>NC_088681.1:16880835-19380835 GCF_950023065.1 Planococcus citri
GATTCGAGAAGATCTTATCAAATGTGCATTTTTTCTAGTTCATATACAAAAATATGCAAGGCATAAAAATCTCAGCTCTAAATATTATTTATGTACATACTATAATATGTACTTGGAAAATTTACTCAATTTTGGGCTTCAAATTCATCAAAAAAGTTCAAAAAAATGTTCAAGATTGTTGAGATATTCGTAAATTTATTTCGTTTATTATTCGGGAAATTTTATTTTCGTTCGTTACGTTTTATTAGAAATATTTGGCCACCAACGGTTCCTAAATTTTATATTTTTTTCAATCGTCTTTCGATTGTAAATATTGTTGTGACGCGGTCATTCGCTTTACATACGTCTATCATTGATGTTATTTTATGTGAAAGGTCTTGAAGTCCTTTTGATTTTTTAGTCGTGCATATTTTTTGACGACTTTAAATAAAATATTTTTATTGTTTTTCGTTTCGCCTGATTTATCGTAACATGATAGCAGAGACGTTGGTTTTTTAAAGTTGACGATCTTTCAACGATTTTTCGAGAAAAATGTTGTTTAAGCGACTAATCGGAGGGTCCAAAAATATATTTGGTTTTACAATTACTAATGGCATACCAGTAAAAATCGACGAATGTGATGTATTCGACTGTCTAGAGTCTATCGAAATCGTAAAGGAGAAAACCTTTCAAAAATCAGATATCGAATTCGTAAAGGAGAAAACCTTTCAAAAATCAGAAATCGAAATCGCGAAGGAGAAAACCTTTCAAAAATCAGAAATCGAAATCGCGAAGGAGACAACCTTTCAAAAATCAGAAATTGTAATCGACAAGGAGAAAACCTTTGAAAAATCTGAAAATAAGCGATGCGACGCGCGGACAATTAGAAATGACGACTACAACGATAATTCGGATGGTGGTAGCGATACGCAAAAATTGAGTGACCGCGCAGAATGCAATTCAAACGTGCAGAATGGTGAGAAAACGAATGGCGATCTTTTTTTGAAAGCGCAGAACGACGAGAAAACAAACGGCAATCTTTCTTCAGAAGCCCAGAATTTCAGTTTTTGGTACGGCGAAGATGGTTTCAATAATGAAAATTCGAATTCCGTGAGAATCTACGACAATTTTATTGATGGCGAAATTATTGTTCCTCCCGAAAAGAGTAAAAACAATTTTGGTAATGTTGGTATTGATCTTTTTAAACGAAAATCGAATATTTTTTTGAAACAAAAGTCAAACGATCATTTTTGCATTATAAACGAATCGAAAAATTTTAAAAGAAAATTGAATGGTAATTTTAGTGTGGGAAACGTTTTTGGGAAAACTTCCATTTTTTTAAATCTCGTTGGAAACCGTGCCGATCGTTTTATTGAAAGCACTACAGTAGGAACTGCGTTTTATGTTCATGGCGAGTTGAGGTCAATCACCTGGAAAAAAAGGAAAAAATTTGTCTATTTATTTGAAATAATCGTTGATGAAAATTGCGTTTTGATTTTTGGAAATTTATTAATTAACGTTTGTGATTGTAAATATTCTGTTGAAAAGCTTACTTACTGGTTGATAAACGTAATTTTGATTTGCGATGTCCTGTTGGTCGATTTTGATAAAATTTATGAAAATTTATCTTTCCAATTTTCACAATTATTCGTTTCCTTATGGACTTTTGTACATTGCGTTTACCTCCCTTTATCGATTAGCGTTGTTTTGGTAATTTTAGAGGAAAAATCGGATTTTTGGTTTGAAGAAAGTCTTCATTGGAGAACTTTAGTGAAAATCGGTCAATTAAATGAATACGTCATACGAGTATTTCGAATACCTTGTTTAAAACGTTTTTTGGTCGAACGAATTAGCAGTGATGTAATTCTGGGAATTCTCCATTTCGAAATTTTAACTTTTGGGATTAAAAATTTTGAGAATATTTTTTGGATAAATATTTCGATTGTTGAATCACTTGACAAAATTTCGATAGATGTTTACGTAAAACTTACAGTAGTTATTGTGCCATTAAGCTACGATGAAAGCTCCATCGATGGGGGGAAAAAGAATGATTTCGATGTCGCTTTTGCTGTTGGTAGAAAAGAGAATTTAGAGTTTGATGTACGAGGAAACGATTCAACTTACAATCAGGTTAATAATTTGAGAGGTGATTATTCGGCGAATTTGGTCCTAAATTTAAACGAAAATAATTTGCTTTTAAAATTCGATAATTACGAGAAGTCGAACGAATGTAGGGTTGTGAAAAACGACATTTATTTTTCTGATTGTTTATTTGGTAATTTTTCTGGAAAAAGCTCGTTCTTTTCTTTTGGATATTCGATTCTAAATTTTTCAATTAAATATTGTTCGGTGATCGATAAGATTCATAGCCCAGAAAAAGATTTTGATTTTATAAATAAATACGATCCGATGTACGATGAAAACGGAAAAATACACTTGTTTTGGGACAGTAACGTTTGGTTAGAACCTTTGATTTGTACTCGTATTCTTGAACGTTTTGATTCTTCTTGTGTCGATATCGTTTTGTCTGATGAAACAGAAGACAGGTTTAAATTCGAGAAATTTATTTTTAAAAACAAAATTGTTGAAAGTAGCGATTTTACATACGATGTAGTGTTAAACGATTCGAGAAACGACGATTTGAAAGTTACGAGTAACAAAATGATTTTGGACGATGTCAACGTTTTTAAATTTTCGATCAGTGATTTTTCCAGTAAAAATTTTTTGATTGACAAAAAGTTTTCAAATTTAAAAAAAAAAATCGGGTATTGGTACGGTGGCGTTCAAAACCTACTTGTGTAAGTTGAATGTAAACAAATTTGATTCAAAATTTGCGATAACAGTTAAAAATAAATGCGTGAATGATGATTATTCTGATAGGTTGGTGGGTCCAAATTTTGTAAATGGTCGTTGTGATGAGGATAATTGCGTGATTGTTCGAATAACGTGCTTAAATGTTTACTTGAATATGTTAAGCACCTTGCTTACTCATTTTGATTATTCCGATGTAATTTTTTTGTACAATAACGCTGACATTATCGATTTCGTGAATTTGATCAGTTTTGCTATTAATATCTATGGCAAAATCAACTACAAAACTTCTTAGATCATTTGTTTAATTAGTTCCGCGATATTATATTTACGATTAATTATAATCCGTGATTATATTGTATAATTTTTTTAAATTTCAACATTAATTTTCGCTTTTGCTGTTTATTTACGATTTTCATCCTATTAATCTCAATTTCGTTGTTCATGTATTTATCGCTAGATTTAACTCATGTTATTGTAGTTAATTTTAAGGGGGAGTGTTGAGATATTCGTAAATTTATTTCGTTTATTATTCGGGAAATTTTATTTTCGTTCGTTACGTTTTATTAGAAATATTTGGCCACCAACGGTTCCTAAATTTTATATTTTTTTCAATCGTCTTTCGATTGTAAATATTGTTGTGACGCGGTCATTCGCTTTACATACGTCTATCATTGATGTTATTTTATGTGAAAGGTCTTGAAGTCCTTTTGATTTTTTAGTCGTGCATATTTTTTGACGACTTTAAATAAAATATTTTTATTGTTTTTCGTTTCGCCTGATTTATCGTAACAAAGATTGAAAATTTGTATTTTCTTGTCAAAATTTTCATCAATTTTGGTAATTCGCGTAGCAATTTTTTCAAAAGTCTTGAAAATCATGTTCCATTATTGGGGGTCGAATTTCGTTTTAAAAAAATACAAAATATATTTTTGCCGAATTACGTAATTTTGAATTTCTTACGAAATTTTTACCAATTTTGATAGGTCGTACTTGAAATCAAAAAGATCGTGATACAATAATGTGGTTTCAAAATTCTTCTACATTGATCAAAAATTATTTCCATTGAAATATTTGACTATTTAGTTACATTTTAACCAATTTTAATTAGTCGCATGGTACTTTTTCAGAAATCTCAAAAATCATAACCCATTATTGGGCTCAATTTCTCAAAATACTCAAAAAAATGTTTAGATTGAAAATTTTGATATTCTGTCGATAGGTCTATTTTGCTAGGTCGTATGACAACAGTTTCAAAAATATCGAAAATCATGCTCCACTTTTGAACTCAAAATTTTTCAAAATGGTTCAAAATAGAGTTTTGTCGAAGTTTTCATCTTTTTTGGGAAATATTAACCCATTTTGTTTCGTTTTATGAGACTTTTCGAGTAATTCTGGCAATAATTACTCAATTTTGTAATCAAAATTCATTAAAAATGCTCAAAAATCATTTTTGTCAAAATACTTTGTTTTTTTTTTTTTTGTGAAATTTCAACTCAATTCAATACGTTCCATGGCACTTTTTCAAAAATCAAGATAATCATAATGCTATTGGGGGGGGGGGGGGCAAAATTCTTTAAAATTGATTAACAATTATTTTCATCGAAGTATTTGAATACTTATTTTGAAAAATCTCAACTAATTTTGATAGGTTGCATGCTTCATTTTTTTTTTTCAAAAAATCATGACGCGATTACTGATGCAAAATTCTTCGAAATTGCTCACGAGTCATTTTCGTTGAAAGTTGTTCGAATAGTTACATTACGAAATTTTAATCCAATTCCACTTACGAATAATTTCTCAAGAGTTCGTTTCCGATTTGAAATGGGAGGGAGGGAGGGAGGGAGGGAGGGAGCGAAGAAAGGCGCGACTTTGAGAACCAACTGAAATTTTAGTGATTTCTAGAGGTTTTTTTTCAGTTGCACTGTGGAGTGTGGACTATGAGGTGATTCTCTATTGACATAACTGTACTAGAAAAATTGCAAATTCGATTGACTCAGTAATGCAAATACCTAAGACAGTATTGAGGTTCGTGTTCATGACATAATCCCAAACATCGACAATTTCCCCTCGTTCCGCTGGTATTTTCAGTTCGTCAACCAAGATAGAGGCTTGCCTATGGAAAACATCCGCATATTTTGTAAGCATCTCCGAATTGAAAGCTGGCGATAGCATTTTTCTCGATTTTTTCCACTCTTCGTCTAAAAATAACTAAATTATTAGCTCGAAGTAAAGAAAAAAAACTGATTATCCATGTCCATTACATAGATGGCATTTTTCTTACATTTAGCATTTAATATGCCTACTCCGATCCATTCTTCTAGGAGATTCAAAGTGTACCGATCGTGGTTTTGATTCAATACCGTCTGTAAAAAATGAACCGCAAAACAATAATTTTTTTTTTGTAGCAAATAAACCTGGTATTTAACTGATTCAAAAACTTCAAATATTCTTACCATAATATCGTCATATTTCTTCAAAATCAGAATAGGCATAGGACCTAACCAGAATAACAATCGATCATGCGGCGATAGTAATTTTTCCAAGGTCACCAGTAAGCCTAATTAGTAAAAATTATTTATTTTAGGAAAATTCCATAATACGAGTATTAAAAAAATTACACAAAATGGCTTTAAAATTACCATCTTTCCAGCATTGTAATATATGTGCACTGCCAACCAATCGGTATAAAGGATACGAAGGAAACTGTTTTAAGAGTTGATATGCCCTATTGTTTTTGATTTTATAAAAAAATACCAGTAGAATCACGATGATCACTGTACTTCCATACGTTATCATCATTTTAAATTATTTTTTAATCACAAAAAAACAACTTTTTTTCGATTTTACTTTAGAATAGTGCTCTATACAATGATGAATAGTCAAGTACGTAATTACGCGAAGACGAAAATGAACTATTTGAATAATCGCGACCGGTCTATCTAACGAAAATATTCACACTAAAAGTTGATAATTTCTTTTACCGCCACGCAACGTTTGATTATCTATCTATAAACCATTTTTTGACCATCCACGTTGGGAATATTTGGAACATCTATAGAGCAATGAGCATGCATAGTTCGCTGCAGTGCTATAAGTATGGGTAATTAGGTATTCAAGGTCTGTTATATGATCGTATTCACGTTGATAAGTAAGCTGTTTCGTTAGGTACTTAGATACCTATTTAATTACAAATGTGGTTATTTCGAGTTGTTTAGACTGACGTGAAAATTATATTCACTTCTTGAATTACTATTTCCTATTTCTAGAGTAATAATTATAGATAGGTACATACCAGCATTTTTTGTAAATATCTTTGGCATACCTCGTTTGCTTTTTTTTCAAGTTTGAATTTTTTTTTCAAAATAATCATTCAAGTTTTAAAATTAGAAAACAACGTTTTTATACCCCTCAAAATACTAATTTTCGATAGCTTTTTCAAAAAATTGGTATATTTTTTTCCAAATGTTGTTCAAATTTTCCATTAATTTTTTTGTTAAATTTTTATTTCGAAAAAAGTTCTTTATTCGCCCAATTTTATTACAGTTACAAGAACCTTAAAGGTTAAAATAAAATCAAAAATTGAAAATGACAAAATTATATAGGGTCATTCCATGCCAAATCGGCGGATTTTTGCACGAGGGGTCTTCGATTTTTTTCAAAATCAGATTATTTGTAGAGGTCATCAAACGATGACGAATGACGCAAACCGGACATTTTTTCGATTTTTTTTTACGGAGCTGTGGCGCTTCAAAGTTCTCCAAAATGACCGAAAATGGAAAATTTCAGTTGCAAATTGCTCCGGTTGTACGTGGTATAGAATTTTGAACTTTTTTTCAAATTGTAGTACTTTGAGAGGGTAATCGACGAGTGATGTCAAAATCAGTGTTGACACTTTCAAAAACCTAAAAAAATCGATTTTAAAACTTATAATTTAAATATAACCATGATGTCCGCCAGTAAAAATTCTGAAAAAATTCTCAGTTTTAGTCCTTTTTATGTAGAATGACATATCAAAAAATTGGACTGGCATCTTTTTTCATTTTCGAGAAAAAAAAATTACAAGTTTTACAATTGCAGCAAAAGTACCATCAGAAACCTAAAACATGGAAATTTTTGCATTTTTGAAATATTTTACCAATGTGTAGACGATAATGTGAAAAAAATCCCCCTCCCCCCATTTGTCAACGGATTGACATTTTTCGTGCTATAAATTTTTATTTCAAGAGTGAAATATATGCATTTTTCGTCAATTTGTCGACAAATTGGGGGGAGGGGGATTTTTTTCACATTATCGTCTACACATTGGTAAAATATTTCAAAAATGCAAAAATTTCCATTTTTTAGGTTTCTGATGGTACTTTTGCAGCAATTGTAAAACTTGTAATTTTTTTTTCTCGAAAATGAAAAAAGATGCCAGTCCAATTTTTTGATATGTCATTCTACATAAAAAGGACTAAAACTGAGAATTTTTTCAGAATTTTTACTGGCGGACATCGTGGTTATATTTAAATTATATGTTTTAAAATCGATTTTTTTAGGTTTTTGAAAGTGTCAACACTGATTTTGACATCACTCGTCGATTACCCTCTCAAAGTACTACAATTTGAAAAAAAGTTCAAAATTCTATACCACGTACAACCGGAGCAATTTGCAACTGAAATTTTCCATTTTCGGCCATTTTGGAGAACTTTGAAGCGCCACAGCTCCGTCAAAAAAAATCGAAAAAATGTCCGGTTTGCGTCATTCGTCATCGTTTGATGACCTCTACAAATGATCTGATTTTGAAAAAAATCGAAGACCCCTCGTGCAAAAATCCGCCGATTTGGCGTGGAATGACCCAAACTTATTCTCGATATTTGCTCGTTTGAAAATAATCTTGGAATGTTTGAAGACATTGGAAAAGCGGAAAATTTTAATGTAAAATTTTGCCTCGTCTACCCCCTTCCCATCTTGGGAAATCCCAAGTGTTTAAAAAATATCCTGACGAAATCCTGCTTTTTTATTTTGAAATTTTGTTGGACTAGACAACCTGAAAAATCACTGCTAAAATTTTTGAAAAAATCATTCATCTTTCATATTTGAGAGAATTTTATTCTAGAAATAGTGAATTTGTTAATTTTTCGAGTTAGCTCATTTTGTATTTTTATTTTTTAACATGTGCTCATGAGAAATTGTAACTACTTGAACAAAAATATGTAGGAATGGTTATAAAATCATTGAATTGATTTCAAATTGATGAAAACTTGTACTTACTCCAATTAAAAAAATTACAAAGTTCAAACAAAAAAAAATTGAAAAGTCGTTCTTGTGGGGGGGGGGGGGTAAAAATATTTTGGAAGGCAGTGATTTTTTTGAGAGGTATAGTCCGGCATATGACAATTAGGATTAATCCAACCCTCTCCCCCCGCTGATCCTCCGGGACAACTTTTTTCTTAAAGGGGACATCCTAAGGAAGATTTTATAGCAAAATTGCCAAAAAAAGGGTCTTACTTACAAAATGGCGGCCATTTATACAGGTCAGCCGAAATCGCAGATTTTGCGTTCCAACGTAGGACTTGCACAACATTTTTCAAACTGTACAGAGATAGATCGAAAGATCATGCAAAAATTTATCACCTGTCAAAATTTGAAAGTGCTAAAGTGCGTTTTTCGATTTTTGGTGAATCTTTGAAAATCGAATTTAGGCTAAAAATGAGGAAAAAAATCAAAATTTCACCAAATTGACCAAGAAAGCTGAAATTTGGGATATGCCCTATTTTCGACATGCCAAATCGATTGGAAACGGTTTCAACCCGTTTTGAGCAGTTCTGGAGCCTCCAGCAGATTTTTGAAACTTTAAATTTTCACAAAATTTCATCAAATGGAGATGGAAAGCTGAAATTTACTCTACACTCCAATTTTAACACCCTCTGAAGACGACTTCAGGTCGGTTCAAGTCATTTTAGGGCCTCCAGCGACTTTTTTGAAAATTACTGGAGCCTCAAGTAGATTTTTGGAGCTTGAAATTTCCCCAACATTAATTTATCAAATGGAGTTGGCAAGCTGAAATTTACTTCGCAGATTACATGGTGGTTTCAAATGGTTTTGAAGCTTCCAGCTACTTTTAGGAAATTTCAATTTTTCAAAAAAACGTCATACAACCTTTCAAAAAGTTGCTGGAGGCTCCAAAACGACTTGAAATTCACCAGCAGTCAACTTCGTAGCGTTTTGAAATTAGTTTGCAAAATAAATTTCGACTCTCCATCTTGGTTTGATAAAATTTTGGGGAAATTTCAAGTTTCAAAAATCTACTGGAGGCTCCAGTAATGTTCAAAAAAGTCGTTGGAGGCTCTAAAATGACTTGAAATCCACCAGAAGTAGTTTTCAGAAGGTGTTAAAATTGAAGTGTAGAGTAAATTTCAGCTTTCCATCTCTATTTGATGAAATTTTGTGAAAATTTAAAGTTTTAAAAATCTGCTGGAGGCTTCAGGAATTTTCGAAAAGTCGCTGGAGGATCCAAAACGACTTGAAATTCACCTGCAGTTCTTCGTAGCGTATTGAAATTAGTTTTTAGAATAAATTTTAGCTTTACAACTTCAATTTGATGGAATTTTGTGGGAATTTCGAGTTTCAAAAATCTGCTGGAGGCTCCAGAACTGCTCAAAACGGGTTGAAAGCGTTTCCCATCGATTTGGCATGTTGAAAATAGGGTATATCCCAAATTTCAGTTTTCTTGGTCAATTTGGTAAAATTTTGATTTTTTTCTCTCATTTTTGGCTTAAATTCGATTTTCAAAAATTTACCAAAAATCGAAAAACGCACTTCAGCACTTTAAATTTTGACAGGTGATAAATTTTTGCATGATCTTTCGATCTACCTTTGTAAAGTTTGAAAAAGTTCGTGCAACTCATCACAAAAAAAATTAAAATTCGAAAAGATTCAAAAAATGAACGAATTTTATTTTTTTTGCTATGAGTGTGATTTTTATCAACTTTTTCATGAAATATGTCAGAATGAGGTCAAAATAAGATAACTGGATAAATTTAAACTTTTTTTGATGTTTGCAATTGAAAATTGAATTTTTTCAAATTTTGATTTTTTTTTGTGATGAGTTCATTTCATCGAGTGAGAGGGGGTTTTCAACATTTTCAACAGATACGTAAAAATAGTGGTCAAATGGGTCAACTTCACCAATCAAAACTTTTTTTCATGTTTTAAATTTAAAAATCTCATTTTTTCGCAAACTTTGAATTTTTTATAATCGACTTTGCGACATAATGCTATCCCAATTTTTTAATATGTTGTTCAGCGTGAAAAGTTGTCCATAATATATTTTTTTCAGAATTTTTGAGAGTCGGAACGATATGAAAACTACGTTTTGAAACTTTTCGAGCTAATTTTTCATATGAAAAAAAATTGGCAACACTGATTTTTATGATATCGTCAAAAAGTCTTTTAAAACCCCTAACTCTGAGAAAAAGTTCCATTTTGGTAGGTATCGCGGTTATCGAGTAATCCGCTGCTGAAATGGATGATATTTTGGGTTCACTGAAAACGTTGACACCCCCTGGCTCCCTTTAAAAATGGGCTAGAGGGCTGCGATTTGCGCCATTGGTCATCTCGTCAAAAGGTCTTTCCACAGGAAAAATTTCAAAAAAAATCGCCAAACCCCTCTACCACTTCTTAGTCGAATTGACGTGGACTGGAATGACCCAACACTGATTTTGACATGTTTCGTCGATTACCTCTTTCAAAGTACTACACTTTGAGAAAAAGTTCAAAATTCTATACCTCTTACAACCGGAGTTATTTACAACTGAAATTTTCCATATTTCGGCCATTTTAGAAAACTTTGAAGATCCATAGCTCCGCCAAAAAAAAATCGAAAAAATGTTCGGTCTGCATCATTTTCGTCATCGTTTGATAACTTCTACGCATGATTTAATTTTCCAAAAAAAAATCGAGCACCCATCGTGCAAAAATCCGTCGATTTGGCATGGAATAAGCCTGTATTATCTCTGTAAATTTCGGCAGAAAATGAAAAAAAAAAACTGATTCTCATGATTTTGAGAATGATTTTTCTAAGCTCGGTTGTTTGAAACAAAAATTGATGGTAATCGTGTTGTAGATTGTAGAGGAGATTTCAAGGGACAATTTTCCCTCGATTTTTTTTTTTCGTACGACTAATTGTACTTAGTACTTACATAGGTGAAGCTATGAGGCATTTTAAAGTGTTAGGTGGATGGATGCTCAGAAGAGGGGAATGGAGAAAAATGTCCATCTGGGCTCAATTACTTTGTATTGACGTGTGTAGAATAATATTGTAGAAAACAATAATCACTCGTAAAGTAGCTTTGGACAGAATTTATGCGAATGCGAGCGGATGTGTTTTTTTTGTCAAATTGGGATCTCATTAATTAGGCGATGTCGAAATCTGTCGATTGAAGCTGGTATGATGACGTAAGAATAGGAATATAGGAAAGTCGAAGGACGAAAATGTATGTATGTAGTTGGATAATACCTATTCAGCTAGTTCAGCAATCGTTTAGGCAACTTGGCAAGTTTCTAGGAAAAAAAAACCTAAAAAATCACGTTATCGATATCCTGTAAATGCCTGCGTCGTCGTCGTCGTCGTTGCTATCACCATGCTCCAGTACCGAGAATTATTAATTCCAGTTCTTGGAAAGTGTTCGGAGGATTTCTTTGTCGATGTTGTTGATGCGAATAAAAAACTAAAAAGAGTGGACGAGTACGAGTGAAAAGATAAGGCTTTTTGTATGGTACACGTCGTCGTCTGCAAGTATCCGGCGACCTGGCGCCAACGGCCAAGTATTGCGCAGTTCGTTTATGCGTGCGCAGTAATACGCGTTATAGGGTCTGTGTTGAATGTGTAGTGTGTTTGGTGTAGTGTGGAGTGGTCGGGTGTCCGAGGCGGGCGGTGTATGCGCACATGTTCCGTTTTCTGATATTGCACCACATCTTGGAACATTTAAGACGCCCCTTTGAAGTCGACTTCAACTCGTACTCGTAGTATACTTACGTTCGTCCTTCGTCGACGGTCGATCGTCGATCACACGATCAGTCTTTCGAGCTCTTCGGTGGTGTAAGCATCTCGTCCTCGTGTGAGTCGCGTGTTCTCCTGTATATGTTGTAGAATTTTCCCATTTTCGCGTTTCGTGTTGCAATTTTTTTCAACAAAGACTCTTGTTTTCGTCTTCGGTATTTTCATTTTTTCGTTTTCTTGTTAAAAGGTTTTCTTTCGCGATGTGAAGATTTTCGAAAATCGAAACATTCGCGTTCGTTTGTATATTTTTTAACATATTGTGATCGATGTAGCTTTTCGTTAATTTAATTTCATTTTTCGTTTCGTTTTTAAAGGTTGTGTCGCGATGTGCGAATTTTCATCGATCGAATCAACTCGCCGAGATTTTGAATGCTGCTTGCAACCCATTGCTTGCTTGGTTCCTGGTGGTTTGTCAAAGGTAAGCTTTTGCATGAATTTTAAATTTTACCTACATATATGTAGAGTTTCATTTTTAGATTGTGGTTAAAAACGTGGTCAAATTATTGTACTCGAATCAACGAAAATGTTTTTTTTTTGAGCATCAGTTACGCGAATGAGAGTCATTCGAAATGCTGTGAAACCTCATCAGAAATCAATGATGTATTTCCCAAGAAGGAGACCTGTATAGATTAAAATTCTTCAAAAGTGTGCGAAAAGTTTGAATGTATATTTTTGGCTTTCTGTAGAAATGTTTACCCATTTCAGTAAATCACACGTTATAGACTCTTTATTTCATAAATCTCTTCGAAAATTCACATTTCTTTGAAACTTTAATCAATTTTGATAGGTTACATGTTGCTATTTTTAAAAATTCTAGAAACCATGACCCGATGGCAGGCTCGAAATTCTTGAAGAATACTCGAAAAACATTTCAGACGAAACATGTGAATTTATTGCAAAATTTTGATCTATTTTGATAGGTCGCTTGTAACTGTCTCATAACTTCCAAAAATTATTACCTCAATTTTGAGCTCAAAATTGTTCGAAAATACTAGAGAAAAAATGTTGTTGGAATATTTGAATTTTTCGTCAAATTTTGATCTATTTTGATAGGTGGCATGTCACTTTTTCGGAACTACAAAAATCATTACCTCAATTCTCTAAAAATACTCAAAAAACATTTTAGACGAAATATTTGAATTTCTCGCGAAATTTTGATCTATTTTGATAGGTCGCATGTAACTGTTTCAATACTTCAAAAAATGATTACCTCAATTTTGAGCTCAAAATTGTTCGAAAATACTCTAGGGTCATTCCATGCCAAATCGGCGGATTTTTGCACGAGGGGTCTTCGATTTTTTTCAAAATCACATCATTTGTAGAGGTCATCAAACGATGACGAATGACGCAAACCGGACATTTTTTCGATTTTTTTTGACGGAGCTGTGGCGCTTCAAAGTTCTCCAAAATGGCCGAAAATGAAAAATTTCAGTTGCAAATTGCTCCGGTTGTACGTGGTATAGAATTTTCAACTTTTTTTTCAAATTGTATTGTAGTACTTTGAGAGGGTAATCGAAGAGTGATGTCAAAATCAGTGTTGCCACTTTCAAAAACCTAAAAAAATCGATTTTAAAACTTATAATTTAAATATAACCACGATCTCGGCGAGTAAAAATTCTGAAAAAATTCTCAGTTTTAGTCCTTTTTATGTAGAATAACATATCAAAAAATTAGACTGGCATCTTTTTTCATTTTCGAGAAAAAAAAATTACAAGTTTTACAATTGCTGCAAAAGTACCATCCGAAATCTAAAAAATGAAAATTTTTGCATTTTTGAAATATTTTACCAACGTGTAGACGATAATGTGAAAAAAATCCCCCTCCCCCCCATTTGTCAACGAATTGACATTTTTCGTGCTATAAATTTCTATTTCAAGAGTGAAATTAATGCATTTTTCGTCAATTTGTCGACAAATTGGGGGGAGGGGGATTTTTTTCACATTATCGTCTACACGTTGGTAAAATATTTCAAAAATGCAAAAATTTTCATTTTTTAGGTTTCGGATGGTACTTTTGCAGCAATTGTAAAACTTGTAATTTTTTTTTCTCGAAAATGAAAAAAGATGCCAGTCTAATTTTTTGATATGTTATTCTACATAAAAAGGACTAAAACTGAGAATTTTTTCAGAATTTTTACTCGCCGAGATCGTGGTTATATTTAAATTATAAGTTTTAAAATCGATTTTTTTAGGTTTTTGAAAGTGGCAACACTGATTTTGACATCACTCGTCGATTACCCTCTCAAAGTACTACAATTTGAAAAAAAAGTTCAAAATTCTATACCACGTACAACCGGAGCAATTTGCAACTGAAATTTTCCATTTTCGGCCATTTTGGAGAACTTTGAAGCGCCACAGCTCCGTCCAAAAAAATCGAAAAAATGTCCGGTTTGCGTCATTCGTCATCGTTTGATGACCTCTACAAATGATGTGATTTTGAAAAAAATCGAAGACCCCTCGTGCAAAAATCCGCCGGTTTGGCATGGAATGACCCTCTAGAGAAAATGTTGTTGGAATATTTGAATGTTTCGTCAAAGTTTGACCTATTTTGATAGGTGGCATGTCACTTTTTCGAAACCTCCAGAAATCACCCCAATTCTACGAGTATGCTTGAAATTGTTCGAAAATGCTCAGTAAATTTTTGTTAGAATATTTCAACTTCTCGTAAAAGTATAACTCATTTTAATAAGTCGCGTGTCACTTTATCAGAAAATTCAAAAATCATTGCCTCAATTTTGTGCTCAGAATTCCTCGATAATTATTACTCTAAAAACATTTGTAATAAAACATTTGAATTTCTCCCGAAATTTTGATCCATTTTGATTGGTCACACGTTACTTTTTCAAAAGTTCAAAAAATCATTCCCTCAATTTCAAAAATCATGGCCCAATATTGGGCTCAAAATTCTTCAAAAACACTCTACAAAACATTTTTGACGAAACATTCGAATTTCTCTCAAAATTTTGATCTACTTTGTTAGGTTGGATGCGGTCGAATGCCACTTTTTTCATAAATTCCAAAAAATAATTATCTCAATTTTAGGCTGAAATGAAAATACTTCGAAAATACTTTTTAAAAAAAAAACATTTTCGACAAAATATTTGAATTTCTGGCAAAATTTTGATTTATTTTGATAGGTCGCATGTCACTTTGTCGAAATATCCAAAAATCATTATCTCAATAATTGTTAGAATGTTTCGTGACTTTTTTGGTTATTTTTTGGATACTTTTTTGAGCTTTCTAGGCTACTTGAGTATTTCTTTTTCAGAAAAAAATGAGTATAGAGCTCTGGAATTTCAAAAAACTGTTGTTTAAATTCAATGAATGTTAACTTTAGAAAAATCTATTTCTTTATGAAGTCGTTCTATTTTTTGAATTGAAAAATAGAGTAATCTGACCGAAAAATTACTGTAAGAACACTCCAACCAGAAAGATGCGAAATATTTAATAATATGTTTTTTTTGTGAACAGCATCACTGATGTTGGTATTAAAATATGTAAAAAGGGAGCTCCCTTTTTAAAAATTTCAATATTATTGTTTAATGTATTTTCTCACGTTGTGGCACTAAAGTAAGGGGGAGGGGGTACCACTAAAAAACAAAGATAATTCCCTCCAAGTTCAAAATAAGGGTCACCCTATTGAGCACCCACTCCTGCTAGGATAAAACTGGCAGATATCCATCTTAACGTCGAGCCGAAGAAAACGAAAAAAATTCCCACATCTCGTAATAAAGCACAAACGTACTGAAAATCCTAATATTTCACGAATTTTTGCCATCGTTGGATGGGAAATCGTAAATATTTGGCAGCGAGGGGAATTTTCGGTCAAAATCGTCCAAGATTGATCTAGATCAATTTATTTGTTTGGAGAAGAGCCTCGTATGATTAATCAAACCGGGTGAAAAGGAGGAGTCTCGATAAGGCCATTTATTGGCTCCACGACACATATCGACTAGAACGTTCTTAAGCTATTGTAATTAATATTCAAAATACGAATCGGTGGTTGGTTAACCCAAAATGACTATTTTTTGGACTCCAGGGGTTCCCAAAATTGTGATTACAAAAAGAATTTAGAGAAACCACTGAGTATTATTTTCAAAAATTTTTTAGTTTAAAATATCTGATTGAACTTGATAAACGTTTTGCGAGGTGATTTTCCTATTTTCGACCCTCGTGGGCAGAAATGGGGGGCAGAAATGGGGGGGGTTGATTTTTGGCAAATTTTGGAACCACCATTTTGAACCTACTCCTTTGAGCCCCCCCCCCCTAAATAGCTTTTCACAGTTTATTAATATCTGCAAAACCATCCTACCAAATTTTGAGCTCGATAAAATTTTCCGCTGGTACTTAAAAATCCAGTTTTCCATTTTTTCGCAATTTCGAACCTGCGATTTGCGCCAAACGTAACGTTTTGAGGTATATATTCAACTATCTTGATGAAAAGGTTTAATAGACCGGTTCATGGTGAGATATTCGGTTTTAATAAGCGTACGGGTACAGCGTGAATTTAACTAATATTTCGTAGTCGAAGCGTTTTTTCTTTCGTTGTGTGAGGGTTCACTGGGTTCACCGGGACAACTTTTGCATAGAAAAACAATGCTTAGACACCCACTATATTCACACAACACTCGTACGCGAATGGGTCCATTAAGCTCCCTGTGTATTCGTAAATTTGAACTCTTTTTTGGGAGCCCCCCAGCAAATTTTTTCAAATGAATTGAAGAATTTACATTTGAAACACACTGGCAAGTGCTTCGATAATTTTTCATTCGATGTTTTCTGTAACTTTCAAAATTGAGCTTTTTTGGGCCAAATTCTGAAATTTTACTCTGTGAAAAACCGTCAAAATCACGTTTTCACGATTTCAACGAAATAAAATCCCAGAATTCGACCCAGAAAAGCTTAATTTTGAAAGTTACAGGAAAAATCGAATGAAAAATTATCGAGCACTTGCCAGTGTGTTTCAAATGTAAATTCTTCAATTCATTTGAAAAAATTTGCTGGGGGACTCTGAAAAAAAGTTTTCAAAATTACGAATATACAGGGAGCTTAATTAAACCTTTTTATCAAGATAGTTGAGTATATACCTCAAAACGTTACGTTTGGCGCAAATCGCAGGTTCGAAAATGCGAAAAAAATGGGAAACTGGATTTTTGAGTACCAGCGGAAAATTTTATTGAGCTCAAAATTTGGTAGGATGGTCTTGCAGATACTAATAAACTGTGAAAAGCTGTTTAGGGGAGGGCTCGAAGAGGTAGCAAGGTGTCTACTGGCAAGGAAAATAAGGAAATAGCAGGGATTTCACTCGAGGTAGCAAGGAAGCAGGAAAATAGCAGGGATTTTGACAATTTCTGTGTAATAGCAAGGATTTTTCAAAAAAGTTCCTCTTGAATTTTCAATTTCATAATTCATTTTCCATTTTTTTTTTTTTTGTTATTTTCTCATTAAAAATTGTTGATTTCCACTTTTTAAATCATACATTTTCGAAATCTTGCGCCCTCGCTTCGCTTGGGCTGAATCAATTTACATATTTTTCCTAATATTTTGTTTGACAAATCTTAAATCAAACAAGTCGAAAGTGAAAAGTGAAAAAAACATTCAAATTGAAAATAATGGTCTTATTCATACTTCTTGAATTATTATCAATTTTCAAAAGCTTTTACCCTCACTTATCTTTGAAATCGGAAGTTAAAAAATTTTAGGGTTGTACCTCAAAAAACGCAAAATTTTATTATGCAGCACAAACGAGTACTTAGAGAAAAGAGGTGGGGAATTTCTTTCAAAAACATCTAAAAGCACGAAAATTTAGCTTTGAAACTTCTTCTTAAAATGATTTTACTGCTCTAAATTGTTAAAATCTTCGCCCTTCTCTTCTCGTCTTAGATTCAATTTTCAAAGTTCAAAAGCTGAATAAATCACAAAAACGACGAATAAGGTACAAATTTGGGAGGAAGGGGAATGTGGTGGTGGGTATCAGAGTGACAAATTTCACTCTACCTTTTTTCAGTTTATTGGACGCCACTGTTATTATTTCATATTATTATATTTCATAATTTTTTTTCAAGTCGAATTGTTGTGAAGCCCATTTGATTGTCTTCGTATTATTATATGTACATTTTTAATTCCCAATCATGCCAATTTTTTTCTTCGTAATGTTTCATCAGAATTAAACTGATTGAAAAAAAGTTTAGAAATTTCCTACAAAACGAGTACCTATACACAAAGGGGAGGGGGGGGGGGTCGTCATTTTAAACTCAAATTTGAAACAAGGAAAATGGCAAGGAAATAGCAAGGAATTTGATTTTTCAAATCTTGTAGACACCCTTAGTAGGTTCAAAATGGTGGTTCCAAAATTTGCCAAAAATCAAAGCCCTCCCCATTTCTGCCCACGAGGGTCGAAAATAGGAAAATTACTTCTCATAACGTTCATCAAGTTCAAACATATTTTACGCTAAAAAAGTTTTTGAAAATAACACTCAGTGGTTCCAAAAATTATTTTTTTATTCGCAACTTTGGGGACCTCTGGAGCCCAAAAAAATGGTCATTTTGGGTATTTTGGGTATTTTGGATATTTATTACATAACTTTCGTGGGGCCAAAAAATGGCCTTATTGTGACTCTTCCTTTCGCAAGAAAGTGAAATGCGAAGTGTTCAGGCGCAGAATAACACCGCATAGGCAATCTATTTTAAGCAGAAGTGCGCATGTTTACCTACTCTCGAATTTGAAGGGGCTGGATATTGGACGTGTACTTGTCTGGAAAATGTTTGTTTTCGATTTCACGTGGAAATTTTGATGTTACGTTATCGTAGGATAATGATGGATAGAAAGTCTCTGGGGCAAGAATTTACATAAAACTTGTAAAATCAGTTCACTTAAAAAAAATTGGATGAAGTTCATGTAAACTGTTGTACTTAGGTAAATTTTTGTAAGGTATAAAATTTTGGTTCTTGCGTTTTGATCGGATAAATTGTTTTGTGATTTTTAAAATGCCCAAACGTCGCCAATTTTCAACTATTCTAGAACGATTTTTTTACAATGAGCAGTATCAACTTTTATTCGTCAAGGTTCTTGAATGTCGAAACGTCAAAATTGCCACCAAAAATCGAAAAAGAAAAGTTAACAGGAGTAAAAGTTCAGCCCCTTCAAATCCGAGGGTAGGCCAGCATGCATAATTGGTGTCATGATGGGTTGCCTATGTCACGAATGAAAGGATGTTATTCTCTGCCATGACAGCCTGCATTATTGAACGAAAATTTATTCTGATCTAATGTTTATCATCGTATCGAAAGTGAACTCTGTACTCCAGCTCTTCTGCAATCGTTTCTGTGTTTTGGAAATTTTGAGAAAGTTTTTTCCCAAAATGGTCTTTCCATGTCAACTCAACCAAAAAAAGACGATTAAAGGCGATTTGGAAGTCATATCTTTCGATTTCACTCAGATTTTTTAAAAAAATATATACCCACCCAGTAAGTAAAAACCCTGTAATTATTTTGGTCCAGTCCCTCAGGGGGCGGGATGGGAGGGCCTCCATTATTTTCACATTCACACATTGTCTCGTGGTACTTAACTTCCCAGCAGCCCATTCCTCCAAAACTGTCACACTTTGAACAAAAATGATTTCACAGTTCGAAAGGGCATTGCATTCAGAACTTTTTAAGCATTTTGAAATTTTCTTCAAATCAAAAGTTCAAATTTCAAAATGGCGCTGTAAGTGAGAGCTACCATTTAAAATTTTGAAAAAATTTCCATAGATGTACCTTTTGATGTTTTTTTTTGAAATATTCAAGTTTCGAGATGGGATCTCTTAATGTAAGGGGAGCAGGGCACCCCACTCTCAATTTCGGGCGAAACTTTCGAAGAAAATCTGGGACATGTGATGTATCGAATTCTACATTTTTGGTGACGCTGAACACGAATACGACGTCAGATTTTTGATAGGACCCCATCCACGGCCCCCCACAGTGGGCCACAGACCCCCCAAAAACGGCGATAATTCTGATTCAACCCTCATCGATGTGCGATACGTCGAATAATACGTTTTCGAGGTCGTAGAATTCAAATCTGCACTTATTTTTTTGTAGGGGTGGGGGGTGAGGCGTGGGGAGCGGGAAAATTTCAAATGTTGCTTATATTATCGTGTAATATATCGATTAGTATGTTTTCGAGATCGTAGAGTTCGAATCTAGACTTATTTTTTGGTAGCGGTGGGGGGTGAGGCGCGGGGAGGGGAGAATTTCAAATTTTGCTTATATTATTGTGTAATATGTCGATTGATATGTTTTCGAGGTCGTAGAGTTCGAATCTGATGTTATTTTTTTGGTTGAGGGGGGGGGGGGGGAGACGTGGGGAGCGGGAAAATGTCAAAGTTTGCTTATAATATTGTGTAATATATCGATTGATATGTTTTCAAAGTCGTAGAGTTCGAATATGGAGTTATTTTTTTGGTAGAGATTAAAAGTGAGGCGTGGAGAGGTGAAAAATTCAAAATTTTGCTCATATTATCGTTTAATATGCCGTTTGTAATGTTTTTGAGCTTGTTTATATCGTTGATTTGAAAAAATCATTTTATATCTCAAATAATGTATTTCAATAAAAATTGAATCGAGTATATCATGTTTCGATCATAAAATTGCGATATATCCGCAATTGTGAAGAAAATTGATGTATTTTTAATAGAAAAATGAACCCGCAGAGCAATGGGGCAATTTTGGACAAAAAATCGCTAAAACATAGTATACACTACTCTCAAATACACATCACTATGTAGAAGAGAACACACGATATTGCGCGATTATATGAGTTTTGTTACAAAATGTTTTCTGATTTTGTGTAAAAACCTGCAAACTTTGAAAATCAGTGGTATAAGAAAACATCAAAAAGTAAATTAGGAATTTTTCACTTCCCCGTGCCTCACCCTCCACCCCTACCAAAAAAAATAAGTCCAGATTCGAACTCTACGATCTCGAAAACATACTAATCGAAAACATACTAAGCAATACATTACACGATAATATAAGCAACATTTGAAATTTTCCCGCTCCCCACGCCTCACCCCCACCCCTACAAAAAAAATTAGTTCAGAATCGAATTCTACGACCTCGAAAACGTATTATTCGACGTATTGCACATCGATGAGGGCTGAATCCGAATTATCGCCGTTTTTGAGGGGTCTGTGGCCCACTGTGCCCCCCAGCACCCCCCCAAAAAGGGTTAAATTTCAAAAAAGTGTTTTGTTTGTGCGACACACGAAACCGCATGTTTTTGGTGACGCTGAACGCGAATATGACGTCAGATTTTTGATTGGACCGCATCCACGGCCCCCAACAATTTTTTTGGACTTTAACCTATTGGGGTGGCTCTGGAGGTCATGGGTGAAGTCGATTTAAAAAACTATGGCTAAATTCGTATTCAGCGATATTGAAAACATACTATCTCATGTGTCACACGAATGTAACCATTTTTTTGGGGTCACCGCTTTTGGGGAGGTGCTGGGGGCCGTGGACGGGTCCAATCAAAAATCTAACGTCATATTCGTGTTCAGCGTCACCGAAAACATACTATTCCATGTGTCGCACGAACGAAACACTTTCTTGACCTTTTACCTTCTTTGGGGGGTGCTGGGGGCCGTGAATGGGGTCCTATCAAAATTCTGACGTCTTATTCGTGTTCAGCGTCACACAGTGGGACCTGAGCAGAATTTAGGAGGAAAAAAGTCAAATTGACGGATGCACCTGAAACCTTTGTTTTCTACTTGAAAATACTTTAGAGTAACACATACAATCATTAAAAACTCGCCCCACCCACTTTTCCTGGAATTACAGATAGAGGAACTTCAATGTTCTAGGAATGTGAAAAATGGTGAAGGTAATGTTGATAAGTGCGCGGTGTTGTACATTTCAAGTTTGCGTGAGTTGAATAGCAGGTAAGAAAATTCTGAAACATGGAAATGAAAGCTGAAGGGATGTAGATTCTATTAATGTACTTAATTTTGAATTTACAATTATTTATACATAATGTAATTGAAGGGTGACTTTCCAAAACGCACTAAGTCCATTTTTGACAAAAATGAGTTAGGTGCGCCATCTGGTAGTAAAACATGTGACCTATCACTCCAAGTGATAAAAATTGCAAAAAGCTGCCGTTTCATGCCTACTTTGAAAGCCTAAAAGTGCCGGTAAAAAAAATGATTTTCCAAAACGCACTAAATCCACAAAACAGATCTGTTTTGTGGATTTAGTGCGTTTTGGAAAATCATGGATTTAGTGCATTTTGGAAAATCATGGATTTAGTGCATTTTGGAAAACCAATCAAGTTCAAAAAGTTACAAAATGTCTTTAACAAATTTCATAAATTTCATTTAATGAAATTTGTTAAAGACATTTTGTAACTTTTTGAACTTGATTGGTTTTCCAAAATGCACTAAATCCATGATTTTCCAAAATGCACTAAATCCATGATTTTCCAAAACGCACTAAATCCAGTGTTCAACATTTCACAGCTCCGTACGTCAAAAATATGGTTAGGTAACTCCGGATTTTAAAAGAGACCGATGCCTAAACACCTCGAATAGGGAACTTTATCATCATTGGTGATGGAGAATTCACAGTACTTCGCATCCGCATTTTTTTACGATTTCTGAAAAAACCGGTTTTTGGACTTAGTGCGTTTTGGAAAGTCACCCTTCAATTATAAGCTGTTGAAGTTGGAGAAAAAATTTGTAATTTTGAAATTTTCAAAAAAATGGTAAACTTGGCTTTCAAAAATTGGGGTGTAAGTTAAAAAAATTTCAAATGCAAGAAAATGTGACACCAAGTGTAGACTTTTGAAAGACGCGAAAATTTTTTGTAACTGAGCTTCAGTTGGTTTGCAATTTTTGGTTTTAGCAGCCAAAAACATTGAAATTTTGCAAAAAAAACTGTTATATTTAGTCATTTTTTTTTCTATCTAAAAATTTTTTCAGAAAAATGGTTTTGGGCTCAAAAGACGCGAAATTTTATGCTGTTTCCAAATCACCTCTCGTATACTGGATTTTTCCAATAATAAGTGCCCAAAAATCGTTTTTTTCTAGAGATTACATCAAAATTAGTGATTTTCCAAGTACCTGAATTTTCTAATTTCAAATTTTTTAGGGTGAATTCCGGCGGGGGTGTAATGATTTTGGTTTTGAAAGATGCTAAATTTGATACCTTCTCATAATTTGTTTCAACCAATGGGATAAGTTTGCAACTTCTCCCCCTATGGTGGAATCAGAATGAAATGGAGTGGGCACGAAACCTTTTTCTATGGTAATCCAGCTTTTGAGGGGTGAAAATTGTTTTTTTTTGGTTCTGAATGCAAATTTCATGTCCGATTTGAAACATCTTACCCCTAACGTGGTGAACCGCCACCCCCCCGCCCCTTTATGATCCAAAATCGAAAAAAAATTTAAATACCATGTGACGTATCGTTTGTTATGTTTTTGGGGACGCTGAATCCGAATATCGACTTCGTTTTTCGATCTGGCCTTCTCTACCCTTTCCACCCCCTCCCCCCACCTTTTATGATCCAAAATTGAAAAAAAATAATACCATGTGACGTATCGTTTGTTATGTTTTTGGGGACGGTGAATCCAAATATGGACTTAGTTTTTCGATCTGGGCTTCTCTATCCGTTCCACCTCCTCCCTTGCCCCTTCTTCAGCCAAAATTCAAAAAAAAATTATAAAACCATTGGACATCCGATTACTATGGACAAACCCTAATAATGGATTCGGATTCAGCGCCTCAAAAAACGTATATGAGGATACCCATATTGGTTTATAAACCCATTTTATGATTTTACCCCTTTCCTCCCCCTTTTTCTCACCCTCAGATGACCATAGACAAAAAACTAATATTGGATTCAGATTCAGCGCCTCAAAAAACATATATGAGAATACCCATATTGGTTTTTAAGCCTATTTTCATGATTTTACCCCCTCCCTCCCCCTCTCCCCCACCCCCTGATGACCATAGATAAAAACTACTATAGAATTCGGATTCAGCGCCTCAAAAAACATACATGAAAATACCCAATTACCCATATTCGTTTTTAAGCCTATTTTCATGATTTTACCCCCTCCCTCCCCCTCTCCCACACCCCCTGATGACCATAAATGAAAACTACCATCGAATTCGGATTCAGCGCCTCAAAAAACATACATGAGGACACCCATATTGGTTTTTAAGCCTATTTTTATGATTTTACCCCCTCCCCTCACCCCCCTAATGTCCATAGTCAAAAATTGATATCATATTCAGATTCAGCGCTAAAAAATACTTCTAGTCAGACATATTCCAAAATTACTACATTCAAAGGGACTTTTTTCCTCCTAAATTCTGCTCAGGTCCCACTGTGCGTCACCAAAAACATTGAATTCAATATATCACATGCCCCTGATTTTCTTTCAAAAAAATTTATTCGATCAAAACACATAAACCACAATTTTATAACTTACAAAAATTTACCTACATACAACAGTTTATACACGAACTTCTTCTAATTTTTCTGAGTGAACGATTTTTCAAGTTTTAAATTCTCGCCCCATAGATCTACCATATCGATAAATCTCATACAAAACGAGCAATTCAACTTGCAACTTTTTATTCATCATTATCCTAAAATAATGCAACATCAAAATTTCCATGTGAAATCGAAAACATTAACATAGATGAACCTTTTGATGCTTTTTTGAAATATTTCAAGTTCCGAGATGGGATCTCTCAATGGAGGGGGGAGCACCTCCACCCCAATTTTGAGCGAAAATTTTGTGAGTTTTAAAATGTTCAACCCTCGTCAATTTTCAGCTAGTCTAAAACGATCTTGCAATGAGCAGTAATTGTACTCTGCAGAGTACATACAACTTTCTATTCGTTAAGGTTCTTGAATGTCGAAACTTCAAACTTGCCACCTGAAATCGAGAAGGAAAAGTTTACAGGAGTAAAAATTCAGCCCCTTCAAATCCAAGGGTAGGCTAGCGTGCATAATTAGTGTCAGGATGGGTTGCCTATGTCACACATGAAAGGACGTTATTCTGTGCCATGACAGCCTGCATTACTGAACGATAATTTATTCTGATCTAGTAATGTTTTCACATTTTCTTTATCATTTGCTATTTTGAATATTGCCTGCGAAATTGTTGGTGAAATGTCAATTTTTCATGATGAAATTTGAGGCATATTTTTCATTTTTTTTGAAGTACTCTTTTGTCAAATAAATTCTCACTAACGTATAAATCGTTGTGGTGTTGTTACAGTTATACGAACGGAGTTTAGTGCTGATCGTGTTGATTTATCATCCTGCTTCCTTCATCAAATTGCATCTTGGCGACGATTCCAGATCCTGCTCGTCTTCTGAACTGTAAGTACAATTTGAATATGTTTGCGAAAATAATGTTTCAGGAAAGCTATGTTGGCTGGTGTGGCCTTTTGAGCTTTATATGTTTAACGACTCGTCGCATGTTGACTGGAAGGGAGGGGTGAAAATTGTACATGGAGGTTTCCTTATTGAAATGTTGGAATTTCGCGTGAAATGCGAAAATGTTTTTTGAACGCGATGATGTGATGAATGTTGAGCCCAGAATTACATCATGATTTTTGATACAGTGTTATTATGCAATCTAAGTATCATCCTGCTTCCTTCATCAAATTGCATCTTGGCGACGATTCCAGACCCTGCTCGTCTTCTGAACTGTAAGTACAATTTGAATAATTATGTTTGCGAAAATAATGTTTCAAGAAAGCTATAATTATGGCTGGTGTGACCTTTTGAGCTTTATGTTTAACGATTCGTCGCATGTTATTGTTGACTGGAAGGGAAGGGTGAAAATTGTACATTGAAGTTTCCTTCGATTGAAACGTGTTGGAATTTCGCGTGAAATGCGAAAATGTTTTTTGAACGCGATGATGTGATGAATGTCGAGCCCAGAATTACATCATGATTTTTGAGACTGTGTTATTATGCAATCTATCGAAATGACTCAAATTTCGAAGAAATTCGATTACGATCATTTCAAGGGTTTTTGAACAAGTTTGTCATACGACCTACCAAAGTTGGTCACCGATTTTAATCGACACTGTTTTCGAGCACTTTTGAGCAACTTTTCGAAGTGGGTTGCTAAAGTTCTGCGAGAAATTAATACATTTCGACAAAAACTGTTTTTTGAATATTTTTAGAGAATTTTTAGCCCTTAAATGGGTTAGGATTATTGTAAAAAAAAATCGTCATAATTTTGGCAAAAAGTCCAAATTTCCTATCAAAATTTCTTTTGGAAGAAAGATTGGGAAAATTCAGAGCCTATAATTGGGTTATGAATCACGATTTTCAAAATTTTTAGGGAAGGGTCATGGCGACCTTTCGAAATTGAAAGTTCGTTTTTTTTCGCCAAAACCAAGTTTGTGAAAATTTGTTGTGAAATTTTTTTCTCTTCATTTTTAAAGTCTCAATTTTAATGTATCAAAAACTGAAAATCTTGTTTACTCCATTTCTTGAAAAAATAGAACTTCGACAGTACGCAAAAGAAAAACATTTTGTTTGACTTTTCCCTGAAATTTCGGAAAGCTGGAAGCAAATTGAACTCAAATAGAAAAAAATTGAGAATTTTTTCCAAAAATACCTTCCGTAAAGTTAGGAAATTTCAGTAATCATCAAAATTTCCCTGAAAAAATTTTAATTTTTGCGTGAAATACTTGAATAAATTTTAGATTAGCCTAAGTACTTTCAATGTAAAACTTTGGGTAACGATTTTTGAAACGTTGTAGAAATTCTTGAACGTTTTCT
Organism: Planococcus citri; assembly: GCF_950023065.1. Classification (NCBI taxonomy): domain Eukaryota; kingdom Metazoa; phylum Arthropoda; class Insecta; order Hemiptera; family Pseudococcidae; genus Planococcus; species Planococcus citri. Next base: position 16,907,468 of record NC_088681.1, read on the forward strand.
TAAAATTTTGTCAATTCCGATTCCAAAAACACATTTTAGCAAATTTTCAAAGTTTTTAATTCTTTGCGGAATATGAGAATTTTTTATGTCATCCAAATTGGACTTAGTTTTTCTGAATTTCAAAATTTTTTCAATATTGAACTTTTTTGTATTTTGTTGTAAGTAATTATGTGAATATTTTTTTGTGAGCTGCTGAAATTTTCAACAAAAAAAAATTTAACCATTAAAAAAAGTGAAACGAGTATTGAAGGTTTTCCAAGGTTCACAGCGCCCGTTTTTTATTCTGAAACCCCCTTGATTTGCCTTCATCGTTAAATTATGCTCAATTGTTTCCGCCCATGACGCTGCTTTTGTGTCGGTTGCTAATAGTACCGGAGGACGGACCTTCTGGTCATCTTCTGTACAGTCTGACCATTTGAAATCTGAACAACATGAACACATTTAGAAACCAGTTTCAAATACTTCGTGGTATTTCATTATTATTAAAGTACAAAATTTCAAAACTCACTTGGAAATAAATTTTGGCAATCACTGAAGCGAGATTTTTATATGTACTGGATTAATTATTTAACCATAGTTCATTGATTCTTTTTCTGTACTTACTCTTGTCATATTAAAAAAATTTAGAATATTGAAAATATAAAAAAAATAAATTATAACTTTGATGAATACTCGTATTTTATTAAAATAATATTTAAAAATGATATAAAAAATGAGACATTCTGATAATAGTGAACAAGTACAAGCGTATAATGTAAAAAAGAATTACCGTTTATGATCTCTGGCCATATTAATTTTCATTTTCTTAATGTTTAATTTAAAGGTCTCCACCTCAGTTCTAGCTCTTGCGAGTTCTTTTTGGAGGAACTCAATGTATCTCAACATGTAATTAGAAACCAGTTTCAAATACTAAGTAGTATTTCATAATTATTAAGGTACAAATGTTCAAAACTCACTTGGAAATAAATTTTGGCAATCACTGAAGCGAGATTTTTATATGTACTGGATTAATTATTTAACCATAGTTCATTGATCCTTTTCTGTACTTACTCTTGTCATATTAAAAAAATTTTAAATATTGAAAATAAAAAAAATAAATTACCTATAACTTTGATGAATACTCGTATTTTATTAAAATAATATTTAAACATGATATAAAAAATGAGACATTCTGATAATACGTGAACAAGTACAAGCGTATAATGTAGAAAAGAATTACCGTTTATGATCTCTGGTCATAGTAATTTTTATTTTCTTGATGTTTAATTTAAAGGTCTCCACCTCAGTTCTAGCTCTTGCGAGTTCTTTTTGGAGATACTCAATGTATCTCAACATGTAATGTTATTTACCAATATGCTTGCGAGTTGTTAAGGTGTTTCGAAATTTAATGATAAGCGTATTTCTAGCAACAGGTAACGATGAGTAAAATCTTCCTTTATGCAAACGAGTTGGAAATTATATTAACATAATTCAAATCTTTATAATTTATATTATAAATTTTAATATGTCTTGCTTTGGCCAAAGATTTTTAAAACGTGTGAAAATAGCAACATTTAGGCCAGAAGTGATTTAAACTTAGGGTTCGAAAACTGCCTTGATGATGATTTCAAAAATATGATGCCGACATGCTAAATATGTACAATAGATCTCGTTCGAGTAAATGATCCAGAAGAATACAGGCACCGTTGAACTTGCCGGTGTTGATGTCGTGTCAAAGCATGATATCTTTCTGTACACCCCAGTCTACTACTAACGTTTCAAAAACTGCAGTAGCTTGAGCTCTTCCCGATCCTGCATCTAGAGCTGGGACCTGGGACTCCTATACTTCAGCTGAAACAGGTGACCGAACGAAATTAATACCAAGACTGTTTCTACACGTTGATACTCGAATGCACATTTATGGTAACGTATACTAATTAAGAAAGCTATTCGATTACTTTTCTTACCTTTCTGATGAAAAGCCTCGTCCAACAAATCGCAATTTCCACTCGAAAACTTTCTGGCTATTCGAAACAAACTCCAGCTTAATCTATCACCACGTTGCTGCTCGTTACTTTATTTTAGCTACGCAAAAAATAAATTGAATTGTAATTACGAGCACCGAGCTTAATTAATTACAAACGTGGTTACATTGTTTCAACCCACCAGGCACACGCGACGAAAGCTGCTCAACTTTTCGAAATTTCAGCGACTTTCAACAAATAATCCACTTCAGGTATGCAAAACACAATAGTTCTTAGCTACGAACATAAAAAATCGCGTATTAGTATTGTTTTAAATTGGACTTACTCAGATTTCGGCAAGAATATTTCTGCTACAAAATGTTAGGGTAAAACAGGGGGTTCTTAGGGTTTAGGGTAGAAAGTCTACTTATGCCACCTAGTACTTTTAACCATAAAACCAACCAAGTCCATATAGGACACTGAACCATAAGGTATGAATACCTATCTCTACTCACCCTACAACTACTCTTCTCATAAATCACTGACCAGTACAAATAATATGGTAAAACGGTATATTTCACTGTTCTAGCAATTATATGAAGTACAGTAAACGTTGCTACGATATACTTTAACAATACCATTCACTACGTGAAAGATTCTGCTTGAAAGAGGCGTTTCCTACAAAGAGCTGTACAAGCTAGCGTAAAAACCATATACTGCTCAATAAGAAGAAGATTAGGAAACTGCAAGGCTGCTCGCTTCGGCAATCTCGGCCATCTCGGCCGTCGTCTCCACTGAACCAGTACACCAGATGGCGCTGTACCGGTTGCAGTGTTGCCGCCTGCCTGGGCATCAAATTACCACTGTAGAGTGGTAACATGGAGTCCCAAGTACCCTCTACATAATGCCCCGGCTGGGTTTAGCTCGGAGGCCGGTCTGGATACGCAGCCTAAAGAGGCCTACTCAGCGTCTCGTAGAGTACTTGGGCTCCCCCTGCCCCGCCTCGTAGTACAGATGTGGCCTACTCGTCCTAAGACCCTATCAGACCCTATCTGGCTACTCGTGCAGAATCTTGTTACAATACGCGAACTTAAGATTAGCATATCTAAACATGTCTACATATTATCGAAATAAATTACTATGCTAATCTTAATTTTACACCATTCCTTGGACTGGAACTTGACTGGAGCCCTGGAGCGCTTCACGAATCTGAATTGCTCAAGTTCTCCACTGGTTATTATATAACAGGAAGACAATCAACAGAATCTTGGCCTGTTATAGATGGAAGCAATTTACCATCCCAATGAACGACAGTTGTTTTTAAATCATGACCTTTAAACAAGGCTTTAATTTTATTTGCCTTTTCTTTTCGAACTTGTTCTCGACGCGTACGAATTGATGATCGATTAAGTATCAGTTCTTTTATATTTTGTCCAAAAGCTTCCGTACAAGCAGTTAGAAGATGTACTGCATTTCGATCGCTCATCTTACATTTATCAAGCACAGAAACTAAACGTGTATTGAGAATTTTCAATTTTGTCGTCCTAGTTGTAAAAGCTCGTATCTCCCAACTCTGAGATATCACACCTTGTGTAAACCGTTCTTTTTGCACAAAGAATTGTTTACACAAGGTATGATCTCCGAGTTGGAGATACGAGCTTTTACAACTAGGGCGACGAATTTATTTGCTTGCTCGTTGTTGTCGTATGGCTACTTGCTGTATGTACTGACAGCAGTCAAATGATACATAAAGTATTATTAAATAAACGGAACACGTTCGTAAAAGAATAGAAATATATTCTTATTGAACAAACTCAAAATAACACTTGAAATAAACGCTTAAAACAATTAATCGCAATAATTACACGAAGAGTATATCATACCACGTTAACGACAAAACAGCAAGTGCGCGGAGAGGCCGCGCTACATTCAGGTACTCGGGATAGCTTGGCCAAGGGCCTGGTTACGCGGGTGTCAGGATGTAGGGTGTCAGGATGTAGCGTCGGTAACTAGCGCAGCTACGCGGCAGCTGTCGACATGTACATCACCTATCCCAAGATCTCTTGCATAGGGAATTCCAAGATTTGTAGAGGAAAGACCTGGTATATTTGAATCAACACTTTCAGAACAACCTAATGATTTGACTCGATTAGCTGGCAATATTGATAAGACAAAACGCAATTACGAAAATTAATTACATACCTAACACGTTCAATTGTAATTTTTTCTTATTTCTTGGTAAGAACTTTATCTACGCCTATCATGATACCGAGTCTGCCCTTTTGTTGTGATTTTGAAAATTCGATGTCTTCTTTGATAGTCATGGCATGGGCAACACCGAATATTTGATCAAGTTTCGATATAAAATTGCCAATCTTGCTTTTTTGAAACTTATAATTCGGTTTTGTATTTTTCTGTATATCTCTCCATTCTTCATAATACAGATTTCAGCGCAGATAGGCAATGATGTTTCCCTCTAACAGGAATTCGCGTTTTTGCCCAGATTGAGAGCAATTCATCAATTACTCGCAGTATACAATTTGATAACGACAAATTTTCTTTGGTGGACTGCGCTGATTCGTCATTAGAACTCTGGATTGCATCGTCCATATCCTTACAGAATTTCTGCATCTGCCGGGATTCGTTCTGGGGGATAGGGGTTTTCACACTAGCCCGGCGAAAGGTTCTGTAGAAGTGAGAGCCAATGCGATGCGAGCGCAAACAATAATTGGATTAAATAATAAATTTACTCACTACGTCATATTTTCTCACAATTTCGAATGAGAGTAAAAAAAGCACTGCATACCTATTACTAGTACCTACTGACAAATACATGTTCACACTTTTCTACTTGAAAAAACTATGATAAGTAGGTACAGTAAAGGGGGAGGGTGTCGCAGAGGACAATAATGTTGCTATTTTGTGGCCGTGGCAAGGGCAGGGAACCTGTTGAAGTCGCGCTTCCTTTCCATTGTAATTGTATTAGCCCTTAAGGCAATATTAGCTAAGGGATGAAGTCACTACCAGACAGGAGATTGCAGCTATAGGTATATGATGATATGCTTTTTAGAAAAAATATAAAACTCGACACATAAAAACGTAACCATATTAGCAACGTATAACAATATATAAACGTAGAATAAATTTACAAAGTTCAACTTTTTGAGAAAAAGCTGATATCCGATATATATTGTTGCATAGGTATTAGGAAAAATAAGAAGATTTTTTAGACTAGGTAAAATAGTAAGTGTAATAGGTATAAAAGGATTGACAAATATGAAGTATTGGGATGGGTAAATAGGAAGAGATAAAACCTACCTATGAACATAAAATAAAAAATGTATAAATTCTTCAGGATGATAGCCTTCGAGTGAACAATCTAAACACCAAAAGAGAGGGGAGAATATTACACTTTGTACATAATAGGCAGAGCCTATTTCAAACGAGCATGTTTCAGGACTTGTCCCAGTAATTAATTAATTCGAATTGTAATTTATATCACGTATGATTACTTACATTCCAAACTCAAGGTAGGAATTAGATGGTAAAGTCATTTTAAATCTATCCAAGATTATCTAAATTTTATTTACTAGGTCCTACAAGTCCTTACATGGACTATCTTAATTGGAAACTTAATTCAAAACCATTACCTTGATTATATTAATTAAATTTCAATCGGAGCCATTTTCCTTGGCTATCTCAAAACCTAGAATGAAGTAAGACCTACATATTGACTGGAACTGGCATGAGACCTTCGTCTCAGCCTAGCTGGTGTACCTGATGTAAATTACTCACTCCATTTGATTCATTACTCGTACCGAAAGTAAAATTAGTTCATTTTGTCCAATAAGAACTCACGACGCGAATAGTGAATCACTAAGGAAAATTTAATCATTGTTTGAATAAACACACTTTACATTATATAGCAAAATGCAAATAAAAAAGGAAAAAATAAACGGTCGAACATGTACACATTCTATTCATTAGCTCGAATATAATTCTACTAACTCTAGGTAGGTATCTACCTAGCGTCATAAGCTTTTCGATTTCCCACTCCATATTTCAGCTCTGAAGTAGGTTCATTAAATTTACGTAGCAAGTACTGCCTATCCCATGATAGCAAGGGGTACTTATGCTACATGGTGAACTTAATCGTGCCTGTTTAACATGGTGGGTGAAAGAGTTGACTTGTCGACTATGAAAACTACAATACTTGCTCGTAAGCTCGTTGCATGGCACCTGAGCAGAGTTGGATTGTAGAATGTAGAATGTAAAATATAATGTAGAATATCATGTAGAATATGTAAAGTAGAATATAATTGTAGAATATGTAGAATGTAGAATATGTAGAATATGTAGATAACATTTCTGATTGGTTGTTTTTTTCCATTCATTCTAAATTTTTCGTATGAAAATGAAAAAAGCAAAGAAATTCAATCTTCCTCGCCAATTTTTTTCCAGATCTGAAGAAATGGGAACTTGGACCAAACTTGAAAATTCTTTGTTCTCAATTTTTGATTCCAAACCCAATCCTCTTATCATTTTATTTTATCAAACACACAACGTACTAATTATGACCATTTGCAGACAAAATATCTCAAAAATTCGCCATATTTGAAATCTAGCCAATCAAATGCGTTATCTACATAGTTTACACAATATTCTACATATTTTACATATTTTACATGTAGAATATGTATATTCTACATATTCTACATATTTTACACGAAAATGTAGAATATTATATTCTATGTGTAAAATCCCAACTCTGCACCTGAGTCTGAATTTGTCATAATACCTTCAAACTATTATAAAAGAAATTTCCCAAAATTAAAAAAATGAAATATACATACGATCATAAGTAAGAAGTGATATAAACTAAGGAGATTCCAAATTTAAAAAAAATGAAAAATGAAAAGTTACAAATAATACCAAAAAGTTAATGCAGAGGCTGATATTGATAGAACATTATACTTATATTTAATTATGAACAACTATAGTACTTCGGAAACAGCGAGTTAACAAATAAAAATAACAGGACATAAAAATAAGAAGGAAGAATTTGGAAATTTACATACGCAATCGCTTACAAATCAAAAACGTTTGAACCAAAAAAAAAAGTCAGATAAAAATACAAAATTAGGCTTGAATGAATACTTAAACATATCTAGTAATATCACACTTTGGAAAATACGCTTAAAAAGTATGAAAAATTGAAAAGTTATGTAAAAACAAAAAACTTAATACTAATTACCATATTGTAAGGATAACGGAAAGTTTCTACTACTAACAATTACGCTTAATACTAAGTGCTTCCCCTATGAGAGAGCTGATGTACCCTAGACTATGATCCCTTCCCATAACATTCAGAGGTACAGATTTAAAAAAGAAAAACAAATTTGTATCGAAATATAATTCAAAAATTCATAAAAAAAAAAATTAACAGTAAGAGCATTTAAGTAATTATCAGTGTATACGTGACAATGAAAGAATAAAAATTATATAATAATGATATGGCGAAAAAAGAAAAAATTTACGTCATGCATTTCTCTTAAGGAGAAAGATCCCCCACGCCCATTTTCGGGCAATTCTGAATCCGCAGTAACTGGTAACAAATCCATTTTGTGGGTCAGTGGTAGATCGTAAATAAAGCTGAAGCGCAGGAGTTCCTCTAATAATCGATCGAGGTCGGGAAGGTTGAAGAACCGAGCAGTTAGGCGATCGTGGGCGAATGCGGTAATTAGGATACCTTGGCCGAATTGATGGGCGACCGTGGTTGTCCAGAACAAGTACCGGATCGTTTACCGTCATTTTTTAACACCTTCGAAAAACACCAATTTAATAAGACGAATCAAATGAAATTTCACTTTTAGAAGTTGTTGACAATTTTGAAAAATTTCAGTTCAGAATCTTATCACTTGCACAAACAGTGGGTACTCGAAAATCAAGGGTTACCTCATGGTAATCGTTGCTGATTTGAACCGGGCGAGCAGAAATTAAAGATGGGTCCTGGTTAGGAAATCTGTATTCGCGTTCCATTATTTCAGTACGAGCGTCTTTTCGTGAATTAGTATATACTTTTCCAATTTTCGACTTCACGTATACCGAACGGTACTCAAAAATTCGTTTTGATTTACATTCGCGAACTCGACTTTACTTCTTATTTTATATTTCACACACGATCACAAATAAGGTATTGTTTTGATTTACATTCGCGAACTCGACTTTACTTCTTATTTTATATTTCACACACGATCACAAATAAGGTATTGAGAAAAAATTTTACCACGAACAAAACTGTTTTAACACAATAAGAAACCAAAACTTTTCAAAAAAATGTACAGTATTGGTACCTATCAAATTAATAGATATGCTTGAAGTTAGGTACCATTAATGTTGATTTTCAGTTGAAGTCGACTTTTTCAATATGAAATAGACTTCAACAGAAGTAGGCCAGTTGATGTAGGTATTAGGTACCCAACTCAGGATTTTTAAAATATTAATTCAGATAAACAAAAATCTATTGAAAAAATTGAAAATTCACCATTTTCAAGTGTGATTCGCTCTGCTTCAAGTTTTTCACATTTCTTTTTCACATATTTGAAAGCCAGTATCCATTCAGCGGGAATTTTAGTCTAGTCATATAACGTTTATAATACCTACTAGCTAGTTTGTGTGGCAGTTTCAAGTGCTGTAAGTACAGCAGCTCTCTTACTCTGATACGAGTAAATACCTATAATATTGAGTACTTGAAAATGTACTCCGTGTTGTATACTTAATATTGTACTTAATTGAAATCCATTTGTATCAATTTTACTTCAGATGAATCTGAATCGTACCAAGTAATAATCGTAAAAAATTTAATTCCTGCTCTGTGATCCAACGTTTTTTGCATATTCCATTGGAGTCTTGTGTTACGATTAGGGGCTGCTGAGGAGCCGATTCGACTTTCTTTTTGAAGTTTTAAAAATTCTTCAGATGTCAACTTTTGAGTGAAATTAGCATTTGTCATTTTATAATCTCCTCTTAAATACTTATATCAAATGAGCTATCAACCATTGCCCTAATCCCATGGGGGTGGTGCTACGACCCCTCGAAGTGATGTGATTTTGATAATTTTATATTTTTTGATTTGGGACTTGGATCCTGTTCGAACCGATCAAAGACTAAGAGGGTCAAATTTGAAAATTACAGAACTTGGGGCTAGGAGTTGATTGATAGCGCATTTGATAGGTATTCGAGAGGAGATTGTATACGATCAGTGCTCATTTTACTCAAAAGTTGATATTTCAGAAGTTTTTTTTTACAAAAAACTGGTGGGGGGGGGCTTTGATCTACTGTGAGTGGAGGTTAGCTTCAGGGGTAGGGGTGGGGGATTTTAGTATGTTGTTCAACACCATGCTAGACAGATATTCGCAAAAAAACCTTTGGTCTCGACTATGTCTGGGTTCACCCATTTTTTCCACTATTTGACTGGGCTACTTTCGCTTTTTTTTGTTTTTTGAAGGTTTGACAATAATTTGCTAATTGGAGACCATATTTTTGTTTTTTTTTACGTTTTTGTATCCATCAAATTCAGATTTCAGTTGGTCCATTTGTATAATTTTTTTAATTGACACTATGCAGTTTTTTGAAAATAAATTTGGGACCATTTCGTTTTTCCACGTTTTTGTTCATACGCATAATATAGTAGATAGTTATTTTAGAAAATGAAAGCTTACTCTGCATTTATTGGTATTCGTTTAGCGTTTACTTACCGGTAATTCGTCAGATTCTAAAGTTGGCAACATAACTTATTAATAACTTTATTTAATACTCGCATACTAGGTGCATGTAGTCTAATGGAACATTGGCAACCAAATAAAAATTCTTAATGAGAGTTAGTATGCTGGGGTGCACACAATATGAGCCAGGATTTGGGAGCAACCTACGTGACGATACTCCTTTGAATTTTTTGATAGAATTGTTGGTCCGATTTTGTGGACAATTGCAGTCACATTCAACGTAAAACTCGTTGCATTATATAGTCGGTCAATGGTCTGTACCGTGGGCGACAGGCAGTTCTCAAATCACAGATCTGGCGGTAATGGACCTCTTGATTTTGATTTTGTTTTCGGTTTTTCGTTTATAATTCCGTCGATCAATTTTGGTACATATATTCAAATCACCCTAGTTCAATGCCATCTGACGATCCTACGTAAACCGTACATAATTAATAAATAGAATATCAACAACATACACACCTACGTGATTTGCAGTAATAGTTACTTACGATTTCTTCAACAAACAAACGCTGATTTTTCAGTTACGTAGCTGTTACTGGCATCAAGCCTGTAATGTTAAGTAAACTGTTGATTAAAATTTAAAAAAAAAGGAAAACAATATCAAAATTATATCAGGACATTTAAAAATATTATTTAATATAAAACAAAAAAATGAACTCATGAAAAATTTTAAAAAAAGACAAAATTTGAATTATTTAATACAATTTTTAAAAGAACAAATCTCTATAAAAGACATAATTTTATTCATTCATTTTATCTTTTTTAAAAATATTACTTAGATCTAATTTTGGTTTATTTGAAACCATAATCAATTTCAACAACTGCTGTTGCTGATCCTCTGTGAATGTAGCTAAAGCTGCTTTCAACGTATTTGAGGAAAACTCACCGTTGAATAAATTTTTATTATTTTCAAAAATTTTTACAAATACTTCTTTGAACTTATATCCATTGTTCATTAAATGATCAAATAAGTATTCTGTCATTACAGAAAAAATTGTTCACTGTTCGTTCACACTTTCTTTGTAAATTGTAAGTATAATTAGTAGTATTTCGAAGTGAGAAAAAATTGAAAATTTTAAAAAGCAGGGAAAGCTATGTGCTACCTGCTTAGCTCCATTTTCTCAATTTTTCTAATTTAATGAAATTTTTCTCTCGCATTTTTTGTAACTTTTTCGCCTATGCGAGAAATATCCACTGATGGTATACAAGCAGCACTGGGCATTTCTTCACGACGCAAAAATCTGTCAAAACTGTAAAAAAAATCGATTTCTCAAGTTCTAGTGATCGGAAAAAGCTGAAATTTTTTTCACAAATTCATGCGAAAATTCTCACACATCAAATTTACACACAGGAAAAAAAAGAAACATTTATGTTTTAATTGGATCCTAAAATAGATCCCTTCTATTTTCTGATGAAAAATATTGTAGTCACGTATTCGTTCGAAAATACAGTGCCTAGCCTAGATTTTAATATTCGTTGAATGAAACGTTTGGGCAAATGACTCTTGGGTGACCTACAATTTTTTCAAAAATGAAATTTTTGTGTTTCGTGTAATTTAGGTCCTAAGCAACTAGAAAATACTTACAAATTCTCATTTCTGGTGAAATGGTGGGTTACTTATGTGGTTCTGCAATCTGCATCTATGCCACCAGACTTGTATTCGCCTAAAAAATACAAATTTCTTCGCGGCGAAGACGAATAGATCAGCCCAGATTGAGGATATCGTGACTAAAACGTTGTTGAAGACAATATTCCACAGCGTTGGGCCCAATGATATTGGATGGTGAAATCATTGTAGAACAGAGGCGGCTTCCATTTGCTTAATACGTATTATTCCTTCTATTTCGTCTAAATCGATTTCTTGATCACGTTGATTGAATTCATTCTGTAAGTATTGATCGCGAGATTGAGAAGAAGCACCCATCGGGCCGAGATCCCGAATTGATATCACTAGACCCCCTTCCCCAAACCCTCTTCTCTCCGAAGCGCCGTTACTACGTGCGACCAAATTTTCATCAACTGTGAGACAGACAGGGCCGAAAAAAACATGGACACGGCAACAGCCGCCGTTCCACGTCTCGTATTTCACACAGAGCCGCGATGCGACCACTGCCCATCGGGCAGAATACATGTTCGACGAAAGTTAAACTGATGTTCACTTTACGTTTTAGTTGTATAAATTGAATAAATTGAAAAGAATACCGTAGTCTTTCTTAAACTTCTTTACATAAGAACGCCATTACATTGTTCTTATCTTTTCCAGGAATTTCTTACTTACCGGTACTTCGTCAGATTCTAAAGTTGGCAACATAACTTATTAATAACTTTATTTAATACTCGCATACTAGGTGCATGTAGTCTAATGGAACATTGGCAACCAAATGAAAATTCTTAATGACAGTTAGTATGCTGGGGTGCACACAATATGAACCAGGATTCGGGAGCAACCTGGGCAACAATCAGTTCTCAAATCACAGATATATGCCCTCCTGTTTGAGGACATAACTGTAACTCTGAAATTAAAATGATCATCAAATCAAAATATTCTGAGAAATAGCTTACCTCATCATGGATCTAAGTATAATGTACTATTCTAAATTAAAACCAAAAAAAGTATAGTTTTTTTGTGATTAAAAATATTCAAAATGATACTAACATATGGAAGTACAGTGATCATCGTAATTCTACTGATATTTTTTTATATAATCAACAAAAACAATAGGACACATCAACACCCCCTGCCCCGAATCGAAATTGAAATTAAACAAGGTTATCAGATCATAATCAGCCAAGTTGGCAAGTAATACGTATCTAATTCTAAAACTTCTGCTTTTCTGATGAACAAAATTTCGCGATGATACCTTTTTTACCTTTGAGTTTGAGGTGCGGACCAATACATCTTCTCCTGTTCATGAATTTTAGTAAACTTGAGTCTTCATTTCTCTGACATGATTAAACAAATTAAACAAAGTACGACATTCTATATAGCGGATAATTACCTACTTGTGAAAATTTAATACTGCCCGTTCTAATAATATTTAAAGAATCGTCTACCCAGTTCAGATAGTAGGTATCGAGAGATTCTTCGTGTAAATTCCTAAAACAGACGAAAAAATTTTATTCAGATATTTCTCAAATTGAATACCTATCTTTCATCAGTTACGTCTAAAAAAAATAATAATAGGTAATACCTATCTCTGTCGGAATTAATTTGGAAAGATTTTTTGTAAATTATGATCTTTTTTATGTATTATGAGGAGATACGTGTATATCAAAGAAATAAAGTATCATTTCAGAAAACCAAAACTCCGTGACAAAATTTGTAGCGTGACGAATCTCATAAGTAATATTGAAGGTTAATTTTTCCTTAAAAATAAATAAATGCATAAATAAATTAATAGGTAATAAAGTAATAATAACAATAATAAAATAATAATCGTGGAAATAAATCAAGAATTTGTGAGAAATTAAGATTTGAAATCCTATTAAAATTTTTTAAAGTTCACATTGTGCGGCGTCCGCATAGTAAGTATATATGATATAGGCGTAATGCGTAGGTGTGGAAAACACCGAAACGATGATGATATAGAGGAGATTTAGGATGCAAATTTCAAAGCAAAATTTAAATTAAAATACTGACAATGAGCCAAAGTTGCAAAGGGTCTTATGCACGAACCTGGAAAACTTTGAGACTAAAAAAAATGGATATAATCATCTACTTCTACAAGAACTAATATTAATTCATAATTTTTTTTCTTTTTCACAATAGTGATATTTTTTAAAAAAATAAATAATTATCTTAATTGACTGATTCCTACGACAGTGAATGTATGTATGTACCTATATTTCAACAAAAACTGATGAATTTAATACACTTACCGCGGAGACTTATTAAGGAGAAAAAAGAGTTGAAACACTAATCTAACAATGAACAAAAAAGCATAATAAAAAGTACGGAGATCCGCGAATATTCCAACCTGGGGAGCTTGTAATGATAACAAACCACCGCTTATCATCAGCTGATAAGGGTGCTTATCATCAGCTGATAATGGTGCTTATCATCAGCTGATAAGGTTGCTTATCATCAGCTGATAAGGGTGTTTATCATCAGCTGATAAGGGTGCATCGGCTAAACTTTACCCTAAACGATATGGACCATTTGTAATTACAGCTCATGCTGGCAAAAATTGCTAAGAAGTAAAGGGCTTATTTCGTGTAAATTCTCGCAAGTGAAGTTTTTACACTTGTTCAACTGTGCGAAGCAATGTTTGCAAGTTGTTTGAAACCATTCTTCAACCAGCTCCATTGGAACTTGCCGGGTAATAGTACAAAACCTTATTATGTGAGTAATAAGTTTTATATCTATCCACCGGTGTAGGTCGATCCCGTTGATAGAGACACATACCAATCCTTAAGGTATTGCAATAAGGTTCATCGGAGGAGAGCTTATTCTTATCAACATGATGTCTGCCGTACAGGCATGGCATATTGGACTCGCAATGAAGTTCATTGTAAATAAATTATAGAAAAATACGAGAGCCGAGCCTTTCTTATTCACCGGTATCATCTTCAGATACAAAGGTGTGCACGGTGCTATCAGGTTTTTCAAGCTTTTCTTCGCCAGAGCTTTGAATCTCTGAGCTTCTGTTATGGGAAGCTTTGGAAATTCTTCTCTGGGAAGTTTAGGAGATTTCGACAGCCCAGGGGGTGTGCAAAATCCTCCTGGCGGGATGGCTTTGAGCTTCTGTTATGGGAAGCTTTGGAAATTCTTCTCTGGGAAGTTTAGGAGATTTCGACAGCCCAGGGGGTGTGCAAAATCCTCCTGGTGGGATGGCGTTCTTAGCCTCCGCCTTCATCGCTCTAACTTCTGCTGATTGGGAAGCTTTTTCCCGCGCTCCGGTCGGTCACGTTTCGGTTTTTCCAAACTGTCAACAAGTTTGGAAGGTCGTCGGAACTCTTTCCGGAGGAGTTCCTCTTCTTGCTGATGTTTCAGCTGGATCGCCGCAATGGACGCCAGATCGTTCTTTTCCTTAGCAGTACAAAGAGCGGCTTCTTCACAACGTTGTTCGTCGCGAACTCTCGCTAAGTCTTTGTCGCCGGGATTGACCAGAACTGTTTCGGATTGACCCACAACGGGATCGTCACCAAAAAGTCTAGTCATTAACACGCTTTCGGTGTTCCTCGGCATCCTAGTTCCTCTGCATTGAGAGTAGCTAGTTGCATTTCAGGATTGGGGGAAATGCCAAGAACCTGTTCCTCCGAATAGGCGGTAATTGTGAGATCAGTATCAGTAATTCACAAGAAATTGAAAAAAAATTGATCGAGACTCTAGATTTAATAAACAAGTGTAAATTTTTAAAATACAAGTACATTATTAATTAACCCATATTAATTTAATTTTTAATAAAAATTCGGCGTATGTCGACGAGGGAGCCACGAGTTTGATTGGTACTAATCAAAACTTCGTCAATCACGTTTGCTGGCACAACTCCACACTCCTCCGCCTCCAACGCATATTCCGAAAATGAATTTAAATCGCGTAACAAAATTTGTTCTCGCCTCCGGGGTCGCGGGATTCCCGGTTTGTTTTCACTGAGGCCAGTGAACTCCACGAGGACATTGTTACCCCGCAAACGTCGAATAAATGCAGGCCAAGGCCGGCACCCGCGAGCTTTCGCTATGACCAGGTCTCCCTCTTCACAGTTGATTTGATTTGTCAATCGAGTAACGTTTTTGGTATTTGGAGTTGTGTCGGAACATGTAAGTCTATGTAAGTGTTATTTTACACACTTAATTCGTCGTTAGACGTACCGGATCACTGGAGATGTTCTTTCTGGTTTAATTTATGTAATGTCTTGCTGGAATTTCGCGTGGTACTTCTACTATAAAGATGTCTAGATTCTCTCGTCTGTATCCTAGTATTCGCGGATTTGCCGGCAATCTTAGAATCGGCGGGTCGCGATAACGACGTAATCATGGCACGGCTTCCTGTGGCCACTGTTTATGTGCTCCGTCACCTAATTTATCACCTTCTTCGCCAATGATAAAATAATATTGTGTCGTAGATATCTGATTAATATACGTACGTATATTAGATACCTACTCAGAATTACCTACTAGATTAAGCAGGTAATAATACGGAAATGCACTACTGTAATGATATTAAAGCTATCACTTACCTCGGCTATGGGTTTTACAGTACACTACCGAACACAATAAATTATCATAAGACAAGTTCGTGTCAACGAATATATTTGTCAATAAAGACACCACTTAAAACCGGAGTAATTAAAAGGGTTCAACACAACGATTATTTGGGGGGAAATTATAATTACGTTAACACTAATTATCGATAAATTAAAACTATACAAAAACACTTTTAACCTAGGGCCGGAGCTCTAAAGATTTAAGGACATATTAACTTGGCAACTCGTATACTCGCGGATTCGAACTATGATTAGTTGAGCGCCATCCTCGTTGAATCACTCGTGGAATTCAATGACGATTGAGGAATTTCCGAACGAGAAATCTGCGAGGCTTTGGAAGATTAATTCATTGAGTAATTGATCGAACTCGTTGACGTTAAGGAATCAGATGATGTTTCGTTCGTGAGCAGCTATCGTGACTACTATACGCGAACGACGTCGAAAACCATGGCGGGGTCGCTGGAACTTTAGAAAAATCGATCGAAAAGGATTCTGCAATTCTGGTGGTCTAATGAACAAAAGTTCAGGGTCTAAACCGGGGAACATGGGTTCCTGCGCCATCATACGTTCATATATATTTTGCATAGCAAATACTCGAAAAAATAAACAGCGTGGTGTTACTGTTTATACGAACTTGTTACATTAATTTACAATATTAGTTACATTAATTTACAATATTAGCTACACGTACGATATCTCCCTTACGCACTTGGAGTATTATAACTTTGCGAAGACGCACTCACCGCAATTCCGAATCGTTGATCTATCAGCTCGCTTCTAACACCTTACCGTATGGTCAAAAATTTTGGTGCGATGTTACTACGAACGCGAAATCAATCTTTTGCTTGGCAAAAATGTCTCAGGTATAGGGTGCTACGAAATTTCACGAACGCGAGTATTTATTTGGATAAATTCACTTACCTTTTACCATAGGTACTTTCTGGGTTTTTACGTGTGTAACTTCGTTCGTTTATTCGCTGTATTTTAAATAAAGTAAAGAATTTTATACGTATGTACAATGATTATTTTTATTCAACAAACGGAGTAAAAATTAGGTACAGTTTGACTTATTATTAGTGGTATGTACGTATATTAACCTTAACTTAGTTTTATCTTTCACACTTCAATTGTTTACGGCACAATGAATTCAAAGATCTTGAAATAGTATTTTATTGTCGATTGAAATAACCATACTATTGATGAGCAGCTTTTTCGCCGAATTAATACCACTCGACGACCGGTGTATTTCCATATAGATGTCTTCTTTTGGATTATGGGCGAAATCGCTGTGTGGATCCTAATGGAAGAGTTTTCGTATGAGCATTAGAAAAGGAATGTACATAAATCAATTGACGACTTTACATAAATCAAATTTTTAGAGACAAAATGGTGATTTAATTTTTGTAAAATTTAAGTACGAAATGATAAAAATGATACAACATGTAATAAAATTACTGAAACGGGTGTTGCAAATATAATACAAATTTCAAAATAAAAATATAAAAATAATGATAAAAGTAAAAATAATAAAATTACTTACTGAAAATTTGCAGACTGCAGTTCGAGCTGAACGTCCACCATCCCCAGGATCCAATGTTGGATTTCTTGATTTGTTTAGGCATCTAAATAGACAAATCAAAAGAAAATGTTTATAATCGACACTGTCCTTTATTTGCTGCAACCAACGCTCCAACGTGAATTGTTCCTCTTCGCCGGACTTCTCATTCTCATGCCGGTCGCGTTGATTCTTGCTGGAAAAATGTCTGGTGCATAGGGTTGTATCTCTTTCAAGTTGTGTCATTTTTTCGAAAAAAAAAATGGCATTCGATTGCCCCATCATAGGGTATCCGATATGTATTCAGTTTCCACTTTCCAACTGTGAAGTTTTTTCAAAAACTTACAGTTGTACAGCAAGTTTTAATGATTCAACATTGAATTAAAAAATTGAATAAATTTTAAATTATTATAATAAAAAAAAAATTGACGACTTTTTATAAAACTATATAAAATTATATTATCGAAACTGAAACCGCGAATGGTTCGATTTTTGTAAATCCACTCATCGCGACAACCTTTGAAAAGAAAACGAAAAATGAGAATAATGTAAGGTTACATCGATCACAGTTTTAAAAATACCGAAGGCTAAAACAAGAGTAAAACAACATGGCAATATAATCTTTGAAATATTTTTTAAATACTTAAGCTTAATTTATAATTCGAAATACAAAAGTGAAAAATCCCTAATAATTTTCAAAATCAAAGAAATCAGTAATGAAAATAATACTTTGTTCTGTTAAGGACGTAGCCGCATTCTGACCACTTGGCTGTTTCAAAACCGTTGACTCTGCAGCACTGATGAGGTACGGATGTATTACTTCTTTTCGATGCCAGTACACATCTTTCCGGCATACCGGGCATTTATCAACTCTATTCCAAAGCTCTTTTGTCAATTCTTTAAAGCATGGTACGTGAAAGAGATGACCGCAATTGGCGCGGCAGAGTTCGTTATCGAGCATATTCTTTGCTAGCCATGACTCGTCTGCCGCATTACGCTTGCAGTAGGTGCAAGCTAGGATTGTAAACATCTGAAAAATACCTATTTAATATACACTAATAAAACATATTATTTATTTTATTTACCATAACTTGACCTCGGACACATCTATTGATCTTTCATTATCGTCAACCTGCATAATCTTTCCAATAATTTCTTGGGTTTTACTCATTTTATTCGCGATTATTTGAATAATTGCATTTTTTTTCAGCATTTTTGAATCTATCTTGAACGGACGATAATGCTTCACAGCGAGGACACCTACACAAAAATATAAAGTACCTAATATAATAAATTTAACACACACATATTATTTTAATAGTCAACATATTTATACTTACCAGTCTGGCATTTCCAATTTTATGAACAATGACTGATGTTTTTGGCATGTACCCTACATTCTCATAGACACTTGAAATCTGGTGGATTTTGTCAGCACAGTTATTCTCTTGAAAATAACAACCACAGAGCGAATACGTAAGGCGAAAATGTGTTGAAACCGCTTTGCAAACACACATTGACCAAGATCAATTGCATCAGTTTTTTCAGTTCTTATTATCAGAATGTGTTGGAACTGGTCAGCATACACATCGGCCAGGATTGGGGTGGAAGGATGGATGGCCAATGTGAGCGACCAGAATGTAATGCGATCACACCATAGTGTAACACTCGAACTACACATTTGGAAAAATATGTACTGATAATGGCGCATTTCTTAAACTCTCACCTCTCTTCTGTGACAAGAATACGTTTCGACCCTCCGTCCACCATTGCATCATAGTGAATTTGAATGTAGGTACTCTTGGTCGTTCTTAAATTCTTCAAATTTGAAACTAAACGGAAAAAGTAGTAGGTATGCCGGTGGTTCAAGAATCACTATTTTTATTTCAAGTTGACCCCTAATGTTGTTACTTTCGGTTAAAAAAAAGATCTTGAAATTACATATTGACTGTATGTTACAAAAATACAGCCTTGAATTTATTTAAAACGGAAAAAATGAGTCCATCTTCCTCTCCTTTTGGAATTAGGACATTTGCCAAAAAAAAAAAAAAAAGTCATTTCTATTATGGCCAATGAGACATCGTCTACTTTTGGCGCTGTTAAAAGATTGCCAAAAGTCATGCAATTTTGAAAGCTCAACACACTTTAACATGCAATATAAAAGATGAAAAATTTCATTTTACTCATTTTCAGGTATCTTGATTGATGAAATTTATATAAAATAGAAAAAAAAATAAAAGATTTCGATAAAGTAGCACTATTTGACGTGAAAAGCACTCGAGCAACCTTCTTCGCACATGTACAAAGTCAGAATGATGAAATGGTTTCGTCATATAGGGCTCTAGTCATCTTATTTCATATTCAGTCTTACACCTTCAGACTTTTGCAAATTAAAGAATAAGAAATAAAAATAAACGATAAAAAATACAGTCATTTAGACTTCGGGGTCATCCAAGGTAACAAGATCCAGAAAACGTATCGTTTCTTGTTCGTGCGCAGCGGACGTAACCATATACGAATCACCATATCGGTGGCGGTGATTTGGTGTTCGGAAATGTAATGAAATTTCCCTATGTTCGTCTCGAGCGTCGTTCGATGTTGCAGGACCGCGCGTTAAGATGGAGTCTGTTCGGGCTTGATTGTCGGTGATCGAAGATGACTCATTTTCAGAGTGAGAGTCCGTCGGTGGATTACGAATTAGGTTCGCCGGTTCTTGGTACATTCGTCGAATCGCCTCATTGTCGCCGAAGATCCGCGGTTGGTGGGATCAGGTGATCGAGGGGAATCGCGTTGATTAATTTGTCTGTTCGCGTTCGATGCCATGCGTCGCGGACCAGTAGTGCTGGTCACAGGTGCGTTACGCGCGTGAATAGTTCGGCTAGCCACATTGACGCGTGGTGGCCGTGATGACTGAATCTTTCTTTCTAGGAATAGTTTTGGAGTTGGTGACGAATCGTGATTTAACAAGCTGGACTGGAAGTTATTGGTAAAATTATTAAGTTATGTTATATTTTTTACGACTTTGACGTTATTTTAATGAATACGACACTGACGGCGCATTGGCGGTGCACCGAAATAGTAAGGAAAAACGTAGGAGGAGGAGGGGGGGGATTCTCTGAGGATTTTTGGGCTTTGCGCAAAAAAATATCACTTTTACCAATAATTATCAAGAAGTCTGATATTTATAAAAATAGTCTGATGCTGTTCTTTCTGACTCAAATCCATCGCTTTTTAGGCAAAAATTTTCAAAAAGCAGTACCTATCAATTTTTGTCAGTAATTCAGAAAATAGTGAGTATGGTTCTTCCTCAAGCGCTTCCTAGCGAGGGTTACAATTTCAATTTTTCGTTTCTTGAAATTGGATTTTGTTATAGACGAACTCTTAACTAAATTTTCAGAATTTGAATCGCTTAGTTCTGCATCAGTGGGTAAATTTTGACGTTTTTTTGGGTCACCATGTAGTCATAAGTATCGAAATGAGCGATGAAGCCGCCTCTCCCTCTGGGAACCAACTTCTGTACTCCTATCCTCCGTTTGATGAAGCCTACGTCCATATATTGTTTCTTGTTTTTTGTACAAAAAACTTAAGTAGGTACACAAAGAAAATGTTATCAATTCGTGAACTCATGAAAAAAATTGTACTATGAAATTGAATCTTACATTTTACACACAGTTTTGATCAAAAGTTGTAATTTAAAAAAAAACTATATTTACTGAGTAAGTAATTGTAGATTTTGAATTTAAATCAATTCAAAATTTTAAAAATCAGATTGGTTGTTTTAAAATAGTGATATCAATTTTATTTTTATACTTGAAAAAAAGAGTATGTAAATATTTTCTTGAAATAATAATTATTTAGAAATGTTGTAAAAAATACAATTATTAAAATGATTATAATCTTTATAATTTATATAATGAACGAATATGTCATTACTTAATGGAAACTCTCACATCAACATGATAATTCGTTGTTTTATGTTCACCTTCAAGTTTCAAAATGAGGTTCGTTAGCATGAACCAGGTGCATAATGTATCGTTTCGTGATTCCTGCCAAGTGAGTTGGGTTATGGTCACTGGTGGTTGGGCAATTGGTGAATCCTCTCGATCGATATCCATGGCTATTAGGAAGGAATCAAGAAAGTTTTATTAAATAGACAATTTCGAACACTCCCTATTGGTGGAGAATGGAGATGTTTGCATATTGAAATATGAAACGCATCTCCACAATTTAGAAATAAAATTTCACCATACTTACGTTCGACGGGTGCTTGCTGATTTTCCATCTTTAAAAAAAAAGAAAACAATCTCGCTCGTGCTGAGTATTGTCTGATTTTGACAATTTAAAGTTAAACTGATGTTCACTTTACGTTTTAGTTGTATAAATTGAAAAGAATACCGTAGTCTTTCTTAAACTTTTTTACATAAGAACGCCATTACATTGTCCTTATCTTTTCCAGGAATTTCTTACTTACGGGTACTTCGTCAGATTCTAAAGTTGGCAACATGACTTATTAATAACTATATTATTTAATACTCACATACTAGGTGCATGTAGTCCAATGGAACATTGGCAACCAAATGAAAATTCTTAATGACAGTTAGTATGCTGGGGTGCACACAATATGAGCCAGGATTCGGGAGCAACCTGGGAAACAGGCAGTTCTCAAATCACAGATATATGCCCTCCTGTTTGAGGACATTACTGTAACTCTGAAACTAAAATGATCATCAAATCAAAATATTCTGAGAAATAGCTTACCTCATCATGGAATATATCAGGGTCATGTTTTGCAGCCTGTCTTCTTATGCTGAAGTGCCTATAATAATTCGCTAAAAATAAATTTGCATAATATGCAGCAAGACACACAATTTCATTTTTTTTACAGGACCTACCTAGGTACATCCTACATTAAAAGCACCAGATATCAGAAAATTGCTCAATTTTATTTTTAAAAAAATTATATACAAGTATGTAAGTGAATAAAATAGTGGATACCTAAGAACATTTTGAAAAATTCATCCGCTGCTTGAACATGCATCGATCTAGTCGTTGCGATGTTATTGCCAATTGCAGTAATGAAACGTCTCCTTGAATAAATATCCTCGTAAAGATAGGTGAATTTTAATTCGATGCAAAGCATTTGATTGATAGGAAAATCACGACGATCACGAATTCCTAAATCAGCCAGTATGCTTTCATAGCACACCAAATTCACCGAAATGGTACTATGTAAATGTTTTCTTTTTTTTTTTATCGCATGATGAAATGCATAAGAGAGAAGACAACGGAGATTAATCAAATCTCTTGCACTCCGAATACATTCACTTAGTGGAATGTTCGGATAACTATAAGACTTCTTCTCAATACGTATCTTTCAATAGTATGAAGTACTCAGTCCTACCAGACCGTTTTCGGATGCATGGGGTTATCGCAATGTCTAACCCTACCATACACTTCGCCAATGTACTGTACCATTGAATATAGAGCAACCGTTCTGGGTTTCTATAATATTGTTCACTACCCAGTAAGAACGTAAATAGTTCTTGTTAACTTGGTATTGTGCCGGTAATTTAATCCACCAATTTAGGAGGAATTCTTAGAAGAATCCTGCTTAGTCGAGGTGAACTGATAACATTGTCGTCACTCTCGCTCATAGTAATTAAATCCAAAGGCTTGCAGATTTTTATTTTCATTTTCTTGGTAGATGATCTGTAGATTTTTTTTGCTGTTCCTCAGACATCTTAAATAAACTTAGTGGAACTTGCAGAACCCTCTGGTGAGCTGCAAGAGAAATTGGGCACTTCGTCTCAGTCATAGAGAAAGAGATCAGATAATTGCTAATGTAATATAAGTACATATTAGCAGGCCTTTTTTGTATTTCCTTTCTGGGGGGGGGGCGCTAAATTGAAGTTGCCTGCGTAAAAATGTAGGGTCTGGTGTTCGACCATTGTTGCAGGCTTCTGCGAGTACAAGCAGCATTTTCGCATAATTTTTGCAAAATTCTGCCAAAATTGTATGGTTATGCATTTTTATTTTAAAGAAATTATTTAACACATGTCATTTTTATAGTAATTACTTTTACTTGATTAACTGGTTCATTAATCAAAAAAACAATCTGATTAAATAATAAATTTACTTACTCAATGAATTCCTTAAATTTCATTCAAAATTAGGTTGACGACAAATCCACTCAATTAGAAAGTTTTCGTGTAACGTTGAGATACCTATTGATGAAATACAAGGTAAACAATTATCCGAACAAATAGTGAAGTCTGTTCGACATGTGACACGTGTAATTTTTGGGAATTTGGGAGAAGGGATTCATCTCAATTTGACGTTTATTGAGGTAGGGGATTGGGATTAAGGTCTTTAAGGTCGGTGGAGAGAGGAACTTCTGCTGAATCGGCGTCACCTCCTAATTTCTGCTCCCAATTGTCTGAATTGACAATATCATCGAGCATTCGGGATTCTGAGTCATCGTCAGATGGAATATGAATGACCGCATTCTTGAGAATATAGCGGTACACTTAGGTACCCTACAAGCGTAGTACCTTACCAACACATTCTCCCTCGGTCTCCATACAGTTAAGGTTGGTTTTTTTTGCCATCTAAAGCAACATTTAGTTCTTCTGGCCTGTCCTCACCAAATGGCCACAAAGGGCCTCCGGATGATGGTATGAGGAACTTTCGCCGTACTTTGTACTTTGTCCAATTCTTCCCTCGCATCAATCACCTTTAGAAAACGGAAATTTTTTTTTCCTAGGTACTCATCGCATCTGCAACAAATAATTGTAGAATTAAAAAGTTCGAAGTTCAGTACAAATTTTAATGAAGGATTGGTATTCAATCAAAGTCATCGATTTCATCATTTATATTCTACATATATCTCATATAATAAACTTCGTACTCAAAATTATTTTTCTTCCAGACGTAAACAATTAGGGCATTTTCTTTTCCGGGAAACTCGTAATCTTGATTGCGAGCAAGGACTCATTACAATAGGTGACGGGGTGTCAAATAATTTTTTTCGAAAATTCACAGGGGTTCTATTACTAGGACGGACATCTGAAGCAGAAAAACATGAATTACCTGAAGAATAAACGAATTGATATTGTGAGCGCAAATCATACTTGAAGTGGACGGGCCTGCTCCATCATTAACAAAGTGATTCGATATTAACGGTTTTGCCATAATTCAGTTACAAGAAATGAATGTGTGGATCACTGGATTTTCATACGTATTTGAATTCTGTTCAAGCAAATTCCAAAGTAGAAAATCAATACGTATTTATCAGTTTTTAAAATGATTGAGAAATTACAAAATTTTAAATAATTTTTAAAATTGAAAACTGTTAACAGCTTTTCAACTGATCAGAAATAAGCGTAATTTTAAAAAACAATTAACGAAATAAATTCTAAATAAAACATTTTTCAAACTTAGTTTTAATGATTGAAAACGTCTGTGTTTCGTTTTCGAATTCTCAAAAAAAAAAAAAAAAAAATCACTCGACTTTAATTATTTTTTTAAACACAATTTCGCACAGAATGTTTTCGACTACATTTTAAAATATGTTTTTAAAGCATATTCATTTAATTGTGAAATGTGCTGGGAATCCCTTGTGTAATTGGTAGATACTAGAAAATATCGTTTCAACTGGTCCAACGATAACATAACACAAACAAATTAAATGATCAATTACTTACCTTCCTAAATTAATAAACATAAAAATGACTAAATTGAGCGAGTTCCAAGTCGTAAGCATCGCCAATACGATAAATACAGAAATACAAGAAATTTTTTTTGGCCTAAACACTTCAATAAGGATTGTAGCTCATGATACGTCTTACCCCGTCGCATTGAAAACTTGATCGTTGCAAAACAATGTCTACAAAACTGGGGCATTTTTAAAAAGGCTGACATCTTTGGAACTGTGTGCAGAAAAAAAATAACCAGAATTGAATCAAATTGATTGTTATATCCTCGTAAAAAAACATTCGATTTCTTGCCTCATTCTCATCGTCAATCGAAAACGACGAGTTTTCACAAGAGAGTAAAATTTAGCCCCTTCAAATCCGAAGGTATGTGAACATCCATATTTGTACTCCGAATTGGTTGCCTAATTTATGAGTGAAGGGGTGTTATTCTGTGCCAGGACAGCCTGCATTTGAACGAAATTAATTTAGAAATTGCACGCTTATTGTACCAAGTATTGAAAAATATATTTGAATATATTGTACGAGTATGATTTCACAGAGGCAGATTTAGTTTCGATTTTATAAAACTTAGAACATTTTGATATGAAAAAAAAAAAACAATCAAAGTGTTCATTTTGAAAAAAAATAAGTCAATATTTGAACAAATTGTTTGCGACTCCATAGTACAAATTGAAAATCAATCTCGAAGTTTTTGGAAAGTGGTTTTGCACAATGATTGGATTCGGTCTCTCAAAGAAGAAAAATTTGCATTCGATTTTAGATAATGGAGCCTCGACTGTAATGTTGCCTCCGATACAAACCGGTTTCTTTTTGCCTTTAACTCACATTGTAGTTCCCTCACATTGTTCATTGGTTACTTTAATTGTTATTAATCTGATCGAAAATTGATAAGTGTATGTAAATTTCAAAACTATTGAAATCAAGTGAAATGTTACATATTTTAACGATGAATCCGTGAGACAGTGCCTAGATTTTGATATTCGCTGATCATTTGCTCAAAATCGGCAATAAACCTGTCTGGATCAAAATTACAGCGAAAACGTAGCCTAGTAACAAACCGATTATGAAGGTCCACCATGTCTTGGATTCTCTCAGATTCATAATTTTGAGTGCCGAAGGCGTCGTTTCGTTGATCCAAGAGTCTCAAGTTGTTTAATTACGAGTTCCAATGCTCAGAATAGGTTCAATAATGAGTACATTCTCTTCGTCTACAGGTTCCTGTACCTGTATGGGATCCATTGGCAAAGTCCTTCAAAAATTTAAGTAAACTAATTCATTACTTTAAACTTTTAGTTATAAAATAAACAATCATAAATCATAAAGTTCAATGTTTGAAATAGACTGTTTGCCAGAGCGCCTTATGCATCACTTATCAGCCTACCTTCGTGTACAATTTGATTTACATATTATATAAATTGAAAATATAAATTTGCAAAAGGAAAAAAAATTACTTACTTGGAAAAAATTGAGAAAATGTGCAATAGTACAAAATAGTTTTTGGTAAGCTTGGTTCAGCAGAATCTGAAGTAGTAAGGGTGAGAGGCGTGGATTACTTGTACACATTTTTGAAATTATGTCTGAAAATCTTGGCAATGTGCTGGAAATTCTAAGAAATTTTCAATTCTAAAACTTTTGAATTGCGTTTGTGTACACCTATCACGGTTAAAAAGTCAATTTTTGGAAAAAAACTTACTTGAATTATCGAACGGATTTGGTCTGCGAGTGTTAGCCTCGCGACCTTCGCTTCTGTAACTTGAGTTTGAGCGGTTGCTTGTTCTATCGTAAGACGTATCTCGTGGTTTTACTTGTTCGCGTTGCTCTTCGTTCTTCTTATTGGATGAGTATTTGCTTTGAATGTATTTGGACTCCCGAAATTTTCTTAGTTAGGCAATCGTGATCGAAAATCAAGAGAATAATATGAAAAAACACTTTACTGACGAGAACTCCACAGCATCTAATAACAACGAACATGAGGAATATTAGTATGGTTTCGCTTTAGCTTTACCTCGCGGCTGTTGCGCGGGTGTGGCTGGTCGATTTTGCGGCTGTTGCGCAGAAATCGGTTGTGGCTGCTGCACATTCGTCATTTGCTTACCTTTATGTATGCGTCGTCTGTATATCGAGGACCCAGATTGTCGCGTGTTGCCAACTCGAGATATAAATCGGTTAATAGGTGCGCAGCGAACATGTATTGGAAGTATCCGGCGCCCCAATTATAGTTGAAAACTGCCAAAATGTCCCGGAATACTTCTTGGTGTAATTGCCCGCTGGCAACCGGTGGCAAGATTATTACACGTTCGACTTTATTTTCTTTCAAAACTTCAACGAGTTTGCGGAAAAGAGAATCAAACTGGAAAAAGACGAATTTAAAAACCACATTTTAAAAACGTCACGAATAAATCCAACATATTTTTTAGGACGTGGAAATGAATTCTGGGTCGGTGAGTCATCCCAGAAGAGTGTTTCAGAGTTTCCCATTCTTTTCAACTGACTATTCTTGCAGGTGAATCGATGTAAGTGGCAGGTTAATCTGGCAAAAAATTGCATCAAAATCGACCTTACGCTTAAAAACACACAATTACAAGATCAAGATCCGCGGGATACGAATTTATAGTTCTGCTTCGATTAATTTTTGAGTGTCTTTGAATTCCATGATCAAAGGGAAGAATCGACGAAGAATTGGAACGAAATGGAATTTTTGTCGAGTAGGTAGAATGTCACAATTTCTGGCTAAAAAAAGAAAACATCTGAAAGCGAGATGTTATTATAAATGTGTGCAACGAAGCATACGATACTGACGGTGCATTGGCGGTGCACCGAAATAGCAAGGAAAAACGTAGGAGAGGGGGGGTGATTCTCTGAGGATTTTTGGGCTTTGCGCACTACGTTTTTCCTTGCTATTTCGGTGCACCGCCAATGCACCGTCAGTATCGTATGCTTCGTTGCACACATTTATAATAACATCTCGCTTTCAGATGTTTTCTTTTTTTAGCCAGAAATTGCGACATTCTACCTATTCGACAAAAATTCCATTTCGTTCCAATTCTTCGTCGATTCTTCCCTTTGATCATGGAATTCAAAGACACTCAAAAATTAATCGAAGCAGAACTATAAATTCGTATCCCGCGGATCTTGATCTTGTAATTGTGTGTTTTTAAGCGTATGGAAAATAAATTGTCAAAGTCACAGCTAGACGCCTTCGAGAAGGTTCACTCAACATTATGATAGGTACGTTTGGTTCAATTACCTACGACCTTTCTTCCTACCGCATACCTCCAGTGAACAAAAACACCCATTATTGATGGTAAATTCGCTAGACTTACCGCTGATTCAACAATTGATCATTCAGTGTTTGACCATTTGATCACGTTGCTACACATGGTGGGTGAAAGAGTTGACGTGTCGACTACGAAAACTACAATACTTGCTCGTAAGCTCGTCGCATGACGCCTGAGTCTGAATTCGTCATAATACCTTCAAACTATTATAAAAGAAATTTCCCAAAAGTAAAAAAATGAAATATACATACGATCATAAGTAAGAAGTGATATAAACTAAGGAGATTCCAAATTGAAAAAAATTCAAATTGAAAAAAATTAAAAATGAAAAGTTACAAATAATACCAAAAAGTTAATACAGAGGCTGATATTCGGCGGAGCTGGAGTGAGAGACTGGTCGATTGTTCGAGGGCATCGTCGGCTTTGTTCTGCAAAAAATTTTGCTGGGACATTAACTCGAGATTTCTATTGCGGGCCTGTTGAAGCTGGCGACGCTGACGTTCGTTTTCTTCTTTATTTTCACTTCGTTCTTCCGCCAACTCACTCTGTAGGTCACGTCTTTCGTTTCTCTCCATGTCAATGATACTGGAGAGTTCCTTCTGATCGTCTTGGAGATTCCGAATGAGATGATCTCTGTCGCGTATTTTCCGTTCGAGTATTCTCACCTGTTCGCTGAGATTTTTTACGGCTCGGTCATTTTTATACGACATGTTGGACTGATTCTGGAGTTCATCTACTCTGTTTTGCAGATTGTCCGCGCGTTTCTCTGCTGATTTTTTCTCCTCTTTGAGCTGATCGATCAGGTCGCTTTTTCGTTTCAATTTCGTGCGATCGAACGTTCAGAGTAGGAATTTTGGATAGAACATTAAACTTAGTTACAAACGACGATAGTACTTCGGAAACAGCGAGTTAACATATAAAAATAACAGAACATAAAAAATAATAAGAACAAAGAATTTGGAAATTTACATACGCAATTGCTTACGAATCAAAACAAGGCAACACGTTTGAACCAAAAAAAAAAAGTCAGATAAAAATATAAAAAATTAAACTTGAACAAATACTTAAACATATCTAGTAATATCACACTTTGGATAATACGCTTGAAAAGTATGCCATCGGAAGTGAGATTTGGATTTCATTACTGGAATACTCAACATTGCATTCACTGTGCGACTCGCTTGGTTGTTGTTTCCTTCTCCATCTGTAAAAAAGAGGGCACACACGTTAATGAATATGATTTTTACCCCGTAGAAAAAAAAAAACGATGCGATGTAATGTGTTTATTAAATGACCAATCAGATTGGTTGTTCTAAAAATAATAGGTGGGTATAAAGAATAAAATTATTATAATTTGTAATACATATAATAAATTAATGTCATCAGTTAACAATAAATTTGGAAACTCTCACATTGAAATGATAATTCATTGTTCTATTTTCACCTTCCAGTTTCAAAATGAGGTTTCCACTTTTTAGAATTATTGCACTTTTGCTATGGTTAACAGGCAATTGATATGAACGTATGAAGTTCAATTCGCGAAATGATGTACAATTAATGGTTTTTAGAAAGGTAAGAAAAATTTAATAGAATTAGGTAATTTTACGCTTAGTTTCTATGTCGAGTGAAAAAAATATATGTACATATATGAGGAGCGATATTCCAAAACGCCCTTAGTCCACTTTTCGAAATTTTACAGGAGAAGGAAAAAACGTGGTACGTAAGAGGTTACGTTACATTTGGCATTGGTGATTGTTCTGTTACCTACCCAAACACTTCCCTGGTGCTATGCTTTAAACATTTTAACGCGATATGTTGATTAGTGCCTCTGAGCGTTCATGAAAGTGACCTATGTTGACAAAGGCCGTTTTGGAAAATTTTTTTCAAAATGTAAAGTGATTAATGTTTCAATAGCTATTTCTCAACTGTTCCTCGAGATTATTTTTTTAAAAGTTGTTTTTCATTTCATCGGGTGAAAGGGGTTTTTCAACTTTTCCGACAGATAGGTACGTAAAAATAGGGGTCAAATGGGTCAACTTCACCTATAAAAACTTTTTTTCATGTTTTGAATAAAAAAATCGCGTTTTTTTGCAAACTTTGAATTTTTTAAAATCGACTTTGCAACATGTTACCATGCCACTTTTTTAATATTATGTTGTTCAGCATAAAAAGTTGTGCATAATATATTTTTTTCAGAATTTTTGAGAGTCCGAACGATATGAAAACTATGTTTTGAAACTTTTTGAGCTAATTTTTTGTACAATATAAAGTGGCAACACCAGGCATCGTAGCCGGTCACTTTTATAGTGACTTAAGTCACTTTTATCACGAAATGTAACTTTCGGTAACTTTTTTCATCAAAAAATCACTATTGGTCACTTTTCTTCCAAAAAAAGTCACTTTTTTGTGTTTTTTTTTCGTTTCTTAAACAAAATTTTCATCCAAATTATCGTTTTTTTACTCATTTTCAAAGGATTTTATCACAATTTTCTTTATTAAACAATTTCAGAATTTTAAGAACACAAATTTTTACTTTTCGAAACATCAATTTCCGAAAGCTTTTGCCCTCGCTTCGCTCGGGTTTGTTTTCTTTTCTTTTTCAAAATAAAGAGAATTTTTTTTAAAAATCAAGTTCTAAAGCCAAAAAATAAACTTCTTACAAAAAACCATGTTTTTTTGCCTCTCAAAATACAAATTTTCAAGAGCTTTCGCCCTTGATTAGGCCTATCTTTTTTCATTTTCAAAATCAACTTCCTTCAAAAAAACATCATTCGAATTCTAAAATTTTAAAATAAAAAAATGAACTCCTCGTTCTTACATTTTTGTTTTTAAACGGATTTTCTGGTGGGGCCAGGCGGGAGAATAAAGTAATAATTTCGATTTTTTGCTCTCCTAAACGCTGGAATTTAAAAAAAAATGGTCACCTTTTTTGGTCACTTTTTTCACTGATAAAAGTCACTAAAGTCACTTTTTTTAGAAAAATTTGGCTACGATGCCTGGGCAACACTGATTTTTAAGATATCACCAAAAAGCCTTTCAAAACCCTAACTATGAGAAAAAGTTCCATTTCGATAGGTATCGCGGTTATATTGAGTAATCCACTGTTGAAATGGATGATATTTGAGGATCACTGAAACTGGCTACCTTTAAAAATGGGCTAGAGGGATGCGATTTGCACCATTGGTCATCCCTTCAGAAGGTCTTTCCACAGGAAAAATTTCAAAAAAATCGCCGAACCCCCTACCACTTCTTGGTCCAATTGACGTGGAATAGCCCTGCTCTTTAATTAAAACACATTTCCAACAATCACTGGATAAAGGCCGTTTTGGCGGGACTTTCATTTTTTAATTTTTTTAAAAATTGGCTTTTTAGATGGGATTCGCGCTGTATTTGGGTAGATTAGAAGTGTAGGTATGAAAGTTGTAGGGGGAGATTATGCATCATTGGGGTGCTGGTTACTTCGATCCTTAGCTTCTAGGAAAGGATTTACGAAAGTAACGAATCTCTCTACATGAACAGGACCCTCTGAGTACCATTGGTTCAGACCGAGAACCTCAAGGGGGCCCAACCCTAGATATCGGATGGGGTTTGAGCCAGAATTAATAAAAACTCGTAAATTGGGAATTTACTCCTTGTTATTTCCTCTGGGTGAGTGACCAAGCCACCAATATCATCATAGGACGAATTTGAGTGTTGGGAAACGAATAGTAAATACGTAAATAAGAACACAGATCTTCTTCAAGTACATCTAATTACTTCAATTGATGAGAAAAGAACAACAGAGTTGATATCTCTTGAGAGTAATTATTGGAGAAGGAAAGGGAGGTTGAGAATTACTACAAATTCGTAGCCTATTCTCGGATTGGTATTTTTTGGATAAAAAATTGGTAAAAGAAATAAGGATAAATACCTGGGACTGTGTTGAGTTGGGAAGCCAATATAATTAATTCCACTCATGCTTGGAATTAATTAAAAATTGCTTGTTGCATGAATACACACTTCCGGAAGTTCTTCTGCTCTGACTTGATAGAATTAGTAATTATAGGGAGTATCACAAGTCAGTGTGAAAAGATTCCCTATCCAATTAAATTGGACACGTAAATAAGAGGCACTTCCGTATATAGTGACCCCTGAGCTCCACGTACTTGGCTAGTTTCATCCACTGCGTTATAGAACGAATAGAATTAGTAGAATGAATATTCTGACCCCCGAATCCACACTGGTAGCCCCCCAAGCCTCGGAGAGTCTAGGAGAGCTGACCAGGCAGTTCGGCAGTACATAGGATACTGACTGTACAGTGAAACTAGCAACTATGAGCTAAGGGTAAAAATGAGTCTGGACCAAGCAGCAGAGGCAGCGGATGCGCGCGTTTCTGGGCTATGATTGGTTAAATATTATGTCATGAGATCGCGGAAATACCCATTTAATGATAGTATCCGCGACCTGAATATTCGCATCAGGTTGGGCAATATAAGAAATGTTTTTTCTCCCAGTTAGGTAGCAGAAAAAGCTGTTTTTTCTCCCTCTACAAAGTCCATACATTATCCACCAGAAGGCGCCAAAAAACGCAATTCGAAAAAAATGGTCTTAAGTGCGTTTTGGAATATCGCTCCTCATATGTATAATAATAAAAAAATAATAATAATAAAGATAATAGTCAAAAAATAACAAAAACAAAAACTATCAGGAAAGAGAAATAATCTTATAGATAATTAGGAAGACATCGTCAGGGTGGAGATTACGGTTCCAGCGTCGCTGGGACGATTCAGGGTAATTCGCTGTGTTAAAATTTTCATATACAAAGATCTTACGTAGAACGTTCAACTCCTGCGACGAAATCCATTGTTTCTTACACGTTCCTTCATTATGTACTTCTGCTCCAGAGTTGATTCAATCAATTTTTTGCTATCTACTCTGATTGAGATGATCTGTCTTATCTGATAGTGAGTAAGTCTTATGACATTTCGCTTCTTTTAGAAAATGAAAACTTACTCTCTGCA
The DNA here is from genome assembly GCF_950023065.1 of Planococcus citri. Taxonomy (NCBI): domain Eukaryota; kingdom Metazoa; phylum Arthropoda; class Insecta; order Hemiptera; family Pseudococcidae; genus Planococcus; species Planococcus citri. Next base: position 16,940,949 of record NC_088681.1, read on the forward strand.
TTTATTGGTATTTGTTTAGCGTTCACTTACCGGAATTTGCTGCACAATGATTATTTATTCAAAATTCTTACGTCCAATCCATTTTGAATCTATTATTCAATCGTAAATTCATGTTTCTGCGTGGGAACTAAATTCAACGTTAATTTCATAATTTTTAATGATTGTAATATGTAGTTTGCAAGAATGGCCGTAAAAATCTACTGCCAGTAATGACCTACCCCCGGTCATTACAATCTTCAGGATTAATGATGGTTAAAATAATAGCCAAAGGTCATGAGAAAACTTCCTGGATTCCAATTTGGAAACTCCAATCATTTTTAAATTTATTCTCTAAGAAACACCTGTGATTTTATTGTATTCTGTATATGGCAAAATTTTTCTTTTTTCTCGAAGCGGAAGAGTAGCTCGTCTATGTGAAACGATTTGTAACAATTTTTATACAATAGTTTACCTGAATTGTTGTTACTGAAAATATTAAATATTACAAACTAACTAGTTTTATTTTTAAGATGAAAAAACCACCTGCGAAGGAAGAGAAAGGTACATTACGACGAGAGTATCATGCGGATTGATAGAGTAAGCAAGGTAGGTAGGGAATATAGTACACGTACATGTACATGCCTACCTGCCCCTCCCTCGTAGCAAGTACAGGTACCCAGTGTCGCTTTCGGCATCCGAAAAAATATTTTTTGCCGTTCGCAAAGCCTCCTCTTCGGTTAGATTAAGAGCGCCTCTGTTCGCGTCCGTGGCCATTCGAACGTTTGGCGACGTTTATATCTTGCATACATCGGTACTACTGTGTGGTAATTCCCATATGTTCCTCGATTAAGCCCGTTCCACAATCGTAGGTAAAGAGATGAAAAATCAGGACCATCCCAGTGAAAAGACATTCGAACATAGTCTTTAGGAAAGTATGCCGGAACGTACTGTTGAAAAGTCTGCTCAGGGATGTTTTTCGCATCTATTAAATCTTTTGAGAACGATTGCTTTCCGTCGATTTCTGCATAGTTAAATCTCGGAAAGGTTACTCGCAAGTAGTCTCTCGATCAGGCGGAGGAATTACAACCGGAGCTTCGACATTGTTTTGATTCGAATTAGCTGGCTTTTCGGTAATCGGGTTTTCGGTAGATTTATCGTCGCATTTTTCAGTCAGGGTTTCCGTAACTGGAGGTCGAACAGCTATATGACTTTCATTACCGGATACCGTAGATGATGAATTGAAAATTATCTCAAAAAAAAAGGATACAACGTCGAAATTATCTAAAAAAGAAGATACAACGTCGGGATGGTATTTGATTTTGATTCGATCTTTTTTGAGTTTTTCGATGAATTTTTCAGTCGTCGTTTGGCGGTAGTTGCGGGATTGCCATCATAGTGGATGCTGGAAGCCCTAATCCTGTGATCCAATTATATATGGCTTCCCAGCTCCCAAGATGAGATGTAAATTGTGTCCTCAACCACGGTCGCGACTATATACAAGTATAGTTCCCCGAATAATTCGTATATGAAACAATACCTAACTGATTGATAATTCACAGGCACCGAAACCGAACCAAAAGAAAATCTTCATTCAAGGACGAACACCACAACTCAATTGTAAAACGATAATTCGGCATCCGAAAAAATAATTTTTGCCGTTCGCGAAGCCTCCTCTTTGGTTAGATTGTGTGCCACTTTTATGTGATTAACCACTGATTTGTGTGTATTAAACTTGATATAGTTATAAATTGGACAATCAATATTGATTTCAACTATTGTAAAACGATAAAAAATTGGAAGAAAAAATCTAAATTGGCTATAGGTATCTGGTATATGGTAATTTACAGATGCACATTCTAGTTCGTTCCAATTGAAATATATGCCTCTCGTCTGAAAATGAAACCTCGCTCGAGATTCCGGAGAAATGCCAGCATTCGAGCTTAGATGAAATGCCCGAACTTTGTGCCACGAGTGTTCAAACATCTCCTCATCGAGCTCTGAATTCTATTCGATCATGGATTGGAGACCTTTACTGTGTGTACCACTTAACTTTGGGCGGCGGAGTCATCGCAATACGGTGTAATGAATGCCATACGCTTTTTTTTTTGGCGGAATCAGTCCCTAAAAGTAATGTAAACAAAAGAACAATTATTATGAACATTTACTAATTGAATAGTATCGTGAAGTGATACAAATAATTTACCGGTGGATGTTTTTAGCTCACAGATACCAAGAGCTTTTCCTGCTTTTAAAGAGTTCGTCCATTTGTTCTGTCAAAAAGGACACTTTCCCTTGGTACATCAAAGTCACCAGAACTTGTAAAATGGATACCTTCATGCCTTGTAGAATCATGATGGGGAATCCATTAGCATGACGACTAAAGATGGACTGAAAAAAATGAATTTTAAACACTACACACCTTGACTCGAACACTATTGATGATGGGTTTAAATTCAATTCTCACAATAATTTATACTTACGTTCCGGCTCATAGTTTTCATTTGAAGTAGGTTAAGAGAAATAGGATATATTTTGCTCCAATAATCTAGTTAAATTACTGAGAACAAATTCTTATACTTATTACAAATAATGGCTATTTTGCATAGCATTTATATAAAACAATTTGATGATGGATAATGATAATAAGCTCTACGCATGAATATACTAAATTACCGTTCTTTTTCTATGAAATATGTTAAGAAATACTTGTAACTTTCCAATGGTAACCCAAAATGATCTGGCTTGGCCATTTTGGATCACTTTTATTATCATAACACCGTTTGGTTGTAATGACTTTGTATAGATGTCCAGTTCGAATTGGATATAAGTTTTCCTTTTCCAAAATACCGGCATGTCGAGGTGTAAATTTTTGAGATGTCGGTTTATCTCATAGTCATCTATATTTGCCTCTCGATGTGATTTTTCACTTTGTAAATACACTGATACATACTGTTTCTGTTTAGTAGTTGCAATAAGGTATTAAAACCTACCTAAACATATTGGGATTATTCATTAGAATCCTATGATTAAACTTCATCTTTTGAATACCCAGCTCTTCGAATGCTGGAGCAAGTTTAAATGATTCGCTCGGCCAATCCATGGGACAATTACTAAAGAGAGGATGGGAATTCGCAGACATGGTTTTAACTGCCTTCGCAATGTCGCTGATCTACACGAAAAGAAAAGAAATATATAAATAACAATTATTAAAAGTAACTTATAGGTTATAAAAGTATAATCCCAGTTTACGAAACAATAAAACGGATATAAAATGTAATAAAATTACTGAAATGCACTTGCAAATATAATACAAATTTCAAAACAGAAATACAAAAATGATAATACATAAAAGTAAAAATAATAAAATTACTTACTGAAAATCACTCAATTTTCATAGTCTTTACGTTATATTTAGTGGAGAAAAGGCAGACGATCTTTTTCAATTCGTCATTTATCGTAGGTTCCAATTACATTTCACTGTCTACTCTGTCATATGTACATATAGGTTAGTCTTACAAGAGAGGTACAATCCCGACCAAGAAACTGATGTAATTTTTTCTGGACCAGACAAAGCTAGCTCTAAAAAACATGCAAAAATATCGTCACCGAAAATTCAAGGTGCTGAAGTTCATTTTTCAATTCTTGGTAAATTTTTAAATACATATGAAATATGAGCTGAAAATGAAAAAATAAAAACAAAATTGTCAAAACGACCGGAAGTGGGTTAGAGCCGTTTTGAGAAGTTCTGGAGCCTCTAACATATCTGAAATTCAAAATTTCACACTGTACCCTAATTGTAAATTGCTGAGTTGACGGGGGGGGGGGGGGGTCTTTCAAACCGTTTTGGAGGCTGCAGCAGCATTCTGGAAATTCGAATTTTCCAAATTTTCTCTCAGCCTACGTACAAAATTGCTGGACAATATAAATAGTATGATTCTGAAGTATACCTAGGTGACTGATCGTGTCAATGTTGGAAATTACGGTGTGTAATCAGTCAAGTGGAGACGAACAAGCACCAAATCGAGCGTAAGTGGTGTTCAAGTTTATTTGGGCATAACACATTACATTGCGTATTACTCCCTGTGGGGGGGGGGGGGTTGGACCAAAACCCACTCAAAGAGTACTTAAAAAGTTGGTAACTTTTCAAAAATTGATCAGAGTTTCTTCATAATTGTCAAATTTTACGTTTGGGTAAAATACCTATTTTTCGAAAAAATTGAAGAATAATTGTATTATTGTCTATGCAAGAATAGGTAAATCTTATCAATTTGACAACTGCGGTGAAATTTTTCCAAAAAATTTGAAAAAACTGTTGACAAAGTTGACCAAAATTTTAAAAAATTGTCCAAACGTTGAGGAATAAGGTTAAAAATTGATTTAATGTTTAAAAAAATCGTAAAATGAAGTCTGCAAATTTATGAATTTGATAAGCTGAATTTTATAATTTGAAAATGAAAGGAAACTGGAAAATTCGGTTGGTTGGAAATATTACTGAAGTAGGCAAAGCAGCTGAAATTATATAAATTTTCAAAAGCTTCTGCCTCTACTTCGTTCAGTCTTGTTTGTTTATCTTATGTATTCTAAATTGAAATTTCTATAAATCCATCATTCAAATTAAAAAATATTGAATTTCGAGAACATGAAGTTTTTGGATTTTAAAAAAAATCGTTGTTTTTTACTTCTCAAAATACAAATTTGCAAGCGCATTCGCCCTCGCTTCGCTCGGGTCTTTTCGCTTTTCATTTTCGAATTCGAAATTTAAAAAAAATCTTATCAAAGTTGGTTTGGTTAAAATTTATCTATGATACGAGTACATAAAATTCCAACAGCTTTCATTTTGCCTTCTGCCCTCCATTTCAGTGCGAGCGTAAGTAGTATATAGTGCTGAACTTCATTTGGGCAGATTGCATTGCATACTAATAAATACAGGATTTTCCAAAAATTGCTGGAGCCACCAGAATCGGAGACGAAACTACTAGGATGTGTGGGGAGGAGGGGGTGGACCACCACTAACTCGAAAAGTAGTCAAAAAGTCGACAATTTTTCAAAAATTGATCACATTTCCATCCAAATAGGCAAACGCAAATTTTACGTTTGGGTGAAATATTTCTAAAAAATTGAAGAATTATTAACAATAAAAAAAAAAGGTAAATCTTTACAACTGCGGTAAAATTGGCAAACTTTTGCCAAAAGTTTGAAAAATTTTCCAAACGTTGAGAAGAAGAATTGAAAATTTATTTAATTAAAAAAAAAAATCGTGAATAATGTTGATGAAGTCTATACAAGTATATGAATTTGAAAATTGAGGAAAATTGAGTTGGTTGGAATTTGAAATACTTATTACTGAAGTAGGCAGAGCTGCTGAAATTACATGCATAGATTTGTAAAAGTTTCTGTCTCTACTTCGCTCGGCCTCGTTTGCTTTTCTTATGCATTCTAAATTGAAATTTTGAATATCACTTTTTTATTCTCAAAATACCTACGAATTTTTGATAGTTTGACCGTTGCTTTTTTCTCCAAGTACATATTGGAATTTCTGAAAAATCATCATTCAAATTCTAATTTTGAAGCCAAAAAAATTATCCCATAGAAAATATCGTCTTTTTACTTCCTGAAACTCGAATTTAAAGTTTAATAGAAAAAACTTTTCTGGGCTATTAAAGCTAATTAAAATATTCATATGGGTTCACTGAAACATAATCTTTGAGCAAAACAATTTCTGGCTCTGCCAAAAAAAAAAAAAAAAAACAGCTTGATCAAGGCGTATCGAAATATCGTATGATCTATATAACTAAAAAATAAAATAAAATACAAAATGGGCGTAAACATAAAGTGTCATGATAAATGGCCAAGAGTAAAATTACGGAATCAGGAAAATAGTAACCTATCAACAACTGGGAAATCAACATAGATCTACGTCTAGTGATGTTGTATAAAAATAACACTTGTACAAAAAGGATAGGAACAGAGCATGCTGCATAGTCGTTACATATTTCCCAAAGGAATGTGTAAAATAATGAAATACTTGCACTACCATAGTACATCCAAATTCGAATGCTTGCGGAAGCAGGTGTATGTTGGATTAATCTTCATGTACTTAATGCTCTGGTACATGGAGTAAACTGTTTCCGCCATTGGAACTGATAGTTTGTAGATTAAGTAGAAATTTTTTTCATAGGAAAAAATTCGTATCTAGGACCCTTTTGGAGGGACCCAAAATACTCCCCCCCCCGTAGGCGTCTTCGAAGAGCTGCTATAAGAAAATTAAATTTCCACCGGTACAATAATAATCTGTTCACATCTCGCAAAGCAACTTATTAGTTTCGGTCATTTTAGTCGTCGCTTGATCCAATTTCATGGTCAAATTGGTCCGCAGCAAATCCATTTGTATGCACATAGTCAATATTGTGCTTCATATCCACAATGGGGGTTTTCAATTCGTCCACCGTTTCTGTGGTTTGGGTTGAGGCATCGGTTGTGTGTAATAAAGCTCCGGATAACTGCACAATTGCGTTGGAATTGTTCTCAATTTTCTTTGTGTATTACATAGAGACAAAAACAAACAAAACAAATACATAGTCTTAATTTATAATATAAATTATTTAATAGAAAGTTGTACTCGGAGGTGTTGGAATCATTTGTACATAATTCATCATAATTTTGAGGAAAGTTGTTCAATTTTTTTGGAAAATATGCTGTATGACTAAATTTAATAAAGTTGGCGACAAAATAACGCCAAAAGGAACTTATGCGAATCGAAGATGAATTAAATTGTCGATTGTTACAGGTATAGCGAAAGGTCTTTTACCCATAAAAACCGAACCGAATCGCTATCTACTTCATGGAGCACCATTTGTAAGAACGCCTTTTCAATATCGGCGGTAAAAATTATTCAAATTTATTGCCTCAGGCATGTTCCTATCGCAGATGCGAATAACTTACTGCGGTTCTGGATTTCTGGTCCATTTTTACATCATAAAGACCTTTTTTGAACTTTCTGCGAGATCAAAGAACTTTTTTAGATTCGAAAAGATGAAGATGAAAAAATTATTCATTTATATAGGACAAGCATCTAAGAAAGTATTACGAATCAATTGACCTCGAATGTGCGTCTCATAAGCGTGGTGAAATCCTTTCTGGTGGAGCTCTGCATTATGTAATAGAAACAGCATTGCTTGTATTTCTATGGGTTTCTCAAGAAAGAGATTGCCCATTGACTTCCAGACGATATTTATATCTGCGCAAAACTGTGGAACATGTCTTAGTATTTTCATTAGGTAGATAAAAAAAGTCATGCAATTTATATATTTTTTCAACATTTTTACATCAATTTTTCAATTTATCAGTTTAATAATAATATGTCTTAGTGCGAATTAATTATCACTTCTATGTACAATTGTACACGTTAATACAACCAATCTGCACAAAAAATACTAAAGAATAATTTCGCGAATAATGGGTAGGTTATTTACAAGTCTCGTATTGGTATCGTAAGTCAAAATCGGGAAGTTTTTAGGTCACAACCGGGAATAAGTCATAATCGAGAATAGACGCACGTTGAATCAATTTTTCTTGGCCGGTTCATGAATTTCGTTGACACTCTTATAATTACAGTTGGATGCTTTTTGCCTTTACGAATAGGTCATCGACACAAGTGTGATGGTACACGTGCTTGCATGTAGTTACGTGAGCTGCATGTTCCTTATTTTTGCAGTGTGGCCCCGGCACCGTATTAACTAATTTTGTTATAATTACTTGATATTTGTTACTTCCTCAACACTATATTATACTATTCTCAACTGTCACTTCGAAGTGAATAAAGAGATAGTCATACCCAACTAAACAAAACACAAAAAAAAATATTAAAACCAATTTAAATGAAAATGAAAACAACAACAAAACTTTATTGCATTACCTTTAGCTGCGGTCTTCTAGGTCGCAAACAAACTGGAAGTATTTCCCCATCCATAAAACTTTGTGTACTTGATCCACCGCCCATTTCACTTGACTCTAAAAACATGAGTATCAAGACAAATCTTTCATCAAAAACATATTGGTGTTTATGTCTAACCCCTTCAAAAAAAAAATCTTAATAAATCCAGATTTGCACGTGGTAAAATTAAATCCGGAACACCCGTCATCAATACTAAAAATACAATATGGTATGAAGCGAACATATTATGAAAATTGTTATGTAGTTAACCATGCGATAACTTTAAATGTGTCAATATCATCTCTGGTTTCGCACACTTATAATAGACCAAATAAATAAAAAAATGTTAACAGTACTCTCTGACCCAACATCTGCAGAAACTGTAGCAGCGATATGTATTTCCACCAGACAATTCCACAATTTCTTCTGACAATTGTTCATTTTCTTCAGTTACTGTAATTTCAAATGACGACTCACTGCCAGAAGTACACCCTTCGATGTGAGGATGACGTACATTTTCGTCATAGATTTTTGGATAGTAAGTACGACAAACGTTGTGAAGTGCATTAGTGTGGAGGAATTCCGATACTGAGGTCTCATACGGAAGGCGCTTATACGAGTACATGCCGTTTTTCCAGACGAACATTGCAATAATTAGGTCGACGAATAATACTAGTTACAATACCAACCTTTGAAACGTAGATGAACCAAGGACGATAAATACCTCGATATAACAGTTTACGATCGATGCTGTAATTCAAGAAAATTGATTAAATATTTGACAACATACCACAGCACATCCGTTTATTCGTACGAAGAAATAGTCAAGTTTCGTAAAAATCGTGAAATTTCTTAAATTTAGCGTTCGACTATGTCGATAGGTCGTGGAAAGTGAAGAACGATGCCTTCGAAGTCGTCTAGTAGCGTGAAAAAGAAGCTAAAGAACAGATTTAGAGTCGGAGTTTCGACTATTAAGAAACCGTTGATGACGATCCTACGTATAAATGCACTCAAAATTATACTTGTAGTCTGATAATTCGTAGAAAGAAAATCATACTTACATGATAGGTAAAATCCAAATACGACGTATCGGTTATTCAAAAGGATGAATTACGAATTAGGTTTGAAGAATTCTCGGCTAGAACAAACGTTGAATCAGTAACAAACCCTCGAAACTATAATCGAAATTCGATTGGATTAAAATTCACCTTCTTGAGTTTCCAAGTCGATGATGTCAACGTAGGGATCTTTTGGACGGTTCAATAGTCGTTCGAATTTCCGTTCACGTTCGATAAAATACTTATTTACAGCCGAATACGTTCGCTCTGTATTATTCTGCGAAGGAAATAAAAACCAGTGAAAACGTGTAATATACCTCGCGATCTCTACGATTTCATCCACTAAACAGACACAGAACTTTAGTCGTAGGAATATCGATATCCCCACGAGGGATGGTTTAGAGTGATTCTGGAACTTTCAGTGGCGCATCGAGATTTTTTCTTACGCCTGATGAGAGGTAATGTTTTCTTTTTGCTGGAGACAAGATGCTATTCATCGATGATGATTTTGATCTCTTCAAAGCAGAAGTCATTTCAGAACTGTAAAATAAAAAATTAATGAAATTGTAAACAGTATAATATTTAATTCATGAATTGATATTTATCAACACTTACATAACTAAATTTGAAACAATTTAAAATTCGGTATTGCAGTGTTGACATTATTGTTTATACGTCCTTCGGTTGTTCTTATGTACTTTTCGGTGCAGGTTGTATGCTGTTGAAGCGTCGGACGGAAACCCTCTACCGCATCGTCACATCGTGGTTATTATTTCGGAAAACTCATCGACGGTGAACTGTGGACTGTTATTAAAATATAATGTGGATTTATATCCATTGGTCGCGAATGATGATTTCGCTGACCGCCTGATATTTTTCATTAGCGCTGGAACATAATAGTATACCTATGTACATAAATGCAACAAACATCACGCAAGAGTATCTACGTATGCAGACTACCTTTTACCTAGGGTCTCGGCGCGAGGCACGAGAAGAGGGGCAGTTCTAAAAAACACCCCCTGCCCCGAATCGAAATTAAAAACAAACAAGATTGTCGGATCATAATCAGCCAAGTTGGCAAGTAATAGGTATCTAAATTCTAAAACTTCTGCTTTTCTGATGAACAAAATTTCGCGATGATACCTTTTTTACCTTTGAGTTTGAGGTGCGGACCAATACATCTTCTCCTGTTCATGAATTTTAGTAAACTTGAGTCTTCATTTCTCTGAAATGATTAAACAAATTAAACAAAGTACGACATTCTACATATATAGCGGATAATTACCTACTTGTGAAAATTTAGTACTTCCCGTTCTAATATTTAAAGAATCGTCTACCCAGTTCAGAGATTCTTCGTGTAAATTCCTAAAACAGACGAAAAAATTTTATTCAGATATTTCTAAAATTAAATACCTATCTTTCATCAGTTACGTCTAAAAAAAAAAAATAATAGGTAATACCTATCTCTGTCGGAATTAATTTGGAAAGATTTTTTGTAAATTATGATATTTTTTATGTATTATGGGATACGTGTATATCAAAGAAATGAAGTATCATTTCAGAAAACCGAAACTCTGTGACGAAATTTGTAGCGTGACGAATCTCATAAGTAATATTCAGGTTAATTTTTCCTTAAAAATAAATAAATGAATCAATAAATAATAGGTAATAAAGTAATAATAATAATAATAAAATAATAATCGTGGAAATAAATCAAGAATTCGTGAGAAATTAAGATTTGAAATCCTATTAAAATTTTTTAAAGTTCACATTGTGCGGCGTCCGCATAGTAAGTATAATATATGATATAGGCGTAATGCGTGATGATGATATCGAGGAGATTTAGGATGCAAATTTCAAAGCAAAATTTAAATTAAAATACTGACAATGAGCCAAAATTATCGGTTCACATTCGATATAGCAGTCCCGAAATGATGTAATTGGTCGAGCGAAATTTCTTCTAGTAGTTTTCTTTTCCTCAGGATGGGGTCCACTTTCGGCTTCCATTTTTAAAATTTTAGTGCGTCCGCCAGTTGGTGTAGTTGCTCTAGGGTGCCTAAAGTGGTGGTGACTGGAGGTGTGCTGGGAGGGGTGTCAAAAACTGAAAAAGTAATTTTGGGATAGCGTCTTTATAAATGAGTAATAAAAGATTTTTAATTGAAAAAAAGAATCAATTTGTTTGATTTTTCGCAATGAAATGAGTTGGCGGCGGGAGTCGTCCTTGATGATGGTAGTGTCGATGATGGTAGTGTCGATGATGGTAGTGTCAATGATGGTAGTGTCGATGATGGTAGTGTCGATGATGGTAGTGTCGATGATGGTATGGTAGTGTCGATGATGATGGTATGGTAGTGTCGATGATGATGGTATGGTAGTGTCGATGATGGTAGTATCGGTTGCGGAAGAGCGGCTGGTACGGCGGCGGTCCTTGTCGAATTTGTCGTCGATTGCTGCTTCGATTGAGCGGCCGTTGGTGATGAACGGGGAAATATCGAAGACATTTTTGATTTACGTAGCGCGTTGTACTTCGCGTTTGCTGTAGGGAGCTGTGCCTGAAGATTAGCGATGGTGTTGTTCGCATTGGTGAGACGTGCGTTGCCAGCTCGAGATTTAAGTCAGTTAGTAGATGCGCAGCGAACATGTATTAGAAGTATCCGGCACCCCAGTTGTAATTAAAAACGGATATGATGTCCCGGAATACCTGTTGATGTAACTGTCCGCTGACATTGCTGCTTAAGTGCTGCGTTTACTCGATTTTGTTTTCCCCGATGTTGTCTCAGAGTAAACGTGAGGAGGTCGTTTGCTTGTGATGAAAGTTTATCTTTCATCGAGCTACGCGATTTGCGTGATTTGGAATTGCCAGACTTTGAGTCGCTTTCGGATGCCGAAGTCGTTGATTTTGGATGGTCCGGTAAATCATCAGTCTTTCCAAACATGTTCAGTAACCGCATATCCAGTTTGGAGAGGGGTTTGCCTGATGGCGTAACTTTAACCATATGGCCGATGTATTTGTCATACGAGAATGAATTTGCCTTTTTATCGTCGTCCTCCTTTTTCCATTCCATCTTCTGTTGCAATGTCTCACGAGCGGCGGCGTTGGCAGCGAGTTTTTCTTGTTCACACATCTTACTGCTCTTGATAGCAGTTTGATGGATAACGGTTGATGAGTGAAGTAAATGAAGCAACAACGTGTGTTAGTTGAAAATATGAGAAAATGTAGGTATTGTGGTTTTATGATGTTTGACGTCATATTTTTTACGATCGTCTAGTATATTCTCCAGCTTCGTGGTGACAAGGTTAAGTTAGTTAGTTTTTTAGTCTTATGTTAGTCTTTGTCTTGATCTATGCACTGTACTGTTCGGTTAAAAATAAAGAGAATTGTAATGTAATTCGTGTTCGCGTATTTTTTCACAGAATTTACAAAAAATTAAATGTTGCTACAAACATTTTGGTCCTCCAAGCCGGATATTTATGCCGGATTTAATTCGTGAAAAACGTAATTTTTGTGAAAATTATTGTAAAAAGTGATCGCGTCGCGTAATTTTCGTTAAAAATCGAAGTTACCGGCTAAACATGGAAAAGTTTGAACGCCATAAACGTGTGTTGAAACGAGAATTGAACCAATTGAAAACTCAACTTGGCGACTTTTCCAGCAAATCTTCATTGAATTTGGAACAAATCAGTAAGCTTGAATCAATTTTGTGTGATTTTAAACCCAAGTTAGACGATTATCAAACTGTGGTAGCTGATCTACTTGAGGAACAAATAACTGCTGTTGATTATAAAACTATTGAAAATGAATTGATGAACAAAAATAAAGTGTTTTCGGAAACTTACTTTGCTTGTGATGCCAAAGTTAGGTCACAAAAACAGAATGATAAGTCTCAAAATGCTCTAGTTTCCGATCCTGCAAAACCCCAAAATGGTTCAAATTCCAGTATTTTGCCAAAATTGCAAAAAATAACCATTCCTGATTTTGATGGTGACATATTGAGTTTTCGTAATTTTCGTGCATTATTTGAAAATTTGGTGCATTCCAATGCTGAGTTGAGTAATGTTCAAAAATTGTATTATTTGAAAGCATCGTTAGTTAGAACAGCAAAAGAAATTTTACGTGATTTTCCATTGGAAGAAAATGCGTATGTTGAAGCTTGGAATTATTTGATCAATCGCGTATGGTGATTCGTTTATTGTTCCGAGTTTGGATCAAATTAAAAACACATCTCAAATTCGATTGTTGCTAGACGAAGTGGACATAATATTACGTGGTTTGAAAGCCAATGGCCTTGAAATTGGTGAAACATTCTCACAATTCGTATGTTTTTTTGTATCATCTCGCTTGGATAATAAAACTTGTGCTGATTGGAAAAATTCCTCGAATAAACCAGTACATCATCAAGACATTTTTAAGGAGATACTCGAACTCGAGACTAAATTTGAGGATTTCCAACTAAACTACGTGGTAATTTTACTGCTGATTTGCTATCACGAAGGCAGTTTTTATACTAACGAACTTGACACTTCGCGTATTTGATAGAATGACTAATCACCAAGCCGTAATTAGACTTATTAAGGAGAAAAAAGAGTTAAAACACTAATCTAATGAACAAAAGCATAATAAAAAGTACGGAGATCCGCGAATATTCCAACCTGGGGAGCTTGTAATGATAACAAACCACCGCTTATCATCAGCTGATAAGGGTGCATCGGCTAAACTTTACCCTAAACGATATGGGCCATTTGTAATTACAGCTCATGCTGGTAAAAATTGCTACGAAGTAAAAGGCATAGTTAATCAATTAGCCAAGTATCAGTAATTTACAAGAAACTGAAAAAAAATTGATCCAGACTCTAGATTTAATAAACAAATGTAAATTTTTAAAATACAAGTACATTATTAATTAACCCATATTAATTTAATTTTTATTAAAAATTTGGCGTATGTCGACGAGGGAGCCACGAGTTTGATTGGTACTAATCAAAACTTCGTCAATCACGTTTGCCGGCACAACTCCACACTCCTCTGCCTCCAATGCATACTCCGAAAATGAATTTAAATCGCGTAACAAAATTTGTTCTCGCCTCCTGGGTCGCGGGATTCCCGGTTTGTTTTCGCCGAGGGCAGTGAACTCGACGATGACATTGTTACCCCGCAAACGTCGAATGAGTAATGTGATCGCGGTACACCGGTTATTGGTTTAAATAAATAAGACGAAATGTGAGTACATAAATACTTTTGTTTGTTTTATTCCATGGCATAACGTATACAATCACATAACATAACAATGCGTAAAAAAATTAAAAATATAGAAGAAGGAAGACTCATTTAACACATGAAAGGAAGACATTTTCGTTATGACATTTCTGCCTATCACTTTTACTCTTATGCTCTATGGCTAATTGGAATAAATGTATGAAAGTATATCTAAATTAGAGAATACACACAAGAAAAAAAATATATAAAGCGAAGAAAAAAAAAATACAAAATTGTACAAAAAGTATGATACGTTTTTCACTCTGATGTGTTTTATGGATCGCAGTTCGATTCGTGGACCATTTCATCTTCGTACCTAATCATATTCATATTTTCTCTGTATTTTTAATTTAGCGGTGGTTCTACAGCATCGTTTTCCAATGGTTGCTCATACGGACGGACATTTGCTGCAGCTGCGGGAGGTAGCCCTAGAGACATCAAGAAGGCGATAATGCGGTGGCGTTCTTGCCAGGTAGCGTACGTGATTCCATCATTCGCAGAATGGGTTCTGTAATATCATACGCGCAGCACATGATCGTCCCTTGCTAGACGTTGTATCGAAATTCCTGCGAAGTTGAGCAACGGTGGTGTGTCACTATTAAGTTCGCTATGACCAGGTCTCCCTCTTCGCAGTTGATTTGATTTGTCAATCGAGTAACGTGGTATTTTACACACTTAATTTGTCGTTAGACGTACCAGATCACTGGAGATGTTCTTTCTGGTTTAATTTATGTAATGTCTTGCTGGAATTTCGCGTGGTACTTCTATTACTACTTTCATTTATGAATAAGCATAAAAAAATAATAAAAGTGATTTTACGCATTAATGAAATAATTAACCCTTAATCACAACAAAATAATCACATACTTCAGTAACACACAACCGCACAAATTCGTTTCAAAAAGAAAAGGAATGTACGTAAATCAATTGACGACTTTACATAAATCTAATTAAGAGACAAAATGGTGATTTAATTTTTGTAAAATTTAAGTACGAAATGATAAATATGATACAACATGTAATAAAATTACTGAAACGGGTGTCGCAAATATAACACAAATTTCAAAATGAAAATATAAAAATAATGATAAAAGTAAAAATAATAAAATTATTTACTGAAAATTTGCAAAACGGGTGTTGCAAATATAATACAAATTTCAAAATAAAAATATAAAAATAATGATAAAAGTGAAAATAATAAAATTACTTACTGAAAATTTGCAGACTGCAGTTCGAGCTGAACGTCCACCATCCCCAGGATCCAATGTTGGACACACCGCATGTTCTTGTTCTCGTTCTCGCTATAATTCATTTGATTAGTGTTGAGCACTTATGTTCATCATGTTTCTCATCAATGCAATAAACTCTGTATCTAATGTTTTATTATCTGATGTGTTTGATTTCAATTTCTCAAATTGAATTCGCTTGGATACTTTTTCTTCTGGGAATTAGACCATATATCTATTGCGATGCTGAGTGGCGACTGGGTACTACTTCACTTTTGAATAGTGACCCTTTTCGTTTTTTGAATGATGTTTTTTATCTGGTCCTGCTGGACTGTCGTCTCCGTCGTAGCCATGACTATAATATGCATATCTTTTGCGATCATTGTTGTTCGTGTGTCGCTTTCTGATCTTCCAGGGACAAACACTGTCGCTGTTGTGGGTTCTATGGGCTCTTTCAACACCGAGACTCTCCCGTGATTGGTTCGGATTTTCGACCAGTCGTTGACGTCACGTTTTCTTGTAGAAGATGTTGTCGATCATCTGTAGCCGAGTGATTGAGATGATGAGATCATTTTCAAAGATGAGGTACAAATGAATCAATACATGTGCCTAATGCTTAAGCCCCTATCTTGATTACTGTGTATTTTTATTCGCGATTCGTGATTCAAATCGTCATTTTATAAATGATTCTCCCCGATACTGAATGCGATTCGTGATTTACCATACTGAAATTAAAGCATCCAAGCTCTGCCATCATCCTTACCATGGCGAATGCATTAAAAAGCTTTCCAACACGATCAACATCCCCGGCCCATGTACTTATAAAAATAAAGATGGTTCGGAATGTGGCCAGTTGGTCAATATCAAAGATGCCTTTACTATTATTTCCCCGATTCTCCCGTTCGCCGATTCAATCCGTCAATTAATTTCCAACGGTGCTCCCGTTCGCCGATTCAATTCGTCAATTAATTTCCAACGGTGCTCGTAGCAAAATTTTGGAAACTCATAACAACAACTTTGCCCTACTCAAGCAGTTAAGTGAGTTAACCGCGGAAGCTACTGGTTACTTGAAACAGATCGATTCCCTCGAGAAAGAACTTGCGAAAGCTAAAGGTAACTCCCATAAACTTAATGATTCGTATTTTAAAACTGTTAAACCATTCTCTTCACCACCCCCTGCTTTGATTTCCACAGACGATGACAAATCCGACGTCCTTGAGTCCTTGAGATCGATACATGCTCAATAAGTGACAGCGATGGAAATGTTAACGCCGTAGACTGAGATTGGGTATTTGCTGATGATGTAGGGGGAGTTTGAAGACCTTCCGTAATGGCAGCGGTAAATCTGTCGCGTAAATTCTTCAATTCATCGAACCTGACCTGTAGTAGCTTCAGCTCGTGCTTCGCTTTGTTCGCTGCTTCCTCCGCTCGTGCTATTTCGATGCAATATATAAAGATGCTAGATCTATGATCATAGCTTATAGTACTTACGCCATCGTGCTTGTTGATTTTTTGAAACGAAAAGAATTCTTATTTGATTAGTCGCTTTGGACTTTTAACGCACTTATTGAGCTTGAGAACAAGACTACTTTATGACACAATAACGAGTATTCGCGATTCGTGATTCAAATCGTCATTTTATAAACGATTCTCCCCGATAATGAATGCGATTCGTGATTTGAATAAATTTTTACGCGATTCTGCACACTCCTGCTCTATATTGTAGAACTGCAACAAATAATTAAATATTCTTTCAATAGGCTACATTATTATTTTTTGTGAGAAATGTTGACTTTTTACTTGAAATTTTCATCCTTGGTCAACTTCAAAGTGAATTCTGTACACGTACTTTTAAAGAAGCTGTAGATCACTTGTGGGTAGCAGCTTCCAAAATATGATTCAATTTCTAGCTGTTCTTACTAAAAATACCTCTCACCTGATTAATTCCGGCGGCTTCGATGACATTTGCGACATTTGTTTACCATGATCAGCAGAATTACAAAATTACCGGCGAAAATTTCAAATATTTTCAAGATTAATTTAGATCGGAATTCACAAACACTAGGAAAAAACACTGGGAATCTCTTGTAAATGGTAAATGATTTTTTGATCAAAAATATCGAATTCATAAAGAAAGGTGGACCTTTTTCACAGAAATTTCAAAATTACTTACATTATAAAAACAAAACCTAAATGTCAAACATTTTTATAAAAATATAACATTAAAAAAACGTAACCTAACCTGGGTACGTGTTTTAGCCATACCAGTTTCCCCTGATCGTAACCTTACGTAATTCTTTCTTCCGATTGCGGAATACTTTTATGGCAGCTTTTCTGGTGTCATCGCCGAAACGATAGTCTACCATCGCTAAAAAGAAAAAAATCATTTAATTATTGAACAATAAATTTACTTTTAAATTTGTAAGAAACCTAAATAAAATATACATATACTTCGTTGTTATGAAAATAGGGAGAGAAAAAAAGATGACGATGACGAGTGTAAATAAATACACAAAAATACAAATATCAGCCTCATATAATTAAGAAAAACATCTACAAGCTAGCTACAAAAATATACTCAAAATAGGTAACGAAAACAACAAAAATTAAGTAAGCAGAAGTAAATAGGTATGGCGTTTAGATGTAGGCGAAACTGGATCTCCGGATAATGATAACTAAGTAGCCTGGATCTGTAACAAAAATTACAGGCGCTTTTGAGTACAGAAACTCATACTACAAGCACAAAATAATCAATCAAATAACATGTCAAATAATTCCAATAAAACCATTCAATAAAACATCCATTCTCAGGCCCAGTATAGAAGCTGGTACCTACTTACTAGCTTTACCCAACCTAGCCCGCTTTCGCCCATAGGTTGCCTAGTAAGTGTTGGGTCTGAAAGTGAGCTGAGCACCCCTCAAGGTACGAAACCTGAGTGCTCACTCCGATGGGCCCACATTATCGCAAAGGTAGGAAAAACGTCTACCAAGCCTAGCAGGTAGCCATCCGGTACTAGGTACCAACCAACAAGAATACTTCACGAATCAATACTCAATTGATAACTCAAATAATACTCAAGTGCACATAATACATAACTAAATTAAATAATCTGAACCTGAAAGCATAAATGAGTTATTATAAAAGCTGTACTCAGTGAAAAACTCACCAGATAAGGCAGGAAACGGCACACAACACAAAGTAAAGCAATAGTTCACGTAATATTTACGTACATATATTAAAAGCAGATATGAGAAACCAAGATACTGAGCTACGCGTCCACCCAGTATCAACGTGCATGGAGGAGTGTGTGCGCATTCGACAACCAATCAACAAGCAGGAAGGGTGAGCAAAAGAGATGGCAAGCAAAAGACAGAGAAAGATGCGTGTGTGAGAGATAGGTTAGTAGTATAAGTCTTCCTATTTCTGTTTTTTCAGTTGCACTCGTAGAATCCATCAACATGATTTCCAAAGATGGGTACTGGACAGATTCAAGTATGTCACCTCTACAAATATCGAGCGATGACGAACATAGTTCTGAAGAAGTCAAAAAGGTTGCCGACGAAGATGGTTACTCGAGTACAGATTCGAGTATGCCTCCATTGGAAATCTCGAGCGATGAACTTCATACTTCGTCGGAGGGACCCCCAGAAAAATTTTCCAGAGAATCAGCACAAGGTACCTAAATCATAATTTAGTTTGTGTATATTTCTCCGAGCATAAAATACGTAAATACTCTCGAGTATAAAAATATCTCTTACAAATTTCTTGAAAAATGATATACAAATGCTTACCCACTTCACCTTTCAATTGTTCTTGTTCTTCCCTTCTAGTGGGGCTTATCGATTTACCTCTCTTATATTTAAGAAGCAATCCAAATAACTCAGGGCCAGCATCTGAAATGATATTTTGTTAAAAACAAAAATTCACACCGTAATAATGACTCATATCATACTCACAGGCTCAAATATCCTGAATGACTTTTTACTCCTAAGGCGTATGCTGCAGCTGGAGCATCCATTGATTTGTCGATTATTAATGTATAAGTATAACTGTGCCCATGATCAACTGTTTTTATTTCCCGGACCAGTCGTTACCACATAACGGTTTCTTGGGGCCTCCATACACCGCGATAATGAAACCCTCAAGAAGCCAATACTGGCCATAAATTATAATGGCTACTTCTGAATATTGGAACACTGTCAATGCTTATTGCTACCTTTATTATTGGTTTATTTGAATCTATATACTTTGAATCATATAAATGAAACAATAATGACTCACTACCGGGGGAGGCGGTGCCACTATGGGTTTCTTAGGTGGTCTTCCACGAGGTTTGCGAGTCTGAGCGATGCGGTTAACTTCCAGTTTTTATAAAAAAAAAAATAATAAAACAATTGTTAAGCAGAATATGACTGTTTTAGTTACACGTGATATTTGTAAAGTTTTGTATTATCCGATTAAAGAAACGATTTACAAAAAAAAAAAATTAAAATAAAAATAAAAAAGAAAATAATAAATAAATAAAAAGGCAGCGAATAGAAACATTTAACAAACCAAAAACAGGAATATGTGGAAATTCGGCATGTGATTGATATGAATGTGAAAGTCTTCGATGTTTTCCGCCCAGTTGAGATAAACAGGGCTATTTACAAACATGGAATAGAATTGGATACAGTTGCAAGGTGGGTCGCAGTCGATTAAAAAAAAAAAAAAAAAATACAAAAGAAGAAAAAAACAAAATGAAAGAAGAAAAGACACAAATAAAAATAAACAAGAGATACATACACACGGATTTTTAAACATAATGCACATAAGGAAACAAAAAGAAAATATATTGAAGTTCTTTAAAAAAAAAAAAAAATACACATCAAAAGAAAAATACAAAAAATTATCGATGTTCCAAAGAAAGCTTAAAAAACAGTAGACCCCAGATGTGAATGGACCGAACAACAAAACAACAGACAGCAAACAGCAACAGAATTGTGTCGTCATTGGTATCATCTCGAAAATTTAAAAAGTAATACAGAAATATAATACAGAAATATATATATATATATATATATATATAAAAAAGCGAAAACAAAAAGAAATGGAGAAAAAGAAATCAGACAATTATTTACAAAAAAAAAAAAAATGAAGAAATTTTGAGGGCAAAATGAAAAATGATAGCGAAAGATTGTAAAAATGAAAAACTGAAGATAAAAAAAAAAAGGAGTATAAAAACGACATTAGAGTATAACAAGTAATATTAGGTACCACTAAATTTTTCGTAATACATTTAACAATTTTGAAATGTTCATGAAATGAAAGAAAATCAAAAAACAATTTGAAAGATAATTTTTGAAAACAAATTGCGGTTGAATTTGGATATCGTCGACGTGTGTCAGCGGCGGTGCAATGCGATCCAATCGAATAGTGAACGGGTGGGCTCTCGGCGTTTCATTGAACGGGAGACGATTAAATTCCGCACTTGGCTCGGTCTCGTATCGCGACTGGAGGATGTTTTCGACGATCGAATCGTATCGAGTAAGGGGACGTTGAGTCGGTCTTCGATATACCTGTGTCCAGGTGACCTGTCGCTCGTCCGTAGACATTGCCAGTCCCATGATCGGATGATGTTGAAGTTCACCGTTTGCGTCGCGTGTGATTTCGTAGTATACAAAAGGAACAAAATAACATCACTGTGATACAACAATCACGTAAAATGAAATCTTCATGAAAAAAAAATAAACACAAAAAGAATGGAAAGAAAAAATCATACGCGTAGGTATGTTTCGAGAAACAAAATCAAAAGTAATTCTAACATGATATTTACAAAACAAGAAAAAATAACAAAAGACAATTAAAAAAAAAACTTTCATCATGAAAAAAAAAATTATTTTATGTAATATTACAAAAAATAATCCCTGAAATTACGTACGATGACGTAAGCAGGTTAACAATTCACTTACTGTACAAATGACAGTCAAGCGTTTTCAAGGTTGAACAATTTTCAACTGATCTCTAGTATCAGAAATGGTTGAATAATTGCCTATCATTCTCAAGTTCCATAATAGGAGCGAGAGATTAAACGATTGGATCGAGGAAAGCGATTGAGTTGATTGGATTTTGCACAAATGGCAATTTGAAGGAGGGGAGGTAGTAGATGATTCCAAAATTGGTCTCCTTCGCTCTGAGCTCGATCCTAAAAAAAAAAATGAATAAAAGAGAAAAACTGGTATCATTTTCTTTGTAGCCGACTACCATAGTGTACAAGTAGCAAGCGAGACAAGAAAAGATTCAAAGCTGAAGGGAGAGCCGAATTTCGGAGATCAAACTAGGTACACCTTGGCAATAATGGAGTGGAAAAAATTTTCCAATAAGGGAATGGTAACTTCCTCACTGGGCCTCTAGCCAAAAGTACAGGCAACAGACAAGTACTTTGGCCAGTGCAAATACTGATTGTAATTTGGAGGGAGGGGGGTTGGTTTTTCCTGGGTTGGTCAGCCAGGTCATCGTCAAACATGGCATTACAGCACGTATGTTTTCAAATATGCGTTGGTAGAAGCCATAATAGGCTCCGTACCAATACGTTATTTGGAAAAGATGAGACCACACCTTGATGAAACGGCAAGTCCATCGAACGATTACGACTTCAGGTACCCAGGCGCCACTTGGGGTGCGCATTGGCTGACAATTGGGGTGCCACCAATGTCGACAGTTTTCACTGCTCAGGAATCGATATCGAGCTTGAAACCATCCGCGTACCCAAAGATCCAATGGGGTATTGTGTTCCATTTCGGAGAAGTGGAAATTAAAAAGTGGAGATAAAAATACGCACAAATGGCGTTTGTATCGAAAAGAAAAGGGAGGTTCCAAAAAGTTTGAATTTTGCGACGATCGGAATGAGTCCTAGAACAATGCAAAAAGAAGAAAAGATAACTGTAGCGTTATCTAGTGATGCTTAACTACTATACTATACTGTACGTAGTAAGCTGAAGTGACTCTCGATTAAAAGCAAAACAAACTACAAAAAACAAAAAAAAATCTAAAATACCTGATTAATTTAACCTGTTCTTCGAAGATGCTGTGTAGCGTCCTCCTCCGGACGGTATTCATGATGGGCTGCGACTGTAATTGCTGTATCGGCTGTTCATTTGTTAGTATTGGCTGCTGTTGCGTAACGATTGGCTGCGGCTGCGGCTGCGGTTGCTCCGTTATTGATCGTGGCTATAGTATTAATAAATTTTTGTTTCTTTGTAGGTATTATTAAACTAATATTTTTGTAATTACCAATCGTTGCGGTACGCCCTCGATAAACGTAAATCGGCTGTACTCTTCCTCTGTCAGCTCACGCTGCAGCACTTCTTGAGAGCCAATTGTTGCCAACGGCGGCAAGTTAGTCTGTTCAGGATTGACTATGAGACGTAGTAGGATTTCTCTTATCCTCTCAGGAAACCTACGTTCAGTGGAGGTCACAGTCCGCATATCGCCTAATTGTGCGTCGAACACCTAGAAAAATAAAACACAGGATGAGAACACTTTATGAAAATTTGAAGAAATTTCTGTACAGTTGTAGGCGATTTAAAATAAAAAAAAAAAAACATTAAAAAAGTACACAAAATAAGAAATTCGCAACTGTTCTCAATAACCGAAAACGTGCGAAACTGCTATGAAAAAGGGAATGTCACGTTGAAAGAATACGTCTTACGAACATTTCCAACCCTTCCGGAAATGGGTATGGAGGGTCTGAATGTAAATGGTGTCGATAATGGTACAAATTAAATTGATTTTGTGTTCGAGCGATTTCGATGTACCATAGCGGACGGATTTCGTCGACAGCAACCTCGGTGTCCTCATCTTCGTTAGTTTCCCGATTCGGGGCAAAATCCACAACAATCTCCTCATTTCTAACGTCCCACAGGTATATATCCGAGTTTCTCTTTTCCATAATAAATTAAAACTTTATCCCCGTTGCGAATCCAACCATAACTGTTAACAACACAAATAATACTTGAGTAGTAAATTATTAATTTACATTTCACTTACTATCTATCGAAAATGTCGTCCATGAATACTGCTTATTTTGAATATACTGAATAATTTTGATCCTTAATACTTGAGTAGTAAATTATTAATTAACATTTCACTTACTAGCTATCGAAGATGGCGTCCATACTGAATAATTAAATTACTGCTAATTTTGAATAGATATTATAGATATTATACTGAATCATTTTGACGCTTGGAGTATCTGAAACGTAAATTCGAAATTTGATAATAATGTGTAAACAATCATGCAACCGAACAAGACTTTGAATTTTTGAAAAAATTGGCGGACAACGATTTGTAATACACTTACCTACAATTTAATTCTGCCAAGACTCAATGAACCATTTTATGATTATGTTTATGAAATTTTTCTACGATTGTCAGTACTTCTATTGTTCAATACATAATTATACCGAACCGTGGTCGCACGATGTTATGCGGATTTGGTTGAGATAGATGCATTAAGAAGTTGTAGGTAAGATAAGGGGAGGAGGTCCTTCAGAACCAAAGAAGTTTCGTTTGGCGTTAAATTCTGGATCGCTTGGAAACTTAGAGTTCATTAATACAGTCTGCAACATGCTGGGACATGGTTATATTGGTTATACGATGAGGGCGCTTAACAATGCAGTTGTAAGCACGACCCCATTGTTTGTTATTAGAAACAAAATTTCTCCAAGCGTGTACTTTAGAATCATTAATGGCGTTATGATAAAATTTACGAAATTGATGGTGGAAGGACTTGAATACAAGTCTTTCAACAACCGATTGTGATATTTTTTCGTTAAAATTCTTAGGGTGTGGTTTTTTGATTAAGTAGTCGGAATGTTTGTAATTTTTGCCAAAATGGCTGAGAAGTTTACGTGCTTTCTTTTCAAAACGTCCAAAAAGCACTGATTTTTGCCTTGTCTGCCTGAAAAGTCATTTTTTTTCCTTTCAAAATTTGCCTAACAAAAGTCTTGGTTTCCAACAAAATTGAATTAAATGCTCTTTCTTCTGTCAAATTTCATTTTCGCCCAAATTCGTCAACTTTCGAAGTTTCATGAAAATGAAAAAATGTCTGTGAAAAATGCATTTTCATCCTTTTTTGTGCATCTGAGCATCTCTGAGGAGCCACTGGAGTCCTCAATGTTGATTTTTGAATCCGAAATGTTGAAAATTATCCAAAAAACTCACTTTTTTACCAGAAATTGTCAACAATCATCCTTTTTTCAATAGAAAGTGCAACTTTTTGCAAAAGTTTTCAGTTTGAAATTTTTCAAGTTTTCAAAAATTGGCAAAAGTTAGTAATTTTTTCAAAGAAAAATTTTTTCATTAGAATAACTGACAAAAAATTGACAGAAAATATAATTTTTTAAATTTACAAAAAGGTGCAATTTTTCAAAAGTTGACAAAAAACTGTAATATTTTCAAAAATTGACTTGAAATTTGTAATTTTTTCAAAAATTTTCCAAAAAACTCACTTAATTTGCCAAAAATTTTCAAAAAATATATTTTTTTTTTTCAATAACTCTTTAAAAGGGGCTACTTTTTGCAAAATTTTCCAGTTTTTGCTTTTTGACAAAAATTTTTTGTTTTTCAAAAATTGACAAAAGTTTGTAATTTTTTCAAAATAATTTTGTTGCCAGAATTTGTAAATTTTTTTAATAGACAAAAAGCTGCAATTTTTCAAAAATTGACAAAAAAAAACTGCAATACTTATTTATTTTTGAAAATTGACTTCAAATTTGTAATTTTTTCAAAAATTATCCAAAAGACTTACTTTTTTACTACATACAAACTGTCAAAAATTATTTTTTTTTCAATAATTCTCAAGAAGTGCTACTTTTTGCACAATTTTCCACTTTCTGCATTTTGACAAAAATTTCTCAGTTTCTCAAAAATTGGCAAGTTTGTAATTTTTTAAATTGAAAAAAAATGTAATATTTTCAAAAATAAACTTGTATTTTTTTCAAAAACTTGTTCGAAATTCAGTCATAATTATTTTTATGCAAAAAAATTTTAAAATGCCTTTCTCTTCGAACAAAAATTCCTTTTTTACTGAAAATTTCGAAAAAATCTCGGTTTTTTTTTCAAAAACTTGCTAAAAAATCTACCTCTTTTTGACAAAAATTACTTTATATTGTTCACCAATTAGTTGCCAAATTAGCCATACTTTTTACTACGTAAAATTGTATAAGTCTTGCTTTTTTGACAAAAATTTCTCACTCTTTAGCAGAATTGCTAAAAAGTTTCGCTTTGTTCTAAAATTTATCCAAAAATCTCGTCATTTTGACAGACCTGTCCAACAGTCTCGCTTGTTGAAAGTTTTTTAAAAATTGACAAAAATTCTCGCTTTGTAGAACAATTTTCAACATTTCACTGTTTTTCAAAAATTTGTCCCAAAAGTTGACTTTTTTTTGCCTGAAATAATGCCAAAAAGCCCAAAACATCCTTTCTTTTTCATCAAAAAACCAAAACTTTCATTTTGTAATTTTTTTGTAATTTTTTTTGTAATTTTTGCTGCATAAAAAGGAGGTGTTGCTCACGTTTTGTCACTTTTTTGATTACTTTTTCAAATTCTGTTTATAACTTGAGTAATTTACTTTTTTTCGATTTTTTTCGATTTTTTTTTTTGAATTCACTTAACCAACTTTTTTGGAATTGTGTTTTCATTTCGAATTTTCTGGACGATTTCAGAAAGCAAAAGCCACAATTTGAAATTCTTTTTATAAAGTTACTGTGAAGACTTTTTTGAATTTTTTTTTCTGTTTTTGTTTTTTTTGTAGCAAAAATTGTTTTTGAATTAATGCGACTTTAAAGTTCTTAATTTTGATCAGGAATCAGGATTTCAAAAAAAAAAAAAAATCAGGACTCGAGTAACATATCTACTTTGACTACTATGAGTGCAAATTTTCGATCCTCCTCTCCCCCTTTTCCTGGGATTACCTTGAATATGGTCAAATTGCAAAGAATTGAAAATTACGTATGAGGTGTCGTTTGTTGGGTTTTCGGGGATGGTGAGTTGGAATAATTTATTTATTTTTTGGTTACGACTCATGAACCCCCTTCCGTACCCTTTTTTTAAATTTGAGAGCTCTTATGGACATTTTTAGATATTTTTGAAATTTCCTTTGGAGAAACTTTGGATGCCTCCACGAAAAAAAAAACCTGGAGATAAGTGACCGACTACTCGTGTGACTGCTGCTCCCTAAGAAGATGTTCAACTACATAGAAGAAATCTCTCGAATCTAACAGTGCCATTTCGCATTCGCCATATATTGAAGGGGAATGGACTTCTGCCTAAAGTCGACAATTCAAAATCAAAAATCCATGCAACAGAATATTTTACGTTTTACAACACTTCTGGTGACCTTTCTCATCAAAAATTTCGATTCTAAAGAAGGATAATTTGATGTAGGTTTGTTACCCCTATATATTTATTCCACAAGTGACCATACGTTCAAAACGGTACTATCACTCGAATCCTACCATTTCTCTGACGACTTTAAAATTCGGGTTTGCTGATTCGTCTCAGTACCTTTGTCATTTACACATCGTTGCTTAGCAAATATCGCTTACGCGAAGATGGTGGACTATTCGTCGTGCAATAGGCTCGCGCGGCGTACTTTTGTAATATTTTTTAGTGAACGAGATGGAATCGTACTATTTAAATCGATAGTTTTTTTTTTTTTTGGTCAACGGTTCGTCGTTTTAAGTCTTAATGAATCATCCGAACGAGTACGATGTTAATTACGCTGGTTCCTCGTACAGAGCTCGCACTCCGCCACGCTACGGCCACCACGCTGCTCGTAATTTAGAGTACGATCGCGGTTCGTTGAATAGTACGAAACACGACTACGATGCCGATTCGATGTTATCGTCTCGTTCGATGGCAGCTGGCGCCGGCAGAGACCCGACATCGCGATGGGATCGACGTTCGGTCGCAGCCGAATCCTACGATAACAGACGTCTGAGCGAAGCGCCTTCGTCATATTCGCAATACTCGAGAGCCAATGGACCGCCACTGCCAACGTCGTCATCCTATTGCCGAGGAGGATCAGCTCAGTACGGAGGTGTTGGCAGCGTCTTAGGCTCGGAATACGATAAACCTCAGCCGCCGCACAGACACGAGCATTCGTCACAGCAGCAGCCGCAAATGTGCGCTCGAAATAACTCGACCACTAGCACTTTCAAAGGCTTCACGAGTGCTCTGCCCGGCAACGACATGGGTTACGCTGACCCGGACAGTAAAAGAAGCAGATACGCACCGCATCCGGAACCGGATCCGCGAACTAGTTATAAACCTTCTCTGTACGAGCCTTCGACAGCCTCTGGTCGATTCAGATACCCTCAGCCGCCCGCCTCGACCGCCTCTTATAGATCTTACGCTGACGATTATCCACCAGAGTCGATCCGAGGTGGTCCTACGAGGTACTCGGGTACCATAGATAATCTGGATTCGGTGTCGAGACGAGGAGCGCCGCAAGAATACGAACCATCGTGGGATGGCGGATCCTGGTACGATGACCAGTATCGCTCTGATCAATCGCTCAGTCCCAAGACTTTCAAAAAAGAGTGCCAAAGAGCCTACAAGGAAGCCAGAGCTCAACGAATGCGTAATTTAGAAGAGGGACTGTATGGTAAATGCGATTGGGCTACGTTCGATAGTAAATATTGTTAGCAAAATTTACGTTTCGTATTTTTTTTTTTGACTTTTTTTTTACCGATTTTGAATTTTGGTTTGACAAAAATTCACGACTTTTTTTTTCATAAATGATGATGATGACGAAGACGACGAGTGGGTTTTCTGCGGGGTAAAATATTTTGTTTGTATTAATTCAAGTGTGGTTTTTCTTTTTATGTGTAGAAATAAATTTGGTGTAGTTTTTTCCCCTACAATTTTTGGTCGAGATGAGTTTTTTTTTCTCAATTATTATAAAAAGTATTCGGGATTGGAGGTTGAAGAGTCTTCGAGAAGCGTTCAGGGGTTGTTTTGGAACTGTTTCTTTTCTTCTATTCATATGACATGCCTTCGCTGACGAATTTTTAAAAAAAATGAGAATATATTCGAGCAAAAATGCTCTTTTCTGGAAGTCGTTCCTTTGTAGGTGCTGAAAAAATTGATAAGAAAAAAGCAAAATATGCAAAAACTTTCTTGACATCAGTGAATAGCTGCAGTGTCTGACATTTTCGCATGAAACTTCGTGTATTTACTGCTGTGCCCTCAAATTTCCTTCTATGTAAGAACATTTCAAAAATATCCGAAAATTGCCATAAAAGCTGAAAAAATTGAAGAATTTGTTGGGAAAAAATAAATTTTGACAGAAGTAAAGAGCCCTTGAGCAATTTTGTAAGGAACTGTTGACTTTTGTTGGGCAAACTTGGAAAAGAAAAAATAAATGACTTGTTAGGAAGGCAATACAAAAATCAGTGCGTTTTGGAGGTTTTGATCTAAAATGCTCGAATTTCTCAGCAATTTTTACAAAAATTACGACCATTTGACTATCTTATTAAAAAACCTCTCCCTGAGAATTTTAATGAATAAACATTATCTACCTATATACCTACAGTTTTTTCGTCAAAAATTCGCACTCTCTGATAACTTTGATGAAAACCCATAATTTTCTGTCAATTTTTACCAAAAAAACACAATTTTTGAGCATTAATTTGGGCTGTGTGAAAATTTTGGAAAAAAATGGCAACTTTTGACAATTTTACCAACAATTGACATTTTTTGACAATTCTGCCAAAAATTGACACTTTTTGACCATTGTACCAGAAATTGCACTTTTTGACAATTGAGGCCTCCATCAGGGTCTGTCAGTGCTTTTATCTTCAGCTCGCATTGCGTTGTCCTATTATCACAATCCCCAACCTTGGTCCTCAATTCACCGACCTCATTCAAAGCTTTGTCCAATTTAATGCCAATTTCTGAGACTTGATGGACACTAGTCTCTAGATTCTTCAACCTATCTTGAATAATAATAATAATAGAGTTAACTGGTAAATTTATGAACAAAAATATTAGAAAGGTACTTACTAAATACGATGAATGAAACCAGGATGCTTCGCAGAACAGATAGATTTACAATAAATCTATATTCTCGGAATATTGTACTTCAAATTAAAATGAAAACTTGAAAAGGCACTGCAACAATTGTAATATTTTATTCACTGCTATTTTAGCTACTAATTCTTGTGAAATAATTACTATCAAGTAAAAACTAAGCAAAAATTACTCAATTAATTGAAATTGTAAAAATTTGCACTTTGGAGAAAGTTGAATAGAATTTTTCACATGTACGAAGACGACATCATGCAATTCCAAAATCAGACTCGTGAAAATGATGAAGCCAACCAAGAACACCGTTCCCCTCTGCAACGTTGAAACAACAACGTCAACAACAATAATAATAATAACGATAATGATAATAATTAAGTAGTCGATCGCTTCGATCCTTTGTTTTTGTTTTCATAGTTAAACTGAATCTCACAGAATAGTCATTATTATAATTTGTGTGTAAATAAAATGTCTTGCAAAATACGGCATACGCATCTCTATTGTACCAGGCTAAACTGAAATCGAATTGTCCTCATACCTATTACCTAAAACATTTCACACTCGTTCGTTCAAAGACTATCTCTTATGCATACAGATATTGAAAACTCCTTCGATAATAATAATCTCTTCAAAGCAGTTTAGTAGGTACTTACTTACTTTCAACTCGTACGTAGTATGGAGAATTGCATTATTATAGTCTCTTCAAAGCAGTATAGTAAGTAAATGAAAGAAATTGCACGTTCGCTGAATACTTACATACAGTTACTGCCGAATTTACCTATTCGCTTTTATTTGCGGTTTTTAAATTTCTTTTTCTTTTTATAATCAAATTTTAAACCTTATTATGTGAGTAATAAGTTTTATATCTATCCACCAGTGTAGGTCAATCCCGTACCAATCGTTAAGGTATTGCAATAAGGTTCATCGGAGGAGAGCTTATTCGTATCAACATGACGTCTGCCGTACAGGCATAGCATATTGGACTCGCAATGGAGTTCATTGTAAATAAATTATAGAAAAATACGAGAGCTCTGTACCGAGCCTTTCTTATTCACCGGTATCATCTTCAGATACAAAGGTGTGCACGGTGCTATCGGGTTTTTCGAGCTTTTCTTCGCCAGAGCTTTGAATCTCTGAGCTTCTGTTATGGGAAGCTTTGGAAATTCTTCTCTGGGAAGTTTAGGAGATTTCAACAGCCCAGGGGGTGTGCAAAATCCTCCTGGCGGGATGGCGTTCTTAGCCTCCGCCTTCATCACTCTAACTTCCGCTGATTGGGAAGCTTTTTCCCGCACTCTGGTCGATCTAGACCGGTCATGTTTCGGTTTTTCCGAACTGTCAACAAGTTTGGAAGGTCCTCGGAACTCTTTCCGGACGAGTTCCTCTTCTTGCTGACGTTTCAGCTGGATCGCCGCAATGGACGCCAGATCGTTCTTTTCCTTAGCAGTACGAAGAGCGGCTTCTTCACGACATTGTTCGTCGCAAACTCGCACTAAGTCTTCGTCGCCGGGATTGACCGGAACTGTTTCGGATTGACCCGCAACGGGATCGTCACCAAAAAGTCTAGTCAGTAACACGCTTTCGGTGCTCCTCGGGCGTCCTAGTTCCTCTGCATTGAGAGTAGCTAGTTGCATTTCAGGATTGGGGGAAATGCCGAAAACCTGTTCCTCCGAATAGGCGGTAATTGGGAGATCGGCATTCTCTCCAGAACAATTATCGTGTGTTAATCAATTAGCCAAGTATCAGTAATTTACAAGAAATTGAAAAAAAAATTGATCGAGACTCTAGATTTAATAAACAAGTGTAAATTTTTAAAATACAAGTACATTATTAATTAACCCATATTAATTTAATTTTTAATAAAAATTCGGCATATGTCGACGAGGGAGCCATGAGTTTGATTGGTACTAATCAAAACTTCGTCAATCACGTTTGCTGGCACAACTCCACACTCCTCCGCCTCCAACGCATATTCCGAAAATGAATTTAAATCGCGTAACAAAATTTGTTCTCGCCTCGGGTCATGGGATTCCCGGTTTGTTTTCGCCGAGGCCAGTGAACTCGACGAGGACATTGTTACCCCGCAAACGTCGAATAAATGCAGGCCAAGGCCGGCACCCGGGAGCTTTCGCTATGACCAGGTCTCCCTCTTCGCAGTTGATTTGATTTGTCAATCGAGTAACGTTTTCGGTATTTGGAGTTGTGTTGAAAAATGGAAGTCTATGTAAGTGGTACTTTACACACTTAATTCGTCGTTAGACGTACCAGATCACTGGAGATGTTTTTTCTGGTTTAATTTATGTAATGTCTTGCTGGAATTTCGCGTGGTACTTCTATTACTACTTTCATTTATGAATAAACATAAAAAAATAACAAAAGTGATTTTACGCATAATGAAATTAACCCATAATCACAACAAAATAATCACATATTTCAATAACACACAACTGCACAAATTCGTTTCAAAAAGAAAAGGAATGTACGTAATTCAATTGACGACTTTACATAAATCTAATTTAGAGACAAAATGGTGATTTAATTTTTGTAAAATTTAAGTACGAAATGATAAATATGATACAACATGTAATAAAATTACTGAAACGGGTGTAGTAAATATAATACAAATTTCAAAATAAAAATATAAAAATAATGATAAAAGTAAAAATAATAAAATTACTTACTGAAAATTTGCAGACTGCAGTTCGAGCTGAACGTCCACCATCCCCAGGATCCAATGTTGGATTTCTTGATTTGTTTAGGCATCTAAATAGACAAATCAAAAGAAAATGTTTATAATCGACGCTGTCCTTTATTTGTTGCAACCAATGCTCCAACGTGAATTGTTCCTCTTCGCTGGACTTCTCATTCTCATGCCGGTCGCGTTGATTCTTGCTGGAAAAATGTCTGGTGCATCATAGGGTATCTGATATGTATTCAGTTTCCACTTTCCAACTGTGAAGTTTTTTCAAAAACTTGCAGTTGTACAGCAAGTTTTAATAATTCAACATTGAATTAAAAAATTGAATAAATTTTAAATTATTATAATTTAAAAAAAAATTGACGACTTTTTATAAAACTAAATAAAATTATATTATCGAAACTGAAACCGCGAATGGTTCGATTTTTGTAAATCCACTCATCGCGACAACCTTTGAAAAGAAAACGAAAAATGAGAATAATGTAAGGTTACATCGATCACAGTTTTAAAAATACCGAAGGCTAAAACAAGAGTAAAACAACATGGCAATAAAAATTCAAAAACAAACAAAACAAAAAAAATCAAAATTAGTAAAGAGAAAAAGAAAATGATAGGTTAACATTTTTCTTAATTTAAAGTATGGCGAAATTCCTTATTCATTTCGTCCCACTTCTCCCATCGAAAGATATTTTCCTTTAATTATAAATTTACCGCGATAAAACACAGATGAGTATTCATAAAAAAAATTTTGTACAAGCCACTGGGCGAATACGACCCTTTCGATGGTTTTCGCATTTTAGTATAGCCGAAGCTTGCGAATCTCGTCGACGACGCGGTCCAGTAATGTGGGCGCTGGAAACCTCATCAAATCCTCCATTCTTACTTTTTTGCTTTTTGATGTAGGTGAAGAAAAAGGAGAAGAAAAAAGAATCGTAAATGCCGAGTACAGATGATACCTTTCTTTTCGATGGTCAGGTGTTAGAATCGACGCTCCTCCAGTGGTACTTGCATTAAATCCATGAATAGATGTATGCTTTAGTACCGTTTTACGCGATATGAAACGAAAAAATGGTTAGTTATACGCGATGGCTTTTTTAAAACGAATTGGCTTAGACCAATGTATGATTGCTACTGAGCTGAGTGTAAGCGAAATCGAAAACAAAATCACGACAAAGTCGAGACAAGGAGTCGCTTGATAAAATAAAATAAAAATGGTAATCAAACACCCACGTGAATCCTAGAGAACCGTCAGGGTGGAGATATTCGATTTTTCTCTGTGTATGGCCCGAGCCTGCCGGGTCCTGCCTGGTCTCGTAGGTTATATTTCCCAGGTTGTTACAGTAGTAGTCAGGTAATGGTACAGGTGCGAATAAAGGTATATTTGGCATTGGTATTTGACCAGCAGCTTGTGGCTCCGTGCGAATGAAATGAATGGATTTTTAATCAAAGCTTGCATTTTTCGTCAAGAAATTTTGCATGTAGAATGGTATGCTTTGCCAAATGATACCATTCTGTTTCACATTGTATTACCTATTATTTCACAAATGAATCAACTTCACATTACAATGTTGGACAGAGCA
Source organism: Planococcus citri (assembly GCF_950023065.1). Classification (NCBI taxonomy): domain Eukaryota; kingdom Metazoa; phylum Arthropoda; class Insecta; order Hemiptera; family Pseudococcidae; genus Planococcus; species Planococcus citri. The sequence continues at coordinate 16,974,746 of NC_088681.1, forward strand.
GTGGTGTAAGTTTTCATGTGATGTGGAGATTATGGGTTTTATCTTAGTATAAAAATGAAAACTAGACAAAAAAATGTCTAGTCTAAACCAGTCTATTTTGTGCGGATATGCAACCTTTACATCATATTCAAGTTATTAATATAGTAAAGGTTTGCAATAATGGTACTTTTTTATTAATTAAAATACAATATGGCCACGTTTTGGAAAACAATGTTAAAGGTTAAACGGATAGACGAGTAAGTATATAATCTTCGAAATATTTTTTAAATACTTAAGCTTAATTTATAATTCGAAATACGAAAGTGAAAAATCCCTAATAATTTTCAAAATCAAAGAAATCAGTAATGAAAATAATACTTTGTTCTTTTAACGACGTAGCCGGATTCTGACCACTTGGCTGTTTCAAAACTGTTGATTCTGCAGCACTGATGAGGTACGGATGTATTGCTTCTTTTCGATGCCAGTACACATCTTTCCGGCATACGGGGCATTTATCAACTCTATTCCAAAGCTCTTTTGTCAATTCTTTGAAGCATGGTACGTGAAAGAGATGACCGCAATTGGCGCGGCAGAGTTCGTTATCGAACATATTCTTCGCTAGCCATAACTCGTCTGCCGCATTACGCTATAGCAGTAGGTGCAAGCTAGGATTGTAAACATCTGAAAAATATGACCATGGTTAGATTCACAATACGGGTACAGCAAGCAATGTTGATCAGTAAATACATTTTACCAGCATCTATCAACGAAATCATGTGCCAGGTTGTTTAGGATGTTATAAAAACACCACGAGTCCGACATGAATGATCCATGAATGATCCACCAACCCGGCTGGAGTCCCACATACTTCGTAAATAATCGTTGGCCCGAAGTGGTTCTCCTGCTACGCCGTATGCTGCTCAGTCACCAATGACCATGAATATAATGATCAAGATGAAATTATCATGTTCACGAGCCACAGTTTCAAGCCACATCAGAAAAAATATACATTAATCGAAAGAGAAATGTACACGTTGGTTAAAAGTATTAAGAAACTGCAACTCTGGCTTCATGGTACAACTATACATATACTTTAATGAAAACAAATTGAAAATTTTTAATTATAAAATTAATAGAAAAAAAAATTAAAATTATTATTTTTTGAAAAAAAAAACGATTTAATTTTTTAGTTTGAATAAAAAAAAAAAAATTTTTAAATAATATCGCCTTTACCGTTGATGAATTGTTACTAAGAGTACTTACGAATAATTCAAGTCCACGATTAATAGGTTTCCAATCGTTTGAGGTATCGACATAATTCCAATAATATTTGTTTACTCTGTGTACTACATTTCCCACGTATCTGTACCAGTACGGTCGTAAAAAAATTGAAATTTGATTAAAATTTTACTTTCAATAGTGAATAAGTTCGAAACACTTGCGGAAATTCACCGAAAAGCTGCTGGGTGGATTACCCTTTTTAATTGCTATGACCTTATTTATGATCTACGTAAAAGACATAAAAAGTGGTTTGGCATGCAAGCACCAGAACTTACCATTAATACTTCGAATTGGATCAATCATGTTTCTGGGAAACTTTCTCAAATTCTCCTGCTGCATTCCCACGTATGGTTTCTTGACTTGATAAACCGTTCATCAACTCTGAATAATTATAATCCAAAAGTACAATTTTTTTCCGTTTCATGGAGTTTGCTCAATGAAACCATTTCAATCTCGGGTCTTGGCGCAGCACTCTGTGCTGGAATGCGGTGAATGGGTTCGCTGCCAAGTTCGCCGTTTTTACTCAGCCTGTTAGTAAACGTTCATAGTTTTAAGTCGTCCTTGAACGAAGTTGAAGCCAAAAAACTTATGCATCATATCGCAGTATCGTCATCAAAATGAGCGGTTCAGTTAATATTACATTGACAACAGACAACATCGTTATCCCTTTAATTTGTTTCAAATCAATAATAAACACATGGCAGGTTTCCTAAATAAAGATTCAAATCTCAGAAATACCCAAGCATTACTAGGATATTGTTGCGAAGCTCAGGGCTCACTTTTTTCTTCAATGGTGAATTGAATACCCTTACTTACTCTTAATTACACCTTTTTCATCATAAATGGCTCGAATTAATTGAGTTTTTTGTTCTGAAAAGTTCACAGATTCATCCTGGAAACAGTCGAAATTCGTGAAAATAAAAAAACAAAAAAAAAACAGAAAATCAATAAAACTGAAAGCAATTGAATTTATTTATATAAACAAATTAACAACAAAAAATTGGTGCTTGAATATGAACATGGATACGCTGGTGCCCGCTTGATCGCAAGTCGCAAAAGCTCACGTCGCTTCATACAACTTATAGAAAAAATAGAGAACCGAAATTACTTACGATGTCATATTATTGACATAAATAGGTAAAAAGTAAACGAAAACGTGAACTTACACAAATCATAAGATGAAACTCGTCGAAAAAGCGAACAAATTAAAACAAACTGAATTCCTCGAGAAGACACAAACACACATAGTCGAAGACCAATATACAAATGATTGTAGGATGCAGAAAGTAGACGTCGATTTACTCGGAAATTTCGTTATCGATGGTATAGATAAGAGATTGCTGCGTAAGCATACGAATGTAATTGTTATCTCGTACTGCACTAATCCGCCTATCTGCACCCTACCTATCGATGAAACGATGTTGTTTTTCGTCTCTATGGCTTGGTTTCGAGCAAAATTAAACACTTTTCGAAAATGAAAAATTGAATCTTGTTAACGTAAATTATATACAAAGTAAAGTTGGAATCATATCTCCGAATGAATGTTTTTTTTTTTTTTTTTTTTTTTTGATTGTAATATCGACGATAATCAGATACCTACGAAGACATGTAATGTTCGTGAGTTTACCACGAACTTGAAGACCGGTTGGAAGGGGTATGATTTTAGAAGCTTCAAATAAACTTTGTCAACTGGCTTATTTCAATGTCTGAAAAAAACGTTCTATTAAATTTTTCTTGAAACTCAACATACTTTAGGTACTCACCTTTTCTTAGCTGCTGCTATGGGGGAGTGCATTTTTAGATTGAGTAAACTCAATGCCTCTTCAAATTTTATTGATTCTTCGATAAGCTAGAACAAAGAACAAAATATCGCGGAATTAAAAAATTTGAATTTATTATTATTTTTTATTGAACCAAAATTATAGTTTACATTTCATGTTTTCTTGTGCAAAATGTCAAGTAATTTTTTTAAATTTAAGCAATAGAAAAAACTGTTTCAACTTTGCACTAAAATTATTCAATGTTTTTATCAAATACTCAGATGTAAATTCCAGAATTTTGTTGAATGTAGTATTGATTGAAAATCAGTTAATAAGTAATTTGAAATGAAGGTTTCAACTGCTGTTGTTGCCTCGGTCACGGGTTGTTTGTGGAATTTTTAAGTGTCAGAATGTTGCTGATGATATGTTTTTCAAATAATCGTGTGGGGGAGGAGTGCTTGTTTTTAAAAAGAGAAAAAGGCACGTATTTTTTCATCGACTAGTATAACATAAAGAGACCGTAATGTCAGAACATGAAATTTAAAAACTTTGTAAATAGAACGTAATTTATTAAAAATTCAACTTCAAAATAGGTAATTGTTTTGCTCAAAATATGAACAAACAATGATAAAATCTTACCAATAATTGTTTTGCACAAAATATGAACAAACTGATAAAATCTTACCGTGGCGTGGAATGGCCCATTATATTTTACTGTTCAATATTGTACTTACGTACCTAAGTCCTTTTCGTAATTTCAGTCCCGGAAATTCGACCGAAAAATGCGAAAAAGTTGAAAGCGACGGAGACGATGACGAATACGAAGAAGAAAACCTTACCACGTTTTCGGATTCATTTTCAGAATCGTTTTCGATTTGTAGGGACCAATTCCAACACCACACGCTGCTCCTCATCCTGTAATTCCATATTAAAAATGTAACGTACACTGTAAGGTATTATTGTATACAAGAAAAAATAATAAAAAAGACAACATAAAAACAATAAATAATAAAAAGGCAGTAGAAACAATTAACGAACCAAAAACAGGAATAACGGATGTAAAAGAAAAAGCGTATTGACTCATAAAACATTATTTACAAAAGCATTAAGCTCAGGGAAATTACAAAGAGTTTTTTCTGGGGAAATAAATAAAAATCTGGGGGGAAAGACAAACTTAAGGATAACATAGCTATTTACAAACATGGAATTGGATATTCTTGCAAGGTGGGTCTCGCAGCAGTCGATTAAAAAAAAATAAAAAAAAAAATTACAAAAGAAGAAAAAGAGTTTTGACCTAGTTAAAGTATTGCATAAACACAAATAAAAATACATACACACGGATTTTTTTAAAATACGCATGTGGAAACAAAAAGAAAATATAAGAATACAAAAAAAAAAAAAATACACACAAAAAAGAAAAATACAAAAACAAATTATTATCGATGTTCCAAGAAAGCTTAAAAATAACAAAAATAGTAGACGCCAGACGTGAATGGACCGAACAAAACAACAGACAGCAACAGCAGCAAATTGTGTCGTTGGTTGGTATCATCATCTCTCGAAAAATTTAAAAATAATACAGAAATATAAAATAATTACAAATAACAAACACTTACGTAATTGCTCATAAAATGTAGAAAGATTCGGCATTGGTTCAGATAGCGGTGAAATGGCGTGTCTAATTACACTGAGCATGATATCTACATTTGAACCTTTTTTCGCGTCAGCCTGCTTAGCATTCAATAATAATTTGACATGGTTCGGAAACTAATAAAAAAATACATGTTTATGTTGCCTAATTTCACTAATCGTGTGTTCGTAATACGAACAGTTCAGCACACAACAAGCAATAAAGACATAGACTCATAAGATCACAAGCAATACTTATAAGACCACCAAATTAGAAGACGCTTTATGAAACTACAAACTTACAATAAAATCATTCGCAGTGATATCGCTTATCAGTATCACAAGAAACGAAGAGCTAAGCGCACAGTGGGGCGCATCAAGCAAAACTGGAGGACCGTTGATGAGAATCCGACCATCGCTGAACAAAGTCAAAGACCTCGGTGATCTGTATCCAAATGTAGTCGGTTATAGTCTGGTTGAACGGACGAGCAGGGATTTCGTAGTAACCGTACCTGTATCGAAAATAAAATACAACTTTGCCTATTAGCCGGGTTGATTTGATGTTTTCATTTGAGAGAGTATTACTCTGCTCAGAAATACATCGAATAGGATACATGTGATTGATCATTTTAGCTAGCATATTTTGATTGAATTGACTACGATTGCTTTTTCTGAGGAACATGTGTGCGTTCTACAGATGATGATTGGGGGTTGTAGGCGGTTGTGTGCGCTACCTTGATTTTTCTACCTTTGAGTAAATTATACCATGAATCTGATATAAATTGAGAACCGTTGTCAGTTATTATTTTCTTTATTTGTACGCCTTTGTTTTTTATGTCATCTAAGATGGTTTGCATGGCGTTACAAACGGTTTTCTTCTTTATTTGGTGCATGGTTCGTAGCCATACTTTCCCTGAAAAGATATCTTTTGTTACCAGGACATATTTAGGCTCATTTTTTAATGCGGGGATGGGGCCGTATATGTCGACAGATAATACCTCGCCTATGGCGTAGGCTTCTATTTGTGCATATTCAAGCACTTTATGCATCGCATAGTTCTTATTTACTTTACATACTATGCATGCCCCTGTTATTTCCTGGATGTAGGCTAGCGAGCTTGGATGATAATACATTTGTTTGAATATTACATCCAATCGAGCCGCTCCCAAAAGTTGATTGAATTTCTATCAAGTGCATTCAATATTAATACAACTGCTGGCGGGTAGTATTTTCGTCCCCAGCCAGGGGTATCTGAGAAGCCCCCGTATGACTGCGGTCCATACAATCAATGCAATGAATAGCCAACCTACAGCTGAAAATATGAAGCGAATATCATAAGTGGTAGTAGAGGTATTTATGAAACACAAACCTTTAGTGCTGGCTCCAGACGCGAAGCCTTTGATGAACCATTCTAGTAGAATTGTTGCCGAAAGCTTATACTTACTTGATATTAATACTGATACTTACAATTTACAAAATAAATTAATCACGTGTAACTTAAATAATTCTTTCCGCCACATGGGTACTGATATTTTTAGTTATTGTACCGTTCTCCAGGTGCGATACCTGCTCTGCTTTGCCACCGAGTCCAACATTGCATTTAAATCATCGAATTTGACACTTTCGGAAAAATCTCGTAAATCGTAAAAATTCAAATGCTCCAAGTCCTCCTCCTCCGCCTCCGGATGTACTGCATCTTCGCGAGATCCATCATCAACAGTGTGTATATGTCAGTATATGTAACCTCATTTAGAAGAGCACGCCACCACGGACGGCCACTAAAACAGTGCATAATACTCCGAGCTTCCTTCAGATGAAATATGTTTCTGTTAAACCCATTCCTGTAGATTACTTAGTCAAGCGGAACATGTCTTAGTTTTTCCATTAGGTAGATGGAAAAAGTCATGCAATAAGTGTAAACTGTTGAAAGTGCGAATTAATTATCACTTCTACAGGTTAATGCAACCACTCACCAGTTCAAAACCTCGAGTTTCGAGTGTAAGGCCTTCGTACGTTTAAAATGACGGTTTAATACAAGTAATGTTTAGTGTAACCTCATTACATATTAGTGTACAAGTCGATGGGGAGTCAGATTTTAGAATCCGGATTACTCGAATACTTACTGTTTGCGAAAATGACGAAGTTCAATATAGGTAATGTTTGAAGTCACCGGATCTCTGTCTACACGTAGGTACTCTACAAACAAACTTCCATTGAAAGCCGTGTCTCGTTGGGAAAAGATATTCTCCGGCGTGAATAGGTTTAGGCGTTTGAACTTTTCTCAATTACTGTACTACCTTGGATCCTGCATAAGTTGAATTTTCACATTAATAAAAGTACTCAAACGAAATGAATATTACTAGTAATTCATTTCCATTTAAGTACTGTAATTAATATGAATTTTTCTTCTGTCAGCTTTCGCACCACGTATAAATTAAAGGCAAATAAAAATCTGCCTCGCCATCCACGTGTACACTAATATGTAATGAGGTTACACTATACATTACTCGTATTGGAACTAATCAGGCTGACAAGTATTTGTTCGAACTTAACTTCACACCAAAATTAATAATTATGGTAGGCTTATTTATTTGTATTTTTTTTCTTCCTTTCAGTCAAATCAGTCCCTAAAAGTAATGTAAACAAAGAACAATTATGAACATTTACTAATTGAATAGGATCATGAAGTGATGTCGATCAAGTAAAAAAAAAATTGATTAATTAATAAATTTATTAAATTATTCATAATACTATAAAGGAAAGTCCCCTTTTTTTTGAAGCCGGTAAACTCGAAACTTGCCGAACCAAAAATTCTGAATTTTTATCCATACGAACGCCTGTAAGCTGGAGATGGTTCTTAACAATGAAAAATTTGAAAAAGTTTAAAAGAACAATTGTTATAAAGCTTCAAAGTTGAAAAAAATGACTACTTTTTTGGACTTTGCAGAGGTTAAACCAGTTTTCTGATTTTCTTGCTAAATTCATTTAATTACCTACAAGAAACAAAACTGCAAAAACAGAAAAATGAATTATAAACATTATAGATTATAAAATTAATTATTCATCGTAAATTAATAATTATACATATTTTAATACTTAAAACCTGCAAAAACAGAAAAATGAATTATAAACATTATAGATTATATAAAATTAATTATTCATCGTAAATTAATAATTATACATATTTTAATACTTACAATCGGAATCCTCTGGTTTGCTGTCTGACTTCGTTCCTAATAATATTTCAACTACTCTTCACCATTTGCTTTTAATTTATTCCATTTCCTGTTCTCTATAGGATCTTCTCGGCGTGCTTGGCTGTTCCAACAGTCCGCTACGTATGAGCATAGTTCGCACTTATAATGCATTGTATTTTTCGACATCAAGTTAAGTCAAAATTTTGCACCGGAAAAGTTTCAAAAAAATGATTCACTACCTACTTTACGACCCATTTTAAAAATCTCGTTTCTTTTACTACTTTCACTACGTGTTAAGATACCATGCAGAATGGCTGAAAAGTGGCGAGGGTTTCACATTTTAAAAATCACAACAAATTTATTTACGAGTAAACAAGAGTTGAACAATTTACCCACAACCGTTATCATCAAACAGAAACAAAAGCTTACCTTAACCCTTTGGAGGTTCTCTAGGTTTTCGCGTTAGAAAATTGAAGTGCCTTAATGAGTGTGATAGGGTACCTCGCCCAATTGGCCAAACCACAAAAAAGTCGAGCTTTTGATGAAAAGTTTTATAGGAAAATGAAAGTTTCCAAAAAACACAAATGTGACATTTCCTAAAAAAAAATTGAATGTATGGAGAATTTTTTTTGAAAAAATGAACCAAAAACATGTGTCAAAAACATTGAACAAAAGCACTCTTTCAAGAAATGAAATAAAAATTGAATTGGAAAAAAATAAAAATACAAGGTTGAAAAAAAGTCATCTGGCAGTTCACAAATTCAGCGAGAATCAAATCTTGTTGGCAAAAGTGCCTTTGTTTAAAGCATGAAGAGAAGAAAAATCTATGCCGCTAAGAGAAGATTTTTTATCAAGTCATAAAATCTTTTCGGAAATCGAGCCGAAATATGGGACAAAATTTAGCAAAATTGCGAGCTTTCTGGCAGGGGGTAACTAATTATGAAAACATTTTCGCCTTTATTCACGAGATGTAGCATAGAATTTTCTTTCATTTTGGGAAAAAATGAGTATTTTATCACTTATTGGAGTATAGGAATATGAAGATGAAGATGAAGAGAAATAGTGAACAAAAACACAAATCCAGAGCGTAAACGAAATGAAAGACTGAACTCGTAGATGAATTTGGATTTTTATTTACTATTTTTACTATTTCTCTTCATCTTCATCTTCATATTCCTATACTCCAATAAGTGATAAAATACTCATTTTTTCCCAAAATGAAAGAAAATTCTATGCTACATCTCGTGAATAAAGGCGAAAATGTTTTCATAATTAGTTACCCCCTGCCAGAAAGCTCGCAATTTTGCTAAATTTTGTCCCATATTTCGGCTCGATTTCCGAAAAGATTTTATGACTTGATAAAAAATCTTCTCTTAGCGGCATAGATTTTTCTTCTCTTCATGCTTTAAACAAAGGCACTTTTGCCAACAAGATTTGATTCTCGCTGAATTTGTGAACTGCCAGATGACTTTTTTTCAACCTTGTATTTTTATTTTTTTCCAATTCAATTTTTATTTCATTTCTTGAAAGAGTGCTTTTATTCAATGTTTTTGACACATGTTTTTAGTTCATTTTTTCAAAAAAAATTCTCCATACATTCAATTTTTTTTTAGGAAATGTCACATTTGTGTTTTTTGGAAACTTTCATTTTCCTATAAAACTTTTCATCAAAAGCTCAACTTTTTTGTGGTTTGGCCAATTGGGCGAGTTACCCTATCACACTCATTAAAGCACTTCAATTTTCTAACCCGAAAACCTAGAGAACCTCCAAAGGGTTAAATTACTGACTGGACCGTGGACGACTTCATAAAAGAGACTCCATTGGCACTTCACATCACGATTTACGAAAGAAGTAAGAACATACTTCGCGATACTTTGCCTACATACACAGAAAAAAAAGGTGAAATCATTGTAAAATTAAATTAAAAAAAAAACTGAGCGCGAAAACCGTACACGAGAGGATGAGAATCGAAAAAAGAACGCAATAGAGAAAGAACTCAACCGACTTCGACATGGTATGAAACGAAAACAAGCTTTAAAGACGATAGCTTTCTCTTTTTTAATTTGATTAAGTTCTGCTTTAAGCTCTAAATTTTCGTCACGTTGTTTAATGATCAATCTATCATTAGTTGCGATAGACCTTTGTAAATTCGCATTGTGTCTGCGTACATGCTTGAGTTTCCTTTGCAAATACTGGATCTCAGCCTTCAAATCATCGTTTTCGTTACGAACTGTGGTGAAGTCATTTAAGTGTACAAAAGGTCCTGCGGTATATTCGTCTATCGTCATAACCGACATATTGTACAGTTGTATCGAATAAATTTATTAGTGAAAAATAACCAACACGTATGTTGTCTAACCAAGATAGTAAAAAGAACAATTACTCGTGAGTAATTCTAACCGTATGATGTAGAATGTTCAATCTGTATTCACTTAAATAGAGGGCCTGAAAAAACATTTAAATTTTATTATAAAATATTTACATTAATTACAAAATATTAAATTCTTATTACCTAAACGATAACAGAATGGAAAAACTAAAATTACGTAAGTTTCTGCGTTTTCTCTAAGAAGAGATGTTAGGCAGGACGAGGATCAATATTGTGCTCCTCTTTCAATGAGATTGAGGATTAAATTACGAGTATTAATTAGTGATTCTCCCTCTTTCAATGAGATTGAGGATTAAATTACGAGTATTAATTAGTGATTCTCGACAACATGAGAGCACTCTCTGCTGACTTTTTTCGTATTGAAAGGCTGCTTTTTCGTATTGAAAGGCTGCATTTCTTTCTATTGATTTCTTTCAATTTCGGTCTTCATGGCATGCAGCCATTACCTAGTTATTTTTACTGTACGAGTACATGCTCTTGTGTAAAATAATGAAATACGACTTACTGGTAACTAGAGGCAATAAACGAAGAAACGATACATCCAAATTCGAAAATATATCGAATAAGAACACCTGTCAGATGCAATTACCAATATATTTAGCTGATAAATTACACTCTTTATGGTAATACAAAGACTATTTAATACGAGAAGTACCTATACTTGAGTCTCAGCTTGCCGATCTTATGAATTATTACGGACGCTTTCAAAGTGTATCCAAGGTTTTCATAAACACTTGCTATTTGGTGTATTTCTTCGTTCACTTGTCAACGAATTGATGAGAAATTTCGTGTCATAATTTCTAACTTAAACATACCTATTGAAAAAATTTCGCCACTATTTTAAGCAGAAACAGAAACCTAAAAAATGAATATTTAGCATTTTTGAATTGTGTTGAGAATTTTTTGATGACTTGAGATGATATGTCCAATACGTCATTGAATCCCTCAACTTCTTCATCTGTATTTCAAAATTTGTATTTGTGCTCTGCGTTGGTTAAATGGCTGTCCCTGGTTTGTCTACTGGGACTGAAATAACGACAGTCTGATCTCGTGCAGGAATACATCACCACTGAAACCAAAACATACGTAATTAACAAATTACAGCAGCCCACAGTAAATTATTCGAGCATTTTAATTAACAAATTACAGCAGCGTTGCTTTAGAAAAATATGCATTCATAAGTTCTTGGTGGAATTCTAGTCAATAAGCTGGACATGATTATTACACAGGAAGCACACTCAGATGATTTGTTTATTTCTATGTACCTGCAGTATTAGCGATGCTAAGTCAAATTAATTTTTCGGATAGTTTCTACAATTTCTGGTACCAAGACAGAGGTATACGAAAAACCAATGATGATTTTGAAACATTTTTTGGATGAGAAAACAAAATAATTTTTCTCAAAAAAAAAAAAATGGTACTAAAAAATATCGACTTCTACACTATTGAAAAAAAAAGCTCAAGGCTGGATTTCATCTCCTCGTATCTTTCATCTCCAAAGTCCAAAACCCAAAATGCATCAGAAACGAAGACATGGCGTCACTACTGGTTTACTTTGGAGTCCAGGAGCTGAAAATTTAGAAGGCGGTCCATTTTACATAATTTACAAGAGCGAGAAAATCTTTCTGCATTACGAGTAGATTTTTTTGATTTTCATTAATCGCCAAGAATCTATATCAAAATCCTAAAAACGCGGTTGCTTATAGCTACCTGCTGTACCTTTCTGATATCTCTTTATCGCAGCCGATATGTGAGCATCGAGTCACCTGCTCATTGGCAAGGTTTCGAGTCTCTAACGTCTTAATGGCTCGGAACAAACAGCTTTTATGAAATATATGCTGGCATTTCGTAATATAAATTGATTCTGGTTTGCCCGTATCATCGTGATAATGCTCGCCAGGGGTGGTGACTGACATACCTGATTCAGTTTCGTACCTATAACTACCTACATGTATGTTTTATAGTTTGGAAGCTGGACTTTTTCGAAAAATTGATACTCCGGCGCTTCAAATTACGTAGTTTCATGGTTGCGGATGATCCAGAACGGTACACGATACATGCTGATTTGAAGACGTATAAGGATTTTGCTGAATTTATTTTCTATTGCAATGTCAGCCACATTTTATTACTTCAATCAATTGCGGGAATTATTTGAACGAAGATTCGCCACATTTATGAATTCTTTCATGAAATTGGTTGTGAATTCTGGTACTTAAGGTTACTATTCTTTTTAAACTGAGCAAACATCAAATTGTGAATCATATAAATCGTGAGTGAGGTTTTGTAAAATAATAGAAGAATTATAAGTAATAGGTACATGAAATTAAATTGAATTAAATGAATATTTCCAATATTTACATTAAAAATCAAAATTTACGTCGAGTTGCGTAGGTTCCGTAGGTTCCATAGCGTTGATCCTGAACATTAAAGAAAAAATCAATTACATTTCAATTTAAATTACGTAATTATAAAATTATAATTAATGAATTTTACGTTTCAATTATGTAATCTCATACAGAGAATACTCTTCATTGGTATTTTGCTCAACACCAACTGCATCCAAGAATTTGTTTTACGGATGAATTCGGAAGTATGCACCGCAATATCTGGATCTGGAAGGATATCCAAAGAAACAGCAAGATCGATTGCGTTTGCCATTTTCAACGAAAAAAAACGTATGGCCGACCCAGCGTTCATCTTCTGGAAGCTACACGTTGGCCATAGATCAACTTTAGAGATCCGCACAATTTTTTGCTGAAAATATAACGAACATACGTATTGTGTAAAAACACAATTAAAATTACTTATAATAGAAAGAGAGAAATTCACAGGAATTATACGAGTAACAGTCCCATTTACTATTCGACACATAGATTCTCGGATGGGGCGAAATTCATCTCCATGCACTGAGAAAACTGTCAAGTAGAAATTACTGTAAAATTTAGTAAAGTGGCCCTCTGGTTACCCTTTTTGTAAAATTTACTACATTTTTTAGTAGTATGTACCATAAAATGTACAAAAAGTAATTTTTACTATGTTTTTCAGTAAGATGTACTATAAAATGTAGTAAATACTACAAAAAGATGACCAGAGGTCTCCTCTATTACAGTTTTTAGTAATTTTTACTAAAGTGTTTTTTCTCAGTGTGAACACATCTCACAAACTGGAGATATTCTTTCTGGTTCAATATTCCATTAAATGCGGCGGCATTCTGAGAGTTTTGGTTTATTCGGATGTAATGTCTTGCTGGAATTTCACGTGGTACCTCGACTAAGAAGATGTGGTCTAGATTCTTTCCTCATCATCGGCGGGTCGTTATTAACGCCATAACGACGTAATCCTGGCATCAAAATCATGTAATTTCCGCACAGTTTCGAGATGACGTTACCCATATTGACTCAAAAAAAAAAAAAATTGATTTCAAATAACACACAACCGCACAAATTTGTTTCAAAAAGAAAAGGAACGTACATAAATCAATTGACGACTTTACATAAATTTAATTAAGAGACAAATGGTGATTTAATTTTTGTATTTCTGCTGGACAAAAGGGAATAAGCGATAAGGGAATGAATTTTGGTTGGCTGTTCACTGGAATTCTGCGAATCAGCGCAACATCATAGATATCCAGAATAAAATGTAAAGGAACTGATAAGAAGTGCCGATGATCCTATTTATGATGATCGTGTTTATAAGAACGGTGGTGTTTTATATGTGTTAAGAGAGAGAGAAACAGGTAGTCAATGGTCGACGAGAACACTTCTTGGAAAACAAATGTGAGATTAAGACTGGTCGAGGTAATCGATTCAATATCAATTCTCATGAATGTAATTTCGAGTACATATAGATCACCAATAAGAGTAGGTAGAGGTACAAATGAATGTAATTTCGAGTACATATAGATCACCAATAAGAGTAGGTAGAGGTACAAGTAGCATTCTACAGTTATCAGTAAACATTAAATTTTATAATCTTGAGTCGCGGCACTGCAACCAACCAGATGTTGACGTCATGTCTCAATCATTTTTCGCAAGACGCGATGCTGGTTGATGAATGAATAAGGCGAATTGCTGTGACAGACTTTTCTCCTTAGATATGGTCCGGAATACGTTTAGTCCACACATTCGTGTTTAGTCCACACATTCGTTGTTGTAAATTTACGCATCATCAATTTTCATTTTGATATCATTGCCACTCGATTTCCTCCCTCCCCCTTCCAGGTGCCCCACCAGAGTACTAATTGAACAGAGCTCTTAATTAGACCTTAGAGAACAACTCTATGAATTTTCAGGTTTTTTTTTCGTCAAATTTTCGGATTTTTGTACTTGCCTAAATATTGACGAAACTCTCTCAGTTGGGATTAATTTTTTTTGGATACCTATAGTTACGAGTCATTTTTGGCGAATTTTCAAAAATTCAAATTTTAGTACCCAATCTTACATAGCTATTCCAATATTTGAGAGATAGTAATAGATTTATGGCTAAAGGGACTTGATGGGATATAACTAGTAACAAGCACACGGATTGACTCCTGGAATTATTCACCGGGAATAATTCCTCAAAGGGGCCAGACTAGCTCAAACAGCAATAAATTATTAACACTCTCGTAAATATATAATAAATAAGCAAACACCGTAGTGACTCACCAAATACCATATATTTTGGAGTAACAATTATGAACGATTCAATTTAATACACAACTGATTGTTACCACAAAGATTATAACAAAAACACCTTAACTCTAATGAAAGAAGGGATCGAATGAACGACCTTAAGGGTCAGTTATTAACAGCACTATTTGTCCGCGAATTACACTACTCTGCGTCGACTCAGGATAGCGAACTGGCTTGGAATATTTGCTCATATCCTGGTCTAGGACCAGGACATCGCGAATATCCCAGTGTTACCAACCTGTGTCTCCTAATATCCCTCACGTAGACAATGTAGGCATGGTAGTATATCACATATGCCCCCCGTGGGTTTACCCTTAGGCAATCCACGGAGAAACACACGGTAAGAATGTATACTACCACGTACCTAATGTCATTGTCCTGTAGGACACCCCAACTGCCCCCCGTGCGTTGCTACGAGGATAGGCGAGACACGTTGGAGTGTGTGTAATTTTGTGAGTATGAGAGGCTCATCCAATATCCCGTAGGTAGCCCCAAGTGGCTTTTCTTTCGAAAATCCCCTTGGGAACCCTCTACCAGAACCTGAACAGAGCCCCCATTATCAAAACAAGGTCGAATGTGTTTTGGTGAGAGATACTTGAGGAAGATAGACTGGTCAACACTTTTCTGTTTTGATTTTAATTCTTGATTATCAGGAATTAAATGTAGAGTCGCAACATTTGCAGAGTAATACGTTAAAAATAAAAAAAATGAATTAAATCTAGAAGGAATAGAATTATTTCGATACAGTTATAAAAGTGGAAAGTTTTGACAAGATTATTGGGTTAGTAGTGGTCAAAAAACAAAAAATAAAAATTTTATATCTAAAAATAATCAATTAGAAAAGAAAAAGGTTTTTTTTTTTTTTTTTTTTTTAAAAAATAATAAGGTATTTGTCTACTTCAAGACGATGTAATACAAATATAAAAATAAAATAAAATAAAAGAAAATATAGTGTATCTAATGTATTTTCAAACAAAAAAAAATTTTGACGAATGCCAAACTATAGTGACATATCCAGGTAATGAAATACGAAAGATAGGTAAATGAAAACTATAATAGTATTGATACAAAGAAAAATATTTCAAACATTTGACAATTTGAAGAAAAAAAAAAAATGATATATTTGACGTAAAGAATAAAGTAAAACTCTTGAATAAAAAAATAAAAAATATAAAGGAGAAATTAGAAGTAAAATTATCCGAATGTTTTGCATCGTTGGCATATTTAATGGGCAAAATTGTTTTAAATACATAGGTCGAGTATCTACATATTCGAAATATATTAGCAGCGCGCTTTTACGTAAGTTTAGATAGTTCAGATGTACGTTACCCCAGGTTTCGTCGTTTAAATCTGCGGTTCTGAATGCTTCGTTACATCGTATAAATTGGGAGTTGGTATATTTTGTTCGATATCGCCTTCTGTCCAATTTTCGTCTGATAGCGGGGTTGAATCGTTTGAATATTCGGTCGCAGTTATCGCCGCAGGTTCATTCGTAGGTTGCAAATCGTCGGTTTGTAGCGAAGTTCTACGATAGAAGTTAATGTCCGCTGATTTGGCTAATGACACGTTGGACGTCGATTGTGAACGGACGTTCAGTGTATTCTCGAAATGGAACGAGCTGTCTGGAGTCGTATTCAGAGCGTTGAACGATTGTCGTGTACCAATGCTACCTTCCCAGGTTTTTAGGCTGGTATGTGTGGCGAAATCAGCACCCAGACCGTCGATTGAAGAAGTGTTTTCGAAATTGCTCGTATCCATGGCGTTATTTTGGTCAGTATAAAAGCCCAGCGGGTTCTGCGAGTTATATGCTACGATCGGTTGCGGTTGATTTCCTGTCACGATACTTTGTATTGGTTGGGAAGTAGTCGCTGGTGTTGTCGGTGTCATCGACGCCGTTGAAGTTGAAGCTGTATTGTTGGCCTGTGTCGTTACCGCGGGTGTTTCGGTGGCGGTAGTTGACGTGGTTGTTGCGGCTGGTTGTTGGATGTTGCCGTTGTAGGCCGGTTTTGGCGGCGGTACGTAGTTCTTTAGCGGCAGCATCGTACGTACGTCTTCTTTCTCGAGTTTTACGCCATTTCGAATTTCACCGACGACTTGTGGGATGAGAGCCAATTTAATCGCTTCGGCGACGTGTACGTATTTCTTCATATCGTAGTTCGGGCCGTCGGAAAAAAAGGTTACCTTGGAGCTTTCTAGCTCAGCTAGAAAGTTCCGCTGTAGGGAGTAAATGAAGTTGTATTTACTTCCCCAATCGGTGTCGAACACTTCCGTGATTTTAAATTTTGACGCATCCGGAGTGGCATTTCGTAGAGGTGGAATTATCATGAGTTCTTTTACTCGTTTGCGCTGGAGTAGCGATGCTAAGTTTTCCATCGCATTCTTAAATGACTGCTGGCTTGTTCCGTAGTAAACATCCATCGTGCCTATTGTTACCAACATTCTCTTCGGTAAGATGTGGAAACGCGTAAGTTGCGTTACCAGATCGTTCAGCGTATACTTCGCGTTGTACAATACGTCATTTAGGCGTATTTTACATTTGCTGTTGCGTAGTACGTATTGTGCTAGGTACTTGGCATGGCAGTCTCCGAGGATGGCGATGTCGCATGCGAGGATTGCTGACGTTTCCTCGTTACGGTTATCGATTAAACCAGCAGCGGTAAAGTACTCTGGGTAAATATTAAGCGGGTAGAACGGGATTATCGTATCAGAACTCATAAAAAAGCGTGTACGAAAGCGAAGGTGTGATTTTCCTTGCGGCAGGCATTGCTTTTTTGCAGCTTGATCAGGGCTACGCTCCTGCGACGTATTACTAGATCTATCGGAGTACTTTCGCATCCGGTTGTAAGCCGCGCGTTGTTGCTGTTCATATGCGTCTTGGAGTACTCTTTGTTGATTGTTGATGCCGAAAGGAGTTCTCCGTGTATCCGCATTCTGAACTTTCGGAATGCGCGACTGTCCCGATGGTGGCTTGCCGTTGGTATCGTACGTTAAGTCGATACTACCCAATATTATTGGTTCTTTCTTCGGAAGAATTGGAGCTTGCGTGGCTGGCGGTGCTTGCGTGGCTGGCGGAGCTTGCTCGGATTGCGATGCGTTCGATGAGCCAGGTGCGACGTTAGTACTAGGATGGTAGTCGTTAAATAACTTATCGTATTTGCGTTCCTCGATACGCAGACGATGTTCGAGTCTCTCGATTTTGCAGTTCAAGTCGTTGATCGTTGTTTCGTATGATCGGCGCGCATTCTCGAGGTTCTTGATTTTATCGTTGAGGATCTCGTTGTCTGCTTCGAGATCCTCGATGACGTCCTGTTTTTCGAAAAAATTCGTTTCCACGAATTTTTTCTTCGCTTGGAGGTTTATCTTGGTTTGCTCGCATAGCATCACCCCGCATCCTTCTCGGGAACAGGGGGCGCTTTCGGTGCTGCTGTCTGATAACATTTTCTGCACACATGCAGAATGATAAAGATGTTGACAGACGAATGTTGCTAGCGTCCCCTCTGGATCTGCTTGGGGGTTCACAATGTGGTGAATAGGCAGTTCACACCGTTCGCACACTACTTGATTTGTCTTCATCCTAATAAATGAGAAGTTCAATTAAGTTTATGACGATTAATATCAATTTGAATGATAAGTATGTAAAGGTGAGAATAAATGCACCGTTACATGTAATTACGATGCCGAAAAAGATGTTCAACGAATATCTTTTTATTATCGTATGATTCATAATCTTCTTAGAATATTATGAATGTTTTTCAAAAAAAAAAAAAAATTTTAACATGTGAAAGGAATAGAACAGAAATGTAACGAAATAATAATTAACAAATTTTGAATTTGAAAATTTGTTATCAGTAGCTAGGTATTCGTGCCGGTTATAATTATTTACTTACGTTCGATTGAAATATGATTTTATTTCAGAATATCAGCGATGATGGTGAAAATGACACTCGCGATGTTGTCGATGATATAGTTAAACAGTAACAATTCACTATTTACTTTTAAATCACACTTGATAATATAGAAGAATTTACGATGATATCGCACAGAGTTGTAAAAACACATTGATTGATCTTAGATCAGTCAGCGTTCTTTGCAGTGGTGTTTTTGTCGTTTCCGTTCCCCTCTGCCTATGTGGTAGTATCACCCTCTAGGGTGATACTTCCAAAATGTAGGGTGGAACAGGAACTGAAACAGGTTTGGCATTACAACTGGGTATTGTCAAACTTTTATCTGTGCTATTATCGGTAAACATGGTCGAATGATAACGACGAGTGATTTTTGTCTTTTGAGAGTAAAATGGAGAAAATTGTTGTGAATTTCTTTTTCTAGCTTTTGTAGGCCAATTTTATTTCTTCGTCAATCTCGTTGAGTGATTCCCATCATCGATGCTGCAAAGAACTGACCGGAGTGTGTATGGCTTTCATTAAGATGCAAGTCATAGGTACGTCGGTGAGTTTTTTGTTCGTTGTCATCGCTGGATATTTGGCTACGGTTCCTGCTTCATGTAGTGATATTCTCGATTTATTGAACTTGATAAACTGCTTAAGTTTATCGTGCAGTGTGTCAAGTTCAATGGTTTGAGTTATTTACCTCATCGTATCGCTTCAGGGAGATAACCGGTGTAGATATTATTGAACTCGACGTATCTGATTGTTATAATTTTGATTTAAGCTTAGCTACCTGTGTGTAGATGC
Organism: Planococcus citri; assembly: GCF_950023065.1. Taxonomy (NCBI): domain Eukaryota; kingdom Metazoa; phylum Arthropoda; class Insecta; order Hemiptera; family Pseudococcidae; genus Planococcus; species Planococcus citri. Next base: position 16,994,346 of record NC_088681.1, read on the forward strand.
TTCTTGTTTTGTAGTTACTTTTGCCTTACTTACTTTGTATTGTTTTATAACTACTGTACTTGTATTTCTTGTTCTATGTTTTGCTCATCAGTATTGTTTGTTAGCTTTTATTCGTAGATAAGAAAAATAAACCTAGCTTGTAGTCCAATAAAGATTTTTGCGCATTTATGAATAGAAAATAAAACAAATTTTAATGCTGATAAGTCATATACATGAAAGTTATATAGGAATGATAACGCTTAATTCTAAATGTCGAGGCGAATTTTTTAAACTTTACAACCTGTCGGTAGTAGAATTTGTAGACGTTTTTTCACCTCATCGCCGATGAAAATATCTCCTTCTTCTTGGGATTGCGATTTGTCCGCGAATTACACTACTCTGCGTCGACTCAGGATAGCGAACTGGCTTGGGATATTTGCTCATATCCTGGTCTAGGACCAGGACATCGCGAATATCCCAGTGTTACCAACCTGTGTCTCCTAATATCCCTCACGTAGACAATGTAGGCATGGTAGTATATCACATATTTCTATCTTTCTGAGTACCTACCTGTCAAATATCAATTTCAGAGAAAATGAACCATTGGTTTGAATTTAAGGAACGTTCCATGCCGCAGCAGCCCATAGTTATGAGAGTTTCAAGTTTGATGTTGTACTGAACGAGTTAATCGAATTTCTGGCCATTTGGACTTCGCATCTACGAGAATGAATAATGTGTAATAGCCATGAAATGGACCTGCATAGTCCATATGTACAGGGTTGAAGTTATTATCAGGTTCTTCCCACAAACATGATTTCAAATTTTGGGAGGATTTTTCTGGTTTGGGGCGCAAGACGCGCAACTTCAAACCATGTATTCATTCTAACTGATACTTCATTCTAACCAATTCATTTTTGCCGACAGCAAATAACCATTTTTACACTGTGTAAGATTTGATTGAGTAAATTCTTTCATTTTCCAGCTTTTTTCTATTAATTTTACAACAGAGATTAAATTTACTAGGGAATTTTCAGTGTATAAAACATTAAAATTAATTAATAAAATAATAATTATTATTATGTTAAATTTAAAATCTCACCTGGATTACTCAGATATGGATAATAAACGAGTATTCATCACCCACCTGAATAATTTCCATGATCGAACTATTATACCTATTGCTGAAATTGTTCGTCTTGAAAAAAAACTTACCTAAACTAGTACGTGAATCATTTCTGTCCGTTTTACGTAACGGCGCCACATACATATAACTGCAACACATACGTGCAGTACTAATGGGACGCCGTTGACATATCTTTTTGTTAAAAGCGAACCCGCTACATCCACCGCTACGATTGCCATAAGAACACCGACCGCAAGCGCGCTTTATTTGTACTTGTACCAGAAAAGTATTAATTTGTACAAAATAGGTAAATAAATAATAGAATAAAAAACTCAATCCTTTACTACACGAAAAACGAATACACCTAGGCTAAGTGAACCTCAATACATAAAGAGGATAACATACGAGATGCAGATATAAAAAATGGTAAATTATTCAACGTTTTTTTTTCATAGTCGAATTACAATGAAAATTATTAAAATACTCAGTAAATTTTAAAAGCAAACGAGTCCCATTTTCATAATTATATAATGCACAGGAAGAGAAACACACAGACGAAGCAGATTCTGACGATTCACTGCTTTCGGAGTTTTTGGTGCACATACATCAACTTTGAAGGCAAAAACGAAATATCAAATAAATGCCTATCTTGAAGTTTGAAAAAAAAAACAATAAAAAAACACTTTAAAAATTCGCAAAAAAGGAAAGTCGGTTTTTTCCCATTAAAGCCTTGAAATTTCGTTCACAACACTTTTTTTTGGGTTCCTTTCGCTTGTTTGAGTCTGCCAGTACGAAGGGCGACGAATACACAAAACACGACTGAAAGGGACAGCTATGGTAACGAAAGGAAATGAGATTTTTTCCATAATTAGGATTTTTGCTGGAGAAACCAAAATTTTGCCCCTAAACTGGAATTCTTGTTCCAAAAATTGAATTGAATCTATATGTTTTCCTCAGGAATAGAATTTTAAAATTATTATAAATACTTGACACAATATGACACAATAATATCAATAAATAATAATCTAAAATGACTACAATTTTAATATGTACCAGTTAAAGTATGTTCCTTTTCAGTGAAAGTCTCTTCAATCCCTAAAAAAGAAAAAAATACTCGAGTATTTTTCGTTACTAAATCGGATATATCTTTTTGAAAGACACTTTTTATAAATTGAACGTTTTGGTGGCTCAATTACAGATTCTTTGAATAAACCATCCACCATTTTGGTTCTGGTTTCATCTGTTAAACTATCGTAAAAAAAGGCTAATCCAACCAACACTTCACTTTGATGCCATAAATGATTACTGAATGAAGTGAGGGCTGCTTCTGCCAATTTTATTTAAAGTAATCAATAAATCCATATAATTTTTAGGAGCAATCGTAGCTTTTTGACATATTCCTTCACATTTCAATTTATTCAATTACTACCTGCAGTTTCTTTGTATGTATCTATTTGTGTTTTTCTTCATACTTTTGAAGCTCGCCGGAACTGTCTCCGGAACATGAACTTCTCCGCTGCAGGGGCCACCGATTGATTATCAGCATCGATAGAGTCTTCTTCGTATTCGGACGGTGCATTAGATTGGACACATTCTGTTGAAAAACCCAAGATCAGGTTACTAATGACGAACTGTACAGTAATAATTATTTCGTAGAATGTTCAAAACAAGTACATATAACATACCCGCTGCAGGGGCCTGCGATAAATTATCAGCATCGATAACTTTTCAACTTTTAGGAATTTCCTCATTTTTGAACTCTCTACAAAAAAAAAACCATATAAAAAATTTAATTTCAAATTTACTACAGAATACTTAATATAGAAATGAATAATTATCTTTATTGACTGATTTTTATGGCAGTGAAAGTATGAGAAAATTTTTAAAATTTAATAATTATGTAGTAAGTGTGATTTGTATACTAACATCTGAAGGTTAAAAAAAAAAAAAATAATCCTCTGGATTTTCTTTACAAGATTTCCTTTAAATTTAGCAGTCGCTGTCACCGCCTCTGTTGAGAATTTTTTGATGACTGTGGAAAATGCGTCCAATACTTCATTGAATTCCTCAACTTCTTCATCTGTGTTTCAAAATTTGTATGTACCTACTGTTGAAAAAGACGCATGCAGAAGTTCTTGGAATTTTAGTTAATAAGCTGGACATGATTATTACACAGGAAGCACACTTAGGTATAGTTAGTTGTTTATTCTACCGGCAGTATTAGGGATGCTAGTCAAATCAATTTTTCGAATAGTTTCCACATTTCTGGTACTAATACGGAACACCACATCGAAATGGATGAAAGGGTGCGCATAAATAATACCCGCTAGATCTTGGTGATATGGTTGGACACGGTTGGACACGGTTCATCACCGTTCATTTGGCAATGCTTGTTTTACATGGACTTTTCATTCAAATGATATTTTCGAATAATTGCTAAAATGTGATGCAAATGTATTTTGGCAAAGTGTCCCGCTGTCCCCGTAGAAAAATGAAAAACACAATAGGTACAAAACAAGGAATAAAAATAAAAATAACTGTAATCAATTCTAAGTAAATTAATGAGGTAAACATTTATTGGTGCAAACAGCAATAATTTGCTTTCATGAATGAATATTTATAAAAATCTGAATGAACTTTTGTTTGCAAAAAGAGCATATCAAGCACAATTGTAGAGTCGTGATGAAATATACAACATTTAATACTTACGAGACGAGCGTTCGCTCCTTTTTCCTGTTATACTGGAGCATGACGAGACTCCCGAATCATTTAACAAATCTGATTAACATATTTAAAATTACCATTACACTGAAATAACGTTCTAAATTTATTAAATCAAATGAAATACTCAGATAGCAAAAAAGTCACAAACATTGAGTGAGGAAGGTATCTCCAGAATGGAAGATGCATCCTCACATTCCAGATGTTTTCAATACTTATCACTTCACTACTCAGACTCACTAGCTGACTAACACATTGACAAGTCTACTCCTGCTCCTCAACGACTAGACCATATTTTGGCTTAAATTCAACTAACAATAAGTCATCCTGTTTGAGGAATTGATTCGCAACGTGCGTTCCGCAGGTGACATACGAAGAGGCGATTTCCGGTAAGGACAGCGAGAAATGGAAGGAGAAATGGAAGGAGGCCATGGCCGCCGAACTGTCGATGCTTCAACGTATGCAGACCTATAAAATCGTCGAGCGACCTGCGGACGAAAAAGTTCTTGGTTTGAAATGGGTCTTCAGAATCAAAAGTGACAGTAGGTATAAGGTGCGTATCGTCCTACTGGGGTATATGAAGCGGTTGGCGCTCAGTGACTTTGATGTGTACGCACCTGTCGTCTCAGTCGACGTCGTTCGAGCTTTAATTGCTTTGGCTATTCGATTTGATTGGCAATTACGTCACTGTGATATTACTGGCGCATTTTTATATGGTAAATTGCCTTACCGAGTGTACGTGAATTTGCCCAAGGGCTTCTAGTATTTTGGTAGGTTGAAAGATCCCATAATGGAACTCTGGCGCTCGTTGTATGGCCTCAGATTGTCAACTGTAACATGGTACTATGTGAGTTAAAACGAATACTCATTAAAGTAGGTCTGATTGTTTCTTGGTATTGCGCTACTCTGTTTATCTGCGCTTCGACACCTACTAGGTGTATTGTTGGTGTATACGTAGATGATTTACTCATCACCGGTTACGATAACGCACTTATTGAGCAAGTGCTCGACCTGTTAAAGCAAAAAGTTCGAAGAAGCCCGTAGAAGACATCTCGTTTATGGATCCCAACGTTGAAATCGATCCAAAATTAGAGACCTTGTGTAGGTCAATGATCGGCTGTCTTTCCTATATTTCGATTTGGACACGTCCAGATATTTCTTATTCGGTAAATCTTGTTTCTCGTTACCAGTCAAAGCCCTCAGTGTCGTTGGTATTAGCCTGTAAAAGAATTATTTTGCCATACAGTGGAAGTCTAGAAAACAGCGGTGTGTCGTTCATAGCTCCGCTGAAGCCGAGTACATGGCGCTGGCCGACGCCGTCGTCGAAATTTGAGCCCAAAGGCCATAATCCGATGGAGTCTAGAAAGACTCGACACATCGATGTCTCCTATCATTTGATGAAAGAAGCTGTGAAAAACAAAGAGGTAAAATTAATTAAAGTACCTGACAAACACAACGATGTTGGTTAGAAAGGTTTTGACATAATACATTACTTGAAAAGCGTTAGAAAAAGATATCATATTTCTAATCATGGCACTGGTGTTGGGAGCCGATCGCACATGTTATGTTAACACTTTGAGTTTAGTATAAGATTAAGCGTAAATCAACGTTGGTACTTACCACAGGATGGATGACAAATTATTTTAAACAATTCGCGAAAGAATAATATTGATCACAATATTCAAACAATGAACGCTTAATACAGCACAAGTAGTGTATTGGCAAAGTTTACACAGCAAAAAGACATTAGAAAAAATCTCAGAAGAGACGCTTTTAAAAGAACATGTTGTAAACTCAACAACGAAAACTGGAATAATTGTGGCTGAGCGCATCAGGTTGGTCGTTCGCTCCAACTGTCTTATCCTTCCCCCACTACGCTGCTCTGTTGGCCGCGAATGTGATTGGTTGGATGCTTGACTATAACCTTCTAGAATGTTCTAAGCAGAAATGCAGTTCGGTATCTTATTGTTAATAAAATACAATAAAATACTTTGCAATCTAATTTCAATCGAATTCATATTGCTTGTTAGCCATTTTCTTATCGTTTTTCTAGTCAACGCTAGATAAGTCTTAACTGAAATACATCTGCCTCTTGCTAAATGTGCGTTTTGCTTTGTGCTGTTTATTGTGTCATTTTTATTTCATCAACTTCGATCTTGTTATCAAATTTCGATGAAACCAATTTTCGCTTGCTTGTAAAATTTTGAAAATGAACCAGAATCTATTTGTCATTTCAATTAAATAAATGTTATCATCCTGTGGTAAGTACCAACGTTGATTTACGCCTATCCAGTCATACGCGTATAAGTAGCGTTTATTGACCTGGTATAGCGCCGGTAGTTTAATCCACCAGATTAAGTCTTTTAAGCTGTGGATTTTTTCATCTTTACACTTGTTATAAAGTGCAATTTTAGAATCTTCGAATAAGAAGGTTTCTAATTCTAGACCAATCCTAGGCAAAGTTGATATCCTTTTGTAAGAATTGATCCGACTATGTCCACTGCCATCAAGACTGTTAGCGCAGCTGTCGCAAGAGTGCTTTTGTACAACTTGTACCGCAAAAGGAGCAATGAAATAAGTATCACAACGCAGACGCAATCATATAGCAGCAGCCCTGAAATAAAAAAAATGGCTATTCCCAATCCATCGGTTGTGGGTTGTCGCCGGTGTTCGCTTCTGCTCTAATTCTTAACCATCGTAGATACGTATTTTTGTCCCACCATACGTGTTTGATTTTCCCATTCGGGTACGTTATTTTGAATAGCTGGTGGTAGCCCACGTATTTCTTTGTCGCTGTAACTTCTAAATAAGAGGACAGAAAGAGAACAACGATGTCGGTAAATCCGACGGTTATGTAAAATTCTCCATCCACTGATGTGGAGTATTTTTTGTTCAATTTACCCAACAGCTTGGGTAAATTGAACAAATACGGTATAGGGACGAGGCTCGAATCCTAATAATTTTCGGTGCTTTTCTACAATTTGCAAAACACATCTTAAACAATGAACTTGCAAAAATTTTGCAAACACAAAAATGATTATTAATTTATAATAAAGAAAAATTGATCGAAAACTATTTGAATAGAATAAAATTTTGCAACAGTAAATAAAGAAACATCTTTCAAAAACAAAATAATAGGAAAGCTAACTTACACACACAATGACACGAATCCGAGTAATCTGACGAATCTTTATTCAGTAATATATTATCGGATACAGGTTTTTTTTGAGTGCGGTGTTTCCAGAATTTTCACTGTATTTTGGCTGACACGTTTCGCCGTTGATTTCTTGTCAATCCTGCAAATTTGTGGTCATTTGACAAATGAAACACATGTGAGAATATTGCCTGGAGGTGTTAACTTGAAACCCTCAGTAAGCACATCTTGTTTTGAGATCTCGAGGAGTAATCTTGGAATAGTAGGTATGTAACTATTATAATGAAAATTACATTCAATTAAACCATTAAAGAAAATACACAGTCTACATAATTATAACTTGGATCTTCTACATTATTGAAAGAGAATAAGCATCATAATTTTGATGTATTTTCTTCCGAGCTTTTTTGAGAGATTTCTCGAATTTGTTTTTTCCATATTGCAATTTTTCACTACTTTTTCACGTTTTATTACATGCGACAGTCCATAAAGAAAATAACAACAGTTGCTGAGAAGTAATGAATTTTTCTGAAGGTATACTCACAAAGCAATCTCATCCAAATCCAAATTCATCATCGCTTTATCGACTTCGTCATCTTCAACGAATGAAATACCAAAAGAATCCAGTCTAGCTCTTTGGGAGTGGATTGTTCTTTGCGCAATCTGAACACTTGATAAGTATGTCTTCAATATTTTCATAATTTTTACATAAAACTTGATTACCATAAAATCAATCAATCAATCTTCTATAAATGAATCATCAATAAGTCAATAACCATGCCTCAAGCTTAATTTTTTTTTGCTTCTATAGAAAGGTTACAGGGTCACTGGAACCAGGTGCAGGTTTTTTTTAAGAAGAAAAAAAATTGAGAGATTTCTCGAATTCGTTTTTTCCATATTGCATCGGTCGAAATGTCGATTTGACATATTTCAAGCTTTCAAAATGCACTTTTTATGAGCATAATTCGATACTTCATATGCTTAAAAGTCCGCGCTCTGCAGAGGTAAATTAAAAAAACAACTTAAAATACATATAAAATATAAAAAGTTTTGAATTTGGCACAGCAGACAATTTTACAGGAGTTCCCGCTTTTTTCTTGGCCGGAGAATTCTTTTTTGAAGGGCGGTTTTTGATCTTCGGAGGTGTAACAGCTTTCAATCGCTGTGCTCATCATCCGTCGAAGCGCTATATATTTTTAAAAAACAAAGGCGCTCAGAAGTGATCATTTTTTTTAAAAGTAATATTATTCTATCAATTACACGATTATTGATATTACGTTTATACGTACCTTGCACTCGCGACGGGCAGGGTCAGAGCTCCTGCTCTTAACGTATGCCTTAAGGAGTTGCCATGATGGTATATATCCTCTGCCTTGAAATGCCTATCACACAGCCAGAACCTCACCTGCAGCGCGGCGACGCGATCGTGAGGCTTAATGTTTAGAATTCGCAGCCACTCTGCTCGCATTTCCGCATCTTCGGGGATTCTGTAACATAATTTTACGCAATTTAACTTTTTGTTTCGTTTACTTCGGCGATTATAAATGAAAGTGATTGTTAAAATACTTACGCATGAAACGAGTCGGCGACCGTTGTGCCGCATACCTGACAATACTGTTGGTAGGGACGCTGTTCGTGGTTGTTTTCTGGACTGTAGAACATGAAACATATCGAAACAAATATTTGCAAAATGTCAACTATGTACCAAGTTAAATAGTCGAGCTTGTAAGGCAATATTTCAATGCTCACCCAGTTGACCAAATGCTAGCAAATTTTGTGCTAGCGTAAATGGTGCCGGAATTTGAGACACTTTTTTAAAAAAATGCTAGCAAATCAGTTGCGTTTAGGTCGCATTAGGTAGCTGGCACAAAGCTAGCAAAAAGCTAGCATTTTGTTGGCACTTTGCTCTGCATTCTGCTACGTACATGCGACTAAATCGCGACTGATTTGCTAGCAATTTTTGCAAAAAGTGTCTCATATTCCGGCACCACATAGCAAGAAGCTAGCATTTTGCTGGCGTAGAAATACAGTTTTTTTTTGTTGATATTTTTGATACATTATAGAACTTCAATTTCATTTTTAAATTCTATGATTGCCCCTTCAGAATTTCTAAAAATTTTCCATAGATTCTTTTTCAAATTCTATCGAGAATATATTTTCAAAATAGGTAATTAGTAGGGCAATTATTTTTATGCGCTAAAAACACCAAAAAAAGCGCTTATAATATGCTGTAAAAATCTGGAAAAAAAGCATTTATATGCACTAAAAACCTGAAAAAAGCTTAAATAAGTGCAATAAAAGTGCACCATCATGGGTATCAAAATGTTTGTATTTGTATTTTCAGTGCGATATCAAGAAAATAGAAAGGAAACGTCAAATATTTATTTTTTTCAATAGAAATCCATCGATGATACGTACCACATACATTTGAAGTCACAAATAAAAACATTCGTTTTTTTTTTTTTTTTTTAATATCAAAAAATGTCAAATTTTTTTGTTTTCTCTGTTTGTCTATTTTTTGACTGATTTTTACCGTTTTTTTCTCAAAAAAGCTTTAATGACCTGAAAAAAGCTCAAAATAAGCAAAATTTTGACGTTTTTTAACTAAAATAAGCGTTTTTATGCATTTATACCCAAAATATGCGAAAATATACGCTATAAAATTTCACCATTCGTCTTAATCTGAGAAACGTTAGCATGGTACACTTTCTTCCTATGCTAATACTTGCACACGTTTTTATCTCGCTGCTGCTTGCAGCATCATACGCACGTGGTTATTTCATCTCGTGAATAAAAGTCGACATGTTTGAAAAAATAATAGAGTATATTTTGTGCCAATAATTCAGCCAAATTATTGTGTACAATTTCTTATGATTATTTTTACAGATACTGGCTACTTTTGTAGCTTTTCATACTATAAACAGTGATGGTTAATGTACAGCATAGCTATGTTTTAGATACGGTATAAATCACAGGCGTTTTTCATGAAAAAGGTTGAGAAATGATTGCAATGCCCCACGTTGGGCGCCAATGATAAATAATAGACTGTCCTTATTATTGTGTCCTGAGTGAATACTGAGGGTTGACATATGCGAATATTGGTATTGACGAATATTGGCAGTGGCTTAAAGGCATATACTTCCTACTCTTACAAAACTAAAATTTGAACAATAAAAGAGAACATGAACAAAATCGTGTGTAACAATTACAATGAAACTGTTCATCCAACTCATACATACCTGCTGGTTCGCAAGGGTAATTCACTTTTATAAAAATTACAAAAATTGGAATGAAGTTGCTAGCGTGTCAGTTTTCCGTTACCTGTATTCTATAAAAAAAAAAAAAAGAAAAACATAACAATAGATCTCATGGGAAAAAAATTAAATCATATGCATACGAAACAATTTTTATTTAATATTACAGAAAGTAAAAAAAAGTCACTCTAGCGCGATAGGAAATCGAACGAAGAATATTCCGTATATTTTTTTATCCGCCCCTGAAAGCAGTATTTCGATAAAATTGATCATTAATTATGAAAAATTAATCGAAAACTATACCTGAATATAATGAAATTTCGCCACAGTGTAATTAAAACCACAATCGTTGATTGTCGTTGGGAAAAAGTTTATTTATTTATTTATTTTTTAAAATGACTGAAAAGTCAGGAAATGTAAAATTTTAATTTTCTGAATTTTGAAATGCTTGAAAATAATTATGTCGCAAAGTCAGCCAAATTTTCGAAAATTTGTTTTCATTTTTTTTTTGAATATTTTTCATTTTTTCAGTATTTATGACTATAGTTTTGATATTTTCGAAATTTCATTTTGCCTCGTGTGCTCCCACGGACATAAAATGCTCTGATTGTTACTCGTAGTTGAGTAAATATTTGCAAATCTGTGATCTGATCTTAAGTTTGTTCATGATTTTAGGTCATTTTAACGTGTTTTCTCGTTTTTCTCAAGGACATTTTCTTCATAAAATTTGGTTTTTGTTTCAAAATTATTATTGATTCCTAATCATGGGTAGTAATTTTCGAAAAATTATAAGTTGGTTTCAAAATTCTTGTTGATTAATCTTACAGTAATACAAAAAAATCTAGTGTTCTGAACCAATTTGCTGGATGTTTGTGGTTTGAAAATATTCATTGGTACTGTGAAAGAGCATCTCAAAAATGTGAGTTGATATGATTTTTTCTCTCTTTTGAATGATGTAATCTGATAACCTAATGCAGAAAGCAAATTTGATGGCGTTCCAGTGTTTCTCCATTATTGTGATTATGAATATCGAGTTCTTGCTCATTTGCTTGAAATAAGGATACGTAAGGCTTTAATGTTTGAAATAAGCTTCTTGAACTTGGTACATACAAGTACGTCGAGTCTCACTACGCTCACACCGACGACGTATTCACGTAGTTGTCATATTCACCAAAAGTGGCTGACTTATAATATGTATGTATAATTGTTGACAACCTGAAAGAAAATCAGGTTTTACTGTTTCACCATGTGTACCTTACCTATACATATTTTATTATACTGGAAGATCATTCAAACATCCCTCGTACCGGAAATCAAGTCTTTTGCGAGAAAATCGTATTCATACGTATTAATTTCTTGAAACTCTTGAGAACGTTGTCACATTTAGCTAGCTGTCTGTAATTTTTCTGGGAAAACAGTATGAGATACTGCTTATTCTGCATGTCACTCATTTACACTTTTTTAAGAGATGCTTCTTTCCTGACAGGATGTTGAAAACTAAAAATTAAAAAGAGGCGGAAAAAGTCCAAGCCCATATTTTTTTTTTTGTATAAATTATTTTATTTGAAAAAAAAAACCGAAACAGAAGGCAAAAAAAACATACGAGACGAAAACGAAAAAAAAGATAAAAGAGACGACAAAAGTCTTGAACCCAATTTTTTTTTTTTGTAGAAATTATTTCATCTGAGAAAAGAAACAGTCAAAAAATTGCAATTGATTTGCAGAGAAAAATGAGAAGAAAAACATGAAAAATTGAAAGCCTTTTTTTTTGGGAAATTTTCAATCTTATAATGAGAAAAACCTGAAACACATGAGGCAAAAGAAAAAAACATGGAGACAAAAACGAAAAAAAAAATAAAAGAGGCGGAAAAAGTCTTAAGCCAAAATTTTTATTTCATCTGAGAAAAGAAACAGTCAAAAAAAATTGCAATTGATTTGCAGAGGAAAATGAGAAGAAAAATATGAAAAATTGAAAGCCTTTTTTTATTTTGTTGAAAATTTTCGATCTTATAATGAGAAAAAACCCTAAAACACACGAGGCAAATGAAAAAAACATGGAGACAAAAACGAAAAAAAAGATGAAAGAGACGGAAAAAGTCTTGAGCCCAATTTTTTATTTTATCTGAGAAAAGAAACACTCAAAAAAAATTGCAATTGATTTGCAGAGGAAAATGAGAAGAAAAATATGAAAAATTGAAAGCCTTTTTTTTTGTTGGAAATTTTCGATCTTATAATGAGAAAAAACCTGAAACACACGAGGCAAAAGAAAAAAACATGGGAGACAAAAACGAAAAAAAGATGAAAGAGGCGAAAAAAGTCTTAAGCCCAATTTTTTTTTTGGTAGAAATTATTTTATCTGAGAAAAAAACAGCCAAAAAAAATTGCAATTGATTTGCAGAGAAAACTGAAAAGAAAAATATGAAAAATTGAAAGCATTTTTTTTTTTGAAATTTTCAATATAATGATGAGAAAAAACCCTTGAAACACACGAGGCAAAAAAAAAACATAAAGACGAAAATGAAAAAAAGATGATAAAAGCCCGAAGTCTTCGAAGTTTTTCGATCTGAGAAGAAAAAAACAACTTGAAGAAAATGAGAACAGAAAATGGCGAACGACACGAAAAAAATAATCCATATTGAATCGAAAGTTAAGGCAAACATTCAAATAATACTGTCGAGAAAACTCAAATGGAAATCGATGCGACATGGGGCAGAAATTCATCAAAGCTAGCACCTTCACAAGATTTTTTGGAGTTGACTAGCGCTATCTTTCTCATGTCTACAAACCAACTCAGGGGGAGGGGGTCCCACAAAAAATTCGTTTTTTTTCACCAAGTATAAATAAGGGACATCCTATTCTCCATAGCTGTAGTAATTTTGAAAAAATGTATCATTTTCATTACTTATAAGTTGATTGTTGTAAGAGTACGTGCATATTGAAATATGCAAGTATGTCTTACCTCAGGTCAAAAATATAACGATACAAGTTGACCAGTTGCGGAAATTTCCGCAACAAAATGTTGTTCTTTGATGTACCCAGAGTTGACAAATTGAAAAAATTAAAGCAAAACGTTCATTAAAATGAAAAGGAAACAGAAGAAAATAAAAAAATGAATAATATATTTTAAAATTGAATAACATTTCCATACAAAAATGTGACTAAAAGTGGTAAAAATATTTGAATAAAAACAAAATTGTGAATGAAAATGAAAAATATCACAAATAATTCGAATTCTTACAATAGGAAAAAAAAACAAACTTGAAAAAAATCAGTCAATAAATCAGTTTCAAGAAATTACAAAATATTAAAAGATATAGAAGGTAGGATAATTGAGATCTATGTAATTAAATGTTATTTGCATCGTAATGAAAATGTGAGTAAAAATTATAAAAATATTTCAACATAGAAAAAGAATTGGTAAATGAATAAAAATCATCAGAAATGATTACTCAAGTTTTTAGAATAAAAATAAAACAAAAATAAAGTTTATCAGAATAGCAGTGAACAAATCAATTTCATAGGATTATGAAACATTAAAAATATAATAAAAGGTAGAGTAATTGAAATTGATGAAATTAAAGCTGATTTTCATTATAATAAGAATTCAAGTAAAAATAATAAAAATATTTGAACATAGAAAAAGAATCAGTGAATCACAAAAATATCACAAATAAGTGAAGTTTAGAAAAAAAATCAGTGAATCACAGAAATATCACAAATAAGTGAAGTTTAAAATACAAATAAAATAAAAACGAGCTTTTTGAAAATATGTCAACGAATCAATTTCACAGGACAAATATGAAATATCAGGAAATAAATCAAAATAGAAAAAATAGAAAAACGAAAGAAACGAAAAAAAAACAATAAGCATTAATGCTGTAATTTTTTTTTAGTTCACTTATCTCAGAGGATAGACCAGCTTTTTTTATTTTAATATCGAATTCGTCCCTACAAACAGTCATGTACTCAGTCTCAGCATGCCTCAACATTTCTGAGATTGAGATTTCATTAGGAAGGAAATTTGAAGGAGAAAAAACGTCATCAACATGCGAGGAATTGAACTGAGGTTGAGACTGAGACAGAGATGAACAGGAAGACTGCATTACGATTTCACTCAAATTAATCAAAGTGTTTTCAGATTGTTTGTAATCTTGAACATACCACTCACGAAGGTCAGTAACAGGTTGTAAATCAGCAGTTGAGTCAATAATACTGTTTTGATTAATGTTCAACTCAAAACTTCCTTCATAAGAATTTCTGGTCACATTTTTCATGAGGAGAACATCACCAAGATCTATAGTTCCAAAATATTCTGGGTACCAAATTTTACAGTTGATACGTGCAGTAGAATTAGAAATCGTAATTAGTTGAAAGTCTGTTTCCTTCTTTGTTTGAGAAATATCCGACACGTAAATACATACCCCTAACACATCAATGACACTGTTGATCGATTTCGGAATTTCTTCAATGTTCACTAATTTATATTCAGGGATGTTTATTTGGATAGACTCTTTAGTAATCGTTGCCGTTCCATTAAGTAGAATCTCTAAATCACCGGAATATTTACTTTCACTAATCTTACCTCCTTTTACAGTTACAGTTTCATCTGGTGATACCAGCGGACGAAATTTTTTATATATATAATCGAAGGCGACCACACGAATATAATTCCTATCAGCGTCGTATAGTTTGAAAGCAAACATTTTCTTTTCAGCACCAGTACCGTATGTGGTATCTTTGAAATCGGAAACTTTGCCGGTTAAACTCCACGCAACTGAAGTTTTTTTTAATTGCGAAACTTGTAGAACAACCGCCATATTTAGTTGAATAAGAAATTACTGTATTTATACTTTGAAAAAAAAAAATGTACATCATTTATAAGGGAAAACGTAAATTTGATATGATTTGCTGAATTTGTTGAACAAAAAGCTTGTGCTTATTGAAATATGCAAGTATGTCTTACCTCAGGTCAAAAATATAACGATATATTCGATACAACAATCAGTACATAGATTGCCGGCAAACAAAAATTTCCAAGTGATTACTTCTTTCAGCGACGTTGATGAACTGAGCACTTTATCATTCTCACCATTTCCTTCGGAAACTTGATTGATTTGGTAAACAAACTTAGATATAATTATTGAAAAGCCAACTTACAACACACACAATAACACGAATCCAAGTAATCTGACGAAACTTTATTCAGTAATATATGTACGTATTATCGGTGGGTTGTATCCCTAATGTATTATTAAGTATTATTAATTTTGCGTTCGGTAGTTGAGGGCTTATGGTTCAAACATAGAATTCAAAGCAGCTAAAAAAATATACTGACCGCGCTTGCGCTTTCTTCTCGCGTGCCCACGTTATATCAGGATAGTCTTCAATAAATTCGCGTTGGCTGTATTTTGGATTTGTAGGGTCTGGCCGTGTACGTGTCGTAAAGCGTTCCACGTTTAGGACAGTGTGATGGACACCTTGCTGACCCTGGAACTGTCCCGGGAATTCATCCATTTTGCTTTTGATGTTTTAAGTTGAAATGAAAATTGTCGACTTGCTCTTGATGAAGTCCTTTGACATGTGAAAGTTATGCTGACCGTTACCAGCTGACATGGGACTTGTGGACAGTTGACCATGCTGTGACTCCTTTGGCGGCGGCAGATTTGGTCCATATACATCACTTCTGGCTTCCGGCATTTTTTTCAAATCGACTCCATTTTCCTTGATTTTTGCTGCAATTTCCTGCAAATGATCAGAAAATTTAGTATTTGGCGTTGCGAAAAGCTTTTTCATAATACATGCAATGAAACGTCTGTATTCCCATAGGTAAGCATTTATCTGTTAAAAGCAAATATAAGTTATTAATAACGAGCTTTGCTACTAAAGCTGTAGTTGGCGGATTTTTTAATAAATAACTTTTTCCATTTAGCAACCAAACAATGAATCAGAGAGAACTCTCATCCATTGACTCATAAATATAAGAAAAAATATAGGATGGAAAGAAAACATAAAACAATAATCATTTTGCTCGAAATACGAACAAACAATCATAAAATCTTACCAATAGGTAATTATTTTGCACAAAATATGAACAAACAATGATAATTTGCTCAAAATACGAACAAACAATCATAAAATCTTACCAATAATTGTTTTGCACAAAATATGAACAAACAATGATAAAATCTTACCTTCAGCGCTTCTTGGTCAATCTGCAGCTTCTCTTCTGTTCCTGACGTTTTTCATCAGAAGATTTTTTCACTCGTTTTATATTTCCATCCCACTGCCATCCCCCCCCCACCCATATGAAAACCATTTCATATAACTGCAAGGATCATCAAGTAGGTAGAGAATGCAGAGATAGTGACATCAGGGTTTCACATTTGTAAATTGTGTGTTTATGCGTTTTGAGCGTAAATAAATTAGTTGTGATTTTTCGAGTAAAAAAAATATACCCACAACCGTTATCATCAAACAGAAACAAAAGCTTACCTTACATTACTGCCATGGACGACTTCACAAGGGACTGGACCATGGAAGACTTCATAAAGGGACTCCATTGGCACTTCACATCACGATTTACGATAGAACATACTTCGCGATACTTCGCCTACAAACACAGAAAAAAAAAATGCGAAATCATTGTAACATTAAATTAAAACGAAGCGCGAAAACCGTACACGCGAGGATGAGAATCGAAGAAAGAACGCGATCCTCGTTTTTGGATTTGCAGAAATGCATCAGGTCAGTTTCATGAAGCCATGGCTCGTACTTCTCGTGCAAGCATGAGACGAAATACTTCCTGTCGCATTGGTTGAACTCGACCACTCGAAATATGAACCGCTTATAGTATGGACCTGTATGCTGTTCTTTTTTGGGGAAAGGCGGCATATCGGTTGACGAAGCAGAAAGTGCCCGCAAAATTTTGCTTCCTATCTGCACCAAAGCATTAATTTTCAACTTTGGAGACTTTCCAAATTTCAGCGATTTCTGAAATTATGCGTTTGCCAGCAGCATATTCACTTGTGCAAGTCTAGCATTACGCGAATATTCGCTTAACAGGGTACTGAAATCACTCGAGACCATAAAAATTAATAATAATAATTATCAATACCTAATTGTCGTGTTTTAACACATGGGACTGAAGGTGTTGGTGGAGATCCGTTGGGCCTCCGAACGTTTTAAACAATTGTTGTACTTGTGTATTTTTTTTTTTTGTACCTACCCTACATACATTCATATTCTAAAATTGTTTTCTCAAAAAACATTGTGTCACTCCAAGTTCCTTTTGACGTGACGTATTGTAAAACTACCCTTGGTAAAGGAAAGATACTCCTTAAAATTCATTGTTGATTTTAGAGAAACCATATCCTTGCAGATACCAGTGTGCTGATTTTGCATAAAGATAACGATTGATTACATGCTTTGAAGAATGGGATCATAGTTTTAATGCAAGCTAAATACTATTTCCTTTTTTTGAATAATGTTTGTATCTCAAAATGAGTTGAATTTAGATCATTTTACTTTCGTTTTGATAATTGTTCTGTTTTCAGAAAAACTTTGAATTTCGATGTTCCAATCTATGTTTTTTCGAAGATGTACCAAAAGGATTGATTTGATTATGATTTGATAGTTGTTTTTTGCCAGAAAGATGTTTCGAAAGGTAATTTTGTTTTCAATTTTTAAATTTTGAATTTTCGTTGTACCATACATACTTTACTTGTGCTAGGTTATAGATGTCTTCTTTCTTGAATTGTTTCTCTTGAAATATGTAACGTAAAAATCATCACTAGTTTATAGTAGGTATATTGTAAGTTTATGAATGTATTTTAATTCATGTGTGTATTTGTTTGTAATTCAGGTGATTTATTCGTTGTATACTTCGTAGGAGTTTTTCGTTGGAATGTTTTCAGAAACGTGAATTTTGGTACTGTTGTCAGGTGAGAATCGTTTTGGTCAAGTTTCGAATTATCCAAAAATATGTAGAGCATTTGATAACTATTATCTATTGTTTTTTAGTTTCCGTTATGATTTTGAAGATTTTGGTTGTCAGGAGGATTCGCCGGAGAATTTACGTTTTGATGTATCAATTTCCACCACTGATGGTCTCGTAAGTATTCTTTGAACTATTTTGGATTTTTGACATTAGGATTTTGTTTGATTTTGGACCAAAAAATGATAGATTTCTAATTTTGGGTTTTCATAAGCCGAAAAGACGATGTTCGAGAGTTGTTTTTGATTTTTTAAGCAAGTATTTGCGATAGAAAAGCAAATGAAACACAATTTGTCAAAGAAAACATAAGACGATGTATTGTTACTCAAACATACATTTACCGCCGGTGGAAATGGGCATTATGTTTCTGCTCCTGCGGCGGAGGCGGTTTCTTCGGCACAACCGGCCGAGGCGGCGGCGTCTGTCGCTGAGGACGTCGAGGGTTGTTTGGGGCTCTCGGAGCCGGTGGAGGCCTTGGCGGTGGAGGAACCATAGGCTGCCGAATACACGTGTTCCTCGGCACCGGAGGTCTATTACCTTGTGAATTGTTCGACATCTCTATAGGAATACACCAAATGATTTTTAATAACAGTTTTGTCGCAGTTGTTTTTGCGTAAAAGTCGTCGTAATATAATCATGCATTGAAAAAGGCATTTAAGAAAGAAAAAAGGCTTCTAACTTACTTAAATTCAATACCAGAAATCGTATGAAAAAGACAGATCAACTTGTTGCAAAAATTAACAGGAACACTCGACTGACTTTGTCCCGATTACCTACGCGATCTTTTATGGCTTCAATGACTGAATTTTCTTGAAGAATTACATCGAGAGAATTTTCTTTAAAATATTCCATTTCCTGTGCAGATAATTCCGATGCTTTTGAAGTATCGGTCTAGAGAGAGCTTCATGTACCAAAAAGTTTCCTCTTATAGGCCTTGAATATGCGTGACCGCTCAACATTTTTTCTACACTGTTTGGGGCATAAATCAACCTTAAATGGTGGATTTTTTAATAAATAACTTTTTCCATTCAGCAACCAAACAGTGAATCAGAGAGAACTCTCACACATTGACACATAATTATAAGAAAAATACTTACAGAATGGAAAGAAAATATAATAATTGACAAAATCTTACCAATAATTGTTTTGCACAAAATATGAACAAATAGTGATCGGAATCTATCGCATTCCTAAATCATCAATTTATTTTCAAAATTCATCTTACTTGGCCAACCTCCGGTATTACTGGTAGGTAGTTATCGTTATCTTCATCGCGTTCTTGAATTCCTGCTTAATGAACGTCTGTACAGCTTCCAGCTGCTTGATTGTCGGAAGCTTCAGCCTTTTTTTGATTTTTACCTGCTGCTTGCTTTGCGTGGCTTGCTTAGTATCCGCGAAGGTCCAGATAGCCTTGAAAGGATGCAAACCAGGCATTATATCGTTGAACATCCTCTTCTGTCTTGCAATGCAGAACCGTAAAATCAGTGTGTCAGCCACGTCGTTCACACATCGGAATCTTGAGAAGAAATGGAAGACAGAAATTTTGTGTTAAGAGACCTGCTGGACCTGAGCCCCTTTTGGGGAGAGGTCCTAAATGAAAATTAATAGACATGAAAATAATTAAATTGAAATTCACAGAGGAAAAAAATACAATACCTATAAAAAAAAATTGAATGGGGCTCTTCTTCAACTCTTGCCTCAAAATCAAAGAATATGAATAAATCATTACTTGGCTTTGCATTTCTTTCAATTCTTTTGATGAAACAGACCATTGCTAGTCTGAACCGAGTGTTTCCGTTCATGCTTCCTAGATCTTTTTTGCCTTTTATAATGTTGTTCTTAGCGTTATGAGACATTTCTCTAAACTGATGATTATGAGGAAATTATTAGGCAATGAATATGTACATGCATGTAAGGTACCCTATATCAACAATGCTCGAGTCCATTCTCTCCGAGTGATGAACTGTTCTTGGGGATGCAAATCGACTGCAGATTGCGGTGACGCTAAATTGGGGAGTGGTAAAACTGACCATTGCAGGTATAGATCCAAAAATTCTAAAAGTTGTGACTCCGCATTTTCCATCTTCTCAACATGCACTATATTAATCACTTCTCGATTATGCTAAAAATCACCTAAGAAGGTGGTAATCGGAGGTACATTCGAAATTTCGATTTTGATCTTTGGCATCGACAAAAGAATTGCCTGTGTATTGCAGGCGGCAATCTGCGAACAAATCAGAAATATGATAATAATTTCATACAAATTCAATTAAAATAAAACAAAGTTTGTGTTACTTGTAGTAAGTCGGTTTTTCCATTGACCTCTTGATTTTTTCCACGGTAGGAGTAGAGGGGATGGCCACACGTTTTTGGTTTACTGTGTGTTAATTTTTTTAGATTTCAAAGTGTGTGCAATGTGCATTCGAATCAGTCCCTAAAAGTAATGTAAACAAAGAACAATAATATTATGAACATTTAGTAATTAATTAAATAGGATCGAGAAGCGATGAAAATAATTTACCGGTGGATGTTTTTAGCTCACAGATACCAAGAGCTTTTCCTGCTTTTAAAGAGTTCGTCCATTTGTTCTGTCGAAAAGGACACTTTCCCTTGGTTCATCAAAGTCACCAGAACTTGTAAAATGGATACCTTTGCCATAAAAAAATCTAAATCAGCGAAAAATTGAAAAATCAAAAAATCAAAAAAACTTACCTGAATTCAAAACAAACGCAAAATGAAAAACGACAACGTCCAACAGTCGAACTATCTGACACTTAGCATTCACCCGGAGAAGCTTTTGCGATATTCCTCCCTGCATTCTGTATGGAGCCTATTCACGCCCATCTGATTGGCTGTTTCAATCCCGCCCATAAATTGAATAATAAAGTAATGAACATCGCCTGAGGTGATGAGGTTTATAAATGTAATTGCTCATTCTGTTTAGAGTTATTTTTAGGATTTTCGCTTGAGGCAATATTTCAAACCCTGACACACGTTTAGATTTCTTTAAAAATGACTGGGCAATAAATGATCATCATGATAAGATTCCATCAGCTCTACATCATAAACTGAAGAATATGATTGAGATAAAGAATCACAGGAATTATAAACATATGTATAAAATAAATTAAACAATATTAACATGTCCACATTGTCCACTGCCCTACTCCACTCTAGTGTTTGCGAAATAGGTGCTTCGCCAAACTCGGCTTTTGCCAGTATCTTTCGCTCCAAACTGTTTCCACAGGTATCACACACTGGAACTGTTTGCGAACGTTTTTTCGCAAAGTGCACATGTGTAGGGTTTTGCTGTTGAACCTTTTTTTTTTTGGCAGCAGCCATGGCGATGGAGGTTAAATTACTTACCATTGAAAAATTTAATTAAATGGATCAGTTAGAATTGGCTGGGTTGCTAAGCAATGACTTGAAAGTTTTAAATTGTCTTGGTACATGTGGTGCTCCCTCCACTTTTTGGCTCGTGAGAAAGTCACATTCTCATTGGTTCGTTGTACATATGTACTTGAAGTTGCTTACAAGGATATGTTGTATTGATGTAACATGGAATTTGTTCTAATTTGTGAACGAAGTCATTTTCTTTCTATTAATTTTCACATTTTCCAACAGCTCGTTTCTACAGATATGATTTCTCAACTCAGCAAAGTACGCTGAAGTTCAATTACCTGTAGGTATTGAACAATTTAGAGAATTAGCCCTTTTCCATTCCCATTCCCCCATTTCCCTTCTAGTTTGCATATTAATCCAGTCACTAGAAATGGATGCGTTTCAGGGCACCAAGAATTTGAAAATCAAAATGTACATTTATATACCTATTCTTGTTAAGTAAGTAGAATACACAATCATCAATAACTACACATTTGATCTATAAAATGTTCTCGTCAGTCATTGGTCACATATTTCACAATATGCTGAAATTATTATTCAAAGCCAAGGTCGTGAACTCCTGTGGACAGAAGAGTATACGGCAGCACATTACGAACATGATTTTTCACATTGTGCAATCTTCTTCAGGATATGACTCTGCCTGCCATTCGGCTCCTGTCTCAACGGTTTTTAAGGATCGGATCTCTGCGGAGGGATTCCTGTGCGATTCCGTGCGTGAGACCGTCACCAACGATCCACCAACCATTGATGAAACAATGAGTGGTTGGCTGATGGTCATCCAGCGACCAGCTTGTGTACACGGATGGGTATATCTGTTGGGAGTGCAACTGGCACTCGAATTGGAGCTCGGGAGGAATTCGAGAATTTTTACTGATGAAAATATTATTCTGAAATTATTATTAAAAAATCTCCTGTGGTCTTGGCAGCAAGGCATACTTATTGTATCCGAATACATGCGGTTAATGTACGCAATTCGCGTCGGGCGTGATTCAAATGTAGAAAAACAATAGGTATATTAAAAATATAACGAACTTACGTAGCTGCGTCACCTTCGGGGTGCATCAGATTTTCTGTTTTTTTTTCCAAGTTTTTCATATGAGATATGAGTATTAAAAATTAAATCATTTAAATTTATTATTATAAAATTAAATCATTTAAATTTATTATTATAAAATTAAATTAAATTTTAATTAATTATATTCATCTCTTTCGCTTCCGGTGTCACTGAATTCTGGAGGTAGATTATCTCGTGTCAGGTACCTAGCAGTTCTCGTTCAAGCTTGTTTTATGCGTATCGCAGCTGGCGGGTTGTCATCCACATCGTTAGAAGGACAGACAGCATCAGCTTTTGGCTGGAATAGCAGTAGATCTTGAATGAAATACGTCACTCAACACCTGGGAGTAATTCTGTATTATGGACAGGGCGGAAAACAAAAGTAAATTTAAATAACAAGTGTACTACGTAGTATCGTACTGCCGTGACCAGGACTCAAACATCACTAGATAGTAGTCCATATCCTGCAACGTAATTATGACAATAAATTTAATTATATGTATATGATTTTTTTAAAATTAAAAGAAACACAATAATTAAACGCCTACCGAATCGTTAAAATATGCATTAACCCCAGGACGTGCATTAAGACGCTCAATATATCCTATTGGGACTGTGTTTTTTAATCTATTATATTCCACCACCATGGGATCTTGTTTGTAAAGTTCTATTCCTACAGTTACAAATCGAATTAATAAAGTTTAACCGAGATTTCATACGAAAAGACGAAAATATTAGCAACTTGAAATCGAACCGATATAAGCTGGTCGGTGCCAGTTACAGGTTGTGCATCAGGTAATTCTTCTAATTTTCGCTAGTCAATATGCGCTGGAGTCGTATTGTATGCCATTGTGCTCGGAATAAAGGCCGGTGCTGTGTGCGACAGCATTTGTGTATTTACCGCAAGAGTAGCTGGTAATTGTGATACCGGAGGTGCGAATTGCGAGCATTGAATCGGAATCTGCGAGACGATTTGTTGTCCAATCGGAAGCGATGCTGACGGTAGTGGTGGCTGGATGGGCATCGGAAGCGCTATCGGTTGCGCTTGGTAAAGATTGAGACCTTCTATGTCGTAAATGTCCCGCACGATTAGGCCTTGCTGGTAGAGAACGTCTCCTTGAGAATCTGAGTAACGGAGAAATTGGTATGGGTGTCGGTGTAGGTATAGGTACTCTTGGTGGAAATCTAATTAGAGAGGCATAATTCTACTAATTAATCGTTGGACCCTTGCATAACGTTCGTTTTATGGTTCGTTGAGTGGCTGTTGGTCGTCTAGCAGTACTTACTTCAACTGGATGGGACTCATCCTCCATCTCGGGGGGCAAATCTTCGACTGGCGACGTTTCACCACGATCATTACAATCCATCTCAAAATCAACGTTTATAATATCTTCTTCGTTCGCTAATAAAAAAACAAATTTTTAATTAATTAGTTGCACGCAAAACCGTATTACAACTCGAATAATGTTGCAATGCTAATGTAATGTGTCTACTTTGTTCACAAAAATAAGAATTTGGTAGTTAATATCAGTGTAACATATTCACGAAAAATAAGTTATTGCCATTATAAATGGACTGGAGTCCAATACTCGTGAAATAAATACTACTGATGTACTTTAAAACTGATTACCTGTTATGTTGATTGATTCAATAAAAATCTATTGAGTAAACTACACTGTCTTCGGATAACTAGTACTACGTATATTCTGCTTCTTTTCTTTTTATTATATATTTTCACTCATTATTCTGTGCCTGATAGATTGGTTTTTTTTTTTTAAAATAAGTGAGAATCTTTGCTTTTCAATTTTATATTCTAGCAATAACATGTAAAAACAAATCATAACAATCAAAAAACAAAGAGGGAGTACTATATGGTGCAAAAACGCGAGTAATATTACAAAACTAAGGAAAGAAGAAGAGAAAGGAAAAGAAATAGGAAGAGGAAGGGTATAGAAAAGAGAAAAAGAGAAAGCAAATGGCAACAAA
Source organism: Planococcus citri (assembly GCF_950023065.1). Lineage (NCBI taxonomy): Eukaryota > Metazoa > Arthropoda > Insecta > Hemiptera > Pseudococcidae > Planococcus > Planococcus citri. The sequence goes on from NC_088681.1 coordinate 17,019,012, forward strand.
AGGAAAAAGAGAAAAGAGAAAAGAGACACATGATGATATAAAAATAATAAAAAAAAATATATGCTTAACAATAATAATCGCCGATGCGTCTTATTATAATTACGATATGCTATGTATGTACATTACAGTTGGGAGAGGTAAATAATAAATTCACAGGGAGTAAACATATGAAGGTGTGAGTAATGGATGATTTATTTACAGGTATCAGTTGTACGAAAAGGTCCGTTACGTTGAGTTCTACTACCAGAACACTCTCGCCCTAAGTTCCGTTTTTACTGGGATTAGGTCCATTGATCTTCTGGTAGATGCCACGATTTCATCTATTTCAGTCATTATGTACCACAGCTTTATTAGTTGTCTGTTTCGTATTGTATAGGCGATGCGACATACGTTGTCGTTTATTGGTTCTATGGTGTTCGAGATCATGATTCGTCCGATGTTATGTATTATGTGGAAATCTTCCGTGACTTCCATCGGTTCATGAATTTCGGCTTCCATCGGTTCGAATTCTGCTGTGTTGTTATGTAATAGTGCCATGGGTCGTAGGAAGTCCTCTAAGTTTAGTAGCTCATTGGGAGCCACCCATCGTAAATCCATTGTCGTAGGTGTTGATAAGATATATCCAACTGCCTCGTCGTTTCTTCTCCAGTTCACCCGGGTAATAGTGACTGGAGGCTGCACAATTGGATTGTCATCCATTGCTGGAATATAAACGTTATAATTAGACTAATCGGTAATTCCCTATATGGTAGGTCCATTCAAAGTAATAAAACGAAATGGCCATAATTGCTATTTATTAGCACCAACTGATGGTACTGATCAAGATAGGGTGTCGAATATTAGACAACTAACTCTTTTTATAACGAAAGATAATTTACAAAAATTGAAAGATGAAGTTTGTCTAAAATCCCATATTGATTCATGTACATTAGAACAACGCATAAAAGAATTTCTGACAGAAAATCAACAGGAATAACACAATGCAACGATCTTGATGAAAAATATAGCATAAAAATCACATAAAAACAATCACGTGAGCTTATCTTAGGTAATTACTGGGTATGGGTTGACGTAATAGTTACCATTTCGGGAAATTTTGGAAAAAATGCATAGATGGAAAAAAATTTACTAGTAAAAGATATTATTGTCACTGGGTTTCGGAATGTGGATGGAATGGTGTGAAATTACTGTAAGGAAATTGTTTAGGAGAATAGATGCAAAATTTGCATTAAACTCACAGGGTTTCGGATACTATTGTAGGATGAAAAGTTTTGGAGAATTATTTTGGTAAAATTATGGAAATTTATTGAAAAAATGAGAATTTGGAATTTTTCGGGTATATTGAGGGCATTTGGTGAGAAAAATGTTAAAAAAATAAGAAGAAAAGCGGAAAAAATGAATCGTATGGAAATGGATGAAATTCCATGGTAAAAATCGACAACATCAGAAAAAATTGAAAAAATTAATTAGGGCATATGGTCATATATTAAAACGGAAACCTTTACTGTTGTTTATGCTTAGCTTCCATGTATATTGAACTAGCTTTATGCGAGAATAAAAGTAGCTTGGTAGTTCAATGATTCTTTACGCAAGTGTGTAAAAAATATAAAACGTTATAATCATAATAAGTCATACATGATGAAAGTCATAGTATACAGCAGGAATGATCAAAGTCTTATAATAAAAAAAATCAAATTACAATAAAATCACAAGATTCCATTTACACTAATGGTAGGGGCATATGGTATGTTACGAAAGTTGAAATTTTAATACAAAAACAAAAAAAAATGCATAACAAATCCAGTAACAAAATATGAAATAGAACACACGCCTCCCACTCTGCCTCTAATTTGGCTTTTGAGCTTGGTGTTTTAGCCCGTTATCGTAATCACTTTTTTTAAAAAAATCAAAATTTTTAACAAAACAAAAAAAATAATAAGGAGGGCATACGTTGAAGAAAAAATATTTAAAATATGGAAAAAAAATAAGAAAATTGAAAAATGAATTGAAAAATTACGTTACTGAGGTAAATAAAAGAGAAAAATATATCGGAAATTTACGTTAACAAAGTTGGTGGTGTAAATATTTCGAAAAATTGAAAAAACAAAGGGAAGAAATTGGAAAATTACGTTGAAAGGTTACTGAAATGAAAGGAAAATAATGCAAAAAATGCAGAAATAATCAAAAAGTATTAACTCAAAAATAGAAAAATGATGTAATAATAAAAAAAAATAGAGATTAAAATTGACAGATTTGATCAGGAACATAACGAAAATAGAGAGCAAAGAACATATGAAACAAAGTAAAAACATAAAAACGAAAAATAAATTGATCACAATAATAATGAAAATACAAACGAGCCAAACGAGTCATCAAGATGGATTTTGGCTAAAATTTAACAGTAATATGTCAAGCATGCGTTGATGATATGTACCTTTATTTTATCGGCGCTTTCGATTTCAAAATCTGCGTTCAGCCTGCGGAACGCCCATAACGTTCATGAAACGATGAACCCATGTTTCGCTTAAATTGCCATCTGGTTGGATGTATTGAATTTTACGTTGCGTGTCACCGGATCCATTAGGATCCTGGCGAGTTTTGTAGGTGATTTTTCCTAAGACATTTCTGAAATAATCCAGCAGAGGTATTAATGGCAAGGGTTCGTTGACTGGGCTCAGTGACTTCGAAATCTTGTGGCGGATCTTGCCCTTGAATTTGTTGATCAACGTTTTGTTCTTGGTTGTTCGCTGCCATTTTAAATATTCCAATGAAATGTAAAACGGAAAAATTGGGCGTGACTCCTATCCAACACACAGAAAAATACACACGAGGTATTAGTAAGTTCACTTATATGAAAGCATTGCGAAAAATCTAGTATTCTTATTCACTATAAGGGAAGCACTTAATGTAAAAAATTAAGATACACTCACCTCAGTGGTCTGCCGGATAACAATTGTCTGTCGAATTCGTTCACAAATAGATTGAATGGAATTTTCACCGATCAGGCTGTCAGATGCTCAAATATTTGCCTCAAAAATACGTCAAATTTTGCTGGACACAAATATATAGTAGTTGCTCGGGAGAATACAAGAACAGAAGTCAAGTGTTTCAATCCAGGAAACCAAGGATATCGTCCAACGTTATTAATCGATGGCTCTGATTGGTTCCAGGACCACCACACAACGTCTTCGAAAAAACGCATAATAGCTGATTTTTATTGCCGCTGTGTCGTAGTAGTGGTGAGCAGTGATAACATTCATCGCAACTTTCAAGTTTTGGTGGATTGATGTTTACTACTGGTCAGGAATAAATTGACACGACACCGGCTCAACGAAAACAATTATATTTGTGTTTGTCTATAAAACACTAAACGCGTTTTTACGCTAAGTAACAGCGTACCTATTTACAATTTCGCTAAAGTAATAATGATAAAATTATGTATTCACGTACAATTTTCATTTTCAGCTCGATGACGAATCAATAAAAATCTACGGATATTTGCAAAGATTAGCTGTAGCTTTTGAGCAAGTAACCAAAGATCAACGTGAAGTCAATTCAGTCGCGCGATTAACGCTTTCCTCTTTTCGTTAAAGTAATAATAATACAAAATAAAAAAAACAAAACAAAACGATGGCGCTCCTACTCCTATGCTGAATTTCATCGCCTCATATAATGGTGTTTTTCCATTAAACGCCAAGTGCGCTTTAACGCTCAGAACAGGTAATGACGTATTTACAATTTCGCTAAAGTCGTCACTAAAATGCCATACACGAAAAAAAAAAGACCATAACATTCATCGCAACTTTCAAGTTTTGGTCATTCGCGATTCAAACATCGGTATAACCAACGGCCAATTTTACCATTAGCTTCCCGTTTTGGGTATACTCTGCCGACTCAGCATTTCTGCTCATTCCGCAACGTTTACCACTAAAGCACCATTAGACGATTTCCCCATGGTACATCTTTATCCCGTTGTTTGGACAGACTCACACTTTGTTTTAATACTTTCAAGTTCTCAAAATAAAATTATTATTACCTGAATTACTTTCATGTTTAATAATTTCAAATTCTCGAAAAAAAATTATTATTACCTGAATTACTTTCATTGTCATACCCACCTGATGCAGTTTTACGAAATTTTTCAACATTTACCTTATACTTAGGAGTAACCGGGTAGATCTGCAGGGTGTCTACTGGCAAGAAAAAGGCAAGAAAGTTAGAAAAAGGCGAGAAATTCACATGGGTGGCAAGAAAGTTAGAAAATAGTGTAGAAATTCCTTCGAAAAGCAAGAAAATTTCCAAGAATTCACATCAAAAATCTCTGAAAAATTGAAGTTATCCCACCAAAATTTTAAGTTTTTATTTTGTTAAAATTGATGATGTTCTACTTTTCGAATTAAAAATTTTCCAAAAATTTTGCCCTCGCTTCGCTCGGGCCATTCAAGATGCTATTTTCCAAATTTTCAAGAATTCAAAAATTAAATAGGAATTTTTTCATTTCCAGGTAATACCCAAACCATTTGAAAAGTGCAAATTTTTCATTTTCTGAACAGAACGACTAACTTTTCAAAATTGTTGATATTATTGAGCTTCGCTGAAAATGTAAAATAAAGCATACAAAATGGTCGTTTTTTCGTTTTTTACACCAATTTTTTCAACAAATTTTCGCTCTCGCTTCGCTCGAGCTGTAATTTTACCCTCATTTCAATACAATGATTATTCATTGTGAAGAGTTTTCTGAAAATTACCTAAAATGTCCATTTTTCGTGTCTAAATTTCTGATTTTGCTCTCCCCTCAATCACAAATAAGAATATAAGCTCTTTTATGGTTTGATCCTGTAATTGTTGTATATGTCACTGGTATTTAGCACGTTAAAATTTTGATTTTTGTCGGAAAAATAACAATTTTTTGTTGGAAAAATGACATCATACAGCATACACCCCCTCCCCCAAATAACCTGACTTCGATCCGCATTCGAGTTAACTTTTTATTTTGTTACTGTTTTCATCATAGAATTGAATTCACTTCAGTAGACATGCCTCAACGTCTGTTTTTATCACGTTTTTTTATTACTATTTTTTCATTTGAGAAATTAATTCACTTCTCTGCTTTGAAGAATAAATTTTTGAGAAATTTTGTTTGGGAGGGGGGGGGTTAGAGGGGTTAGCGAAGATTATCTAGATGCGTAAATTTGAAGGGGGGTAAGAAAATTCATTTTTGGAAGCAAGAAAAAAGCAAGAAAAAGGCGAGAAATTCGCCTTTTTGATTTTAGTAGACACTCTGATCTGTTCGACTTGACGGATTCGTCATTTGAACTTTGATCGGTATCCATTTCTCTCCGGAAACGCTGCATGGCCAGAGACTCCTTCTGTGGGATCGGAATTGGAACGAGACAAAAGGTCATGGGGTTTGGGAGCGGCTGCGACACGGCTCTGTCAGCATCCGTGGGAGGAACAGGGGGCGCATGGGTTTCCGCTTCTCGAGAATATGAATCCATTTCGGCAGCTTCTTGCTGCTGCAAGGCGGTCTCGGTAAGGGACTGTTGGGAAAGTCGACGGTACGCTGAAATACTTAAAGTCGACGGTACGCTGATTCGATTAAAAATTATACCATAAATACTAAAAACACTTTTTGACCTGCTAAAATCTGATTTAAAAACAAAATAGGCAATTTCATTTTTTCCACCTATCCAAAGTAGAAATAGAAATAAATCGCAAATCATTCATTTATTTCACGCACCTTGCAAAAAATTAGCATACCTTAATACTGGCCCACGCTGAATCATCTTAGGCTTCTGGAACATAGAAACAATGTTGTCACAAAGTACATATAAATGAATGTGTGTCTGTAAGGAATTGAAATACTCGCCGCTGAAAATTTCTCTCCTACAGCTTTATCTGTAAATGATAGAAATTAGTAATCATAATACGTAAATAGATTTGATAAATTATAAATTGCATTGAATAATTACTGATATTTTCAAATTTTTTGAACTCTTCACCGAACATGCATTCTATTGAATCTGCAGCGTCAGGTAATCGTTCAATGAATTGGTCAGGTATGTCGAACGGTTCATAGAGTGATGTGTTAGTATCTTCATTTTCATTTTCAGTTGTATCTGAGTTTAATGACGGATGAGGAGAACGGATATTATCATTCGCAGACGTTTGAGAACAAGTTTCATTTTCGTTATACATTGATGCGGAATCATTTGACGGTGTCGGTGTATTTGTAATCGAACGGTACCCATTGGAGTTTGATGTTGGTATATGTTTACGGAAACCTGTAGATGTTGTCATTTTTACTAAATTTTTACGCATACCTAATGAAATATTAATGAAAATTTATGGTATAATTTCTAACTTGTGTAATTACAAGTTTTGTGAATTTATATATTATTATAATACAGTATAAAGGCTCATTTATAATGGTAATAGAAATTCCCAAAAAAAAATAAATGAAAAAGTTGAATCTATGGTTTTTAATAGGAGAATTTCTATTACAATTATAAATGGTTCTATTGAAAACCACAGATTCAACTTTTTCATTTATTTTTTTTGTGAATTTCTATTACCATTATAAATGAGCCTTAACGGGATACGAATAGAATACATTGAACGGATACGGATACGGATACTAATAGAATACCTTTAATGTACAAAAAAATACACGAAACGCATACAAATTTAAAACATCAAATCGATGGAGTATCATTCTTATGACATTTTGGCGTTATGGTATAGGGCTCTTCTTCAACTCTTGCCTCAAAATCAAAGAATATGAATAAATCATTGCGTTTTTTTCAATTCTTTTGATGAAACAGACCATTGTTAGTCTGAACCAAGTGTTTCCATTCACGCTTCCAAGATTTTTTTTTGCCTTATAATGTTGTTCTTTACGTTATGAGACATTTCTCTAAACTGATGATTATGAGAAAATTAGGCAATAAATATGTAAGTCATTGCGGAAGTATGGATGTAATGGTATCGGTTGGAACTGCTGTTGTTCTACGAATTCTGGAGGCGGCATGGGTCCTTGTACTTGACCGTCATCATCGAATTGATTATTAATCAGGTCGGCGTTTTCATGGTTTTGATTTTCGTGATTCGCGGCCATTTCACTTGGCTTTGTTATCTCGACGCGTAAATATCGAATTTGGACAATTATTATATTTACCAGAGGTAATACGCACTTCAAAAACAAATAGTTTTTCGATATAAACAATACTAAATATACTCGAAAATTACACACTAATAGACGCAAATTAGAACGAAGTAGTTATTTCAATGCATAGAAGAACACGAGTCAAATGTCGTAATCCTGGACGCCAAGGATATCAGTCGATGTTTTCAATCGCTGGTTCTGATTGGTTCCAGGACCACCATACAAAGTTCTCAAAAAACACATAATAGGCGATTTTTATTGCCCCTGTGTTGTTGTAGTGGTGAACTGTTCTTGGGGATGCAAATCGACGGCAGATTGCGGTGACGCTAAATTGGGGAGTGGTGAAACTGACCATTGCGGGTATAGATCCAAAAATTCTAAAAGTTGTGACTCCGCATTTTCAATCTTCTCAACATGCACTATATTAATCACTTCTCGATTATGCAAAAAATTACCTAAAGAATGTAATAGTGACATAGATAATTATTGAGATAGGTGATTCTGGTGATAATAACTTGAGCAGTGAGATTTGTGAAAATAATATCTTAGGGTGTGAGAAATCTCCTATCCCTAATTGCATATTGCTATGCAACCTAGATTACCTAGTACACTATACATACTGATTTTCAGGACACATAACTAATAAATTAATTACGAGACAACAATTTACATATTGATTTATTGATGAAATAAATATCAATGAAATGCAATAATATGTCCTGCAATGCATAAAGTAATTATTATAATAAGGCTAATTATTACAGTAATCATAAAATAGATGATTAGCTCTAGATTACGTTAAGCAGGGGACGAATTCACTCAGGAGCAAGTCCTGGCATACTGGTTAACGATTATAGGCAAAGTTAAAGTTATCTAATCCTAATCTCTAACTCTTACACTACTCATAAGTAGGTAATGTGCGACAGCGTCTCTACTTATGAGACGCTTCATAAATATCTACATCTGAGGAGAGAATAACTTTCATTATGAATAGAAATTATCCACGAGAGATGATAATGAAATTTTAATGGAGATGGTGTTGGTCTGGTTGAACTAAATGGACATGAATGAATGAACACATGTACAAGCGCGAAGCGTAGCATTTATTAATGTGATGAAAAATATAAGTTTACCTACTTACTATTGCATTCATCGAAGCTTACGGAAAACCTCCTGGTCATTATTTGTTTTGGCATCACTGTTTGTCACAGAGAGTCGTTCTGGAGTGATCACTGAGCAATTTTTAATCAACTAAAGCACTATGAATAATGAAACTATGAAACAGGATTAGCACAATCATATAATTTTTTAAGATTTTACAAAAACGCAATTTTCATTTTAAAAAAATCTTAAAATTTACACTGAACAATAAAATTTTTCTAAAAATAGTCAAATAGGAAAAAGTACGTAAGAATTAATCGTCATTACAGTTTTTAAAAATCTCATAATTGTATCTTATCAAATACACACGCAATTTTCAACAAAAAAAATTCTAAAATGAAATATTATAAATAAAAATGGACACTTAAATAATGAAATAGGTAAATTTTCGAAAATTTACATAAAAACAATCGTCATTAATATCTCATAAAAATTGTATCTAATTTACGACATCATAAAATTGCAATTTGGAGGGTGCGTGCGCGACAAATGAAAAAGGGTTGCAAATTTGAATAATTCATAGGTGAAATTCGAGTTATAAAATTTACAAAATTTTGAAATTTTCATTCATCTTTTGTGTGTAATCAAAATATAACAACGTAAAAAAGGAAGTATTTTATATATTATACGGTAATTACATAATCAACAAAATATCTTTGTTCGTTGTGGGGGAATGTTTAGTCCACCTCCATTAGTACGTCATTTATTTCTCGGCGGCGATTCTCTTGAATGCGGCACCATCTCATATGTTGCTCCTTAGAGATCCATTTATATGACGTGCGGAAGCGGGGGAAATAATATTTCAATTCGACGAAGGGGCGATCCCAAACTCCAACTGGTCATTTTGAATACACTAGAATGCCATTTGGATGTAAAAACGGTCACGAATACATTATCTGGTAATCGTTCCGAAATACCTAACATAAATTAATAATAACAAACGATAGAAGTAATAGTTGGGAAAAATTAAACAAAAAAACTGAACGGAAACTGATTTCGGAAACAGAAACAAAACTAAGCTGAATTTTGTTTTCAATTTTGGTGAACATTGTTTCCTGAATTTTGATTAGGAAAAATGAAACAAAAAACAGAACGGAAACGGAATTCGGAAACGGAAACAAAACTAAACAGAATTCTTTTTAAACGTCAACTATTTTCAAATAATATGTACATTCATTTAAATGTTATTTGTAAGGAATTAAAAAATATTGTAAACCTAACAAATACAAACTCATGGTGTAGCAACGTAGCTGGTGTAGGTAACTACCGTCAATCTCCCTGTCTGTGCAGGCATCACCTTTATGTATCTCCCCCCCCCCCCAATCACTCATTCAACCCAGTTCGATGATCATATTCAGGGCATCACAGACGTCCTTGACAGGACATGGGGAGAAGACAACAGATACGATGTGGAACATTCCTGATCATTTCGTTATCTAACGCTTTGAAGTGTTGGCGGGCCATTCGTTCAGCGTGTTCCTTAGCGATGTAATATGACTTGGGAAGGTTATCGAACTGTGGCTGTGGGGCAGGATTCGGGTTTTCCGCTGGTAAGGCATACTACATGACTTGTGATACAATTGTGTGCATTTTGTTGTGATGATCGTGTCACTGTATGTGGGATTTGGGACAGGGGGGATCACAGGCCATGGCTTTGTCAAAGCCAAAAGTAGGATATTCAGAAATTTTTAAAAATGGACATAAGGCGTTTTGGAATACCGCTCCTCGTTTGTATACAATATCGTCGATTGAAAAAATACCAAGGGAAAATCCAAAATGTTCAGCAAAAATACTACTGAACTTCTTATTACAGTTGAAAATTGCATCGCAAGAATGGGTTACCCTTAAAAATAGGTTCTCAAAAGAGCTTCTTCATTCTTCATTATTCTACAAGTAAAAAAGAACAATTTGAATTCCGTGATATAGCGGCTCACGTCATTCTAATGGTGTAAAAGTCTTACTGTCTGAGTCCATTCTCTCCGAGTGATGAACTGTACTTGGGAATGCAAATCGACGGCAGATCGCGGTGACGCTAAGCGCGTTTGTCTTCCTATTATGGCTACGATCATTTTTCTTCGGAATGCGATATTGTTTGAAATTTGACATTATTGGATAGACGTCGAAATTGAAATAACAAAGCAACAAATTTTCAGAAAATTGAAATAACGAAGCAACAAACTTTCAGAAAGCTAGGAAAGCTACGGTAGTCGGTAAATCACCTAAGAAGGTGGTAATCGAAGGTACATTCGAAATTTCGATTTTGATCTTTAGCATCGACAAAAGATATTGCCTGTGCATTGCAGGCGGCAATCTGCGAACAAATCAGACATATGATAATAATTTCACACAAATTCAATTAAAATAAAACAAAGTTTGTGTTACTTGTAGTAAGTCGGTTTTTCCACTATGAGCTGATCAGTTAATAATTTAGCGGTATGACAACCGGCATCGGCAGCAATCTTGCCACTTCCTCTGGGATTCCAAGTTCTATCATCATGTTAAAGACGGCTGGATAAGTCATGTAGCGCTGGTACACTACCCAATTGATTACCGTAAGGATGATTATTTTTTTAAAACAAATTTTTGAGTTATTAAATTTTGCGTTGTATTGATGTGATCAGGCACAATACCTTTAATGTATGTATAATTTTTACTGATAGCCCTTGTAAATTTAACCGCATCGTTGATGATGAAAACTACTGCAAATTCATGCTGAATTGCCTGATCGCCCAACTTGCAGTTCAGATCGGGAAATTTTACTCGCTCCGAAAAATCCATCACTATGATTTTATAAACCATTTGAGCATTCGGAATAGACAAAGTATGTAAATATTGTCGGCATTTGTTGTATTATGCCTTCGTGGTACACTTATAAAAAATACCAAGGGTCTTTTTTCCAAGATTTAAAAAAAAAAGGAATTTCTATACCTAATCAAACTTATTGAAGTGATTTGTTATGAACAGATTGAGATAGATGAGTGATCAATATACTCCCGTTATTAAATCATCAGTCAGCTTTAATCGAGATACTCTGTTGAAGAGGAGCAAATTATGAATGTCTTAGTTATATACATATTATTTATTACGACACCAATATAAATATCCAGGACATATACACTCACCAGAGGTTCACTTTGTTGCAATTGTATGCCATCGGAGTTGGCGGGTGTCGTCATTTACGACTTTTTCCATCAGAACGTTTTTGTTGTTTGTGTAATGACCCAAATAATAAAAAAAAATTAGGTATACCATACTCATTTGGCAAACACCATTGTATCATTTTAGCTAATGCTTATAAAGGCTGATCCATTGCAATCACACTTGTTTGATTGCGATTCAAAAACGTAGTTGTTTTTTGAATTATATTGAGACCATGTTTCATCATACCAACTGATTTTGAGTTTTCTACGAAGATAGGTAATATGGAGACAATTGATTTTATGTTCAGTTGAGTCGATTTTTTGGCATAATAGGCAGCCCAGAAAATAGCTTCTTCACTTGACAGCCAAGGAGTTTCCGCAGACAAGACATCAAATTCTACATCATTCGTCATGGATTCAAAATGCGCAAGTTTACAGTGTGGATGAGGTTGTTTGACAGGTAACGAATCTTCTAGCACAACAGTAAACTCTTGAGGTAATTCTGGTATGACTCGAGAGTTACTCTTACCTATCAACGGGATCAAATCTCTGTTCATTCCCAAATTCCCTATCTCTGGATGTTGGAAAATTGATATTGATGTTCCATGGAACGACTCTGAACAAGTAGTACTACTTGGATTATGGTCAATATTATCGTAAGCGCTTGTGGTGAACAAACCAAGCTTCAACATTGAAGGGCAAGCTATTTTTTCATTTTGCATATGAGAGATAACAGAGTTGCAAATCGAAGATGAAATTCTGCGAAAACGATCATAGGAAATGGTGAGTCCAAGTTGATGAAATTTCATGATGAGTTCTTTGTTGTGTGTCTTGGAGTGAATTTTAAATACCAAGTATACAGGGAGGGGGGGCTCTCTTGATACTGTGTGTGTATTCACATTGGTACTGCCAGCGTTCTTCGTATTAAAAGCAATCAATTGACAAATGCTCAAGACAGGTTGAGTTATTTCATATTTGCCATACAGTATTGTAGATATCAACGATGCTAATAAAGGTTCTATTGACCTAATCTGACAGTCGGCATTTAAATCTCCGTTAAAAGAACACTTGCTCTTTAAAATACGATTTAGAATTAATTTGGCGACCATAGTTCCTAGTACAGCATCGTCATCGTATGAGTTAGTAGTCATTTGTTGACAAATCGATTTCTTTTTGATATTTGTATGGTTATTTATTTATAGATGGATATTGTACAGCTTACCCATGCTTTATATTAGATGATTTCCATGGGTTCATAGTAGGAATCTTGTGCGAACGATTTCAGCAGTTTTTGTGATTTCATACCGTTACTGTGAGACTTGTATCTAGGCAATGGGAAAGGTGGAATCAAATATAATACTTTCACCTGGTGATCATACAACCGGTTAATCAATAGCTCTGTGTCGTTTGCAATGTTTTTCCATGGCACCAGTTCGAAATCATGATCACTGGGTGAAAAAATCACGTATGCTGGTATTTGTTCAAGGCCATCTAAGTTTTGAAATAACTTTTTTGAAGTCATATATGGCGCTACGAATTCTGATACGAATTCTGATCGTGAGCATCGATCCGATGATTCCTTTTTTTCATAAACGAGTTGTTTTACCATTTGAAATGAGAATGTTCCACCAATCATGAAGAACCGTTGAAACATATAAAGATCTAACATTTTTTCGTCACGTAAGTCTCTGTAGGTGTATCATGTAATAGGAAAATTCTCGACAGCCTTGTATCCTTCTTGATGCTCAAAAAATGGTACCAGGACATATACACTCACCAGAGGTTCACTTTGTTGCAATTGTATGCCATCGGAGTTGGCGGGTGTCGTCATGTACGACTTTTTCCATCAGAATGTTTTTGTTGTTAATTGGAACACTTCTGCTACTTAACAACTCCTTGGAAAGCACCTGTTCTGTGAAATAAAATAACAAAAATTATGAATGTCTTAGTTTTATACATATTATTATTTATTATTACACCAATATAAATATCCAGGACATATACACTCACCAGAGGTTCACATTGTTGCAATTGTATGCCATCGGGGTTGGCGGGTGTTAAAGTTTCTTTAATGAGAGTTTCGCCATTATATGACACCACTTCGTTAACCAAGAGCAGGTTTCATATTAATTACAAAACAGCAACCATTAACACATTTTTGCGAATGCAAATGAGGCACTATTAAATTCACTATACAGTTTAATTACTTGGATTGTCAGTTTACCTGGTCGAACTAGGTCGTGTTGTATTTTTATACCGAATTTCGATCACACAGAATCGCGAGCGTTTATATAAATACACGCTACAAAACTGTACGGTTTTGTAGTTCAAAAATGATCACTCGCGTTTGAAAAATCGATCTGTAAAGGGTTATATAATAATTAATAGGTTAGATCGTATATTATTATCATAAACACCTAAGAGAAAGTATCTAGCTGACTATAGAATGCCTATGAAAAAAGATAGATCTTGTAAGATTGGGGCTTTAATCCAACCTCTCCTGTTATACCTGGATAGCTTGCGGACTATTAATTACTTACAACACTTACAGAATTAGGCCCATTTTACCATAAAGACCAAATGGGTACCGTTTGGTTTCTTGCATTCCGTTCCTGTCTTCCTCTCATCATCGCTGCTAAACAGCGTTGATGGTATAGGTGGTGGCATTTTGCCATGTATGTGGCGTTCTCCTCATCGAAAGGAATCACTGTTAGGCCCCAATACTCGCAAAACATCTCCATCTTTCCGGAAAGAACCTGTATTGGAGTTAGAATCACACGTTATGGGTTACAATTTGAATACTCTAAGAGTATTATTAATTATAAGTTCAGGGAATTCTTTATTTATTATGCCAGGGAGTAGAAAATTGATTAAAAATTTCGTACCTTTCTTCGCTTTACTACGCTTGAATGAAAAAGAAGGGAGTTTTTATATATTACACCGTCTATTATTCAGAATTTTTCGACAAACACTTTCATTTCGTATGAAAACTCTTTTCAAAAAAAAAATGTATTTTTGTTTACCGGTGATAACGGTTGGAGATAGCAACGTGATATGAAATAATTTTCACAGCGTTCTTTGTCGCTTTAGGTAGGTGTTTCGAGTTCACCAATCGCGTCGTCACTTTTTGCCTATTAACTGTAACCGGAACCGTAGCATTCTCGGTGCAACAAGTATCTTTTCTATTTTCCAGCATCTCAGCTGTTCTCGTGATTTGCCAAATGTGATGAAATTTTAAATTTTGTGTTTGTTTGAGTAAATCATGGCCGAAAGATGAATTTGGTTCGTTTTATAACGTTTGTATAAATTTTATTTTTACTAAAAACTTTATATTTTTTGCAAGATGCTGTTCGAATTTCATTTGTCTACGTAGTATCTAATACAGAAGGAGTCGAACGTGTAAGTCAAAGAATGTTATATTATCTTTGTACATATGGGTAATACAAATACATTAAAGAATATATTCACAACGATTAGTCTAAGTTTATTGTCGAGGAATATCGTATCACATATATGCAAAAAAGTAAAACATATTCATGTACATAAATAATAATATAAGGAAGACGTTTTCCCTGAGGGGAATTTTGATTTTAACTTTATGTCGCCCCGATCTTGTGATGTTGAAGAAGAAAAAATAGTATCGATAGCAAAAATCTCTTAAAAATAAAACGTTAATTCAAGAAAATTAAGGAAGTTCTCGAAGCTAGTGTCACTATCTTTGAAAGTTTACGTGTAATGAAGACAAAAATGAGGTAGATAGGAATCTTATTCTCTAGGCATAGGGAAGATATTAGGTAATACAACGTCCGTAGGCTCTAAGTCGAAAATCACATTGATACTCGCGTTCGTACATATATTTTTGTTCTAGTATGTCCCTGAGGGGTAGAGAGCAAAAAGAGAGAGAAAGAATACCATATAAAAAAAAAATGAGTTATGAAATATAGGAGTATAGACGTAATGTAAAAAAAAAAACTAACTGATATTCATATTCTTAAGTTATGAAAATATTTGAGTAACGCGAAAGTATCTCTATGTACAAGGTGAAGAAGGAGTAATTTTACCTAAGAACGTATCAACAACAAAAAATAACAAAAATAAGGAAGACTGAGGTAATAGAAAAACACTTTCGAAACAAAAAATACTATCGTAGTTGTATGACACTAGGGTAGTATTTATATTATTCGAGTATAGTTCGAATAATGCGATAGGTACGCTAGAGTACTAATTACTTGACATTTGTTCTTTTTGTTTACAGTCTTTGATTCCTGAGTATCGTGGTTACTACTCCATCTGTTGTGGTTGTATCACCTGTTCTGGGAGCAGCGGGTATGGCAGTAGTTTTTCTGCATAATTACTTATATGAAGGAATTACTGACTGAATTACATAAACTTGCACATGAATATTGAAATCGTTGAGGCTTTCCGCGAATTAGCTAAGTTCGACGGGCAATTAAGTATATGCGCTGAATTGCACCTTAACGAGAGTGACTAAATAGAGGTAGGTGTTTCGGCACCTACGATTCCCTAAGAAGTGATGAGAGCTGCTCGATCTCCGAGGCTCGATGCTAGCTCGGATGATCGAGTCACTCCCATCGTGAGTAGGGCTTACGAGTAGGGAGTAATTATACACATAGACGCGGACAGATATATGATATGTGGCAACGCCTAAGGTGTTGCAAAGCATATGCTACCTCACAGATCTCTAATTTTAGTATAGGAAATCGTTACAGAAAATTCTACGTTAGTGCAGGTTTTCAAAACACACGTTAATACTGCTCTATAGCTAAAACTCGACTTGCTATTAGTGCTACTGAATGAGTATGAAAACAAAATCACGACAAAGTCGAGACAAGGAGTCGCTTGATAAAATTGAAAAAAATCAAAAGATAGGTCCTTATCGCGAATTTCCTAGAATCGTATCCGTTCGACTGGAGACGATCAAACAGGGGTGACCAGGGGTGACGTAATTTCTGTACAATATTATTTTATTGCTTTGTGTTCGATATTTAACGATCGCCAAAAATTAATGCCTATCTAACATTGTGTAAATCAAAATCATTAAAATTACCTACTATTTAAAACGAAGGAGAATACATGATAGTATGAATAGGATTTTTGATAAAAAAAAAAGTCAAGACAATAGGCAGTTCTACTTTTTTGGATTTATTAGCTGATCGATTTTCCGACATTAAAGTCTTACCGAATTGAAAAATGTTCGTTCACAATTTCCTTCAAAGTATCCAGAGACCTTCAAATAAGATTTTCGACTTTGGATATATGTACTTACACACATGACAAGTATTCATATGTATTTAATTCAATAGTTGGAGTAGCATCATTTTTATATACAACGGCAGCGCTATGTGAGCCATGATTTCGAAATGTAATTAAAAGGGCTGTTTAATCCTATCCTAATGTATTTTGTATTTTGATTTCTCAGAATTTAAAGAAGTAAAAGAAAAACAGGAGGTAATAGTATTAGTAAATGTATAATTATACATCATACATAAGATATACATAGTTAATAACAATCAAATAATATTTCTAATCGAAGAGTATTTTGAATGAGAAAATAATTCTTCTCAAAAAAGAAATGAAAATCAAAAGTTCAGATTATCCGCCCAGAAGTCGCATTCCCTCAACTCCGGCCTGGATCGATCATGATGGCATTCTGCTAGATGTGCGCCCTTCCCCCGAGCGTCAGCGAATTTCGCTACACAAAATCGGTATTTCAGTATCCTGAAATCAAGTCCTTGGAATTTTAGTCAATAAGCTGAGCATGATTACACTCAGATGATTTCAATTAGCGATGCTAGTCAAATTAATTTTTCGAATAGTTTCTACAATTTCTGGTACGGGGACAGTTATACGAGAAACCAATGATGATTTTGAACCATTTTTCGAATGAGAAAACAATAATTCTTCTCAAAAAAGAAATGAAAATCAAAAGTCCAACCCACTTCGATGAATTGTACAATATATACTCATTCGGTATACTTTTCGAATTGCATGTCGGATTCATTGAATGAGAAAGAATAAAAAACAATCACTCATCATGATTCATGAGATGATGAACAAATTGTTCAATGGTAATGAAGGAATTGAACTAACAGTATTAATTACACAATAATTAGAGTAACGAACTTTACACAATAATAATTAGGATATATAAAATAAATTATTCAAATTATATTTTAATGAAAACAAATTTGAAATTTTTAATTATAAAATTGATAGAAAAAAAATATAACGGCGAGGAGGAGGGTGATATATTCAATATCGGGGTACATTACCATCCAACCCGCCCCACGCGCCCACGCCACAGCTTCAATGTGGCCAGCGACGCTCGCCACACCAATGTGTACACAAACGCACATTTTTCATTCTGAAAAAAAAAGCAAAAAATATTACTTTTTAGGAAATACATGTTAAAAAAAATATTAAAATTATTTTTTGAAAAGAAGCTGATTAAATTTTTTAGTTTGAATAAAAAAAAAATATATATTTTTAATCAAAAAAAAATTGAAATTTGATTAAAATTTTACTTTCAATAGTGAATAAGTTCGAAACACTTGCGGAAATTCACCGAAAAGCTGCTGGGTGGATTACCTTTTTTTTGATTGCTATAACCTTATTTACGTATGATCTGCGTAAAAGACATAACAAGTGGTTTGGCATGCAAGCACCAGAACTTACCACTAATAATTCGAATTGGATCAATCATGTTTCTGGGAAACTTTCTCATTTGCTCAATGAAACCATTTCAATCTCGGGTCTTGGCGGAGCACTCTGTGCTGGAATGCGGTGAATGGGTTTGCTGCCAAGTTCGCCGTTTTTACTCAGCCTGTTAGTAAACGTTCATAGTTTTAAGTCGTCCTTCAACGAAGTCAAAGCCAAAAAACTTATGCATCATATCGCAGTATCGTCATCAAAATGAGCGGTTCAGTTATGAGCTCAAGCGGTTTTTAGGAATCAATTTGATGATGGGAATAAAAAGATTGCCAAGTTATCGAGACCATTGGTCCTCTATATGTATCTGAACTTCAAGACAAGACAATTTCATCCGCAATGCCCATGCATCGTAGATTCTTGATTAACCAATTTTCCTCTTCTTTGATCTTCTATTTTATTACTAAAACGCTAAAAAACAAACAAAGTAACAGAAAAATTAGTTTATTAATTTGAAAACACATGTTTTCAACCGTAGTATTCTCGATTACTGATAACGAAGCTGACTAAATATGTCTGATAGGAAAGAACAAATTTTTTGTTAGGAATTATAGGTAACAGTGGAAAAAAAAAATTGTTAGGAAGGAGATAGGAAAACACTAACGTTAGCGGTTTATTTTGAAATAAATAACTGTTCTCTCAGTTCTTAATGTTAACCCTATTTAAGTTTATATGTTGCCGAATAAAAGATTTTTATTGTAATTTTTGATTATTAATGGATTTTTATTACACAGGATTTTCAAAACGAAAAGAAGAGAAAACTCAAAGTATACCAATTTTGAATCAAGAAAAGACTTTGCCGATTTTTCGATGTCGCCATCGTTACCAAGACTGGGTGATCGAATTCGTAGTCTACTTTGAGGTAAAAAATACTTTTTATTATTATTTAAAAAGGTATACATAGGCTATATCTATATAATAGGAGTATTTCCATATCTATCTGTTTAATATATAGCTAAATATAGGGAGATAAAGACTACCTCGTATAAAATATGATTAAGAAATCAGCATAACGTGGAAAGAAAAAAAAAATTAGTAAAAATACTGGTATCGGTACCGGAATGTCGCGTTACTCGTAATACAAAACTGATACGTCGTAAAAAGGAATTTTAAAATAGCATTGAAAACGAAAAAAAAAAAAAAAATATGTACAGAAATCGGCGAAACGCAATGGTCTCGTCTCTGCCCGTTTGGTGGGAAAACGAAAAAATATCTAAAAAAAAATACTACAACGGTAACGGGGGCGTTCGCGCCGACTAAGGATTCATTCGATTGTTAGTTGGCGCAACCTTTGGACGATTCCGGTTGTAACAGTGGACCGTTGAATTTTATTTTCCTTGTTTACTGATTCTGCGAGCTCGTAGTCCATTGTAGATCGTAACTGTAGTTGTCGCATCCTATTGAGAAGAGCATTTTGATACGCTGTTTCCCTCCAGCGTTTGATGTCTGTATATGGGATGAGTTTTATCCGGCAAGTAGCCGGTGTGGTTCCTAAGAACCACACCCGGCAAAGCACTGCCGAACCTCTCGCTTCATATTCTGTATAGGGAAAACAATATTTATTAAACACGATGCTACGTTCAAAAAATGCCTTCATAATTTTGGGTAGAATAGAATACGAGGGTCACTGCGCTTAGCAGTATTCCTGTATTGTACTCTAGAGTCGGATTATTCCGTTGGAGTATCGGCATACCTCAGATCTGACGTACGCCGATCTCGAATAGAACAATCCAATTCTGGGTTTTCCAGAAAAATAGACTTTCGTTAGTATTGACACGAGACGGGTTAGAATGTTGAGCTTGCGGGATATATATCTAAAACATTTAGGTAGCCTATTATAATTCTAATTATGTTATAATAATTTATAAAGCTGACGCAATTTTTACTTTTCACATACCCTCAATTCTGTAAACTTGTTCCATTGTATTCCGTAAATAAAGATACTTCGTAGCTCTTGATACTTTATCGTAAAAAAAAATATGTGCAATATAATGCTTCAAACGTAAAAAGGGCCTTAATTTCGAACTTATTCGACAATACGTACATTAACAACCCAAAATTTACAAAAGCACGGTGTTTTGTTTTTATCGCGTGGGTCTGAGAAAATATTGTCGTTTCTGTAAAACTAACACTCATAATTAAACAGATTGTCGCCGCAATAAATTAAATGCAGGAAGAAATAATCCGAACAATAATAATGACAGAAATTGATAAATAACTAACTGGACGTTCAGAGAGCTTTATCATAAGATAACGACTAAGTATTCTCTGATCGTAATGTGATGCTATCTAGCCACACTAAGTACACAACAATTGGGATTCGCACAGAGAGTTATGTACTTAATGTGTTCCCTATTCACTTATGGTAATTAGCCACTGCTAGAATGAAATTACTTACCCCGGCTATGGATGTGCGAATAGAGATTTTACCACAGATATTTATCATAAAAAAGTATAAAGAACACATACGCAAATGTACTTCAACTTGTATTACACAAAAAATATAAGTAACACGAAAAGTATTACAAAAGGAACTTAACACAAATAAAACTTAACGAACTAATAGTATTAAACACTATAAAAAACCTTTAACCGAGGGCCTGAGCTCTCCTGTATTTTAGGGTACTTTTAACTTGTCAATTCGCGACTCGTGTCGTTTAAGAACTGCGACGAGTTTAGGTAGCTAATTTGGCTAGCCAGCCAAATTAGCACCTTGACCACGCCTATTGTTACCAGATTGGTAAAGGGTTGACATACGAGTATGCTTTATTGACGAATATTGGTAGTGGCTTTAAGGCATATACTTCCTACTCTAACAAAATAAGATGGTTCAGGAATAAGTAGAAACGAATTAGGTAAGTAGACGTTTATTCAAAATAATATTATGATCAATTTGCTGTGTTGTTTTAATCATAATAATCGCAGTTCTTTAACCGAGGAAGGAACAGCCAACGAACTCGATCTTATGGTATCCGACCAATAAGAATCTTTCTTTCTCATCAAGCTAATAATGTAGGCCATTTACATATTAAATCTTCCGCGTGTAAAAATCGTTTTTTCAAATTTCAGAGATGGGTGTTGAGTAGTTTTTTGTCACATTTTATTGTATTTTATTTTATGTAATATTGCTCGATATTTCTCAGGGTTTTCCTGGTCTGTTGGGTTGATAGGGTGGTGTTCAATTGTCACCGTCGGTATCCGGATCGACCTTGGTCTCGATGGGGATTGAGTTGTAACGTTGTTGAGCAGGATGGCTGACTGGGTTCACTGTGTTAATAGGTCGTTGACCTCTCCCGAACCCTGCATCAGGCGCCATGGGTTGAATTGCGTGGGTTGCGGCTGCGAGCTTTAGCGTCATCTAACTGGTTCCAAAGTAGTGAGTCATCGAATAAACCATTTGTAGTTTCATTGAAAGTTGATAATCATGTTCAAAGCTAAATAATGAAACAACACAGGAATTAGCGGTTTTCAAAATCAATGTGACATTTTCGAAGATTAAAACTTCGAAAATTCTCATGGTACCTGATAAGAAATCCAGTTGTTTACATTCGATTACCGTAGACAGCTTCTCAAAATGCAATCATTTGAACTGATTTCATCGTATTAGCGGAATCATCGACTTGTAGTTAACTTCGAGAACCTGTAACAATGTCAACGTTAATGATCATTGTTCGATAAAAGTTAAATATGAAGTAAAATTAACTTACCGTAGATAGCTCTCTTCGAAGTTTATGACACGTTATCGGCGAGTATAGTGAACGTTAAATTTTTGATCTTTTGGCCGCGGTGGTTTTTTTACCGGTTGAGCTAGCCGAGGCGGCGGCGTCTGCCGTTGCGGTCGTCTCTGAGTAGTCGCAGATCTTCAATATGATAAAGTGACATTTATAATGATCGGGGTTAGGTGAGGTAGATGAGAAAGACTATATGGTGGGTTTATATAATAATACTTTCTACCTGAGGTTGCGGGCGTATAACCGAGTGTCCAACATTCCTTCGTGTGGTTTTCCATCTTCGAGATATCGCGCTAGTGCGAATATATGTCCGTCCCCCATCAGAAGAATTAAATGAGCGAAGAAAGCGCTGACGTAAAGGTTGTTTCCGATTTTGAATCCCGCAGTCGTGAAAATTGGGTTTACCTGTAGTGCACTTCAAAATTAACGCCTCTGGCCCGATTTTCGATCGACTAGTCACTCAAAAAGTACTGCATCTCATCGCAGCTAAGTACGGAGGGGCAGAGGGTGTGTAGCCGGCTTCGACCGATTTCAGCTTCTAAACCTGTAACAGAAGTAACAACACGTATTCTATTAGTCAACATCATCAAATTACTCAAAGGAACGAGTAATTAATTAAGAACGCCTACATCCCGAATGCCTCGGTGTATCCCCCAGGGGCAATTTCCGGCAATTACTTACTGACATTACATTCCGCTTTGCAAGATTTATGCAACCATTCTGGGAGAACTCTGAGTTTGTCAAATGTCTGGAAACCATGCTCAAATGCTCAATCTTTATTTATTTATTTATTTATTTATTTATTTATTTATTTATTTACAATTTAGGTCTCTCCAACAGCGTAAGCCAATTGGAAAATGTACAACCTCCTGCGGCAGTTATCAGCATTATTACAGTGACTGATGTGTATAAATAACCCACTAATTAAGTATTTTAATTAATTTCATTATTACCTTTTGACAAGATGAAACCGCATTTACGCATTTTCTTACTTGTTTGCTTAACTTTGAATTTTTGCAGCGGAAGCAATTGCATTACTTACCGCAATGAAAATTATGATTTTCAACTGCAGCAGGTTATAATTGGATTAAAATTTAATGTATATTTTTTTATTGAATTGAAATTTTTAATTTGAAATATTTAATGATTTACTTGACATTGAATTAAAAAATTGAATAAATTTTAAATTATTAGATATCTATAATAAAAAAAAATGGACAGTTTTTTATAAAACTAAATAAAATTATATAAAGTCAAATAAACTACTTAAATGATTGAAAAGTAAATCAAAAACCACCCTTTCACCGCCTGTATGAGTTGAATTACTGACCCTTGTTCGGGATCGTGACGTTATGGAAAACATTTATCATGCATAAAAAAATGGGATACAAACCATCTCAATTACATATTTTGGAAATTTTAGCGCCGTACACAAAAATTATGAACGAAGTGAATTTGACCCCCTCTCAAGAATCTTTGAATTTTAAATTCATTCTACTTACATACTTTAATTTGCTTAAAATCAACTTCAACAAGTATGCTCTGCTCGAAATTGGTGCTTACCTACTCGGAAAAAAAAATTAATAAAAATTACTATTTCAGTATAGTAACCGGATCCCATTCAAAAATAATAGTGATTTTTACTCAGCCAAAAAATACATTTTAGGCTACCTATAGAATTAGGTAAAATTTATTACTCTCATAGTAAAAATCGCAATATTTTTGAATGGGATCCAGTTACTTACTGTTTGAAATAGTGAAAATTAACCATAATTTTTTTTTCCATGTATGTACATATGTAATAAGCACTTGCAATCCACTTGGAATTTCAAAAAAATATATATAAAAACTGAATTTCCGCAGTTCACGTCAAACAGTAGATGGGTACAGGAAGCGTGAATTTTTCAAATTTCTAATCGTGAAACTACCGATGACCAAAAATATGGTTCAGAACCAATACGCAGCGGTTTTGAAAAAATGGCGAGTAATCGGCCAAGAAACTCCCCAACAAGCACCATCGCGAGCTAGAGTAAATTTGGGCAAACTTATCGACTTTTTTGAAATAACTGGAACTTCCAAAATGTCGCAAGAGGCTCAAGAACAGAATGAAACCACTTCTAGTCAGCTTAATCAGTTTAATTTGTTGAACTTGGATTAAGGCCGAAAACGCCGAATCTGCAGCTAAGAATTCGAATATGAACGAAACTCTCATCACAGATTTATACACTAAACTTTTCACCATCAAAAATGAAACTAAAATCAGAAACATTTTCATTACTCGAAACTTTTATAAATATGTCCCAATTGGCCTGAGAAATGCTAGACAGCACATTCATCTAACCACTTGATCATGCAATTTCAGCATTCAAGATGCTCGTATGGATTCTTATTTTTTTTTCAATAAAATTCATCCATACTTGATAATTTTTTACAAAGTGATGAGTTCAATTTTAAAAAAATAAAGCTAGCTTATACGCCTACTGTATATGACGTAGATGCGATTAATAGATACATGCTTACAAGTACATTTTAACTGAGTAACCTGGGCTGGAGATGAAAATCATTTAGAAACGGAGATTAAGCAACACATTTTTCTAAAGTTTATTCACTCGATAAGTGTATTATTTTGTTAGTGAATTTTTTACAAGGTGTCTAATTATTATTTTTAAGAATTACCTAGTTGTTTTAGAGAATTTAATCTGTATTTTACGAGTCGATATACTCCCCCCCCAAATAAGTTGGATGGTTTTGGTTTACAATATGAGATCATTGAGATCTCGTAAAATAACCTACGATCGGTTCTACATCTAGTCCTAAATTGCATTAGTTGGTAATGGATTGGTTTTGAGTAATCGATGTGATAGATTTCATAACTGTGATTTTCACCATCATGTTTCTTTTCATACCTGTGATTTTCACCATGTTGTTTCTATCATTCTGTTTTGAGTTATTTTACCTGTAATAACATCATTCGAATTGTTCAACTGAAGTAACTCGTGTTCAAAGTTTCTTGCTTGTATGTACTTCTTAAAAACAGCTGATTTTAG
Source organism: Planococcus citri (assembly GCF_950023065.1). Taxonomy (NCBI): domain Eukaryota; kingdom Metazoa; phylum Arthropoda; class Insecta; order Hemiptera; family Pseudococcidae; genus Planococcus; species Planococcus citri. The sequence goes on from NC_088681.1 coordinate 17,043,985, forward strand.
ATAGTCATTGAATTTTTCAAAATTTGCACCTTTTAAGACGTGTCGCGAAATGAAGAATAATAATCCCTCAGCTGAGAGAATTAAAATGAACTTCATTTACTATAACCAACATCCAATACTGTGATTTCATTGTTTTCGTTTTTGTTATAGTAAAAAAATTTCTAACTTTAAGATCTAATCTAAGTGTCGTGATTTAAAATATAACTAAAAATACAAATAAATGTAAAAAAACAATAATAAAATTTGTAAACGAGTTGTCGCAGTCGGCACGACGACAAGCGAATTTTCGTTGGAGCCCCATAGAGAATAGGCTGAGGAATGTTCCCCTGCTAATTTCAACGGGGTGTGGATTTTTTTTCAATTTTTTGATGTAAATTAATCTGAAACACAAAAAAAATTAGTACCCCGCATTCAGAACAAATCGCTCGTATCATTTCTGAAAATAACGTAAAGTGAAGAAATCTTAGTCAATGTGAAACTAAAAGAAAAATTCGCTCGTACAAATATTGGTAAAGGATGGTAGCGCAAGAAAAATTCACAAAACCAAACTTGAAAGAAAAAAAATCGATCGTAAATTCTGCAAGCGAAATTTACAAGTGAGCAAAATTTCACGAAAGTCATTCAGAAGCTTGGTTAAATTGCCATAAAAGCGATTTGAAATACACCCAATTACATTTAAACAAGAAAAACTTGAGAAAATTTTGCAAACAAAAATTATTATTAATTACGATAAATTGATCGAAAACTGTCTGAAGTTCCATTTAGTGAGAGGTTCTGTCTGATCATATTCGATTTGTCGAGGTCATCTGATTTGAAAATCGAATTTTCGATCCGTGCCACTGTCACTGCTACCGACTGAAGTGGAGATGAATCTATCAATTCCGATGAATTATCATTCTTGGCATCGCTATGTAGCTGTACCGAACAAAAATAAATATATTATTTCTACATTTATACAAAGCAGGCACACAAACGAATATTCCAAGAAATAATCTATAATCCAAGATACTTTAGTCGTAAATGTGAGACGACTAAGTATTGGTAGGAAATGCGTGATACTAGATAGCCACGCCAAGTACACTTCAATTGGGATTAACACATAGAGTCATGTACTTGGTATGTTCTCAGACACGAAATAAATTGATATGCGAAGCTGTCAATGAATCTACCCCGGCTTGATGCGCGAATGACTGGAACCCCCTGGCCGAACCATGGTGCCCGGTGGTGCTCCGCGAGCACCTAGTATTGGCTGCACCATTCCTGTCGGCTTTTGAGATGGATCCGCTACGAGTACTTTAGCCAAAGTACCCGCTTTAGCCATCTCTATGGCCTTCAAATCGTCCGCGTCGGTAGGCCTTTTCTCTTTTTTCGACTTAGGTTTTTGCAATTTTACCGCCTTCGCTTTGCCAGTCGGGGTTAATTTTGGTGGTTGCGCCGAGGAATCTGAAAGCATACCCGAGCTAGGATACCCTTTAAATTGAATTTGTCGATGCGCCCGGGCTCAAGTGAAATTGTTAATCGAAGCATATCGCGAGTGGGCTCGAACAAAGTTCAACTGTGTGAATCCGACTACGGAACCTAGAAACTTGGGTAAGATTTGTATCTGTTATTCACGCATTGTTCGATTTTTAAATATGACAAACCAAAAGATTATTGTTTGTGTATAATATCCTTACCAAAGGTTACATTTTTCAAAACAGCCATTTTAGCCTTATATACTTCTAAATAGCCTAGCGATGCATGCGCCAATCTCGTATGCCATAGAAGACCCAAGTTCTCACGAATAGTGAGAGAAGTTGGACTTGGACCTCCATCATCAGCATTTGTCAACATAGCTACCTGTTCCATCCTCACTATTGGTGGTTTGTCTTCGTCTGGTTTCGATGATTGGTCAGTCTGGGAGTTACCAGATTGATCTTTCATCTCAGCGTCGATGATTGGCTCTTCGACTGACGATTGTTCGGCGTTTGGTTCAGTCTCCGGTTGTTCGGTGTTATCAGCGATGAATACATGAGTCACCGAGCTAGGTGACTGTAGTATTGCATCTTCTGTTTTTTCCGACTCAACGTTATTTTCACCGTCTTCGCTTGTCAAGTCATATTCTGTCGAACTTCCTTCTAGGATGTCGTCGTCGAGAGGTTCGTTGGACCACTGAGAAACCGATGTAGGTCTCTCCACGGTCGGACCGAGCTCTGGACGGTAATAGTGGCTCGATACCTCATTGTCGGTCAGCTCAGGTACTGTCTGAGTCGTATTTCCAGTTGGAACAGGCGCCGAGTTGAATAGTTTTTAGGAAACATTAACGGGTACCTGTAGACCCCTTCGGAATCTGCGACAGGTCTTTCTGTAGGTTTAACACCATTCCACTTCAGCGTATCCTGGTGGAAATCCGCATTGTACATGGGAACCGAAGACACAGTTGGAAAGCGTGACAGTAGTATAAGGGCCTGTATAACACTACATTTTTTTTTTGGTCGGGTATAACACACTCGTAATTTTTCCAAGTCTCTTATCGCAGTTGTGGTTGCGATAATAATTCTCGTTAGCCACATTAGCTGGAACTACGATTATTTTGTATGCCTTGCATTGATTTTATCATATTCTAGCCGTCCGTTCGACAGAAAATATATTAACTTCCTCCTCATCATACAGGAGAAAACGTCGTTTTTGGACTCTTTGTACCGAAAGAGCCGAAATGATAAATTTTGAGCCAAATGGTGGTTATTTTGCTGTATACAAGAAAAAGGCGATACGTTCTGAGTAAGTTTGTACACATTTATTTGTAATCTAGTATACATAGGTACTATATAACAAATGGTAATGTACACTATCACGACATAATCAATAATTAATAAGATAAAGTAAAAAAAAATATATAGCATCTTCTTTTTCGCCTGAAAGTTTTTGTACAAATCGAAAGGAGAGTAAAAAAAAATAATAATTACTTTTATATTCGATCACTACCTTTTATATCACGAGTAAGTAAAAATAGAGAGCGTAATTTTTATGAGGTATTTATAAAAAGAATAAAAAAAATGCATTTATATTTATCACTTATCGACTACTTGACCAGTCGAATACTCAGTCTGCTGGCTCTTCGAGAACGATCTGCGGTACGGCAAACATTAGGGAGGCTGGGAGCCCCAAACCGATGATCCAGTTGTTTAAGGCATCCCAGCTCCAGGATGATATATACACCGTGTCTTCGACAATCGTGGCAACCAAATATAGAAATAGCCCATGAAACTCCTCAAACAGTGGCAATACATGTACTGTAATAAGAAAGCAAAAGGACACATGTTGGATTAGTATTATTTCTTGCGAATTTGTTCCTATCAATTTTGCATTTCATCAAAAATTTGGTTAAATCTTAATTTCGGGGTCGAAAATTTGTAGGCTAATTTTGATTTATTACTCGTGGATAATTTTTGGAGAGTTATACTGTTGTATAACTCTATTTCTATTGTGAATTGGTACTTACTAGGACCGATTGATAATAACGGTTCTTGTACCGCCTGTAGGATGGTAGATATATCGAAGGGAAAATCGGTTCTTGTACCGCCTGTAGGATGGTAGATATATCGAAGGGAAAATCGTTCGGTTGTTGGTGATTTTGTTGGTTTTCTTGTTGAAGTTCGGGACGGTCTCGTGGAGCGCACATCTTGAAGTTTCGTTGGTAGGATGTATATTTTTTATTTCGTAGAATAAGTCACTCGCGTTTTATTCGATTCTCGTAGATATATTATGCGAGACACGTTAATCTTCGTTTTTCACTTTTCACTACACTCGCGTTTAAGAAATTCGATCTAATTTGGAGTAATCGCGTGATTCTAGTACGAAGGGGAGACAGAATTTTCGATGTGAGATATTAGTACGCGTTGAGGTGATGTTCGACGACGAGAACTAAATATACAATATGCGAAATGAAAAAATTGATTTGATTTCGATACGACTAAAACGAAAGAAAAGCTATCTTGGAGACATGGTTTAGACAAAGTCGAGTATCGCGTATAGGTAAGAGAGAGATAGAAAGAAAAAAGCAAGTCGTGCTTATCTTTTCTCAGAACAACATCCGTTGAGGCGGCTACTGGACAAACGGATGACGTAATATTTTTTGCCTAAATTTTATTGCTTATTTTATGATTTTCTAATTTCTTAACGTGGTGAGTATGGGATCTTAATACGCTTGTTTGTTTTCTGTGCAGGTGTACCAGAGTTTGACAGAGGCGAAAATCGAAAAATGGCACGTGCGGGGTACTTTGAATCGAATGGTCTGCTACAAATTTTATGATTTGTAATGTGTGTAATGGGTCAATACATTCAATTATTATCCGTTGTTCCTTTGCTTTTTTTGACTAAGTATTAAAAATCTTATTTTGAAAAAATCAACGCTGGGATTCCAGCTCAGGGTGTTCAACTCGTAATATCCCTATCAGCATGCCCTTCGTGATGAGTTTGATCAAATTCCATAAATTCACCCTCTTCACTTGAATTAAGATAGTCCCCTCAACGAGGTTAAGGATCCGTATCAGCCGAATTTCAGTTTTGTAGCGAATTGGAAATTTGTTTCCAAGTAAAACTCGTCGCAGTGTGACGTAGTTGTTGAAAGATGAATTTTTGCATCGAAACACCACCTACAGGTGGTGGAAGGGTTAAACTACTCTTTTGCGTATTTGCATGTTAGCATTGAGGCATATCAGTCTAACAAAAACAAATACAATTCCTTAAGTTTATTACATAAAAGTTGTTACATCTAAAACAAAATTTAGTAATTGTAGTGACTGACAATAACGAAGATGATAATTCAATTTTTTGCTCACAGAATGTTGAGAGAGAATAACAGAAAAAATGAATAAAATTGTGTTTCATGAATTGTGTTCATTTTCAATTAGTATTATGTTCACAAAAATAAGCGTTGGAAATCAAGTACAAATAAAAAATATAGAAACTACTTAATGAATTATTACAGATTGATCTCTAACACTTTGGAATTTCCAGCATTGAAATCCCATAACAATAAATATTATATGTATTTACAGATGGCATAGGTTTTCGTAGAAGAATTTTCCTCTTTGGTTGTTGGAATTGTAAATAAATATATAGTAGATCTGTACTCTTAACAAGTACTGCCAAAGCTATTACTGTATGTAATGACTTACCCCGGCTAAAGGCTGATTAATATATCACACGAGTAGAAATTAGTAATATGCGAACACATGTCAGACTTTGTATATTAACACAAACACAATTATACAGAAGTATATGAAAATACAATAATACCTCTCGAATGAAGGACACTTTCGTCTGAATTGGCGTGCTGATGTTGGTTAGCAAGCATGATTTGTGAAAAAGATGCTGACAGTTTGTAATATAAACTGAGTCAGGCTTAGTCGGGTCTTCTTCATTAATCGGGCTAGTGGCGGTGACTGACTTGCCGCAAATGTCGCAGTCAATGAGTACAATTCCCACCATCACTGTTATTGAAGATTGATGGGGACCGGTGCAATATGAATATATGAAGCGTTACGATACAACAATTCTTCTATCAGTCGCGTAGAGTATTCTTCCAATTTCTCCATATGCTCTTTGTTAATGTCGTGATCACTCAGTTGTAGAAAGATGTTTGGGGGGACTTCACGAAAGTAGCGTTCGATATTTCCATGTATTTTATTATTAGACACGTAGCTTCCCCCAAAATCATTACTTATCCAATCGTCGGTGTATTCTTTGCTTTTTCTGGTGGCTTGCTTAACGATGTCATTGATAATTCCAGTCCCCATACACATAAAACCGCTGAGGAAGAAAATCGGAGTCACGTTTCTTCTCTTTTTCGAAGTTTTAGTGTATACGGACAGATAACTTGCAACGCAAGAAATACATTAACAAATGATAAAGTGCATAATTCTATGATTACATAATTTATTCATTGTACCAGTATTTGATTCCCAAGTTTGTATTTTATCAGAATTGCTGGTTTACTTTGCTGGTATGTTGGCTGTTCAGTTTCATTCATTGATGAAATAAGTCATCCATTTTGTAGTGATTGATGTTCTCCGTTAATTGGTCCCACCATTCCAAAAAATCGATCTTGATCCATTTCAGTAATTCGCCTGTTGAGGACCATTTCTCCGTTCCGATTCCAACTGTAACATAACATTTTACGATCAGCGAGACTGGTCTTACAGTTAGTGGCTTCACCTAAATGAAAAAAATGAAATTTCGATTGATGGACGCGATCCTAGCATATGATGAATAAACTATCAACGATAGAGTAAACTGTTCGCGCTGTGGGAACTGATAGTTTGTAGATTAAGTCGATGCTTGATATTGGCATTATGAGGATCGTTCCAAGAAATATCATAATGATCCTATGTAATTCGGCACCAGTACGCAGTTCGGCCGCATCTAATCCCGGGAAGCAAATTGTAGTACTCTGAGGGCCATTCTTGCTTACTCGATCCAGTCACTTTATGGTAGAACTAAGTCACGAGGTGTTTATACCGAATTCGACGGTTTCTCGGGGCCTCCGTACACCGCGATAATAAAACCCTCAAGAAGCCAATACTGGCCATAAATTATAATGGGTACTTTTGAATATCGGAACGTCCTCAATGCTTATTACTACCTTTATTATAGGTTTATTTGAATCGAAATACTTTGAATCGTATGAATGAAACAAAAAAGCAACTATAAGTTATTAATAACAAGCTTTGCTACTAAAGCTTTAGTTGGTGGATTTTTAAATGAATTACTTTTTCCATTCATCAACCAAACAATGAATCAGGGAGAACTCTCATTCATTGACTCAAAAATATAATAAAAATGTAGAATGGAAAGAAAATATGATAATATAGTACATAAAACAATAAATACGAACAATGATAAAATCTTACCAAGACAATACCCATATGGGAAATTCCCAACTTTGATGTAAAAAATTATGACTTTTTCAGCGGTTTTTTTGAGTGCGGTGTTTCCAGAATTTGCTCTGTATTTTGGTTGACGCGTTTCGCGGTCGATTTTTCGTCAATCCTGCACAGCTGCTCGAATAAAAAGAAATCAGAAAACATCTCGATCTTCTGAACTATCTTATATTGCACCGATGTAAATGAAGCAGAAAATGTTTTCTGGTGTTATTCTGGTATAAGTTCAATAAATCTGGGTGTTTACTTTTTTCGTGGAATCTTTGTGCACACATAAGTATGAATGAGAAACATTACTTTTTGATAAGCAGGAAGCTGCTTTTAAAACTATCAATAGTATTTATACTTGCGTCACATGTTATCTACTGCTCGCCAAAATGTACTTCCGTGAGGCTTATTGCAGTCCCGTGGTCAATTGATTTCCCACAAATCAGAAGGTTTTGGTTCGTACGAACCAAAACCTGTTGCTTCTTGTGGAAAGGATATGACTGTTTTCAACTTGTACTCGTCGAACAAATACAACACAAATTGAATGATAATACCACATAAAAATATTGAAATAAAATAAGCTCTTAAAAACTAAAAGAGTAAACATTTTCATTTTTCGTAACGATCAGTCAGTAACGTGTGCCTTCCTCGAAGATCGTCAAAATTCCTCGACGTGGGAGCAGTTGTAACACCGCGACGACTGAGGGTGGCATCTCTGAATTTTCACAAAACTTTTTTTTTTTGCTTACTTACATGGTTACTGCAGGGAATGAACTTAGATCTTCGTATTCTTTTTCTTCGAAGATTTTACACGGCGCTTCTAGTAAACGTGCAACACTACACCACGCTTCGGTGTCAGCATTGACATCAAGTTTAATTTGGGACAGATTCAAGGCTTCATCTTGATTTTCTAAATTTTCATTTATATGACAATTTTACCGATGCGTAAAAAAAATATATCAAAACGTAACCCAAAAATTGCATTGTAAATAAATTTCGAAAAAATAAACATAATCTTAAAACTAATCAGTCCAAGAAAAAATGAAAATAAACAAACAAAAACATACAGCCTGTGGCTGAGATGAAATAAATGCAAAAGACATACATGAACAAGAATACAGCAAAACAACATCAAATGAAAAAGCAACGTAATCACAATTAAATCATCATTGATTTCTTTTTTCGAAAAGGAATATCGATTCCCATTCCATTTGATGAGGTTATGAAAATTCATTATAGAAAGAATTACAAGTACCTTTTAAATAAATCCACACCGTAGAAGTCCAATCTAAACAACAGCGAAATTCAGGATCGCCTACACCACCGTGCAATATGATGTAGGTTACTAAGCTGCAGTATGACGACAACGTTGGCATCTCCACTGCAGAGTTGGCATCTCCACTGACACTTAAATTTCCCATCTGCTTTAGGTTTGGCTAATTCTTCGGCGCATGCCGCAATGGGTAAGCTCGTAATTGTAGGGTGTACCGATAGAAAAAGTATGGGAAAATTCTTTCTTCCATCATGTATTTTATTATGCAAGCAAATCTCTCTAGGGTATTTGTCCTGGTCTTGGAGTGCTGAGATCTAGGAACCGGACCCCTACACAAATGGAGCTTCACTGTTTTTCAGTCTTCTTCATCCAAGTCGGCAAAATCCCTTCGGAGTTGATCCAATCTGTCTTGCTGATTGCTCAACATTGAATTAGCTGCTGAGACAGCCTGACTCATGAAGTTATTAGCCCTTGTGACAATAGCTCCATTGGCCCTGATTTCTATAGAGGCCAAGATTGCTTCCCCATCACCAGCCCTCAAATCAGTGATCCAGTCAGGAGTGCCCATTACCTTCATATTCCTAGTGGCGGCTTCTACCACAGAATGGTGTCCGTAAGCCTCCCCTGAGAAAGGATGGTTGTTGACTATCCAATCCTGTATGGTGACCCTCTGGAACAACATAGCCTTTCTAGGCTTTTCCTTCTGGAGATAACCCGAGAATGATATGTAGTCCAAAGCTGAGCACAAAACAGTGTAGGCAAACATGTACTTAGCCCTTTCAGGAAGTGTCATGTCTTTACAGACTTGCTCCAGAATGTAATTTCCCACAAACTGAAAGCCTGCCCCACATAGAGGTCTCATGACATCTCTAACATCTTGGTCAAACTTTTCCCAGTTTATACGGGAAACAAGGGCAGAAATGATGTTATAACCCTGTATATAATTGTGGAGGTGGACTATGGCAATCATACGGCTTTTGGTTAGTTCCGTAGCCCCAATTTCACCCTTTGGGTCAATATTAATAGCAAAACCAGACTTTTTCAATGACTCAGTGATAAATTTAAAACCAAAGTTTAATTTATTGGAGGCTCTAGCATTCTTAATAGCCTCTGAGACTCTTTGTCCCTGCAATAGGAACTTCAAACAATAGTCTTTATTTGGTAGACGACCTTCCAAAGCAAATCTCTTGTAAGTGGCCCAAAGATTGAAAGGGGATGGAGGAGTATCCACCAATTCAAAGCACGGGATATTCAAAGGATTGTCTGTGACCATCCGTTGATATCCAGCTTCCTGGAGCAGCGGACTCACAGGGGCCTTGACAGCTTCCGTAGTCATATTTCGTTGTTCTGGAATCTTACGAGTGCGCTTAAAACACCTATACAGCAATTGATGGATGAAACTTTCCTCAGGGATTTCAGCAAATTCACCCAAGGCTAATTTGTCTGAAACAACTTGCTGAAAGAATCTGCAATGGCAGGTAGGGTCAAGATTTTTTGAGTATGCAATTTCAGCAGACCTATCCAATGTGGATATAAGTACTGTCTGGTCTTCCAAACTAATGGCTAAACTTATCAACTCTTTGGCACTATCAAGACTTGGTAGAGAAACTAAATAATCTCCAACAGATTTAGAAATGAGGGCTGCTCTGTCTGGGTATGTCCTACAGATATTTGATTTGTTCATATACAAAAAACTTGTTGTTGTTTACGTGCTTGTAATCTAGCTGATCTAGCCGATCTGCGTTCCATTCAGGATCGTATATTAACACCATTGTTCGCATCCAAATAGAAACGGAATGTTCGAATGATCGTTAGAAACACTCAACGCAAAAATCATTTAAAATTAATTATAAAACCAATTTTCCTCGTCGCCAATGTAATATCATGGCACTAGAAAGCATGCGAATACGTATATTGGCTTTATGTACAACTTACAGATACGTATAGCTATTTACAGTGTAGCTAGGTTGGCACAGCTTCATAATTTCTATTACTGTACAAAATCTCACACAAACCAATTAATTTTAAAGAGTCTAATCTCATATAAATCAGTTCATTAGGAGAAGTGTATGCAACTGTGAGATTGAAAGGAAAGGAACGCGCATTGTTGAAGGATGTGGTGTCGAGTCAGTTGATGAATAAAAGTGGTCTCTGTATGCTCTGCATGTATGTAGAGTTGTATTAATTGCGACGATTAATTGGTACATTCACAATGGCTGCTGCTGCAACGAGTACAAAACAAGATCATAACCAACGATTGATGACAATAGACAAGGAAGGGATAAGCTGTGATACGGAGAGTTGAAGAAAGAAGTTCAAGTCTAGATTACTTGTACACGCTTGTGACTCAGTTTTTTTTATGTGGTTGTATTGATAGAGGGGAAGCAACAACAGTGGTTCGTGCAAAAACCTCTTAGGTTCCGAACAGAATGTATGGAACTGATACATTGTTGTGTGTTTACATAAGAAGGATGTAATACGCATTTTGTTTGTGTAGGAAACAAAATGTATTTTTGAGAAATTTGGGAAGGATTAAAGATGTACAGTCACTTCAGCTTATCTATTCTTTCTTCATTCTTCTGCCATATTTAAGATTTGCAAATAACTGATGATTAATTGGGAAAGTGAAAGCAAAACAGATTAATGATCATCGAAGAAATTACGCAAAAAAGTGATAGAAAAGTGTGATAAAAGAAAACAAACATTATTTTTTGATTTTTTCTATTATTTCAGAAAAAAACAAGCTATTTTTAAAACTACAATAAAGTCAAAAGAAACATTAACAAACAATTGAGAACTTTGATGCGTTAAAAAATGAAGTATAGGGACCATTAGTAAAAAGTGATTCAAAATAAAGAATATTTCAAAAATTGAAAATAAAAGTTACAGATTGAAATGAGAAAAACAGTGCAGAGGTTGAAATTGTATGAATAGCTTAATCTTTTTCGCAAATTCGGACAGTAAAAAAGATCAAATGATATTGTGCAATATTGTTTTTATTTTCATGCCTGGGGGGATTCCAGCATGTCAATTCAATCTTATTAAAGGTTGATGTCGAGATAATATTTTCCTTTCTCGATTCTCACAATCTTTCTGTGTCGCAAAGAGTTTATAACATTGAAAACCTCGACCACGACAATATATCCAGCACCTCGTTCCCCCCGTACAGCGTATATCCGCCCAGGGCGAACACCTTGTAGTGGGGAAGTATTGCAAAAGTGGTAAATCACCATACCGAAATTTGATCACCTCTGTTTGCTCGTCCATGATAGCTATTTTCCTGCGAAGTACTTCATTTTCATTTTCCAGCGCTGTTATTTTACTGCGGTGTTCAAAGGATGTAATATTGGTATTAAAGTAGTGAATTTTCCAAACGTAGCAACTTACTTTTGGGTAGGATTTCACTCAGCTTGCAACCTCCTTTTTTCTTTAATATGTTGCAAACCATCTTCTGGGAAGCTGTTAGTTGAAGTGGAAAAATCAAATATTAAAATACAAAATAAAAACTAGCTCGAACGCAAATTTTTTTCGATACGTTGGTACTTGTTTAACATCCAGGCTTCGTATACTAGATCCTTCAATCAGGGTCCTCAAAATCATTAAAACCATGGCCCCTTATGCAGTCAAATCGAACCGGTATTTGTTTTTTCCTGTTAGGAACTGCTGCGGCGTGGTCCGCTAAATAAAAAAAATTAAAAAAAATAAAGATTACCACACGGTTCTTAACTTGAACCATAAGGCCCTATATTGTCAAGGTATGCCATAAACAAAGTACTATTATACTAACCTTAAACCTAATATAGGAAAACAAGATATTATAGATGTGAAAACCTAATTCGAACACAAACGTTGGGCGCCATCGTAAATATTAGGAAATTTTGGCAAATATTTTGTCTTCGAATATGCACACAAACATACAATAACACAATGCATAAATGTTTTTATAATCAAGAACAATTTAGCTACCTTATCGGCGTCCATTATCGTCATCAACTAGCATAATTCTTCGGATAATCCAACGTACACGACTGCAAACTGGCCGACAATCTAATCGCACTTAACTACACTTTAATTATATCACCATATAATAATAAAAGTCCAAAAAAATGGAAGAAAAATGAATAATAGGTTAATATAAAAATTGAGTATTCGTTTATTAATATAATCTACAGGTAAAAATATTGTTTAAAAAAAGAAAACGTCTCAATCTAGGTTCGTACTAAACATTCAGCATTCGGGAGATGGTCAGCAGGAATTTCGGCATGACTTTCCCCTTGATTTCATATCTTTTCCCGGAAAAGAAGTGTTCAGCATACACGATGGGATTCCTGTAATTATTCCATTTGTATTTCTGCATACTGATGTCCTTGGTGTAGAAAAAGTACTGATGATAGATTCAGAGTAAATGCATGTCATTGCAGTGGACGGAATTACGCTCGAGCATGAATCCAGAGTATCAAATTTAGATCCAGTTCTGCCATGATGTAATGCCCTCCATACATGTTCAGCGAATTGAATCAAGAGTGGAAAGCGAGTACTTCTGCATTTACTGATTTTTTGGTCATGTCGATGTCCGGCGTAATCAGCAGCGGAAACATGTACAGATCCTCTTTTAGTGTCCTTTTCAGCGTTGTTCAGTTGTAAGTCTTGCAGTCTTGTTTTAATATCCAGCAGTTCAGTGTCTTTCGAATTCACTTCAAGTACTGGTTTTCGATCGCTAAATTACAAATAGTGTTCCCTTCGTGACATCCGTCGCGAACGTCAACAAAACAATTAAACAATTAATAATAATAAGCCGACGAAAACAACGAACTGTCACACATACAACAATAAAAACATCAATATTAATACGTGGTAAGACGATGAAAGAAAAATAATTCCCAAACTTTATATATCTTGAAACTTCTTTCGCTTCCCAATATACAGTGTATCGATCGTCGAATACCTCGTGTTTTCTTCTGATCGTTCTGCTCGTCAAGCTTTCTGTCCTGCCCATATATTTGATGAGTTCTGCATTTGGAGGTCTCGTTATGGTCGTGTGAACGCCACGCAAGCGTTTTTGATACAAACGATGAAATTGTGGTCCGCTTGCTCCAGCGTTAGTTTTGATCTTCTTCAGCTTCACGTTTGGGTTCCGCAAATGATTCAGCAGCCTCCCGATGGACTCATCGTCCATGCTAGCGTCTGTCCGGTACTTTCGTAATTTGAGCACTTGAAAGTTGCTCAAAGGTTACTCCGATAACGTTGGGAAAGTTATTTTAATTATTTTCATTATATGTATGTGTGTATACTATAATATGCATGTATGCTATATGTGTGTATGATGAATGTATGTATATGTGTGGATTCGAAACCTCGTTTAGCGGAGCACGCCACCACCGACGGCCACTAAGACAGTGCATAATACCAGATTATCTTTTTTTGATAATGTCGTCGGACTACCATTTCTTTACACGAAAATACTTTGAAAATTTTACCTATAGTATACAGTCTCGTCATCGGACGACAGTACTATTTACACAAAAATACTTTGAAAATTTTACCTATAGTGAACAGTCTTGTCGTCAGACGACCACATTCTTTACACGAAAATACTTCTCCATACTTTCAACTTCTCAAATTACGGTGAACAGGACGTATGTTCACCATATGTAGGCTTCTTAAAGGCGACCAAGTAAACTTTGGAAAGCTTGAGAACCCTCTCAAAGTTGATTGCGTTCATTTGGAATATTTGGACTTGAAAAAATAATGGGAAAATGAAACTTATGCACTCATTTTCTGTTCTAATCAATTTAAAAAAATTAAATAATTTATGAATATTAAATTTGATAATTTCATTATATTAATTCTTACCAATGAAATCAATATTATATTCAACATTATTTATTTTAATTAAAAATTTTAATTGAATATTTAAAAAATCTGATATAAATTCAAAAAATAGGACCTTTTTGCACACTTTTCTAGCTGTCAAAAATTGGTGCTTTTGAGTATACCTTTTGGCCCCGTCAAAACATGGAACTTTAGCATCCCCACAGATGATGAGGGCCATCGTATGTCGTTGATCATTTTCATCTTAGTAAAGTGATCAATATCCACACATTTAGTTATTTCGATTAATTTACATATGAACAGCTTTTATATTATATTGTTTCGATTTGTAACATTGAAATAAGTGAGATCACCATGTTAATAAATTGCCTATTTTGTGCGCCGTAAATGCACATTACCCATTTTACTGATGAAATACTACTATTATCCTTCCATGTTAATAAAATTGCCTAAGTTGTCCGCCGTAAATGCACATTATCTTTAATAGTTTTCCTTGAAACATAAACTTGCCGACGTTTCCTGGTCGATTAAGACGAGGGTCTCGTCGGCTGGTGATCGGTGCTGCATCTCCCAAGTTCGGTTCAGCTAATACAGGTACTGGTGCTGGTTCTTCGTCGATTAATCGCCACTCAGGTTCGGGTACATATCGTTGTGGTAATGGACCACGTACGTTTCCAGGACGGTTCGCTTCTCATAAACGCTCGGCAACTCGTTCGTCGATTTGATTTTCTTGATTTAAAAGACATATTAGGCGGTTAGCGAGATAAGTAAAGACATTTTTTCTATAGTAATTTATCGTACGCTACTACTCTCTTACCCATTTCGTCGTTTAATTGTCGAATTTGGTTTTCGAGTTCGGTAATTCGTTGAGTGAGGTCGAAATTCTGCTCACATGTAAGCTCCAATTCATTGTCGAGATTTAGTCCGGCTCTGCCCTGAAATTGAAAACAGGCGAGTAAATAAATTAGGCACCTAATTGTAAGTTATGCATTTACTTCAGTAGGTACCTGCATAATTCACGGTATTCGTGATATGTTTTGACGCAAGTTGAATTTCTGATTTTTTCATTGATGAAATCATTGATTTTCTTTATATAGGTAGGCAAAGGAATATCTAGTTTTTTGTACATGTTCAACTTAATTTTCGCATTATTTATTCTTGGTCAGATATACATTAACCAAGTAGCATCAAACTTGCTCTGGTGATAGAGAATCTGCTGGAAGTGCTCCTTGTTATAGGTCTGTAGTTTGACCACCTTGAACACATGGCCAATGCTTGCTTGTAGTAAATCCAATGCATATGGAGATGCATAGTCGTGACTATAAAGTCTGGCAGCCTCCTGCAAACTACTGATGTCCATTTTATCTCCTACCACTTCTGACAAGCTCTGACATTTTGATATTATTACAAAACGCGCCAAATTACGAACCCTTTGCCGTAAAGCATCATATGATGCCTTGTGTGACAGGCATTTATTCAACTCTGCCTCACCATATGCAATAAGAAGCGTATCCTTCAGGATAACTTTCCGCGACGTTCGGCCTCAGCGAGTTTTTCCTTCAAGCGATCAATTTCCTCGTTTAAATTTGCCAAGGCGATCTCATGTGCTGCTTTCAATGAGATTGATTACTCCTGGAGTCGTCTGATTTCGTGTCCCAAAGTAGTAATTTGTTCATCCTTTTCGCGCATTAATTGTTTTAATAAACTATTCTCGTTCGCGATGGGTACCGTATCCAAGCTATGGCTAGGGAGAGGCAGCGCTATGCCTATCGGTTTACGACACTCTTTAAATGGGCATAAAGCTGAGACAGCGACAACTGTGTTGTTCAAGTATATCACATTCGTCTCAACCTGACTGAACACCTTGGCTGCTGCAATCAATTTTTTTGTCATGTAGAAGTTGACAATTCTCTGAAACAGAAATTCATAAAACATCACAAATGCAACAATTACAGAAATGAAAAATGATGAATGAAAAAAAAAAGAAATAAGGTACATAAATAAATAGCAGAGTCATTTTTTGTCAGAAATAAATTTTATTCGAAAATAAATTCGACAGCTTAAGTCTACTTACTAAATTCTAGTCATCTTATATCTACGTAAGCTAAGCCTGCGGTTGAATTTTTCGAAAATGTTGCGACTGCGTCGCTATAAGTTGAGTCTATGACTCAAAACGCGAGGTTCGATTTCTTACTTAAATCCATTCGAATCCGAAATTTAGGAAAATTTCTTGGATGGTTGTGATAGGAGCTCGTAGTCTTCGGCGTACTTGTCCGTCGATTTTTACCGTAGTCGAAATTGAATCCTCGCTTTGATCATCGTTACATTCGACCGTGATGGAATATCCTCCGTTTCTGGAAATCTCCGTTTCATGGAAAATGCGCAAATTTTTGGTCCAGCGCAAATTTTTGGTCCAGTGTAAAAACATTGGAATCGGTATGGATTCTATGGCAGAATCATCGTTGCTTGAGAAACTGATTCGAATTGTACCTTCTTGACGACGTCTCAGTACTCGTAATGTAAATTTCTGGATTATATTGGAAAAAATTTTCGCGTTTTCGCCAGATTTGGGTTATTTGTCAAGTAGGAAATGCCAAATCGGGGCTTATGAGGCATTTGGAGAATTTTGGAATGTCCGGGTAAGAAAATTTTTCAAATTTTTTACTAGTCAGTGTTACCTCTATGGATAGAGTCCATTTTTTTGGTTCTTTTGAAACCTGTTTTATTGTTCAAAATGGAATTCCTAATGAATGTTTCCATATTAATTTTTCAATATGATTTCAACCGGATTTTTTTGTTGTGGGAGGAGTAGGTCCTCCCCATTCAAGAGCCCTTGAAGGTCCTTTTGGTACACATTTAGAATGGTGATCTCATTTTGCGTTTTTTCGTCATCTGTCATTCCCTAAAAGAGAAACAAGGAAAAAAATATGGTGTTTGACATTTCTCAAAGGTTTTGTATTCCTGTTTGTGTTGCAGATATATTCTGTAGGTATTACATTATACTTACTATGATTAAGATAAAGAATCACAGGAATTATAAACATAGGTATAAAATAAATTAAACAATATTAACATGTCCACATTGTCCACTGATCTACTCCACTCTAGTGTTTGCAAAATAGGTGCTTCGCCAAACTCGGCTTTTGCCGGTATCTGACTCCGCAAATTTTTTCGCAAAGTGCACATGTGTAGGGCTTTGTTTTTCCTTTGGTACACGATCATATGCCAGTATACCTTAGTTGTATTCTTTTGTCTATGGCTGTCTTCTCTATACAAGTGAACTGTTGGTGGGCTTACGATTCCAACTTCCTCCAGGCTGGATCAATTAGATCTTCATGCTTTCAGCTATTATCTGTGCTTTAGCGATATTTTATAACAACAATGGAGAAGTTGATTAACAATCAGCATAGAAGACTGTTGATTAAATCGGACCTGCAGGGGAACATAACGCAGGTTCGCCTATCACATCGATATGGGATCGTCTGGTCCTAAATTACGAATTTATAAATACCTACTCAAACCTATAGTTGAATAACATATACATACAACTTCAAATATCAAAGTGTCACATTATCAAGTCAAATTTGATGATCTTATCACTCTGGTTCTCAATCATGTTTTTTAGACAAAATAAAACCCAACTGCTCGATCCTATTCTTTAAAAAATGGGTTTTTGTAGGGTTGAGCTTCAATCCTGCTTGTCTGTTCGGTAACAGCTGGTAAAATAAATAGTTTATTTATTAGTTTTAGGTATATTCAATTGGTCCCTACGGCTGTGGGTGTTTGCATATTGACATATGCAAAGCACCTAGCATAATCGCGAAAGATTTTCACCATACTTACATTCGCTTCTTTGATGTTGATTTTCCATTAAAAAAAAGTATTCATTAATTGAGGCATTGGAACTATCCCTATAGTCGAAAGGTCTCTACATAGGTATTGTAATATGTGAGTCTGCTTTCTGTGTTTTATATGAAATGCACTATACTTACGTTCAATCAACTGTTGTTGATTTTCCATATTCGACTCCATTTCCGTTAGATAAAAAAAAGGATGGAATAGACGACAATCTCGCTAGTGCAGAGTTGTAATTTTTAAAGATAAACTGAAGTTTACTTTACATATTTTCGTTATGTAATTCAAAAAGAGTACAGAAGTTAACTTTTTTTTTTACTTTGGAAACGCCATTACAATGTCCTTATCTTTTCCAGGAATGTTTCGAGATGGTCGTAAAATGACCTAACCGGAAGGAGGCAAGTTTCAAATCGGTCATCCATCGATTTGTTAATTTTTTAATTATTGAAAAAATGTTGTCCTAAATTCGTATTTTTTCAGAAAATATAGCCAAAAAAATGAATGAATCAACTTGTATCATACATTCCATTCGGCGTTGTAGCCCTCATTCGCCGCCGGTTCCGTATCAGCATGTTTTCGTATTATAGGAGCGCTTTTCACAATTATGGTGGACAACGCAGCAGGGAATCGATTGTGGTATTCATTTTTGTGGAGAGCGTGGAGACTCGAATAACGAATTGAATACGAAGTTCTACATCAATAACTAAAGAGGTTTCCTGTTCAAGTTGAGCGAGATCGGCATCTATGCCAGTTTTAAGGCTTGCATAGTCATGGCCGGAAGAATAATTTAGAAGTAGTGTTATTCTGTATTGTCGTAGTATGTAATCAAAGAAGGAATCATTTTATTCAACTTTACTAATACTTTGCAATGAGGTCGCGATACATCTATTAGTGATTGAAATTACCAAGAGGACAATGTGAGTAGATGAATACTTCTATTTTGTTTATTTCATACTATCAACATATAACGTATTTTGTATATTATTCTTACGCCTAAACAATATAACATCACACATTCAAAAAGAAGGAATATCTAAAAGACGTTTTCGGTCGGCATTTTTTGCCTATCACTTTTGATATATGCTCTAGGGCTAATACTAAAAATAGATAAATGCATAAAATTGTACATCTTTCAAAATTAACAAAAAATATAAAAATATGAAAAAATACAAAAGAATATTATAAGTCTTTCACTCTTGTGTACCGTATGGATAAGATATATTATCGAAGCTCGATTCCTGTAGATGTTTTTACTCGTTCGTAATCGCTTTCGTGTTTTTTCTTCTTTTTTAGTTCGCTGGTTGTTGTTCTAAGACATTAGGTTCGTTGTTTTGTGGATTTATTGGTTCCGCAAAGGGTTGGAGGTTAAGGGCCATCGCCGGAGGCATCCCTAATGATAGCAGGAAGTCTTGTATCCTGTTGTGCTCCTGCCAAGACGCGTGGATAGTTCCGTCGTTCGCACGGGATCGCGAACTTTTATCTAATGCCGATGAGAAAAAAGGAAAAAGAAAACAAAATGATCTATTCGCACCGTATATCAGTCGCGAATTTGTAAAATGGTTTTTAAATTCGGTTATATTACCGTTTACGCGATATTATTTCTAATGGCGAGAGAAAAATGGATAATTACACGAGATAGATTAGTATAGTATTGGCTTAGACCAATGTTGTACTGCTACTGAATGTATGCGAAAACAAAATCACGACAAAGTCGAGACAAGGAGTCGTTCGATAGAATGAGAAAAAAAAAATATCAAAAGATAGGTCCTTATCGCATTGTTCCTAGAATCGTATCCGTTCCGCTGGAGACGATCAAAAGGAGGTGACGTGATTTCTGTAGGATTCGATCACATTAGGAATGAACACACAACACAAGAACTCAGATGATATGAACTTAGTAACTTACTTACCAGTACAAAAAGTAGTGCGTAGGACGTATCGGGCCAGTAGTCACTGAATGTCCCTTCTCTCTTGATTATGATTATTGTGACACATACCCGGAATAATGCCGCCACTACTGGTCCATTATATTCAATATATTTGTGAATTACTCCACAGATAACGAATAATTCGTGACTTTTTCGCTGTAACATGGCATTTTGATGGCTGGTCCACCTGTTCTATACCTACACTTTTTGATCTGAAAAGAATTTTCTTTTTGATCATGTACGTTCATGTATATCACAGTCGTGGCACAGGAACATATGATAAGATAAGTATGGACAACGAAATAAGTGATAATAAAAATTGAATTCAAATTGTAAACCAAATGACACTATTTTTCACTACACATAGGACACTTTTAAAAAACTTGAATACATCTACTCCGATGATTTGAAGGGTTGTAGAACTTACTGAAATTTTGCTCTTTTTTTTATCCGTTTTCAAGTACTTACCAAACGTAAAAAAATGGCAACAAGTTGAACTTTAGAATTGGTAAACGCGGCTGAAGACATGTAGTTGCCAACTATTGAATATTCGCGAATCATCTTCTGAAATACCTGCGTCTCGCTATCGCCGGCCGTCTGCCCATGAGGATCGCATTAGCTATGGCGAATAGTCTCCTTACGTACGCGATCTCGCCCACTGTCAAATATAGCGTAATCACATTCATGTCGGCTTCTACTCCACACAGGTATCTTCTCTGGCCGAAGATATCCGTATACAAATCTGATACGTTTCCTTGCGGTAGGCATTGCTTTTTCGCGGCCTGATCTGGGCTGCGCTCCTGTGACGCGTTGCTCGACCTGTCAGAGTACTTCCGTGTACGATTGTAAGCTGCGCGTTGCTGTTGCTCGTGACTTATTTTTCTTAAATTACTTTTTTAATTAAAGTTTAAGTGATACATTTTAAAATAAAACAATTCAATCAAAATGAAAAAAATAACTTCTCTGTGAACACTAAATACAAACAAACAAAACCTGTACAGTTATGCAAAAAAAAATTAAAAATATACTTCGCCGTGAATTTGAATTAGAGATTGTCTTCATTACTGGGTGAGATTAATCTATTTCGAAGTTTACGTTAATAGGCTATTGATATGAACGTGTCCAATAATGAGAAAACACATTAAAAACTGAAAATGAAAAAAGACCGATAATTTTTTAAAAACCAGTCCATTTGAAATTAACATGGAAAAAAGATGGCAAAAGCCCAATTTTTATTAATTTGCATCTGAAAAGTTGACTTTTTTACAAAAAAAAGAAAAAAAAAGAGCAAAGAAAACAGAAACCAAAAAAAGAAAGATGGCAAAAGCCCACTAAGCACATAAGAAACTAAAAATGAAAAAAGACGGCAAAAGCCCATTTTTTCTTCAAATTTTCATCTGAGAAGTTGACTCTTTTACGAAGAAAGAAAAAAAAAGAATAAAGAAAACAGAAGCAAAAAAAAAAAGAAAGATGGCAAAAGCCCACAATTTCAAATTGTATGGTCCAAAGAGAATTTTTTTCTCGAAATATTTGATCCGAGAAAAATACCAGCCCATTTGAAATTGAAATGAAAAAAGACGGCATAAGACCAATTTTTCAAAAATTTATATCTGTGAAAAAAATTGCTCGAAGAATAAAAAGTGAAAGGTCAAAAGAGTTGTTTCAAAAAAAAAACCTGCAATTGATTTGCAGAGAAAAATGAAAAGAAAAACATGAAAAAGGTTTTTAAATTATGATCACTATCACTTTTATCTTGCTCTTCAGAATGCGCTGATTCTTCTAAGAAATTTCGTCATCTTTGTGGTCCCTTTTAGACTGCTCCAATTGACGAATCTAAGCATAACAATAAAATATGTATAACAAGTTACCTACTCATTAGACAATAAATGTAATACAGTTGAACAAAAAATATGGATCTGATATAAAATTAAACAAAACACGTGGAAAGATGCAAAAAATCGCACGACATTTATTAAATTTTTAATCAACATGAAATTTTAAATACTTATCCTACTCCTCAACCAGATGTTGACGTCACGTTGACCTTTGTCGGCGTTTCGTCGCAGCTGGAATTACAAAATACTCACATAAACTGCATCTCCGGTGTTGCATTCATCAATTTAAACTCAGTGGACACATAAATTCATAGTCGTTGTCCTTACGGACAATGAAATTTCAATCACGCCAATAAGTCTTATTCACTGATTGCAAGAGAGTTTTTTCAAAGCTTAAATGCTTGAACATTTTCTGCTAACTGCAGTCTCCTTGAAAAAATTGAAGGACAAAGAAAACAGAAGCAAAAAAAATAAAGATGGCAAAAGCCCACTGTTTTGAATTCCATGGTCCAATCCAAAGAGAAAGCACATTAGAAACTAGAAATGAAAAAAGACGGCAAAAGTCCAAGCCCAAATTTTTTTAATAGAATAATTGATCAAAGAAAATACCCAGCCCATTTGAAATTGAAATAAAAAAGAGTTGTTTCAAAAAAAAAAAAAAACAATTTGCAATACCAAGTTCATTCCAAGACCTAGCTAGGTACTTGGAGGATAACGAGGTAGGCACTAGCCTGCCAAATTCACTTCAAGTTGTGAAACATGACGAAATATAATTCAAGTTGTGAAACATGACGAAATATAATATTACAGACGAGACACCTACCTACTTAGCTATATTGAATAAAATAAGCTTTAAAATGCCACTGTAAATCTGAGTACACATATCAATATCAAAAGCAAAAGCGATGCATATAAAAAAAAAATAATCAAATAGAGTATGAAAGTTGAAAATATTTGAAGACTTACATGATTAAATTTGATCACCATCAAAACTATCTTCGCGAAGCCGACGGACATATTCACTACTAGAAATTTGAAATTATTTCGAAATTAATTAATCGCGATTCGTGTTAATTAATTCGAATATAATCGCGAGTAATTTCATTAATTCGCGTAATAAATTAATAATTAAAATGGTTAAAATCGCGTCGCAGAAATCGAAAAATAAATTAAATTTAATGAAAATATTTGAGAAGAATAAAACATAACAACAAAATATAACAAGTTACTCATCAAACAATAAATGTAATGCAGTTAAACAAATATGGGTCTGATATAAAATTGAACAAAACACGTGGAAAGGTGCAAAAAATTGCACCACATTTTTAAAAGTTTCAAGTTTTAATGAATATGAAATTAAAAATATGTACTTACTTATCGTTCTTACTTGGCAAAAATATATCACTTGAACATAAAACGAACTTGTTACAAAAATCACATGTTGAAAAAAGATAATTAGAGAATATTACTAAACGTTGATGTAATGTAAATCACCGATATTTTTTAAATTTTGGACTCCCTTTGAGGGTTCAGCCCCCCCTTTGGCCCCCTCAGGGTGTGCTGTGAGCTCTTCAAACTGATTTATGAATATCGGCATATGTATAACGTTCCAACTTCGCTTAAATTTTCTCTCCAAAGTGGGTCTTTATCAATTCTTATGAGTAGATGGTCTACATTTGTCCATATACACAAAATACAATAATTGTTTTTACAAATATAAATTTCTCCTTGTACTTGATCATAGTACTCATGATCGCGAATATACGATAGTTTGCACTTTGTTACGCGTGCAGTTAAGTTCCAGGCAGATATCATGGCGAAACTGCTTTGAAGCAACCGCATCAAACAGCCATCGCGCTGACATCACCGTGACAGAGTCTCGTCATGAGCATATCTGGCCGATATTTGTGTGACACAAGCCATATCTCGGCATATCGAGAAGATTTATTTTTAAGTCTTGAAAAAACGTACCGATGTACTGCAACTCTTGATCTTAGTATGGGTTTGAGGCAGATGTACATACAATATCTGCCCTCATCCATCTCCGGCTGTGTCAAGAAGGGCTGCGTCGAGTACTGCTGAGACGGAACAAAACAGTTTATTTTTTATTACTCATTACTGATGGTTTTGAGGGGGAGGCGTAACTGATTAGCCTGATTGATTACATCGTAGATCGTTGTTGGGATTCATTCTTCTAACTTGTTCGAATATTGCTTGGTGCAAATATTCAATAATTATGTTCACAGGTTCCAACAAAAATAAACCGTCGTTTAGTTTTTGTCTTGTTATAACAGTTTTCAAATAAAAACAAAATGAATAATGGAACTGAATAGTGAACAGACGCTCGGGAGTTCGGGGTTCTCATTGCTTCGTTTTTCTATCAACCGCAGGTATCGCTCGATAGGCTGAAAAATTTGAAAATTTAGAGTACCGTACAGAGAAAATTCGACGGTTGTATGATCATACTTACATTATCCGACAGCCAGGCCTTGTAATCTTCCCCTACAACAGAAGAAATGATTTCCGTTCCTATTAACGAACCTAGCAGTCCTAATCGAGTATCGTCAACCTGCAAAAAAACATGTTACGCGAAATGGTTAATTAATTAAACAATGAGAAATTACAAAAATCGTGCATTTACCTCTTCTGGCTAAGCTTGTCTGAGTGCAGGGTTTCAAACTCCGTGAGATCCACGTACACCCCAATGGAACGGTCCTGCATTTCTTTCTCAATCTTCTCATTCTGCTCCGGCGTTGTGTCGTCGTGTTGTCTTCAGTTACATTTTTTTCTGTCTGTAAAATTACAGATTAATTTGTGAATTAGTCTAATTTTAGGTAAAAATAACGAGTTTTTTGCAACATCAACGTACACAATGTATACAATATTATTACATTACCAAAATTATGAATCTGCCTCTTGAATCTTCAATTCTAATCAATTACCTTATGTAGGTAAAAAACTCAAAATACTAGAAAACAAAAGACAATATTAAAAAATTGAATGAAATATTCATTTTACCTCAGGGTCGTCATAACAGTGGCTTTTTCAAAACATTGCGAATGGAAGAGATGGCCGCATTCATTACTCGCCACAATTCCATGTGTTGGTTTCTTTTCGTCAAATTTATGCTGCACTCATCGCAAATAATAATTTCAAAACTTAGGTTCTCTTGTTCAGAGATTGAAATAACTGGATCTTCTTCAGTCATCGTAGATTCGTTGGAATATTTCAACCGGTTTATGTAGGTATACGTTATTACGAAATCACATTTTAATGTCACCTTATTGTTAACACTGCAACAATAACGAATAATTGAGAATTAGCATATACTTAATAAATAGCCATACCTTATAATCCAGTTAATGTAATCTTGTTTTGTTTCATTCTTTCTCTATAAAATTCATTAAACTGTTTGATGGAGACAACAAAATGAATAACGTAATGATGGTTTAATAATCAATTTGAACTAATAAACAATCGCGATGAATTATCGATCAATCTGGCATGAAATTACAATGTGTAACCGAAACAGTAATTAAGCATTCTTGAACGCGAACTTCTGGCGGACTATCAATTCTCAAATTTGTCAAATCAAAAGGGTCTAGCTCCGGCTCTGGGTACCCTGGATCTATATAGGGTGCGTTTTTATGATCAAACACCCTCTTTAGACCTCCAGAGACCTTCCTGAATTTTTTCCACATTTTCGAGTTCAATTGTCATTGCATTTTTAATGTCACGATATTCCATTAAATTTGGAAAAAATCGTTTCATCATCAGTGTGTAGTGAAACTTGTGGCGAATAGGAAGGAGTTCATTATTTGGACCTAATTTTGGACAAACATAAGGTTTTCCTGTCTTTTCAACATATTCCGACTTCCAGGAATCTCATTGCTGGGGACCTCCAAAATATTATGCGCGGGTCAGAAGCTATGTGCATGTACATATTTATGCGAACACAAAGGATAATTAGGTGAAATTGTCATCCGAAGATGTAATTGCGTAGATCTATGATCTTACGTTGTTTTGTTCGAGTAAAGGAGTGCTTCGTATTGTTACAATATTCAGCATGTACTGAAAAAGCATATACTTTTTTGCATCTGTCTTTGAAATCTTGAGCATGTCTCATGATCATCAGTAGATAGTAGTCAATATCATGCAACGTAATTATGAAATTTAAAAATTTTGATATACCTATATGATTTTTTAAAAATTGAAAGAAACACTATAATTAAACACTTACCAAATCGTAATCACTGTTGCGTTTTATTCAAAACTTATGCTACTATCAATTTTTGATCACTTGTTCTCGGGGATGGAGCTGCTACTTCGGTAAAATTCTGGTCAAGATATCTGCATAAAATGATCTACACAATTTGGCCAGAATTACCAATGCTTTTTATTTAGCTGCTCTACTTTTATTTTATCAAAGGAAAACGGGAAAACACAAATACATACCAAACTACAACAATTAAAAACCTTTATTAAAAAAGGTCTCAATAAATAGATATGCACGATGATATAATACTGCTAAAACGCAACATTTTTCTTTTTTAAATTTAAAAACCAATCCATCATGCCTAAAATTGTAGCCTTGAAGAAATCCTGCTACCCAATTAAAATTAAAAACATTAGTCAACAACTCTTAATGAACATGCACAATTGCACAGTGATATAATACTGCTAAAATGTATCCCTAGACCTGCATTTTTTGATATTTCAGCGTGCTGGGTCTTCTGAAGAGCCTCAGAGGAGATCAACCAACGTTCCATCTACAAAGGGCCCTAGGTATCTGATAAATGACTTCATCGACATACTTCTCAGTTTCCTTGATAAAAATGTACCTATAAAGGGGGTATTATGCTATAAAATTGATAATACTGGTAACCGGCTCCTCGTTCCTCACGTGAGGCGGTCGTATCTGTAACATTTTTGAATTATTTTTTTGAAAATCAAAAACAATTCGTTGTAACCTTGAAGAGTCTTGAGTCGTTCAGTAAAAACTTACCATGAAAATTACTGCAATAATTAAATTTAAAAACATTGTAATTACTAATTAAGTATCATTAATTAAGAGAGTTGGATATTCAGGTAGAATACGTTAGCTGAATTAACATTGTGAAGGGGTAACTGGTAACCTGGCAGGTGACGGTGATTCTACTTCACATGGATGATGATTACGAATTGGAGTCAGAGTCAGTAACTGACGGTTCACGCGCTTCTTATGAATATCGCTCAGAACATGATCTACCAAAGAAAGGCAGGATGAATCACTTACATAAAGCAACCCGCACTTGAAGGTAGCTGCGACTTTAATGAACAATAATTTGTTTATCATGTTGATTTAGATGAATATTTGTGGTAAGTTTTACATCTTATGTGACCGTCCGCAATAAAACCGACCATCAGTCGCAAAAAATCGAAAATTTTTTTTTCGCGAATGTTTGTTCCCCATACCATTTAGGGCCCAAAAATAGGCGAAAAAACATTTTGAAACATAGCTATCATGGCTACTTGAATCCAAATATGTAGCTCTCAACCATGTATATGTATTTAATTGTTTACTCTTCAGATTATTCTTATCTATCAACAAACTTGTAATGTTTTTTAATTGAGATTTTAATTTTCGTTACTTAATATTACTATATCTTTTACAAACATATTTCATGAAATGAATGAAATACTGTAATCCTTGGTATTCTTTGATCATGAAATTGATTTAAATTCTGCCGTATGCGGCATTGAATAAAATGTATTATTTAGTAAGTAAGTTTTTTTATTTTTCATCACCCTCTCTTCATGATTTGTATTATGTTAATATTGTTTTATTACATTGCAGTTGTATGTGTATGTTTCTCAGGAGTACTCGTGAAAACATCACAGATTGTGAAGACAATAATTTAGAATCATCCGTACATTACCAATGTACAAAAAAATTGATCAGTAACTGCACAATACAGCAAGCTAATAGGAGGTATAACAAGCTCACCCCTGTCTTTCAACTTGCTATTTCTGTAGAATTTCTTTTCACCTCTCCATTATTCCCAATGCTAGCAAAAAGTCCCATAAGCGATGATGTTCCTGCCATGATGCATGGATGATTCCATCGTTAATGGCATGCACACGGTGGTGTCGCATTCTTAGTATCTCGTCGTCATATGCCAGATTATGGACCACTATTCCGGCGAATTCGAGTATTGGCGGCTGGTTCTCCATTCCTGCTCTTACCAGTTCGGGATCATTCAATGGAGGATTGTGATGAGGTATGATCTGAGCGTTGTTGTTATTATTGTTGGCTAAGTTTAATAATAAATCCGCCGCCTGATGGATGTCCATTTCTATCGCGTTTTCCATAATATTGTCGTCATTCATTTCCTGCTCTAGAGCAGGGGCTTCATTCTGTTGCACAAATTCGGTGGCGGCAAATCGAGCGGTGGCATTTTTAATTACTTGAATTGTCAGTTTTACCTGGTCGAACTAAGTCGCGTTGTATACCGAATTTCGATCACACAGACTCGCGGGTTGTTATATAAAAACACGCTACAAAACTGTACGGTTTTGTAGTTCAAAAATGGTCACTCGCGTTTGAAATATCGATCTCTAATTTTAGTATAGGAAATCGTTACGAAAAATCTTTACGTTAATGTAGGTTTTACATACGAAATACACGTTAATACTGCTCTATAGCTAAACTAGACTTGCTATTAGTGCTACTGAATGAATATGAAGACAAAATCTAAAATCACAACAAAGTCGAGACAAGGAGTCGTTCCATAAAGAATATAAAAAAAAAAATATATATCAAAAGATAAGTCCTTATCCCGAATTTCCTAGAATCGTATCCGTTCAGCTGGAGACGATCAAAAGGAGGTGACGTAATTTCTGTAGGATATTAATTTTATTGTAGCATTGACTAAAAATCAGTTAATTAGTAATTTTACATTAACCTTTCAATTGTTTGTACCATGATTCCAGATATACTGTTGATAACAATTATTTAGTAAGTAATTTTTTAAATTATAATTGAAATTTTGCTTGCCATTTATGAATCATTAGAAAAAAGTGAGATTTCGAATTAAATTTGATCAACGATTGTCACAATATTGCAATTGCAATTTTGGTATCATAAGTATCTCAATTTTGCACTCATATCATAATTATACACGTAAAATAATTAACTTGTTTTTAATATATTTGTCAATTTTATTATGATTATTTTTTAATTGATGTTTCTACTACTTTATGTTATTCCTTTTTCAGTTGTTGATTTTTGTACTGTTATTATAATAAGAGCAATTCAATGCCTAATGTATTAGGAAGGTTAATTGATTTATTCAAGAAACAAATAAGTAATGTTCAGGATATACATATAAAATCCTTGGTATTCTTTGATCATGAAATTGATTTAAATTCTAAACGGTCAGACAAGATACTCCTCTTGGCGCTTTGATCATATACCATACAGAAATCCTCGATTTTATTTGGAGGAGCAGGTTCAAGGTTAAGTAAAACTAGGACACCCTTAAATGACGATGCTGATCCAGATCTGTAACAACATAATTGAATTTAGTTACATGAATTGAATGAAAAATGAAATATAATGGCGTAGTTCTGCCTCCGGGTAACAACGTAGTTTACTTACCTATAAGTAAATCGTAATTTTGCGATTTTTTTAAAAGTTTTTTTGTGTATACTATTCTGTCTCCGGGTGACAAATACCAGTTTACAAAAAAATAAAATTTTTCAGGCAGTCATTTCTGCATCTTACTTTTTATTTTTATGCTCTAGGGCTAGTACAAATGTAAAAAGATATGGCTAAGTTAGCAAACACACACGAAAGGAATATACAAAACAACGAGGGGATTGCAAAAAAAAATTCAAAATCGTTTGTAAAGTGTGACACATTTGTTTTTAGTCTTTTTCGATTTAACCGTAGCTCTATAGCATTATTGGACACAACTCTTAAGACATAATAATGACAATATAAAACAAAAATATAGGTACTCAGTAATCTGTAATTTTTCGGTGTTCGAAGTCTGCTGTTGTTTTCCGTTTATTTACACTCGATTTCGTATTTTTCATCTTGTTTCAGTTAGCGGGCAGCTCTACAGCATCATTGTTTCCTTGCGGCGGTTCATACGGGCGAACGTTAGCCGCTGCGGCAGGAGGTAGCCCCAGGGATATTAAAAAGGTAATGATGTGATGGCGTTCCTGCCAGGTCGCGTACAAAATGCCATCATTGGTCGAATGAACTCTATAGTATCTTACTCTCAAGACATGATCATCTCTGGCCAAACGCTGTATCGCTATCCCAGCGAAGTTTAATAACGGTAGGGTATTATTGTTTGGTAGCTACCATTTCTGGATCTTCTACGGGTGGCTGTTGATGGGGAATAATTCGCACATTGTTATTGGCCAAGTTGAGAAGGAGATCGGCGGCCTGGTGGACATCCATCTCTATTTCGTCTTGAACCATGTTTGCTGCGTCCATGTTGTGTTCCAAAGCCGGGATATCGTCTTGCTGCATGTGGTTTGGTGGCGGCAAATCTAAGGGCGGCATTTCCCAAAATTATGAATCTGCCTCTTAAATCTTCAAATCTTATCAATTACTTCAGATAAAAAACTAAAAATACTACAAACTAGTCAGGTCTTTTCCTAAATTAATAAACATTATAAATAAATTGGAATTCTTAGAAAACAAAAGACAATATTGAAAAATCGAATGAAATATTCATTTTACCTCGTGTTGAAATTTTCATCATTGGTACCTATTTCTTGAGCCAATTCAAATTCGCTTCATAGAAGTGGGTTTTACCAAGTGGCGTGGTACTTTAGGTATGCATATTTCATCATTCCCTCCGCACATGGTAATCTGATAATCGTCTTCCTTTGACTTCGATCGCTGGTGGCATGAAAGATGAATGTTTCACAACTACATTGTACTAACTTGATAAGCAGGGTTTACAATTAAGGTTGCGCAGGCATGCTATGTATCTTCAACCATTCCTAGCTGGTAAGGTGTACTGAAAATGAGAGATTTCAAACTCTTTTAAATTATGGACTAGATCGCGAAAATCGCAAATGAATTTTTCGTATCTTATAAGCTCAGCTTCAATTACGTTTTTTATGTCACGAAATTCCATTAAAGAAAAAAATTGACGCAGAATTGTGATGAAATGGAATTTGTGTAGAATAGGTAAAATTTCACCTCGTGGTGGAATTTTGGGTCCCATGAACTGTTTTCCATTTCAAATATTTTTGGGTTTTCGTAAAATCAAGAGCTTATTAACACTCTCAAATCAATGAGTATTGCTTTGTGGTCTGAAAAATGCACAGACTCCAGTGTGTACATGGCTTGAATTATAGAAATACTCTTCATTGGTATTTTGATTTTGCTCAACACCAACTGCATCCAAGAATTTGTATTACGGATGAATTCTGAAGTATGCACCGCAATATCTGGAAGGATATCCAAAGAGACAGCAAGATCGATCGCGTTTGCCATTTTCAACGAAAAAAAAACGTACGGCCGACCCAACGTTCATCTTCTGGAAGCTACATCCTACCGGAGACATGGGTTACATCTCCCTCAGAGGCAGGTTCCGCCACCGCCGCCGCCAAGGTGACCACAGTACCGAGAGCTTGAGATCCTGTACAGGTAGTGAAGAGATGGGTTTCCATGATCCTGGTCCAGACCTAGGATCTGAGACTTTAGCACATAACCTTCCATCCCTACCCTGAAACCAGTTATTCTATTAATAACTCCCTAGGCAGTCACGGCATGTCTGCTCATCACATCGTGACACGAAAAAAAAGACGTACTGATGAATTTATCGAAAAACTGGTGAAATCTATCGTATAAAAAAGCAAAAAAATAAAAAAATCACATAAATATTTATCAAAACAAAATATTTGAAGAATTATATCGTGACACAAAAAAAAGATGTACTGATGAATTTATCGAAAAACTGATCTCATCAAATTATGAAAATCTATGGTATAAGAAAGCAAAAAAATCAAAAAAAATCACATACATATTTGTACCTCTCTGACGCGAATGGAGAAGGGTGCCTGGAATTCCTGTTATGAGCAATTGAACTACACAGACAAACTCATGTTGGTATATCATACAGAAAGTTGACCCTTGTACCACTGTAAAACCTACATAAGTATCAACATCGTCATTACAACCTATAGAAAAGTTACCAATAAAGTGTAAACATGTTAATGAACAGATGACGACGACAACAACAACACCTGTATAAAATAATCAATAAATAATTAGGACTCAAGTATACAAAAAAAAATTTCTTTAATTAGAATGAGAACATGAAACAACAACAACAAACAAACAAACAAACAAAACCTATACAATTATGCAAAAAAAATATAAAAAAACATTAAAACATACTTATAAATTTAGTAGCAGGTCTTGAATTCGAGATTGGATTACAGATCGTCTTCATCATCCGACTGGGTCAAATCTGAAAAAAAAAAATGAAATTAATTGTTTGCTAAACTTTGAACTTACAGAGAATGAAGAATTTGAGGGGCAACCCCAAAATCCATTTGAAAAAGAAAATGTCACATTATTCGAAGAAATATGATTTTGGATTATGTAATTAGGTGTTCATTCACATATTTATATGTAATAATTACCTTACTTAAACTAAAAAATCAAATCAATTTTTTTTTTTTTCATAAAAAAATATACATTTCGGGGTCGTTGAATTCGATTTTCCGGGCTGTTTTATCAAGAAAGTTCACCCAGAACCCCCAAAATTATTTTTTAGATAAACATACATAATTATCATCCCGCAAAAAATGTATTTTTTTGATGAAAAAATTTCATCATTGCGTGGATAATGGGTAAAGGAAGTAGCCAATGAAGTTTCAGCTCTTAATCCTTAATTTCAACATAATGAGAATACTGGTATAACGCGTAACAATAAGCAATCAACTCCTTCGATGAATTGCTAGTAAAAATAGAAATAATCACTGAGTGGTCTTATAAATAGGTAGTAAATAAGGGTTTTTTCTTGAATAATTTTAGAATAAATAATTGAATTATAATAATAAAAATACAACTCAAATAATTAACAAAAAAATTAATGTAAATTTTACACGGGTTTGAAGTATCTCAGGAATGCCATGATTCTTTCTCGATTGAAAGAGGTGAGAGCTGAGAGCCTCTATAACACTTGTTTACGATTTTCTTTGTTGGGCTTGGGACCACAAAGGAGTGGTCCTAGGTTCAGATTTAATTGCTTTCTTCTTTCATAGTGCAAGATTTTCATCGCTT
The DNA here is from genome assembly GCF_950023065.1 of Planococcus citri. Lineage (NCBI taxonomy): Eukaryota > Metazoa > Arthropoda > Insecta > Hemiptera > Pseudococcidae > Planococcus > Planococcus citri. The sequence continues at coordinate 17,076,918 of NC_088681.1, forward strand.
GAAAGTCAATATCGGATTATTTTTAATAAATCTTATATAATGTGTTTATAAATTTACTTTTTTGATGCTGGATAACAGTATTGCTGGTATCCACGACAAAATCGCATACACCACATCTGTAGCACCTCCTTCTGTGAATTCTTTTTACATGGGCCAGCTTCCCAGTAGCGCTGATGTACCATCTTTCGCATATTCTGCATTGATTTGGTCTGCAAAATTATAACAATTGAACCACAATTTATGACTAGTATAAAAGTATTAATTATTAATATTTAAAAATATGTTGTATGATTACCTTCGGCATTTTGGAATATTATTTGGGTTTATCGATCGCGAACAGTCATGAGACGTACGGTGTTTATTATAAGCATGAACGTCTTTGCAAAGGTATTCACGTATCTGTCGTGGTATAGGATCGCATGGCACCGGACACATTTCGATATGTTTCTTCCTTGCATCATTGTGGTTGGATGATGGATTAACCTGTATTTTTTTCACTTCTCAAAATCCACATACCAATGTTACGCACATATTCCCGAACATTTTCTTCAAACTACCTCCCGCAGAACAAATACCACCTGAACTAGTTCCACCAATGTGAAGGTAAAGTTCATCCAGCAAAATGTGTTTATGGTGTTATTTACGTTTTCCACCAGGCGGACATGAGTTCGGCCGAATAAGCTGAGCTGAAGATCACATTACATTACATACCTTTCGAGAAATTGAATGCTTAATTAAACGTTCGGTATGGAAGATGAGTTGATACAAGCAAAAACGATTCTGAAACCAACCTGGTATCAATTGTCAATAATTTAGTGTTTTTTCAGTGACTCTGTAATTGAATGCACGTTTCTTGACGTTTTTGAATTTTTCCTGGAATTTCTCCCCTCCACAAAGTTTTTGGCACCGGAGGAAATGATATATTAATCGAAATGGGAAAATTGAGAATTTCGTTGAATCTAAAAAAAAATATATTATACTAATTATATTCAATTCATTTAAAAATATTAAATTTAGCTTTTTTCATTAAAATAACCAAATTACCTAAATAAAATTAAAATGAATGATGTTTCAAATGACAAATTTATTATTTCGCAACGCGCATTCAATTCATTCAGTGGAGAAAAAATTCAACGTGGATGAAAATCTACGTGTCGAGAAATAATTTGCTTTCAGAGAAAACCTTCTAGTCCCTTATTATTCATTTGTGTGGTATTTGTACTCCTGGAAATGTTCTACTACATTTATGCGTTGATTGCATTGAATTGTGAAAGTAGCTCGTTGAATCGAATCAAAGTTAGAATTTTTTTGACAAAAGGTCAATCGCCAATAATTCCTGACGACTCATTTATAAGCATATTTTATTTTACTTAATTGTGATCAGTTTACAGATGTAGGTATCGACAATAGGTGCGCATCTGGCGACGACATACAGGGTGGCCCACAAATGCTTCCATTCTTAAACAAATCGTTCTGTTCAAGATGGCTTTCGAATGTAAGTTCGTCGAGTGTTTCCATTAGTGAAGCTTTTCTTGCGTTGTTTCAGTTGGAGATTCCAATAGATGCGCAAATGAGACTTTAATCTCTTTATACCACTCGATCTGTGTGATTTTAATCATCTATTATCAGCTGGATTTTGAGCGCCAGGAACGTGTCGTATTTTCAAGTTCGGTGTTCAGTGAAATCGTTCAGCTGAATATTCAAGTTATGCTTATGTAGTGCATTCATAATCGTCTCTTCACTTAAGCAAAATGCATTTTTAAACGAGTGTAAATGCGCGTTCTGAAGCGAAATTTCTGTCCAATGCTCAGCTCGTGCGAGTTGCAACGGAATCCACTAAAACTATAACACGATACAACTGCTTTTGACTAATTTTAGTTAGTTTGTTTCGAATACATTTAATTCCTCCCGAATACTCTGCGTGATCTGGTAAGCTGTGTTCTGCTGTGTCCACAAGTTGCTCGTAGCAGTGCTTAGAGCCTCTGCATCTCTCGAAACCGAAGAAGGATATCCGAATTACTATATGTTTTCGTGAATGCTTTTTGAACAGACTGTGTCCCCTGAATTCTGATTTGGTTTTCAACCTCAAGTATATCTCAGATGTTTTACCTGTAATGTGTTAAGTGTGTACATTGTTCTGCATACCGGACATGGTGCCTCTTGGTTGTTTACTTGTAATGTGTATGCTCGTAGAAAGCATACTCCGTGTCCTACGTGCCCCCACTTAGTTTTACATGGTGTTATCAGTCTGCTTACCACTGCATACTTCGTCTGGAGGAACTGCTAAGTTTTCTAGACATATGGAACATACCACGCAAGGAAGTTTCTCCAGATTTTCAATTTCATTCTTTTTTTCGAAGTATTCAATTTGGGCTTGTTCCAAATTTGGGCTAGCAGAAAGTACGTTTATACTTTCCTCGGACATTAGCAACATTCTTATTTCTTCCTCATCGTAATTGTCGTAGAATGCCATAACTACAGAACCAACACTGTAACAGGAAAATTCTAATTTAGTACAGAAATGAAAATTATCCTTATAATTTTCTGTTCTGTAAAAATGAAAAGCAATACTATACAACATAACACCATGAGAATAATCTAATTCATTTTACTACTCGATTAACGAATTGTATCTATTTTACCTTTGCTTTAAAATTTGAAGATCACACAGGAAGCAATGATATGCGCACACAAATAATGTTTTAACCGGAAACAACGGAAACTACTGAAACTCAAGAGGGTCGTAACTTAATGCACTACGTTTAGTTACACCTGCTATTGGCGAATCAAGAATTGGTTTTTTAATAATCAACGAATCTTATTCTCTATTCCAGTCTATGCCCAAGACACTGACCGGAGGAGAATTTGAAGAAAATAGTTCAAATTGTGTCTCTTCAAGAATGGTAACGAGTTTGACGTCCACTCTCGAAGATTCATTGATATTGAAAGAAATTTTGCCTGTAATTTATAAAAAATATCCGAAGCTGTTTTTCATATCTTCTATCGACGTGACAAAATTATCGACATAAAATTGTCTCGTACCCTAGAAAGCCAATCAGCATTCGCGGGATCGTTGGTAGCCGAAAGTAAGAGCTTTATGACTAAATTAAGCAACGTAGGAGACGAAATAACACCAAATGGAACCCTAGCAAATCGAAGAAAAATTAAATTATCTATCCTAGGGGGTAAATTAATATCCCTGACCCACAAAAATCGTACTGAATCCCTGTAGACCATTTGTAAAAATGCCTTTTCAATGTCAGCAGTGATGCCTATTTCATGGAGTCGAATCGCGGTACACTTATAAAAAATACCAAGGGTCTTTTTTCCAAGATTTTAAAAAAATGGAATTTCTATACCTAATTAAACTTACTGAACTGATTTGTCATGAACAGATTGAGATAGATGAGTGATCAATACACTCCGTCATTAAATGCATTGTGGATGTTTGGGGTGTCGCGTGTCGATATAAACTCTACCTATTCGCTGATTTTTGGTCACTTGGACATAATTTGACAGTTTGAAAATTTCAAGCGTATCGTATCATTGATAAATGATTTTTTTTTTTTTTTTTTTTTTTTTTTTTGGGGTGTTTATAATTACAAGATTATTACACCATTGATAAATGATGATTGTACCAACATCAATGTAGATGTAAGTATGATTTCTTCCTTTTTGTAGCTTTACAATGTTAATGTATTTTTTGAATCTATTACAGTAGACTCCCAATTATCCGACTTAATCGGGGCTGAAGGGATGTCGGATAACGAAAATGTCGGATAATCCGAAATGAATCCCTAATTGCAGTAATTACGTAACTATGTGAATGCAATTTTTAAAAATGTGTTTATTTCTTTAAAAAAAAATATTAAAAGAGTAAACAAAGTGACAAACAAAACAAATTCAGTGGTAAATTATATGAAATAATCTGTAACCAAAGCTTGTTTTTTTTTACCCTGTATTCTTTTTTCAGCTGCATAATTTCGCCACTTTCTAAAAGTTATCAACTCATTTGATGTAACTTCTGCTTGTGTTTCAATAAAACGAAGTGATGTTTCTAAAGCCATAAAAGCATCATCAAAAGATATCTTGGGATCACTTCTTGTTTCATTTAGCATCATCATTCCAATTTTCAATGTCTTTTTCAGACACTTGTTGGCATCCTGGAATTCTACGAAAATATTGGTTCAAGTTCACATCTTTTTGAATCTGATCATTCTCCAAAAATTCAGCTCTCAGAATTTTGGACCATCCTTTTCGTAGTGTAGATGACAAAACTGCTTCCCAAGCTTCTGCAGACCAATATACGACATCTTTCATGGTTATTTTTTTTAGGCAGGATAGGGTATTGTCATCGTCATTACAATTTAATAAAATGTCCTGAAGGAGATTTTTCCTATAGAGACGTTTGAATGTTGAAATTATGCCTTGATCCATTGGCTGGATTAAGCTTGTTGTATTAGCTGGTAAAAATTTTACTAAAATCCCTTTGGATTTGAGCATTTTGATGGATGGATGAGAAGCAGCATTATCAATTAATAAAAGGGCTTTTGGAGGCAGACCATTTTCAATTAAGAAGGATGTTACTTTTGGCACAAACTCTTCAAAAAACCAAGTTTTAAAAATTTGAATATCCATCCAAGCACTTTTTTGGTTACGATAAACAACTGGTAATGAATTCATGTTAATATTTTTTAAAACACGAGGTCTTGCACTTTTTCCAATCATGAGCAAAGGTAATCTAAACGTGCCAGATGCATTTGCACAAGTCATGATTGTTACTCTTTCTTTCCTCTTTTTTGCACCTGGAGCTGACACATCACTTTTCATTGCTAATGTGGTTTCTGGCAACATTTTATAATTTAAACCAGTTTCTTCAGCATTGAATACCTGGTCTAACGAATATCCTTTCTTTAAAATTATGCTTTGCAGCTCATCACAGTAAGGATCCACTGCATCTTCAATTTTTCGCCGCAAATACGAATGTTACGTACACCATATGTTTTTTTCCACCTACTTAACCAACCTTCAGATGCCTTAAAATCTTTCTCTTCTGGGAATTGTTGTGACAAAATCATCGCTTTTTCTTTCAAAATTGGCCCAGAAAGTGGTATGCCAGCATTACGTTTAACACAAAACCATACATATAATGCCTCACTTGTTTTATTAAATGGAGTAGTTTTCATTGATTTTTTTGTGCTTGATCCTTCCCCATGATATGCATGACTTCTTCGAATTTTATCTTTATGTTTCATCCAATCACTGATTGTATTTACTGAAACACCACATTTCAAGGCAACATTTTTTCGGATTTCACCTTTTTCGACCAGATTAATCGCCAATACTTTTTGCTCTACCGACACCACAACAAGTTTCCGTTTCGAACTCATTTTTAAAACTTTGAAATATGTCTAACTTGTAAAATAGAAATCAAATACGTACACACGACAAGAGAACTTCATCAGATACTGAGACATATGAAATTGAGATAGGTAGGTACTAGGTAGTGTTCTAAAAAATATAATCGCCTATGTCAGCACAATTCGTTCTCATCCTTACGTTGAATCTGAATAAATGAAAGTCGATAATGTAAGCAAGCAGGTAGTAGGTAAGGTACATGGTTTATTGCTTGTTGAAACGGCGTGAAATTTATTTTGGAATACTTTGATGAAAATTATTAATTATATCAAGAATAAATGCGATTTGTTTTTACTTCGAAGTGACAATTGATAACGTTACGAAATTGTTTTTGATTTTGAGTTAAAATGAATGTGGCCAGAAGGGTTTATGATGAAAGAACGAAAAATACCTCTCAAAATGCAAAAATTGCAAAAACTGCACAAACGCTCTCTTTATTGAAAATGCTTCAACTAAAATATGTAAACAAACGCAAATTTGTTTACTTTCATGGCGACTTTTCGATGACTTAAATCCATACAAATAGTGTTCGTATTTTCCATTTTTCACGCTCAAAAATGATCAAATACTGTTCAATTTTTGGACATGTTGTTTAGAAAGGTTATATCTCGGCGAGTACAGGCTCGGTTTTTTGAAATATTGTCTCATAAATGAATAATGCTCGCATGAAAATGACCCTAAATTACGTATGTTTAAATCCAATTTATTTTTATTCTAAAGCAAATTTTAAAAAAACAGCTCTGTACACGCCGAGATTAACCTTTCTAAACAACATATCCAAAAATGAGGCAGATCCATTCGTCCGTTTTTGTGTAATTTGGAAAACAGAATTCGTCATATTTTACCTACTTATTTACCTACTAAACTACACCCTTGAAAATAATAACGAACATATTGTATAAAAAAATGATTTTTTTTCTTTTAATGACTTTTCAAGTCGAAGAATTTCATCCTGTCGGAATTTTACTGTTGCGCTCTGATCTTGGATCGATTTCAACTGGTTTAGCTTCGATCTTACCATAGCCATTTCAGAGTAAAACTGTAGTAAAAGTAAAAACCAAAAGTTCTGATTTTTTAATGATTTCTTTTCAGTTTTCTGCATTCAAATGTTTTAGCACTTTTTGGTTACCTTTTCGAGCTTTTTTGTTTACCAACAACTAAAGTTACTTTTTTTTTTTGTGATTGGCCAAGTGTTTGTGTATACTTACCTAATTTTTCAATTTGAAATCGAGTATACCCAAATTCAATAGCAAAAGTGAACGCACCCCTCTGTATCGATCGATCAACTAATTCAAAGTTTTAAAAATCCTTTTGAGCGAAATAAAAACTCGGTTCTGAATAAAAAAACAAGCTAGGTCACAGGTGACCTGGCAACGGGTTCCCCGTAAACTGGTAGGCATTTTTCACAAATTTATTAGGTATTTCGATGTTGAAATAATTTTGAAAATGAAACGAAGTCAACGAAGTGATCGGTATATAGAATCGTTGATAGCGAAGAAATTTTGAAAATGAAACGAAGTGATCGGTATAGAATCGTTGTAATGATTAATGAAGAAAGCGCATTTAGTTAGTCGACGCTGAAAAAGTCAAGAGTAACATATTATTGACCAAGGAAAACGAACAAAATATCGTTGCTTTTGATTTGTAGCGAATGGGTTAATTTAGCTGGTGCTGAAAAAGCTACGAGTAACGTACCGATCATCGGAAAAGAATAAAAGTTTATTAATATCCAATAGTTTGAAGATTTGTTCCAATCAGCAATTATTGTGCTGAAATAAATGAAATACCTACATAAAGTCACATTTCTGCTCCGAGTTAGTTACTCTAAGTAGCAAAAAGAACAAAGCTATCATATTTATCTAAACACAGACTGCTAGAACTACAAATCAAAAGCAACCATCTAATTAATATACCTATAAGATTCACATTAAACAAACCAGATTTGAAAAAAATGAAGGTGAAATGTATGGATCAAATCTTCAAGTTAATGGATATCAATAAACATTTATTCGTTTCCGGTAGTCAGTAAGTCAGTATGTTACTCGTAGCTTTTTACCAGCTAAATTAACCCATTCGCTAAATTCGATCTCTTTCTTGTCAACGATTCTGCTGAAATAAACGAGATACATAAAGTCAAATTTCTGCTCGAGTTACTCGTAGCAAAGAGGACAGAGCTTTAATAAGTACCTTAACTTTAACACAGACTGCTAGAACTACAAATCAAAAACAACCATATTATTTTGTTCGTTTTCCTTACTGCTTAGTCAATACATTACTCGTAGCTTCTTCAACGTCGGCTAAATGCGATTGTTTCGTTATCAACGATTCTACCGATCATGACACCGATCACTTCGTTTCTGTTGAATTACACTTGCCCTTCGCAAACTAGATAGATTCATGAACTTTTAAATATTAATTTTGAATTACATAGAAATTCCAGACAAACGTTAGGTATATTTATTCACAATAAATGAAGAATGATGATCATTGATCATAATATTATTATTTATTATCATTCGTTGTCTTTGATTTTGATTGGAGGAACATCAAAAACTGTTGGCTGATGAAAACAAAGTAGAAAGAGTTTAGCAATGTTTACTATTTAGAGTTGAAGAAAGTGACTTGGCAGATACAAAGGAGTCTTATATATAGCGTATTACGCAACACATAAGATACCTTTCTAAATAACGTGGAGGGCTGAATTATTGAAAGCGATTTTAATAGGGTTCCCCTTGGTGGGGGAACCCTAAAAAAAAAAAATGAACTATCTCGAAAACATCGGGCTGCTCGATAACAACCATATCAGAAATAGCTGGCTACGAAGTATCTCGAGCGCGGAGTTAAAAATCCAAGTTTTCATCGGACTGTATTTTGTCAACTTTCAGTTTTTCAACAAGCGTCCTTCATAGTCAAAATTTTAAATCTAGTTTTAAATTCGTTTCGTGGTAATTATTCAGTACGATGAGTAAAGGAGTGAAAGCTGCAGCGCCTGGCGCACCTGCTGGTGGCGGGGGATCGGGAAATACTCCGGATGTAGTCATCGCCAAATTATTAGATAGGAAAAACTTCTCTTTTTATAAAGGTAGGTGACGTTTGTTTTGTTTCAACGCTTCACGTATAGGTATATTTTTTTTCATCGTTGAATTTTCAAAGTACGAGTACAAAAAATGAATTTTAACGTCTTGTTTTTTTGAAAAAACAGATCTGCAGAATATCGAATGCAAAGCTCCGACGAATTTCGACGCGAAATGCGTTTTAAAAGCTAACGAAATAATTTGGTTATGCGAAAAAGTCAGAGAAATCGTATCGAATGAACCCACTCTGGCAGAATTACCCGCTCCCGTAATGATAGTCGGTTAGTATTCGGACTACGAGGTGTACATAGGTAATCGACATAGGTAAACTAATTACTGCTAATTTGTCAGGCGATATACACGGTCAGTTTAGAGATTTGCTTCTCGTATTAGACTGCATTAAAACGCCTCCTTCGATGAACTTTCTGTTTCTGGGCGATTACGTTGACAGAGGCGAATACTCGTTGGAATGCATAAGCCTTATATTAGCCTACAAAATTAAATACCCGAAACAAGTAATTATGCTGAGGGGTAATCACGAATGTGCCAGCTCGACCAGGGCTTACGGATTCTACGCCGAATGTAAGTACCTACTCGTACTCCAATCGGTGATGTTTTCGATTTATATCTCGAAACATATTTTCAATCCATTTTCTTTAGGCCAAGTTCGGTTCAAAGGAGCGGATTTATGGCAATATTTCATGAAACTTTTCAACATGTTGCCGGTGGCTGCGACCGTAGCCGATCAAAAAATCCTTTGCATGCACGGCGGAATAAGTCCAGATTTACACACCTTCGAGGATATTACAAAAATCAAACGACCCTCCGATATTCCCCCGAAAGGTTTACTCACCGATTTACTCTGGGCCGATCCCGATAAAGTTGGTATTTTATTTCTAAATAAGTAGGTAAACATTATAGTCCGGCATATGACAATAGGAGTGATTGCACCCCCCCCCCCCCCCGCCGATCCTCCGGGACAACTTTTTTCTTAAAGGGGACATCCTAAGGAACATTTTAAAGCAAAGTTGCCAAAAAAAAAGTTGGCCTTACTTACAAAATGGCGGCCATTTTGATTGACAGGTCAGCCGAAATCGCAGATTTTGCGTTGTAACATAGGACTTGCACGAACTTTTTCAAACTTTACAAAGGTAGATCGAAAGATCATGCAAACATTCATAACCTGTCAAAATTTCAAGTGCTAAAGTGCGTTTTTCGATTTTTGGTGAATTTTTGAAAATCGAATTTAGGTCAAAAATGAGGGAAAAAAATCAAAATTTTACCAAATTGACTTGGTGAGCTAAAATTTGGGATATACCTTATTTTCGACATGCCAAATCGATTGGAAACGGTTTCAACCCGTTTTGAGCAGTTCTGGAGCCTCCAGCAAATTTTTAAAACTCGATATTATCACAAAATTCCATAAAATTGGAGTTGTAAAGCTAAAATTTATTCTAAAAACTAATATCAATACGCTACGAAGTACTGCAGATGAATTTCAAGTCGTTTTGGAGCCTCCAGCGACTTTTCGAAAATTCCTGAAATCTCCAGCAGATTTTTGAAACTTCAAATTTTCACAAAATTTCATCAAATGGCGATGGAAAGCTGAAATTTACTCTACACTCCAATTTTAACACACTCTGAAGACGACTTCAAGTGGGGTCAAGTCATTTTAGGGCCTCCAGCGACTTTTTTTGAAAATTGCTGGAGCCTCTAGCAGATTTTTGAAACTTTAAATTTTCACAAAATTTCATGAAATTGAGATGGAAAGCTGAAATTTACTCTACACTCCAATTTTAACACCCTCTGAAGACGACTACAGGTGGGTTCAAGTCATTTTAGCGCCTCCAGCGACTTTTTTGAAAATTACTGGAGCCTCCAGTAGATTTTTTAAACTTGAAATTTCCCGCAACATTAATTTATCAAGTGGAGTTGGCAAGCTGAAATTTACTTCGCAGACTATATGGTGGTTTCAAATGGTTTTGAAGCTTCCAGCTACTTTTAGGAAATTTCAATTTTCCAAAAAAACGTCATACAACCTTTCAAAAAGTTGCTGGAGGCTCCAAAACGACTTGAAATTCATCTGCAGTACTTCGTAGCGTATTGATATTAGTTTTTAGAATAAATTTTAGCTTTACAACTCCAATTTTATGGAATTTTGTGATAATTTCGAGTTTCAAAAATTTGCTGGAGGCTCCAGAACTGCTCAAAACGGGTTGAAACCGTTTCCAATCGATTTGGCATGTCGAAAATAGGGTATATCCCAAATTTTAGCTTACCAAGTCAATTTGGTAAAATTTTGATTTTTTTCCCTCATTTTTGGCCTAAATTCGATTTTCAAAAATTCACCAAAAATCGAAAAACGCACTTTAGCACTTGAAATTTTGACAGGTTATGAATGTTTGCATGATCTTTCGATCTACCTTTGTAAAGTATGAAAAAGTTCGTGCAAGTCCTACGTTAAAACGCAAAATCTGCGATTTCGGCTGACCTGTCAATCAAAATGGCGGCCATTTTGTAAGTAAGGCCAACTTTTTTTTTGGCAACTTTGCTTTAAAATGTTCCTTAGGATGTCCCCTTTAAGAAAAAAGTTGTCCCGGAGGATCGGTTGGGGGGGGGGGTGCAATTACTCCTATTGTCATATGCCGGACTATTACATTATCGTGTGTCTGGAAATTATTAATCGATTTTGTTTTCTCTTGTACTCAGGACGAAGACGGCTGGAATCCGAATATCGACAGAGGAATTTCATTCACTTTCGGCGCTGATGTTGTTACAAAATTCACAAAAAAACATAACTTAGCATGCATCGTTCGAGCTCACCAAGTCAGTAAATTAGTGATTATTTTTAAAATATCTCTGTAATATTTATTCATACTCGTACATTACGGTGATCACTTTTTAATGCCAGCTTATACCAATAATATCTGTTCATTTAAACTGTCTATTTCTCGTCGTTTTACAGGTAGTTAAAAACGGATTCGAATTTTTCGCTAAAAGAAAATTATGTACGTTATTCACTGCTCCGAATTATTGCGGGGTATTTAAAAACGACGGAGCATGTATGAAAGTCGAACCGCCTCTAAATGTCACGATAATTCGATTATTTGTGAGTATTTTCACTCCATTAGGTACCTACAATTGTAATTACTTTGTTAATTTTTTTTCTTGAATATTTTTGATTTTTTTTTAAATATTAGTTCAAGCATAAAGAAAACCCCGATACGAAAAAACGTTGTGAAAGTCTACCCGTGAAAGTGAGCACGGAAGCTGCGTAAATTTCGCGTCATTTCAAACGTTCGTTTCGAAAATTCTCCTTAATCGGCATCGAGGTGTAAGTTTTTGTGAGTTGCCATTCGTATTTAAAAAACAAAAATATAACTTTTGTACTTTGGTTCTAAATTTTGTATTTTAAAATATTATAAAAATGTGCACTTGATGGATTTTTGCGAATGAATTATCCCTTCTACACGTTAATACAACCACTCACCAGTTCAAAACCTCGAGTTTAGAGTGTAAGGCCTTCGTACGTTCAGAAATATTCGTAAATTGAGATGATTTGATCTCTTTAGAAATAGATTGTTTGCCAATTTGAGACGACGTCCTCCCACCGATCCACGTTATTTTTCAACCAATCGAATGCTTTTAACGTTTCTCTGTGATTTATATTAACCAGTCAGAATTGAACATGAAAAATAATTGTTGGTGCACAGTAAGGTATAGTCATATTTTTACACTTACCAGCATCCGGTAGTTTGGATGTTTCCTTGTTGTTTAATGTTGCAGGATCGGCTAAAAGTACTTACCTTATTTTTTTTTAATATTTTCATACATATTTGAATTCTGTTCAAGCAAATTCCAAATTAGAAAATCAATACGTATTCATCAGTTTTTAAAAGGATTGAGAAATTACAAAATTTTGAATAATTTTTCAAAATTTCAAACTTTGTTTTAATGATTGAAGACGTCTTGTGTTTTGTTTTCGAATTCTCAAAAAAAAAAAAGAAATCATTCGACTTGATTTTTTTTCAACACATTTTCACACAGAATGTTTTCGACTACATTTTAAAATATTATGTTTTTCATTTAATTGTAAAATGTGCTGTGAATCTCGTGTGTAATTGGTACTAAAAAATATCGTTTCAACTGTGTTAAACGATAACATAACCCAAACAAATTAAATTATCAATTACCATAAAAATAAAAAATTCATTACTAAACTACCTGGTCAGCTGTTTTCCTAAATTAATAAACATGAAAATCACTGAATTGAAATTCACAGGAGAAGAAAGCCAACACCTATTGAAAAAAAAATCGAATGAAACATTCATTTTACTTTCATTTACATCTTCTTTAATATTTTTTTTTTATATGATTAACTGTTTTCATTTTCCGAACTGGTCGGAGATATTCTTTACCATTTCACGGTTTCTTGGGGCTTCCGTACAACCGCCATGATGAAACCCTCAAGGGAGAGACGCGATCAGCCTGAGCAAAACGACATTTTATGCCGTTTGGGTCTCTCCTTGGTCTCGAAGATGCGCCAGCGTACAAACATGATTATTCAGCTCACCACCGTGACGAGTAGCGTGGTGTTGTTGCTGGGCCGCTGATTATTCATCGAAAAACTGGTCTTATCACACATGAAAGTACCTATGGTATAAAAAAACAAAAAAATAAAAAAGTCACATAACATAAAATATCCCATGAATACGTTATCGAAACAAAATAGGTATTTTGAAGAATTGTATAGTGACACGAAAAAAAAGACCTCTGATGATCTTGAAGTCGTTGCTTTGAATTAAATTAACCCTTAGATGAGCAACATTTTCTTTTTCATTAAAAACATTTTTTTTTGACATTGTCTGAGGTGTACTTTTGAGGGAAAAATACTAAAAAAATCAAGGGGTTAAATTTTCATTTTAGGGGATGAAATATTTGGTGTCATATGACACTTCGCGCATCAATACATACGTTTTTTTGATTTTTTAAAAATTCAAAAGAAAAACAAGAAATCAAGTTGTTTATTGCAATAAATTGGTATGATTAACGAATAATTGGAACAATTAACAAATAACTCTGAAAAAGTAAAAAACCATTTATAAAAATGAAAAAAAAGTAAAAAACCATTTAGATTAACGTTAATTTAGTTCTCAATTACCTATCTGAATAGATAACTACACATATGTACATACATAAGTATAAATATGTAGGTACTCTTAAAAGTCATAAACTCATTGAAGTTTGAAAAGCACTAATTTATAGTAATAAAAAAAATTGAACTAGATAATAATAATAATGATACATAAAATGTGACTCACCAGCGTGTGAGGCATTCGAGAAAGGTTGGGTGAGAAATGCTCACGCGGTCTCTCAGCACAAAGTTTCACACCAATTCTTTAAAAATCGCAGCGTCAAGTAGGCCAGAAATTGGACGATGAGAGTTTGTCACCATGTAGCCCATTTCATCATCCTCTTTGGACATCCAGTACTTCTTTGTTTTAGTACATAATTAGTACTGATAGTCTCCTGTGTCACATTTATTTTTATAAGCTAAATATTCAAGATTTTTAATTTCTCTATTCCTCAGTATTCGGGATATTGTCAACAGTGATGTACTGGTGGAGGTCTCTTTGATCTAATACTCGCCTTCCACCTAACTTCTCTCTCCTAAATCGTTGCATGGCCGGGGACTCGTTTTCTGGAATGGGGGCTGGGACGAGACGGGCGAAGCGCTCGTTGAGTTTCGGAGCAGCTTCGACAGGGGCTCTGTCCGCATTCGTTGGAGGGACTAGGGGTGCGTGGGATTCATCTTCTGTGGCGTATGTGTCCATATCAGCGGCTTCTTGCTGTCGCAAGGCGGTCTCGGTAAGAGACTGGGGAGAATCATTAGTAAAATAATTATTTAATCATGGTATATTTCGCGGGCAAAGAAATCGTTTTGTTGAGTTACAGGAAAAATTATGTTTTTCATATTTTCTGGCAATAATCTTACTGATCCAATTAGATGGAAAATATGTTCTGCTCCATAAACTGCATTTGAAAATCGTTTTATTCGATACTGATTTGACACAGTCATTATTTTCTTCTTTTAAGTATTTTAGAAGAAAAGAAAAAGTCTCGAATTATTACCTTTTCCATCACCATTCCCCTTTTAGCTGGCATATATTGATCTAGTTACTGGAAGCTGCGCACCACATAAGTGGTTTATAACCAACTTTAAAATATGCAACAAACCGTTGAAAAAAATACATTTTTTATCACATTTGAATTAATATTATAATTATTATTATTTATTTGAAATCGGATTTAGAGACCCTCTTTTGAAAAAAGTGTGGAAGTAGAGAATGTAAATTCTATGTACTTACCCGAGCAGCAATTGAAAAACAGTCCTGCATGCGCAAATGCACGCGGTTATGTGGCGGAACACCAGCAGATCCACCGCAGCATGCAGAAATCTGGACTAACGCGTCGTACACGCATGGCGTTTCTGCCCTGCGTATGACAGGCGTTTCTGCGTGGTTTTCCGCTGACGTTTTTTAGATAAATTTACGCATGCGTTTTGCTGCAGGAATGCATACATTTCTGCACGCGTTTCGCGTCTTCCACTATGATCAGAGTGTCTACCGGCAAGAAAAAGGCAAGAAAGTTAGAAAAAGGCGAGAAATTCACTTGGGTGGCAAGAAAGTTAGAAAATAGTATAGAAATTCCTTCGAAAAGCAAGAAAATGTCCAAGAATTCACATCAAAAATCTCTGAAAAATTGAAGTTATCCCAGCAAAATTTCAAGTTTTCATTTTGTTAAAATTGATGTTGTTCTACTTTTTGAATTGAAAATTTTCCAAAAATTTTGCCCTCGCTTCGCTCGGGCCATTCAAGATACAGTTTTCAAAAATTTTAAGAATTCAAAAATTAAATAGGAAATTTTTGATTTCCAGGTAATACTCAAACCATTTGAAAAGTGCAAATTTTTCATTCTCTGAACAGAACGACTAACTTTTCAAAATTGTTGATATTGTGCTCCGATGAAAATGTAAAATACAGCATACAAAATGGTCGTTCTTTCGTTTTTCACAACAATTTTTTCAACAAATTTTCGCTCTCGCTTCGCTCGAGCAGTAATTTTAACTTCATTTCAATAAAATGATCATTCGTTGTGAAGGGTTTTCTGAAAACAACCTAAAATGTCGATTTTTCGTGTCTAAAATTCTGATTTTGCTCTCCCCTCAATCACAAATAAAAGTATGCCTAAGCTCTTTCATGGTTTGATCCTGTAATTGTATGTATATGTCACATTGTCACTGGTATTCAGCACGTTAAAATTTTGATTTTTGTCGGAAAAATAACAATTTTTTGTTGAAAAAATTACATCATATTCCCCCTCCTCCAAATAACACGACTTCGATCCGCATTCGAGTTAACTTTTCATTTTGTTACTGTTATCATCATAGAATTGAATTCACTTCAGTAGACTTGCCTCAACGTTTGTTTTTATTACGTTTTTTTATTACTATTTTTTCATTTGAGAAATTAATTCACTTCTCTGCTTTGAAGAATAAATTTTTGAGAAATTTTGTCAGGGTGGGGGGGGGGGGGTTAGAGTGGTTAGCGAAGATATCTATGCGTAAATATGAAGAGGGGTAAGAAATTTCATTTTTGGAAGCAAGAAAAAAACAAGAAAAAGGCGAGAAATTCGCTTTTTTGATTTTAGTAGACACTCTGATGATGAGTTTCTGCTGCGAATACGCATGCACTTTAACCTATGCTTTCATAATTAGTAGATTTCTTAGTAAATGTTATATGTATTTCTCTGAGCATGTTTTGCTAACAAGGGAGGTTTCCCAATTGACAGAAAAATTGTTGAACCGAATAAAGCTAGGTGGAAAAAGCTCATAAAAATATACCATCTGCCAAAATTTCTCCTGCTCAAGTGCATTTTTCGATCTTTGCTTACTTTAAAGTTATTGTCCAACTGAATCGCATCTAACGGCGATGGTTTTGGTTCAACATTTTCATCATCTTTTGAATGCGACCGTAACCTAGTAGAAATTATGAATATAATATATTGTAGAAACAATACATGTAGGTACCTAATGGGTTAAACATCTCACATATTTATTCTTTGAACAACACTTACCGCATGATTTGGAATAATAATCTACAGTGGACGACGACACGTGATTAAAAACCAAAGAAGACGTAACCGCGACCAGGAGTCAACTCGAATCCGATGAAGACAAAGACAAAGGAAACGAAGAAGAATTTATTATTATACTGGAAAAAAAAAGACACATAATACATTAGAACATCATCTTACCGAAGTTTTTTGGCTTTGTGTATACTCGAAAAAATAAAAATGGAGAGCTGACAGTGTGACAGACAACCGTCTGAAGCGTGAAGACTGAAGCGGCCAGGCTATTCCGGGAAGTCAGATATGCTCATACCAGACGGTGGTCTGTGGTTGGTACACACAGTAAACGGTACACACAGTAAACGGTTCGCACAATGTTTTTTTGTCCGAGTAATGGAAATCGAGTTTTTCATGGGAACCAATCAAGTTGTAAAGCCTGCTAATCTCACCTCCAAGTATCTCATTCAAAGTAACCTTTATTTGGGATATTATAAATTTTTCTTCATAAGTTTTGAATTACCTGAGACTGAAATGTTTACTGAAAGCAATAAATACAAATTAAAATTTAAAATAATTTAATGTTAAGTAGTACTTCTTTCAACTAAACTTACACAATCTTCATCCACATTTCGTACACACGCATTTCTGAATGTAGGTAATATTTATTATGGCTATTAATACTTACTCGAATCTGCATCTCCGAAAACATTTTCGAACACACCACAACAGGAATTTTCTAATGCAACACATTTTTTAAAAAACCTCTTCAAAAATTTACGAATATACCTCTTTTTTTAAAAAAACTTGATCACCATAAAATCAATCAATCTTCCATAAATTAATCATCAATAAGTCAATAACCATGCCTCAGGCTCAATTTTTTTTTGCTTCTATGGAAAGGTTACAGGGTCACTGGAACAGGTGTAGGTTTTTTTAAGAAGAAAAAAAATTGTAAAAAATTAATTCAGGTCTTCATAAAAAATCTATATTTGTGTCATAAAATTTGAATTGAACATTTTTGCTGCATAATCAACAGGTGTTCAGGTTAACAATGCCTGGTAAATGCTGGATAGTTACCCATAAAAAAAAAGTGAAAATAAGTATCTTCGTGAAATAAAAACAGACACCTGATACTCTTATTTTTGTTTTATTTTATTCGGGGGGGAAGATCTAGTGGTGGCATTGTCTTGACAGATGGTTTCAGTTATATAATGAATAAAAATACACGAGCTACAAGACTAGAAATAACGCACTAATACAAATTACTCAGGTAGGCGATAGGTATACATATATCCACGTTGGTCAGCTCGTCTTGATTCAAATTAAATTACCAAAAAAAAAAAATATTAAAAACGCGTAATAAAATATGTTTTGAACAGTCTTGAAAAAAGATGCTGAACATTCTACAAATTAGATAATTAGAAAAACAAAACATGAGATAAATAAGGTAAACCAAATATTTAAAATTACAAATGACAAGAGTACAATTATTTTAAAATCAATACGCATGTTCGTTCAGCACATGGAAATATGAACACTTAATAAAATATCATTAAATTAATAATGTTAAAATTTAAATTAGAGATCGATTTATTCGTGAAAAAAAAGAATAATAATTGTAGAAAATAACGCACTAATACAAACCAAATGCTAGCAAATTTTGCGCTAGCGTAAATGGTGCCGGAATTTGAGACACTTTTTTACAAAAAATGCTAGCAAATCAGTTGCGATTAGGTCGCATTAGAGTAGCAGAATTGCGCGCAAATAGCTAGCACGTAGCTGGCACAAAGCTAGCAAAAAGGTAGCATTTTGTTGGCACTTTGCTCTGCATTCTGCTACGTACATGCGACTATATCGCGACTGATTTGCTAGCAATTTTTGCAAAAAGTGTCTCGTATTCCGGCACCATAGCAAGAAGCTAGCATTTTGCTGGCGTAGAAAAACTTTGATCAGCGAGCGATGTAGCTCAGTTGTCATTGATTTTGCTTAATTTTAGTATTTTACCTGATTAGTAATTTTATTTACGAGGTTGTAAAAGTTTCAAAATCATAGGATGTATTCGAATTTGCGTTTGGACGTGTTAAATGGGCGGCGCTGGCGACCATTTACAAGTACGTGAAGACGTACTCCTGCATAAATTTGTGATGTTTCGATCTCGACGTAAAAATCTTCAAATAATAGGCCTAATCATGATACATAAAATGTGACTCACCAGTGTGAGGCATTCGAGAAAGGTTGGGTTAGAAATGCTCACGCGGTCTCTCAGCACAAAGTTTCACACCAATACCGAATATGGAGTCTGCCTAAATATCTTCATTTCGCTGAGGCGTGGGATTCGTCTTGTTTTTCTCAATCCATTGGGGCTTAGGTCTCTCTTTTGGAAGCTCCTTCCTTTCCGGCTTAGGTTTAAGATTTTATAAAATTCATAAAAACACAAAATATAATAAAATTTCCAAATTTGATGAAAATTCCATCAAAATTTAATACTGGAGGTAATCAAATGTTCATTAGTAATTCCAATCCCATCATTTGCTGAAACATTTTGATGCAATGAGGATTTCTTCACTCCCTAAAGACAGTACAAACAACGTAAATTACATACGTGACTAACTGACTGATAAACAAAATAACGTACCAATAAAAAATAACATGCATCTTTTCAATAAGCATGATTTGTAAGAAGTGAATTATTTTGAATGAACGATTCATATAAATGTAAGTAGATACGTTTAATGTGAATACGTATCCCTTGTAAGTTTGTAGAATAGCATAAACGACTTGAAGTACTTACTGGATAATGATATTTTACGTCCTAATGTACTCATTGGAATAGGAGCATTTACATTATATGCCCAATCCTTGTACGGACCACAACTTATTCGCTGATCTTGTTTGGTTTGTCGTTTTTGATCTGCCATTACGTTGTACTTTTCTTCAGACGAATAAATAAACAAAATTCTGTCTTTTCTTTTGGTTACTCAATTATTTTTTAACAGCACTCCAAAATATGTACCATTATTAACTAAATACGCGCTTAATTTGCACACTATGTACTGATAATCAAGCTCGTATAATTACTGATAACGCACCACTGCTGGTGCTGAGTGCACCACCGTCTAGTGGTGGGGGTGCTACTCAGATTATTGCTTTCTATCACGTGATACAGAAATATCATTTGAGTGTTTTTTTCATACCATTTCAGGCGCCATGATTTAAATTCGGACATACGAGTAGCTCATCGATATTCGTTTTTACAGTTAGTGTATTTGTTCTAAATTTTTTGTGGTGAAATATTACAACTAAAGTACTCGTGTTTTTCCATTTACATTTTTGTAATTTCTGTGATGTTTGATACTTATATTTGTACAGTGGTCACCATGGGTATAAACTCAGTTTCGCTGAAACATACTTGGAAATCATTTTTTAAA
Source organism: Planococcus citri (assembly GCF_950023065.1). Lineage (NCBI taxonomy): Eukaryota > Metazoa > Arthropoda > Insecta > Hemiptera > Pseudococcidae > Planococcus > Planococcus citri. The sequence goes on from NC_088681.1 coordinate 17,096,968, forward strand.
AAAGAATTTCAACCAAAAAAAGCCTTTACATTTGAATTACATTCTATAGTAAATTGTTTAAAATGGAATTCCTAATGAATGTTTCCATATTAATTTTTCAATATGATTTCAACCGGATTTTTTGGTGGTGCTGTGTGATAAAATTTGAAATGAAGAAGTTGAAACTAACAATTAAATTCAATTGATAATGGAAAACATAATACTGTATAAAACACAAATGAAAAATAATAAAAATAAAACGGAAAATTAAAAATAGAAAGTCAATCAAAATCTTCTAAAATTGCGCCTTTCTGGGTTTTGGAGTTATTTTAAAATTGTAACAGGCGCACATGTTGAGAATAAAGTGGCCGCACAAGAGAATAATCTCGGTTTTGTTAGTAGCCCTGGATTGAAATACAATCAATCTCCTTTTGAGATATTAAGAGATCATTTTTAGTTCTTCATTACTCAAGACTTTTATAAATTTGTCCCAATTGGTCTGAGAAACGCTAGACAGCACACAAATCTAACCACTCGATCATGCAATTTCAGCATACAAGATGCTCCTATGGATTCTTATTTTTTTAAATAAAATCCATCCATACAATTTTTTACAAAGTAATGAGTTCAATTTAAAAAAAATAAAGTTAGCTAAAGTCCAGTGGTATAAGTACATAAATGAAGTACCCATACCAAGTTCCAGGCGGTGTTAATTAAAAATCATCGTAATATCTCGTAATGTAAACAAGTAACCACACCAGCAAGATCACACAACCAGATCACAATAAACAAGGTAGAAAAAGATACAATTCGTTATTTGAATCCTGTATTTTTCAGCATGGACTGCAGATGATAAGGTTCATGTACTGAACTCTAATTTAGACCAACTACTTCAACTACATTTTAACTGGGGGCATGTCAGATTATGTGCTCAATTGGGAGTTGAATTAGTTTTTATTAAATCAAATTCGTTCGAACATTTTTGTTCGATTTTAAGTTTTTTCGTTATGAAAATATAATTCTACTGCCACTAAAGTAGATGAATGTCTCATTATTATTTTTAAGCATTATCTAGTTGTTTTAGAGAAGTTAATCTGTATTTCACGAGTCAATATATACCCCCCCCCCCACCAATAAGTTTGATGGTTTTGGTTTATAATATGAGATCATTGAGATCTTGTAAAATAACCTATGATCGGTTTTATAGCTAGTCCTGAATTGCATTAGTTGATAATGGATTGGTTTTGAGTAATCTATGTGATAGATTTCATACCTGTGATTTTCGCCATGTTCTTTCTATGTATCATATTCTGTTTTGAGTTATTTTACCAATAATACATAACATCATTCGAAATCTTCAACTGAAGTAACTCATGTTCAAAGTTTCTTCCTTGTATATACAACATTGTACTTCTTTGAAACAGCTGATTTTAGCGAGTCATTGAATTTTTCAAAATTTGCACCCTGTACGGTACAGAGAAAATTCGACGGTTGTACATACGTATGATCATACTTACATTATCCGACAGCCAGGCCTTGTAATCTTCCCCTACAACAGAAGAAATAATTTCCGTTCCTATTAACGAACCTAGGAGTCCTAATCGAGTATCGTCAACCTGCAAAAATACACGTTACGCGAAATGGTTAATTAATTGAACAATGAAAAATTACAAAAATCGTGCACTTACCTCTTCTAGCTTGTCTGAGAGCAGGGTTTCAAACTCCGTGAGATCCACGTACACCCCAATGGAATGGTCCTGCATTTCTTTCTCAATCTTCTCATTCTGCTCCGGCGTTGTGTCCTCTTCAGTTACATTTTTTTTCGGTCTGTAAAATTACAGATTAATTTGTGAATTAGTCTAATTTTTGGTAAAAAATACGAGTTTTTTGCAACATGATAGAAAACGATATCTTGCCAAAAAAGCACGATTCGACAAATTTACTAAAAAGCTAGAATTTCAGTCGATTAAAGTCTGTTTAGGTGTCGAAGAAATGACTAGATTTTCGATCGGACCCCATCCACGGCCCCCAGCGCCGCCCCAAAGGGTTGAAAATTCAAAAAAGTCGCACTTAAACACAACATTGGATTTGGATGAAAGTGATCAAACACACTATCATCCCATACGTGAAATAGGTTACCTTCGTTTACTTCCGGTACTAATTACTCCATTAGCAACACCATAGGCAATTTCGTTCTCGCTTTCTGCGTCGTCTCCTACGAAGAATTCTTCGTCATCGCCGATAAAGACCTCTTCTTCAGAGTCGTGTACGATTAGCCCATCATTTACCGGCTCGTCATCGTCGCTAACGTCGCGAAAGCACGTATTGAGGGCAGAGAATTCATTGTAAAATCGTACCACTTCTTTTCCAGTATCATTATTCGATAGATCGATCTCCGGCGTGAGTAAAATGGGAAACATATAGAGTTCTTTTTTCTTGCTTTCGAATATCTCCTTTAGGGCGTCTTGCTCGACCGTACTGCATCTCTGAGGATAATAACTTGTCCGCGTCGAAATTAAGGTTTTGTGATACGGCGCCGGTGGATCCATATTCAGCAGCAGGTTTTCGTAGGTCATCGGCTTCACCACCGACACTATTAAATAACTTTGATGTGGTCAAATCCAGGTGAAAGTTTGATTTCATTACTATGGCACTCTCTAGATGTTGAGATAAAGACCTAATTTCACTCGTTCTCACTGCAGTCCTGTGGATAATTTGATCTTCGTGTCATAGTCCGTTTTAATGAAGTAGATATTAATTGTAACCAAAAAATAATAATGTTAATATAGATAAATAAAATAAAATATTTAAATTAACAAACCTACTAAACCGAAATAAAAAATATAATCCTACTGCCACTAAAGTAGATGAATGTCTCATTATTATTTTTAAGTATTACCTAGTTGTTTTAGGGAAGTTAATCTGTATTTTACGAGTCAATATATTCCCCCCCCCCCAATAAGTTTGATGGTTTTGGTTTACAATATGAGATCATAGAGATCTTGTAAAATAACCTACGATCGGTTTTACAGCTAGTCCTGAATTGCATTAGTTGATAATGGATTGGTTTTGAGTAATCTATGTGATAGATTTCATACCTGGGATTTTCAGCATGTTGTTTCTATCATTCTGTTTTGAGTTATTTTACCTGTAATAACATCATTCGAAAGGTTCAACTGAAGTAACTCATGTTCAAAGTTTCTTGCTTGTGTACGTACTTCTTAAAAACAGCATAATTTATCGAGTGATCGGATGTTGAAGCATAAAATTTCAAACTTTGAGATCTAATCTAAGTGATTTAAAATATAACTAAAAATACAATTGAATGTAAAAAACCAATAATAGAATTTGTAAACGAGTCGTCGCAGTCGAAACGAATTTTCGTTAGAGCCCCATAGAAGAGAATGGGCTGAGGAATGTTCCCCTGCTAATTTCAGCGGGGTGGTCCAGCTCATGGTGTGGATTATTTTTCAATGTTTAATTACTAATCTTATACCTACTTATTTAAAAAATTTAAACAATAAAAAGTTGCAAAAATTTTGCAAACACAAAAATGATAATTACGATAAATTGATCGAAAACTGTCTGAATAGAATAAAATTTCGCGACAGTAGGAGAAACATATTGTTTCAAGAACATTGTAAGCTCCAGGTCAATTTTTATCCAATATGCAGCAAAAATTTTACAGTTACTATTCGTGTTTTTACATCTTTGAGCCATCGTTTCTGGAAATTTTGTCAAAATCTGGCTTAATGGCTCCTTTTTTTTATTCTAACAGCAACGATATGAGACACTTCTTTGATTAATTTAAATCCCACATTTTTTTTTTTTTTTTTTTTTAAATTACTAAAAAGTCAGCAAATATCCTTTTTTAATTTTCTGAATTATTTTGATCGACTTTGAGATAGTCAAAAAAATACTTGAAAAAAATCATGTCGCAAAGTCAGCCAAATGTTATGTAGGTATTATTTTAGTCTGGATCCAAAGTTGTTTTTTTCATTTTTTTTCAGTTCTTATTACGATTTTTGTACCAAAATTTCGGCTGTCATTTTTTTCATTTGTTTTTAATCTCTTTCATTTTTTGTGTCTTTATGCCAATGTTTTGATATTTTCGAAATTTCATTTTGCCCCGTGTGCTCCCACGGACATAGAATGCTCTGATTATACTCATAGTTGAGTAAAAATTTGCAAATCCGTGATCTGATCTTAAGATTGTTCACGATTTTAGGTAATTTTAACGTGTTTTCTCGTTTTTCTCAAGGTCATTTTCGTCATAAAATTGGGTTTTTGTTTCTATGTACATAATATTATCATTGATTCTTAATTTATGGGCAATAATTTTCAAAAAATTATATCATGTTGTTTTTCAAGTTCTGATTGATTGATCTCACAGTAATTCAAAAAAAAATCTAGTGTTCTGAACCAGTTTGCTGGATGTTTGTGGTTTGAAAATATTTGTACTGTGAAAGAGCATTCCGAAAATGTGAGTTGATATGATTTTTTTCTCTTTTGATGAATGATATAATCTTAGTGAAGATTTTTCGGTCCTCTGATGACCGAATGCTGAAGGCAAATATGATGGCGTTCCAGTGTTTCTCCATTATTAGTATGATTATGAATACCGAATTCTCGCTCATTTTCTTGAGATAAGGATACGTAAGGCTTCGTTGTTTGAGGTAATCTTCTTCAACTTGGTACAAGTACGTCGAGTCTCGAGCTACGCTCACACCGACGTATTCAGATAGTTGTCAGATTCTCCAAATGTGGCTGACTTGTATGTGTAATTGTGTGCTTAGCTACTCGCATGCAACAATTACTGGTGTCGTTAATAATTCAGTGTGTTGACAACCTGAAAGAAAACCAGGTTTTACTGTTTAGTATTCAGCCACATGAGTGTGCTCCACTTTTACTCTCGACATTGCATATTGCTAAGTATATGTACCTACATTTATTATACTGGAAGATCATTCGAACATGCCTCGTACCAGAAATCAAGTTTTTGTGTGAGTAAATCGTATTCATAGGTATTAATTTACTTGAAACTCTTGGGAACGTCGTCATATTTAGCTGAGTCTGCTCATTCTACATACATGTCACTCATTCACACTTTTTAAGGGATGCTCTTAACAGTACGTTGAAAACTAAAGATAAAAAGAAACTGCAAAAGTCCAAGCCCAATTTTTTTTGTAAAAATTATTTGATCTGAGAAAAAATCAGCCCATTTCAAATTGAAATAAAGAAAAGGCGGCAGCAGAAGCCCAATTGATTTTTGAATTTTCATCTGAGAAGTTGGTTTTTTACAAAAAAAACTATAAAAGAAAAAAGAAAACAAAAGCAAAAAAATTAAGATGGCAAAAGCCCACAGTTTAAAATTACATGGTCCAAAAATTTTCATCTGAAATGTCAATTTATTTTTTTTTACCAAAAAGAAGAAAAGCCAAAAAAAGATGGCAAAAGCCCACAGTTTTAAATTACATAAGTACATGGCCCAATAAAGGGAAAGCACGTTAAAAATTGAAAATGAAAAAAGATGGCAGAAGTCTAAGCCTGATGATTTTTTTTTGTAGAAATTAATCTATCTGAAAAAAAAACCAGCCCATTTGAAATTAACACGAAAAAAAGAAGGCAAAAACCCAATTTTTTTTAAAAATTGCATCTGAGAAGTTGACTTTTTTAGAAAAGAAAAAAAAAAGAAAAAGAAAACAGAAGCAAAAAAAAAGATGGCAAAAGCCCACGGCTTTGAATTGCATGGCCAAAGAGAAAGCACATTAGAAACTAAAAATGAAAAAAGACTGTAAAAATTCAAGCTCAAATTTTTTATTAAAAATAATTGATCAAAGAAAAAACCCAGCCCATTTGAAATTGAAATAAAAAAAGACGGCAAAAGCCCAATTTTTCAAAAATTTTAATTTGAAAAAAATTGTTCAAAAAATAAGTAGTAAAAGGTGAAAAGAGGTGTTTCAAAAAAAAAAAAAACAAAAAACAATTTGCAATTGATTTGCAGAATAAAATGAAAAAAATCATGAATTGACGAATCTAAACATAACAACAAAATATAACAAGTTACTCATTGTGGTAACTAGGTTGGAATAAAAATGATTAATTTTTTGGGACAAGAGATATAGGTTTCAAAAGAGTGGAAATTACAAATAGGAAAGAAGATAGGTATTTGAAAGGAATGAGACATGAGAAATAGGCTCGATGTATAGGACATTAAAAACCTACTAGTAACCACATAACTAACCAGATAATCAGTTTCCATTCAAAATAAAAGAATCTTCTTCACATATTAAATAAAATGATTTTGTACCAATAGCCAAGAAGTTACGAGCATAGCTCGTGAATAAATTTATTTCGAAGATCGAACTCGAATTTGTTTTAGAATCGAAACTGGAATATTTCAAACTCGGCTTCAATGATGGTTTATAACTTGGTGGCGGATATTTAACTAGGATCTTGGGATCTATAGTTACTTCAGTTACCAGTACCTTAAGCTTATCTGGAACCACTTTACGTTTATTTGCTCTAGGTACCGTCGGTGGAGGAACGATCAAAGGTTGTTTCTTTGATCATGTAACTGGACCAGTAATTGTTGGTGACTTTTTACTGGAATTAATTGACTTCCGAACTGTAGCAGTTGAAGTCGGAACTCGAGATACTTTAATTGGATCAACCGTCGAAGATGATTGGTCCGAAGATGATGGAATCGAAGTAGACACTGGAGATGATTTCTTCGAAGAGGAGATCGATTTTCGCATACGTCGATAAAGATGAATTCGAATGATGAATACGCAACGAGGTACCGGTGTCGATTAGTGGTGAGAAAGTAGAGGAGGGGAAAGGGGATACATTTATTTACATAATCTAACTATCTAGATTCCCGAAAAGAATTTATCATAGGAATGAAATCGAAACTCCCGTTGAGCGCCAGAATAATGTAATTATTATTCAATTTAGCGTCTATGATAAATAAGTTTCGAAAATTCACACATAAAATAAATTCTTACTCCACCAGATAAAAAATCTTTACCATAACAGGGCGTTCTTCAGCCATTACAAAACACTCGAACGAATCCGAAGGGAATGACAATAAATATAGCTCTGGAACTCAGTGTACAGGATAATTGCACTTCACACGCGATCATAAAAATCAATCGCGGAATCCAAAAAGTAAAAATTATTACAATAATTAACGTTAATTAGAATTTAGAATTGTAACGAACAGATAACAACATAACAAGATGGCAGAATGAAATTATGCGGAAAATACGATTAAATAACGTTAACTACTAGAGCGTGATCTGGTGGGTAAACTCTAAACTACTTAAACCTAATTTTTTTTTTTTTTTTTTTTTTTTTTTTTTCAATAATTTTATAATAACGAGTATGATAATTATAAAATAGATTCGATCGATTCAGTATGCACACAACGAAGTAACTAGTACATTTATCTAAGGTTGGAAAGAAAACATCATATACAATAGCAGGTATATGTAGAAACGTAAGAGACGGAAAATTCAAGCTAAAACATACATTTTTATTCGAGTAATAAATCAAGGTTGAAATAATATGGCATGATATCGATGTACTTGTACTATTACGAATTGTACGTTAACACATGAACAAAAAGTACATTCGTTTTTTAACCTTGAAATGGTTTTATCTTTTCCTAGCTTGATGGTGCGAGAAGATGGTATACTTTTAATCGAGAATTTTCATGCCTATTCTCATTACGTTAATTGATCAGATTTTAAGCACCATATTACTTTATTCTACAGTTGTCTATTTTTACTAGATAAATACGTAAAAGAGTTTACTTTACGTTACATTACGTTGAGACAACTAAAAGGAAAGATAGGTGATGAAATCTGATATACCTATTTTGGCTATACCCATGATCGCATGTTTTTTTTTGGAACACAAAATAAAAATAGAATTTTGAGGGTTTTTTTTTTTTCACTCAAGGAAACCTCCCTTGAGCCCCACGTTGGGCGCCATATTAGTTTATGTGGTAACTAGGTTGGAATAAAAATGATTAATTTTTTGGGACAAGAGATATAGGTTTCAAAAGAGTGGAAATTACAAATAGGAAAGAAGATAGGTATTTGAAAGGAATGAGACATGAGAAATAGGCTCGATGTATAGGACATTAAAAACCTACTAGTAACCACATAACTAACCAGATAATCAGTTTCCATTCAAAATAAAAGAATCTTCTTCACATATTAAATAAAATGATTTTGTACCAATAGCCAAGAAGTTACGAGCATAGCTCGTGAATAAATTTATTTCGAAGATACATACACAGTATGATTCATTATATTTTGTGTAGTTCCAAATGGGGTTCAAGAAGGATCTCTCAATCGAGATATATCATTAATTTAGAAGGTAGGTAACTACCTATCACGATTCATAATGGAATCATATCGAGATAAAGGAAAAGAATTAAGAGTCACTAATTAGACTATATCATTTACATTTAGGTAATTCAAAGGTAATTTAATGATTACATGTCTAACCTAAATAAGGGGGTTCTTTACTTCTCACCACATCTTCACCTGCACCTCAGTGCTCTGGCTTTTAGGCAGCCATATCAGGAAACATGACGAATGGGAAATATTCACGAACCACCTTCACGATAATTCAAATAAAAATTAAGTCAGTTCTTCAAATCATTGTAATCGAGATATAACGTTTCACATTACACCATTATTCATTATAAATCAAATAAACTCCAAATTGTATAAAAAGTAGAAAAAGAACGCATAAACACACATCTACATATTTCAAAAGTATATCAAAAGTTAGTTGATCTGTTTCTAACGTATTTCAACTTTCAAAAGCATCAAAACAGAATCAACTAACGAGCTCTAGTATCGTTTTCTTTAACCTGTCAGAATCCTAAAAACACATAAACACATTTACAATACATCAAACGTTGAGAGCAAAACAATATACGTCTTATACATTCAACAAACAAAACATAAGTCGAGGTGCGCATCAGCGCTACTATCCGTTGGTACCCGATGTCACGAGAATACCACCCGAAGGTGTACATAGCGGGTATACCGCAAGTGTATCGAGAGGACGAGTAGCCCTACGCTAACACTCCCTCCCTACAAGTTCACGAGATCTTTATTTAAATTTCAAACCATCGGTACCTTCGGATTTTCAAAAAATATTCACAAACAAATATAGTAAATCACAAAAACAATAAATTCAACATATATACATTCAGTCATATTCAACAATAGATTCACAAAAAAAAACATATTCAAAACAAAATTAACGATTCAATAAACAGTCAACATATTTACATTTTCCAAAACAAAACAATTTCAATAAATACTCTTCGTTCTCTTCGGATTATCTTACTAACGGAGGAGGAGTCCCCGCTGGAGGCGGAGGCGGCGGTAAATCATGGTCGCTTTCACTACTAATACTATCCTCCAAACTTTCATAATCTGAATCTTCGACTACTCCTGTTCTTTGATATCTAATAGTTCTGCGCATAAGGCGCTTTCTTTTGGTTTTTCTTTGTCTCAAATAAGCTCTTCGTTCAGTTTTCATCATCGTGTCTTTAAACTTTTCTTCACGAAGCTTTTTCAAGCAGTGCTCTGGATTACTAACCAATTTCACATTCCATGGGTCAGCCCCCCCTTTATGAATCTATCGGCATATGTATAACGTTCCGACTTCGCTAAATTTTCTCCCCAAAGTGGATCTTTATCAATTCTTAGGAGTAGATGGTCGTAGATGGTCGTCTACATTTGTCCATATACACAAAATACAATAACTTTTTTTACAAATATAAATTTCTGCTTGTACTTGATCATAGTACTCATGATCGCGAATATAGTTTGCACTTTGCTGCGCGTGCGGTCAAGTTCCAGGCAGATATCACGGGGAAACTGCGTCGATGCAACCGCATCTAACAGCCATCGCGCTGACATCATCACGGTGACAAGAGTCTCATAATGAGCATTCCTGGCATATATTTATGTAACACAAACCATATCTCGGCATATCGAGAAGATTTATTTCTAAGTGTTGAAAAAACATACCGATGTGCTGCAACTTTTTATTGTCTGTGAATCGGCACTTGATCATACTATGGGTTTGAGGCAGATGTATGTGTACATACAATATACTTATATATCATTCTGCTCTCAACCATCTTCAGCTGTGTCAAGAAGGGCTGCGTTGAGTGCTGGTGAGACGGAACAAAACAGTTTATTTTTTATTACTCATTACAGGTTATGAGGGGGAGGCGTAACTGATTATCCTGATTGATTAATTAATTTTTCCGGGTGGTGGGTGGCGGATAGCCCGAAGTGGGAGGGAACATTCATTTAGAAAGACACAGGATTTTTTCAATAAAATGAAAATTTATTCATTTATTTATTTAAAATTATACTTTCAGAGATGCAGAGTACAATGTTTTGTATTTTTTTGTAACTTAACCCAACCTTTTCTACTTCAGAAATTCCAATAATGAATTATTATAAAGACTCAGATGAGCCATCACCAATTCTTGGATTTAAAATTTTACATAATTGATGTTTTTTGGTATTGAAAAACAATACAAATTTATGGAATAGAGGTCGCAACGATTGAATGATCTCGAGTTGACAATCCCAACTAGATTTAAACAGAGTGCCACAAGATAGCAAAGTGTTATCATACTCATTTTCTTTTCGGGCAAGTAAATTTGACAGGCGTTTTTTGATGAATTTCTCACACTTGTTGAAACTTTGATCTGCTGGCATATAACTGTGGCGTTTGACAGGGAAGAACCATTCGAAATTCACTCTCTGATCATGGCAGAAATTCATCTAACTTAGCACCTCACTATATCGGTTGTTGTATATGTACTACCTAGAGTTGACACAACTCCCCAGTGTGCAACTCATTCTCATTCCTATTTAGTTCATCGTCTGCAAGAATCCATTCAGTAACATCTTCAGTATTCTCATCATCACATCCGGATATTTTTTTGGAACATTTTTCTATATTTCATTTTCTTTTTTGGCATCGATATTTTCTGTTGGATCATCTTCAAGTGTGTACACTCAAGATTTTTGAAGAAATGGCAATTCAACAGAATTTAAAGCATCAGATGCCTAAAATACATAACATCATTGTAGATAGTAATTGATTGAGAGATGAAAATGTAACAGGTTTATTATCTTCATGTTCTTCTCACCTCCTATGGATGTAGTAGAGCCCTCTATTGCCTTTCTGAGTTGTATATGTAACTCCTCTATTATGTACATGAACATTCTGTTGATCACTGAAGCTGATGCTATATGGCTCTCCTGTTGAGTCTACCTCTCTCTCCATGCTTGGCATACGAGCAAAAGCTCCTTGTCAAATCCATCATGTGTGCCCAGACCTTGTCGTGTACCTTTTTGCTGTTACTTACAACTCTATTTTTGGTCGCGTGGTCATTGCTGTAAAATAATGAAATGCGAACATTCTCGTCAAATTTGCTTGTTGAATACTTGAACATTTTCTGCAAAACAGTCTCCTAAAGTGATTTATTGCTCCAATGAGATCGTTTGGATTTGCAAAAAATCGTCTCATTGCGACACAAGTAGGCCAATAGGCCAGCCCCTGTGGAAGGGAGAGGGAAACGAAAATGTCCGAATTTGGTTTTCTAGATACAAACTAGGTGGCGGCAAAACGCCGCATTCGGAGTCCATCTCCGCCCTTTAAAATTCAATTTCATCGAAAATTACATGAACTAACAAACACTATCATAAAATGAACTAATATACATATTACCAGTTACCTACCTAATATCTAATAAATTTAGCTCGACCATAGACCCCGACCCGTACCCAAACAATCAGCCATCCTTATCACCAATTTTGGACTCCTAAAAATTTACGTTGTTGATCGTTAATACAATTGCAAGCAATAAATGATGAGTTCTGAGTAATTTTATTAAATTTAATCACTAAATCATAAGAAAAGAAAGAAAAAACGAAGAAAAATCCCATAATGAGTAAATGAAACTTGAAAAGTGCCAGTTTTATGTGCGATCTGTGGTGTTGAATTCGCTCAAAATTCTAGTCAGAAATCGTCACAATGCGTAAATTTCATGATTTCCCAGCAATTGTAATTGTTTTAAAAGATTCGACTACATGGTCATGTTGTATGTGCCAATGTGAAGACTCACTGCTGAATCTTCGAAATCACTAGTAATAACACAACACAAAATATACAACTGATGGAAGAGAAAACCTTGTATTTTGAAGGGAAAAATTGAAAATTCTTTCTATGTGTTTATTCATGGCGTTGTAATTTCAATCACTTGCTGTTGAGCAAACTCAGTGTTTTTGTAAAGATGGAATCGGCTGAGTATCTACTCAAAAAAAGTACCCAATAAATTTATGCATTTGTTTTTGTTGTTTCATTACTTATTATAGGATTTTTCTTCGTTTTTTCTTTCTTTCGATCTTTTCTTACGATTTAATGATTGAATTTAATAAAAATTACTCAGAACTCATCTTATTTATTGCTTGCGATTGGATCAACGATCAACAACATGAATTTTTACAAGTCCAAAACTGTGATAAGGATGGCTGATTGTTTGGGTACGGGTCGGGGTCTATGGTCGAGCATAAATTTAAATAAATTATTATTATATAAATAAACTTTTTCTTCAATGATGAATAACCTCACTTACTCTAAATTTGAGGTTTGGAAGTTTTTGTATTAGATATATGTTCTGCTCCATAAACTGCATTTGAAAATCATTTCATTCGATACTGATTTGCCGCAGTCATTATTTTCTTTCTTTAAATATTTTAGAAGAAAAGAAAAAGTCTCAATTATTACCTTTTCCATCACCATTCCCCTTGTAGCTGGCATATGTATATTGATCTAGTGACTGGAAGCTGCGCAGTACATAAGTGGTACATAAACATACTGACAAGGGTCACAGTATTGCCACATCTCACCGATTCATTTCGGGTAATATGGTTGGAGACATTTTTCTCATGAAACACGACAGCTTTAGGACGTCGACATATTTTTTTTTCTTCACACGTGTAATTCACAGGGTAGCCATGGGTGGAGGTAGGCAGTGGGAACTTGACCGAGGTTTTGGAACTAAAAAGTTCCACATTTTAAAAAATGTTGTCTGATTCTCGGATGTTTTGATATTTTGTAAAATTGAAGGGCTCATCGGCGCCGCCATTCATTTTCGAAAAAAAACCTTTTCCACCATACATAAATGTACACCTTACCGGTAGAGGTTGTGGAAATCTCCCGGTTTAAACCCGGAGATTTCCACAGTGGTGTCAGTGCCCATAAGGATTTAAATGGGTGCTGACACCACTGTGGAAACCTCCGTGTGGAAGTTAATGGATACTGACACCACTGTGGAAATCTCCGGGTTAACCCGGAGATTTCCACAGTGGTGTCAGTTTAAACATATGTCAGCCCTCAAAGGGTTTTTAAACAGGGCTATTTTCGACGAAATCGCATTTTTTGACGAGAATACGAGTATGGGGTTTTAGGCAGCTACGACTACGAGTGTGTGTGAAATATTTTTAGGCGTTGATTTTAAAGACGCCAGTCCGCGTGAAGCTGAATTTTGTACGAATACCTATGTACTACTCGTATTTGTGAAATCGAGGGTGTTGGAAATACAGTGGTACGAATTTTTTGGTCATTATTGCTCACTTCAATAAATTTGAGAATAATGACGAATTTTTTTTCTCGTGTTTTTGCTGTTGTACTCGTAGGTTATGTTGGTACGTGTACGTGAAAAAAGATGTGAAATACTCGAATATATTATGTACATGTACATATAGTTGTATACGAGTATAAGCTATTGTCGAGTCCGCTGTTTTTCAAGTTGGATTAAGACGTAATAGGTGTTGGCGTTTTGGTTGCCGTTGCCAACGACGCGACGCGAGACGCGACGATCGCCCGGTAAATTTTGCGATAAGCCGATCACGGTTTACAGGTAATGATTTTTAAGGTTTGCACGATTAAACCCGATTAAACCCCTGGGTATCGGTATCGGTCTCTGTCTCTGTCTCTGTCTCTGTCTCTTTCTTTACTTTTTGTCCATGCTGGCGTCGCAGTCGCAGTCGCAGTCGCGTAGCGTATCGTTATGTTAGATTTGTCTTATCGCGCTTGTTGAAAGTTGAGTAGTACACAACACAATTACACATAGTTACACAGAGTATTGTACAAATTTTTCATCGAGTATATGCGTGTATTGTAAGAGTACGAGTACGAGTACGTCTACGTAGGCTATATAATGACTGAGTATTGAATATTGAGTACGCCATCATGCTGAATGCTGATAGCCGTGTCAAGACGTACATTATTGCATACATGCATAGGTGTTAGGTGGTAAAGCTGTAGTACAGCTAATAGGTATACATACATACAATATACATGCACTAGTAGACATGGTGGCGGCGGCGCCGGCGACGGCGTCGGCGTGGTGCGTTACGCTGCCAAAATAGAGATATCGATACCTAACGGTATTGGTATCGGTATCTATATTGATATTATTCCTTCATAATACCTTCTTGGGACTATACTGGTATATTAGCTGGTTAGCTGCAGCATTAGTTCTACATGCACCCATTTTCTGTTTTAATCAATTTAAAAAAATTCAAGAATTTATAAATAATAAATTTAATAATTTCATTAAATTAATAATTGATAAATATTAAATTAAATAATTTCATTAAATTAATAATTAATATTATATTCAACATTATTTATCAATCAAAACTGGAACACCCACATAAAATGAAAACATTCGCATATAAGTGGCTTTCCAGTTTGTATATAGGATCATCAGATAGAAGACGAGAACTTCCGGTGCCCAGTAAGAAGTACGCAGGATGTCTTTGGAATTACTCTCTGGGTGTGTATGCAGCAGCTATCTTTAATTTGTTGGAAATGAGAACCAAGGTTACTTTTGAAATATGCACCTTTTACTCGTTCAGATCTCAGGGTTATTGCCCATGCAAACGGCCTCCCTGCCATCTGGTTAAGTTGTGGTTGGTTGCTCGCTGATGATCCAGCTGTTGGTTTTCTTGTGATGTGAATTTGGTTGAAATCTCCTAGTGATTTTGTTAAATACTGAGACACGATTTGATTGACATTAATTTGAGATTTGATTGACATTAATTTGATTCGTATGATTGATAACAACTGACTTAGGTACATTTACGGTTTGGTTCTATATATATTATATAAGGTATCCTTCGTTATCTAGAATACTCCATCTATTGACTAGATGATAACCTCTAGAACAATCTACACTCTTCTTGTTCCAGAACAATCGACACACATGACACTTATACTTACGTAACACTTTCTTCCACCCTAAAAATATATTTCAACTGTATACAAAGATTGAATAGAATCTAAACTAGGCTGGACGTTTACGAAACACATTTTTATGCCAAACCTGACGGAAATTTGGATTTTTCTAAAACGAGGTAAGCATATTAAGCACATCTTATTCTACTCCAAGTAGTTCATCTTTTCCATCGATGCATTCGGTTGTGTATTTGCTGACGCAGCAAATAACATTACATTCGTGTTAGGCCAAGTACCTACTTAATTGTAAACAGAAACAAACTACCTAACGTGAAATCCGATATGTTTTTATTTTTGGCCTGATTTTCCTTAGAACAAAGGAGAAATTTAATAATGGCTTATACAGCCTATCATGATTTTGGGATTGACGGTGGGACTATAATCACAAATTCCGTTTTGGACCGCAGAAGTTCAATTCAAATTCGTCGATATTTCGCATGTCTATCGTCTAATGTGTATTTTTTTTTCTTGTGGAACATAAATTGATCTCAGCAGTAGGGATTTCAGCAAATTGTCGCTCAAATGCGCTTCAACTTTACAATTCAAAATCGTCCGAAAAATTACCTTACACAGCGGTTCTACCTATACGCCGGCACTCTGATTTTGACTCACGTTTTTGAACCTCTATATTAGCCGCTTGTCTAGTAGGTACCTAGTTATGAAGAATGGTTGTTATTGTTTTCTAGTTCCTGCATCGAAGTAATTACGGATGATTACGACGCCAAAGAAGCGGATTTCTTTTTGAAACTCGAAAGTAACGAAGAGCTGCGAAAGCTATACGATAAATACAATGTGCAATCTGTTCAAGTAAGAAGATCGCTTTTTTTTTCTGTGGCCGTAGTTTGCCATAATGAGGTATTACCCAAATCTGACGCTGACCAAGATTACGAATTTTTTGTTCACTTTAGCGATACGCGAACGTTTCGCCAAATGTTAAAATAACTGGCATACAGATCTCGTTACTTGGTATCGCCATATTTATCGCCGTCGCGTCTATAATTTCTGGTTATACGTTGTGTTGTTCTTATAAAAGGTCTGTTTCATGTCTAATCGCTTTACTATTGAATTCGAAAGTTTCTTATCGAGCTGTTGTAGCATCCTTACGTTTTTTTTTTTTTTTTACAGATGGCAAAGACTGAAATAAAGCCTCGCACCTAGTATGTAGGTACCTACAAATGCATTTCTGTGACATTAAATTTTTTTATTTTTCTATTTTTATTGCCATATTAGTGATAGCTACCTATCTGCATTATACGCAATTTGTATAATGTATAATAATTTGTGTAAGTACTCGAGTCAGAAATACGAGCGAATAATCTTTGTTCTTAACGTAAGATGTTTGTAAAGTTTTATTTTACAAACAATATAATCTACTTACGATGTTGTTTTTTTGGTAATTGGTGTTGTTTTTCATTTCGCGAGCATATCTACCTTCTCGATTTCT
Source organism: Planococcus citri (assembly GCF_950023065.1). Classification (NCBI taxonomy): domain Eukaryota; kingdom Metazoa; phylum Arthropoda; class Insecta; order Hemiptera; family Pseudococcidae; genus Planococcus; species Planococcus citri. The sequence continues at coordinate 17,113,754 of NC_088681.1, forward strand.
GAATATTGATATGCCTGAATGGCTAATTTAAAAGAAATATGTAGTGAAATGAAATACTCGACTTTGAGTATGTTAATAGTGTTTTAGAAAAGTGACTCTGTGTCTGTTCTGTACTACATATTAGTGATATCTTATAGCCTTTCTAGTTTTAAAGTACCTACGTTTATATTGTTTTAAGACTCACGTAAGTGATTAGTTTGTCTTTGTACTTTTGTGGAGTGTACCATAGATTTTGAAGTTTGAGTTTTGTGGCATGAACGAAACGAAAGTGGAGAAAGCAATAATTAATTAATTATTCGAAGATCCTTCCTCTTCCAGTAATTTTTTCTGACAGAAATCCTGAATATTTTACCACCTCCTATAGGCTCCTGGCACTTGAACAAATACCGTACTACGTAAATTGTAGACATAGCTATGTAACTGTAAGTTTTCCTTCACATTGCGATGAAAATTCAAATAAAATAATGTAAAATAAAATACAAAACCAAAAACACTTATATCAAAAAAGCAAAAACTAAAAAGTCGATTATCAGTTTGTCATACTGCGTTTGTGTTGAATAGAAATTTTCAGAAACTGGTTTGGAGGTAACACTGAATCTGGCGTTACATTCCAAAATCCACCAACCACCATTTTATTTTCCAGTTTCGCTGTAGCCGTAGCCGCCGTATTGGAATTAGTAAGTGAGTGTTGTGTTTGTTAAAATTTGCGTGAAATAATAAACATAATTATGTATAATTAGTGTAAATTCGCATTCGCGTATGAGTAGTGATTATTCGTCCAGTTCCCTATTGTCATCTGTCGACGTAAAGGTAGATAGGTACTTGTTGCTTTGTTAATTTATTCGCACGGGTACGGGTACGCTTAATATTATATGGGTTATCTATGCTTGAAATTCTCGCTCAGTAGCCCATGATTTCAAAGTTAAATCAGAATTCGAGTGCCGGAGAAACTTTTTCTTTGTTTACTTTCCCCCCTTCGCTGTCAGTGGCATTGTGTTTTACGGAGTATTTCGCTTCTCCACTCCCTATGTTCGTTTCTATTTCAGCGATATGAATTCATATCATATTATTATTTCCAAGGTGTTCCGAGAGTGATTAGGTAGAAGAGGTAGAAAATAGAATTGTGAATTGATCAGGAGTTAACGTACTTATTATAATGTAATATACATATGTAGAATTGAAAGCCGGGGATTTGTAGTAGTAGTAGTAGTAGTAGTAGTGTGTGTGTAGTGTAGCAGCTGTGTACTGAGCGATTTTGGCTGATTTTGGCGGTTAAAGTTTCACGTAGGTGTATAGGTAAGGTGTATGGTGTACCTTTTAACGCATGACCGGCATGGCGGCATTGATCACTCGTATGTATGCATTTAGTAGTGCTATACGACAACCGGATAATCTGAAATTAATTGGAATATGCCATCCGGTAAACGATTAACCGGATAATAACCGGATTCGGAGAATCCATTGTTTTTTTTTACTGTTTCTGTGACTTTTCCAACGCAAAGATTCGAATTCCAAAAAAAAGTCGCAGAAACAGTAAAAAAAACAATGGATTCTCCGAATTCGGTTGACAACCGATTAACGGGCACTGAAATCTAGAAATATCCGAATATCCGATTACCGGTTGTTATACAGCTCTAGCATTTAGTAGGATGAAAGCTTCGATTCTCACTCCCACTCGAAAATAAAACAGAAGCAAAACAGTAGCTCGTGCTAATGCACATAAGTACCATCTCCATAGGATGGGTAGATGAGATAGATACCCATTTTGTATAGAATATATTATTCTATTCACTTCCCGATTTGTGTGTCTGTGTCACTGGTGTCGCGTATTGCATGCGCTCGCAATCTATGAGCCAGCTCCTTGACCAGTGACCACATTTAATTACGAGTATTGTAATAAGTACGTGATAAGCAAATTAATGGTATGCGCTGAGTCGCCAGATCTTTTCAACTTTTTACCGCAGCCCTTCTCATAATCCCTGTTCGGCATGCCTCTGATTGTGAGTACTTATGCGGTAAGCGGGTAACCGGATCTGCGACTCCTTTCTCAATCAGGGTTTCTGAAAAATGATGGTAGGTGTCTAACTGTCTATATATATTTTTTAAATATAATGTACAATGTTATCACCTCAGTCCAACAACCAATCATGTGCTATATCATTGTTATCGCATTCACTCTGATCAACCAAAACATTTAGCAGGAAACTTTTTCAGGGGTAAAGTATGTAGGTATAGGTAGAGGTACACGATGTTTCTGCGTACCCAATATGTACTACAGGGTGCCCACTGCCCAGAAATATCGTGAACCCCAAAGAAAGTGTTTCATTAAAAATATAGGTTGGCAACGTGAAATGGATGCATATGATTGGTGGAATGTTATCACTCCAGTCCAACAACCAATCGTGTGCTATCATTATTAATCATTCACTGTGACCAACCGAAATATTTAGCAAAAAACTTTTTTATGGGTTCACGCCTCGGCTTCACGGTAGTTCTGAGCACCCTGTACGTACTACGTACATATAATTATTAGTATTGTAATTAAATCGTATGTTTACAGTGCAGTTATTTTTTTTTCAATAGGCAAATAAGTGGGCAAATAAGGTGCTCCTTTCAACGGATTAGGGTGCGCTTCAGAATTTTTCAAACTGGTTTGATTGATTTGAAGTTATGTGTTGTTTTTTTTTTTTTTTTGAGAAATTACTTTTGACTGCTTTGCTGCCATTTTGTGCCGTCTGAGCCTTGAAATAAATTATGTATAGATTCCAAATCTTAAAAAAAGTGCGGAGTGTTTTTTCGACTCGAATCGAATCCTCCACCTTCTAGATGTTGCTCATTTCGAAGTAAATGCTTCGGCCTTCGGGTACAGCCTTATTCCAACTTTGATTTTGTTTTACTACTACTTCTATTTTTAAAAATTTTGTTTAAGAAAGTGTGTTAGAACTAACTGGTTTCAAGACATGTTATCATATTTGAAATCAACGCAAAGCGTTCGCAGGGCAGTTCCTTTTTCTTCGGACATTATTTTTTTACATGATACTCGTTTACTACAAAGTATATTGAACGGTACTCACGATCAGACTTTAATTACAATAATAGATTCTTAATCGATGAAAATAAGTACATAGAACGAATGAGAAAAAAATGAATGAATACTTAGAGAAATTACTTATATGAGCTACAATTTACATGCAAGCGCGGTACACGAATAAGTAGGTAAAGTACATTATTTTAAATAAAATAATTGATGATGATGAATCGCAAACGTACAGATCGGCATACCTTTTAAGTACATATTATGTAGATGTACCTATATGTACGTGTGTAGGTACTATAAATGCTTATGTTAGTAATTAATTCGTATAACACAGAACACAGAAAATCAAAAGGTAACCGACTTTTTGGAGTGAAAGAACTTACGTATTAATAAACAAAAATGTCTGAATAAATAACGTGGAATTTTGGTTTACAGTAGACCTGCATTGTACATCATATAATACTTTTTACCTACTACGCGTACATTACACCCTGTCACCCTACACAGTTAACACTACACAGCTAGTCAGCTACACGCCCAGACCTACACGCACGATACTTGAAGGTACAAATTTGTAGCTCTTATCTTGGCATCGTAGCCGGATCCGAAAATGTTGTGCTCGTATGTAACATGTACTTATACCCAATCCTTCTAAATTGCCCTCGTTTATTTTCTGAATCGAGATTTGAAAATTTGAGCGTCTTGTGTAAAAAAAGTGCACCGAAACCGAGTGACAAATACGGGATGGAGTACATACGTACATACATACCTGATCAAATGGCATGGCAGAAGCATTGTTAGTCGTCAATAAATATCTACTTATAGGAAAAGCTCGTGATCTGTACAGACACTTTTTTTCGTTTTACTGTACAAATTAAGCGTACTAGAACCTAGGTGTAGGTACGTAAGAAACGTCAAAATACTTAGAATGAATGCATCAACTTTCGGTTACCTAAGAACTAGAGAAGGATCTTAGTACTCAAACGCATGCATACGAAATTACGTATGTACTTTACTATGCAAATACATACATACCTATACGTATGTACTTTGCTATGCAAATACATACATACCTATACGTATAAATATGTGATGTGTGTATTATATGTACTTTCTTCTTGTCGGATTTGAAACGGTAATACCTGTTACCTACCTAATTGTAAGCTCGCTTTTGCATCCTTAAAATGGCAATACTTTTTTGTGACGCTGACGTATCGTTATCGTTAGCGTGACTTGCAATTTGCTCCCGCATCGAGTGCAAGAAACAGAAACTTCTTACGTCAGTGACTGCTGTTTTCGAGTTGGTGTTCTAATCATGTACATACGTTCAGTGTGTCGCAGATCAGATCAGGCGAATAATTCGCTAAATAGGTATGCGAATGCGAATGTTACAAAAAACACGAATACATCTGTATTGTACTAGTAGATGTATCGTAGGTACTTTGATTTTGGTTAGGTTTGGGTATGTTTGGTAGACATTCAGCTATAGCATAGGTACCGGGTGCAATATTTATGTATGTACTATGTAGTAAGTAAAATCGATCTCAACATTTGGTTGCATGCGTATTGCGTACTATATTAAAAAAAAATATTTGATTTTATCTGTACATTACAATTAATTTACATAGGTACAATGTACATATTATAGCGTATAGGTACGTGGTACATACATGCAGGTGCGGTCGCTGACATCAAGACTGGTGTAATGTACTCGTAAGTAGGTGATCGAGTCGAGCATTTTAAATGCACACATCAAAATTTAACTTATGTACCTGCATTCGTATTGTGAATTCAATGTAGGAACCAAGTACCACATTTGTAGAAGGATAAGTACGTTTCAGTTTTTCTCGCCTCACTGGACTGACTAGATCATGCATGGAGGCTTGCAATTGTCCGCAATTTTTCCATGTTTGTGATTTTTGGACGCAAATAAAACAAACTTGATAGCGAGGTTTTCAAGACAATCGTAGTAGAAATTTACTTGCTGAATCCCTCCATTGTCTTTCGCTGTCTTCGAATGCTGCGGAAAAAAATATGTTATAGGTATTTCCAACACGAGTAAACATGGCAGTATAAGTAAGTGCAGGTAAGATATACTGCACTGAAAGAGATGGGTTCAGGTACTCACATTTACATGCGCTCGTTACAATTGTTTCGGTACGACGATGCTACCACAACCCCTTGATTCTTCGTTTATTACATCACGTATGGTATCAGGCATGGTCGGTAATCGGTAATCGGTAATCGGTATGGGGTATCAAGACCAACTGTTTTTGGCACACACCACAAACCATAATGTGCTTATGCTTGATGTTCAATTGTTTACCTATTACGAGTGAGTTGGTCGGGTAAAAAAGGAGTAACAATCGAAAGGAATGGGAAAAAAAGGAATAGGTACGCGAAATAGGTATGTATAGAAGCAATACGGTGATTGTTGGTTCATTATTGTTGATCGCTAGCACGACGGGCTTTCCTTTAGTAGAAGCGTTTCATTGGCCGGCATTGAACAGTGTTCTCGCACTGTCGAATTGTATCTCCATTCGTATCTGCCGCTAGAAAATAAGCTCAAGTCACGTCTGAGCTTTTTTTCTTCTTTGCGTAACCTCAGCTTACTGATTCTCATTTGAAATTCTCTTTTGAATTTTTCCTGCAACGTTTGACGCGAAATAAATAGCGTTAGCGAATTTTGAAAGATTCATTCGTGTCTAGACTATGGCGGAGGTGGATCGAGAAGAGAAAAATTTTAGACAATTTTGACCAAATTCGGAGCAGTGCTGAAAAGTGGTTTTGGATTTTAATGACGATCGCCTAGGTCGACGTAGAATTTCAAATATGTCTACACTCTACTCGTTGAAACCGGGCTATTTTTTCCAAAGCAGGTCGGGTAGGGACAACAGCGAGAAAATCTCGATTTTTACAAAAATGCCTCCTCTTTAAAAGGTTCATACTCGTACTCGTATCTGCCCTTCGCATTTTTCGAGTCACTTTCAACTCGTAAGAAAGGTCTACTGTCTGTGATCCAGGTCTACTGTCTGTGATCCACCCTAACCTATAGAATATCTGATTCTGGAATTATTGAAACGATTTGGCCAAATGCAACTCACGTTATAAATGGCGTAGATGAACGGGTTGTAACAGCTATTACTCATAGCGAACCAGTCAAAACAAAAATATATGATATTGATGTATTTGTATCTGCGAAAAGATAATACTCCTAGTTAGCGAAGAACCTGAACTTGTGCTTATGTACCATAATTCTACTCGTGCCTACACCTACATAAGGTAGGTAATTCGGTTACTTACTCGTTGATTTCGGATAAAACTCCTTGCAGTATATTATACGTTTGTAACGGTAACCAACATAAAGCAAACAACGCAACTACTATCACCAACATTTTAATTACCTGAAAAGTGAAAAAAAACGAGCCTAACAAAAACAATCCAATAATACGCGCTTATTCTACGCGTGTACCTATATTTTGAAAAAAAAAAAAATAATAAAAATAATAATAATAATAATAATAATAATAATAATGTAGTCTGAGAATAGTTTCGACACCAGTAGGGATATAATAGAGATATACCTATAAGTAATTGAGTTATATACAGGGTGCGTTGGTAACGTGAAATAGATGCATATGATTGGTGGAATGTTATCTCTCCAGTCCAACAACCAATCATGTGCTATCATTATTAGGCCTACTCATATCATTCACTGTGACCAACCAATAAAGTATTTTAGTAGAAAACTTTTTTAGGGGTACTCGATATTTCTGGGCACCCTGTAGGCGTTTTACTTTTGCAACCCTCGAAAGTACCAATTCGAGCGCGTATCCAGCAGGTTAGGACTGGGGAACCCGAAAAATAAGAAAATTTGTGCGCCACGAATTTTGAAGTAGCCTATGCCTATACCAATCAGTCTAATTACATCGGTAACCTATGTACCTTCCAATTCCCAACTGAGGCTTGTAAATTTATCTACGCGTATGCTCATGTACAACACGGCGGCGTGAATCTTATACCTGCTGCTTTTTCTTCCAGTAGGTAGTTAGGTACATACATATCTGATATCTGCCATTCTACCACTGAGGCACTGAAATACGACATACCGCGACCGTAGCTTATGGCATATGGGCTGGCGGTAATTGAAAAATTACAAACGCGTCGTACGTCGTACGGTCTGCACTCTGCAGGGTAATAAAACGATTCCACGCGATATAGTCTCTCATAAAGTAATAAGTATCCCTAATAAAACGTTTGATACTGTGTTTTTTGTAAATATTTACTCTTCGAAACAACCACCTACGAGACTCTCGGAGTATAGAAAGCGTACTGATGTGTACTTGTGATGGTGTATACGCCGCGCTGTACGGCTACGGCGTGTAGGTAGGACTCGGACTAGATGTGTAGCCTTAGTAATCGCAAATGTTTACACATACCCAATTTTAGTACCTATACGTGTACGAGTATACATATACTGTACATTACCACCAGTGACCAGTGTACATTATACGTACGCGAGTAACACGCGGCTATAAGCTAAAAACTAAGCAGCCCAGCAGCGGATGCCGTGAAGCGTTAATCGCCCAACTCAACTCTCGAGTGGCGAATGGCGAATGGGGAATGGCGAAATAGCGAATTCACAAAATTCCAACATTCATCAATCGCGCATCGCCTTGAAAACGAGAGAAAAATTACGCAGAATGCGGGCGCCGTGTAAAAAAGGTGCGCTTAGAAAGTGCGTTTTTAAAAATTTTCAAAACTTTATGATCAGAATTTTGCCGAAGTGTCGAAATGGGAAATGCGAGAAATTGCTGACATGGCGTACTCGTACGTTGTGCGAAACCTGTCCGCGAAAATCTAGTTGCAGATGCAAAATATTCGAATGGAGGTATCCTAATGCGATGAGTACGTATGTACGAGTATTACGTAACCTATAGGTAGCAGGTAGATACTCGTAAGAGTATGACAAATTGACGATCGCGAGTCGCGACTTACCCTTTTTTTATTTCGCATCAAATTGGCATCGCGGTCCGACTGCGCATTTCCAGGAGTTGTATTTCCCCACAGCGCGAAACTGATGCTGGAGTAAGCCCAAATAATGACGCTCAGCGGCATCACGTACTGCAATAATACCAAAGTTGTTCGATATATTTGCATGGTTTGTTCGCTGAATCTGACCGTAAAGCAGAACGGTTTATTGTTTTCATCAGCAAGGTAGATGACTTGCATCGCGTAACCCATTGGAAAACTCAACAGGATTCCCGAAATCCATATTAGAGATATCACTATTTGGCATTCCGCCTTCGAAGCTCGTCCCCTGCAAAAAATTACACGCGTCCGTTGTGTTACTCCAACTGCAAACTCGATCGTCAGTTATCTAATTATTATAGGTATACCTATGTAGTACCTCTACCTACCTAGTACCTACATATTGTACTGCGAGTAATTTATACTCAGTGCATGAGGTACGAGGTGGGTCTAGGTACCTAGATATATTTGTCGAAATGTTTCGGATTAGGTATCGAAAGGAATTTAGTTTATAAGAAAAAGGGCGAATAGTCGGTAGAGGTAGTTTTTTTTTATCTAACCAAAGGAATTTCGAATCTACAAGAAAGAATCGATTTACGTACGTTTGACGTACGGCGTACGGCGTACTCGAGTACTTACGTGAATGGATTTAGAATGGCTCGATGTCGGTCCACTGCGATCGCAGTTAAAGTGAATACGCTCACCGTAATACTCAACGAGTGGACGAATGGGCAAAACGAGCACATGAAATTCGGTAAATTCCATTTTTGAAGCAAAGCAGCCTGAAACTAACGTAAGCAAAAAATATTAATAATGATAAGTAGTAAGTAGAAGTATGTACTCTGCGTACACGTTTTAATTTTTAATCGTACGTACATAATATATCGGTTCAATGTCATAATAGGTTGTTAGTTAGGTACGCTCCTCACTCGATGCTCGATTATTCGATTAATATCGTATTATCGAGTGGTCTGCCATGAGACGAGGTCAAAGTTGAAGCATCGTTGTTTTTGTCGAGTCGGTGCGAATGCGAAATAATGGAAGTACAATAATTTGGCGAGTGATAGAGAGAGTGAGAGAAAGGCAATTAATAGAAGTGATGTAGGTACTATATACATATGTAGGTAAGGTACCAGTACCTATTATGTATTAGGCTATATTAGCTGCTTTTTGCGCGCAGATATATGCCTAAATACAAATTATGTGAACCCATACTTGGGTTATGTTATACAATGGGGTGTAACTTACCTTATTTTGCAAAGTTAGAATTTTCCATCTCTCACCCCCCTCCCCCCAGGTTGTTATTTCGGGTGGTGCCAAATCAAAGAATTAGAAAGTAACAAAAAAATATTTTGAGGACAGGAAGGGGGGGCTTCCTGGCCCGATTCATTTCGGGTAATATGGTTGGAGAAATTTTTCTCATGAAACACGACAGCTTTAGGACGTCGACATATTTTTTTTTCTTCACACGTGTAATTCACAGGGTAGCCATGGGTGGAGGTAGGCAGTGGGAACTTGACCGAGGTTTTGGAACTAAAAAGTTCCACATTTTAAAAAATGTTGTCTGATTCTCGGATGTTTTGATATTTTGTAAAATTGAAGGGCTCATCGGCACCGCCGTTCATTTTCGAAAAAAAACCTTTTCCACCATACATAAATGTACACCTTACCGGTAGAGGTACGTCTATACGCGAGCGAACGTAATACATATAATACATACGTACGGACTGTGGTACGAATTTAATTTGTCGATGGAGAGGCGGAGTAATATTAGCGTATAGGTTAGCAATAATAGGTACTCGTAGGTACGAATGTCCAATAAGACTTGTGTCAGGTAGACGTACGTCGCGTCGTACGCGGAGGCAAATTAGGCATTCGTCTGTTCAGTGTTCAGATTCACTCACCTCAAACGGTATGGCGAATACAGCCAATAAGAAGTCGGCCAGGGCCAGATTCGCTATGTAGTAATTGGTGACGTTTCGCATTCTTCGGCTGCCGACAATCACCCAAATGACTAGGCCGTTGCCGGCTGTGGCCAAAACCGAGATCGATCCGTAGCAGATGGACAATAGGATGACCATGTACGGCGGTACTTGGTACAGCTCCTCCACGGGGCCGGTGAAGTTTTGCGCTGCCCCAGTCGCCTCCGCCGCTCCCGCTACAAACGATGTCGCATTCATCGCAGTCGTAGTCGTAGTCGTAGTCGCAGTCGCAGTCGCAGCACTGCCCACTGGCCACCACTGGCACCACTTGTCTCAGCCCAACGCATTACCAATACCAATTATCCAACAGCGAGTTTGTACGCGGTACACGTATCAACCGGTATGACGCGGATGCGAATTGGTGCATGCCGCAATCGCCATCGTCGATGTGGCCGCCATAGCTACGTCGCCGCCTTCTACGAGTATCTCTCTATTTTGCCACTTGGCACTCGGACTCGGTTGTGCAGAGCTCTGTACCTGCGAACAAACGTGTACGATCAACTTTACTATGTACAAATTGCAATGTAACTAATTCGAATACTTCATCGAAAGCTCTGCGCGTACATATATTGTAATTCTAGAAAATTTGGCTGACGAAAATTGGCGAGAAACTACGAGTTGTAAAAATCAAAGAATTACGCGTATCAAAAACCACGGGTTTTTACTTCTCGAATATAAGTTTTCAAGAACATAAGTTGAAGAGTAGAAAAATTGATCTCACATCAAAAGTACATATTATAATGTTGTTTTACCTACTTGGAAGTTTTCAAAAAAAAAAAAAAATCCAATGCATTCCAATCAAAACTGCCAGAAAGATTGATTTGAGAAATTTCGGAAACACAACCAAATCGATAGAAAAATTGATATTTTTTGTGAAAATTTAAAATTATTCGACATTTTTGTTTCCTACTCCCCTTCCAAAAATTTTCGAATCACATCTGGTCAATTGGCTAGAAAAATCTGAGGTGTGGGGGGATTTAAGGTAAATAGATGGGAAAATCTGATGAGAAAAGTTGGGGAAAGCCCCCCCCCATGGCACATCACTTCGTCGCGACCCTGTAGCAGCATCACTTATGCAGTACATCATTGTCGGTCGCATCTAAGGAAACAGAAGGGGAGGAGTTGAGTGAGATACCTATATACGAGTATTATAACTGTTTATGGATGACCTTAGCAGAAAAATACAAAGTGACCCGACTTTTTGAAGAGTCTGCCACTCGAAGTCAACTTTCTCGTCATTTTTTGCTCAAAATTCAAGATGATATTTTAATAACTTCCGTAACACAGTGGTTTAGGAACCCCCCTCCCATCCCCACCCCAATGGCTATAAATTCAATATCTAAAAATCCTTTTTTTCAACTTTACGTAATTTATTCGAATATTAGGCTTTTTTATATCTCCCCGTCCTCGCCATTTGGGACATATCCGCACATGTCCTTTCGGGCCGGCTCCCGTTTGCGAACCATGAATAGGAGACTTGACAGCCGAAAAGCAACCCGTTTGCGAACCACAATAGGATAGGATGATGACGCGCAAGATAAAGAATCATCATGCTCGTACATTTCAATTTAAAATGTACCCATTTGCGAACCTAACCCCAAAAGTAGGACTTTTGGTCTTTTGCGAACCACTCTGTTCATCAAGCTTTTGCGTTAATGCGTAATATGATAGGTTAGGAAAAGTAGGAGAATACCTATCGTACTGCAAGTCACCGCGATAAGACTTATATGTACCTACCACCTATAGGTGGTACCTATTACCTTTTAAATTTCAACCGTTACAGGGAGATCATCCGCGTTAGATTTTTTTTCAAATTTTCAGAGCCTCGAACTCTAGTCATGAGGGGGGGGGGGGAGACATACATTGACCAATTAGAACTTTTGAAAATTCATCAAAAATCCAAAAATCAATTTCTACACCTGAAATTTAGGTTTCACAATTTTTAGGATATACTCTTCCGATCCTAGGGTAATCCACCTCAAAATTTGTAGCAGCCCAATTGCAAAACTGCGGGTCCCACGGGGGTCTAAAGGTCTCAACATTTAGATTTTTGGGCAATTCCGCCAAAAAGTGAGCAAGCGACAAAAAGTCATAAGAGTTCTCGAGCCATTTTTCAGACCAAAAATTTAGAAAAATTATACAGAAATGGCTGGAAAATGTGAATGAGCAACTACATGCTCTGGGAATCGTATTTTGTGATTTCTGAGATATGAGCAATTTCAGTGATGTATACATAACCCTCGAGAACTGACATCTCTGAGGAAACCTCCGGGTCCATGTCAGCACCCGGAGGTTTCCTCAGTGATGTCAGTATTTTAATTTTATTTGTTAACTTAACATAACCCGGAGGTTTCCTCAGTGATGTCAGTACATTAATTTTACGTGCTGACATCATTGAGGAAACCTTCGGGTCAAACCCGGAGGTTTCCTCAGCGATGTCAGCATAAAAATAAGTCATCGCTTAAGGGACCCAAGAGGACTGACACCACTGTGGAAATCTCCGGGTTAAACCCGGAGATTTCCACAGTGGTGTCAGTACCCATAAGGATTTAAATGGGTGCTGACACCACTGTGGAAACCTCCGTGTGGAAGTTAATGGATACTGACACCACTGTGGAAATCTCCGGGTTAACCCGGAGATTTCCACAGTGATGTCAGTTTAAACATATGTCAGCCCTCAAAGGGTTTTTAAACGGGGCTATTTTCGACGAAATCGCATTTTTTGACGAGAATAGGAGTATGGGGTTTTAGGCAGCTACGACTACGAGTGTGTGTGAAATATTTTTAGGCGTTGATTTTAAAGACGCCAGTCCGCGTGAAGCTGAATTTTGTACGAATACCTATGTACTACTCGTATTTGTGAAATCGAGGGTGTTGGAAATACAGTGGTACGAATTTTTTGGTCATTATTGCTCACTTCAATAAATTTGAGAATAACGACGAATTTTTTTTCTCGTGTTTTTGCTGTTGTACTCGTAGGTTATGTTGGTACGTGTACGTGAAAAAAGATGTGAAATACTCGAATATATTATGTACATGTACATATAGTTGTATACGAGTATAAGCTATTGTCGAGTCCGCTGTTTTTCAAGTTGGATTAAGACGTAATAGGTGTTGGCGTTTTGGTTGCCGTTGCCAACGACGCGACGCGAGACGGGACGATCGCCCGGTAAATTTTGCGATAAGCCGATCACGGTTTACAGGTAATGATTTTTAAGGTTTGCACGATTAAACCCGATTAAACCCCTGGGTATCGGTATCTGTCTCTGTCTCTGTCTCTGTCTCTTTCTTTACTTTTTGTCCATGCTGGCGTCGCAGTCGCAGTCGCAGTCGCAGTCGCAGTCGCAGTCGCAGTCGCGTAGCGTATCACCGTCGTTATGTTAGATTTGTCTTATCGCGCTTGTTGAAAGTTGAGTAGTACACAACACAATTACACATAGTTACACAGAGTATTGTACAAATTTTTCATCGAGTATATGCGTGTATTGTAAGAGTACGAGTACGAGTACGAGTACGAGTACGAGTACGTCTACGTAGGCTATATAATGACTGAGTATTGAATATTGAGTACGCCATCATGCTGAATGCTGATAGCCGTGTCAAGACGTACATTATTGCATACATGCATAGGTGTTAGGTGGTAAAGCTGTAGTACAGCTAATAGGTATACATACATACAATATACATGCACTAGTAGACATGGTGGCGGCGGCGCCGGCGACGGCGTCGGCGTGGTGCGTTACGCTGCCAAAATAGAGATATCGATACCTAACGGTATTGGTATCGGTATCTATATTGATATTATTCCTTCATAATACCTTCTTGGGACTATACTGGTATATTAGCTGGTTAGCTGCAGCATTAGTTCTACATACATACTGTACATATATGTACCTATTTTACGAGTGCATAGTACATACAGGATGCGCAAAAATATCGAGTACCCCCAAAAATGCATTCTGCTAAATGTTTCGCTTGGTCACAGTCTCACAGTGAATGATATACTCGACTACTCGTCGTCGTCGTCATAACTATAGCACATGATTGGTTGTTGAACTGAGGTGATACATAACATTGACATTCCCTTGTAATCGCTATAATCATACGCTTATTCATCTACGAGGATTTCACGTTGCCAACCTATATTTTTGACCAACAACAGAACTTTCTTTGGAGGTGTAGTTCGGTAGTTGGTGTCGGTACCCTGCCACCCTACCGACATATTATGTACAGATATGGGTTGTATGTACTTGCACTCGCCGCCAACCAACTTCGTCACCCTTCTGATCCCGCACACCCCACCCCGCATCCCGCGCTCCGTACCGGCAACTGTTGTCGGCTCTCGAGTGTTTATCCAAGTTTTATGATTTACTTATACCTAGGAGTGTTACCCATTTATGACCTACGCTATGTAACTCGTATTTGCGGCTATCGCGATGTTATTTTGCGCGTTTACCCTTACCGTTTATTTACTCAGTGAAGCTCTTGCGTCTTCGCGTTACCATATATGAGCAGGTAATAGGTATCTCTATCTACTATCTATAGCTATCTAGTACCTATCTACCTCTACCCGTACCCGTATGTCCTATGTAGTATGTACATACTTGATGAGTGATTACACTATAATGAACCTGATGGCTGATGGACGATTCCACTCGCATTTATGTTGAGAATTTCATTTCGAAACAACAGCAACAACATAGCGAAAAGTTTTTGAAGCTATTGATCCAGGAGGGCTTCGACTCGAATAGCCTATAATAATCGGCGTTCGCGTTCGTGTATTACACGGTGTGCACACCTGCTATTCTGCAGGTACATATCTACGAGTACCTACTTATGTATTGTACTATCTTCTACAACTTGACCGATGTAGATTTGATTTTGATCACACGGTTGGTCGGTTGCAGACGATTCGGATAAAAAAAATCGCCATTTCGTTCTCGATTTGAAACATTTTTTCAACAGCGATTAGTAATTCTTTGTGATTTGTAAAAATTTCTCCTCGATTTTGCTATCAATTTTATCAATTTTTGGCAATTTTCAGGTACATACTTAGGTATACCTATTCTCGTGTCCATTTTACACGTTCATTTATAATAAGTACGATGTATAGGTGTTTGGTATAATTTTTGACTAAATTCCACTTGGACGATATTATCGATCAAATTTTATTGCTAGGTAAAATTTTAAAATCTGCCCGGTTTTCGCGAAATTTTGCTCGGATTCTGAGAGCACTAATAATTGAAGTAGGTATTATTTTTGCTAATTTTCAATGGTTTGTACTCGTATGTCATTTTAACAAGTTTCAACGTTGTTTTATGTAATTCTTGCTAAAGGCAATATTGCACCGATGTTGGGAAACTTTTAGGGCAATTTTGCGTACATTTTTTCACCTTTCGGTTGTTTGTCAATAATATGTAATATTCCGCCGCGCCGATTTTTTGGTGATTTTGAGCGATTTTATAAATGTATAAAAAATAACGCGTTTGTTTGCAATTAAACGAATGTCGACATGATCATTGATCAGAAATCCGCGATTCCAATCATACTCGTAGTATAGGTATTTTTGTCTACGCAGGTAGGTACGTTTAATAGTTTTCTTTCATATTCAGACCTCGTGATGGTAAAAATGCTCGTACATATAATCGAGTAGCCATTATTTCAAGTTTCAGCCATTTATTAAAAACTTTCCATCTTTATGTAGGTATTTCGTAGCTGATATGATACGATGCGATATTCTCGTATAACGTACGCAGGACGTAGTCCTAGGGCCAGACGGCCGCGGCAGTGGCGGCGACGACGTGGTGCGGCGCGGCGTTGCGGGTCGCTTATTAATTAATATCTGTATCGTACCATACTACTCGTATATCGCTATACTCGCGTATCTGCGAATACAATGTATAAATACATCGAAGGGCTACGCTGACGCTGCTGCTGTAGCCGCGAATTAGCCGATTAGCCGATACCCATTTCCGAATATCCTTTATTATTTGGTGTCGTATGCTATGCTATGCTATGCTAACGTATTCGTATTTTCAACCTTATCGTATTACTCGATACTCGCACAGTCGAAATTTGACGCCGCGCTTTCGCTTTTATTATCCTTAATTCCGCCCCCGCCCTTAAATTGTACTCGTGTCGCGTTTTCACCACGCGCTTGTTTATGCTCGTAACCATTAGGTATAGGGCCTATGGGCATTTGACAGTCGGCATCGAGTGTTTGCCGTTTACTCGAGTTCGAGTTTCACTTGGTACCGACCTGGAATCTGAAATCTGGAGTCTGGGGTATGGGGCTATGGGGTATGGTACTCGCTTTGTATGTTATTGAAATATTATACTCTCTAGTACGTATAGGCCTAGATGATGTTAAAATGCGACAAAATTTAACCAAACAAAGGGTACTCCCCGATTAAGATAGGCAAAATGCCCTTAACCTCAGATTTCGATGAAACTCACAGGGTATGTTTAGTACCACCAAAAAATAATTTTGGGCCCGTAACCCGCTCCCCACCCCACCACCCTCAGGCAGGGGGGCCAAAAAACGCGTTTTTCAGGGGAAAAATTCTGCATCAGCGAGTAATTTAGATAAATTTATTCTGTAAACGAATATAGTTAGCGTATACATGGGGGTACCTCCCTGAATTTTTTCAGAATTTTTCATCGCATGGGGGGAGAAGGAGGGACAAAAGAAAACTTTAAATCGACATTACTCCGGAACGAAAAAACATACCAAAACGATTTTTTCGTCAAATATGTATTTTTAGGTCTATTTTCTATAGAAATCATCACCCGGCCATTTGGAGTGGTGGGTCAAGCTCAAAAGTTCAAAAAACTCTCAAAAAACCACGTTTTTTACGTTTTTCTCCAAAAATATGGACAAGTGGCCGAAATCGAAGAGAACCAAGTTGTTCAGCGTGAAATTTTACCTCAGAATCTGTAATTGAAAATTCATTTATACCGCGCGATCGTACGGTAAAACTACACGCGCAGAAGTATTTTTGCTTATACATATGTATGTATCAAGATAGCTGAAAGGGTATTCCTGAGTAAAATAGGTGAAATGTCCCTGTCCTCAGATTTCTGAAACTTTGATGAAACATCGTTGGGTACCTTTCAAAAAAATGTTGGAGCCAAAAAAAATTCCCCCAGCCCACTTCCCTTGCTCACAATAGCGAAAAAACGTTTTTTGGGGGGGAGGGATCATGCTTCAACGAGTCTTTAAAAAAAAGATGTTTTAAATTCACTCAAAATATATAGAGGAGACAGTATGATGAAAGTACATACATATTTGAGATTCTGCGTCGATCTATGCTATTACCGTCAAAATCCAAGTGCACTTTTAGAGTTCTAGTGAGCGATTGAAAATTTTCAAGTCGGTTTTTTTGGGGGTAGGGGGAATTAATAGTTGGTTTTGAAAATATTTTCTTCGCAAATGTTTCGCTATAATGAAGAAAAAACATTGAAGTATATATTTCTGAAACTGAGGAAATATTTTGGGACGCAGTGACGCCAATATTTTAGGTTTCAAAAAATCGAGAAAAATTGCAAAAAATTCCTAAATTGTGAGTAATTTTTCGAAATTATCAATAACAAATTGAAAACAATAGCATAGAATGGACGCAGAATCTCAAATAATTTCATTTAGGACTGGGTCGTCATTTTTCTCAAAACAAATTGGGTACAGAGGCTTCAGTGAAAAAACACGATTTTTTTGACAATACCCCCCACTTTGAGGGCCCATGTTTTCCTTTTAGGGGCACTTCTAGAGCTAGAATTTTTCTGTGCAACTTTCAACTCAAAATGACGGGTTTTGCTGTAATTGATAAAAATTCACAGTATTTTCCCCATTATTTCGCGATCCACCCATCTACTAGGTAGGTATACTTATTGTGGTTTCAATGTACTTGGTAGGCAACTCACATAAAAATTTAATGATCGACACCAACAAGAAACCTTTCTGATAGTTTTGAGTTAGATACTATGTACTTGAAAAATACTTGTAATTCAAGAAAATCTTGATTAAGAACTTGCATGGCGTTAATTGCGCTATAATGAAGCATTTTTCACAAAAAATCTAATTTTTGGGCAACCCCTTTCCACAATGTGACCGTTAGGAGGATCCAACTGCAAATAAAATTTCATATTCGCGTTCAGCGAGTTCGATTCATGTGATAACGATACCCACATTGTCAATCTACTTTCGCCCCAAAATTTGTGAGAGGGGGTGCCTATGGCCCCAAAATTGGAGTTTCAAGAAGTTCGTTGGTTTTCTATTGTTTTTGGAGGCTAGAAGGCAAAATTACAGATCGCTTTTTTTTGTGGTGCCGTGACCCAAAAAATACAATTTTGAGTATTTTTTGAGTTTTTGAAGATGGCCCACCTGGAGGGAAAATTTGAATAAAAAAAACCAATTATAGTACTCATGCTGATATGTTCCTGAAAAAAAATTCATGTGCTTGAATTAGGTTTGAAGATACGGCAGCTTCAAATTTTCTTTTGTCAATATCTTCCCCCTGGAGAGCCAAAAATTTTTGAAAAAATTTACGTTGCTAGAATCATATCTTCTTCAAGTACATACTTTGAGTGAATACAGATTTTTTTTAAAAACTCGTTGAAGCATGATCCCTCCCCCCCCCCCAAAAAACGTTTTTTCGCTATTGTGAGCAAGGGAAGTGGGCTGGGGGAATTTTTTTTGGCTCCAACATTTTTTTGAAAGGTACCCAACGATGTTTCATCAAAGTTTCAGAAATCTGAGGACAGGGACATTTCACCTATTTTACTCAGGAATACCCTTTCAGCTATCTTGATACATACATATAAGCAAAAATACTTCTGCGCGTGTAGTTTTACCGTACGATCGCGCGGTATAAATGAATTTTCAATTACAGATTCTGAGGTAAAATTTCACGCTGAACAACTTGGTTCTCTTCGATTTCGGCCACTTGTCCATATTTTTGGAGAAAAACGTAAAAAACGTGGTTTTTTGAGAGTTTTTTGAACTTTTGAGCTTGACCCACCACTCCAAATGGCCGGGTGATGATTTCTATAGAAAATAGACCTAAAAATACATATTTGACGAAAAAATCGTTTTGGTATGTTTTTTCGTTCCGGAGTAATGTCGATTTAAAGTTTTCTTTTGTCCCTCCTTCTCCCCCCATGCGATGAAAAATTCTGAAAAAATTCAGGGAGGTACCCCCATGTATACGCTAACTATATTCGTTTACAGAATAAATTTATCTAAATTACTCGCTGATGCAGAATTTTTCCCCTGAAAAACGCGTTTTTTGGCCCCCCTGCCTGAGGGTGGTGGGGTGGGGAGCGGGTTACGGGCCCAAAATTATTTTTTGGGGGTACTAAACATACCCTGTGAGTTTCATCGAAATCTGAGGTTAAGGGCATTTTGCCTATCTTATCCGGGGGTACCCTTTCTATTTGTATACTGTATAGTTTCACTTATCCGTTGTAAGCAGCGACCATCAGCGTCCTGGCTAGTGGCTAGTGGCTACGCACTTGTTAGTGATAATTTGAGCCTTTACTCGATATCGATTCTACGAGTATGTCTATCATTCTATAGTCTATACATTGAAAAAGTTTCAAATTTTCATTCGACATTTCACGAAATTGAACGGTGAACCGTTTTTGATCGTTTAATAGCGTCCGTCCCGCGTCCGCGTGCCAGAGTACGCGATTACGCGATATACATATAGGTACGCGAGTACGGTTTAAGCCCCTCATCGCTCGGTCTCTAATACGCAATTCAGTCTGTGTGCGCGTTCGATGCGTAATAGCGCAATTGCGCAATCGGCTTGTAAATTTTAAACCTGCGAAACGTGAAAACCAGTTTCAATAATTTCTCGGCCGTTCTTAATTTTGGAAAATTGATGAAAATTGAAAGTTGACTGCAAATAACGCATTTAACGTTGCGAGGATGAAGCCGCCGCCGCGCCGCGCCGCGCCGGTCTGAAAATTTGTGGACGTTGAAATTATTCTAAACTCGTTGTTCGGTGATGTCTTTATCGGTCATGTTATTTTCAAATATTTTTGCCAGCTGCGTCGTTTTTGACGTGTTTTTTTAAAAACGTGTTGACAACTTTTACACCATTCGCTGCAGGTTGGGCTTTCTATGGGTAATTCTCAGAAAAAGGTAAAAATCGTGTACATGGCAAATTTCTCAAAGGTTTTAGCATGAAATTTTTTATTTTTTTTTTTTGGTCCATTCAAGGATCATCCCCCACACATTTCACATATGGTATTGAGATTTTTAGCCCCTCCTTTCATTGGCGTACATTCGATTTTATACCCCAAATGTCCTTCGACTTGGCTGTCACACGCCATGTTTTTGAAAATGAATGTTATAAAGTGTCATGAACTTCATTTTTTTGGGGAAAAATTGACACATACTCATTATCATAGAACACGAAGGTCCATTATTGTGCAAATTGCAATTGGAATAAGTCCATAGGAAGCTCACATTTCACATTTGAAAACTGTCACACACTTTTTGCGCAAATTTTAGAGCAATTTTCAATTATTTTTGGTAGCTTCCCAATCCAACATTTTTTTCTGGCGAGTGGCTGCACTGGTTCACTGTCCTCATAAAAATGTTACCCCGCAATGTTATTTTCAAAACCTACGCAATGGCTCGTTCTGATCGTACTTGTCTCTGAAAATATGATATTTCGCAAAATCGGTGTCCTTCGGCTTGCCTTTTTATTTACCCTGATGAACCCGCCAAAAACGATAATTAAGAAAGGGAAGTTATTCTACATAATAAATACGCATTTATTACGTGTTCAAACTCGAATAATGTCCAGTAGGTAAGGCTAGAAACGAAAAAACGTTGAGATTGTCCTTCGGCTTGTCCAGCGCCCATTTGTCCTTCGACTTGGCCAAATTTCAGACAGCTGTACTTTTATCGCGCTAGTCAACATATTACACGATAATACAAGCAAAATTTGACATTTTCTCCCACCCCACACCTCACCTCCACCCCTACCAAAAAAATAAGTCCAGATTCGAACTTTGCGGCCTGAAAAACGTGAATCGACATATCACACGATAATATAAGCAAAATTTGACATTTTCCCCCTCCCCACGCCTCACCCTCCACCTCTACATAAAAAATAACTCCAGATTCGAATTCTACGACCTCGAAAACATATCAATCGACATATTACACATCGATGAGGGTCGAATTCTTATTATCGCTGTTTTAGGGAGGCCGGGGTCCACAGTGGGGGGGATTGAATTGAGGCCAACACTAGAACAGTGATCTAGGACACCTATACAAATAATTCCCACTTGAAATTTTCCAAAAAAATAATTTTTATTTTTCAAAATTATGCACATCAAAATTGACCCTTTTTCTGAGAATTACCCCTATACCAAACAAATTCATTCGACGATTACTTTTTCGTTTTATTTTATAAGCGGCAATATTTTTGTCATCGAATCGAGCGAGGCTGTTAGCGAATAAAATTTGATTGAAGGGGAGGTTACGGAGCCGCGTAAAAAATTAAAGTGGCTAGATGTTTACTCGAGTATGTTGGCAGGGAGTGAGGTATGGTACGGGCGTATACTTACTCGTATACTGTATGTACAATATTTATACATTATACGATATAGGTACAGGGACAGGCAGTAGGTATTCGATTCATTTTCATCGCCTCTGGTTGTTTGGATTGGGGTTGTCGGTTGTGTATACTGTACACTGTGTACAGCCTGGCAATCCAATTGCGAACACCCGCGCGTATACCTAAGAAACAAACGCGTGGAGTCGAGTAGGTGTTTTGCTGAATTTTTTACAAAATCGTCATTTTTGCTACGTACGAGTACTCTCACGAATACCTACCTGCCTGCCTGCCTACCTACCAACCAACAGGGTGCGCAAAAATATCGAGTACCACCAAAAAAGTTTTCTGCCAAACATTTCGGTTGGTCACAAATCACAATGGATTATAACACTCGTACGAGTAATGATGATTTTAGACTGAGGTGATAACATTTCACCAATCATTTATGCATCATTTCAGCACGTTGCCAAACTATAGTTTTAACAATAAGCTTTCTTTGGGTATATAGACACTGGACCTGCGTATAAGACAACCAACTGGCAGCCATCTTGGCAAAATATCCTGTGTAACGCCGCGCGCAGCCAAGAGTTCCTCGCCGACTACACAACCCTCCCTTTTCCCTGTTGCCTGCAAAATCGAGTACAGCGCTGCAAAGAGCACCCAGCGGGATAAATTTGCGTTACACAAGTTTTCGTTACCGTTTCCATTCCCCTCGGCCTGCAGTTGGTTGTCTTATACGCAGGTCCAGTGTCTATATTTGGGTACTATAGATTTCTGCGCACCTTGTATCTAATCTACCTACATAGTACCTATACTATGGCGCATGTCCCAACTTGGACCCATTGAAAACAGACTGGGGTAAGTTGGGACAGTTGTAAAGTTGGCAAATTCGGAGTACCTAAAATGCAGTAGGCTTACCTTGCGGCTGAAAGTAGTGATTTGTACAATAGTGATTAACCGCCTCGACTCCTCATCCCCCCCCCAAAAAAAATTCCCACTCATTCTGGAACCTTTATCCGCCTTTCCAAAGTTGGACACACGCGTGTAAGAATTGACAAGACCTCGGGGTGTATACATTTTTCGAGTTGACGTGTTAATTTCTCAATCGGAGTGGGAAGTAGGGGGCTGAGGAGAAAGCAAACGATGAAATTTAACTACAAAGCGATAATACGTGCGAATAATAGTATATTATGCAACTAGGGAGATAATGTGATCTTCAACGAATTTTGAGGTTTATTTCCCGAGCGAAGCGAGGGAAGTAACTCAAAATGGTTGAAAATCACGTTATCTCCCCAGTTCCATAAAATATTTTACGTTTTTAAGGGAGAGAATCGCTTATTTGTCCGCCGAGCGATTAGCGAGCGGGAGGTAATGTAGCAGATTATCTCCCTAGAAACGTAAATGTTTTCAAGCCCGTACAATATTCCAATTTTAAGGACGCGCAACTCTTACGTTAGATAAATATACATAAGTAGGTCTGCACTGCAGACGGCAGGCAAGCACAAGCCCATACAAACAGTACACCTTTGTATAGTCAGGCATCGCAAGTGGTCATTTTAATAATGACTTGGTCATTTTTTTCAATCTTGGTCATTAAAAGTCATTTTTTTCGAGAAAGTCATTTTTAGGTCCTTATTTTCATGGTCTTCCCTCGTCTTTAATTTTTTTTTAAATTTTACACAAAAAAAAGTGAAATGTAACAGTTATTCCAAATATTTCATCATTTTTTTCTATTTTTATACTTTAATGGAAATTGATGTTACTATTAGTTGTTAGTTTCATGAAAATATTCCAAATAAAAATATAGTAAAAGCTTGTTATAACGCTTTCGGTTATAACGCTGATTTTCTCTGGTCCCTAGACAACCCCATTTAAACCAATGTAAAATTATTCGCGATATAATGCTCATGAGCGATTATAAATCGCGCTTTAACGCTCTAAAATTTAAGAAAAATCACATTTTTAAAATGATTTTGACAATAAAAAACCAATTTTTTGCGACAAAAAAGCTTACTTTCATGTAAAAAATTTGCACTTTCCCACTTTCTGAAAATTTCGGCCGCAAGAGCAGTTTTTTTGTGCAATTCTTACAGTTTTGATTTTAGAAACAGTAAAAAAAACTTTTATCGCAAAATTTTGCAAAAGTTGCAGTTATACAAACAAGTAAAATTACTTTCGATTTTGGCCAGAAAAAGTAAGATTTTTCAATAACCTTATCAAACTTTAATAGAAGCTTGATTACAATTCTTACAAAAAAGGCAGTTAAGTATCTAGAATTTTTACAAAAGAGTAGAGTTCTAAATTTTTTGTCATAATCTTGAGAAAAAAACTGAAAAGTGAAATTTTTCAAAACTTTGGTAAGCTATATTGATTACTTTTTAGTTTTTTGGAAAATTTGGAACAAGAATGCAAGGCTTTCTGAAAATTTTGACCACAGAAAACAATTTTGTAAAACTGACATTACTATTCATATTATTTATAGCAGACCTCAAAATCAAAGTAAAATTTCAGTTTTTTTTCATTTTCAATTGGAACAGTTGTTCAAATTCAAAATGAAGTTCACGTTTTCACTTCTTTTATTACGCTCTTTTTGCTTTAAAACAAGAATTCGCGGTATTACGCTCAACAGCATTAAAACGAGAATTTTGATTATAACGCATTTCGGCTTATAACGCTCTTTTTTTTGATCAATTGAAGAGCGTTATAACGAGCTTTTACTGTAATTTCAAAGCTTTTTTGCCGCGTACATTTTTAGCTTGAAATGTTATCAGTTCATAGCCAATAAAATGAATTGTGTTGGTTGATATAGGGTCTAAACATCTAGAAATCGAAAATATTAAGGTCATTTTTTAGTCATTTTTTTGGTGAAAAAAAGTCATTAAAGTCATTATTTTTTTTAAAAATTCAATTGCGATGCTTGTATAGTTCTTGTTCTGTATGTGTTTGTGTATAAATGATGGATAAGCATTGGTAATGACTAATGGTAATGGTATATGTAAAAGGAACAACGAGCCAAATTGAATCGTGTCTACTTGTCTATAGGATACGCGTGTATAATGTTTTCACGATTCACTGTTGACCGTTGAAAGGATTTCAATGGCGAATGAGACCTACCTACCTACCTTTGAAAAATAAAAAGACTCGTTTGCGTATTAGCCTATTGGGGATTAGGATTAATTTTAAAATGTACGAAAGATGCACCTGCCAAGGGTAGAGATTTACTTGGGGCTTGGGCCGTACATTTGGTGTTAGTGGAAGCCTAAATACAAAAGTCCAGAAGCATACGCACGCATTTTTCTACCTGTTGGCTGTCGGTGGTTGGTGGTCGGTGGTTGGTGGTTGGTGGATGCCGAATATACCTCACACCTCTCCTAGGCAACGACGAATGTACTCGTACGAGTAGTTTACGGTGCACGCGCTTCCGTGTAGGACGAGATGCTGAAATGCTGAAATGCTGAGATGCTGAGATGACAAGGTGTTGGCGTTGAGATGCTGCGAATGAAACAGTAGTACCTAGTCCTACGAGGAACGCGGAATGCTAGATGGGGGATACGGAAATGCTGACGCTGCAAATTCACCAATTCGGTACGGTATACGTACAACGTACACGTACACGTACACGTACGTAGGTCTAGGTACTCGTATGTGAATCACGTGGTTGATGCACTTCCGAACAACCGACGAGGACGAGTTAATCCGTACACGAAATGCCTTTACTTACGTTACGTAGTTACGAGTATAATAAACGATCGTTTCGATTCGAGAAATTAAACGCGCGTAAAAAAAACAAAAAATCGCAAAAAAGAATCAAAAAGATGACGAACGAAACGGTATACGAGTATTACGCGGATACACTCGTCACTCGCACTATGGCAGTGGACATCGAGTAGCCGAATGTGGTGGCGGTTCAGTGTATCGGTATCGGTATCGGTAGTCGTGGTCGAGGCCGTGGCCGCACTCGCGTACTGCCTCGCTGCGATTACGAATTACGATACCGTGTTAGTCGTGGTTCGCGATATCGTCTCGCGTCCTCAAAAAAATAAAAATAAAAAAAAATTCGACGATTTTTCAAGCAACTAACTGAACGATGCGCGCAAGCGTCGCGCACCGCCTCGCCGCCGCGTCCCTTTGTCGTGAAAAGTGAAAGATAAAAAGAAGACGAAAAAACGTATTTCATTTCGATTACTTACTTACTCGGTTCGAAAGTAGATTAGAACATTAACATTTCACATTACACATGTCGATGGCTTGGTATAAATACCTCGTAAGTCCAAAATTGTAAATTTTTCAGGAGAGCAAAAAAACGTTTAAAACATGCAGATCTTGTTATTTGCAGGTTTAGATTGCATTATTATATTTTAGGGGTCTTAATGATATGGTCTGATGATATTTTATAGAATAGTTTGTTATAAGTAGATAATTATAGTGCTTTAAAACGACATACGAGGTTTTTAAACTTATGATTGAGAAGTTATAGTACTTTTACGTGGTTTTTAACCATGACATACGAGGTTTTCAACTTTATAATGGAGGAATTATTAGACTTACGAGCTTTATAAAGACGACATACGAGGTTTTCGAATTTATAACCAATGGAATTCCTATGCTTACATGGTTTACAATATTCATTTCCCAAATTATTGCACTTTCTTTGACATAATAAGCTCAAAGTTTTGTTAAACAAAAAACATCAGAAAATAAAATCAACTGATTTATTTTAATATTATTATTTTGAATGAGCATTTTCGATTTAAAAAACCGAATGAAATGATAAAAGTAAATAACATAAAAAAAAACAAAATAGATGCCTAATGAGGCAAGTTATCGTAAAAATCGTGGGTATCCCTAGGAAGTACAGCCTTTAAACTTTGGAGATCGCGAAATTTTGTATCCTTAATTCGTCGGCGAGTAGAAAATAGCTTTGGAATCAAATTTGGAACTTTCTTTGGAGCTTTCTTGCGTGTCGGCAATACGTCCCATGTTTCAGATGAATGGTCAAGCTTGTAAGATAGCACTCCATCTGGTCCATGGCGCAAAGCTCTAATATCAGTGACACATGGGTCGCCAGTTTTCTTTCCAGGTCGGATAGATGGGTACCAAGAAAGTTTTGTGAAGTCAAAGAATTCTTCAAAGTGCCAGTATTTTGTAACGTATGGATGAGGTTTCTTGATATCTGATTTCAGCCTAGCTGTTTCACAATACATCTGGTAGGTGCTAGGTAAGTAGATGTTCTTTTTAGCGAATTTTCTTTGGATGCATGCGTGCATTGCATCACACTCCAACTCCGTATGACCTTTCTCGAGATATTTCTGTATTACAGTTACTTGTCGCTTCATGGCAAAGTTTAAGAGAGCATTGGACAGTACAGCATTACGATTTTGATAAGTACAACCATCACTCCACATAATTATCTCATCTCCTTCCGTTAAAGGTAAATGTTCTAAATAGTCTATAATCATGGTAGCGAAGACACTTGACTGCAAATCAGCTTCTGATTCGTCCCAAAGGTTACATAAACCATCATGAGTTCTCGGGTCATAAATAGTAAAATTATGTACGTTTAGTTTCGTTTTGAAGAACACAGCAGATGCCTTCATCAATGGGCATACCATGACAGCTTGAACATCCATAGAGAAAACAAACTTCTTTTCTAGATTTTTAATATCGGCAGTCTTCTCATTTTGAGCTATGTCTTTCTTCTGTCGATGAAGCTGATAATCTGCATCACTGATAACTAAACTTCCATTCTCATAGCCTACACAGAAATCACATCGATCTTTCCGTGGCTTGAATATACTTATCTTCAGTTCCTCAACAACATCGTTAAATCCTGTGTAATCAAGAGGCTTCTCTTCCTTCTCCTTGCAATACTTTTGATATTCACGATAAACATGGCTCAGACTGTCCCAAATAGATTCAAGATATAGGCGAGA
This sequence comes from Planococcus citri, assembly GCF_950023065.1. Taxonomy (NCBI): domain Eukaryota; kingdom Metazoa; phylum Arthropoda; class Insecta; order Hemiptera; family Pseudococcidae; genus Planococcus; species Planococcus citri. Next base: position 17,141,310 of record NC_088681.1, read on the forward strand.
GGTGTCCTTACGACAATAATGCGACTCCATTTTTGGTAGTAATCCTAAGAAATCTTTTACGATGCCACGTCTTCTTTCACTATTCGCGGTTCTTAAATGATTGGTCTTAGGTGCCTTTTCATCAAATCCGACTTTTACCCAGTTGAGAACTGTCCACTCCCTTAAACCGAAGGTATTTAAAAACATGGTTTTGCAAACTCGAATTTTTTTCTGTTCTTCAGCATTCTGTATAGTAAGATGAAATTGAAGTGATGTATTTCTTCGAGAAACAGCTCCCTTTCGATGTCGAGTGTCTTTAGGTAATGAATGAGTAACTAAACTTCGAACTGTAGCTTTCTTTGCTGACCAGTCCATAGACCAGAATTCGTTGAAACAGATTTCACGATTTTCATCAGTCATTTCACGACATTGAACTATTCCTTTTCCTGACATGCTCAATTTACAGTCACACCTAGGAAGCAATTTACGAGCACTTCGAGGTTTTACATATTGGCGTTTTCCAGATGGTGTTTTCACAAGACCATTATAAGATAATCCTGAAAAAGAGAAAATTATCATAAATTTTCATTACCTTTCAAAAAATGAAAAAACTTCTATAAAATTGAGAAAAAGCGAAAACATTTGAGCAAAAAATGAACAAAAAACTGGAAAAATTTTGGATAAAATAAACCAAAAAAAAAACAATCAAAATGTGGGTAAAATGTACAAAAAAAAATCTAGGTGTAATCTAAAACATAACAAATTTTTTGTTTTGCCAAGTTACTAAAATTTATTGTTAATTTATTATTCACCTTTTTCGCGTAATTTCTGATTTCGTTCAACAGTCCATGACTCTGGATCAGCGTGTCCTTTTCTGGCCCTTTTTTTTTTCACTGGTGAAGGTGAAGGATCTCGCTTTTTTTTAAGATTATCAGTCGCTGAATCTATGTCTATAGTAGATTTTTCTAAAGGAAAAATTCCTTCCTCGTCTATGACAGAATAAAATGAACATTAAAATATTTAATTTTCCCTAAAGCATTTCTCAAATTTTTCTCATTTACCTGTAACAGCTTTTTCAATGGTAAACGTACTATTCAAATTATTAGCCTCTTGGTCTGAATCAGGAATGTATGACGGATCATCAGGGTCTGACTCGAATAATTCATCGCCTAAATTGTTACAGATGATTTCGATCTGCTGTGTAGGACCTTCAACATAAATTGTATAGGTAATTTAAATCATAGTATACCTATAGGCTATAACATATCGATTATGGATTATATTGATACCTACTGAATAGATGTAGGTACCTATTTACTAACTTTTTGTTGCAGACTCATGCATCTGAAGTTCAATCTGCTCTTGTACTTCAGGATCATTTTTACTGAGAATAACATCGGCAACTGGCTCTGATGTTTCACGATCATTTTCATTAGTATTTTGTTGCGATTCCAGCCAAGCTAAAACTCTAAAACCTTTTTGCAACTCCAAATCATCCTCGAAATCGTCATGAAATTCATCTAATGGAGGGACGATACCTTCAACAATACCAGCTAAATGCAAAGAAAGATCATTGTGCATGTAGTCTAATGTTGATATTATCATAATGAATATAAATTTAGTGACTTACTGGTATTTTCAACAGCTGCCTTTTCACATGCCAACTGAACTAACGTTTTAGCACGAGCATTCATGGTGGAAGCATAAAACTCAGGATAAAAATTTCAACTTATATTCTAAATGAACTAACGTTTTAGCACGAGCATTCATGGTACAAATAATAAAACTCAAGATAAAAATTCTAACGTAATAACGATCATCGTATGTTGAACTTCTAAACCCGACACAACATGCTCATGCTGTTTATTATCAGCTGTTGAATACTTTGTAATTACTCGCATGATGCACCCTCGTATGTCATACCTACTTAATGTGTATTTATGTGCAAATCTGTTGTCGGTTAACATAGAAAGCTCGTATGTCAGACTTACGTGTATTTTGAATTCGTAGTTTTGCTGTCTGAGAACATAAAAACCTCGTATGTCGGACTTACGTGTATTTTGAATTTACAACTTTGTTGTTGGTGAGCATAGAAACCTCGTATGTCCGACTTACGTGTATTTTAATCTTGGATTTTTCACGTGTTGGACTTGCGTGGTTTATAATTACGCAGTTTGGAGCACTAGAATGCGTTTTAGACTTACGAGGTTTTCAAATTTGGATTTCTCGTTCTTTTTTACTTTAGAAACCACAAAAAACGCATTTTCGATAAAACGTGGACTTACGAGGTTTTTATACCAAGCCATCGATGTGGTATGTTGTACCTTTCAAAACGTTCGTTCGTATTTCGCATTTCGCATTTCGCGCAGACCACTGATGATCAGGCCATCAGGTGATACCTAGACCTACCTAGTACCTCTACCTACTCGTACGTGTAGCGTGACGCGTGTGGTAGGTAGTAGGTACTTTGGCAGCTACATTATCGAATCTAATATTATTTAACATAGAACAATAGTCTTGTAAATGAGTTGGAAGTCTCCTCTCTCGTTGAGGTCTTTGCTGTGGAGGAGGCTGGTTAGGAACATTTACCAATTCAGGAACGTTTACCATTTCATCGGTATTCTGATTATTCTCCAGATTTGCAAATTTTCATAGCTGCTTTGAGCTACTAAATTTTGCAGCTTTTGCTGTACTGCAGTTAATTGTAGTTTCTTAACGTTGGCGATAGGATGCAGCATAAACAATCCGCATGTGGGCATTGGAATGCACGAGCATCCTTAAGACCCTTGTGATCCGTTTGTTTATAGCTGTATGTGATGCACGCATAGACTACTTTGCCTTTTTAAAAGTTAAGCGGTCAATACATTAAGTTGTAAGCAGAGCAATTTACACAAATGATGATTGGACTAGAGTAAAACAAGTACAACTTGTCTAAAACCGTTGAAACGATTTTGTTTCAGAAGGATAGTCGAACCTTTCAATTCACCGCCTAAAATGCGTTGAATAATGGTACCTACTCACCAATTCGTGACATAATATGAAATTCTTACATTAGTACTTTACTCGTTTTTTTTTTAAAAATATGTTTACTTACTTAGGTATTAATCTACTTCTAGTTTTATGAATTTATCATAACTTTAGAGTTTATTCTATTTTCTTTAATCGTGTAATGGAAATATTCAACTTGTTTGTCTTATTTTGAATAAAGTAGGTATTCGTGTTCGAAAACGCAATACGAATTACTACAAATGATACGTGTGTGTGTAGTTTTTTTTCTAACGATTTGTAATGAAACACAAACTATTCTTCGGATGTGGTTTGTTTCATCTCATCAACTCAAAGTACCTATGATCTAATCTTCTGATTGAGATCTATTCATTGCCTTTTTAAAAGTTAAGCGGTCAATACATTAAGTCGTAAGCAGAGCAATTACACAAATGATGATTGGACTAGAGTAAAACATGTATTTAGTTATCTTAAAGGAACTCAAAATTTTGGGTTCAGCTACACTGGAAAGTTTAAAGAATATACTGAAATTGAATGCTACGCTGATGCGTCTTTAGGCAGTAACGATTATGAAAGTATAGATCAACCAGTGGCTATGCAATCAAGGTGGAGTTCACGGTTTGATTTTATTTTTGCTTACTTATTTTCGAGTATCGTTTTTGGAGTTTTACTTACTGAACTAATTCATTTGCAAATCAATTCGTTGATCGATTATTTTTATTCTCGAGTCAATAATAATTCAGAAAATTAGGTCGCATCTGACACTTATTCCAATTTGTAAAAAAGAAAGAATTGATGTTCAATTTTCTAACAATATTTCTTCTCACAATTTTTAAAATTGTACGAAGTTTTAAAAATCTGTCCTCCTCTGCTCATAGGCAATAAAAGTGTTTCATTATTCGTTTATGAAAACGCAACTGATCTCCCGTTGGTCTTTTATTGACACCACCGTGAAGAGTGGTATGGTACATCTCTTGCCTGTAGAACCGGAAGTGGCGGGCCGCTTCTCGATCCAGAGGTTCGTTGAAATAGCCAACTCGGTTCATCGGGTTTGGCATTGGGTTTCCCTTTCGGTTGAGGAAAATAAATGAAAAATATCTATTGGTTTAAAAAACCTAATTTAACATAAGTTCAGACTTTTTAATTATTCAGTCTTATTATCTGATAAGATAAAATTCACACAACTATTTCGTAAACTATGGGAGTTTGCCCAGTAGAAGAGCCTCCCAAAAAAAACATTAAGAAATGTAGAGCCGCTGCTTCAACTTTTATTTTAAATGAAATTAAATTCATGGTACTCACCAGATATATGATCTTCGTGATTTACTACACGTGGTGTGTGTAGCATAATTTTGCCCTCTGTAGCCAAAGAGTCGGTGTATGTGAGGGTTCGATGGCGATCTGCCGTTTCTTTCTTGGAAAGTCCTAGTTTTCTTTCCGACGGCATTTCTAAACTCCATTTTCATTTCTGTTTCAAATAAATAAAGAGAAATGAGCTCAAAGATCGAACATTTGTACTGTTGTTAACGAGCATATTTCTCTTTGTTTGTTGCAGGTAAATATTTACATCTTGAAAAGCAACACGTGAGTATTACATCATTTTTGCTCGATTTTCATCAATAAAAAATTATCAAATAAAATTCTTTTAAAATCTTGATATTTATTGGATGAGGAATCGCCAACATGACGAAATCCCTTCATCCGGCCACCGCAGGATTTTACTATCCTAAAATAAATATCCATCATAATCACTAGAGTTGCTTTTAATCGAACAGTTTGCTACTTCAGTAAAATTCTGGTCAAGATATGTACATAAAATGATCTACACACTTTGGCCAGAATTACCAATGCTTTTTATTTAGCTGCTCTACTTTTATTTTAATGCACGATGATATAATACTGCTAAAACGCAACATTTTTCTTTTTTAAATTTAAAAACAATCCATCATGCCTAAAATTGTAGCCTTGAAGAAATCCTGCTACCCAATTAAAATTAAAAACATTAGTCAACAACTCTTAATGAACATGCACAATTGCACAGTGATATAATACTGCTAAAATGTATCCCTAGACCTGCATTTTTTGATATTTCAGAGTGCTAGTTCTTCTTAAGAGCCTCAGAGGAGATCAACCAACGTTCCATCTACAAAGGGCCCTAGGTATCTGATAAATGACTTCATCGACATACTTCTCAGTTTCCATGATAAAAATGTACCTACATTTAAATTTCGAATATGTCTGAATTGAATGAACACATAGTTATAAATTAAATATGTCTGTACAACGTATTACTTACATGATCAAAAGGTGCACATTTTATGTACCTGTATGTTTTTCCCCTAAATATCCGACCTAATTCACTATAATATTACAATTACCTCTATAATTTAGAAACAAAAAAATTACAATTATGTGCATTTATCAAGAAAATTGGCGGGAATTAACAATTGATTAGAACAAGGTTGTGCAAAGATTGCACACAGATTCAACTAAAATGACAGGTGTTGCATGATGTAAAATTATTAAATTTTTTTAAATTAATACACAGGAACTCAGATGATACGAACTTAGTAACTTACTTACCAGTACAAAAAGCAGTGCGCACAGTGGGCTGTGAGCACCCTCAAAACGGGCGTAATTCAAAAACTTATAATGAACCCTAAAAAAATGGTATAATGATACCCTCCCTTATGTTTTTGGGGTCGCAGAATACGAATTTGACAATATTTTTTTTGTAGGGGTGGGGGGTGAGGGGGTTAGGGGAGCGAAAAATTCAAAATTTGACTATAATGATGTGTGATATGTCGAAATGTATGTTTTTGAGGGTGTAGATCACGAATCTGACAGTGTTTTTTTCGTAGGGGTCAATGGTGGGGGCTGAGGGGGTGAAAATGTTTAAAAATTCAAAATTTGACTATAATAATGTGTGATATGTCGAAATGTATGTTTTCGAGGTTGTAGATCACGAATTTGACAATATTTTTTTCGTAGGGGTTAATGGTGGGGGATGAAGGGGGTGAAAAATTCAAATTTTGACCATAATGATGTGTGATATATCGAATTGTATGTTTTTGAGGGTGTAGATCACGAATTTGACAATATTTTTTTCGTAGGGGTGAATGGTGGGGGATGAAGGGGGTAAAAATGGTGAAACATTCAAAATTTGACCATAATAACGTGTGATATGTCAAAATGTACGTTTTCGAGGGTGTAGAAGGGGTGAAGGGTGGGGGATGAAGAATTTTCTATTGGGGAGCCGTCAAAGTCCCTGGAAGAAAAAATTTGTCACATTTCAACGAAATTCACCAAGATTTTTCACTATAATCGACTGTGGAGGTCGCGGGGGCACTTTAGGGCAAAAATGGCAATTAACATCTTGTAATACACTATCTTAAGTATTACCAGCCACTGGAATTTCCCGTGCATCTACGTGCAAAAATTTTTTCTATTGATATTTATGCAGCAGAGTAGGCAAAAAACGGAGTTTCAACGTAAATTATACCTCTATAATTACTTTATAACAACTAAAATCGAGTAAATTGATGAAAATTACTCACTTTTAGTTGAATTATTCATATTCGGTACATTTCGACATATCACACATCATTATAGTCAAATTTTGAATTTTTCACCGTTTTCACCCCCTTCAGCCCCCACCATTGACCCCTATGAAAAAAATATTGTCAGATTCGTGATCTACACCCTCAAAAACATACATTTCGACATATCACACATCATTATAGTCAAATTTTGAATTTTTCGCTCCCCTAACCCCCTCACCCCCCACCACTACAAAAAAAATATTGTCAAATTCGTATTCTGCGACCCCAAAAACATAAGGGAGGGTATCATTATACCATTTTTTTAGGGTTCATTGTAAGTTTTTGAATTACGCCCGTTTTGAGGGTGCTCACAGCCCACTGTGGTGCGTAGGACGTTTCAGGCCAGTAGTCACTGAATCAAATTTGCGACGAAATTTTAACGCATTTTGATAGGCTGCAAGGTACTGTTGCCAGAATTCAAAATGCGAATTCAATTGCACCGGAATGCTTACTATACTCAAGCCCTCTAATCTAAAATTATCTTTCCATGGTACATACATCCTTCTAGTGGCTTCGAGTTCAACAAGATTTTTGTTAGTTGGAATTTTCTTGCATCCTTCTCGGTGACACATAAATTTTCCATCTTGTTTGGTTTTCGCTAAATCTTTTGCACACGCGAGATGGTAGAGGTGATGGCATGCGAATGTACAAATTACACCGTTCGGATCGATGGTGACATCATAAATAAACTAATACAAATAACTAATAATTAGTTCATAATAAATTTAAATGAAATTTTTATCATATAAATTATACTAAAAAAAAGAATCGCTTAAAAGTAAATATTATTAAAAAATATTCTATGTATATATAAATCTTTAAAATCTGCATAGACAAATGTTGAGAAGATTACTTACTTATGTCCATCCTCTCTTGATTATGATTATTGTGACACAGGCCAGCACAGGCTCGGAATAGTGCCGCCACTACTGGCCCAACATATTCAATATACTTACTTGTGAACACACCACAGATAACGAATAAGTTGTGACTTTTTTGCTGTAACATGGTATTTTGATGGCTGGTCCACAGATACGTATTTGGCATCACCTGATACCACCATATTGCAAATTAACTCGACTGAGACCATACACAACTGCATAATCAACATATTTCAAATCTTCCAAACAACAAAAATTTCAAAATTATGCGGTGAGGATGAAAATGTCAACACAACTGTACATTTTACCCTAAAAAATGCTACTCAAAATGTTCATCTTCACTGGCTACATGTTCACAAGCGACGATTCCCATTCCTGAATATGTATTGTAATTTATGTAAAGGGAGGAATTGCAGCAGATAAATACATTTGATTGAAAACATTATTGCCTTCAAAAGATCAAAAGGAGTTTTTAAATAAGTTCATGAGAGTAAGTAATTGTTACAGCTTCATTAAAGTACTCAAAATTTTGGAGATTTGTACAAATATTACCACCATTAACAAAAAATATGAGACTTTCACACAACTTTCCCATAAAGTATTAAAAAATATGTTATGAAAAATAGTGGTAATCAACTGTTGAAATAAACACCCATATAGTGTGCTATTGCTGCTGGCTGCAGGAATGTACTCTATGTGGCAGGTTTTGGAAGCAGTACCAGTGAAACTTGTTGGTTGGAGTGCGGATGACGTCATAGCATTATCTCCTCTTGAATTCAAATATGTAATGACACGCGAGTTCAATATACTCTATTTTTATAATGATCACGTTTCACCTTGTGAGTACTTCAAGCCTAATGTAGCTAAAGGACCGTTTTTTCCTTGGAAATGTTTACAAGTTTGAAACTACCAAATCAAATCCTTCCACTTTGAAAAACCTAATAGAAATAACACTTGAGACCGTGACTACAATGAACGAGAAAATATAAAGAACAATTTGGGCGCTTAATAAGTCAAATTTAACAACAAAGATGCATGATTTAAATCAGATTTCTAATGCGCCAATGTCCGAGGACAATCTTGATATTGAAAGCAATACAAAAATGGTGACTTACCCCAGCTCAGGCTATTTTGATGGCCGAGCTAATCAGTTTATTCGGCTTCCTTATGGTCTAAAGATTTTGTCTGCATTGTTTATTAATCTAATAAACAAAGTAATTCAAGATAAAAAGGATATTAGCAAATATTTAACGCAGATGTAGAAGATAGTTTTTTAAAATTGATATGGTAATTTAATGAATAAACTAGACAGCTGCGCTTAGCGCAGCTGTAACAGTGTGCGTAGCTTCTTTAGTTTGGAAAGCGCAACGCAATTTTGGAAAAGAAGCATAACAAAATTTCAAAAAAAGGCGCAACTTCGAAAAAAGCACAATGCGACTTCAAAATAATAAGCACAATGCGATTTAGAAAAAAATCACAACGCAAATTTCAAAAATAGAACAAGATTCCGAAAAAAATCAAAATACGATTTTGAAAAAAAGCATAACGAAACTTTTTAAAAAAAACGATTGGAATTTTGAAAGCAGAACGCAATCATGATTTAAAAAAAAATCACAATACGATTATGAAAAAAAAGCACATCACGATTTTCAAAAAAAGCACAATGCAACTTTGAAAAAAAGCGATTGGGATTTTGAAAGCAGAACGCAATCATGATTTTAAAAAAAACGCACAACGTGATTTCGAGAAAAAAAGCACAATACGATTTTCAAAAAAAGCACAAAGCAACTTTGGAAAAAAGCAATTGGGATTTTGAAAGCAGAACGCAATGATGATTTAAAAAAAAGCACAACGCGATTTTGAAAAAAGGCACAACGCGAATTTTAGTTTAAAAAAAGCACAACGCGATTTCGAAAAAAAAGCACAACACAATTTTGAAAAAAAAAGCACAACGCAATTTTGAAAAAAAGCACAGTGCGAACTTTGAAAAAAGATCAACGCGAATTCTCAAAAAAGCACAAGGCCAACTTTGAAAAAAAGCACAATGCGACTTCGGAAAAAAAAGCACAACGCAAATGTTGAAAAAAAAAACAGAACGCGAACTTCAAAAAAAAAGCACAACGCGATTTTGAACGCGATTTTGAAAAAAAGCACCACGCAATTTTGGAAAAAAAGCACAACACAATTTCGGAAAAAAGCACAACGCGATTTTGAAAAAAAAACGAACTTTGAAAAAAAGCACAACGCGATTTCAAAAAAAAGCACAATGCGATTTTGAAAAAAAACATGATTTTGAAAAAAAAGCACAACACGATTTTGGGAAAAAAGCACAACGTGAACTTCAAAAAAAAAAGCACAATGAGGACTTCGAAAAAAAAGCACAACACGATTTTGAAAAAAAAGGCACAACGCAAATTTTAGTGAAAAAAAAGCACAACGCGATTTTGAAAAAAAAGCACAATGCAAACTTTGAAAAAAAGCTCAACGTGAATTCTGAAAAAAGCACAAGGCCAACTTTTAAAAAAAGCACAATGCGGATTTTGGAAAAAAAACACCGCGATTTCGAAAAAAAGCACAACGCGAACTTCAAAAAAAAAGCACAACGAGATTTTGAACGCGATTTTGAAAAAAAAACACCACGCAATTTTGGAAAAAAAAGTACAATACAATTTCAGAAAAAAAGCACAATGTGAACGTTGAAAAAAAACAACTCGAACGTTGGAAAAAAACACAATGCGATTTCAAAAAAAAAACAACGCGATTTTCATTTTAAAAAGCACAACGCGAACTTTGAAAAAAAGCACAAAGCAAATTTTGGAAAAAAAGCACAGCGCGATTTTGAAAAAAAATGCACAACGCGATTTTGAAAAAAAAGCACAACGCGAACTTCAAAAAAGAAGAACACAACGCAAATTTTAGGGAAAAAAGCACAACGCAAATTTTAGAAAAAAAGCACAACGCGATTTTGGAATAAAAGCATAACACGATTTTGAAAAAAAAAGCACAACGAGATTTAAAAAAAAAGCACAACGCGAATTTTAGAAAAAAAGCACAACGCGATTTAAAAAAAAAAAAAACAACGCAATTTTTGGAAAAAAGCATGTGATTTTAAATAAAAAGCGCAACGCGAACTTTGAAAAAAAAGGCACAACAAAGTTTTGAAAAAAAGCACAACGAGATTTTTTAAAAACAAAGCACAACGCGATTTTGAAAAAAAAGCACAACGCGAACTTCAAAAAAAAAGAACGCAAATTTTAGGGAAAAAAGCACAACGCAAATTTTAGAAAAAAAGCACAACGCGATTTTTTTTTAAAAAAAGCACAACGGGAATTTTGGAAAAAAAGCACAATGTGATTTTTAAAAAAAAAGCCCAACGCAAACTTTGAAAAAAAAGCACAACGCGAACTTCAAAAAAAAGGCACAACAAAATTTTGAAAAAAAAGCACCACACCATTTTGGAAAAAAAGCATAACGCGATTTTGAAAAAAAAAGCACCACGAGATTTAAAAAAAAAGCACAACGCGATTTTTAAAAAAAAGCACAACTCGAATTTTGAAAAAAAAGCACAACGTGATTTTTAAAAAAAAGCGCAACGCGAACTTTGAAAAAAAAGCACAACGCGAACTTCAAAAATCAAGGCACAACAAAATTTTGAAAAAAAGCACCACACCATTTTGGAAAAAAAGCATAACGCGATTTTGAAAAAAAAACACGAGATTTAAAAAAAAAGCACAACGCGATTTTGAAAAAAAAAGCACAACGTGAACTTCAAAAAGAATCACAACGCAATTTCGAAAAAAAGCACCACACAATTTCGAAAAAAAAGCACAACGCGATTTTGAAAAAAAAGCACAACGCGAACTTCAAAATAAAGAAACAATGCGAATTTTAGAAAAAAAGCACAACGCGTTTTCGAAAAAAAGCACCACGCAATTTCAGAAAAAGAAGCACAACGCGAACTTTGAAAAAAAACACAATGCAAATTTTAGGAATTGAAAAGCACTAGATTTCGAAAAAAAAGCACAACACAATTTTTAAAAAAAAGCACAACGCGATTTTAAAAAAGAAGCGCAACGTGAACTTTGAAAAAAAAGCACAACGTGATTTTTAAAAAAAACTCGATTTTGAAAAAAAAGCACAACGTGATTTCAAAAAAAAGCACAACACGATTTTGAAAAAAAAAGCACAACGCGATTCCGAATACACTATGCTATGCTATTCTGAAAGCTCCGGAGCACAACGCGATATATCAGGAAAGCATAAGCACTGCAGTACTGAGAGATTGAGAGAACCTCTTGGGAGCACAGCAAAATCACAAATGACTGGAGGTTTTGATTCTGAAAGGGTAACCACCTGCTTTCAGCATCTACGTGTGTAAATGAAACACCTGCAGGTGTTTCACAAATGACTGGTGGGTTTTCATTCCGAAAGGGTAACCACCTGCTTTCGGCATCTAGTCTAAAATTGAACAATGGGAAAGATAACACTGTAGATAAGAATATTTTAGGACCCCTGCAGTGTTACATTTTAAAACCGATGTCGGCTTCCCTTTTGATACCTTTCTCATTGTTCAATTTTGAAAATTTAAAGTTTAGCTCCACGTGGAGCCGCAACATGCTCTTCAAAATTAAATTTTTACCACCCATTGTGTTCGCTCAATTCAATAAAAACCGGCAGATAAGCGAACACAAAGGGAAAGGCCATATCAAAAGGGAAGCCGACAAAAGCGAAGCCGACTTTAAATTTTCAAAATTGAACAATGAGAAAGGTATCAAAAGCGGCGCCGACAGTCAGTTAAATTTCCAAATTTATGTAACACCGCATGGGGTTGTAAGAACATTTCCCATTGTTTAATTTCCGAAAAATCACCCCTGTGGAGTTACATAAATTTAGAAATTTAACTGACTGTCGGCGCCGCTTTTGATACCTTTCTCATTGTTCAATTTTGAAAATTTAAAGTCGGCTTCGCTTTTGTCGGCTTCCCTTTTGATATGGCCCTTTTCCCTTTTTTATTCTTTTTTTGGTACAAATTTTCGTAATTAATTGCAATTACTCAAGAAGCTAATTGAGTAATTGCAATTATAATTACGACATTCCCTCCCTCAAGTTATGCCTCACCTACCTACGAAAGATTCAAAAAAATCGGCCCATTCCTCTAAGAGAACATTCGAGCCAAAGAATTTTTCAACTTTCGGAACGAAACCAATAGTGTGCTACGCACACTAAAAAATTGAAAAAATGTATATGCTCACCTAAATAAAATGATTTGAATTATTCAATTAAAAAATATTAGGTAACAATAGAATTTTAATAATAAAAATAAAAATTTAATTTATTCAATCAATTTTTGAACTTGGAATTAATTATTCAACAGCGAAAAAATACGGATAGACAAACATTCATACATACTCGACATACATTTTTGTGTCTTTAAATGATTCGCGGGGACTGAAGCCGGCTAAACACACAATTTTCATGTTGTATTTCCCCAAGTCCTCGGCAACGGTTTCCAATATGACGTTTTTTTTTATTACTTACAACCGTTCTTGAATTCATCAACTCCTTCGAAAGCACCTCGACTGTGAAAAAAAATAACGATTAGATGCAATCTAATTACAAGTTCAAAACTTTTATTGAATCATACATGTATCCAACACAATGTTTGAATCACACGTATTTTCAAAGGTATGTATAACTCTAACATATAACTCGAACTATGGTCAGCTGTCACATATGCTTCGAACTATGTTTGCTGCTCGTCACCTTGGTTTCGCTGCGCTTCGTTTTGCTGCTCGAATTCGCTTTGTTCTTATTCTTCTTGCTATGACGTCAAAAACATTTCGATTAGCTAAAATTTTGTTGAAGAAATGAACAGACTACATGTTCAAAAAAAAACACGAACTTACCCACACTGATTCGCGTACTTCATCATAATATTCATCATCCTAGTAATCGTCCTCCTCGTCCTCGCCGTCCTCGATTTCCTGCTCCTCCTCCTGCTCCTCCAGGAATTCGTCATAAGTCCATTCGAAGCGGAAATTTTGGACGCTGGGTGAGCTCTCGTTCCTCTTTCTCCGAAACCGCCACGCCTACAGGTATAGGCTAATCGAAAAATAAAAGAAAAGCGTTTACAATTTATCAACTTCCTGCACATTTTTGAAAACAACAATGATCTATTTAAAAGTGTGAGGAAATCCATAAACTTACAGCTGGGTCTGATGGTTCAGGAGAGACGACTGCGACTCCTCCTCGATCACTACGTCTTCCAGCTCTGAATCCTGAAAATTGATTGAAATATCAATAACACGAGATAATATTTGAAATAACCTTCAAAATACAAAAAATTAGCATTCCATAATATTGCGAGTTTAAAAAATGAACATGTTTCATTTCAAATTCTACGGACTTTTCTACACTTTGGCGTATTCTTATTCATTTTCCAAGTAGGGAAGAATTTGAATTTTAAAAACAAAAAAAAAAACATTTTCATTTTTTAAACTTGCTAGAAAAGTTCAAAAAGAGTTTTAATATTTAAGAAAAAAAAACAAATAGATCAGACGTAATTTTTATTTGTAATAATTGCTTAATTTTCATTGAAAGTTCTCGAAGTAGTCGATTTTGTCCACAGAATAACTGGGAACGTAGTCTCCGTCGTAGGGCGTTTATACATACTCTCTAAATTTGAAACAGTGGAATTTAACTGCTTAGCAGTCACGACATTTTGGTTTCTTAAAAGCAGTAGTTTTTTACTGCAAAACAGTGGAAAATCTACTGAATTGGTCAGTAAAAATCATTTTTACTGATCAATTTAGTAAATTTTTTACTGCTTTAAGAAGCCAAAATGTCGTGACTGCTAAGCAGTGAAATTTCACTGTTTCAAATTTAGAGAGTAACTAGGGTTGATCCTCATTGTTCTATACGCTATTTTTATCTTTGTTATATTTATAGTTAAATATCTCAAACAAAGGTATCGTTCAATCGATCTCGTAATCGACCATAAGAGTACTAAAATATAAGTTAATTTTAATAAAACTTTTCGAATATTAATTCTCTATAATTGTTGAAATATGTGTAATTTTTAATCATAAGTATTTTTCTATTTCTCTTAAAAATCCTGTTTTTTTTGTTTAAAAGTAGTCAAACAATGGAAAGGTAGAGCTTGAGAAAACGGTGAGTACATTTACCTGAGATGGATTTTTAAGATGATATCAATTTATAGATTTCAGAGAGTTCACGGTCGGTGAAGCCATACAATGTTTGGAAGGTTTACACCAATCTTCAAAACCCTTTGATAGTTGGTGACATTGCAACTGAAGGTCCACCAAAATTTAAAACAATACTTTAGGGTTGTCCTCAGAGTACACGAAAGTATGCATATCTAATGTCTGTGGTAAATGCATATAAAAAAGATGTAACGAAAGCACTGTTGATATATGATGGAGTACTCAGAGAACAGAATGTACTCAATTTATTATTAAAAAATTGTTTATGTTTACTCAATAACAAATTGAAATCGACAACAGTTAGCAGCAGCAACAAATCGTTATCTGTACTGTACCTCTTCATCTGTATGTTTTAGATTTTATTTATGTATTTGTATTTTTTAAAATTAGGTATGTACAATTCTTTACAAATTTACTTGTAACTGTCTTCATAAGTTTGGCAATCTGTGGTAGTTGCTAAAATAGAGAAGTAAAAGGTGGCAAATAATCCTCTACACCCAATGTTTGAATATGAGGAACTGAAGCAGTCAAGGCTCAAGTCTAGATGGAGCTTCTGGACAAGTGTGAATGAAATATAAAGACCTCCGGAAGCACAAAGAAGCCGGAGCCTGAAAAACGAAAGACCCAAGTGCAACACTTCCAAGTGGGAGTTCAGCTCTATAATTTGGAAAATGCTCAATTTTTTTAATTACTCGCCATTTTATCTCAGCGGGTTGACAGATGAAATCTGATCGTCTCATTTTCATCTTGATTCTCCGATTTGAACGATACTAAGCTGATTGAAAGAGTAAGTCCAGAAAGTGAAACCTCCATAGCTAATATTTCAGAAGCTGAAATTCATTTTTGGATCTTCGGTAAAATTGAAGAAAATGAAACTGCCATGGATATAGGTCAGTCAGAGTGGAGTTACATGTTCAACTGACGGCACTCTTGGAAAAACTTACAAATTTTTTTGCAGCTCTCAAATGCACACAATAATTTCCAAATTCTTGTTTTGGCCTCATATGCTGTCAAAGATTTGGATTGTATGATGAAAATAAAACCATTCAAGATGCTGAATGAAGATGTGAACTAATGATTTTTCAAAATCTTATTCAAGTGATACATAAAATTATTGTTTCTATCAACTACTGTCAAAAGATATGATTGCAAGAAATGTTACAGTACAACTGCAATTTTCAATATTGAGTTGATTTTTCATCATTATCACGATAATTGTAGGTTTCATTTCAGAAGAATTTAATAATTAAATTTATATAAAATATCAATTTAAAAAAACAATGTTTTCCTCATAAACGAAGTCTGTGGCTGATCCAGTCATACTCCGAAAATACAATCTACGTAAGGAGTTAAACAAAGCAAGTAGGTAATTTTTTTCACCAGAAAAAAAGCAAAGCTCTCTGAAAATCAATGCTGAAGTAAATATTGATCATATAATCAGTACAACAATCCAAGAAGATTTCATTATTTTAATTAAAAAATTTTTTAAAATCTTATTCAAATGACACATGTGTCTTTCATTAATGTATTGTGAGAATTAGAGCAAAATAGTTTAGAAATATCTGTATAAAGTACTCTGTCTTATACTAAGTTACATTGATCCATAAGCTTTAGTTTTCCATTGCCGATGAGTAAGTATGTTTATAAATTTACCCATCTTAATGAGCTGAATATGATGTATTCCAAAAATGCAGATTTTTATAATAGTGAGGAATTGAACAAAAGGATTTGGAGGAAGTACATACCTCAGCCCAATGGGCAAAATGAATTGAGATGACGCTTCAGAAGAGGCGCCAAAAACAATAGCTTCTGTGTGGTATCATAGTCAAATGAAAACCAAATGAAAACCAATCAATCTCTTATTACACCAGAAAAGCTAATAGATGTGGATTGCTCAGCTGTATGCATTCACTGCAATCTAAGTAGGTAATTTTTTTCACCAGAAAAGCTCACATTAATGATGGACAGCGATGAGTACTTTGATGAATATTGGTGCACAGCAAATCAAAAAAAAAAAAACTAAATTACACAGACAAACTCATGTTGGTATATCATACAGAAAGTTGACCCTTGTACCACTGTAAAACCTACATAAGTATCAACATCGTCATTACAACCTATAGAAAAGTTACCAACAAAGTGTAAACATGTTAATGAACAGATGACGACAACAACAACACCTGTATAAAATAATCAATAAATAATTAGGACTCAAGTATACAAAAAAAAATTTCTTTAATTAGAATGAGAACATGAAACAACAACAACAAACAAACAAACAAAACCTATACAATTATGCAAAAAAAATATAAAAAAACATTAAAACATACTTATAAATTTAGTAGCAGGTCTTCAATTAGAGATTGGATTACAGATCGTCTTCATCATTCGACTGGGTCAAATCTGAAAAAAAAATTAAATTAATTGTTTGCTGTTCTCTAATTTGCCAAAAAAAAAGACGAGCGACGTAGCTCGATTTGTTCAAAATTGAGCTTAAATTTAGATTTTCATCCTAAGTTTATATAGGTGATATAGCTCAAAAGTAATGAAATACTGCAGGTTACACATCTTTCTCAGTAAGTTTGCGTGCAACTTCCAGCTCGAGCGTGTTTATATGGGCAATTATTTCAAACATATCATGATGGCGAGAACGCAGATTTCTAAACATACGGAGATATCATAATAAGTATTATTAAAGCATTTTGTTAAGTAATTAAATTCATATTATAATTACCGGGAACTGCATCTCCGGTGTTGCATTCATCCATTTAAACTCAGTGGACACATAAATTCATAGTCGTTGTCCTTATGGACAATGAAATTTTAATCAAGCCAATAAGTCTTATTCACTGATTACAAGAGTTTTTTCAATTGCCTTTAGTTTATTGCCTGGGGTAAATTGTAGTTTTCCAATTTTCATGGAATAAAATTTTGAGAAAATTGAATTTTCAAATATTTTCTGGAGGCTCTGCATATTGTGAGTATCAAAACGATTCGAAAATTCAACATCAACATGACGAAATTCAGCTTAAATACTTGAACATTTTCTGCTAAACAGTCTCCTTAAAAAAGTTGGATTTTTTTCAAATTTTCTCATCTAAAAGTGATTTATTGTTCCAATGAGAGCGTTTGGATTTATGTAAGGGTGTAAACACTTTAAATTTATCGGCGTGAGTAGCTTTACGCGACGTATTAGTCGTTCAGCTACTTTTTCCTCTATCCACGTCTCAACTTGTCGTTTTGGCGTGTGTAGAGTTATTCTCCTATATTTGGTGCTAGTGACCGTCATATAGTCTTTGGTGCATACGATCGTTGATAGATCTGTATTTACCCATTTTTATACATAGGCGCACGTTCTGGTGCTCTTCATGACGACTTTCTACCATGGAGTTCATTAAATCGTATTATCGCGACACAAATAGGCCAAGAGAACAGTCCCTGTGGAAGAGGGATGGAAACAAAAATATCCGAATTTGGATTTCGACGAGTTGTTGTCGAGGCGTAACAACTTCGACACATGGAAATCACGACCCTGTCGAGCTCGATTAGACCAGGATACTCTGAAATCATGTTATTGAGTGAAAAATTGAGCATTGGGCGGATATCTCCTCCCCGACCAAGTTGTTGTCTGTTTTCACTTCTTCTTTTATTTGTTCCACGCCAATGGGGACGACCAGAATTTCTGTTCTTTCAATAGCTGGTTCTATTTTAACTGTTGGTTGTTCCAAAATTGTTGTAATTGCTGGCTTCACCATTCGTTTAAGTACTGGGTTTAGCTTGGGTACTTTACAGGCCTGCGCACCAGTTTGCTTCTCCAAATCCCTTTCCTTATGCTTTCTAGCACCTTCTTTGGGGTTACAAACCAAATCGCACATTTCACACCGAATTTTTCCTTCGGGGTGGGCACTTTGAAGATGTTCAGATAATTTGTTTCGGTGGAATGATTTACCGCAATAAGAGCATTGGATTTGCTGCAAAGTAAGATTACATTTTATTATCACAAAAAGTTAATAGTTGTTCGTGAGTAAGTACAATCTATATGACATCAAAACATCCTGACAACTTAGACATGGTCAAAAATGCTACCAATTTTTGAAAAAAAAAAACCCAATAAAAGGAGAGAGACTTGACACAGTTCTGAACTACAAACTTACAAAATAAAAAAATGACCTTAAATTAGTATACTTAACTATAAATAAAATATTCCTATTCGATAACCTAACCTAGAGCAACAACAGCAAGCGGAAAAACATAATCTATTCGCTAATTGCAAGAGGGTTTCAGTTTTCACCCGAAATTCGTCGAAGATGGTAAAGTAGAATTGGTAAATTCCAGCAGCCAATTACCTCTGGTAAATTCGTTCCGTTGAGGGCAATTCGTATCAGTGGTGACGCCGGTGAAAAATTAAAAACAAACTCCAAAAAGTCAGCGGTCGCAAAAAATACGCAGGCCATGGGGCAAATTCAAAAAGCAAATATCGTTCGAGCGAAATACAACTAAACAGACACCGGAAACCGGAATTCAGAAATTTCCCATAAAGATTTGTTGCAATAAATAAATAAATAAATAAAATACTCACATTTGAACGAATCGACGAATATTAACGTTAATTTCAAAATTATCCGCCATTATAAATAGAACAGCCTGAACCTACGAGAACAGAACAAGAAATGAACTTTCAAATTACTACCACAGATAAACAAAAAAAGGGGATTTTAAAATTACACTCACCTGGAGACTACTTAATGAAAGATAATACAAACAAACAGCTGCATGAAAAAGGCAGGTGTGCAATAAATCTCCATTGACATAGAATTCAAAAGACCGGTCAGGTCATAAAAGTTGTGAAACAGCTGGATGCAAAAAAGAACGGCAATAAAAGAACCTCTGCAAATCCCCTCAGAGCTGCATACCCTTATTTCAAATTTTGAATTTTTGGAATGTCCTTCTCAGACAACAATCTTTACTAACTGATCCAACTGTGGACTACGCTAGGTTGAAAAACGCTAAGTAGTGGTTGAGGAGAGGAAAGGAGTTGGCGTCGCCTATGCTGTAGACTGTTTTTTTTTTCAGCAACCCCGACTGATTTTATCAATGATAATAGTACCATCTTCTATTTCTTCTCTCACGAAAAAATATTTTGTCTTCATTTGACGAGTACCCTTATGATTCACCGGAATCCCACTTGTAGAGTGAACCTGTAGGTCATTAGTTGCGTAACTAGCATCAACATAGCATATAGCTGGAATATCTAAATTCACTTTTTTTGTATAAACCAACTTGAAGCAAGTCATTGCGTACGATTGGCTGATGGCAGTTTTTGTGTAGACAAAAGTACGTTTTTTCACTATGTCTTGATTTTGAGCGATTTATAGCATCATTTACTATGCAGGGTCTATGAACCAATTGGAGGCACATTTTTCCAATAGCTTTTTCACTATCTTTACCCAGAATTTTAGGATCGAAAGGGTATCTTGGCAAAAAAGTGATTCGTGGGTCTACTCGTATAGCCGCATGGATATACATATTTTTGAAATCAATGTATCGAGAAAGCTTTACTTCGTGTTCAGTTGGAGTTCAAGGTTTTAGTAATGGGAATAGTAGGATGATGCTTTCTGCATCTTTTTATCCCTTCGGCCAGTTTGGCGGGTTTTTTATTCTGCCAGTATTTCGCTGAATAATGTGCAGATTTTCGATAGCGGCTTCATCAGGTTTTTAATCTTGCGCACTAATTCGCGCATTTTAGATAACATAAAAATTCACACGAGTACATTTAGGCGTTTTTAAAAACCGCGGCATAAATCAGCCTGTTGGTAGCAACGTTTTGCGTTTTAATCGATAAAACTCGAATTAATCCGCTGGTTTAAGCAGGTTAATCAGCGGATGGGCAGATTCTCTCCCAATGGGGGGCGAGGATTTTTCGGTAGTTTCAATGAAATATGTAACTATTCATTTTCAGATACGGGAATTTACGATGAAATGTTACCAACCTCAGTGATTGCTAAATAGCTCTCAACCATATAATTATATGTATTTAATTGTTTACTCTTCAGATTATTCTTATCTATCAGCAAACTTGTAATGTTTTTTAATTGAGATTTTAATTTTCATTACTTAATATTACTATATCTTTTACAAACATATTTCATGAAATTAATGAAATACTGTAATCCTTGGTATTCTTTGATCATGAAATTGATTTAAATTCTGCCGTATGCCGCATTGAATAAAAGATCCAGCACATTCGCATTCTCCATCTGGTTCGGATCCGCTGCTGCCGGCAAGTCCAACGGAGGCATCTTTGGTTGTGGAAACTAAACCGATTGCTTTATCGCACTTAACAAATTCGTGATAAACCGATTGCTTTATCGCACTTAACAAATTCGCGATCGCGTAATTACGGAACTATAGAGTTCAGTAATAGCAAACTAAATTATTAGAAATATCATGATACATTTGTTTGTTAATAATGAAATGGGGTAAACATAATAATGTCACTGGTAAAGATATTGACACAATTTAACATCACACCTTTTTCGAACAATGCTGCTAAAGATCATTCGAAGAAAAGAAAAATTCAGTGCATCAGCGACAAAAGACCCAACGGAAAAAAAAGGAGCCATATTCCGCGGAAGCTTTACTTACAAGAAAAGTACAATCTGTGAAGAAAAAAATGAGTATATTGTGAAAAAGACCACTGGTCCGCTGAATGCATAACATTTGATTCTTGAATCTTTTTAAATGCAGCATTGACTAAAAATCAGTTAATTAGTAATTTTACATTAACCTTTCAATTGTTTGTACCATGATTCCAGATATACTGTTAATAAAAATTATTTAGTAAGTAATTTTTTAAATTATAATTGAAATTTTGTTTGCCATTTATGAATCATTAGAAAAAAGTGAGATTTCGAATTAAATTTGATCAACGATTGTCACAATTGCAATTGCAATTTTGGTATCATAAGTATCTCAATTTTGCACTCATATCATAATTATACACGTAAGTACTGTTCAGGATATACATATAAAATCCTTGGTATTCTTTGATCATGAAATTGATTTAAATTCTAAACGGTCAGACAAGGTACTCCTCTTGGCGCTTTGATCATATACCATACAGAAATCCTCGATTTTATTTGGAGGAGCAGGTTCAAGGTCAAGTAAAACTAGGACACCCTTAAATGATGATGCCGATCCAGATCTGTAACAACATAATTGAATTTAGTTACATATATGAATTGAATGAAAAATGAAATATAATTGCGTAGTTCTGCCTCCGGGTAACAACGTAGTTTACTTACCTAACTATAAATCGTAATTTTGCGATGTTTTTAAAAGTTTTTTTGTGTATACTATTCTGTCTCTGGGTGACAAATACCAGTTTACAAAAAAATAAAAAATATATAAAATGTAATAAAATAACGTTGAAATGCAGTTGCAAATATAATACAAATTTAATGCAGTTGCAAATATGATACAAATTTCAAAATAGAAGTATCAAAATATTGATAAAAGTAAAAACAATAGAACTACTTACTGAAAAGTATATAATTTTCATAGTCTTTATGTCAAACCGGTTGCTTATCGAAGTTTCAAGACATAAATTGCGGAGTGTAACGCCTTCAGGGACCTTTCGCTCGAGACTTTATGTTGATCTATGATAGGTTGCCTGTCCTATATAGCGATGTGGACTAGGCCTGATATTGCCTATTTGGTCAATTTGGTTTCCAGGTATCAATCCAAGCCTTCTGCTTCTCTTGTAGTCGCCTGTAAAAGAATAATTTGTTACTTGAAAGGTACCTGTGAGCGTAAATTATGTTTCAAAGCTTTCGATAATACAGTACTTACCGCGTACTGCGATTCAGATCATGCCGGTGATGTCACCAATAGGGTTTCAACCTCTGGATTTATTGTCGTGCCATACAATGGAAATCTGGGAAGCCGCGCATAGCGTAGCACGTAGCTCAGCAGAAGCTGAATGAGTTGCTCTGGCTGATGCGATTACTGAACTTAGTGCTCAGCGTAACTTGCTGAAATCGTTAGGTTTTCACTTGGAGACTTCTCTGCTGGCTTCGGACAGTAACTCAGCGATGGATATTGTACGTAATCAAATGGAGTCTAAACGTACTTGATGACATATCAACATGCTGAAATTTTTCCAAGTCGAAAAATCGCCGATAACGTAGAACTGCTTCGACAGGTATAATAAGCCCAACATTCGGGAACAGTTTACCTTTCGCTTCCTCTGTAACCACACATTACATAAACATGATAATATCCTGATTTTAAGAAAGAGTTTATTCTAATGACAGACGCATCAAATGTAGCAAATGTAGCAATCTGAGCAATACTTAGTCAGGGTGAAATAGGTTCCGACTTACCAGTCGCTTAAGCGAGTCACACTTTCAATAAAGCCAAAACCAATTATTCCACCACCGAGAAAGAATTACTAGCGATAGTTTAGGCTGTTAAACATTTTCGCCCATATTTGTACGGTCAGAAAGTTAAAATCGTTACTGATCATCGTCCGTTAACATGGTTATTTAATTGTAAGGACCCAGGCAATAGATTGGTGAGATGGCGTCTTAAATTAGAAGAGTATGAGTATGAATGAAATCATTTATTAACCAGGCCGAGTGAACTCTAACGCAGACGCATTGTCAAGAGTTCATATTACTGCACATAAAATATAACAAATTTCTCTTATTACTGCACATAAAATATAACGAATTTCTATGAGCTAGAGCTCAAAATATAATCGATTTTAACGTAGTAACCGAAACAAATGACTCTGTATTAAATAAGAATAATATTGCACTTTTCATAGAGAGTTGAGTGGCCATGTGGATCAAAGTCATCTGGAGACTGTATGGTGCTGGGGCTCCAATCAATTCCAGCATCAAATACTTGGCGATTTACAAAATGATCCAACTTTGATTGAACCTCTTGAAACAGATTTTGAATTTAACGAATTACCTACTATCATGACAACGTTAAATGTCACTCATTTGAAAAGACATCACCGCAATTTATTTTTATGCATTTACAAAAATTTGTGCATCGATCAATTATCTTATAGTTGAAGATATTTTGCTAACATTAACCAATTTTAATAATTTACATTTGTTTCGTATTCGCAAATTCTAATATTAAAGTTTGTTTAAATTTAAATACAAGAACCGAATTAACTACAGATAAAATTGAAGTAATTCTTGAAGAAAATCATGATTCTAAATTAGAAGGTTATTCTGGCTTTAAACTAGTTTATAAAAAGCTACTTACGTGAAAATTATTATTGGCCAAATATGAAAAAAGATACCTATATACGTGATTATATCCGGCGGAAATGTCCCTCTTGTCGACTTAATAAAATCGATAGACATCCTGCAAGGAACTCCATGTTGATAACTACTACTCGTAACCAACCCTTCAAAAGAATTGCCATCGACATCGTTGGCCCACTACCAGTGACTGAAAAGGGGAACCAATACTTGCTTACTATACAAGATGACCACAGCTATCACAGTCGCAGAATCTTTAAATACTTTCATTTCACAATTCGGTTTACCTAAATTGATACTTTCAGATCAAGGTACTGAATTTATGTCAGATATAATTAAATAATTGACAAAATTATACCGAATAGATCATCAAAAATCAAGTCCAGGTACATCTCAAATAATCAACTAAAAAATTAATGTATATAAATTTACATAGATGCATTCTTCATTTTGTCCTGATTGTCAAATAATTTTTTTGCTACAACAAGATAATATGAAGCCAACCTACAATAAGTCATTAAAATTTACCTAAACATATTGGGGTTGTTCATCAAAATTCTATAGTTAAATTTGATCTTCTGAATCCCCAACTCCTCGAATGCTGGGGCTACCTTGAAAGCCACACTGAGCCAGTCCATCGGACAATTGTATCCTGCTTTATCCTGCGGAATTTCCCTACTCAAATGGATGCTTTATCTGACGTATATGATATCTCTCAACTGACTTGCGTAATGTTAATGACTTACCAACAGCGGTTTTGATGTCGAGGACACGTAGTGATTTGGTGGGTTTAGGTAAAGCCTCGTTCCAGATGGTAGGGTACCAACTCGGGATCATAACGTTCCTGAAATTAACTTGTAGGGTCCTCGTTGATTTTGGATATTTAAACACCGTATTACTTGGCCTGTGTGAGTTAGAGAATGAGTTAGAAATATGGTAACAAAGCAGGTCCATAGCAAAAAGAAAGCCAGATCAACGTATACAATATTATACAATATTATTTTACCAAAATTATGAATCTGCCTCTTAAATCTTCAAATCTTATCAATTACTTTAGATAAAAAACTAGAAATACTACAAACTAGTATTTTACCTCGTGTTGAAATTTTGATCATTTGAATGGAATACTCCTTTTTTTTCAATTTTTTTCA
This sequence comes from Planococcus citri, assembly GCF_950023065.1. Lineage (NCBI taxonomy): Eukaryota > Metazoa > Arthropoda > Insecta > Hemiptera > Pseudococcidae > Planococcus > Planococcus citri. The sequence goes on from NC_088681.1 coordinate 17,166,436, forward strand.
AAATTTTTCGGTATCAATTTTTGCTAAGTATCGATACCTACTTGCTTTTTACCTACATTTTTTCAGAATTTTTACTCGAAAACTTATTTCCAAAATTTTTTACGACATTTTTGCTTGATTGTTTTCGAGTTGTTAATTTGCTAGCATAATTCTATTTTAAAAAGCAGAAAGCAGAATAATAAATACTTGATACTATACTAGTGTTCCATCCTCACTGTTGGTGATTTGTCTTCGTCTGTTTTCGATGATTGGTCAGTCTGGGAGTTACCAGACTGATCTTTCATCTCAAAGTCGATGACTTGTTGACCGACTGTCGGCTGTTCGGTGTTTATTTCGACATTATCTGGCTTGACAGTGTTATCGTCGATGAATACGTGAGTCACCGAACTAGGTGACTGTAGTATTGCATTTTCTGTGTTTTCCGAATTAACGTCATTTTCATCGTCTTCACTCGTCAAGTCATATTCTGTCGAACTTCCTTCTAGGAAGACATCGTCGAGAGGTTCGTTGGACCAATGAGAAGCCGATCTAGGTCTCTCCACAGTTGGACCGAGCTTTTCTGGACGGTAATATTGGCTAGATACCTCATTGTCGGTCAGCTCAGGTAATGTTTGAGTTGTATTGCCAGTTGGACCAGACGCCGAGCTAGACATTGGTTCTTTATTGTTACTCGCCTTTGAAGCTTCGAGGAACGCGATTTGTTCAGCAAGGGACATTGATTCGAATGGTTTGTTCTTTGGTGGGGTATCGCTTGATTGGTCGCTGCTTGCTCCGGTTGCGATCCCACTTGAGTCACTCGTCGGTGGCGTTGGAAAATTCGTGCTCGAGGGAACACTGGAATTGGTCGTATCCAGGCTGGCTGGCTGGCAGATCCGATTCATTTGTTTCCAAGCCATAAGCAGGGTTTACAATTAAGGTTGCGCAGGCATGCTATGTATCTTCAACCATTTCTAGCCGGTAAGGTGTACTGAAAATGAGAGATTTCAAACTCTTTTAAATTATGGACTAGATTGGGAAAATCGCAAATGAATTTTTCGTATCTTATAAACTCAGCTTCAATTACGTTTTTTATGTCACGAAATTCCATTGAAGAAAATAATTGACGCAGAATTGGGATGAAATGGAATTTTTGTAGAATAGGTAAAATTTCACCTTGTGGTGGAATTTTGGGTCCCATGAACTGTTTTCCATTTCAAATATTTTTGGGTTTTCGTAAAATCCAGAGCTTATTAACACTCTCAAATCAATGAGTATTGCTTTGTGGTCTGAAAAATGCACAGACTCCAGTGTGTACATGGCTTGAATTAATACTCTTCATTGGTATTTTGATTTTGCTTAACACCAACTGCATCCAAGAATTTGTATTACGGATGAATTCTGAAGTATGCACCGCAATATCTGGAAGGATATCCAGAGACAGCAAGATCGATCGCGTTTGCCGTTTTCAACGAAAAAAAACGTAGGGCCGACCCAACGTTCATCTTCTGGAAGCTACATCGTACCGGAGACATGGGTTACATCAACCTCAGAGGCAGGTTCCGCCACCGCCGCCGCCAAGGTGACCACAGTACCGAGAGCTTGAGATCCTGTACAGGTAGTGAAGAGATGGTTTTCCATGATCCTGGTCCAGACCTAGGATCTGAGACTTTAGCACATAACCTTCCATCCCTACCCTGAAACCAGTTATTCTATTAATAACTCCCTAGGCAGTCAGGGCATGTCTGCTCATCACTAAAGATGTACTGATGAATTTATCGAAAAACTGGTCTCATCAAATTATGAAAATCTATCGCATAAAAAAGCAAAGAAATAAAAAAATCACATGAGTATTTATCGAAACAAAATATTTGAAGAATTACATCATGACACAATAAAAAAGACCTACTGATGAATTTATTGAAAAACTGGTCTCATCAAATTATGAAAATCTATTGTATAAAAAAGGAAAAAAATCAACAAAAAAAATCACATAAATATTTATTGAAACAGAATATTTGAAGAATTATATTGTTGATAAATAATAATCGTTAGCCCTATCTGAATCGTTCAAAAATAATTTTAATATTTAAGAAAAAAAAAACAACAAATAGATCAGACGTAATTTTTATTTGTAATAATTGCTTAATTTTCATTGAAAGTTCCCTCGAAGTAGTCGATTTTGTCCACAGAATAACTGGGAACGTAGTCTCCGTCGTAGGGCGTTTACATACTCTCTAAATTTGAAACAGTGGAATTTCACTGCTTAGCAGTCACGACATTTTGGTTTCTTAAAAGCAGTTGTTTTTTACTGCAAAACAGTGAAAAATCTACTGAATTGGTCAGTAAAAATCATTTTTACTGATCAATTCAGTAAATTTTTTACTGCTTTAAGAAGCCAAAATGTCGTGACTGCTAAGCAGTGAAATTTCACTGTTTCAAATTTAGAGAGTAATGAGGATTGAGAACTCATTTGCATTGGACGCTGTGTCTTTTCTTTAACTGAAAAAAAAGCTCTCTCTGGATTACAGAAGTTGTAAGGAACTGTGGTCAGAGGTATCTGTATACAGTGTGCTCACATTAATGATGGGACAGCGATGAGTACTTTGATGAATATTGGTGCACAGCAACATAAGTATCAACATCGTCATTACAACCTATAGAAAAGTTACCAACAAAGTGTAAACATGTTAATGAACAGATGACAACAAAACACCTGTATAAAATAATCAATAAATAATTAGGACTCAAGTATACAAAAAAAAAATTTCTTTAATTAAAATGAGAACATGAAACAACAACAACAAACAAACAAAACCTATACAATTATGCAAAAAAAAAAAAATAAAAAAACATTAAAACATACTTATAAATTTAGTAGCAGGTCTTCAATTAGAGATTGGATTACAGATCGTCTTCATCATCCGACTGGGTCAAATCTGAAAAAAAATGAAATTAATTGTTTGCTGTTCTTACACTAAAATTTTTTTGTAATTAAAACGACAGAAACGAAGTGTCAAAACAATTGGTTGATATAGACGAGTCTAAATACATCCAGTGAGTAGAAAACAACACACTAACTTTCCATAAAAATTCATAGAAGACACCTAATAGCTATTTTTTCAAATTTTCTCGAAATCTAAAGTTTCGAAATATTCGTTTTTCCTAAAATCGTTTGTTTCTTCGAAATATTCTGTACACGAGGTGGTGGATTTTAAACCACATCTCACATCCTCGCTTTTGAAAAGCTTTGTTTGTGGCGGATGGAGGATATCCTCCAGTTAATGACCAACAACCTGTTCTATTTTTGAACCCCATTTCCTTACATATCAATCTATTCGAAAAATATCAGTACATGACGCTTTTATGACCAAAAACGTCATCCGAGGACCATTATTCATGGCTACTATACGATCATCGTGTATGTAACCTCAGTTCAATACACTCAAATCTTCGAAGATACACTAGATCTATAAATATCCTCCCTAACCCCAACCACCTCCCATTATATAAGTACACACTTTCATGTTTACATAAAAGCTTTGAGTTGGACAAACGAGGCAAGCAACGATGTTAGGAAATCAAGCTTCCTTTTCTCACGATTAGAACCCTGGTAAAAATTTGACTTATGGCTATACACGATTTTTTTTATTTTTACATCTTCGAAAAAATTAAAAATGTAAAAATGTAATGCCTTCCTTTTCCTAAAATAATCAATACACTCTGAGATGTAAAATGAATCGTCAAAACTGTCAAAATTTAATAGCCTTAAACGTAAGTATAACTATGTACCCTGTACCATAGTCATGTACTATGATACGTACGAAAGGAGAGAAAAGTACAATACCTAGAGTACCCACACAGTGTTTACCACTGTGTGGTACTCTAAGGCTTATGCTTACTCTTAAACTGTAGACAGGGCCAGGTTTCCAGTATACCATCGGCTGTGATAACCCTTAGGGTGCCTTTGGCGACGTCGTTGCCATCGATTTCTGCACTTTGGATCGGATTCATCTATTATATGGAAGAAAAAAAAAATTACATTAATTAGTACATCTATTGATTAATATTGTCTTATTCTGGAAATACGTATGATTTTAATGACACTTACTTTGTTTTCTTAGGTCCTTCAGCAAAACAATACGGTGACAAGAAATTGCTTTTCCGGGCACGAAATCGGCGAGAGGAAGAGAAAAACTGACAAAGAATACGCACGCACGAATTTACGGCAAGGATTTCGAAAATTAATCAACGACACCAATTCGCTACGATTTTTTAGAAGAAAAAGAAGCGTTTCCAAATCGGATCGACGAAAGGTATGATATTAAAATCTATTTTTAACTACGACTTTTTCTTTCACTCAGACAACAATCAGCAAAAATCGCTCATCTTTCTTTAGCGAGTTGATTCTTATCGACGTCGCAGGTGTTTATCTATTTTCGACGAGACGAATTCGGTGGTCAAGATTTAGCTATCGATCATCGGTTTAAGCCTCAGATCGCTGAAATAATAGTTAACACGAGTTGTCTCTGCGGTGAGAAAAAATACCCCTCTTTTTTACACAATTGTGTTAGTAAATCAATTTAATTAAAAATTTGTTCAACTAAAATAAATTAAATACATAATGTCATTTTCCCTTTTAAAAATAAGTTCAGAAAGTTAGCGCAGTTTTTTATTATGCAAAATGGACAACGATGTCCAATTGAAGCACACACGGTTGCGTGAAAAAGCTAGGCTAAACTTTGCTGACTCAACGTCAGGCGCCAATGTAAAGGTTTGAGCACACTAGTAATATCTAAAGATGGATAGACTTTAAATGGTTTTAATCATGCAGTAAAATCGAGATGTTAGGTCATGAAATTTCATTCAACTGCAAAATTTGAATTTATCGTAAAATTCAATTGTATTGACAAATTTCAAACTCAAAATTTTCAAAAATTCTCGTAAAAAAATTTGCCACAATATTTGAATTTTACTCATTCATAGAACTTATTCCAAGAAAAAAAATTTGTGCCAACACATATTGATGAAGAAATAAGATTTGTGGCCCTAAAAAGGGCCATTTTATTTTCGTTCTTTTTTTCGTCTTCTTCTTCTTCATCACATCTTGTTGCATCGACCACAACTCTTCGCCTTCTTCAACTCTGTGAATGGCTGGCATACATTCTGACACCGATTACACGAATAGCTCGTGCTGATTCGTGTCGAAGACTGCAAGGATTATGTTTGATGATGATTTCATCAAATTGCTCGTTCTCCTGGGTGAAAAAAATCTTCTTAGGCTTTACGACTTCACCGCCGAGGAACACACTGTCGGAATTAGCGGGCGACTCTTGGCTTTCCATCTTGATACGTTATTTCAAATTTTTAATAACGCTAGACATTTTTTTCCCACTTTTTTTTGACCAATTTTAGGTTATTGATCACAAAAAAAAAAAAACATTAAAAAAAACAGAATCACAACAAATCACTCAACACAATATATGAGAAGAAATTATGTTTGGTGGCCCTGAAAAGGACCTTTCTAATACATTTTTCAGAATCACAACAAATCACTCAACACATATGAGAAGAAATTATGTTTGGTGGCCCTGAGAAGGACCTTTCTAATACATTTTAACAGCATCAGCATTATGTTATGAAGTCTTCGTCTTCAATAATCTGTAAAAAACATTGATTATTAAGACCGGTGCTTAAATTAAATAATATTTCAAAGTATACATAACGTATCGAGTACTTCTGATATTGTTTGTCTGAAGGTTTAGCATAGTCTTCCTCCATCCTATGACTTGATATCTTTTGAACGACAAGCTCAGAGGTACTTTGAGACAAATAAATTCTTACATGCATATTAACTTGTACTGGTATGATAAAGTAATAATTATGATACATGACAAATTTTATTTACAAATTATCATCTAATTAGCAAAGCAATCGTTATCGGACCATTATGGGCAAAGTAGGGGTGATTTACGCCATACTTCACCCACAATGGCCAATGTTCTTATCTTATTGCTAACTTATAATAAACACCATATATTATATATTTTTTCTCTATGCTTTGGAACTAGTCAGTTGCAGTTTTTTGGTAAGTTCATGGGCCTTAGCCACAGGTAGTCAGATGCAGTTTATAATTTTACCATCCTGATTTGTCTTTATCATGCAAGGATGATGCCTGTTTAAAATTAGCATCTCTAGGGTCGTTGCAAAACGCAACGACATATTGTCGACTTCATTGTCTGGATCTTCGTCAATATCCATTGGTGTTTCCGTCAATATCCATTGGTGTTTCCGTTGGATAAATTGCCAACTTGATTACCATATTATGCTGTTGTAGTTCCACTAAGCGTTTTCAAAGATCGACATTTTCGTTTGACAGTGACGTTATCGTTGTCTGCTGTTGAGTGATCATTTCTTGTTTTTTAAGGAAAAAATTTCATCATTGCATGGATAATGAGTAAAGGAATCAGCCAATGAAGTTTCAGCTCTCGTCATCAGTCCATTAGATATTAGGAAATTAATACTCAAGTAGCTTGAGAATTATACATTGAGGACGAATGCATGATATCATGCTGTCCATTTGAAATTCGAAATTCATTCAAAGTTGAACTTCCGAAATAAAAAAAAGACCTTAAATTAGTATACTTAACAATAAATAAAATATTCCTATTCGATAATCTATTCGCTGATTGCAAGAGGGTTTCAGTTTTCACCCGAAATAGTTTCAAATTGCCATTGACAATTTCATTCAAATAAAATTATTTCTATGTTACGTGTGAAGAGTTAAATTTACCTGAACTATCTGTAACATTGTATAAAAACCGAATCGCACCAGAAACAGGGAAGGTCGTTAAGTCCTCCATCTGAACTTTTCCTTTAAAAACCTTTCTCACAAAGCTCCCTTAAATTTAGTTGACATATTAAAAAATTCGTGGTAGACAAATTGACTAGAATCAAGGTACCTTTTGAAACCTTGTGAATGTAGTGTGGTAACGGCATCCTACTACATATTTATGCCAAAAATGAAAAATATTTGAAATACAGGAATAAAATGGATACGAGAAATTCGGCTAGACGATTCCTTTCTTGCCATGTTGCATAACTAGCCGGATCGAAAAGTGGTATTTGATATTCGCAACTAAAAAAAAAACGAAAACAAAATAAAATAATACATTTCATAAAACGCATAAAATAGCAGGACAAATTAATGTAATGTAGCTTCACACTTACAAGTTCTTATACGAGTATTGCTGTTCGGCGATGATCTGATACTGGTAAATAATAATATTGAAGTCTGACCGCTGCTGGTTCACCAGGTAGTACAACGCATTTTGAAGTCCATTGTTTCTTAAATATTCGCTGTGTATCTTGTATTTGAGACAATTGAAACAAATATTGCCATTGACAATTTCATTCAAATAAAATTATTTCTATGTTACGTGTGAAGAGTTAAATTTACCTGAACTATATTGACTTCGAGAGATGAGTTTTCCCACTTTGAAGTTTTCGATTTTTGATTCTTGCAATGAGACAAAAAATTTTCAAGAAAAGCGAGTTAATTATTAAAAGTTAGTCACGTTCGACTCGAATTTTAACACACGAAATGATGCCGAGCTCAGTTTTTACCTATCTTCAAACCCCGCGATAATTATGGTGAATGAAAATTGACTTCAAGAAATGAGTTCTTTAGCTTTGAATTTTTTTTTTCAATTCTTGAACAAACACGTAGAATTTTCAAAAAAAAGCGAGTTAATTATCAAATGTAGGTACTTAAAAAAAATTTTTCATAGTTTAACTATTTGATGAAAGTAAATAAAATAATACTTCACACGCTGCTGACTCAGCTTTCACATTGGTGTCTCGACGACATAAGAAGGTGGTACTCGGACAGTGTCCATACCAAAAAGAATTTTCATTTTAGCAGATTCAGTCATTTCAATTTCATCTGCCTTTGAGGAATCCTGCAGTTCCGAATCGTCCTCAAAGTAATAATATAACTCTTCTTCAAAATTACTTGTTGTTCCATATCCCAGAAAAATTAGTTAATAATGAGATTAATTTTTTTAAAATTTGGTATATTGTATTTTCGACTCACTTTGTAATTTCATTTTCAGGACCCTCACGGAAAAAAATAGTACTTTCTGAGTAGTAGTTTTTTAACGGAGTAAAAAGTACTACTTTTTAACACCTTCATGGAGAAATATTAGTAGTTTTACATAAAAACTACTACTTTTGTCTAAAAACTAGTACAAATTACTACTTCGTAAGTAGTAGTTTTGAAGTATGTGTATTGTGTATGTATGTATTTATTTATTTACGTCTCAAGTATGTGTATGTGTGTATAAAATTACTGTGTTCGTCGTTTTAATTTGTAAGATTTATCATGTCGTTCAAAGTTGGAGTTGAACACCATCTCAGAAGAAGAAAACTGCCACCGTTTCAGTGAACGGGAAAACAAATGCAGACTCTTTCCATAAAATACCTAAAGATCCAGAAATTCGAAAAAGAAATGACTAACAACCGTTCCTTGTAGTTTTTCTCCGTAAGAGGACTAGCAATATTAGCATTCATATACTCCGAATCTCCATCAATATAAACGTCAAAGAAACCTTTTGCCTGCGATTCTTCTTTGAATTCAACTGTAGTTCTGTAGAAGTAAATTAATTAATTATTAATCAGATAAACTTTTCGAATTAGATAGATATAATGTATATTTTTTCGAAACGTACTTTGTAATGTTAGTACTGTCAACCACATGCTCAAATCCTCCTGCTATATCGATGAAGCCGGTACAACACGTTTCATCAATACACAGACGGCTGCCTGGAGTACCTAGCTAAAGTTACATCGTTCCATGTATTTAACATTGAATCATAACCTGAATCGTCATTACATACATTCGCTACACAGACACTAGCATTTCTGTAAAATATTAGAAACGTTGTAAATGTATTTTAAAATCTAATTTTTTATATGACAATTACTTACTCAAATCTACTCGCCAATAAGTCATCAGTATCTGTTTTGGTTCCTTTACCGAAGCATTTAAAACAATAATAATAAAAGTAAAAATAATAAAATTACTTACTGAAAAGCAGCATATAATTTTCATAGTCTTTTTTTTATTATGTCACATCAGCTGCCTATCAAAGTTGCAACATTGCGGAGTGTAACGCCTTCATTGTAACTTGCTGGCTCGTCTAAATCTGCCAAAAATATTTCGTTTTTGGTACTAAACTTTTGCCATTAGCTCATTATTTGGTGCAGCTTTTGATCGTACGAATGGCTTGTCTTTCTTTTGAATGACCGTTTCTACTTCCAGGAATTTCATGGCGAGACCTCTCCATAGTATTATAGGTGGGTCTGAAGCCACACCTGCTTTACTTTCAAAGTCTTTAATTTTATTATGCCTAGAGATTTTTACATCTAATTCATCTCTGTTCCTTGGTTTGTATAAGGGAAAGTGGAAGATGTAACTTTATTTACAAATTGGTACATGTCACTTTCTAAATCACTCCGAATCCTTTTGAAAAGAAGTTCGTCTTCAGTGCTTTCACTCAAAGCAAGGACCATTTTTTTTTCAAAACATGCAATGAAATTCCGTCATCAAAGTGAACAACATAGCAAAACTATTACGGTTACTCGATAGTGAAGCTTGCATACGGTGTTATCAGTATGCAAGCTATCGATTTATTAAAATTTTCATGGTTTACTGCAATTTGAAAATTTTTATGATTTATTTCCAATTGACAGCCACGGACAAGTAAAGGCGTGCCAATGCGGACCTGAATGGACAAAACGCAACGCAAGCGCGCACTCACTGACGCACACATGACGCGTACATTGTATACGAGGTTATACCAGAGTATAACGTTTATATATACCCTATGTGTATATCGTGTATAGAACAGATACAATAACACGGACACTCCACCTCCCTACCAGCGGTGCGAGAAGCGTCGACACCGAATGTCGCAATTATATTTAAATTTATTTACTAGGTACTTATTTATATTTGTTCATTTATATATGTATTTGTTCATTTATATTGTAAGTATATGTGTTCAGATTTTCACCTAAATCAGCATCATCGCCCTTGACAGGAGGGTTCGAATTATGGCACGGGCATTATCAAAGTCGTGTTCTGTCCAGCGACTGGATGTTCCACACCAATGTACTTATATGAATAGCATTACTCGATGTGGAAATCTCGTATATGTTCGTAGGTGACGTAGTAGCGTATAGTCTTAATTATCAATTTCAAAATGTTAACACCCCTTTTGGGCTTTTCATTTTCTCAATACTTCTGAGTAAGTACACCTTTTGCTCACCTTTTGTGATTGCTGTGAGGTTTCTGTGAGTTGATCAGATAATTGTGGCGTTACGGGTCCATCATTGGATAGTAGATTTTTTACAATCCAATTCTTTGTGGGATTTTTTTTGGGAACGGCTTGTTTTCTTTTTGTTTTCATATTTTGCTTTCGTTCTTCCGCTTTCATTTTCGCATTTTGCTTTTGTTCTTCTGCTATTCGCGCTGTTGCTTCATCCACACTCTCGTTGTTTATTGTCATATTCTGCAGCAGCATACTTCTTCTCTTCCGAGGATCCACCAACTCCGGCAACATACAGTTGTGGAAGAATGCATCATTTTTGGGGTTTGAAAATTGTCCTTGGACCATTGTATTCCAATAATAGTTAAGAAAACTTTCCTTTGTCGCTTCGTACGATTCTGTTAGGAAGCACGTTTGCCTCCATTGAGCGTGGTCCTTTGTAAGGATAAGTGCTTTGGAAGCAGCCGCTTTGTGCATATCATCTAGTTTATATGCAGCTATGTGGTCTTTGAAAGCTTGAATAAACTCGTGGGGATGTCACCTGTTTTCTTCTGTGAACGTAATTCTGCTTCAGAGGGTGTCCTTAGGTGTTCTGATACCAAGTATACGAATATCTCCTGCGGATTCATGCCGAAGACTGCACGGATTTCTTTTAATGTTGATCTCTTCAAATATTTCATTCTCCTTCTCCTTCGTAATGAATATCTTCTTTGGCTTCACAACTTCTTCGCCAAGGAACACAACGTCGGGATCAGCGGACTCTTGGCTTTCATACGATCTTTTTTCTTACATATTTATGATGTACCGTTCACTCACGATTCGGGGTCGGGGTCATTGAATTCGATTTTCCGGGCTGTTTTATCAAGAAAGTTCACCCGGAACCCCCAAAACTATTTTACATATCATACCGCGAAAAATGTATTTTTTAAGGAAAAAATTTCATCATTGCGTGGATAATGGGTAAAGGAAGTAGCCGATGAAGTTTCAGCTCTTAATCCTTAATTTCAAAATAATGAGAATACTGGTATAACGCGTAACAATAAGCAATCAACTCCTTCGATGAATTGCTGCTAAAAATACATAGAAATAATCACTGAGTGGTCTTATAAATAGGTAGTAAGTAAATAAGGGTTTTTTCTTGAATAATTTTAGAATAAATAATTCAATTATAATAATAAAAATACAGCTCAAATAATTAACAAAAAAATTAATGTAAATTTTACAGGGTTTTGAAGTATCTCACGAATGCCATGATTCTTTCTCGATTGAAAGAGGTGGGAGCTGAGAGCCTCTATAACACTGTTTACGATTTTCTTTGTTGGGCTTGAGACCGCGAAGGAGTGGTCCTAGGTTCAGATTTAATTGCTTTCTTCTTTCGTAGTGCAAGATTTTCATCGCTTGAAAGTCAACATCGGATTATGTTTAATAAATCTAATCTGTAAGCTTTTTATATAATGTGTTTATAAATTTACTTTTTCGATGCTGGATAACAGTATTGCTGGTATCCGCGACAAAATCGCATACGCCACATCTGTAGCACCTCCTTCTGTGAATTCTTTTTACGTGGGCCAGCTTCCCAGCAGCGCTGATGTACCATCTTTCGCATATTCTACATTGATTTGGTCTGCAAAATTATAAAAATTGAACCACAATTTATGACTAGTGTAAAAGTATTAATTATTAATATTTAAAAATGTGTTGTATGATTACCTTCGGCATTTTGGAATATTATTTGGGTTTATCGATCGCGAACAGTCATGAGACGTACGGTGTTTATTATAAGCATAAACGTCTTTGCAAAGGTATTCACTTGAGGTAGTACTGTCTTTCTGCTGGTCTTTCCCTTGATATTGCTCCGGGGTGAGCTTCCCTCACGTGGGTGTCGTGCTCCGGTTTCGTCAGAAATACACGACCACAAATTTTGCAAAGACTGAAAAACATATTTTTTTGGGGTTTTTTTATCTTGTTTAAAATTTATACGTATCCTTACGAATTATGTATTTCTGATAAAAAATCTGATCACAATTATCATTACGAGTAAAACAGTAGCGTGGTATGATAACAAATTATAGAAAAATTCTCTTTATACACCTCAGATACCTTACAATAAAGATCCAGCTTCCCAAAGTATAAATTAGCTCATTAGGCTTATGTAGACATTCAATTCATCTAAAAATATTAAATTGAAAATTGTTTATTACAATAATTGAACTAAATAAAATTAACATGAACAAAATTTCATTGTGTGAAATGAACCACATCAAAAATTCTTACGACGACTTTTGCGAACTCCGACTCATCACATGGTGAAGCCAACATGATGAATTCTCAGTATAACATCACTACATCCTCTGCAGTTGGTTAGTTATGAATCAAGTTGCAGGCTCATGCTTAAACATGATTATAAATTACCTTAAATAAAAAACTCAAAATACTATAAACTGAGTGAGTTCTTTTCCTAAATTTATTTATAGGTGTAAATTAAATTTTAAATTGGAATTCTTAAAAAAAGACAATATTTTCTAGGTAAATTATTATCATCTGTACTTAGATATCTTAGATGTTTGGGAATCTTTCGAATTATGCCAGCATAGATCTTGATAAAAGTTGCTGATTCAGCATTAGTATCTTTCAGAATGGACAAAGGTATATTATTTTCTCCTAGTGCAAACAAAATACCTTGATTTGAAAAGAGACATGTTTCATCATCTGTGAATTTCTCATTTGTTTTATTTTGCATTGACCTAGTATTTTCATCATTATCATCAGAATCCGAATCTGAAATATTTATTAAAATACATTCGACATCGTCACATTCTAATTCATCATCAGCATCAAAATCACAATCATTCAATAAAGCATTGCTTGCATTCAAGACAATTTCTTCTAATTCGTCAAAATTGATTTTTATATTTTCAGCTTTGAATACCTCACAATTTTGTAAAAAATTTGCTGCCTATTTTGATTTACTTATTAACAAACATGTACTTGTAAATTATGAGAGTTGAAAAAAAAAAACTATCTAGAATTTGAATAACAGGTGGTTAATGGTTATGGTACAAGTATTTTCCGTTATATTTGACCTAGCCTTCTCTCTCCAACTGGACCACCTTTTGTGATTGCTGCGAGGTTTCTGTGAGTTGATCAGATAATTGTGGTGTTACAGGTCCATCATTCGGATAGTAGATTTTTTACAATCCAATTCTTTGTGGGATTTTTTTTGGGAACGGCTTGTTTTCTTTTTGTTTTCATATTTTGCTTTTGTTCTTCCGCTTTAGTTTTTGCATTTTGCTTTCGTTCTTCTGCTATTCGTGCTGTTGCTTCCTCCACACTCTCATTGCTTATCGTCATATTTCGCAGCAGCATATTTCTTCTCTTCCGAGGATCCACCAACTCCGGCAACATACAGTTGTGGAAGAATGCATCATTTTTGGGGTTTAAAAATTTTTACAATAAGTATAGTAAATGAATTCCAAAAATTTCAAAATAAACACAATTTTTCATAATCTAACAATTTGAGAAAATTTTATAAAGTTAAAAGTAAATGAAATAATATAAAATAAAAAAAAATTAAAAAAGTTTCTTTTACATCACTAATTATGTCTGCATAATACACGCCGATTAATTATGTCGCTGATCATCTTCATAGTAGTAAAATGCTCAACATCCACACATTTAGTTATTTTGATTATTTTACAGATGGACAGCTTTTTTATGTCAGTTTCGCACTTTGTGTAAGAGGTTGCTAAGGCAAACGTGTTACGTAGTTTGCTTACAGCAAATTTGTATTCTTCGATTAAACGTGGGGCATAACTGATGCTGAAATATAGATTTAAATTGTCTCCTGTTTTGAAGATTTCAGTTAGCTCGTACATAAACGAGTGTTTTGTTGGTGCAATCACAGGTGCCTATGTCTATAACCTGCTTTTGTAATGCACTTTGCTGCATTTGTGGTATAACCCTAAAAAAAACCTTTATTTGAAAAAATATCAAATTTATGGTATATGCATAAAGCGTAGTATGAATAAGTACGTACTTATACCAGTTCGGGTTATTAATGATGAGTGGATCGTCAGGATCTATAGGATTGCATCCTAATGCGATGGTTTTGGCAATCTTAAAACTGGAGTGGTGGGATGTGTCTAATTTGGAAAGACAAAAAATACAATTTTTTCACATAGGTATGGTGTTCTATGAACTGATATTTACTCAAGTCTCAAGAAGCGCTATTCGTTCCGTCAGTTCTTCCACTGTAGGGCTGGACTGCTCCTGTATTTTCCATTCATGTAACAATAATCCGATATGACAAAAAACAACATTTCAATAAAAATGCAATTATTATTAATTTTTGTAAACCAAGATAATTACATACCATTTAATGTAAGTATACACCAGTTCTGGGTCTTTCATCAGGGTAACAGAAAACATTTGGAGCTCCTTCATAGTGGGAAGTTGAACACTGAAAAAAATGTTTCAATTCTTTATTATTTATTGGTCATCATTGGATTGGTGGCACATTTCTATTGTTTAAATACTCAAACAAAGATATGTGTAAGTAGTTAGAAATAAAGTAGAAATTAAATAGCTCACTAGTCGTCATCAACTGCTCTCCGAAGTTTCGCACACGCTTTCATGTAATGCGCGAAAACTCTTCCTTTTGAAATCGGTAAAGCGTCGTTCTTCGACCGAATAGTGTTTTTTCAATTTTTTTCTGAAAATATTGAACATTTCTGATAATAATTGCGATGAACTATGTTCCCGAGATACATTACTTCATTGGTAGTACTAAAACTTACTTTTCCATGCGCTTAATTTTTTTTTTTTAATAGGATGGTCCTTCCATGTTTCATATAAAATCGTTCTTAACATAGCAACCGACCACGTTCCCGACCACTGATTGTCGTCAAAATGAAATTCGCGTTCGATCGATGGGTCGATTCCGCATAGTCTTTTATTTATGTACTTCTGTTGTTATTTAGGTACTGACTTATTATACAAATAAATGCATAACAAAATAATTTTATAAAAATACCGATTGAGGATACAATGAGCTACTTTCACCAGCTTAGGTGATCGTCTTAACTTGTTTTCCCATAGTTTTTCCGCTTTCCGTCAGAGGTAACGGAGGGAAATTCTTATGGATCATTTTATCGATAAATGTATTCAGTGTGGTGTAAAAGTCATCGCTCTCAGGTACGTTGTTTTTTCGGAATCGGACATGCGAATTGGTCATGTACCTGAGGTTTTAGCTGCTTCAGACCCGCTGTCCAGGGATAATAATTTACTGGAATTGCTTTTTCCGATTCCTTCTTCATCACTTGGTGCTCTAAGGCCCGTGCCGATTTTGGCTTTTCGGAAACATGAAGCTGACCAGGAACATACCTGTGAGAAGCTTTGTCCAATTCTTTTTGGAATTGGATCTTTTGCTTGCTGGGTCTGTTTTTGACGGTGGAGTAGCATCCACATTAGTTCTTTTAACTGGTTTCTTGAGGTTGTTGATTTTTTAAAAATGAGTTCCCATTTTTCTGTAGTATCCGTATCAGTACCGCTGTCGGATGTCTCACACTTACTTGCTTTTTAGCCACTCTGTATTTTCAAACAAAGAAAATGTGGGTCTTCTCTATACAAATTGAATCAAAGGGACTTACACTGATTTTTTGCCATGTTGTTCATTGACAATAACAAATGTAATCTGGAAGTGATGAAAAAGTAATTATAACATAAATATACTTGTACTGTCATGTTACTCGATTGTGAAGCTTAAGCTCGCATACGGTCTTATCAGTATCCAAGCTTTCGATTTTCAACAATCGGGATACACTACCAAATACTTCTAGCATTTTGAATTTTGATTATCTAATGAAGTACAGAATAAAGCCTTAGACGACTTTTTATAAAACTAGGTAATTAAAATTATATAAAGTAAAATAAACTTGAATGATTGAGAAGGAAATCAAAACCATCATTTTACCGCCTGTATGAGTTAAATCACATTTTAATCAATAATTAACATACCTAGTAGAGTTCGAATGGTATATGATAAACAAACCAGAAACCAAACAAGAGCTCTTATTCATCTAGATTTGCTCCTCGTGTGTAGAAGAGGACAATACGTACATAATGATTGGAAGAATTTCGCAACCAAGTTCTGAAGGTAAGAGGGATTTCATGTTCAATCATTATGTGTGGTGAATATTAACCATGCGAGATCGCGGTGCAACACACCGTGTAATTAGTTAGTAACTGAAAATAAAATTTTACAGATAATGAAGTTTAGATTCAGCCTTAAGCTATTCGTAAACTTCTTGCCATGTGGCATATAATACTCCTTCGTTTACGGTGTGGACCCTATAGTACCTAACTCGTAATACGTGGTCGTCCCTTGCTAGTCTTTGGATGGAAATTCCCGCGAAGCTCAGTATTGGTGGCGTATCTCCGGGAAGGCCTGCAGCCAACATCTCTGGGTCTTCGATGATTGGATCTTGATGAGGTAACCTTCTGACGTTGTTGTTATTAGCTAGGTTTAAGAGTAAGTCGGCGGCTTGCTGGACATCCATTTCCACCTCGCCCTCAGCAATATTCGCAGCGTTCATTTCCTCTTCTAGGTTATTGTCGTTTTGTTCCTGGAAGTGGGCAGGCGGGATATCCAGAGGTGGCATTTTTCGTTCACAAGAATTTTCACTTTATCTAGTCGAACTAAGTCACAATGTGTTTTTGTACCAAATTTTCGATGCACGTCGATCTAAATCGCAGGGGATCGCGAACTTTTATCTAATACCGATGACAAAACAATCTATTCGCACCATATATCAGTTGCGAATTTGTAAAAAGTAGCTTTTAGATTCGGCTTTAGTACCGTTTACGCAATATGATTTCGAATCGACAAGAAAAAGTTGCTGATATTTGGCAGCCGGTCAGCTCAAATCAATGGTTATTCTTTACTCAGTGATCCCAGCAGACCATATTTTACTGCTTGTAAATTGAACTGTATTTTATTAAATAATACAAATTTATTGGATAATTTTTTCGAAAAGGGCTATAAATTTAAAGTGGGAACCTACCCGAGCAAAAATGAAAATCAATTATTTTCTGGTTTGGCGTTCTTTCGTCACTCGAATAATAGCCCAGAGAGAACATAAGGTAAGATGACAGCTAGAAAAAGGAAAACATTAAATGTCATGGGCATCCAATGTATAGGCATTTTTGGAGAGGAAAACGACTTTTACAATATTATGAAAGTTCCATGACTAATAAATTTTTTCAAATATGGATATTTTCTAGATGCAGTTCAAGGCATTCATTTTTTCTTAAAATACTATTAATTCCGCCTACCAGTCCATTAACCCTTAAATGTCACTATGTGGTTGAATTTGCCCAAATTTGGGCCTAATTGATCAACATTGAGCTCTGAAAAAAAGCTTGGTTAGTTATTTTAAAAGTTGATTTCATTTGATTGATGCGCACCCATTATACAAGTACCTTTGGCTTCGTTGGTCGTGATCAAACCAAGTGGTTTTGTACCTTTTCCATTCCAAATGAGGGGCGGAAATGAATCGGTGGAACTGGTAGTACATTCATAGTCAGTATTCGACAACTATGAAAACATAATCAATAGTTTATTAGATATAATGATTACTAAACATTCATTAACAATTTCCAAAATGATTAATAAATACCTCCAAATATAAGTGAAGAGGTACCTAACTTGAAAATAATGTAAAATCATTCAGTTAAAATATATGCCATAACTCATGAATTCTAGTCAAGTAAAACTTACTATAATGCATTCTTTTGTTAGTGCCCTTTGTAGGCCGACAGCCTGTGAAAGGTACCTAATCAGGCTGATTTTTGAATATTGAAAATCGATATCACTTTATAGTGTAGATTCAGTTTGCACAATACTACTTACAGCTTTATAGGCTCCAGTTTCAGGGTTTTCAGAAGTATCCATATCGTCGTTGGATTTTTTAGGAATTGAAACTTCTGATTTTTCTTCGGTGTTTGGTTTTTCGGGCTGAGTGGTCGACGTTGAAGGCTGATTTTGAGAGCTTTCAAATTTTTCTATGATTTCTTTAATAATCGCCGCATTTTCGGGAGCTTTGGCGGTGTTAATTTCATTCGCGTCTTTCTTCTGTTTTTTCAAGCGAGGAATGAATTTAGCTCGGATCTCAGCAGTAATTTCAGGGTAGTCTTCGAGTGTGTAGACAGCGCCTAAGTGGTCAAAATGGGGTAGTCGAGCGTGAATGCCTTGAAACATGTTGTCAAGTCGAGTTATAGTTGCGCCTGATAGTGCTGCCCAACTGCCTTCGAAAGCTTCTCTGATGTTGTTAAAGGTGACTGGGTTGTATGAGGGATGATAAATCAACGGAACAATCAAAATTTCACGAACTTAAGCGTTCTTGAAAATCGTACATAATTTCTGCAAAATTTTGTCGAATTCGTCGCGCGGTGTATTACGTAGTATATCAAAATGACCAATCGATATCATTATTTGGGATGGTAAACATTCGAAGGAGCCGAGGTACATCGTGAGTTGATCCAAAAGTAGGTCCCTTCGGTACACATTTCGGTCCAAAATATCGTCGTACGGTCTTCCAAGTTCCAAATACCGAGCCAACGCTTCCATGTGGCCGTCGCCAATGAGAAGAATGGTAAACGCGAAACATACATTCGAAACTGCAGCGAGGGGAGCGGTGAAGTAGCCGGTTTCGTCGCGGTTGCCTTGGCAACAGCTGTTAATTTGGCAACAAGTTAAAGTGTTTTCAAATTTTTATCAATTTTTGCGAAAAATATCAAAAAATGGTCGAAAATAGTGATAATTTAGATTTTAGTTTCATTTTAGCCTATGTTAGAGATATCTAACTTGTATTTTAGATATACTTTTTGCTTTTTATTTCAAAATATTATTGAATTGTCATGTTTCTGTTTCTTTAGCTTGTGGAAGAAATGCATCGAAGAATAAACACGGAAGATTTGCAGCGCTTGTTAAATGGCTGAATCTTGTTAGAGCTACTACCAGTACTTGTGAAATGACTGGCTTCGACGATCGCGTGAAAAAGGTATGTGTAGTAAAATATGAGACAATTTTATGAGAAAGAAAAATTATATTCTCTGTTTGTAACAAAAAATACTTATGGTAAATTACTAAGCGTATTCATTTTTTAAAAAAAAATCACAATTTTTAATTACCGATGGACAAACTTATCAATTTGCCGATTATCTTATTAAGGTAAAATTATACTTGAAAGAAAAAAAAAAAAAATTTAAAAGTCTTTTTAGTCGAAATGCAATCTTTCAGTCTCTTGGTCATTCCAGAAAAAAGGAAAAATAAAAGAACATTCGCAGTCCATGTTTACATTTGGGCATGGTATCTTATTTGTACTTTTGCATACAGGTTAAGGTCCATAACCAAATGTTAGAACTATTTTTCTAAAAAAAAAAAATAGTCTTTTATGAGTTGTTTTTTGATTTTTATGACCTGGGGATGAGCTCCCAGCTACACTTTTACATGTAGAAGGGGGCTCATCCCCAGACTCGATTCAGTCTTTTTGGGAGAGTAAAAAAAATCTTATTTTGTACTTGTAGATACAAACAATATAATAGAACAATAAAAAAATAAAGAAAATTCTTAATTTATAGGTTTCTCACCGATTACGATAGAAAAAGTAAAGAAAAAAAATTGTATACACTAGCATCGCATGCCACGAAAAGTAATACATCGCAACACCTCAAAAAAAAAAAAATATTTTGACATAGGGAGCTGGGGATGAGCCTCAATCTGCACTTTATATACAGATGGGGGCTCATCCACCAGTTCTCATCATGGTGTTGTGACTTTTTTATCGAATGGTTTGTCAGTAATACATTACGAAAAACGAAGACAGGGAACGAGAGGTCCAGTTTAAGTCCGAATTGCAGTCTTTTCTCAAATGAAACATCAACTTACCCTCGACATTGAAGTTAAAATGAAAGCCGAAAACGGTGAGATTTCCTTGTACTCTTACTCTCCCATGTTGGATACGTAGCATAAATTCATTTGCTTCAACAACCGCGGCGCGTTCCATTGTGAAATTTTTATTAGCTGAATTTTGTCGTAGTTTCACGATAGTTTTATCTATGAAGTATCCATCTTCTGCCCGGAATAAGATTATACTACATATAATCTTGAGAGACGTTATGTATCATTGTTTCCGAAAATGTACATGTTACCACAGTTGATGGTAATGCGTTGAGACAAGCATCCAAGGTGCATAATTGCGTGCCAATTACACTCAATTTATAACTTTTACAAACAATCTTTATTCAATTTATAGCTTGCAAGCAACCATTCGCTTAGACGACACATTTGACACGACACATTTGACACGTAAAATACTTTTGAGCTTTTACACAAATAAACACAAAAGAAAAATACAACACATATCTAGACGAAATTCCAAAATCTTTACCTCAATCGAAGTCATAGTACAAATCAATACGAAAACAAGCGATTCCAAATGGTAAACAAAGATAACGTATACGGCTGGATCAGATGATACACCGAAATCGAACAAATACACGAATAAATCGAACTTAACTTCACAGGATCATTTACGTTAATCATTTATTCATTAATTACACGATCGCATCATTCAAATCGAATTAAAAAGCGCAAAAAACAAAGCAAATATAGATGAAAAATACGCGACGCAAAGTCAACGATGTTCATCGAATGAAAGTAGAAATAATACTCAAAGAGCAAGTATCAAAACACTGCGATCGTTTGGAATCAGACAATAGAGATAAAAAAAAACAAAATGGCGACTCGACATCACGATAACAATACCTAGAAAAATATCCTACAATTCTTGGAATTTTGTCGACACGTAATTTTTTATTTAATTTTTTGTTGATTTTTATAGAAAAACACATACTAATACTAAGGCATATTTCAAACACTCGGGTGTTCGAACATGGGTGTTCGAACATATGCGGGAGAGGGGAAAATAATTTAGCGGCCTTTATTACTCAAACCCTGCCTTGCCATAGCAATACAACGTACTTGAACGTAAATCTAGTTGTAACATGTTTTATTTCTAATGCTATGCAATTCTGGTACTTTGTAGCAGCTGAAGAGTAATCGTTATCTCGTTCGTTTCACGTTCTCGTTAGTACTCGATGCATTCGATGGTCTGGTACTCTTCGTTACATTGTATCCCGATTGTAGGCTAGTACAATTATGCACGAGTTAAAACATTCTCTCTCACACGCAAATACCCCTAGGAAGATAGGTACCTACCAATTCAGTACCTACCTATCCGAGACTGACCGAACTTTCCTACAGGCGAGAGAATGGCACATTGCGATAACGAGATAAAACTAATCTGGGCCTATTTGTTATTCGAATCCTATTTTCATGTTAAAATTTGAACCACATGTTCGAATAGCATTTAGACACGAAAAGATCGAAAAATTAATAATTTTAATTAGGTAATTAAACCCACTTACACACACTAAGCCCTAGCCCCACGTTGGGCGCCATTTTAATTTTATGTTGGATAGGTATTAGGAAATTAATGAATATTTTTAGACTAGGGAGAGTAGCGAGTGTTGTAGGTATAAAAGGATTCACATATTGGATTATTGGGATGGGTATTTAGGATGAAAGGAAACCTACCTATCAACATAAAATTAAGCTCTATCAAAAAATAATGATAATATGATTCGAATTAACAAGCAAGAAACCAAAAGAGAAGGGAGATTTACACATTATTTACAAAATAGGCAGAGCCTATCAAAACGACAATCATGTTTCGGACTTGTCCTAATTAAATAATTCGAATTGTAATTAGCTAAGAATTACGTACATTTCAAACTCAAGGTAGAAAATAGTTGGTACTGTCATAATAGATCTACTCCGAGATCATCTCATTTCATTAATTATGTCCTATTAAGTCTTTAACTAGACTATCTAATTGAATCTAACCACTAAACCATTACCTTGGATATTTCGTACTCAGATTTTAACGGAGCCATTTACCTTGGCTATCTCTAAACCTAACTATGAAATAAGACCTATATTCTGACCGGAACTGGCATGGGATCAAGTCCCAGCCATGCTGGTGTACTCGAAAATATGACTTACTCCATTAGATCCAATACTCGAATCAATCAGAAAAACATGTTCCTTTGAGCAAATTAACTTTCACGACGCGAATATTAGATCATTGAAAATAGTTTAATTATTCATTCGAATTAGAAACAATATACATTGCAATTTGAATAATAAAAGATAAAAAAGCGGTCGAACATATATCACACGTTCTTACTATTACATCGAATAAAAACATACTGAAGCTAGGTAGGTAAGTACCTAGCGTCATAAACTTTTCCATTTCCCACTCTAGATTTATTCTCTGACGTAAGCTCTTCGAATTCATGTAATAAGTACAGTCTATCCCATGATAGCAAGGGGTACTTATACTACAAAGTCCAACAAATTTAGCTACTTTCAAGAAATTAAAACCATTTACACACTTTTTATTTTAAATTTAAACAGGTACCAACACGTTGAATGTACATTATTATTACCTACGAGTAATTTACCAATTGATATAGAAAACTGTTTCCGAATTCGGATTATTTCGCGGAATTAATACAACTCGTCTATTCTGTACACCTGAAATAAGATGAATTTATTACGCATGTCTTCAAAATAGCATAAAGCTAAAACGTGGATATTATTGAGCTGAGAGTTGATATAAGAAGGGAGATTTTGAATGTATCTAAAGAAGTAACTTGAATTTGAATATAAAAAAATAAAACTACATTATTTATATTAAAAATAAATTAAATTAAATTAATTCAATTAAATTTTAAACACAATTGAATCAATTGAATGAAATTTTATTGACATAATTCAAATTGAAATAGTGCAAATGCAAACAATCTTAATAAAAATTATAAGTATTGAAATAAATTAGGTACTTGAATCAAAAAATTGAAATACATAGGTAATCAAGTTTAATCAAAATAAGTTATTTTTGATCTGAAAAATAATTTTTTCCGCTCTCCAATTTCGGTCGGACCTCTTCCATTTCAAACAGTACTTTTATGGCTGATTTGTTTAGTTTGTTTCTATTCTCTGCATATATGCATCTTTCTCGCCCATTGTTGATAATGATAATAAATGAAGAATGTGTTCTGAGCAGGATGACGATGTTGTGTTATGACTGATAATATTCTCATGTTTTTAAAGTAAAAAGAGATCTACAAGGTTGTACCAAAATCTGCTGAACAAATAACAAAACACAATGAACCAATTTTCGAGTAATAAACAGAACAAGTTGGTGATATTTCTCTGAATAAACTTCTACTTACCTAATTCGTGTCTGATTATGATCGTTTGTTATTTACGAACCATTTGAAACGATCGCAAACTCCCTGTAACAAAAAAAGCAGGCTGACAGTATCAATTTTCGAAAACAGCTAAGCAAAATGATATTTTTTGAAACAAATGCTACTAACCTGAAAGGATACTGAAACGTTTCATTCGTTGATAGCTGTTTTGATGCATCTACAAGGTATGAATTTGGGCACTTTACTCCTTCATTTTCAATTCTGATTAATCCACGATTTTCAATTCTGATTAATCCACGAACGCCCTGAAACAACCAAAAATTAATTATCATTTAAGCTCATTAATAATTTTCACTCTCAAATTCGCGAAATCTACATTATCAGTGTTTTGATTAGTTATGCCTGAAATAATAAATGCTGGTCATTTTACTTCGTATTCGTTTATTAATATAATATTATACAGCCAAAAAAAAAGCTTTTTAATCTTACAAAAATTGTTCTGCATTTCATCGTAATACTTCTGCGTTCATCGTACATCAGAAAAAAAAACTTTCCAAAGATTAGTAAAATTGCTTAAAAGCGAAAACTACATTTTTTTAAAAGGAGTCATTACATACATTCAGTATTCGGAAGGCGGTCAACAGGCATGGCTTTCCCCTTGATTTCATATCTGTTTTTCCTGGAAAAGAAGTGTTCAGCATACACGATGAGATTCGTTTGTATTTCTGCGTACAGATGTCCTTGGTGTAGAAAAAGTTCTGTAGTTCTGCCATGTAATGCCCTCCATACACGTTCAGCGAATTGAATGAGGAGTGGAAAGCGAGTACTATTTTTCGGTCATGTCGATGTCGGGCGTAATCAGCAGCGGAAAATTCCAGTATACTTTTTAGGGTCGTCTGTTCTGCGTCTGGCATTTCTGTGGGATAGTGGGATGGTCTTGTCCTGATGAGAAGTTTTGGGTACGGCGTCCCCGTCGGTGTATTTCTAATTCGTTCCAGCAGTTCTGCCTATGTCAATAGAAATACCACTGACGTAACACACACGGTAAAGGGTTTGCATGACGTTTCTTTTTTGACCTGAGTAAGACCGCCTTTGTTAGCCAAGTATTTCTTGATTTCCAGCATTTCTCTGCAATTCATTTAGTAGCCTATGAAGAAACAACGATTACTTATAGTAAAATAGGTCAATCACCAACAATACATATTAAAAACAATTACTCATACTTACTTGTACATCCAGCAATCGGTGTAGGTGTTTCAGAAATAAAGGCATCACTTTGCCCTTAATTTCCTACCGATCTGGGTTGTTGAAAAATTATCAGCATTTTCTGGGATCCTGCGTGTAGTAGTTAGAGTTTTCTGAGTTTTTACATCCTTCTCGAAAAAAAATCTGCACCTCTCCGAGGAGATGCCTGCAGTGAATTGAATTCTGCATTAAACTTAATTACTTCATTATGGACTGGACTGTAGTTGGTACTTTGGCTTCTTGTGTGCCGCGACGTGCATGGATTCGTATCACCAATAATCCCTGTCCGTTTATGTCGAACGAAAATGTCAAAGTCGCATATAACAAAAAGAAAAACAAATACTTTGTTATCGCGGTGCGATCTGGATATTTTGCAGCTTGCGAGCTGATAATCTTTTCACTACACTATCTTTCTATTTGATACATGATGAAACTTACGAAAAAACGTTCGAAATTACTTCTACTCGTTTGTAACTGATTGAAAATATTTTCCCTTTTTCCCTGTGAGGGAATTTACCTCATTTTGAGGGAAAAATTAAGTCTGTGAATTTTGATCCAAATTGAAAAATTCCAACAGCATTCTTTAAAAGTGGTAGTACAGAGTGAATGAAAATTGTCTAAAAATTTTTTTTATTCATATTTAAGTTGGTGGGTATGCTATCTATCTAGCTGAAAATTTACCGATTTGTCTGAAAAATTTTTGTAAATTCAATTTTTCTGTAATTCTTCCAGCTTTCTTTTAGCTTTTTCAAGTTGGATCCTTTGTGTCTCCTGTTTGCCATATCCTGGCGTAACTTTGCGTAGTTTCCTTTTAATTTCAGTGCTTCGAGTTGTTCTCGATCTCTGAGTAGTCCTTTTATCAACGCATTTCCAATGATTGTGTCTACGCCCACGTTAAGTCTAGGTCTCATCTTTTTAGATAATTTTGCGTAATTTTCTACAAATTTTTGTTTTATTTTGTCTTTTTCAGCAATTGTAGCTTTATCATACCTCTGTGGGGTTAAAGTCCAGATCTCTCTTGATCATATCCTCAATTTCCTTCTGTGTAGGTCGTTTCAAAATTGAAATTTTCTTCAAGTTAGCATCTTTTTTACTGAATTTTTTCTGTCTATTTTTTGATGAATCCGTATCAGACTCACCGTCTGAATATGCGTCGTAAATTTTGTCTTGTTCGACGTAGGATTGATTCAAGTCATCGTCTGTGATTGACATTGTGATCAATTGACCATCGTCACTGCTTAAGTCAATTTCCGATTCGTCTGACGATATTTCAGTCTCATTTTGCAGTAAATCACATGGGTCTGGCGCGAAATAATTCACCTACTCTCCATCAGTATAATCAACTGAGTTGATTGCGTCTAGGTCTATGACATTTAGTGAAGCTTTGAGCTTTTTAGGCTTCGTAGGCCCCATTCTTTGCCTGTAGGCTGCCATACATTCTGATCAACGTAAATTAAGTCCACTAGTCGAAGGTTGGGGGTGCTGTGCCCCTGAATTTTGTGTATTTGTACTTAGGTGTTTTTGTTTCCTTTTCAGTTTGGCTTTTTACCACTTTCTTCTTAGATTCGTCTATCGTCTTTGACGATTGATTTGTAAAATTTGCTGCGATTTTTACTCGCTTTTTAGTTTTGGTTTCAAATTTTTTCTTCTCGATATCTGATTTTTCTTGTTTTCGCTTTTTGTAAAATTTTTTGCGAAGTTTGCGAGCTTTTTGTGCCCCTGTTGATTCATTTGTAGAATCCTTGTCTTGAGTACTTCCTTTTTCCTCAATTTGTTGTTGTTTAGGTAAAAGCTGTGCTTCAAGTTTCTTTTTGTTTCGTAATTGTAGCCTTTGTTCTCTTGCTACATCAATGAGTTTTTTGATGACCATTTTTGATCCTTCTTGTAATGTTTTCTTATCGGCATCTATGGCCAATGGTATTCCTTGAATTCTTTCAAGCATGTTTTCTTCTTCGTCAGTTGATGATTTTTGATTATCATTTTTGTGATTGTTTAGAAATTCTTTAATTTTTGTTATCATGTCACGTTGGTCAATATACATACGAGTGCAACTTGTCGTCGTTTTTCATTCTGTCGATTTCTTTCTGCTTAAGAAATAGTGTAGGTTGCCTTATATTGGCCACTCTGTTAATGTTTGAGTCGTCTGTGGGCTCCAGTAGGTAGGAATTTATTCCTGTTCGTTTAATTATTAAGTAGGGACCCACTTTTTTAGGGTAGAATTTCTCTCCAGTATTTTTGTCTTTGCTGGACTGTTTGTGGTTTGTTAATAAAACCATGTCTCCTTTTTGCAGGATAGTAGGGTCAGTATGCTCCTTGTTGTATTTGTACTCTTCTTATATTCTCTGTAGTCTACGTCTTTCGCATATATAGTTCTCTATAATTTGTACGGGTGTCATTGAGTCAACTTTGGACTTCATTAAGTCAGCTGTGTAAACTGCTTTTTTAGCTAATTGATCTGTGATCACATTTGTGTACTCGATCTTATGAGCATATACGTGAATAAATTGTACGCTTTTGAATTTTTTCACTAAGTCTAAAATTCTTTCAAATAATATTTTATGATGTACTGGCTTTTTACGTGAATTTAGCCAATTGTTTTGTTGCCATATTTTGACAGTGCAGTTAAGTGCCTTGATGGCAAAATTACAGTCTGAAAAGCATTTTATTTTTTTGTAGTTGTTTTTAAGCATCGTCTCTAGCGCTATAATGATTGCCTTTAATTCAGCATAGTTTTTGGAAAGACTGAAATCCATCTTCTTGTTCCAATTTCTGTGAAATATTTTTTGAACAGTCTGGCGAGAAACAAATGCCAATCCCTGCTACAGCATCTTTGTCTCCATTCTTAGAGCAAGCTCCATCTGCGGTTACTCTTGCATAACCAACTGGGTTGGAAAATACGTCCTTTTCAGGAATTAAAGTAGTCTTATGGTTTTGTTCGATTGTCATCAAAGGTAATTTGAGTTTTGCCAATTTTTTCAATAATTCAATCAACTTGTGTCGAAAGTCATAGTTTACCCCTTTGTGTGGCATTTTCTCCTTAATGCAATCAGTAACGCCCCAGGCCTCATTGAGTTTGAATCCAAATGGTCCTGGTGTATTGTTAATTTTGTCTTCAATCTCTTCGATGAATTTGTGCCAACATAAATGCGTCGTTCGTCTTCTTCTTCTTCACCACATCTTCTTGTTGCATGGACCAGAACACTTCGCGTTCTTCAATTCTGTGAATGGCTGGTGGACATAATTTCTCACCGTTTCCGGGAGGGAACCCTTTGAGATTCTGACACCGAGTACACAAATAGCTTGTGCTGATTCCTGTCAAAGACTGCAAAGAATATGTTTGATGATGATTTCTTCAAATTGCTCGTTCTATCACTCAACACATATGAGAAAAAATCATGTTTTTTATAATACATTTTAACAGCATCAGCATCCTGTTATGAAGTCTTTGTCTTCAATAATCTGTTAAAAAAATTGATTATTAAGACGGATGCTTGAATTAAATAATATTTCAAAGTATACATAATGTATCGCTCCTCCAACCAGACGACTCGCATTAGTGAATCAAGCATTAATTAAAATGATATTTGAAGGATTTTTTTGATTTTATACCTATCATTCACATGAGCTAGGTGCGCACATGTTTCAAATAGGTATTCATCAATTAACTACGATGAAATTGCAGTCAAATAGCTTTGAGTCTTTGGACTCAAGGTATGTGCCATTTCATCACTTACCCACACTGTTCTCATCTTCTGCCCCCCTGTGATCTACTCATACTAAGATCGGCAACAGACTTGGGTTATGTAATTTACATATTAACCGATGGCCGGCATGATCGATGGCCGGCATGATCGGATAATAACATGAATGTAGCGCGATTGATTGAATTTGTCAAAAACACATTATTCTGTTTTTTTTTTGAAAAAAATTTTTTTTTTCAAAAATTGCAGGTAAGAATATTCTAAGTTCTAGTTTTCCTACCACAAGGAAACTGTCTCATCACATGACTATTCATTTCAGAAGTTCATCTCGTGGAGTTGGTATCCCAAGTTCATTAGGGCTTGCCTAGCCTTATTCTCTCAAACCCAGGTCCCTACCGGATTGCCATTTGGCTCATTCTTGATAAATTCTCTCGGAATATTTTGGGTTTAAGGGATCCGGTCTCGTCCTGGTAGTGAATCTTCCAACGTTCAATACTGTGTGGCGAAGATTGTTTGGTCCTGGAAATTCATCCATTTTTATATTTTGAACAAAAATCAAACAGGTTTTTGATTTTTTTTTTGACGAGCTTTGTGATGATCTAGATTTCGATCTCGATTTGTTTTTTGAATCATCCGACGAAGTCTCGGATTTCTCAAAAGAGTTGCGGACTGGTTTCACCTTCAACGAGGAGATGCCAGCTTGCACGTTGACCTCTTCTTTCTTCCATTCCATTTTTTCTTTTAGCGACTGACGCGCTTTGGCGTCTGCGGTTGATCGTTCTTGTTCTTTTGCCTTACTGGCTTTTACGTCAGCTTGGATTTTCGGGGTAATTAAATCCATCAAAACAAACGTTTGTTGAAATCATCTTTTATTTGTGTATCAAAGTGTATTGAATTATTCGCTGGTTGGTATTGCGATTTGATTTGTGTTCGATGATAACTTGTAATTTTGAAATTTATTCACTTTGGAAAATTTTCAAAATTTTGTACGGGAAAAATTATCGATTTTATTTCATTAAGCAATTTTGATTTATGTGATTTGAAAGTATAAATTCTTCTGTTTCGTGAAATGAATTTTCATTTTGGCCAAATGATTATTGTTAATCCAAATTAAATCGCAAAGTGCTTACTGTTTTACTTACACTGAAGTATGCAGTTTGTATTTTCATGCCATTTATTCTGAAAGATAATTACTTCGACGTTCGGTTTCATCTACGTAGCTCTTTCGAGCTGGAATCACTTCACTCAATGGTGAATTGATCGTAGATATGATGCTGACTTTATTTAGTCGTAAGTTCGAAACCAACTCTTATTAAAGTAATTTTCAATTTGGTATGAAATATTCACGTTGCCTGCTTTTTCACGGAATAATTTAGTGTTACAAATAAACTTCGAGTTATTACCTGAATTTATATTTGTAGTTGTTCGATGTATTTTTCATTTCAGCTTTCATCATCGCTTATTTCAGCTTCCATTCTTCTTGAATTCTAGATAATCGATCGAAAATGATATTAGTATTGATTTTATTCATTAAGCGCTTATGTATTAGCTACTTTGAGGCATATGTTGAACATTCGGTTACTTTCTTCGAAGTATCTGCTTGTTCAATGAAATCAAGGCGTGTGAGAATGTACATTGTTTACTCTCAGCGAAGTATGCAATGATAAGCTGTGCGGTGTTAATGCAAAGATGAATGACTAATTAAAGCAAGCAATAAAGAATATGTTTATATTTAGAAATCAAAAGGTAAAAATAGGGTAGGTTAATAATTGTCACGACGAAGAGCACATCTTTTATGTATTCGATTCCTTGTAATGTGATGCGTCGATTTATCCTGCAAATTCATCGATTTGCTGGAAATTTTCGCGTCGCCGTTACCGTATTAATTATTTATTACTCCTATATTAAACAAATAAGTTACATGTCGCTGGTTAGGATTTTTAACGGTGATGATTATTCAGAATTTGACAAAAGAATGTACCTGATAATGGTTCGTGTTTTCCGTAAGGTTATCCCACCACTCTAGGTAGGATAGCTGGATCCATTTTGGTGTTTCGTGGCCGTTGCCATTTCTGATGTAGCATTTTTGGAATATTTCACCGTTAATTCTTCTAATGCGGCATGTCTGGCGAATGCGCTGGGTTGTTATATTATGCTCATGTTGCACAACGTTCGCTTGAGCTTCCATTTTTCTGTTAAAAATTGAAGTGAGATTGGTAAAGTATTCGATCACATTATTGAGTAATTGCTACGTAATTGAAGGTCTACTTACTCGTTCTTTACAGCTAGCACTGTAGGAATCGAAGCGAATATAAATATTTCTCATATCTTACGACTATAATGTTCAATTTTGAACCACTGATAACAAGCAAAACAAATAAGCAAAAATTCATACCTATGTACCTACATACGAGTATGAAGCTTTTGTCGTTTAATATTACAATAATATAAGTAAGTTTACATTACAAAAGCGTCGTTTGTCGCTGCATTATGATCACTAGAACCGCTGAGAGAATCGTTGTTGACGTTGATCAATTTTTTGTAGATACCATGAGGGTTCAACATGGACGGTCCGATGATTTTCATACGGGGAATTTTGTTCTCCTTTTCGGAATAATTGAACGAATTTTTGGACTCAGATCCGCCGTATTCTGAGCTCAAAGACATCGAAGGCATATTCTATAGAGAATTGTTTAAAATGGA
Organism: Planococcus citri; assembly: GCF_950023065.1. Taxonomy (NCBI): domain Eukaryota; kingdom Metazoa; phylum Arthropoda; class Insecta; order Hemiptera; family Pseudococcidae; genus Planococcus; species Planococcus citri. The sequence continues at coordinate 17,197,730 of NC_088681.1, forward strand.
ATTCCTAATGAATGTTTCCACTTTCCATACTAATTTTTCAATATGATTTCAACTGGATTTTTTTTGTGGTGCTGTGTAATGAAATTTGAAATGAAAAAAGGTTGAAAATAACAATTAAATTCAATTGATAATGGAAAATATAATACTGTATAAAACACAAATGAAAAATAATAAAAATAAAATGGAAAATTAAAAATAGAAACAAAAATCTTTGGTTAGCAAAAATATTGAAAACATGGAAAACATGAAAACTATAAAATATGTATCAGAACTATATTTAAATTAAATGTAATGTAAGATTAATTAATTACATGTTGTATGGATTAAGGAACGCAAGAATTACTTTTAGCCTCTTTGGACTGATTATTCATTTTAGAAATTGAATATGCGAAACTGGCATTTCACAATTCATACTTCCAAAGAAAAGCTCAATAAAGTTTTTCAAATTTACCACAGCTATGGATGTCGATAACCACGTTAGTGAGTAGGTACCTATCTGGAGGTAATTTAACTACTTACATACTTCTTGCTGGCACGAAGAGGCATTGGATTCAGTACCAGATACCACAGCAGACAGTATTAATTATTTCAAATATTTTCATTATATGTATGCGTGTATACTATATGCATGTATGCTATATGTGTGTATGATATATGTATGTATATGTGTGGATTCGAAACCTCGTTTATGACTGTTTCTTTAGGCAGACGACCATGTGGTTTTAACCACGGATTTTACGATGTGCGCGCGTATTCCTCCGAGGAATGAATTCATTGTTGCGCAGAAAGTTCATTGACCTATCGTAGCGGTGGTAATTTCTTCCATATACGATGCTGCAATGTACCATTTTTGTTTTAACGATCCCTTTGACATGCCGCCTGGTATTTATTTTATTACCAAGAAAAGGCATATTTGTAGGGTGGCTGAACGGGGTTGGCGGTCGGTCATAAAATTGAGGGAACACATACGTTCTGGAAACCCCAGAAGTTCTTCAAAACACACTGGAAGATGACCTTCCTAGAGTCCATAAAAATCGAAGATTCCAAAAGATGAAAAAATTATTCATTTATATTGATATTAGGTTTTCTTTCAAATTAATTACAATGTTCACTTATGGGTGGTTGTGTTGTGTAATTATTCAATTTGCATTGAATTCAACTGAAGATTATCTTGCGTGTTGATTTCCAAAAATGTCGTGGCTAAAAAGTCACTATTCCAATTCTCGCATTTCAAAAAGTGTTGGTATTCCATAAATAAATCAAAAACTGAGCATCATAGAAAAGCTGCTTCAAGGCATTGTGAAACGGTGCACCCTCCTTTCAAGATCCTTTTACGCAGAAATCGTTCAATTTTGTGATCCTCAAAAAAGATGCACAGCCATCGAGTATGCATATTAATTACATATTAACGAGTAAGTAACGTTTGAATAGGAAATTGGAAGGGTTCAAAAATGATAATGCGCATGCAAGCCCCTTACATCTTTGTGGAAGCACTTTCAAGGGAGAATTTTAATTTGGGCGTTCACGATTTACCAATGGGGAACGAGCACAATGCCCGGCTTAACACAACCGCTTTCATCCAATTCCTCTTTGATCAACAAGTAAGAAGAATATAAATTTATTGCCTCAGGCATGTTCCTATCACGGATGCGAATAACCTACTGCGATTCTGGCTTCCTGGTCCATTTTTACATCACAAAGACCCTTTTTGAATTTTTTATTTTCAAAATTAAAAATAAATTTAAATAATAATTAATCAAGTGCCAGCAATAGTGGTTAAACTGAAGTTACAAATTAAATCATTTAAATTTATTATTATAAAATATAAAAAAATAAAAATGAATCACATTCCAAACGAAAAAAATATAACTATTTACAAGGAGCATGCCGTCGGTCTATGAAATCAATCAAAACTGGAACACCCACATGAAATGTAAACATTCCCATATGGAGTGGCTTTCCAGTTTGTACTAAGTTCATCTAAAGATTCCAGATGTCTGTGGAATTATTCTCTTGGCGCGTATGCAGCAGCTATCTTTAATTTGTTGGAAATGGGAACCAAGTTTACTTTTGAAATATGCACCTTTTACTTGTCCAGATCTCAAGGCCATATGTGAATTCGGTTGAAATCTAGTGAGTTCGTTCAGCAAAGTCTAGTCTGACCTTGGAATTTATCATTTGCACTCAACTAGACATTGCAGTTCTCAGAATACTTTCTAATTATCTTTTCATTTTAAACAAAAAGCCTATATTACAGATAATTAAAATTGTTGTGAATGGCTCACAATACGAGTACATGCTCTTTATCACTATAATATTGATCCTAAAATATGTATGATAAAAAATGTGAAATATGTAATGGAATACCTACTGGTATCAATGCTATTATAAAATATAACGCGCCTCAAACTGTATAAGCTGACATGCATTAATGTTTCAGCACTCAAATTGAGTAACAGATCGCGAAAGTCGCAAAAGCAAGGTTTAAAAATCAAAAAATCGCTGAAAGTAGAAAAATTTTCTTCTTACCTCTGCATCAAAACTATTAATACCTATGTAATTAAGTGCAAAAAAAAAAAATATATAAGTATATTATATAAACGAGGAATACAAACTTACAAACGACAGGCTGCGAAGTTCATGAAATAATATTTCATCACATTTTTCCATTCACTGAAGAAAATTATTAATTTTGTGGAGAAAATTTCAAAATAGAATTGTTTGATGGCAATGAAAAAAATGAACTAACAGTAATAATTACACAAAATATAATTAGAGTAACGAACTAAAAATCATGGTACATACTTACGCCCGATCTCGGAAATTGATACCAATTTGATACAAGGAGAAAAACTACTGTTTTGATACTATATTGAAACAGAAACAAGTACTTTATGAGAATCGTTTTGATACAGTATCGAGTCAATAATGAACCCATTTCCCAAAGATGGTATCAAAATTGTTTCTGTACTGTATCAATACTGTTTCGTGTTGAAACAGTTTTGATACTATCTGTGGGAAACTGTTTCATTATTGTCTCAATACTGTATCAAAATGATTCTCACAACAGAGTTGTTTCTGTTTCAATATAGTATCAAAACAGTAGTTTTTCTCCTTGTAACGGATTTACCATAATTTTGATCAAAATGGCTGCTTGAATCGAATTTAACAACGTGTCCACAGGACTATTCATTCATTCACTTCACAATTAGTTACCAAAACAAGAAAATATGAGCATGAACTTCACTTATGTTATCTCAAGAAAAACAGAATACCTTATATTGATACAACATACGAGGACAACGACATTATTGATGAAACCACCGAGGCACCGAACACCAAAAATGACAGTACAATTGACAAAAATCAAACAATAAATTCGCAAAAAAATAACCAAAATCCAAACAAAATAGGTAACTGACGAGTGACAACCCTGTGCAATGCAGTACTTCTGGCACAACAATGAGCCATATATGTCTCCGACACATGCGCATTCACTGTGAAACAATTCTGAAATTGTTTCAAAACTGCATCAATATGGTTTCAATTCTGCATCAAATTGGTTCAACTCTGTATCAAATTGTTTCAAAAAAACCGTTAGAAATGAATTGCATTGAAACTGTTTTGATACAGTAATGAGTCTAAACTGAATCATTTTTTATGAAAGTTTGAGATAGTTTCAAAACTGTATTAAAACAGTTTCAATGCAATTAATTTCCAACGGTTTTTTGAAACAATCTGATACAGAGTTGAAACAATTTAAAGCATAGTTGAAACAATTTTATGCAGTGTTGAAACGGATTCAAGAAGTTTTTTAAATATTTCTACTGTATGTCGGCCATCTTGATACCATTTTCAAGATGATACAAAAATGTTACCAATTAGAAACCGTTTCAAACAGTAGGTATTTTCCGAGATCGGCGATGTCGGTGGCCGGAGTTCGTACACACATTATCTGGCGTTTCATACCAAAAAATAATTGAATGATAATGCTGTCTTATTAAAAAGGCGCCGCAATTACGGTGTTGGCATTGGACTGAGATGTAGCAAAAATTTCCGGCAGGCGTTCGTTGCTTGGTCGGGTTCTTGATACAATCCCTATGATAGGTATGGGGGCACGTTTCGTTTCGAATTATCTCTTGCCCGGGTTCAAATTCTTCACCGCAGTACTGACAAACGGGAACTCTGTATCGCTCCATAGGCCTAGAAGACAAAAATGAATCAGTTTCAAAAGAATTTTCACTCGAATCGCTTATTTCGATTGACTGAATTTAATCTGTCAGAAAATCTAATCGTGAGAAATTTGGTGCAAATATCCTAATATCATCCATATAAAACGTAGTACATGGTCTTTCATCGAGATTAAAACCCTCCCACAGACCTTCTCTTAATTTTTCCCGATCTGATTCACGTTGTTTTAAGAAATCCGTCACTTCAGGTTTTTTGAAAGAATACTGATTTCCTTCCCATATGAGGAATTTGTGAACTCTCACCTTGAGTAAAAATAAGCGAAATAGAGGAAGCATTATCTATCTTCAATATTAATGATGAAATTGACTGTGAAATACTTGTAGAAGGAGAAGCCATTACTTCATGAAAAATTGTTGAATAGGTATTAGGAAATTGATGAATATTTTTAGACTAGGGAGAGTAGCGAGTGATGTAGGTATAAAAGGATTGACGGAGCGTTCGCAGTATTTGTTTTAAATTGAGCCAACATACTCTCGAGTGTAAACGGCAATGGTTCATTGGTAGTAGCTAAACGGTGAGGGCGTTCACCTCCGGGAAAGTGAAAAGATACCGTCTTTGGTGGTTTCGGTATTACCTCTGGCTCGTGACGTTTCGCTTCCGGTACTTCTTCGTCAGGACTTTTTAAGCTGGTTTTATTCGAATCACATCGAATCAAGTCAACTGACAGCTCTTGAGTCATAGAATTAATCGTGCGAGTATCATTACCAGAGAGGGTGACGTTTAGATTGTGATAAGTTTTATTCAGCGTGTCGGCATTAGATTCGAACATATCATCGTCGTCGTCGGTTACGTATTTCTGGAAAACTGTCGGTGTTTTCTTCAGCAGATTGAGCAGCAGATTTCGGATTGGAGCGACGGCTTCTTCGAAATGCCTTTCGACGTGAACAAAAGGAATCACATCAGGCGGCAAATTCACATTGTCGGCGGAGAAAGCTCTACGTGCGTGCATTGTAAGGTTAGGTCGTGCGAGAGGAGGCGGAGGGACCCATAACGAGGTAATCGAATCTACCAAAAAAGTTCTTAAGTTACCAATCTCGATAGCGACGGATGAAGGTTGCTCTGATAACTTTGGAGCCGGATCCGGAACTATACAGCGTTTGAATTCCTTTACCAAATCCGAAGCTAGAACCGTCAAAAGGTAATCGCGAATGTATAATTCAATTCCCTGGAATTCGCTTTCTCTATAATACTCCGCTAATTCGGGAAAAAGGTTGAGTCGATTGATGTACCGTTGAATTGTGGCTTTTATTGGGCAGGCAACTTCTTGAAAAACGATGAGAAGCGTACGTTGTTGCTTTCCACGAGTGTACATCACCCGGAGATCGAGATCATCGGCGGTGCAAATATGGGCAGCGATGTTTTGAAGGTTCTGATTTTTTAGCACAAAAATCAGCAAAATGATGATCGAATATCAAAAAGAAATTAACTTCCTGAACAACTTCATGAAGTCGATATAAAAATAACCTTAGAAAACACCAATAAATGAATTATTACTGATAATAATGAAATCTTGGTCATTATTGTTAACAGAATAACAATCGCTTGTACAAATATAGGTAAGGTTACAGAAGTGAGCAAAATTTCACGAAAGTCATTCAGAAGCTTGGTTAAATTGCCATTAAAGCAATTTGAAAAAACCTAATTACTTACTAATCTGTACTTATTAAAAAAATTTGAACAGTTAAAACTTGAAATTATGCAAAAATATCAAAAATACACACGTTTATTCAACATTATTTTGTTTTAACAAATATGATATTATATCGTAACATTTTTTTACTTTTTTGTACCACTTTCATCACTGTCATTCAAAAATTTTTATTTCTTACAACCTCATTCAAGTAGGTAACATTGATGAGAGTGGAAAACAGTGTAGCTACCCTAGCTAGGATCACCCATCAATGATGCAGATCCGACAATTTCACATCAACTAGTCACACACCTACATGAGGTTCGCATCGATCATCCGAATAAATCGGTTCAATTTGTCAGCACTCTCAGCAGTCATACGAATCGTCAACGAGTTCCACGAGGGTCCGACGGTACCGGGTTCAACAAGAGGGAAAATAGTCGACCACAATCCGGCCTACACCATGCTCCATTAAACCTTATATGAGAGATGGAATAAGGAAATGACGTGAATGACTCAAAAATCTATTCTGATTATTAACAGCATTCTGAATGAGATGAACCATCCCAGATACTTTCAATTGAGGAGCTCATTGCAAAAGTAGCCCTTGTCACATGAACTTTCAGACCCTTTTCACTTGATTGCACCTATTGCCAACTGCGGAGATCATGTTGTAATGATGAAATGACCGTCAAGTTGGTCTACTCTGAGTAGCCCTGAGAGGAATTGCTTTATAGAGTTTACATTCATGATACTGGGTACGCTCAAGGGAGAGCTTTAGAGATTGCATAGGTTCATGTGACAAGGGCTACTTTTGCAATGAGCTCCTCAATTCAATTTCAAACTATTTTAAATGACTTCCACTGAAATTTTTCTCAAAAAAATGACAAAAAACTGGTCATTAGTCTCATCGCATATGTAGTCTATAAAAAGAGGTTACCAGGCATCAATTTTTTCATGTATTTCGTGAACGAATTATAAAATTAATAATTTTATTTCTTTTATAAAATAACACTAATAAAAATGATACTTACTAAACCTAATAATTTTTTTCCATTTGAAGTTATTATTCAACTAAAAATTTTAATTCTTTTAGGAATAGCAATAATACACATATAAATCTCATCAAATCAACAAACTACATAAATTTAAACTTAGAATTGAAAATAATATAATTAAGTCTTCTCAAACATTGAATTAATCTAAAACCCCTGCCCTCCCAAATTTTTCCATTCAATTGGGTAGATGTGATTCGAGGTTTACGAGTAAACCATTTTTTAAAAAAGTAACATTGAAAATCAAGAGCAGTTCTTTGAGTAAGGTACAAGAAGCTACTTAGATTGACAATCCTCGGATGTTAATAGATTTGCCTACTCTGTTCACCGTAAATACGCACACAACTTTCGTTCTCATTCGCTGGAAGAAGATGGAATACTACCTACTTGCGAATTTCTATCAAGTTTTTTCTTCGCCTATTCAACCAGATTTTGTCCGCAATGATCTGATACAATTCAATCAGGTACTCATGAAGGATGGAATATTTGATAAAACATTCTTCAAACGCTCTCGCTCATTCAAATCGTAGTTTCCAATCGAAATCATCATCTGGTATGGCACATATTCAAACTCGCCAGTTGTTATTTTGTCAGGTCTACGATTGATATATTTCTCCGGTAGGCATCGTTATCTAGATCTCCTTTGAATTCCTGATGTTCAACAATATATCATACCATGCCATTGGCATGGCCATCGCCGATGATTAAGATATTCATGGCAAAAATGACCGCACTAAACACGAGACGCTGTATTTTCCGACCTACAACGCTCCGGATAACGCCATCTTCCGCGTGTAATAATACACACCTTCGCTCAATTCAGGAGCAGCTGCTGTGAATTGAAACGGATGTGCGTTGTTTGGGTACCAAGGTGCCAAATCAGATGGTTCAGATCGGTATTGTTCCTTATATCGTTTTTCATATCTTGGTTTCTTTGCATTTCTTGGTGTTGCCGGAGATGATGTGCTTTTGGGTGTCAATGGAAGTTTCATCGCTGCCGTGTTCGTGGGTGTGGATGATCTTATTGTCGACGTACCTGGTTCATTACACGACGACTTTTTCGTTGCGACTGGTTTGGATGGTGGTTTTGAACTGGACGCGTGATGTTTCTCAGGACCGGATGATTGTATGGGTGATTTCGATGTCGAATCTGTTGACGTTTTACGAGTTCCCTTGTGGGACTCGTCTTTTGGAAAGTGCTGTCTAGCATTCCCATAGTTATGATTCAGATTTCTATTATTAGCTTTCCATTGCACTGATTCATATCTATCACTCCGGTCTGATTCGGAACCACTAGGGTAAGAAGTTCGACGTTCGTTTCATCGATCGTAACCCGGATGTTTTTTGGTATATTGTTTATACAGTGGTGAACGCTTCGAATTATGAATGGATTTATCGTAGGACATGGTAATATTCTTTAGGTTTCTGATTTTCACGGTCTTCGTCTGTCTTTAGAGGAATTTTGTAATCATTATTCGATAATTTAGAGGTCCACGGTGTGTTGGCTCCGGTATCAGTTGTTGTCGTTTTTTCGTCAGCCTTGATTTTTAGTGATTTTAAGTAGGCTTCTTCGGCCTCTTTTTGGCTTTTTAACTTTATAGCGTCTATATCGGCTTGTACACCGAAAGGGCTGGGATTCATGTAGATTGCAGGAGGGCGAACGTTCTGGTGCAGTGTGGCAAACGTGAAAGCTGATGATCCAGATTGCAATCGTTGACATAAATCATGTACATCTTTAAAGAGGGATTACATTAAGAATCGCTAAGACGATTAAGGCATATATCACTCTCTCAAGGCACAATTTTTTTTTACTACTATAGAAAGGTTACAGGGTCACTGGAACAGGTGTAGGTTTTCTTTAAGAAGGAAAAAAAAATTGCAAAAAATTCATTCAGGTCTTCATAAAAAATCTATATTTGTATCATAAAATTTGAATTGAACATTTTTGCCGCATAATCAATAGGTGTTCAGGTCAACAATGCCTGGTAAATGCTGGATAGTTACCCATAAAAAAAAAGTGAAAATGAGTATCTTTGCGAAATAAAAACAGACACGTATGTAGTTGAGTCATAAAAGTATTTATCGAAATGAATAAAATATTACATAGTGTCATAATTCGTAATTACAAATGTTTTTATTTCCAAATTTATAAAAGTATTTATCGAAATGAATAAAATATTACATAGTGTCATAATTCGTAATTACAAATGTTTATTTCCAAATTTATACTATAAGTATCGGAATGCGAGCAATGTAGCTCAGTTGTCATTGATTTTGCTTAATTTTAGTCTTTTACCTGATTAGTAATTTCATTTACGAGGTTGTAAAAGTTTCAAAATTGGAGAATGTAAGTATTCGAATTTGCATATGGATGTGTTAAATGGGCGGCGCTGGCGACCATTTACAAATACGTGAAGACATACTCCTGCATAAATTCGCGATGTTTCGATCTCGACGTGAAAATCTTCAAATGATGATAATGATACATAAAATGTGACTCACCAGTGTGAGGCATTCGAGAAAGTGAGGCATTCGAGAAAGGTTGGGTTAGAAATGCGCACGCAGTCTCTCAGCACATAGTTTCCCACCAATACCGAATAATATGGAGTCTGCCCAAATATCTTCGTTTCGCTCAGGCGTGGGATTCGTCTTGTTTTTCTCAATCTATTGGGGCTTAGGTCCCTCTTTTGGAAGCTCCTTCTTTTCCAGCTTAGGTTTAAGATTTTATAAAATTCATAAAAACACAAAATATAATGAAATTTCCAAATTTGATGAAAATTCCATCAAAATTTAATACTGGAGGTAATCAAATGTTCATTATAGTAATTCCAATCCCATCATTCGCTGAAACATTTTGATGCAATGAGGATATCTTCACTTCCTAATGTAAATTACATACGTGACTAACTGACTAATAAACAAAACAACATACCAATATAAAAAATAACATGCATCTTTTCAATGAGCATGATTTGTAAGAAGTGAATTATTTTGAATGAACGATTCATACAATATGTAGATACGTTTAATGTGAATACATATTCCCTTGTAAATTTGTAGAATATCGTAAACGACTTACTTACTGGATAATGAAATTTTAGGTCTTAATGTACTCATTGGAATAGGAGCATTTACATTATACGTCCAATCCTTGTACGGTCCACGCCTTATTCGCTGATCTTGTTTGGTTTTTCGTTTTCGATCTGCCATTACGTTGTACTTTTCTTCAGACGAATAAATAAACAAACTTCTGTCTTTTCCTTTGGTCACTAAATCATTTGTTAATAGCACTCCGAAATATGTACCATTCTAAATAAGCGCTTAATTTGCACACTATGTACTGATAATCGAGCTTGTATAATTACTGATAAAGTGATAACGCACCAGTGCTGGTGCTGAGTGCACCACCGACTAGTGGTGGGGGTGCTACTCAGATTGTTGCTTTCTATCACGTGATACAGAAATATCATTCAAGTGTTTTTTTGTACCATTTCAGTCGCCATGATTTAAATTCGGACATACGAGCAGCTCCGGTAAAATCACTGTAACATTGCGAATGAAATCCAACATTGTTGGGAATATTTTCCTGGAAATTTAAATTTGCGTATTTGTAGTTTTTATGTGTTCTGAATCGAGAGATTTTTTTACACTTTTCATAATTATCACAATTGAATACATTCACAATACCATCAACTTTTCTACACAAGAAACGTTCACGATCCATATTGACTGAGAAAAATGTATAGTATAAATTACAATAAATTTATAGTAAACGTGCTCCAGTTTTGGAATTATAGTCGAAATTACTATAACTATAGTAAATGAAATACTATAATTATAATAAAAAATACTATAATATAGTAAATATTACCCCCAGAATATGCTGATCATTTTGTTTTTTGATTTTCTCAAAAAGTAATGAACGAAAATATTTGATTCAAAATTTATTTTAAAGTACAGACCTGAGAGATTATTTATGGAATACAACATCGTTCAAATGTTGTCCCTTTCAGGCAACAGACTCTTTCAATCTTTTGACGAAATTTTCGAATACTGTGTCCAGCATAGGTCGCGTAATCTTGGAAATTTCTTCAGAAATTCGAACTTTCAGTTCTTTCAAATCTCTTGGGAGTGTTTCGTACACTTTGCTCTTCAAATACCCCCATAAAAAAATCTGGAGTGGTTAAATCAGGCGAACGTGGCGGCCAAACGAAATCCGTGCACCGCGACAATAGGCGGCTGCCAAATGCTTTCTTCAACACAACCAGGGTTTCATCCAAACAATGACAAGTTGCACCGTCTTGTTGGAACCAAGTAAGGTGTAGACGACGTTTTTTGCGGAGTGAGGGAATGAGAAACGAGTTTAACATTTTGATATAGTGTGTTCCATTGATGGTTTGAGTGAAAAAATACGGACCAATGATTCCCCACTTTGCTACACCAGCCAAAACAGTGACGCGTTGGCTATGAAGTGGCTTATTGGATAACAATCGGTAATTTCAGACCAAATTCTGTTTATTTACGGTGCCAGATAATTCTAAGTGTGCTTCATCGCTCATTAACAGATCGTTTAAATCAATTTCTTCATCTTCGAGTTTTACCACAGAATCATGCTGAAAAAACTGCTCGATGCAAAAAGCGCGCTCCTTCTCTAATGTAGTGAGGCATGATTACTGGAACTGGACGATAACAAATCTCTCAGGTGTATACTAAACAAAGATCACGCAGTTTGGAGTGTAGCAGTATTACCAACTTTGCTAGGCAAAAAGTAAAATGATCAGCATATTCTGGGTCACCCTGTATTTAATTTACTATAGTTATAGTAATTTCGACTATAATGCCAAAACTGGAGCACGTTTACTATAAATTATGATAATTTATACTATAAAAGTTTTTCTCAGTGTTGACGGTCTATGACGAAATGTCGCCTTATTTTAGCTTCGGGCATCTCAAACTCCAGTATTTTGGTTATCAGAAGGCTATTTTTCGCTGTATCCTCAAGAATAACGATAAATCAGTTCTAAGAACGGGTAAAAAATATTATCACAGTTGAAGAAACATTGAGTCATAAATTATTAGCAGCCATTGACAATAATATTACTGATATGACATTCCCAGAAGATGTTTTCGGCAACGAGGTCTGCCACATAATTATATGTATTCCGTCAGTTTGCAAAATCGCAACCATAATTTTCTAATTTTAGGGGGGCTGTGGCACCACACTCGACGGGGTGGGACGTGGCAGACGTATTGATTTTAACTTCTCTGCCATCGAGCTACAATCCAGAATATGTCTGCCAAATATATTCTGTCAGTTTGCAAAATTGCAACCATAATATTGAAATTTTGGGGGGCTGTGGTACCACACTCGACGGGGAGGGACATGGCAGACGTATCGATTCCAACTTCTCTGATACCAAGCTACAATTTGGAATATGTCTGCCACATATATTCTTCAGGTTCAAAAAATCATTTTTTCTGAAATTTTGAACCCCCCCTTATTACATAAAGGGACAAGTTGAAGAGTGGCAGGTAAGTATTTTTATTACCTAGTAAGTAACACAAAAGCTTTAGAACAAGTCAGCCGCATATATCCGGTGGTTCGTTTTTTCAAAATTTTCCCCAATTTTGTGGGCCTGCATCCCCTTTAGGGACAGGGTAGAGAGTGGCAGATCGTGTTTTTCCATTTACATTTTTGCAATTTCTGTGATGTTTGATACTTATGTTTGTACAGTGGTCACCGTGGGTATAAACTCAGTTTCGCTGAAACATACTTGGATATCATTTTTTTTTTTTTTTTTAGAATTTCAACCAAAAAAGACCTTTACATTTAAATTACATTCTATAGTAAATTGTTTAAAATGGAATTCCTAATGAATGTTTCCATATTAATTTTTCAATATGATTTCAACCGGATTTTTTTGTGGTGCTGTATAATGAAGTTTGAAATGAAGAAGTTGAAAATAACAATTAAATTCAATTGATATCTAATGGAAAATATAATACTGTATAAAACACAAATGAAAAATAATAAAAATAAAACGGATAATTAAAAATAAAAAGTCAATCAAAATCTTCCAAAATTGCGACTTAGTTAGTATCTGGGTTTTGGAGGAGCAGTGGTGATACTTTTATAAAAAATAAATATACATGTCTAAATCATAAAACAAATGTAATAATAAAAAAAATATCACGAACAAAAACATGAAAAGAGAACTAATTATCGAATAAAATCACACTGGTTACAGATAGTATAAAAAAAAATTAACAATAAATCAACAGCTATCAAGTTTCCATGAGTCCATTTCCGGTTCTGATTTGATTCATAATTAGCTTCAAGGTGTTCTCCATTTTGTTGAACACAGCTGTTTGTCTCTCTATTTCAGATGTATCATACTGCAAACAATCAAAAAAAATAAATAAAAAGGTGACTTGTCATGAAAGCAGCAGGCATGCAGGTCTCACCAGGCATCCCATTGACAAGATATTTTTCAAAAAAAGGAATATCTTTACCAACACTTTTCACCAAAAAAGTAAACAAAAGTGACCAAAAATTGTCAGATTTGCAAATACTTTTATTAGTATTCATGCACAAAAATTGAAAACAAGGGTGGGGAGTAGAAACATTTATAATGGCTCATTGCACGCCAAAATCAGCGGATTTTTGCACAAGAGGTCTTCGATTTTTTTCAAAATCAGATCATGTTTATAGGTAATCAAACGATGATGATTTGATGAATAACGCAAACCGAACATGTTTTCAATTTTTTTTGCGGCGGAGCTGTAGGGTTTCAAAGTTCTCCAAAATGGTCGAAAATGGAAAATTTCAGTTGCGAATTGCTCGAGCTGTACGTAGTATAGAACTTTGAATTTTTCTTCAAATTGTAGTACTTTGAGAATAGTCCGGCATATGACAATAGGAGTAATTGCACCCACCTGCCGATCCTCCGGGACAACTTTTTTCTTAAAGGGAACATCCTAAGGAACATTTTAAAGTCAACTTGCCCAAAAAAAAGTTGGCCTTATTTACAAAATGGCGGCCATTTTGATTGTCAGATCAGCTGGAATAGCACATTTTGCGTTTTAACTTTCAACATAGGACCTGCACGAAATTTTTCAAACCTTACAAAGGTCGATCGAAAGATCATGCAAAAATTTATCACCTGTCAAAATTTCAAGTGGTAAAGTGCGTTTTTCGATTTTTGGTGAATTTTTGAAAATCCAATTTAGATCAAAAATGAGGGAAAAAATTGAAATTTTACCAAATTGACCAAGAAAGCTGAAATTTGGGATTAACCCAATTTTCGAGATGCCAAATCGATTGGAAACGGTTTCAAGCCGTTTTGAGCAGTTCTGGAGCCTTCAGCAGATTTTTGAAACTTGAAATTCCCACAAAATTCTATCAGATTGGAGTTGTAAAGCTGATATTTATTTTAAAAACTGATTTCAATACGCTACGAAGTACTGCAGGTGAATTTCAAGTCGTTTTGATGCCTCCAGCGACCTTTTTGAAAATTCCTGAAGCCTGCAGCAGATTTTTGAAACTTTAAATTTTCACAAAATTTCATCAAATGGAGATGGAAAGTTGAAATCTACTCTACACTCCGAATTTTAACACCTTCTGAAGACGACTTGAGGTGGGTTCAAGTTATTTTAGAGCCTCCAGCGACTTTTTTGAAAATTACTGGAACCTCCAGCAGATTTTTGAAACTTGAAATTTTCCAAAATTTCATCAAACTGAGATGGAGAGTCGAAATTCATTCTGCAAACTAATTTCAATGCGCTACAAAGTTGACAGCTGGTGGATTTCAAGTGGTTTTGGAGCCTCCAGCGACTTTTTGAAAGGTTGTATCGCGTTTTTTTGGAAAATTGAAATTTCCTAAAAGTAGCTGAAAGCTTCAAAACCATTTGAAACCACCATGTAGTCTGCGAAGTAAATTTCAGCTTGCCAACTCCATTTGATAAATAAATGTTGCGGGAATTTCAAGTTTCAAAAATCTGCTGGAGGTTCCAGTAATTTTTAAAAAAGTCGCTGGAGGCTCTAAAATAACTTGAACCCACCTGAAGTCGTCTTCAGAAGGTGTTAAAATTTGGAGTGTAGAGTAGATTTCAGCTTTCCATCTCCATTTGATGAAATTTTGTGAAAATTTAAAGTTTCAAAAATCTGCTGCAGGCTTCAGGAATTTTCAAAAAGGTCGCTGGAGGCATCAAAACGACTTGAAATTCACCTGCAGAACTTCGTAGCGTATTGAAATCAGTTTTTAAAATAGATATCAGCTTTACAATTCCAATCTGATAGAATTTTGTGGGAATTTCAAGTTTCAAAAATCTGCTGAAGGCTCCAGAACTGCTCAAAACGGCTCGAAACCTCCTTTGTAAGGTTTGAAAAATTTCGTACAAGTCCTATGTTGAAAGTTGAAACGCAAAATCTGCTATTTCAGCTGATCTGACAATCAAAATGGCCGCAATTTTGTAAATAAGGCCAACTTTTTTTTTGGGGCAAGTTGGCATTGAAATGTTCTTTAGGATGTCCCCTTTAAGAAAAAAGTTATCCCGGAGGATCGGCAGGGGGGGGGTGCAAATTACTCCAATTGTCATATGCCGGACCAGAAGGTATTCCACGAATTATGTTAATATCAGTGTTGTTACTTGGTTTCCATTCAATTTGGCGGGTCAAAAATAGGGCACATCTCAAATTGCAGCTTTCTAGTTCAATTTGGTAATCAGAATCGTCCATTGTATGTTGCACTTTAGCGAATGTGAACAGCATGCTCAGCCGCGCCTTGAATGCGCGCTTTCTGCTCAGGTCTACCGTTGAGGCTATTTCTAAATTCCAAGTATTCGTTAAAACGTGGAAGGAACCATGGCTGCTCTTGCTGAAAACATTAAAAGATCAGAATAATACAAAACAATTGAAAAAAACGGTCACAAATAATCAGTGACATGCTTACCAGTGATTTTGAGCGATCATTGGATGTTCTGGAACGGTCACCGCGGTCTCTGCCTTGGTACCGTTGAGAAAATCCTATATTCGGAGCACCACGACTTCGAATTAAATTAAAACAATTACAACAATAAAACAACAAAACGGGGGGTTTAGTACCTTACTTTTACTGAAATCATGAAGGAAGACGAAGCAATGAAAAGATCAAATTTAGCTCACTGTATATGAAAAGAGAACAACATAAGCGGGGACTAGTACCTTTATAATATGCTATGAAGAGATGGAATTCATACAATGATGGAGAATGGAGATAACCCAACGTACCTTAATTTTGACATTATTCGAAAATTGTATGAATCCGAGATCAAATTTGTACCGATGTATTTTCTTTTACGGCACGAATTAGGAGCACACTAGCTCCATCACTGAAGGAATAAGTATGCAAAAAATGGTAAAAATAATAAGAAGTACTTCTGTTACTTACCTTTCTTCCTTCTTCCAAAATAAAATTGATATTAGAATACAACAAAAACTATAAAAAGATCAATATTCAAACTCAAAGTGGAACAACAGTAGCATTATTATCAGTAGTCAACAATCAGTGTTTTGATTTGAACTGAACAGAAATCACGAAAGTCATTCAGAAGCTTGGTTAAATTGCCATAAAAGCAATTTGAAATAACCTAATTACTAATCTATATACTTACTTAAAAAATTTAAACAATGAAAAGTTGCAAAAATTTTGCAAACACAAAAATGATTATTAATTACGATAAACTGGCTCCAGGTCAATTTTTACCAAAGATACAGCAAAAGTTTTGCGATTACTATTCGTGTTTTTACATCTTTGAGCCATCGTTTCTGAAATATTAGAGGCAGTATTTTGAGATTCTTCTGGTACTTCCACATTAAATGCCATAGAGTCAGATTCTTTTCGAGCTAAACGCTTTTGCAACACTGTTGTTACCTTGAGATCGATGTCACCAATAGCTATTTTTTTCGTTGTGCGTTGATCTACAAGAAAATTCCATTCTCGAGCTGAAACTTTTGTTGATTTAGGACATTTACATTGGCTCATATCTCTGCATTTATAAACACATTACATCGAAAAGTTGTTTGGATTCACTTGAAAATTCAGACTGTTTTTCTTCTTAAAAATTTTCCGGATGACTAGAAATGTTTTTAAGCAACAGCATATTTTTTTCGCCGATCCTGATCGATCCGTTTTTCCCCAGCCTGCACCAACCGCAGCCGGATAGCGTCTTTTTCCAGCGCTGGTTTCGTATCATCGGATAAAGTACGCTGCTTTATCCGACTTTTAATGTAGGTACTCTCCTAGGTTCGGATCTCGGAACGATCGCTCTATCTCAGTCGTTTGGTACCCTTTCCCACACTGAATAAGATCTTCAGCTACTCGATTTGCAATATCACGAGTAGCAACCCCATATTTATTGAAAGGTCCTAATGTTTTTATAAATAAAAAATGTTTCATTACATCGTAATTAGTAGGTAAAACGCGACCACAAAATTCTTCAGGCACACCAAAAACTGGACAAGAAATTTGCGAACGAGAAATCGAGGCAGTAAAAAAAAACTATATAAAATTACCAATAATTAATACAAACTACTAAATAATAAATAAAACATAGCGATTCAAAACAATTCAACAAATTTTTATCAATCTTACTAAATAATTAAACAATCAATTTTACCCATCTTATGCTTTCGAGTCAAGTAATCATCTAAATCTTAAACATTGGATGTTGTTGGATTGCTGTCAACTCTGGATACATTATTTTATTAATTAGTAATTAAAAACAATAAGCATTTAATTTTTGTAAATTTTCACCAATAATTGATCACCTTTTGATACATCTATCGGACTGAACGTATCATTGAGGCTGTGCTAAAAAAAACTTTATGCTGCCTCATAAAGAAAAAACAATGTCCCAACGAATAGGATAAAACAAAGCACTCTCAGAAATAATTGTCGTATCCCTCTTCTATTCACTCACTCACACATACATCAATTTATACATATTAAAAGTAGAAGAAATTTTGAAAGAAATTTTTCTTTTCTCAACAAGGAGGTTCGTGAGCCTTATGATTTTTTTGTGGTAATTTTCAGAAAGGAGGAGTATCGATAAGGCCATTTTTTGGGCCCGCACAGTTATCGACTCGACCACTCTTAAAATGTTGTAATAAATATACCAAATACGAATCCGTGGTTAGTTGACCCAAAATGACCACTTTTTGGACTCCAGGGGTTCCCAAAGTTGCGAATAAAGAGATAATTTTAGGAACCACTGAGTATTATTTTCAAAAACTTTTTTAGCGTAATATATTTGTTTGAACCTGATAAATGTCATGCGAGATGATTTTTATATTTTTGACCCTCGGGGGCAGAAATTGGGAGGTTTTGATTTTTTGAAAATTTTGGAACCACCATTTTGGACCTACCCCTTTGAGCCCCTTTTAAAAAGCTTTTTACAGTTAATTAGTATCTGAAAGACGTCCATCTTACCAAATTTTGAGCTCAATAAAATTTTGCGCTGGTACTCAAAAATTCAATTTTCCTATTTTTTGTAATTTTGATATTTTGGGAACCCCTGGAAAACTAGAAACCTGTGATTTGCGCCAAACGTAACGTTTTGAGGTATATATTTAATTATCCAAATGAAAAAGTTTAATTAAGCTCCCTGCATATTCGTAATTTTGAACCCTTTTTTTAGAGCCTCACTTTAGGCACCCCTAAAAAAGGCGTTTATGCATATTTTTTCAAATAATTTGAAGAATTTACATTTGAAACACACTAGCAAGTACTCGATAATTTTTCATTTGAGTTTTCCTGTAACTTTCAAAATTGAGCTATTTGGGGTCAAATTCTGACATTTTGACTTCGTTGAAATCGTGAAAACGTTATTTTCACGTCTTTTTGAAGAGTTAAATCTCAGAATTTGACCCAAAATAGCTCAATTTTGAATGTTGCAGGAAAAATCATATGAAAAACTATCGAGCACTTGCTACTGTGTTTCAAAAATTAATTCTTCAATTTATTTGAAAAAATGTGCATAAACGCCTTTTTTAGGGGTGCCTAAAGTGGGGGCTCTAAAAAAGGGGTTCAAAATTACGAATATACAGGGAGCCTAATTTAACTTTTTCATCGAGATTATCGAATATATACCTTAGAACGTTACGTTTGGCGCAAATCGCAGGTTTCTAGTTTTCCAGGGGTTCCCAAAATATCGAAATGACGAAAACTTGGAAAATTGGATTTTTGAGTACCAGTGCAAAATTTTATTGAGCTCAAAATTTGGTAAGATGGACGTCTTTCGGATACTAATTAACTGTAGAAAGCTTTTTAGCTGGGCTCAAAGGGGTAGGTCCAAAATGGTGGTTCCAAAATTTTCAAATAATCAAAACCCCCCAATTTTTGCCCTCGAGGGTCGAAAATGGAAAAATCACTTCGTATAACGTTTATCAGGTTCAAACAGATAGGTATATTACGCTGAAAAAGTTTTTGAAAATAATACTCAGTGGTTCCTAAAATTCTGTATTTATTCACAACTTTGGGAACCCCTGGAGCCCAAAAACTGGTCATTTTGGGTCAACAAACCACGGATTTGTATTTGGGACATTTATTACAACATTTTAAGAGTAGTTGAGTCGATAACTGCCCGGGCCCAAAAAATGGCCTTACCTATCGATACTCCTCCTTTTTGCAAAATTCGAATGATACGAGATGAGATTATTGAACGAGCCATGTTATTGTTTGTATCTCAATCCATTTTTAGCAATATTATGCTTACGTCTTCTATAATGCAATTTTCAGAACACTACCCCTGTCTGGGGATGCACACAAAATAAGATTCGATGTATTGTACATATTAGTAAATTATCATTTATATTAGAACCAGACTCGATTCAGTTTCACGCTCAATTTGTCATGTTTTTTGACCCCCCACACAACTAGAAGGAAAACGATAAACAAAACTATAACGCAGAGAATGGATAGCTATTACACGAGACATGGCAAGTAATCCAGATCACTAAAATGACCCAACTGTATAGAACGCAAAGCGATTATGTAAACAGCTTATGTAATCCTAGAAGACGTACGATAAGGCGGCGGTAATCTAAGGGATGAATTTGTATCGAAAACTTTTCACATTCCATATTTCATCAAACAACTTGAAGCTTTACTCAATCAGCCAAATTAAATTGTTAAAGTTTAGCGGTGTGATAATAGCACGAACAGTTGCTATAAGGAAATGTTAACCATTTTATACTCGTAATATAAGTAATTGCCCAGCATAGACGCGTCTCATCCTCGTAGTACATAGAATCGTCCTGGTGAAAATTTACATATCGAGGGACTTCCCCGTTTAATTTTTTTTTCTCGGATGAGAATACACGTTATGTTTGGAAAAAGATGATAATCGAGAATGAAGCATGCTATATGGGTTGTGAAGTCATGAACAACAGGTGCGACACTAAAATTAGGGTAAATTGGACGGAAATCAGCCCGACTTGGATGGTTAACACGGTGTGTTTTTGAATGCCAAGCACACACACAGTAACGTTGACCTTTTCAGATTAACTTTTGTTAATTCACGAAATTTTAACCTGTTAGCCTGGGTACTCGTTTATTAGAATTTATAGTTTGGGAAATATTTTTTGCGCCGGGTTTCGTTGAGGGCTTTTTTCACACGTCTATTGTGCCTCGTATGGAAATGTGGCGAAAAAAGAAGCGTAAAGGGTGCGAATTGTGAAAGGTAGGTATGCGATGTCGATTAAAAAAAGTTAGAAGTACGTTTAGGATTTTTTATTTTACTGTAAAAATCGTCAAGTTTTTTTTTTGGTGGGAGTTTTATTTTTTACGTTGTTGGGTAGGTATAACGATTCTTGAATGAAATGAACGAAGTTGAAAGATACCTATTACCTACACTGCGACATCTGCTGTTGAAATCGTGTAGTGAAAAGAGTTTTCGATGCTCTCTGTCATCCAGTCTAAGAATTAAACTTGATTTAAACTTTATACAGAGCTTTGTAAACGAAATTTTTGCAACGTTGCTTTGAATTAACCCTTTGGAGGTTCTCTAGGTTTTCGGGTTAGAAAATTGAAGTGCCTTAATGAGTGTGATAGGGTACCTCGCCCAATTGGCCAAACCACAAAAAAGTCGAGCTTTTGATGAAAAGTTTTATAGGAAAATGAAAGTTTCCAAAAAACACAAATGTGACATTTCCTAAAAAAAAATTGAATGTATGCAGAATTTTTTTTGAAAAAATGAACCAAAAACATGTGTCAAAAACATTGAACAAAAGCACTCTTTCAAAAATTGAAATAAAAATTGAATTGGAAAAAAATAAAAAAACAAGGTTGAAAAAAAGTCATCTGGCAGTTCACAAATTCAGCGAGAATCAAATCTTGTTGGCAAAAATGCCTTTGTTTAAAGCATGAAGAGAAGAAAAATCTATGTCGCTAAGAGAGGATTTTTTATCAAGTCATAAAATCTTTTCGGAAATCGAGCCGAAATATGGGACAAAATTTAGCGAAATTGCGAGCTTTCTGGCAGGAGGTAACTAATTATAAAAACATTTTCGCCTTTATTCACGAGATGTAGCATAGAATTTTCTTTCATTTTGGGAAAAAATGAGTATTTTATCACTTATTGGAGTATAGGAATATGAAGATGAAGATGAAGAGAAATAGTAAAAATAGTAAATAAAAATCCAAATTCATCTACGAGTTCAGTCTTTCATTTCGTTTACGCTGTGGATTTGTGTTTTTGTTCACTATTTCTCTTCATCTTCATCTTCATATTCCTATACTCCAATAAGTGATAAAATACTCATTTTTTCCCAAAATGAAAGAAAATTCTATGCTACATCTCGTGAATAAAGGCGAAAATGTTTTTATAATTAGTTACCTCCTGCCAGAAAGCTCGCAATTTCGCTAAATTTTGTCCCATATTTCGGCTCGATTTCCGAAAAGATTTTATGACTTGATAAAAAATCCTCTCTTAGCGACATAGATTTTTCTTCTCTTCATGCTTTAAACAAAGGCATTTTTGCCAACAAGATTTGATTCTCGCTAAATTTGTGAACTGCCAGATGACTTTTTTTCAACCTTGTTTTTTTATTTTTTTCCAATTCAATTTTTATTTCAATTTTTGAAAGAGTGCTTTTGTTCAATGTTTTTGACACATGTTTTTGGTTCATTTTTTCAAAAAAAATTCTGCATACATTCAATTTTTTTTTAGGAAATGTCACATTTGTGTTTTTTGGAAACTTTCATTTTCCTATAAAACTTTTCATCAAAAGCTCGACTTTTTTGTGGTTTGGCCAATTGGGCGAGGTACCCTATCACACTCATTAAGGCACTTCAATTTTCTAACCCGAAAACCTAGAGAACCTCCAAAGGGTTAATTATCTGTGCTTACTGTATACTTGAATCAGATTGGTAGGTTACACGAATGAAATCATGAAACATTGAATTAACCCTTTGAGTCCCGAGAAGAATCTGGTTCATGAAAATTAAAAAGTTTTATTATAGGAGAAATAGTAAAGTTTTGTGAGCAAATTTTTTAAAAAAAATTGAGATTTTCCTCGAAATTTAATTTTGGATTTTGAGGAAATGCTCAAAATGGGCATTTTTTCTATTCCCATTTCTAAAATAAATTTTCGATGTAGGGATACAAAAATGTAATGCATAACAACATAAAAAGCAGAAAATTTTGAAAAATTTATTACGTCGCAAATTTTTGAAGCCAAAATCCAAAAGTAGAAAAAATGAAAAATGAATTCCTATACACAAATTGTGACAATAAATTACAAATGCGGAAGTGATATAATTCTCTATTAATCCCAGCAAGTGAGCTTTCACATTATAGATTCTTTGAATTTTTATATCTCAGCTTTCTGTATAAACATTTTTCAAAATTTATAAAATTTTTGAAACTCACTTTCCAAATTTTTCATATAAAAATCCACATTGTCAATCTCCACATTTTTTACCAAAAATAGGTACTGTCGTAGCTTATGCAGAAAATCATTTTTTTATTTTTTCTCAAAATTTTGGACTTTGGCTTCGAAATTTTTTTTTTCAATAATATTCAAAATGTTCTGATTTTTATGTTGGTATTATTTAGATAAACTTTTCGAAAAATTTTCGTTGGTGTTCTTACATCGAAAATCTATTTTGAAAATCGGGATAGGGAAAATGTCCATTTTGAGTATTTTCTCAAATTCCAGAATACAGATAATTTGAAGTAAACCTCAAATTCAAAAAAAAAAAAAAAAAAAAAATCAGCTCAATAACAAAGTTATACTCAATCCTTCAAACAAATATGAATTTTTGAAATATTCAGTCGAAATCACACAAGCCTTGTGGCAAGAAGCATCACCATTAACTCCTGCATTTTTCGAGTATCCTGTGGTTATTTATTCAGTGTGATTGTACAGTCCAATCATATTACGGTGTTTGATAAAGTGTATTTGAAAAGTTTTCTCGAACTAAAATGTTATCATGAAATGGTGAAAAAAAATGTAAGCTGTGTTGTGACTTTCAGTTGTTGAACTTGCATTACCGTATTTGCCCTTATTTTTCTCCTCTTTTTTAACTGCCTCCTCTAAATAATTATAGAGGAAGCAACTTTTGAAATTTTATTATGATTTATAAAATATCACAGAATGAACATATTTTTATAAATTGATATTTATTTTGCTTTCAATGGCGAAATTCGCTCTCGTGTGGTTAATTAATGACGAAATGCAGCGACTCGAGCAAATTTCAAAAATTTTCTCACAAACGAGGAATTTTTGGTTTTTGGATATTTTTATTTTGAAAAAAAGCTGGTCAAAAAACCACTCTTGAGGTGTCCGCTCCAGAATCGGCTCAAATGTGGATAAATTCGTTGAACAGTTCAAGTATAACACACAACTCGATTTTTAGCTGCCCAACTTCATATTTACGCCTCCTGGAGCAAATTGAAAGTTCTGGAGAAATTGAAAAATCGCGCTGGAGCCTCCAGAATAGCTGGAAATGGAGAAATTCGTCCTCGTGGGCTTAGTTCATGACAAAATACTGCGATTCGCGCAAATTTCTAAAATTTTCTCGCAAACGAGAAATTTTTGATTTTTGAATATTTTTATTTTGAAAAAAAACTGGTCAAAAAACCACTCTTGAGTGTCCGCTCCAGAATCGGCTCAAATGTGGATAAATTCGTTAAACAGATCGAGCATAACACACTACTCGATTTTTAGCTGCCCAACTTCATATTCACGCCTTCTGGAGCAATTTGAAAGTTCTGGAGAAATTGAAAAATCGCACTGGAGGCTCCAGAATGGCTGGAAATGGGGGAACCCGGCCTCAGGGATTTTTTTGTGTTCAAAATACAGCGATTTGCGCAAATTTCGAAAATTTCCTCGCAAACGGTAAAATTTTGATTTTTTTTTGATTTCTTATTATGAAAAAAACTGGTCAATAAACCACTCTTGAGGTGTCCCTCCCAAAATCGACTCAAATGTGGATAAACTCGTTAAATAGTTCGAGTATAACACACAACTCGATTTTTAGCTGCCCAACTTCATATTCACGCCTTCTGGAGCAAATTCAAAATTCTGGAGAAATTGAAAAATAGCGCTGGAGGCTCCAGAATGGCTGGAAATGGTGAAATTTGGATTTGGGGCGTTGATATCAGTTTTAGGACTTATTTTGAACATTTTTACTGATCATGTACGTACTTTTTAAAAAAAAGCATAAATCACCAAAATTAGTCAATTTTGGATTTTCAAAAATTCGCCAAAAATCGGAAAATGAACTTGGGCAGCTGAAAATTTGGATTTGGGGGTCTTGGAACATGCTCTTTCCAAAAATCGCGGTCCCGTTCAAATCGGAGGCGGACACCTCAAGAGGTTCCCTTATGAGTTTTGGTTGATGGAATTTTCCAAACCGCACCGGTTAACCAAGCAGTTGCTTAGTTCATCTTGAGCAACATTGAACTCAGCTAATTTCAAAAGACATTGGTCAGCTTAGTCAGCTACGCATATTTCTCGTTGTAAATCATCGCTCAGCTCATTCCAAATAGAGCCCAATTTTCTGAAATGAAAATTAACAAGGGATGAATTTATATTTCACGCTGAATCGTTGAAATTTCCAATATTTTTGGAAATACTCCGAAGTTGAAGCCATACACGAAAATGATTCTCAACTTTTTTCAAATTACTAAGCAAATAAGTAAAACGGTAGATTCGTTTCGAATGGTAAATCAGGTAAAGGAAAGTACGTCTCTAAGAGCAAGGTCACCAGCTGATGCTAATGTCGCTGATATTAATGCAATCGTTTAATTGTTTATTAGAATGTGTTTCTGAAATGGTAAAAAATTATAATTTAACTCCATTCAGAAGCAGAAATTACCAGAAACATTTAGATCACCGGAACACGACATCAGCACATAGTATCCCTTCTGTATACCAAACTAACATGCCATCGCAGAGCGATCTCAGAACAGCTCACACATCGTTGATAGCAGCATGTGACGTCTCAGAAGCGCAGTTACTCGAAAAAGACGCCCCTAATGGCGAACCGTTCGAAGACAGGCAAAAGCAATTATTTCACTTACACCCTAATCAAGCTTATTCGTTAGACGAAGGATGTGATATGCAAGAACTTTTCGAAACCTATCAACGTAACGTATATCCGAGTGTTAAAAACCAAGAGATCCTGGCTCGAGAACGACTTCAACAAATCGACCAACAAATGGAGCGAAAACTCGAGGAAATGCGCGACCAATATAAGCAAGTATGTTTGGAGGTGGAAGCTAAGAAGGCTGCTATGCGCATACAAGAGGTGAAACGCGACACGATTAAAGATCAAGTTATCAGTTTGGACCAGCAATTCGTACGTTTGCCAGAACCTTTGAACAGGGCTGAAAAAGAAGCGTACGTAGATTACCTTATAATTAATATACTTCACGATTTACACGACATAAATAACGTAGCAATGGGCGAACTCTTAGACGACGACGTCATCACTACCGTTATGGAAGCGTGCCAAGAAAAACACCCGGATATCCTATTCGTAAATCCGTGCATAACCCAGTGCATACAATTTTCACAAGACAACGAGGTCGTCTCTTTCCTAGAACCTATCGAAGCTAAGAAATACGATAATATTTTTTTCGTCATTAATGACACGAGTAACGGAAGCCGAGGCACTCACTGGTCACTTTTGTTATTAAGTAAAGACATGGAGGCGTTCTGCCACTACGACTCGTTAAAAGGAATGAATTACAAAATAGCTCTCGAGTTATCCAAAAAGTTAAGCGAATACTTCGAAGTTTACCAAATATTCGACGTCGACTGCGAACAACAGACTAACAACACAGATTGCGGAATTTACGTTCTGGATAACATGTCGCGTATTATATTAATCTTGAAGAATGAATTTAAAATCGAAGACGAAATTATCACGCCGCTGAAAATCTCGAAATTACCGCCGAGTTTCACTAAAACTAGAATATACATGATGAATACCTATATCAACAGCATATTACAAAAAATTAAGCGAACCTTTCGTGTTGAGAATATGGCTGAAGAGTGAACGAGAATAAATTTCGGCCATTTTATAAACTCAAACCAATATAATAATGTTTACTTGATGTAGGTAAATCGTTCTGTTTTCAAAGAGATTTGTAAAATTTTACCTCAAATTTTTTCTGATTAATTCTCTGCCATCAGGTGACGTATGAGCATTATATAGCTTCTCCCCTTGTTCGTTGATCAATTCGAATTGTGTATGTTTTCATTCGTTTTTGAATCCAGCAATTCGTTCAGTTTTTTCTGCCTTTCCTAATAATTACATGTAAGAATTTTAATATTTAATATTTACAAAATGTTAGTGCCTATTTATTGTAAGAAATTAATTTCGCGGATATGCTAACCTTTAATGAACTGACATTTCCGATCGGTTTACTGTTTTGTTCAACTTCTTCTTTTAGTTTATTACATTTCTGTAAAAAGTTGTTATAATCGTTTTCAAAAGTTTCATGTTCCTTGACGAATTTCTCATATCTGGTAACACATTCCTGTAAAATAAAAATGAACAGATGAGAATAAGTAGACAATGGACATTTGAGTCATAATTACATGTAGTCTACCACTTTGAGATCAGAATAATTTATAAGTATAGTGAATGAAAAGCATTCTCACCTTTGCTCGGGGGTGCGGTGAACTCCCAACGTCAACGACGAGCGCCCCCCCTGTTTTCACTTGGACGGCCCCCACAGTTTACAGAGACCCCCCTCCTACTGAGTTTTGCTCATTAAATGTAACAACATTTTTGCCCTATAGAATTTCAATTTTATAGTTTTGAAATGAAATATTTTTTTTTTTCAAACGCCCATCAAAGGGATTTCGAACCAAGGAATCATTGAAAAGTTGGCAATTAAATCTAACAAGGGAACCTCTTGAGGTGTCCGCCTCCGATTTGAACGGGAACGCGATTTTTGGAAAGAGCATGTTCTAAAACCCCCAAATCCAAATTTTCAGATGCCCAACATCATATCTCGATATTTGGCGAACGTTTGAAAATTTAAAATTGACTGTTTTGGGTGTATTTATGCCTTCTTCAAAAACGTACGTATTTGATCAGTAAAAATGATCAAAATAAGTCCTAAAACTGCTATTAAGTCCCCAAATCCAAATTTAACTATTTCCAGCCATTCTGGAGCCTCCAGCGAGATTTTTCAATTTCTCCAGAATTTTTAATTTGCTTCAGAAGACGTTAATATGAAGTTGGGTAGCTGAAAATCGAGTTGTGTGTCACACTCGACCTGTTTAACGACTTCATCCACATTTCATTCGATTCTGGAGAGTACATCTCAAGAGTGGTTTTTTTTGACCAGATTTTTTTCAAAATAAAAAAATCAAAAAATCAAAAATTTCCCGTTTGCGAGAAAATTTTTGAAATTTGCGCGAATCGTAGTATTTCGTCATGAACTAACCGCACGACAGCAAATTTCCCCATTTCCAGCCATTCTGGAGCATCCAGAACTATTTTTCAATTTCTCCAGAATTTTTAATTTGCTCCAGAAGTCGTGAATATGATGTTGGGTAGCTAAAAATCGAATTGTGTGTTATACTCGACCTGTTTAACGAATTTATTCACATTTGAACAGATTCTGGAGGAGACACCTCAAGAGCGGTTTTTCACCAGCTTTTTTTCGAAATAAAAATATCCAAAAATCAAAAATTTATTGTTTGCGGGAAAGTTATTGAAATATGCGCGAATTGCTGTTTTTCGTCATTAATCAAGCCCACGAGGGTGAATTTCCCCATTTCCAGCCTTTCTGAAGCCTCTGGAAAAAACGTAAAAAATTGAGTGATGGGAGAAGGGGTCTATTCTGAATGGGGTGCCTCATTCTGATCAGGGGAGCCTTACACTTTTGGCACAAATATCAAATAAATTGAATAATTTCTAGGAAAAGTTCCAAGTTAAGAAGTTGAAGTTTTTTAAAGCAGCAAAGTGATATAAAAAATGGGTGAGTGTGGGGTAGAAGAGAGCTATTTTGATTGTGGGGCCTCAATTTGTTTAGGGGGGGGGGCTAACATTTTTGCCTCAAGTATTAATATATCCATATATCCACTGATTTTGAGTTGAAAGTTCTGAGAACTACATTTTTCAGCAAAACAATATAATTTTTAAAAAAAATCGCCCCTCCCCCTAAATCGTCAACGACGAATCGCTCGTCAAGAATACCCCATCACCGCACCCCTGGACCTTTGCTTTCTGTTTGACGTTTTGATATCTCGCTATTAATTTCATGACTATTTCGGTAAGCTCAGGATTCGTTGCACCGGGTTCTTTTTTAAGATCTTCGAATTCGATATTTTTATTATTTAAATCGTTGGAAGGTACTTTTTACATCGTCCAAATAAAGTTTCTTCGACTCCAATCAATTTTTCAAGCTTTGATCTTTGAATTTATTTTCGGAGTTTTTCAAAAACTCGTCCAACGATGTAATTTTACTCTGAAGCTTTTCAGCTTGACCTTTCTTGATAATCAGTTTTTCTTTGGTCTGTTTACATTTATCGAGAAATTCGCGCCAGTTCTTTTTCTGACTGTTTATTTCATTTTGTAAAAACTCTTTTCCGGTGTCGTCAGTCTTAGACAGAACAGGTTTCAGTAAATGTTCGCATTCTGCGATCAGTTCATCGCCAGCTTTATCTTGTTGCAGAATACTTTCATAAATTGCGATTTGATTTCAAAATGGAAACAGCAAAGGGAGAATTTATAACAATTTTTCAAGTGTATGCACCTACCTCTTTTGCACCTTTTGACGAAAATGAAAATTTTCTGAATATCTTGGAGGAAAACTTGGAAAAAAGTAAGCAAGGCTCAAAAAACCAAGTAATAATTATGGGAAATTTCAATAGTCAAATTGGCGAAAGAGAGCAGGGAGAGGAAGAAATAATGGAACCATACAGCTATGGTATAAGGAATGAGAGGGGGGAAAGACTTGTAGACTTCATGCGTGGAAAACCACTTTAAAATTATCAATACCCTTTTCAAACGTCGCATGGGAAGAAGATGGACATTGCTGGCTCCAAACCAGGAGTATAAATCGCAAATTGATTACATTTTAATCTCAGCTTCTTCTAAAAGAATAAAAAAATTCAATACTGCAAAATTCCCTTTCTATACTGATCACAGAATGATCTTTTGTGAGCTGATGCTGACTGGCTGGCGCCATTCCAGTGGCAAACCCACAGAAAAAAAATCACCCATAACACTAGAAAATGCGGGGCCCTATGAAAGAGAAATAGATAGGTTATATCTCAATTTCAAAGATAGAACCGATATAAGTGATAGTAACGATATCAATACCGCTTATGGTGGAATCATAAGAGTAATAAAAGGAAGCTTCTGGGAACATAGGGGAACAAGGAGACAGCAGGGGGAGCACAGGGCAGGGGATACCTGAAGAAATAGTGAAGTTAATAAAGCAGAGAGAAACATTAAGGAGCAAACCCAATAAGCAAAGTCAGGAACGAGTTGAATTAAATCTGTTGTGTCAACTAATCAAATGTAAGCTTAAGGATTTCAGAATCAGGGCAGATGGAATTGTAACCAAGGCATGAAAATTTACCAAAATTTATGAGTTATGGAGGGGGGGGGGAGGGGTCGCAAATTTTGTATTTGGTTGATAATTCAAGCAGTCATAGCTCTTGAAAATCAGCATTTTGAGAGACATAAAAACGATGGTATTCGAATGATGATTTTTTTTTTAGAAAAATTTAAAATCGAAAAAAAGGAAATGTGCCCTCGCTTCGCTCGGGCAAAAGCTCTTGAAAATCAGTATTTTGAGAGGTATAAAACAACGTTTTTGGTGTGATGAGTCAAGGTAGAGTGGGGTAATTGCAAAGCAAAATTTGAATAGTGAACATTTTGAGAGGGCGCTGTGAGAAGACTGTAGCACGAACGAAGCTGAAATTTGTACCACTTATACTTCAGGGGGTTCTCAGTCTAAGGTAAAATTTTGGTACAATTTGGTCCACAAATTGTGGAGAAAATTGCAATTTGAAAATTTGAAAATCGACTTTTGCATTTATCTCATGTTGGGGTAAATGCAAAAGTGGGAGTTATTTTTTTTAATTATTAATTTTTTTGCATTTTCAACACACTTGCTGTATTCTTTGTGTCATTTGCTAACTTTTGATCAATACCTACGTTTTCTATGCGACAAAAATTGGTTCGGTTTTGAGAGGGAGGGCTCCGAATTGGGCAAATTGTTTAGACAGTTGATTTAAATTTATTTTGGGAAAGAATCAAAGAGGATGCGCGATTTCGAAATGTGGGTGACTTTTACTTACGACATCATAAAATTGCAATTTGGAGGGCGCATGCGCAACAAATGAAAAAGGGTTGCAATTCTGAATAATTAGTAGGTGATAAAAAAGTCGTAAATGTCATGTCAATGTTTTGAATGTACTTGTGGTTAATTTTAAAAGGGGTTTAGAAAGTACTTAGAGCACATTAGCTCTTGTACAAATTGTTACAAGTGTCATCATTTTATTGTGAGAAATATCAATGTTATTCAAATTTCGGTCTTTTATCATATTGAAAATGGTCGCGAGCGAGAGCCAAAAACGTGAGCCCAGAGCTATGAAGTTTCGAAGCTTTGACATTTTAAGAGAACCGAAATTATCGTGTGAATCGGGGGTGGCTGTGGGAATCGAAGAGCCCACAGCTATAAATTTTTACTGCTCAATTAATTGACACGAAAACCGTGGGTAAGTGTTTTGATTTTTAATTTACAACGTTTAATGAGTTTTGATCACGTGAGTAAATAATTTGATTTAGAACTTAGTTGAATTAGGGGATGATTAGTGACGTGATTAAAGTTAGCTGATGAAATCTAGCCAGAATATTACAACAGGGAAATAAATTGAGTTTAAAGTCTTGTTGAAAAAAATGCAGGCCATTATAATAAATTTGATAAAAAGCGGGACAACTGCAGGACTAGCAGGATAAGCAGGACTGTTAGATACCCTCCATGATAAGTACTAGTACTATTTAAAGTTGCCTTCAAAAATTTGAAAAAATTCCGATGAAAACCAATTTTTACTCACCCTGTTTTCAACTAAGTAGTAACTTGATTTTCAAAAAAAAAAAAAATTTCAACACACCAAGCGGAAAGGGGGATTATCAAAATTCAAAATAATTTTTAAAATGATGAATTTCAAAGTATTGAATTCCGATATTGGTTTCTATCGCTTTAAACCCCTCACTGGAGCTGGAGCATTCAAAGAAAGTCAAAATACATAGGGGAATGAAATAGCAATGTGGCACAAAATTTGTAGGGTTTTGTAGGGCGGTTAGTTCAAATAAGTATTGGTTTATTTTCTGAAATAGATTCTTTGAGTTCAGTGGCTTTTCTACTCCTCCCCAAACTAAAAAAATATAGGTATTAATTTTTTTTTTGGATTCAATTTTTCAGTATTCCTCCAGTCTCTGGTAACTCATGTTGAAATAAGTGCCCAGTAAAAAGTTTTAAAATCAAAAATACGTAATTTTCAAATGGCACCATTGCTGCTGATCGATCATTGGCCTCTTCTCAAGCAAAACAAATATTGGCAATCAGTCGGTAATTTTCTAGGCAATCTGACATGAAATGATTTTAAATCCAAGTGTGTAATCAGTACCTACAGTTGTGGTATCATCATTGAGCACCAAATCGATGTACAAAAACATGACAGTTCAGTTTCGGAAATAAAATAGCTATCATAGCAATATGAAAATAATCACGAGCGGGGTTAAATTTGAGCCGCATTGTACCTTCGACCAGGCCCGCGTGAAATACCGTAAACAATGTCGAAAGAAAAGAAACGAGACAAGAGTACCCAGCGGCACATCGACAATAAATCGAAACCAGATACACGCCGGACGAAAAAACTTCCTCGAAATTTATCACGTCTAACGAGACCGTTTCGTAAAGCGCTACGTCCGCGTCTGGATCAATGCCAAGATCGACAAAAAGCTTTGCAAAAACGTCGACAAGCTTTTCTCAACAAAGTACAAGCTCGAAGGCCCGGTATAAGTGAGATCGACGATTTGAAACGACTCGCTTTAGACGACCGATTCAGACAAGATCACGATGACGACATGGATATGGATCAGATGGACTACGAAAAGATTAAAAACCAGTTGGAAATGATGCAAAAAAAGAATAAAAAGCTCGAAGAGGAGAAACAATCGCTGAAACAGGATAAAGACCAAACGATTAAAACCATCGAAAGTCTGCTATCGCAAAATCGCGACCTTACCTCGGAAAACGCGAATTTACGCGATCGTCAACGCAAAGATTCCCGTACCATCGAAAGTCTGCGTAAATCGGTGCATCTTTTAGAATCGCGTATGCAGAAAATCAAAGACGAAAATAAAATTCTCAACGAAGCCAATCTGAAAACGCTGAAAGAGCTGCAGAGCATGAATATCGAGAAAAAAGAACTCAACAAGTCGTTCAAAGGCCAACACGAAGAAATCAACAAGTTGATGCAGGATAAAGAAAAAGATTCCAGTAAACTGCAAACGCTCGAGAATCGTTATACGAAATTGAAAACCGCCTTCGTTGATCAAAGTAAGACAATCGATAATCTCAAGATGGAGATTAATAAATACAAACAGACCATCATCGATTTAAAAGATGAAATCGAAGGTCTCAAAAGTGGTAGCGAAAGCGTTAAGATCAGCAAAGCTGATAGTTCGAAACTTAACAAAAGCAGCGTTTCATCCGCTTCTGAGAAGTCAACGTCTCGTAAAAAGCGTTAAACCAGTATTATACATTATATAAGTACCATCAGAAAGCTTTTTAAGATGCAATTCAAAATTGCTAAATTGAATAAAGAGGAAAAAAAGTGATTAAAATAAAACACTTTCATCGGTGTCCACAAATCTCTAACATGGGCATTATTTTTTTTAATTCGGTTGAAACAAAAACCATCCATAAATACATTTCACACCTCAGTAAATTTCTTGGATTCTTCAGAAACGCCCACATTTTTAGAACGTGCTTCAAAATAGGTATTCTTAAATAACTTCTCCACACAATTTTCCCCTCATTTCAGTAAATTTTTCAGCAATTATCAAAAAGCTTGACCTTTGCAATCGTCTTCGACCACATTCCTATAATCTCCTTGATTTTCTTCAATAGCATGACTCACATTTTTCTTGATATTTCTTCCACCAGATATGTGTACTTGCTTGAGAAGGGTTGGAGCTTGGAGGAAAAAGAACGATTCGAAAGGAGAAAAATAAATGTGCCAGAATCATAAAGGAAAAGGTGGTAGGTAGAAGGTAGCAGAATGGTGCTTTTGTAACACGAAAAAAAAAGTTCAGATTTATGATTTTTTTTCATCAGAAAAACGCAGTTTTCCAAAAACCATCTCAAATAAATATCTTAGTCTACAAGATCGCTTTGAGAGCTACAAAATTACTTATACCTATTGATTGCAATTTACCTAAAATTGGAGAATTTTCAGCGAAATTGAAAAGAGAACCTCTCTAGGAAAGAAAAAGCACGGTCTACGAGTAAAACCTCAAAAGCAAAATTTCAGGGGCCTAAACTCATATTTTGATTTACATATAGGTATGATAACGTCGTTGTTTTATAGATTGCATCAGAACCTCCACTCCTCTTCAGGGATATTTAGATCGATCATGGCACGTCTGATTGGGTAATCTCTTCGCCATGTGAATGTGAGTTCCTGAGTTCCATCAGGGCGAGTTCTCTCAAGCTAGTGTTGAGTGTAGAATGGTTTCTGAGGATCAACACGAGGGAGTGGAGATAAAGATTAGATGGTCTGTTATAATGAGCGGATAGATTACCCCTAAGGTAGGTATAACCAATAAAAGTATACAGGCCCAAAGGGCACTTACCCCAATGATTTATGTACGAGTAAAGACACAATGAACTAATAAAGCACGAATGTGTAGGAACAATTATATTAAACCCTTATCAGGTATATCAATTACATTCAATTACACAACATGATTAATAAAGGAAATGAACACAATAATACGAGGAAAACACCTCTCAAAATACTTAAGAACTTATAACATATTAACCCGGGAAACTCCACACGATAAAGAATAAATGCACATAAAACTGAGTAGCCCTGGATTGACATACAATCCATCTTCTTTTGAGATATTAAGAGATCATTTTTTGTTCTTCATTACTCAAAACTTTTAAAAATTTGTCCCAATTGGTCTGAGAAATGCTAGACAGCACACAAATCTAACCACTTGATCATGCAATTTCAGCATACAAGATGCTCCTATATGGATTCTTATTTTTTTGAATAAAATCCATCCGTACTTGATAATTTTTTACAAAGTAATGAGTTCAATATTTAAAAAATAAAGTTAGCTTATAAGCCTACTCTTGAAGTAGATGCGATTAATACATACTTACAACTATATTTTAACTGAGTAACCTGGGCTGGAGATGAAAATCTTTTAGAGACGCTTAAAAAATCTGACGTCGACACCGTCCTCAAAGAAATGAGAGTTTGACTGTCGGCCAGTTCCATTTCATTAGTTTGGTAACATCGAAGATTGAATAAATTCTAATTATCAATATGTTTTATTTTTTTTGTCATACACTGAAATTAATACTCAGTCTTGGAATAAAAAATCACAACAGAACAAATACAAAGAATAAAACCATGAAAGTACCAATTACACATTCAAATCAATGGTGAGGTAGAGCAAGCTGATGAATGTGGTACAATTGTTTGAACTTGTAATTTTCGCAGTTTGTGGTAATACATTTCTTCAGTTTCATTATGTGTTTGGAAAAGTGATTGAAACATTGAAAGAAAAATGAGTCAAAAACGACCTGCAGCTTCATCAGATGTTGATACATATAAGAATTAAGCTTTCGGCAGAACAAACGAAATAAGAAGAAAATGTCGTCCTTGTCTTGATCACTGATTTGTTTCATGATGTTAGGTGATTCCATTCTTTTACCCTGAGATTTGTAGTAGTAGCCGGTTTTGGAATTGTTAAAAATTACATTGATGTAAGATTCAAACATTTTCAAAATGAAATATGTAGGACATATTAAAACGAATAAATGACTCACATAACAGTAACAACGTATAATCAATAAAAAGGAAGACATTTACATCTTAAAACTAAGATTTTTACATCATAACGCCTCGAATAACAACAAACGAATATGTACAATACACTGTACACGAGTAAAAGTTCTCTTTTTATAGAAAAAAGGGTGAAATAAGTACCTCCCTTAAGGTCATGTGGTAAAAAAGGGGTGTAAATGCTCGCGATGCCGCTAAATATCAAAGAGAAGCTGCGATCTGTCAATAAGCGAGCATTCTTTGCAATAAATTTACATAATTAATTGCCTTTTTTCTCTATCTCGGACCATAAATGTCATAGGGGTAGCAGAACCCTGTCAAATAAATATTATTGAAAATAATAAGGGTTCGGCCACCTCTGACGTCATAATTACTTGCACATTCTTAACTCTTTAAAATATATATACACACCTTTCCAATATTATAAGGGGTAAGTAAAATAAGCATCCCTCTAAGTGGTGCTTAATATATGCATCACCTTACCTGATGCGGGCCATCTACCTACACATGTTGAATTTAGTTTGGGCGTTTCATTTGAAAGATGCGAGGCGTTTTTTGAAGAGGATCTTCTACATAATTACATACGTGAAGTTGCAGAGAACTAAACAATTCATTAAACTTGCCGTTTATATTGTGCTTCACACTACATCATTTATAGGAACAATTTTACAAATGGAGGTATATTTTTACTCACTTTATAATTTCAGATCCCGGAGGTGAATATTCATTATTCAATCTCTGATTCTTGCACCTCGAAGGAAACCAGTTCCGAATTCGTTGGCCTACGTATACCAAAAAATTCATAACAATTATAGACAATGTTTATGAATTGAACATGTTGTCGAAAAATGACTTACTCCACAATTGAATCAATTACGTTTTCAAAACCTCCAGCTATATCTATGTACCCTGTAAGGCACATTTCATCGATATACAGACGCTGGCTACTAATAGTTGAACTCGTATTCAAAGGAAAAGGACTATTCATAATCATTGATTCACAACCCGAATCATCCACATTCCCTACAAACGCATTTCTGTAAAAATATCATAAAATGTACGCGTATTTTTGAATGTAGGTAATATTTATTATGGCTATTACTTACTCGAATCTATATCTCCGAAAACATTTCCAAACACACCACAACAGGAATTTTCTAAAGCAACACATTAAAAACCTCTTTAAAAATTTACGAATAATACCTACCTCTTTTTTAAAAAAAAAAACTTGATCACCATAAAATCAATCAATCTTCCATAAATGAATCATCAATAGGTAAGTCAATAACCATACCTCAGGCTCAAATTTTTTCTTGCTTCTATAGAAAGGTTACACGGTCACTGGAACTGGTGTAGGTTTTTTAAAGAAGAAAAAAAATTGTAAAAAATTCATTTAGGTCTTCATAAAAAATCTATATTAATTGTATCATAAAATTTGAATTGAACATTTTTGCCGCCTAACCAACAGGTGTTCAGGTTAACAATACCTGGTAAATGCTGGATAGTTACGCATTAAAAAAAAAGTCAAAATAAGTATCTTCGCGAAATAAAAACAGACACATAGTTGAATCATAGAAGTATTTAGTGAGATGAATAAAATATTACATAGTGCGGTAATTCGTAATTACAAATCTTTATTTCCAAATTAATATTAGTTATTCAAATCTCGGTTTTTACTATATCGAAAATGGTTGAGAGCGCGAGCGGAGTGTGAGCCGAAAACGTGAGCCCGGAGCCATAAAGATTTCAAATTTGACTTTTATGAGCTTCAAATTATCGTGTGAATCGGGGGTGGCTGTGGGAAACGAAGAGCCCACAGCTACAAAATTTTATCGTCTATTAATTGACTTCAAAACCGTGGGTAAGTGTCTTGTTTTAAATTTACTACCTTTAATGAGTTTGGATGGCGTGAGTAAATAATTTGATTTATATGTACCTTTTTTATTAAATTAGTGGATGAACTAATTGAACTGATTATATGCGTTTAAACAAATTGAACCGATTATTTGCGATTAAAGTTAAGTTAGCTGATGAAATCTAGCCAGAATATTACACCTACCCCCTAAAAAAAAATTTCGAGGCATGAGAAATTTTCAAAAAAAAAATTTTTTAATTTATAATTTAATACAACTTATTTATTTAGTGTAGACTGCAGGAATCCATAATCTTGGCAACCTCCGCGTCCTCCTCATCTCCATCTTGAGGTGCTGTTGGTGGTTGAATGTCCTTTTTGGGGGGGGGGTGTGCCAATTTGGCACTACGTTTTCTCTCCCCAATGCCGCCATTTGGTTTAGACAAAATTTGGAATATGATTGGAAGGCTAACTGCTCGTCCTCGGATGTGATGGACGATGATGTACTGTATGGTGATGAGGTGCTGAATGGGAGATCGGATACTGGCAAGGCTCCTTCTACCACAGGTTGCTCAGCGTACTCGGGGGTGCAAGGTCGGTAAACAGGTGATTGGAACCCTGGTGACAAGAATTCGGGCGTTCGGAATGCTGGTGACCGGAATTCTGGCAATTGGAACCCAGGGTTTCGGTGGCAATGAGTTATGTGGTGTTCCAGGTCGTTCTGCAACCTGACTGTATTGAGCCACATTTGAGTCACTGTAGCTGCGATTTGATCTAATTTTTTGTGGATTTCAGTATTTCTGATTCTGTCACAGTGCACCTCAGAACATTGATAGTTTATCATGTTCTCCTGGATTTCTTCTAGATTTTTAAAAATGTTTGGGATGGCCCCTTCGTCGTATTTTACCCGTTTTGCCTCGGAGGTGGTAATCTTTGAATTTGCTGCACGTTTAGTGGCCATTTTTGTCTAAAATTGAACCAAACATAAAATTTTATTCATTTGTCAACATGTAATTTTTAATAAAATTTAAATGGCAAGAAGTAGTAGTAGTAACATTTCGTTGTATTTTAGTTGTCAGTTTGTTTGTTTTCTAGTTTGCCTAGGACTCTCAATTTGTGAACTTTTTGTAAGGAAAAATTCAAACTTGTTGTTTAACAAATTATAATTACTTAGTTGAAGAAAATAAAACATTTGGAGAATAAAACATTAAAACATTTGTCAATACATGGATTAAGGTCGATGATTTCGTAACTGTACAATTGTTTCGTTTTAATCAGTCATAAAATGAATTACATCAAATAAAACACTCTAAAATTAAATCAGAACTAGATAAAAAAAAAACAAAAAAAAAATGTTATTCATAAAATATAAACTAAATCACAATCCTCTAATTAACAATAGTATACAAAGAAAAATCGTCACAAATATCTCTTAAAACCATAAAAAATCGAAATTATGGAAAATGTGCATTTAAACAGTAAAGATAGTCTTTGTGGGAGAAAATAATAGTCTTTGTGGGAGAAAATAATCGTCATTTATAAATAAACATTACAAAAATCAAACAAGAGAAAAAATTCAGAATTTCTTTTAAAATGTTACTTATCATAAAATTCGTTAAAAATTCGTATGAAGACTTCTGGTCATTAAAAAAAAAACGTAGTACTTAGTCATTTCTAGTAGAAGTGTATAAAAGAAAATCGCTACAAGTACCAATAGGATAACACATATTATATTTAAGATAATGGAACAATTGATGAACCATGTCTGAATATTTACTTTGTTTCTTGCTAAATTTGGACACATTTCATTGACCAATTCTAGTAGGGTGCGTTGATGTCCGCCTGCTATCACTGCTATCATGATTTCCATTACTCTTCCAACCTCGCTTACTCCTATTCTGAGAAGTGTTGTTCCATTTGGAATCCTTTCCATGTTATGCGAGCAATGTAGCTCTGTTGTCATCGATTTTGCTTAATTTTAGTATTTTACCTGATTAGTAATTTTATTTACGAGGTTGTAAAAGTTTCAAAATTGGAGGATGTATTCGAATTTGCGTATCAACGTGTTAAATGGGCGGCACTGGCGACCATTTACAAATACGTGAAGATGTACTCCTGCATAAATTTGGGATGTTCCGATCTCGACGTGAAAATCTTCAAATAATAATTATGATACATTAAATGTGACTCACCAATGTGAGGCATTCGAGAAAGGTTGGGTTAGAAATGCTCACGCGGTCTCTCAGTACAAAGTTTCACACCAATACCAAATATGGAGTCTGCTCAAATATCTTCATCTCGCTGAGGCGTGGGATTCATCTTGTTTTTCTCTATCTATTGGGGCTTAGGTGTCCCTCTTGTGAAAGCTCCTTCTTTTCCAGCTTAGGTTTAAGATTTTATAAAATTCATAAAAACACAAAACATAATAAAATTTCCAAATTTGATGAAAATTCCATCAAAATTTAATACTGGAGGTAATCAAATGTTCATTAGTAATTCCAATCCCATCATTCGCTGAAACAATTTGATGCAATAAGGATATCTTCACTCCCTAAAGACAGTAGAAACAATGTAAATTACATATGTGACTAACTGACTAATAAACCAAATAACATACAATATAAAAAATAACATGCATCTTTTCAATGAGCATGATTTGTAAGAAGTGAATTATTTTGAACGAATGATTCATATATGTAGATACGTTTAATGTGAATATGTATCCCTTGTAAATTTGTATGTAGAATATCATAAACGACTTACTTACTGGATAATGAAATTTTACGTCTTAATGTACTCATTGGAATAGGAGCATTTACATTATATGCCCAATCCTTGTATGGTCCACGTCTTATTCGCTGACCTTGTTTGTTTTTTTTCTTCAATCTGCCATTGAGTTGTACTTTTCTTCAGACGAATAAATAAACGAACTTCTGTCTTTTCTTTTGGTCACTAAATTATTTGTTAATAGCACTCAGAAATATGTACCATTATTAACTAAATAAGCGCTTAATTTGCACACTATGTACTGATAATCAAGCTCGTATAATTACTGATAACGCACCAGTGCTGGTGCTGAGTACACCACCTACTAGTGGTGGGGGTGCTACTCAGATTGTTGCTTTCTGTCATGTGATACAGAAATATCATTCGAGTGTTTTTTCGTACCATTTCAGTCGCCATGATTTAAATTCGGACGTACGAGTAGCTCCAGTAAAATCACTGTAACATCGCGAATGAAATCCAACATTGTTGGGAATATTTTCCTGGAAATTTAAATTTGTGTATTTGTAGTTTTTATGTGTTCTGAATCGAGAGATTTTTTTACACTTTTCATAATTATCACAATTGAATACATTCACAATACCATCAACTTTTCTACACAAGAAACGTTCACGATCCATTGATGGTCTATCACAAAATGTCGCCTTATTTTAGCTTCAGGCATCTCGAACTCCAGTGTTTTGGTTATCAGAAGGCTATTTTTCGCTGGATCGTCAAGAATAATGATAAATCAGTTCTAAGAACTCGTAAAAAATAATATTACAGTTGAAGAAACATTGAGTCATAAAATATTAGCAGCCATTGACAATAATATTACTGATATGACATTCCCAGAAGACGTTTTTGGCAACGATGTCTGCCACATAATTATATGTATTGCGTCAGTTTGCAAAATTGCAACCATAATTTTCTAATTTTGGGGGGCTGTGGCACCACACTCGATGGGGAGGGGCGCGGCAGACGTATCTATTCAAACTTCTCTGATATCGACCTACAATTTGGAATATGTCTGCCAAATATATGCTGCCAGTTTGCAAAATTGCAACCATAATTTTCAAATTTTAGGGGGGCTGTGGCACCACACTCTACAGGGAGGGGCGTGGCAGACGTATCAATTTCAACTTCTCTGCTATCGAGCTACAATCCAGAATATGTCTGCCTCATATATTCTGTCAGTTTGCAAAATTGCAACCATAATTTTGAAATTTTGGGGGGCTGTGGCACCACACTCAACGGGGAGGGACGTGGCAGACGTATCGATTCCAACTTCTCTGATACCAAGCCACAATTTGGAATATGTCTGCCACATATATTCTTCAGGTTCAAAAAATCATTTTTTCTGAAATTTTGACCCCCCCCCAGCCCTTATTACATGAAGGGACAAGTTGAAGAGTGGCAGGTAAGTATTTTTATTACCTATTAAGTAATACAAAAGCTTTAGAACAAGTCTGCCGCATATATCTGGCGGTTCGTTTTTTAAAAATTTTCCCCAATTTTGTGGGCCTGCACCCCCTTCAGGGACAGGGTAGAGACCGGCAGATCGTATTTTTCCATTTACATTTTTGCAATTTCTGTGATGTTTGATACTTATATTTGTACAGTGGTCACCATGGGTATAAACTCAGTTTTGCTGAAACATACTTGGGAATCATTTTTTTTTTTAGAATTTCAACCAAAAAAACTTTTACATTTAAATTTATTACATTCTATAGTGAATTGTTTAAAATGGAATTCCTAATGAATGTTTCCATATTAATTTTTCAATATGATTTCAACCGGATTTTTTTGAGGTGCTGTATAATGAAGTTTGAAATGAAGAAGTTGAAAATAACAATTAAATTCAATTGATATCTAATGGAAAATATAATACTGTATAAAACACAAATGAAAAATAATAAAAATAAAACGGAAAATTAAAAATAGAAAGTCAATCAAAATCTTCCAAAATTGTGACTTAGTATCTGGGTTTTGGAGTTATTTTAAAATTGTAACAGGCGCACATGTTGAGAATAAAGTGGCCGCACAAGAGAATAATCTTGGTTTTGTTAGTAGCCCTGGATTGAAATCCAATCCATCTCCTTTTGAGATATTAAGAAATCATTTTTAGTTCTTCATTACTCAAAACTTTTAAAAATTTGTTCCAATTGGTCTGAGAAATGCTAGACAGCACACAAATCTAACCACTTGATCATGCAATTTCAGCATACAAGATGCTCGTATGGATTCTTATTTTTTTGAATAAAATCCATCCATACTTGATAATTTTTTACAAAGTAATGAGTTCAATTTAAAAAAAATAAAGTTAGCTCAAGTCCAGTGGTATAAGTACATAAATGAAGTAGATGCGATTAGTACATACTTACAACTACATTTTAACTAAGTATTAATTATTCGAGTTAGAAAAAAACATGTGTTTTTAAGATAAATACCTTACTTGAAATATTGGGTAAGTTTTTTTTAAAAAGAAAACAAAAACCTTTTTTTTTCTATGTAAGTAATTAGCCAAAAGCAGATCTTTTTCCACCTGCTGAGCTGGAGATTAATGCAACACATTTTTCCAAATTTTATGAACAACACCTTGGTACCACGATCTAAAAAATCAATTACCACAAATCAATCAATTGGGTACACAAATGAATCATAAATCACCATGCCTCAGGCTCAAAGGAATTTAATTTGACAATTTTTTTTTGCTTCTATTACCGAATCATTTGCATTCACTCGATAAGGGTAAGTCATTTAGAAGCTTGGTTAAATTGCAATAAAAGCAATTTGAAATAACCTAATTACTAATCTATACTTACTTGAGAAATATAAACAATGAAAAGTTGCTAAAATTTTGCAAACACAAAAATGATTATTAATTACGATAAATTGATCGAAAACTGTCTGCATAGAATACAATTTTGCAACAGTAAATGAAGAAACATGTTTCAAAAACATTGTAAGCTCCAGGTCAATTTTACTATTCGTGTTTTTACATCTTTGAGCCATCGTTCCTGGAAAGTTTATCAAAATCTGATGTAATGGTTCGTTTTGTCTATCCTAACAGCAACGATAAGAGGCACTTCTTTGATCAATTCATTTTCCTTATTTTTTTTATTTTTTTTGAAATGAGAAATTACTAAAAAGTCTGCAAGTATCCATTTTTAATTTTATGAATTTTGATCGACTTCGAGATGGTCAACAAAATACTTCAAAACAATCATGTCGCAAAAGTCAGTCAAAAGGTGATAGAGTGAGGTTAGGAATTATTGGTTATAGAAGGGGTTATAATAATTTTCGCCTAAGGTGGTGAAGATAATTTTCATTCCCTATAGAGTGAGATTTACCTGCCAGATAGATGGTTGAGTCGGACAGCTTTTTATGATTATACCAAATCACCGTATTATACACATCAAAATTACTATAATAGTGGTTTAAACAAGAATAAATAAATATCTCTTGCATGTCAATATTATTTATTTGTTGTAAAAAATACAATTAAGAGAAATCAATATAAAATACTTGCAGATATTTTATAGTTTAGAGGGAGACAGCTCCCTACTAGACAACTCGCGTTAATGAAGAGAAGCATCATAAAACATAAATTATGACAATAATCATTTTAAATTTTCATCTGAGAAGTTGATTTTTTTATTACAAAAAAAAACAATAAAAGAAAAAAGAAAAAAGAAAACAAAAGCAAAAAAAATGAAGATGGCAAAAGCCCGCCGTTTTAAATTACATGCTCCAATAAAGAGAAAACACATTAAAAAACTGAAAATGAAAAAAGATGACAAAAGTTCAGACTCCATAATTTTTTATTGTAGAATTATTTTATCTGAGAAAAAAAAGCAGCCTATTTGATTTGAAATTAACATGAAAAAAAAACCGACAAAAGCCCAATTTTTTAATACACTTTTTTTCTGTTTTGTTTATCTTTTGTTTTATTCATTAAACTAGATGATCTTGCGATATACCAACCTATCCTCCTCCGGCAAACCAAGACGTACGAGAACACATCTTGGAACTGATGAACTAACTTGATTGATTTTTTTGATTCGGAATTTGGACAACTTATGTACTTATATGAACCTGCAATTTAAAATGTTTTATTTATTTATTCATCCATTGTTATCGATTATTTCAATGTACTTACACTGTTGAGTCTTGCTATATACCTGTATTAGCCATAAAAGTTTTATCAGTCCAATGTTAACTTCCTGAAAGTACCATTCTGGCCGTATTTAT
Organism: Planococcus citri; assembly: GCF_950023065.1. Lineage (NCBI taxonomy): Eukaryota > Metazoa > Arthropoda > Insecta > Hemiptera > Pseudococcidae > Planococcus > Planococcus citri. The sequence goes on from NC_088681.1 coordinate 17,242,144, forward strand.
CATTTTTGCCATCTTTTCGGCATCTCTTCGATTCATCTGATACTAAATTACGATTTGTCTGGAACCAGTCGTAGTGATCCAAAATGCGATCTCTCCACATTTCTGTAAGAAATATTTTAAATTTCGATTTAAAATTAAAACAAGTCTTAGGGCCTGTATCACTCTATTCTTCAGGACTCGACACTCGGATAGACTGATTGATGAAATTTCAATAGATTCATTTTATTGACAACGACTAGAACTCCATGCTTGAATCATTATGTTTTCAATTTGCTAAATATAAATTTGACTAATCTATCCAATTTTCATTTTTTTTTCAATTTTATGCATGATTCGAACAATTCACTAATTTTTGATACTCACCGAATTAATTTTGTAATTTCATAATCACCTTGAAAATTAAATTCCAAAATGAGCTCTAGGTACTCATGTAAATGTTGGATATCTAAATTAAAAAGTAGGTATTTAATAAAAAAAACATAGCAAGTGTATTTATTTTCTTTTTAGAATAGTCGAAAAACCTTAAATAAAACTTTTGGCAAATATGTAAGTATTTCATCGCTTTCATTGATTTGATGATACGAGTACTTGAAAAACCATCATTCAACTTGGCAAATTTTATAGCAATCTTGATAAAAGTATGTATTACATTGCTCGGAGGCAATCTTATTTTTCATTTACTATCCAGCTATACGTTCATATTAACTTCACTTAGAAGTTTCGTCGTTTTTAGATTTATTTTTCTTTTCATTGTAGGTAACTCGTAGGTACCTAACTACCTATTACTTACTTATACTTACCAATCTAGCCATTAATTTAAAAAACGATTTTTAAAACACGTTTAGGTAAACATAAGCAGATGGTAACGTTGAATAAATATACGTGTATGGGCCAGCGATTTTCTAATTACTGCCTTGAAATTTTTCTTATTTTGTTCAAGGACAATTCAGTAAATCACTAAAGTCAAAATTTTTCGGACATAGGAACCAGAATGATAATTAGTATTTGATTTGAACATGTTCGGCATTCATATTCGTACCACGAGTATTAGTTTAATTAGTTCCGTCTGAATTGGGTGAGCATTGGATTTTCATGCATACTATATGATAGATATCTGTTCCCATGTGCCTGCCTAAGCAGCGTACTGCGTAGGCAATATTTGTTTACTTTTTATAAGTACTATAATGTCAATATTAGACGGTACACTGACCATGCATTTCTTGCAATGTTTGTAATTCGCCACCAAGATCGGCTGGTAAAACTTCCTTTGGTAACGTCTGCCATAAAGATTGGAGATCTTTGTGAACGCTTAACTACAAAAAAAAAAAAAAAAAAAGATGTGAATAACTAATTAGCACACAATTTTACAAGATATTTTCTATGTTGAATACGTTTGAAGTATAGGTACATTTCAAAAATTTATTAAAGCATGAATTTTGTGTCAAGATTCATACTTACTCTAGACATGACCTTTTTCGTTAAAAATGGTTTGATAATTTTCACAGCAGCTTCAACGAATGTTGGAGGATAGATTATATGCGTATGCTTTAAACGAATGGGGTAAGCTTTCTGAAAACAATGAGCTACATTATTTTTTCAAATCACTGAAATGTAAAGATAATATATCTATTTGGTTATACATTCCTACAAAAAAAGACTTTTGTTAGGTAACATGTTTTCAATACTTGGTTACCCCCACTCTACGAGTATAAGTATGTATATAGTCCAAGAGCTATACCACTGCGATTGGGCCGAAATAACTGAAAGCTGGGGATGGTCTCAAAAGTTAGTATACATACCCCTATTTTGAAAACACTTGGTCTGCCGATCCGCAGCTGCTGCTTCAAAGCTCAGTGAAAGCTCTAAAGTTCAAAATTTTTCTAAACTTTCATCTGAGAAAACTGATGGCTAAAATTGGTGCCGAATTATAGAATTTTTCACGCTGAATCCGAATATATCGGTCTGCCGACCCATAAGTGCCGCCAAAGCCCCACCAGACTGGGTCAGAAGGGGAGCAAATTTGAGAAATTTCATGTTTTTGGGCTAAATTCTCATAAAAAGCTACAAAATCGGGCTAAAAATTATTTTCATGCAGTTTAACGGAATGCTCTATATCTAAGATGATTTTCAGGCACCAAAATTTTTCAAAATTTTCATTTTTTGGGGGGGGTGGGGCGTGAGGGGAGTATTAATGAATTTAGCAAATATGGCCTTGTGATATATCAATGAAAAAATTGCTGAAAATTACACTCACAACAAAAAAATGAAGATTCGTTCATTTTTTGAATTTTTTCGAATTTTGATTTTTTGTGATGAGTTTATTTCATTGAGTGAAAGGGGGTTTTCAACTTTTTCAACAGATCGTAAAAATGGGGGTGAAATGGGTCAACTTTTACCTATCAAAATTTTTTTTCATGTTTTAAATCAAAAAATTGCATTTTTTCGCAAACTTTATATTTTTTAAAATCAACTTTGCAACATGTTACCATCCCAATTTTCTAATATGCTATTCAGCATGAAAAGTTGTCCATAATATATTTTTTTCAGAATTTTTGAGAGTCGGAACGATATGAAAACTATGTTTTGAAACTTTTTGAGCTAATTTTTTGTACTAAAAAAAGTGGCAACACTGATTTTTATGATATCACCACAAAGCCTTTCAAAACTCTTAACTATGGGAAAATGATCCATTTTGGTCTGTATCGCGGTTATCGAGTAATCCACTGCTGAAATGGATGATATTTTTGGTTCACTGAAAACTTTGACACCACCTGGCTGCCTTTAAAAATGGGCTAGAGGGCTGCGATTTGCGCAATTGGTCATCCCTTCGGTAGGTCTTTCCACAGGAAAAATTTCAAAAAAATCGACGAACCCCCTACTACTTCTTGGTCTAATTGACGTGGAATGACCCAACTTTAACCTTCGAGATACCCACACAAATAAATAAATAAAATAATTCTAATGAGAAATATGAAAAAGTTCGACGAATGATGCACTTTTCACAATGTTCACACTTACTTTGGCTAATTTGAAAACTTTTTTTAACATGGTGAGATCAAATTGAGCCAAATGCCCCAAGGTTCCATAACGAGCATAAATGACCACATGAATTCCAGTAAAATCTATTCCAGCTTTTTGCTGGATATCGAGAACCATGCCCATTCTTCTAAAGAAGTCCATCGGCTGGAACAGTGCTGCGTTTTCACTTCTGACGCCGTAGAGCATAATTCGTAATCCATCGGGAGTTAATTTGGGTAGTAACATCATAAACCTGTTGATAATTTGTTCAAAATTAATATTATCGAATACGTAAGTAGGTATTTTGATATGTAAGTCTAGGTATCTACGTACAAGGGCACTGGGCATTAATAACCAAAATTTGCAATGTGCATGAAAAAAATTCTCAAGTAAATTTCAAGAATAAAAAATAACTATTAGAGTTGATGTTGTTGGAGGGATCAATTGCACATATAAGATGTTAAGTAAATAGGCATTTCTCAAAATTGGGTGGTTTCTGGAAAAAATCATAGAACCATAGTTTCTAATAAAATGTGATGAAAATTTCAGTTTTTCAAGTCAATATTTCACATCCTAAAAAAAGGTTCAAAGTACTAAAATTGTTTTTCTTTTCAAATTTTTGGGTGTGTTTAAGGAGGAGGGAGGAGGAAAAAAATCTTCGATCCTCGATATCCATCTACAATATTTATTCTAATAGTCATAAAGACAATTTTTCAGTCGAGTTTTTTCATTTCGTTTGAATAACATTAAGTAGGTACCTACTTACTGCAAAAAGAGAGAGAAAATACGAAAGTAAAAAATATGCTTTCAAAATAGATTCATAATGAAATAAGTGAGCGAATAATAATTTTGTCAATTTTATAATTCTCTCGTTCCTACCTAATTGAAAAAATAAAAATGTGAAAAATTCAGTCTATAAATTTCTTGCCAACGTTTAGCTAGTTTCCCACAAAAAATTCTACCAGTAAGTTTTTCTCATAGTTGTTTGCACATTTTGAAAAAAAATCTGTACAGAAGAATGCAAAAAATCTACAGATTTTTTTACACATATAGGTATGTCATTGTAGGTTCTGGTTTAATAACCTTTCTCCGTCTCTCTCTCTCTCTCTCTATACACATACGCCCTCTCCTCTCGGGAAATTCCCAATCAACCCAAAACTTCACCACAGCCACTCGTAATTACATATTTATAGCCTAATAATACCTATCATTATACTTTGTAAATACTTACAAGTTGTCAAATACATTTGAATACAAATAAGCCTGGAAATCTTTAATTGAGAAAATTTCACCAAATATATGTTTTGCTTTGAAATAGCAATCAACTGCGGTTTTTGTTTTCTCGACATTGTTCTTTGTTAGTCGTAGAAACCCTTCGATCCAATAGTTGATTTCCTCTGCAAAAAAAAAAAAAATAAATAAATAATAAAACCGCAAATACCTACATATGGTTACATTATAATAAACCATTATTTCATAGGTGCTTATAAATCGTACATCTGTATAATTATGTAGGTATTATGTACACATAATAAACGTTTTTTTATCCTTGACATCGACATCTAACGTGATATGGTATTTACCTGTATTACTGCTTAAATTTTACTTTACTTATGGTGTTTAGCTGTTTGAATCATCAGTTGTGACGTAAAACATTACCTATGTTGGATTAAAAGCGGTATCTATTTGTTAAACTCTATTGCGTATGAAATAAGCTATGAAACTATTAATTTAGAAGAAATACGTGTTTTGACAATATCTCCATAGTTGGGTTTTCCTCTAAAATTTCATTCGTGTTTGGTTGACTATGTATTAGGTACTTCTATCTAAGTATGTGTTATAAATAATTATGAGTGTGGAGTATTAGGAAGCGTATGGGTATTAAAATTTGCGACAGCCTACCTACATCTTTTCATTTTTTGAAGAGTACCTCCACCTTCCACCTAACAGTTCCTATACGTCGTTTCTATGTATCTGAAATATATTGTTTTTCTTCAAATGAATCTACTTCATCATGTCGCAAAAAAATAGCTATCGAAGTACTCATGACATGATTGTACCTGAGTAGCTTATTACGGGTTTTAAAATTGTTTCAACTTTCGACTCTCGATACATTTATTGATAATTTACACAAGCATCCCATACGCGTTTCGCCTTTCGGCATCACCACACCTCAACAAAAATATGATTAGAAATTATCCAATTAAATATGTGATATGTGTACAATTATCCAATACGATTAATGTCACGATTAAAATAATTCATGGTATTCGAAAATGTGCCGACAGTCGAAAGTTGTAACAATTTTTAAATAGATAATATAGCGACATGAAAGTTTTATTCATTGGGTAGAAGTTTCATAATTGTTATCGGAATTCGTATTGAGTACTTATTGCAAAAAATAAATATATCCATGTTCTGAAAATTATTCCTCAAACAACAATCGCGAAAAGGAACTTTCTGTACATACTTACAAGGGAACCTCTTGAGGTGTCCGCCTCCGATTTGAACGGGACCGCGATTTTTGGAAAGAACATGTTCTAAAACACCCAAATCCAAATTTTCAGCTGCCCAAGTTCATTTTTCGATTTTTGGCGAATTTTTGAAAATCCAAAATTGACTATTTTGGTGATTTATGCTTTTTTTTATAAAGTACGTACTTGATCAGTAAAAATGTTCAAAATAAGTCCTCAACCTGATATTAATCACCCAAATCCAAATTTCGCCATTTCCAGCCTTTCTGGAGCCTCCAGCGCTATTTTTCCATTTCTCCAGAATTTTGGATTTGCTCCAGAAGGCGTGAATATGAAGTTGGGCAGCTAAAAATCGAGTAGTGTGTTATGCTCGATCTGTTTAACGAGTTTATCCACATTTGAGTCGATTTTGGGAGGGAAACCTCAAGAGTGGTTTTTTGACCAGCTTTTTTCATAATAAGAAATCCAAAAAAATCAAAATTTTACCGTTTGCGAGTAAATTTTTCGAAATTTGCACGAATCGCTGTATTTCGAACACAACAAACCCCCTGAGACCGAATTCCGCCATTTCCAGCCATTCTGGTGCCTCCAGCGCAATTTTTCCATTTCTCCAGAATTTTGGATTTGCTCCAGAAGGCGTGAATATGAAGTTGGGCAGCTAAAAATCGAGTTGTGTGTTATGCTCGATCTGTTTAACGAGTTTATCTACATTTGAGTCGATTTTGGGAGGGACACCTCAAGAGTGGTTTTTTGACCAGCTTTTTTCATAATAAAAATATCCAAAAATTAAAGGGAGGCCTAAGAAAGGCTGGAAATAGCGAAATTCGCTCTCCTGTGGTTAATTAATGACAAAATACAGCGATTTGCGCAAATTTCAAAAATTTTCTCACAAACGAGGAATTTTTGGTTTTTGGATATTTTTATTTTGAAAAAAAGCTGGTCAAAAAACCACTCTTGAGGTGTCCGCTCGAGAATCAGCTCAAATGTGGATAAATTCGTTGAACAGGTCGAGTATAACACACAACTCGATTTTTAGCTGCCCAACTTCATAGTCACGCCTTCTAGAGCAAATTCATAATTCTGGAGAAATTGAAAAATAGCGCTGGAAGCTCCAAAATGGCTGGAAATGGCGAAATTTGGATTTGGGGGGGGGGGGGGGGTTAAATATCAGTTTAAGGATATATTTTGAACATTTTTGCTGATCAAGTACGTACTTTTTGAAAAAAGGCATCAATCACCAAAATAGTCAATTTTGGATTTTCAAAAATTCGCCAAAAATCGAAAAATGAACTTGGGCAGCTGAAAATTTGGATTTGGGGGTTTTAGAACAGGCTCTTTCCAAAAATCGCGGCCTCGTTCAAATCGGAGGCGGACACCTCAAGAGAAATAGGCTTTTAAAGCCGACCGAAATTCAAATCAGAAAAAAAAAAAATTTTAAAAATTGATCAATGATGACATTTTTTAATCCTTTTGAAGAAATTTTGGCATTGTATTCTTCCTACGTAAGAAGAAAATTACCTACTTAAAATGTTCATTCCACAAAATTGGAGATGTGCCGTTACAGTGCAGTATGAGCAAATTTTTTGACCTTAAATATGGCATGATAAGAATAACATTACAGGTACATACATAGGTAGATATTTCTAATTGAAGTACTTTTACGAAAAAAATAAAATAAAATAATGGTCACTATAAAGACCACAATTGAAAATATGCCATTAGTTATATAAAATGTATTTAGGTGTAGGTAGGTAGAGGTACGCACAATCATGCGTGTTTTTTTAAATGAGTGAGAAATTTGTAAGACATGATTATTATACATTAATTACATAACAGGTAAATAATTGAACTTGAACTTGTTTTGTAATTGTTATTTGAGAATTTAAATTATTTTAACGATTCGAGAATTACTTAGATGCTAAGTACTTAATGTTAGTGCGTTTTGTGTACCTACTAAGTACATAATTTAAAAATACCGCGAATAGTACCATACAAAGTATGAATGACTATATTTATATAGCTCGTTCAACCGGCGTAATGATAACATTAACAAGAATGAAACATTGAAACTTGGATAAATGTATTATATGAAATGAAAATAGGTACCTAGTTTTAATGCAAATAATTGAGTACCTATCTCCGTCATTCTGCCTACAAATATAAGTAGGTATCTACGTAAAAAATGTGCATATTTGTTCTATAAAATAATATGTACCTACTGACAAAGGGACCTCTTGAGGTGTCCGCCTCCGATTTGAACGGGACCGCGATTTTTGGAAAGAACATGTTCTAAAACCCCCAAAACCAAATTTTCAGCTGCCCAAGTTCATTTTTCGATTTTTGGCGAATTTTTGAAAATCCAAAATTGACTATTTTGGTGATTTATGCTTTTTTTCAAATGTTCAAAATAAGTCCTAAACCTGATATTAACCACCCAAATCCAAATTTCGCCATTTCCAGCCATTCTGGAGCCTCCAGCGCTATTTTTCAATTTCTCCAGAATTATTAATTTGTTCCAGAAGGCGTTCATATGAAATTGGGCAGCTAAAAATCGAGTTGTGTGTTATACTCGATCTGTTTAACAAGTTTATCTACATTTGAGTCGGTTTTGGGAAGGAAACCTCAAGAGTGGTTTTTTGACCAGTTTTTTTCAAATGAAAAATCAAAAAAAATCATAAGATAACCAGTTGCGAGGAAATTTTCAAAATTTGCGCGAATCGCTGTATTTTGTCCACAACAAACCCTCTGACACCGAGTGCCGCCATTTCCAGCCATTCTGGAGCCTCCAGCGCGATTTTTCAATTTCTCCAGAATTTTCAATTTGCTCCAGAAGGCGTGAATATGATGTTGGGCGGCTAAAAATTGAGTTGTGTGTTACACTCGACCTGTTTAACGAATTTACCACATTTGAGCAGATTCCGGAGGGGACACCTCAAGAGTGGTTTTTTGACCAGCTGTTTTTCAAAATTAATCATCCAAAAATCAAATATTTCCCGTTTGCGAGAAAATATTCGAAATTTACGCGGATCGCTGTATTTCGTCATGAACTAACCCCAAGAGGGCGAATTTCGCCATTTCCTGCCATTCCGGAGCCTCCAGAACCACTTTTTAATTTCTCCAGCATTTTTAATTTACTCCAGAAGGCGTTAATTTGATGTTGGGTAGCTAAAAATCGACTTGTGTGTTATACTCGACCTGTTTAACGAATTTATTCACATTTGAGCCGATTCTAGAGGGGACACCTCAAGAGTGGGTTTTTGACCAGCTTTTTTGAATCGCTGTATTTTTCGTCATTAATCAAGCCCACGAGGGTGAATTTCCCCATTTCCAGCCTTTCTGGAGTCCCTGGAGAAATTGAAAAGTCGCGCTGGAGGCTCCAGAATTGCTGGAAATGGTGACAGTCGCCCTCGTGGGCTTAGTTCATGACAAAATACTGCGATTCGCGCAAATTTCGAAAATTTCCTCGTAAACGGGAAAATCTTGGTTTTTGTAAATTTTTATTTTGAAAAAAAGCTGGTCAAAAAACCTCTCTTGAGGTGTCTGCTCCAGAATCGACCGAAATGTGGATAAATTCGTTAAACAGGTCGAGAATGACACACAACTCGATTTTCAGCTGCCCAACTTCATATTCACGCCTTCTGGAGCAAATTCAAAATTCTGGAGAAATTGAAAAATAGCGCTGGAGGCTCCAGAATGGCTGGAAATGGCGAAATTTGGATTTGAGGGGGGGGGGTTAATATCGGTTTTAATACTTACTTTGAACATTTTTATTGATCAAGTACGTACTTTTTGAAAAAAAGCATAAATCACCAAAATAGTCAATTTTGGATTTTCAAAAATTCGCCAAAAATCGAAAAATGAACTTGAGCAGCTGAAAACTTGGTTTTGGGGGTTTTAGAACATGCTCTTTCCAAAAATCGCGGTCCCGTTCAAATCGGAGGATAGGCGGACACCTCAAGAGGTTCCCTTGTGAGCAGGTAATGCGGAATTTCATTTTATAAAAAATGCACAATAAATTTGAAATTTTATTGCAAACCTTCTTTTGATGCTGGTATACGGGGTAAATGAGGCTGCTTGACCATCCATTGTCTAATATGAGCGACATCGCGTCGAACTATCTCCGGCGTCATATTATATTCTTTGAATAAATTTTTCACTCCTTCCGGATCAGGGTCCGGTCCAGAAGACAGTACCACCATTTTTTATTTGGACTATTACTTTCCTAAATAAAATAATCCTATTAGTATAGGTATACACGTACGATACTTCGTACACACGAATCATAAACGAAAAGTAGGCTATTATTTAAGTTATTAGGTAAAACTAATCCAACTTTTTTTCAATCGACAATTCAGGAAAAATTTTCGAGTTCAGTCACATAAATGAGGAGTTGAGGTTCAGCATTCATGGTAGATTTGGAAAATTTCCTCAAATCATTAAGTACGTAATATTTTTCCTTTTAATAAAACGATAGCGAAGTTTTTTTATTTCAGTCGATCTATCTCCAAAAGAAATGATTAAGTAGGTAAGTAGGTGTGTTGGCTTTGTGCATTAATAAATTATTGATTTCATAAAAATCAATTTCATTTTTGACGAGAGATCTTTGGGTTTTTTCAGCAATGAAAATGAGGTAGATTGAAGTTTCGAATGGGTTTATTCATTCATCTGTCCATACATTACATATGGTTAATTCGCTGATAACCAATTTTTCAAATAGTTTAGATGAGGAGGTATCATTCTGAAGAGAGAACTCATCAAGGCTATAATGATTTATGATTGATCAAGTTTAAATTCCGTTCTGCATATAATTACAACTGTGAAAAACGCACGTGTTTTAAAAATATGTAATTTTATACGCCGACGCAAATCGTACCAAGAATTGAATTACGACGCGACGTAATTTATGTTTTTTAAAATCAAAACGCTGAATCCATACCTATGAGAATGTATTACCTTTGAATAGAAAAACTCGCAATGATCCTGAACTGTCGTAATAGTACCTACTTAATCCATCACCAACAATAGCAAAATGATTAGATACTCACTATTTGACACAAAACTAGTCGAATTTCTCGTGATTAACGAATAAAAAAAAATATTTTCAAAAATAAAAATTTGATCAGCTATTTAAAAAAATACACGAAAAATAATCGATTAAACGAAAACGTAGAAAATTCTTCAGCGTCGATACCGGATTTACGATAGCACTCGAGTATCACAGCTGGTTAAAATTTTCACTTTTTTTCTCAAATTATCAAAATGTCGAAAAACTAGATCCATCGAACTAATCACACGACTTTAACGCGAATAACCATTGTAATACGCGTACTAGTACATTGGCATCGCAATTAAAATTGTCAAATCATCGTATAACAATCCGTAAATTCGTAGCGATCAATTTTCTCGTCGAGATTTTTAAGTATCACTATCCGCGAAACACGCGCTAATAAAAATCTGCGTCTGCCAACTGGAATCTAGTTTACGGTTAATTCTATTTCGAGAGGGGGAAGAAGAAGGTACATGATTGAAAAACAAGATTCCCTTGAACTTGTGCGATTCGCATTAAAATTAAAATGCGCGCTGCTGTTCGTCGTCGTTCTTTAAAGACATGGCACGGACAGCGTGCAAATTTTTCTTGTCGCAAAATTTTACTCGTAGAGGTATTTCGATGTTTTTAAAGAGGAAACATTAAAATAATTAGCTTATATACAGTATACATTGCTTAGGAGGAAATGTGAATCTGTAAGTAATGTGTGTCGGCAAGACGGAAGGAAAACTATGGTAAAATAAGTACATTATATACCTAATGGAAACGCTAACTTTTGATTTTAAAATGGATTTTTTCAAAATCAGTAGGAAGCTTTTATTCACTAGACAGAATTGTGATGTAATGTAGGCGAATTATTAGCATTTAAAAAAACATTTTTACCTTGTCAAGATTTTTTTGCGGGAAATTATCGAGGATTACCCCCTGAATAATTCCTGAGAGTTACCATGCACCCTGTACCCCTCTTGCTAATTTTTTTATGGGGGGCTGAACCCCCCAAAATGGGTTTTTTGCAGTTTTCTCCTCAGGGGTTGATGTTACGTACTTTTTTGTTCTACGTCAAATTTCCGATCTAGTAATATATCAACTGTCCATCTACCCCAAGGGGGTGAGGCTAAAACCATTCAAATGAGAGGAGTTTTCTAAAAAACACAAAAAAGTTATCGGTGCGTAGGAGGGGTGAAATGTTCCCCGAGAGCGTTCGAGTTGACACTAGCATGAAAGGTAGGTACCATCGAGAAACTACCACGTGAAAAATTTCAGATCCACACCACCTCCCCTTTTATGGGGAACCCCCCTTTTTTGAAATTTCATTAACACTTTTCTCAGCCCCATTTCAACCGATTTCGAAAATAGTTTAGGATGTTATATACATATAAATGCGTATTATTAGATATCCCCACAAAAATTTTCAACTCCCTCCCCTCATATTTACCCCTCAAAATGGTGTTTTTTTCATTTTTTTATGCCTATTAAGAATGAAGATTGCGAGGTATAATTTTGGAAACACGTTTTTTGGATGTATTTTTGGCCCAAACATCATATACGCTATTATAAATTTTTGCTTTGATGCGCCGTGGTGAAAAATTGGAAGAATGTATCTTAGTGGTGGGGGGAGGGGTGAGGGGTGAAATGGGAATTTTGGGGAAAATAACTATTAATGAGTAAGGTATCGTTTTCATATGATTCGATACCGCTGAGCACGAATATGACTTCAGATTTTCTGCTACAGTCACCTATAGTTCTCTCCAGAGCCCCTCAGCCCCTCCTCAATTTTTACTATTTTTGAAATGAAGTTATTTTTATGACATTGGTTTCGTTTTCATATGATTCGATACCGCTGAGCACGAATACAACTTCAGATTTTCTGCTACAGTCACCTATAGTTCTCTCCAGAGCCCCTCCAGGGTGTCCACAAGCCTAGAAAACCTGGAAAAGTCAGGGAATTTCGTAATTTTCATGCAAAATCCCTGAAATTTTGAAAAAACGATCAATTGCAAATTTCAGATAAGGACCTGTTATGAAAGGAAACCATTATTTCCTACTTCTCGAACCATAAATTTTCAAAAGCTTTTGCCCTCGCTTCGCTCGGGCTTGTTTTCTTTTCTTTTTAAGCGGCCAGATAAACATTTCTAGATAATAAAAATCAAAGTTTTAAAGCCAAAAAATGAACTCACGAAAAAAACATCGTTTTTATGCATCTAAAAGTACACATTTACAAGAGCTTTCGCCCTCTTTTGAGCCTGTTCTATTTTCTTTTTCAAAATAATTTCCTTTCAAAAAGCATTATTCAAATTCTAAAATTTTAAAAGCCAAAAAAACCTAGTTACTCATTCTCACATGAAAAAACCTCGTTTTTATGCCTTTCGAAATGCAAATTTTCAGAAGCTTTCGCCCTCACTTCGCTCGACCTTGTTCTCTTTTTTTCAAAAATAGTTAACTTCCTTCAAAAAAACATCATTCCAATATTAAAATTTGAAAAATCAAAAAATAAACTCTTTTCATTTAAAAAAACCTCATTTTTTGGCATCTAGAAATGAAAATTTTCAAAAGTTCTCGCTTCGCTCGGGCCAATTTGTTTCTCAATTTTAAGATGAACAAATTTCACATTTTGATGCCTCCAAAAATCCATAAAAGAAAAGAAACATTTTCAAAAGTTATTTATTATAAATACAGTGGGTTCCGCTTAATGTGGGCGCGTTGGTCCAAGGCATGTTCCACTCTATTAAGCGAAAAACTCTAATAACCGATGCAGAAAAAAACTTCAAAATTCCAAATTTAATTGAAGTTTTATCACTTTTCGATGTTTTTTAAATGTGATTTCAATACTGTTTGTGTTTTTTAGTTATGGTTAATCTTTTAATACACTTTGAACACTTTTTTTTTTACGATTTTTATAAATTTTTACAAAAATTTCATCATCTCGTGCTAATTTTCATCAATTTTCATATTTTTTCATCCAATTTTTGTTAAATTTTGCTGAAATTCATGATTTTCTCCAACTTTTAAAGATTAGTCCACTCTATTAACCGAGTGCAATGCTCATTTTCACTATTATAAGTGATAAAACTTGCATGCAAAAAGATGCAAACGTTCCGTTCCAACCCATTTCAACTCTATTAAGCGAATTTCTCTATTAACCGATGACACATTAAGCGGAACTCACTGTATTGTAATCAATTGGCCAAACTTGATGCAGGTTTCATTTATTTATTTATTTATTTTCAAGTAAAAAAGTTAATAATCAAAGTTGAGCTGTTTTTCATATCCGAAGAAGTATCCAGTTCGAAGAGAAGCTTATAAAAAAAAAAATACACCCCCCAAAAATGTTTTTTTCTTCAACCAAAAGTATGGGGTAAGCATAGAATATTGAAAAAAATGGTCTGGAAAAATGGAAAAATTGGTCTGGAAAACCTGGAAAAGTCAGGAAAAATCATTTCCAGAAATGAGTGGACACCCTGCCTTCAGCCCCCCTCAATTTTCACTATTTTTGAAATGAAAGTTATTTTGAAAACATTGGTTTCGTTTTCATATGATTCGATACCGCTGAGCACGATTACGACTTCACATTTTCTGCTACAGTCACCTATAGTTCTCTCCAGAGCCCCTCAGCCCCCTCAATCTTCACTATTTTTGAAATAAAGTTATTTTGATGACATTGGTGTCGTTTTCATAAATGATTCCACACCGCTGAGCATGAATACGACTTCACATTTTCTGCTACAGTCACCAATAGTTCTCTCCAGACGCCATTTTGAGGGGAAAATGAGGGGGGGTGAAAATTTTTATGGGGATACGTCTTATGGATGTTCACAACATACCAAAAAATTAAAAAAATCGGTTCACATGGAGCTGAGAAAGAAATTTCCATTGTAATTTCAGAAAAGGGTGGGGGGGTCTCGAAACGGGGGGGGGGTCCGAGGGTCTGAAACTTTCGTGACGGAAGGTGCTCAAGGGTACTCACCTTCCATGCAAATATCAACCCTGAAGCTCTCGGGGGGCAAATTCGCCATACTTATCCATCTATAGCCTTTTACAGGAAGGGCGTTTGAAGTTTTGAGTCTATGTATCAAACGATCTAAAATTTGTAGGTCCTTGAAACTTGCACCACTTTTGGCCCCCATGAGTGCCAACATAACCCGGTATTCTTTTCAGAATCATCACATTCAAGGTTGCCAAGTCCAATAATCGAAATTTCCCAAAATCAATTATAATAATTCGTCTATACCTACTTAAGCACATAACGATCTTGTATCCATCTTCACATGCTAACTTCAGAAAACAACAAATAAGTACATAAGTAATTCATCGCACCATTATAATATTCGATTTACCTACGCAGAATTTTAACCAAAATATGAAAAATTAAACGAGGCAATCACAGCATAATACGAACATTTGAACGCGAGTCATTATACGAATTAGTTAAGCGAGTAACGCATCGCCCGTAGTCGTTATCCCACAACGATTTCATTCTTAATTAATATTTCTCAAATTACTCTCACGTAGGTAATCATAATCAAACAAGCCATGGAATATATGGCTGCTTTTAATCATTGACACGTGAGGTAACGTTTTAATAATGGATAAATTTTATAAAAAGATTTAAAGAGAAACGTTTTTTAGTGCCGATTCTCTCAATGACCTTTGTTAATTCCTTGTTCCTGGATAAGTGTAAAGATTATAGTAACGATTCTCACTAAACACTTTGTATAGGTATATTGAAAAAAAACTCAAGGTAAAATGATAAAACCAGTTTTTTTTATCGTATTTATTTAATATATTCAATACTTTCGAACAATTTTATTTAAAAAAATTCTGACGTCGCACCTGTGATAGGTGACGAATGAAGAGAAATAGGTATATTATTCCTTTATTTCGACGTTGATAGTGTACAACTGTACATCTGTTTAATTTATTTATATATGTAGTTTCAACATTTAAAAGAAAATTCATTTTGGAACAAATTAAGTTAGGTATTTTTAATATGCTGTTATAACGTCAGTTGATTATTTTGAGACTTTTTAACCGTATTACATAAATTGCATGTACGAATAAGCAAAATCATACGTCTTCATAGGTGCATACTGCATATGTAAGTAGATAGATATGTACTATGGATAGGTGGCGATATTACACTTATTAGGTACCTTCTACCTTCATAGTACATACATACAACTACAAACTACGTATCTACGTGATTTTAAAGAGAGAAAAAAATCAAACTTATTCATACAGTACTCGTAGGTAATATCAGTAACAACAGTAAAATGTGTATGTACTAGGTAGTAGGTAGAAGTAATGCACAAGGTATAATTAATGTAATAATACCGCATTACATAATATTGTCAAAGTAAGTAGAAATCCACATGTCATGACAATGTAGACGCCTAATTATTCACGTAAGTACATACTTACTTAGGTAGGTACACCTTATTTGTATTTTCCACTCATTTTGTATTATTATACTTGGTGAAAATTAAAAAATTATCCCTCCTCTAGGCTTGGTTGTAAATCAAATAAAATGTTTAAGATGGAAATGGAACAAGAAGAAAATAATTCGTGACATTGATTATTTCGATTAAAGCCTGTTCGATATGCGGAATCATATTCGAAATGTTCATCCGGTTCAAATTCAGTTACTTTTTGTAGTGGCATTCTGAAAAAAAAAAAGGTTATAATTAAATTGGTTAGGTAGGTACCTATTAAAAAAGCATTCTTTCAATCGAATAATATAATAGAGCGGGCTAAGAGCGGGCAAATAGCAGGTTTGAAAAGGAAAAAATTGACACATAAATTTTTTCTTCGGAAATGTGTTAAGATGAACCCCCTGAACTACAAAAAAAATCGCACCTTCTACCCCTGGAGCTAACTTTTTTAGGAGGCTGAAAGTGAAACCGGTTCCGATTCACGTTTTTTTGCGATTTACTCCGAAAGTATTATAGTCCGGCATATGACAATAGGAGTAATTGCACCCCCCCGCCGATCCTCCGGGACAACATTTTTCTTAAAGGGGACATCCTAAGGAACATTTTAATGCAAAGTTGCCAAAAAAAAAGTTGGCCTTACTTACAAAATGGCAGCCATTTTGATTGACAGGTCAGCCGAAATCGCAGATTTTGCGTTTTAACATAGGACTTGCACAAACTTTTTCAAACTTTACAAAGGTAGATCGAAAGATCATGCAAAAATTTATCACCTGTCCAAATTTCAAGTGCTAAAGTGCGTTTTTTGATTTTTGGTGAATTTTTGAAAATCGAATTTAGGCCAAAAATGAGGGAAAAAATCAAAATTTTACCAAATTGACCAAGAAAGCTGAAATTTGGGGTATACCCTATTTTCGACATGCCAAATCGATTGGAAACGGTTTCAACCCGTTTTTAGCAGTTCTGGAGCCTCCAGCAGATTTTTGAAACTCGAAATTCCCACAAAATTCCATCAAATTGGAGTTGTAAAGCTACAATTCATTCTAAAAACTAGTTTCAATACGCTACGAAGTACTGCAGGTGAATTTCAAGTTGTTTTGGAGCCTCCAGCGACTTTTTGAAAATTCCTGAAGCCTCCAGCAGATTTTTGAAACTTTAAATTTTCACAAAATTTCATCAAATAGAGATGGAAAGCTGACATTTACTCTACACTCCAATTTTAACACTCTCTGAAAACGACTTCTGGTGGATTTCAAGTCATTTTAGGGCCTCCAGCGACTTTTTGGAAAATTACTGGAGCCTCCATCAGATTTTTGAATCTTTTAAATTTTCACAAAATTTCATCAAATAAAGAGTGATATTCCAAAACTCGCTTTGTCCATTTTCACAACTTTTCAGGAAAGAGGAAAAACAGTTTTCCTTTAAACGGGTAAATTGGCTTTTTAGGTGAGTTTAGCACTTTATTTGGGTGGATTTATGATGTAGGAGTGTAGGTATACACTTCATCCACTAAATACTGTTGAAAAAAATTTCAATAAAAATGGACAAAGCACGTTTTGGAACATTATTATTTTTTTAATTTTTAGTGAATTGGCTATTTAGGTGAGTTTAACACCTCATTTTGGTAGGTTGATGATGTAGGAATGTGAGTTAATACTTCATCTACCAGGTACTGCTGAAAACCCAACTTTGATAAAAATGGACAAAGCGAGTTTTGGAATATCACTCTTCAAATGGAGATGGAAAGCTGAAATTTGCTCCACACTCCAATTTCAACACCCTCTGAAGACGACTTCAGGTGGGTTCAAGTCATTTTAGGGCCTCCAGCGACTTTTTGGAAAATTACTGGAGCCTCCAGTAGATTTTTGAAACTTGAAATTTCCCCAACATTAATTTATCAAATGGAGTTGGCAAGCTGAAATTTACTTCGCAGACTACATGGTGGTTTCAAATGGTTTTGAAGCTTCCAGCAACTTTTAGGAAATTTTAATTTTCCAAAAAAACGTCGTACAACCTTTCAAAAAGTTGCTGGAGGCTCCAAAAAGACTTGAAATTCATCAGCAGTCAACTTCGTAGCGTATTGAAATTAGTGTGCAGAACGAATTTCGACTCTCCATCTTGGTTTGATAACATTTTGGGGAAATTTCAAGTTTCAAAAATCTACTGGAGGCTCCAGTAATTTTCATAAAAGTCGTTGAAGGCTCTAAAATGACTTGAAATCCACCAGAAGTCGTTTTCAGAGAGTGTTAAAATTGGAGTGTAGAGTAAATGTCAGCTTTCCATCTCTATTTGATGAAATTTTGTGAAAATTTAAAGTTTCAAAAATCTGCTGGAGGCTTCAGGAATTTTCAAAAAGTCGCTGGAGGCTCCAAAACAACTTGAAATTCACCTGCAGTACTTCGTAGCGTATTGAAACTAGTTTTTAGAATGAATTGTAGCTTTACAACTCCAATTTGATGGAATTTTGTGGGAATTTCGAGTTTCAAAAATCTGCTGGAGGCTCCAGAACTGCTAAAAACGGGTTGAAACCGTTTCCAATCGATTTGGCATGTCAAAAATAGGGTATACCCCAAATTTCAGCTTTCTTGGTCAATTTGGTAAAATTTTGATTTTTCCCCTCATTTTTGGCCTAAATTCGATTTTCAAAAATTCACCAAAAATCAAAAAACGCACTTTAGCACTTGAAATTTGGACAGGTGATAAATTTTTGCATGATCTTTCGATCTACCTTTGTAAAGTTTGAAAAAGTTTGTGCAAGTCCTATGTTAAAACGCAAAATCTGCGATTTCGGCTGACCTGTCAATCAAAATGGCTGCCATTTTGTAAGTAAGGCCAACTTTTTTTTTGGCAACTTTGCATTAAAATGTTCCTTAGGATGTCCCCTTTAAGAAAAATGTTGTCCCGGAGGATCGGCGGGGGGGTGCAATTACTCCTATTGTCATATGCCGGACTATTAGGTTTACGATAAAAAGTACCATGACAAAAAATGTTCCCCTTCAAATTCTCGACAATTTGATACTACGCTCGATACCCATCCCTCAAAAGGGGTGTCTGAAAAAAAGGGTGGAATGCGTAGGTGTTTCAAAAAAGGTCAGTCCAATAAATTGATGGAAGTTACCACTTTATATCATTCGTTTTCGCTCAAATTTTTTTCACAAAGTCTACTCACTCGGCTACGTATTAATTACACCACCATAGATTGGTCTTCAAACCTCCCCGTGGGTTGGTGGGGGTGCTTAATTTTTCAAGTATCACACAACTGAATCATATATTTGAAAAACGAATCTGGACATGCGATATATCGAATAGTATGTTTTCGAGGTCGCTGAATACGAATATCAACTTATTTTTTGGGTCCAATTCTGAGCCCCTCTGGGCCCCAAAAAGGGGGTTAAATTTTTGAAAAATCGTGAAAAGTCGAGTGATATGTCGAATGGTATGTTTTCGAGGTCGCTGAATACGAATATGAACTTACTTTTTGGGTCCCACCCCCCAACGTCCTTCTGTGCCCCAACAAGGGGGCTGAAATATCAAAAAATTATCTAAAAGTCGAGTGATATATCGAATGGTATGTTTTCGAGGTCGCTGAGTACGAATATGAACTTATTTTTTGGGTCCAGATCCTCAAAGCTCCTCTGTGCCGCAAAAAGGGGGTTAAAATTTTGAAAAATCGTGAAAAGTCGAGTGATATATCGAATAGTATGTTTTCGAGGTCGATGAGTACGAATATGGACTTATTATTTGGGTCCCATCCCCCTGGTCCTTCTGTGCCCATTTCTTTGCAAAATGAGCGTTCAAACTTTTTAAATAGCGATCCCGATAACACCGCCTTGGTAATGCCTCTACCTCTACCCTCCTCCCTCCGAAACCTACTCCAATCAGTGTTTTTGAGATGAATTTTCAGAATTATTTCTAAAATGATGGTGCGAATCTTCAAAGAAAAAGATCACACCATGTTTTGTCGTTAATTTTTTTGGGACAGGGATTCTAAAAATTTGTGTTCAGCAATCTTGAAAACATACTATTCGATATATTCGTATACACGATTTTCAGCCACTTATCAAAATTTTATCCTATTTAGAAGGGCGTAAATGGGGTTTGAAGAACTGTAATCAGAAAATAAATTCATATTCGTATTCAGCGACCTCGAAAACATACCATTCGATATATCACTCGACTTTTTGATGATTTTTTGAAATTTTAGCCCCTTTGTTGGGGCACAGAAGGACGTTGGGGGGTGGGACCAAAAAAATAAGTTCGTATTCGTACTCAGCGACCTCGAAAACATACCATTCGATATATCACTCGACTTTTCACGATTTTTTAAAATTTTAACCCTCTTTTTGGGGCACCGAGAGGGGCTTTGAGGAACTGAACCCAAAAAATAAGTTGATATTCGTATTCAGCGACCTCGAAAACATACTATTCGATATATCGCATGTCCAGATTCGTTTTTCAAATATATGATTCAGTTGTGTGATACTTGAAAAATTATGCACCCCCCACCAACCCCCGGGGAGGATTGAAGACCAATCAATGGTGGTGTAATTAATAGTTGAGTGAGTAGACTTTGTGAAAAAAATTTGAACGAAAACGAATGATATAAAGTGGTAACTTTCATCAAATTAATGAACTGACCTTTTTTGAAACACCTACTCTTTCCATCCCTTTTTTCAGACACCCCTCTTGAGGGA
Source organism: Planococcus citri (assembly GCF_950023065.1). Classification (NCBI taxonomy): domain Eukaryota; kingdom Metazoa; phylum Arthropoda; class Insecta; order Hemiptera; family Pseudococcidae; genus Planococcus; species Planococcus citri. The sequence goes on from NC_088681.1 coordinate 17,262,803, forward strand.
TGGGTATCGAGCGTAGTATCAAATTGTCGAGAATTTGAAGGGGAACATTTTTTGTCATGGTACTTTTTATCGTAAACCTAATATTTTCGGAGTAAATCGCAAAAAACGTGAATCGGAACCGGTTTCAGTCCCCTAAAAAAGTTAGCTCCAGGGGTAGAAAGTGCGGTTTTTTTTGGTAGTTCAGGGGTTTTATCTGAACACATTTCCGAAGAAAACATTTATGTGCCAATTTTTTCCTTATCGCCCTTGCTTTTTTACGTTATTTTCCTGTTCTAAAAAAAGAACAATAACAAATTACAAGGTAGGAAAACACAAATAGGTAGGTAACTATAGATATATTTTTATGTTGATTGTATCCGGTACTTCAAACCTTATCTAAATTGTACAGACCCTTATATTTTTAATTTCATCTCAAGCTACCATATGAATGGGTATACCGATTACCTATTCCATTTATTTTAGTGCCTTTGTAGAATTTAAAAAATACATGTAAAAAAATATGTAATGCTATTACCATGTACTAAGTGATAAAATAATAAAAATATCAATTACACATTGTAAATATAGGTTCATCGAACGAGTTTTCAATGACGCATTGGCTTTTTTTCGATGTAGTGACGAGGTCATAAGCGATGCCTCTAGCAGCTGTAGCTGTTGTACTTACTCGTAATAATATTCCAACTGGACAAATATGCTAAAATACGTACAAATTACATATTTACGTATGTACGTTCATTTTTATACCCATAGTACATAGGTACTTAGACAATAGGTTTACCTATATACCTACTATTTTTACTCGCTCGTTGTGATTTTTTTTTTGTTTACACGAACAATACCTAACATTAAAATCATATCCAACATAAATAAAGTATGAAAAATTACGTACTTACTTTAAAAGTAATTTAATGATAGCTTCTAGGAAACCGTCGTTTTCAGGTAACAACTGCGTAACTTCGCAAAGTGATCGTAATATACAAGCTCGACCATTGTATCCGTATCTAGAAATCATCCCGAAAATTTAAAATAGGTAATTTCGAAATATAGGTAGTAACAATTCAATTGATACAACAGTCAAGTTATGAAGTTATACTTACTTATTGATAAAAACTTCAAATTTTTTGTACAAAGCAGAACGTTTCTTTCTCATTAACACCGGAGGTGAATATCCGTATAAATTCTTATCATAATCTTGTACATTTTCCGGTAAGTCGTACGTCAATGACCAGTTAATAGCTTCGGTAAATATATCGGAATCGGGAGTAAGTAATTTCACAGTGACACAAAGGGCCACCTAGAAAATATACATACAGTATCGAATGAGCATAAATTTTTTGAAAAATAATTCTCCAATAGGCTACGTAGGCTTACGCATAATGAGTACGTGTATACCTAGACCAATATTTGTATGATGTTTTTTTTTTACTCACTGTAAATGTACTTCCTTCGGGAAAGATGGCATAACGCTTTTTGCGCACGTGTTCGTTCCATAATTCGTCACCGGAATGTGTAATACTCGTATTTTCTGTAGAATAAATCAAGTCATATTTCAAACAAAAGCACGGTAATAAGATTCCTGAAAATAACACTAATATCAATGATGCTAGCATCACAAGTTCAATATCAACTGAGAATGCGTGATTTCGAATGGTAAATCGTTTTTATTTTTCAACTTTTTACCAGGTTTGAGATTTTTTCACACGTGTATGTAAAATTAAACGTTCTAGTTTTGTGGGTAAGAAAATAAAAACGGAATCTGGTTAGATCGACAAGACATTGAAGAAAGACAGACGCGCAAGATTATTTGGTTGAGGAAGAGGGTGAGTAACTCTTCCAGAGACTTCAAGAATGTAAAAACTAGATCAAAAACATTTTCAACTAAAAAAAATCAGTTTTTGGTGAAAAGATGCTATGAGGTAAGTTGAATGAAGATGAATCCGGTCAGGTGGAAGATGAATTTGATGAGTGATTGATATATTTTTTCTATGAATTTTCTTCCTATACAGGGTGTCTACCAGGTAGTGAAAGTAGTGAAAAAGTAGTGATTGATTTTCAGCAATTTTGCTTAAAAGGTAGTGAAAAATGAAAAAAAGCGGAAAACTTGATTTTCCACACAAGAAAATTTTTGTAAAAATGGCTCGTTTTAGTTGACTTTTTTAGAACTTGAATTACCTATGGGCTATTTGCTCTTCTTTTTCGATATAAAAAACTTATTTTTCAAATTCAAGAAATGTTTGAAGTTTCAATCAGAAAAATACTCCCTTATACTCGTACCTCCATTAAAAAAACTTTTTTTTCCCTTCATGAAACATGAATTTTTGAACGCCTTTTTGGCTTCGCTTCACTCGGGCTCGTTTGTTTTTTTTTTCAAATTAGATTTTTCTTTTTGAATAATCATTCAAGTTTTAAAATTTTAAAGCAAAAATAATAAACTTCTTCATTCATCACCCAAGAAAACAATGTTTTTATACCCCTCGAAATACTAATTTTCGATAGCTTTTTCGAAAAATTGGTAGGTATATTTTTTACGAAAAGTTGTTTAAATTTTCCATTATTTTTTTGGAATTTTTTATTTTGAAAAAAGTTCTTCATTCGCCCAATTTTATTACAGTAACAAGAACCTTGAAGGTGAAAACAAAATCAAAAATTGAAATGATGAAATTATATATTCTCGACATCCGATTGCTTGAAAAAAATCTTGGGATGTTTGAAGACATTGAAAAATCGAAAAAATTTTAATGTAAAATTTTGCCTCGTCCACCTCCTCCCCTTCTTAAAAAATCCCAAGTGTTTAAAAAATTACTGCTAAAGTCCTGCTTTTTATTTTGAAATTTTGTTGGACTAGAGACCCTGAAAAATCACTACTAATGTTAATTTTTCGAGTTCGCTCATTTTGTATTTTTAACATGTAGGTAGGTACCTACGTACACATGAAAAATTGTAAAAACGTGAATAAATGTAGCTTGAATTGATTTCAAATTGATGAAAACGTGTAGGTAACTTACTCTAATGTAAAAAAATACAAAATTCCAACCAGGAAAAAAATGAAAAATCGTTCTTTGGGGGGGGGGGGAAATAGTTGAAAATATTTTGGAAGGCAGTGAATTTTTTTTTTTTTGAAAGGTAGTGAAAAGGTAGTGATTTTTGGTCAAAAAATTCCGGTAGACACCCTGCTATAGTTATACTCACCAATATACCAAAATTAAATATCACCTTTGAATTGCAACATGTCATATTTTTTGATTCAACTAGGTACCTACCTCAGAACTCTTGATAAATCTTCTTTCTAGGCTATATTCTCAAGAGAGACTTTCGATGGATATTGTCTGTAAGTCTGTAATTCAACGTCTTACTGTGTTTTTTGAAAAATATAATTGATTTTATTTTTATCAAATTAGGTACTTGCATGATATTTTAACACACTTCTTGGAATCATACAGTAGCTCTCTCAACCTGAAAGACCTCCATCCTACCAAATTTTGAGCTCAATAAAATTTTCCGCTGGTACTCAAAAATCCAATTTTCCAATTTTTCGTAATTTCGATATTTTGGGAACCCCCCGAAAACTAGGAACCTGCGATTTGCGCCAAACGAAACGTCTTGAGGTATATATTCGATTATCCAGATGAAAAAGTTTAATTAAGCTTACCAAATATTCGTAATTTTGAACCCTTTTTTTAGAGCCCCCAACTTTAGGCACCCCTAAAAAAGGGGTTCATGCATATTTTTTCAAATAAATTATAGAATTTACATTTTGAAACACACTAGCAAAAGCTCGATAATTTTTCATTTGATTTTTCCTGTAACTTTCAAAATTGAGCAATTTTGGGTCAAATTCTGAGATTTTATTTCATTGAAGATCCTGATAACGTGATTTTAACATCATTTCGAAGAGTAAAATCTAGGAATTTTTGACCCAGAATTATCGAGCTCTTGCTTGTGTGTTTCAAATGTGAATTCTATAATTTATTTGAAAAAATATGCATGAACGCCTTTTTTAGGGGTGCCTAAAGTGGGGGCTCTAAAAATGGGGTTCAAAATTACGAATATTGGGTAAGCTTAATTAAACTTTTTCATCTGGATAATCGAATACATGCCTCAAGATGTTTCGTTTGGCGCAAATCGCAGGTTCCTAGTTTTCCAGGGGTTCCCAAAATATCGAAATTACGAAAAATTGAATTTTTGAGTACCAGCGAAAACTTTTATTGAGCTCAAAATTTGGTAGGATGGAGGTCTCTCAGGTACTAATAAACCGTAAAAAGCTTTTTAGCGGGGTTCAAAGGGGTAGGTTTAAAATGGTGGTTTCAAAATTTTCAAAAAATCAACCCCTTCTCAATTTCTGCCACCGAGGGTCGAAAATAAGAAAATCACCTCGCATAACGTTTATCGGGCTCGAACAGATGTTTTACGCTAAAAAAAGTTTTTGAAAATAATATTCAGTGGTTCCTAAAATTCTTGTTTTATTCACAACTTTGGGAACCCCTGGAGCCCAAAAAGTGGTCATTTTGGGTTAACTAACCACGGAGTCGTCGTATGTGGGGCATTTATCGCAACATTCTAAGAGTGGTTCAGTCGAAAACTGTCCGGGCCCAAAAAATGGCCTTATCGCAACTCCTCCTTTAGAGAGTAGGTTATAATCCAACCTATATACCCATGTCATTAATGACAACACATTCTGGCGAGCAAAAAGTTACACGCAGAAATTCCCCATATTTAATTAAGAATTGCTGCCGGAGAATGAATTTAAAAAGAAACATGAGCAAAAAGTTGCAGGCAGAGATTCCCCATATTTAATGAAGAATTGCTGCCGGAGAATGAATTTAAAAAGAAACATATCACCTAAAAAATTTCAAATGGCAAATATCTAGTTTGAAAGTATGTGCGTCAGTGATAAATTGGCACGAAACTTCTCTGAGAGAAAAATACGTGTACATGTTCGTACCTACTCGTACATCTAATACTAGTAGTTGAAATTAATATCGATGCTTTTCAAGATAATTTCCCAAGTTCTTTACTGAACCAAGATTCAAAACCCAAACCGAACTCTATTTGACTTAAAATTATCAACACAACCCTCTTTCAAACTTCACAATATATTGCACGTATACACACAAATAGGTACCTACTTACCCCTTCGCATCTCTCGCGTAAAATATGAATTCAAATCTGATGTATGACTGACGTTTCATGCATTGATAAATAAGTAGGTACACACAGGTAAATGCTTCAGTTAGACAGATTTTTTAAAAATTTTTATCTTATGAAAAAATGAGCGATAAATACATATTTACAACGCATTAAATGACAATTAAAATGGAACTGTTGTAGGATAACCTTGTTCGGTGAGAAAAAATAAAATATACCTATTAAAATCTTGGACAATTGCTTAAGATTAAAATTCACAAAATGATAAGGCTGTGCGATTTCATCTTATGACGCATGCGTCATTGTAGTAATTTTTTGTATTTTCGCATTCGTCTAGTATAAAATCGTACTCGTCAACTGGCTCATACCATCCTTCCGGCAATGTTGGGTATCTATTAAGAAAAAAAAAAAAGTGAAAAGAAAACTAAACCATGCTTAGAAAAACCGGCTTTCATTATAAGTAGGTAGGTAGGTGGTACGGTGATAACAGACTACTTACGAAAAAACCAAGTGCACAATTTCTTCAATAAACGAGTTTTGAATACGTGCATTCGATGGTGATCTCAATCGATCTTTAGATCGGCACAGTAGGTTTTTAAGGCAAGATTTACCATCGATATTTAATCTGGAATTATTTATTAAGTACTTTGAGATATTTATTTAACAATCAAAAAAGTCGCTAAGCATCTCCTCGTGCAAAATTACCAACATTTTATTTTGTACTCACTGATTTAACATGTACTCGATTTTGGGATAGAGTGATCGTTTTTCTCTTCGATTTGCTTTCGTTTTCATTTTTTCGTCAAAGATTAACTTATCCAAATCAACTGGCACATCCCAATTGGTTCCCAACGTGGCACCTACGGTGAACATGTTTTCAGTTCCTAATGCAGCCATTAAGTAACAATACACGAGCTAAAAACAAGTAGTTTATTGTTACTCGTAGATAGAGGATGAGTACCTAGGTATATTACGTAATTCGAGTAGGTAAGTGTCATGACTCGAATCATTTTGAGGCTTTTAAAAAACTATTTGAATATTTCAAAACCATTTTCAAATTTTACTATTTGCAGGGATTGTACTCGGTTACTTTTTAAGTAACCAAGTTACTAAAGTTACTAATAGTAACTTTTGGTTACTTTTTTGAAATGTTGGTTACTAAAAGTTACTTTTTCCAAGTTATTTCGCAAATTTCCTTTTTTTTTTCAAAATATTTCAAAATTTCGACAGGTATTATTATTTTGAATTTTTCAATGGTTTATAGTGGATTTTCTCCTGTTTTGATTGGTTACTAAAAGATACTATTTCCAAGTTATTTCACAAATTTCCTTTTTTTTTCAAAATATTTCAAAATTTCGACAGGTATTATTATTTTGAATTTCTCAATGGTTTATAGTGGATTTTCTCCTGTTTTGATTAATTTTAACATCTTGAATTTTGGTGGTGATTTTTTTCCAAAATGAGTTGCCATGATTTTGTTCTGAATTTTGATGATTTTTTTCGCCTCAATTTTTTCCCAATTTTATCACCTTGAATTCTCGTTGATTTTTTCATAAAAAATTTTACCTCGAGCTTGTGTGATTTTATTGCTCAAATAGTCGGGATTTCTCCTTATTTAGGTTCGATGGCTTTTTTGGAATTTTGTGAGTTTTTTTCTTCGTCGATTTGGTGAGTTTTCTTTTGCTAATTTTTGTAGATTTTCCCCTATTCTGACGAGTATGATTTTTTCGAATTTTCGCAAGTTCTCTTTTTTGAAGTTTTTCGATGATTTTCTCGGAATTTCCATTTTTTTTCTCATTTTAAGTTTTGGCGAAGTTTACAGTTTTAACAGACTTTTTCAACTTTGAATTTTCACGATTCTACATATAGTTTCGTGTTCTATAGATTGTGGTCATATTTTTGTCTAAATTTTGACTGCATTTTTTTTTTTATTTTAACAGTTTTTTTTTGAGTTTTGTGCTTTAAGAAAACGAAGCGATTTTTTTGCTCACATTTTTGTGGAATTGTGATTTTTCTTCTTCTAAAAATCGCGATTTCCTTTAAATTTTGATCTTTTTTTTTCGAGAAGGGAGGGAAGCTTCTTCAAAATTTGATGACTTTGTTTTTTTTTTTATTTTTACTTTTTGTAGCGGATTTTTCTGCATCTTTATATCTTTGATTCGTTGATCCCTCTATCTCTCTTCGTCTAAATTTTTTCGATTAATTTCCGAATTTATACCTAATTTTAATTCTCGAGAGTTCTCTGTTCTGAATTCTTAATGATTTTTGCCGAACTGGATTTTTGAAAGTTTTCCATTTATTTTTCATCATTTCCATAATTTTGTTTTGAATTTTATCGATTCGTTTTTCTATCTGAATTTTTGTTCTTAATTTCGGCGAAATGTTTCTTCTTGAAATTTCGAGATTTTAAAAAAAATTGTCTCCTAATTTTTCCCCAAATTTTAGTAATTTTTTTTTGCTTACATTTTTGTGGATTTCCTCTGTTTTTACAAATTTTTTTCGAGTTTTTGAGAGTTTTTTCGGACTTTGAGACGTGATGGCTGTATTTAGAATTTTTTTTGAGGATTTTTTGATTTTTTTCAAATTTTATTTTTTTGAATTCTCATGGATTTTATTTTTCAATTTTTCGACGATTTTCGCAGAATTTTTCAAAAATGGTTTTTATTTGAATTTTGATGATTTTTTTGTGTTTTTTAAAAAAGCTGATATCAAAATTTTCGTTAGGGCTTACGTTTTTTTTTTTTTTTTGTAATCTGAAATAAAATGTTATGTTTTGTATGCATTATAACTCAAGTTTTTTGGTTGCCACTGTTTTTTTTTCACGTTGAAATTGTTTTTGGTTACTTTTTGGCTACTTTTTTTTTTGGATTTTTTAGTTACTTTTTTTTGGATTTTTTGGTTACTAAAGTTACTTTTTTTGAGAAAAATTCGAGTACAATTTCTGTATTTGGTAGGTAGTTTTTCTACGCCACTCATGGCTCAACATTTCACTGTGACACTGAGAAAGTACATAATTTGTCAAATTTCTTACCTGTATTACTGTGCCTTTTGGAAATATCAAAAAACGTTTTTTCCGATTAGATTTTGTCTGCTGAGATATATCTTGACTATAGGTTAAAAAAGTTGCTTGTATAGTTAACAACGATATGATAAAGAACACTTTACAAAATACGTGCATTCTTTTTCAAACATATTATCCATTTTTTCAACAAGAAAAACAAATTTATATACAACGAAATCGGTAAAATAAAATAATGATGAAAAGTACTTTTAAACATTGCACAAATCATGCAGAAAAAATTCACTCGGGGAATCCTATCAGCAAAGAGGTATTATTTAACGGTAATTATGACAGTTGTAAGAAATGTTACGGTTGTGAGTAACTACAGAGCAAATAAAAACTGACAACGGTATTTTTGAATAATACCTAGATCGAGGTTTTTGCATATATGACGTTACAGGTCTTGGTACTTGGTTATGTTAATATAATATGTAGGTATAAGTTTTAACGAACTGAATCATTTTACGAATTACAAAGTAAATACAAGTTAGAACCTAGAATGGTTGAATAGGTAATATTATTTCCATTATTTATTTACTCACTAATATATTTATGCATTTTACATTTTAAAAAAATTTCATTGCATAATTCGTACCAACGATGATGGATCTTTTTTACGTCGATACCCTAAAATAGGTATGCATTAAATTAAAATTTTCAAAAATCAAGGTGCCTATCTGATCTTACAGCAATATAAATGAGTAAAGCTGATTCACATAATTAAAGTATTGTTCGATGTTGATACTCACATTCCGTACGGTACCTACCGATAGGTATCTATGTAGGTTATCAAGAAATCAAACTAACTTTGTAGGTACAAATTTATAAATGAGTTTTCTTTACGAATGCATGTACCTATGTACTTACATATTAAATTATAGTATAGTGTTCGTAGATTTCAGGTTGAGTAAGCTCCATGAGAAAAGTAGCTCGTCAAATAGATGGGTATTAAACATTTGTTCTCGATGAATAGGTACTTATGCGTTTTGAGAGAAAAATAGGTTACCCAATTTATGAAAAATTCATCGAGCGTTCTTTTGTTCATTGCAATCATAGAGTACCTACCTAATGCGTATGTTATTTTTCTTAATAAATAAAACTGCTGTAGGTTTTAATGTTGTTTTTAATAGGTAGATTCACATATAATAAAAAATAGGTACCTATCAGTTAACCTTATGGAAACACAATGCATTTTATATCAGTATTCAGTAAAATATATTTTATATAAACTATTGGCATAGGTACGTACTTGCCTCTTAGAAAAAATACTAACGAAGGAGTTATCTCAACTGGAAGAAAAATTTTCGAACAGGGCAAAGCTAGCTCGAAAGAACATGCGAAAATAAACTCACCACCAGCCAAAGTTTCAAGTTCCGAAAGCCGAAGTGCATTTTTCGACTTTTGATGAATTTTTGAAAATCAAAGGCTATAGCCCAGTCAAAATGCAATTTGACCCAAACATAATTACAAACAACGGGTTTTTTGGTGAATATTGTCTAGGGTGGTGTGCTGAATAACATACTAAAAGTCCCCGCCCCTACCCCAGGAGCTAACCAAAAAAAAAAAACCCACAGTGGATCAAAGCCACCCAAAATCAGTTTTTCATCAAGAACTCCTGAAATATTGAATTTTGAGTAAAATGAGCCCAGTGATCATTTCATCTCCTCCTCAATACCTATCAAATGAGCTATCGACCAACTCCCCAGCCTCTGAAAATTACAGAAAGGTCATTTTTTTGGAGGGGAATAACATGACCCCAAATGAATGAAAAGGGTCCAAAATCATACCATCGGACAGTATCCTATCTGTCATCAACATATCCAAATTTTAGCTTCCTAGGTCATTCCCACTCCTTTTAAGATGGAAAAAACCGAAAATAGGGGCAATATAAGGGGATTTTTAGCTTAATTCCGCTTTAAATGGGGTGGGGATGACCTAGGAAGCTGAAATTTGGATATGTTGATCACAGATAAGGTACTGTCCGATGGTATGATTTGGGACCCTTTTCATCCATTTGGGGTCATGTTATGCCCCTCCAAAAAAAGGCCGTTCTGTAATTTTCAACTTTGACCCTCCCCACTCCAGAGATCAACTCTAGCTCTCAAAAGAATCCCATTCCCCAAGTTTTGACTTCATTTTATCAATTAGAACAGGTTACAAGTCCCAAATCATAAAATGTAAAATTAATGAAATCATGTCACTTTGAGGGGTCGTAGCGCCACCCCCCTTGAGGCTAGGGAGTTGGTCGATAGCTCATTTGATAGGTATTGGGGAGGAGAAGAAATGATCACTGGGCTCATTTTACTCAAAATCCAATATTTCAGGAGTTCTCGATGAAAAACTGATTTGGGTGGCTTTGATCCACTGTGGGGGGGGGGGGGGGTTAGCTCGTGGGGTAGGGGCGGGGACTTTTAGTATGTTGTTCAGCACACCACCCTAGACAATATTCACCAAAAAAACCTTTGTTTGCAATTATGTTTGGGTTTGCCCATTTTTTTGTGCTATTTGACTGGGCTAATAGGTGTAGTGGATAAGTATGGTGAATTTCCCCCGAGAGCTTCAGGGTTGATATTTGCATGGAAGGTGGGTACCCTTGAGCACCTTCCGTCACGAAAGTTTCAGACCCCCAGACCCCCAGACCCCCCCCCCCCCCCGTTTTTGAGAAACCCACCCTTTTCTGAAATTACAATAGAAAATTTTTTCTCAGCCCCATGTGAACAGATTTTTTTAATTTTTTGGTATGTTGTGAACATCCATAAAAGGTATCCCCACGAAAATTTTCACCCCCCTCCCCCCATATTTTCCCCTCGAAATGGCGTTTTTTTTAGCTTTGTTTGCCTGTTTTAGCGATGACCATGATTCGGTAAGTGTGTTTTTGACCCCTAAAAAACATATTTTTTTCAAAAAAAATTTTTGGTGGGTCGTGGTCAAAAATTGAAAAAACTCACAGAGGGGGTAAAAATGGATTCCGGTGTAAATTATTGTTTTTGGTAAACGAGGTGTCGTTTCCATATGAATGGAACCCCCCGAACACGAATATGACGCTCAATTTTATGCTACCCTCAACCACACCCCTCCAGTACCTCTGCTCCAACCTCAATTTTTACTACTATATTAAAAGTTGATCTATATAATAATATTGGTGTCGTTCTCATATGAATCAAACACTCCAAACACGAATATGGAGTCAAATTTTATGCAACCCTCATTCACACCCCTCCGGTGCCTCTGCCCCCCTCAATTTTTACCGCGTATCAAAGGTTGAGCTGTTTTCATATAAGTGTCGTTCCATATGAATCGAACTCCCTGAACACGAATACGAATTCAAATTTTATGCTACCCTCATACACACCCCTCCAGTGCCTCTGCCCCCACCTCAATTTTTACCGCATCAAAGGTTGAGCTATTTTCATAATATTGGTGTCGTTTTCATATGAATCAAACACCCCGAACACATTGTCCGGTTCAAAAATTTTTCTGCCAGTTCGGATACCTACCACCACCTTCTTTGTAAGAAGCAATCTGTAGGCACTATAAACAATTATTTATGTAGGTAATAAATTCACAGGGCTTGTGTATCAAAATTTTCAACGAATCGTCTTATACATATGTAGCTATAAATCATCGTGTGTGAGCAAATGTAGAATGGAAATAGGACAATTTACAGCATCCTGACAATCACTCTTCGTAATCTCCGGCGATTCCATCGATCCACTGCAGATAACAGAAAACGAAAAATAAATAAGAAAAATACCTAGTTGATAATTTATTCGAATTAATTTTACATCTGAAGAGTGATATTCCAAAACTCGCTTTGTCCATTTTTATCAAAGTTGGGTTTTCAGTGGTACCTGGTAGATGAAGTATTAACTCACATTCCTACATCATCAACCTACCAAAATGAGGTGTTAAACTCACCTAAATAGCCAATTCACTAAAAATTTTAAAAAAAATAATGTTTCAAAACGCGCTTTGTCCATTGTTATTGAAATTTTTTCCAGCAGTATTTAGTGGATGAAATGTATACCTACACTCCTACATCATAAATCCACCCAAATAAAGTGCTAAACTCGCCTAAAAAGCCAATTTACCCGTTTAAAGGGAAACTGTTTTTCCTCTCTCCTGAAAAGTTGTGAAAATGGACAAAGCGAGTTTTGGAATATCACTCTTCATCTACTTATTCTACTCACAAAAATGCTAATTTCATTAATGGGCCTAACACATCGTACGAGTATACTGGAATCTGAGAAATTTCACACATAGTTCGAATCACACACGCCGTTCCGTTCCAGCCGTAACTGAAACAATGCCCACTTTGAGAATATCGTTCTCACATTTCATTAAGTATACGAGTAACGGACAATAAGTATTTTAAAAAAAATAAATTAAAATATGTATTCAACTTACGAGTGAAACAAATGTTTTATCACTTCGCGAATTTGATCTGGATGAAAATGTGAGTTAATTTCGTTATTGAACTCCATTTGTTTTGGTTTTTTTGATTTTATCAGGTCAAAATTAGCTCGAAATCCTATCGCGTGAGCGAATATTTTAGAATATTCGACCGAATTTATTTTTAGATTTAATCGAACCTATTACAAAAAGATCAACAAAAGAATATTTAATACGGATCTTTTTAAAATAATATGTCACAAAAAAGAGTAAAATATATCGAGTAAACTCACAAACAATTTAGTATCTTCTCTTATTCTTAATTCAGTCGCACTTGCAATGTGATAATATGTCAAAATCCAATACGTTAGCAAAATATTGAAATTTATAGCATTTTTAAAATCAATTACTACATTAAGCAGCATAATTCTTCAACTTTAAAAAATAACAACAAAATATTAAAAGTTCACTTCTATAACAACTCTGATAGTTGATGACCGCAGCACAAATTAACACTCGAGTGCTAATACCTACTTACAGATAACAAGGCCCACGTACCTACTTGCTTTAAAAAAGATTTTGACATGCGTTTAACAGTTAACACCTTGTTTGTGATGCTGGGAAGAGTTGGACAGATCTACATTCAATTTGTTTGAAAATTTTCCTGCGAATTTTTTTTTTGACATCGTTAGGAAATTTATGTGTTTGTGTGTCTGTGGAAGGGGAGGGGGGGTAGGGTGGTTCATGTAACATTTTTTTTGAAATCTTAAGGTCTTACCTCCTAATTTTGTTTCTTTTGATGAAAAAATGTCACCATAAAAATTTTGTTGAAAAATAATAATATTTAGAGGTCGCGCACGAGCGTTGAATGTTGAGAGCTATGAGCGCGCGCAAGCACAATACTTCCCACAACGGTGCCGTGGGAAATGCAACGAAACTCGACGGGGTCGATTCTACTCAACTGTACTGAGAGTGGCATCCCCACTACAACTTATTAAATTATACCAATTTTTTGGGGGGTTTTAAAACAACTATTCCAAAGTATTGATTATAATTTTTCGGCTGTAGAATTTATTTGAACCCAAATTATGGAACTTCGAAATCAAAAAATTCCATTTTTACTAAGTAATACATAGCTCTTAAATTGATATGTAGGTAGGCCTAGTTGATAAAACATCAACTTGTAGTGTTGAATCTAATAAAATATTCATATTTCAACGTAAATTTATCCCATAAATTTTTTCCCTTTGGTTTCCAAGTTGGATATGAATAGAATAATACATACAACCTCAAATTCATACTTGTACTTTTTTCTTTACTTTTCAAATCTTTTGTATGTATTTTCACCTTCAGTGATCTTCGGAATTGAAAAATATTGTCATTGACTCATCATTAATAACATCTTAAAAAGCCCACTAAGGACTAGACTTATCATACATTGTAGAGGGGATAACGTGTTGACATTTGCTTCGATCCAACGAGGGGACGCAACGCTGCGATCCCCGGCGCGCAACCGTGGGAAGTTTTTGCTCATCGCGCTCATACCTTTTCAACATTCAATTCTCATGCGCGACCTCTAAATATTATTTTTTTGACCTGAAATTTTTTGTCAAGTGTTTTCAGACCAAATGGAACACTTCTAGGGGGTAAGCTCAAAAAATTAAAACATAAAATTTTTTCTATTGTTTTTTGAACCACCCTAGGGGGGGGGGGTCAAAATTTGGTTCAAAAAAGATGGTGAAAAAAGTGGTGATTTAAAAAAAAAAAAATCTGTTACTAAATAAAATACCATAATCGACTTCTGGAAATTTTCAATTACAGAAGGGAGGGAGAGCGGGGGTGGTAATTTGACAAATTTGATGACACTTTCTGCAGATTTAACAAATCATCATTCGATTTTGAGAATTTCCGATTACTTCTTGGTATTTTTCAATAATCTAAGCACTTCGGCAGTTTATGCAAAATTCTACCCAAATAGTCGGGGAGCCCGCTTAAGGATCTATTCACCCCCGTCGCGTCGATCCTCTGGAACAACTTTTTTCTTGAAGAGGGAGTCCTAAGGGGCCCTACTTACAAAATGGCGGCCATTTTGATTGACAGGTCAGCCGAAATCGCTGATTTTGCGTTCCAACATAGGACTTGCACAAAACTTTTCAAAACCGTGCTATGGTAGATCGAAAGTTCAGGCAAAAAATTATCACCTGTCAAATTTTCAAGTGCTAAAGTGCGTTTTTCGATTATTGGTGAATTTTTGAAAATCAAATTATTTTAGGCAAAAAATGAGGGAAAAAATCAACATTTCACGAAATTGACCAAGAAAGCTGCAATTTGGGATATACCCTATTTTCGACATGCCAAATCGACTGGAAACTGTTTTAACCCGTTTTGAGCAGTTCTGGAGCCTCCAGCAGATTTTTGGAACTCGAAATTTCATCAAATGGAGTTGGATAGCCGAAATTTACTCTGTAAACTAATTTTAATACGCTACGAAGTCAACTGCAGTGGGATTTCAAGTCGTTTTGGAGTCTCCAGCGATTTTTTGAAAATTACTGGCGCCTGCAATAGATTTTTGAAACTTGAGATTTCCCTAACATTCCATCAAACGGAGATAGAAAGTCGAAATTCATTCTGCAAACTAATCTCAATACCCTACGAAGTCGACTGCTGGTGGATTTCGAGTCATTTTGGAACCTCCGTCGACTATTTGAGAGGTCGTATGGCGTTTTTTGGAAAATTGAAATTTCCAAAAAGTAGCTGGAACTTCATATTGTATTGGAATTAGTTTGCGAAGTAAATTTCATCTTGCCAACTTCATTTCGTAAAATGTTGCTGGAATTTCAAATTTCAAAAATCTATCTACTAGAGGCTCTAGTAATTTTCAAAAAGTTGCTGGAGGCTCCAAAATGACTTGAACCCACCTGAAGTCGTGTTCAGAAGGTGTTTAAATTGGAGAGTAGAGTAAATATCAGCTTTCCATCGCCATTTGATGAAACTTTGTGAAAATTTGAAGTTTCAGAAATCTGCTGGAGGCTTTACATAGTAATTTTCAAAAAGTCACTGGAGCCTCCAAAACGACTTGAAATTTACCTGCAGAACTTCGTAGCGCATTGAAATTATTTTGCAGAGAATATTTCAGCTTTCCAACTCTATTTTGATGAGTTTCAAAAATCTGCTGGAGGCTCCAGAACTGCTCAAAACGGTTCGAAACAGTTTCCAACCGATTTGGCATGCCGAAAATAGGATATATCCCAAATTTCAGTTTTCTTGGTCAATTTGGTAACATTTTTGGTTTTTTCCCTCATTTTTTGCCTAAATTTGATTTTCAAAAATTCACCAAAAATCGTAAAACGCAGTTTATCACTTGAAATGTTGACAGGTGATGAATTTTTGCCTGATCTTTTGATCTACCCATGTACGGGTTTGAAAAATTTGTGCAAGTCCTACGTGTGGCCGCCATTTTGTAAGTAGGACCACTTTTTTTTAGTACAAGGGCTATAAATGGTTCATAGGACTCCCTCTTTAGAAAACAGTTCTTCCAGAGGATCGACCGGGGGGTGCAATAGATCCTTATGCGGGCTCCCCGACTAAAATGAGACATTTTCTCAAATTTTTGTAGTTTTCTGACGGGTCCATAAACTTTTGATAGTTTTGAGCGATTTTCACAATCAATTTTGAAATTTTTGCCGCTTTATCAAACGTCGAGATCGTCAGATTTTTTGCTTTACTGGCCTTCGACCATTATTATTTTATGTATATGTATGTATTTTTGGTTGATAGATTAGTAATTTTATAACTAACTAATCCCACCTTGACTTTTTTTGTTTCAGGGGAGTACAAATTTCCTTCCATGAGTTATAGAATATGAATTCGCGGATGACAATAAGTAAGTAATTTTATAATCCTTAGGAGAAAAGTTACGTAAGTCATTTCCACACCTGTGACCTTTTATTTTCAATGTCAAATCAATAAAAAAAAAGTTATCTGAAATCATGGAATTTGAAAATCAGTTAAGATAATTGTCCGTCTGGTTTGAATCGAGGTGATTTGATTTTCTGAATACGAATTTGGAAACAACAGATGACATTTTTCAGTTCACAAACGTTTTGATTTTTGATGAATTTTTAAGAATCCAAACTTGGGTCACAAATGAAAAAAAAAATCAAAATTTTACCAAATAGACGAAAAAACCTGAAATTTGGTGTGTGCCCTGTTTTCGCCCCTCCAAATCGATTGGAAACTGTTTCGAATCATTTTGAGTGGTAGTTCCTCAGATTTTCGAAAATTGAGAATATATCGTTGATATACGAGTAGTAACCGTCGTCGTAATTTAACTCCGTTGGTTTTGATTGATGAGATGTTGTGTATTTCAATCGTGATAGTACCTACTCGTCGGTATTCGGGTATGCAACATCTTACCCATCTACGTTGGTTTGTGTGTATATACAATAGAATGTAGGGGATGCTAGCTTGAGGTTCACATTCATAAACAACAAAAGAGCATTAGAGATTGAATTTAAGATTGAAACATACAGTGGTTTGTGTATTCAAGGCAATTGGAATGTTGCTGAAAGCGGAATTTTTACCAAGCAAATAATAATCGTAACAATAACTAGGGGCTCGCGCCCCTGCTCCTTTAGGGATGTTGGAACAAGAAAGTTTTAGACCTCTAAAAATTTGTCCAATAATTCTATTTTTTCTCAATTTTGACTAAAAAGGCAGAGAAAAAAATTGAAAAAAAATGTATAAGTATAATTTTCTTTTTTTAAAAATAAAATTCGACGCTCTTTTTCAAAATAAATGGGATAAATGTGAGACTTGAAAAATTCGCATACGTATTAAAGAGTTCAAATTTCGAATTAAAATGATCAGTCTAAAATTTCAATTGTTTCAAGAAAATAAATTTGAATAAAATTTCCAAAAAATCTCGAATTTTTCGGCAACAGATCAGATTTTATTTCTAAATTTCTACGAATGACCTCTGTTGATCGTTCAGAATTTGATATGGGCCAGTAAAATTCAAATCTTGGTCTCTGGAACTGAGAGTATAAATATATAAGCGCAAATTCTCATGATTTTGAAACGATGGAGCTCATTCGAATGCAGAATTTTGGCACAAAATTGAAAATACAACTTAGGACACTTATTTTTTTTCTTTCTCTCATACATACAGGTACGCACAAGTTGCTCAATAAAGCCAATCAAACCGATGAAAAATTCATCACAATGAGTCATTCGAACAACAATAAACTCATACATCCGCAGTTGTTCTCTCGAAACTTATCAGAAAATTGTTGAGAATCATTACTCGTGAAATAAATCAGAAATGAAATTTATAAGTAATTCGATGACTGAGGAATTTCTCTTGATTTTAAAATCTGCAACATGCAATTTGATACCTTTACCTCCTTAATAAAATAAAAAGACAAATTCAAGTTTATTACTTCGTAATTAAAATAATAAGATCACAATAACGGTAACGAACACAATTTCATTCTTGTTACAGTCGCAGCTGATTTGATATAATGATACAAAAAATTTAAAACCAACAAAATACGCGAAATTTACACAACTCGATATTAAAATAAATAATAAATTAAATAAAAATTGCGAGGAAGAAATAACATATCAGTCCTTCCAAAACAGATCAATACTAATGTATAATTTATTACACAATATACCCACGATCACATACATTAAAAATCCCTACTGAGCTTCAGATATCTATATGTAATCACGTTTCTCAATTTGTAACATTTTTTTTTTTTTTTTTTTTTTTTTGGAAAATAAATACTTAAATCGATAAAAAGATACGAAATCACGTTACAAAATAGATATGTCTCTGATCTCATAAATAAGTCAATTTCGGCATCGAAAGGTACATAACGAAGTAAAAAAATTGATTTAAAAAAATTAAAAATTGCACGAGTAAAAACGCAATAATTTTTAAAAACAAAAATTCATAAATATACAAATACTGTACAAAATGAACAAAAAAAATCAATATATAAGACATAAATACGTATTTTATAAAAATTCAAAATAAGATAGAAAATGCATACAAAATTTTCTAAAAAAAAAAAAAAAAAAAATACGCGAACATATGAACATTATATCCCACTTGAAGATTAAAACACAAATAGTAACAACCTTAATTAAAAATTAGAAAGCTTTTGCGATTTCAGCTTCGCTATCCGAATCACGTAGATTTAAAATTGAAAGTATAGTAAAGGACTACTTTCCATCGAATATCTTACTCGTATCACACCGTCGTTGTATGTATACTTACAACTGCAAAAAAACCAATACCGGTAATGATGAAGAGCTTTTATTGCAGCTGCATTTCAATTGATTGCATTCGTACGAGAGACATCAAGGCATATCTATAACCACTTCATCCAAGTATACTATACATTTAACGACCTATAAACACAAATTACATCATTATATTATTGACATTGAAGAACAAAATTGAGCTTTATCATATCGCGAGCTAAACAAAAAGTCAAATAGCAGAAAAAAAAATGGGCGAACACAAACATAATTGCAAACAAAGGTTTTTTTAGTGAATATTGTCTAGGATGGTGTACTGAACAACATACTAAAAGTCCCCGCCCCTACCCCACGAGCTAACCCCCCCCCACAGTGGATCAAAGCCCCCCAAAATCAGTTTTTCATCAAGAACTCCTGAAATATTGAATTTTGAGTAAAATGAGCCCAGTGATCATTTCATCTCCTCCCCAATACCTATCAAATGAGCTATCGACCAACTCCCTAGCCTCAAGGGGGTGGCGCTACGACCTCTCGAAGTGACGTGATTTCAATAATTTGACATTTTATGATTTGGGACTTGTAACCTGTTCTAATTGATAAAATGAAGTCAAACTTGGGGAATGGGATTCTTTTGGGAGCTAGAGTTGACCTCTGGAGTGGGGAGGGTCAAAGTTGAAAATTACAGAAAGGTCATTTTTTTGGAGGGGCATAACATGACCTCGAATGGATGAAAAGGGTCCAAAATCATACTATCGGACAGTACCCTATTTGTGATCAACATATTCAAATTTCAGCTTCCCAGGTCATCCCAACACTATTTAAAGCGGAATTAAGCTAAAAATCTCCTAATTTTGCCCCTATTTTCGTTTTTTTTTTCATCTTGAAAGGAGTGGGGATGACCTAGGTAGGTACCTAAATTAATAAATAGCACGTGTGCTGTACTGTAGTCGATTGTACATTATTTTAGAATATGATTCTTGATAAGTTTGCAAGTTTCAAGTATAATATCGAAACGAGAGAAGAGCCAGGTTTCTTTAATAAACAGAAATAGGTACATAATCTTGTTTGGTTTAATTTTCCGGTGTTCAGTGTTCGTATTTTATAAATAATGAAGGAAAATGTTATCGTGGTATAAGGTAACCTTGTTTATTTATTTTTCCCCTCAAAAACAACGTACAATCGTACATGGTATACACTTAGTTCGCTACGCACTCGAAGGCGGAATCCTTCCAAGAGGAAATAACGATAAGAAAATCCCAAGAAACGTATTTTTTAGAAAATTTAAAAAAAAAAAATAGCTATAATGGTGTATTTTCCACTTGAATAATGAATTGGTGACTATTTTAAACCGTTCTATATAGGACTGAAAAAAATTATTTTCGCTAGCAAAATATTATGTATTAGAAATTGAAATTTTCATTTTTACTCCTGGTTTTTTAATTTTTCTAGCTTTGAAAATTTACGAATCTGCTGGAAGCTCCAAAATAACTGGAAACTATCACTAATCGATTTGGATTTTGAAGTTGAAAGTGGAATACAATCCAAACTCTAGTTACCTACCTACTTTATTTCCAATTCATATTTTTTTTTCCATAAACAAATAATTACTAAGCCTAGGTATAAATTCTCGAAAGTTCTTCAAAAACCGAAAAAAGTAATTTGAAAATCGAAATTCATTTTTTTTCAATAGACGAACATTTCTCTTAAAGGCAGTCAAAGTACATTTCAAAATTAGTGGCACTTCACTTTTGAAATTACGAAGAGACAACAGAAAAAAAATGTAAAATCTTGAAAACATTACACACTCTCAGTAGAGAAATTAACCGCAGAGGTATGATGAAAAATCGAAAAAACATCCAAAAATACATAACTCAGCAAATTTCAAGTGTTCAACTTCATTTTTCTTTTTTTGGTAAATTTTAGAATATTCAAATCAGGTAGGCTCATTTTCCAAGAAAAATTCAAAATTTGATAAAATTGAAATAGAAAGTTGAAATTTGTTTCATGCTTTATTTTCAACTTTTCAAATCAATGAGCAGTGCAGGGCCACATTGAAGTCTCGAGAACATTTTTGGAGACAACAGTTTTGAAAAAATGAAATTTTTGATCCATTTTGGAAGAAATTTTTAAAATTTGAAATCCAAAAATATTCCTAGGGATTACTAATTTGAAAGAATACATCATATTTTTGGCTTCAAAAATCGATTGGTGGTAGTTTTGAGCTATTCTGGAGTTTTCAGCAATTTTTTAAACTTTTCCAATTTTGAACAAAATTTCAAAAAAAAAACAAAAAAAACAGGCAAATAATTGAAATTTAGCATCTATAAACATGAATTAGGTACCGTCTTCATGGCCAACTTTTTTATCAATTCAAACAAAAACTAATTCTAATCCAAAATTATCGACAAAGATAGCTTTCGAAAAAAGTTCATAATTTCTTGTTCACGAACTTATCAACATATGTAATTGGAGTTCATGTCCCATTTTTGATCTCCAAAATCGATTTTTGGTCCTTTTGAACGATTTTAAACCTATGGCGAATTTTCGAATATTGCAGTCGTCCAAAAAAAGTGGTCAAAATATGAATTCGAACCGACAAAAAACGGATTATGACAATTTGTGCATAAAAATACGAGTAGAATCAAAAAGTCACAAAAACGGTTTATCCGTCAATATGAAGAAGTATGACATTTTCCAGATATTTTTAACACTCCGTTATCTGGGAGGGAAAGAGGAGGAGTCAAAATTTCACACGTCAATTTTTCGCTTTTTCAATGTTTTTGAATATTTTTAAGATTATTTTCGGGGGAGTGGGTTTTTTGTAGGCAGTACATTTTGCAAACACTTTAGGAGTAAGTATTTCTTCTTTTTTTGGGCTAGGTGGAAGAGGGAGGTGAGGTGACAAAACCTTCAACATTTTTAAATTTCTTTTGAGCGTTTTTAATTTAAATATTTTTTTATACTACGTACTTCTTTAACGTAGGTATTGAATAAAAAAAAAAAAAAAAAAAAAAAATAGATTCTTTAAAAATTACACATGAGAAAGGTAAGGGAGAAAATTTTTGAACCTTTCAAAAAGTTACTGGAGGCTCCAAAACGACTTGAAATTAGTTTGCAGAATGAATTTTGACTCTCCATCTTAGTTTGATGAAATTTTGTGAAAATTTAAAGTTTCAAAAATCTGCTGGAGGCTCCAGTAATTTTCAAAAAAAGTCGCTGGAGGTCCTAAAATTACTTGAACCCGCCTGAAGTCGTCTTCAGAGGGAGTTGAAATTGGAGTGTAGAGTAAAGGAGGAGTATCGATGAGGCCATTTTTTGGGACCGCACAGTTATCGACTCGACCACTCTTAAAATGTTGTAATAAATATACCAAATACGAATCCGTGGTTAGTTGACCCTAAATGACCACTTTTTGGGCTCCAGGGGTTCCCAAAGTTGCGATTAAAGAGATAATTTTAGGAACCACTGAGTATTATTTTCAAAAACTTTTTTAGCGTAATATATCTGTTTGAACGTAGGTAATAAACGTCATGCGAGATGATTTTTCTATTTTTGACCCTCGGAGGCAGAAATTGGGAGGTTTTGATTTTTTGAAAATTTTGGAACCACAATTTTGGACCTACCGCTTTGAGCCCCTCTAAAAAGCTTTTTACAGTTAATTAGTATCTGAAAGACGTCCATCTTACCAAATTTTGAGCTCAATAAAATTTTGCGCTGGTACTCAAAAATCCAATTTTCCGATTTTTCGTGATTTGGATATTTTGGGAACCCCTGGAAAACTAGAAATCTATGATTTGCGCCAAACGTAACGTTTTGAGGTATATATTTAATTATCCAAATGAAAAAGTTTAATTAAGCTCCCTGCATATTCGTAATTTTGAACCCTTATTTTAGAGCCCCCCACTTTAGGCACCCCTAAAAAAAGGCGTCTATGCATATTTTTTCAAATAATTTGAAGAATTTATATTTGAAACACACTAGCAAGTACTCGATAATTTTTCATTTGATTTTTCCTGTAACTTTCAAAATTGAGCTATTTGGGGTCAAATTCTGACATTTTGACTTCGTTGAAATCATAGATATGGTCATTAAACTGGATCGGACACTTACATTTAAAATGTACAGGAAAAAGTGAAGCAAAAAAATCAACCAATCCCGAATCGCGTAGACCACGTGTTTCTCCGGGGGTGAAGGCTCTGATTGGTCAGTTGCCTGGAGGTGAAAACTCTGATTGATCGAATTTTTCCGGAGGTGAAGAATTTTTGCTTCACGAGTTTCCGATCCTGTTTATATTTATATCTATGGTTGAAATCGTGAAAACGTTATTTTCACGTCTTTTCGAAGAGTTAAATCTCAGAATTTGACTCAAAATTGCTCAATTTTGAATATTACAGGAAAAATCATATGAAAAACTATCGAGCACTTGCTACTGTGTTTCAAAAATAAATTCTTCAATTTATTTGAAAAAATGTGCATAAACGCCTTTTTTAGGGGTGCCTAAAGTGGGGGGCTCTAAAATAAGAGTTCAAAATGACGAATATGCAGGGAGCTTAATTAAACTTTTTCATTTGGATAATTAAATATATACCTCAAGACGTTACGTTTGGCGCAAATCATAGATTTCTAGTTTTCCAGGGGTTCCCAAAATATCCAAATCACGAAAAATCGGAAAATTGGATTTTTGAGTACCAGCGCAAAATTTTATTGAGCTCAAAATTTGGTAAGATGGACGTCTTTCAGATACTAATTAACTGTACAAAGCTTTTTAGCGGGGCTCAAAGGGGTAGGTCCAAAATGGTGGTTCCAAAATTTTCAAAAAATCGAAACCCCCCCAATTTTTGCCCCCGAGGGTCGAAAATGGAAAAATCACTTCGTATAACCTTCATCAGGTTCAAACAGATATATTACGCTGAAAAAGTTTTTGAAAATAATACTCAGTGGTTCCTAAAATTCTTTATTTTTCCCAACTTTGGGAACCCCTGAAGCCGAAAAACTGGCCATTTTGGGTCAACAAACCACGGATTCGTATTTGGGACATTTATTACAACATTTTAAGAGTAGTTGAATCGATAACTGTCCGGGCCCAAAAATGGCCTTATCGATACTCCTCTTTTCAGCTTTCCATCTCCATTTGATGAAATTTTGTGAAAATTTAAAGTTTCAATAATCTGCTGGATGCTTTAGGAATTTTCAAAAAGTCGCTGGAGGCTCCAAAACGACTTGAAATTCACCTGCAGTACTTCGTAGCATATTGAAATTAGTTTTTAGAATAAATTTCAGCTTTACAACTTACTCCAATTTGATGGAATTTTGTGGGAATTTCGAGTTTCAAAAATCTGCTGGAGGCTCCAGAACTGCTCAAAACGGGTTGAAACAGTTTCTAACCGATTTGGCATGTCAAAAATAGGGTATATCCCAAATTTCAACTTTCTTGGTCAATTTGGTAAAATTTTGATTTTTTCCTTCGTTTTTGTCCTAAATTGGATTTTCAAAAATTCACCAAAAATCGAAAAATGCACTTTAGCACTTGAAATTTTGACAGTTGATAAATTTTTGCATGATCTTTCGATCTACCTGTGTAAGGTTTGAGAAATTTCGTGCAAGTCCTACGTTGAAACGCAAAATCTGCGATTTCGGCTGACCTGTCAATCAAAATGGCCGCCATTTTGTAAGTAAGGCCAACTTTTTTTTGGGCAAGTTTGCTTTAAAATGTTCCTTAGGATGTCCCCTTTAAGAAAAAAGTTGAGCTGGAGGATCGGCGGGGGGGGGGGGTGCAATTACTCCTATTGTCATATGCCGGACTATTGTCTCTTCGATACTTAGAGTTACAAGGCAAGTTTCAGAAAACCCAAACACGATGTGACATTCATGCCTTCTTGCACAAGCGTTGAGCAAAGCTGCATTTCAATCGACAGTGATGATTCTTAATCGTTTCTTCCTCAATACTCTAAAGCTAATAGTTGAAATAACACACAAAAAAAAAATCAAACTGATTAATTCTCCAGCTCACCTGAGTATATATGACGACAATTACCAAAGGAGGCTTCAAATATAGCACTCCTTGCCTTCGTAATCGATCTTCTCCGGTAGGATTTTAGACGACGACGACGATATCGCGTACATAGGTATAGACATAACGACTAGGGCCGCACCGCAGGCGAATAAATAATTAACACTATAGTGGAACAGGATAACCGACACGAATCCGGACACGATGATGGCGGTAGCCGAGGCATACCCTTTGGAAACGTTATCAGCCAGTTTCACTGATAACGCAACGGTCAATCCGCTGCTAGTCTGCAACACCACAATCAGCCACACGATGTTGGTATATTCGTGAAAAAATCCTTTCTCTCTGACCGGCGAATAGTCTTTGGTGAAGGTTTGCAGGAAGGCCAACGGTACCGATATCAAGCTGAGCTGCAGATTCCTGGCCCATACCGAGAGAGTGGTGGTTTTGAGTATCCTTTCAAAATAAACACCGGCGAAACCGGATAACAACGCCGCTATGATACCGGTAACATATCCTAGGACTTTATCGTTGGCGCTGAGATCGTCGCGCGATTTGGATCTATCGACTTCGGTGAATTGTACGACGATCATGACGCCAATAGTGAGTATGATCAACGACAGGTACTGCAGTCTGCGATACGTCGAGCGTAAAAATATCATCGAGAATATTACCGTCATCGGTATCTTGACTTGGCCAATTACCTGGAACGTGATCACGTCCAGGTTCTGATTCGAGATGTACATCAGATTATTCATCACAACGTACGCTACAGCCGGGATCACCACGTTTAACGTGTCCATCGGCGTTTTCATCACAGAATTGTAGAACAGCGAACCGATTTTTTTTCGCGATTCTCCGAATACGAATAACAGGAACACGCTGCATACTACTTTTAGTATTTCCGAAAGGCAGACTGCTGTCGATGTGATGAACGTGTCTTTCTTCATGAAGCTGTATTTCAGTAGCAAGGCGTAAGCTGCGTTTTGAATTACTAACGAAATCAAGCAAAGGTATTTCAGGAAAGTTTGATTGCATCTTGGACTGTCTTCTTCTTTCAGTTCTTTTAGTGGTTTTTCCCTGTAAAAAAAAAGAAAAGAAATGGGTTGAGATTAGAAGTAGTAGTTTATTGGAGGATCAAAACCAGAGCAATAAATTGGATATTTAATTATTATCGCGAGTTTATACACATTAGTTCGCACGTGAATGAAAACGATAGGCTAAAAGACTAATGAATGAATGCCAATTACATCTCAAAAAGGTGAATAGCACCCTTGAAGCAATTTTTTTAAGTTATGATCGATAATAATTATACCATAGATAGTCTTACTTTTTATTTACGTTCGGTTAGATTTTAATGAAATTTCCAATTTGTATCAGATTATCGATGGAGATATGACTTGAAATGAAAAAATGAGCAGAAATTGTGATAGGTGATTCATTTTCTTTTCGCCATTATTTCCTTCCTGACGTCATCTTCGAATAAATTCATAATCATTTATTTCGAAAAAAATGTTCATAATTTACGGATCATCGTTCATCGATTGCATCATTAGCTCATTACTTCGAAATTTTTATGATCATTTTTCAACAAATCTCAATTTCAAGAATGAGGATTACATATGGGTACGAATAAACCAACAACAGGGTACCTAACAGGTAGTGAAAGTAGCGAAAACGTAGTGATTTTAAAAATGGGTAGTGGAAGTAGTGAAAAAGTAGTGAATTTAGTCGAACAGGTAGTGAAAAAATTCACAAATTCACAAATTCGTTCATTTTTATTGTTTTGTTTTGTAATTTTGATTGAAATGAAATCATATACAAATTTTCTTCAAATTTCAATTTGTTTGAAAATTTTCTTGTGAATTTTTTTTTGACATCGTTAGGAAATTTTTGCGTTTGTGTGTCTGTGGAAGGGGGGCGGTCAAGTGGAGAGCTTTCTGAAAATTCGGTTCAAAAAAGATGGTGAAAAAAGTGGTGACTTAAAAAAAAAAATCCGTTACTAAATAAAATACCATAATCGACTACTGGAAATTTTCAATTACTGAGGGGAAGGCGGGGGGTAATTTGACAAATTTGATAACACTTTCTGCAGATTTGACAAATCATCATTCGATTTTGAGAATTTCCGATTACTTCTTGGTATTTTTCAATGATCTAAGCACTTCAGTAGTCTATGCGAAATTCTACCCAAATAGTCGGGGAGCCCGCTTAAGGATCTATTGCACTCCCGTCTCGTCGATCCTGCGGGACAACTTTTTTCTTGAAGAGGGAGTCCTATGGAACATTTCTAGCCCTTGTACTCAAAAACAAGTGGCCCTACTTACAAAATGGCGGCCATTTTGATTGATAGTTCAGCCGAAATCGCTGATTTTGCGTTCCAACATAGGACTTGCACAAAATTTTTCAAAACTGTACTATGGTAGATCGAAAGCTCAGGCAAAAATTTATCAGCTGTCAAATTTTCAAGTACTAAAGTGCGTTTTTCAATTTTTGGTGAATTTTTGAAAATCAAATTTAGGCAAAAAATGAGGGAAAAAATCAAAATTTTACCAAATTGACCAAGAAAGCTTAATGAGATATACCCTCTTTTCGACATGCCATAATCGACTGGAAACTGTTTCAAACCGTTTTGAGCAGTTCTGGAGCCTCCAGCAGATTTTTGGAACTCGAAATTTCATCAAATGGAGTTGGATAGCCGAAATTTACTCTGCAAACTAATTTCAATACGCTACGAAGCCAACTGCAGGGGGATTTCAAGTCGTTTCGGAGTCTCCAGCGATTTTTTGAAAATTACTGGCGCCTGCAGTAGATTTTTGAAACTTGAAATTTCCGCAAAATTTTATCTAACGGAGATAGAAAGTCGAAATTCATTCTGCAAACTAATCTCAATACCCTACGAAGTCGACTGCTGGTGGATTTCAAGGCATTTTGGAGCCTCCATCGACTATTTGAGAATTTCCATACGCTACGAAGTACTGCAGGCGAATTTCAAGTCGTTTTGAAGCCTCCAGCGTCTTTTTGAAAATTCCTGAAGCCTCCGGCAGATTTTTGAAACTTTAAATTTTCATAAAATTTCATCAAATGGAGATGGAAAGCTCAAATTTACTCTACACTCCAATTTTAACACCCGCTGAAGACGACTTCAGGTGGATTTCAAGTCATTTTAGAGCCTCCAACGACTTTTTTGAAAATTACCGGAGCCTCCAGTAGATTTTTGAAACTCGAAATTTCCCCAAAATTTCAGCAAACTGAGATGGAGATTGGAGAGTCAAAATTCATTCTGCAAACTAATTTCAATACGCTACGAAGTTGACTGCTGGTGAACTTCAAGTCGTTTTGGAGCCTCCAGCAACTTTTTGAAAGGTCGTAATGGCGTTTTTTTGAAAAATTGAAATTTCCAAAAAAGTAGCTGGAACTTCATATTGTATTGGAATTAGTTTGCGAAGTTAGCTTGCCAACTTCATTTGGTAAAATGTTGCTGGAGTTTCAAGTTTAAAAAATCTACTGGAGGCTCCAGTAATTTCCAAAAACAGTCGCTGGAGGCCCTAAAATGACTTGAACCCACCTGAAGTCGTGTTCAGAAGGTGTTAAAATTGGAGTGTAGAGTAAATATCTACTTTCCATAGCCATTTGATGAAACTTTGTGAAAATTTGAAGTTTCAGAAATCTGCTGGAGGCTCCAAAACGACTTGAAATTTACCTGCAGAACATATTGAAATTAGTTTGCAAAGAAAATTTTAGCTTTCCAACTCTATTTTGATAAGTACCAAAAATCTGCTGGAGGCTCCTGAACTGCTCAAAACGGTTTGAAACAGTTTCCAACCGATTTGGAATGTCGAAAATAGGGTATATCCCAAATTTCAGGTTTCTTGGTCAATTTGGTAAAATTTTGGTTTTTATTGGAAACGGTTTCGAACCATTTTGAGTTGTAGTTCCTGAGAACCGTAGCAGATTTTCGAAAATTGAAATTTCCGCAACATTTTACCCAATTAAGTTGTTGAAACGAAACGAAATTAACTTAGTACCCAATTTTCGATTTGTTGATTCAATTGTAGGGTGGTTTCAAGCTGTTCTGGAGGCTTTGGGTATATTTTGGAAATCAAATTTCGCGAATAATTCAAATATTTAAACGAAAATGTTTTGAAAGCATTTTAAAAGAATTTTAACCAAAAAATTCTGTCAAGATTTTTGGAATTTTTGATAAAGGTGTCATGCTACTCATCAAAATGGGTGAAAATTTCGTAAAAAGGTAAAAAATTTATATTAAAACTTTCTTTGAGCATTTTTGAATGATCAAATTACAGATTTTCTAAAAAGTGGTCTAAAAAACGTCCAAGTTTACTTTAGCGTCATATTTTTTTTTCAAATACATGATATCTAACAGGATAGTGAAAGGAGTGAAAATGTAGTGGTTTTAAAAATGGGTAGTGGGAGTATTGAAAAAGTAATTTGAATTCAGTCGAAAAGGTAGTGAAAAAAGGAAAAAATTCAAACGCGAACCAAAAACCTCCAAATTATTGAAAAAATTGATCGAAATTAAGAAATTCTTTGTGTACACATTTTCTTCCAATTTCATTAATTTTTTTAAAAAGTTTCCTGTGGAAAATTAGATTTTTTAAATTTTGTGTTTGTTTGTGGGAGGGGGGGGGGGGTAATAGAGTTTTCTAAAAATTTGGTTGAAGACCGGTACCTAGTGAGAAAAGAAGGTAGCAATCGAAGAGAACTACGAGTATACCTATCCTTAATCTATGCACGGAAGCATGCTTGGAGTAATATTTTAATTGGAAATCGAATATTATGTATTCGATTACCACTCACTAAGCTTACGGTAATGGTAATTTGAATTCACATGCACACGACCTACTCAGATCAAGCCTTCACACTGCATTGGATATAATTGAAAACAAAAATCAAAATTAGGAGCCCATTTTCTCAATTTGATGAGGAGATAATCATGGAAGAATTCATTATCGATCAAAACGATCGTTATTTTTGAAATCGAACAACTAAAAAATTCAAAATAGGAGCCAACTCTGAAACCTTTTCGCATTCAGATCCATCGAAATCATAGAACTATTTTTTTTTTTTTAACATCAAAATGTATCTAAAAGTGAATTCAAAAAACTCATTTTCGTACTCCTGAAGAATTTTTAGAATCTTACCATTTCAATTTTCAAAAAAAAAAAAAAACCAAAGAAGTAAATTTTAGAAAAATTCAAAGCAAAATCTGTCATTCAAGACTGCTTATTGGCACATTGGTGAAAATGGCAGCAATTTTGGCTCATTCAAAATGCACAACGTACATCTCATTACGATTCACGATCAAAAATAAACAAAAATTCAGACATTACCTATTAACTTATTTCAAGTGAAAGTACATCTCATCACTTCCAAATAACCAAGATCAAAGCCAATTTCACTAACTTGGACTTCGAGAGCAACACGAGAGAGAAATTTTACACTCGAAATAATAGATAATTACTTAGACAAAGTGTTGATAGAGGCAACTTACTACATTAGCAGAGAACTGGCCGGACAACAATACTCACTTTTTATCGCACATATACAAGCAAAAACAGCAATATCGTAAACATCTACACATATTGCACAGGTGATGGTTAAAAATGAAAACAAAAACACGCTAGCTAAACGAGTTTACACTTGATTAATTGAAGTAAAGCGAATCCCAGTTCGCAGACCGATACACATGCGAAGAAACAGTGTAGAAAAAAGCTTCACTCCGACGATGATCTCGTATTCGCGTCTCTCGAAGGCAATCATTTGCATTACACGTCGTCCGACATGTTTAACAATGAAGAGATCACAATTCGAATAATTAAATACGTGCGTTAACTTATATCCTTGATAAGCTGCGGCGACGATGCAAAAAAAAAATCTCGAAATGGATTTAATCTTATTTACAAATAACCGATAGGATGCGTAGCGACACCGTTATCACACGATGCTGGTCTTGAATCTCGAATCTCGATTACCTACTCATATCAAAACGCGACACGCGAATAACGCCAATTTTTACCCCAAAAAAATCGCAATACGATAATTTTCACTCGATTCGATTTACCTGTAATAATTTCACCCCGACACAAATTCATCACACTGCACAAGTCCGATTACTTGGACGACTTACAAGCGAAAGAATTCTTATAGCAGAAAAGTATCCTAGTTTAAAACTCAACAAAAGCTTCTCGTGGATTATGTTTCGATAACGATATTTTATCGTAATAGTTGATACACGAAATTTTCTAAAATGATAACATTGTGATCCAACTTTTATGTTACAGAAATGTAATACTATTTTGTAAAGGTTAACGCGCCTATCGCCATATTGTATAGGTAAAAACTAGTCAGCAAATACCTACGTAGACGTACCATTTCGGATAAGGCTACCGCTATTCGATACTTCAGGTTCACATCGCAGCATCAGTCTCTGAGCTCTGAGCTAGGTTGAAATTACGAGTAAGTAATCTACACAATTAAAGACGAATATCGATAGAAAGAGCAAAAAAAAAAAGCGAGAAAAAAGATATCATTTTTAACTAAACGAATGTAATAACAATGCTTTAAAAATTATTAAAAATATAAAAACATTCGAGCTTCGGTTTCGATCGGCTTTTCCGCGTTGCCAAGGTTCGAACTGAGCTGTAAATATAACAGAATTGCATAGAAATTAATTTCTAATCTCCGGCCAATGACGTAAATAAAGTAATTATACGAAGTATTAGTAGCTAGGTATGCCGTTTAATTACGTAATTAGATCGTGAATTACACCGATGGATTTGCGAAAGATCGGCTTTACCTACTTATCTGCCTATTTGACTCTTGTGAGATGAGATGCGAACGTCGTGCTTATGCATATATTTTTTTATGAACGAATCGTCAAAAGTGCTGAGAAGAAAAGAAGGAATGAAAGAGGAGAATCTTTATTCGAACTTGAAATTTTCCTCTACTCATCAATATGCTGGAAACGGAAAACTAGAGCTCCTCCTGAAGTAAAAATTTTGGTGTTATGAAAGAACATGCACCAGCCTAAATTTCAGGCGTTCAAGGGCACTTCTCGATTTTTGGAGAATTTTTAAAAATCAAATTTGGCTCAACAATGCAAAAAAATGAAAATGTTATCTTTATCTACAAAGTTTAAATTTGAAATATCCTATCCTAATCGTTATGATCAGTTCTGGAGGCTTCAACAGATTTTTAAAAGTTGAAATACTGTATAATTTCAACATGCTTAGTCCATTGGAGGTAGTTTGAAGCTCTTCTGGAGTTTCCAGTCATATTTTAAAAATTTCAGATTTTCAAAGTCCGGCATATGACAATAGGAGTAATTGCACCCCCCCTCCCCCGCCAATCCTCCGGGACAACTTTTTTCTTTAAGGGGACATCCTAAGGAACATTTTAAAGCAAACTTGCCCAAAAAACAGTTGGCCTTACTTACAAAATGGCGGCCATTTTGATTGACAAGTCAACCAAAATCGCAGATTTTGCGTTTCAACATAGGACTTGCACGAAATTTTTCAAATTTTACAAAGGTAGATCGAAAGATCAAGCGAAAATTCCACCTGTCAAAATTTCAAGTGTTAAAGTGCGTTTTTCGATTTTTGGTGAATTTTTGAAAATCGAATTTAGGTCAAAAATGAGGGAAAAAATCAAAATTTTACCAAATTGACCAAGAAAGCTGAAATTTGAGATATACCCTATTTTCGACTTGCCAAATCGATTGGAAACTGTTTCAACCCGTTTTGAGCAGTTCTGGAGCCTCCAGCAGATTTTTGAAACTCGAAATTCCCACAAAATTCCATCAAATTGGAGTTGTAAAGCTAAAATTAATTCTAAAAAGTAATTTCAATACGCTACGAAGTACTGCAGGCAAATTTCGAATCGTTTTGGAGCCTCCAGCGACTTTTTGAAAATTCCTAAAGCTTCCAGCAGATTTTTGAAACTTTAAATTTTTACAAAATTTCATCAAATGGAGATGGAAAGCTGAAATTTACTCTACACTCCAACTTTAACACCCTCTGAAGACGACTTCAGATGGGTTTTTGTGCACTATGGTGGGAGGGAGGGAAGGAAGGTGTCAATCGAGGTACATAGTACAGATTACAGTACAAGAAGTGTGCGCATGGTGCAGAAATTTTGTTCTGGTGCAAATTACTTTCAGGATTGGTCGCATCTCGTTCACAGTGGCGTAAATACGGGGGGGGGGGTGACACCATGAAAAAATGAATTTTTCAAAATACGTTTTTTTTAGTATAATATCTTGTATCTTGATTTCAACCCCCCCCCAGGGGTGTCGAGTTACGCTACTGCTCGTTCACCCGGATCTTGTCAACAATTTCCTCAAATTCTGATATGAGAAAACCTTTGTTTGAATATAGTTACCTACTTATGTAAGTATTCATTTTTTAAAAATGGTCTGAAATTAATTACTTGTATCACTTATTTTGATTGGTTGATATTTTTTGTTATTGAAAAACAGTACAATCATATAAAGTAGTGGTCGTAACTAATGAATGATCTAGGAGTTGACAGAAAATAGTGCCACAAGATAACGAAAATTTATCTCAATTCAGAAGAATATCTTGAAGAAGAAATGCCCATTTTTGGCACAATAATTGTTAAACATCGCCCAAAAGTTGTCAAATTGGTACCATTGGGGGGGGGGGGGGGGGTCGAAACGCGTTAATTTGTCGCAAAGTAGTCAAGAAGTGCTCATTTTTACCACAAATCCTTAAAAAGTCTCTAAGTGTCCATTCCTAGTAAAATTGTCACAAGTGGACAAATTTTGCAATGGTTGTCAAAAAGTGTAAATTTTTGGCAAATATAGCCAAAAAGTGCCCATTTTTGGAAATTGTTGTTAAAAATAGTCAATTTTTGGTAAAATAGTCAATTTTTGGTAAAATAGTCAATTTTTGGTAAAATAGTCAATTTTTGGTAAAATAGTCAATTTTTGGTAAAATAGTCAATTTTTGGTAAAATAGTCAAGAAGTGGCCATTTTTAGCACATTGGTTAAAAGTTGTCCATTCTTGTCAAAATTCTCATAAGGGCTGAATTTTTGCAAAAATTGTCAAAAAGTGTCAATTTTGGGAGACGGTAGGGTGTCAAAACGCGTCAATTTTTGGAAAGTAGTCAAGAAATGCTCATTTTTGGCCCAATTGTTAAAAAGTCCCAAAATGTCCATTTTTAGTAAGATTTTCATAAGGGGGCAATTTTTGCAATGTTGTCAAAAAGTGTCAATTTCTGAAAAAGTTGTCAATAAGTGACCATTTTTGGAAATGTTGTCAAGTAGTGTCAATTTTTGGCCAAATAGTCATGAAGTGCCCATGTTTGGCATAATTTTTTTAAATTGTTCATTGTTGTCAAAACTGTCATTGGGGCCCAATTTTTGCAAAAGTTGTCAAGAAGAGTCGCGCGTCAATTTATGGCCCAATCGTTAAAAGAGTCACAATGTGTCCATTTCTAGTGAAATTGTCGCAAGGGGCCAATTTTTGCAATAATTGTTAAAAAGTGTCAATTTTTGTGATAGTTGTCAAAAGTGCAATTTGTGTCAATTATTGGATAATTATCGATAACGCGTCCTTCTTTACCGATAATCGTCAATTTTTTTCCTTATCGATAATTTATCGATAGTTTGACATCACTACAATAAATAGTAGAAATAGGTGTGTGTAGTAATGACTGGTTAGTGATAACTGATAACGCACTCATCCAAACATAGCATCTCATCTATTTCACGTTTGTCAACCTATTTTTCTAAACGGTAGCGGAAGAAGATAAGTTGGTGGGCGATGAAACTGATCTAACTTCCATCCGTGAAGTACGAGTGAGGAAATTATGAAATTCTATCTACAGTTGTTCCATCTGTAGGTTTCAGAAGGTAACTGTTGAAACCAGACCATTTTATTACTATAAAAGCTCCGTCAAAAAACTTTGTATCGGAGTGCTCGATATTTTTGAGCACAGCAATTGCCTATCGATTAATAGTACGGATTTTGACCAGTCTATTTCCAATTGATTTAGGGAGGTGGATGAGCAGAATAGATAGGTTCCATTTTGGATAAATTATCTCATTTTTCGAATTATCGGGGCGTGGTGCTTACTTTATCCGCCACAATTATTATCTAAGCAGCTGACTAGGTAAAATAGGTCTGGGTACGACAAATTTCCTCTTGGACTTCTTGGACTTCGTTTTAAAAACGAAAAAAAGATGAAATTTTCATTTGACACTCGAGTGGGTACAATTTACTGTATCCGGACAGACGGTGCAAAATTTAAGAAAAATACGTTTAATAATTGCCATTAGGTAAGATTAATACACATTATGTACACGAATAACGATAACGATTAAAATACGAACGCTACCTATGTAATAGGCATAATTAGATCAACAATATGAAAAAGTATAAAACAGGAATAAATAAACAAACGAAAATGAATAACGATAGAACAAAAAAGGCGGCCCTTGCATAGAAACGTTGAAGGTTCATAGATAGACCTAGATAGTACATACTCGTATAGATACACACGTGAATGAGGTACATCTACATACATCTAAATCGAATACAATCTACGAAATTGAAATTTAATTTTAATTTAAATACATAAGGTAACATTCTGACTACGAATGCGAGCGAACACAGTCTACCAATACGAATTTTATACGCAATAATTACGAGTACCTAAGACAGTACATTACGCGAACGAAGAGGTGTACGAAATAATAAAGGAAACGGACGCGGTTATTACGTTGGTAAGGTACCTCTACCTACTCGGTGGTAGTTGGTTATTTAGCTGCACCTGGTAACGATCAATGGTCGCTGGTCCATCCTGTTTAAACGATGACAAGTTCGGCGTTGGCGCCGGCCGCGTCGTACTTGTGCTTGTGCTGTTCGAAAAGCGTTTTTAATTCTTGAATGAATTTAGCGTGGTACTGGTCGATATCGTTTACCGATGGATCTTCCATTTTGGGAACCGCAATCGGCTTGCCCACTGAAAAAACCAAAAATGTTATTAGTACAGTATACAGATTACACATTCTTACTATGTAGTACTTATGTATATTGTCGCTCCCAAACCCCTCAATTTGTTCAGTTGGATTTTATGATGATGAGGTATAATTTAAAAAAGCAAGATAGGTACCGATCACCTCAGAAAAAAAAACAAAATTTAATTCATCTGGAATTTTCTCTCTTTACTGTAAGAATTATTCCAAGTAGTTTTCTTGAATTCTTCGAGATTGATCTTTTTCCAAAAAAAAACCTTATGCCTCATACAATATTGGTTTTCTTATTTGAAGCCTCGCCAAATTGAAAAAATGGAGAAAAACGTTCTTTCATAAAATCCAACTCAGTCAAAATCTTCGTAAATAGGCTCTCAAATGGAAAAAATACCTAAAAAGAAATAAAATCGAATTCTCTAATTTTTTTCTTCAAATTACCGCTGTCTTCTGGTCAAAAGCAGTATGAGAGTGACCTGTCTTTCTCGTTGTTAAAAAACCTCAATCGATCCCGCAAAAATGTTAGCTTTTTTATATGGTGCCTCCCAAAGTTGGGAAAAGCCAAAACGAAAAATGATGAAATCAAATAAAAATGGCCAAGTTCTCTCTAAATTTTCAATCCGGAGTTACCTCTAAGGAAATGGAAGTGTTCAAAATAAGACATTTTCGAAAAAATCGTGATTATTTCTCTCCAGCATCAAACCCATTTTTTGTGCGTGTGAGGATGGCCCCGAGCTCCTGCGTCGACCTAAACCATTAGTCCATTACTATCAAAAATCTAAGACCATTTTCAGGGTTCCACCGAGCTATCGAAAATTTTGCTAATCGTTTATTTTTTAATGTATTATATTTATATTCGTGTGAATCAAAATGGCCACCAGCCAGAACCGCAGATTTTTCGTTCCAACATAGGACTTGGACCAAATTTTTTTAACGCTCTACAACTTTTATTTCAAGCTTTTTTCTCTATCTCCAATTTTTAGTTGATTGTCAGGAACTGGTTGCTCAATACGAACCAGTGAACCGGTTTCAAAATGTGATTAGACAGAATTGTGTGATTTTTCACGCTCTACAACTTTTGTTCCAAGCTTTTTTCTCCATCTACAATTTTTGGCCATTTTTTTGTTTACTGGTTGCAAATTAATGAACCAGTTTCAAAAAATTCGTATCACGTTTTCGTCGCCTTAGTGTATAGAATACATTGCGCCAATAAAAACCAGTTTGAATTTTTTTGACCAAACCAGTTTATCAATTTGTGAACATCCTGTGCATGGGTCTGAAATTTTCAAGACCGCTTTTGAAAGCCCTTATTTTTCCCTACTCAACGCTGCTTCATTCATCTCGCTAGCTCTTTCCACTTTTTGTGTCATACTGTAGATCTCGATCAATACTACATGAACAAACTGATACGATGACACTTGGAAGAAAGAGTACAGATTAATACGCGTATTCAGACTTTCCTACTCGCTACTTACCGACTGTATTGATCGGATGCCTATTTGGTAATATTCCGAAAGTGTACTGTAAAAGTCCTCGGCCTCTGGGCACTGCCGGATATATGCCGGTGAGTTTTTTAAACATTAGCTGCATTTTGGTTAACCATTCCGATTGGTACTGCGCGTAGATGTTGTTTTCTCCGAACGAAAATACCGGAACTAGCGAAGCGCTAAAAAACACAGCGAAAAAAAAAAGAAAAGTAAAATGGTTCACATTAGCACGTGGTCGAATTCGTGTATGTACGAGTATATAAGCCTTTAGTTACCCGGTTTTCAATGCTAAACGAACGAAGCCTTTTCTGCGGGCAGCGACGATGCGATATGTATTACCGGGAGCGGCGAGTTGCGCTTCGGCGGCACCTCCGGCTATCAACACTACAGCTTTGGACGGCTCTGAGCTCAGTACGTATCTGATGCTGGATTCTGTCGCACCGATGGCTCCTGTAAAAAGTATACATACGCATTACGCATTACGCATTACACAATAGGGTCATTCCACGTGAATTGCACCAAGAAGTGGTAGGGGTTCGGCGATTTTTTTTGAAATTTTTCCCGTGGAAAGACCTTTTGAAGGGATGACCCATGGCGCAAATCGCAGCCGTCTAGCATATTTTTAAAGGCAGCCAGGGGGTGTCAAAGTTTTCAATGAACCTAAAATATCAACCATTTCAGCAGTAGATTACTCGATAACCGCGATACCTACCAA
Organism: Planococcus citri; assembly: GCF_950023065.1. Classification (NCBI taxonomy): domain Eukaryota; kingdom Metazoa; phylum Arthropoda; class Insecta; order Hemiptera; family Pseudococcidae; genus Planococcus; species Planococcus citri. The sequence goes on from NC_088681.1 coordinate 17,300,901, forward strand.
AATGGAACTTCTTCCCATAGTTAGGGGTTTTGAGAGGCTTTTTGATGATATCATGAAAATCAGTGTTGCCACTTTTTTTCGTACAAAAAATTAGCTCGATAAGTTTCGAAACGTAGTTTTCATATCGTTCCGACTCTCAAAAATTCTGAAAAAAATATATTATGGACAACTTTTAACGCTAAACAACATATTAAAAAATTAGGATGGTAACATATTGCAAAGTCGATTTAAAAAAATTTAAAGTTTGCGAAAAAATTCGATTTTTTGATTGAAAACATGAAAAAAAGTTTTGATAGGTGAAGTAGACCCATTTGACCCCCATTTTGTACGTATCTGTTGAAAAAGTTGAAAAAACCCTTTCACTCGATAAAATGAACTCCTTACAAAAAAATCAAAATTCGAAAAAATTCAATTTTTGATTTCAAACATCAAACAAAGTTCAAATTTATTCAGTTGTCTTATTTTGATTTCTTTCTGACGTATTTCATGAAAAAGTTCTTAAAAATTACACTCACAACAAAAAAATAAAAATTCGTTCATTCTTTGAATCTTTTCGAATTTTGGTTTTTTTGTGAGGAGTTCATTTCATCGAGTGAAAGGGTTTTTTCAACTTTTTCAACAGATACGTACAAATAGGGGTCAAATGGGTCAACTTCACCTATCAAAACTTTTTTTCATGTTTCAAATCAAAAAATCGAATTTTTTTGCAAACTTTAAATTTTTTTAAATCGACTTTGCAAAATGTTACCATCCTAATTTTTTAATATGTTGTTCAGCATCAAAAGTTGTCCATTAAATTTTTTTTCAGAATTTTTGAGAGTCGGAATGATATGAAAACTACGTTTCGAAACTTTTCGAGCTAATTTTTTGTACGAAAAAAAGTGGCAACACTGATTTTCATGATATCATCAAAAAGCCTTTCAAAACCCCTAACTATGGTAAAAAGTTCCATTTTGGTAGGTATCGCGGTTATCGAGTAATCCACTGCTAAAATGGTTGATATTTTAGGTTCATTGAAAACTTTGACACCCCCTGGCTGCCTTTAAAAATAGGCTAGACGGCTGCGATTTGCGCCATGGGTCATCCCTTCAAAAGGTCTTTCCACAGGAAAAATTTCAAAAAAATTGCCGAACCCCCCTACCATTTCTTGGTCCAATTGACGTGGAATGACCCAATACACATGACACATTATATAGACTAGCCAATAAACTACGTAGTTACCGGACGGTACACAATACAAGTCATCTTACCCAACGATAAGAAGTATTCTCTGGTTATGGGACAGTAGAAATTTATGTCTAACGTTACGATTCTGAAATCTACGCCGGGAAACGCTTCGCTTTCGATACGATTCGCTTCGGAGCCGAAAACAGCCAACGTACTGTAGGATAGCACTCCGTGAGGATAAACCACAAACAGGTAGTTCGTATCGGTCGCCAAATCTTGCGTTTTTATCAACTTTGACGGGAAATAGTCGCGAAAGTAGTCGAAAATCACGCTACGTCGGCACCAATTCCACCTGCACAGCACAAAACAGTCGGTTCATAGTTTATATACTTACGTACCTACTCGTAGGGGGCTAAACCCATCACCCATCAATCGTCACTTACTTTCTGCCACCTTTGAAGCCGGTTTCTCTATCGTAATACACCCACGCCGCATACAGAGGAACCAACCACCAGAAACGCGTGTAAAGAAATACGTAAAGCAAGAGAAGCGGCGCGATCGTCGTTCCGCATATCGTCAATGTTAAATTCAAAGCTACCGATAGCGTTTGCAAATGTTCTTTCAAAGGCGTATCGAATGGCACGAAATCTATTTCGATCGGACCAAATTTCACGTTGTTGGCTTTTATCTGAAACAAATTACGTAGGTACATAAATACATGCTTAATAATAACTATATGAGATATACGTATTCGGATTTGCTGCTACAGGCATGAAATTCGGTCACTTGAAAAGTGACTTGGTCACTACTTCGCTTGCAAGTCACTTTTTGTCGCTATTTCGGCGAAAATGTCCAAAAAAAAGTGACATTGGTCACTTTTTTTAAAGATTTGTCCTGTAAAAAAACTGCGAAATTTCAGGAAATAAAAATCCATCAGAATCATCACTTTTAAAAAAAAGTTGAAATTAACTGGTCGAACGTTCAAAACATTAAGACGATGTGATTGGATAGAGCCGATATTTTCTAAACCGTATAAAAATAGGTCGACAGATCAGGCAAAAATTTATCACCTGTCAGAATTTCAGGTGCTTAAGTGCCTTTTTCGATTTTTGGTGAATTTTTGAAAATCAAATTTAGGTCAAAAATGAGTGAAAAAATCAAAATTTCGCTAAATTAACCAAGATAGCTGAAATTTGGGATATAATCCTATTTTCGACACGTCAAATCGATTGGAAACTGTTTCAAACCGTTTTGAGCAGTTCTGGAGCCTCCAGCAGATTTTTGAAACTCTAAATTCCCACAAAATTTCATCAAATGGAAATGGAAAGCCGAAATTTATTCTGCGAACTAATTTCAATACGCTACAAAGTCGGCTGTAGGTAGATTTCAAGTCGGTTTGGAGCCTCCAGCGAAATTAACATCGTAAACTAATTTCAATACGAGATGAAGTCGACTGCATTGGTGGTTTCAAATGGTTTTGAAGCTTACGGCTACTTTTCGGAAATTTCAATTTTCCAAAAAACGTCGTGGAACCTATCATAAAGTCGCTGGAGGCTCCAAAACGACTTTAAACCTAACAGCAGTCGACTTTGTTACGTATTGAAATTAGTTTACAGAATGAATTTTGGCTTACCATCTCCATTTGATGCAATTTTGGAAAATTTCAAGTTTCAAAAATCTACTGGAGGCTCCAGTAATTTTCAGAAAAACGCTGGAGGCTTCAAAATGACTTGAAATCCACTCGCAGTCGACTTCGTGGCGTATCGACATTACTTTGAGGAATGAATTTTGGTTTTCCATCTCCATTTGATGACATTTTGGGAAATTTCGAGTTTCAAAAATCTACTGGAGGCTCCAGTAATTTTCAAAATGGGGCTATAGGCTCCAAAACGACTTGAAATCCACCTGCAGTCGGCTTCGTAGCGTCTTGAAATTAGTTTGCAGAAGAATAGTCGAGAGCCCGCATAAGGATCACTTGCACCTCCCTACCGATCATCTGGGACAACGTTTTTCTTAAAGAGGGAGTCTTAAGGAACATTTGTAGCCCTTGTCCACAAAAATAACTGGCCGCCCTACTTACAAAATGGCGGCCAGTTTGATTGACAGGTCAGCCGAAATCGCAGATTTAGCGTTCCAACATAGGGCTAGAATGACATTTTTTAAACAGCACAAAGGTAGATCGAAAGAGCAGGCAAAAATTCATCACCTGTCAAAATTTCAAGTGCTAAGGTGCCTTTTTATATTTTTGGTGAATTTTTGAAAATTAAATTTTGGCTAAAATGTGAGAAAAAATCAAAATTTTACCAAATCAACCTAGAAAGTTATAATTTGGAATATAAGTATCCTATTTTCGACCTGCCAAATCGATTGGAAACTGTTTCAAATCGTTTTGAGCAGCTCTGGAGCCTCCAGCAGGTTTTTGAAACTCGAAATTCCCACAAAATTTCAGCAAATGGAGTTGGAAAGCAGAAATTAATTCTGCAGACTAATTTCAATACCTACAATAATATTAAGTCGACTGCATGGTGCTTTCAAGTGATTTTGAAGCTTCCAGCTACTTCTTGGAAACTTCTATTCTCCTGAAAACGCCATGAAACCTTTCAAAAAGTCACTGGAGGCTCAGAAATGACTTAAACCCACCTGAAGTCATCTTCAGAGGGTGTCAAAATCGGAGTGTTTGGTTCATTTTCAAATTTCAAAAATGTACCGGAGGCCCCAGTAATTTTCAAAAAGTTGCTGGAGGCTCTAAAACGACTTGAAATTTTCCTGCAGTCGACTTCACACAGCGTATTGAAATCAGTTTGCAGGATTAATTTCGGCTTTCCAACCCCATTTGATAAAATTTTGTGGAAATTTCGAGTTCTAAAAATCTGCTGGAGGCTCCAGAACTGCTCAATACGGTTTGAAACAGTTTCCAATCGATTTGGCGTGTCGAAAATAGAGTAAGGATATCCCAAATTTCAGCTTTCTTGGTCAATTTGGTAAAATTTTAATTTTTTCCCTCATTTTTGGCCTAAATTTGATTTTCAAAAATTCACCAAAAATCGAAAAAGGCACTTTAGCACTTGAAATTTTGACAGGTGAAATTTTTGCCAGATCTTTCGATCTACCTTTGTACGGTTTAGAAAATTTCGTGCAAGTCCCATGTTGGAACACAAAATCTGCGATTTCGGCTGTCAATTGAAATGGCCGCCATTTTGTAAGTAGGCCCACTTTTTAGTGGATTTCATGCCTGTCTTTAAAATTATTTTTTGCTGAAAGCTATAGAAGCAACCGTTCAAAAGTATTCGAAGTTTGAAGTTGCAAAAACAATGCAAAAACCAGCAACGAACAGTGAGTATTGAACTTTGAACTAAAATTACTCGAAATTTTGAGTGGACACCTAGGTATTTTAATGTAGCAAAATGTTCGTAATTTTATCCTCTTTAAAATGCTTCGTCTTTACCGAAAGCTCTACCTTCAACTGTTCAAAAGTTATTGAAGATCAAAGTCGCGGAAAGTGATTATTCATCAACACAATATGTTTGAATTGATAACAACGTGATAACACAATTTGAACATTTTGGTGACATTATCTTCAAGAACTTTTGAACGGTTGAATGTAGAGCTTTCGGTAAAGAAGCATTTTAAAGAGGATAAAATTACGAACATTTTGCTATATTAAAATACACATAGATGTCCACTCAAAATTTTGAGTAATTTTAGTTCAAATTCAATACTTACTTACTGTTCGTAGCTGGTTTTTGCCTTGTTTGTTTGTTTTTATTTATTAGAAATTTCCATTAAAATGATGTAAATTAATGCCCTGGCGAAAAAATGTTTGCTAAATTGGCCGGATATCTATGTTGATTGAAAAAAATTGGTTGTTGAATTTTTGTAAAAGTGAGAAATTTTGATTTAAACTCGAGTTCCTATCAATTTTTTCCGGTTTGGCTGAGGAATTTTGAAAAAAATCTTCTAAGTGTCTGTCTGTGATTCGCATATATTCGACCAATTTTTGTGTATACTTTAGGCTTTGTCATCATTCAATATGAAAGGTATTCAGTCGAGAGGAAACGAAGACTGTTTTCCTTGTCTAGAGTAAAATCTGAACATTTGCAGCGTATTATGTAGGTTCAATAGCTGACTAATGTGTTTACCGTTGGTGTTACATATTTCAGACTTACGCAATGACGAGCGATTAACCTTCGGTACCATCGAATGGGAAATTTCCATCCACCCAATTGCTCGGAATGTCAAATTTTCATATTTACAAGTCCAGAAAACTACCTTGTACCTTGTCTACTTTGTACGGTACCTTATACTAAAACGAACACTTATCAGCGTTGAGACTGAGAGACCACACTATGTGAATAAAACCTTTCGAATGTAGGTAGTAGGTGCTATGCTAGGTACTCTGTACATAATTACACGGTTGACTCGATTTAATTTGCTTACTTTTTTCGCATCGGTGTTTGTGGTCGCTGTCGCCGTTGTAACCGCTGTTTCGTCCATATTTTTCTGCCAAAATTAAGTCTTACGCGCTGCTACGAATACCGGAATACGGGAACGAATTTCGAAAGAGCTTTCGGCGACGTTAAATTATTGTACGATTGAAATTACGAGCACGACGATCACAAGCGTTAAGCACCACCACGATCAGCCTTAATACGCGTGTCTATGATTTACGACGAGCGAATAATGCGTTTACAATAGTGCACTGCGTAATGTTGTACGTATAGGTACTTCTAATGTGTTCGAGTATCTCTGTATCTGTAGCTGTACTCTTGTCTCGATGCTGATAGTTGATATGCCAACTCGAGCTGCAGCATAAAAGACGAGAGACGAAGACGAAGACGAGAACGAAAACGAAAAAAAGCTAGTAAATTGATAAATACTTGTAGGATTTGATTATTTTATAATCGTACGTAGACGTATGTAGCGGTGTTATTATCGACACCCCGCACTGCCATCCGCACCATCTTATCTTATCGCGAATCCTTTCTCGATTTTCGAGTCGAGGTACACGAGTTGCGTTTGCGAGCGTATGTGTTGTTACTTGTTGGGAAATGCTACAGTCCCGGACTTCCACGGTGAAAGAGTCATTTGCTCATTCAAACGAATTTTTTTTTTTTGGAAATAGAAGAACTTGGAAAAAATTTACGAATACGAGTGCATAAAAATCGTATTTTTAAAAATTAAAATAATTAATTGAATTTTTTTTGGAAATAGTATAGAACTCAGAAGCAAGTTACGAGTACAAAAATGTACCTATGTAAATTGCATCTTAAACAATTAAATTGAGAAATGATCGAAAATAATAATTTGTTTTGAAATTTCAATTGACTCTTTCTCTTTTGTCTTTTTCCATTCAGGATCAAGTACATACCTACGTATCACTAAGTAGGGTCATTCCACGTCAATTGGACCAATAAGTGGTAGGGGGTTCGGCGATTTTTTTGAAATTTTTCCTGTGGAAAGACCTTCCGAAGGGATGACCAATGGCGCAAATCGCAGCCATCTAGCCCATTTTTAAAGGCAGCCAGGGGGTGTCAAAGTTTTCAGTGAACCTAAAATATCATCCATTTCAGTAGTGGATTACTCGATAACCGCGATACCTACCAAAATGGAACTTTTTCCCATAGTTAGAGGTTTTGACCAGCTTTTTGATGATATCATGAAAATCAGTGTTGCCACTTTTTTTCGTACAAAAAATTAGCTCGAAAAGTTTCGAAACGTAGTTTTCATATTGTTCCGACTCAAAAATTCTGAAAAAAATATATTATGGACAACTTTGGATGCTGAACAACATATTAAAAAATTAGGATGGTAACATGTTGCAAAGTCGATTTAAAAAAATTTAAAGTTTGCGAAAAAATTCGATTTTTTGATTTAAAACATAAAAAAAAGTTTTGATAGGTGAAGTTGACCCATTTGACCCTTATTTGTACGTATCTGTTGAAAAATTTGAAAAAACCCTTTCACTCAATGAAATGAACTCCTCACAAAAAATCAAAATTCGAAAAAATTCAATTTTCGATTTCAAACATCAAAACAAGTTCAAATTTAGTCAGTTGTCTTATTTTGATCTCTTTCTGACGCATTTCATGAAAAAGTTCTTAAAAATTACACTCACAACAAAAAATGAAAATTTGTTCATTTTTTGAATCTTTTCAAATTTTGATTTTCTCATGAGGAAGTCATTTCATCGAGTTAATGGGTTTTTTCAACTTTTTCGACAGATACGTAAAAATAGGGGTCAAATGGGTCAACTTTACCTATCAAAACTTTTTTTCGTGTTTTAAATCAAAAAATCGAATTTTTTCGCAAACTTAAAATTTTTTTGAATCGACTTCGCAACATGTTACCATCCTTATTTTTTTAATAAGTATGTTGTTCAGCATTAAAAGTTGTCCATAAAATATTTTTTTTCAGAATTTTTGAAAGTCGGAACGATATGAAAACTACGTTTCGAAACTTTTCGAGCTAATTTTTTGTACGAAAAAAGTGGCAACACTGATTTTCATGATATCATCTAAAAGCCTTTCAAAACCCCTAACTATGAGAAAAAGTTCCATTTTGGTAGGTATCGCGGTTATCGAGTAATCCACTGCTGAAATGGATGATATTTTAGGTTCACTGAAAACTTTGACACCCCCTGGCTGCCTTTAAAAAAAGGGCTAGAGGGCTGCGATTTGCGCCATTGGTCATCCTTTCGGAAGGTCTTTCCACAGGAAAAATTTCAAAAAAATCGCTGAACCCCCCCCTACCACTTCTTGGTCCAATTGACGTGGAATGACCAAGTAAAACTTGAAACAACTTTGGGACGTCAATATTTCTTATAAATCATAAGTATCAAATTGAATCATTTGACAAAAAAAAAAACATAAAAATCAAGACCAAGTACACATTTTACATTACCTATTATATAAGTAAAAGTATAGTAACTTGAAACAACTCTGAAACGTCAATATTTCTTAAGAATCATATCAAATTGAATCATTTGACTGAAAAAAAAAGGAAAAAAACCCATAAAATTCAGTACCAAGTAAATATCATTAAGTCTTGAAACAACTTCGGAACGTTAATATTTTCTTATTAAACATATCACTCTACTTATTCAGCTTTCTTTCAGCTTTTTTACAAATTCATTTGGTTCAGTTTCTGTTTGAGTTTTTTTTTGATTTTCATTTTTCACATTTCACTTTTCTCAAGTTGAGTTTAAGTTTTCTCATGTTTTTTTTTCGTTGTGTTGTGGTTGTGAGTTTCCATTTCCCTTTCTATTCACCTCACTAAAAAAAAATGAAAAGTTGAAAGCTAAAAGCTGAAAGCTAACGTAAGGAAGTTTGGGATTTTTTAAAGCTAAAAGCTAAAACCAAACGTTTCATCTTTCAGCTTTCCATTTCTGAAAAATTGAACCATTTGACTCTAAAAAAAAATTTTCAAATGAACAAAAATCAGCACTTACGTTTTTTTGATCTCGGAAGATCGGAAACGGGAAGGATCGGAACATTTAATTCGGAATCAATTTCAACATATTGATTCATCATAACACCCAACTCAATCACTTTCTTTTTTAAAGAAGAATCAACTGAGCCTCCTTTAAGAAGGAAAGATTGATCGCAAAGGCGTTTCATTAATTCACAAAATTCAGAAGTTGAAACTAAATTTTCAGATGAGCCCGCAAACTCTGATGATGGAACAACAGCAGCTGGAACTACATCTTGTTCCTCAGAGTCATCAAAAGCTTCTCCCATGATAGAACGCGAGTCTGATGAAGGAGCAACTACAGTTGTTCCATCGTCTTCTACTGTTGACAAGATTTTTTATCTCTTCTTTCAGCTGGAAATGCAGTTCTTGGTTCATGAAAGTTATCCAAACAGGATGAGAATGTTTCGTTGTAACACTGAATGAAACGTGATGAATAATTTCAATAGTAACGGAATTGGGATCACTCTGCAGCTGCGCCTTTAAACAAAGAGCTCAATTACAAAATGTGCTTTGTCCAAAATTTTTGTTTTTGGGAAATCAAAAACCAAATTCGTGAACACACAACGACGTTTTAATGTCATTTTTCAATATCAGAAAGTGTAGTGTGGAATGTGTTTCGAATATTTTCCCAACAATTCTTACTGTTCAAAATGACACCTATTTTTCAATCTGCGTATATCGAAAATTAATGAGGAAACAATAGTTGTAAACGTGAAATGTTTTATGAACAGTAGTGAAGAAATTCACAGAGAAAGCCAAGGCACTCAGAACTTGTACAAAATGAAAATTCAACATCAACATTACAAAATTTAGCTTGAATACTTAAACATTTTAACAATTCTGTAACAAACCATTAGCAATGTTAATTATGGTACAATATCAGCGAATTGAAATAACAAATAAAGTTGAACATTTACGCTATTTGTCTACTGCTCGCCAAAATGTTACACTTGGTAAGGTATTTGCAAAAAATCGTCTCACAAATAGGCCAATAGGCCAGCCCTTGTGGAAGGGGGAGGGAAACGAAAATCCGAATTTGGTTTTCTAGATACAAACTAGATGGCTGTACGTGCAAAACGCCGCATTCGGAGTCCATTCCCGCGCCCTTTTAAATTCAATTTCATCGAAAATTACATACAACTAACGAACACTATCATTAAATAAACTAATAAGTATATTATTAATTATAATGATAAATTTAAATAAATATTTATTACCTATATAAATTATACCGCAAAAGTTGTCTTAGTGATTGACTACTTTATCCAAGAAACTTGTCAATGCGCAGTGGCGTAGCCAGGATTTTCTCAAGGAGGGGGCAAAACCAGATTTTTGGGTATGAAAAATCGAAATGAGGGGTAATTTTCTGGAAACCTATCGTGATGTGTCGTGATTTCATGAAAACGAAGGTAAAATTACTGCTCGAGCGAAGCGAGAGCGAAATTTTTTAGAAAATATGGGTCCAAACAACCAAAAAAAAAGTCCATTTTTGCATGTTTTCTTTCAAATAAGGGAGGGCCCCTTGGCTACGCCACTGTCAATGCGTTTTTATTGCTGCCAGAATCAAACAATTACATTCCATGGACGTATCAATGGTGATGCAATGCAACAAATAGCAAGGGTTATGGCATCCAGTAAATAAAATTTGAATCATCACTACTTATATAATTCCAAATTGTCGTGATTAAAAGTAACAATTCAAACACATGAATTTTTGTACACATCCTATGCATTTGTGTGCATAAATGATAGCTTCCAGTCGTATTATGGCAAAGTATTCGTTGCTGTATTTGCGGCAGCCTGCTTGATAGATTTTCTTGCAAAAGCGGATTTTTTATAAGTCGAAAATTCAGGACATACAATCATTTTACAAGACTACAAGAGTCATTTTCATCTAAAATTTCTAAACGAATTTTGGGTTCGATTAGTGTTAAGTCTTTAACCAGATTTTTTCCAACTTTGCTGCGCGTACGTTTTACAGGTGGTTTCTGAACTGGTACCGGTGGATTTTTTTTCTTTGCAGCTCGTTTCTGTTGAGCTTTTGGTTTTGGCGCTGGTATGTACGGCGGTTCCAGTGTGAATGGACTGATATGAATTGAGTGATCAGGTACATATTCGGGTGGTATGTAACGTGGTTGGTGTTTAGGCATCGGACATTCATCAGACATAACTGCTTGACGTTCTCTATGTGGTTACTGTTACATTGAGCAAATTGTTGCGAATTATTGGCTGAGAATAGTTTGGATGCGCGCAGTAGTAAACTTTTTCTCCGTGTCTGTTAGTTTTGGACCTATTTATTGCATCAGTGATGCATGATCGATGAAAAAGATGTAAGCAATTGGTGATGAAAATGGCATCTATGGCATTCATTTTGTTCTGCATCGGTCGTCCAACTTCTAGTAATGACCTACTGCACAGATCGCATACAATTTCACGTCGCTCAGCCATAATCTGTAACAATAACAACAACGAACCGATTAATTATAGTGAATATTTTTACATAAAGTACGTTTTTCTCAAATTTTCAGCAAATTGGAAATGAGTAAAAAAATGCATTCTGCAATGTGTGTCTAGAGATTGCAACTCAATTTGCTCGATGTTTTTGTTTATGTTTTTGACAATTTTCACAAAAAATGGCATATTTTAATTTTTAGTACCTATACTCATTATGTACCACTGTGATGCGAACCTCTTGTTTTTTGTCCTTTTTTTTTATGGGATACAGATCTATTTTTGCTGACATTAAACAAGACTTTGATGCGAGTCATTCTGAACAGATAATTTATCTATTACCTTTTCTGTAGCATTTAAAAGTTTTGTGCGTGTTTACTTCGTTTTTTGGATGTGTACAATATGAGAAATACATTTAAAAAGTTTACCTGATTCGAAGCAATAGCATCTTCTTTTTTCAATTTTGATAACAAGGAAGTACCTAAGAAAAACCTAAAATTAATTACATATTAAAAATTTTATAACTAAAAAGTTTTCTTACCATTATTACATATAAATCATTTCCCACCAGCACTTAGTAGTTCGTTGGGGTCATTCTTAAGATTTCTTATTGATTCATCATTTATTGTGAGAGTGAATAAGAATCAAAATTATTCGTTGAACATTTTCCTTCTCGGTTTCGTTTATAAAGGTTAACGTGCCCAAAATGCGACGAGGTCGAATGAGGGGATAAAGCATACCTATAGGTAGCCGATCATGTTAAATGGAGGGAGACCACCAAAAAGCTGCGGCAGCGGTCTCACACACGTTTGGCGATGCGTCGACTTGTGTTTCCTCATTTCTTTTTCCATGCGATACCCAGATACATGTGATATACAAATTGAAACATGTAGTATGGAAAATCTAGACAGGTGGAATTTTGTTTAGCCTTATTTTCGCAAGATTTCCCCCGAGTATGCCTGGCTAGGCCCTTGCGAGCCGCAGCCACAACCTTTACACTCGAGAAATACACTTACGTGGGAGTTGCAGGAGAGCAGGATTGTCGATTTCATAGATAAATCTTGCATTAAAGGAAAATTATTTGTGTGAACTGTTTACTCATGTACCTGTTCGCGATACAAACAGCAAAGAAAAAATATATTTTTTATCTCATATGGCTGAGCACCTTCGCAGGAATCGTATACCTATATGTTTTTGTGTATGACCATTCAGTTTCACTCCAGTCTTAATTTTATTAAAGAAGATATGAAATATAACTTACATGAACATATAATTACATCAATATGAACTTTTCGGCATTTATTGCATGATACATTATAGGTTTTGCTTTATTTGCTCGATTGTTACCTAGCTCTCTGTGGTCAGCCAAATGCTCTGCTACCATGTAAAGAACTTTTCTATGAAAGTATCAAAATTTAGGGGTAAAGAAAGAAGGCAGTCAAAGATTTTGCAACTCAAGTACTAAGTAGCTAACAAACAAAATTGAGCATGGCTACATTCTTAAGTAAATAGGTAAGACAAATAGGTAACCAAATAACCATACTTATCATTGTGCATTTTTATTTTTCATAAAGAAAAATATATAGAATAAAATTAGAATAAAATTGAACATTAAAGTGGAATAAAATACTAACACAAATTATTCAAAATATTGAAATATAAAATAAAATGAAAATGCCACATGATAATACATAATATTATATACTTATTAAAATCGGAATAGATAAGTTCTATCTAAACGTCGATTATTCGTACCTACCTTATTGTTGTTCAATCCTGAAAATTAAAATAAGTATGAAACTACATTCTGAGTAAGTACTTTTTAAACTACCTAATGGACGTCATCTACTCTGGCAAGCAAGAATGTGGAAACAAAATTTGTCTATATCTGGTGGGTACCAAAACATGTTTTTTTTCCTCATGGTCAATCCATGATGAGGTATATAAAAACCAACACAGCCTGTTTCATAATTTCTTTGATAACCAACCTACTTTAACTTTTTAAAGGCGGAAATTGAATTGAACGGAGACAGCCCTGAGGTCGGCGGTGGTCTCGTCGCCTTTAAATAACATCGTATAATAATTAAACGTTTACAAAAATTGTATATTTCAAAACCAATGAAGTCTCTGTGGCGAGGTAAATTACTTAGGCTGTTTTTCGATCAAAAATACGCCACCGAGCCGCTGTTTTCTGCTGTATACGTGAAATATGACTTATTATATGCAGAGACTCGTATCGTGTATTAATTAGCGAAGGCTTTTCATTCGATTGTCGAATGGCATTTCGACATCGTCGTATCGACGACGCGACGTTGCAGTAGAATTGGTGGGCGATTGCTTTGTTTATCAAACGGTCTATTCCGCGTTTTATTTTATGGCTCATGCTGCCAGTGCTGATAATCTGTACATCTCTATACGAGCCCTGTATCTATGAATCTACATCGGAAAAGTTTCGAATTTGAGTTAATGTTCGGAAATGCCCTAAGGTCAATAAGAACAACGGAGTAAATTTATTTATGGAAGTTTTGATATATGAGACAGGCAAATTATTCTGGTAGGTATAAGTATTACAAGCAGGGAGGAGAAAATAAATAAGTAGGTATACATATTTCGACGAGAATTTTTTCGAGCATTTTCGTAGAGTTTTGAGTTTGAAAGTGAATTACTATTCAAGTCAAACTCGTTTTTTTTTCAACATTTGAAAAAACCAAAATTTGATCTACGCCCTCTAGAGGGCTGAAATTTACAAAAGCTTTTCTTGAGGGTCTAAGCAGACGATTCGATTTTATTCCAGCTCAAAATTCCAATTTGACCCCCCCCCCCCCAATCGAGAGTACTCGAAATGTGGACCCTCCTCACCCCTCAAGGGGTCTAATCAAAGTTGAAATTGAACGTGCATGACTCTGCGACCCCCATGGAACAACTGCTCCTGCAATTCTTCTATGCTTTTGAAGATGTTAGGAATCACTCCCTCGTCGAATTTTATTCTTTTCAGTTTAGAGGAAGCGATCCTGGAATTTGCTGATCTCTTGGTGGCCATTTTTCTAAAAAGGAAACAAACATGTACGTATGAGCCATACAAAAATTTTATTTATTTTAGTTGTTTGCTTGTCTGTTTGCTTGTTTTTGTTATTTCGTAGTTTTATTACATTCGTAAGCTCGTTTTACATCGGATGAAATTTCAATTGGAACTTCTGTGCAGTCGATAGCTATTCGACAATTTCCAAATGGATCGAAATTGGCGGGAAGGGATTGACTATTCTTTTCTCGTGATGGTACTTCTTCCATGCACTCCAAGAAGTTGTTATGTGAGAAAAATTTTGAGAATATTTTATTTCCAAAGTTATGAATAATTTTGATGATTTTTCGTAATCTTAAAACTTGGGTAATTTTTCATAAACTTCGTGATTTGAAATTTGAGTGACTTAATAAATTTTGTGATTTTAAATCTTGAGTAATTTGTAGTTTTAGTAGATTTTCAACTGTAAAAAATTAGGATCGATGAAGGTACGTATAACTTTTACTGCAGAGAATCTTCTTATATGTAAATGACTCATATTGGAACATTCTTGAAAGTTTCCAATTCGTTGGAATAATCAGACCAACTTGTGAACACACAAATCATTTAAAAAATAGAGAGACACATTTTTTTTTGTTTTTCAAACACATTTCATTATAATTGAATAAAACTTTACATTGTTACAACATCTTATTAATAAAATAGAATCGTCATAAAATAATGAAACAGTAAAAATGCAGAAAGTCACTCAATGAACATGAAAAGGAAATGGTTGACATTGAATTTCATTAAAACTTACAGACATCTTATTAAAAAAATCGTCACTATAATTAGGTAAACAATAAAAATGTTTAATGAAGAAATGGAGAAAAGGAGGAGTCCCGATAAGGCCACTTTTTGGGCCCCGCACAGTTATCTACTCCACCACTCTTGAAATGTTGTAATAAATGTCCCAAATACGAATCCGCGGTTAGTTAACCCAAAATGACCATTTTTTGGGAACCCCTCCCAAAGTTGTGAATAAAAAAAGAATTTTAGGAACCACTGAGTATTATTTTCAAAAACCTTTTCAGCGTAAAATATCTGTTTGAACTCGATAAATGATATACGAGGTGATTTTTCCATTCTCGACCCTCTAGGGCAGAAATTGGGGGGGGGGGGTTTGATTTTTGGAAAATTTTGGAACCACAATTTTGAACCTACCCCATTGAACCCCGCTGAAAAGCTTTTCACAGTTCATTAGTATCTGAAAGACCTCCATCCTACCAAAATTTGAGCTCAATAAAATTTTGCGCTGGTACTCAAAAATCCAATTTTCCAATTTTTCGTAATTTCGATGTTTTGGGAACCCCTGGAAAATTAGAAACCTGCAATTTGCGCCAAACGTAACGTTTTGAAGTGTATATTCAATAATCTAGATGAAAAAGTTGAATAAAGCTCTCTGTATATTCGTAATTTTGAACCCTTTTTTTGGAACCCCCCACTTTAGGCACCCCTGAAAAAGGCGTTGAAGCATATTTTTTCAAATGAATTGAAGAATTTACATTTGAAACACACTAGCAAGTGCTCGATAATTTTTCATATGAGTTTTCCCGTAACTTTCAAAATTGGGCTATTTTGGGTCAAATTCCAAGATTTTACTCCTCGAAAAAAACGTTAAAATCACGTTTTCACGATTTCAACGAAGTAAAATCTCAGAATTTGACCCAAAAAACCTCATTTTTGAAAGTTAGGTACAGGATAAATGAAATGAAAAATTATCGAACACTTGCTAGGGTGTTTTAAATGTAAATTCTTCAAATTATTTGAAAAAATATGTGTCAATGCCTTTTTTAGGGGTGCCTAAAGTGGGGGGCTCCAAAAAAAGGGTTCAAAATTATGAATATACAGGGAGCTTTATTGAACTTTTTCATCTGGATAATTGAATATATACCTCAAAACGTTACGTTTGGCGCAAATCGCAGGTTTTCATTTTTCAGGGGTTCCCAAAATATCGAAATTACAAAAAAATTGGAAAATAGGATTTTTGAGTACCAGCGCAAAATTTTATTGAGCTCAAAATTTGGTAGGATGGAGGTCTTTCAGATACCAATGAACTTTGAAAAGCTTTTTAGCGGGGTTCAATGGGGTAGGTTCAAAATTGTGGTTCCAAAATTTTCCAAAAATCAAAACCCCCCCAATTTCTGCCCACGAGGGTCGAGAATGGAAAAATCACCTCGTATAACGAATATCGGGTTCAAACAGATATTTTACGCTGAAAACGTTTTTGAAAATAATACTCAGTGGTTCCTAAAATTCTTTTTTTATTCACAACTTTGGGAACCCGTGGAGCCCAAAAAATGGTCATTTTGGGTTAACTAACCACGGATTCCTATTTTGGACATTTATTACAACATTTTAAGAGTGGTCGAGTCAATAACTGTGCGGGGCCCAAAAAGTGGCCTTATCGGGACTCCTCCTTTATTAATTAAGTCGATTTAAAATAAAAGATTCGTGAAAATAAATTTCAAAACCGTAGTTAAATAATTTGACATAAAATGTACATAAAAAATTGTGAAAAATGAGTTACCATAAAACCAAAAAAAAAAAGAAAAAAAAAGGAATTTCAAAAAAGAACTTATCAAATAATGAAAAAGTTTTTCGTCAAAGCAATAAAATAAGAAAAATCTACTTACATTAGTCGATTCAATATGGAGGACAAAATAAGTATGCTTAGTATAGCGATAAATATGCGTACGAAATTAAAACACGAATGATTCGCAAATGTATCCATATCCGAACACATTTCGAACATTAACTCACTGATAGTTCGATGGTTTTCAGGTATTCGGATTTCTAAAACACGGCCTCTTTTTGATACTCCTGATCTAGCGATTCTAGTTCCGTTTGGGATTCGGCACATTTCTCCAACAACGGAATCGTATTGTATCCCATGTTTCATATGAACATATTTTAAATATTCTCGTCTCGGAAGTATTCCTCTGAAGCTTGCAGGATGGGCATTGTGTGCACCTTGAGTGAAGTTTCTAGGTGGTGCGTCACGAGGCACCTCTACCAGGATAAAATATTCCATGTTTTCTCTTCGATAAGCAAAGACTTGCGGTTTGGCTTCCAATCTTTCCATCGGTGGTGAAAAATTTATATGGTGCCTCCTTAGGGGAGGTAGTGACACGGTTACACGATGTTTGAGTAGAATACTAAGTATATTACCCATAATTGATCACCGAAACGAACATATGTACCTACTATAATTGCACAATAACTCGATAAATTGTTTCAAAAACGTTCAAGTACACCAAACTTAAAACGACTTTCTTCGGATCAAATTATGAAATGAATGGTGATTCATTTATTAATTTTGGTCATTCTGCTCGATGAAAAGAATATAGCGATAAGGTACTGAATTTCGGTTGGTTTTTCGTTTAATTACAAACGAACATTACCGTCAGTCTGTCGAGGTTTCAATTCCTGGAATCTGCAAATCAGCACAAAATATAATGTAAAAGAACTGATAAAGAGCGCCGATGATCGTAATTTTAAGACAGGTGGTATTTCATACTATGTGCTAGAGAGAGAGAGAAATAGTGAGAGACTACACGCAATAGAGAAAGAGAGAGATATACATGTGCGTTTCATGCAGGTTTGCATAGTACAGTTACCACTGTGGCCCATTTGGTAAGTATCAATTCGCACGTCGTCGTGAAACGCGTTTGGCTGAGTCCAGTGTTGCATAAGCAAAAATTGAATAGGGCGTTTCATTTTTAAGCGCTTTTTCGCGTGATTTTAAAATGTCTCATAATGAAATTTCATTTAAACAATGAAGAATTTTCAATGACTTATTTTAAAAATAAAGTTACACCAAAAATCGGAAGATTTTGAGGAGAATAAATTCAATAATAAAAATCATTTTAAAGCAGGTGCAAATTTCAGCAGAAAATTTGATGAATCTGGTTCAGATACAAATGAACCGAATGTGCAATTTTCAGTAAAATCGGTTTGCTGGGAAACGCGTGATGCTCAGCCAAAAAAAAACACAATTTCCTTTTATAACATAGATAGATAAAAAAAATCACACAATAACAAAAATACAGATTAAAGAAAATTACTTGTAGTTTTGAAAAACTAGGAGGAGCATGAACTTCGAGATGAGCGGGAAGGAGAGGAGCTGGAACTGGCTGGAAGGTGAAAAGCTCCGACTATAAGAGCTAATACTTGATGAGCTGCGAGGCCCTTCGTTGATTTCAACAACTGACCATTCAGTTGATGTGTTTTCAGACCACATTCTTTCCAAAAATAAATCATGGTCATATTCAAATTGTAAGCGAACATTTTAAGAGGTTCCATCGTCACTTCGTTAGTCTTTGCGGTTTATCAAATTCTTACTTCGAATCTTCAGCTTATTTTTGACGTTTAATTTTCGAAAATTTTCGCAAAAAAATTCATTTCTGAAACGTTTTGTTCTAACTCATGACATCATTTTTTTGTTGCATATTTCGAAGTGATTGTCTAGTTCTTTCCATGTAAGTACTCTTCATAATAAGTATTTTTATTTTAAAAAATACAGAAAATATAAAACTATGAAAAAAATTCTTATTTTTAAAAAAATACAAAACATAAAAATGTTTAAAAAATAATAATTTTAAAAAAGTAAAAAAAAAGAAAACTTACCGAAAAACAACAACAAATGATCATACATATTTAAAGGTCGTTGTCGTCGTCTTCAGATCTGATAAGAAAGGAAATAATGAAATTAATTATAATTATTCCTCACTTTGGAAGTACCTACGTACATAAATTATTTGATTACCTACGTTGTTAGATGGAAAATTCATATATAAAAAATGACCCCAAAATGTGATGATGCTATGGATGAAATGATCATTCATTTAGGAGGTGAAGCTCCCCAAACGTAACTCAATTTTTAGTTTGAATATTATTCTAAAGTGACTAAAAAACATTACTTACTGCTAAAATGTTTTAATTTCTAGCGAAATTTCTACTTTTTGTTATTGTTCGCTTTTCATCTTTCACAAAAATCTTGTAAATCATAATGCTGCAATTTTTAGCTCTCATACCCTCAAAAATTCATAAAAAAACATTTTTTTTCTTTGAAATATTTGAGTAAATAGGTAGGCGTGCAACGAGCTTCTTTATGCCATGGATATGATTTTTTGAGCCTACAACTTAGCAGTAGCTGCATTACACGAGTAGGTCCAAAAAAAAGACCTTGACTTTTCGTATTCTGCTTTTTAACGTTTCGCGAATTCAAAAAGCCATTGTACTTGAAGAACAATTTAAATTAGGTATCGAAAAATTAGCGCAGTCAATATGCAATTTGACCCAAACATAATTACAAACAAAGGTTTTTTTAGTGAATATTGTCTAGGGTGGTGTGCTGAACAACATACTAAAAGTCCGCGCCCCTACCCCACGAGCTAACCCCCCCACAGTGGATCAAAGCCCCCCAAAATCAGTTTTTCATCAATAACTCCTGAAATATTGAATTTTGAGTAAAATGAGCCCAGTGATCATTTCATCTCCTCCCCAATACCTATCAAATGAGCTATCGACCAACCCCCTAGCCTCAAGGGGGTGGCGCTACGATCCCTCAAAGTGATCGGATTTCAATAATTTTACATTTTATGATTTGGGACTTGTAACCTGTTCTAATTGATAAAATGAAGTCAAACTTGGGGAATGGGATTCTTTTGAGAGCTAGAGTTGACCTCTAGAGTGGGTAGGGTCAAAGTTGAAAATTACAGAAAGGTCATTTTTTTGGAGGGGCAAAACATGGCCCCAAATGGATGAAAAGGGTCCAAAATCATACCATCGGACAGTACCCTATCTGTGATCAACATATCCAAATTTTAGATTCCTAGGTCATCCCCACTCCTTTTAAGATGGAAAAACCCGAAAATAGGGGCAAAATAAGGGGATTTTTAGTTTAATTCCGCTTTAAATGGGGTGACTTACCCATCTTACGCTTTCGAGTCAAGTAATCATCTAAATCTGAAACATTGGATGTTGTTGGATTGCCGTCAGCTTTGGATACATTATCTTATTAATTAGCAATTACCAATTAATAAACAATAATTAGCATTTAATTTTTGTAAATTTTCACAATAATTGATCACCTTTTGATACATCTATCGGACTGAACGTATCATTGAGGCTGTGCTAAAAAAAAAAACTATGCTGCCTCATAAAGAAAAAACGATGTCTCAACGAATAGGATAAAACAAAGCACACTCAGCAATAATTGTCATACCCCTCTTCTATTCACTCACTCACTCACACATACATCAATTTATACCTACATATTAAAAGTAGAAGAAATTTTGAAAGGAATTTTTCTTTTCTCAACAAGGAGGTTCGTGAGCCTTATGATTTTTTTGTGGTAATTTTCAGAGATTTTTGCAAAATTCGAATGACACAAACATATTGAAATATGAGATTATTGAACGAGCCACGTTATTGTTTGTATCTCAATCCATTTTTAGCAATATTATGCTTACGTCTTCTATAATGTAATTTTCAGAGCACTACCCCTGTCTGGGGATACACACAAAATAAGATTCGATGTATTGTACATATTAGTAAATTATCATTTATATTAGAACCAGACTCGATTCAGTTTCACGCTCAATTTGTCGTGTTTTTTGACCCCCACACAACTGGAAGGAAAACGATAAACAAAACTATAACGCGGAGAATAGATAGCTATTACACAAGACATGGCAAGTAATCCAGATCACTAAAATGACCCAACTGTATAGAACGCAAAGCGATTATGTAAACAGTTTATGTAAATGGAGAAGACGTACGTTAAGGCGGTGGTAATCTAAGGGATGAATTTGTATGGAAAACTTTTCACATTCCATATTTCATCAAACAACTTAAAGCTTTACTCAATCAGCCAAATTAAATTGTTAAAGTTAAGCGGTGTGATAATGGCACGAACAGTTGCTGTAAGGAAATGTTAACCATTTTATACTCGTAATATAAGTAATTGCCCAGCAGACGCGTCTCATCGTCATAAATAGAATCGTCCTGGTGAAAATTTACATATCGAGGGACTTCCCCGTTTAATTTTTTTTTCTCAGATGAGAATACACGTTATGTTTGGAAAAAGATGATAATCGAGAATGAAGCATGCTATATGGGTTGTGAAGTCATGTACAACAGGTGCGACACTAATTAGGGTCAATTGGACGGAAATCAGCCCGAGTTGGATGGTTAACACGGTGTGTTTTTGAATGCCAAGCACACACACAGTAACGTGGCCTTTTCAGATTAACTTTTGTTAATTCGCGAAATTTTAACCTCTTAGCCTGGGTAGTCGTTTATTAGAATTTATAGTTTGGGAAATATTTTTTGCGCCGGGTTTCGTTGAGGGCTTTTTCACACGTCTATTGTGCCATTCGTATGGAAATGTGGCGAAAAAAGAAGCGTAAAGGGTGCGAATTGTGAAAGGTAGGTATGCGATGTCGATTAAAAAAAGTTTAGAAGTACGTTTAGGATTTTCTATTTTACTGAAAAAATTGTCAAGTTTTTTTTTTTTTTGGTGAGTGTTTTATTTTTTACGTTGTTGAGTACCTATCGTGATTGTTGAATGAAATGAGCCAAGTTGAAAGATACCCACACTACGACATCTGCAGTAGAAATCGTGTAGTGAAAAGAGTTTTCAGTGCCCTCTGTTATCCAGTATGAGAATTACACTTGATTTAAACTTCACACAGAACTTTGATAACAAATTTTTTGCAACGTTGCTTTAATATCTGTGCTTACTGTATACTTGAATCTGATTTTTTAATTTTGTTTTTATTGAGATTAACTTGAAATTTAATTTTGGAATTTGAGGAAATCCTCAAAATGGACGTATTTTCTATTCTGATTTCCAAAATAAATTTTCGACGTAGGGATACAAAAATTTTTCGATAAGTTTATCTAGGTAATAGCAACACGAAAATCAGAAAATTTTGAATAATACGTTACGTCGAAAATTTTTGAAGCCAAAATCCAAAATTTTGAGAGAAAAAGATGATGTTCTGCGCAAGTTGTTATGTTACAATAATTACAAATGTGGAAGTGATATTTATGTGTAGTTTTCATTGACCTCAGTGAGTGAGCTTTCACATCATAGATTCTTTGAACTTTTATATCTCAGCTTTCTGTGAACATTTTTGGAAATTTATAAAATTTCATTATTACAAAAAATGATATTTTTCATGGAGCACCCTTGAAACTCAATTTCCAAATTTTTCAAATAAAATCCACATTGTCAATCTTCACATTTTTTACCAAAAATATTGTCATAACATTTGTGCTGAAATTAATCATTTTTAATTTTTTCACAAAATTTTGGATTTTGGCTTTGACATTTTTTTTCTTAATAGACATTCAATATTTTATGATGAATAACTTCTTCGGAAAATTTTCGTAGGTGTTCCTACATCGAAAATCTATTTTGAAAATCGAAATTAAAAAATGCCCATTTTGAGCATTTCTTGAAATTCCAGAATAAAATTTGGAGTAAACGTAAAATTCAAAAAAAAAAAATCTGCTTCATAACAAAGCTATACGTACTTCTACTTATCTACTCACTCCTTCAAACAAATATGAATTTTTGAAATATCCAGTCGAAATCACACAAACCATGTGGCAAGAAATATCACCAACTCCTGCACTTTTCAAGTACTCTGTGACCCAATCAACACCAACGTCACACAAAGCTACATCATGTACTCCCATGGGATGAGTTTTTTCACTGCCACACCACGTTTGAATATCTCATTGATTCATTGGAACATATGCATTGAGAATATTTAAAACATCTGTATCTAAGAGCATAGTTCGCTGCAGTGGTATAGGTATTCAAGGTCTGTTATGATTGTACAAATATTTACTACTACAACAAATGTGGTTACTTATTTCGAGTTGTTTAGACTGACGTGAAAATTATATTCACGTCTTGAAATGTCGTTTCCTATTTCTAGAGTAATGATTAAGTACCTAGTACCTACGAGTATTTTTTTGTAAATATCTTTGGCATAAATGCAATTGAACATAACTTGAATGAAAATACCTACTCAGTTTTCGCAACAATCGTGTAGTTATAGTTATTCAGTATGATTGTGCAGCCCAATCATATTATGGTGTTTTATAAAGTATACGTATTTGAAAAGTTTTCTCGAACTAAAATGTTATCATGAAATGATGAAAAAATGTAAATTGTGTTGTAAACTTTCACTCGTATTTGTCCTTTTTTCTTTTCAGCTGCATCCTTTGAATAGCGAGAAGGCAACTATTGGAAGTTTATTATATGATTTACAAAATATCACAGAATGAACATATTTTTATAAATAATTATTTATTTTGCTTTCTGTCTGCTGGTAAATTTGATAGGATATCCTATTTTACTTCGAAGGCACAAATCAGCGTTCAGATCATTTTTGGTGATTTCTTTTATATTGGTTGATAGGTGATAGTTTCGAATGATGTGAGCGAGTTGCATCTTGGACGATATAATCGAGTATTTGGCTCCTGTAATTTGAAATAAAAATTAATATTTTAGCATTTAAAAAGAAAAAAAGAGATTTTGGGCTGGAAACAATGACACTTCCTCAGGTGGCACGAACAAATTGGTGTAACGTCAGAATAGAATTAGTGACGTTTAGTAATGAAAAAATAATACTTTGCTCGAAAAATGCTCCATTGCGTGAAAAAAAAGCTAAAGAAAATCAAGACGAACATCAAAGAAGAAACAAAAATATTCTATTTTTTTCCCATTTTTTCATCTCGCTTTTTAACGAAAAATCTCACAAAAAACTTTCATTTTCTTGACGAAAATTTCCAGAAAGTCCAGTTTTTGCTAAAATTGTCAATAGTACGTCTCGCTTTTTGTCAAAATTTGGCTGAAATTTTTGCTTTTTGGAAAATTTCTGAAAAGTTTCCCGTTTATATAACTTGACAGTTACCTACAAAAACTTTCTATTTCTACCCAAAAGTCTCATTTTTATTTGTTAGATATTTTGCTTTCGTTTTTTGCCAACAATTTTTGAAACTCCCCTTTTTTTAAAAAAAAAATTATTACTGAAGTTGAATATTTTCGCCAAAAGTATCAAAAGTTTCTCCTTTTGTAAAAATTGCCAAAAAGTGACGTTTTTCGCCTAAAATTCCTAAAACACCTTTTTTAAAAATTTGCTTAAGTTGAATATTTTTTTAGAAATTTTTAAAAATGCTCACTTATTTGCAGAACAACCCAAAAAATTCCATTTGCGTATTTTCACGATCTCTACCAGGTCATCAGAGTCATTGAAAGACATTCTTTTTGTTTCGAAAATTCAACGCAATTACCACAAATGCAGAAAATATTGTGCCATAAATCGATGACACAATTGTAACAAAACTGACTAAAAATTGATAAAACGATGTAAAAATTGAGCAAAAATACTCAAATTATGAAAAAAAATGAAAATCGATGGAATTTCAGCGCCATCAACTTTGAAATTGTGAAAACTTGGTCATTTAAAAGTAATCGAAAGGTCATTATTTTTCATTTTTCAGTTTAGTAGACCATGAATAGACAATAGACATCCTGGATTTTTCAAAAACTGCTCAAATCTCGCATATTTACCAAAAAATTGCGAAATAGGTAGTTTCACATCTGAGGAAAAAACTGCTTTTTCGCTCACTCATAATTTCCTGCATTTGGCTAAAATTTTCCAAGTTTCAAATCTACTTAGTTTCATTTTAAAATTTTTATTCAACTTTCTTTTTGTTAATATTTGGTAACTTTTTCGAACTAAGCCCTTTATTTTTCAGGATCAAAGGTCCTAGACAGTTTTGAAAAATAATGTTAATCAAATAAAAGCTTTTTCAAGTTTGAGGATGAACCAAAATTGGAAAAAAATTTCTCTTTGTATGCTCTTTCCAAAATTGTTCTCCTTCAGTCACTTAATCAAATTCAATTATGTCACCCCGAAGAATCGACGTAAAATGACAATTTCTGCCTGATTAAATTTTAAAATGAACTTGTAAGTCTAAAAAAATGGGATCGAATGTTCTTCTTATTGGATTAGTTGATTTGTTCCAATTGTTTGTGCCAGTTGAAGAAGACCTCGATCTTATAAGCTCGAAAATCATGCTTACCTATACATATTCTTGGACCATATCCGAAAACTAGTTCGCTGCCTTTTGGACGCTTAGCAACTGCTTCATCGTTGAAGTGTTCGGGATCGTAGACTGATGGATTTTTATACAATTCGGGGTCGAAATGGGAGAAATGAATAGCTGCTGCAACTAACGTATTCTTCGGTATGATTTTGTTATCTGTGTGTTAAACAAGAAGAAAATCAAATCAAGAAGACCCTTTGAAACGATTTTACACCTTTAATTACCTATTCAAAAGAAAGTACCTAATCTACTCATAATTTATCTAATTTTTAATTTTTTTTTAATTTTTGAAATTTTATGAAGCCCTAATTTGATTATATTCTTTCAAATTTTGAAATATTATATTTCTTTTGTTTGAATACCTCAACACTCACCTAGTTGGAGTATTTTCATAGTCATCTTTCCAAATTATTTGCTGAAATTGAAGTTTTATGGTGGTGGGAGGGAAGAAAGGGCTCATTTTTATTTTCAGATAAACACAAAGAGGGCTTCTCTGAGGTATTTCCAAAGTGACGGATTTTTTTGCACTGTAGTAGCCTATTTGTACATGTATTTTCCATCTTGATTTTTTACCTTTCAACGTGCAATCTTTGTGAGTACGTCGAATGACCAAAACTGATTGACTATATATTCTAGAAGTCTCTTTGACGCATTGTTCTAAATATTTCAGCTGATTGATGCAATCATCTGTGTCCAAAGTGTCCTTTTCTGGCATCACCTGTACAATTTCTTCGTATACTTTTTGCTGTAATCAAATTCAAGGTAAATTTACACGTGTCCAACTGTCCATGGAGGAAGCTTGTTAGGTAATTTTTGGCTGATGTCGAGTTGAATAATTCACCGTACTTGTATATCTTGGTGTATAGCCAACGCAAGTAGTGTAAAACAAACGTTTAGAGCTGTTGTTTCGGATCCCTGTGGTGAAAATAACCATCGTTCAACATTATGAAAAATTCATGTTTGGAAATATATAAATAGGTAGTCTAGTAATGCGTTGAAATTAGCGATCGGGAAACTCACCACTAGAATTAATTGTACTGCTTCATCTCTTATACGCGTTTTAGTGAAACTGGTTTCTTTCGCGCTCTTTTCGATGAGTAAATCAATGATCGAGTTGGGTGAATCGTCTGTAACACCGGAGAAATTGGGGAATCGCGTGAGAATACGAAAAAAATCATCATATCTATAGAAATACTCTCGTGAATTATTTATTTACCTACGTATTCTTGCGCTTTTTTAGTGTTCCGAACATTATTTAATTTCTCTTCTATTGCCTGAAAAATCCGAATCAACGATAAATCCTTGCTGAAAATGTCACGTGCTATTTTTTTGGGAGAAAAAAATACTTAGTTATTCTAGAATAATATTGAATATTTACTTCTTCGGGCAAATCATTCAAAATCTTGATCGTGTTCATCTGGCCGATTAATTTTAAATAGATTTTATAAATGAATCCAGGATGTAACCAAGGTGATATCACTCTTGTGGTTAGATTTTGAAAAGTCCTGAAAGTTACGTAAGTGAAAATATGAAAAAATTTCAATGTGTAGCTTTCTGATCGAGGTATCGTACTTGTGTAGGACACTACAGTAATTTTTTGCATCCTTTCCTGTTTTTTCAATCGAAGTACCGAGTGTATTGGCTGAAAATAGACAAAGCAGTTTTGAAAAAAAAATATTATGACTATGGAAAAAATATGTAAAAAAAAGTGCTGCATTTGGTGAATGGATATAGGAGGGGAAAAGTAAATAAATGATTCATACCTAAGACAGTTTCAAGATTCGTATTCATAACATAATCCCAAGCATTTACGATTTCTCCTCGGTCTGCGGGTCCTTTCAGTTCATCAACCAAAATGGAAGCTTTTTCATGGAATACATCCGCATATCTTACGAGCATCTCCGAACTAAAAGCCGGCGATAGCATTTTTCTCGATTTTTTCCAGTCGTCAACTGAAAATTACATTGTTAGTATTTACTCGAACGAACAAAACTGATTGAGTTTATGACCGTATAATAGAAGATTATTTTACCTACATTTAGCATTTAATATGCCTACTCCGATCCATTCCTCCAGAAGATTCATCGTGTCACGGTCCTGGGTCTGATTTAATACAGTCTGTGAAAAGCGAGAACAATATTACTGAAGCGATAATAAAAATTAAGAAATGGTTCTAAACATTCTGGGTTTTATTTTTATGATTGTGATGTTTAGAGACCAACACATTCCGAACCAGTGAGCTGGTTTAGAAAATAAGGATGCCTCAAAAGGCGAAATAATTTATCAAAATTCATAATTTTATCCATTAGTGTGATTTTTTGAAATGGAAGAGCTGGAGAAGCTGGGGATACCTCTCTTTCTCCAAAGTTTGTTCCCAGAGCAATGCAATTGAAGAGAAAGAACCTAAAATCTAAGACCAAAAAATTTCTGTTTTTTTTTTTGTTAAATCAAAAAAAAAACATTCAGTAGTAATCCATTGAAGAGGAGTGGCGAGACTGAACTTTTTTCGCATGGTTTTCCAACATTTTTACCTCAGATTCCCCCGCTCCTCTAAAAAAAAAATACAGATTTTTCCTGTCAGTTGGTCAAATGTGGTTTGAACAAATTTTAGAAGGGAAATAAGAAACAAAAATGTTGAATAATTTTAATCTTGTAATTATAAACACACCCAGGGTGTCTAATAGGTCCTACTGGTCCTATTAGTCCTACTAAAGTCCTACTTTTTTTCAAAAGTCCTTTTGGTCCTACTAAAGTCCTACTTTTCAACAATTTTATGCAGAAGTTCTACTTTTTTTCAATTAGGTCTTTTAAAACTTTCAATTTTTCCCCTTTTTTCCAGAATTTTGAGGGCTCATTTGTTGACTTTTTTAGATTTCGAATTGCACATTTTTGAGAGTTTTTGCCCTCGCTTCGCTCGGGCTATTTTCTCTTCTTTTCCCACATAAAAAACTTATTGTTCTAATTCAAGAAATGTTCAAAGTTTGAATCAGAAAAATAAACTCTTCCCTCCATAAAGAAACTTTTTGTTTTCACTTCTTAAAACATGATTGAATTTTTGCATTCAAATACCATCGTTTTTATGCCTCTCGGAATACTGATTTCTGAGAGCTTTTGCCCTCGCTTCGCTCAAGCCCGTTCGCTTTACTTTGTCAATCTTGGATTTTTCAACAAAAAAAAAAAAATCATTATTCGAATTTCAATATTTTGAAACAAAATGACGAACTTTTTATAAGTAACTCGTTACTCAAACATCATCGTTTTTTATATCTCTCGAAAATCATTTTTTGCCCTTGCTTCTTTCGAGGCTGTTTGCTTTTTTTTTTATTTTGGATTTTCCAAAAAATAATATCATTCGAATTCTATCGTTTTTATGCCTCCTAGAAAACTAATTTTCGAAAGCTTTTGCCCTCGCTTCGCTCGGGCCCATTTGATTTTCTTTTTACATTTCCCGTTTTCAACAAAAAATAACATTCGAATTTTAAAATGTTGAAGCAAATAGTACTTGATATGAAATATTTACAATTAAAATTAAAGAATTCTGGTTAAATTTGATTTTAAGCGAACATGATGTGATGTTCATCAATTTTTAAAATTGATAAGGAGAAAATCAAACGAAAAATTGAATTGAAACATTATATTTTATGGCGTTTGCCTACTTGTTTAAATAAAATCATAAGGTGTTAGAAGACAAGAAAAGCAAACATTTCTTTACAAAAATTTGGCCAAAAACTTGAATGTGAATTTTTATTCTCCCCCCCCCCTTCCCCTTAAAAATTCCATAAGTGTCCGAAAAATGACTTGCTGGAAGTCCTGCTAAAAGTCCTACTTAAGTCCTACTTTTTTATTTTGAAATGTTGTTAGACACCCTGACCCCCCCCCCCAAAATTTCAAAACCGATAATTTTTCTATTGATTGGTTATGCTTTCAAAATTTCTCATGTGAAAAAATGTATGATTGGAAACGCTAAATAGCATTATTTTGAATGAATATGTTGTGAATTTAAATTTTAGCAATAGTTTCAGGAAATTATTATATGTATGTAATGTACTATGTATTTCCAAAAATAGGAGTGAAAGTCCGAGCTAACGTAAGCGAGGGCAAAAGCTTTTGAAAATAAGTGATTCTTTAGGAGTGATGCAACATTATTTTTGATGCGAGAAACCAATTTTTTTTTTGGTACATACTCGTATCTACTTTTAATCAATTTGATAGGTTGTTCAAATGTTCAACAGTCTTGTGAATTCTACAATTGTCCTGCTTTTTAACAGTTTTGTCAAGAAGTCCTGATTTTTTTCAATCAGGCTTTAAATTTTCCGATTTATTTCCTTTTTTTTTGTGAAATTTAAAAAAAAAATGTTGTTTTTTCCACCTGACTGATGCAAAAAAATTGTGTAGAAATAGTCTTAAGCAGATGAAAAAATACCAAAAATTTTCAAGTGAAAAAATTCTCCAACCTAGCAAATGAGTTATTTTTGAAGAACACAATGCAATTTTTGTTTTTTAATGTTTGAAAACTTCAGGATGTTGACAAGGTCTTAGAAGTTGCAAAAAATCGTCTAAAATTCGCTAAAAAAACGGCGCGAATAATAAGACTTGCAAAAAGTGGAAAATTTTACGATGCACCACGAATCAAGAATCAATTGCGAAATTTTATTTAAATCTATCCAAAACCAATGTTTTGGTAGGTACCTCTCAAATTGTAAATTTTCATTAACATTTTTCCCCTTTGCTTTTCTCGGCAATAAAATGTTCTCTTCTGGTTTTGAATTTAATTTTCAAACATCAAGAACTGAAAAAAAGGTACTTGACCACACCTCCGAAAAAATCTAGAATTGGTAGTGTCACATTGCAGACAAGAGTGGTCAGATTCCTTATATTTACCTGACATTGATAGTCTCCAAATGAGAAACACAAGTTTTCCAGGGATTAAGGACCTGATGAATTTTTTCCGAATTTTGAAAAAAAAATACTTACCTACCTGCATTGAAAACTCCAATTTTCTATCGGATTAAAATACAGTGGCGTCGCGATGATAAGTGAAAATTCAAGGGAAGTGTATTGACATCATTCTCCTCCCCCTTTCCCCCTCTCTTCCAAGAGTTGTAAAGCATTTGAGAAACGTCCTGCTAAAAGTTTTTAGAATTTTGTTCACAACACCTTGTTGGCAAAAATTAGAAACTGTCTACGAATTTTTGACGAAAAATGGGGCTTTTTTGGTATTTTAGGAGAAATTTGGCTTTTTGGCGCGGGTTTCACTCCAATGAAGAGACTTCATGTTGGAAACTTTCAAATAAAACAACTGGTTTTCGGTAATTCTTTGATTTTTCCAA
Source organism: Planococcus citri (assembly GCF_950023065.1). Lineage (NCBI taxonomy): Eukaryota > Metazoa > Arthropoda > Insecta > Hemiptera > Pseudococcidae > Planococcus > Planococcus citri. Next base: position 17,331,513 of record NC_088681.1, read on the forward strand.
TTTACACACAAATTTTGTCCAACTATTTCAAAGTTTCTCAATTTTTTGCCAACATTTTTATAATGAAAGGGGGGGGGGTTGTCTGGCCGCATCTTTAAATTTCTACAGAAGGAGAACCAACTTGGACATCTCCTGATCTTCAATATTTAAAAAATCACATTCTCGAAAAAACATTTGTTGAATTCGTTTCTGTTTTGTAATATTGGAACAAATGTAACGATTATTAAATTTGAACGTTTTAGATATTTGTTCACATCATTCGTGAAAATTCCAATTGATTTTGAAAATTTCAAAATTCCTTACCATAATATCGTCGTATTTCTTCAGAATCAAGGCGGGCACTGGACCTAACCAGAATAGCAATCGATCATACGGTGCTAGTAATCTTTCCAAACTCAGCAGTAAACCTATCAAAAGAGTAAAGTTGGAAGAAAATTTCACTACAAAAAATGACAAAAAAAATTATTTCGAAGTTGTACCATCATTCAAACGATGCAACATGTACGCATTGCCAATCAGAGGATAGGTTGGATAGCAAGGAAACTGTTTAAGTAGTTCGTGTGCTCTTTTGTTTTTAATTTTATAAAAAAGTACGAACAGAATTATCACGATTACCGTATACACGATTATCATTTTGATTCACCACCGATCAACCGCGAACGAATAGTCACACCTGAAACCAGTTAGCACTACTTGTGTGACTCGATGCGATGTTTTGAATTTTCCTACGAATTTTCTACATATCTATCCGCGTTTATCGTTTAACATATTTTGGAGTAACTGTACAATAAGTCGTACATTCAAGGTCTGGTTTGATTATCTGTTTTAATGAATAAGCTGCTTCGTTTTTTAATTAGGTACAAATTATTACTCGGTAGTTGTGTCGAGTTGTTTAGACTGACGTGATAATTAGATGATTACTTCGAACGTGTGTTGATATTTAATTCTAGGGTCATTACCGATTAATATTAGAGAAAAAAAATTTTAATCGCTTTGAAATGGGCAATTTAACGTTGATAATGTTTTTCGGAACTGTATTGTGTTATCTATTGGTTTATTTTGATTGTAAAGTTCGAGTTTATCGGGGTATTTCGAAATGACTCGAATTGTTTTTTGATCTGGCCTCCACCTAGGATTAAAATAGGTACGTAATCTGAATTTTTTGAAAGAAAATGTTTGATAAAATGGACAAAGAAATTTTCAGCTCGAATGGTTTGTCAAAATTCATTTACTTGATACCTATTTAAAACAGTACATGGACCGTACCTACGTTTAACATTTTTAATAGACTTGGTTGCTAAATTGGTAAACAGACATACAGTTATAATAACATGTATTTTTTTTTTAGTACGATTCGTCCAGAGAGGCTTGCTGTGATTATTATTTGCATTTCAAGTTCATTTTTAACAGCTTTCGATGCGTTAATTAATAATTGAATTACGTGATTCGTGGAATAGACTATTGCATAGGTACCTTGCATACCTACCTGTCTCCTTAATCAAGGTTAATGAAGTTTTTCTGCGTGAAATAAGTTTTATTTTTGATCTAAAAATGGTATTTTTACTTCAGCGACTGTTATAGGATGTTATCATTTATGGTAAAGTTGAACCGTATCTTGTCTAAAACTTTTGAAATTATCATTAGGTCTGGTCCCCTTTCGAGGGAATATCGCGAAAATTCTATATCGTTTGGGTTGCACTCTTTTGCGATTTTGAAACGATAGAACGACTTGGTACCCGTAATATGTCTGAAAAAAGGAGGGGGGGAAAGAGTAGGTGTTTGAAAAAAAGTCAGTCCAATAAATTGATCAAAGTTACCACTTAATATCATTCGTTTTCGCTCGAATTTTTTTTACAAAGTCTACTCACCCAACTATTAGTCATACCACCATTGATTGGTCTTCATCCCTCCCAAGGGGTTGGTGGGGGATGCTTGGTTTTTCAAGTAACACACAACTGAATCATATATTTGAAAAACGAATCTGGACATGCAATATATCGAATGGTATGTTTTCGAGGTCGCTGAATACGAATACCAACTTATTTTCTGGGTCCAACTCCTCAAAGCCCCTCTGTGCCCCAAAAAGGGGGTTAAAATTTTGAAAAATCGTGAAAAGTCGAGTTATATATCGAATGGTATGTTTTCGAGGTCGCAGAGTACGAATATGAACTTATTTTTCGGGTCCAACCTCACAATGTCCCTCTGGGCCCCAACAAGGGGGCCAAAATTTCAAAAAATCATCAAAAAGTCGAGTGATATATCAAATGAAATGTTTTTGAGGTCGCCATGCAGGCGCAAATATGAACTTATTTTTGGGCCCCACCGCACAATATCCCTCTGTGCCCAAAAAAGGGGCCAAATTTTGAAAAATCATGGAAACTAGAGTTATATATCGAATGGTATGTTTTTGAGGTCGCTGAGTACAAATATGAACTTATTTTTCGGGTCCAACCTCACAATGTCCCTCTTCGCTCCAAAAAAGGGGCCAAAATTTGAAAAATCATGAAAAGTCGAGTGATAAGTATATGGAATGGTATGTTTTCAAGATCGCTGAACACATATTTTTAGAATCCAAAGCACATTGGTTCTCAGCCCCAAAGAAGTTAACGAAAAAACATGGTGTGATCTTTTTCTTTAAAGATTCACACCATTATTTTAGAAAAAATTCTGGAAATTCATCTCAAAAATACTGATTGGACTAACTTTCGGGGGGAAGAGGGGAGATGTAAGTAGAGCTACTCGCATTGCCAAGGTATTATTGGGATCGCTGTTCAAAAAGTTTGAACGCTCATTTTGCAAAGAAAACATTTTACATCTCAAGATTTTTCTTTAAAACGCTCACTCACCTACCTACAGGTTTTGATTATTTTTTAATAGAAAATAAAATGGAACTAGGACTTTCACTGTGTTGTCGAATTTCATTGAAATAAAATGTATAATCATCCAACTAATTTCTATTTTTAAATTTTGTCTAGGTTCTTACGTGCCACTCGAATTATATTTTCATGGGAAATTTAAATGAAATTAATCATTTATAATGTTTCTTTTTTTGCTGAAAAAACTCATAAATTGATAAAAAATTTCAAAATAGAACCCCGAAAACACACCATTCGATATATTTCACTCGACTTTTCATGATTTTTCAAAATTTGGCCCCTTTTTTGAGCACAGAGGGATATTGTGGGGTGGGGCCCAAAAATAAGTTCATATTTGCGCCTGCATGGCGACCTCAAAAACATTTCATTTGATATATCACTCGACTTTTTGATGATTTTTTGAAATGTTGGCCCCCTTGTTGGGGCCCAGAGGAACATTGTGAGGTTGGACCCGAGAAATAAGTTCATATTCGTACTCAGCGACCTCGAAAACATACCATTCGATATATCACTCGACTTTTCACGATTTTTCAAAATTTTAACCCCCTTTTTGGGGCACAGAGGGGCTTTGAGGAGTTGGACCCAGAAAATAAGTTGGTATTCGTATTCAGCGACCTCGAAAACATATCATTCGATATATTGCATGTCCAGATTCGTTTTTCAAATATAATTATGATTCAGTTGTTGTGTGTTACTTGAAAACCCAAGCATCCCCCACCAACCCCTTGGGAGGAATGAAGACCAATCAATGGTGGTGTGACTAATAGTTGGGTGAGTAGACTTTGTAAAAAAAATTTGAGCGAAAACGAATGATATTAAGTGGTAACTTTGATCAATTTATTGGACTGACTTATTTTCAAACACCTACTCTTTCCACCCCTTTCTTCAGACACCCCTCTTGAGGTATGGGTATCGAGCGTAGTATCAAATTGTCGAGAATTTTAAGGGGAACATTTTTAGTCATAGTAGTTTTTCTCGTAAACCTAATATTTTCGGAGTAAATCGCAAAAAACGTAAATCGGAACCGGCTTTAGCTCCCTAAAAAAATTAGCTCCAGGGTTAGGAGGTTCGGTTTTTTTTTGGTAGTTCAGGGGGTTCATCTGAACACATTCCCGAAGAAAAAATTAATGTGCCAATTTTTTCCTTTTCGCCCTCGCTTTTTTACGTTATTTTCCTGCTCTATTAGTTTCACTAACTGGAGAGGTGTCCCACCCGGTAGAGAAATTAAATAAAAACTTATTAAGTAGACGCAATGAATTATAATTTACTCATACATGAAACTTGAGAAATACTTATTGAATAAGAGAACAACCGTAGGAACTAGGGAGAACTTACTAAGTACCTAGTAACAAAAAAGGACTGGGTATATCAATTCTTGAAGTTTGGTCCTTTGGTGAATTTCTTAAAAAGTAAAAAAAAAAACAAGTAAGACCATCTATTTATAGTACCAAAAAAACAAAAAACAGAATTCATAAATTCGTAAAAAAAAACTTGAAAACTGGGAGGCCAATGCATCCATACTTCACTTAGCAACATTCAAAACTTAGATTCGCGGAATCTTTCGGACCAATTCCCAGTTGTAGCGTTATTTATAAAATTGGATAAGATAACCATTCAGATCCCAATCTGCTTCGATCATCAGTTAGAATAAATTTAAGTCCGCTAAAAATTCGTTCAACAGAGGCTCAGCAAGAATACAAATTAGGCATGTTCGTTTTTTAAAAAATCAACCTATTTTTTTAATTAAATAGTTTTTTTAGTGCTTACATTAAAAAATCCATTCGAATGCATGAAAAGTTTTAGCTCATAAATACGTATTAAAATTTTAAATGACACAAATGATCAAATTAATAGCAAAATGAAAATTTCAAGTGAGAAAATAATATACTCAACAAATAAATTAAATGCAGCTTTACTTCTAAATTCCAAAAAACACAGAATAATAACATAAGTACCTACCTATGTATTTATACACGAAGGATAGAATTGAAAAATATGATAATAAAACTAAGAATACAAAATAATCAAAAGAATCCTCGCGGTGCCTTTTTATTGGAGAATATTTCGATCGTTTGATCTACATTGATTTCATCAGCAACTTTTTTTCTCGACATATAAAACACTGTACCAATTTAGAGTCTGTTTTGACAAATTTGCACACAGATACCTACGTTTTTACAATTTTTTGGGGAACTCATATCCCTTTCTGCACTTGCTGTACTCATTGGTAATGTGAGATACAAGCGAAGCAAAGCAGTGAACTCAGGGTAAGAGTCACTTAAGTTATTTTTTAAAATACCTAAAGTCCATGTAAAAAATGGTTTCGTCATGAGAATAATCTCGTTTTTCAGAGAAGTAGGTTGACTTGAAACTTGTCAATTCGTGTTTGATGAATCAAGGAAGATTACATGATTCTCAAAATTCTCAGGTTTCATTTTTCTCAAACTTTCTGGCCTTGAAAATCCAAACAATTGATTTATTTCATTAAATCCTCGGACTCTCTCCTTCAATTCTCCACAAAATGTTATCAATTGTTGCAAAATAATTGATTCGATGTTTCTCTGCAGCACTCATTTCGGTATCTGCAGCATCTTCTCCTGGCATTTTTTTTACTTTACAAATTCTCTTTACTGGGGAACCTCATCTGAGCCATTCTACTGGGTTTCTATCGACGTCTGTGTACGTAATGATTTTTCATGAACTCAATTGATAACTTTTTCATGTCTTTGAAATCCTTGAAGCTTAGAACTCCCCTATGAACGAATGTAACTTCTTTGTTTTGAGTAGTATATGGGGCACTTGGCTGAATTGTCTGAGATTGATTCAGGTGAGTGATTTGAACAAAGTATAAATACAGGTTATGTAGCTAGGTTTAGTCAGTTGTTACAATGACTTCCCCTATGAAAGTTGGTGTGTTTGGCCTAAAGGTTAAACTCGATGCAGTGAAACAGAAAATGCTTGATGAAAAATTGTATATACTTACTAGACCTTCTGATGAAATTAATTCAGATAGATTTGCGAGAGTTCAAAGTGATCCCTCCTGCAGTACAAAACATTGTAGCTACAGTGGATTTGGATTGTGTGTAGGGTTTGCAGAAAATTGCATCCCACTCCTACAACATTTGCAATTACATTAACTTTCTAATGAAGTATCCAATTTTTGTCATCGATTGTTCACATCAACCAGAGGTGATCAAAGATTCACTCATCAATGCAAAACTTAATTTCAATTTCCTTACAGGATTCCCTTTAAACACTATTGTACATCTAGTTATGAATGATTATGGATCGTAAAGCTGTGTACAATCCGTTGAGTAATTGAGTTATTGTTGCTGAAGATATAATATATGGGGTTGATGAATAAGCGTTTTGGCAACAGAATAAGTACTTGCTTACTTACCCCTGCTGATCATACTTACACTCATGACATCGAAAGTTACCACGACAAATAATAGATTAACACAAGGACACAATTACATGTAATATGTAAATGTATATTGTCGGAAATGAAAGCGTTGAATTCCTGCTCTGAATACTGTTTTTCGCATGTGATGTCCAGCACGTAAGATGAAATTTATATTTATATTTATTACTCATTTGAAACACAACAAAAAAATATGTGAATGAAGACTGAAGAGTAACTGAATTCACTAAAAAAAATGACAATGGCTTACCTAATTCAAGAAAGTAGCACATTCACGGTCCATAGTTTTGGTAAAACTGATTTTACCTAGTAATTACACCTCTACGTAAATCTGCTTAATTAATCTTTTAAATCAACTTGAATTTCATTTTTTTGATTTTTGAAAAATTTTCAAGAAGCAGAATTTGGGGCCGTTTTTTATGAAAAAATAAACGTTGATTTTTAGGTACTTACTTATGAGATTGAATTTTCAGTCATTCGAAGGTGACAGGTTTAAGTTATTCTAAAGCCTGCACTGGATTTTGGAAGCCTTCAGTTCTCAAAAAAAGATCATAATGTGAATTCGAACCGTCAGAAATGGATTTCAAAATTTGCTGACGAAATAAATGTGTTTAGTGGCAGGGGGGGGGTTACTCCGATAATCTGATTTTAAAGTGGTCACAAAGATGGTTGAATTTTTATTTAACTTTTCTTATGAGATTTTTGTTTTCTACTAGAAAATTTCAAAATGCATTGTAGGATCCAAAAGTAGATATGTTTGAAATCATCGTCAATCAATTTGAGAGATCGAAACTGTAAAAAAAATCAAATTTCAGCCTTCTGCCACAATTTAATTGAAAAAAAAAAAAAAAAAAAGAAAGAAAGAAATACCATGGCCAAATCTGAATGAGTGAAGAAAAGATGGACTACAGTTTGGCTTTGCCTTATAGTTGGATAGTTCGGCAAATACCTGTTCAGTAATTTCATACGGTTTATCTAAATTTTAAATGGAAGGATTTTTTTCGACTATCAATTCCAAGTAAGTATTTCTTTGCACATATCACGTATGCTTTAATCGTAATCAATGATTTTTAATCAGCTGTGAAGTTGTGCATAAAACATACGTTCATGATGCAATGAAAAATCCAACATAATCGTAAATACGTATACCTATCATTGACCTTCTGCTGGACATTGAATTTAGAGTTTAAGTTGAAAAAAAATGTTTGAGAACAGATTGGTGTAATATGTAAGTATTTGAATGAATATCAATGAAGTTAAATTCATTTTATTCTTTTAGGCACTGTTCACAACATGTAGGTACTATGTAATATACATACAAAACGATTGTAAAAATAAATAAAAAATAATTGAAAAAATTAATTTTTAAAAAATTTACAAAATAATTAAGTACATGTTTTCAATTCCTTTGTTCGGTTTTGTTCTCTTTCGTTTATGTTTTCAACTAGAAAACCTTAAACTTCATAGTTGTGGTATTTTACAGATAGGTACTTTCACTGAATAAATTTTGTTTATTTCAAAATTTGTAAAATTCACAACATTCTGATCACATTTTGTCAACTTTCAAGTTGAAATAAAACGATAAAAACATACTTATTATTAATCTAATTCCAAAAATGATGAATACAATTACCGATTAGTCTCAGCTGCAAGATACTGTTCACTGATTGGCTACTAATAAAAAAAAATGTTAATTAAAAGTAATTACAGTAAGGTTTTTCAAAAAAAACTTACAATTGGCAGGATTATTGTCATGTTTTTCGTCTGCTTGTGAATTTGATTGGGTAACCGATTTTACTTCTAATGCACAAGTCCGTTTTCAAATGATCCTTTGTGAATTCTTTTATGTTGGTGGCTAAATGATAATTGCGAAGAATGTGTGCAATTTGCGTCTTGGAAGATATTATCGAGTATCTGGCTCCTGTAATGAGAAAAAACTCGTTATAAATTGACTAAGTCTACTTGGCTTAATTTGAATGTCTTTATTTTTTCTTTAGGTGGGTATGCATTTTTCATTATTATTATTATTACTTATTTTTGAGAGATGAAGGGATATATGCACGAACCAAGAATATTTTTGATGTAGCAAGAGCTTTTTTCAACACTTTGATGTGTTTTTTTTGCTATTTTTTTTTATTGTTTCTTACTTTCTTACAGAATAATAGAAATGGAAAACAAATTCATCAGTTTTACAGAAGCCAAATCCGGTAAGAATTTTTTATATTTTTCAAACTTTAATATTATCAGTGGAAGAATATTTATTGCATGAAGGAGGGTAAAATGGTATGATACTCTCCCTTTGAAGTAAAAAAACCTGAAAAATGATCACTTTCTCCATGCCCAGGTGCTTACCTATACACAGTCGTGGTCCGTATCCAAAAATTAATTCGCTGCCTTTGGGTCGTTTGGCAATCGCTTGATCGCTGAAATGCTCGGGATCCCATTTTGATGGATTTTCATATAAATCAGTATCGTAATGTGTTAGGTGAAGAGCTGCTACAACGAACGTGTCTTTTGGTACGATTTTCTCGTCTAATTATGTAAACAGTGATAAAGAGTCTGATTAAGTGATTAGCTTTTGTAAAATCATTATTCATTAGACCACGATAATGGGCCCTATCGGTGCATCATATTGAATGAAAAATCAAATGCAGGGTTGCCAAATGTTTCATGTGGGTGACTTAATATTAAATAAGTAAAGGTTTGTCGAGTTTTGGAACCCCTAAATACATAATAATTTTACACTTTGCCTTTGAACTTCACATACCAGTTAACAAACAGTCTTTATGAGTTCGTCGAAATGCGAGCACTGCTTGACTGTACATTCTAGATGTCTCCTTTATGCATTGTTCCAAGTATTTTAATTGGTTCATCGAATCTTCAGCTGCCAATGTATCGTTTTCTGACATTACTTCAGTTATTTCTTCGTATACTTTTTGCTAAACAAAAAAAAAATGATCTTTGACGACTAATATGGGGAAATAATCGCAAATGTGAATAGTTTTTTTGTGCAATGTAGGTACCTGAATATCTTGATGCATGGCTAACATAAGGAGAGTAAAACACACATTTAGTGCAGTTGTTTCAGTTCCCTGTGTAAAAAAAATATTCGTTTATTGTCTTACTGTACGTGATATTTTTTCTATTGATGGTAACTTACAGATTTTTAAGAATACAGATACTCACTGTTGCAATCAGTTGTAGAATTTCATCCCTCATACGCGTTTCTGTAAAACTGGTTTCTTTAGAGCCTTTTTCGATAAGCAAATCTACCATTGTAGTAGACAAATCGTCTGTACCTTTGAATAGGAAATTTTTAGCGTTTATTTTTTGTACAAATAGATATTTGTAAAGAATTGAAGAAAGAATTTTTCTCGGAAAATTATCTACTGAAATTTACTCAGCATGGATATGCATATACGTCTTTGGGGGGGGGGGAGAATGAGATAAAATATTAAGCATTTTATCACGTTCACAACATCGAAAGTGAACTTTGTACCTTCATCCTCATCAACTCCAGTCATTCAACGTTTTAAAAAGAAGCATAGAACAATACCATAGCTCGATACTGGGTATTTACATACCTTCATCTGATGATAAGACTGTGTTGTTATTTCGAAGCATATTCAATTTCTGCTTGATTACCTAAAAAAGAAAAAGTCAAAATGGAGAATTTAGAAATGTGCTAGATGTTGTATTCTTGTAAATAAAAATATCTAGTTGAAAAATATTCACTTTAGTTGGTAAATATTTGAAGTGGTCGAGCATTTTGATTCTTCCTGTGATTTTTAAATACACTAGATAAAAAAGGTGCGGATGTAACCAAGGTAGAAGTACACGCTGAGTTATATTTTCGAAAACCCTGAAAGTACATAATATTATTGTTAATTGAGTTATAGTACCTAATTAATAATCTGGGTTTGATTCTATCAGACATAAGGTATCATACTCGAGAATCGCTTCGCAGTAATTTTTTTCGGATTTTCCTGTATTTTGAATACATTGCCCGAGAGTGTTGGCTGAAAAGATAAATATAATTGGTAAAAGTCGATATAAATAGGTTCATTTCAATAGATAGCATAGTACGTAGAACCGATTAGGTTGAAGGAAACGTGATTATTGAATGAGTAATTGAGTACCTAAAATAGCATCGATGTTTATGTGTATGACGTAATCCCAAGCATCTACAATATCTCCTTTGACTGATGCTGGTTTTAAATTATCTACCAAAGATGAAGCTTTTTTGTTGAAAACATCCGTGTATTTTGTGAGCATTTCCGAAGAGAAAGCTGGTGATAAAATTTTTCTAGATTTTTTCCATTCTCCATCTATTGGAAAATTACTATTTAGATGATAAGTTCAAAGGAACAATAAAATTGATCTTTTTCAAAAGTCGATTTCTTACAGTCAGCGTTCAATATTCCTGTTCCAAGCCATTCATTTAGTAGATTGAGTGTTTCACGATGCTGGCTTTGGTTGAATATGGCCTTGAAGAAGAAAAAAAAATGCAAAATATAGGTGACGATAATTTGAAAAGTATTTAGCGAGAAAATTATCCAAAAATTTCGAATACTAATAATGAACTACGTACGAAGTACGAACAAACCTCTACAACCAAAATTTCGTATCCTAAAGTTCGTTTTTCGATTTTTGGCGGATTTTAGAAAATAAAAAAAAATTAACTGTTTCAGGGGGGATTTTTAAACATTTGGACGAAATTTAATTTTTTTTTTGAGCCAAGTGAACCAATGTGAATGATTTTTTTCAACTATCAATCTTCTTCAGAAATTTGAAATCATCCTGAGAAGGTCAAAAATGAACTTGGTTACCTGTAACTCTGAAGGATGCCTAATTGGGCACCTTCTTGACCGTTTCAAGTGGTATCTATAAAATTCCAGGAGTGCCAATTCAAAAGTGAAATTATGAACATTTCGTAGAAAAAAGGTCGTGTTTTCGGAAAGATATCGTCTAGTAAGTATAGATAATCGCAAATCGCTAAAAATTGCCGATTTTTGGCAAAAAAATTAAAAAAATTATCAATTACCTCCCCCTTCCTCCCCCTCTGAAAAATCACTCAAAATCCTCGTCGTTTCCCAGAATTTCCCAAAAATTCTACTTACTTCTAAAATTTTCAAAGTCTAAAATTTTTCACCAAAAATTATCAAAAATTCTGGCTTTTTTGAAAATTAAAAAAAATTCTCCTTTCGCTATTTTGAGAAAAATTTCCTGAAAGTTTCTCTACTTTGCCTAAAATGACTGAAAAGCCCTGCATTCTGCTATAATTATTGTCAAAGTCTTGCTTTCAGCCAAAAATTTCGCAGTTCTTAACAAAATTTCCAAAAGGTCTACTATTTTGCCAAAAGTGGCTAATTGTCGTTTCGCAAATAAATTTCAAAAAAAGTCCCACCTTTTTTCCGAAAGTTACTAAAAAGCCTTGCCTTTGTTGAAATTTTAGGTCTCGCTTTTTGCCAGAAATTGCAGAAAATCTCTTTTCGTTTCCAAAAATTACCAAAAGGTCACGCTTTTTTTACCAAATTGTTCCAAAATACGAATAGTGCAACTTTTTAGATAAAAATTGTAGTAAAGTTATCACTTTTTTTTTTTAGCAATACTCAACATCGCCGAAGTCTTGCTTTTTGTTGGCTAAATCTATTATCTAGGTTTATCATCAGATTTTAATTACAAGAGGTAAAAACCAGAACATTTCAATTTGAAATTTTCTAGATCGAGAGATGATGCCACAATTTCAGGTGCTAAAAATCATTTTTGAATTTTTGGAAATTAAAAAAAACTTCAAAAGAAGCATTTTATCGTAATTTTTAAACGTTGTCAAGAAATTTTTTCAAAATGAATCAATCAATGGAACCAGTTCTTTTACTTTCAACTCCCTTCTACAAGAAAAAAGCTGGGTTGACTTCGTTCATAAAATTCACATTTTATTTAAAAAAACTCAAAAATTGACCATAAAAGATCTTTTTTGATTTTTTAACTCTCGTTAGTAAATTTTTGCTAACGTTCTTCAAATCAGTATTCGGTTTCTGTATATTTTATCATGATTATACATTGACGTTAATGTAAGTACCTAATTGATTTCAAATTACTCACCATGATATCTTCGCATTTCCTCAAAACGAGGCAAGGTATTGGACCTACCCAGAACACTAAACGATCCTCAGGTAACATTATATTTATCGCTCTTGTCAATAAATCTAACAAATACAAAAGATTCGTTAAAAAAAAGGGGAAAAAATAAAACACGAGGCACAAAAACAGAGAACAAAATTTTAAAACAAATCAATTGCTCAGAAAATCTTTAAAATGTAAAATTAACTAGGTACCTACCATCTTTTGAGCCACGTAACATATGCAAATTTCCAATCAGAGGTAACGTAGGATGCGATGGAAACTGTTTGAGTAAATCGTAAAACCTTTTGTTTTTAATTTTATCGATAAATGCGAGTAAAATAATCACGATTATCACACACACAATTATCATAATAAAATTCATTTTAAAATCGATCGATTCACTACACCAATATTAGGTTATTGTTTCCATGTACGAAAACAATATCTAATCACCAAATTGATCGTATGAAATAAATGTCGAATAAGCTGAACGAATGTTGGTAAAAAACTGATGCAAACTTATGATATGATGTTTGCAAATTTTTTAGGTAGAGTAATTTTTTTCACTCGCTTAGATTTAATTTTTGGTAGACTAATATGTTATACGTGTAGGTAATTAGTGTACGCAAGGTTTGTTGATCACGATAATGAATAAGTTGCATCGTTTATTAACAATGTACATAGACGTACTTACCTATGGCGTACGTTACGGAATGTATCCGAGTGTTTGACAACGTTCCATTTTTTAGGCGAATTTCCTTTTCCATAAAATATGGCTTTGAATTCATCAAGGTTTTCTCAGCACATGAAATAATTTTGATGAAGATATGCTCGAATGTGAAAAAACGTAACTTTTATAGAACTTCATTTTAGAAGCTTTTGACTATTCGAAGAGTTCATTCCTTTTTATTGAACAGTAAAATCGATTGCAAAATAAATAGGCAGTTGATACATATAATATGTACTTATTGTAAGGAAATCCGGCCGAAAAAATAATACTGTTTGTCTTAGAATCAGTAGCGGGTTTTTTTGGCTAATTTGTCATTTATCGTGTTTTTTTTTCTTGCTTGATAAATTTGTAGTTTTCGACGTGTTGATTAAGTATTGCGATTCGTATGTATGTACAATACTAGGATGTTAGGCCAAGGTCGTAGGAATTTTCCAAGCGAAAAAATGGTATGTGAACCTGTGCTATTTTTAGGTGCAAGAAAAGTACGTGATTCGTCTCGAAGAATATTTCAAAAATAATAATGAAAAGATACCTACTGATTTCCTGAAAGAAAGGCTCATGGTAAAGTAAGCCTCTACGTACTTACCATGTTGCCAGATCTACCTTGCACCGCACCCGAGACCTTATTCTCTGGGGTATGGTGATTTCTTTGTAGTAATATTCGCATATGAAGATTGTCTTCAAAGTTGGTGACATCACGACCCCCTTCCTCCCTTCCTTCCCTTGAAGTGTTCAAATCATATCTATCTGATGAAAGTTATTTTATTTATTTATTTTTTGATAAGTAATACATACATTTATCGATTTCTTGAGATGAAAAAATCCAAAAAAAATTTCATCGCCACTTATTATTTTTGATTTGGGTACAGGAACGTTGAACTTTTCAACTTGTGCTCAAAATATCTCAAAAACAAGAACTTTTTGGAAAAATGAATCGTTCTCAAAAACACATAAAGATTCCTACTTCTCAATTTTTTGTGGGACTCTTATCTACAATTTTTTCTGAGGAATAGATTTTTGGCAATTTTTTCAAGCCAAAATGTCAGGAGGTTTCAGTGCATTTTTTGATTTTTGGTGAATTTTTAAAAATCTGATCTGGGCCAAAATTTTTTTGAAAAATCAGAATTTCACCAAGTTAATTTATTTTTGACTCTCTGAATCGATTAGAAATGCTTCCGAAGCGTTTTGTAAAGGTCTGGAGCTTTCAGCAAGTTTTCGAATGTTTAAATTTCCTTGAAATTTTACCTGAAAAAGGGAGAGTTCGTGAGTTGGTTCCCGAAACACGAAAAATGGTCGAATTGATTCCCACCACGTCTTGATTCATGTACGAATTAATTTTCGTCTTGTTTCTACTCATGTACGAATTGAATTTCAGGGTGTCTAACGGTCATGAATTTTGGTAGGTGGTCATAAAAGTCATGAATTTCGTTCGAAACACACTTGAAAATTTGTTTTTAAAAGTCCATAAAATGAAAAAAAATAAATAAAAATATCAAAAATTTCCCAAAAAATCAGAAAACTGAAAAAAAGTTAAATACCTACTTTCCTACAACTTGAAAAAAATTTCCTCGCAATTTCAAGTTATTCAATTTTTTGGTGGGAGGGGGGAGGGGAGAGAAGGTATTTTTATGCGATGAAAATGTGAAAAATAAGTCATGAAAAAGTTATGAGTTTTTTGTCTAGAAGTGTTGTTGATTGCTAAAAATTTATTTGGGAATCAACTCACCTACAGCCGAAGAAAATGAAAATGCAAAGCTAAAGTTTACTTTATCGTTCGTTGCCTTATTAGTAAATGGTCGTAACGAAATTGAATTTTGATGATTTTTTTGTTCTCATAATAGCCGAAAACAAATGGTTCTGAAATCTAAATACACGTTTTCAAAACCGTTACAATGAAAAGGTTCTAAATGAGATTGTTTCTCAGATTGAACCTATTTCTTTTGATTTTTGTATTTTTTTGGTAAGAAAAGTCATTATAAACACATAATTTCACAGATTAACAGCAGAAAATCAACCTCATCACCTTAAGGAAATTTTTTGTACGTAATCTTATGCACTTTAAGTGAAAAACGCTGGACTTAAGGTGAAAGTTGCTTGGTTGAATTTCATTTTTTCAGTTTTTTCAGTTCAGAGTTCCTCAAAAAAAAAAAAAAATGAAAAATCAGTGCTACCAGGATGTTTGTTTTGAAAATTAGCAGGAAAATGATTGCATTGCAGAACAAACGTTCTCTTACTTCATTTTAAACTATCAAGTGTTCTTGATAGAATGCTCTTGAAAAATTAAAATGCGTTTTCTGACAAATCAAATTTTTTGCAGATATGGCCTTTTCCTAATAAGCCAACGACTCATACTTTGATTTCAATATGCCGAATCAACTGAAAATAGTTTTTAGGTTGCTATGGCCCCTGTAACAATTTTTTGGAAATTTCAGTCAGTTCTCCAAAAAATGACATAAAATTCGTCGAAATGAATTTAAACACCTCATGAACGTGTTCAATGCATGTTAGTTACTCACTCGAGCCAATTACACATCATTCTCCCAACCTCACAAGGGAACCCTCCCACATGATAACCTCCGATTTGAATGAAACTTAGACTGGAGGAAAGAGGACCTCAAAAAAACCCCATCCCCCAATTTTCAGCTGCTGAAGTTGATTTTTCGATTTTTGGCGAGCGTTTGAAATTTTGTGTATTTTTTATACTTTTTCTCATGTTATGTCAAAAAATTTGATTTCTGATGATAATTCCAGATTTGACCGACGGTAGTACTTATCGATTAGGTATCAAGCATAGACCCTTTGGCCAAAATTTCAGCTGCTGAAGTTCATGTGGTGGGGAGAAACAGCCATTTTTCGAATTCACACATAACATGAGAAAAACCAGTAAAAAATCCTGTCATCTGAACGGACGACCGGATCCGGCCAATGGTGGTATGAGTCGATTTGGTATTCGGCACAGACTGTTTGACCAAAATTTGAGCCCTTGAAGTTCATTAGATAAGCTTAATTTACTGGTTTTTCAAATTTTTCAATGGCATTTATAAACCACCAGATGGACAAAAAATTTGATTTGTGATGATAATTCCAGATCCAGCCGGCGGCCATATTAGTCGATTAGGTATCAAGCATAGACCCTTTGGCCAAAATTTCAGCTGCTGAAGTTCATGTGGTGGGGAGAAACGGTCATTTTTCGAATTTACACGCTCGTCAAAAACCGAAAAATCAACTTCAGCAGCTGAAAATTGGGGGATGGGGGTTTTTTGAGGTGCTCTTTCCACCAGTCCAAGTTTCATTCAAATAGGAGATTATCATGTAGGAGGGTTCCCTTGTCAGTTCAGAACTGCTTTTCAAATTTTCAATTATGAAATGACTGGAGAAATAAACATTTCCGAATTGGCAGAAACTGATTTTGAAATAGTGGTGTAAAAATAGTCTTTTATGCAGATTACGTATTATGGTAGGTAAAGTTTGTTTGTATAATTTTTTTTATGACACTTTATTAAAAGAAATCTGGAATTTCTAAAATATTGTTGGAGGCTGCAGAACGGTTTGAAAACACCCCCCAGTCGACTGAGCATTTTGAGATTAGTTAGAGTACCTATACTTAGTTCCATAGGTGAAATTCTGCGGAAATTTGAACATTCAATAATTTTCAGGAGGCTTCAGATTTATTCAAAATGCTTCGAGACTGATTCCAATCGGTTTCGTGGATTGAAAACAGAGTGCATGCAAGCCTCTTTAGCTTTCTAGGGCAATTTGTCGAAATTTTGTTCTCCATTTTTCGTGGCCATTTTCGGGTCATTTGAGACGGTCAATTTTGGATTTTTTGCAAATATTTCACAATGGCTACCTCTGTGCAAAAAACTGAAATTTTCGAAAAGAAATTTCGCTCGTTAATTTGATTCATTTTTCGAAAAAGGTATTCGAAAGGTGCGAAATTCTCTCTATCTTTCGATTGATCATCATTTTGAAGCCAGTAAATGTGATGTGTGGCTTGCCAGGTTGTATTTACGTCTCTCTCTCTAAAAAAAAAGAGAGCATTTTAAGGTGGCCATATTTGATCTTTTTATCTTACATATGTGTTACAAATGAAATTTTTTATGGTGAAGTCATTTCATTGCAGGAGAACTGACGTGAGAAACGAGGGCAAAACAAAATCCGTCGGTATAGTAAGCTCACGTGTTGTATGAATGACGCACATAGTAAAAGATTATTTAGTCAGTGTTCTCCTAGCAATCAGTTAATCAAGCTGATTAAAAGAAAAAGAACGTTATCGCTTAGGTACCTAAATGCTTGCGTCTTTGGCCTTATCATCATTCGTGATAACAGTTATTTTCGATTTACTGCTCTACAGTCCAAGAATTCTCATTTTTATTTGTTTTAAAGCCAGCAGAATAGAAAATGTGGTCGGGTCATCCGGTGTACCAGGTTAGGGATAATGTTTTTGTGTGAATGTGTGGTATGGGAACAAATTCTACCAGGCTGTCTCATCGCCATATACTACGTGTAGTCGTGTACATATGTAAATACGAGTAGTTTATGCGCGCATAATGATACGCATACAATAGAATAGGGTCGGTGTTAAACGAAGTGGTTGAGTATTCGGTGGGTAGAGGCGGGTGTAGTGTGTGCGCAACATATTCCGTTTTTTTCGTTACACCACATCCCCCAAATATATGAGACGCGCCAGGCGCTAACGAAGTTGACTCTTAGTTCGTACAGTTCATTTTTTTATCAGTTCTGTTTGGTTCGTCTTCTTGTTGAGGTGTCGTACTGTTAATCGTGAATTTGTGATGCGTTCCGTGACGGTTGGTAGGTTGCCTGTGAAATGTGAAGTGTCGAAGTGCTTTTTTTAAAATTTATTTATTTTTTCAATTGTGTAAATAACGATAAAACATCATGTTCGTGTCACGGTGCGTCGAGTTGAAGTACAAATTGAATTCCAGGGAAATTTGCAGCGACTTCTGCGGCCAATGGTTGATTCTATGGAGACGTATATTTTGCCAGGGCATAGGCGTTTTTGGTTCGTAATTTTTCGCATTTATTTAGTATTTGTTGTGTGTTTGATGTATAGGGGTAACGGCTCAGTTTTTTTTACCCCCCAAGAATTTTCTGAAAAATAAGCCACCAAAGTCATGAATCGAATTGAAAACCATATCAACATGTTTTGTGGTTCTTTTGGAACTCAATGCCCTTGAAAAACTGCATTTTCCATTCAATCTTCTTGGTTCAGGGGACTTCGAAAAATGTGATGTTAATTTTAGTCGATTTCCTTAACAAAATTTTAAAAAAGTGTGTTTTGATTTTAAGGATTGGACGCACTAATTTCCATCAAAATGAGTTCGTGAGTACATCGCTGAATTCTACACACACTGGTCTATTAGATAAGCTAGTTATTTTTCATCGAAATTGTTTTCTAAAAATTTTTAGAGGGGGTAAAAAAATAGGGAACGATTCGAGCCCAGTTTTCGATTTTTTTACCGGGTAAAAAAACAGAAAATCCGTATCAATTTTTGTTCTCTAATTTTTTTACCCCCCACCATTTTCAGAATTTTTGCTCGCTAAAGACCGTTTAAAGGCGTGATACCAATTTTATTCATTTTTGGGGAAGTTTTGAATGTGCGGCTCTGAACTTTTGTAAATAATATTGTCTAAAAAACACTATCTACAGTTGATTACATCAATTGTGAACAATCAACCAAAAAAATTGAATATATTATTGATACCCCTGTAGGTAATATAGGTTGTCTATGAAAGCATACGAAACAAAAACGGGTACAAAATTGAAGACCTTAATAAGTATAGCAGTAACATGGAAACAGAAAATTAGAGCAAGAACTTTCACAGCAATTTTTTACCATCCATATCCGCAAAAAATTTCCAAAAAATAGTTTCTTGTGAAAAAAATGCGTTCATCTGGTGGTTCAGGAATTTTAGTGTCCAAAAATACGTGTATTATTTCTTGTTGAAAATTTGCACAAATAATCTTTATAAATTCTCAATTTTATTTTCAATTATGTTTTCGAGCAATGAATACACTAATGATAACGGAAAGGGCACTTTTTGGCATGATTAATTAATAATTTGTCAGGAAACGTTGAATCTATGTTGTTATTATTGAAAACACAGAAAAAATTGGGGGGGGGGTAAAAAAAATAGTGAATGGGGGTAAACGAAATAGCAAATGGGGGTAAAAAAATTGCGAACTCGTTTTTTCGCAAAAAAAAAAATTTTCTGGCGAACCTAATGCAATTAAACTTTTGGCAAACACTGAATCGTGTCAACGAATTTTTGCTGATTTCAATGCGCTTTTCAGTTTTTCTCTAACTTCATTGGGTCAAAAGAAATTTCAAGATATGTCCTTTGGGGGGTAAAAAAATAGGGCCGTTACCCCTACATATTGTATAGGTGAATGAGCGAGAAAGTTGATTAATAACGTGATCTTCTTGTCGACGAATCGACGATAGAAATTTTATTTTTGGCTGCTGTTTCCGGCACGTGACGTTTTGAACGATTTTTTTGGTGTGTGGGAAGTGTTTGTTTTTCAAAATTTAGTCATTTTTAGGCTTAATCCTTCGATATTTTAACATTGATTAAATTTTGAATTCTTATCGATGATGTCAAGAGTTACAGAATCGTTTTAGGAACTCATTACGAATGGAATGGAATTTATCAGTTACAAATAGCGTTGAGTTTGTACTACACTACTCACGTGGGTTTTCATTGCTAATTCGTACTCGAATGTGAATTAGACTGGACAAATATGTTATAGAATTGTGTGATTCAGATTTTGACCAATTTCAATTTGTGGCAATTTAACGAATAACGTTAGGTCAAAATCTGTTGATGATTCTGCTCACAATTTGCTCTTTGTTCTGTAATATTGACCTGCTTTGAACATAGTTGTGTTCCACATTTGACGCGAAGATATCGAAATGTTTCGAATCATCGAATCTTTTCTCACGTGAAACGTATACGTTGAAAAGCAATGATTTGATGGTAATTTCGTGTTCCACTTTTTGCAAAAGGCTTGACAGTTTTTCGCCCTTGTAAATAAAGGAATAATTGAAGTACCGAAGAATACGTGTCCTGAGTAGATATTGAGTAAAAATAATTAGGTAACCATAATTGAATATTATTCGATGGTGAATTTCGCGAGAAATTGAATGATTATGAATTTCGACGGAAATATTTGTTGAGAATCTTGAAACAATTTTCAGCCTAAATTTGGGTGGGCTATGATTTTTGAGAAAGGTGTCGTACGATTTTTCAATGAAGGTGATGCTAATTATTAGAGTTATTCAACGAATAAAACGAAGTACCTATAATAATTGCTGAAAGATAATATAATATTCCAAAATAACATCAAATGAGAACAAATAAATTCAACCAAAATTGAATAATTCACGACGAATAGATTCGAAGGCGAGACTTACAATAGATTAATATACTATAGGTAGCTCCCAAGTGCTACACGGATGAAGTATCAAGTCGGCCGTTTTCAGGTGAAAAATTCGCGATAAATTTGAAATGAAATACTTACACTATAGTGCCTAGGTCTCATGTAACTTTAGATGGAGGCCTACTTTTACCTCCTCTTTTAGTTCCCTATAGGTAATATGCAACGGTCAAAATCCAACAAAACAATGCCGAAAGTTCGAAAATAATCTACTATACGAGGTATAAAAGCTAGAAAAAGTATGTATATACATTTATAAAGAAAATTCGAAATGTGCCTTACGTTATTATACTTAATTACTTACTCATTCATTGAGAATTCTTTCTAGTAGTTCTAGTTCTAACGTCATGCTGAAAATCTAAAATTAGATCGTAAGTTGAAAATGTTTTTCAAAATCGAGAATGGAATAGAAAATTCGGATAGTTAGATCAATAACTGAAATTAAACTAGAAATTCTTTTTAAAAAACAATTAAAACCTTGAAATTAAATTGGATTTTAACGAGTCCAAAAACTAAAAATGAAACTGAAAAATCCTATAAAAAAACTTGATATGAAATTCGATGCTTTGAAAATGAAATTTGAAAAATGCAAATAAATAATAACGGGAAACTGAAAATAAAACTTGAAACTATGTGAATGAAATTGAAAATGTTGACAGTAAAACTTGAAATGAAATAATTGAGTTGAAATGCAAATGGAAAACTGAAAATTAACTTGAAATGAGTAAAATCAAAAACCAAATCATAACTTAATTGTAATTTGGTATCAAAAATTTGGAAAATTAATATAAAATTCGTCGTTTGAAAATATAATTTTTTTACTTACTATAAAAACATTGCTTATGGCTGTTTTTAATGTTATTCAAGCAGCCATAAAATGTGTTTTTTGAAATTTAAAAAAAATCGAAGAAAACGAGATATTTTCGGAAAAGTGGTTTCCTGGTTTCATCATTATATATTACTTATTTATCTCTCATTTTCTTTCAAAAACGGAAGTAAAACACATCTTTTTGTAAATTTTGACATTTGAAATGTTTTAAACCAGCTCCTCTAGTAATGCATTGTTCTTGGGTCATCATTGAAAATATTTTCTTTGAGCAGTTTTTTGTGACATCCAATTTCTTCGATCAACATTGCAATATTTTTTATTATTATAGGTACAATTTGATTTCTAAGGACAGGATCAAAATTTTGTATGTACTTATTTCCAATTTGAATGATTCATTTTTCATCAAGAAAATTGTTCAAAAAATGAATTAAGAATTCGAACAGCAATGCAACTTTTAAGACTACCATTTTTGTTTTTTTGTACTTAACCTTTGCTCAACTCCTTTCAGGATGTGAAAAAGTACTATGCAATTGCTCAAGCTATCGCTTATAGAGCGTTTCTGTTGTAGGATATTAGCCTTACAAAGAAAATTCAAAATAGTGCCTTACGTTCATACTTACAATTGCTCGCAAGTCTTCTGGCGCTACTTCCAAAAGGTCCAGCCATTGGAAGTTCTGTAGTGCCGCGCCTGAAAATCATAAACATTGATTACAGACTTATTGTCGCCGGCGCGGCGTACTCGAATGAATACGGTTAAGTTATATTATAACTATGTAGTATGTACTTATTAGGTGCATATAAGTCTATGTATTTTGGTGATTATAAGTCTTCATAAAAAAGAAGCAATTTGAAAAATAAAATCGACTATTTGAGGGAGAAAGGGAGTCTGAGGAGGTGTGTTTCATTATTAAAATCGCTTGAGTACCTATGTACTAGTTTTTGAATGAAAAATCGGAGGAAATTTTTGAAAGAAAGTGACTTTAATCAAGAACTACACAACCTCACGGTCTGAAACTTTAATTTTCATTTAAATTATCTCGTTATTAATAATGTTATTTTCTTAATAGATATGTATTAAAAAAAAAAATTTCTTACCTTTGCGTTCAATTGAACAGAGTAGACACGGCCTTTGATTATATAGTATACCTACATACGTTTACGTACCTTGGAAAAAGGCTAAAAATATAGGCCTATTGTACTTGATCGTTAGGAAACATGCTTGGGGGGGGGTCGAGTATTTCTGAATCCAATTCCCAAGAAGACTCTAGAAGCAGAGGAAGACAGAGGAATTAAATCCAATCCTTTCATGTAGTATATTCGCTAACAAATTGTATTCTTTATGAGTTACCTATTTAGGCTACATTAAAATTGCACATACAGTACAATTTTTCAAAATACAAGATGGAGAAAAATCAAGATTGAATATAAATTGCATACATAGTTATCTACTTACTTTTTTATAGACTTCTGATGAATTTTATATTTGTGGGTGATGTACACTTCGGATGAATTTCATTTATGTACTTGTAGTCATCTATTAAGTGTTCAGAGCTTATGAAGTTTAATCCTAATGATACCACCTTCATTTTCAAAAGATTCGTGGTAATTTCCCTTTCTTTAGGTACTTTCGAAAATTAAACTTTGACTTCCCTAATTTTCTCTTACTCGAGAACAAAATTTCAAAGATTTAAACCATTTAAAAAATCGAATTAAATTGATCATCCATACTCTAAGTCGATTATAGGTACCTGTGAAATTACGAGTAATTACACGCAGAGAAAACACGAATAATTACACGCAGAGAAAACACAATTCAAAATACTCATATTTATTCATATAAATCGAAACAAATATTCAAAAGGCAACAAGTTGAATAAAATATGAAAATATCATCAAAAATAAGTAGGTTACGAAAAGTATAGGTAATACAAATACACGAAAGAAACTAGGTAATTAAATAGGTAGATTTTACGGATCATAAAATAAGTATAATAATAGATCGAAAATGTACGTGAGTAATTTCTACGAACGATAGGGTCGAATTTCGACTAGAATTAAAAGGGGAAGTAAAAGGCTTCGAAAAGAATCCAATTAAAGGCCACGGCCCGGTACATCTCGACGAACTCAAAGGCTCGTATATAATTTCTTCAAATTGATTAACCTGTAAAATACACGATTTTCATCAATAGGCTGGTAAGTCACTAACTACCTATCTATATTTCCTATACCTACAACCTTAAGCGCCTAAGAGTCACCTACCGAACCAAAAAAAGCTCCTTATTAGCATCCTTAAAGTTCAAAGTAACAAAATAGGAATAAATTCTACAAATTTGAGGAGATTGAGACAATGAGCCAATTTAGTAGGTACTGACCTATTTAAATGGTTCGAAGTCGATCAATCTCCAGGCAATCTGCTCGGAGGATAATGCAAGTACTGTAGAAAGTACCTACATTCACTCCGAGTCTAATGATCGCCTTTTCGAAATGATTTCTCGAAATAAAAATACAAAGTTAAATAACATGAATCGAAAATATTACAAGACAAAGACTGACCTACGACTACAGTATGAGACATGATGCAATACTATGTATCGAATATTGAATTTTTCAGCGAATAAATAAATTGCCACTGCGAAGTAATGTCTACGAAAGCAAAAGCGAAGCGATTGGAAAAAATATTTAAAAGAAAATTTCGAAGAGATAGAAAATTAGCAACTTACAGGATTCAAAGCACCGTCACCACCGGCAGTATTATCTTCGTTGTTACCCATATCGAACCACGAATAAAACGATAATTAAAATAATTAAAACGGTTTAAACAGGATTCAAAAACGACTAGAGGGAAATAAAATAATAAATAAATAAAAAATGGCTAAAATTTTAAAACTTGAAATAAATTTAAATTCGCGACGCAAAATAAAACACAACCTCGCATCAAGAGATCAAATAAGACAAAGGCTCAGATGTCTCGTAGAAATTATATTCGATGGCGTAAATTCATCGCATCCCTCCTCTTGAGGCTTTTGAATGCAAAGAAATCTCAAGGCGGGATGAGAATTCATTTTGAATCTCAAACCTACCTATAGTCTGTTCACCAAAAGAAGGGACCGAGTCTAAACGGAAAGTTTTGTATTTTCAGCCAAATATTTGCGTTGCAATTTTCACTGAAAACTGAGGGTACGCTTACTTTAAAGTACAAAACACATTATCATGTTACATAAATCGAAAAAGTATGTAGAATGAAGTACAAATTCTGATCTGGAATGAAATGAAATATTGAATAGAGGTATTTAGTTGAAATTAAATAGGAAAATTAACGTGGAAATGAAATTTAGTATTGAAAATTTGAATACTCTCTTGCTGTTTATTCTAAGCGTACCTCGAATTCTCAATGATGGCCTCAACCGCAGCGCAAATATTTGGCCGCAAACAGAAACTTTTTTGTTCAGCTCGGTCCCTTCTTTCGGCGAACAGACTATAATCCAAAGAGAAATAGGTTTTAAAGGTCGTCCGTCAATGGTCACTTTACTCAGTACAGATCGTAACAACATTTTTTTGGAAATTTTGATAGAACTTCGAGTTGATTGTAGAATACCATATCTGTAATTTTAGCTTTCTTCTTCACTGGCAGTTCAGTTGAATTTGGCTCACTTTCTACATTGCTAGTGCTAGCAGTAGTGTTATTGTTTTATTTTGATAAGAAAAGTTTATAAATTTTATCATGAACATTGAGATGACTTTTTAGGTTTGAAACTTTAAATCCCTGCAACAGAAGAAGTGAGCAAAAAAAATCAAAACAAAAGTTGATCACAGAGATGAAAAGTTGATCATTTTGATATAGCAGTAAAATTATGAGTTTATCAAACAACAGCAACTTACAGATAAAAGATTTTTTGCATTGTAATTTGTAGTTCTTCGTTAGTTTCAATTCCTAATCTGGTTAGAGGTGAAGGATCGTCTTCATTGATCACATCGTTTTTATTTGCCAGGCAAATACTTTTGCCTTGTTTTTCATTGTAGTTGAAATACTTTCGTATTTGTAGATCTTTTCTGGGAGCCATTTCCCAATTTTATACATTAAAAATAACATACACTTCACGCACTGAATAATACAATTCAATATAAAACAGAACGAACACGATTTACGAATTACAAAACGCTTCAGTCTTCAATCTTCCTTTTTTTCAAAAAAAAAAAAAAATGAGGGAAAAAGAAGAATTTCAATTTTTTTCTTTATTGTTTCTTGGGTTTTTGCTTGGTGTAGTTGCCACTTGCCGTAGTTGGGAATTAGAGGGAATAATTGAAATTGTTTAGTTTTTTATTCGATTACTACGACTACGAAATACGAATTCGAATAAATTAGTAGCCTAGATTAAAATTATTTACTTAATAAAAGTTACAAATTTTTTAAATCGCTTAAATCAATTTTTTTGGAAAAAAAAATCAAAAAAATGAAAAAAATAAAAATTAGCCATTAGCAGTGGAAATGATTGGCTAAAAGCTAGCTATTGGCTCATGCTTTGGGGAGTTAGCCAGCTAATGGCTAAAGCTAAAAAAGCATTGGCTACCCTCGGCTAATGGCTAAAAGCCAATGGCTAGCTAAGCAGCCCTGTTACAGAGTTGTTTCCCTTCCTCTTTCAGGGTTATTATTTCGTATTACGTATTTATCCATCTCATTAAAAGTAAAAATCAATTAAAATGGAAACAGGTAGCAAAAAAATTAAATTAAAAATGAAAACTTCGAATGTGCAACAATATTTTATTAGTACGAGTAGGTACATAAATACTGCTCAGTAAAAGAATAACATGAAACACATAATCTCAGGAATACTTGTTTATTATTATTACACATAAATTACAACACAAAAAACTTGCAAACTTTTTACAACATAAATTTAAAGGTATAACGATTCCCTTCCACTTCCCACTATTAATTTTACTTTCCGGATCGCTAATTTAAAAAAAAAAAACTGTATGTATCACTTTATCAGTTATCACTTTCTCCAGCCATCAACTTGATATGTACCTTCTTTTGATAAGTTTACTTTAATTCCGGAATTCACTATTTTTCTCAAAGAGATAATATTTCTCGTGATGTCCGGTGCGTTCTTCATGACTTAATACCTACTTACATTAAAATTGCACATAGTTACAGTACATTTTTTCAAAATACAAGATCGAGAGAACTCGAGATTGAATATAAATGACCACTTACTGTCGTCTTCAAGAGTAGGTATTTCCATTTCAATAGTGGATAAAATATGGAATACTTTTGAATGCCAAGATTATTATCTTCACTAATTCTCCAATATTTTCAGAATACATCACTGACTCAAACAACGATCCATTTACTCACATTATTTTCAATGCTGAATTTAAACAGATCGGAGAACTGGTTTAGTCGAATTGATGATTGAAGTAGTGCGCGCGTTTGGCGTTCAAAACACTTTGTTGTTTAAGCGCATCATCATTGTTAAACTGCATTTTTTTTCCTACTATTTATTCAACTGAAAGTTCAGATTTGATGGTATCGTATACTGGTTAATAATTTGCTCGATGTGCATCGTAGAAAGATTACTTACTTCGAAGTCCGCATGCTAAGAAAAAAATGATTAGTACAAATAGGATGTATTACTGACCAAATATCAACACCACGTTCCACAATCCATTTACTTACTTTATTTTCAATGCATTTGTTGGTATTGAAATGGAATGCCCTCGCGTCCTGTCGTAAAATTATTTAGCTGCAGGGATGAAGTCAAAATAATCGTAAACTTTACTCTCCTTGCACCATCCCATTATAAAATTTATTCAATAACGAATCAAGTTTTCACATTCACAATCATGATATAATGCATATTTTCTAAAATTCTTTAAATTTTCTAAAAAGAGAAGAGGAGAAAAGCCCGCAAAAGTATAATTTCATTTTTTTGGACTCGACTTTGAATTTTCTCAGCTAAAATCGAATCGTTCAATTTTTTAAGGGTTTCTAGTTTTTCCCCCTTTTTCTTTGAATTGATTATTACATTGACTTGAATATTGTGTGAAAAATAAAAATGAATCATCGTTGAATCGTTCAGTAGTGATCTAGTGATCTGCTAAAGTGGGTCAGAATTTCGCGAGAAGTGAAATAATTCGAGGGAAACGTTTACTTACCTGTGGTACAGCGTTGCTAACCAGAAATTAAAATGCTTGTGATTTTTGTGACTTTCTTTTTTTTTGTCATGGGTATCGTTTTAAAGCTATTTAGTATACCTTGTTGTAATGTTATGGCATTACTGTGCTTTCATCGTTCATTAGCGAGAATTTACACTGTTTTGAGTTTTGCAACGATGTTTTTATGAAATTCTCACCAGATTACAATTTTTTGGTGACGCATGTTGCTTTGGAATGACCAAGCTTCATATTTTTGGCAATAGTAGAATCAGGAGCACACCTTTTTATCGCTTCAATAAGATGACTGGGGAGGCATTAAAAGCGATGTTCTTGTATGTACGGCACATTTCAATTTCATAATACGTACCTATGAATTACTTCAGGCAGTCTAATCATATCCAATATTCCAGAACTGGTTAATAATTTGCTTGATGCGCACATAAAAAGATTAAGTACGTACTTCGAAGTCCGCATGCTATGAGAAAAATGTATTAGAAACGATGTATGTAGTTTTGAAATTTTGCACGAAAGCTTTTGAAAATAGTAGAATATTAAACATCTTCTTGAATACCTCAATTTGAGCCAATAGGCACCCCCTCCCCCAATTTTAGGGCGAAAGAAGATTACCTATAATGGGTATCGTTATCACTTGAACCAAACCCGCTGAATACGAATATAAAGTTAGATTTGTAGTTTGACTTTCCCAAGGGCCACATTGAGGAAGTAGGGTTGCCAAAAAAATTGAATTTTTCGCGAAAAATGCTTCATTGTAGCGCTAAAGTAAATTACTGACCAAATATCTACACCATGTTCCACGATCCATTTATACTTATGTAGTTTATTTTCAATGCATTTGTTGGCATTGAAAGGGAATGCTCACGCGTCCTGTCATAAAATTATTTGGCTGCAGGGATGAGGCCTTGAACGATTTTTTTCGGGTTTCGGGGCTTGGACTTTCAATCAACAATTCATTAGGTCTTGGGCTTGAATTGGGGACGGGACATTTTGGGGCGAGGTTTCAGCGCTCAGCGTCATCCAGGGCTTGAATGAAGTGTTCAGGGCTTTTCGGAGCTTGTAAGTGCAATTTTAATGACAAATAAAGTGAAATATCATTTGATTTTCTGTTGAAAAAAAAAGAAACATTTCAAGGGCAGATTCCAAATTTCTGGATATTTGTTTGCTTAATTTGCAAGCAGACTAGCAGAGAACTTGAATTTACATTAGTCTTGTGGGGATTTCATCGATTTTCTTAATCCTCTAGTTCTTGCTTTCAGAATCACAGACTGAAATTAGCTGAAATTTGAAATACGAGAACAAGTTCTTTGAGACAGTTTGCATGAACTAGTGTATGCTTCAGCTTTTTTTCAAATATTTGAATTCAACAGTATTTTTTTTTTTTTAAGAAGGAAATTCAAAAATTTAACAAGAAAGTCATCAATGTTGACCCAGTCCCTTTCTGCACCCAAATACCACTTTTCCGACAGTTTTGCGGAAATCTGACATCACCAGTCGATCTGTCCCACTTCCAAACCCCTATATCCTTTGAAAAAGTGAACCTTTGAGGGTTTGAGTTTTGAGAGATTTGTTTGAAAAAGTGTTGTGATCAAAAAAACGTATTTTCTTTATCGATTTTGCGTCTTGAAAGCAAATTTTGTGAGAAAAAAATTATGGTAGTA
This sequence comes from Planococcus citri, assembly GCF_950023065.1. NCBI lineage: Eukaryota > Metazoa > Arthropoda > Insecta > Hemiptera > Pseudococcidae > Planococcus > Planococcus citri. The sequence goes on from NC_088681.1 coordinate 17,360,789, forward strand.
GGTTTTGATCAAGTTGCTTTTTTCAACTTTTTTTCATTCGTGAACACGATTTTTTTTTTTACTTTTTTGAACTTTTTATGTGAAAAAAAGTCAAAAATTGAAACGTTATGATGGAAATTACTTTTAGAAAGTAATTCAACTTTTCGTTAGTTTCTAAACTTACCTAAGTTGGTTTCTTTGCAGGGGGCGGGGGGGGGGGATCTCAAATTCTAATTTCCGGGGCCTCTCTCTTTTTCATTTGTGGTTTAGATTTCCATCTGCCCCAGGCGATTTTGGAGGTTCAGCATCGGTTTTCGAATTTGAGTTTTGGACTTCTATTGAAGGGGGGGGGGGTGGTTCGTCCTTCTACCTTGGGCATTATTAATCGTCATATTCGTGATATAATATTAAATTGAATTATACTTTATTAGACTAAAATTGCCCTGTTATTATTTTTGTCCATATTTTAAATGAAAAATTGAAAATTGAGGTTTCAAAAATTTAATTTAAAATTCTATTCAATTTTGAATTGAAGTTCATGAAAACATCGTCGTCCTTATTGAACCGTGTGGCGCACTTTGTTGCCGCATCTCCTGCTCGATTTTCAATTAAAACACTGAATATATTGCACATTTTCAACGAATATGTTCTGCTCAAAGAAAAAAAAGAGTATAGAAAACATCGTTAATAATAATATTATCATCGTTATTCAAACTCACGTAGCTTAGCGTGGTTTGAGTTCGGCTTGCTGGTTTTCTAGGTGACCATTATAAGCACCCTAACGTAAAGCTTCTGTGAGTAATAAACATACAGGTTTCTGGGTCGCTCTTTCAGTAAATTGACTTTATACTGATCCAACTGGGATCATGGATTGTTGATACATATAATAAATCTGAAGAACTTCGTAATAATCTGGGAGAATAGAGGAAAAAAGCTTACCTGGAAAGTTACAAACAACAACATTATGTTGTTTTATTTTGTATTGTCATTCTGGTGTTAGTTGAGAACTCATTGATTCTCGAATTCGAAGTAAATTGCAATTAGAACTCAATAAACTCGAAAAAACGCCGATGCATTTTAAACTCTTTAATTAGGAAAGTTACATTTTTTGTACATATGATGAAATACTGCTAACGATTATGAATAGAATCGAGTCGAAAACGTGGTACTGAACAGGTTCCAATGCGCGCCACTAGGCTGCGTGGCGAGCAACCGGTTTGGGAAGGAAGTAGGTATAACTGGTAGGTATAAGAACGAACTTTTTGCTTTTTTTTTTGCTGAAATGAGCGTTAACATCTGGTATCCAATCATTCTCATTGAAGGGCTACCATTCAATGAATGTCTTTACTTCAGTGCCGGTTTTAAGGGGGGGGGATTTGGGTGATAATCCCCCCCCCCCGAGGCCATTTTTTTTGAGAAGAAGAAGCCTTTTTTTCTTCTCAAGCCCACATTATAGGTATAATCGTACACGATTTACTTACTTTGAATAATACTTTGCAGGCAAATTTCAGTCATTGAGGTCCCTCCTTTTTAAAAATTAAATAAATAAATGACATATTTATTCAGTGACGTGGCCAGGGAGTGAAGGGGGCCATTGTCCTCCCTTGTGAACGAAAATTTGAAATAAAACATGCAAAAGTGAACGTTTTTTGTTGTTGTTCGGACCCATTTTTTCTAAAAATTTTCGCTCTCGCTTCGCTCGAGTAGTAAGTTTGCCTTCATTTTCATAATATAATCACCACGCATCACGATAGTCTTCCAGAAAATGACTCCTAATTTCGATTTTTCATGCCTAAAAATCTGGTTTCGCCTCCTCCTTGAGGAAATTCTGACTATTCCACTGTATTTATTTGATTTCTGCTCTCCGAGAAGCTTAATTTTACCCTCCCCCCACCCGAAAAATGAGACGGCAAAATTGTTTGGTTCTGACCCAATTATCCCCCTCCATGGAAAAATCCTGGCACCGGTACTGCTTTACTTCGAACGTTTGCCCACTTTCTCGGTTAAACTACCTAGTTAGAATGATATCGCGGCGTTCGGGTTTCTTGGTTGCACTTTTAGTAAATTGACTTTACTGATCCAATTGGGATCATGGAACGGGCCCGGCCACTTCAATTTTCTTAGGCAACATTACCATTGATTTCTTTTTGTTACGTCATCGTTATCTTGCTCTATGTATATCTAGAGATGTGCAGTCTGAAAAGTGAAAAGTGAAAAGTACTTTTCTTTCAATGAAAAGTTGAAAAGAAAAGTTCCTACTTTTCATTGCACTTTTCAGTTTTCACTAAAAAAAAAGCGAGTGACCAATCAATTTACTCATCAGAGATCACTGACCACATTGATGAAGTCAAATATCAAGTTTCACTCTCTCGAATCCTCCACCTTCGCAATTCAGCACCCATTTTAGATATTTTTCGCAACATTTTTACAAAACTGAAAAACCCAAAAATTTAGAGGCTCTAGAAAGGCTCAAAACTACCACTATTCGATTAATTAGGAGAAAAATAATGATTTTTCTTTTTTTGTGTGTTTTAGATACTTAAGCAAAAAATACATCAATTTTAAGCTCTTACAGAGAGCTTTAAAATGAGACGCACACAATTTACTTTTCACACTTTTCAAAGAACTTTTCACTTTTCATTTCACCAAAATTACTTTTCTGAAAAGTGCACATCTCTATCTATATCTTCACGGATATTGTTTGGAGGAAAATCTTGATCTTTATAATCATACGCTTGAATGAGATTCATATTCCCCAAAATTGAATCTTATCTGAATTCAGATGAAGGAGGAAAGCGATGACAATTTTTGGTATTTTCCTATTCTCGAGCATTCTTCATTTTAATATTAGTTTCAAGAAATAAACGTTCATCTTCAGTCCTCAGTCATTGTGGCATTCGCCATCTTGACTGTGAATCCATTTCTGGTATATTATCTGGAATTCGCGCCACGGTATAGTCTACAAACAGCCAAAATAATATAGGTAGGGTCACGGGTGGTTAGTTGTCAAAAAAAAAAGTTTTTTGAAGTTTCTGAAGCCATTTATGAATATTTTTTTGCGGTTTTGGGCTCATTTGAAAGCTTGATTCTTTGCGCATGTTTTCTTTTTTTAAAATTGAATTTTGGTTCATGTGATGAATAGTTAATGGTGGATTTAGTGAGATACTTTTTTGTGACAACTAACAACCACCCCTGTTATAAGTTGTCAAACACGCATTCACTATTGATTTAAAAAAAACTTACAATTCAATTTTCGAAAATTTTCAAAAAGATAACATGTGAGAAGGACTAAACTTTTAGATAAACCCAAAAACTTGAAAAAATATCCATCAATGACTTAAAAATTGACTGGTCATTCTTTGAATTTTTTTTGCGTAGGTAAATCGATCAATAGGTACAACTTTTTATTCGTTTTATAGAATGAAAGGCAGAAAAAAATGATTCAATAATGCAATAGATAATTTTCTAAAAATATTTCCCCACTTTGATGCATATTTTGGTAAACTATCTCATTGACAACTAACAATATTCCTTTTTTTGACAACTAACAACTTCTCGTTTTTCATCTTTGCACCAAAAAATGTTATTCATTTCAAAATTTTTTGTAATTGAACATGTGATTACTGAATCCGTGATAAAATTTCCTTTAAATTGATGTATTATTTATTTACTTTTGACATATTTTTGATGTTTAAAAACGAAAAGTTCCAATTTAACATGTGTAACTTCGCACCTGTAAAATCACTTTTTTCAAAACTGTATCCCCAAATAAAAAGCTATGTAGCCAATTTTGCATGTTGGAACATTAGTAGGTATAGCATGAAGTTATTATGAAGGTTTCGTGGAGATAGCGTTCATGTATCCTTTTAAAAACGCAATTTGACAACTAACAATTATTGACAACTAACCACCCGTGACCCTACCTATGGAACATGAATTCAGATATGTACATTATAACTGTATTGAGAATTGTGAGTGATCAAGATTTTCAGTACATTGATCAATGAAAAAGCAAAAAGTGAGTTTACCTCTACACTAAAACCCAATCAAACATGATATACTTATGTATTTCTGTTGCTAATTATTTTCATAATTTCAACTTCCCATAGGTAGGTACTATGCTTTTTACTGTTTCTGAATCATAGTCCTTTTTGAATTCTTTAATTTTTGCTACCGCAGTCCTTCCACTCGTTTACCAAGAGGTCTATTATACTCAGAAGAATTGGATGATGAAACTTTAAGAACAGCATAAAATACTCGTATTAGATAAGCTTACTTACTGGTTTTATGAGACAATAGATATAGTTTTGTTTCAAATCCACCAGCATGCAGAAGGAAACGTGTTTCAGACAAGAGGTATACAACGCGTTGGTAGTTGCCTAAATGCATACCCACCAACACACAGGCGCAGTTTCATCCCGATCGGCGGGTTACACTTCGGTACGTTCCCTTGTAAGCAATTGCTTGAGCTATCGCTTAGAGAGCGAATCTGTTGTAGGATATTAGCCTTACAAAGAAAATTCAGAATGGTGCCTTACGTTATTATGCTCATTCGTGGAGTAGGTATATTGTTTGCATTTTTGATACATATTAATTTTAACAAAAGATTCTCAACAGTTTTTTGATAAAAAGCAAAACGTTTCCGCAATTTCGCTTAAGACGTTAATTTATCAAAATAAATACTCGGTCAAAATGCAAGACTTCGATAAATTTTGCAAAATCAGGATTTTTTGGAAATTTCTTGGCAAAAAAAGAGTACCTACCTAGTTTTTGAATGAAAAATTGGAAGAAATTTTTGAAAAAAGTGACTTACTCAAGTGCACAACCGCACGGTCTGAAACTTTGAATTTTTAAAGTAGCAGGTTATCTATCATTATCACTGGACCAAAGACCTAGAACAGAGTACACATGGCCTTTGATAATCAAAGATTGAGAGTACTGTCTGCAGGGATTGAGTACCTTGGAAAAAAGCTAAAAATATATCGTACTTAATCATTGGGAAAAGGGCTGGAGGGGGGGGAGGATTGAGTACTTCCGAGTCCAATTCCCAAGAAGACTCTAGAAGCAGAGGAAGAGGAATCAAATCCAATCCTTTTTATGTAGTATATTCAATAACAAGTTGTATTCTTTATGACTTACTACATATTTACATTAAACTTGCACATACAGTACAATTTTTCAAAATACAAGATCGAGAAAAATCAAGATTGAATATAAATAGCTACTTACTTTTTTGTAGACTTCAGATGAATTTCATAATTAATTTGTCATTATTTTATTAGGTGTTCAGAGTTTGTGAAATTTAATCATACCATATCTTTTCCGTCATTTTCATAAGGTTGGTGGTATTTCTCTTCCTTTAGGTATTTGTTGTAAAGTTACATTGGCATTTCAGGCATCACATTTCAATTTCATAATATAAATTACTTCAGTCAGTCTAATCATCTTATCCAATATTCCAGAACTGGTTAATAATTTGTTTGATGTGCACATAAAAGATTACTTACTTCGAAGTTCGCGCGCTAAGAGAAAAAAAATGCATGAAACGGATAGCTACCTGAGCTGACATTTTGCCTCACTGAGGCACTTTTTTTTGCCTATATTCGCGATTTGAGACGATTTTCTCACCTATATGAGACTAATGACAAAAATATGCAAATTAGCTCGTAGGTATTTGATTTTTTTAAGTACCTTACGCGAGTGTTAGATGGCGCCCTATTGAAAATGAAAGACGCGATTCGTCTTTACAGTGTGAAAAGGAACGTACTCGTACGTAAATTAAATAATTTCTAAAATGGATTTTGAGGATTGGAAAAAATATGAATTTAGATGAGTTGGGTTCGTTGGATATTAGGAGGTCAAAAAAATATAATTTTGAGTCAAAAAACATCAAGTTTGATGCTTCATTTGCCAAATTGAAAAAAATTTAAATTTTTTCCCATTTTCATCCCTGAAAATCAAGTGTTTAGTTTGAGATAAAAATAACCCTAGAAATGGAACCTGCAGATTTTTTATTGTTTTTTAAAATTTCATCAGGCTTATTCCCCTAATGAATAGGAAAATTTAAAATTACAATTTTCTGACATTCTGACTAAAAAAAACTCGAAGGAATTACTAGGTAACACAAATTTCAAAGCTCCATCATTTTTTTGAAGATTTTGTTGGCAAAATTGATACCGTAACCGTAACGTTTATGCTCGGTAATTTTAGTTTTTATTTTTAAATAAAAAATAAAAATTCGTTTCGCGAATTCTAAATATCACTGGTTATAGTTTTAACTGAAATTTTGCTGTAAAAATATTTTTATCGTAGTGTTTACAAACACCGGTAATGATAAGAAGCAACAAGTTTTACGTTTATTTAAGTGGTACGCGTGTTAGGTAAAATATTTTTATGGTGGGGTGTTGGCAAAATTGATACCGTAACCGTAACGTTTATGCTCGGTAATTTTAGTTTTTATTTTTAAATAAAAAATAAAAATTCGTTTCGCGAATTCTAAATATCGCTGGTTATGTTTTTAATGAAATTTTGTTCTTTTCGTAAAATCGCGTAAACTGTTGGCTGTTAAATTTTCGTTTATTTTTCGTTGTATTCGTTATGTATATAAGTTCGTCGTGTTAATATTGATTCAATCGTCGAGTTATAAAGTTGTCGAGCTTCTGCTCAATTTTGTTTTTGTTTTGGTTCATTGACTTAGGTCATTGACCGAGTAAATAAATATTTCTATTTATTTTGAGTCGTTATGTTTTAGTATGTCGAATTGTTTGATTAAAAGTCAATATTCTTTGAGTAAGATTTATCGATTTTGATCGATTTATCGTTCATGGTAGCAGAGCGTAGTTTAATCGATACATCATCTTCGGATGAACGTAGCGACGATTTTGCTTGCTTTGCACTCGCTGGGGTCGATGACCTTACGTATGAAGAAGCGTTAAATGGTCCTGAATCGAAATTTTGGCGTGTAGCGATAGATGAAGAGTTAAAGGCGATGGAGATCAAAGACGTTTGGTATTCAGCATCTGAAAAAAGTGTAAATAAAGAGAATTACTCGAAAGTAGACAGTAAGTGGGTTCTAAAGAAAAAAATCAACTCGAATGGTGGGGTGAAATTTAAGGCGAGATTGGTGTTGCGTGGTTTCAAAGACAATCATTTCTATGAATTGGATGAAATTTACGCTCCAACACCTAATCAACCGATAATACGCTCGATGCTTAATCTAGCTATGGTCAACAAGTGGCAGTTGAGACAGCTAGATGTAAGTACTGCATTTCTCAATGGAGATATAAACCGAGGTATTATGTTCAACCCACCGAAAGGGACTAACGAAGAAAAAGGTGTCGTATATATTCTCAAACGTTCGTTATATGGGTTAAAAACGAGTCCCAAGTCGTGGAACGCAAAATTGAATGAGTATTTACTTTCGCTCGGTTTCGTAAGGAGCAAAGTTGATCCGTGTGTCTACTTCGATGCCGAAAATCCTCTACGTTGCGTGTTTGTCGTTTACGTAGACGATTTTCTAATTACAGGTTGCGATGATCGTCTAATTGAGTGGTTGGTCAAGCGATTGAATGAGCGTTTTGGAATCAGAGACCTGGAACAATGCAAGAAGTTCATTGGAATGGAAATTAATCGTAGTAAAGAAAAGTTAGAAATACATCAAAATTCATATATCAAGCAGTTAGTTAATGATTACGGTTTATCTAATTCGAATAGTATCTCAACTCCAATCGAACCGGGCTTGAAGATTATCAATCTCAAGCTCGATAAAAGTTATGAAACCAAAGTGCGTGGTCTCTTAGGAAGTTTAAGTTACATAGCAAGGGGAACACGTCCCGATATCGCTTTTGCTGTAAACTTTCTAAGCAGATACCAGCACTTGGCAAACAAGGAGCTATTCGAATATAGTAAGCGTATTCTCAGGTATTTACGTAGTACGTTGAACGTGAAACTTACCTACGTAATACCTGAAGTCGTTGATAAATACTCTGTAAGAGTATACGTAGATTCGGACTTCGCTGGTGATTGTTTAGACAGGAAGTCAACGTCTGGAATTTTCGTGTTACATTATGGCAACGTTATTGACTGGGTAGTCAAGAAACAAAATTGTGTTAGTCTTTCGTCGTGTGAAGCGGAGTATGTTGCTTTAAGTTCATCTGGTAAGGAAGTTTTGGCTTGGCGAAATTTATTTCTTGAATTGGAAGTTCGTATAGATACCGTACCGGTGTACTGCGATTCTAACGCAGCGATTGCCGTAGCGAACACGGTCGAATCTAAACGTACCAGACATATAGATGTCTGTTACCATCATATACGCGATCTAGTCACGAAACAGATAATCTACTTGCAAAAGATATCCTCGGCAGATCAACTTGCCGATATTTTGACCAAAGCCACTACACGTACCGTATTCGATAGACTCTGTGAGTCATTATTTAACGCTTAAATTATGTTTTCGAGTAGATTTTTGTATAATATAAGTATAGTTTTAACTGAAATTTTGCTGTAAAAATATTTTTATCGTAGTGTTTACAAACACCGGTAATGATAAGAAGCAACAAGTTTTACGTTTATTTAAGTGGTACGCGTGTTAGGTAAAATATTTTTATGGTGGGGTGTTGGCAAAATTGATACCGTAACCGTAACGTTTATGCTCGGTAATTTTAGTTTTTATTTTTAAATAAAAAATAAAAATTCGTTTCGCGAATTCTAAATATCGCTGGTTATGTTTTTAATGAAATTTTGTTCTTTTCGTAAAATCGCGTAAACTGTTGGCTGTTAAATTTTCGTTTATTTTTCGTTGTATTCGTTATGTATATAAGTTCGTCGTGTTAATATTGATTCAATCGTCGAGTTATAAAGTTGTCGAGCTTCTGCTCAATTTTGTTTTTGTTTTGGTTCATTGACTTAGGTCATTGACCGAGTAAATAAATATTTCTATTTATTTTGAGTCGTTATGTTTTAGTATGTCGAATTGTTTGATTAAAAGTCAATATTCTTTGAGTAAGATTTATCGATTTTGATCGATTTATCGTTCAGATTTGTGTGCAATTTTAATTTTCAAGTGGAACTGTTGCCCATTTTTTTCACTTTTTTTGAGACTAAATTTTGAAAAAACTGTGTTTTTGACTCAAAAAACAGTTGTTTGTCTTTTCTTTTCCTCTTATTATGTGTGTGGATACCTGCTTAGGTATGCAATTAGGCTATGTATCTTTTTTTAAATGCAAAGCACTTTCTGAAAAAAAAATCCTTACCAGGTATTCAGTTTTCATAGATTACAAAATATTCCTATTACTTATTAGGTATTTTTGCTGGAAATTTCGGGGCTTGAAATTGCAATTTTAATGAAGAATGAAGTAAACTCTTATTTGATTTTCTGTTGAGAAAAAAATATTTTGAGGGCAGATTCCGAATATCTGAATATTTGTTTGCCTAGTTTGCATGCAGACTGGCAGAGAACTTGAATTTACATTGGCCTTTATAGGGATTTTTATCGATTTGCTTAATCCTCCAGTTCTATAGCTTTCAGAATCACAGATTCAAATCGACTGAAATTTGAAATACAAGTTCTTTGAGACAGGTTGCACAAACTAGTGTATGCTTAGCTTTTTTCCAAATGTTTGAATTCAACCGGTTTTTTTGTGTTTTTTTTTTTTTTTTTTTTTTTTTTTAAACCAGAACTTGAAAGAATTCAAAAAATTGAACAAAAAAGTAATCAATGCGAACCCGGTCCCTTTCTGAATCCAAATACCACTTTCCTGGCAGTTTTGCGGAAATCTGACATCACCAGTCGATCCGCCGTACTTCAAAACCCCCATATCCTTGAATAAGTGAACCTTTGAGGGTTTGGGTTTTGAGACGAGCGTCTCGAGAGCAAATATGTGTAACCAATCAGAAGCGAGTTAGTTTTTATCTGTTGTCTCTCTTTGTTCCGTTGTTTACGTTTTGGACTTGTATTTTATTTTATAATGGTGTATTCGTATTAATTCGTATATTTATTGTCATACATGTGTATAAATCATCACATTACAAATAAAATAACAAATGAATCAATGTAACATAACTTTACTAAACCGTAAACGTTAAATATTATTAAACGATATCAAAGCTGTACGTACTTAACTAGTATCAATATCAAAATTCAAAACGTCGAATTCTCAATGAAGATGATCGTCACAACACAAACACTTAACGATCATCTTTATCGAGAATTCGAAATGACACTTGTATTAATTAGCCATATCGTCACAAGCACATAACGATCATCTTTATTGAGAATTCGAACTACACGTTTTGAATTTTGACACTAGTAGATACAGCTTTAATAATTATTCAACATGATAGTAAAGTTATCTTACATTGATTCATTTATTATTCGTAATGTGATGATATGATACATTGTATGACGAAAAAACGACGTTGGAAAACGTATTTCTATCTTTTTTTAAAGAAAAATATAGAAATATATACGAATACACCATCATAAAATAAAATACAAGTCCAAAACGTAAACAACGAAGGAAAGAGAGACAACAGATAAAAATGAACTCGCTTCTGATTGGTTACACATATTTGCTCTCGAGACGCTCGTGTTTTGAGAGATTTGTTTGAAAAAATGTATTTTCTTTATTGACTTTGCGTCCAAAAAGCAAATGTTGTGAGAGAAAAATGATGGTAGTACATAGAAGAAAATGTTTGATTTGTTTTAATCGAGTTTCTTTTTTCAATTTTTTCATTCGTGAACTCATACTCATTTTTTTTTTTTACTTTTTTGAGCTTTTTACGTGAAAAAAGTCAAAATTTAAAACGTTATAAACTCGGTCCTCAAATATAGCATCAACATCAGTTGAAAACATTCATTAAAAAAATGCGAAAAACAACTGTACTTGTTTGATCTTCTGCAAAATCTCATAAAATTAACAAAGTTCGATGAACTTAGAACTTGAGAGCATCGACTTGCTGAAATACGTACACAGCGTATGTTCCGCTATGAATGACAATAACGAATAATGAGACAAAACTTTCAACTTAATATCTTACGTAGTAAACGATCCATCATGTCATAACATGACATCCGTTTTGTGTTAAATTGGTAGTTTTTGAACTTTTTGGTCTTACTACTTTTTCCTAAAAAGTTCAACTTGCAAGTTTAAAAAATGAGATGCTTACTGTTTAGTTTCTGGTGAAATGAATAAGATTGCATTTGGTGTATATGTGCCAAGAAAACATGGAAGTCCATCTTCAGTCCTCAGCCATTGTGGCATTCACCGTCCCAACTGTGAAACCATTCCTGGCATACACTAGAATTCGCAAAGTCGACGTGTCTTTCTAAAAAAAAAATAATAGGTAGATATGTATGTATCTCTACCTACTTATAATCAGTCATCAACTGAGCCGTCTCCCACTTGGGATATATGTACCTATGTAATATGCGGATTAACTGATCGTTGAAGCTTTATTAATCCACAGCTTGTCTAATACCTACCACTTCTTTCAAGCTAGTATACCATGAATAATGTATTCAGTAACGATCCACGGTATAGTCTACAATGAGCTAAAAAAGTACTATAGGTATGGAACATAAATTCATATAAATATTGAATTGTAAGTAATCAAGATTTTCAGTACATTGGCCAATAAAAAAGAAAAAAAGTGGGCTTACCTTATTGGACTGAAATCATCCGATTATTTAAAAAAATTGTCAGATTTATCGATTAATCGGAATTTTCTTATTTTTACGAGTTTTTCTGCAAATTTTACAATGATTCTCAATACTTTGGCACTTATAAAAAAAAAGTATATTGAAAAAAACGTAAAAATTGATTCATACCATGTATTTTGAGGTTGAATTTTATATTTTTCTAGAAATAGAATATATACTGTACTTTGAAAAAATTTAAACTTTTTTTATGATTTTCTCACAATTGACAATTAACAACACCTTTTTTTCATAAATTCCTATGGAAATTTATCATTTGTAAGAGACCAGACATCTCCTTCATAAATTTCCAGAAACTTTCCGTGGAAAATTTTGATTTTCCTTTATCACTTTGCGCTACTTGAAAAATTATTCGATTAATCGTAATCGAAATCATCGATTATCAAAATAATCGATTATTCCCAACACTATGTTATTGTTTTCGTCGATACGTCGCGTCGTCGTCCTTATCGAACCGTGGTGCACTTTGTTGGCGCAACTCTCACTCGATTTTCAATTAAAACACCAAGTATATTACAATTTTCAACAAATATGTTTGCTCAAGAAAAAAAAGAGTATAAATAGAGAACATCTTTAATAATAATATTATCATTGTTATTTAAACCTACGTCGTTTAGCGTGGTTTGAGTTTGGCTTGCTGGTTTTCTAGCTGACCATTGCAAGCACCCTAACGTAAAGCTTCTATCAGTAATAAACGTACCAGCTTCTGAGGTGCTCTTTCAGTAAATTGACTTTACTGATCCAACTGGGATCATGAATTGAATTGTTGATATAATAGATCTGAAGAACTTCGTAATAATCTATGAGAATAGAGGAAAAAAAGCTTACCTGGAAAGTTACAACATCATTATCCTATATCTTTAATCTTATGAACTTTTTGGCATCCAATCATTCTCTGTGGTACAGGTTTCTATATCTAGTAGGTCACTCGTCTAATTGAATAAAATGGATGCTAGATTGCATTACTTGAAACTTGATTCGTGCTGGTTGTTGGAACTTTTGAATCTTGGTTCAAGTAACTTATGATTTTCCGTCTTGTAGTCATCCCCCTCTTCCATGATTTGGTCATTCGTACATGTATAAGGACGTTATATGTATTATTGTTTACATTGAAAGTAAGTTATACACTTTTGAAAATTTCTAAATGTTGGACTTTTTGGTCTTCCAACTTTTTATCAACAAGTTCTACTTTCAGTTTTGAACTGTTCTAATTAGAACAAGAATTACGTGCATAACAAATAGATAAATTAGCTCAACTACATAAATAACTAAACCAGAGAACAAGGCGCGTAGAATTGTATTGCTGGGAGTTTCACTATAACAAACATCATTAAATCGTTCAAGAATGTTTAATATACTTTCATTTTTGATAATTCCATAAAAAATACAAACAAGCTCGAAAGTACACACCACCTATATAATGAAAAGTTAATAGATGAAATAAATTTAAAAAAATATATACGTCTCAGACAACTGTAACAATAACTTAAAAAAAAAAAAAAAAGAAGTTAAGTAGGTATTTACATAATTACATTCCACAATCTTAACAGTATCTTTGAATTAGCCTGATAAAATCTTTCACGAATTAGTAAAAAATGAAAAATATTCCAAAAAAAAAATGTTTGTAGGTACTCAATACACATAAAAGTCCAAAGAAAGTTCAACGAAAGTTCAAATTAGCACATCACGACACAAAACTTATCACAAGTCACCACATCACAGGTGAAAACTCTTTATAGAACTAACTTGACAATACACAAATGTGAGTTCCAATTTTGATTCCAAATTCGGTTATGATTTTCGGGATTTTTGAAAAAGATATCTTGAGATTTATCAAAATGATTTTGGCATCAAATTAGAATTTTTCACCAACTTTTTTTTTAGTAATGGTGAGGAATTTTTAGCCCAAAATTGAGTCATGATTTTGAGGGTTCTTGAAGAAAGTGTCACGCGACCTATTTTCTGGTACCTTGCTCTTTGGACAAGCTGCAATCAATTACCCCTCAATACTGGTGTCAAATAATTTTCTTTTCTTTTCTCCAAAGAACCTCAGATTTTGACAGGCACTCTCAGATCATGAAAAATCATATTCGCTTCAATAGTCAAAATTTTTCATTGAGCCAGGCCGCTTCAATTTTATACGGCAACATTACCACTGATTTCTTTTTATTACGTCGTCGTTATCTTGCTATATAATTATACATATATCTTCAATGGATGTTGTTTTGAGGAAAATCTTGATCTTTATAATCAGCATATCACAAACTCAATAAAATGAATAAGCAATTTAAATTATTCGAGTTCGATTCCGTTTTGGAATCTAGTTTGGTTTGCACGATATTTCTTTCTCTTTGGAAGCCCCTCTGCCCCTCTCTATCGACGTCCGATGAGTTCAATATGCTCAGATGAGATTCATATTCCCCAAAATTGAATCTATCTGAATTTAGATGAATTGATCTACACGCATTGGATACTTTTTGTGTTCCTGGATTGTTCGATTTTAACATCATTGAAGTTACCTTTCGCAGCAGTACTATACTTTCATGTTGCTCCACCATATCCCAAATATGGTACCACGAGCGAAAATATTCATTTCATGACGATATTTCAATGGAATATTCTCAAAAAAATCAAAATTACCTACTTTGAAATACCCTAGAGGAAAAAAAGTATTCAACTTCGAGGTTCACTTTTAAATCACACAATCTCGTATGATATATCAATCGATGAGAAGCCGGCTCTGGCTCTGGCTCTGGCTCTTGCACCGGGTGCTGGATATCTTCTGGCGGATGTATATTGTCATCTTCATGTCCTAGTTTTTCTCTCAACTTTTGGAATGCTTCTCAGGGTAAAGGTTTTGTGAATATATCAGCATCCTGATCTTCAGACGCAACCCAGTCAACCTTAATAGTACCTTTAATGGCATGATCTAAAATATTATGGAATTTCGCGTCGGAGAGATGTTTCATTTTCAAGGAACCTGGTTTCTCAGTAATTCGGATTGCAGATCTATTATCACCATAAATCATAAAGGGCTCTACATTATACCCTACAGCTCTTTAAACTGTACCTCCTACACCAATACACTTGTTACCTTCGCCATGGTCGATTGTAGTTTACTAAATCTCCAAATAACCTGACTATCACACCTGCAGTTGACTTACGCGTAATTTCACAGTCACCAAGGCTGGAATCGGAGTAGCTTACGATGTCTAAAGTTTTACCTTCGAATTTCAAGACTAACGTCGGATGTTTGTATGTATTGAAACTTGAAAGTCATAAGTTTATAAACTTGAAAATGAAAAGAACACGCGAAATAAACACTATAAAAATTGTCTTTGAAAAAAAATTTAAAACAAATATGATATTTTTGGAAATAATGATAAAAAAAACTTTAAAAACTAAGACGAAACGATAAAAAACATTGAAAACTAAGAAGGAACGAACATTTTTAGTAACTTGGCCACTTTGTAGTCCAGGAAAAATAACATTCCATAGGGAAAATTGAGGTAGCAAGCTGAATTTTGGTATACTGGTTCATTTTTGTGTGCTGAACACGAATCCGGTGAGTCCCCGCGCGTCCCTGGTGAGCGTTCTCCCCTATTGTGGATCTAAGCCCCCCAAAATCAGTTTTTTGCGATTTTCTCCGCCGCATTGCATTTTAGCGAAAATATGTCAACAGGTAAAATAATCTACGTCGAATTCCCGATCTAATGATACATCAACTTTCCTTCTACCCCCAAGGGGGGTGGAGCTAGTACCGTTCAAATGAGAGGGGGTTTCTAAAATGCTATTGACGCTGGGGAGGGGTGAAATTTCCCCCGACAGCGTTCGGGTTGATACTAGCATGGAAGGTGGGTATCATTGAGAAACTTCCACTTGAAAAATTTCAGATCCCCACCCCTTCCCTTTTTTGGGGGACCCCCCTTTTTCTGAAATTTCAATAACACTTTTCTCAGCTCCATTTCAACCGATTTTGAAAATTTTTCTGGAAGTTATGTATAACCTTAGTAGGTATCCCCAAAAAAATTTTTAACCCCCTCCCCCATATTTACCCCTCAAAATGACGTTTTTTTCATTTTTTATGCCTATTAACAGTCAAGATTACGAGGTACAATTTTGGAAACACGTTTTTGGATGTATTTTCGGCCCCCAAACATCATATACTTTTTTTTTAGAAATTTTTGCTTTGATGCGCTGTGGTGAAAAATTGGAAGAATGTGTTTTGGGGGGTAGGGGGTGAAATGGGAATTTTGAGAAAAATAACTATTAATGAGTAGGGTATCGTTTTCATATGATTCGATACCTCTGAGCACGAATATGACCTCAGATATTCTGCTACACTCACCTACCCCTCTCCAGAGCCCCTCAGCCCCCCTCAATTTTCACAATTTTCGAAATATAGTTATTTTGATGACATTGGTGTCGTTTTCATATGATTCGATACCGCTGAGCACGAATATGACCTCAGATTTTCTGCTACACTCACCTACCCCTCTCCAGAGCCCCTCAGCCCCCCTCAATTTTCACGATTTTCGAAATAAAAGTTATTTTGATGATGTTGGTTTCATTGCTATGGGAAAATTACATAAGTTCATTGTTATTGTACATAAAATTTCTGGTGGAATAAGCTACAGCACATGGCTCCCCCTGGAGGGGGGTGGACCCGTGATTTTTTTTCCACGCAGAAAACGTAACACATCTGTATGTGTACTTGACTGTATAGATATGCTGAGCATATGTGGCATAATAATTATTCATGATAACTGTAACTTGAGTATGTATGAGTATGTATTTTATAATTCAATGACTACCTACATAAAAAATCACAAGAAAAAAATATGGTAACGAAATACTTATAAAAAAAAGTAAAGAATGTTAATTTGTGATTCACTTAATATCCATTCCAACACGTTCTGTGAAATAGATACGCCACATATGCACCTCATACCTACACAGTATCTATACACATACAGATTTGTTACGATTTCTGCATAGAAAAAATTCAAGGGTCCACCCCCCCCCTCCCGAAGGGGAGCCATGTGCTGTAGCTCATTCTACGAGAAATTTTATATACAATGACGATGAACTTATGTAATTGTCCCATAGCAATAAAACTGAATGAGATATGACAGATATGACTAAAAAATCATTCAGGGGGGCAGGGATCCACCAAAGGGGGAGGATAATGGTCGAGTGTGTTGATCTGTAATAGTCATAATACAAATTTATTTCATAACACATACGATCGCCCTTTTTTCACTCGTGTATATACCTAATGGAAATAATGATTTTATGAAGGGGGAGAGGGGAGGGGGTGAACCCCAAATCAACTCATCACTGGAGAGGGGTAGGTGAGTGTAGCAGAAAATCTGAGGTCATATTCGTGCTCAGCGGTATCGAATCATATGAAAACGACACCAATGTCATCAAAATAACTATATTTCGAAAATTGTGAAAATTGAGGGGGGCTGAGGGGCTCTGGAGAGGGGTAGGTGAGTGTAGCAGAATATCTGAGGTCATATTCGTGCTCAGCGGTATCGAATCATATGAAAACGATACCCTACTCATTAATAGTTATTTTTCTCAAAATTCCCATTTCACCCCCTACCCCCCAAAACACATTCTTCCAATTTTTCACCACAGCGCATCAAAGCAAAAATTTCTAAAAAAAAAGTATATGATGTTTGGGGGCCGAAAATACATCCAAAAACGTGTTTCCAAAATTGTACCTCGTAATCTTGACTGTTAATAGGCATAAAAAATGAAAAAAACGTCATTTTGAGGGGTAAATATGGGGGGAGGGGGTTAAAAAATTTTTTGGGGATACCTACTAAGGTTATACATAACTTCCAGAAAAATTTTCAAAATCGGTTGAAATGGAGCTGAGAAAGGTGTTATTGAAATTTCAGAAAAAGGGGGGTCCCCCCAAAAAAGGGAAGGGGTGGGGATCTGAAATTTTTCAAGTGGAAGTTTCTCAATGATACCCACCTTCCATGCTAGTATCAACCCGAACGCTGTCGGGGGAAATTTCACCCCTCCCCAGCGTCAATAGCATTTTAGAAACCCCCTCTCATTTGAACGGTCCTAGCTCCACCCCCCTTGGGGGTAGAAGGAAAGTTGATGTATCATTAGATCGGGAATTTGACGTAGATTATTTTACCTGTTGACATATTTTCGCTAAAATGCAATGCGGCGGAGAAAATCGCAAAAAACTGATTTTGGGGGGCTTAGATCCACAATAGGGGAGAACGCTCACCAGGGACGCGCGGGGACTCATCGGATTCGTGTTCAGCACACAAAAATGAGCCAGTATACCAAATTTCAGCTTGCTACCTCAATTTTCCCTATGACCCCTTTTTTTGGTCTAATTTTCCTGGACTATTCATTGTTGGAGTCGGCAACCATTCCAGTTTGTGGATCATAAATTCAGCTGAAAACATATTATACATAGTCTTAGCTACTAGCTACCTTCATTATGAGCAGAAAGTATAATTTTTTGAAAGTGCGGAGTTTTTGTTTAATAATTTAAAAACAAAATCATCTGGAAAGTCATTTCCTTCCTTACCTTCATTAACATAATATTGACGATGGTCACATTTTGAGCAACGATTTAAAATGTTATCGTCAGTATCTATGCATTTTTCACAGACGATTTGGAGGACACAGAAATTGGGAATATGTGTTCGAGCCTCGTATTTAGGGGTTACAATTCATGGCCTCAGAATCAAAGAAGATGTATATGAATAAAAGAAAAAATAATAATAATACCTGTAGTATGTAGGTAAATAAACACTATCGGAAACAATGCTCATCAGGCCCTCCACTCCCACTTGCTTTTTTAATGCATTTTTTGAGCTCTCGTGCATGAATTATTTTCAAACTCTTTCACGTTGCTTTCAACTTCTTCACTGCACATAAGATTAATAAAATTTGATAAATCAAAACTTTTATTACTATGTAAAAAATACAGATTTAACGGCTCACCACCATCAACATTTATTTCTGCAGCAATCAATTTCCTTTTTATTTTTTTTGTAGACGTTTTCGATCTGTATGCATCGCTCCCCATATCCCATAACATTGGTAATCCGTGTACTAGATCGATTAATGTAGATTTGACCCTCATCTACGACTCAAAATTCTAGAGGAGAAATTAGTTGTCTAGTGCGGACTGGTTGATTATACGCTGGCAGATCATCGACGATCAATTCTTCACCAAAATTTTCTTGAGAGATCGCGATATCCTCTTAATTTATTGTACTGTGACACGGCTTTCATAGGGATCGGCGTCTAGTATACATTTTGTATACGGAGGAATCACTGTTAGTCACCACTTTTTATGGTGCATGGATTATTCTGTACATTTCTAGGCTGCTGACAAACCGATTTGATAATAGCAAAAACGTTTTTGTCTTGAGTGGAATCGCTGAAAGATGAAAAAAGAAAAAATATTACTTACTTTTAATAACCAATTAAGGTAAAATACTAGTTATGGTTAATACTTTTCTCAAAATGCTCCGAGAAGCCCAAATATCAACTTTTTTCAAACTTTTTTGATTTTGTTGTGTAGTGTGAATGTTGAACTATAAATTTAGCTTGTATGCCTATTTTTCCCTCCCCCTTTCCGAGGGTCCACCCCCCAACATTTGAAATTCGTGTATCTCCTAATGTATGGGTTTTACAAAAAAAATTATTCAACAAAAATTGTTCCTTAAGATCAGATCTACAATTTTAGTTCATCAAAATGTGCCTTGCACGCTTATTATTACGTATCATAATTATTAGCATTTATGATATTGCGTTTTTATTATCAATATGTTATTACCAAAAATTACAACAAATATCACTACTTAAATTCACCTTAACCACAATCCTTCTACAATAGCGTTTACCACCTAAAAAAAAACTCCGGCATAAGCTGATCTAGACTTTCTGTCATTGAATATCTCTGCCCCAGAATTCGCATCAGCAAAACCTCTAACATACCCAGACTTTAATATAATTTGTCCTATGTACCATACACCAATAGGGTGGTCCTTATTTTTGAAGTTGGGATTTTTTCCGCTCCCACTCCCTAAACGGGTAACCTCTGGTGAGAAAAAAATTCTCTATTTTTTTATTTTTTTCATTTTCAAAAAATTCGGGCTGCGGTGGGCCCCTCAATTTTCAAAAATTTGAAAAAAACCTAATTCAAAGAAAAATTTTCGAAATTTCGCTTTTCATCATCTCTAAAAGGTCCCCTTGAGTAAAATAGACTCTCATGATGATTTTAGCCCCCTCCCATGAAAACCAAGCTGACAAATTTCAGCTATTCTGAGGGGGGGTCGGCTTGGTTTTCATAGGAGGGGCTAAAATCGTCATGAGAGTTTATTTTACTCGAAAGGGACCTTTTAGAGATGATGGAACTCGAAATTTTAAAATTTTGAAAATATATCTTTGAATTAGATTTTTTAAAATTTTTGAAAATTGAGGAGCCCACCGCAGCCCGAATTTTTCGAAAATGAAAAAAATGAAAAATAGGGAATTATTTTCTCACCAAAGGACATCACTTTGTGGGTTGAGAGGAGGGAAGACCAAAAACAACTAATTTTAGGACATCCCACATAATATATGAATTTCAGCTATTCTGGGGGAGGCGGCTAAAATTGTCATGAGAGTCTATTATACTCAAAAGCGACCTCTTTGAATTAGGTGTTTTTCAAATTTTTAAAAATTGACGGGCCCACCGCAGTCCAAATTTTTCGAAAATGGAAAAAATAATAAATAGGGAATTATTTTCTCACCAGAGGTCACCACTTTAAGGGGGTGGGAGCGGGAAAAATCGCACTTGTTTTTTTACCATGTAGGTAGTTAAGGACCACCCTAATACACCAACTTCAAGTCAACACAGCAATAATATACCCTGAACTTCCTTTCAATTCGCGAAACCGTTTCTCAGTCACTAAATTCTAATCGGAATTTTGAACAATTTTTTAATTCATTTCCATTGGAGTATTTAATTTTCCACTTCAAATGTGGTTTCCAGTGAGTTAATTTGGTGCCCTCTAATGCATTTATCGAACTTCGAACACATATTGGATATGATCATTACATAATAAGTTAGCATTAATTATTACTCCTAACCATTTAAAGCTAGTAACCTCGACTAACTGTGGATTAGTAAAGATGGTACCATACTTAAGTAGGTACATAAAAATATGTACATTACTGCATGAGAGCGAATTTAAACCTTTGCTCCGAAATAAAAACGTCAGATTTACTCATTTTTTCTGGATTCGTTTGATAATACCTTACCTGTAATATGATTATTAGATATAAAATACGAATACCTAATTAATAAGAATAAAAGTAGAAAATCACGCTGCTCTTCGAGGAACCACGTTACTTCATCGAGTAATATCGGATTCACTTAGTACGACGACCTCCATTTCCTCCTATAAATAAAACGAGGGTCAGAATACGAGATTCTGAGTAAGAATGGCTACCTATCTAAATCTAACTAATCTAACTATTTACCTATTGCCCCTAAAGACCAGCTCGAATCTCCTAAAACGAAAGCCTGAGACTAAGAAGACCAGAGTTACATCGTATCAAAATAAAGCTCCTGACGAACGTTCCATCAAGTAGGTAATACCTATCTTGTGGCGACGAGCAAACTCTCAAAACAAATCGAATACGAAATATCAACGGACGAACGAGAAGTATTATACCTACTAAGACAAGGAATAGGTTCCTACTTCCTAGCCAAATAGACGAAAGCCACTGCATTAATCATCTACGAAAGCAAACCAAAGAGCTAAACGAATTTGAGAAAGAGAAACCAAACTTACCCCGTACGGAAAAATACTATGGTTAACTATAGTATTTTCGCGAACTATAGTTAACTATAGTAAACATGAATTTTTTTTTCAATATTTTGGGCAATTTATTGGCTTACAATGAACAATTTATCAGTGCAATGATAAATTGTGTGTTTTCAGGCATTGTAAGCCAATAAATTGTCCAAAATATTGAAAAAAAATTCATGTTTACTATAGTTAACTATAGTCGCGAAAATACTATACAGTTAACCATAGTATTTTTCCGTACGTTACGTGAGGGTCTACAGCTTGTTCATGTTAAGGCGAATTAGGAACAGCTTTGGTCACCTTGATCTGCTCCTCCTACATCATCGTCTTGGAATTTAATCAATTTACCATCTAAAATTGCAATGCAGCGTTATCGTTTTTTTGATACGAAAACTACATCGCTGAAAATTATCAGTTTCAAGCTGTGTGGCTGTGGCGTTGTCCAACCACATATTGATGGCTTCCACATTGCTGGAGTATCTGAATGATGAAGATTTAAGAAAATTTTAACGACCCCTACTTGAATTTAGCAAACACAAGTTCGGCAAAACAAAAGCGATGAAATTTTACCATCACGAAGGAAAAAGTGACCATAACGTTTCATTTGTACTACAGAATGAATTTCTGTTGTTAACTTATTTTGTTATTTTAGCTCTTAATGACATTGGAATCTGAAGTAGAAGTAATTATTGAACATTCTTTAATGACCACATGGTGAGGAATATAAAAACTTATCGCTAGTTTGTTCGGACATTCTCAACACAGGTTCCATTTTTCGTTCTAGTCTGCAATTTGAGAGTGTTTCAAACAAGTTGAAATTGATCTTGAAGGGTAATCTCGATAAATAAAAACTTGCAGAATTTTGTTCGATCATTGTTGATCCAAAATAAGCTTGTTAAAAGGGTATGCGAGGTTCGTAAATTTCAACCACCTAAGCTTACTGTTAGAGGCGGGTTTTCTATCACCAAAATGACACTATTATATTTCATTTAATCAATCATGTTCATTAGGATTACGAAAAAGAAATGTAATACGAATTTCGGCGGAAACCTTAGTTTAGTTAGTTAAAGTCACTCAGAAAAAATTTTGGCTCCTAAAGAGGAGACGTGTGGTTTCTCAGTAGTGCTAATTTTTCGGTCATTACTGCCAATTTTGCAAAACCCGGTTTTGGCAGGTATTTCGCTATTTTTCTTGTTTTTTGAAAATTAGCAATAATGAATAAAAAATTTGACACCACTGTGTCGCCAAATACTTTTGCTGTTTCAGAAGTTCTATATCTTTCGATGTTTTGGCGTAATGAATGCTGAACATTTGAGAAGAAAAACAAATTTTCAAAACACTTATTTACCCAAAAATGAGGGCGATTTACTAATTTTAAATTTCTTAGTAGAACTCTAGAAGTGGTCTTCGGATTTAGATGGCAATAATCCAGGTTGACGCAGAATCTCAGATGCAATTTTTTAGAACTGAGTAATTTCTCCCTAAAAAGGTTGTACAGGGGATAGAGCAAATAAACCACAATATTTTCAAAAATACCCATTTTTTGAGGACTCATTTCTCTCCCCCAGGGGCAGCTCCTTAGCTTGAATTATTTCTGAGTAAATTTCAACTCGATACGAAGATCAATGAATTGAGTCAAAATCCTCCGACATTTTTTTTTTTTTTCGTGATCCACAGTAACGTTCATGATTTAATTATATAGATGTGATGTTACAAATTTACAAGAGTTAAGTAGGTACTCACCAAATCATATATTCCTTTGAGATTTAGACCGTCTTCTATTGAAAATTTCCACATGTAAACATAAACAACATGGCGGCAAAAATAAAGGAAACTGCGGCGAACGAGTAAACTGTGAAAAAAATAAAGTATAATTAGTCGATGATATTAAATTAAGTACGAAATGTAATTTAATGGTGATTGTTAAATTTGAAACATTATCTTCATTCAGCCAAGAGAGGAATACTGAATTCCGTGAAGATTATGCGTGACACAGTATTTTATTCGCCTTTCGAACATGCGGGTGAAGATGGTGGAGATACAGCTTTTCTTCGATAAAAAAAATTCAACAAAAATACGGATTTGGAGATGCACGTTTTAAAAATCTGACCGTATTAGTTTTATTTAGTAGTTGGTTTTATAGTTTCTCGAGCGATTTTAGTCGAAAGGAAACATTCTGCCGCCGAACAACAATCTATTTATTAAAATGATAAATACCAAGAAATTGATAGTTTTTTTTAGTTCAACTCGCTTTGTGGGATTCTAGGCGAAAATTTTCTTTCAATTTAACCTTTTTTTTTCACTCATCGACTTTCATAATGTGCCAATACGCGAAGCAGAAATTATTTTCTGTCATTATTATTCACACGAATCACGATTTTTTTAAAAAAATCAACAAAAAAAAGCACTTATATTCTTCAAAGTCCATTTCAATTACAAAGACTAGAAAATGTTATTTCATCACGAAAAAATATCATTCTAATTCTGCGAAATGATAAGAACCTAATTTGGATGTGCATTGGAAAAGAAGGAGACCATATAAATTCATACCTGTGCCCCTCTTGCACTACTGTAATAGACGTGGAAAGAAAACACATTAATGAGATGTCTAAAGAATTTTAGAAATGATCAATAGAAAAATTCTAATTTTGAAATTAGATAGACGAAAATAAAATCATTTAAAATTACTTACTACCTATTGAAAAACATTTTAACTGAATATCACATAAAATCTGTTTCTTGGACCGGCGAATTTTCAAATTTAATAACGAAAGACACGGAATTTTAAATATCAACTTTACCGAACATGTAGACTAACTACACCGAGTACATGATTACGGCGACTACATCATCCTATAGCCAACTAAAAATAAAAACGATCCTCATTTAATTAGAAACCTGCACATCCGATCGTAAGGATAGGATCTGAGGATATTTTTAAGGTAGAGAAATTATTGTAGTTTACTAGAGAACTTTACTCGGATATGTGCTTAATATATTTTCTCCCTCCCCGGTATTTACCTAGTCAGCAGCATTCGTTTCGAAAACTGGACCACCCAAAATATAAACCGATTCCAAAATTCACAAAATTCGTTCAACGAACAATATGTACAAGGGATCATCTATAATAAGTCATCTCCGTCTTTACCTTCAATAACATATTGACGATGGCCACAATTTGACCAATTTGAAAGACACAAAAGTTGGCAATATGTCTTCGAGCCTCGTATGTATTTAGGTGTTACAATACATGGCTGATCTTCAACCCTGGCCTCAAAATCGAAGAAGATTTATTAGATTTTCTGTTTTCATCTGAGTCTTTTTCAAAGGCTTGATAAAACAAACATGGTCTCTAGGAACATATTTGCCACAGCTTGAACAGATTTGGTAGTCACACTTTTGATCATTAATATCTCCAAGCTTTTTTGTTGGATACATTCGACATCACGAACATCAAACCATTCCCGAGGGCAACGGTCCAGTTAAAGAGCACCAATAACATCAACTTCTTTATCAACTTTTTCATTACAGTAAATATTTTGATCATATTTAGGCAATTTTTAACCAGAATTTATCACTATGCACTGGTTATCAAGTGTAATTCCAACGCTTGCCTTGAGATGAACTTTCATTTATGTACATAACGTTGGTTACTGCAAGACCCGCTGGTATCGCTTTGGATAATTATGCGTGCTGCTTGTTCCCTTATTATTTGAAAAATCAATTCGAAATCGCGAGAAAAATTATTTACCATGACTTATTTTCGAAAATTCTGTTTAATTCGTCAACTTGTCCGACGTGCCGATCAAACTTTTTAAAAATTTAAAAAAAATTGAATTCTGCATAGAATCACTCGAAAATTGCATCAGAAGGTAGAGAACATTCGGCTTTTTGTAAAGAAATTATCCGGAATGGGAAAACTTCAACACAAAATTCAGCAAACCTTATTGCTCGACCTATTAAATCTATAGCAGCACATGAAAAAACCAACTTTTTGGTATCTCTATTTTTTATTCGGCTTTCAACAAAAATCCACTCATGTCATGTTGTGTAGGTATAGGCATGCAAGGTTCACCACATACTGTAATTTGATGGTGCTACCTGTTGTATGTATTTTAGGAGAAAATCGAAATTCTTCAACTTGTCCTCCTTTCCGCTACTTGTAGGTATCTCATTGTTATGAAATACATGATTACATCTATCTAGTCGCCTGTTTCAAATTGGTTTACTTGAAATCCTCGTGTGCTGGTCCTTGAAATAATTAACATTGGCTGTCTATATTAATCAAGCGGTCAAAAGGTTTTGAAATTTCAGATATTTTTTATATTTCATGCTTACACATTTAATCACAAATAAAATTGAAACCCCTGCTTGAAATTATCAACTTACGTAATAAACACCCACTTACATAGAATACTACAAAATCATCGTTGGAAACGTCATCGGTTGTAGGCAGTCCTCTGGAATCTCCAGGAGTTCTTCATCTTTTCGTTTCTTTATAAATGTTCTACAATATAACAATTTTGAAACATCATGACCATTTTTCACTTCAACTACTCTCAGTTGTTGGACATTTTCTTTTTCCCAGCATTTCATCATAATCTTTTTCATTGGTTCTGGACAGTCCTCAACTGTTTTCAGCTTAAGTATACACAAACGGCGTCTGGTGAGTGGATGTCAAAACTTAAGAATTGGATATAACCGGATAGGACTTGAAAATAAAAAAACGTTATTTTATGGACAAGTTTCTCATCTTTAAAATCTAAGGAACAGCCGAGCTTTGAAAAAAAATTGCGAAAAACGCATTTTTGACCTTGGAAATGTGTAGTACCTATACTTCGGATTATGAACAAATTTTGTCAATATGAATTTTTGTCTAACTTTGAAACTGAAGAAGCCAGCAATATTTGTTTATTTTCAAATATTTTTTAAAAGCATTTCTGACTCCTTCAATTTCAAAGTTGGGCAAAAATTCGTAATGACAAAATTTGTTCATTTTCCGAAGTACTACCCATTCCCCAAGGTCAAAAATACATTTTCTCTCAATTTTTTTCAAAGGTCGGTTGTCCCTTAAAATTCAAAGATTGGCAACTTGTCCATATAACGCTTCTTGTTTTCATTTAGTATATCCAAATCTGAAGTTTTGACATCTACTCACCAGACAGACACTCTGTATTAGGGTCGATCTGAAAAAATTCATGATCTCAGATTTCGCTGAAATTGAAGTATATCGGAGATATTAAGTGAAAATATAATTTCAACCCGCACACGTGCCCCTACGGTGGGAAAGTGGCCTCCAAAGTATGGCCATTTTGAGGGAAACACTGTTTTTTATTTAGTAAAAAAGTTGAGAGTGTCGAAGAGTGAAAACTTGCATAAATGTAGTATTTTACTTCCTTTTCTTCTGGGTTGTAATCATTATTTAGAAATACAGCGCGATAATTGTTATCTAAAATTTGGCCTAATCCATATTGCGGATGTTTTCCGTATTTCTATACCAGGATAACACCAAATTGGGTCTTATATCCACTCTTTAATAATTAGGTACCTACTTAATTTTTTAATAAAAAAATAGCCAAGCTTAATGTAATATTTATGGGAAAAAACGTTGAAAATTTTTAAAATAGAGAAATTTTGGTTAAAGCGTTCTAACTCTAAGCTCAATGTTCTCACTACGAAATAATTAATTCAAATACATCAGAAAAAAAGAAGTGCTGAAATATGACGAGAAAATTAGCATTTTAGATAATAAAGCAAAGCTCTCTTATGTGATAAAAACTTGAAAAATCAATTTGAAAAATGAAAAATTACTTGCTAGCCATCTTGTGTTGTTCATTTATTTACTTGATTGAAGACGCTGACCTTGAGGCTTGAGTACAGTAAGAGAGAAATGGGACAGGCAGGATAATGGAGGGCGTAGGATAGGGGACCGGAATGTTACAGATTGTGAAAAATTGCCTTAACCGAAATTAAAATTCATGTTGATGTTGATCACAATATTCACTGTACAAGACTCAGACTGCCAACAGTGATAGTCTCCCAATACTGCCCTTTTCTGTTCTTCATGGTCCTTGAACCTTGGAGATGCATATTTCTCGGATTTGGCTAACTTATTGAATTGTTTTACCAATATTTCGGTTTCTTGGAGATCACACTCTTGCATAAAATTAATAACACAAGAACACAATACACAAACTACAAAAAAATTGTTCAGCGAGGTTCCAAACGTTCAGCCTTCAGCCTTCAGCCATTATTTTTTCATGTATGCATCTTGCATGCAAATTCAATTCGATATCATCGAATACAAAATACAACTGTGAACAAAAATATTACCTTACCAGCAAATTACTCCAACTAGGGGCATGCAGGGCACGCCGGAGTTGCGGGGCATGACTGCCATGACCCACTTACTTAATGAACCCTGCATCGATCAGTAGCATTAATTTTCCCCAGTTGGAGATCCATCTGTTTGTCAAGTGTTGCTGGTCCTGAAACATAGGTATACCATACAATCATGACTAGCCCTAGGTTTGTTATATTTACCTACCTATGACACTTTCAAAGCACACATCAATTTTGGGTGAAATTCCACGAAACTGTTGGTTTAAAAGTGACAAGCATACAATGTATAAAAAAGGTAGGTAACTCTTAAGTGATTTACATCATCTCGTGATTTGTATTTGTTTGGCATGGTTGATATGCTGCAATCACAGTATATAAAAATATAACACGATAAAACTCAATTGAAAATTGGGATAATAAAGTAGTCGAAAAAAAGAAAATTTGAAAAAAATCATAATTCTAAAATGTAAAAAAAATACGAAGTATAAATATAAGACTTTGTAAGAATATTCAAATTCGTACATGGTTTGGCATTGGGGTCGAAACACTAATGAAGACTGATGTAGGTGTATCGAGGGAGATGTTACCTATTTTATGTGAAATCAAATCATAAATAAGTTAGTGTGAGCAATTTGCCATATTAAAAAAAATACTAGCAAAAATTTTTTTATTTTTTTATTTCATTTAATGAGCCATATACAGTATAATATTCAACATTTTGTATTGTTACTATACAAACCACACATGAACTCAAGTGAAATATTTAGACGAAAACACCATCAAATATTTCTAAAACTTATGGGATCGTTGATAATTGCTCTTCATTTTATAGATCTTGTTCATGCGATGAAATAATGAATTAGTATTTAATAAAAAATTAGGAAAAATTGAATAGTTGACCCTATCTTCTAGGATCTGAATCAGTACACCTGTCCCAACAGAAGAGGGAAAAGGGGCAGGCGGGATAATGGTGGGCGTACAGTAGGAAGGTGACCGAATTGGGTACAAATTGTGGAAAATTTCCGTAACCAAAATTAAAATTCATGTTGATGTTGATGTGGATAATCACAATATTCACTGAACAAGACTCTGACTACAGACCCACAGTGATAGTCTCCCAATACTTTCTTTCCAGTTCTTCATGGTCCTTGGACCCTGGAGATGCATATTTCTTGGATTTGGCTAACTCATTGAATTGTTTCACCGACATTTCGGTTTCTTGGAGATCACACTCTTGTATAAAATGAATAACGCAAGAACACTAACTATACAAAAAATCGTTCAGTGTGGTTCCAAACGTTCAGCCATTATTTTTTCATGTACGTATCTTGCATGCAAATTCAATTCGATATCATCGAATACAAAATACAACAACTATGTAAACCAAAATATTACCTTACCAGCAAACTACTCCAATTAGGGGCAGCTGGACAGGCCGGACAGGCCGGACAAGCTGGGCAAGCTGGGCATGACTGCCACGACCCACCATGTGCGAACTACAAAAACAAATGCACCAAGCCACCACCAACCAACCGTCAAAATTCAAGGACAGCTAGCTGCTTGAGTGGCGTACCTGGATTTGGGAGAGGTAAAAAAAAAAAAAACCACATATGAACTCAGATTAAATATTCACACGGAAACACCGTCAAATATTTCCAAAACTTACAGGATTGTTGATAATTGCTCTTTATTTTATAAATCTTGTTCATGCTATGAATTAATGAATTTGATATTTAATAAGAAATTAGGAAAAATTAGAATTATAAGGTATCAATGAAATGTCAATAAATATAACTTACAAGTCATTTTAAATCCTATTTAAGGGTACCTATTTGATGTTATTAGTTTGAATACTATTGTGGCATCATCTGGATGTAAACTACTCAATTACTTCATCTGGTATTCTAAAGATGTGATGTATCTCAAAGGTATAAATTTTGTTTTAATTCTCTGCTCGTAGTCACTCCTGGGGTCATCGAAGACTTCTTCAAGCTGCATTTTTTTTTTGTATTTTTCTGGTTAAAATTCTTTGCTCTAGAGAAAACTGATTTCTGCAATTGTTGATTTCAGTAATCGATGGTATTTTACATTTTCAAAACTAATTTTATGGCTTCATTTTTTGAAGTACAGAACTCTCACTTCTTTAGAGTTATTATTCAGGCATACCAACATTTGTGCTGGATATACCAATTTTGGCACACAACCAACCTTTAAATCAAAGGTAACCAAATCGCTGAAGTAAGTTTTCATGGCTTCTAATGGGGTATTATGCATCAAGCCTTTCATTTATCAACTTGAATCTAAAAAAAATATAATGTTAAAATACTTATTAAAAATTATATCTAAAATATTCAATTTGAAAAAAAGTTATAAAATTCAAAGATCTAAATTCTAAATGTATTCCAGAAATTAATTCTGATTCACTTTCTAAAAAAATCAAAAAGGAATTCAATTTAATTCTACTAATAATGAAATGAATCATATAAAAAAATTTTAAAAATCTAAAAAAAATTCACGGAAGTCAAATAAGCTCCAACTTCTGCGTTAATTTTTTGTCGATTATTGTAGATAAGTGGGAGAATAGCTCCTCCCCAGACATGGAGGAAGATTTACGTTGGGCATATCTTGGTACTTTTGCCTGATGAAAACCAAAAATAGCAATGTGTCTCAAAATGAAACAAATACACGCAATAAAGAAGTTTAAAACATGAAAATAATTGAAAGAATTCGAAAATGCTAAGCATTCATTGGTGAAAATTCGGCATTTTGTCCTGGGTGAAATTCATTGGTGCTTTTGCCTGATGGTAAATAATTGTAAATAAAATAAAATCATAACACTAACCTAACATAAATAAATATTTTCGATGATTGAAGTTGTTGATAAATTCCATAGACTTGTTAAATTTTTCTTGGTGACATTTTTGATGATTGAAGTTGTAATAAGAACAGGCGTTTGCGAATTTAGTAAGAAATCAGATTTTATATAAAAATTTGGGTTGAAAAAAAAAAACAGTCAAACTGTACAAAAAGAAACGAATAAATTGGATATTTTATTTTGAGTAGTAGACTTTTAAAAATTACTGGTGAGCGATTCTGATATTCGAAGTTCAAGTTTGCTGAAAATACTTGGAATCAAAAGAAACCAAATCTCAGAAGTAAGTTTTTCATGGCTTTTAATGGCTACAATACCTGTGGAAGATAAATGGGCACTAGATTTAACTGCAAGAATCATGCTCTCCAACTTTCCTTCTACTCTGACCAGCAAAGCAACATGTTCAGCATAGATCAATGGATCGAGATTGGACAAATTTGCAATGAGGACCACTTCAGCCTCAAGGGAGGCTCCCTCCAAGCGTTGCACTCTCAGTGCTAGTCCATCGAACTGCTGATTCGCACAAGACTGGTTTTCTCATTGACCCTATCTTCTAGGATCTGAATGAAGACACCCGTCCCAACAGTAAGAGGGAAAAGGGACAGGCGAGATAATGGAGGGTGTAGGGTAGATAGGGGACTGGAATGGGTACAAATTGTCCGACTGCCGACAGTGATGGTCTCCCAATACTGCCTTTCCAGTTCTTCATGGTGCTTGGACCATAGATGTGCATATTTCTTGGATTTGGCTAACTTATTGCATTGTTTTTACGGACATTTCGGTTTCTTGGAGATCACACTATTGTGCTGTATATAAAATGAATAACACAAGAACATTTACAAAAAATCATTCAGGGAGGTTCCAAATGTTTAGCCATTATATTTTTTCATGTGCGCAACTACGCATCTTGCATACAAATTCTATTCTATATCATGGAATACAAAATACAACAACTATATGAACGAAAATATTACCTTACTAGCAAATTACTCCAACTAGGACCATGCTGGGCAAGCCGGGCTCGCGGGGCATAACTGACTGAATTTCACAAAGGAGTATTTTTGACTTTTGTTTCTAACAATTCTATTTCACTAGTATGCTTTTTTGGAAAAATATTTGCGTTCAATTTTATTGGACAGGTACATACCTACCTACTCATTCACGGAAATTTACGATGTTAAAAATATCACAAATACATTCTGTTCGACTTCATTTTAAACTAGATGCATAGATAAGTTGGCACTTCTATTACAAATTAATGATATTCTTTTCATTGGCATATTTTGTTTTTAAAATACTAAATATGTGTCGCATACTATTATGTAGTATGTAATAAAGACGTTTTACCATCCAGCCAATTTCTAAGAAATTCTAAAATAGAAAAATAATGCAAAGGACAAAAACAGTGAATGACGGTACAAATAAAGAAACGCAAAACAAAAAGGCAGGTACATACAGGAAGGATGTCTGGCATAGTTTTCGCTGTTATACCTGGCGCATGTCTACTGCACCCCAGAGTTCTATTGTGATTCTTGTGTCAATAACTTCGCGAGAAAACGGAGATTTTTACATCACAATGCAATAATGCACACGTTTTTTATAAATGAAAGAAACTATGCGCCAGAATAGCGTACTTCATTTATTAATAAATATTTTCGATGATTGAAGTTGTTGATAAATTCCACAGACTTGTTAAATTTTTCTTGGTGACATTTTCGAACAGTCGAACTGTACAAAAAGAAACAAATATGTAAATTGCATGTTTAACTTTGAGCGATTCTAATAAATGTATTTGAAAGTTCAACTTTGCTGAAACTATTTGAGATCGAAAGCAACCAAAATGGTGAAGTAAGTTTTTCATGGCTTTTAATGGCTACAATGGGTACCTGTGGAAGATAAATGGACACTAGATTTAACCATTAGAATCATCTACTCTGACCAGCAAAGCAACATGTTCAGGGTAGATCAATGGGTCGAGATTGGACAAATTTGCAATGTGGACCATTTCAGCCTCAAGGCAGGCTCCCTCGAAGTGTTGCACTCTCACTGCCAGTCCATCTAACTTCTGATTTGCACAAGATCGCTTATCTCGTTGACCCTATCTTTTAGGATCTGAATCAAGACACCGCTCCCAACAGAACAGGGAAAAGGGACAGGCGGGATAATGGAGGGTGTAGGGTAGGGGACCCAAAAAAGGGTACAAATTGTAGAAAATTGCCGTAACCAAAATTAAAATTCATGTTAATGTTGATAATTACAATATTCACTGTAGTACAAGACTCCGACCGCCGATGGTGATAGTCTCCCCATACTGCCTCTTGAGTTCTTCATGGTCCTTGGACCCTGGAGGTGCATATTTCTCAGATTTGGCTAACTTATTGAATTGTTTTGCCAACATTTCGGTTTCTTGGAGATCACACTCTTATATATATATAAATGAATAACACAAGAACACTAACTACAAAAAATCATTCAGCGAGGTTCTAAACGTTCAGCCATTATTTTTTCATGTATGCATCTTACGTGCAAATTCAATTCGATATCATCGAATACAAAATACATACAACAACTATGAACGAAAATATTACCTTACCAGCATTCTGTTAAGTCGATTTAAATCTCCATCGCTGAAGCATGGAAGCACTACTGCTTGTCCCTCTTTCTGAAGTACACGCACTAGGAAACTGGTGTTGAAGAAGTGTATGGTATCTGAAAAATATGTACATTGTAAAGGGTGTACCTAGTCTGGCAGAAAAACCCCTGCACAATTGTTTTTTAAAGGATAGAATCGCTCATTTTTGGGATATAAAGCAATAATGAAAAAAAAAGTTGATGATTTATAACCACTAACGAAATAATGTTACATATTTTATGTGAAATCAAATCATATTAATAAGTTAGTGTGAGCAATTTGCCATATTAAAAAAAAAATACAAGTAAGAATCACAATACGATATTCAACATTTTGTATTGTGACTACGAACCACACATGAACTCGGAATGAAATATTTGAACGAAAACACGGTCAAATATTTCTAAGACTTACAGAATCGTTGAGTAAATTACTCTTCATTTTATAAATCTTGTTCATGCATTGAATTAATGAAATATATTTAATAAAAAAATTGAGAAAAATAAAAATTTTTCAAATCCCAAATTTATAGTATCTACCTATTTAATGTTATTAGTTTGAAAACTGCTGTGGCATCATCTGGATGCAAACTACTCAATTTCTTCATCTAGTATTTTAAAGATGTGATGTATCTCAAAGGTATCAATTTTGTGTTAATTCTCTCCTTGTAGTCACTCCTGGGGTCATTGAAGACTTCTGCTAGCTGCATTTTTTTAAAGGATTTTTCTAGTTCAAATTCCTTGCTCTAGAGAAAACTGATTTCTGCAATTGTTGATTTCAGTATTTGATGGTATTTTACATTTTCAAAACTAATTTTATGGCGTCAATCTTTCAAGTACCGAACTCTCACTTCTGTAGAGTTATCATTCAGGCATACCAATTGGCACACGACCGACCTTTGTATCGAAGGTTACCAAATCGTTGAAGTAAGTCTTTCATGGCTTTTAATGGTGTATTATGCATGAAGCCTTTCATTTATTGACTTCACCGAAGTCACAATCGGCTCCAACTTCTTGTCTACCATTGTCAATAAGCAAGAGAGCAGCTCCTCATCAGACATGGAGGAAGATCTGCGCTGGGCATATCTGGCTGGCACATGAGCTTGAGAATCGCCTAAAAATTAACAAATATAAAAAACGATTACCCATAGTAAGTATTTAATTGATTTGTGTTTCATTTCTCCAAATGTCGCCCAACTGCTTGGATCAAAACACAGAACAGATTAAGAAAAATAGAAAAAAGTCATGTTCTAAGAAAAATCCATTATCCACCTTTTACTTGATGATTTTCAATTCCCATTTTAAACATAATTTTTAAATAAAATGGATTGGTTCACACAAATTAATAAGTACCTATTTAAATTATTCAAATAAAATTACTCTTGGAAATTTTTTTCGTTGGAGATACCGAAATAAAAACCAAGCTGACAAAAAAACGCATTTTAATGAAAATAGGTATTTTCACCACATTCGATGAAATCCATCTCTAATTGATGAATCCGCCATCTGAATTTTTCGTGATTCGTATAAATAATATCTGGTCTTGCGGCTTGTTGATATGATGGAGATTTTCCAGTACATCCTCCCTCGTGTTTCAGTAATTTTGTCCTACAATAATATGTAGTATACATAATACACAAGCTTACAGTCATTAGATCCATTAAAACTTGTCACATTTTGACATTGTCTCATACTTATGTAAAATGGTACAATTTTTCAAGGAGGATTTTTTAACTTTTGTAGGAGCTATGTATTTGCCAGACATGGCGGAAGATCTACGTTGGGCATAAGAGTATCTGGCTGGCACATGACTCTTCAATTCATAAATCTTGTTCATGCGATGAAATAATAAAATATTAAATTTAATAAAAAGTTGAGAAAAATTAAAATTAAAATTATATCAATGAAATGTCAATAAATACAAGTCATTTTAAATCCTATTTAGGGGACCAATTTAATGTTATTAGTTGAAATACTGTTGTGGCATCATCTGGATGTAAACTACTCAATTTCTTCATCTGGTATTCTAAAGATGTGATGTATCTCGAAGGTATAAATTTTGTTTTAATTCTCTCCTCGTAGTCACTCCTGGGGTCATCAAAGACTTCTTCTAGCTGCATTCTTTTGGATTTTTTTAGTTCAAATTCCTAGCTCTAGAGAAAACTGATTGCTGCAATTGTTGATTTCAGTAATCGATGGTATTTTACATTTTCAAAACTAATGTTATGGCTTCGATCTTTGAAGTACTGAACTCTCACTACTTTAGAAGAGTTATTATTCAGGCATACCAACACTCCTGCTGGATATACCAATTTCGGCATCAAAGGTATCCAAATCGCTGAAGTATGTTTTTCATGGCTTTTAATGGTGTATTATGCATCAAGTACCTTTCATTTATTGACTTCACTGGAGTCACATTTTTACCACATTCGATGAAATCCATCTCTAATTATTGATGAATCCGCCATTGAATTTTTAGCGATTCATATACGTAATATCTGGTCTGGCGGCTTGATATTATGGAGATTTTCCGATACATCCTCCTTCGAGTTTCAGTAATTACCTTGTACGATAATATGTAGTATTCACAAGATATACAAGCTTACAGTCATGATTCAAAGCAGTTTAAGTATATGGGTATGGGCTTGACGCGATTCTCTTTAGTATTTCCATTGCTCTGATAGCACCGCTATTGTATTTTTTAGTTTGATGAGGTACCCTACGTATAAGTGGAAAGATGTTAATCGTTTGGAAGTGGTTCGAGTTATGTACCAATTTCCTTTAAAGGAGATAGCAGCACTGTTATTCTTTATTTTCGCGAAGGATACAAAGTACGTTACCCTTTTTAACATGAAAATTAATTTTAAATCATTACCTAAATCATCTCATTTTAAAAATTCGAGCTAAAATCAAGACTTCTCGTAAGTATGTTTCTCAATCAATTTTCCAACCTTGAGAAATAATTTTTTCAGCGTTGATGGTTTGAAAATTGATTTTGAACTAACACGACGATGTCTTGAAAGGGAAGACAAGATAGTTGTAATGAGTTATGAGTGGTTTCTATTTGAAAACATGACTCTTTAACAGAAAAGTTCCTTTTTAATAATAAAAAAAAAAACAACATAGGTACTCGGGCATAGAAACCAGTAGAATGACTTATTGAGATGTCCTCTCTAATTTCAAAAATACAATAACCATAAAAATTGATGGAAACACTTGACACAGAAAATAATAGACAAAGCTTCTTTCATCAGCTGAGAATAATTTTTCTCATGCTTGGACAAAGTGCCCGGTGCATAAGCAATGAGACTATCAACGAATGACGCATCATTCATTTCGTGAGGTAGGACAGGACCTATGCCATTTTTTTCAACTGTGAGGGGGGAGATAGGGAGCGGGCTAACCGACACAGTTTTTTCTGCAGTTAGAGACAAATAAAAAACAGTTTCATGGGTTAAAAAATCATTTCTTCAAGACTTCCATTGTGCAACGATCGATTTTTATGGAGACCGGAATAGGTGATAATCTGAGCGTTTCTACACACTCTTAGGTCCAATAAAACTTATCACAATTTGACAACATTCTTACTTACACGGTACAATTTTTCGATGATCGATTTTTAATGTAGGTACCAAATTTAAAAAACGTGGACGATGGAGAGGATTTTATAACTGTCGTAGTTAATCGGCGAGACAATTTATGGTTCAAGCTGTGATAACAATGTTGTGTGAGATTTTGAATCATTTTTCAAAAACAAATTTATAATCAGTTTCAGACTTTCTGGACTAGTTGAAATAAAATCTCATGAATGAGTTTACTTTCGATAAATTATCACTGTTTCACATTATGTTATATTAAAAAAAAACAAAGAAATTATATTACCTATTATCAGATTTTGAAATGAAATCATTGTCCATCTAAATCATAACTAATTTGAATTGTAAAAAAATTTCACAAAAAAATCAAAAAGTTGAAAACGTAAACTGAAAACCCCACAAAACACTTTACTTCACGATAAAAATGACAAAAAGAGGTTAAACATGGATTCATCTTGATTAAAAGTTTTTAGAAGGAGGAGAAATATACATTTAAAAATTTCACTCAATTAACCAATAGTACCGCTTCAATACTTGAAAAACACATAAAACAAAAAAAGTTGACCGATAATGTATAAAATTTTCGAAAATGAAATATTGAAAAACTTATATTCAAGAGAAGATTCGTGAAGATGTCACCATTTGACGTCGTTATAAAGTTATGCTGGATAACCCATTTTTGACTATAAATAATTGGGTATAAAAATCATCAAAGTAAAAATACATCAAAAAGTTGAACACTCACTTTACTGTCGAGTTATTGCAATGAAGAACCTTCGATGATGTAAGGTACGCAGTAGGAAAAAAAAAGTCTGCTTCCTTTGACTGCATAGTCTTTGATGCCAAATTAAAGGACTGCTTACTCGTTTATGTTTTCAATTTTTTTGTCTCATAAAATTGCAAAATTTTTGCAAAATTCTGCCGAAATTGTATGAAATTTCATTTTAAAAATAAATTTAATGGATGTAATTTTTAAATTAATTGATCAATCAATCCAAAAAACAATAATAGAATTAATTACAATAAATTGATTCAATTAATATTTATAAGCTTTTATCAAAATAGTGTAAACAGTCTTCGCAAACCAGACCCACCTTTTGCAGGTTGCATATCTTGCATCCCTTCCAAGCACTTAATTTATTATGGAATTCCACCTTGATTAATTTCATTATTGTTTTCACTAGTATTCTTTTAGGTGGGACAAGTAATGCATCATTTTGCTC
The DNA here is from genome assembly GCF_950023065.1 of Planococcus citri. NCBI lineage: Eukaryota > Metazoa > Arthropoda > Insecta > Hemiptera > Pseudococcidae > Planococcus > Planococcus citri. The sequence goes on from NC_088681.1 coordinate 17,398,999, forward strand.
TGGCTTTTGCTGCCTGCCTTATTCTCGCTAATTTCAAAAGTTATTTTCCCCCCTTTTTTCAATTTCTTTCATTGTTTCTGTTTTTATGGCGACTTTTTGATATTTTTGAAATTTTAATGAGCCCCCACGTGCTTCCACGAAGAATTTCCCTAACGAGTTGCAAATCTGTGATTTTTTTATTGTTTGGAATTTCAGTGAACGTGTTCTCTCTTGTTTTCTTTTCTCTTGCATTTTCATCATGAAATTCAGTTTTCGTTTCTCTACACTTAATTCTTAGTTATGGGCAAAATTTTAAAGATATTACGTGTAGGTTTTCGATTTCTTATTGATTAATCTGACAGCAATAGAAAAAAAAAATTCAGTGTTCAGTACCCATTTGCTTGATGTTTGTGGTTTGAAAATATTCATGCTGTGAAAATGTGAGTTGATATTTTTTATTCATTCTTTTCTTGAATGAGCTGATTTGAGTGAATATTTTTCGGTCCTTTTATTATAACCGAACGCAGAAGCAAATATGATGGCGTTCCAGTGTTTTTCCATCATTATGAATATCGAGTTCTTGCTCATTTGCTTGGGATAAGGGTACGTGGCCCTTCGTTGTTTGAAATAATTTTCTTCGACTTTGGTACAGGTGCATTGAGTCTCACTATTCTCTCACTGAAATATTCAGTTGTGGTTGTCAGATTCACCAAGTGTGGCTGACTTATAATTATGTATAATTGTGTACTTAGCACCTCGCATGCACACAATTGGTGTCGTAAATAATTTAATGTGCTGACAATCTGAAAGAGAAAACCAGATTGTAACTGTTCAGCCACATGAGTGTGCTTCAATTTTACTATTTGCATCGCATATATGTTGCTATGCATATGCGATAACTGGTTCATTACCATGTGTATACAATACAGTATACTCGTATTATGCTGGAAGAACATTCGAACATGCCTCGTACCGGAAATCAAGTTAATGTGTGAGAAAATCGTATTCATAATGAATTCATTTCTTGGCACTCTGAGAACGTTGTCATATTCAGCTAGCTGTGATTAATATTCAGACGGACGTTACTTTGCTGTAATTTTGGAGAGAAAACGGTACGTATAGTAAAATGCTACTTAAATTCTAAATGTCGCTCATTTACACTTTTTAAAGAGACGCTTCTCTCGATCAGGGAGTTCGTTTCATTAAATTTACCATCACAACAGGTTCTGGACACTGGACAGATCAACAATAAGTCATGATAATATAGTAAAACTTAAGTACATTTTGAAAATATTGTGGTTACAAATTTGTTGAAATTGATCAGTAATCTAGTAGAATGAATAAACAAATTCAAAAAAAGAAAGATAGCAAAACCCCAGTTTTTAATTGTGTGGTCCAAAGAAAAAGCATGTTGAGAACTGAAAATTAAAAACAAAATATGTAGTAAACAAACAAAAGCTCAATTATTTTTTGTAGAATTGATTCATTTGAAAAAATGAAAATGGCAAATGCTCAATTATGGTTTGTACCTATTTTAATTTTTCGTACGTAGAAATTTTTACTCTGTGAAAAAAGTAGGTTGGTTTATTAGGAAAAAAACAAAAAAAAAACAATAACAAATTCTAAAAAAAGGAAAGATGGCAAAAGCCCACTGTTTTGAAATGTATGGTCCAAAGAAAAAACACGTTGAAAACTGAAAATGAAAAAAACGAAAGCCCAATAATTATTTTTTTGTGAAATTGATTTTATTTGAAAAAAAAGATGGCAAAAGCCCAATTAATTTATTTTAATTTTTTTTTGATGGAAATTTTTACTCTGAGAATAAAGTAGGTTGGTTTACTTATTCAAAAAAAAAAAAAACAAAAACAATAACAAATTCTAAAAAAAAGGAAAGATGGCAAAAGCCCACTGTTTTGAAATGTATGGTCCAAAGAAAAAACATGTTCAAAACTGAAAATGAAAAAAACAAAAGCCCAATAATTATTTTTTTGTGAAATTGATTTTATTTTGAAAAAAAAGATGGCAAAAGCCCAATTAATTTATTTTAATTTTTTTTTTGGTGGAAATTTTTACTCTGAGAATAAAGTAGGCTGGTTTACTTATTGAAAAAAAACAACAAATTCCAAAAAAAAAAAATAGAGATTGTTTTAAAATGTATGGTCCTAAGAGAAAACACGTTAAAAACTTACCAAAAAAAATACAAAAGCCCATTTTTTTCGTAGAATTGATTCATTTGAAAAAAAAATGGCAAAAACGAGGTTATTCATTAGAGTTTTTCTTGGTAGGCATTTTTACTCTTAAGAAAAAAGTACCTACGTTTATTTTAGAATTAGAAAAAAACAAATTCAAAAAAAATAAAGATGACAAAAACCCACAGTTTTGAAGTGTATGGTTCAAAGAGGAAGCACATTGAAAACTGAAAAAAAAACAAAGCTCAATTACTTTTTTGTAGAATTTATTTATTTGAAAAAAAGAAAATGGCAAAAGCCCGATTATGTTATTTTATTTATTTATTTTTTTTTTTTGGTAGAAATTTTTCCTCTTGAGAAAAAAGTGAATTCTTTATTGGAAACAAAAAAAAAACAAATTCAAAGAAAGGAAAAATGGCAAAAGCCCACTGTTTTGAAATATATGGTCCAAACAGAAAGCACATTAAAACCTAAAAATGAAAAAAAAGCGAAAGTCTTGATTTTTTTGCAGAGTTGATTTATTTGAAAAAAAAATTGAAAAGCCCATTTGTTGGAATGTCTGGCCCAAATTATGAACCATAAATACACATTTTTAGAATGTCTGGCCTGAAATGAAAGCACGTTGAAAACTAAAAATGAAAAACGATGGCAAAAACTCAATTATTATTATTATTTTTTTGGTAGAAATTTTTGATTTAAGAAAAAAGATAGTTAATTAGGCGAAAAAAAAGAAAATTGGGCAAAGCTCACTTTTTCGAATTGTCTTGACCATAGAGAAAGCAGGTTGTGAAAACTGAAAATAAAAAAAGATGATGAAATCACGGATCATTTTTTTTAGCAGAAATTTTTGATCTGAGAAAAAACCCAGCCTACTGAAAAATATAATAAAAGAAGACGGCAAAAGCCTAATTTTTCAAAATTTTGAGGAATAAAAATTACTTACCTACTTGGTGAATGAACGGGCCGTAAATGTTAATTCTATGTTGCTGCGGAATGTGACTCTGAAGTTCCTTGTGGAACATTCCTGCCGCTAACTTCCTTCAATCTTGGAATTCTCCATTTATACATGTTCCTCACTAGCATTCACAATAACTATTAAGTTGCAGCTTTTTATCATAGACACATAATTACTCGACGTGAGATCATTTTCAACTCGAAACTACAAACATTTAGTTGAATGAAACAGGTAAACAAATAGGTAACCTTGAGTTTACTAGGTTATTCATGCTCAAAATTAATCCCAATACAATACGAAATAAAATGCGATCGAATGATATGTAGGTACCTCAATTTATGTAATTTATAATATAAAGTAACTCGAATTACCCAGCGATTGGTGCACTGAGAAATCGATATAGCGAACCTATAATTTTAGATTTTTTCGAACACTCACTTTGTAGAGTACCTACTTTACAAGTGTTGTACTGAGGGATTAACGAACCCTGCGATCAAGGTCTCCCCATTCTGTTCAACAGAAGGTATTTCACGTGAAAAAATTATTATGAAATTTATTAAATGGCGAAAGGTTGCGTAGTCTGTTTTTAGTTGTTTTGAATCTTTCATCTGAAAAATTAAAATTAAAATGATTACTTACTGAATAGGTCAAGGTCTATATGCACATTGGACACTTTGGTTGTTCTATCCATCTTTCCTGGAAAATTAAAATTGAAATTAGAAGGATTATTTGTTGAATAGGTCAAGATCTATATGCACATGAGTTACCTCAGTTCGATGATCGAGGACCGTTTAAATTAGTGTCTGTGGAACTCTTAGTTGATTGAAGTTGATTGTGCAGTAGACTAGACATATTTTGCGATATTAGAAATCTACATTGTAGTTCAGCGACTTCGTCTGGCGCAGACTCAGAAGGCATGTTGATGATCGGATTATGCGTTATAAATATCCGAATGCAAGAATCGCACGGGAGTTGAAAGATTTCCTCCATCTGTGGAAATAAAACACCAGGATTAGATTTTGATAATGAATCGTGTTTGCAATAAAAGAAAGAATAAACTCCAAAGTAAAATAACAGAATCTGACTACCGCCAATTTTTTTTTTTTTTTTGGAAACGTAAAGTTACCAGAAATGTGCCGAGAAAACAGCATTTTTGTGGTATCCTCTTTTGAGGGAAAAACTCAAGTAGGTAGGTAGTTAGGTACTGTGATGCTGACCATTCGATAGCGCTTTCATCAACTCATTTAATCTCACTGATGCATTCAAACTAAGATTTAATTGAATAATACGTGTAAATAATAGAATTATATTATCCACCTGCTCATCCTCTGTTTGGTTGATTTGGGTCGGTTCTGCATTTTTACGTTGCAGCTACAATATACTTAGGTCAAACTCAAGAGGAATATCTACTTGCACAGCCACCTTATGAAAGATAGAATTTTATTCAAATTGAACTAGAATAAATTAAATAATATAAAATAATAAAATTACATAAATTCTCTACTTCCTCATCCTCTGTTTGATTGATTCGAGTTCTGCATTTTTACATTGCAGCTTTGCAGCTCCGGTCTAGGAATAAGTATCTTTGACCAGTACATATATAGGTACTCGTAATTTTTTCAAACAGTATAAGCAATAAATTCATGAAAAAAAAAAAGAACGATCAATTGATTTCAGATTTTTCGAACACTCTTTTTGTACCTTAACAAACTGTTGTACCGAGAAATTGACGTACGCTGCGATCGAGGTCTCCCCATTCTGTTCAACAAAAGGTATTTCACGTAAAAAAATTATTACGAATATGAAATTTATAAAATGACTGAAGATTGCAAAGTCTATTTTCATTTTAAAAAACAAAGTGAAGAAAGTGGAGAGTAAATGCTTGGAGGTTCAAAAATATTCCGTCTTGGAAAATAATTCGAATTACGAGTAATCACTTCGCAGTCAAATGAAGGTAAGTACTCAATGATTTTGGTGTTTTTCATCTGTTTTCGGAAATATAAAATTAAAATTAAAATGATTACTTACTGAAGAGGTCAAATGCCCTAAGAACATGATATATCGCCTGTCGATATTACGAACTCTGTAGTACCTTTTTAGGATTCGCCACCAAATAAGAACCAGCTACATCTCCGGAACAGATTATACAATTCTGAAGGTCAAATGTTTTCAATTTTTTGGATGGTTGTGTTTTATCGTAAGCCATGATGTAACACTGCAAAAAAAATATTTCATTTTGATAGACCCTTTCTCGCAAATTTATTTGAAACATGTTAGTCAGGTAGAGTCATAACAGAACGGACTTTTTTCAAAGCGAGGCATGCCTCCCTAAAAACAACTGGTTTTTCGCAGTTTTCTCCAAAAATATGGCGCCTATGAGCAAAATAGTTGCGAACAAAATTGTTCTAGATGAAATTTGAGTAAAATAAAATTCATAGGTATAAATTTTTTCATGAAGTATGATGTGTTACTCGAATAAATATCCTTGAATGTTGAGCACATGTTCAATTTAAACGAAAAAATAATGTTTTTGTTTGTTTTCAAAATCGAATTTTCAATGGTGAAATATGCAAACAAAGTATGAAAAATTATTGTGTTTTGGCTTGGTTGCTTCAATAAAAAGAACCTTCCAAATGACAAACGATCACTGCATAAAAATTTCGATTAGAACATTTTTTAAAGGAGGAATGACGCTAGGTACCTAGGTACCTACATATTACAAGTACGGATTCCGTTTCAAATGCGTGAAATTCGATAATTATTCATCAATTATTGATCTTTTGCACTTGTTGCTCAGACAAATAGGTACTAGGTATTCCTTAAATTTTGAAAAAAGTCTGTTCTCTGAAGATTTTTTTGAATCAATTATGAAGAAAATTGTGGGCGATTTGTTAAAATATTAAGTATTGATGATAACTTAAACTTAGGTAGTAGGTACCCTCGAAACTGCATAGCACTTGAAAATTATAAATAATTGAAGTTCAAAAAAGTTTGTATAGGTAAACAAAGCTTTTTTCACACTCACGAAGTATTAAACACATTAATTTCATCACTCAAAATCATACGCATGTATGCAAAGGTACCAACTAGAGCAACTGTGTCTCAATGAGGTTCGATCGACACTTGGTGATATTTGGTAAGTAAGTATATTTTGAGTCGTCGATGTCCAGAAAATCATAAAAATCTGTCAAGTGACAGGAAATGACGAAATATTAGCTCCATGCTCCATTGGCAGGCATCGCAAGTGGTCATTTTTATAATGACTTTGTCATTTTTTTCAATTTTGGTCCTTAAAAGTCCTTTTTTTCAAGAAAGTCCTTTTTAAGTCCTTATTTTCATGGTTTTCCCTCATCTTGAAAAAAATTATAATTATACACATAAAAAAGAGAATTGTAAAAGTTGAAAAAAAAATGCAGTAGAATAGCGATGTTTTGCATTGTTTGATGGGGCTACCCTGCCTGACTGAGTGAGTTTGTTGCCTAACCTGTTTAAATTGGTGTTACTATTAGTTGTTAGTTTCATAAAAAATATTCCTAATATTTCATCATTTTTTTTTTCTATTTTTATATTTTAATGGGAATTGATGTTTCTATTAGTTGTTAGTTTCATGAAAACATTCCAAATATTTCTTCATTTTTTTTTCTATTTTTATACTTTAATGGAAATTGATGTTACCAGGGCTTTTTGTGGGGGGACGCAGGGGGACGCCGTCCCCCCCCAAAGAAATGTTTGAAAATATCGAAAAATTTTTATAACAATTAAACAAATGAACGAATTTTAAAAAATGACAAAATGAATAGATTTTGGTAACTTTTTCAAAAAATTGTGAATTATCAGAATAGTAAAAAGCGAAACCGAGATCAGAATTATGATGAAAATTTGGAAATTGCTCTAAATCTAAAATTAAGCATTCAAGTTTTTACCTCAGTGTGAGTGTCTAACTGTCTACTGGCAAGAAAATAGCAAGAAACCAAGAAAAAGGCGAGAAATTGACATGAGTTGTTAGAGTGTATTCGAGCACGTATAATAATAGTGTAGAGGATGAGAAATATTCCTTAGCGGGTGAAAGATTGCCAGAAGTCTTATACGACTCTTTGCAATATCAAGAAGGAACAATTTAACACTTGAATAATAACACATTCGTTAGTTTCTCCAATGTAATCGATGTAACAAATCACATTCTCTTAATTATAAGGTTTTCTTCAAATATATACTTTCACCAATGTACAAGTTTAATACGAATTAGAACAGAGACACTATGCTCGACCGCCTAATCACGTTGATTCACCAAAGAGGACTTAACTACACAATTCCACGACAGGGCAACTAAGATGAAGTGGTTGATTGCTTTATTAAGCCCCGAATTAACCAATGAAGATACTAATTAACCGAACCCTAATAAGGGTAAACAGGGAAAAGGAATACGTTTTCAAACGATTAAGTCGAGGGAAAACGGACTAAGTGCTCAAGTCCACGATTCATAGATCGTTGAAGTACTATGGATGGTACCGAATTTACGTATCTACGACTCCGCGAACGAACAAGAAGTGATTTCGAGATCGAACCTAGCTAAAGTTATACCTAAAGCACCTAAAAGTTCCTAAATCGATCTCGAAAGCTGATAGGCTCGCGCTACTTTTACCAAGAGATGGGGGAAATATTCTAACCAATCATAAAATAGATGTAATTTGCGAATTCTCCGCCCACATAAATAATATTGGCGCGGACCCCCTGGTGTGATGGAATATTATCCGGACCACCCAAATGGTATTCGATAATATTCGAATTCGCAAGTACCTACACTTTACCTTAATAAATCAAACGATCCATAAGTTGTCAAGACCTAAAGGATGGATTTACCAAGTCCTATAGGATCTTCCCCAACTTAAGAATCGTTATAAGATGCACTGAGAGGACAGTGAGGCCATAATGCCACCTTACAGAGTGGCAAGAAAGAAAGCAAAAAAATAGTATAGGAATTCCTTTGAAAAACAAAAATTTCCAAAGAATCCAAAAAATCTCTGAAAAATTGAAGTTATCCTACAAATTTTGAAAAGTGTTGAGATCAGAAAAATCGAATCCTTTCACTGAAATTGATGTTGTTCTACATTTCAAATTACAAATTTTCTAAAGCTTTTGCCCTCGCTTCGCTCGGGCTATTCAAAATGCTGCTTTCAACTGTTTTAAGAATTCAAAAATCGAGTAGGAAAATTCCAAAAATACTCGTAATACCCAAACTGTTTGAAAAGTGCGAATTTTTCATTTTTTCTGAACAGAACCACTAACTTTTCAAAGTTTTTGATACTATTATGCTCAGGTGAAAATGTAAAATGAAAACATACGTACTTACAAAATAGTAGTTTTTTCGTTTTTTGGACCAATTTTTACAACAAATTTTTGCTCTTGCTCCGCTCGAGCAGTAATTTTGCCTTTGTTTCGAACAAATAATAAATTATTAAGAAGGGTTTTCGAAAATAATTTGGTGTGGGTACTTCGATTTTCTTTTTCAAAAATTCAAATTATGTACAGGGGGGTATGAAAATTAGGGACTTGCAACTTCAATTTAGCGTCCCCCTCAGAAAAAAAATACAAAAAAAAAGGCCCTGGATGTTACTACATATTAGTTGTTAGTTTCATGAAAATATTTCAAATAAAAATAATTTCAAAGTTTTTTGCCGCATACATTTTTAGATTGAAATTTTATCAGTTCATAGCAAATAAAATGAATTGTGTTGGTTGATATTGGGTCTAAAGGTGTAAAAATCAGTAATTTAAAGGTCATTTTTTAGTCATTTTTTTGGTGAAAAAAGGTCCTTAAAGTCCTTTTTTTTATTCAAAATTCTATTTCGATGCCTGCATTGGAAATGAGAACAAGATTTTAGTACGCACATACGTATATGATTCATCTGCTTCCTCTGCCCGTGATTTCATGCAAACACTGCATAACGTAACTTCAACGAATGATTACTTACTCGATAACTACCTATTGATTGTACAGTAAAAATTAATGCAACATTTCTTATAGAAAATTTCTTGCTCTGCATTTTTGCTCTGAGGTATTTTCTCTCTAAATGCAATAATTTCTGAGAAAATCGTAAAAAACTGAAGAATCAGTTAGTTTTGGCCCCCTAGCAAAAATGTGGACCAGGCAGTTACATTTTTTTGTGGTAAACCTAAAAATGAAAAAGAAGCAAAAGTCTAATAATTTTTTTTTGTAGAATTGATTTGGTTGAAAAAAAAAATAGGAAAAGTTGAGAATGTTTGATTTGAGAAAAAAGTAGGTTGATTGGTTGGGAAAAAAGCGAAGAAAAATTGGCAAAAATCCACTTTTTTGAATTGCCTTGTCCATATAGAAGAAAACATGCGGTGAAAACTAAAAATAAAAAAAGATATGACAAAACCCCAATTATTTTTTTCTGGTAATAATTTTTAATCTGAGAAAAACCAGCTTACTTGAAAGTAAAATAGATAGAAGAAGGCAAAAGCCCAATTTTTCAAAATTTTAAGAAAAAAATTACTTACTTCAAAGAAGGAGTAATACTTTCTCATTTTATCGATTGTGTAGTTATGAGTAAATGCAGCATCTTAATGACGAGAACGGATTTCTCTGAAAGAAAGATGCCAAAAGCTCACTGTTTTGGAATATCTGGCCTAAAGAGAGAGCACACGTTAAAAACTAAAAGTGAAAAACGATGGCAAAAGCCCAATTATTACATTTTGTATAAATTTTTGATTTGAGAGAAAATCCAACTTTTCTGAAAATAAAGTAGAAAAAAGAAGGCAAAAGCCCAATTTTTCAAAATTTTAAGAAAAAAAATTACTCAAGTACTTGAAAAAAAGAGCAATACGTTCTCAATATATTCCCATACTTGTGTGTATTTACGACTGATTTTTTCTCAGTATAATGAGGAAGAAAAGTGCTATCTGACTACCACTGCAGTTGTTCACATCTACATATCTGAAGATATTCAGAACCCCAACTTGTAATATTATAAATTAGGTAATTCATTTTTACATGTTTGATTTTATGTGCTTATGTTATTACCTACGAGTACTCTTAATTCATGTACATAACTCGCGTTACCCAGCGATTGATGTACCAACTGAGGAATTGATAAATAGCGAACTTTGATTTTAGATTTTCATTTTGTAGTACCTTACAAGTGTTGTACTGAGAGATTGACGTTCCTACCCTGCGATCAAGGTCTTTCCATTCTGTGCAGCAAAAAGGTATTTCACGTGGAAAAATTATTATGAAATTTTTAAATGACGAAAGGTTTGCGAAGTCTATTTTCATTTTTGAAAACGAAGTGAAGAAAATGGAAAGTAAATGCTTGTAGGTTCAAAAATATTCCATCTTGGAAAATAATTCGAATTCTGAGTCATCACTTCGCCGTCAAATGTAGACAGGTACCTACTTAGTGATATTGGTATTTTTCATCTGTTAAGTATCTGAAAAATTAAAATTAATATGATTACTTACTTACTGAATAGGTCTATTTTGCGTATCAAACAGGTATTCTGCGATATTAGAAATCGGCATTGAAGTTAACAGACTTCGTCTGGCGTAGACACAGAAGGCAGGTTCATGATTGGATTATGAGTGATCAATAATCGAAGGCATTTGGAAACTTTCCGCCATCTGTTAAATAAAACATCAGGATTAGATTATGTACGTAGGTACTTATTAAGTAAATTTTTCTTGAAAAAGATCCACGGCTAGAGCAGAAAATATTACTTTTTATTTATGAAATTCTCATAAACAGTTTTCTGTATTTTAAGTTGATTATTGAGATTGTTTTATGTAATGCACTTTGATTGTTTTTCTTTCTAAACCGGGTTTCCTTAAACGTTTAAGTAGGTATCTCGAAGCGAATACAGTCGTCCTCACATAATGGTCGTCGTTCACTCGTTTTCGCCCTTTCTGTTGTTGATAATCATTCTTTTCTGGGAATAAGACATTGATTTATCAATACATTTAACAACTGGTGCATCCAATCTTTTTCCGTCGACACCACCGAGAAGGGTTTTTCGATGGTTTTTCTGTGGATATTATTGGTTTCTTTATAGTTATTGTTCTCGCCCTTTTTGCTGTTGATACATATTTGATAATGATTCTTTTCTGGGAGGACATTGATTTATCAATAAATTTTCAATGGTTTTTTCGGTGGATATTATTGGTTTCTTTATTTATGTAGTTGTCGTTCTCACCCTTTTTGTTGTTGATAATGATTCTTTTCTGGGAGGGCATTAATGAATTCCCTCATCTTTAAGAAAATGTTCAATCTCAAGCGTCAGTTGAAGTAAACTAAATTTCTCAGCTAGTACCTTACCTAGAAAATATTAGATTTGTTGATCTAGACTAGAATTTTAAAATATGTTATTGTTCAGTTCAATTTCACCTAGAGAATTTTTCATCGGATGTTGATCGAGGCGGCCAAAAGTTTGACCAACGCATCTTCTAATTTTATGGAATCTTGCATTTCTTTTGACTAGAACAAAGAACAAATGGTTTTAAAATTATTTTTAATTACATTAAAATAAAGATTGAAGTAGAGTAATATAGGCTAATAACATTAAATTCTTCGCCTCTTTATCCTCTGTTTGGTTGATATGGGTTTTGCATTTTCACGTTACATCTACCTTATAAAAGATATAGAGCGAGTTTTTTTTTCAATTTTTTAAAAATTAAATCACCTAAGAAAGAGCTTTTCAAGATTGTTTTTTTGAAATTGGGCAACATTGTATTTGTTGAAAGAGGTAGCTGTAGACAAGCTACAAGCTTCTGGATGCATTCAATATCGAATAGCAATACCTACTTATGCATAAAAAATTGAATAATCATAATTTTCTTCATTTTTTAATTCTACCTCAGGTCAGTGATCTGTTGTTCTTAGCAGTAAATTGTTCACGTGTTCGAAGAAGGAGTCTGTGTGCAGCCCATCATAAATACGTAATTACTGTATTTTGCAAAAATGAAACGTATGTACGTATCTAAAGTAATACTGCCATACTTTGTCATGAAATTACTTCTGATCAGTTTCAGTATGTATAGTAATCGAAATAAATTACTGATGAGTCTCATTTAAAAAATAAATTCATTATAATAAATTTACTTGAGTTATACCTATCAATGAGAAAAAATTATTTACTTTCGATCTTTACAAAATTATATGTACATTAAACTTCGGGGTTTTTTTTTTATTCACAAAATCAAAAACACAAAACAATAATCAATAATAACAAACAACAAATTTCTTCGGGGTGTTTTCATTTCATTGGATTTTCAAAAAATTATCATACCTAACGGTGGCAGAGTGTCTGGCGGGGGAGGCGGTGGACTTAATTAATAATTAGAATTAACGAAAATCTGAAGCAAATCAAATAGGCGAAAATCGAAAGCGAAATAAAGTCAAAATATGTGTGTCATATCGAGATTCTTCGAATAGAACAAATGCTGAATCGAATTAAATCAAAAGCAACAACAACAAGAACGAAAGCGAAAGTTAGCTAACGGAATCGTAATTTACCGTGAGCCAAAATTAGCACATTTGTTGAGATGAATCATGTTTTATTGAGGAATAGCATTTTTTTTTCAAGTATTTAACATTGAAAATTGAGTCCAGGAAGTTTCAAAGTCATTAGTTTACAAAAAATTTATGGAATTTGTCAAAATTGAAAAATTTGATTAGGTATTCAGCTTCCAGTGGACCAAAAAAGAGGAAATAAATGAGAAGTACTACCGCATTAATTAATAAAATTCGAAATAATTTAATTTAACATCAAGTTTTAATTGTTTTTTATGTAAGAAAACAAAGTTCTGACTTCAAAACATCAAGTTATATGGACCAAAACAGAATTGAACGATACTCTACATTTCTGAGATCTCACTTCACTTTTTCCAAGACCTACTTACCCCCTAAAAATTTTCAATAGAGACGCCGAAATGGCCAATTTTAATAAAACAGCTGGCCCCTTTAGAGGTCAATAAGTCCAAAATGAAGAGGTTATGGTTCATGGTGTATATAAGATGTTTTACTCCTATTCGGGAGTAGAATACTTACGGTTTTCATACTTTTTTTTTTGCTTATAAGTGCCTAATTGAGTAATTTGATGATCGTTATGTCCATCTTTTGCTGCGTTCCCTAGATCATAGTTGGCGTTTTGCTGCGATTTTCGTATGATGTCCTGTTTCTCCTGTGCTTCGTGTTCTTTGAATCTTCGTTCATTGCGTTGTTTCTCTCTGAGTGCCTCTTCTTCCCGCATTTTTTATGAAAGAAATAAGAAAACATTGTTACATTAGATGGATAAAAATAATACTTACCGTTTCGCGGTTCTTCTCTCTTGATTAGCCAAAGACTGGTAAATCATCGATTTCGTCGAGTGAATCGTGTAATAATTAGAGCAAGATCATTGATGAATTTAAAATAGTCCCTTACTACATATAAGATTATTCTTGACATAACTTTACTTGGATCGAGAATTGTTGGGGTCCGAATTATTGGAAAATATAAACCTATTTGTGGTCAAAAATTAAGGAACAATTGTACCAATAAGACAATGAACAATGAATCTCTCATTGTGGCGATCTGAAGAACGTATTTGTAAATAAATAGTAAATTGGCGAAAACAAATGAGCGGGAAAAACTACTGTAAAGATTATTTATATTACCTAGAAAAAATAGAACCACTTTAAAATAAAATAACTCACTCATTATTTTGCTCCGGCTCTCTAACGGATTTTTCTTGCTCCGGCTCTCCGTCTGAACTACTGTCCTCCAGGACACATCTATAAATTTAATTCATTAAAAATTTAATTTTTTAAGTTTACCTATCCTAATTTACTTTTTTGTGATGAAAATCATTTTTTCTTCTTTAATTACCTATCTTAGAACTTGTTCGTTCAATTCTTTCTGATAGCATAATGAATGGAGAATTTTTCTTGAAAGATATACCTATCGATCACAGAATTAAATATTTAGGTGCTGGAACTGCTGGATTTCTGCTGAATATAAGATTGTCGAAGCATGTTTTGTACATCCATCAGATCCCAGCCATGATATTGATCGAAAAACACAAGATCCTGGGAATAATTTTATAAATTCATACCTGAATTATTTTAATATATTTATTATCGAGAAATCATTACCTGGACCAAATATATGCAACATTTAAATATGACGCAAATTCTTCATCGAAGTACATGAAATTTTATTTCACACTTATCAGTCAAGTTTATTCCCAATCGCAACCATACCTCAAATTTTCAAGAGCTTTTGCCTTCGCTTTGGCCTTCTCCTGTTTTCTTTCTCAAAATCAATTTCCTTCAAAAAAAACTTCATGCAAATTATAAAATTTCAAAAGCCAAAAAATTAACTCATCGTCCACACATAAAAAAACATTGTTTTTATGTCTCTCGAAATACAAATTTTCAGAAGCTTTCGCCCTTGTTTCAGTCGAAATCTTCGTACTCAATTTAACCCCTCCCCTCAGAAATTTTTGATGCGCGACGCCTCTGACTACGTTTTTTTTTTTAGCATTAGCATTTTCACTAATTTTAAGCTTATTTCAGTGTGAGGTTTCAAATAGTAAAATCCAGACATCATTAAAATCGAAAAGAAGTGAGATTTACTTTTGACATGAAATAACCTCTCAGTACAGTAGTTCAAAAGTGTCTCGTGAATGCTCGATTCGAAACAAACGCATACAATTGATATATGCCTAATTCGAGGATAATTTATGTTAACTCACTTACTCTTTTGTTAAATACGCCCATATTATGTACATCTGAGCTTACAATTATGTCGCTGTTCAGTAGTGGACGCATTTGACGCGCTTAACTTGATTTCTTCCCCATAGACTAAGTATCTCAAACGTTCCAGCGTAGATCGTCGCCAATGTTTTTGTTGTTATAACTTTCGTGGAATTATGACCCAACGATGGGACTTCTGGATGTGACACATAACCTTTGGCTTTGGTTAACGTATGTTCAATATTGGAACCAAGTTTTTTGAATACGTCGACGCCTGCATCAAACAAACCTGAAACAATTAACAAAAACAGATAGGAGGACATTGATTTCGTATAGGCAGTGGAGGCAATGGTCCTGTTCAAATCGTAGGGGACTATACCTTGAGAGGTGCCCTCATCTGAGTTTTCAAAAATTGAAAATAAAACTTCCAAATTTGAATTTGAAGTTTAAAAATATTTAATCCTGTAGATACAATACCTAAGTGAGAGCTATGATTTGAAGTTTTACAAAAATTATCACAGATGCAACATTTTATGCTGTTTCAAGAGGTAGTATTCTCAAAACGGACACTCTCAAATTAAGGGGAGGTGTTTGGGTCAAAAGTAAAAAAGAAATAAAATAAGCGTGTAAGTAATAATTATGTCAACTAATACATATATTCTCAGAGGTGCTGAACACAAAAATATGGCATTACTTATTCGATTGAATTTCACATAAAAACACTAGAATCGCTTGAAAAGGTCAAATCTTTAGAAAATGGCTTTGATATAACGTGACAATCGAGCACGAATAATGAATATGATGTTTGTTCTTTGATAGGGCGTAATTTCAACTTTCAAGTCTCCTGCACTCCGCCGCTAAGAGTCGAATTCGAAAAAATTGTTTCAGTATCGGGATGCATGAAAAAGTACATTTTGGCGCTTGCCGTTTACGAATAACTTCGTGTTTTGATTGTGACCTATTTGAGGCCCCCTGCACCTCACCCCCAAAAAAATTTCGAATACAAATTTAAAAATCGCAGATTTAATGCTTGAAGGCTCAAAAATATTCCATCTTGGAAAATAATTCGTATTCTGAGGCATCATTTCGCCGTCAAGTGAAGATACTTGGTGTTTTTCATCTGTTTATTTGAAAATTTAAAATTGAAATTATTACTGAATAGGTCTTAAAAACCAATGGTAGCTAGGCATTGAATTCTTTCTGTCAATGACTCATATGTACATCCATTCTCTTAAATTTTCAAATTAGTAAAAAAAAAAACTATATTTATAGAGAAAAGAAGAAACGATGATTTTTTTGTAGCCTTTTTTCTCAATTTTTCGGCCTAAATAATATTTTGCAAGAAAAATTGATATGAAAAAAAACAACATTACTTACAACAAAAAAGGCACAACTTTTATTTTTCAATTTCTGTAATCTTTGCATACCTCAAATTTATTCAATTTAATTTTTTTCTCGAAAAATCTTCTCAATTTTTCAAAATATTACTTTTTTTTTGAATTCAACCAATGATGTATAATAGGTTTCTAGTTAACCATTGGTATAAACTCAAAATGGTTTCTTGAAAACCATTAGTTTTATTTTGGAAAACTGCAGTTTTCTCAAATACATAGGAGGGCAAAACAAGATTTTCAATTATAAAAAAAGCAAAATTTCAGGTAATTTTCTGGGATTTTTTTATTTTATGCTGAGAGAATTTTTCTCAAATTTTGTATTTCTTAAAACAATTTCAACAAATTTTGATCATTTTGCATTTGAAGTAGTTTTGTATGGTATTTTGAGTTGTACAATTTCTATTTTACTACACTTGAATAAAGAAAAAGTTTATGATTTGATGATTGACAAATCTTACAAAAAATTGCTTTACTACGACTAAATTTTAAAATGATCAAAATTAGTGAAGAAATACAAAATTTGAAAAAAAATTCTCTCAAAAAATGCTTAAAATAATGTAAAAATTTCTTTAACGTCTCAAAATTTGATCAAACTGGTATTGTCAGAATGAAATTATTCTGTAGAAATTATGTACCTACCGTTCTCAGAAATTTTTAAATTGGTGTTGAGTAAATAAATTGATGATGAGAACCCAGGGAACAAAGTTTTTTAATTTAGGAAATTTTCAAAATGGAATTTTAGTGCTACATTTTATTGGAAAAATGCATTTTTAATATTGAAAATTTAAAATTTTGGGTTGCAAACAATAATGGATTATGAAGATTTTACGAGGGTAACTTTTCAACCAATTTTTCTAATGTTCAATTTTGAAAATGTTGAATGCTACGCGTATTTAGGAGCAGCATCTCGCATTCAGTCTCTTTTCATTTCATTTTTCGTTGTCCGATCAAACGAAAAGTGAAATTCAATCACCTCAATATGCGGTTTAGATAGCTGAAAAATCATCAACAACGTTTATATTTTTTTAAAAATTGGTTATATTTTTCGAAAATTCGCGATTCAGAACGGGTTAAAATGTCAAAACCATTCGTGGTTATAAATGCGTTGGTGTACAAGATGCAAAATTAGAAAAGTTCATTCACCACTGATGATACATATATGTGATAAAGATGGGTTATTTATGAAGATGTACTTACGAATCAACAAACTACTCATTCATTTAATCTTCTCAATAGTTTTTTTTGGAGATCCTGGCTGTGGCTGTATTTTTTGACACTAGAAACGCAGTCTCCAGAATTTTCAATTTGGAGTGGAACACGCCTAAACGGCGTCTTGGATAAATCGTCTCCCCCGTGAACGCTTTGACAGCTTCTTTGGTGTGCCACTGATCTGCCTGCGACTCGTCCTAGGTGATTCTGATGCAAACGAACAAAATATCAGATTCAGCTACAGAAATATGTACATTGTTACATTAGATGGATAAAAATAATACTTACCATTTCGCATTTCTTCTCTCTTGATTAGCCAAAGATTTGGTAAATCATCGATTTCGTGAAGTGAATCGTGTATTAATTAGAGCAAGATCATTGATGAATTTAAAATAGTCCCTTACTAAAATTATTCTTGAACATCTCTTTTTTATTAAAGCTGGCCGATACGATGCAATAAATAGCGCCAATAATTAATAACGAACGAGCGATACGAATAGTTCTCATAACATTAGTTGGATCAAAAATTGTTGAGTTCTGCGAGTTATTTGAAAATATGAACGTACACGTGGTCAAAAATAAAGGAACAATTGTACCAACAAGACAATGAACAATGAATCTCTCATGGTGGAGACCTGAAGAACGTATTTGTAAATGAATAGTAAATTGGCGAAAACAAATGAGCGGAAAAAACTACTGTAAAGATTATATATCTTTTACCTAGAAAAAATACGAGTAGAACCACTTCAAAATGAAATAATTCCACTCGTTATTTTGCTCCGGCTCTTCAACCGAATTTTCTTCTTCCGGCTATCCATCTGAACTAGGTACTACTGTCCTCCAGGAGACATTATATACATTTAATTTTTTAAACTTATCCTAATGTACTTATTTGTGATAAAAATCGGTTGGTCTTCTTTAATTACCTATGTTTGAAGTTGTTCTTTCAGTTCTTTCTGGTAGCATAATGAATGGAAGTTTTCTTGAAAGATATCGGTTACAGGATTAAATATGTGATTAATTTTGAGTGCTGAATTTCTGCTGAATATAAGATAATTTGAATTCTGAGGCATCACCTCGCCATCATCCATCAAATGAAGATACTCGATGGTATTGGTGTTTTTCATCTGTTTATCTGAAAATTGAAAATTAAAATGATTACATACTTACTAAATACGTCAAATTCTCTAGAAAAACATTCCATTTCGAAAAATATCTGCATTATTCTTTATGCTAAACCATATGTAATAGAAAATTATTTGAAATTTTGTTTTTTTACGCTTGAATAAGTATCTTGTTTTGCCCTCCTCTTTATGAAAACTGCAATTTTCCAAAACAAAACTAATGGCTTTCAAGAAACTATTGAGTTTACACCAATAGTTAACTGAAAACCTATGGTGAACCATTGGTTAAAGTTTTGAATGAATGGTTTTTTACTTTATGGTAAATTGAAAATTGATGAACCATATTGGTGATTCAAAAACCATTAGTTTTTATTGTATGGTGAATGTAGGAACCCTTGGTAATTTAAAAACCATTGAGTGGTATTTTTTCACGTGGGAATGAAAATGAAAGTAAGATTGAATTATAATAATGGAGGCCTAAATCATCGGTATATTACTCATCTGAGACCTGAGTGTTGGACATTAATTCTATCTCCATGAAGTACTAGTTTTCGAATAATTAACTAGGTCTTTGAAAGTTGTTGGTGCTTGCGCATTGATACCATTTTTGGCCAAGCATTTTGGAATCAATCGAGATAATGGTGCATTATTGGTTCAACAGTGGGAATTTGTAAACATTCTATGAAGGTACCTTTTCAATCATTTTTTTTCTGATGTTAAGGTTGTAAAATTCATTACTACGTTATTGGAAAATATAAACTTACATGTGTTCAAAAATAAAGGAGCAATTTTTACGAGACGTATGCGAACTCTTTAGGCACACCACTGACGCCACTCATTGTTAAGTATAAAAAAACCACAAACCGGAGATTATGAATGGAATTTTTCCTGAAAAATATCTATCACACGATTAAAAACGCGGGTGTATATTTCTGCTGGATATAATAATCCAACAAAAGTACCATCTTCTTTTTTGTTGCATGTGATATTATCTAAAGTTTGTTCAACAATGAGTTTGTTAGAAAGTGTCTCTTCTATGACAAATGATGAAATGAAAAAGATCGTTTCCCTTTTGTAGTTCTGTATTTTTTTCTCTGGAGATCCAATGTTCTTTTGATACTTATTACTTGGAATTTGCTTTTTTTGAGACATTTGATTCCGAGTGGAGTGGTTATAACATTAGTCCAGTCATTAAAGACCAATTATGTCCCATCTACGGGAAAAATTATTATCAAACAGATCTTTCGCAAATATTGTTAACAGAGGTCCCCTCAACAACATACTAAAAGTCCTGGCCCGTACGGGGTCCGGAACCCCCTCAAAGGGGGGGGGTGGAACCTCCCCCAAAATCAGTTTTTCGCAATTTTCTCCCCCGCATTGCATTTTAGCGAAAAATGTGTAATAGATAAAAGAATCTACGTCAAATTTCCGATCTAATGATGTATCAACTTTCCTTGTACATTCAAGGGGGGCGGAACTGCAACCATTTAAATGAGGGGGGTTTTCTGAAAAATAGATAAAGACTATAGGCGCCTAAGAGGGGTGAAATGGTCCCTGAAAACGTTCGAGTTGATATTAGTATGGAAGGTAGGTACCATTGAGAAACTTCCGCGTAGAAAGTTTCAGATCCACACCCCCTCCTCTTTTTGGGGAACCCCCCTCTTCTGAAACTTCAATAACATTTTTCTCAGCCCCATTTCAACCGATTTTGAAAATTTTTCAGTATGTTATGTATATCCTTAGTAGGTATTCCCACAAAAAATTTCAACCCCCTCACCTCATATTTACCCCTCAAAATAGCGTTTCTCAACTTATTTTATGCTTTTTAACAATAAAAAAAATTGAGGGGGCCAAGTGCTCTGGAGAGGGCTAGATGAGTCTAGCAAAAAATCTGACGTCATATTCGTGCTCAGCGGTATCGAATCATAAGAAAACGTCACCCTATTCATTAATAATTAGTTATTTTCCCTAAAATTCCCATTTCACCCCCAACCCTCTCTAAGACTCATTTTTACATCATTTTGAGGGGTAAATGTGAGGGGAGGGGGTTGAAAATTTTTGTGGGGATACCTACTAAGGATATACATAACATACTGAAAAATTTTCAAAATCGGTTGAAATGGGGCTGAGAAAAATGTTATTGAAGTTTCAGAAAAGGGGGTTCCCCAAAAAGAGGAGGGGGTGTGCATCTGAAACTTTCTACGCGGAAGTTTCTCAATGGTACCTACCTTCCATACTAATATCAACTCGAACGTTTTCGGGGACCATTTCACCCCTCTTAGGCGCCTATAGCCTTTATCTATTTTTCAGAAAACCCCCCTCATTTAAATGGTTGCAGTTCCGCCCCCCTTGAACATACAAGGAAAGTTGATACATCATTAGATCGGAAATTTGACGTAGATTCTTTTATCTATTACACATTTTTCGCTAAAATGCAATGCGGGGGAGAAAATTGCGAAAAACTGATTTTGGGGGAGGTTCCACGGGTTCCGGACCCCGTACGGACCAGGACTTTTAGTATGTTGTTGAGGGGACCTCTGTGAACAATATTTGCAAAAGATCTGTTTGATAATAGTTTTTCCTGTAAAAATGTCTTTAATGACTGGACTACATGAATTCCAGCGATGTAAGTAAGCGCCCAAACTATATTCAGCTGAAGAATTCGTCAGAATCTGATCAAACACCTGCTTAATCAGCTCCTTTAGAAATCTGTAGCTTCAGACTAAAGTCACATAATTATGTAGTGTCCAACAAAGCTGGACTAGCATTTGTCATCTTTGAAATGTTCATGGAAATGTACAATCTCTTTCAATTATTTTACTGAAAAGTGAACAGCGCCAATAATTAAATACAAACGTACGATACAAACAGTTCTCTCAATTTAAGTTGGGTTGAAAATGGTTGAGTTCTGCAAGTTACATATTTGAAAATAATATGAACCTTGGAGTCAAAACTAACATTTGCATAAAGTGATCATGTGGGGTTACACTAAATGCAAATTGCATAATGAATAACAATAAAGTAACTACAAAAAATGCAAAATTGCATAATGACTAACAATAAAGTAACTAAAATTGATTCAAAGTCGGATTTTGAAAATTAAAAAGTAAAAAAAGAATGCAAAATTTGCATATAATGAATAACAATGAAGTAACTAAAATAGATTTCATCATGTAAGTATTAAAATCACTTTAATTTGTTTACAAACTGGTCAACATTATCGATAATCATATGAACTACTTAATATATTCTCAGAGGCGATGAGCACAAATATGGCATTACTTTTTCGTTTGAATTTCATACAAAACCCCTGGAATTGCTCGAAAAAGTCAAATTTAAAAAAAAATTGTTAAGATATATCGTGACAAATTACTTGATACGTTTTAGGAGGTGTCGAGCACGAATAAGGTGTTTGTTCTTAATAGGGCTTCCACTACGCCTCTTAAGGGTCAAATTCGAAAAAATTGTGTCAGTATCGCGATGCATGAAAAAGTACCTACATTTTAGAGCGTGGCGTTTACGAATATGAAATTCGTGTTTTGATTGTGACCCATTTGAGGTCCCTAGCATCCCACCCCTTACAAAATTTCAAAAATAAATTCAACAAACGCAGATTTAATGCTTGCAGGTTAAAAACTATTCCATCTTGGAAAACAATTCGAGCTCTGAGTCATCACCTCGCCGTCAAATGAAGATACTCGGTGATATTGGTGTTTTTCATCTGTTACATATCTAAAAAATGAAACTGAAAATGATTACTTACTGAATAGGTCAAATGCCCCAAAAAACATCCCAATTAAGTATGCCTTTGGTTGCAGTTTTGAGAAATGAAAATTGAAATGATAACTTACTGAATAGGTCAAAATGCCCTGAAAAACATTTCAATAACGGTATAATTATGGATTATTCATGAAGACATACTTATCATTGATGAATTTAAAATAGTCCCTTACTCAGATTATTTTTGATTATCGCTGTAATGATCTCAGATCTGATTATCATGGCAGTGAATCCACCAAGCGTGGCATGCGCATATGTAAACTGTATTTTCGCCACATCTCTTTTTTATCGATACTGGCAGATATTATGTAATAAACAGCGCCAATAATTGAAAATAAGTGAGCAATAAATACGAATAATTCTCATAACTTTAGTTGGATCGAAAATGATCGAGTTCTGTAAATTGTTTGAGAATATATGAACCTACATAATGGTTAAAAATAACGGAATAATTGTACCTACGAACAAGACAATATAAACAATGGATCTGTACTTTACCCATTAAGTAACTACAAATTATTCAAAATTTTCAATTTATTTACTAATACCTAGCATGAAAAATGTTTATTCATAGCGAAATGTCCAAGATGGTCAAACGATGCTTTGTACATCCATCAAATCCCAACCATGATATTTCAGCTCCTTGAAAAATCTGTAGCTTCAGACTAAAGTCTTATTAGCATTTGTCAACCTTGAAATGTTCATGGAAATGTACAACCTCTTTCAACACTATTTTACTGAAAAGTAAACAGCGCCAATAATTAAAAACAAACGTATACGATACAAAGAGTTATCTTAACTTTAGTTGGGTGCAAGTTACATATTTGAAAATAATATGAACCTACACAGTAAGTACACATGGTCAAAATTTGCACAACTTGATGATTATTTTATTAGTTAAAATTTGAAAAAAAATCAAAATACCTTACTCATCCTATAGTAAATTTTGAGTTTGTCTTAAGTGGTAGTATCGCGATCCTCGTTCCATTTTGACGTGGTGTTCTTCTTTCCTGGGAATAGTACATAGATACTTACCTAGGACAATGATACATTGTGGTATAGGTTTTTGAAACAGAAATTTAGGAAGGGAATTTTTAAGGAGATTTGGCGTGTAAAATCTAGATAGGTAAATTAAATGCGAAGCACATGGGAATTCAGGCAAATAGTATCGGAACAGGAATATAAGTCAAAACTCGTTTCTAATGATCAAAATTAACTGAGGAATATTTACAAAGATAGGTATCCACCTATCTGATCGAGAAAACACAAGGTTGGGAATTTATGCCTTCTTGAAAATTTACAAAATTCTCTCCGATTAACAAAAAGCAACTCTAAATAATAATTTAAGATGATATTTAATAAATCATTCAATCAGCACATTGATCACATCAATTCTCAATTCTAATTTTAAAAATTCATACCTTAATTACTTTAATATATTTATCGAGAAATCCAAGTCCGGGCAAAAGGAACCACTAATAAAATCATTACTTACATTTGAAGGTAAAAAAAGTAAGCTATCAAGTTTAGTGGTATTGAATTTGATAGGTATTATAACGACGGAATCGAGTACGAAATTATTTGAGACCTATACCTAATTAGCATACGACCACGTCTTCGATAAATTGTCGCCACCGCGAACCTTCTTAGGCAGCCGATCTGCCTGCGACTCGTCCTAGGTGATTTCGATGCAAATGAACAAAATATGTATTAGATTTCGGCTACAGCAGAAATTTATAAAGTTAGGTACGTTAGATGAATAATACTTACCCTTTCGCGGTTCTTCTCTCTTAATTAGCCAAAGAACTGGTAAATTATCGATTTCGTCATGTGAATCGTTTATTAATAAGAACAAGATCGTTGAAGAATTTGAAATGGTACCTTACTAAGATTAAACATAGAAGCATATTACATACAGAATAATGGTAAAATACTAACTGTGACGCATAAGTCGCTCTTTCCCTTTGGTTAATCCGTGATGATGATGAGCGAGGGTGATTCCCCACAATGTTCCCTTTGGACCAATGGCTCCGATCCTGCTTATACTAATTGTCAAGTTAGAATTCGTCAGAATCTGATCAAACACCTGTCTAATCAGCTCCTTTAGAAATCTGTTGCTTCAGACTAAAGTCACATTATGTAGTAGTCTAGAAAAGCTGGACTAGCATTTGTCAACCTTGAAATGTTCACAGAAATGTACAAACTCTTCAAACTATTTTACTGAAAAGTGAACAGCGTCAATAATTAAAAACAAACGTAAGATACAAACAGTTCTCTGAACTTTGGTTGGGTCAAAAATGGACGAGTTTTGCAATTTACATATTTGAAAATAATATGAACCTACACATGGTCAAAAATTTTAAAAGTGTTGGTTGTCATGAAGTGTGAAGTTTTATGTATTAAATACTTAATTTAACCACTGGGTGAAATGTGAGAGTAGAAATGTACTCACTAGATCAACAATAAACGAAAAACATTATAACATAAAACATAAATTCTGGATGTAGCAGTAGTGGGCTTTCCACCTGGTGTTGTGCTACTCGTAATGTTTCATTGTTGAATGATATACTTTCTGTGAGCTTCATCTCATCACTGAGAAGTGCACCTATGATTGATGATAAAAACACATGAGAAAAATACTTCGCATTAAAGAGCTTGATACTTTTGATAGTTAAAAAAACAAACCTCGTTTGTATGAAGGTGGCAAATCGTTTCCTTTTTTCTTCCATCAAAAATCCATGCATCATTAAAATCAATAAGTTGGGCTAGACTTTTATAATTTCAGAGATCCATTTCTCATGAAAAAAATTATATCCAATTACCGTAAAATATTGGGATTTCGTTTATTCTGCACTTTGAACTTTTAACTGTCCCTATCGATTAGGTACTGATGATTTCGAACCATTTTTGATCCTCCAGCAGATTTTCGGATTTTCAAACTCTCTAGTTTAGGGTCAAAACAAAGTTCAGCACCACCTACAAACTTGAATTCGCTATATCGTAAAACACAAACAATGAATTTTTCGTTTCCGTCAAAATTAATCTCAGGAGAAAATTTTGATTTTTGGATATGAACTAGTGAAAATGTATTTTGAAAATTTGAGCGAAAATGGATTAAAAGCGTGAGAAAGACCGTAAATTCGAGTTTATTAGGGTTGAATTTTTTTGCGACCTTTTTACAGAATTTTTCAGAAAATGGAGAATCCAAAATTCTACTGAAGGCTTCAAAACAGTTCGAAACCATCATCTAATTTACTCAAGATGTAAAAAATAATCCTCGATGTTGAAAAAAATTGAAAATAGGTACATAATAGAAAAATGATTAAAATAGTCCAAAAATTTAAAAGAAATCACTTCAGTTAAAAAATGGGGGTAGGTACGTTATTATGCTCCCCGGGTTATTATTCAGTCAATGCATAATCTTTCAGCAGAAATTATGCTACAATGTGAGTTTAAACTTTTTTTTCAATAATGCCTGAAAAAATAAGATAAACGATTTTTCAAGCACAAAATATCAAAAAGCAAATTTCAAAATATTTTTTTAAAATGTGATGTTGAAAATTTGAAATTTTCCATTGGCTTAACTCTTGAAAAGTTCAGGATGAGGAAATGTAGGTATTCTCACATGTTAATTTTGGAAAAATGTTGTCCTCGCTTCACAATGGCCAAATTTACTCATGTCTTCGATAACATTGGAATTTCCTCAAAAGTAGGGTTATAATTTGAAAATTTTGAGGCTACATGAAAATCAATTCCTTGCATTAAGAATAACGTTCTATTTTTCAAATTAGTAAGTTTTCAAAACTTTTAGCCTCGCTTCCCTTTTAAGGTACTTTAAATTTGAATTCTATTGCATCAATTTTCAAAAATTTCCAAGAATGAAAAACTCAATTTGAAAAGATCATAAACGTAGCATAATCAATAAAAAAGTTTTTAAAAATTGAAAATTAGTTATTCAGCATATTTTGAATTTCCGTTCGGATTTTCTATTTCCCCCCCCCCCTCCGCCGCCATTTTTCGAACTACCATGTATTGATGAACCACAACCTTTTTTTCCAAAGTCGAGCCTACCGCAATAGCCATCATTTTGTACAAAAATTTGGTTTAAAAATGAAAATATTATACTTACAAAAGAACACCTGAACTATTATAATGTAGTAGGAAACGAATATGATACTGTTTTCCTATCGATTTTGAGAATCATCTTGATTTCCACCGTTTTCCTGAATGAAAAAGAATAGAGAAGTAATTTTAAAAAAGTTGAAGTAAGTAGATATCTACTTATAATGTCAAAAGTAGATAGATGATTACTTACTACAAAATGAAATCTTCATCTTCAATAAGAAATAATTCCTCGTTTCACCCCTGATACCGAACTCTTCGCAATTCTATATAATTTTTTAGCCCAATCTGCGAAGTGGAATTATTGGAATTTCTTAAACAAGTGTTCTCCGATTCTGTCATTCTGAGCTTTCTAGTCCTAGCGGTACCCAGCGAATGTATCGTAATGTCAATGTCATCGTTTCAGGTTTCACAAAACGAAACTGAGATAGTAGGCAGATAGCTTCAGACTTTAGTCGTATATAGTCCAGAAAAACTGGCCCAGCATTTGTCAACCTTGAAATGTTCATGGAAATATACAAACTCTTCCAACTATTTTACTGAAAAAATACGCACATAAAAAGAGAAAAAATATACCTACGTATTAAATATCTGAAAAATGAACGGTTGAGCGCATTTGTCTTCTTCATCTAGGTCATCTCGGGTAGAGACGACGGGACGACGAGATGAGATGGTTCACCAATGGAGGATGGAAGAATGCAAAAGACTCATTACTTACTTACCCTCGAATGAAAAGTTCCTTATAAACGAAATCTTATGATGAAGTTAGGGAAAATGATACGAGTAGTTCTGAGTTGGTCAATACTTGAACTATACATGTCGAAAATTAACGTTATACATATAAATTTAATCGTTAACATAACTATTTATAATAACGCTACACATATACTTACTTTTATTTGACCATTCTGCCTTTCTTATGTTTTTCAGCATAAGTTACTATACTTAAAACAACAGATTTGGCTCTGCAAACAGTTGAGAAAATTACTTACTTGTAATGAGAAACAAGCGGAGGCCTCTAAGGAAGATAACGATAAATTCTCCTTTTTTTTTGAATATTTTTGAATAATTGAGACAGTAGGATTGAAAATTACATGCTTTCCTTGTTCACAGGAATGCCAAAATCTTTTAAGGTGGCAGGCAAAATCAATCAAGCAGTGTTACCGTCTGACGAATTCGTCACAACGCTAATTTGCTATGAATATTTTTTTGACAACTTCCTGGAATTTGTCTGTGTACTGTGGTGGAATGGCATACGTAATCAACAAACATAAAATATTACCAGACCTAGGGTCTATAATTTAAATAAACGTGAAAATGAAAGAGTGGTTTCGTTCAATGTATTTGAAACATGTTTTTGATCCATTAGAAAAAAAATCTGCATATATGAGTATATTCAATTTTTTTGTAGGAAATGTCACATTTGTACTTTTTGGAAACTTTCATTTTCCAACAAAACTTTTTATTGAACCTAGAGAACCTCCAAAGGGTTAATATAAAATGGTAAGATTCTTCGGGAACACTTATTTACTCTCCTGGTGGTGTATTTTCTGAAATACAATAACTAAGGCAATGGCGGCCTTCTTTTCTTCACATTAATCTTGAAAGCTTTCGTACTTTTATTACATACAATGATGTTCGATGTTTGTTAGTATCCAGAGCTTTTAAGGGTCATCCATGTTCAATGCGATTTCGACCTTCCAACTTGGACTTTCTTCGGGAAATTGAAGTACTCTGAACAGTAATTTTACGACTGCTACATTTTCCAAATCTATAAAGGGAAGCTCTAGGGCAGAACCTGTTTTGTAGTTTAATGTTAAACATACGCGCATTTGAATTAAGAAGAAGAAAATTATAAAGGTGTGTATTTTTCAATTCAAAAATGAAAAAACAATAATATTTGATTACCTGCAACAGTTTGCATTTAACATTTTTTAGATATCTTTATTGTAATGTTTTTATAAAAAGGTTTTCATCAATACAATCCCTAATCTTTGTGCGGAACAGTGAATGAAAATTTATATGATCATGAAAAAGCCACAATGTTTCATTTTCTTGTGTGAAATCTGCAAGGATTTGACTCTGCAAAAAGTTGTGAAAATACTTAATTATATTTAGAATGTTATCCACAAATACGAGCTACTTCTGATAACTCATGGTCCATGCGTTGTCAGTGAATACAGTAGACTCCCGATTATCCGCCCTAATTGGGGCTGAAGGTCTGGCGGATAACGAAAATGGCGGATAATCCAAAATAACGTTTTCAGGGAAATTCGTTTCGTTTGGGTAAAATTTTTTAAAAAACTTTCCCGCTAAAAAACGAAAAAAACATGATTTTTCAGAAAAAATTTGAGAAAATGGGCAGAAATGAGAAAAATACATGCATTGAAACGAGTAAAAAGAACAAAATATGCTGAAATATGCGCTAAAAACAGCCAAAATATGCAAATATGCGTGCATCCGCCCTCAGTAGGTCGGATAACCCGAAGGGAAGGGCGGATGAAATTGGGTCGGATAAGCCGAAGGGTGGATAATCGAATGGCGGATAATCCGGAGTCTACTGTATGTATGTACGAGTACTTGACACATGTACAATCCGCCATACCTCAATCGCACATTTTCAAGAATGATAAATCTGCAAGGATTTGGCTCTGCAAATATGTAGTAGTTAAAAAAGTACTTACCTGTATTTTTTATGTAGAGATGGATATGAGATGGAATTTCCGGAAGTTGAGGAATATAATCGAGTCGGACTGCTATTTGTAGACTTTGAAGGCGGTGTTAAAACAGTTTGAATTAGTTTCTTTTGTCCTGGAGTAGCTTTAAAAGTACTACGCTGATCCAAAAAGTATTAAAAACTTTTCAATTTTTGCCATCCCATATGGCGAACCTCGGCCCACATTGAATAAGGGCACCATGTAGAATTGGAGAGTACAGGTGTTTAAATTTAGCCGGATCATCGACCTGTTCTTTTTGTATTCTATTTATAAACCAAACCATGTCTGAAATAAGGTCAATGACTCGCGAGGGGGACGTTTTACGAGTAATTGCAAAGGCGATGGGTTGGCGATGCCGGCGAATAAGGCAAAGGTACAGTATCATTCACGTGTTCACCATAGTGTATCTGGCCGAATAGGAATTATGCGGATCGCGAGTACTACAAGACTGTGAATAAAACATTAGCACTTCTATATGTGATTGTGTATATAGCATATTTCGATTTGATCTCATCAAGCTAAGTAAGATAGGTAGTAGGTTAGGTACACTATTTGGGTAGATGGCTGCGGTAAACCGATGTGATGTTGAGCTCGCATGTGGGGATAGAATTTCATTCTTAAACTATAAGCAACGTACCCTGTACCTCCCCAAGAAATATACCCCTTGTTGGCGGCTCCCCCAGCCTGGTTTATGTTAAATTCGACGTGACGTTTGGTTCGAAACGAGCGAGAGAGAGAGCGAAAAAATAGCGCATCCGGAATACGCCCGTGAATGAAAACAAAAACGGTGGCAGTCGCGCATTCGCCTTGCAATTCGAAGCGCCAAGCAGCCAACTCAGCCGAATTTGTAGACACCTCTCGTGAAGGGTCGTCGATTCATCTATACCTAAAGCACTATAAGGAGAGGTATTCATGTTCGCCATTTTGGTTCTTAAAAGCATAGTAAACATTATCACAACATAAAGAATGCACTTACAACTTGGCTCTGATATTCCAAGTCACCGTTGTGCTGTGGTTATGATTTCATCCACAGTACCTACACACAGTAAATCCTAGCTTCTGAGGGAGAGTGGACAGGTGCAACTGCTTCCTACAACCCACTGCTTTCAGATTTAGATAAGTAATTTCTGCTGAGCTACTTCCTTCAGGCAAGTGTCTGACTGTTAAAGTACTTCCTGCACCTCCACGTGTTTTTAAATCAGACAAGAATTCATTTTTAAAAAAGCTGTACTCTACGTAAGTTTAAGGTTATTATGGTCGATATCTCCTCCGTGATGTTTTCGTTTTCCATCTTTTTTGAATATGTATAATTTTGCTCCTTACATCAACGCCTGCCAATTTCAGGACGTCGTAAATTCGATTATCAATTTCACCTGGTGTTGCCGTGTATCCAGTTCTTACATGAAACATCCTCATATCGATTATTTCTGTACGCAATGTAAGTGTTATTTCGGAAATGTATGTTCACACATTCATCTGTGATGATTCAACACTACAAAGCATCCTCAGATAAAAGCGCCATACAAATCCATCAACAATATCGTTGATGTATAAAAGTGTAAACATACAGGAGAACTCTACTGATATCTTTGTACTCTCCCGCGGGGGTTTTGAATAGAGATGGTTTAAGCGATTTTTTTGGCTGTATGGTAATTAATTTTGGATGAAATCAGCCAGAAATAAATTTACTAAAATTAATTATGTTTGTGTACTTAATTCAAATACAAAACAATTGAAAACTGTAAGATTAAAAATTGTTCAAATTAAATAAAAAGTTGAAAAATATTTAAGTGTGGATATTTAAAAATGAAATTGAAAAACGAGGAAAAGTATAATACCACAAACTAGTAGGTAGGAGATTAAATTTTATGCTTTTTTTTAACCCAACTTCACTCAACAAAAATTTCTTCTATCAATATTCTGTATCTAAATAATAGATGATAGGTAAGTTTTTACCCTATATACCTACTCATAAAAATAATATCCATCCTTTCACGTACCCTAAGGTAGTTATGGTACAAATAATATGATACAATTTACTTATAACTAAAACCAATACAATTGCCACTAAAATAATATACTTAACATCAATAAATTTATGTTCTCCAGGCCAGAATCATTTTTTTCATCTGTATTCACAGTAGCTGAGTCGTTTCTTTCATACTCTTGATATTTACGTTTCACATTAACATTTATGGTAGTCAATGATATTTGTATCATCTCTTTTTCTTCGATTTATGAACTGAGAAAAAAAACAATTACATATGTATTAAAAATTGAAACCTATTTGCTTACTTGTTGAAAATTGAAATTAAACTGCACCCTCAGGCCTGTATGTAAAAAGCTCCATTAGTTGGAGCTTCAAATGTTCCTACATACAGATTCTCTGCTTTTAGTCAAGTCTTAAAAGAATACACATTTTTATAACTCTTATATATATATCTATTATTTTGTACATCCCAGTTCTCTGCTTTTAGTCAAGTCTTAAAAGAATACACATTTTTATAACTCTTATATATATATCTATTATTTTGTACATCCCAGACATGTATTAATATCGAATGATTATATTTTCATTTTTTAATAATCAAGTACTTAAATGAAATATTAAATCTTATCAAATTAAATTGAATTATATTTTTATTCGTTTATTATAAAGACTGTTTAAGAACGGAGGAAATGGTGCAGCCAGGACATTGACGACAGTCGATTCCATATCAGCTTCCACTGACTCATGGAAATAAGATGAGCGATTGTGTTGCTTGAAAAATAGAGTTGAACATTCGTTTAGTTAGTTTATTAAAACACACACAACATGTATTTACATCATTCAACAGAAATAATGGACAGACTGTCTGAGAGTAACACCGTTAGATAACTTCTCACATTTACAAGTGTATACAGTAAATTGTTAGTTGTTGCCTAAGGTAATTTCAACAGGAGCCTGATGAGAATTGAAGATCTGTGGATCAGCATAATTGCGACTCACAGGAAGAGCAGACTTTGCCTCTTCAGGAGAAAGACGAATTTTGAGATCAGCATTAATACAAACACAGAATGACAAGGAAGTAAAAACATACAGAGTTCAATACCAGAATTGATCTGGATAACCACAATACTCTGGCTCTAAATATGAGATCGGTTCGATTTCAGGAATTCATATGGGTCACAAGTTCAATCTAGATAACCTATTGCTACCTTGGCTCTAAATATGAGATTGGTTAGATTTAAGGAATTCATATGGGTCACGAGCTTGGTATCTTTTGGCATAGGAGTATCAGAACAGAATGTACCAACGTTCAACCTATGCTACATCAAGCTGATACATGTACATATTATGTGATGTATGATTGCCATTTTTGACGTAGTGAGCCTTTTTCTGTCTTTTCAGTATTTCATGAAGCTTACACAGCATCAGAGTGCAAAATTGGGGATTGTCTAAATAGACATTGTGGTCAATGGATTGATACAGTATCTCCTACTTTTTGGTGATTTTGATTAATTACTTCTCTTTTTAAGTTTAGAAGTCTGTGTTATTGGATCGAATCCCAAAGATTCTGGAGGTAAATTGTACTCAGCTGATATACCACAGAGTATTTCTTCGAATTCAGTTATAATATTGAGCATAAGGGCTCTCACTTTAGATAAATCCATAGATTTCTCTTCACTGTTATAAAATTTCTGTTTTGTTATGCAACGAAGTGTGAAATTGGCCAATGCTAATGATTTGGTGATATTAAAATTCCCAGGTTTCATTACATAGTTAGTAATTCCTTCAGTATAGGTGTAAATATGTGAAGGTTTCGAATCTCTTGACATTTATTCGATTCCACCTTTCACCAATCCCTGATTAATCATATTACCAATCCCGAAGAGTTTCAATTGACCAAAGACATTGTGGATTGAACTCGGGAACAAACACGTGAACAAATTTAATACAAATATTAACATAAAATGCCTTAATGTAAAAATAATAATAAATAATATATTTACTGAAAATTAGTGCGGTTAAATTCCATGAGAATCCTGTCCAACAGCAACAATTCTGGAAACCTGTACTTACCCCTCACTTGTATGTAAAAAGCTCCATTAGTTGGAGCTTCAAATTCTCCTACATACAGATTCAACATAAAATACCTTAATGTAATAATAATAATAAATATGTTTACTAAAAATTGGTAGGTACAGTTAAATTCCATGAGAATCGTGTCCAATAGCAACAATTCTGGAAACCTGTACTTACCCCTCACTTGTATGTAAAAAGCTCCATTAGTTGGAGCTTCAAATTCTCCTACATACAGATTCTTTGCAGTTGGAATTAACGTTTATTCATTCAATATTAAAAAGAATGACAAACCAATAAATATATTACTAGAAAAGTTGAATACACCTAAGTGTAAGTTACACTTAGATGTGTTCAATTAAAGCCGCCTTGCAATGGTTTAAATTTACTTGCAGGATGTTAAGAAGGGGATTATAGGCCATAAAATTGGGATTGGGAGGTTGGGTAGATCATAGACACGAATTTGGCAGCTTAAGGGGAGTTAGTTGGTGGCTGTTGAACAGGTAAGTACAATACATTTACAGCAAAGTTATTTCGATAACGATTTATTGCCTTTTTTTTTTTTGGCGTTACTACATTCATTTTGCATAGTAGTGTCTTATCAACTTTTTTCAGTCTTGGGAAGAAATTGTTTGGGAACAATTTCTGAGCAGCGTCTGAAACATGCACAAAAAGATATTAAATTGGAGATATAAATACTAACCCTGACAAGCCGATATTAATAAAATAAGTATTTATGTACAATATTGGACATCATACCATACAGAGCTTCCAATTTTTTCTAGTTAAATTTTGTTTTCTGCTTTTGGAATTTAGATTTCTTGATCTAAATTTTGGAACGCAGGCGCGTGCCAATTGACCAGTCAAACTGCAGGTCAGAAGTTCTGATGGTTGAAACAACGTATCAAGAGTGTGATTAGTTAATTTTTGGACTGTTATTTTTGAGCAACAGTCCAACGTCTGAAAAAACTTATTTGTAAATGAGATAAACACCAGTGTACAACTACATATAAAAAATGCATGCACATCGCACTGCGCAGTGATTCAAAATTGCAGAGATCGCGGAGCAGGGGGGACTAGAATATTTCTTTGGACAGGTTCTCCAAATTCTGATACAGGATGGCTTGAGAGTCAATTATAGTACATAGTTGTATGAAAATAATTAGCTGATCAAACCTTCGCCATAAACATAAGAAATTTAAAAAAAAAAAACACTTGGCGGAATCACTAAGAAGTTGAGCTTTCAGGAGAAAAATCTTATCAGAAAATGAAAGTTTCAAAAAAGCTTAAATGTGGTTTTTTTGACAAAAAACACAAAATAATGATGAGGGATTTTTTTCATTAAATGGATCAAAAAGATTCGTCATAAACATTGGTTAGAAGCATTTTTTGAAAAAATGCAAAATGAACTTTAAGAAATTGAAAAACAAAATTGAAAATTTGTTTCAAATTCATTTTTTCATTTTTTTCAACTCTTCTGCATCAAGAATTTTGTAATTGAAAACAAATTTACAAATAAATCACCCTTTGAATAACATAATTAACCTACTATAGAACTAAAACCACTTACAGATACTTCATAATTGGAGGTTATCCTCTCAAAGCAGTGTGCAGCTGATAAAATTATATTTCTCAATCAGATCAACATTTTCTCACTGTATGAGCTTATTCTAGCAATCTGGATAGTTTTGGAATTTTGAATGCAAAAATTGAATCAGTATTTTTGAGGAAAGAATTAAATCCGCATCCAGTGTTATCATCTGATTCCACTTAAACATTGGCAACAATGAAATTAAAGTAAATTATTCTTTTGTTGTTCTTTTCTGCGTGTTTTTTCTCTTTTTGAGCTGATTTAGAGTGTTGAATAGGAAAGCTACTGCATGCCGACTCCTTTTGACGTATTGCATCATTATAAAGAATATTGGAAACTTCAAAGTAACTTTCATTAAGTATATGAAACAAACATCACAACACATTTTATATTATCTTTTCTAGTTATTTACAAACATGTGAACTAATAAAAGTAAAAATATATGAAAATAATTTATTAAATACATAAAATAAAGTAGATAACAAATTATGAATTTAGAAACATAAACACTGAATAACATAACTGAATCAACTGAGTTTCCTATAAATCAATACCTGCCTCTACCTTCACAGAGGCGTAGCAGGAAATGAAAAAAGACTTTAGAGGGCTAACCCTATCCTCCTTTTTGGATCGCCATACAGTGCCACCTTTACTTTGAAGAAAACATATAATTTCTTTGTCCATAGTGTGGGATAGTTTTTTTGGATTCGAGATGTTGGACAATGGATGTGTACTGATCAATAAGCCATGCTGCTGTATATCTGACACAAATCTGATTATTTTAATAGGAAAACTGGATACATTTTTGCACTCTGGTTTCAACATACCCATCTGAAACATATTGTGTTTTAATCATTACTCGTAGTACATAAACTAGAATTACCATCACATAGAGTATAATAATAAGTGTATACCTTGATGAAACAAATTGTGTACCTGCTTGTTAGGTATAGGTATGATCTGCAGCCAAGAAAACAATTTCCAATCAATTAGGTACCCATATTTCATTTCTCCTATACTTTGGTTTCGTAGGAAGATCAGTAGATGCAGTCAAGGTACGTCGTCGTGCTTTTAATAAATTGAACTATGAAAAGAATAGAAATTTTGTATTAATTGCATACCTGTATATTCATCAAATTGAATTCACCTGTAAAGCGTACATATACTATACTGACCTACATTTTTGCCGAATATCAACTGAGATTTCTGTTCAATAGGGCTCGGATTATTGGATAATTGGTGCTGATCAGTGATTTCCAAAGTCTTGTTTATCTAGTGTATAACTCATTCAAACAATATAAAGTTGAAAAAATGAAGATTACTCACTATTCAGCTGATGAAAAATGATATCTCGTACATTGCGCGCCCTCCACAAAATGAAACTAAGTGTCGACCTGTGATGTGAGTGGACAAAATTTTTTTCCATTGAAGATTTTTGTCTTCCTCTTATCTATGTTACCTACAATTGAACTGTATGGTACTTGGGTTGCTTTGATATCTTCTTTGCATTTTAATTATCTATTAAGACGAAATCAAGACTAATAATAATATTCCAGTAGGCAAACAATCCCTTCTTATGGAACGACCATTATAATTAGTCAAAATTAATTAAAACGAGCACATCACATTTTTAAGTTACAGATCAAATATGTACAACACAGAGCACAAAATCAATCAAAGTCCAAAGAGCAATTAATTCAAGTTCAAATCACATGATCACAACACACAATTAACTACACATTTCATAGAGCACAGAATGGTAATTATTCAGGTTCACAGGACATGAAAAAATTCTCACAAAACTTCAGTAAAACACATATCAGAGCTGAAAATTATTCTAAGATTATTCTGATAACAAACAGCTTGAACGAATTCTTCAACTTGAGAAATAAATTTCAACGTAGGAAATGAATCACAGATCACTTTGGCAATAGTAATTATAATCAAAACAAATAAGATGACGTAATATAAAATATACAGTTATACACATACCTCGAGTTCAAATTCTTCCAGCTTAGTTCAATTCAATTCGTTAGAAATACAATCCACGATGATCGGCGAGTTCAAAAAGTTCAGGTTCAGGAAGGGTCTGTCTGAAAGATACAAAGCACAAGTATCTTTCTGTTCTTTTTTCAGCGGTATTCAAATCGGCAAAGAGACAACTTCTTTTGGAACTTGAATTGGCCAACGCATTTTTGAAAGCTTTTGCCCTCCTCGCTTCGATCGGGCTTAAATAGGTGTCCAAAATGTCAAAGGCATGAAAAGTTGACTTATTTTTATAAAAAAAAAAGTACATAGTGATTCATTTCTTGATGAATAAAGTTTTCGAAAATTTTGTTTTTCAAATTATCGAACTTTCTAAATAGGTATCCATTAAAAATATTTTAAACTAATGAACCACTCTTTAAAAAAAATAAAAAACATTTTTTCCCCTCAAAATATACATTTTTGGGAGCTTTTGCCCCAGAAATTCTTGGAAAAAAGTTATTTAAATTCTAAAAGGCTATAGGTGGATAAGTATGGCGAATTTGCCCCCGAGAGCTTCAGGGTTGATATTTGCATGGAAGGTGGGTACCCTTGAGCACCTTCCGTCACGAAAGTTTCAGACCCCCAGACCCCCCCGTTTTTGAGAAACCCCCCCCCCCTTTTATGAAATTACAATAGAAATTTTTTTCTCAGCCCCATGTGAACCGATTTTTTCGATTTTTTGGTATGTTGTAAACATCCATAAGAGGTATCCCCACAAAAATTTTCGCCCCCCTCCCCCCATATTTACCCCCCAAAATGACGTTTTTTAGCTTTATTTGCCCGTTTTAGCAATGATCATGATTCTGCACAAAAATGGGAATAGCATTTTTAAATGTGTTTTTGACCCCTACAAAACATATATTTTTTTCAAAAAAAAATTTTTGGTGGGTCATGGTCAAAAATTGAAAAAACTAACAGGGGGGTAAAAATGAATTCTGGTGTAAATTATTGTTTTTGGTAAATGAGGTGTCGTTTCCATATGAATCGAACCCCCTCAACACGAATATGACGTCCAATTTAATGCTACCCTCAACCACACCCCTCCAGTACCTCTGCCCCCACCTCAATTTTTACTATTATATTAAAAATTGAGCTATATAATAATATTGGTGTCGTTCTCATATGAATCAAACACCACGAACACGAATATGACGTCCAATTTAATGCTACCCTCAACCACACCCCTCCAGTGCCCCTGCCCCCACCTCAATTTTTACTATATCAAGAATTGAGCTATTTTCACAATGTTGGTGTCGTTTTCATATGAATCAAACCCTCCGAACACGAATATGACGTCCAATTTAATGCTACCCTCAACCACACCCCTCCAGTGCACCTGCCCCCACCTCAATTTTTACTATATCAAGAATTGAGCTATTTTCACAATGTTGGTGTCGTTTTCATATGAATCAAACCCTCCGAACACGAATATGACATCCAATTTTACTCTACCCTCATTCACACCCCTCCAGTGCCCCTGCCCCCACCTCAATTTTTACTATATCAAGAATTGAGCTATTTTCACAATGTTGGTGTCGTTTTCATATGAATCAAACCCTCCGAACACGAATATGACATCCAATTTTACTCTACCCTCAACCACACCCCTCCAGTGCCCCTGCCCCCACCTCAATTTTTACTATATCAAGAATTGAGCTATTTTCACAATGTTGGTGTCGTTTTCATATGAATCAAACCCTCCGAACACGAATATGACATCCAATTTTACTCTACCCTCATTCACATCCCTCCAGTGCCTCTGCCCCCACTTCAATTTATACTATTTTAAAAGTTTTGATATTTTCATAATGTTGGTGTCGTTTTCATATGAATCAAACCCTCCGAACACGAATATGACATCCAATTTTACTCTACCCTCATTCACATCCCTCCGGTGCCTCTACCCCCTCAATTTTTACTCTATTAAAAGTTGATCTATTTTCATAATGTTGGTGTCATTTTCATATGACTCGAATACCCCGAACACGAATATGACGTCCCATTTAATGCTACCCTCAACCACACCCCTCCACTGCCTCTGCCCCCACCGCAATTTGTACTATTATATTAAAAATTGAGTTGTATAATAATATTGATGTCGTTTTCATATAAATCAAACACCTCTAACATGAATATGAAGTCCAATTTAGGTCTACCCCCATCTACTCCCTTTCAGGCTACAGCCAGCTCCTCGAAAATGTTAAAGTTTGACCCTTGCGATGTCGCTAAGTTTTCAATCTTCGTGAAACATACCTTTAATAGTAATTGATTTGATTTGAAGTAATTATTGGTCGAGGATTGATCGGAGTTAGCTAAAAATTTTATTGTTTAGGTGGGGAAGAGGCACTGTAGGGGTGTGAATGAGGGTAGAGTAAAATTGGATGTCATATTCGTGTTCGGAGGGTTTGATTCATATGAAAACGACACCAACATTGTGAAAATAGCTCAATTCTTGATATAGTAAAAATTGAGGTGGGGGCAGGGGCACTGGAGGGGTGTGGTTGAGGGTAGCATTAAATTGGACGTCATATTCGTGTTCGGAGGGTTTGATTCATATGAAAACGACACCAACATTGTGAAAATAGCTCAATTCTTGATATAGTAAAAATTGAGGTGGGGGCAGGGGCACTGGAGGGGTGTGGTTGAGGGTAGCATTAAATTGGACGTCATATTCGTGTTCGGGGTGTTTGATTCATATGAGAACGACACCAATATTATTATATAGCTCAATTTTTAATATAATAGTAAAAATTGAGGTGGGGGCAGAGGCACTGGAGGGGTGTGGTTGAGGGTAGCATTAAATTGGACGTCATATTCGTGTTCGGAGGGTTTGATTCATATGAAAACGACACCTCATTTACCAAAAACAATAATTTACACCAGAATTCATTTTTACCCCCTCTGTTAGTTTTTTCAATTTTTGACCACGACCCACCACAAATTTTTTTTTTGAAAAAAATATATGTTTTGTAGGGGTCAAAAACACATTTAAAAATGCTATTCCCATTTTTGTGCAGAATCATGATCATTGCTAAAACGGGCAAATAAAGCTAAAAAACGTCATTGTGGGGGGTAAATATGGGGGGAGGGGGGCGAAAATTTTTGTGGGGATACCTCTTATGGATGTTTACAACATACCAAAAAATCGAAAAAATCGGTTCACATGGGGCTGAGAAAAAAGTATCTATTGTAATTTCATAAAAGGGGGGGTTTCTCAAAAACGGGGGGGTCTGGGGGTCTGAAACTTTCGTGACGGAAGGTGCTCAAGGGTACCCACCTTCCATGCAAATATCAACCCTGAAGCTCTCGGGGGCAAATTCGCCATACTTATCCACCTATAGCCTTTGGAAACCTTTCCAAAAAAAACTTCTCGCTTAAAAAAATTTGTCTTAAACATTGTTTTTTCATCACTTCTCAAAAGAACAAATTTTCCAACGTTTTAGCGGTCGCATACATCAAGTCTGTGTATTCTTTCTTTTTGAAAATTGAAATTTCTAAAAGAAAAACCATCGTTAAAGCTTTCGAAAATTGTAAAAAGAAAAATGAGAATTTTAAAACCTAAAAACTGACATTTTTATCAGTTATTTCACTTTTTTAAAAATCCGCGTTTTATTTTACTATATCGGTAATTCTCCCCCCCCCCCCCAAAAAAAAAACAACTCAATAACTTTTTTAGGATTCTCCACATAAAATACAAATTTCAGCTATTCTGGGGGGCAGCTGTATTTTCCGGGAAGAGGGCTTAAATCGTCATGAGTTTGTTTCACTCGAAAGGACTTTCTTGTAATTAAAAGACATAGACATCTATTTGGAAAGTGCTTATTTAGCGAGAGAACATAAGTAATACTGATTTTCGCCAAACTTTAATTCTAAAATTTTCCATTCTTGGAACAAGTCTGATAAGGTTAAATCGTGTAGTTGGAGATTTTTTGTGCATTGTTTGCAGGACATTAATGTTTTCACAAGATCTTTATTATCATTCCGTGTTTCTCTTTTTAACCTGAGTTCAGGAATGAATTTGGCCAACTCTTCGACAGCAGGCTTTAATTGAAGTAAACAATCCATCATGTCATAACATGACATCCATCTGAAATCTAAAATGATAATTTTTAGTTTTATTTATTAGAAATTATATAAAATATGATTGATTGAATCAAATTTGAACCCCTCACCCCCCACGCCCCTCGAATGGTTACCTGAACAATTTGAATTTTTGAAACAATAAAATAGGTAACCATTATAGATTGATTAAATTAAATTTGATCCCTCCTTCCTCTTCCCAAAGTTGATTACTCATCATATATGGGCTTAGAGGATTCTGACTGCAATATATCCACAGGTGTAATGTAATTATTAGTGGAATTTCTTCATCATCAAATTCAGGATCAGAAAACTGCTCTTCTACAACAGTATTTGGAATTTCCGTTCCGATTTCATATTCTTGATTGTGAACTTCCAAGTTCAACATGATCAACTTTGTCACTCAACAGTCTCACGAGTTTCAGCATCACCTTGATTCTTCATGAACAGGTTGGATTTCAGCAACATCAACTTCAGGATTTAAAATTGATACGAGCTTAACAACATTAGAGCCATTATCACTAGTTATCAAATAAATTTCGGAAATGTCAATATTATGAAATTTTGTCAATAGATCCAAGAGTTATGTTCTCAGGTACTAAAAACTATGCTTTATGAGGTTCATTCAACCTGATTAATCCCCGAGTAAAAAGAACCACTTACTATTTGAGAATTCACACCCAAGAATGTTTTTCCTCTGATCTTAAAATAATCGGCGCTTTTCTTTTTTTCAGGATATCAGTCAGCTGCGAGCGCATTTCGTTTGCTTTATTTTTAAGCAGCGTTCGAACTTTATTGCGATTCATTTTGTAATTTTTATCCAAGCCCTATTTTATTTCAGTCGAAGTAAGGCGAAAGCCTTCATCTTCTACTCTAACGAATGGTCTTCCATCTACAGTGGAGTAGATCCTGGGTGATAGTAGTAGGCCTATGCCCTTCAATAATCCATCTAGTGGGATTATAGTTGAAAATTGAAATTTCACAAGAGATAGAGAACATTTAACATTTTCTGCGTTTTCCCTAATGACAAAATATGAGGGCGTTTTCGCTAGCGACTTTTTAGGACCACTTCGCTATAGCATTTTCGCTGGTGAATAGCGAATCCGCTCTACAAGGTATGCTATTCACTGTAGGGGGTAATGTGTAGCTGGAACAAGTAACCAAACAAAAGAAAAAGATTCCTTTTGTGACAAAACTACAACCACAATTAACAGAAATATGAATGTGTAGGGTAGGCGCCTAGGTAGTATGTTGTAGTTGCACAGAAAAGTCATTATCTCCCCCCTTACACTTCAACTGAAGAGTGAATGAGTGATGGAACCTGTTTTCTTCTCTACTTTCTCTGGGATGTCTTTGGTTCTTGCTGATCTCCTCCTACCCCACGTATCTGGTACTGATGTAAGGGATGTTTGTCAACTTCATTTACAGGACACCACTGGTGCAGGTTTAGAAATTGGTATTGAATTAAGCATATATGGCAATAGATCCTCGTTCAGGGAGGTAATTTTTTTTGATCAATTTTGAGAAATTTATCCACCCAAACATTTAGTCATTTTTGTCAGCTCCTGTTGTATGGGTATGAAGGATTATTTTTCAAAAAAATTATGGTGTGGTGGTGCTTGTAGGATTTGTGAGCTCTGAAGGAAGCTGAATCAGTTTTAAAGTGCTTGTTTACATTAGTGATCTGGAAAAAGTATTCATTTTTCAGCAAGTTTACAAGAAAGCTATGAGATACTAAATCAGTTTGAAATTTGAATTTAAATTCATCAGAGTTTAGCCAAGAAAATATTTTTGCTGAAAACGACTCCTATTTTAAATCAGTGTGACAAATTACCTACTCAAAAAAAATTTCTACACTTTCACCTTCGGTCTTTAATAAAATTTCTTTGAGGCGATCTATCGATATACGTGGATACGTTCCTTCAACCTGAGTATCTAACTTATGGTCCTTGTATACCTCAGGGATTGTTTCGTCAGAAATGACCTTATATTCATACTTACATAGTATCATCAATCTGTAAAACAAAAAAACAAGAAGATTAAGATGGCGACTCAGCAAGAATTAGAACAGAGTTAAAGAATAAATAAATAAAAGATAGTAGGTACCTACAATAAAAACTGAAACTGTAAGCGAGTTAGATGTCAGATTCAACATATTAAAAAATGAATTAAGAATCGAAATACAAAAAAAAAAAAAAAGAAATAAAAACCAAAGTTGAAACAATGTTTGAAGAATTGAAATTAGAGTTGTTAATCGGCGACGTCGATAAAACCATTAAGCATGCCGAAGATCAATTTTTAGCGATTTTCCAGTCAAATGTAGGCCAAGTGGTTGATGGCGCAAAAATGGCGCTCAATGATGCGATGAAAAATACTCAACAGGCACAGAGTTCAACGACCTCATCTGATGAAGTGTTTGTCGATTTGTTTTATGAAGAACGTGATGCACTTCAACACGAAAACGAGGTACATATTTTCCGCATAAATTTATTGTCCAATTTTCAACCCCAGCCATCAAGGAAAATGTTGATTTGTCATTAATTTCAATTTAATTGTCAATTTAAATTAATTATTTAAAACAAAATTTAACATAACTGTTCAGCATCAAGAACTTTGTAGTCTAATTAAAAACTATACTATACCTACACACAAATAAATCACTCCTTGAATAACATAACCTACTACAGAACTAAAACCACCTACAAATGACTATACAGATAATCTTGTAGATAAGATGTTGTATCTTCATTCTCGGTTTTCTTGCCGGTGCTCCTGTATTGTACTGGACAAACTTCCTTTTTAAACACTTGTAAACCTTCATCTTTGAAAATATT
Organism: Planococcus citri; assembly: GCF_950023065.1. Classification (NCBI taxonomy): domain Eukaryota; kingdom Metazoa; phylum Arthropoda; class Insecta; order Hemiptera; family Pseudococcidae; genus Planococcus; species Planococcus citri. The sequence continues at coordinate 17,442,816 of NC_088681.1, forward strand.
CCTGATTATACAAATTTTGTAATTATAATTCAACTGTCGCTCATAATCATTTTTAAACTACTCCTATTGAAAGCACTGTTAATCGACGAGAAAATTAAATACTTACATCAAATCCAGTATAACTCTAACTTGGAATACTATGCTGAAGCAATATATCTAAAACTTACTCGCACATAATTCGTATTCTTTGTTATTGTTAGCTTAATTTTAAAAATGATTTTAGCTTCTACAGTTACAATTTCTCGGAACCAGCTCTCTTATATTTGTGACATCTTGGAGAATGGGAGCTTTATTCCTTTTGGAATTCTGGCAGACATATTCGCGTCTAAAAATATGACATTTCATTTCAATTTTATACCTATATAACTATCTGGTAGTGATTCAAGTACTTAATTTTGCAATAAGAAAACTTACTTGCAGACCATTCGCTCTCCATTTGGAAAAGTATGGTTTAAAATCCACACCATATTAATAAACTAAAAATATGTACCTATTAAAATTAAAAATGATTCCAGTACATTTCCCCGAAATGATTCTCCTGAATATGTTTCTGTCGGACTACCAAAATCCCGAATCAATTTTCCCGAATGACTTGTATGCTATGTATTTTATGATCCCAAAAGAATTGATTTTCGTCTTATCTGTTTCAAAATTCGTCTTTTTGTTCCAAAATTGCCAAACTGAAGTCCTGTTTTTTACGTAACTTTGATAGATTGAAGTTCAACTGAAATGATCAAAAATGTGTTAACCAATCACAGCTCTCGTTACAAATCACATGATATGTAAATAAAACGCCAAATTTCAATTTGATTAATGGTAACGGGTAATCAAGGTTTGAAATTTACACGAAATATGTTTGTAAGAGTGCATAATACTTATTGTGTTTACGTACCCCTAACTTACACACAAATAATCCACTCCATGAATAACATATAACGTACTGCAGAACGAAAACCACCTACAGTGATGACTTTTATAAATAAAATGCAAATGGATTAGAAAATATGCTATCAAACCAGATTGTCTTCATAGGTTTTTCAATATTTTCAGTCTCATACTCGTTCAGTCTATTACTCGTCTATTTTTTCGTGAGGGGCGAAGCTAGAGCTCAAGCGTTCGAAAATTATTATCTTTAAATCAGTAAAAACGTCGTTTTCAACGATCAGAAAAGTCAATTTTTCAACTCGTTATGGTAAGGAGCATTTTGCCAAATCTCATAGGAAGGACGCAGGAGAGTTTAAAAGGAGTATTTCGGCGCTCCACTTTTTAAAAAGTTATCTGGCCGTTCATAGAGTCATTTTTAAATCCAACCCCTGCTGAGTTCAAAAAATTACTGAATTTTTAATTTAAAATATTTAATATTACATTAAAAAATTAAATAAATTTTAAATTACCTATTATAATATTTGAAAAAATTGAATAAATTTTTTTTTATAATAATGTAAAAATAAGTCATTCAACTTTAAGAGCTGAGGGGGAGGAGTGTCTCAAATATGAGATTTCCCTACTGCGAATCTTACCCTTTCTCTCAAAAATACCACAAAAATGCAGTTTTTTGGATTTATTTCTATTACTTGCCGATGTAAGTATCCGCATGTATTTTAGCCTCCTTACCCTTTCCCCGAAGGTACCGGGAGTGAGAAGTAACTACTCGTAGATATATATTTTCTAATTATATGATCAACGGCCAATTTTTGAGAATCTTCATCCAGAACTGCATCAAATCTCGGATCTAAATAAGTAAATTGCACTCAGGAACACAACATTCTTGAATAACTGCTTTTCGCGTGCTTTTATTTCAGACAGTAATTCAGCGGAAGTGTGATTGTCTATAAAAAAAAAGAATTTGTAATGTTTGCTAAAATTTTAAAAATTGAAAATTAGTGAGAGAACAATATCATACTGATTTTAAGTACAGGAATAAATTTGGCCAACTCTTTGACAGCAGGCTTTAATCGAAGTAAACGATCCATATTGAAAACAATTTTAATATTTAATGAAATATATAAAAGATGATTGATTGAATCAAATTTGAACCCCTCATCCCAACCCCCCAAAATGGTTACTTGAACAATTTGAATTTTTGAAAAAATAAAATAACCATTGTAGATTAATTAAATTAAATTAAATTTGATCCCTCCTTCCTCCCCCCCCAACATTGATTTCTCATCATTTATAGGCTTAGAGGATTCTGACTGCAATATATCTTCAGCCGTAATCATAGGTACTGGAATTTTTTCATCGTCAAATTCAAGATCAGAAAACTGCTCTTCTACATACAACAGTACGTATTTGGGATTTCCATTCCGATTTCATATTCGTGAACTTCAAGTTCAATATGATCAATATTGTCCAGGGATCGCGGAGGGAGGGGGTCAGTGCCTCCACCTCCAGCTCCGGCTCCCAAATTTGAAAGAGAAATACCTCCGGCTCCAGCTCCGGAGATTTTTTATAAGTACCTCCACCTCCAGCTCCGGCTCCACTTGAAAAATTTCAAGTACCTCTTGCTCCGGCTCCGGCTCCAGGAGCAAGGCCAAAAAAGGGTATCCTCCGGGGGGCTCCTGCCCTCCAGCTCCGCCTCTGGAGGTCGTGGAGGGGGGTTGGAGCCTTCCCCTTTGAAAATTCAGAATTTTTTGGTATCAAAACCACCATAACCACCAAAACCATTTGAAAATTTGAAATGGTTTTTGATATGAAAAACCACCACTACCAGAAAAAAAAATATATTACTTACTACAAAAACCAAAACCACATCCACACCATCACAACAATCAATAAAATCCAAATGGTTTTAAGCCCTGTGAAGAACATTTAACGTTTTTTACGTTTTGTAGGAACCAAAATGGCGTATGCGAGTACCTCCCTTCATATTGCTTTACATCTACCAAGGGCCATCTCGTGTCTAAAATTTTCTCACGACTCGTTCGCGAACGGTTAACCAAAGCTCGAATTGCGACGGCGCGAACGACCCGACGTTCTAAATGTTCAAAAGCTTCCTCCGAAGTTGTCTCTCTAGTTTTTTTCGCGGCGGCACCGTGAAACTTTGTGCGTTCTAGTTAATTTCATTTTATTCGCGTATTTTGGTGCTGTGTGTGTGTATATGTGTGTGTGAGCTGTACGGCTCTCGTAAATAGCATTTTATTCAACGGCAAGTGTACGATACGCGTTTCGCATTCGCGTTCGCGGTCGCCTGTGTACGGGGTATCGGTTTTGGTAATATTAACCTGTTAACAACGAGTTCGCCATGTTTACGTGTCGTCGTCGCAGGCGAAGGGGCATTTCGATATAGAGTTGATTATTTTTTTCCTTCATTTTCCACACGTCGAAAAAAAAATTACCTACGCTGTGTCGCGTTACCTACCAACTTAACACGCAGACAAATAGACTTTCGAATACCATAAACAGAAGGTAGGTATTATGGAAAAAAAAATGAATTTTACTCGTGTGCGTGTGTGGTACAATATTCGTATACGTATATAATTTTGCAAAAAAGACTGTGTGTTTTTCGTGTTGGTTCTTGTTTTTTTTTACCCCCTAACACCCTAACCTGGTCATTTTTTTACTCGCTAGCTCTCATTTTCACTCTGTCTGATTCATTCTAGTATCTCGGTTCACTTCAATTTTCATCGATGATTCATTCATTCGCATCATTTCTACTCTGTTGGCAGTTAGGACTGGATTTTCTGCACAATTTTCAAATTAGGGAAACCTCCAGTCGAACGACAGTCTAATTAGCCCTAATTATTCTCTCGAGGAATGCCTTCATCATCCTACACGTTGAATTCGATTCGAGCTTATGATTTGTGTATCTGCGACACGTACTACTCGTACCCACTACGTTGAATAGTACATTTGTACGGTTTATGGGGTTTTGTGTGTGAATATTCTTCGTTAGGTAGAGTTTACTCGACTCCACAATATCGATCTGTTTTCGTTGTATTTTTCGAGCCAGCGACGGTTACATTACGTATATAAAACGTTATACATAGTCCTAATACAGCAGTTTTCTCGTTGGCCTTTTTTTTTTTTTACCCTGCAATATACTCGTATGTATAAAGCATACCGTGTGTTGTATTATGATTAAAAAACATCCAGCCGTGTACATGTTTACTTTATTTTTTTGCACCTCGAATTGGCCTAGCAGTGTGAAAAATTCAAACGTATTCGATATCGATCCGCGCCATGCTGTAGGATACGACCGAGGTGCAGCGACGAGCGGCGATAACCTTTTCCTCTCTGTCTCTCTCTCTCACTCTGCTTCTTTCCATCGAAACCATCTAATTTTTCATTTTTCAAAGTCGTCGTCGTGAAAAAAAAAATTACCAACCTAGGTTGGAATTTTGATGAAAATATTCCCAGCAGTTGGTCTAGTAAAGTGATCGATACAGATACTGGTAATTTAGCGAAATGAACCAGACCCGCCTAAAAAGCCTACAATGGTATCATTTGATAAGGTTGATGCGAAAGTTTGATTAATAATCCCGATAGGCGACGTTATCGTAGCAGGTTGCTTCAATTAGGCGTTAATTTTTAGCTAAATTAAACCGAATTAGAGGTAAGTACACGTTGTATAGCTCCAGGTGTCTACACGCTATAGTTTTCCACTTGCTAGATATGTGGCAAAATTATCTTCTACGTTCGAGTATAGGTTCGAGTAAAGTAGTTGGAAATGTAAGCGAGTGGTAAGATAATAGCTATAGGTAGGTATGCTGCCAATGAGAGATTCTTGCCACAAACCGACAGAAGTCAGAAAACCGTATAGGTAACATTTGTGATAAGCAGCTCGTACTGTATTAACGTATCAAGTTTCCAAACATACGCAACTTTTGCTCGGATCGATTTTCACTGGGGTTGGTGTTTTTTTTTCGTCGTCTTTCGAACCAACGACTCATTAAATATGTATTTTCAACGTTCCTACACGGTGAACTAACGTCGAGATAGATATCTTTGGAATGGGTTCGAAGTTCGAACCTTCGATAGGTCTAATATTTTGAATAATACAGATGTACGAAGTATCGAAGTTATGGAATTATTTGACGAGAAGGTGTTTGAAAATGATATTTTGTAACAGATCAGATAGGTTTTTCTGACTAAATGGACATTTTTATAGGTCAAATGATGAGAGAGAAGTCAGCCTGTGAGAGACTTAGGGAAAAAATGGTGCAGGAAGCAAGAAGACAGGTTGGGATAGTAGGATTCAAAATTATGAGCATGGATGGACTCGTTGATGACACTTCGACATAATGAAACAATAGTTCAATTCAAGACATCTTCTGGCTGAATCTGACCAGATTTGGACAGATTTGATCAGACCTGATCAGATTCGTAGATTACCTATTTAATCAGACGAAAATTTTGATTGGATTAAATCTGTTCAGATCAGATCAGATTCAATCTTTTCCTCCTAGGAGGGTGCTCAGGATTCCAAAAACCATGAATCGATTTCCTCTCATTCATTTATTATTTCAGTACACATATAAGTTAGAAACTTGACTTACATTACCTACATTTTAAAATAAATCTTGTACACAAATTTCATCATAAATCTTCACGGAGTGTCTACCAGGTCGCAAAAGTCAAAAAATTCGCGATTTTAACAAAAAAAAATCACCAAAAAGTCGCTGAAAATCGTCCCGACTTTGAATTTTACCAAAAACTCCTCCGGTAAATACACCGAATGCTTTCGCTCGCGAAAATCAAAGAGGAGAAAATCGCCTCCGATTCGCAGACAAATAGAATCAAGAATGCGTGAAATTGCATGAAAAATCTTGTTAGAAATTTCTCTAAATTCGCGTCCTATTCAAATACGAGTAAAACGCGAATTTAGAAGAACTTTTTATCAGATTTTTTATGCGATTTTCGTATTTGATTCGCCTCATAAACGAATGAGAATTCAGATGATGTCTTACCAAAGCATGCAGTAATGAGCAAAATTTTTGCTTTTCCGCTTTTCGTTTGTTGTTAATTGATTGGGTTTCCTGTGTTGAATTCTGAGGAATTTTTTTCATAATGATTTCACATGCATTTTTCGTTTTGATTTAAAATAAGTTTACTTACTTAATTTGTAAAATTAATTTTTTTGGAACAATTTTTAAGAAATAAGTAGATTTTTTACGATTTTTAGAATTTTTTCACTACTTAGTGATTTATTTTTTTATTCAGCTTAATAAATATTTTTTTTGACGATTTCAAACTGTTTTTTCAGCTATGAATTCTGATAAATTTTTTGCAAGTTATGGATGCCTCACGGTCATGAAAGTCATGAAAAGTTCGTGAGTTTTGCTCGAAACACGCTTGAAAATTTTTTTAAAAGCCCATAAAATAAAAAAAAAGTTGAAAATTGAAAAATGAAAAATTTGTTCAAAAAATTTGATAAATGAGAAAACTGAAATACCTATACTTGCCTACAAATTTAAAAAAAACACTCGTAGTTGCGAGTTATTCAATGATAATTTTTTTGGCGGGGGGGGGGGGTATTTTTATGTGGTAAAAATGTGAAAAATATGTCATGAAAACGTCATGATTTTTTTGTGTGGGAGTTTTGTTTTTTTTTTGTAGTAATTTTTAATGAATTATTTAGGTAGGTGATTTCAGAATACCTACGTTTTTCCCTCGTGATTCACGAATCATTTTTTTTGGTGGTGGAATTAGTCATAATTTCAAATCACAATGAGTAGATACAGTTGTTCATGGTGATTAAAAATGAGTTTTTCGGTGGCGATTCAGTTTCATTTTTTTTTTTTTTTGTCGATTCAGAATAATTTTTCAATTTTTATTTACTTGCCAATATTTGCTATTGAAGTATGTATTTCCTAATAATACTTAATGTTGATTTCATTAAATTTAAAATGAAGTTTTCTATTTTTTTTTCCATATATTTCTTTAGTGCAGAGTATTTATTTCAATTATTTTTTTGTAACTTTGGGAACTGCTGAAAGTTGACCAAAAACTCCCCCAAAAAGTGGAAACTTTTGAAACCCCAGTATTTTTCGTTGGACAATTGACTGGGGGGGGGTCTGTAAGAAAAACGTCGTGAAAAAAGGTCATGAAAAGTTGAGATCTTTGAATATTAAATTTTGGTAGACAGTGGACACCCTGCAATGAAACAATCGTTTCAATTCAAAACATATCTATATTGGCTGAATCTGATCAGATTTGGACAGATCCCGATCAGACCTGTGGATTACCTGGATTCGGCTAGAGCTGACCAAATCTAATTAGATCAAAATTTTGATCGGGTTAGATAAATGTTCTGATCAGGTCAGATCAGATTCCATCATTTTTTCCGGGGAAGCTCCTCATGGATTCCAAAAGCCATGAATCGATTTCCTGACACAAACTTCATCATGAATCTTGAAATTCCAGTACATTTCCCCGAAATGATTCTCCTGAATATGTTTCTGTCCGACTACCAAAATCCCGAATCAATTTTCCCGAATGACTTGTATGCTATTTTATGATCCCAAAAGAATTGATTTTCGTCTTATCTGTTCCAAAATTCGTCTTTTTGTTCCAAAATTGCCAAACTGAAGTCCTGTTTTTTACGTAACTTTGATAGATTGAAGTTCAACTGAAATGATCAAAAATGTGTTAACCATAATCACAGCTCTCGTTACAAATCACATGATATTATGTAAATAAAACGCCAAATTCCAATTTGATTAATGGTAACGGGTAATCAAGGTTTGAAATTTACACGAAATATGTTTGTAAGAGTGCATATAACGTAGCGTGCCCAGTAATCGACATGCCTGAAAACGTCGCCAGTAATCGACACCTAATTTCAATAGGCGAAAAAACAAATTCATTTCTGTTATTACCACTTTTACTGCAGTAAAAGGACCTGCCGTTTTCCAAATAGGATTGCTATATCACTCAGAATGTCGAAGTTTCCAAAATAGCTTCCATGTTCTGGGAGAAGAAGAAAACGTATAACAGCTTTCCTTAACCCTTTGGAGGTTCTCTAGGTTCCCATGTTCGGGAAACAAGTTGCTTTAATGGGTGTAATAGAGTACCCTGCCCAATTGACCAAATCACAAAAAAGTTGAGCTTTCAAAGAAAAATCATGTTCGAAAATGAAAGTTTTGATAAAGCTGAAATCCTTCATTTCCAACAAAACAAAAAATGAATATAAATTGGAAATTTTTTTTCAAAAATAATAATTCAACATTACAAGTAAAAAACATTAAACAAAAGCACGTTTTGAAAATATTTCAAAAGAATTAATGAGGGAGAAAAGCGTAATAATGATAGTAAAGAAGGTCGTCTGGCAGTTCACAAGTTGAGCAAAATTAAAAACTTGGTGAAAGAAATGCCTTTGACCAAAAAATGAAAATAACAGAAATCTATGTCGCTAAAGTCGTAAAATTTTGTTGGAAATCGGACCCAAATATGACATAAAATTTGGCCAAATTGCGAGCTTTGTCATTGGGTGGAGAGGGGGGGGGGGTAGGTAACTAATGATGAAAACACTTATGCTTTGAAGCATTCTCTTGGCGACATAGATTTTTCTTTTCTTCATTCTTTAACAAATGCATTTTTGCCAACAAGATTTGATTCTGGCTGAATTTGTGAACTGCCAGATGACCTTTTTTCAATCTTATTTTTTAATATTTTTTCTAATTCATTTTTCTTTAAAGAGTGCTTTTGTTCAATGTTTTTGATTCATTTATAAAAAAAAAATTCTGCATATTCAATTTTTTTGTTGGAAATGTCACATTTTGTGCTTTTTGGAAACTTTCATTTTCCGACAATTTTTTTTATTGAAAGCTCAACTTTTTTGTGATTTGACCAATTGGGCAAAGCACCCTATCACACTCATCAAAGCAATTCAATTTGCTAACCATACAACCTAGAGAACCTCTAAAGGGTTAATTGCTGCAAATGACTAAATTTGCTTTTTTCAATTGGAATAACCGAAGTGTACTTATAGCGGAGGCAAATCATGGAAGTTTGCAAATTGCAGTGGTTTCATCTTCCTTGTTCGAAGTTGTTGTTGAAACAGTTGTTCTTGTCCACCATGACTTGATTTGTGAAACTTATCTATCTCTATTTAGGTAATATTTCAATTCTGTGGTATCCGTTACTACAGGACGAACTTGTCCATTTTTTGGAGATCTTATGGACGCCAATCCGTCGGCAAATTCTCTTTCAGGGATCGAATTTTTTGTTCTATGATTCCTCTCTTTTCTTCTCTTGCGTTTTCAGCTTCCGCACGATGCTGTTGATATGATACTGTGCCTTGTCTATTTTACCAGCTACAGTGAAATCGTTGCATTTATCACATTCGTCTTTTCGAGAACGAAACAGTTTCAGATTCAGTTTTAAGAATTCTTCTGAAAAAATAGAATCTGAGTGCTTAAGTACATATTTTCAAAACGATACAAATCTGAAATACTACTCCATAATTAGTTCGAGATATCATTTTGATGAAGATGCCTTGCAGTAGTGCGACTCCATTTTCGGAAGGCTTTTCAGAAAATTCATCAAAGTTTGCCCCCGTTCGGAAACTGGCATATTAATTTTTTCTTTCGGTGGCGTTGAAAATAATTTGGTTTGGTTCAGACTGTAATTACGACCACTTCTTTCTTCTTCCATATTTCGATTTCTATAGCTCTTTCACATTCATGAACATTAATGAATAATGAATGAGCAAACAAACACCTGCATTATATAATTTTCTCTGCTGATTGAATTCGTAAAATGATTGTGATCTTAACTCTTAATAATATTAAAATAGTACAACCTTTCCACAACTTCTGCTGAAAATTCATACTTACTTAAATAATTTTTTTCTCTTGTGTTCTGGAATTGATCTGCATTGAACATTACCTAAAAAATCGATCATATTTTCAAAAATCAGAAACTCTGCAACATTTTACCCGCTTTTATCAAAACATTATCGAGATGTGATAATTTTTCTTAATGAGCTGTCAAATTTGTGAAAGAAAGAGGATGAAATAGTGTGATTTTGTGCCATTATTCATTGCATTCTTCCTTTGCTGGTTCTTGAAAAAAAGGCGAGGAATTTGATGATCCTCCTGTCTTTTTTATGGCGATTCTGATTCAATTTGGAGCTCAGAGATTCTGAAATGTTGCTGCAATTTCGCCAGTTTTATTGATGAGGAGAGTTTCTGTGATTTTTTTTGGAGGAGGGGCAATTCTGCTAAAACTTTACACTTTGGTCACTTTTTTGAAAATTTTTGAAATTTTCATTTTGATACTCAAAAAATAAATTCTCCCTAGAATTCGATGTTTTAAAAGGAGTTGAAAACCTTTTTCATTTTTTAGTGGAGAATTTGGATACGATACAATTGTTTCCTAATGATCTTCTGGTGCATCAGCAAAATCCATTCCACTTGACAAAATTCAAAACTGAAAACTTGTTCAAAACCATTTCATTTTTCTCTGAAATGTACCTAATTCTACACTACCTAATTTGAAAGCTATTCGTATTTAATCACAACACTTTTAATCAGGCTCAACTCCCTTACATCCTGCAAATTTTCAACAATCAACTCCTTCTCCATACACCTTTTTCTCTTTACTCGAAAAAAAAAATATTAAATTTCAAGCATATATTGTCATTATGTCGCTAGAGAGTATTCCAGACTCATACGAGACAATTCAAAATCACTGTTTTGGGACCTCATTTGTATGATTGAGAGATCAAATGACGCAGTTCGTAATAAACGTTTACCCATTTGATGATAAGACCTTGTAACAAAAAAAAAAAAATACTCGGTGAAGTACGAGTGTGATCAGAAGGCTTCCTCTTTCACCCTTCTTTTTTTTTAGGTCAGGAGCATCGTAAAGGGCTTTATAATTACTCTGATAATTGGCAGTCTTCTTTTGTTCTTCGCTAGATTTATTTCAATGTCGAGGATGTCATCGCTTTTGTTTCAAATTACGCTGTCGAGAGAGCAGAGAGTAACTACTCCTTTTCTTTTTGTTATTCTTTTTCTACTCGTATATCGACTTTTGTCACATTTTACGCGTATCAACTCTTAAGGTTATATTTTTCTTCTTTTTGTAGCGATGCATTTTGAAAAAGAGATTGTCTTGCAGTTGCTAATGTTTAGTTGAGTTTTTATTCTTGTATAGTATCTACTCGTATGAGTGCTCGTTCCTATTGAGGTAATTTCGAACTTACTTATACATAATTTTAGGCATTTGTTGCTTGAACTCCTATAGAGCTAGTGGCTATAGGGTTATTAAAAAACTTTAGATTCGTTTAAATTAGGCATTAAGCGTACGAAATGAAATGCCGAGATTGGGTAGAAATATTCAGAACCTTTAAAATTACAATACCTACCTTGCTTCAGTCATCTAATTTGAAAAAAGCTTCTTTCATTTGTGTCATATCTTGTTTCATAACACATCCTTCTCATTTTACCCTATCTATATAGCTTCATTTATACGTACCTAACGCTTCCTGGCGCAGAACCTCCCCTTATATTAGCGTAATTAAAAATGAATTTCAAACAGAAAAATGAGCTAACGTCAACGTCAAGACGAGTTGATGACGAACATATCCACATTCCACAAATATAGGGAATCATTATTATTTTTTTAGACATTTCGTTATTCTATCGTTCACATTTATTATGTACAGATATGCTCGAAAGTTAGTTGCAGGTATTTCCAACAATGAATTATAAATTGTGAATTTGTTAAACGGTATTTTCCCACTACCAAGTTTCAGTCACTTTTGCTTGGGTTGTCATTGAAAGTCACGATTTTCCCAGCCATACCAACTGTGTGATTTTTTCAGTGTTGTGTGAGATTCTCGACTATTGAGGGGGGGGGTCTGTGAAAAGGAATACGTTTTATCTCGGCATAATTTCTTTTGAATCAAATACATAGTATGGTCTCTCGAAATTTGAAGGAGTGAGTCCTGAGCAGCACAAACATTGTGTTCAAACTATAGACACTGGACTTACTGAATAAGAAACCCAACCTTGGGTAGAGGGGAAAGGAGATGGTAGCTGTTAGCTGAGTAACCCCTATTTCTCTTGCTGAATGATATTGGCTGCGCTGCTGTTGCTGTTTCGATCAAACTTAGCTCCTAAATCATAACAAACTGATCATTTTTGAACCACCTAAATGATAACATTTCCACTTAAGGTGCAGATTTATTTTTATTTGAGAATTACTTGAATTTTTTAATAGAATTAATTTATTTTTACTCATCATGTTTGAAAATCGTAACAAAATACAAATCGGACGTTTCAGTTAGATTTGTTTATAGGTATAAATTATTTATTTGTTTAAAAATCAAATTGAAACGTCCGATTTATATTTTATTATGATTTTAAACGTGATATTACATGTAAATAAAATTACTTACAGTTCGTACGATTACCAACGAACCTTAGGCGCAGCCAATTAATATTTCAAACGTGAACAAAATACACGTCAAAACGTTACCTCACCAGCAAAAATTGATAAATAATAATTTAGTAATTTTCATAACAATTTTTAATTAGTAATTTGATTGAAAAAAATATGAAAAAAATAATGATAGATGATAAATATATATTTAAAACATGTAGTTTTACTTCATAACTCCTCCTGAGATGAAAATTTTTCATAACAAGCACAGTGTAAAGCCTGGTACACATGATCCAATATATTTTCCTATCTAGGGTTGAAAAGTACTACTTTTCCAACCTCGCGAGAATCGCTCGGATGTAAAAATAAGTACTTTCCACCCTCGTTCAGGAAAAATTACTTCACTAAACTCGGAGAAAAAGTGATTTTGAACTCGTGTGAGTTGTTCCCCTCACTTCATTCGGGTCACAAACCTCACCCTCGTCCAAAATCACTTTTTCGGCCCTCGTTGTGTAATACACTATTGACAAACTCGGTTTGTCAAATCAAATTGAATTTAATCAAACATATTTGGTTGTGTGGACGCTCTGATGATGTCTTTCTCAAATTTTTAACGTTTTATTGATCGGAGACACCATAGACACCAACTCTGAAAATAATTCTGAAAATATAAATAATTTCCATTTTCAGAATTGGTGTCATCGATCAATAAAACGTTGAAAATTTGAAAAAAAACTTAGATTATCAGAGCGTTTTCATGATCTAATATATTTGACTTTCCATGCAACCAAATATATTTGATTAAATTCAATTTGATTTGACAAATCAAGTTTGTCAAATATATTGGATCATGTGTACCAGGCTTAAAACATGACTACCCGTGTAACGACGACGATGCGGATTTAGATGTGAATGTAGACACATCGAAATCCGTCACAATTAAGGCTCTATATAAAGTGGGTGAGCGCATCGGCCATTTTGTTCCCTGAGTGATAACGGACTAGTAAGTATAGATACAATTTCTCACGTAAAAAATGCAATTTTCTCGATAGTTCGCGAGTCCGGGTGAACTTACGTGTAGTCTCAAATTAAAGACAATAAAATTTCCTATCGATCGATGTTAAATTTTGATCATTTCATGAAAAAATAACGACTTTATGAATACTTCAATTTTACTGATTTCTGCGTACTACGTACGTCGTCTTTAAACTAAAAATACTCGAAATTTTCAGTGGACGCATAGGTATTTTAATACAGCAAAATGTTCGTAATTGTATCCTTTTTAAAATGGTTGTTTACCGAAAGCTCTACATGCAACCGTTCAAAAGTTTTCGAAGTTGAAAGTTGGGAAAACAAGCTGCGGATGGTAAGTACTGAACTTTGAACTAATATTACTCGAAATTTTCAGTGGACACGTAGGTATTTTAATACATCAAAATGTTCGTAATTGTATCCTTTTTAAAATGGTTGTTTACCGAAAGCTCTACCTTCAACCGTTCAAAAGTTTTTGAAGTTCAAAGTTGCGGAAAGTGGCCAAATTGTGTTATCACTGTTATCAGTCACTTAGTTTTGATCAGTATTTTACTTTCCGCAACTTTGATCTTCAAGATCTTTTGAACGATGAGAGGTAGAACTTTCGTTATAAGCTCATTTTAAAGACGATAAAATTACGAACATTTTGCTGTATTAAAATATCCATGTGTCCGTTGAAAATTTTGAGTAAAATTTGTTCAAAGTCAAATACTTACTGCCCGAGTGCCCGCAGCTGATTTTCGCAACTTTCAACTTCGAAAACTTTTGAACGGTTGCATGTAGAGCTTTCGGTAATAGCTCATTTTAAAGAGGATAAAATAACGAACATTTTACTGTAATAAAATACCTATGTGTCCACTGAAAATTTCGAGTATTTTTACTTTAAAGATGACGTACGTAGTATGCAAAAATCAGTAAAATAGAAATATTCATAAAATCGTTATTTTTACGCGAAATGATCAAAATTTAACATCAATCGATATGGAATTTTATTGTCTTTAATTTAAGACTGCATAACAGTTCACCCAAACTCGCGAACAATTTAAAAAATTGCATTTTTTACATAAGAAATTGTATGCATAATTACTGGTTCGTTATCACTTCAGGGAACAAAATGGTGGATGCGCTCACCTGGTTTATATAGAGCCCTATCACAATTAGATGCTGCAGTGTAGATGTAATTGTAGATGTTTTGTAGACCTGTAATTGGATGGAAACGCATCAACAAAACGTCTACATCACAATAACATCTACAATTGGGTACACAAAACATCTACAAGTTTGTAGACGTTTTGTTGTTGCGTTTGTGGATGATCCACAAAACCATCCAATTACAGGTCTACAAAACATCTACAATTACATCTACACTGCAGCATCTAATTGTGACGGATTTCGATGTGTCTACATTTACATCTAAATCCGCATCATCGTCCTTACACAGTATATGCAAATGAAATATTCTTTAAAATTTTATTTGATTATATATTTGATTGAAACGATGTATAATTGTAACACTATACAAATAAAACTATGAAAACATGTTAGAATTATAGACTAACTGAAAAAATTTAATAACAAAAATGATTGAAAAATACAACAAAACATTATATAGTAAGTATATAATAGGTATAGTGTTTCAAGCTTAAGGCTATAACTGTTCAAAATTTACGAACGAATGAGAATAAAGAGATGAAGAGATAACATCACACAATGAATAACATTCAATTTTTCAAAACTTCTGAATTGAGGAAATAATTTTATCTGGCATTTTGATATTTTCCTGTAAAGACAAGAAACTAAACAATTTCCTGAAATAGGTACCAAATATTTTTTTTCCAACAAGCAAAAAATGGAGAAACTTATTAAAACAGTGGAACATTTTTCTTTTAAAATAAAAATGAAATAGGTATGAACAAAAAAACCAAAAATATAGAATGCATATATATAGTAGACTAATACCTATAAGTAATTGAATAAAAATAAAAGTACTCATGAAAAGTTTTAAAAAATTGTTTAGGTATTTGAGTGGCAATTAGAGCGTTTTTAAAATAAGCAAAATAGAATTGTTTTTTAATTCAAAAAAAAAAAAAATGTGAAAATATACTTAGGTAGGTAAATACAGCACACATTTTCAAAAATAAGAATTGAAAAAAATGAAAAAAAAAATTTTCAAAATAAACTTCACAAAAGAGACAGATAAAAATAGAAACTGAAAAACAGAAATGACTTAAAAATTTTCAAATTGTAGAAAAATGAAAAAAATATAAATATCTCGCGATATTATACAGACTGAACTCCTTCGGCACCTAGATCATCGGATGTTGGCTCTGATCAATTATTAGCTGCAAGCTCTTGTTCTGCATCTTGCTGCTGCAGAATTATTTCTCTTATTTCGAGTGCTTTGGTGTACACTTCGGGTTTTCGTCTTTTAACCGAATCCGCAAATTTGCAGAATTTTTCACTGATTGTTTTTCGTACTTCGTTTGTATTGGCAAAGACAAAAGTTTTTGTAATTGTATCTGGAACATATCAATGAAACAACATTAATACAACATAATATTCCATAATTATGAAGCAAGGGTCGAGATGTTTAAATTTAAATCATGCCGAAATCTCATCTGTGTGAAACCGCGCGCCAATTTTGCATCGACAGTGTAAGAAGTGCAATTTTTCAAAAAATAATTCAAATTCTGTCAAAATTTAAAAGGAAACCTGGTAAAAAAATTCAACAAAACGTAATTTCATGTACTAAGTATACCCTTCAGAAAATGTAAAAATTGAGTAAAAATAAAAAATTTTGAAAATTTTTCAGTGGTAAAATATCTCAAAAAATGCAAAACTTTTCATTTCTTAGGTTCTTGATGGTGTTTTTGCAATAAGTGCCAAACTTGTAATTTTTTTCACGAAAATGAAAAAAAATGTCACTCCTATATTTTTTGATATGTTATTCTATATATATACTTATAATAAAATAATACTAAAATTTCATAACTTGAACCAAGTAATTAAAAATACAACGCATTCGAAACTGACAAACTTCGATTGTAATAGAGTATGTAAGCTTTTTTAAAAAATTGTTTCTTCATCAACTTAACAAAAACCTACCTCTAAATAAGGTAGGTATCGAATTAACAGATTTTATTTTGTTTTGAGCACTGGATAATGATTATTTTTAGAAGCGAACTCTTTGTGGGTAGTTCTATCAATTTTACACAATTTTGCAGTATGTTTCCTCGCCAAAAAAAAAAAATTTTTTGAGAATTTTTTTTGGTTGGAATGGTTAATATATACACTTGAGACTTCATTGATAGTGTTGTGCCCAATTCATATCTCTCAGGGGAGGGGGGAGAGCCATTTGAAAATGTGGGACTTTTCTGCAAATTTCGAATCAAAACTGGTCTTTTTTGAGAGAACTGATCACCTACAAAATTAAGAAATGTGTTTCAGTAATTCAAATAATTTTTAAATTGAGAATATACCACGAATTTTAAGGATTTCTAGGTGAAAATTTCTCCGGCTTGGTCAAAAAAGTATAAATTCCATGACGAAGGAAAAAACGTCATTCCCCATGACGGTGGATAAAACTTCATTAAGTAGGGATAATATAAATGTAAAATTGTTTAAATTCGTGTTTTTTAGTGTAAGTAGTATCAGTACTCACCGCACATAATAATTTTTCAACATTTCTCAGTTTTTCTCTGTTTGTGTATGGCGAAGCTGACAAACCATGACGAAAGAATCGGCAAAAGATAAATAACCATATTTTCATGGAATCACGTTTTTATATTGGATAGCGGTGTTCGGATTCAGTATTTTATCAGGGAACAAGATTTGGTTAATTGCCTAAACAGTTTTGCCATTTTCAAACACCAAAATTTGTAAATAGTGAGCCGTTGGGAATGCATTGAAAATTAACCACGCCGAGGGAACAAAAACTCGAAGACAGAGGTGTGAGGTCACTCCACAGCATATAGGTGTCACTGAAGTGAATTGTGTTCATACTGTAATTTTCGTGTGGTTTTCAGAAATAAAAAAACGAATGTCAAAATTGCAGAACATCACGACTCTTTGCTAACCAGCGATGTAACTATTTAAAAATGAGATGTGAGACAGCCATGACGATGGAACTTTTGATCATATAAGGGGGTCTGTGGCCCGGGGGGAGGGGGTTAAATTCATTGTAGTGCCTGAAAATGTTAGATGGGGACAACTTTTATTGACAAAACCATTCACCATTACTTTTCATGTGCATACTGTAAGTGAAATTTCACACGGACACAAAAAGTGTAAAATTGGTAGAACTACCCATCTATATTTTCTTCCAACATCATTGTACTTATTGAAATTTAGAAGGATGCAAACAGTAACAGTACTATTCGACATAAAATTATGCAAAAAAATCAAAAATACACACGTTTATTCAACATTATTTTGTTTTAACAAATAACATATTATATCGTAACATTTTTTTACTTTTTTTGGCACCGAAAACCGAAACGTAACTAAAACTAAATTAACATGGAGAAAAATTTATGTAGTATAAAGTGCTATAGTTGTAGCAAATCACCTTCATTTGTGGCATCATAGCTGAAAGAACTATACTTGTAGTTCCTGAAGTACTATACTTGTAGTACTTCCAAATCATTTATAGTATAATTTACTCTAATTATATCATTTTTTACTACAAGTATAGTACTTTCAATCGCTACACTTATAGTAAGTTTGACTATAGTGTCACAAATGAAGGTAAATTGCCACAATCTGTGGTGCTTTGTACTACTTATTTTTCTCAGTGAAAGCGCAATTGGCATTAGATTAGAATGCACATTTTTCTTAGTCTACTCTACATATTTTCATCTTCATTTTGGGGGAACAGTTCCGCCAGTACTCCATCCGCAGCTGCAAACAATGTTTGCAGGAAGGGGGTCTATACACACCCAGCAGGATAGCATCAGACTGAAAAAAAACCACACGAATTAGCTTCACAAAATAATTGAAAATTTACGATTTACTTTTCTTACCTCTGATCTGATCTTTCTCTCATAAAACCTGATTGTATTGACAAGGGAATCGATGGTGTGAAATTGGGGATTGTTCTGCGGAATATCCATTTGCCGTACAAGATCAGATGCAGACAAACTGAACATACAAATAGATTATTCTATGTACTTGTGATTAATATCTGAATGTTCCAAGCATTCCACTTTTGGTAGAACCGTCTTCTATCTTCTACATATGAGATATAAAATCTCAAAAAAAGTTTCCGAATGGATTTTCTGCTCATCCAAGCAAGTCAATATACTTATACTTAGCTTCTTTAGTTTTTTCAATGAGATAGGATACTTTAGAAGATGGCTTATTCAACTTTTCACTGACATTTCTTGAATCAATTAATGATCAGGGTTGATTGCCATGCAATGCAGATAAGCAATGCTCACAATCCATAAATTTCTCTAATTTATGGAGCACATAATTATCTGAAAAAAGCAGTACACCCATCATACTTTTCATGCTCATTCGAACAATTGAAACAGTACTAGGCCTAATCCACAAAAACGTTTTTGAAATATTCATAGAAAACTGCCACATTCATCCACCCACTTTCTGTCCCTCTGATACACCATCCATCAGGTAAAGTGTGTTTTATAACTGCTGGTAGCCTTTCATAAGCATAAATCACAAGAGACAGAGCGAATTCACCTGCAGCATTGGCGCAAATCGATATGGGTAAATTTTCCTTATCAGTATTCGAACTTATTTGGTACACTGAGAAAAATGTATAGTGTAAATTACAATAAATTTATAGTAAATGTGCTCCAGTTTTGGACTTATAGTCGAAATTACTATAACTGCAGTAAATGAAATACTATAATTATAATAAAAAATACTATAATATAGTAAATATTACCATACATATAGTATTTCATTTACTATAGTTATAGTAATTTCGACTATAATGCCAAGACTGGAGCACATTTACTACAAATTATGATAATTTATACTAAAAAAAATTTTCTCAGTGTAGGAACGTTCTCCTCTTTCAGCCAGTACCACCTTTCCATCATTATTCAGAAAAAACGCTGATTCGTCTGCATTACATACTCGATCAGGATGAGATAATACTTCGATGTTTTTCTCCAGCAGATTTTCTACTTTAAGAAACCAATTTTGAATCTTCGTTTCTGTCACCGCAGAACGAGCCACACTCAAATACTCCGCATGTTTTTTAGAAATATCCGGATGTCTCTTCATAAAAGATCTAAACCATTTTTCACCGTGTACTCCATTCACGAATGGTAGCTCATCTTTTTGGTAGTCATCGCACTGATTGATTAGCTGAGCCACACTGTGAACTAAAGTAGCTTTTGTCAAAGGGAACCCTTGTCGTGATTGATTTAAAACCCTCTCTGCAATCCGCTTTTCCTTTTCTACACCCGTGAAAATATACACAGGCATAGTTTAATTAATTAAGTAGCTCAGCTGTTGCTGATTATTAAAAATATTTGTATAGTGAACTCACCTAGCACCGGATCTGGCCCATTTTTTCCTTTAGCCTCCAGTTGAATTCCAGTCAATTTGCATGAAAGTGTTCCGCGAGGTATGTTGTAAAGTTTTGCAGCCTGTCCAACCTTCAGGACTCCGGATCTTACTTCGGAAATACATTTGCTTAGTTTATTCGGTAAATAATTAGCTTTTTTGGGAGCCTGTAATGATAAAAAATACGATGGTTGCAAACTGGGTACCCAAATTTTGATTCACTAAACCAGTTCGCAACCGGTGGTTGCAAACTGGAAAATCACGTTTTCTAGTAAGGTTTGCAACGTGATTAATTAAAAGCACAATATCAATAAAATAATTGATACCAAGCAGTTTAAACAGTAGCTCAAACAATCTACTTACCATCATAAAAAAATGTGCATCAATTTCTATAATTTTCTGGGAGTTAGAAAACCACTCTTATCACTATTTCTTTTAAGAAAACACCACAGATGTACAAATGCCTGGAAGGCACAACTTCAGTGACAAATATCAAATAAGAGAATCACAGATAAATTATGTAGGAATGGTTCATTGTGTAGAGAATCTCAAACTGTAGCATTAAAAAAAAGTGAATTCCAGTCGGAAAGTCTTATTTTTTAACTGTGAAGTGACTTTGGTTGCAAACTGGATGGTGGTTGCAAACAGTAGCTCACCCTACATAACACAATAATTTATAATGAATGAAGAATTCATAGAAGAATGAATAAAACTTACCCTGCCATGAATTGAACTTTTAATTTTTATACTTACTTGTACCATTGAATACAAAATTTAGCTGATACATTGCCTCTTTAGGTATGTGGATTATAATTTAAAGCACTTACCTTTCAAAAATAATTGATAAAATCCTATTTTTTTCAAAAACAAAATTTATCACTTTTACATTTTATTTTTTCATGGTTTTGTTTTTTTTTCAAAACTTGCATCATCATACTCTGAAAAATTCTCCAGACACTCCTCTATCAGAAGAAAAAAAAGTAGGATCCTACCTTCATTGTTGTGTTTTCTGTGACAACATTCAGCCGAAAAAACGTGAGGTGTCCATTTTTACCTCAGTGACTTTCACCCCAGTTGACGGTAAATACAAATTTAGTCATTTTCATAATAATTTTTAATTAGTAATTTGATTTAGAAAAATATGAAAAAAAAGTAATACCTAATAATAAAAAATGATAAATTGATGAATAATAATTAAGTAATTTTCGTAACAATTTTTGATTAGTAATTTTGATTGAACAAAAAATGAAAAAAAAAAAGAAATGATAAATTTAGTATTACTTCATAACTTCTCCTGAGATGAAAATTTTTCATAACAAAGTACCTATAGTGTAAAACATGACAAAATATTGAAACAATCAATGTAATACTTGATAAAGTATGTTATATACGAATTAATAATTAACCCATTGTTAATACACTATATATTTACATCATTCCAATATTTTACAATATTGATAAATACGCCTAACATAAGGGCGTCGATAATACGTCGATAACAATGTTACCAACTGTTGCTGGAAGGGAACTAATAACTAACTAAATAATAAGATACCACAAAGTACTAAAATTTCATAACTTGAACCAAGTAATTAAAAATACATATAATGCATTAGAAACTGACAAACCGAGCAAACAAGATTAGGTGCAGACAAACCGAAACATAAAAATAGATTATTCTATATGTACTTGTAATTATATCTGAATGTTCCAAGCATTCTACTTTCGGTAGAACCATCTCCTATCTTCTATGTGATATAAAATCTCTAAAACCGTTTCCGAATGGATTTTCTGCTCATCCTAGCAAGTCAATAACTATAGCTTCTTCAGTTTTTTCAATGAGATAGGATAATTTGGAAGATGGCTTATTCAACTTTTTACTGACATTTCTCGAATCAATTAACAATCAGGGTTGATTGACACGCAATGCAGATGACCAATGCTCGTAATCCATAAATTTCTATAATTTTAGGAGCACATAATTATCTGAAAAACGCAGTACCTATCATACTTTTCATGCTCATTCAACAATTGAAACAGTACTACGTAACACAATAATACATAATATAATGAATGAAGAATTCATAGAAGAATTAATAAAACTTACCCTGCCACAAATTGAACTTTTATACTTAAACTGTGAACAATTGGTGATTATGTTGTTTTTTGAGGTTTGGAAATCATCTGAGAATTTGAATCATAATTATCACCTTATCACTCCTCAAATTTGACTATAGCGCACTCAAACATCACACAGCTGGAGAAACTGGCATTACTCATGGAATTTGGGCAATATGCCCGTCAGTTGGATGTCTTGTTCAGCTGGTCCAGTGTCTATGTAGTGTATAGTCCAAACCCAAAACAACGCGATGAAAATTTGACCTTTTTCCTTCTCCTATTTATTGGATTCAATAATTTTAAAAATATGGATAGAAAATCTTTTTTTTTTTTAAATTGATCAATTGACTCAAAGTGAGATACTTTTACCTGTAAAATGTCATTGTGCCTGTCTACTCCCTTCTCCCAATTTTCTGAGAAAATATCAATGAAAATGATTTCATATCGTTGAAATGAGGAGCCAGTACAAACAAATATTGAATTATAAATAAAATACATAATATTACTAGAATAGTTGATTTTTTTTCTACGAACAAGTTTCTAAAAACTTGAAAAAAATCGACTTTTACGATTTGTTTTTATTGAGAATGAAAATGAAGCTGAAAAAAGTCTAAAAGTAATAGTGATGAGTTTAAAAATCTCCATAAAAGTTGGAAGTTACTCTAACCACCACACAATGAGACAAAAAATCAAAATCATCATTCAAAAACACATCAACTGCAAAATTTAAGGTGAAAAATTCTATTTTTTAAACTTCAGCCAAAGGTTTTTAAAATTGGATCTACGCAATTTAATAAAAAAGTAGTCATTTTGAATCTTTCGAGGTACATATCTTTGGGAATGTTCAGTTTTCGAAAATCGAATAAAAGGGCTCTAATGAAATTCAGTTACTTCAAATCTCTCCTGTGATCCATAAATCCAGTTCAAATCCGTAATTATTTCTTTCTAATCAGTTGTGACTAATTTTTCAATAAATAATGAAAAAAATTGTAGCTCTAAAAACATCAGTTGCTTGAAATCGTCTGGAATGGGTTCAACAGGTCAATAGTTGTGTTTGAACTAAATTTCAGATTTGAATGGTAAAAACTCGAATTTTGAATTTTTCATCGGCCATTTGAATTTTGAAACCCAATTTTGAGGCGAAATAAGATAGGCAACATGGGTATCGTTTTCATATGAATCGAACCTGCTGAACACGAATATGAAGTTAGATTGGCGGTTAGACTCTCCTAAGGGCCACAATGGCCACACTGGGGGAGAAAAGTTACCCAAAAATTGAGTTTTTTGTGAAAAATTCAATTTTTGGGCAACCCACCTCCTCAAATGTGGCCTTTAGCAGAGTTCAACTGTATTGCTACAAGAGACAGTCTCGTTCGTATCACCAGTATTGAGTTTTTCATTTCCACAGGATCAGGATATCGCACTCGGAAGACATTTTATGCAGGGAAGGGTACCTCATCACTTCTCTCTGTGTATGTACAGGGTGAAAATTCGAGGTCAGACGTGTTGTGGCATCGGTAAATAAATACGAAATGCTCCTTCGGCTTCATGAAATCGTTCATCCTTCAGTTTAAAAAGCGAATTGTGTATGTCGTGCTAAGTGTTTATTATTTATATACGAGCCAATCGATCCGGTCGGGTTTCTTCCCGTTATTTTTCATATGATTTTTTTTCTTTTTTTTTTTTTGTCGTTCAATACAACATACCAAAACACACGTTTTATATTGTACCTATTATAGATGAATCCTCGTTCATGATAAGTTAACGTGAGCCACCAAATGTTATTTACATAACACGATACGGAAACCGAAATAGAAAAGTATAAGGCGGTTATGTCGTCTTTACTTTTTATTAACAAATGGTTCAAGAAGAAGTGACCGATACAGCAGTATGCCGTGTTATGCGAGGATACAGCAATCGGACGCAACCTTACAATAAATTACACGCACAGGTAATGAAATTTTCAACGCTTGCCGAGTAATTGGCTTTCATTCGATTGTGAAATTTTTATCAAGCTCGCCTCTCAAACTGGCGCTGAAATTTTTCAAAATATATTCGTACTTTTCGCTTACACATTGCTGAAAAAAAAAACTGAGCACGCAGAATAGCTGCGTTTGCATTATACAGGTCCCTTACTTGCCGAAATGATCTAGGCATCTGTACAGTGGTGGACTGGCCTATGATATTGATTGGCCCAACAACGGGCCCATGTTAAAACCCAAAAATATAGTATTTTCACTCTCTCCAAATAATTGAATTTTTGCAAGATTTTGCCCTCGACTCGCTTGGGCCAGTTTTCTTATCTTTTATTTTATAAATGAAATTTCAAATTACCCAATATTTAAATTCTAAAATTGTGGACATAGAAAAAAAAATACAATTGTTTATCTCTGAAAATACGAAATTCTGAAAACTTTTGCCTTTGCTCCGTTTGGGCCCCTGTTTGAAAAAAAAAATTGAATTAAAAAAATAGCTTTTGCCCTCGCTCAGTGCTTGTACTCGGTCACTTTTTAAGTAACTAAGTTACTCAAGTTATTTTTTAAACAATTTCAAAAATTCAATTTTTCCATACATCTTGAAGAGCAAAAAAAAAATAATGATATCAGTCGTTTCTTGCCAAAAGGTGTCACTTTTTCGCAAAAAAATTCAAGAAGTGTCCCTTCTCCTTGCTAAAAATTAGGTATATAAAAACGCACTTTTTTGCCTAAAAAAATGCCAATGACTAAAAAATTTCACCCATTTTGAACGAAGATTGCGAAAAAGCAGCTACAATTTTTTTGACCAATAATTGCCAAAAATTTGTGCTTTTCCCTAAAAACAATCAGTCTTACTTTTTGCTAAAAATTGTCAAAATTCTAGATTTTTTGAGGTTTTATTTTTTTCCAAAAATCTTTTGAATTGCTGAAAATTTGAGCTTTTTTACAGTAGGAAATGCCTCGATTTTTTAACGTAAAATTGCCATAAGTTGCACAGTGAAAAATCTTACTATTACGACAAAAAATTGCGAAAAAAATGTATTTATTTTTTATTCTTGAAAATTGCTGATTCTTACTAAGGTAAAATTATCAATTTTTTTTGCTTCAAAATTATCTGAAAGGTTGGCTTATTTATTTGCCTGGAATTGCCAAAGTATCAATATCTTTTTGCCAATAATTCCCACAAAGTTCTTCTTTTTACTGAAAGTGTCAAAATCCTCCCTTTTATTAAAATCCTAACTTTTTTAACAAAAATTCTAGAACTAGTCGTTTTTCAAGAAATTTTGAATTTTTATTTCTTTCAAAAAGATTGTCCAAATGTCTCGCTTTTTTGCCATAAATTGTCCAAAAACCATTCCTCGTTTTGCTAGAAGTGTCAAAATCCTTCTTTTTGCCAAAAATTATGAAAAAATTCTCACTTTTCAGCAAAATTTTTAAAACTAGTCGTTTATTTTTTTAGTTTTTAATTTTTACTTCTTTTAAAAAGATTGTCCAAATGTCCTGCTTTTTTACCACAAACTGTCAAATAAAAATTCCATTTATTAAAATTTTCAGTTTCGTTTTTTTTTGTTTTTTTTTTCACAAGAATTGCCTTTTTTGTCAAAAATCTTTAATTTACTGCCAAAAGATAAGTCTCGATTTTTCATCAAAAAGTTTTGAAATACTCGTAGTTCAATTTTTCAAAATTAAATATTTGTACATTTCAATTCGTAATGTTCTGTTTTTTTGTGATTTTTTTCTGTATTAAAATGTTTTTCTCGCATTTTGTTAATTTTTTTGGCTATTCTCAATTATTTTTTGGTTATTTTTTCGAGATTTTTCGGTTGCATATTTCAGGAGGGAGGGGTTAAGTAAGTAGAGCCCTGCCCTTGCTTCACTCCAGTCTGTTTACTTTTCATTTTCAAAATTAAAATTCTTGAATACTCATCATTCAAATTTTGAGATTTCTTATCGACAGAAATTTGTACAAATTTTTTCAAACATTGTTTTGACCTCTCGAAATCCGAATTTTTGAAAGCTTCTGTCCTTGCTTATTTTTTCGAGATGTTTCGGTTACAAAATTATTTTTTTATGGGAGAATTAAGTAGAGCCCTGCCCTCGCTTCACTCTGGTCTGATTTACTTTTCATTTTCAAAATAAAAATGTTCAAAACACTCATCATTCAAATTCTGTTATTTTGGATCAAAAGAAATGGACAGATTTTTTCAAACATTGTTCTGACCTCTCAAAACTCGAATTTTTGAAAGCTTTTGGCCTTGCTTCACTCGGCCCATAATTCTAAGGTACTTCTAAACTAGAAAAAAATCCCAGTTTTAAACTTTCGTAAATTCAAAAATTGTAATTTTTATTTAATGTGAGTATAGGGTTGTATCAATAGGCAAAATTGTCATTCCATCTTTCATTTGTATTTCATCTTGAAAATTCGTCATTTTATTCGCCAAAATTAGTATTTTTTTCTCATACCATTCGGCAAATTTTCAGTTAACACCCCCCCCCCCCCCAAAAAAAAAATTGATCCCGTTTTTCTCGTGTTATCTTATTTTTGCAAAAGTGAATAAAAAATTGAAAAAAAAATTGTACAACTCACATCCAACTTTCACTCATTTGAACCTGAGAACGAAACAGTAAGAGTAAGATTCTGTAGGGGAATGGGAGGGATGAAATTTTAAAGGCCCCATTCGGTGCATCCACCAAGAC
Organism: Planococcus citri; assembly: GCF_950023065.1. Lineage (NCBI taxonomy): Eukaryota > Metazoa > Arthropoda > Insecta > Hemiptera > Pseudococcidae > Planococcus > Planococcus citri. The sequence goes on from NC_088681.1 coordinate 17,469,509, forward strand.
CCAGTCCACCCCTCCGCCTGTGCCCACGGTATCTACTTTCAAACGTGCAGATTTCCAGCCCAAAATAAACATTAAACAACAGGGTAATTATTACTCACCCACCTTTACCTACCGACTGATACAGCGTCAAGTATTCGATTTCTTTGAACAAGTTCAACTTTTTAACGACCTACTTACATGCAAACGAGCTTTACCCTTTTATAGTAGGTACATAACTGGGTAGTAGTCTTTGATATAAAAAGCTACCAGCAGTCAATTCTTCCGACATCCTGCTTTAAAATTACACCGAGTAGTACTTGTTTTGTGCCGCAGTGAACTAGATATAAATCAAAAGCCAAATTATCGCGTAAGGTTTAGTAAACCACCGCCGCTGCACTGTCTTCGACTCTGGCTCAATATAGGCAGTTTTTTTTCGAACATGTTTCGCCTCTCAGTTGACACTGCAACTGCCGCCTTTATGCTCATAGTTCGTTAAATGCCACTGCAATGCACTTTTTTTTGTACGAATATTGTGTTATGTTTGTTTAGGTATGTAATTAGTAGGTAATTATAGGTATCTCTTTTACACGACATGTTTCTTTTCACAACACACTTTATACTATGAATTTTACGATGCATCGCACGTATCTTTTCACTGCTTACTGTATCGTAGGTATCGTTAGGTTAGGTATATTGTTCTATGATTTCTCAAACTGTCATTTTTATACATAAATTATTTTGTACTTGGATAATTTCGAAAAAGTTCTACAATAGGTAGAATTTGACCATGAATTCGCAGCATTTTGGCTACCCCTCGTCCCATGTGCTCAGATTATTAAAATGTAGATATGGAAGTAAGTAATTCTAATGTATGTAGAAATGTGTGAATAGGCTACAAAATGGGAATGAGTAATGATCTCAGAAACAGTCCGAAAAGATTGTAAATTAGTAGTAGGTGGGGCACTTTTGGGCCCCCAAGAGTGGGAATTCCCAAAGTGGTCCGCTCGTTGATGTATTTATTATTTTTTTTTTAAAAACACATATTTTTTTTATTTATACTTAAAATCTTGGAAAAACATGGAACAATCCAATTCGAAAACGTTGATCTAAAAATAATAAAAAAAAACAAAAATGATAAAAATAGTGGAAAAAAATAAACATTGGAACAACCCATTTTCTAAATCAAACACGTTGATTAAAAAAAAAAAAAAAAAGAGGCATGAAACTCGTATTATCAATACACAGTCTGTGCTGTGTTTGTCTGCGTTTAAGTAAATCGAGGGTGTCACGTAAAAATAGAAAGGAGGACGCTTGAGGGGTATTTACGAAGTCTCTGTAAGAAGAAGAACTAATCAACGATGACAATTATTAGTACCAATAAGTAAAATAAAATGATAAATTTTTAAATAAAATTATTTACCTTTCAGGTGGAAGTGCCTTGAATTGAGCTATATGTTTACGCTTCTGTAGTAATTTACGAAAGATTTTCGCTTTTGTATTCAAATTATTCTACTTGATTGTCTTGTAACAGAGTTTCCAATTCAAGATGATCGATTCGAAAAGATACGAAAAAAGAGGGATTTTTCGTCAAGAAATTTACGTTGTATTTAATTTACATACAAACATTATGACGCGCTTTCTACTGCCAAGGAACTCTCATAGAGTCGATTTATCGCCGCAATCTTCGTTTTAAAAATATTCGAGTTGAGAGTTATTCGTCTTATTTCTCTTTTTGAAAGTATAATTACGTAAACAAACATGACGAGTTAAAATTCCTCGAAATAGAACACGAATTCGTTCATTACAAGTAGGATGTTGAAGATCGTTAAATTAATTTGAGTAGGCTGTAATTCTAGAAAATTTAAAAATTCATAATATAAGAATAAATTTTCAACTTAGAGACAGGAAAACCTAGAACTAGGTTATACATGTAATATTTTAATTTCTTGTGAATTTTCATTGAGGGAAGGGGAGGTTTTTCAGCAGGTACGTTTTTTTTTTTTTCAATTAGCAGAATTATTTTAAATTCTTACGATTATGTGGGCAGCTGTAATAATCTGGCAATCAGGTAGGTATAAACACTCTAAATAAAAAAATAAAAAAAAATAAAAAGTAGAAAAATAAGAGATGTTTAATCCAAATTTAGGATGAGGCTTATTGCTCACTATAAAAGGGGATTTATGGGTCTGATTCAGTGTTGCAGTTTTGGCATATTTATGCTAAATTTAGCATAAATAAAGTTCATTTAGCATTGAGATTTTCCATGATTTTCAAATCTAGCATCTAGCATAGTGGTTAGCATAATTCCTTTTCATCAATTTTTATCCTAAATGACGTAAAAGTTGGCAAAAAATAGCAAAAAATTGCACAATAACAGCTGATTTTTTAAGCATAGACTGGTACGGATTGAAAAATTTTTTAACATAATGAATCTAGCATAATTATTTTTGCTTTCTGGCATAATTTAGCATAAATTTTCCTTCAATCTAGCATTGAACAAAAATATCATCTAGCAACACTGGCCTGATTCACCAGCAAGATAATGTCTAATTCATATTAAGCTTATGAAAAAACTACTTAGAACAACCCATGTAAACAAAAAATCGAACGTTTCTTTCCAGTTTTCAACAAGAAATGCTACTTAATTGTACTGAAAGTTCTAATTAAAATACCAATCACCTTTCATTACTTTTGATGCAGCTCGGAATGGTTGTTCTTACTTCTGTGGCATCAATTATTAGGTACTCTTATACTTATTTGGGAATTTTTGAAACGCCTTGTGTAAATTTTTCCAAAATTGATTCTTGAGTTGGCCAGCACACAAAATTTTTCAGTACATGTTTCATGTATGTAGATGTACCTACCTAGCTAGCACTAAAATCATGATATAGAAATATCGAGAAGCTGTCTTTCTATCAATACCGAAGATGGCACCTTTAAAATAAATGCGACATTGTTAACAAAGACTACGAAAAAACATTAATGCCGATGCAATCACATCTGAAACATAACAAATGACCATAAATACTTACCTGCACTCCTGCAGCCTCAAAGGACAACCCTAGTTTTGGGAACACAATTTATGTAAGGACACGTTCAGTTATAGGATGACAATATCGATGCTCAGGTGCAACATTCCATCAGTAGATGCAAAAATACTCCGCTGCTTAACAAATGCTATCTAATAATCAAATTTATTTATTTCTAGTTGAAGATGTTAGTTTGGTGTTATCTGTGAAAAAGAAAGTGACATAGGTAGGCGGTTTGTTGAAAAATAAAAATTACTTACTCAATAGTGCACAAAATAAAAATGAAAATAGCTCAAACTTTAATACAGTAAAAATTGAGGTGGGGGCAGAGGCACCTGAGGGGTGTGGATGAGGATAGCATAAAATTTGACTTCATATTCGTGTTCGGGGTGTTTGATTCATATGAGAACGACACCAATATTATTATATAGCTCAATTTTTAGTATAATAGTAAAAATTGAGGTGGGGGCAGAGGTACTGGAGGGGTGTGGTTGAGGGTAGCATTAAATTGGACGTCATATTCGTGTTCGGGGGGTTCGATTCATATGGAAACGACACCTCGTTTACCAAAAACAATCATTTACACCAGAATTCATTTTTACCCCCTCTGTTAGTTTTTTCAATTTTTAACCACGACCCACCAAAAAATTTTTTTTGAAAAAATATATGTTTTTTGGGGGTCGAAAACACATTTAAAAATCCTGTTCCCATTTTTGTGCAGAATCATGATCATTGCTAAATCGGGCAAACAAAGCTAAAAAACGTCATTTTGGGGGGCAAATATGGGGGGAGGGGGGTGAAAATTTTTGTGGGGATACCTCCTATGGATGTTTACAACTTATCAGAAAATTGAAGAAATCGGTTCACATGGGGCTGAGAAAAAAATTTCTATTGAAATTTCCTTTAGGGGGGGGTTCTCAAAAACGGGGGGGGTCTGGGGGTCTGAAACTTTCGTGACGGAAGGTGCTCAAGGGTACCCACCTTCCATGCAAATATCAACCCAGAAGCTCTCGGGGGCAAATTCACCATACTTATCCACCTATACTTAGCCTTTGTTCAAAATGCAGTCTATATAATGATGCAAAACCACTTTGAATAATTGTTAAAACATATTGATTTCAAATGATAAATTTCAATTTTGAGGTGAGCCTTTTTTATTTTCAATTAATTTTCATCCTGGACAATGCTGGTATGTCGCTCTTCCGCATGTTTTAAAAGTACTGTGGATCCACCGGCACATCAACAGTACCAGTTGAATTATTGCAGATTAGCTATGAGATGATACGAAATATTCGATTTCACCAAATTGAAATTTTGTAAGCATTCAGATTCTGTGTTTTGAGGATTCAATTCAATTTGGTATTCAAAATTCACATTTAATTGCACATCTTTGGAACTGGAGGAAACAGTCGCTTCCCCGCAGAGATGATAACATTTTGTTAGATTTTTTGGAAAGATGAAAACCAAAATATTACTTACTTTAGGCGATAGTAGCAGTTTTATCTTAGATCCAAATTCTACTTTGGCCGGTATTTTCATTTGGTGTCAGCTATTGATTTTTGTGACCATTTACATTCTGAAATATTGGCAATTTCAACATATAATTCTACTCGAGCGCGCTGCAAATTTTGATAAATTTATTATTTTAGTGTGAGGTTGTAATATAATCTCCGTGTTATTATCTAAATAAATAGCTTCTAAGTGCATAATTTCAACTATGAAATCTGTGGAAACATGTGATGAATATTTTTGGCTGAAACTTTCTGTAGAAAATCCAACTTCATCTTCATTCTTCATCCATTGTTTTCGCGAATATCACTTGTTTGGAAATTGTCGGCTTCTTCAGTTGATAATTTTACACCTGCAGTACGCATTTTTGAAGCTAGTGCTTCAAATTTCCAAATGTACTCCTCCGTATTTCCATTCTCAGAAAATTTTAAGAAATAAAAATCACGTCTCGCAGCATCCTTTCTAATACATATCACTAACTATTTGATAATATTGTCTTAAATTTGTGACCATTTCAAAAGTGGTTACACATTCTTTTACTCTAGATAGTACTTTGGGAGTAAACCTTTGTTTTTGTTTTAAATGTTATATTATTCAATATTTGCTGAACAATCACTTTTATGGGGGGGGGGGGGGGTATAAGCAACTAGACATCAACTTAACATATTGATAATACAAAATGTGATGATAAATACAGATAAATGCGAGGAGAAACCCCGAGGGGAGAACCTTATAAATTCAACAATATAAACAACATATTTATGTGAACATTGAAAACATCAGGGGAAAAAAATAATAAAATGAATAGGTTATAATTTATACAACAGTTATAGCTTGTGTAGAATAAAGAGAATAAAAACAAATGATCAAGATAGAATGATGAGTTTGATATCTCAGTAACAGGGCCAGTATGATGAGTAGCAGTTTATTAGTGTCATGACGTATGTAGATAATAAGTCGAATTTTATAATTGGTTTATTTGAGATGTTGGGCCTCTTTGTTGAGAGCTTTCAGCTTTCCACATTTTCTTTACAGTTTAGGGAAGGTACATATTTCAGGTGGTTTTCATCCAAAACATTAATTGGAAGGTATGGGTAATCTGCAGCACGAAGGGGGCAGGTTTTTTCAGTTCACCGCATTCGCAATGTGGATGCGTTGATTGGCCAAACTTATGGAGGAGATAACAAAACGTTCCATGGCCACTAAGGGTCTGTCCCAGGTAGAAGTCGATTTCCGAAAGTGGGACAGTTTTGGTTAGATTTGAAATTAGGTGATGAGTCCACTGACTGCATTCAACCTTATTCCAGATATTTTGCCAGGAGTTCTGCGTACAAGTATTAAGAGAAGAACGTAACGTAGAGCCTTTAGGAAAATGGCAGAAATTATGCACAGGCAAGCCATTTTTGAGTAACCAAAATACACTGCGATCAGCTATGTGTAAATGCAGAGGTGGTATACCTGCTATAACTCCAGCGGCTTCAACGCTGCTGGTTCGATAGAGTCTTGCAATGTTAATGACCATTTTTCTGCGTATTTTTTGCAAAGTCAGCTGGTTATTGTGTAAATAAAGATTGTGATAGAACAGGGATGAACAGTATTTGAGTGTGGCAGTCTACAATAATAAGTACTCATCGCCTTATTGTTTGACGCTCGGAAAATTTTAAATGGAGCAGTTTTTTGATCTGCCTTACTAGCTGCCTGGTATGACTTTTCATCGTCAGATTCTTCTATTATATCTTCAATATTAATTTCGGTACTGTGAACTTGATTTTGATTGCATATTACATATGTCTTTATACCTGATATAGTTAGGAATGAATTTGTCATTACTTAACCAAGCCTCATATGGCTTACCTATCAGCTCTAAGGATTTTTTATTAAAAAAAATATAAATGACCATTTTATTGGTGGGTTTCGTCCCATTTATTAATTGCGGATCATTGCATCTTTTTCCACATATGTAAGGGTTACGGCGGCGATCTCTAGCTACATTGTTCGAATCATTCCTTTTGAAACAAAAGTAAAAAATTAGTGAAAAAAATTGAAATTAAATAACAATAAAACCATCAAGCTGTGTAGGTGTGTACTTACATATTACGTATTAATTAGCGGTGTTGAGCAAAATCTATATGGCGCGTATTGGTTTTATTGGAAGCAGGAAGGACTTTCCATGAAAGAAGATGCCGCCGCACCATTATCGTCTGGTTTCTGATGAAGAGATAAACAACAAAGATTACCATGAGTAATTAAAATATTATGAATAAATGAATGAAACTTACTCAGCCATTGCCTCTTCGATCTCCGTCAAAATCGAGATCACATCCTCGTCATCGGCCGACGAAATTGAGATTATTGTAGCATCAGATGAAATAGAGATCACTTTGTTTTCTGATTCCTATCTCAATTTTTTTCTATTACTCAAACTGAAAAGTGGGGAAATGGTTGCACATATGGCAAGAAATGAAATTAAATAATTTGAAAGAAAATTTTAAGCTAATCTATACTACTTACTCGATCGCAAGAATATTATCGTCGTCGTCTAACACTTCTACGGCATTGTTATTCGCCATTTTTTTAAAAAATGTATTCAAATTTATAAAATTTTCTAAAATTAAAATACAAATTACTTAGAGGACAGTGAAGAAAGTGGCTACTAAACAGTAAACATATTCGAAATGTTGAAAAAAAATATCTACCTTCACACCAACTTGAACTATGTTTAAGCATATCAATTATCTACCTATTCTATTTTTTAGTGAAATAAAAATTTCCATTTGATATGTACCTCCTGTTCATAATGGATCGAACTGAAGAAATAACTGCATTTTTGAGTGTTTCAAACCAAAAAATCTATATTTTGATACCTAACTCAGAAATTTTACGAATTTGCCCCTCTATAAGAGTCGAAATCAAAAAATTGTTCTATTTTTTAGTTTTTTAGGTCAAAAAACCAAAATTTTGATACTCCTGTAGAAATTTTTCATTTTTTTCAAAATATCTATTTGGTATCCCCTCCTGTGTGGGTCAAAATGAAAAAAAGACTTAATTTTCGAGCATTCAGCTCAGAACCTCAAGATTTCGACATCTCACTTGAAATTTTCAATTTTTTCAAAATCCTCTGGTACTACCCCCTCCTCTGCGGGTCGAAATAAAAAAAGGACTCCATTTTTGAGTTTTTCAGCTTAAAACCTCAAGATTTCGACATCTCACTTGAAATTTTCAATTTTTTTTCAAAATGTTCTGGTACTACCGCCTCCCCTGCGGGTCGAAATTAAAAATGGACTACATTTTTGAGTTTTTCAGCTTAAAACCTCAAGATTTCGACACCTCACTTGAAATTTTTATTTTTTTTTCAAAATCGTTGAGTACTATCCCCTCTCCTGTGGGTCAAAATGAAAAAAGGACTCCATTTTTGAATTTTTCAGCTCAAAACCTCAAGATTTCGACACCTTACTTGAAATTTTCAATTTTTTTTCTAAAATCTCCTTACTACCCCCTCCTTTTTGGGTCAAAATGAAAAAAGGACTCCATTTTCGAATTTCCGTGGATCATGGAAAAAAAATTTACCAAAAATTTACATCTCATTATATCGTTAAAACAGGTCATGCGCGCGTTTTTTTGCTCTCCTGGCCTACTGTGCGTCTAACACTTCTACGGTATTGTTATTCGCCATTTTTTAAAAAAATGTATTCAAATTTATAAAATTTTCTAAAATTAAAATACAATTTGTAGGGTACATACTCTGGGCGCAAGACGGCCTTTCAAGACGGATTTTAAACTGTTTAAATTACTACATAAAACGCCACTATGAACGCCTTACAACAAAAAAAATAAAACACATACCTAACCGAATTAATGACTGCTCAAAACTTTGTAATCTATATCTACCTATGTCTAATAGTAAAGAAAAACAAAACAAGTACACAATCAATAAATTGGCAAAAATCAACTCTGTCTCAACTTCATTTTTTGAGTAGGTACCACTGGCGTTATTTTTTTCTTTCTTACAAAATATTCATAGCATTACAGCTGATGAATTAAATCAATTCCGCCCGAGAAAACTAGAAAAAAAAAAAAAAAAAAATTGGACTTCGACCAATGAAAAAAAAATGAATGAAAAAAGTTATTCACATTACAGATTACACGACGACACCAGAAAACTTGTTGTAGAGTTCTGAAGAAGAACAAGGAAGAAGAATTAAAGGTTACTCGTCAATTGCGAAGGTATCTTAACACTATAAAGACACTATTGTACATCCAGTCACACCACTAAATTCTTCTAGGTGATTTTAATGGGGCTCGGGGGAATCCTAAAAATACTTACTTTTTAAAATGTAGAAATCTCGCTAAAAAAAATTATCACTCGAAAACTTGCGCACCTATGCACTTTTTTCATAACCCAGCCGAATAAGTAAGTATGTACCTACATGAGTATTGAAAATTGACTCGAAAAAAAAATCGAGTCAGCGATGACGATGATAAACAAGAGAAGATCTATACAGCACGTTCCACAAATAATGGAGAAACTTGATACGTACTTACATGAAAAAAAAAGATAAGTATGTTAGTAAGGGGGAAAAATATGAAAACAAGTTTCATGGGAATTCTCTCGCGAGTTACATTTACTTAAATTAAAATTTCAATATTCAGCAATAATAGAATGATACAATGTGCATTAACCAAAGAAAATAATATATACTCCATACTAGGTCCGCAAACAATTTCCTCCATTGACCTGTCACATAGGGAATGATACTCTATATTGATATTCACTCGAGCGATAAAAAAATTGAAGATAAAAATGAATCAATGAATCGTAGTTACATTAGTACATATAACTTTGGTTGATTCCACAGAGATGATTTTTTTTTTCGCGTACAATCGTCGTCATTAATTTTGAAATTCACGTGGCTACGAGTAAAATGAGATTCTCGAGGTATTGATTTTTTTTTACTTCGAGTTCACATTTTCGCAAACACAAGTTCTGGTAAATTGAGACAGACGAAGAAGATTATAACACAGCTATATGAAAATTTCTCTAATGATTTAATCGCTCGGAATAATTATACCATGAAATGTAAAGAATGCCATGTTTATAATCTTTCAAGTAGATCTGTTGGTTGCAAAGCACATCATATACTTACTCGTGTAGGCTGCATGTCTGTATACTAAACAAATATTCGTTGAAATATGGCTTCTTTCCAGATCTTCAACAATGGTATGTGCTACCTACAGACGTCGTAATCGCGGTTCAAAATACTTACGTTTAGAGGAAACCAAAATTTGAAAAAATTTAATTTTACAGTCCTGTTTGGTGCACGCAGTTTTGCGTAGGAATTGGTATAAAAGAACAATAGAAAATCCCGGAATGGGCGTAAGAAAACCAAAAGGTGGAAATTAATTTTGAAATTTGTCGAGTTCGAAAACCAACTGACACTACCTATTGGTGGGTAATTGTGCCCTGAAAGCCAGATATTTTTTTTTTTTTATCGAAGAAGGAACATCGTACCTAAATGATGGAGAATCCCATATTTTTTTAAATTTCAGAATGAAACAAATCAATATTTTTCATCTACAGGCATTTTCAAGTCCACATAAATGTAAATACGAATGGAGGAGAATCCGCTTGAAAGGCCAGAAATGGATTGAAATCGGTCTGAGGGAGTCGATATCAACTTAAAGACTGTTTTTCATCATTTTTACTGAAAAAGTACCTATATGTTTGACAAAAAAAAAGTTTCTGAAAATTTGGATGGATCAGGCCCTAACAATCAAAACCCACATTCTCATTGCAACCAAAAATAACTGTAATAAAGATGGAATTCAAAAACTTGAAAAGTATGCAGGTAAAAAATAAACATTTTTTTCTACTTCTGATTATTTTTCATTGATAATTGGTCACATTAGCGCCATAGTAGGGCAGAAAGCATTTTCCGCCATTTTTTTGTCCTCACAAGTGATTTTAGTTGTTCAAATTTTTCATTTTTGGGCGAGAATTGCTGACAAGGTAGGGATCTTCACTGGCTGGAGAATTTTTGAACCGGACACTGCTAAATTGAAAGAGCATACAAAAATACATTACCAGTTCGTCATTATTTTCATTTCAGGAACTCGAGTGAATTTTTGGAAATCAAAGGCCCGTAAATGAATTTAAGTTACAACAATCTTAATCTTTAAAATTTCAAGTAATTAATTTAAAAAAAAAAAAATTGAAAACTGATTTGATTTGACGAAAATTCATGCTTGAAAAGTACGCGGTGAATGGACCGAATTCGAATCTGAAATAGCCAAATTTCATTAGTAGGTATCTTCTTACAGTATTTTTCTCAAACACCTATCTGTAGGAATTTCTCGGTCTCACAGTCACGGATTTTACATATTTCCCACCAGAGCGTGAAGATCCTTTTCGAGGATTCCAAAAATAATATTTCTTAGGAGGATTCAAATTTTTTCAAGTGTTCAATAATTGCCTAGATTGGCATAAAAAATTCAAATGACGATATATGATTAAATATACCTATTTTTGGTCACATTCGAATTAAAATTGCATTTTTAGAGATCCAGGTGTTTTCGAGGCAAATTTTTTTTTTTACAAAAAATACATCAAAATTCCAAAACGTGCGATTCTTGAGATGTTACTATAGGGACATTTTTTATTAGGGCTACTCTAGATGAAATCAAGAAAGAAAAGGTGCGATTTTGAGCCCTAATTTTTTCCCCAAAATAATACCCTAAAATCTCAAATTGTGTGATTGGGCAGTCATAATTTTGGAAATTGTTCACTGCAATTGAGTTTTAAAGGCTACTTATGACGTGGACCTTAAAAGGTTACTTGCTGTATTTTTTCGAAAAAATTTGGGTCCCAAAAAAGTGCCCTCTTCCTCACTGTTATCAAATTTTTTAGGCATTTGATATCCCCAAAAAAGTCTTTTAAAAGAATTCTTACCCCCACCCACCCACTTGTTCACTATATACCTTTCTTCAAAAAAAACAAATTGAAAAAAAATAAAATTTACTGATAAGTATAAAGAGAGTGTGACCCCGCCATTTGAAGCATTACAAAAAAAATGGCCCATTAAAACTTTCTGCTTCAGTGAAAATAATAGCAAAAAGTGTCCAAGAGGTTCTCTGGTGAGTTAGAATATTCATTTGGTTTTTGAAAACCAATACTCAGTGCTCCTTCAACCTCGCAATGAGGTTGTTCATTTTTTTTTTTTTTCGATTCAGCTCCCCACGAACAAGATATCTTGGCCAGCACAAAAATGTCAAAATTGAACAACGGAAAATTGAAACAGGGTCCTAAAATACACCACCAACACAAATTTCAGGTGCTGAAATTCATTTTTCAATTTTTAGCAGATTTTTAAATTTGAAATTTAGACAATTTCTTATGAAAAAAATTAAAATTTGTTCAAATCGACGTGAAAAGTTGAAACTTGGTTTACATTCTATTCTTAACCTCCAGAGTACATAAGTCGTGGTTTTGAGCTATTCAGGAGCATCTAGCAGGTCTTCAGGTTCGCCAGTTTTCAAAAAAATTCAAAATTTTTTCCTCTGGTTTTTTGAAGAAATGAAAAATTCACCATTTGCGAACATTTAATCAAAAAATCCTCAAATTCGGATATTTTCAACTTCCCATGTAGTAAATAATCCGAGTTTATAGGTACTGAATTTCAGTTTGAACCTATTTTTCGATTTTTTTTTTCGAAAACTGGAAAATTCAAAAATCTGTTTGAAGCCCCAGAACTACTCAAAACCATAACAAATTAACTGCTGAGGTCAAAAATAGGATGCAAACCAAATTTCAGCCTTTTTCGTTCACTCGTCTGCGAACAGTAAATTTTTCATTGTTTTTTCAAAGATGATCGGTGAAGAAAATTTTGGATTTGTTGTATGAGAATCGGAGTTAACAGAGAGTGAGCTAGCTGGATGAGTCAGAATTCGAAGAATAACTGAGGAGTGTGAGAATGAGTAAGTAGGACAGTATGACGTGAACACTCACGTCATACTGTCCTACTTACTCATTCTCACACTCCTCAGTTATTCCTCGAATTCTGACTCATCCAGCTAGCTCACTCTCTGTTAACTCCGATTCTCATATACAACAGGATTTGAACCAGCTCAAACGAATTTTGAAGATCAATAATTAATTCGAGTATAATAATACGACCAGACAAGTCAAAGAATCACTCTAAATTAACCCAATTTCAAAAAATTAAAACCATCCTGCAAATGGTGAAATTCAGTAGTGATAAAGAAGAAAAAAATCATTGAAATTTCTTCCATTGCCATTACCATTCCATTCATAGTTTAAAATCTCTACTATTCATTCATAATAAGCGGTATTACGGTTGGCAAATTCGGAGAATTCTTTTCGATTCGAGAATATTGGAAAATTCAAGGTCGCCAGACAAATAAGCACTGGTTCATTTACATGGCCCAGAGTCGTCTAGTATCATGACGCCTTTAATATTACAAAAGGCAGACTTTTCACGATTACATTTTTTTTCAGCGTTTTATTATATAGCCTACGACCAAAGGCATTGAAAAAAATATCTTTTCGAGTACGAAATAATTCTCAAATGTGCGTCTAGCACTAGCTCGAACGTCTACGAAATATCGTCTACGTATACAGAAATAAAATTCGAACGTCGTAAAAAAAAAAGTTCGAATTTCCATTAATTTCATAGACGAGTCGAGTCGAGTATATGCGCGCGGAGTAGGTGGCGCGGCGCGGCGCAAATACCATATAGCATTATTGGCCGACTAAAAATGCAATCGATAAGAGAAAATTTCTAGCCTTAAAAACTCTTTCGTTTAATTCGCATTAATGATTGAATACTTTATTGAAAGTATCGCCAAGGGCAAATAACGTCGGCGGCCGCCAATCTCTCTGGCGCAGACGAGGAGTAGACTTCCACCAACATTTTGACGCTCGAGGAGTTTTAATGAAAAAAAAAAGAATAACTTTTCACCGAGTACTTGTCGTAATGCTATAAGAGTATGTTCGCAGCAGCAAAAAGCATTTACATCTTTTCTCTTACTACATAGTCCACTCATCTGCATGCATTCTTTCTTTATACTTTTACGCTGACGTCAAGACCTTGACCTTGAATTTTTTTATGACAAATACGGCGTCGTTTTCCTTTGTAGTGGAATTCTCATTTTGAATTTTTCTTCTCATAGTGTTGCAGCTTGGAGTATTTTATTTTTCGCCAACCTGAGTCGATAAATTTTGCACTGGGTTTTCGTATCTAGTGCGAACATGCTTTTAAACCTATAACGTTTTCGGTTTAGAGTTTTTTTTTTTTTTTTTTTGGTCATAAGTTTTGCCTTATGAGATGTATCGCTGGTTCTTGGGCTAGCGTTATTATTTCCATTAGGTTTAAAAAGCACGCCTTTAACGAGGTTGCGAGGCTCTTCTTGAAAGCTTTCTGTTGCGTATATGGATTGTCGTCGTCGTCGATGTTAATTAATGAAATTGAAACGTTTTTTAAACAGCGGTAACGTGGCGAACAATTATTTAAAATGTCACTTTATCGTTTCAAAATTCTAAATTAATTATTCCAAGTGCTCGTCTCAATTGTGAACGTTTTCCGCTGTTCCTGTTCCACGCCATCCCATCGTAACCTATTATCGGGTCGAAGCAAGTTGCAAACATATTCCGAATTTGTAGGTATACTTTAACATGCCCTATTCGCGAGGTAACGTGAATCCAGCGATGGAGAGATACGAATAGGTATGCAATATCATTCTCGGGCCTATTCGACGTACCTACTACCTATGTTCTAACTCAATCAAAAATAATTATTTCATCATTTGCAAAACTTTACACTTAAGTATTGGTGACATGACATTTCCGAATTTGGAGTTTCACGCTTTCGTTAGCTTATTTCAGCTGATTGTTTTTGATTAAAAGTTGAAAATTTTTCGCGGCATGAGTGGAATTGTTTACTGCTGATTCGAGAAAGTAAGTCCTTACCGATTGAAAAGTTTGAGCCAATTGTTCAATATGTGAATAGAAACGAACTCATTGATTGTTTTGAGTTATTGATCCAAAACGTACTAGACTCATAATTATGTCTATGTAGTTAGAAAGAGAGAGGGGGAGGGAAGAAATGGGCTCAAAATTCAGATAGGTGAAAATTTGGTCATTAGGAATAAATTTGATCAAAGACATCGAGAAAGTGACACAGGGATGTCCAAATGTATGAATATTATTCATTGTTTCTTCTTTTGAGGAAATTATGAAACCGGTTGCAACTGGTTTAACGGGCATACATCCCAAGCGCACATTGAATGAAAAAAAACACATCTCAAGCGCAAATCGATTTGTACATCATTAGCGCAAATGCATTAAAAAAATGCATCCCAAGCGCAACAAAGAACGCCGCTATCAATACACTTTCCCAGTTTGCTTTATGTAGGGGGTTTCAAACTGTTGGTCAGTAATGTAGTTCATGTACATACAAGGGGTGTTCCAAAAGTAACGCCTCCAAGCTCATAGTTTGAGTACTGAAACTTTCCATATGCGGAAGTTTCTCTATCTGTGGTACTCACCTTCCATGCTAATATCATATGCAACCCAAATGCTCTCGGGGGCCATTTCTCCCCTCTCATGCGCCTATAGGCTGTATCTGTATGTATTTTTCAGAAACCCCCTTTTTTTTGAATGACTGCAGTTCCACCCCCCTCCCCCCTGTAGATACAAAAAAAGTTGATACATCATTAGATCGGAAATTTGACGTAGATTCTTTTGTCTGGCTACATATTTTCCGCTAAAATGCAATGCGGGGGAGAAAATGGCGAAAAACGTGTTTTGAGGGGCTAAAATCCACCGTGCGAAGATGCACCAGGTGGATCGGGGGTGGGTCCAGATATGTTGTTTAGGTTTGTTAGCAATTTTGTTTGGGTTTGCCCCATAAAGTGGTTTACCGACTGTACTATGTAGTTATGTTTATCCTTATCTATTTAATAACTTTCCATGTGATTTTTCTGTGATATCAAATTTACTTATACAATCTCACATGCTTATTAGTTTCGTCGATTTCTTTTCATTTTTATAGGCAACCTATTTTGGGAACCACTGTTTATGAAAACCCGTTTTACCCTTCGGGGCATTCTTTGTTGCGCTTGGGATGCATTTTTTTAATGCATTTGCGCTTGGGATGTGTAAATCGATTTGCGCTTGCGATGTGTTTTTTGTTAGGTCATTAGCGCTTGCGATCTACACCCGGTTTAACTAGTCGTATTTTTGTAATAATTCAGATAATGACAAACTAAAATAGGTGCTTCTTGTATTTTATTTCTAATTCAGATAATGACAACTGAAAGTAATTCTTGCATATTTTTCTCATGGTATCTTTCAAAAAAAAAAAAACGTATTTCTGTGAAATAATAAAAAAAAAAAGTCGACCAGTTGCGGAGTACTCCGCAACAAAATGTTATTTTTTGATGTATTTCAGTGTTGGTAGAACGCAAAACAAAAAAAAAGGAACAAAGAACAATGAAATGTAACACAAAAGTTGATTAAATGTTTTGAAAAACAATATACCTAACAACACTATAAAAAGTTGAAAAATTTTAAAGGTAATCTAATTGACAATGATTTAAATCTGAAGTTTGATTCAAATAAAAATAAGTATGACTAAGATTTATAAAGATATTTAAACATGAAAAAAGCATCAGTGAATCACAATAAAAATTATCACAAATAATTGAACTTTAAAGTAGAAATAAAACAAATGGAACATTTTTCTAGATACCTAAGAAATGCCAATAAATCAATTTCTCAGGAATATGACAGTCTCTTCGTAAAGCAGCCACCGACAGCCACTATTATTGGGGTAGGCTACGGAAAAGAGCCGTAAGGGATGGAGCATGGATTCCTCACTTACGCATAAATGAACCTATTTCGCATACGCCTTTCCGTTTCCTGGGCCCACGACGGCGTCTGAGTGGACGGCGTCTGAGTGGCAATCGTCGTTGATGAACTAGGTGAATGAAGAGCACAAAGATGCCGATACAGAATACGATTAAACATATTCATGCCTTTGCGGCGAACGTAGTATGCTGATACCAGCTTACCTCTGTATCTGGTTTTGTTGCATTACCAGGTATTGCTTGAAAAATATCTTAAAGCTCCATCCCTTCTAAAGAGAACAAAGTTGCTTGTTTTTGGCAATTATCTGTATAGCCCTTTGATAATACCTATGAATAAATCAATAGCAAGTTTCCATCTGATCCATTTCGAGGATGCAGATGTCAAATGAACATAAAATGGTTTGATATTTGGTTGGTCCATTTCCAAAAAATATGGCTATCATGAAACGAGGCACTTGTAATTTTGGAATTACCAGCACTTAAACTTTTATTTTACTTTACCAACTGCACCATTGTAGAATACGCATATACATTGAGTAACAATTAAGGTAATTGAATATAATCGAGCCGAGTGTATCAATACCTTATTTGTAGTAGATGTGTTGTTGTTTTCAACTGTTTTTTCTAGCTCAATGGTCTATAATATACTCTGTTGTTTGCAAAATTCAACCAATTGACTGGATTTGAAGATCATTGTGCTGTCAGATACCAGCATTTGATGGGTTTTTGTGTCCGGACTATTGATAAGCAAGTTCACTTTTTCAGGGTGAGATTTATTTTCATACCTGCTTATAGCCAAAAACGCGTTGAATTGTTTCATATACCTAGATGTCAAAAGTTTTAACACACACTCTCATTGAATGGGTCAGGCTTAGACTATACTAGTTGTGGTTGCGAAGTTGAAGTCAACAGTCAAGTCAGGACTCAGAATAATTCCTTTTATACCTAATAATTCCAATGAAAATACAAGCAGTAATGAAAATAACTTTTAAAATTAAAAAACAATTGAAAAAACAGTAAATTGACTTATTTAGCACTACTGCTACAAAAATATACTTAGTTATATGTAGTAAGCACCTAATACAAATACGTACTTAATACAATAATAACCACTGTCAAAAAAATAAATGCAGGAAATCAATTTATTTTGCACTTCTGCTATACAAAAATAATACTTAATTATCCTAAAAATAAAGGAGCAAAGACTTGAATAGTATGAAGAATACAAATAATTACTTACATATTTCAATTTTGGTGAACATTAGAAACTTGAATCTATATGTACGTAGATCAACATTTTCATCTTCATTTCATACATCGTTGATGTATTGGTGGTAAAGTGTTGGTACTCTCACACTCATAATTGTCTAAGATTCTGGGTTTCATCAGTGTCAGCTCAATTTTCATCATTTCTATAAGCATAACCATACATTTCTTTAGAAATTGAATAACTGAAACATCTTCAATGACAGCATAATTATTTCTTTAGAATATGAAACTCTTATTTTTAGAATGCTGTTCAGCATACCTAATGACAACTGAAAGTAATTCTTGCATCTTTTTCTCAGGGCACCTTTGAAAATTTTTTATTTCTGTGTTGGTAATAATAAGAGAATACTTACTGAAGCATACAAATGATACATAACTATACCATGAGCAAACAAACGAACACGAATGCTACTGATTGCTAAATAAAATGAGGTGAGTTAGTTTACGGCAAATGGTGGGATCCGCTGAAAAACTGTCTAGTACTCAAGTCTCATATTCAAGTAAGAAATAAATACAGCTTTCACCAATTGAGCAAAGTGGTGAGGTCCTTCTTGTTCATAAATTCTCAAATATGTTAATCATTGGCAAAGTAAATAACGTGCCGATAATTCATTTTTCAAAATTTCAGAGGAAATCAAAAGTGTAACATTCTTAGTACCTATTCAAATCTTTCATCATCATAATTATGAAGAGTTTATCCGCAGAATAATGGTACATTTATTCACATGTATTGCTACAACTACAAAATACACTTGATAAAAACTTGAGAAAACTTATTTTGGAAAATCAAGTTATTGAAACTAGATGCAGTTGGTTTTCGCGATCACATAACCCAATAAATGGATCGTTTTGCAATTGAACTATAATTTTTATGATATTGCATTCATTCAACAAACAAACCATTGACAAAAAAACCTTGGAGGAGGAAAGTGACAAAAAAAACATTTATGTGAAGGTAGTTTTAAAAAATCAAATCAATAAAACAAGTTGCAACTGGTTTGATTGCTCTTGAATTGGTAATGATGATAAATTGTATCTATTGTATTGCAAAGCTTTTTGGAAACTTGTCTCAGATCTCGAGCGACTTCGTCTCTGATGAGAGATTCTTGTCTGAAATAAATTAAATTGTTAAATTATAAATAAAGGAATAAACAATAGAAAGTTGAATAAATAGGTATATTCACTGATATACTTAAGCAATAAATGCCAAAATGCCTGAAATGTGCGAGAAGATATAGTTAATTGGATGATACCCCAAAGAATGTTCTAATCTCACTGAACCCAAATTTGGAATTGATTTAGGAGGTTAACAACGTTTGTAGAGGGGGAAAATCCCACCTGCTTCTCCCTCTACCGACCCCTTAACCAAGCAGGTAGTAAATGTTGTAAATCCCTTAACCTGCAGGTGTGAGAAAGATTGGGAGAACAATGGAGTGAAATAAGGATTATTTTATGACCCTGATAAGATCAAAACGTGACAAAATAATGGGTTTGGCAGGTACCAAATAAACTGATGAACAATGATCAGCAGGGAGTCCAACATAAAACACCTGCTTGATCCCACATGCTCTAGAATTCCGAACACATCTCTTAACATCGGCGCTGTCTGATCACTGAAACTCTTCCTCAGTCTTGGAATGGTTTTGTGATGTTTCATTTTTGATACGTTAGGCTCGACTTATTCAATTAGCCATTTGGCAATGTCACAATGACCTTGCAATGTTGAGCTGCCTCATGTTTGGCAGTATCTTTCATTAGTTTTTTCCTCAGTGACGAGGTTTATCCTCTTCCTGTTGCTTCTTCTTCACATGGCAGATACTATCAAAATGACAAATTTTTCAACAAAAATGGAATTTGTTCCCTTTTGAGGGGACAGAATCATTTTTTGTGAGGTGTTTGGACAATTGGCAACCATAAGAACTAATTTTCGACTTGTTTGATTGGAATCGTGTAGAATTTGACGACAAAATTTGGTTTACAGTGGTTATCCCAGGTGTGGACACTAGTGGAGATTTAGACTCGAATGCTGATAACTGTGTGATGACATGGTTTCGATGTTTTGTGCAATTTCTTCAATAGCACTTACCATAAGCACTTTCTTTTTGAGACATTCTTTACATATTTCTCTGTTGCAACATCCAGTGATGATTTGTTGACAAAGTTGAACATCTTCATCTGTGTATCTACTCATATTTTGTCACTTGGCATTGTAATTGGTTAATGAGCTGTTCCATTAGTTAATTTGGATTTTGAGTAATGTTTACTAAACAGGTACCTTTCATAATTAACATTGGTTCTAGGGATGAAGTAGGCATCTAGAAGCATTATGGTATGCTGATACCAACTTACATAGCTCTGTATCTGGTTTTGTTGCATTACCAGGTATTGCTTAGAAAATATCTTGAAGCTCCATCCCACCTAAGGAGAGCAAAGTAGCTTGTTTTCAGCAATCATCTGTATAGCCCTTTGATAATATGAATAAATCAACAGCAAGTTTCCATCTGATCCATTTCGAGGATGCAGATGTCAAATGAACATAAAATGGTTTGATATTTGGTTGATCCATTTCCAAAAATGGTTATCATGAAACGTGGCACTTGTAATTTCGGAATTACCAGCACTTGAACTTTTATTTTACTTTACCTACTGCGTCATTGTAGAATACTCATTTATGCAAACAAAAGATAATATAGTCATTGAACAATAAACAAAAATATATTCACATTATTTTACTGGACATGATTACATTCAGTAAAATTAACATAAGTATCAGACCTAAAACTAAAGAAAAATACCGCTGAACATGAGGTGGCTCAACGTTGCATGGTTGTTGCAACGTTGTCAAACTACTAATTGAATAAGTATGTTTGAGCAAAACATATCAATACCCTATAGCCTTTTTCTTATTTGTAGCGGATGTGTCCTCGTTTTCAACTGTTTTTTCTTGCCCAATGGTCTATATACTGTGTTGTTTGCAAAATTCAACAAATTGACTGGATTTGAAAACCATTGTGTTCTCAGATACCAGCATTTGAGAGTTACTAAACCATCCAAAGAATTCAACCAAATAAAAATTTGGTGAGTTTTTGCACTCAAACTATCAATGAGCAAGTTCACTTTTTCAGGGTTAAATTTACTTATTTTCATACCTGCTTGTAGCCAAAAATGTGTTGAATTGTTTCATATACCTAGATATCAAAAGTTTCAACACTCTCATTGAATGGGTCAGGCTTAGACTATACTGGTTGTGGTTGAGAATTTAGGTTAGGTCTCACAATAATTCCTTTTATATCTAATAGGTAATTGCAATAAAAATACAAACAGTAATGAAAATAACTTCTAAAATTAAAAAACAATTAAAAAAACAGTAAATTGACTTAAATAGCTCTACTGCTACAAAAATATACATAGCTATACATATGTAAGTAATATGTACAAATAATACAATAATAACCACTGTCAAAAAAATGAACGCAGGAAATCAATTTATTTTGCACTTGTGCTATGCAAAAATAATACTTAATTATTCTAAAAATAAAGGAGCAAAGACTTCAATAGTATGAAGACTACGAATAAAACTACATATTTCAATTTTGGTGAATATTAGAAACTTAAATCTATGTATGTATATTGTATGTAGATCAACGTTTTCATCTTCATTTAGTACATCGTTGATAGTGTTGGAACTCTCAGTCTCATAATTAAGATTCTGGGTTTCATCAGTGTTAGCTTCATTTGTATAAGTAATTTCTATAAGCATAACTATACTTACATTACTTTAGAATTGAATAGCTGAAACTTCCTCTAGTGGTACTGGTAGCAAAGAATCCGCTCACAGATCCGGGGTTTTTTCACGTCAATAAAATACGCGCAGATTAATGGGCAGAAAAAGCATTGGAGTGAAGTGTTAAAATTCCTGCCGCATTTTTATGTCGCGTAAGAGCAGATTTTCACCCAACTGGGTAACTATACATTACTTTAGAATTGACTAGCTGAACATCTTCAATGATGGCATAATTATTTCTTTAGAATGTGAAACTCTTATTCTTAGAATGCTGTTCAGCATCTGAAATTCCATGTGACTGCGGATTTTAGTTTTTACAATTGCCATTATGCTGAAGATACATTAATATCAGTAGTGTTACTCTTACTAATGGGCAAACCATTTGCCAGTAAACCATACCTACCTAGAAAATATTATCAAATAAAGGTACACCAGTAGCATTTCTTACTTTTGATACTTTTATGCAAAATTCTGCAGTGCTTGGCCATGAATCTCCATGCGGAAAAATTCTTTTAGTGAGACGTGATTCTATGTCTTCTCTTGAAAATTCTTCATCTAGATCCTTCATGATTTCTGATGCTAATTCTTGTTCACAGTAACTCAGGTAATAGTCAGACACATTTTTAATAATGATACATTTTGTCTTTGAATTTTTCTTTTTGAATTTCTCTCTGCTCCTGGCGCAAGATCAGTCACTATTTTCTTCAAACCATGATAAGTACCTACTATAATAATAGTAATATGGCTGATATTCGGTTCTTCCAAGTTACATCTGAGCCATCGAATTGCTTCAGTTCTAAAAACTCAGTAGATGTTTAGTATATATATCATTAACAATTGAATCTGGAACTTAATGGTGAGATGACAAATTTTCACTTTCAATAACACACTTCATTTTTCATACAACTTACTTTGAAACATAAGGGGCAATGATTTTTACAAAACTGGCAAGACTAATGGCTGGACCCATAACCTTTGTTAAGTTTTTAAATTAAATGCACTTCATTTTATTATGTACTGTACTTGAAATATATTGCTTTGAATAGAACTACAGTTCTCTGAGTAACTATAAACAGACTTGAAAACGTGCTTTCCAGTAAGAGAGTACCTACCTTCACTGGACTCTTTGTGGTCTTGCTGCTTGAGGTCTTCCATGAGCTGCACAGCCAACTGGTATTTCTGTCTGAGGTAGGTACTGGATGTGACGGTGAAGTTCACGAGTAGTAGGAACGACATCTTGGCTCACTAACCATAGATGCGTAGCTACAAACGATGCTTTGCTGTGGGCCCTGAGTCTGCGGATACCTGCAGGGTTATGGTTCAGCAGTGCCACGATACTACAGGGGTGCAGTATGCACTTACTGAAAGATTATCCATAGTCTGTGGATATTACTGAATGCAAATTACCCCAGTATGGGATATTTACCGGACAAAAACAAAACTAAAAACTAAAAACGAACGATTGATTCTAAAACGAAGGTTGCAAATGCTAGAAGTAACGTTCACGAATGTGTATTTACACATCGCGAACCCACTATCACGTCAGATGGGTCAATGGATCAATAGGTCAATAAAAATGTTTGTGGGAACAGTGATGGACAAATTACAAACAAATGCGTGAAAGAACTGAACTATAACGTGACTCAACGAAAAACGAATAAACTATACTCTAGAGGAACAAAGTGAGATTTTGTGCAATTTCGCTGAATAGCGATCATTTTATCATGTTGACAATTTCAGTAAACAGCTGGACTTTTTGCAAATTTTTATTTTGATACGACTTTTTCAGCAACTTTCGTAGAAAAACCGAGATACTTTTGCAAAAAAATTGGGATATTCTGTCAATTTTTGGCAAAAAAAACACGATACCTACCTACTTTTGATTTTTTAACGAATTATTCTCGAGTTTGTTTCATTTCATGTGAATTTTAGCGTTAGAAATATTGAAATACCTATGTATTCTTTATAAATTCCATCATCAATCAACCAAGATGGAGCTGTTGAGTAGTAGGTATATGTAATACCTATAGCTCTACTGATCGCAAGTGTGTTTCAGCTCAATTTGCATCCTTCGAAAAAAATACTTCAAAAATTAAGATCTTTAGCAATTTTGAAAAAAAAATGTATTCTAGTCGTCGGAAATTTCTTTTAAATAAAGTAAGCAAAACGATACCTTACTTCCTCTTACTGGTCACGAAAAAAATCAATTTTTTAGACTCGTGAGGATGCATTTTTCACTTCCTCGTTAACTAAATACTATTTTTTCTGCAGCAAAAAATATTTTCCCCAATTCTCTCAACACCATGAGCACTTTTTTTCAATCAAAATCAGAAAGTCTCGTCGTGGTAGCTCAACTGGATCATGTAAACCACTCCATTCCAAACAGTCTAATCATCGGGTTATTTTTACACTTCGGTCGATAAATCTACTCTGCAAGCTACAAACACCCACTCACTGGCAGATTTCGATCATCTCCTAGCTCGTAATTTGCACTCTAATTTTACGTATGTTAATGAAACTGCATTCATTTTGAAACGCGAATATTTCTCTCCTTCCGCAGATATTTTTTCATTGACAAGATTTACGATCGGGAAATTATTTATTCGCGACGATTAATGGATTTCGAAACGTACTCGGCGTTATTTCGGATGCATTTCGAATAACACCATCCATCAATAAACTCTCTCCTCACACCTTGGAAGAAGGGGTTCTGGTAGCCTTTGGTAGGGTGGATTAAAATGAAACGCGAATAGGTCATTACACGGATGTTAAAATTCGACCTAGATTGAAAACTTACTCGTTGGTTTTTAATTTAGCTACTTCGAAATTCGTACGCATTATTTTACACGATGATTGCACTATTCCTTGAAAGAGTCACGTTCATTAGTCATTTGCTGCGAATTTACCTATTCTACAGTATGACGTAGCATCTCTATTATTTTATATATTATAATAGGTGCATAATTTTTCGTCAACGTGTTGTAGTATGATATTATATAAATAACGAGACAATGTATTTTCACAGAATTCAGCTGATTCCAATTTCTCAAATCCATCTTCGGACCTGTCGCTTGACGAGGAAAAAGAAGCGCTTCGGCGCGAAAAAGAAGGCCAGGCTCTCGCTCAACTGGAGAAAGCAAGAGTAAGTGACTCTATAATGTTCAATTTCCACTTTCTTCCCCTTTATGGCGCCCTTGTCGTTTATTTTTCGTACATAATTGACTCGATTTTTTTCTTCAGGAAAAACCAGTAGCTTTTGCTGTGAGAACGAACGTGGCCTACGATGCCGCAGTGGACGACGATTCACCAGTTCATGGTTTCGCGGTATCCTTCAACGTGAGGGAATACTTACACATAAAAGTAACCTTATTTCTTCTCTCTTGAATTTTTTAATCTCCCAATTTTCATCCTACCGATTACTAAAATCTTGATCATTGTACAGGAAAAATACGATAATAACTGGTGGATCGGGCGTTTGGTGAAGGAAGGATGCGACGTAGGCTTCATTCCGTCACCTTTAAAACTCGAAAACTTAAGACTGCAACAGACTCAAGTGCGAAACACAAAACTATACATGACCAAACCAGCATTATCCGGTAATTTAGGCGCACTAGCGTCTGACATGCTGACACCAGCAAAAAGCGCCAATTCGAGTGGCTCTTCCCCGCCTTCTCCTGGTATGTTGAACGCAAACCCTTGCATCATGTTCATTCTTTTACTCTACTCATTTCTCTGTTATAATATTTCGCTCGATATCGCGCGCACAGCTGAGCATTTCTGGAATATTTCCAAATTCTACAGTCTTCTATTATCGCGCGTTATAAACATTAATCGCCAACGTCGCGACTGCAATCGCACCTACACGTATCGCTTCGTCTACGGCGTGAACTTTATTCCATTTTTTGACCTGACCCCCCCCCCTCCCCTGATGAATCGATTTTCGAGACTAAAATTTGCATTTTGAAAACATACGTAGCTTATTCAAAGAGTCTTTTAGGATAAGATTGTTGAATCTGCACTTTCTCCAATTTTCACGAAACTCATCCAAAATATTAGTTTTGATGTAAGCCACCCCTAAAAACATTTTGAGTCGATTTCCCCCCCCCCTCCTTTCATTATAAAAAAGAAATTTTTGTTCATAAAATAATTATATTCTAATAGGAAAAAAAAATATTTAAAATTATTGAATGACATTTTATTTATGAAAATTTATATAAATTAATTTTGAAAAAAAATGTAATTGTAAACCATCTCAAACCAACAGCCAACCCAAGAAATGTGCCTACACGTGCTCAAAATTCAAAATTCTCGTTCTCCGGAGTAGGTGGTCCAAAAAGTTTGAAACCTTTTATAGAAAATAGTCATTTGGTAGGTGCGTATGTGGAATGTTTTTCCAAAAAAATTATATTTGGGAGGGGCGAGGGGTTGAAAAATTTTAAAATTCGTATAAAAAAACGAGGAGGGGACCCTCTGCGAAACTTTTTCAGAAAATTGGATACACTCTAAGGTATAAAATATATTTTTTGCGGAATTGTGAAGCACAAAAATTGGTGCAAAATGTTCAAAAAAATCAATTTCTTGCAAAAAAAAACTGTGTTTTTTGTCATTTTTGTTTCGTTGTATTTGTACTTTAAATTTCAAGTAAAGTACGTAAAAATTCACAAAAATTACAATTTTCCATTTCGAGCCTCAAACCCAGGTAAAAATGAATAGTTCAGTAACAAAAAGCAATTGAATTGCATTTTGTGATAGAAGCATGAAATTTTGCTCGATGCACAAGGACCCCAAAACAAAATTTTCAAGCAGGGGGGACATTCGCTAAACCTCATTGGAAGGGGTCGAGTGGGGGAGGGGTCAAAGAAGCACTAGCCCCTCTTGTGAAAAATTTCGTTATCAAGTCGTTTTTGAAGGTCCCTCAAATTTGAGATTTTCCAACGGAAAATTTTGTATTTTTTTATACCCCAAAAATGCAGTTTTTTGGACGTTCATGTTTTATGAATTTTATGGTTTTTTTCGTGTAGGTATTCACAACGAAATGTTGGTCAATTGATGTTTTAATGCCAATTTTCTAATAGTACAGGCCCAAAGCTATAAATTTAGACCCGGAGGCACCTCCTGTGCTATTTTCCCGAAGGAGAAGGGGGTCACATTTAACACTTCTTTTTGTCGAATAATCGGTTGATGCTTGACTGAATTACAAATTCCAAAGTCCTTAAACTTTGGTCCAGTATCATTTTTTTTTTAAATTCAAAGTGATTAGCTTGGATGGCTCTAGAGGATGAGCATGAAATTTCGGGAGGAGGGAGCTTTTCATCTGAACAATTTTTTTTTTTTTACCAGCGTTTGAGGCTCAAAAATGGAAAATTGTAATTTTCGTGTAGTTTTACGTATACTGAGGTACTTTGCTTGAAATCTTGTTTTTCCCAAAAATCTTGATGTTGAAAGTCCAATCACAGAAAAAAGTGACAAAATCATGTTTTTTACAAGAAATCGATTTTTTGAGCATGTTGCACCGATTTTTGAGCTCGACAAAGTGCATATGTTAAACCTTAGGGTGTAACTAAATTTCTGAAAAAAATTTGCAAACTGTCCTCTTTAGGGTGGTCCTTATTTTTGAAGTTGGGATTTTTTCCGCTCCCACTCCCTAAAGTGGTAACCTCTGGTGAGAAAAAAAATCCCTATTTTTTATTTTTTTCATTTTTGAAAAATTCGGGCTGCGGTGGGCCCCTCAACTTTTTAAAAATTTGAAAAAAACGTAATTCAAAGAAATTTTTTTGAAATTTTGCTTTCCATCATCTCTAAAAGGTCCACTTTGAGTAAAATGGACTCTCATGACGATTTTAGCCCCCTCCCATGAAAACCAAGCTGACAAATTGGTTTTCATGGGAGGGGCTAAAATCGTCATGAGAGTCTATTTTACTAAAAAGGGACCTTTTACAGATGATGGAACTCGAAATTTTGAAATTTTGAACATTTTTCTTTGAATTACCTACTTAGATTTTTTTCAAATTTTTGAAAATTGAGGAACCCACCGCAGCTCGAATTTTTCGAAAATGAAAAAAATAAAAAATAGGGAATTATTTTCTCACCAAAGAACACCACTTTGTGGGTTGGGAGGAGGGAAGACTGAAAAAAACTAATTTTAGGACATCCCACATAATATATGAATTTCAGCTATTCTGGGGGGGGGGAGGTCAGCTTGGTTTTCACGGGAGGGGGCTAAAATCGTCATGAGAGTCTATTATACTCAGAAGCGACCTCTTTGAATTAAGTTTTTTTCAAATTTTTGAAAATTGACGGGCCCACCGCAGCCCAAATTTTTCGAAAATGGAAAACATAAAAAATAGGGAATTATTTTCTCACCAGAAGTCACACCTTTAGGTGGTGGGAGCGGGAAAAATCACACATTTTTTTTACCATGTAGTTAAGGACCACCCTAGTCCCCTCCTTGTTTTTTCCTACGAATTTTTGAAAATTTCACCCCCTCCCCGAACCCCTTTCTCTCAGTATGAAAGTTTTTTGAAAAAAATTCCACATACGCACCTACCTTGTGACCATTCTCTATGAAAGGTTTCAACATTTTTGGACTACCCCCCCCCCCCCGGGGCCTCTCCTGACGAACGAGAATTTTGAATTCAGATCACGTATAGGCTCACTTCTGTGGTTGGGGGGAGTTGGACTCAGAAAAAAATTTCGAGATGATTTACATCAAAACTAACATTTAGGATGAGTTTTGTCAAAATTGAATAATGTGTAGATTTCATTATCTTATATCCTGAAAGGTTCTTTCAAATTTTAACCGTGTCTAGAAAATATGTTCACTGAATAAATGAAAATCTACGCCCTAAATTTGACGATAAATACTACATGTTCCTCGAACGCGAGATACGATAATAAAGAAACGGAAGTCGAATGTTTTTTGCGAATCAGTCGATACGTGTTTACTCGTGTTTACTCGTATTTACCTACTTACTCGGATTCGGCAAAAAAGCTCGTGCGCACTCCAGCGTAAAAATATAACAATTTTACTGCTGTGCCAACGTGCGGAATGTAATCTTTTACCAATTAGAAAATAAATTACCCAGTCGAATAATCGGTTTTCAAATACCACCGCGTAAAACTCGCGTAATACTTGGGAATTGAATGTTTTTCTTCGTCGGAAATTTTACGCCTTTCTTCATTTATTTGTAGATTTAGCCACTTGTTTCGAAATTAATGAAAAACTGGGACTTCCTAATTTTGGAAATTAATGAGGAAATAATGATTCTCATTCTCATATTGAAAATCCGAGTCAATGCTGCGAAGTCTTCAAAAAAAAACGACCAAAATTTTCAAAACTTGATGTAAATTATAATATATTGAACCTCGAATGGAAAAGCTTTTAAATCACTGATGTGTTTTTGAGAGAGACAGAAGTAAAATTCAATAGGAACAAGAACTCTTTTATGTCTAAAAAAAATAGAAACCACGTACTCAAAATGCAAAGTGAAAATGTGTGAAAAATACGAGTACATTCTACAATTCTGAAATTACCTCAAAATGATCCGGAACAAATTTCATCCCCCTGGGTAAACCTAACTCATTTCTAAATTGACCTGAAAACCTCAGCTATTGTGTTCAAAAACCTTTTTCTAAATCAAAAACATGAACAAACCACCCCCTCCCTCTTCACAAAAAATTGTACCTAGCCCAATAAATATTTTTGCAGAAATATTATTTAAATCCAAAAATATTTCAACGAGTAATTTTTGATACTTACTCAATATATTTGCAACTCTTGGCCTAATTTGTAAAAGAGCATACATTTTAAAAAATAACACCTCTGAAACCCCCCCCCCCCCCCCCCAAAAAAAAAACTAATTCACACGAATTTTTCATATTTTTTTTAAAAATTGGGGCTTATCGTATGGCTCAGGATGCTTATACCAAAAAAGTAAGTTGAAATTCATCTCTGAAAACCAAATAAAATAAACGTTGGCGTCGCACAAAATTTTCAATTATTTCAAAATTTGAAGGCTTATTGTGTAACTTAGAGACAGCACTTGTATCAAAAAAGTATGTTCAAATTCGAAAACAGCATCTCTAAAATCCAGCAAGCCCTAGGTCACACGAATTATTCAATTTTTTGAAAATTAAAGGACCTATTGTGGGAGTTGGGGGACTTATATCGAAAAAATAAGTAAAAATTCAAAAACAGCACATCTGAAAACCAAGCAAACCGGTTGCAAAAATTTTTCAATTTTTTTTCAAACTTTGGAGAAAATATGGTTGGACTTAAGGGGGCTCGTATCACAGAAATGTTGAAATTCGAAATCAGCGCCATCGAAAACATAACAAACAATATGTCACGTGATGTTCATTTTTTTTCAAAATTGGTTCAAAGTGGTGGAAGGAGAGGGCTTAAGTCTTTGAGATTCTGATTTGTCGATTTGAAAGCTTTTTCCATCGAGTAAAAACTTGCTTCGTATTCTGATTTTACTCCCTTTCAAATTTGTACTCAAGACTGCCAGCTCAGAAATATGTATTTGGATCTGAATTTTAAAAATTCCACCCTATATGAATCAATCAACTAGAAATCACATTCATTAGTTAGAAAATCATCAATCACTTCACAATAGTTGGGAGAAATCTCTATAGAATCATTCATGATCACTAAACAGACCCTTGACACTTTGACTCATCGTCATCGCTTTAAATCAACTCAGCTTCTAGGCAAAATGTCGCTTATTGCTTATTCAATTACTAACTATAGGTATAGATTTAGATTTCTCGTATTCTTGTGATCATCACGTAATAATTTCAATTTGACTCTGCAACAGTCGAAGAAGAAGAACTGTCAGGCGGTACAGGAGGAGGCAAATCGAGAACAAATCTAACACCGCCTTCCAAAGAAAAACGGAAACCTTTTTTTAAAAAACAAGAATCAGCAGCGCCTTATGATGTGGTACCGTCGATGCGTCCCGTAGTTTTAGTTGGTCCCTCGCTCAAAGGATACGAAGTCACCGATATGATGCAGAAAGCTTTATTTGATTTTTTAAAACGTAGATTCGAAGGAAGGTGAGTTTTTTTAAAATCAATTTTCATAATTTTGAAAAATACCCCAGCTAGATAATTTTATAAATCATTTCAAATTAGTATAAATTTTC
Organism: Planococcus citri; assembly: GCF_950023065.1. Lineage (NCBI taxonomy): Eukaryota > Metazoa > Arthropoda > Insecta > Hemiptera > Pseudococcidae > Planococcus > Planococcus citri. The sequence goes on from NC_088681.1 coordinate 17,500,108, forward strand.
ATTGGGTAGAAAAAATTTCGAATAAATTTAGACATTTCTTAATAATTTAGATTACCTGGTTCATTTTTGTTTAAAACTTCATCTAAACATTGTGTATTTTTTCAGAATAATCATAACCAGAGTAACAGCTGACGTCTCACAAGCCAAAAGATCATTCCTAAACAACCCTTCTAAACGTCCATTACTCGAAAGAACCAAAGTAAATTCGGCTGTCGAAGTACAAAATGAAATCGAGAGAATATTCGAACTAGCGAGAACATTACAGGTACCCAACCTACTATACCTACCTTATACTTAGTGTAACCTGTGTAACCCATAACATTAGCCAAGTTCACCGCAAAACAATACAATCCATAGGTAGCTATGTAGTCTGAAAAGGGTACAAGACCGAAGAAGGTATCACGGTTGTGTGTATGAAAAAGCAACCAAGTATTTGCCCATTTCACATGCCTAGAATAACCACACCGAGGGTAGTCGCTTTGACCTATTTAAGGGGAATACATTCCACGCATAGGTACACGTGCTCAGTGTTGGTTAATAATTCTCTCAATTTGCATAATATCAATTCAAAGTCATGGGCGATGCGAAATAACGAAAAAAATATATATTCGAATGGGGAAATGCAAAAAAACTTTTTTAGACAAAATTCATTGTCAACATATTTTCATATTTTGATAATCACCCTTATAAGTCTTATAAAGTACGTGTTTCAGTAACCCTTGACAGCTCTCAACACAAAAATAAATACCTACGTACATTTTTCAATCACGTAAATGTGATATTTTCAAAAGGGTTTAATCAAATTATTCAACATTGATTCTAAATTTCTGATTCCCATTTTTCAAGAGTTCAAATAACAAATAAAAAGATATAAAAAATTCGTTTTTTTTTGTTTTTTTTTTTTTAAATCAAGCAGGTCATACTTACTTGCACTTTTACAAGACGTTTCAAATGCTGAAAAATAAATAATTACCTATACTGAAATGATTTCAGATTTAGAAGTCTGAGAATGAAATTATTTTTATTTACCTTTCTAATCGTTTTTTCTCCCCCAAAGGAAATTCAATTTCCTGCGGCTGAATTCGTTCTTTGTTTTTTTTTTCGTGAATTTTTAGCTGGAAACAGGGAGCCAAGTCGTAACCTAATTTCACCCTCTTGAATCGATTGAAAATATTTTTCAAGCGTCCTGGAGTCTCCAGCTAAACCGACTATCTGGAGCCTTCGAAGTCGCTGAAAAAGTATCAAAATTTGATTGTAAGACTGCAAAAGTTGAGCAAAATATTTTCAATCGATTTGTGAAAAGGAAATCAAGTATTCTTGATTTTTCAAATGAAATGGGATTGAAACATTAGAATCAAAAAGGGAAGAGGTTTACATAAAAATGATACAAGAGTTTTCTTAAACTCACTTTTGGGCAGTTTTAATGAATGAAAATTAAGATTTTTTGATTGTTATTTTGACCAAAAAACGAAATTTTTTGATAGTTTTGATGAAAAGCGAAATGTGTTTGGTGGTTTTGACCAAAAAAGTAAAACTTGCTCACAATTTCAGCAAAAAAAAAAAATAATAACAGAAGAAATTTCTATCAATTTTTAACGATTTGGGCTTTTTTTTTGGAATTTCACAAAAAATAGAAAACTTGTAGCAATTTTTGTAAAAAGCAAAAATTCAGTAATTTTGGAAAAAATAAAGACTTTGAAACAATTTTTGGAAATTTTGACTAAAGAAGCAAAACTTGTTCATAATTTTAGCAAAAACGAAAAAAAAAACAGCAGAAATTTCTGTCAATTTTTAGCGAAATAAGATAATTTTTTGGGAGAATTTTACAAAAAAAAGGAAAATTTTTCAAAAAATATAAAACTTACGACATTTTTGGAAAATAGCAAGTTTTTTTGGCAGTTTTGTAGACTTTTTGACACGTTTTGAAAATGTTGACCAAAAAAACAAAACTTGTTCATAATTTTAGCAAAAAAAAAAAAAGAAAGAAAAAACAGTAGAAATTTCTTTCAATTTAGCGATTTGGGCTATAAAGACTTTCTGACAAGTTTTGAAAATGTTGACCAAAAAAACAAAACTTGTTCATAATTTTAGCAAAAAAAAAAAAAAAAAACAGCAGAAATTGCTGTCAATTTTTAGCGAATTAAGATGATTTTTTTTGGGAAAATTTTACAAAAAAAAGGAAAATTTTTCAAAAAATATAAAACTTATGACATTGGAAAATAGCCATTTTTTGGCAGTTTTGTAGACTTTTTGACATGTTTTGAAAATGTTGACCAAAAAAACAAAACTTGTTCATAATTTTAGCAAAACAAAAAAAAAAAAAAAAGGAGAAACAGCACAAATATTTGTCAACTTTTAGCAATTTGGGCTAGTTTTTTTTTAAATTTCACAAAAAAAAGAAAATTTTTCAAAAAATATAAAACTTATGACAATTTTTGGAAAAAAGCAAGATTTTTGGCAGTTTTGTAAGAAGCAAAATTTATTCAGTAATTTTGGAAAAAATGAAGATTTTTTGACAATTTTTGAATATTTTGACCAAAAATAACAAAACTTTTTCACCACTTTAGCAAATACAAAAACTACAACTTTTTCATAATTTTTAGCAATTTCTGCAAGAAATTAATTTTTTTTGGAAAGCAAAACGTTTTAAAATTCAACCTGAAAAAGGAGTTTTTTCAAAAAATCAAAGACATCTTATTTATAACAATTTATAATAATGTTTGTTTTTGCAATTTTTTTTCAAATAACAAAAGGAGTTATTTTTCTGGATTTTTTTGGATAACAATTTCTTTTGAAGGGGGGGGGGGGGGTCAAAATTATATTTGGACGTGGATTACATTTCTTTCATTGGTATGTGAAATCGAATTGTAGTTCGTATTACCTGATTTGTTGTGCTGAGACGTATAGTTAATAATTCTCGTTGAAATAAGTATCTTATTTTGTCGTTCGAATCACTTTTTCTGTTGTGCCAATATATATTCCCCCTTTTTATTTGTCTTTTTGCTGTACCTACCTATAGGTATAAAGTTAATAATCAAATTTTGATCATCTCATCAGCAGATTTCGAAGTTCTCTGCGTAGGTTAGAGAATAGGAAAAATTATTAATGTTCATCTTTCTAGAAATAATCTATCTTGATTTTGTTTCTTGTAATTGTGGCAAATTTTTATTGAGAATGTATTTTATTTGTTCTGCTCAAGGAGAATTTTACTCAACAACTACACAATAAAATGTTCACAAATTCCATCCACTTCATACATAATTTTAAACCCATCTGGTTTGTTTTTTGTTCACAGTTAGTAGTTCTGGACTGCGATACCGTCAATCATCCGTCACAATTAATGAAAACGTCACTAGCACCGATAATCGTTTACGTGAAAATTTCAAGTCCAAAGGTATGTATGGTATCCTTCCATTCAACCAGTCAACCTGTACTCAAGTTGAATCAACTCCATTATTACTCATCCACTCGATGCTTTTCCCAGGTACTCCAAAGACTAATCAAATCGAGAGGGAAATCACAATCGAGGTTTCTAAACGTACAAATGGTAGCTGCCGAAAAGCTTAGCACGTGTCCGTCGGAAATGTTTGATGTGATTTTAGACGAAAATCAGTTAGAAGAAGCCTGCGAGCATTTGGGCGAATACCTCGAAGCGTACTGGAGGGCTGCTCATCCGCCTTCGGCTCCAATCATTACGCAAACACCAATTTTAGCTCGATCGCATTTATCACCTTCGGATGAAATTCACGCCAACATGATGACTCATAATTCGACGTCGCCTCCAGGTAAACAAAATGTGCACAATTTTACTATGTATCATAATAAAGATAAAAATATTACACTATTTTGGTCGTATGTATAATTATGTACATATCGTATTCGTATGTATTTGGTCGAACCTTCTCCTTTAGTTACGTATGCAAAAGCATTATAGCATACAACCTAATCCTCGTATCGAGTCAATTTTCACGCTTTATTTTCTCTTCAAATAGGAATGCGCCATGGGTATCCGTTCAGTCACCCTGAAAGAGGTACGAGGTGTATGCTTCAACAAATTTAAAGGCTTCGGCTTTTTAAAGTTTTTTTTCCTTTATACACAAATGAGTAGAGTCTGCGTATATGATTCGCTGACCTTTTTAGTACATATGCCTTAGCGCTATGTATAAGTATATTTTTATGCAAAAAATGCTTTTCCAATACGTAGTTTAATTTTTTCAAACTAGTAGTCATAAGTAAAGTAGGTACTGGGTATTCTTAGTTCAAATCTCGTAACAAAAAAAAGACAGGAGACGAGAGAGGACTAATTTTTATATTACCTACGATAAAGTACCTTTGTACAATGTTCATGAACATGATAATTTATTGTGAAAAAAATCATACAGTTAATGCCATGAAGGGAGTAATACGTGGAGAATCAAAATTACGAATACCGGATTTGGATTTCAATGCAACTTTTACCTATATGTGAGATAATCTTCTCAGTGTATTCGCGAGCCTTGCCTAATCAATCCAAAAGGTATAAAAACAGGTATTGAAAAAAAAAATTTTGAATATTCATCAAAATACCCACCTAAATTACCTACTCCTTGTGTTTTCGTTATTAATACGAGTGGTTTTGTGAATTAACTTTTTTTGTACTTAGTTCTTTAATCATCCTTTGACACAGCAGCGATGAGGGAAAGAGGGAGGTAGGAGGTGAATTTTGATTTGAATTGAACCATTGTTATTACGAGGAATCGAACTTCAACTATAGGTACTGATATATAGCAACGAAACCCCATATTATTTTATTTATGCGAGGGTTCTTCTAATTTTTTCTTTAAATTGATTCGTATCATGATTTTTTTTATTATACGATTTGCTCTCTGGAGAGTATCTTAATAAAATTCAAACGATCAAACGATTCTCAACGAAATTACAAATTAGTGTTGTGGGGGCCAAAATTTGCAATCTTCAAATCCGCAATTTCATCTTGAATCTAATTATAATGAAGTAATTCTTTTTTGAGCGAAAGAGGAATAATTTTGAATTTTGTTGATGCTATCAAATGAAAAAAAAAAAAACACAAACTCAAACAAAAAAACGATTAGATCCCTACCTAATCTTTTGAAGTTCCACAAAAAGATTTCTCAACAATTAATTTTTAAGTGGATTGAAAAATACTGAACTAGCTTTCATAAAACATTATCGATAATTCAAAACAATCTTCAATTATTCTCTTACGTACCTATTTCAAGATAAAAAACAATGCGACTTGCTGGACACCTTGCGGAAGGTGTCTTCAAAGTAGAACGATATTAAAAAACAGGAAAATGCAATCAGGTATTCTAATATTTTTCGTAGACAGAAGAAAAAGAGATTAAAAATTATCATTAGGTACAGAAAAAAAACATGCAACAATGAAACGAAATACTTACCTAACCTAAAAAAAAAGAGGAGAGAATAAATGAAAAATAACTTCTATTTCTGTGAAAAAACAGATCTGACTATTTGACCAATTCTGGTAAAACTGAAGTTTTGGACAATTTTTGTGAGATGAACAAAAACATAAAATTTCTTCAATATTACGTATTCCATTAGACTTTTTAAGACTTGGAAAAACGAAAAAGATTGATCCATTTGCAATGTTTCGAACTTTTACCTGATTTTTCAAATTAGTACTTGGAAAAAATAATTGCAATCAATTCCTGAAATCATGTTGAGTAGGTACACATATTTTTAAAAATTTGAAAACAATTATCAATCATTGAAATTTTTGCTCGTAAGCTTAATAAAGTGAGCTTTCGAGCACCAAATCTGATTTAAGTTCTTAAAAAAACAACTAAATTATGTAGCTAAAATTATGCCAACTCTTCAAAAAAGATTTTCTGCCGATATTTTTTCACACTTTCAGCATACTTATTTGAAATTCCGAGTATTAAGTCAACTTAATCAAAAAACGTATCCATGATTTAAACCTTTCCTTGGAGAGGGGACTTTAATTGAAGCATAAGTACGTTTCCAAACTGCACCAAGTACATTTTCAAAGATTCTGACTGAGGTTGCAAGGCTATCTACCATAAAGTTGCGGACCAAAATGGTTGATTTTTTGATATGTTATACCCAAGGGTCTTATAGCTACAACGTATCAGAAAATCAGCCAATTTGGGCCATTTCTACGTTTCCAAATTGTACTTAGTACCATGAATTTCTTATCAATTTTTTTTTAAAACTTAGTGCGTTTTGGAAACGTATGCTTCAATTACATTTTTGATAGAATAGCGGCAAAGAACAGAACTTTTGGAGCCATTTTCGCAAAAAAAAACTTTTGGTTAGAATAGCAGAATATTTTTATGACAGAACTTGCACTTTTGAAAAATTTGGAGCAGAACAGGTTTTTTTTTTTGATAATTTTGGCACGAATGGAATTTTTGCACAATTTACGCGATTCTGTCCAAAACTGAGTCCAATTTTGACGAGGAAAGAAACGTTTTGATTAATTTTGGGAGAGGAAAACTGGACTTTTGGCCGATTTTGAAAAAAAAACTCAAAATGATAGGCACAAGACTTCTATGAAAATTTTGAAGGAAAAAAAGTTTTTTTTGGCAGGAAAAACGAGATTTTGGAAAATTTAAAAAAAAAATGGAATTTATATTTTTGGAAAAAATGGATTTTCCCCCGATTTTGGCAAAACTTGGACTTTTGGAGAAACAAAGGCAGAATCTTGTTGGGAAAGAATTGAATAGATAAATACACAAAATTAGAACCTTTCGGCAAATTTTGAATAAAACAGGTCTTCTTGATAATTATTGAAAAAACGAGACCCCATGCTCAATTTCGTGTAATAATGAGTTGTGTTGATTGACAATTTGTGTAAAAAAACAGATCTGTTTCTACTAAAAAAAAAAAAACTTTCGAACATCAAGTACCTACGTTTGATTTTTAAATTCAATGTTAACGAAGAACCAAAAAAAAAAGACTTTTTGAACAATTTTTGTAGATAGATAAGAAAAACTTTTTTGACAAAAAACATCTAAATGTGAAAAAACAGATTCATTTTGGTGAAAAATAACTTTTTGGTAATTTTGACAAAAAACAGGACTTCTTGGACGATTTTGTCTAAATGCAAAAAAAACAGAATATTTTTGGCAAAAAATAACTTGTTTGGATTTTTTTTGGGGGGGGGGCGAGTGAGGGAGGCCTTCTCAGCCAATTTCAGGTGAAATAAAATAAAAATTTTGTCAATTTTGGTGAAAAATCAGATTTTATTTTGGTCACAACCTTTTCGAAAATTCAGGCAAAGACTGTACTTTTCGGATAATGTAAGCCATTTAAGGATAAAAAGCGAGCAACACAGTATAAGCAGGATGGTCAACAGACACCTTACAGTAGGTGGCCTTGACTACGTTTTTTTTTTGTTTTTTTTTTGAGGAATGAAACTCCGATTAAACCACTTTTCTCTCCGTTTTCAATTGAAAATCATTTTGACCAGTCACATTTTTAAATCACACTGTACAAAATGGAATTTTAAAAAGATTTACCACCTACTACTTTGATTTGAGACTCCATCATTATCTAAAGATAGAACAAGTAATAACGCCATGTCCTCGACATTGGACCATTTTTACGTAGAAATTTGTTTTCGGTAAACCAACTTTTGAAAAATTTAGAATCGCAGGGTGCCCGAAAAAGTATTTTTTACATTGATTAGCTGGAATAAAAAAAGGTTGAGATCGTGAGCTCATTACCCACGATGGCCACGAGTTGGCTTGATCGATAATATTGAAAAAAAAAAGTGATCCACAACAGAAGCATTCCAATCAACAAAGAAAAAATTGAAAGAGTACCTGTTCAAAAAAAACACCCCTGGCAGAAATTTTTAAAATCTGAATTTCATTTTTTGATTTTTCACAAATTTTTAAAAACGTAAATTTGGCTCATTTCTCGTAAAAAAAAGTCATGGTTTGATCGATTTGAATTACCTAATTTATTGTTTGGATGGGTAAATGGCAAATTCATCGAGAAGACGAGGTATGAAAAATTTCTCAAAATACTGCCCATGCCATTCTCCAAAAAAGAGCTAAAAGTAGATTTTTTTTAGTTCTCTTCTCCCTCTCCCCCTTGAAAAAACAGAAATAAATTCTCCATCGTGATTATCTGTCTGAGCTTCAGGCAATAAAATAGGTACTGCCTATTATAAATTTGAACTCATGTCTTCCACAATCAAGATGAATTTTGGTCACTCCGTCAAACATAGGTTTTTCTTTCTCAATTTCTCAGCAACTTGATTCGCGTAATTTTAGCAGAATTATCTGAACAGAACAGCAATTTTCTGCAACTCTGATAACATAATAATACGATTTCAATTACTTACGTAGATTAATATCGAGTACTAGATCCAATAGATACGATTAATACTTTTTAATTATTCGTAGCGTAGAATTTTCATTACTCGTAGATAATTGTTACTCATAATTCATAAAACTTGCATGAATACTCTAATATACCTACCTACTACGATGACACAACGTAGACCATGTTAACTTTACATAGAGTAAAAAATAAAACCCCATCAACAACATTAACATCGCATGCGATCTAGTCGATATCTAATTGGCCTTTTTAGACACGTCAATTTTGACCATACAGCTTGTAAACTCCACTCCAGCATCCTTATATTAACTGTTGGATTAAAAATTACAGGCTATTTACCAGTACGGGACCGCGGTCGAGGACGTTTGGAACGCGAAAGAACAGCCGATTACGACGATTACGAACCAAACGGGCACAACGGAGCTGTCCATTATGGCAGTAGTCAATACCACGTACCAAGGGCCCAATCTTCTTCACGGCAGCAAAGACAACAACAACAACAACGTCATCCTTTATATTACCAAGGCAGCGACGGCTCCGATATAGACAATTTCCAGCTCAGTCCGCCCGAAGAAGTGGATCCGACCTATTTAGGTACCGAATATAATCTTCCTTTTCCAAATTTATACGAATCGTCAAGACGAAGCGCACGTCATTGATCGCCATCCAGATGCGAGAAAAATGAAGAAAGAAAAAAACAAACGTCATTTTTTTCTAATTTAAATGCTTACAAGGGAACCCTCCCACATGATAATCTCCGATTTGAATAAAAATTGGACTGGTGGAAAGAGGACCTCAAAAAACCCCCATCCCCCAATTTTCAGCTGCTGAAATTGATTTTTCGATTTTTGACGAGCGTTTGAAGTTTTGTGTACACAGGTAAAGTTGTTCTGTAAATTCGAAAAATGGCCATTTCTCTCCACCGCATGAACTTCAGCAGCTGAAATTTTGGTCAAAGGGTCTATGCTTGATACCTAATTGACTAATACTACCGCCGGCCGGATCTGGAATTATCATCAGAAATCGAATTTTTTGCCCAACTGCTGGTTTTTAAATGCCATTGAAAAATTTGAAAAATGAGTCAATTAAGCTCTTCTAATGAACTTCAAGGGCTCAAATTTTGGTCAAACAGTCTCTGCCGAATACCAAATCGACTCATGCCATCATTGGCCGGATCCGGCCATCCGTTCAGGAAACAAGATTTTTTACTGTTTTTTCCCATGTTATGAATGAATTCAAAAAATGGCCGTTTCTCCCCACCACATGAACTTCAGCAGCTGAAATTTTGGCCAAAGGGTCTCTGCTTGATACCTAATCGATAAGTACTACCGTCGGTCAAATCTGGAATTATCATCAGAAATCGAATTTTTTGACACATAACATGAGAAAAAGTATAAAAAATACACAAAACTTCACACGCTCGCCAAAAATATAAAAATCAACTTCAGCAGCTGAAAATTTAGGGATGGGGTTTTTTTGAGGTCCTCTTTCCACCTGTCCAAGTTTCATTCAAATCGGAGATTATCATGTGGGAGGATTCCCTTGTTAGTACCGCGCATTGGGCCAATCATAGCTCAAGCTACATAACGTAACTTCACCCTTTTCTTTTTTTCCTTTGTTTTTTTACTTTTCTATTTTAAAATATATATTTATTTTAAATTGTATGCTCGATATATAGCGAAATTGCGATAAATGAAAAAAAAAATTGAAAAAAATAAACGGATTCGGTATCCATCCGCACATCCTCTCTCCCTTACTTATACCCGCTTGACAATAATTTAACCTGGATTTAAAAAAGAGAATCGAATCAGCACAGAAATTCAGCCAATTACACAGCTTCCCGATGACATTTTATTTGTTTTTTCATTCGTTAATCAAACCTGGAAACTGATACCTAACGTAAAAAAGCTCATTAGAATAAAACGACCAAGTTATTCTTTGTAGAATTATGGTTTTAATTTTTATTCAAGTTTATCTTCACTGTTTTTAATGAATTAAATTTTACATACGACATTTTTATTTAGACTGAAATTTGCATATGAACGGGAAAAAAATCAAAAAAAAAAAAATTCAGAATTTCACTCAAAAAGAAAATTTTTTACTATAAAAAAATCGCTTCTAGCCTTTTTAATTTTGCTACTCATTTGTTGAGTTTAAAATAAGCAAAAAAAAAAAGATGAAGAACCCATTACGTCATACTCGAGAAAAAAAACTGAATTTTAGCAGAAGACTGACCCCCTGACCCCTTTCCTTCCTCCCGCACAAGTGTAAATGTTATTTAAAAAGGGCTTTATCACTCTATCGTCTCTTTTTTTTCCTAGAACATCTTTACGCCCAGAGACTTATTTTTCGTACGAAAAATTGCAGCGTACAAATCATATACCTTAATTATTAAATAAAGACCTAATGGGTTTAATGTGCTCTTCGAACATAAGAACAAAAAATTTTTGTTTTTCATTCAACGGGAGTTGATTTGATCGGAATTTTGTTTTTAATTTGTAAATTCAACTTTGTGCTATTTTTCTAGCGTACAAATATTATAAATATATATGTATAATATACATACTTTTTTAAATTATTTTATTTATTTATTTATTGTATTAAGCTTTGATGTTCGTTTTAATTCAAAGTAATTATATTTGTTGTCATTGTGATAAATTTATTGATTTACCGTTTAGTAAAATTTAAATGAAACATTGTGTTCTTTGTTTGTTTGTTTTATTTATTTATTTTTCGTTTCTGTATCAAAGCGTGATGTTGTATTACAAGGGCTTCGAAAACTGAAACTGGAATTCTCTACGAATAAATCATTAGAATATTGTGGTAATTTTTCTTTGTCGTTTTTTTATTTCAGAGCAGGATTTTTTAATGGGAAGGAGGAGAGAGTCGATGTAACTTGTATAACATTTGAATGGATTCTTTGAAATTCTACTTATACATACCTATGTGTATTATTTACTCGAATAATTATGGAGTAAAAATGAAAAATTACTCTGTTATTAGGAAGTATAAGGGATGATTATGAATTAAAAGCAAGAAATTCAGCCAAAACGCCACTTACGAGCATCGCCCCTGTAAATGAGCGCCATATTCGGAATCAGCGACCCAAAATTAGTCTAAAATTGTCTTTGTTGTGAACCAGTCACTCACTTTCATCCATTGTTGCCATCACTGAGAACCTGGGTTGGAATGCACTCGTGGTTTCCTTATAAGTGGTGGGCCTGTTGGTCTGTCTGCTATGGTGTGGAACTTGTTGAGGATGAGTCTGAGGTATTAGGTATTGGTAAGTTTCTTCCTTGGTCTCCCTCTGCATCCTTTCCCCGTTGGTGTATATTGGAGGACCTGTTTCGGCAATCTTGTTTCCTCCATCATTTGGACATGATTTCTCCAATCTTTCCTGTATACTTTTTTTATCTTCTTCGTGACTGGCTTCAGCTTCACTCCAAGATCTGCTGTTATTTTCTCAGATGAGACTCTGTCTCCGAGAGTCATCCCTGCCGTTATCCTCATGAATTTCATTCCGGTTACAGTTATTCTTCTTTTATCAGATTTCTTCAGTGCCCATACCTTGCTTCCATAAGTCATCATCAGTGTATTGCGAGGGTATTGCACACCTTCAATCTTGTTTCTTTTCCCACATTACTGCTTCTCAGGGTCCTATTTATCAGTCCCATGACTCTCAGGAACTTTGCAATCTTTCCACCAACATCTACTTCTCCCTGGTATGATATTGTGTTTCCCAAGTATTTGAAATTATTGACCTGTTAGATGATTTTTCCATTTATTACAATCTTGCTTCTTACTGGTTCTTTTCCTTTGAAAGCCATTGTTTTTGTTTTCTCTGATGATATTCTCATATCATACTTTATTTCCAATGTCGTAGTTAGTACTGCTTGATCATCTATGAAGAATATTACTGTTGATATTTCCTACCTTCTGTCTGTTTTGATTCCTTTTGGCTTTGTTTTCTGCCATTCTTTTATCATGTGATCCATGTACATGTTGAATAAAATACAAGACAGTGAGTATCCCTGGTGAACTCCTATGTTTATTTCTGCTTGTTTTGAGAGTTGATTTCCGATTCACACTCTTATTCTAGTGTTCCTATACATGCTGTTTATTACCTTTCACATTTTATATGTTATCTCTTCATCCTTTAGGACTTCAAACAGTTTTTTTCTATTGACCCTATCATATGCTTTTTCCAGGTCTATAAAGCACATGTGTGTTTCTAGGTTGTATTCAATCCTTTTTACCATCAGTAGTTTTACCTACTGTAAAACTTGCATTAATGCATGATCTTCCTTTTCTAAATCCGTTTTGACTTTCTGACAACTTTTCTTCTGCTTGTTCTGCCAGTCATTTTTACCAGTATTTTCATATATATCTTGTAGCAGGTGTTGAATAGACTTATTCCTCCATAGTTTTTCAGGTTTGGCATAGGTATCACCTCTCTTGAACCATGGTATTACAATCGCTGTTTTGAATTCTTCAGGTACCTACCCCATTCGGGGAAAATCTGCCCATCCCCATATACTGAAAAATGCCAAAACCAGCTGGTTATTGGTATATTCTAAATATACGCATGAAAAAGTGCTGTTCAAAAGGTGGATTGGTACACCAAAAAAAAAATCTGCTGAAAAATACACTATGAGTTGCTACAGAGAATATTTTGTAGCTTATTTTTCTTGTGTAAGGCCACAGCGCTTTCAAATTACGTGGCATGTTTCTTTGCATTGGAAGAAACCAACTACAAAATACACCACTAACACTAACCTGTTTTTTGGTGTATTCTTTCACATATTTGCTAAATACCTAACATGTGTAAATGCGGTATTTTAGGCAAATGTTTTAGCATAGTATAGAAATATTTGCATTTATTCCATCACATGTCCCAGTGGTTAGGTAAGTAGGAAAGTTGCTCTCCAACTCAGAGACCCGGGTTTGATCCCTTGCAGCACCAACAATTTTTCATAAATACTGGACATTGGCAGAATTTATTGCATAAAAAAATACATGCGCTGATCAATGAGCAGAAAAGTATTGGCAGAAAGTGTTACAATTCCTGCAGTGTTTTTTTTGTCATGTATCATCGGCAGATTTTCACCCAATGGGGTACCTTCTCTTCTTGGTACATCCTATTTAGGAATTCCAGCAGTCTTCTTTTAAATTCACCACTTGCGTATTTGTACAGTTTTGTTGGCATGCAATCTTTTCCTGGAGCGTTTGCATTTTTCTCTGTTTTCAGAGTTTCTCGTAGCTCTTTAATTGATATTCTGTCTTCTGTTTCTCCAATTTCATCTTCTATTTTTGTATCTTGTTCATTTTCATCATTCCAGAGTTCTTCAAAATATTCCGTTCCATCATTGATTTTTACTTTTGGCAAACCCACTTTTTGTTGAAATTTGTGTCAATTCTCCTTCTGATCTTATACACCTTTGGCCGTAACTTGTATGTGTCATGTTCCAGGAATGTGATAAAATTTTCCCAGCTCTCTCGCTGTAATTTCCTAGAGTTTCTCTGACTTTTGCCGACTGTTTTCAATACTCTTCACCATCAACTTCATTTTTTGAGCTCATGAATTTTCTAAATGCCTTGAATGCACTCTTAAGACTAAAATTTAAAGTTTGTGACAGAAATGTGAATTTTTCAAGAATTGAATTTGAGTAAATGAGGAATTCATTGTGATGATCCGTAGCCTGCTACAGTTTGATTGGAAGCCTGTGAGGTGGTTTTGCACCTTGAAATTCAGCCAAAACGCCACTTACGAGCATCGCCCATGAAAATGAACGTCATATTCGAAATCAGCGACCCAAAATTAGTCCAAAACTGTTGCTTCCTGCGTGCAAAGTCACACTTACTGGCACCTCTCCCATAATAAACAACTTATCACATGATAATATGAGCAAAATTTGGAATTTTTCACCTCTTCACGTCTCACCTATTACCCCTACTAAGAATATAATTCCAGATTTGAACTCTACGACCTCGAAAACCTATTAATCGACGTATTACACATTGATGAAGGTGGAATCCTAATTATCACCGTTTTATGGGTGGGGGGGGGATTGAATTGAGGCCAACACTAGAAAAGGGATCTGGAACACATATACAAATGATTCCCACTTGAAATTTTCAAAAAAAAATTATTTCTGTTTTTCAAAATAATGCATAGGTATCAGAATTCACCTTCTTTTCGAGAATTACCCAAAGATCAAATTTTTTGAAAATAATTGAAATAATGTAGGTACATTACCTAATCGTAATTTTGTATACTTACTTAACATTTAATGTTTTTTAAATTTGTCACAAATTTATTAGCATCCATTGAAGCATTCACTCAGTTTGCATGTTTTTAGCGGAATAAAAAATAATGTCAAAACTTCCGGAAAATCACCTTTACTTTATTATAGGGTAGTCGAGTAAAATCAATTTTTAAGGGCACTACTCACTCTTTGCGAAATTTCACGCCCCACACAATGATACTAAAATCGAATTTCCTTCAGTGATTAAACCAATTTTTTTCGAAGTTCCTTCCCTTCAGAGATCAAGAAATCCCACTTCCATTAATTCATGTCATTTTTCACAAATGTGTACCTACCTAGGTAGTTGGTATGTACTTTGAAAAATCAACAAAAAATTTTCAGAATTTGAATGCCCTCAGTGCCACTGGAAAAAGCTGCAATGTGGCTGCGACGGACCTCGTGTTTCGCACCCTCTTGCATAGACCACGAATGCCTATTGGCTGTTTTTCGTCTGTTGTCGCTCCCTCCGCCTATCAACGACGGATAGCAATAGTGGTAAAAAGATCTGCCGCGATACCGCGGTGCTCGAGCTCGAGCGAGTCTAAAGACCGAAGTTAGTATCTCAAGTATCTGTAGGATGGACAAGTAGTTCGCATCGATTCGTGATCCCAGTGCGCTAGAAACGTGTTCGCGAATATGATAGGAGTAATTTAGTATAACATTTCTTTCGGCCTGTATTTTTTCTGTGATAATTATCATATTAGTCGAAATTTTTCGCAATGGCTAACACAAATTTTAGTGCTTTGAACGATAAGAACTTGGAACAATGTGTGGTTACGTTTATAGAAAAAGTCGAATCTATGGAGAAGGAGAAACCTCAAGTGATTAAGAAAATTCTACCTCCGGCTCAAATTGAAATGAGAACATTGCAGCTTTGGCGATCGGTGATTTCCGAATGTTTGGCATCATTTTTATATGTTTTTATCGTTTGTGGGGCTGCTTCGACTGCAGCTCAAGCTGGATCTCTTCCTTTAACTGTGTTCATTACTGCCGCTGCTTCTGGATTTACTGTCTGTGTGTTGACTTATTGCTTTCAGAATTTGTCAGGTAATTGAGTATGCTCAATTCATTAAATTTATACATACACATTAAAACGTTTTCGAACCTATCTATAAGTACTACCTATTTAATGCGTGATGAATTATGTACACAACTTGTGTCTTAACCAATAATGTAGAGTAAATTCAAATAGGTAGTTTTATTAACCTACCTAGATACCAATAGGCCTACGGTGTAGACGTTATTCGATGATTATGGTTCTCATCCACACAATTCTACACATAAAATGGATATTAATTCGTTGTATAATTTCACTCGCAGGTGCCCATATGAATCCATCTATTACTGTATCGATGATGATGAGCCAAAGTATAACTCTTTTCAGAGGAATGTTGTTCATCGTAGCCCAGAGCGGAGGAGCTATTGCCGGTGCAGCGTTATTATACGGGTAGGTTTAATGCAAACCTTCAACCACTTTATTACCACCAATTAAGAAAAAAAAAACAAAAACAAAACTGAACTGTATTTTAGCTTTTATTGAATTAATTAGAATACAACTATGACGTTAGAGTACGCGCAATTTATAGTACTTACGTAATTTAATACGCTTGATTCTTAAATTTTCGTATTAATTTTCATCAATGATGGTATTTCTTGAATTTTGGTAATTTTTTTTCTGAGTAATTTTTCCATAATTTTGTTCTGAATTTTGGTAATTTTTTCGCCTGAATTTATGCTAAATTTTATCACCTTGAGTTCTCGTGATTTTTTCATAAACATTTTCCGTTGAGCTTGTGTGATTTTATTGATCAAATTTTATTCGGAATTTGTTCAAAGACTTTTTGAATTTTCTGAGTTTTCTTTTTTCCCAATTTGTTGATTTTTTTAAAATTTTTGTAGATTTTTCCCAATTTTGACGGGTACCATTCTTTTGAATTTTCGCGACTTCTCTTTTTTAGTTTTCCAGTGTTTTCCCCAAAATTTCCATTTCTTTCTCTTCAGATTTTTGGCAAAGTATTGCCAGTTTTGACTGACTTTTTCGCTATGAATTTTCACGGTTTTAATTTTGTTCTAAATAATGGTCACTTTTTTGCTTTCATTTTCAATGATTTTTTTTTTATTTTTATTTTGAGAGTTTTTTTTGAGTATTGTGCTTTAAAAAAACTGGTGATTTTTTGCTCACGTTTTTGTAGAATTGCAACTTTCTTCTTCCAAAAGTTATGATTTCCTTTGAATTTTGGTCATTTTTTAGGAGGGAGGGGAGCTTCTTCATGATTTGACGAGGTTGTTTTTTTATTTTCACCTTTTGTGGTGTATTTTTTTGCATCTTGATAGCTTTCATTCGTCGATCCTCTCTCCTTTCCCCTTCCCCCTTCTCTCCCAATTTATAGCGGAAGGTCCTCCGGATTTCCTCTCTCTTTGAACCTTTTTTTTTAAAAGTTCGAATTATTTTTCTCTCTTGAATCCTCTTGAGTTTTGCTTAAAATTTCTCGATGATTTTTCTCATAAATTTTTTGATTTCTTTTCCAAATTCATGCTTTCAACTCTCGTGAGTTTTCTGTTCTGAATTTTCAGTGATTTTTCCTGAACTGAATTTTCAAGAGGTTTTCATTTTTATCATTTCCATGATTTTATGTCAAATTTTATTGATTCGTTTTTCAGCCTTAATTTTTGTTTTTAATTTCGGCGAAACCATTTCTACGAATTTTCGTGATTTTTATAAAATTTTCTCCTACTTTCGTTCCAAATTTTAACTTTTGATGAATTTTCTTTTTTGCAGTTTTGTTTTGAGTTTTTGAGCGTTTGTTGTGGACTTGAAGATTTGATGGTTCTATTTCGAATTTTTTTTGAGCTTCCTTGATTTTTTTCACGTTTTATGCTTTTGAATTCTCTCGTAGATTCTATTTCACAACTTTTCGACAATTTTCTTCGAATTTTCATGTTTTTTTTGTGCCTAAATTTTTGTAAAGTTTCTGCAATTTTATCTTAAATTTTCGTGAGTTTTTTTTTCAATTTTTTTGATGTGTTTTCTTAAATTTTAGTGATTTTTAGTCTAATTTTAGCAGAGGAGTGTATCTGCTTTCAATTGAATTGTTCTTCTGGAAGGGATTTTTTTTCAACTTTTCAACTTTTAGCAGAATTTTTCTGATTTTAGGAGATGTTTTTTCATTTTGATGAATTGAGTTCTTGAGTTTTATACTTTGGGACTTGATTTTTATTTTGAAAGAGATCACAGGGACTCAACAGAGAGGTTTTTCAACATTATTCTTTGACTAAGTTTTATCTCTCTAGATGTTGATCTTTTCTTTGCTTCCTGTTTAGGCCATTTTCTCTCTATTTCAATAATTTTGTTGCATTTTTAATTTTTTCCAGGGTTTTTGATGTATTTTTCTCGTTAATTATGAGAAGCCAGGGTACTTCAATCCATTTTTTCCCCTTATCCTTACATTGTCATCATAACTATTTATTCGATTTGTCGAAAACCATCTCTCGTCTGGCTTATGTCATCGGTCTTCGATAATGGAAAAAAATCATAACTCAAACCAAGCAACAGGTTTAAAGACACCGAGCGGGTGGCTACAACTACCTCGTCAAGTAGGAGGAGTGTTACCCTACAATAATAGCTACCAAGAAGCAAATAAAAAGGGCTCTTAAATTAACCCAACTGTAGCTCGAATTCACCATCCGGTTTTTTGAATAGAAGCGAGCCGGCGTAGTTGTTGCAGCTGTAATGGAATGCACATCACAGCACAGCGCAGATCTACTATACTAGTTGTTGTCTTGTTGAGGGATTTTATAACAAAATGATGCTAGCGATATGGGGACATGGGACATGTGGCGATATACGAAAGTGTACTGTACTGGAATCACTTCATCCCCCTACATTTTGATATTACTGTGGCCATAGGCTCGGAATGGGAAATATCAGGTGATCGTAATATGGCATTTCTATTGTACTCGTATCTAGGCAGTTCGATTTATATATTCGACAGATTCGATGCAGTTTCACTATTCTACGCGTTTTCGCCGCAAGGTAGCCTTTGAAGTCTCCCTCTGACATTCTTCATCGTTGAGTCGACTAAAAAGATGAATTATGTAAGATTATGGTTTACCTACTTGTTCAACGTTCATTCTTCGATTGGAATTCTTTGTAGATTTTCAAATTTACGATACAGTTGCGTCGATGGGGAGAGAAACCCCCGAACATAAAACAATTTATTAATGACAGAAAAAACTTGAAATTGCAGCAAACAAAAATTACCAACAACTGAAATAAAAATTACCCAAAATTCTGAAAAGTAGGTAGTAAAAAATTCCAACAAAATTCAAAATGATGAAAAAAATTATAGAAATTTTGCAAAAAAAAAAATTGGCTCAACGTAGATAAAATCGTTAAAAATACCGGAAAATTGTTAGAACGAGACGAGTTGTGTGAAATATTAATAAAAAAAATTTAACAGAAAATTTAGCATGGTTCGTAATTATTTTTTTCCAAAAAAAGTAACTAAAAGTGACCCATGGGCAAAATAATTCAATTTATTCCAAGTCCTTAGTGTGTAAAGAATATTCACCATTTTTTCAATACTTTATCATCAGTCTTAGAAGGAAATCTGTCAGGTAAAAAAAAAACTTTTTACCAGACAAACCATTCACGTGGTTGTGACGCGAGCTCATTATGGAAATATTTCGCAATGTGTATTTCCTTTCTAAACAATCTCCAGGTGTGTTGTGATTCATGCACGTCCTAAATAATCTGACTGAGGAAACGATTAACGTGCTATACCTATCTATTGAAGAACGGGGGTGGATGATCGGTAGGTACGACCGAAACTAAAAGATGTATGACCTTCCAGTTCCACGTGTATGAAGCACGATGATAAATATTGCACGAAGAGTGTTTTTTAAAAAAAAATCTGTTCGTAGTCACAGACAGACGATCAAACGAAAACGTTGAAGATGTAAAATCTCATTCAATTCAAGATTAATTTTTATAGCACGTGTTAACGATGCAGCACGGCGAAGCTTCTCCAGCAGATGTTCCAGGCAACCCAGGCTTTACCTACCTTATCGCATTCTTTAAGGTACCTACAAGGATAAATAGAAGAATATTTTTCGGTCGATTCGTTATAATAAATATCGTGCTTCCTATTTCATGGCTCACGACGATCCGATCTTCGTGTATAAGTATGGAGTACTCTTTACTGTAGGCCAAAGCACCGATTTCCAAACATCTGCTGTATTTTAGGGTGGAACGCGAACGTCTCGTCTACAGCTGTTTAATATGTACCTTGTTTACATGGGCATTTCGTTTTGGATTTTTTTTTCTCCATCTTCAATCTTCAGACGGACCAAAATTTAATTACAGTCGAGTATTTTTTTTCTCGGTATGTTTCAGCGGTGGTTTTCAAATCCTTATGCAGAGAGTTTTTATCATTTAAATGCCTTTAAATTACACGTTCGTCGGCTAGTTACCGAGAAAGGGAGGTTTTTTTTTGTAGTCGTGAACCTGTTCGAAGCGGTTCATTAGCATTTTTAGGCGCCTGAACAGAACTAGAAATGGGTGGAATGTGTCGTTATCTTTATTAGAGGTGTTTGCACAATGCATGGATATGGCAATGGGTCAGATTGATGAGCATTCACTCTTTGAAATCATTAATTTTTTAAAAAAGAATCAAACATTGAATCGATGTCCCATTTTGGGAAGTTTCGATCTTTTTCAACTCTTTTCGAACTCTCGTGTCCAAAAAGTTCTCTTTTTGTTCCAAAGTTGCCAACCAAAAGTACTGTTTTTTTTTTGCCAAATTTTCTTACAAGACGCCAGAAAGCGTCAATTTTTGGTAAAATAAGTATTCAAGAAGAGCTCATTTTTGACAACATTTTTAAAAAGTGTTTATTTTTGTCACAATTTTTAAAAAGTGCCCATTTCTAGTAAAATTATGAAAAGGGATCAATCTTTGCTGAAATGGTCAAACAATTATTCTGTTCTTACCAAGATATTGATAAAAAAAATTATATTTTTGATAAACGGGTTCTGTTTTAACCCACTAGTTATTTTTTTACATGCAGGTCAATTACAAAAGAATTATGTTCCTCCTCATCTTCTTTGTGAGCTATCCGAATAAGTATTTAACTCTTTATTTTTTATTGAAATAATATCGTCAATTCGATGCTCCGCAGTCCGCAGTTTCAACCGCAAATGTTCAATGAGTTCGTAAAATGTGGTTTGTTTATAGTCGAATAATAGTAATAGTTGATTTACGTATTAGAGAGATAGACATTAGACAAAATATGATTTGCATTTGGATTCGAAATCTAACTGAACCAGCTCAAATTTTCAAATCTCATTTTTTCCTTCGAAAACTGATTCCCTGATTTTTCTTGTTCGTGAAAAATATTTTAGCAAATGATCTGATTCAAATTGAACAAAAATCATTCATGACTAGAGACCAAATCAAGAATTTGATCAATTTCAAATAATAGTGGAAATGGATCCTTTGTGATGCGATCACAAAATGAATCGTTCACGAATTGCTACGAGTGAATCTCCCTGTGGAAAATCAATGAATCATTTTGCTCATTCGCGTGAGTCAATACGATCAAACTGCTGATCGTTCGTGAATGGATTCGATTTACGAAACAATCTTTCCGAACAGACGAAGTGAATCCTTCATTCCTTCGCAAACGTTAAAATCATTTCACCGCAATAAAGATTGAACAGGTTCTTTCATTAAGATGGATTGATCGCTTTTGAACGATTTAATTATACCGAGCGAATCGTTCATGGACAATTTGATCAAACATGTGTGAATCTTTCACGAACTTCTGAGCCACTTCACTGAATGTTTCCTATTTTTATAAACAAAATCTTTTGCGAATGATTTGATCAGATTGAGCGAATCCACGTTCGTGAAAGATTTGATCGAACGAAGTGAATCTTTGCGAATTTTCTATTTTTTTTCTCGAGGAAAAATAAAAATGTTCTCCATTTTCCGAGGGCAATTCACAGTTCGTGAATGATTTGATCAGACTGAATGATTCACTGTTCGTGAACGATTTGATCAAACTGAATGAATCTTTCGCGAACTTTTTATTCGTTTCACCTAAAAATGAAAATGTTCTCCGTTTTCAAAGATCAATTCATCGTTCGTGAATGATTTGATCAAACTGAATGATTCATCGTTCGTGAACGATTTGATCAAACTCAACGAATCTTTCGCAATCTTTTGATTCATTTCACCTAGAAATAAAAGTGAAAATATTCTCGGTTTTCTACGATCAATTCATCGTTCGTGAATGATTTGATCAGATATGAATCATCGTTCGTGAACGACTTGATCAAACTAAATGAATCTTTCGTGAACTTTTCATTCATTTCAGTTTTCACCTAAAGGTAAACCGTAGAGGTGAAAATATTCTCTGTTATTCTAAGATCAATTTACCGTTCGTGAATGATATGATCAGATATGAATCATCGTTCGTGAACGACTTGATCAAACTAAATGAATCTTTCGCGAACTTTTGATTCGTTTCACCTAAAAACGAAAATATTCTCTGTTTTCAAACATCAATTCCATCATTCGTGAATGATTTGATCAGACTGAATGATTCATCATTTCATCGTTCGTGAACGATCAAACTGAATGAATCATTCGCGAACTTTTGATTCATTTCACCTAAAATTAAAAGTGAAAATCTGTACTCCAATGCAAAAAGGATGGAAGTCCAATGACCTGGCATAAAGAAAGGAGGTTAGTGTGTTTAATGCAGTTTGATACAGGGATTTTAAACTTTTCAGTTCCAAATTTAAAATTCCTGTCTCTCAAAACTGCACTGAACACACTAACCTCCTTTCCTTATGCCAGGTCATTGGACTTCCATCCTTTTTGCATTGGAGTACAGAAATATTCTCTTGTTTTCTAAGATCAATTCACCGTTCGTGAATGATTTCATCAGATATGAATCATCGTTCGTGAACGACTTGATCAAACTGAATGAATCTTTAGCAAACTTTTGAGTAGTTTCACCTAGAAATGAAAATATTCTCTGTTTTCAGAGATCAATTCATAGTTCGTGAGTGATTCGATCAGAGAAACGACTTCAGACATTTTCGAATTCACTACAACTACTTTCCAAATTATGTATGTACAATTGCAATAACTCGATAAATTTTACCACCTCCTTGTCCTATCTTCAATTAAAGGGTTCCGCTTTATCACCAAGTATGAAAAACAACTAACGAGTTAACAATGATACATCTCCACGCTTCATATTCTATCGCTATCAGCGAGAGGGGATGGGGAAGCACTTGAAACTAACCATCATACATTTATCAACTCGCCTGTAGTCTTTTTTAATGTACTTACTCTTACTCGTTCATTGTTCAACACACTGTCGCGGTAAAGGTCGCCCCTTTTTTAACCTTCTGATATACATGCAGCAACAACTGTCGCACTTGTTAATATACAACGTTGGTCTTTTTTTCGCTATACGTTGCAGTTGTAGTTGTACTTGTACTCGTATCATCGTGTATTTTGATGCACGCGCCCTTCGCCAAAATCAGCCAGTCATTAACTTCCAACTTTTATGCAGTTTCAAACACCTGTCTTCGTTCACTTGCAACTTGCGAGTATGTTTATAGAAATCGTGTAGCAAATCAAAGTATCAAGTACATATATGAATATTGAAGTAGGTACCTACTACCTACATATAAAAAAAAAATTTCCATCATTCTCATCATCTTGATTCTCTTATGATTTTTCATTCCTACGAAAGCTAAACGTGAATCTTTACAGCATCGTTAAATTAAATATGTACTTCATCGTACAATTTCGATCCCAAAATCGCATCTTAGGATTAAACTCCGACCGCTACAACGTGAGAAAGCACGATGCTCTTGCACCACTTTTTATACCACAGCTCCACTCTCGTACAATTTAACACATTGATACTTACATGAGGCCAATGTCTGCTCGGTGAACCGCAACCATTCGCGGTGCAGCCAATATGATCGCATTTAACGTTCCTATTCTTCCCTCCCTAGGGGATGTTTTTAACAACATGACGCGTTGGTGGTCAAATTTGATTGATAAAAAATAAAAGAATTAAACGTTTGCATTACGCGATTCCCGAATGAGATTACAAAATCTCATCTCCCTAGAGATTGATCGAAAAACGAGGGCTTTTTATTAGCCTTTTCAATTCACATTACCTAACCTTACGATGTGATATATTCTTCCCACGGATACATGTACAAGTGCATATGATTTTTTAAAGTTGGTGAGAATATGAGAGCTTTTTTTTTCTTTTCATTTAAAGTCGTAGTGTCATGTTGATGATTAGATGTCGAAGTTTCGCTAATTTGTGTCACCGGATGCTGGGAATGGGATCATGATGTATGGAACGTGTACGATGGTTCATAATACTTGAGTTTGAGATGATCCAATCCTCCGTCGTACATCGTCTTTGCGAAATAATAGTGCTGGTTCCTCTGCTGGTAAAAAAGTAGAATGCTTTACATGTGTTTTCTCGTATGAATACCACAACAAGCATGTGTCATACCAGTCTCTGTATGTAAACTGTGAAATACTAAATTTAAAATCCAACAGAAAGGGTAGCGTACTTGAATAGATAATTTAGGATACTCGGCATATGCGGCTGTGTATTGTAAGATGAAAGAGTATGTTAGAGAATGTGCCGAGGAAATGAAATTTAATTCGATGCGAATTATCTTATCGTTGCGACGATTCATAAAAGGAATGGAGATGTTGACATAGGCGCAGATGTGATAAATTAACGAGTAGATTTGCCAAATTGAGGCAATGTGTTCGCATTGTGCTGAACTTTTTTATTGAATTTATGAGTAAAATTGTGGAAAATGTGGGAAATTGAATTTCAAAATTCTGGAAAAAAGAAAACCCATCACCAGGGCTTGGCACTCATTAAAAAAAAAAAAAACAAGTAACTTCAGCGAGTAACTAAAAAAGTAGATATCAAAACATGGATAGAACATTTTAATGCAGAAAAGAAATCATCGAAAAAATAGAGCTTTCATCTGAAAATGTAACTTAATGGAAACTTGTATAATTTTAGCAAAAAGTAGATTAAGGCTTAAAACTGATTGGTGCCAAATAAGTGTTACTTTCTCAAAATTTTTGCAAAAAAAAAAAATGTGATTTTGCAACATTTTGATAGGAAAAAAAAAAACGAAATTTTTTCTCAATTTGGAGTAACGAAGTGAGAATTTTGCAATTTTTGCTAAAAAAAAAAACCAGCACATTAGAACCATTTTTGAAAATTTTGGAATTTTTCGCTAAAAAAAAAACACGTTTTAAATAACCATTTTTTCCAAAAAAAGAGACTGTAAAAGTTAGACTATTTTGCTAATTTTAGCAAATAGCAAAAAGTCAAGACTTCCACAATAGTTATAGCTAAAATCAGAAGTTTTCGATTTTTAGTGATGTTATTGTGAAAAAAGCAAGACTTTTGCGCGTTTAAATTTTGAAGAAAAAAGTGAGATTTTTTTTAGCAATTTTTCTAAAAAGTGAGATCTTTTATCAAATTTTTGTAAAAAGCAAGACTTTTATAATTTTAGCATAACACCAGACTTTTGGCCAATTATTGGCGAATTTTGCAATTTTCGGATGAACTTTGGGTACTTGAATTTGGATTTTTCGAGCTCGTAGGCAGGTTTTTGTTTTTGAACGTGTTTCGTACCACTCCTGCGCTGCTTCCCTCCTCTATCTGTATCTTTGCTTTGGTATCTGGGAATGTATGTTCTAAACACTCGACCAGTTTTCACTCTTCATTTGGGGGGGGGGGGTAGATTCTCAAACATTTTTTGATAAGAATCTCAAAATTCTTCTTCATTTTTCGAAATTTTCTTCTTATTCTCTGCGGCAGAATTTTGGCTGATTTTTTTTCAGGATGCTTTCGCGAATCTCGCAGTAAATATTCTGGGTCAATGGAGTCATCGACCTCCTCCTCCTCATCATCGTTTTCTTCCTCCAACTCGTGTTTTTGCTAGGTGATTTTTTGTTTCGAATAATCTCTGATTTTGTCCACCAAGTCGCTCATCATCGC
This sequence comes from Planococcus citri, assembly GCF_950023065.1. Taxonomy (NCBI): domain Eukaryota; kingdom Metazoa; phylum Arthropoda; class Insecta; order Hemiptera; family Pseudococcidae; genus Planococcus; species Planococcus citri. The sequence goes on from NC_088681.1 coordinate 17,525,844, forward strand.
TTTCTTCCTCCAACTCGTCTTTTTGCCAGGTGATTTTTTGTTTCGAATAATCTCTGATTTTTTCCACCAAGTCCCATTTGTCGGATTTGGATCCCTGCTTGAGGTCGTTTTTCAGCTCCTGGGCATTTTTTTGAGAGATTTTTTGAAATTTTTGGCTGGAAACAAAGTTTTTTTGACTACTCTGATGTTTTCTACTTTTTTTCTTGTTTTCTTCACAAAGTACATACCTGTAGGGGCATAATTAGGAAAATTTGGATTGTGAAAAAAAATTGAAAATTTACTTTACAGTAACCAAACATTATTATTAGTAACTTCCGTTTCAAAATTTTTGTGGTATTGAATACTAAGAAGGTTGAATTTTCGATGACCTTGAAAAGTTTTACAAAAAATGATATTTTTTATAATGCACTTTGGAATGGCCTTAAAACTTTATTTCCAAAATAATGTTTTTTTTCAAATAAAAATCTCCATTGTTAATTTTTAGCCAAATTTTTGTAAAAATGATGGCTATTGCGGTGGGCCCAACTTTGGATAAGAAGGTCGGGGGTGAAAAATTTTGATAGTACTCGACGTTTTGAGCTCAAACTAGACGATTCCCGGTGTGTCAGTTTCTATATATATAGGTAAATATTTTTATAGATGTTTATAAGTTTCAGCATGATGGTCATTTTTACATTTTATGACCTGGAATCTGCTCTAACTGATCAAATCAACTCAAACTTGAGTAATGGGGTTCGTTTAGGACCTAGAATTGACCCCCGCAGTTTGAAGGGTCAAAGTTGAAAATTACAGAAAAGTAATTTTTTTGGAGGGGCATAATATGACCCCAAATGAACGAAAAAGGTCCAAAATCATGCCATGAGTCAGTACTCTCATTGTGATCAACATATCCAAATTTCAGCTTCCTAGGTCATCCCCACCCCATTTGAGGTGGGAAACACCACATTTGACCCCAGTTTTTGGACCCTTCCCCCTCCTAAAATTGATCTAGAACTCTAGAAGGTCCAAATTTTCAGCATACAATTGAAGGGTACCCCTTGAGTGATTATTGCAGGTTCCAACATTCCAACCCTATTTGACCTCTCTCCAGGGTCCAAAAGTGAATTTTTGGTCTATTTTACGTGTTTTTCAATTTTTCAGACAGCCTACAGTCCCTCGGAATTGACCTAGAGAGTCCAAATTCTCACAGTACAATGGGAGGATGTACTTGAAGTGCCTTTTGCATGTTTCAACCTTCCAACCCCATTTTTACAGAAAGGTCATTTTTTTGGAGGGGCATAATATGACCCCAAATAGATGAAAAGTGTCCAAAATCATACCATTGGTCAGTACTCCCATTGTGATCAAAATTTCCAAATTTCAGCTTCCTAGGTCATCCCCACCCTGTTTGAGGTGGGAAAATCACTGATTTTTGTGTTGGTATTACCTAGAGAAAGTTTTTGGAAAATTTTTTGTATCCCTACATTGAAAATTTATTTTGGAAATGAGGATAGAAAAAAAACGTCCATTTTGAGTAACTTAACTATAATTAGACCATCATTACTTCGTAGTTTTATAAACTGCATTGCATAAGCTACCTATCGACATTCTGCTAACGATAAATTTCATTTTCAGGGTATCTGTCACACCTCATGTTGGAGACTATAACGCTGCTGTGCCATCTTTAGCCAGTCATATGTCTGTCTGGAAGAGATTAGGTATAGAATTTGTACTTTCATTTCTGATCGTGTTCACATATCGCATTACAGTAGATGATCATCGTAAATGGTTCGGAAATTCGGCAACCTGCATGGGCTTGGCATATTTAGCTACTGGATTGGTTTCAGTAAGTTCTTCTAACACTGAACTTCATTAACATCATTATCACAATCCACTATAATACCTACTTATTCTAATCATAATTTTTCCTTATCAGCAACCAACACAAAACCCTATACGTGCTTTTGGACCAGCTTTTGTAACAAACAGATGGGATAATCAATGGGTTCGTACATACACATTTTTTATTTTACTCTCGAAAAAAATTATGTTCAAAAAAAGCCAAAACAGATGTTTCTTAATTTCAAGTCCTTGTATTTATCTGCAGGTATTTTGGGGCGGACCATGTCTTGGTGGTGTAGCAGCTGATTTAGTATTCAAAGTCATATTCATTACAAACAGGCGTAAAAGTAGATCGGAAATGTCTGTTGATGGTGGTATGTACTCTTCCCCTGGCCTCCTTTCTCGTGAAGGTGTTAAATGTTGGAAAACAGTACATGCCTACTTATCTAATTCAACATTTGTTCGTAGATTCGGCGAGTATTCATTCGGAAGCTGATACGTACGATGATTTAGGCAAAGGTCGAAGCACTGCTATGAAAATCATGAAACCAAATCCATATACTAGGCAGTTATCGACTAATTCAGGTACCTGTCTAATTCAATCATTTTCCTCGCCAAGAAAGGCATCTGTCGATACTGAATCAAATTCTAATCCAAACAAATATTTACAGGAAATGGTCATTCATACAATACCGGTTTCTATCCAATGTCAGTATGTAAAACACAAGATCGATCTGAATCAATATACGAAGGAAGTCGTTCACTGTACACCAAATCACCACCTCTAACCAGAGCTAATCTAAGCAGATCTCAATCAGTTTACACCAAAACACCTCCTGCTCATAATTATCAACGCGAACAACCTCGCCCTGGTCCTTTATACCCGGCTCAATCAATGTACCCTATGCCCTCCAGCAATGCTAATCCAATCAGTCAAAATCACCAAAACCAGCAACGTCAAGGAACCGAGAACATCTACGGTACCAAAACCAGTAGCAGGGATATTTATGGGAAAATACCCGGAAGAAACGAGTCGATTTATGGTGGCGTTAAGAAACAGCACCACGATTCTAATGATAATTCGTATAATTCCTATATTAGTAATAATACCAGTGGTTCTAAGATAACTCCAACTCATAGTATGGGTGGTAGAAAAGAATCGTATTCGAGTTCGAGTATTCCACCTCCACCCAAAGGTCATAGTCCTTATTACCATAGTCAGCCTTCTCCTAATTCGCAGTTGAGCTCCCTGTATTGAAAGATTTTCAAAACTATGAATCTAGTCTTCCATTATTGTTAATTATTGTTTATTTTTAAGTAAGTATTTGTTTGAAATTTTCGAAAGATGTTTCCTTTCTTTTTAAATTTTTTATTAAGTACGAAACGGAGATGGAAAACGGAGAGAAAAATATTGATTTTGGATCAAAAACCGAAACCTAAACTGAAACCAAAGCTTTTATTAGAAAAACTTTTTATTAAAATAGAAATTAACCGAAAAAATACCTGGTTTTTATAAAAGTTTTTTCTTAATAATTTACAATGAATATCACATTGAATTATGTTCCGAATTACTGATGTAAAAATACTTTTTAAAAAACCAAACCCGAAAATTAAATTTTTATTAAAATTTCAACTGGCTTTTCCATTCCCGTTATAAAGGATTGTTTTTGTTTATGTTCTGATTTCGTTCGTTATAAAAATAAAAGAGAGTTAATTTGAGCTCGTAGTCGTAGTTCCTGTTTTCTTTGGACCTATGTATCTATCTATACCTTTGCCTGGGTATTTGTTTTTTTTGCATTTATTTTTCTTCTTAATTATTTTTTGTGTCTTCCCTTTTGTATGTAAATTAAGTGTAAATAAAATGATACGTTTTTATAAAGTGTTTATGTTGAAAAGTTCAGAATTCAGAACAGTATCACGTTGTAAGTATTTGAAACTATTCAGTTCCTTTATTTACTCACAACTTTTTTTTTTTTTTTTTTTTTTTTAGTGAATAAAAATTTGGTAATGATTTTTTCTTCTCTTTTAATTTTGCTCTGTACTGAAAAATTAACGAATAGCCCAACAAAAAGCTACACTTACCAATACCTAAGTTTACACTTCACACTTGATGGCCTTATTTTTGCACCCACTTCACAACATTCGTTACCTTGAGTGAGCAGTTCTTCATGTCAGTGAACAATAAATATATGGTAACCGACATATGGACTAGAGGTAAAGATAGAGAACTCGGGTTTGTATCTAGGTACTTGTGAAAAAAACATTTGAGACTTTTTGCTCCCACACTCAAAATTGTAAGGTTTTATGAACAAAATTTCAACAATTCTAGTAAAAATGGAAAGCTTGTGAGTTATTCTCCCAAAGCATAGAAAATGCTTGAAATTGATTCCTTTATCGTTTTTTAAGCGTTCGAATTCGACTATTAGTCAAAAAAAAAAATCAAGTAACTGGAACTAACTCACCTACAGCCTAAAAATGAGTCGTAAAGGGAAGCCCCGTCCCCCTCCCACCATCAGAAGGGCTGGAGCCGAAATCCAAAAATTTTTAAATAATACCCAGGTACCCGTTTTTATGAAATTCGTCAACATAATCATGTAATTGTAGGCCTATTTCATTTTTCTTTGCAAAAAAAAACAAAGAAAACGTAATTTTACCAAAGCGATTTATACAGAAATCTCCAAAATAATACTTACGTAGGTACTGGGTACCTACATACAATATCAAAAATAACTAATTTCGGTTTTCGTTCACTCGTCATCGTTCATTTAACATACCCTTACTACACTGAACGCCTGTAAAATTCCACTTATGTAATAAAAATCATGGATGTGAAATAAATTGCCTAATTAGATCCTGAAATATTGTTTGTACGTCAAGAGGATAACAACTAACATGAAGTCAGAAAATGTTGATCAAATTCAGCAGAAACCTTCACTTCGAGTTTTTAAAGTCACTCAGAAAACATTTTAGCTCCGGAAGTGCCCATGAAGAGGAGAAATGGGTTCTCAAAGAGAGGACCTTTTTAAAAAATTCGTGTTTTTTAATCCTGTCTCTACCCAAGCTGTTTATTTTCGTATTTTGAAAATGTTTGTTCTACAGTATTTTACATTATATGTAGATATATAATCAATATAATCATGCTAAAACATCGAATGATAAGGTTATACTTAATTTCTGAAACAGAGGGAATGTTTTGGAACGGAGGGGGGTTGCCAATAATGCCAATTTCTGGAGCATTACTGCAAATTGTAGAAATTGTAGATAAATAGCCAAAAAATCAAAAACATGAGAATTTTTTCTGATTTTTGGAAATTTTCAATAATGATTAAAAAATTGGCACCATTTCGTTTCAAAATATCCCCCAGTTTCAGGAATGACAAATTAAATTAAATTTTGATGTTTTGGATTAATCATATCGCACTTTGGGAGTAAGAAGGTTACATCTGAAAAAAGTGAAATTTTACAGGAGAGTGATTTTCTTTTTTTTAAAAACTTGATTCATTATTTTCATCAACTTATAAATAATTGTGAGGAATGAATAGCACCTCATTTTAAAGATCTGGTATCCTACCTTCATTTAGCATAAGAATACCTACTTTGAAAAATAAAATCTTAAAGAGGAAATATTTCAATGTTTGGAAAACATTTTGAGTTATAACCTTTCATTAAAGTTGATCTGGAGGCGAAAGGAAGCGTCCAAAAAAAATTTCACTTTAGCAAAGTTGTAGAGAATTAAAATTTTCTCAAAAATGTCTGGAAAAAAGGTAAATTTTTCTGGAGACTCCAGATTGACTGGAGAATGATGACAATCGATTCGTGGGAGGGGGTGGGTTCACTTTAGGGAATAGACAATGTCTCGAGTTGATTGTTGTAAAAATTAACGATTTTGGATTTTTTTCAAATTTGAGATTCTTTTATTTGTAAAAAAAATAAGTACACTTTTCAACTCTTCACCACGGATTTGTGATTCACCGACCCTAATCGATTTGGAATGTCGAAGTTATAATGATTGGATTAAATGTTCAGCTGCCGAGGTAAATTAGAACGCGTTCTGGAGCGATTTGAAATTGCTGGAAAATAATCAACTCATGCTGGGGACTCCAGGTCGGCTGGACAATGGTGGAAAATCGATTCGAGTTTCAAATCACATTTTCAATATCATTTAAAAATCAATAAACGCCGATGACTTTCAACAGTAAGGTATTTATTATAAAATTTATTCTAATTAAAAATTGTACATGGTGAGAAATTCGTGGGTAAACAAACGCTGATTCGCATTATGATGCATCGTTATTTAGTACTAAGTACAACAAACTAATGAAGGTATAAAATCATTTTTAAAAAAATTAATTTTCACAATACAAATTAAATTAAAGTTAATATTTACGAGACATAAATATCTACCTAGTTCAAAAGAGTAAAAATGACACGGATTCATACTAATTCTCAGATGAAAGGATTCTTACATTGTACAAAAAAGAGCAAAATATCTGACTTTTAAAATACAAATTTTGTGAGTTTAGGTATTAGGTACTGTTCCTAAGGAATAATACTTAATTTCAAAAAAATAGCTACGCTATAATATTATACCTATTTAATTTCAGATAGGTAAGTATACATAATACGAGTATGTCAAAAATAACATACTTCATCTTGGAAGAAAAAAAATGCATTATTGATAGGTACAGTGTAATTAAAAGTATCCTCGTTAGTTATTTAATATTTATTGCAGCATATCTATTGAAAAAAACTCGTTGCATGTACGTATGTATATTAAACAAGAAATCATAATATTTCTGTTTATAGAAGCAGAGAAGTATAGATACGTTTATGTTATATGTACTGTAGGTAGAAAAAGTGATAATCAAACACAGAGAGAAGTGTCTAATTTGGCGATTTTTTTTTTTGCTTCAGATGTACTTCTTTTCAAGACGTTCCAGATAAAAAATGAAAAAAATTACTAAACGATCTGAAAAATCAGAAATCGTGATGAAAATTTAAAGCTTTCCAACTTGACTTTTTGGATTGCATTCACAACTCTCGTTCAATTCCTCAGTTCGAAACTGGAAAATTTCTTTCTTTTTTTCAAACAACGAAGTAATGTGAATGGACATCGAAAGAAAAATTACAACCGTTTAGAGAGCAGATATAATTGAAAATTCGCAAATTTTTCGAATTTAAATAACAATAATAAAATAATAATAAGAGAAACGGCTACCACGTGATTTTGGTTTCTAGTTTCCTTTTCGTTCTCCGATTTTTGAAATCAATAAATATCAGGTAACATTTATGCTAATTTTAGTCCAGTCATTTGAATTAAGCTTATAGCAGTATCTCGAGTCTTTGGTAAACTGCATGGTATAAATTCAACGTAAAAGACCTGAACTTTTTAAAAGGCACTGAACCAGTTCATTTTTTAATCTGAATTTCAAACTTTCTCCTTAATCGGTTTCAGATTATTTTAGGCCTTTGAATTTTCCTTAAAGTAGTTACCTAAAACATATATTATGTAAGTACCTATTTATATTACAATTCGGTATCATTAAATCAAATATTTTTCTTTGGTGGGTAAAGTAAAACTAATCAATTGAAAAACAAAAAAATATGTTTGCGAACTCGAGTAATGAAATATGTATAGATAAAAATTCAATTAATTTACCAATACTTGAAATAAAATTATCAATCAGAGCCACAGCTAGGTAATGTTCGTGTTGGGAAAAAAGGGTGCGAAGCTCGCAGAATTTGAGAATACCGCGAAATATTCAACTGATTAACCATTACATTTTTGCATTAATTTTAAAAAATACATTTACGGCGAACTGGTTATGCAAATTTAATAACACCAACATATTTTTAACGTGGTTTACGTAAAACGAAGGAGTAAAAGGCATTTGAAAAGATACATTCGGATTTTTAAAAAGTCGATTCCAACGAATCGGAATGGTTCTTACGTTATCGATACAACATATTTCACGATTCAGTACAAAAACCGTATGAAAAAAGAAGTCGTGTGACGAAACGAAATTATCTAATGACAAATTAAAAAAATAAATAAATAACAGAAAACGAAACGAGATAAAAACAAAAACGAGTAAGTAATAAGGTAATCTAAGAGAAATAATTCGACAAAAAAAAAAAACGCGAAAAATCATGTGCCTAATCCCAGATAAGATAGGATACTCGCTACCTATATAGTTAATCGTGGTAGTTCGATCGATCAAACGTTATAATTGGGTAAATAATAATTGAAAAGCTTAATAAATAGATCACACATTGAAAAAAAAGGTAGAAATATAATCCAAACGTTGTATAAAAAGAGGATTGGTTCGCCAGTTGTACCAATATACAAAAATTTTAGGCTTATCACTTGCGTAAATTATTGTTGATCCTCTTGTTCGTCTCTAAACAGATATGTTGACCAATACGAAATATTAAATAATGCGAACACTAACGGAAATATTATTCGCGAAACTACATCGATACGTTTAGAACGAGTGGGAAATTTCGAAATCCAAGAACGGAAGCATAAACATCCACTTTTCTGCTGCATGTGCACTTCGCAATGTCGGATCATTTCGACGTGGCCGGCTCGATTCATTAAAGGTTTCTAAAATAATAAAGTAGGAATTAGATGTCTGTTTTTGGAGGATAAGAACTGGTATAAAATAACCACACATACCATTTGGAAGGCGTTTCCATCCTCTACAGAGTTAGTTTTAGTCTCCTTTTGGATTTTTTCACGGTGGGTGTCTGAACGGGAAGCGTAATTCACCAAGGCGAATTCTAGCAGTGCCCCAAAAACGAACGTTAAACATACGCCAGTCCAGACATCAATGGCTTTGGTGTATGATACCGGTGGTAATGAAGCATTTATTCCTGATGTTTGAGTAGCCATTGTTAGAAGGGTAGTTACCCCTAATGATACTCTGGCTGGTACAGCACTTTGATCCAGCCAAAATGAAACCCATGATACTATTACCAACATGCAACACGGGATGTAAATTTGAATCAAGTAGTAACTGAACTCTCGTTTGAAAAGTAAATCTACTTTTAAGCAACTGTATTCCCCTGTAAATAGAACAAATCATTTAGTATAGGAAGCTTAAGTCTGGAAGCATATTCCAAGCTCATCAGTTAAAGATTTCAAAGTAGGCAACATAAAAATAATTACCTACCTGTGTTTGTTTTACTATTGCAATAATCAGTTCGATATTTTTCAAGTGTAAATCGAGGTAAATGAAGATTTTTCACAACTTGTACTGGATCACCTTCCTTCCATAAGAATACTAAATCATCTGTGGTCCAACCGTCTGAAAAATTATCACAAAAGATGAAATGAGTGGTTTACGTATCTGGTATAATTTTTAATAATTCCCATCTTGGATATTATTAATTTGTTTTTGTGTTTATAATTACAAGATTATTACACCCGTAGGGGGGGGGTGTATATTTGGTTTGTGAGGTTGATGTTTTTTATTAGAGAGATGAATTTTTGTATTTCAGAGGGTTCGTCAGGGATAGTAGGTGGGGTTTCTTTTATCTGTAGTGTAAGTCTGTTTAGTTTTAGTTGGGGACAGTTGAAAAGTATGTGTTGAATGGATGTAGGTTCGTTTCTGCAAAATTGGCATGGAGATTTTGGTTCTTTTTGGTATAGGTGGTCATGTGTGATTTTTGTGTGGTCTATTCTTAGTCTAGTACTGAGGATTTCTTCTTTTCTGTTCAGGCCTGTACAACAATTGCGACATCGACATTTACATCGACTACGTTTTTTTCCAACATGATGATGGAAAAGTGACCAATAAGTTATTTAATAGGAATCTTCTGTCCGTAAAGAAGCCAGGTTAATGAAAATTTTCGAAATTTTCTCATTATTTCTGATACCTCGACATGCGATGTCAACATGTTGATGTAAAATTTGATGCTCAAAATTTACATCCACAACTACATCGACCAATTTTTCAGAATTAAAATTTCTGTTTCAGTGTTTGAAAGCTCAGTAAACATTTGAAAATATGATCTTTGTTTGAAGGGAGAAAAATTTTTTAATGGCCTTGATAAAATTATTCACTTTTCCATAGTTTGGAGTTGTTGATGTTATGTCAATAGGAAAGTCGATCGTCCACAAATACATCGACACTAACATCAACCAAATTTTCAAAGATTTCTCAAATTTGAAAAATTAAGTTGATATTGTGGATGAATTTGTTGATGTCGAATTTCACATCAACATTAACATCGACATGAAAACATATTACTTTAGTACTCTTAGATAACCTATTGCACCTTTCAGTATAAAGAGTTTAATGTTCAACTATACTGAATATGGACTTTCTGTCTGTACTTCTCAGAGGTGGCCTCTGCGTCGATGCTGCTTTCGCTTTCAGCATGAGCAATGGCCACCCAAGTGTGTAAGAGAAACTGATGTTTGGAAAAAAATTTCAATTTTGAAACTAAAATTTAACAATTTTGCATAGCTGGAGGTCAACGTAAATTTTGATGCCAATGTCAGTCCATCCACATCCGTCACATTTGGACTCCACATGTCGATGTAAATTTCGACCCTGTGTCGAGCCAATTGTCGACATAAATGCCGATCAACATTGGTCGACAATTACATCAACAATTGGCTCGACACAGAGTCAAAATTCACATCGACATGTGGCATTCAAAAGTGACGGATGTGGATGGGTCGACATTCACATCAAAATTAGCATGGTCATTGTTGTATGGGGGTGGCCCAGATTTTTCCAGGGGAGGGTTGTTTTCTTATGTTGGAAGAGTATGTTTGGTTTGTTGTGACCAAAAGTTCTGCCAGTTAGTAAATTTGTTGTGAGTGATTAGAGATTCAATGTCATCAGGGGCGAGAGAGTTAAGAGGGGAGGGGCAGCGGTTGTTTTTGTTAATCTGCCCCAGTTGGGTGAAAATCTGCCCTTCTGCTAATAAATACGCGGTAAAGAGCAGTTTAATTGGTGTTTTATACTTCAACGCGACTTTAAACTGCTGCCATGCAGCAGATTTCACAAATTTCAAAATCGCGCTTCAATTTTGTGGCAGTGAGTTCTGCAGTAAAAATTGAGGCTCAGTTGTGAATTTTGAAATTGAGAACTTTATCATTAATTGAGTAAGCATAACCAGTATGAATGTTGGAAATTTTTGAACCATCTGTGAAGCATAAGTTATATTCTGTATAGTTTGATAACAGTTCTAAGTAATGACTCTTGATTAATGATGGGGAGTGATCATGTTTTTGGGTAGTTTCTAAAATACAGTTCCATCTGTATAGGTTTGTGAGACCAAGGGGGATAAGATATTGGTTTATGGATAAGATTTTTTAGGTCAATTTGTGGGTTGTTCATATTTTTGATAAAATCTGGGATTGGATGTGAAGTATGGAGGAAATGCTGAGAGTTATAGACATTGAGTAATTTTTGAAGAGGGTGAGATAGATTATTTGCAACAGTTGTTATGAATTTGTTTGTCATAAGAATTTTTCTAAAATCAGGAGGAAGCTGGAGTAATAGTTGGCATGATGGGTTATACTTTGGATTTTTAACAATTTTTATTCATTTTAGATGTTTGTTAAGTTGAGGTTTTTATGTTGAGAAAATAAAGAGTCCAAGTAAGTTTTTTATCAAAAGTAAGTCCGAGGAATTTAGTAGTTGGTTTAAAAACTAAAGGATGTCCTTTGAATTTAAGGATAGGTTCTGGGTAAGTTTTATTTCTCTTGGTAAAAAGCATAGTTACAGTGAGTTTTAGATTCAGAAAATGTTAGTCCATTTGATTCAGCCCATTTTTCAATACAATTGAGAGTTTTTTGGATCATTTTTGAGGCTAGTTTGATGTTATTTGAGCGTATTGAAATGTTTATATCATCTGCAAAAATTCTTAAGGAAAGATGTTGGGGAATAATACTACAGATATCATCAATTTTAGGAGTATAAATACGATGGTGTTAAGCACAGAGCCCTGAAGGACTCCATTTTTAATATCAAAAAGTTCTGAGTAAAATGTATGTACATGAAGGAAATGTTACTTACAGCTGGCCATTCTTAATGAACACACTTGCTTATCCAGTGGATATAATTTTAAATTCATTGGACACGATAAAGTTAACGTAATCCTGAAAATGAAATATAAAACAAGAAAATTAAATTTTCTGCAAAAAAAATATTTCCCCAAAATAAAAGTAATAATATAAATATAATATAAAGAACCTTTCAGGATAAGATAATGAAATTCGCACTTTCACCAATTTTTAATAATTTAAGCTAAAAAATATCTACTAGTTTTTTTTTTGTTGTAAATTCAACATACCTGATACTATAAAGAACTGAGCCATATGGAAATATTCGAATGTACACGTTGGGCATGATAATATTATGGAAATGGCCTTCCTTTTCGTTCGAGAAAAACAAATCCGGCATCCACACTCTGCTAGCGTCAGTCAATGTTAAATATTTTATTTTTCCTATAGGTAATAAAAAATCGAAAATAAGAAAATCAGCTAAAGATGAATCAGAACAAAGTGTCTAGAATAATGAAATATGTACTTGGGTAAGTATTATATTAAAACTGCGAAAATAATATTCAGTATTCACAGAAAAAAAGAAATATAGGTTCTTAGTACCTATCTATAGATTGATAAGTTGTCTACAACTAATGAAATAATAAATTCAAAACGGAACGACGAGAGTCGAAATTTAATAAAGTAACTTAATAAAAATTACCGTCATAGTCATCGAATTTCAATCTTTCATCCATCCATTGTTCTCTGAATGTCAATTGAACACTGTACTCCTAAACACGAATTCAATCCAACAATGAAAATATGAGTCGTCAGAGTTGCTCAAAAAACTCAATGTAGATAGGTAGATAAGTAAGTGAACGCAGAAAAATTATTCATCAGTTTCCAATATTCATTGGAGTATTTTTTTTTTGAAAAGTTACATTCCTCCATTTCAAAATATGTACCAAACTTGTCAATAGAACATTGTCATGAGTGTTTTGAAAACTGATAAATTCAGCTTCGTCGTGTCTTACTTACTTACTTAGGTAAGTACTTACTTATCCTAGAAAATATTGCACACACCAATAACGCGAAAGCAAAGAATATTAAGAACTGTCGCTCAACTCCACTCATAAGAATAAATTATTGCACTTGTATTGATCAAACCAATCAAATATCTGCCCTTGGGTAAATGGTGAGATCAAACAGCCTTAGGAGAGGTACCTAGATATGTAAGTTGCATCTTACCCATTAAGTACACATAAACTGTGTAGGAAATGGATATTTCCAGTAGATACTAAGCTCAGTAATGCAAAAATTGATACGCCAAGTTACCTAGACTAACGTAAGACCCAATCCGCAGGTAAAAACTGAAATTTTGCCATCCATTAAAAAAAAAAAAATCATAAAAATTTCGTGAAGGGGGGGGAGGTCTAAAAACTTTGTTGATTTACCTGCAGATTAGGTACAGGCCAGAATACAATCAAATATCACCAAAGAAAAACGCTGAACACACATGTTGCTCATCTGTTATCTGTCAAATAACATGGATCATAAGCTATGATTGTTGAAAAGAGTTGGGGATTGTACTTTGAAAAATTAAATGAATTTTTATTTCATTATTGTGTGCTCATCATTAAAATTGAAAGGGCTGCAAAAGTTAACCAATTTGTTGATACAAATAACGCATTTAATGACAGAATGACAGATAATATTACACATTCATTCAAGTTCATCTTCAGTGATTTGATCATATCAAAATTTTCAGGTTTGATATTCTGTAGGGATAATACATTCATTCCTTGACACTAATCATAAAAATACTTTCGAGCAATGTTAAAAAAAAAGTAAGTAGGTAAGTAGTAATTAAATTGTGCGAAAAATTGCGTAGAAATTGAATGAATACAAATACCGTCAACTGGGGTGAAATAGGACGATTTTCGAGGTTTTTTAAAATTTACTTCAAAACTAATGAACATATTGAGCCAAATTTTTTTTTCGGCGAATTCGGCATCCTTTGGCTACAAGTTGACCTCACCCCCAACCCTCCCCTCCCCCAACCAAAATTTCCAGGAGCGCTCAAAGTGAGCAAGTTTGGACCCCGATTTTGGGGTGAAAATGGACATTCTTAGATTTTTTGAATTCATTAAATATTTTTGAAAGGTAAGAGCTTTATATTATTATACACGTATAGAGCAATGCATTAGCTACAATTTCTTTTTTAAATGATCAAAATTGGTCCATAAATACAGCTTCTGCGATTTTTATAAAAATCGTAAATTTTTTCAAAAATTTTACTTGTAGTAATTTTTTTATTTTGCTTTTTCAAAATGGTTAGGGTGTGTAAAAGTAACAAAGGGTCAAGATTTTTGTAAGGTCTTGACCCTTTGTTCATTTTATGCACGCTAACCATTCTGAAACAGCAATATAACAAAATTACTATAGGTACCTAACATTTTTCTGACAATATTTACAATGTTTTCAGACAGAAAAAAAATCGCCGAAGCCGTATTTATGAACCGTTTTTGATGATTCAAAAACGAAATCGTAGCTAAATAATTGCTCTATACGTGTATAATAATTTAAAACACTTACCTCTCATAAATATTAAATGAAGTCGAAAAATCGGCACGTATTTTTAAAAAAACGAAAATTATCAATTTTAATTTTATTTTTTCGTGGATTTGTATATTTACGAAACATGCATTATGATACACAGAAAAAATCGTCAGACATTCCACTATCACATGAAAAAAAAAGTAGGATCCTATCTTCATAATTGCGTGATCCGTGACGACATATAGCCAAAAAAACGTGAAGTGTCCATTTTCACCTCACTGTCCTATTTCACCCCAGTTGACGGTAGCGTGAAAAATTGTTTGTTTCACAGGTGATTCCATGCATTTGTAAAGTTCATATTAAAATGCATCCACAATTTTGTCAACGAATAAAATTCCAAAAGTGCATCAGTTACTGTGCTACTATGAAACAACTTGACCATATTAACATGCATGGAGGCTGATTTTCCAATTTCTATTCTTTTTAAATTAGGTACCTAGGTATGTGTTTTTTCGTAGGTAGCCAACTTATATGTAATTAAACATTTATAAATGAAAAAAAAAAAAAACGCAGAAATAGAGATCATAAAAAAGTATTTTTTGTTTTAAAAAATTTGTCTTTGAAGCATGAAAATACATTCAAAGGAAAGAGCGGATATGATATGAGAATGAAAGCGAATGATTTAGGTAATTTTATTCCTATAAAATACCTACACAATAATAATCTACATGCCTATCTAATGTTCAAATTTTTAAAGCACTCATTTAGATTTTTCAATTAAGCATTTATAGTGTGAGAAGTCAATTCTTAAAGTTTGTATGATACAGTTTAAAGGATAATGTAGGTACATGTACCTAAATCCTTCCTACAGATCAAATATCCAACAAAAATCAGGAGCAGGTACAATTAGATACCGAAATGTTATTGAAACAATTTTGAAACTGTATAATTTTTTTACAGTTTATGTATATTAACAAGTTGCACAATCATAGCTGGTAAGTACATAGCTCACAAATTTTCAAATTAGTCAGCATTAAACAAAGCTGCCAATGCATAATACACCACAACCTGTTTAGGTGTTGATAGTGGTTTAATGAGGTTTTCTCATAGGTAAAAAGTGTGCTCAGTTTCATAATCTACTTTTTTGCATTATATTATAAGTGTACTTAAAAAGTTACAGACACTTGGTGAATAGTAGTAGCAAGGTGAGTAAAATGTAAGCAAGGCAGTTCTTTCTTGATTGTAAACAGCATTGATAAGCAACATGAAACTTGATGAAAGCTACTGGAAAACTCACTAGGTTGGTAATTTGGTATACTTGGACCTACATAAGCATGGGAAAGTATGCTTTGGTGATACTGTTATAACTTAGTGGGAAAGGAAGATCATGCAGTGACACCAGTTTTATAGTAAAACTATATATGTACTGATGGGTAAAAGGATCAAAATACAACCTATAGAAACACATAGGTGCTTTATCTATCATGATGGAACACCCTGTGAGGAGGTATTAAGTACATAATGTACAAATCAACGTGTACCCTTTGCATGCACTATTAGTGACTCAAGGCTAATTACTGCAGGTGATCCCCTGGTACTTGACATGCAATGTTGATAAATGCACACAATATTTTTAATTACATGATCAAGCTTGCCTCTGTAGCTGGATTCAAACCAGGAATCGATTTACAATCCAACAAAGATTTCAGAGAAGTATGATATGAAAATATCATCAGAAAAAACAGAAACAATGGCTTTGAAAAGAAAAAACTCAGTAAAAAGTAAGATTATGGTAAATTATTGAACAGGCCCATAGTTTCAAGTACCTGGGAAACACAATATCACACCAGATGTTGGTGGGAAAATTGCAAAGTTCCTGAGAGTCACAGGACTGATGAATAGAACCTGGAGAAGCAGTAATGGCTCAGAAAAAAAGATCAAAAAATGTGTATGATATTCTTTCAGTACCAATGATGACATAGTATGGAAGCAAGGTATAGGCTTAGGCACTGAAGAAATAGAGGAGTTATATGAGGAAGACACATGTGATGGATGTAAACCTGGTGGAGGGGAGAGATACGAAGATGGTCGGATCTGGAGGCCAGATGCAGCGAACTGGATGCGCCTAGACAGCAGTAGGCCTTACTAGATGGGGCATACAGGATGATGTGAAGTGTCCAGATTACAGGCAAAGACAGAATGACGACCAAATTCTGGTATGTGGCACTAGCACTGCATATACTAGAGAGGAACAGTGGGGAGAAATGAACAACTGCGCCGAAGACCTGGTGCTGAGATAGAAGGGAGGATTATGAAGAAATCCAATTATCCCAGACATGAGGAGGAGAAGAAGAGTAAAGCCAATCACAAAGAAGATCAAAATGTATGTATAGGAAAGACAGGAGAAGTCAAATTGAAAGGATAGAGGAAACAAGATCACCAAAATAAGTCCTCCAATACACACCAATGGGGAAAAGAAGCCCTGGGAGACTGAGGAGGAAACTCATTGTCTAAAAATATAATGAAAGACTGTTGGTCAAAATTCAACGTAGTTCTTATTCCTCAAGTATTAGTATGTAGATGAGATGATTCAAAAAACCACACAAGTGTATTGAGCATTTCAATTTGTCGCAGGCTAAACAATAAGCAAGCTCAGCAAACAGAAATGCTAGGTACCTATGTAGGCTAAGACTTGTTCAAAATCCAAAAATTGAAATCAATAAAAAAAAAACCATACAACATAGGTAACAATACAAATGAAAACAAACAAAAACTAAAAAATTAAAAATCATTGCAATAGAAAGAAGTTGAAAAAAATAGGTAATGAAACAAAATAATAATGAAAATGGAACACTCATTTAAATGTGTGACGTCATAGAACTCACCATTTTGTAATCATCAATTCTGCTAATTGAACGTAGAAAAATGTTGACATATACAATACATGGGCCGTCTTCTATGTATGGCAACAAACAGGTAACGAAATAAAAAAAAATGTATTTATACGAATACCACTTGCAATAATAATTCATACAGCAAAATAAAAACAAATGAATAAATAATAAAACAAAATGATAATAAAAAGTAACAAATAAACAAAATCAAATAATAAAAAAATAATAATTGGAAAATAAAAATGAAAAATATGATCAACAAAATTGAGCAACTAATTGTAACAAAATGAAATGAAAAAATAATTGTAATAATAAATAAATAAAAATAATGAATTTACTGGTGAATGGATGAGTTTGTGAATAGGTAAGTTAATACAAAGTAAATGAGTACGGGTAGGTAATTGTTGTTGTATTTTGGTAAATACCCTATGCGAATACCTACTCAATTAATAACTACTGGGTACCTACACCTACTGATTTATTTTTGCACCTATAGGCTACATAAGTACTCATTTTGTAGATACCTATATATGTACCTAGATTTGTACAAATTAAAAAGGATATCAGATGTCAAATTTTATAAATAGGCATCGCAATCAAAGTCAGTAGTTTGAAGTTCTGAGAAATCTGTAGTAATAACTTCATAAGAGATTGTGATCAAGGAACTGACAGAAAAAAAAATAATAAAGGTAATGAAAAAAAAAAAATAATGATAATACACTAGCAACGAAATGAAATCTACAGCTTTTGAAATTTTCAAGCATAGGTATCCAAATAGGGAAAGGAACGTGGCTAGCTTTCTAGAATTTTCAATAAGCTCAGGGTAATGATTGTTATTTGTTGGTACTTTCATTACCTATTACCTATCTACTTTATAAAAATATGATTGTACCTATCTCAAGTTTTCAAAAACTACTCTGGTATGTGTTGGCATTTTCCTTACTGGTGGAATCAAATCTTATTGCTCTCAACATTTTTATTATACCTATTTGATAGGTAAATTGTTTTCATTTTAAATCTTTTACTTGCCTACAAGAGCACCTACAGCAATATTGAGGTACCTATTGGTAGATTAGATTCATACTATACATTACTACCTACATAGTTAAGTACATATTGCCACAAACAGAATGTATATAATATATATGGAAGATTTACATGGGTGGTGGCATAAGGTTTCAATCTACCATACCCATTGTATAATCATGACATTTTAGATTTATGAACATCTATCCAATTATACCTACCTACACTATGGTGAAAAATCCATTAGGTATCTATAGCCTAGTATACCCATTTGTTTGAAATGATTGTGATATTTTACCATATTGTCAGGAGTATCTTCTTCGTTCAAAGACAAGGAAATATGAGAGAAAACAAAACAAAACAAAAGAACAAAATGTGATTGAAGAACAAATTGACAGATAATCACCTTATGGTAACAAATATTTAAAAAAAAAAAAAAAAAAATTGTGAAAGTAGCATTAGGCATTCTCTTGCCAGAATCGGTCTATTTATTTTACTACAGGTAGAAATGGAAATTTAACCTATTTTGAAAAGGTACACCAGCCTGGTAAGGTATACCCTGATCACATTGTATTTATAAATAAATTGTACCAAGTATGTACCTATCTCAGTTGATGATGATTGATGAATAAAAAATTGAATGACAATGTAGAAATTGGAAAATCAGCTCATTGCTTCATTTAGATTTACATATACATCTAGACTAGTAATTTTGTTTTAAAAATGTAGGTCAGTAGGTATAAATTTTAATATAATGGAGTTCCATATAATATAAACATGGTTGAAACTATTTTTGAAAATTATCTTAGTAACTACATTAAATTTGTCAAGAAATGAAATAATTACCTACCTATACCTAGGTACGCTTATCATATTGTAAAATAAATGCTTATTTTCCAAAATACATAATAGTTCTTTAATTCATTAATTTTTTTCCAAATAAAGGTTGGTATGGCACACAACTCTACACTCTTCAACTTTCCTATCGCTCTTTGATGAATGTTCCTTGATAAATATTACATGTTTGTGTAAGTATTTGAACAGTTCAAACCACAACGTTTCCAATAACACACAAAATCATCTGGTCAAAGTCTCAATCTAATACTTTGATATACACTTGGTTTTCTAAAAGATGCACTGCAACAAGGCGCAAAAAATCTCACAAATATTCACCTACTCGCTCGAGTAAAAAACTGATTTACTTATGCAAAGCATTATTACCTCTGCAAATACCATTTTAATTATACTATCGGATAGGCTATACTTGACAGTACTTTTCCACAAAAAAAAAAAATAAATAAAAATAATAGGTAGCAAATAAGCGCACGTACACAGACGCAAATTTATACAATAATATAAACACAAAGTTTACCTATTTAATGTAATGTACTTTTTACTTTCTACGGCAAAAATCAGTAAGTTAAAACTGTACGTTTTTTTTTCTTTAGCAGTAGCATCTCGAGCGCAAAAAATAAAGAAAATAAGAAGTACCTAAAAAAATATATATATAAAATCAACTACTGTTCTATATTTTTCACTTTACTCACAAAAACTTCCAACATAAAATTATTTTATGAGGTATCAATAATAGGTAGCATTCCGAATGGCATAAGCAAACAGGGTTTTTGCTAGCAAAAGGTAGGTATACTTTGTACTTAATTTATTAATTTGCTCTCGAGATGCTTGAATCTACAACACCTACAGTAATTATACTTTAAAGGTATACAGTCATGTAGAATTGTAAAAAAATAAATAATTGAAAGAACGAAAGTACTCTTTCTTACCATTTTTACGTCACTTATGGTGGTAATAGCTCTTATAAAGAGATTAATTGTAACAATTGCCGGACCATCTATTTTATAAGAAATAATTTGGTTACAAAATAATAAATGTTAAGTAAGTACCTAATACCTAAACCTATAACTTTATCGAAAACTATAAAAAAATTCACGAATCATCTAATCACATAAAATTACAATTGGAAAATGTGGTGGATTTGACAACTAGAAAATTTGTTTCGGGAATTTCAAACAAATTTTTATTGAAAAAAAAAACAAAATGTAAAAATACAAAATATAGCTTTATGTAGGAAGAGTATAGGCACAGACTAATAAACCGCAAATAACCAAACAAAATTTCTTAAAATAAAATTTTTCGTTTTTATTGTTCGTTTGTTTGTTTGTTTTTAATAATGTATCTAAAATTGATGACTACCTACATTAAAAGCCCCTCCCCCTCTAAATGATATACATATAAAAGTGTCGACTGAAAAAAAAAAAAATAATAAAATAAAATGAAATAAGTAGTCGAATGAAATAAAAGCCATAATATAAAAGTAAAAGTATGAGAGTAATAAAAAAAAAATTAAATAGGCACCCAATATGTATAGGTAGGTAGTAAAGGTTACCATTTCATCTTTCTGTTTCAGTTCTACTTTTTTGCGAAGTAGGTACCTGCTTCGTCTCAAATTAAAACCAAAGTGGTAGATTTTTTTAACGAAAAATTTTATTTATTTATTCGTTTGATTATTTAAATTTATTAATCCGGTTTGTTTTTTTGTTTTGTTTTGTTTTTTATTCCGTCAGTTTAGTTACCCTTTATATTATTGTGATTATTCACCGCCACTTACTTAGTACATAATATTTATTTACCTATCTACATAGGTAGGTAAGTGCGAATTATTTATTTATGAAGTTTCTGCTGTCATACCCTCCGAGCTTCGTTATTTCATCTGAATGAAATTCATTCACAAATGTACGATCACACGTTATAATATTTCGAACGAAAGCGTTGAAGCGTTAATAAATCCTGGATTTCTTTTTCTCAAGCCAAGAAGCGGTGCAGGCAAATCCATAAGGTCGAGTTTATTTGACCTAATATGGTTTTAAACCTGTAAGGGTACACTTTTAAAAAGAAAAAAAAAACTAGGTTGCTAGTGCTACCAGGCTGGTTAGTACCAACTGCAGAAGGAAAAAAACTCTGTGAAATAAAAATTAAAGCTTTTTTTTCCTATTTGAAATCGAAAATGCTTCGCTCTTCATCTTCTTTGCCAAAAACTGTAAGTAGGTACGGATAATACTGGTCTTATTTTTTAATCCAATCGAACCGAAAAAATATAAGAAGATATTTCAAAAGATTTGTGAAGCCAATAAAAAAGTTTTTCTATGATGTGGAAAATGAATTTTTCATTCGAATACTTTTCTCCATGGTACTAAACACATTTATAAAGACCTTCATGTCAAGGTCCTATTACAGAGGAAGTGAAAATATTGGTAGCGCCTGATTGAACAAATTCATTACGATAGGTAAGAATATAGGTGAGCTTAAAATCGTTTAAGTTAAGATACCTGCTAAATTACCTCAAAAATGTTTATTTTATTACGACCACTCATCTTTCATAGGGGTACATTCATTCTTAATTTGTTTTCCTTTTCAATCTAGGTATCATTTTGTGTTGAAAAATTAATTTTACTTTGATAACGACTCTATATTAGAGACTATAGGAGTAGAAAAGTTGATACCTGATAAATAATATCAATCAGGAGTAATTAAAATAAGTTTAAAAATGAAACGCAGACGTGATAAGCAAACCCATATTATTAATTCCGAACGTTCATCTCCAATGTTTCACTCGTGGTGTCGAATAATTTGCCTTATAATGCAGAAACTTGTATCCCATCAGTGTAAATTAGTTTGCCAACTCTTGGGTTCGAAGGAGAAACTTTTACTTAGGTAGGTACCTCTACCTATGTATAATGTATTAGGTGTATGAAACATCTCTGACATTGAAGAGAGGTTGAATGTGATAATGTCACGTTGCATTTTTTTCAATCAAAAGTTGTACCCGAAGAGTCAAATAATATTACAGAAATTACTTACTTAGGTACTCTAATTTTCATAATTTTAATCCCTCGACTGACAAACCAATTTACAGATGCGTATAGTTAAACTTTCAGTAGTGAAAATTGAACGCTGCAGAACTCTACGTTATGTTAGGTATTTAAAAAGCAGACTGAGGGATCATTTTTGGAGTTTGCTCTTCATTTTTTTTTTGGTAGGCTATGTAATAAATACCTGTACATGAGCTCAAATTAGAAAATCGATTAAATTTTTCTTCGATAGATAGTCAAGGGAAGTATTATATTCCAGTAATAATTTCATTTCATTTTATTTAGGGCTTTCATAATTTCATAAGTAAGTACCTTTTTGATAAATAAAACAGATTTATTTTCAATATTAATATTCTCAATTGGTTATTAGGTGAAATTAAATTCTCATACATTTTATTTATAAAGTTTTTAGAGAAAATGTGAGTTATGTAGTGAATTAAGTACGAGAAATTAAGTACCCTCACAAGTACCACATGGTAGCTATTTCACAAGTCAGATGTTGGTTGTGGTAAAGAGAACAAAACAAAAAAAAACAATAACAAACAAACGAACAAACAAACAAACAAATAAAAATAAAAAAGGAAACATAGAAAAAGGCTTTGAAACATGATAATAGTGAACTTGCGGCAAATTTCGTCTCAATCGAATGTAGCTTTCAAATAAGTAAACTATTGTTCAAAAAATTGTGCATTCTATATGAATTTTCATGTATTGCAGAAAGGTTAAGAGTGTCTAGCTTATGTGAAGATTTTCAGTAAGTTTGTCAATTTTTAAAAATGCACAAAATTTTAAAAAATTGCCAAAAACTTCCTTAATATAATAATTTAATTACCTGTGCCATTGACTCCTGAGGGTCTAATTCTTGCATCGTAAACACCTTGTCCTAAAATTTTATCCAACACTTCTTTTTCTTTCTCTCTATAATTAACTTTAGGCTGATAAGTCCTGAAAATGAGAAAAAAAACGACTAAGCAATGCTCCTTACATGTAAATTAGGTAAAAGAGGGGAATAACTTTTTTTAGCAGTGTTACCATTGAATTTTATACCCAAATAAAACTGCCGAATTATTAAAATCAAGGTCACTCGATAAAATGATTGGATATTCGTAAACCTAAAAACCAAACTTTCATTTTACAAATTGAGACTTGAAATTCCAAAACAAAAGCTTTAAACTCGAAGTAAAACTTCAATCAATTAGTTTTTCCAATTTTTGAGATAAAAAACAGGATTTTTTCAAAATCTCACAATTCCTAAAGAAAAGAACTTGTAATAAACTTTGTTTTGATGGGACCGAGTTCTTTTAGGATTTTTGAATCTTGTTTCGTTTTATTTTTGGAACCAAACACGGCTACACTGCAGGAATTATAGAAAAGAATATGGAATCATTTACCTATTAAAAAATGATTAATCATCTTTCTTTAGTAGGGCATGCATTTTTTTTTTACTTACCAACAAATTTGAGCAAAAATAATAAGTATAAGTATGCTGAGCATAGCATTACTTCTGGAATGTGTATTATCCATTGTGAAAACTGAAAAATATACGGATTGTTATTAATACTTAGTAGTTATTCGTTGGTTCTTATGTACCTACCTATCTATTCGTGCTTATATTTTAAGCATTTAATTATATAGCCTACAAATATTTCTAATCGAATGTGGGGGAAAAAACGTTGAAAATTGAAAAACCTCAAAATGAAAACGAACCGAAAAATTTCATCTTCACAGCTTCGAAATGATAACAAAGAATTCTTCGAACAAAATTGAACATGAGAAAATAAAATAGGAAAACAAAAACTTGAAATTCTAGAAAATATGAAATCGATCTTTAAAAAAACTGAATCGAAAAACATACCTTCCCTAACGTTTTAGAAAAAAATTGATCGTGAAAAAAATGAATCTGAACAACATACAAAAATCGAATCGATATTCAAAAGCAAGAAACAAACTTGAGAAAACAAAATGGATAAACATGAAAATTCTGGAAACGAAATTGATTGTAAAAAACCGAATCAAAACAAAGAATTGAAATCAAATTGAAAACCATAAGCAGAAAAACTGCAAAATTGTAAACCAAATTTAATGAAATCAAAAATTGGTCAAACGATTTTTTGAAAATTCAAGAGGTTGAAAATCATTGAAAATAGAAAAAAGCAATGAAGTGTATTAATGAAAGTACATGAAAACGCGTTAAAATCAAGTAAAAACCCTCAAATAAAAGCACGAGAATTACTGCAAAAACTAATTATGAATAGGGCAAAACGCTCTGACGTCACATAGTGTATAAGTGGTTGCGGATCTTGATTCCCCTTACATTCTGTAGGGTTCAAGCTAGAGATTGTTCTGTCCACTTTGATAAGTCCACACTTTCAAACCATCTCAAGGACCTCATTATTTTATGGCTCAAACTTGTAGAGAATTTTATCCCCTTTCCAACGGTACTACTTTTTTTGAAATCCTCAAAGGTCTTCCTTGAGAAAATTGACTTGACGAGTTAAAAAAGGTAGCAAAATTCAATGTATTATTCTGTCCACTTTGCAGTTTGAGTTGGCCAGAACTTTTAAACCATCTCGAGGACCCCATTATTTTATGGCTATAAATTGTAGAGAATTTTGTCCTCCTTTCGATGGTACTGAATTTTTTGAAATCCGCGAAAGTCTTCCTTGAGGAAATTGACTTAAGGAGCAGAAAAACGTGGCAAAATTCAACTTATTGTTCTGTCAACTTTGCACTTTGAGGTGGCAGAACTTTTAAACCATCTCGAGGGCCCCATTATTTTATGGTTTGAAATTGTAGAGAATTTTATGCCCTTTCCAAAGATACTACATTTTTTGAAATCCTCAAAGATCTTCCTTGAGAAAATTGACTTAACGAGTTAAAAAAGGTAGCAAAATTCAACTATTATTCTCTCCACTTTGTAGTTTGAGGTGGCAGAACTCTTAAACCATCTCGAGGACCCCATTATTTTATGGCTCAAAATTGTAGAGAATTTTATCCCCTTTCCAATGGTACTACATTTTTTAAAATCCGCGAAAATCTTCCTTGAGAAAACTGACTTCAAGAAGTTAAAACAGGTAGCCAATTTAACATATTGTTCTGCCCACTTTGCACTTTGAGGCGGAAAAACTTTTAAACCATCTCAAGGACCCCATTACTTTATGGCTCAAAATTGTAGAGAATTTTGTCCCCTTTCCAATGGTACTACATTTTTTGAAATCCGCAAAGGTCTTCCTCGAGAAAATTGACTTGGCGAGCTGAAAAATAGAAGTGAACAGCATTGTTTACAGCTAGACTTGTAAGGTATGCAATCAGAAATGCGCGTTTTGCCCTATAAAGTCTGGCAAAAATCTCAAAAAAGTGTTAAAAACAATGTTGTTAAAATAGGAACTCAAAAAATTATTGAAATCCTTGAGAGTTACCAAAGAGTAATGACATTTAAATGTGCCAAAAATGCATGAAAAAAAATTAAAAATTGTGAAAATTACGTAAAGCTTGAATAAGAAATATTGAAATTATGAAAAATTGACATTATAATACCGAATTAAATTCGAAAAAAATTATTATCAGAAGTGCATGAAAAAGTGTCAAAAAGATAGGAAACAAAAATACAAAAAAAAATCTAAAATTTCCATCAACAAAAATTAATTATGGATGTAAAGTTGAATACAAAACAATTGAAAAAAATAAAAGATGAAAAATTATGAAATTGAAAAATAAAAGTTGAAAAAATTAAATATTTGTGAATAAGTTGAGAAAATGTGAAAATTACATACATGGGGATAGTAAAAAAAAAAAAAAAAAATGTTATAAAAAGTAAAGTTGAAAAATGTGAGAAAATATAAAACATGAAATAGGTATTCTTCCTTACGAGGAATAAAAATTTAATAAAAATGAATTAATTATAAATAAACGGAAAAGTGGACCAAAGGAAGAGCAAAAGAAGAAAAATTGTAAAATAAATTTAAAACGATTAATGAAAAAAAATGAATAAAGTGAGAAAAAATAATGAAATGAAAAAAAAAATGAATTACAAAAATGTAAAACAACTGAAAAAATGAAGCATTTTTTTTTAAAACAGAAATGAATGTAATCAAAATGAAAACTGAAACTAAAGACCGAAAAATAGCTAAAAACGAACACTGAAAACTGGGTTAAAGACCTCAAAATGAAAATTAAAAATCATCCTCAAAACTCAGAATCCAGAATTCAATTTATTGAAATTTGATAGGGTACCTAATTTGACAAAAATCGAGAAATTGAACTAGAAAAAAAAGAACCAGAAGAATAATACTTATGAAAAACTTTATAGGGTACATTTATGGGGACAAATTATGTAATACATATGTTCATTCATTTATTTTTACATTTTTTAAAACTTCACTATGGAAAAATCACCATAACTCCCACTTGTGTTTAATAAAGTTTCCCAAGCTATTACCCTCAAAATTGAAAAAATTTTGACTCATGGAAGCTGATTAGGTAGGTAGATAAATTGAATCCACTTATATTTTTCCATCTCTGAAACATGTGGTTACTTATTTTCAGCTACGATTAATTTCACGGTAACTGCACAAGGTATGAATAAATCTGTCTTTTCAGTCTACCCTATTTTAATAAAAATACTTGAGTTTTTAATGCATAAGTAGGTAGGTAGCTCATGAAATATTCTACATCCGTACTTAAATAGGTACCGCTGATGTACCCAACTATCAACCACGTAATTACATCCATTGACCTACTAAACCAAATAATAAAATTTTTTCTCAACTTTCTGTTTTTTCAAGTGATAAAATCAATCGGCAAGAAGTCCTTAGTGCGAAATCCCAATCCTCATTTTAACGAGACGCATTGAAATTTTCCGAGTTGAAAATGACGTCATTAAGTTTATTTTCTCTCTCTGTGCTTGTTTTAGCGTTAAAATTGAAATTCAATGGTAAATCTGCGCAGTAAATCTTATTCTGCCTTTTCGCATAGATGGTATGGTACATTTTCCTTTTACCTTACCTATATATTTTAACCCATATGACGTCATGATTCCCAGCTTGTTACCATAGTAACGATAGGAGTAGATCCAGTTTTGGGTCGTCGTACTTCTCTACAAACTTTCTCATCTTTTGTGATGTTTGAAAAATTTTCGCTTTCTTTGCAGTTTGCCCGATATCATAACTAGTAATTTTTACATTAGGTTTCAATAGGTATACTTATATAACTATAAATATCTGTTCTTGAATTTATACTTAGGTATAATTGTGAGGTTTTTTTTTTCACACTTCGACTATGTTAAGTCCTCATCTATTTACGAATAATAATAATATTATGAAAATAATCATTCGTCATTATTTTAATCAAATTGAATGCAAAATTATCCAAAAGTATTTTCATCGAATTACAGAATAACTATCAATAGTACCTACCTACAAGTAATTAACAATGCGAGAGCAATATCTAGCCTAAAACCTCTGCAACCGTAGGCCTATTTCTATAGTCTGTTGGTTTTAATAATAGAACCCTGTTCACTTACCGAACGTTGGAATTTTTTGATGAATATGTCCTGAGGTAGTTTTCATCCGCCGTTCATACATTCCTTTCAGAATTTTCGAAACAATTACGTTGATAAAGTTTTAAATGCGCGAGTTGTCATTGTAGGACAACAAAGTACGAGATCTCGACGATCAGCCGTCTTCATATTTTTTTTTCTACACATAAAAAATATCGAATGGAAAATGTGAAAATTACTTGCTTAAAAATTGGAGAAATAAAAACAATATAGGTAAGTAGGCACAAAATATGAAAATGTTTATTAGTAATAAAAAAGATTACGCATAAAATGGTGACCTTGTTTCGCTCATTTCAAAAACAGTAAGCAGGTAAAAGGGTACTTTCGAAGGTGTTTTCTAGAATTATTACTTTTCTTTATCCCTTTTGGCGATCTTATATTAGTATTTTCATCAGTTTATCACCATTCCTTCGAATAAATAATCAGTTTAAGTACTTCAAATTCAAACCCCATTCTCAGTCTACTTTTCTTCTCGATAAAGCTTTCAGAAATTACGATATTTTACTTCGAAATGAAACATCTTTCTTCTAGAAAATTTACAGCATTGGGTACTTACTCGAAAAGTGAATGAGTGAGTAAAAAAGCTACAATTCAAAGTTTTTGTTTTTTACATAAATTTTGAGAAACTTGAATGTGGGGAATTTTTTAAAACAAAATGCAAAAAAATCTGTTTATTAATTGAAGCAAATGTGTATAAAGAAGCAAAAGCTGAAAAGAACAACACGAGTGTAATTTTTTGTTCAAGTTGGCGACTGTAGGTGTCCTACGCAATTTTTCCAAAAAAAAACAATCGGCTACCTATGGATAAGCGTGCGCATTATTTTAAAATTAAAAATCCAAACACTCGAGCCCACACATAAAATATGTTCGATCTATGGGTCAATTTGCATATTGTGGTCGTAAGTCTAGCTTAAGGTAAATTACACAGCCCTTACAGAGATGTATACCAAGATGAATGATGCGTGGAAAAATTCATAAAATTTAATCCCTCGTACCAAAAAAATTACGTTCTATACAAATATTCAATGTATGCAGATAGGTTAGGTACTTTCAAACATGAAAATCAAAGTAAAAATAAAGTACCTATCAGTTCGAAACATAATAATTAAGTATTAATTAAAGCAAGCTTCTCTTTTCGGCAGATGTGCCGCTAAAGGGGATGAGAAAATAATTCAGAATCTGATACTCGCCGATAGCTTTTACTTTAAACGTGATATATTGCATTTCAATAATAAACCCGCGATAAATAATTCTAAGCCACGAAATTCGATTTGAAAAAATATAAATAACGAAGGCTACCTACACATATTAAATTATACGTAGATATTATTACCTGATGGTGGCGGTTTTCATGTCATTGTAGTTCAATACAGATACTGTGCTCTCTAACGGTATGCGTCAATTTAGTTTCCATTATTGATCAAAAATGAGAGCTGCTTTGAACTACTCCTGCTTTTCTTTACTCTGCAACGCATACGTGCTCTTCGAGATGCGGATTAGTGTGAGGCAGCGCCTGCGTCGTGAAGAATTTACGCTCCAGTTCGGGAGAAATTTTAGCAATACTTTGTACGCTTTTTCGGATGTAATCGGATACCTCCGGAGTGACTTCGTACGACTTGTGCGTACATATTCTTCTGCTATGGAACTGTGTTCAGCTTTAACGTTTTGGAGGTTCTATAGGTTTCCATGTTGGAGAAACAAATTGATTTGAAAAAATGTAATATGGTACTCTGCCCAATTGACCAAATCACAAAAAAGTTGAGCTTTTGATGAAAAATAATTTTGGAAAATGAAAGTTTTGAAAAAGCTCAAATCCTCAATTTCCAACAAAACACATAAAAATGAATTGGAAATTTTTTCAAAAATACACTGAAATAAATAAATGGTAATAGTTCAACAACAGGAGTGAAAAACAATGGTCGAAAGCACTTTTTGAAAATAATTTTAAAAAATTAGTAAGAAACAAAATTTGTAATAACGATACTTGGTGTAAAAATGGTCATCTGGCAGTTCCCATGTTGAGAAATAAAAATCAAAATAGCTCAATTATTACCTACGAAAGTTGCAGGAAAAATCAAATGAAAAATTATCGAGCACTTGCCAATAGTGTATTTCCAGAGGCGGATTGAATTCATGTTAGTTGAGGGGAGGGGGGTGTATCATGTCATTTTGCCGACAAAAATCAAAATTTTAACGTGCTGATGAAATCATGAAGGGGGTTTACATTTTTATTTGGAATAGAGGAGGGGGGAGGAAAACTAGATTTTTAGGCATGAAAAATCGAAATTCTAAACGTCCATTTCTGGAATTTTCCTATAATCAATTTTTGAATTTCTTAAAATTTTTCAAGGGATGATCTTGAATGGCCCGAGCGAAGCGAGGGCAAATGAAGCTTTGGAAAATTTGTAATTCAAAAAGTAGAACAACATCATTTTTAATGAAAAGATTCGTTTTTTCTGATCTCAACATTTCCTAAAATAAGTCAATGGTTTCTTGGAATTTCAATTTTGAAGAAAAACCCTCAATTGGCCCGAGCGGAGTGGGGGCAAAAGCCTTTTGAAATTTATGATTTCGAAACGCATAACAGCAGTAATTTTAGTGTGAAAAGTGAGTTTTTCCATCTTTGACATTTTCAATAACTTTTTCATCTAGATAATTGAATAATGAATATATACCTCAAAACGTTACGTTTAGCGCAAATTGCAAGTTTCTAGTTTTCCAAGGGTCCCCAAAACATCAAAATTGCAAAACATCGGAAAATTGAGTTTTTGAGTACCAGCGGAAAATCTTATTGAGCTCAAAATTTGGTAGGATGAAGGTCTTTCTGATACTAATAAACAGTAAAAAGCTTTTTAGCTGGGTTCAACGGGCTAGGTTCAAAATAGTGGTTCCAAAATTTCCCAAAAATTAACCCCCCTCCCCCCAGTTCTGCCTCAAGAGTTGAAAATAGGAAAAATCGGGTTCAAACAGATATTGTATGCTAAAAAAGGTTTTGATAGGTATGTATTATACTCGGTGGTTCCTGAAATTCTTCTTTCATTCACAATTTTGGGAACCCCTGGAGCCCAAAAAAAGGTCATTTCGGTTAACCGTCCTCAGATTTGACAGATTCGCATTTGGGACATTTATTACCCTGCCATGGGTGACATGACAGATTTATACGGGAGTAGTACCATCTTGTAGCTCTCATCACGGGGAACAAGGGGCACTACCTACAAGCCCCTCTATCTATTCATGGGAAGAAACAACTACGGGCGTCTAAAATCTAGAAAATGAGCAGAACCAAAAAATGAAAATTTGTCCAAATGAAAAATTTGACCTAGGGAACTCGTAGAACATTTTTTTAGATGAAAATTGCAATTTTTGAGATTAGCCTACCTTCATTTTTGAAGGATCCATGCAATTTTGAAGTTTTGAAACAGATCAATTTGAGTAAATTTGAAATTTTTCAGAAATTGATCTATTTCAAAACTTCAAAATTGCATGGATCTTTCAAAAATGAAGGTAGTCTAATCCCAAATATTGCAATTTTCATCTAGAAAAATGTTTTAAAAGTTCCCTAGGCTCAATTGGCAAGAGCATGTCAAAAGGAAACGAGACTTTTTAAATTTACAACTTCGTAAATTTCAGTGGCTACCTAATTGGTAGTCATTCAAAGTTGAGCTTAGCTAACAAAAGGCTGATTTACAAAGCTATATTCCTCCCTGCATGGTCATATGGATGTGAAATTTGGGGTGTCACGAAAAAAGCTAATCGCCTTGTCATCGAGCGTTTCCAAAACAAGTTCATGTCTCATGAGAGCTATAACAAAGGCACCTTGGTTTGTTTCGAATGAACAACTTCGAAATGATCTCCAGCTCAATCCAGTCAACGTCATTATTTGCCGTAAATCTAATGCATACATCAACCGGCTGCATAAACATCCAAACTGTGAAGCTGTGATGCTTCTGGATCAAAGTGACGACAGGAGGAGACTGAAGAGACTCCATACAATGGATCTCCTGAGTCTCTAAATGCACTACTATAATACTATCTACCAATTAATTGTGAATTTTAAGACATTCTAATAGATAATTTTTAAAAAAAGTTGAAAAAAATTTAAAAATTTCTGGCGTGTGCGGGGATTGATCTCAGGTTTCTGTGATGTGCGGCCGCTTAACTAACTCGACCACTTAACTAACTCGACCACCTCGCAGCTTAATAGATTAGAGGTTATTTTTACATAAATGTTATCAATTTTTGGACTAAGAAAAATTTTTACACACTGGTGTATTTTAGAAAATACTTGGTTGCTACATAGATTGCTTCTGTTTAGCATTTGAAAATGTATATTTTTAACACGATAATGCACGCTTTTACACCAGTCCAAAATCATGTACTGTTATGCATACTTTTCAGCATAATTTTGTCAATAGGGAAGAATCCGATGGTGTAATTAGTTTAATGTTTTAAATGTATATATTTTTCTCAATTCGTCGAGTAATTTTTATTATAATCTGAATGAATGATGATACATGATGTAAAATGACAATTCATCACAATCAAATAGGGGAAAAAATCAAAAATTTGAGATCCCGGAACAGAAATGATTTTGTTTTAGTTCCGGGATTGTTTTGGGTTCAAAATTATATCGGTTTTGTGATAGGTTTTGGGACTGAATTTGAATAGTGATTCAATCACTTCCAGTTTTGGGATCGTTTTGGACCCACAGCTTTGATTTTTGGTGATGGTACCTAATCATATAGCCAACTCAAAAGGGTGTCTAGTACATCAAGCGAAAGTTGTTGTTATACATATCTAAACCAAAGATGACAGTATCTGATCGTGTCAAGCAAAGGACCACTCAAAGCCAGGAGCAGATAACAACTGAAAAATCTGAACAAGCCAAAATTGTCAAAAGAAACCTTCCAAAGAATAACACCATG
Organism: Planococcus citri; assembly: GCF_950023065.1. NCBI lineage: Eukaryota > Metazoa > Arthropoda > Insecta > Hemiptera > Pseudococcidae > Planococcus > Planococcus citri. The sequence continues at coordinate 17,558,522 of NC_088681.1, forward strand.
GAATCAGACAAATCAGTGGAACTAGAAGAGCAGCGAAGCTTGAGTGACATTTGGAAACTACTTTAAAAAATGGATAAAGGAATTTCTCAAGTAGAAAACTCCCAAAACAAGCTCAAAGCAAAGAAACTTTCATCATTTAAAACCTCATGATTTGTTCATAGAAATTACATTATAAAGAATAAATATGTAGAGTACTCCGAGTACTCTCACTGGAGAGATACTCGTAATTTATAAAATAGCAGAATACTCTCACTGGAGAGATACCCTGCACATGTCTGTGACTGACTTGTTTAGTCAGATATATTAACTTACTTATTTAAGGTCTCCTTAAGATTGTAATAAACCTTGTTAAATAAAAAAAATTAAAAAATTGACGATATTTCCATATCGATATTTCAATATTGGATCTCATATCAATATATCGTTTACGATATCGATATATCAAAATCACTGGCGCAAATGTGACGCCGAAACCTGAATTTCAATTGAAATTTTTTTTAGCTTGTGAAATCAGGAATGCGAATTGCGAATAATTTTTAATCCATTTCAGCTGTATTGCATTGTGGTACCTATCGCTTTATAGCAAAACTTCAAATGAAGTGGGAAAATGAAAAAATATGTAGGTACCTACCTTTTTCACGTTGTGTATAGTATTTTGTATTAAAAAATTCACAGAAAAGAATTTGAAAAATTTTTTACCGTGATTATTTTTCATTTAAAAAAAATCTCTGGTTAGATAAGAATTCATTAGAATCAAAATTGTAAAAGCAGAAATAGAAATTCGTAATCGCAGTCCGAATATCTCTCATAGTTTGCCCTCTCACCTCTTTCTTTTGCGTACGCGTATTCAAAAATACCACCTACCTTTGCCCCTTCAGTCTTCGTTGCCTTTACTCCGTAACCTCTTGACATTTAGGTACCTTTCCCTTTCATACACTTACCATCCTCCAGTTGCACTGCTATACCCATTACTTTTCAAATTTCAACTTCACTCTTAACGCTACACTTGTGTTCGTGTAATGTAAAACACTTGATTGTTCAAGATGAAAATAGGAAAAAAATTTAAGTACTTAGTCTGCCTAGTACATTGGTCCAAATGAATACTTGTGTGAGATGTTAAAAAAAAAAATACAAATGATGCCATGTTGGTCTATACATTTACTTAGGTTACCACTAACTACTCGTATGTGGTAACTGTTTTGCCGAGCATAACACTTGAATTTTTTCTTTCAGTATGGGAAAAACGCGTTAATGATTCGAGATAGGTTCATATTAAAAGTCTCATTTCAAGTCTAAATCTAATCATGCATTCACCTGCATTGAACTTTGGATCACTTGTAAAAATTAATTCTCTAATGCATAAAATGGAATTTCATATTTAAAAATATTGTCTGGTCTTTTTTTTTAATTATTCGTCATATTATTCACAAAATTATTAATGATTATAGTTTTGAAAAATTTGCCATTAACTAGGGAATTGATAATGGTTTGAAAAAAAATTTTAAAATTAATCCCAAAAAAACCTTTTTAAAAACCTTAGGTTCGAACATTATCCTAATTATTTTCGTTAACAAGGGAGCTACTATTTTTTTATGCAGTTTGAAACAGTCATTATCCTCACCATAGGGTTAGTCATGTCGGTAATTACGAAACAAATTTTTTGTTACTTGATGACATTCGCGATTGCAGGTGAAAAGTAGCGTGCGCATCAAAAGGATAATGTACGAGTTTTTATTCATATTAGCGTTAGTTATACGTAAAATAGACGGATTACGAGCTGGGAGAAAAAAATAAATTAAATAAAGGATAAGAACGTTTTTTCATTATGTTAATAAGTATGCGTCTCGTCTCGTCTACTACGTACTTCATTTTAAAAGTGGATATAGGTATATCCATGCGCATTTCCACGTTGATTCGTTAATTTCATTGTGAAAAATTGCATACAGAGAAGGATGAAAATTTTAAAAGCACGGAATAAAAAGTAGGGGGAAAATACAACTGGGAATAAAGTGTTTTAATGGAATACATTGAATACCTATTTCAGCTGTAAGTTATGAGAGGAAGTGGTGCAACGTTTTCGGATATAGTCGGGTACCTTCGGAGTGACTTCGTATGACTTCAACCGCATTCGTCTGCATTGAAACAGTGTTCATTCAAGTCAGCATTGCCAACCTCGGGGATTAATCCCTGAATTGATGGATTTTTCAACACTTTGGACAATTCAGGGATTTCATAATTTTTGTTACTTATTATTTTTTTCAACTAATTTTTATTTTTATTTGAATGATAATTTTTATTTAAAAAAATGAAAAACCAAATTGATATATTTTTCATTTTTGTACAGTTTTTTTTGTGGCAATTTTGAACAGAAAAATGAGACTTTTCATCAGTCATCAGTTTTGGGAAATAGTTACTCGTAAATGGAATTTTTTGCAGAAGGGGAAGATTTAAAAAAAATTATTACAAAAAAACGTGACTTTTGGTGCTGTAATATTGTGACAAAAATTGAAACGTTTTGCTTTTCTTGGTAGAAGGCGAGATTTCTGACGATTTTGGCATAAGACAGAGCTTTTTTTAGCAATTGCTGGGTCATTCCACGTCAAATCGACCAAAAAGTTGTAAGGAGGAAGGGGGGTCGGAGATTTTTTTGAAATTTTTCCTGTGGAAAGATCTTCCGAAGGGATGACCAATGGCGGAAATCCCAGCCCTCTAGCCTTTTTTTAAAGGCTGCTAGGGGGTGTCAAAGTTTTTAGTGAACTTGAAATATCATCCATTTCAGCAGGGGATTACTCGATAACCGCAATACCTACCAAAATGGAATTTTTTCCAATAGTTAATGGGTTTTGAAAAGCTTTTTGAAGATACATACCATAAAAATCAGTGTTGCCAGTTTTTTTCGTACGAAAAATTAGCTCTAAAAGTTTCAAAACGTAGTTTTCGTATTGTTCCGACTCTCAAAAATTCTGAAAAAAATATATTACAGACAACTTTTCATGCTGAACAACATATTATAAAATTGGGATGGCATCATTTCGTGAAGTCGATTTTAAAAAATTGAAAGTTTGCGAAAAAATGCGATTTTTTGATTTAAAACATGAAAAAAAGTTTTGATTGATGAAGTAGACCCATTTGATCCCTATTTTTACGTATCCGTTGAAAAAGTTGAAAAAACACTCTCACTCAATGCAATGAACTCATAAAAAAAAATCAATATTCAAAAAAATTCAATAAATAAACCGATTTTTGATTTTTTTGCTATGAATGTAATTTTTATCAACTTTTTCATGAAATACGTCAGAAGGAGGACAAAATAAGACAACTGAATAAATACAAACTTTTTTTGATGCTTGAAATTGAAAATTGAATTTTTTCGAATTTTGATTTTTTTGTGATGAGTTCATTTCATCGAGTGAAGGGATCTTTTTTCAACTTTTTCAGCGGATACGTAAAAATACAGGTCGAATGGGTCAACTTCACCAGTCAAAACTTTTTTTCATGTTTTAAATCAAAAAATCGAATTTTTTCGAAAACTTTCAATTTTTTAAATTTCAACTTTACGACATAATGCCATCCCAATTTTTTAATATGATTGTTCAGCATAGAAATTTGTCTGTAATATATTTTTTTCAGAATTTTTGAGAGTCGGAACGATATAAAAATAAAGTTTTGAAACTTTTCGAGCTAATTTTTCGTACGAAAAAAAGTGGCAACACTGATTTTTAGGATATCTCCAAAAAGCTTTTCAAAACCCTTAAGGGTGTAGTTTAGTAGGTAAAATGAGTCGTAAAAACCTTCAATTTTCGTTACAAAACTACGAAAAAACTACTGTTCGGATAACTTTCATTTTTGGATATGTTGTTTAGACGGATAAAATCTTGGGTGCTACGAAGCCCTTTTTGAGAAATTTACTTTCATACATTAATTATAATGATTTTAAATATTGTAAAAATGAGCTATTTTCACTTGAAAATATAATGCTTGGAAACGAAAATTTCAAAAAAGCGGCTTCGTAGCACCCATCATTGCAATCTTGAAAAGTTATGTTCCGAATTCTAAATAGATCTGTTCATTATTCGTTGCGTAGTTTTGTAACGAAAATTGTCAGTTTTATTTGTTGATATTAACAATGGCGGACCTAAAAATTGTTTTGTTTACAAATTTTAGTTGAAGCATTTTAAATGTAGGGTGCGTATTAATAGTTTTCGTTGATACGTGTACTTAAGAATGAGAAAATTCGTTCTTTTCATCATAAACCCCTCTGGCCACTTTCATTTATCATTCAAAACTTCAAAAGCAAAAACAATTTCGAAAAAGTTATCAATTATCATTTTGAAGTGGAAAAAATTGCTTTTGTTCTCGATATAATTAATAATTCTCATCAATGTGTAACAAAATACATCTCATAGGTACCCTCACAACAACTAATAAACCATGTACCTACTTACATTTTATTCTTTCAAGTTAGTATGCGGGGTGCTTAGTTATCAACTTTCATTTATTTAGACATTCAGAGCAAGTGAGTAAATTTACGAATTTTGACCAAACTAAAATCTCAAAATGAAGTATTCCTACTTGAAATAGTATCATGGTTTTGAAAATTTACAATTTTTTGAACTTTCCCTGGTTTTAATTGATTTTGTTTGCATTTTGTCGAATTTTACTGAAATTTCACCTAATTTTTACGATTTTTAATGATTGGGTAGGTACCTACCTACTGATTTTAACACTTTTTCGAGTGTTTTCATATAATTTTGTCAACAAATCTTCACACATTTTTGTCAAATTTGAGTGAATATTGGACATTTTTTGGTGATTTTATAATGTCTTTAGGTAATTTTAGCGATGATTTACAGAACTTTTGATCCATTTCGTCGTTTACTTACAAGGTAACCTCCCCCCCTGATAATCTCCAATTTGAGTGAAACTCGGACTGCTGGAAAGAGGACCTCAAAAAACACCGATCCCCCCAATTTTCAGCGGCTCAAGTTGATTATTCGATTTTTGGCGAGCGTTTGAAATTTTGTGTACCTAAGCTAAAGCTGTTTGAGTTTGATAACTCAGAAAACGGGAAAAAAATACAAATATCCATCTCTCCCACGTATCAACTTCCGGAACTCAAATTTTGGCCAAATGCAATTTTCTAGATCTAGATACCTGATCGACTCACACCACCATTAGCCGGGGATCCGGCCTTCTAGTCCGAAAACAGGATTTTTTTTTACTGTTTTTTCTCTTTATTTTCGGTGAATTCGAAAAATTGTTTCTCCCCACCTCGTGAACTTGAGTAGCTGAAATTTTGGCCAAAGGTTCTATGCTTGGTACCTAATTGACTGATACTACCGCCGGCGAGATCTGGAATTATCATCAGAAATAAAATTTTCTGTCCATCTAGTGGTTTATGAATGCTATTGAAAAATTTGAAAATTCTGTAAAATCAGCTCTCGTAATGAACTTCAGGAGCTCAAAATTTCGGTTAAAAAGTCTGTGGTAGATTGAAATCGACCCATACACCATTATTCCGATACGGCTTTCTGGTCAAAAAACCGGATTTTTTACTTGTTTTCTCGTATTTTCGGTGAATTTAAAAAACGACTGTTTCTCCCCGCCAAATATAAAAATTTTAACTGCTCAACTCACGTGGTGGGGAGAAATGGTCATTTTTCAAATTCAACGAAAATATGAGAAAAAAATAAAAAATTCTATTTTCTGACCAGAAGGCCGGATCCGGCCAAGGGTGGTATGGGTCGATTTGGTGTCTAGCACAGAATGTTTGACCGAAATTTGAGCACTGGAAGTGCATAAGATGAGCTGGTTCAACTGGTTTTTCAATTTTTTTAATGACATATGTACAAGAACCAGATGGGCAAAAAATACGATTTCTGATTATAATTCCAGATCCGGCCGACGGTAATGTTGAATGTTTTTCGAATATAGAAGTTTCAATATTTCAATTTTGGATTCAGTTTTTGTGAAATACGCACCTTATCTCCATACAATTTTGAGTAAAAATAAACTGTTGTATATTTAGCCGAAAATGTTATTGTACATTTAAAAAAAGTTTAGAGGCAGACAGGTTTTGATTTTTGGGATTTTTGATAAAATGTCATGTGACCTATCAAAATGAAATAAAATTTCACGAGAAGTTCTAATACTCTGTCAAAAATTTTTTTGAGAATTTTTGAAAGAGTCTATTTGAGCTCAAAATTGAGTCATGATTTCCGAAGTTTCTGAAAAAGGCATCATGCAACGCGAAGAAATGGATTAAAATGTGGGGAAAAATTACAAACAAAACTTTTTTTGAGCATTTCAGAAGAATTTTGATCCAAAAACTTGATCATGATTTTCAGAGTGTTTGAAAAATGTGATATGTGATCTATCAAAATGGGGTCTACCTCCTCAATTTTTTGAAATTCCTCTGTTCATTTCACAATTTGCCAATCAGAAGTCCTGCTTTTGCCGAACTTACTTAAGATTTTGTTTTTTTGTTACCAAATTTGCTCCAATCTTGGTGTCATTTTTTTGGAAAAGTGGTCAAAGAGCGTCAATTTTTGGCAAAATAGTCAAAAAGTATCCATTTCAGTCAAAATTGTTAAAAAGTGATTATCCTTGGTCAAAATGTCGAAAAGGGTCAATTTTTGCCATAATTGTCAACAAATAAAATTCCTATTTTTTACAAAATTATCAGTGTCAATTTTTTTGCGAATTGATGAAAATTTGAAATGTTCTTCTGTCAAAACTCTCAGGAAGTAGTTTTTCGATAAAGTATAGTCAAATGGTCGTAATTTTTGTCAAAACTGCTGAGGAACTTGTGCTTTTATACTTTGTTTGCCAAAACATCCGAAAAGCAATCATTTTTGTTTTGCCAGCCTAAAAAGTCAATTTTTATAATAAATTGATACTTTTGAAATTTACTTTAGAGGCACTGCGGGCCCCCACGAAAAATTTTTTTAATGAACAATCTTGTCAGAAAATTAGATTTTGAAAAATTAAAAAAATATTCTTGTATTCAGTGTACCGAAAATTTTAAAAAATCATTCTGAAAACTAAACAAATCCTCTATTCTTTAAAAGTACTTCGTGAAACCCAGGCTTAAAATATTATAGCGCATTAAAAATGCAGTAAATGAAAATGAAAATATATAATTCTCCCGCCGAGCGCGTCAAGTACATCTTTCCACGACAACGTCGTGGAGAAAATGTGGTGACGCGCTTGGCGATGGAAATTCTGTTTTCGTGACAATCGGAAATCTGAATTATTTTGGAAATTTTTCGAAATGAAACGAAAAATTCGACTTGGCAACGCTTCCAGCGTATTAAATAACAAAACGTGTACGAGTGTGAGTGCAACAAATGGCAACAATTAATGCAAAAATGCGCACGCACAATTTTTAATAATTTGTTCAAAATAAATTCTCAATAATTATTCTATTTTTCGTTCGCGAACAAATCGGTAAGTCGTTTACTGATAAAATTATAAAGTAGAATTTTACACTCTTGATTTGGCAGCCAAATATTTTTCTATAAAAGTTGCTCGTTACCTATTTTCTCGGAAAATTGGAAGCTAAAGTACACCCTTAACTATTGGAAAAAGTTCCATTTTGGTAGGTATCGCGGTTATCGAGTAATCTTTTGCTGAAATGGATGATATTTCAAGTTCACTGAAAACTTTGACACCCCCTAGCAGCCTTCAAAAACGGGATAGAGGGCTCCGAATTGCGCCATTGGTCATCTCTTCAAAAGGTCTTTTCATAAGAAAAATTTTAAAAAATCGCGACCCCCCCCCCCACCCTTACCACTTTTTGGTTGAATTAAAGTGGAATGACCCTGCTGGCAAAATAAACTGAATTTTCTATGGTTATAATCAGTAGCGAAAAAACAGACTAAAATTTTTACGAATTCAGATAAAGAACAAGACTTTATAGCAATTTTGGTCAAATGTAAAAATTGTTGTCCATTTTTTTCAAAAAGCAAGGATTTTGATTAATTTTTGTTAAAGAAGCCACAATTTTTAGCGAAATACGAAACTTTTTTTCAAGATTTTTTTCTTTTCAAAAAATCTAAACTTTCAGAAATTTTCAACAAAAACATGTGACTTTTTGGCAATTTGGTCATTTTTGATAAATAAATGAAACTTTTTGGCAAGTTTTGGAAAAAATAGTGAATAGGTAGGTACGATATGCAGAGGAATGCAATCAACTAGGTAAGTCTTGTGATGTTATGTACTTCTGTTAGTAAAAATTCGTCTCTCGTATCCACATAGTACATATTGAAAAAAAAAGGTTTTCAGCGACTCATCATTATTCATCTTCAAAACCATTACTCAATTACTAAGTACGAGTATAATATTTTCCTTGTTGCTTCCAACTCAGCTGTTTTATATGTACTATTTAACGAGGCATAGACAAGATCGATACGGAAAATAGCCACGTGGATACTTTCGTCAAAAATTCACACCGCGCATGCGAATTCTTCTCGCTCAGACCTATGTGTTAATAATCCCGGCGCGGTTAGCATTGCTTTATTTTTTTTTTACAGATAGTGGAAGTTTATCTCAGAAAAAGAATAATATTATTTATTTGTTTCATTTTTAAAAATGGGTTCGATAGTTTTAAAAACTCTGAGCGTTTTATTAGGTTTGTTTTTCATACTTGTAGGTATTTTAAAAATAACTTGTTTTCTAAGTAAAGAGTTGCACAAAGATATGGTAAGTGTACAAATTATTGATAATTTCCTATTCCTCGAGCAATACTCGATTGTCAGTTTACTAATTAGATATCATTTTTGGTGTAGAGAAAAGAGTACGTGAAGTATGCTAAAGTGTTTCCATTTAATGAACTGATAGGATACAAAATTCCAGCCAAATGGTACAGAAAGATCATAGGGACGATGGAAATAATTTGCGGATTTGCTTTAATGGTCATCCCCAAAGGTAAGTACCTACTTATTGAATCACTAACGTAGCCGGTCTCTATGTGAATTTCGGTCAAAATTATAGCTAATCAGTCATGTACCTACCTAGCTAGTTATCTACATATTTGTATTATACTTACATTATCAATTTTTTTTCAGCTAACATAAAAAAGGCAGCTAATGTAACGTTGATAGCTATGATGGCATTAAATATATACTCGCATTATATGGTGGAAGATCGTTTCGAACGTATTGCCCCGGCATTGGTAAGAATTTTTCGAGTTTTGCTTTTTAAACGAGATGCGCTTTGATAAATTATCAACTTTTCTCAAACAGAAAGGTTACTCTGTGCTATTTTGAACAGTGCTGTGGAATCGGAACGGAAATCTTCTCGACAAACACCGAAACACGAGACAACAGAAAAAAATCATCCTTTGTATTTTAGGAGAGATAAAAAAATTTAAAATTCAATTCAGCTCTCATTTCTTTCTTTTCGTCTTAATCAATGTGCCATAAAATTGATGAGAAATCAAAATTTTTACAATTCACCAATCGAAAATGGAACTTTTCAAATGAAAGTTGAACTTTTGAATATAAGCTGAACTTTTCAGTAGAAAACTGATTTTTCTAATTGGAAGTTGCAATGCCCAGTTGATAACCGAACTTCCTGAATTAGACGAATTTTCCAAACAAAAGTTGAACTCATCTCTGAGTGAAAGTTGAGATTTCAGGGGGAAAAAAGGTGAACTTTCGTAATGAAAGTCAAACTAAATGAACTTCTCCGATTGAAATTGAAATGAGACTTTTCCAAAAAAGTTGATCTTCCTGGTTGAAATCTGGACTTTCTAATTGAAAGCTACGTTTCACATCGCAAAAGGTAGAGCTGTAATTTCCATAATTGAGTTGAACTTTCAAATATGATGTAGACTTTTCCAAGTTAAACTCAAACTGTCCAATTCAAAGCTCAACTTCAAAATTGGAAGCTGAACTTTTCAATATAAAGTTGGACTTGTCGATATAAAGTCGAAAAATGTTTTATAGAAAGCTGGACGTTTCAGAGAAAGCTGAACTTTCCAATTAAAATCTAAAACTTTCAAATTGAAGTCTCAATTTAACTAAATTAAAAGCTCAACTTTCAAATCAAAACCCGAATTTTTCAACTGAGAGCCCAACTTCAAAATTGAAATCTGAACTTTCCAAGTAAATCTCAATTTTTCACTTACTGTTAGATACGTCTTGTTCAAGATCTTCAACTCGTTTTTCCATTACTTCCTTCTTTTTTTTCTTCCAATCGGCGTTATATTATCTTCAACCTCGTTTTCCAGTAACACTTACCTACCTGCTTTTAAAGATGTCGATGATGGTGTCATGTCTTGAAAAATGAGCAGCCATCTTGGCAAAATATCCTGTGTAATGCCAATTTCTCCCCCCCCCCCCAGAAGATCACGTTTACTCCCAAAATCGGCTCAATTATGTGGATAAACTCGTTGAACAGGTCGAAAATAATACACATCTCGATTTTTAGCTGTCCAACTTCATAATCACGTCTTCTGGAGCAAATTCAAAATTCTGGAGAAATTGAAAATTGCGCTGGAGACTTCAGAATGACTGGAAATGGTGAAATTGAGACTTGGGGAGTTATTTATGGACAAAATACAGCGATTCGCAAGAATTTCAAAAATTTCCACACAAATGGGAAACTTTTGATTTTTTGGATTTTTCAATTTTGAAAAAAGCTGGTCAAAAAACCACTTTTGAGGTGTCACCAATTTCATTTATTTGTACCTTCTAGCAGGTCGGTCAGTAGATGACGAGTCTTCCGAGGATCATATTAAAAATTTGAGAAAAATTGAATCCAAAAGAAAACAATAAGTAGAGTTTTTTTTTTTGTTACAAAATTAATCCATTTTTACATTTTTTTGAGAGAGGGGGTAGGGGATTGAGGGGAGGGGAGGGGGTAAAGATTGAATCAAAAATTGATAAATATCAAAATTTGAAAAACACAAAATCACACTAAAAATTTAATCACAACCACACCCGTGTTATTTTATTTTTACAAAAATGACCCTAATTTGGGGACTTTTGGTCCAGCTTTCTTGATAACTAGGAGGCCAAAATAATTTTGAGTGGTCTACTCATAGAAAACTTTCTTGTCAATTTTTGTTAAAATTCAGGCTGTACGATTATGTACCTATGCTAATATATTTTTCAGTACGCCTTTCCGCTAAAAAAAAATTTGGAAATAGAGTGAAAATGGGAAAGGTGGTTTTAGAAACGGGAACATTTTCCAGCATTTCCACAGCACTGATTTTGAAAAATATTCTTCTAATGATGGTTAATTTTTCAAAGGTATTTTTCTTCATGTTGATTGGAAGACTAGTAATCGAATGGCAGATTAATAGACAACAACAATTACTGAATGGTGGATTGAAAGTCCCCAAACAAGAATGAAGAATGATAATCGCTGCACTGATGCATTAGATGGTTTTATAGTTCAGGTTATGAAAAAATATAGCCACATATTATTTCTTAAGCGAATTTAAATTGCTCTTAGAATAAATGTAGGTAGGCATACCTAGTTTTGTGAATATGAATCCTTGTTCTATACCTAGTACTCATTGTAAAAACACGCCTTTTGGTGTTGCGTATTGATCGCTGTATTTGTATGAGGTCTTCTTATGTCATGACTGCGAATATTCAGTAGCTTGTACAAATGTTAGTAATCAATAAAAATTGTTCTCATTTTTTAAGAAATTGTATATTATTGTAAATTAAATGAAGAGCTCTATTCCAAAGTGGGTTAAGTCATTTTTAAAAAAAGCACGTTTTACGGAGATTTTTACTTCAAAAGTGAGTCAAGTCATCGATTTTTCAAAGTGATTTTTTTCTACAAGCAATTGTTCAATGTCCAAAGAAAGGAAAGGTGCACCGACCTTTCGAAACAGAACAAATTTTAGCTACAAAAACTTTAAACGCATTTTTTGGTGAAAAAAATGACTTAACCCACTTTGGAATAGAGCTCTTCAAATTATTGTTTAAAATTGCTATGATAACGATAAGTATATTAACTATACTTGGTAAATTTCCAAAAATATTCTAAATAAGACTTGCTCAATTATTAAATTATATTGCATGATTTAAATTGAAAATGATTGCTATTTTTTGAATGGTGTTCCTACTTTTTGTATGTTTTTAATTTTTGTGAACCCTTTTATACTTAAATTTACAATGATGAAAGTTGTATTATATTAAAGCTGATTCAATAAAAATACCAAATTTTCGTTTTCTTCCTTCAATTCACGTTGATAAATTCATAATTTCATCATTCATCTTTTTTTAAAAAAAGCAAATCTTCAGCCATTTTTCAATACTTACCTATTGCATTGCTTGAAATCTGTTCTGAACACTTTTTGTGAGAAAAAAAATCAAAACAGTTCAATTAAAAATACTCAATCGTTATTTTTTGAAAAACAAAAAAAAAGCTTTGTGTAAATGAACGTAACAGTAAAAATATCTGAAAATTGTTCTCGTTATGTTCACCGTGTACCGTGTGTCTTCCAGAAATTTTCATTTTGTGTTGAGATTCGATTCGCCTTCAAAAAACAGGGCGATAACTCATTTAACACTAAACGCTAAGGAGTAAGGATCTTGAACGTCGAAGAAACAATCATAAGATTTACAATTAGGAACTTGATTGCCTCATATTATTTTCCCAGTATCTCGTTGGCATAGGATATTTGTAGATATTGTCTGGATTGAAGTTAAAAATATTCTCATTTCCTGAAAATGTTTGATAATCAATACCACTTATTACTTAATACATTAAGACGAATCTCAACTACGATAGCTAATCCTGAAGAACCCATAAATAAGCTATTAAACGAGTTTAATAACTATAGTATTCTATCGATATTATCACAACAATAGATGTACCTAGATTATAATTGCATCGGGATCTATAAAAATTAATGAACTTATATGACGTCAAAAACATTAATCGATAGAGGTAGGTATTGATGCAATTGTGTCGAATAAACGACAATTACATAGGTACCTACTGTTATATTATTTTTAATTATGTACTTTCAATCCATGAACTCATCCTATTTACCTACACGTGGTATCAAAACTAGTATGACTCGATGCTACAAAAATAATACAACAAGTTTCAATAATTTTCTGTCGACGAACATACGCCTGTAAACAAAACAGTAAGGTAGGTATTATGAAAAAAAATCTGCATCAACGCGTAAGAATCGGTAGCATAGACAGCGTCAAATCGAATAGGTAGGTACTTCCAGTACGATATTATAACCATAGGTATACTTATAACTATGGTAAAATCAACCTCTAAACAAGTTTTTTATTTACGATGACTGCGGCTTCGCATTTCAAAACATTGAGTCGTTTTCTTCCCGCAAAATTACTCTTTCATAGACTAATGCATCTTATAATAGCATAACTTTTTTTTTTTTGGAAAATTGAACAATACCTATGCACATACAGTACCTACCTATGTAGGTACAGTTGAAACACGGCAGAGGAAAGGTTATAAGAGCATAGCTATTGATAATGTGCTGTTTATTCGACCAAGTTTAGGAGAGGTGTTCCGTTCACACTTCAATTATACACCGGAATTGTATTTTACGATCAGGATACTCCCATCTATACGCTTACGGATATAAATTTCCGGTCAAAAAAGTAATGTTCTGTAATATATTCGTCGTTCTATACATCACCGCTATACGCCGATGCAATGATGACCAACCTGAATGATAAATCAAAAATGTTGCATTTTTTAAAGCGTACAGTGTACACCGTACCTATATAGGTGTACTCGGAATTACATTGGCTGCTGTGCAATTGTGACGACATAAAAGAGGCTAGATAGGTAGGTACTCGTATTATATTTTATTCAATACAGGCATATAAACGCACAATTATACCACCAATACTAGACGCGAAAAGTGCGTTTTTATGAGCGACTAAATGAAACGAAAATAATGTTCACATTATTGTCCTAGGAAAATAATAAACATTCATTACGTGGTCGCACTGCTCGAATCCTATTGTTTGGGATGACGCGGAAGGTGACAAAGTCCGATTATTACGGGGAAAAAATTGTAGCAGAAACAGGAGATCCACCGCCTCCCCCTCCCTCCACGCCCTAAGGCTTGTTTTCCTTAAATCATTTCGGCTACACACTTTATCTGCGAGTACGCACTACGCATACTTCGGTTGTCGTGTCGACTCATAAAAACGCTTCTTCACGTCTAAACATTGATGGTATAATTGTGTATATTTATATGCATGTATTGAATAAAATACATTACACACACAAGTTCAAAAAATGTGGGTGATTATAAACTCGTACGCGAATTGCAGTCCTCGCCTTCGGCTCGTCCTGCAATTCGCACTCGTTTATAATCACCCACATTATTGAACTTGGTATGTAATATACTATTCCACAAAAAATGCATAGGTACTTACTTGATTGAGTTAATGTAACGTAATATGCTGCAGATCAAACAGTCCGGCGTGACTGCTCCGCTAAGCTAAAAAAAACTAGACAGCTACAGTTTGTGAAACTTGTTTTTTTTTTTACAGGAAAATTCATTCTTAAAATCGCCCAAAAAAATTTATTAAAAATTTCCAAGTACTTAGGTACAAAAATTTTTAATTGAAATAATTACGAAAAAATTCCAAACTAAATCATCATTGAACAATTTATTCTAAATCATCACAAGAAATTCACTTGAAATAATCCCCAAAAAATTAATTTGTCATACCTCGAAAGAAATTCATTAGAATTCAACACACAAAAATCAATTTGAAATCCCCACAAAAAATTCTAATGCAAGCTAAATGTTAAAAAATGGAATTCTAAATCACAAGGTAAAATTGATTAGAAATTACTAATAAAAAATTACAAAATAATCATGGAAAAGTTCCAAACTAAATCATCATTGAACAATTTATTCTTAATCACCACAAAAAATTCATTTGAAATAATCCCAAAAAAATTAATTTGTCATACCTCGAAAGAAATTCATTAGAATTCAACACACAAAAATCAATTTGAAATCCCCACAAAAAATTCTAATGCAAGCTAAATGTTAAAAAATGGAATTCTAAATCGCAAGGCAAAATTCATTAGAAATTTTTCCAACAATAAATTTCATTCCAAAATAATCATGGAAAAGTTCCAAAATAAACCATCGTTGAACAATATTTAGGTACCTATCTATTCTAAATCACCACAAAAAATTAACTTGAAATTACCAATTCTAAACGCACAAAAATTAATCTGATATCTCAACGAAAATTCTAAGCTAAATTTTAAAAACTGAAATTTAATATCACTGAGCGAAAATGTATTTTAAAAAAACATTTCAAATAAGCAAAACAAGCTCAAAACTAAATCAATAATTCATTTGAAATCATTCCAAAAAAATTCAAAATGTCATCACTCGAAAAAACCTTATTAGAATTCAACGCTAGAAAAATGGCGAAAAATTCACTTGAAATCATTCCAAAAAAATATGACATCAGTTGAAAAAAAATTCATTCGAATTCAACATAAAAAAATCATTGAAAAAATACTAAAAAATCAGTTTGAAATCGCAACGAAAATTCTAACAAGGGAACATCTTGAGGTGTCACACTCCGATTTGAACGGGACCGCGATTTTTGGAAAGAGCATAGTCTAAAACCCCCAAAACCAAATTTTCAGCTGCCCAAGTTCATTTTTCGATTTTTGGCGAACCTTTGAACATTCAAAATTGACTGTTTTTTGGCGATTTATGCTATTTTTAAGCAGCACGTACTTGATCAGTAAAAATAGTTAAAATAAATCCCAAAACTAATATCAATTACCCAAATCTAAATTTCACCATTTCCAGCCATTCATGGAGCCTCCAGCGCGATTTTCAATTTCTCCAGAATTTTGAATTTGCTTCAGAAGGCATGAATATGCAGTTGGGCAGCTAAAAATCGAGTTGTGTATTACACTAGACCTGTTTAACGAATTTATCCACGTTTGAGCCAAGTTTGAGAATGACACCTCAAAAGTGGTGTTATGACCAGCTTTTTTCAAAATTAAAAAATCCAAAAAATCAAGTTTACTCCCAAAATCGGCTCAAATGTGGATAAACTCGTTGAACAGGTCGAGTATAATACACAACTCGATTTTTAGAAATTGTGAAATTTGGATTTGGGGGGTTCGTTTCGGACAAAATACAGCGATTCGCCTGAATTTCGAAAACTTCCACGCAAACGGGAAACTTTTGATTTTTTGGATTTTTCAATTTTGAAAAAAGCTGGTCAAAAAAACCACTTTTGAGGTGTCACTCTCAATATCGGCTCAATTGTGGATAAACTCGTTAAACAGGTCGAGTGTAATACACAACTCGATTTTTAGCTACCCAACTGCATATTCACGTCTTCTGGAGCAAATTGAAAATCACATTGGAGGCTCCAGAATGGATGGAAATGGCGAAATTCGGATTTGGGTAATTGATATTAGCTTTGGGATTTATTTTGACTATTTTTACTGATCAAGTACGTACTTTTTTTTAAAAAAGCATAAATAGCCAAAAACAGTCAATTTTGAATTTTCAATATTGTTCGCCAAAAAATCGAAAAATGAACTTGGGCAGCTGAAAATTCGGTTTGGGGGGTTTTAGACTATGCTCTTTCCAAAAATCGAGGTCCCGTTCAAATCGTAGTGTGACACCTCAAGTAGCTATTGAAAATTTATGATTCGAGGAATAAAAAACCATTTTCTTGGTCTTATTCTTTGGAGAAAAAATTTCAATTTTGGAAAAGTGAAGCAACAGTGGTCCGAGCGAAGCTTCCATAAATTCACAATTATTCAAGAACTAACACAGTGGAGATGATTTTGCTGGTTTCGACATGATGAAAATTTGAACAGTAATTTCCAAACAATTTCAATTTTGGGATAGAAAAATATAAATCAAAAAGTAAAACAATAATTATTTGGGCTTGATGGTTTAGCTAGTTTTCACATTTTCAAAATTTGAAAGAATTTTTATTTTGGAATCGAAATCTCTGATTGTTCCGAAAAAGGCAAGGACAAGAGCTTTCAGTAACTTATACGTAGTTCAATAAATAAAACGACATTACTTTGGTTTGGTTTTTTTCAGGTTTTGAGTCACGAATGTTTTTGAGCAATAATTTTCCAAAAAGTAGGTTACATAGATAGGCAAGTAATTAGGCATTTCCTAAAATAGAATCAAAATTTTCTAACATTAAAAATAGGTGAGGGATTACAGGTTTGATGAGAGTTCATTACGATAAAATTACCAAAAATTAATCGCACTGTAGTACACATATGTACTACGTTTAGTAGTTGGTACCTTGGTAAGTCTTGATTGGTACATTTTCATAGGCTCGAATAACGTATCCCCCACCAGTGATGCGATGGTCTCGAATCGACCCCCGGCGAGATGACGATTCAAGATCGACTGAGCTTTCGTAAGTATAAACAAACCAAATCATAGCTAATGAGAATTGACTTTTATTTTACTTAATTCATGGCTTTTTATACAGAATAATCAAAAAATCGTCATCTCTTAATTCTTCCACGATCTCGGTATCGCGATCGCCCCCACCCAAAAAGGTACTTACTACCTAAACTATAGCTACACTATATACAGTGCAGCGTCCGCGTTATAGTAAAAATACGCCGCATTGTTTTTCATAATTACATGACAGATTTGTATCTAACCTTTGGCTATCGGATGCGATACCGACATGCGAAGCATTATGTACAGTACAGTCGATTCCCCTCCGAACAACAAAGCTTAGTTCCTGTGGCAATACCGATATACATTGTAAAAATTATTGACTTTGAACGGTCCTACTGAATTGTTATTCTTTCCTATGTAGATCAGTATGTGTTTTACACGAGTGGTAAAAACTTGGGAAAATCGAATTAACGAGAGTGAAAAACTCGATATGTTTCGTGTCGTTATATGTAGTAATACTTACAGGTATTTATCGGCGTTGACTTTAATAATTGCACAATATCGGTGTGAATTTCACTGCACTCGAGAATGGAATCCTCTGACCGCTTCGGGTTTCTCTTCATCGAACTGTTTTTTTCATTTTCTAGTTCGTTGTCGACGAAACCTGCAGTTATCGAGGAAATATCTGCGACCTGTTGATATAAGTAGGATGCAATTTGAATGATTTTAAACGTAAATTTTCACTAGAGATATATTTTTTTGAAATGGTGTATTCGAGTACCTAGGTATATTTTCACGAATATTTTAAGCTAGCATAAAAATAACCCTAGTTTAAATTTAAAATGAAATTACCATACCTCTATTTTAGAACAGTCTCCGTTTCTTAAATAATTATAATTTTTTGATTATAAATGTACAAGGTAGGTACTAGGTACGTTGAGCACTGAGCACATGAGCAGTTTTAATATAAATTAATAGGTTTTTCACGAAACAAAGAATAACTTTTATCGGTTTGATTTTGATTTACGATGAGTGGACTATCGATTCAATATATTGACAACACATTTTTTTAAAAATTCTCCTTAATACTTCTTCAATTAAATTACTTAACGTAGAATACATTTTTAATCCTTTGGAGGTTCTCTAGGTTTCCAATTTGGGGGAAACAAATTGCTTTGAAGAGTGTGATTTGGTACCTTGACCAATTGGCCAAATCAAAAAAAAAAGTTCAGCTTTCAATGAAAAATCATTTTGGAAAATGAAAGGTTTGAAAAAGCTCAAATCCCTTACGAGTATTTCCAACAAAACAAATACATATAAATTGTTTTTTTTTTTTTTTTTAAATAATTCAACAACACGAGTAAAAAACACTTTCCAAGAGCACTTTTTGAGAACATTTTTAAAAAACAAATTAGAAAATAATAGTAAAAGGTTATCTGTCATCTCTCAAGTTGAGCCAAAATAAAAACTTGGTGAAAGAAATGACTTGCAGTGGTGACTTTTGAGCTCCGCAAAAAATATATGCTATACCTTAGGGTGTAACTGAATTTCTGGAAAAATTTCACAGAGGGCCCCTTCTCCATTTTTTCTTACTAATTTTTGAAATTTCCAATCACCCCCCCCCCCTCCCTCCAAAAAAACCATCTTCGATTATGATTTCTTGAGAAAATATTTCACACACGCACCTACCTATACTCAACCTAGTGACTATTTTCTGTGAAAGTTTCAACATTTTTGGACCTCCCCTCCACTCATTTCGAGAAAAAGTTCATAAAATATTTTAAATGAATTTTTGTGCTAATTCACCTCATGCGGATTTTTTTCGTACCTATAATCATTTTGTCGGTGATTTAACTCGAAATTTTGAAACGATTTTTTAAAAAAAATTTGCCACTCGATAAACTTGAAAGCTTTGAACTTTTGGAACATGATAAGGATGGTGAAATGTCAGTCCAGTAGCTTAAAGTTGTGAAATTTATATGTAGTTTGATCAAAATCGGTTCAACCATTCCTCAGAAATTCAATGTTTTTTAAATTCAATTTATATTGAATTTGTGTGCCAGGTCATTACTTATATACCTATGTAAAAAATCCGCATAACGTGAATTTTCACAAAAATTCATTAAAAATTAAATTTCTCAGAAACTTTTGAACCATTTCACTTGTAAATAGATCAGTTCCTATTCAATAGTTTCACAAAAACCAGATCAATCATAAATTAATGATCCGTTTGCGTGTTTTTTTTTCTCATTGTTTTTCAAAGTTTTTTTTCAGAATATATCGTAATTTTTTTAAATAAAAAAATCAATTTAATTGTCATGCCTTACACAACACAATTTTTTTCAAACGTGGTGGGTTTTTTGTTTTGTAAAAGAATTTTTAGAATTGATTTGGAGCCCAAATCGCGAGGTCGTTATCGTTTAAGTTTTCAAGATGAGCATACTTGTAAGGAAGGAGTTCTTAAAAGCATTTTGGAACCTTTTGTGAAATTATGATTTGAAAAATATTTTATTTTGGGCCAATTGATTGAATAATAAATTTGAAACTGTGTACATTTTTTGAATAATTTCAGAAAAAATTTCCAATAATTCGTCAATAATTACAATAGAGGAAATGGCGTCCTCTAAATCAGAACATGTCCAAATTTACGGGTAGGTAAATTTAGGCATACGTATTTTTCCAAGAAATTAGCCGCCACGCCGTCGCCATCGATGCAGACCTTTATGTAAACATTTACGTTAATGATGCAAACGTGTCCGCGCGAAAGAAATTTTTCTACAGAAAAGAATAGGTTCAGGTACTAAATACGAGCTTTCAGTATACGCTAACAATACGTAGCTGACCAGTTTGTAGTGCGGCGACTAAACCGGATTACAAAGGCAAGGGATGGAAACAGTCGCCTTAAAGGTTCAACACAGTAAAAGGCAGGTAAAGAGTGAATAGGTACCTATATACATCACCAAGCCAAACATATTTTAATAACTGAATTTCATTTATTAATTTTTGACAAATTTGAAAAAGTACAAACTTGACTGGTTTTTATGGTATAACCGAAATTTGAAAAAAAAAGAACAAAAACATTTATACTTGTTTACCGTCCTTATTTTGACATTTCAAATCGCTTGATGGTGGTTTTGAGCCATTTTTAGAGCTTCTACGAGATCTTTATAATTTCCTGTTTTGAAAACTTGCTAAATTTCATTTTGAACTTTTCTACAATTATTATTGCAAAACCGCAAAATCTAAAAACCTACCGAAGGAAGCTGCAAAAAGTGCTTAAAACTGCCACCAATCGATTCGATGAGATCGAAAATATGACATGATGCAAACAAAACCTCAATTTTACCATTTTTTTTTCGTATTTTGTTCACATCTGAATTTTCAAAAATTCGCCCAAAATGTCAAAAAATGAAGCTAACAAACCGATTCCGATGAATCTTGAAACCTCACTAAGCCTCCACCATTCCTAACGAATCCTTTATTAACAAGTTGATCTGTTTTCAAAAGAATTGTTTATTACGTATAAATTGATTTCTCAGTGAATTGTTCACAAGAGTATTAATTCATTTGATGGAATCATTCATGAATGAGTTGATTAATTTTTGAAGGAATCATTCGCGAACGAATTGATGAATGCTTTGATTTATGAATCAATTTGTTCGCGAATGATTCACCAAATATTTTCAATTCTTTCGTGAATGATTCACCAAAATATATTCAATTCGTTCACAAATGATTCACAAAAAATTATTCAATTCGTTCGCGAATGTTTCACTGAGAAATTATTCAATTCGTTCGTGAATGATTCACCAAAAATTAAGTAAATCAGTGGCGTAGCCAGGATTTTCTCAAGGAGGGGGCAAAACCAGATTTTTAGGCATGAAAAATCGAAATGAGAGGTGATTTTCTGGAAATCTATTGTAATGTGTGGTGATTTCATGAAAATGAAGGCAAAATTACTGCTCGAGCGAAGCGAGAGCGAAAATTTTTGGAAAAAATGGGTCCAAACAACGAAAAAACGTCCATTTTTGCATGTTTTCTTTCAAATTTTCGCTCTCAAGGGGGGGGCATGGCCCCCTTCGCCCCCCCCCCTTGGCTACGCCACTGAAGTAAATGAATCGATTTCTTCACGAATGAGTCACCAACAATTAATCGATTCGTTCACGAATGATTTGCCAAAAATTACTCAATTCGTTCGTGAATGATTCACCAAAATGTATTCAATTCGTGCACAAAAACGATTCACTAAATAATTATTCAATTTGTTCGCGAATGATTCACAAAGAAATTATTCAATTCGTTCGTGAATGATTCACCAAAAATTAAGTAAATGAATCGATTTGTTCGCGAACGAGTCATCAATAATTAATCGATTCGTTAACGAATGATTTGCCAAAAATTACTCAATTCGTTCGTGAATGATTCACTAAAATGTATTCAATCCGTTTACAAAAATGATTCACAAAAAAATTATTCAATTCGTTCGCGAATGATTCACTAAGAAATTATTCAATTCGTTCGTGAATGATTCACCAAAAATCAAGTAAATGAATCGATTCGTTCGCGAACGTGTCACCAACAATAAAATTAATCAATTCGTTCATGAATGATTCACCAGAAAATTATTCAATTCGTTCACGAATGATTCACCCACAATTAATCAACTCTTTCGTGAATGATTCACTGAAAATTGAATATTTTGTTCGCGAATGATTCACCATAAAATAAAATAATTTATTTAATCACTTCGTAAACGATTCGATTCTATTGTAAACATATGAATTGCTATAAGTACAATGTTTCAAAAAAAGTGAATCAATTTGTTCATAAAAGATTTTTATTTGAAAAAAGTTGGTCTTCTCACGCATTTGAGTGAGTGTTTTTTTTTTCTCAACTTGGCGGAGTTTTTTTTTTCTAAGAATTTTTTTTATAATAAATACATACCTATATCTTTATTTATTTTATTTATTTTTTTTGAAAGAAAAAATCAATTTCTTTGTCATATATTACACTTTACCAACATGGCTCATACACCTGCAGTCATTTTTTCAAACGTGGTGGTTTTTTGCTTTATAAAGCAATTTTAGGATAATAAGTATTTGATCTGGAGCCTAAATGGTAAAATCGCCAGTGTGAGTTTTCGAGATGAGCCCATCTTTTCAGGAAGATTCTTAAAAACATTTCTGAGTAACGAATTTGAAACTGTGCAGATTTTTTGACGAATTTCTGAGAAATATAAGTTTTCAATAATTCACCAAAAATTAAAATAGAGAAAATGGCTGTCTCTAAATCAGAACATGTCCAAATTTACAAGTAGGTAAATTTAAGCATACATTTTTCTAAGAAAATACCTATAGCCCATAGCCGTCACGTCGTCGCCATCGATGCAGACCTTTACGTAAACATTTACGTTAATGATGTAAAAGTATCCACGCGAAAGTAATTTTTCTACAGAAGAGAATACTAATTGTTATCAGTAAACGCTAACAATACATATGCTGGCCAGTTTGTAGTGCGGCGACAAAACCGTATAACAAAGGCGAGGGATTCTTGGAAATGGAAATGGTCGCCTTAATAGTTCTACACTGTAAAAGTCAGGAAAAGAGTGAATAGGTATGAGGATTAACGATGCAATATCTGAAGTAAAATTATTTTTCAACAGTCTACTTCAAGATAACAACAACACGAAACACATTTTAGGCACGAAATGAGGATTTCAAATATGAAACTGAATTAAATGAAAAATACATAGCTCTATTTGCCTAATCAGATAGGTACTTAGGTTAGCCTGCTACCTATTTTTATTGTTGTGATAGAAGTTGGGTCCGTAGTTGAATTTGTCGTGTGTTGGGTCTAATATAGCCTCTACTTTCCCCTCACACTTTCTCAGATAATTACTCGTACCAAAGTACCTAAGTACATACCTTTTTATAAATACATCAACCAGGGTTGGTTCAGATAGGCCTATCTAATTATCTAATTCCAAGTTCAATAAGTACGTACCTAACTGAATACCTTCACAATTTCGAACATTAGGTAACATTTATGCACAGCAGTCCTACCTCCCCTCATTTCCACTTCAAAACTAGAAAAATCAGGAAAAAATTCGAATAAATAACTTTGGCGTTTCTGTTCTTCAAAACTCATGTATGAAAATGGAACCTACTGGATCGCTCCAAGATGATCGAAGGGGTTACATGGGTTTAAATAGAAAGCTTAAATTCATGATTTAACGTAATTTCTGAATATCTGCATAATACGAGTGGGTCATTCCATGTCAACTCAACCAAAAAAAGGCGATTTTGAAAGTCATGTCTTTCGATTTCGCTCAATTTTTTTTTACAATATGTACCCACCTAGTAACTAAGAAAGCCGCAATCAGTTTGGTCCCAGCCCCCTCAGGGGGCGGGTGGGGGGGCTTCTTTTATTTGCACATTGTCTCGAGGTACTCAACTTCAGCAGCCCATTCCTCCAAAACTATGATACTTTGATCAAAACTGATTTCACAGTTCGAAAGGGCATTGAATTTTGAACTTTTAAAGCATTCTGAAATTTTCAAAAGTTGAAAGTTGAACTTTCAATTTGAAAGTTCAAATTTCAAAATGGCGCTGTAAGTGGGAGCTACCATTTAAAATTTTGAAAAAATTTCCATAGATGTACATTTTAATACTTTTTCGAAATATTTATGTTTCGAGATGGCACTCTCTGACCGAGGGGGAGCACCCCCATTCCCAATTTTGGGCGAAAAATTCGAAAGAACATCTGGGGCATGTGATAAGTACATCGAATTCTATGTTTTTGGTGACGTTGAACATGAATATGACGTCAGATTTTGGATTTGACCCGTCCACGGCCCCCAGCACCTCCCCAAAGGGGATGACCTCCCCAAAGGGGATGACCTCCCCAAAAAATGGTCACATTCGTGTGACACATGAAATAGTATGTTTTCGATATCGCTGAACACGAATATTGCCTTAGTTTTTCGAATCGACTTCATCCATGGCCCCCAAAACCTCCACCAATAGGTAAAAGTCCAAAAAAATTGTTGGGGCCCGTGAATGGTATCCAATCACAAATCTGACGTCATATTCGTGTTCAGCGTCACCAAAAACATACTATTCCATGTGTCACACGAACAAAACGCTTTTTTGAACTTTCACCCCCTTTGGGGAGGTGCTGGAGGCCGTGGATGGGGTTCTATCAAAATCTGACGTCATATTCGTGTTCAGCGTCACCAAAAACATAGAATTCGATGTATCACATGCCCCAGATGTTCTTTCGAAAATTTCGCCCAAAATTGGGGGTGGGAGTGCTCCCCCTCCGTCAAAGAGTGCCATCTCGAAACCTAAATATTTCGAAAGAGTATCAAAATGTACATCTATGGAAATATTTTCAAAATTTTAAATGGTAGCTCCCACTTACAGCGCCATTTTGAAATTTGAACTTTCAAATTGAAAGTTCAACTTTCAACTTTTGAAAATTTCAGAATGCTTTAAAAGTTCAAAATTCAATGCCCTTTCGAACTGTGAAATCAGTTTTGATCAAAGTATCATAGTTTTGGAGGAATGGGCTGCTGAAGTTGAGTACCTCGAGACAATGTGCAAATAAAAGAAGCCCCCCCACCCGCCCCCTGAGGGGGATGGGACCAAACTGATTGCGGCTTTCTTAGTTACTAGGTGGGTACATATTGTAAAAAAAATTTGAGCGAAATAGAAAGACATGACCCAAAAACGTTGGTTGAGTTGACATGGAATGACCCGAGTAGGTATAACTGAAGAACGTGGATAGAGAGCGAATTTTTGAGTCTACTTCTTCATGGTTTAGGTTTAGATGTAGGGTAACTGCATTTGCGTCATAATATTGAATTCGTTTTACGTAACATGGATAGAAAATTACCCATCTTAACCAACATGAAAATGACATCATAAAAATAACAACATCGAAGTGAAACTTGTCCAAGCGTTTAGATTGGATACGAATCCGAATTCAAATCCAGAAATACGAGTATCTATAGTTGATTAGTGCAAACTCAACAGCCAAAAATCCAACTGATAGGTATAACTTCTTTTAATGGAGGATTCCCAAAATAAATATCAATGACTAGGTAACCTAAAAAATTATTATAAATCCAATTTTGAAGTACCTACAAATAATTTTTCGAATGCAAAATTTCGTTTACCTATTTTAAAATTTAAACAAAGAACCATCATTTACCATGCACAAAATAATAGGTAGGTACCTATACGTTTTAAGACAAAAATTACAAAATAAAAATACGAATTTATAATGTGACCAAATTTGAAATTTCGATTTGGAAAAATATTAAAATATCGACTTCCTAACAAAAAATAAAAAATCCGTAACATATTGACTACGAATCCTTGCAGTACCTACGAGACATTTTTGTATTAAAAATATATGGAGGAAAATTTCTACATACAACGCTGGGCGTACCAAACATTGCATCATGGTAGCGCAAATATGCATACAAATCAACGCCCATGCACTCGACACTCGTATACCTGGAAAGTTGGTACCTTTTCTTAACGCATCAATGCTTTTGTTCAAAAGCTAATTCGGGCAGTGCAGTACGACCGCCATTTTGTCGCTGCATCGCTCGGACTATCAGGCAGGCGCGGGGTGAGAACCGGTTTGTAAAAGGAGCAAAGGATACAGGATACATACGCAATGGTAGATCTTCAAGCAAGTCTTCATTTCTGTTCTTACTTTGCTAGCGTAACTTACGTAAATGTTGACTACCTAACTTAGCTTTTGCAACTAGATTTTTTTTACCAACTTTGTTTTTGTGTATGCGTGAAATATTTTTCGCGTACCTTTGTATTTTATTTCCACTGCTGATATTTTATTATCAACGATTCTGAAGTAAGTCTGCACAAAGTACTTATTTTTGCATTGCTTTTTCTACAAATCTTATTTATTTGTATCTGTGAATGTTAATGTAAATCAATTACCTACTAGACCCGCCATGCCACGTGATCCCAAATTGAACTTCCTTATGATCGGATGTTTTTTTTTTTCGAATCGCCTTGAAATTTCACTGAATTATGTACTATAAAAATGACAATTTTTTGTGGTTTCCTCAATTTTGAGATAAAAATTTAAGATACCGTGATGCTAATCATTGGTACCTACACGTGTCGCAATAACGTACCACCTCATTTTTTTTTTGTTTGCTTTAAATCGTCGGAGGATGTGTGCGGTGATTCTCCACAATAACAAACAACATTCTCTTGGTATCATAAATGCAAAAATACCGAATTAATGCCTTTTTTTTCTTCTTCTGAAAAACTCTGTGTTGCATCAATTCGTGTTTCATTTTATTTTTTATCCTCGGCGGATTTTTGCACGAGTCTTTGATTTTTTTAAAAATCAGACCACGTGTACAGTTCATCAAACGATTACTTTATTTTCAAAATTTTTAATTCCATATCAAGATTTTTATTTTATTTTTGGATTTAGCGTTTCTGGTCTCATCAGAATCGTATTTAATCTCAAGTTTTAGATATTTTCTCAGAATTCTTAGTTTTATTTTCAGTTTTAAACATTAATTTTCAACTTTATTTTCGTGCACTTTTTAAACATTTCATTTCGAGTTTTTGATCTAACTATCCCAACTTCTTATTTAATTTTCGGATTTTTATTTCATTTTCAGTTTTCAATTACTTCCATGTTTTAGAAATTTTAATTTCATTAGGTCATTCCAAAGTGACCGAAAATTGAAAATTTAATTTTGGATTTCTGCTTTTGTTTAAAACGGTAGCGAAATTTTTTGAATTTATGTTTCACTCCTAAAATTATACCACGAAAGAAAAATGGTATTTCTCGCCAATTCGTTGACCAAATGGGTGAGGGCGATTTTTTTCACATGTTCGTCTACGCATTGGTGAAATATCTCACAAATGCAAACATTTGTATTTTTTAGGTTTCTGATGGTGTTTTTGCAATAAGTGCCAAACTTGTAATTTTTTGTCTTCGAAAATGAAAAAAAATGTCCGTCAATTTTTTTGATATTATTCTACGTAAAAAGGACTGAAATTGAGAATTTTTTCCGAATTTAAACTCGTGGAAATCGTGATTATATTCAAATTATCAGTTTTTAAACCAATTTTTTTTAGGTTTTTGAAAGTGGCAACACTGATTTTGACACCATTCGTCGATTACCTTCTCAAAGTATGTACTACAATTTGAAAAAAAGTTGAAAATTCTATACCACTTACAACCGGAGTTATTTACAACTGAAATTTTCCATTTTCGGCCATTTTGGAGAACTTTGAATCCGCATAGCTCGGCCAAAAAAAATCGCAAAAATGTCCGATTTGCGTCATTCGTCATCGTTTGATGACCTTAACACGTGGCCTGATTAGAAAAAAATAACTATCTGAGTTTGTTTCCTTGAAATTTGAGGTAACCACAAAAATGCTGTTCTCTCGCCATATTTCTGGCAATTTTACGTTTTCAAAAAAAAGGATTGAGGTAGTCAAATTCTGCTATTTTACTCTCTACTCTACAGTTTATTCTTTTTTTATTGCAAACACGATTCATTATCAAAATCTAATCCTGGTGTTTTATTTCAACAGATGGAGGAAAGTTATCAGATGCCATGTGATTCTAGTCTTCGGTTGGAGGAAAGTTATCAAATTCCCTGCGATTTGTGTCTTCGGTTATTGATAACTGATAACCCAATTATTAACCTGCCTTCTGCGCCTACGCCGGAAGAAGTCTCTAATCTTCGATACCGATTTCTGATATCGCAGAATACGTGTAGTCTCCTGAATAATCAACTTCGATTAACGGAAAATAAACTGGCTGCTGCAGAAGAACAAATCTGCCAGATCAAAAGCCAACTACGTTTCTTTGACAGCAGATATGCTACGTTGATGAACACCCAAAGCGAGATAAAAATTGACCACATTGACCAACGACGTCAGCAATCGATTCCAGTGAATGCTATTCATCATGTTGCTCCATTCCAATCTTCATCGTGGGGAACACCTTTATTAACCAGAGGTTCGGAAAGGTTATCTACTCAAGCCGCGGCCTCATCAGCTACAAACAGCGTTATTGCGTCAAAAAGCACTACTACTCGAATGGTAAGACTGATTTTCTAAAAACGATTACTTAAGTATTGCTTGAATTTAGATTGTAGGCCTACGCAATGCTAAGCAGCTCTCTCATATCCTAAAACGATGTTTATAGTTCATACATTTTTCGTTACTTTTCAATGCTTTCATATTTTCACCTACGATGAGCTTCGGAATTGAAAAATTGTTATTGAAAATTCTTTAATAACATCTTAGTAATCCTACCAAGGACTAGGCTCACTTATCACGCATTGTAAAGGGGATAACATTTCGAAAAACTGCTTCGATCTTACGAGGGAACGCAACGCTGCATTCCCCGCCAAGCAACCGTGGGAAATTTTCGCTTGACGCGCTCGATCCTTCTCAACATTCAACTCTCGTGGGCGACCTCTAAATGCCATTTTTTTGACCTGAAATTTTGTATGTAGTGTATTCTGAACAAATGGAACACTTTTAAGGTGTATTAAGCTATCTAAATTGAAACAAAAAAATGTTTCCATTGTTCTTTGATGCACCCTAATGCTTATAGCCTATAAGCAATCTGTATGCATTGCCTTATTATTGCCTATATGGTATCCGAAGAACCTGAATTATTCTCATCCAATCGGTAGAGTTGCCACCCAAAATCCTGAATCCGAATTCCCGAACAGACATTTCCCAAATGCCGTTTTCCGAAAACCCAAACTTCCGAATCCCACAAACCCAACTGATCACTTTTCCGAATGTTTTTATCCTGAATTGCAGATCTATTTTTTCAAAAATTTAAAATTTCGACTTTTTCTTTTGAGCTTATTATTTTTTAAATTTTATTTCTATCAATTTATGATTTTTTCCCACTATTTATTCAACACTGATTTTCCGAATTCTCAATATTTTTATTGCAGATTCGATTTTTTGACTATTTTGAATTTTAGATTTCAACATTTATAATTTTTCATCAATTTGCGTTGTTTTTCATTTTTCCACAATTTGTTTTAATTGATTTTTGGAAATTTCGATTTTTCCCTTCTTTTTCAGACCTATTGCATTTTAAATCTCGACTTTTTTAATTGCATGATTATTTGTTTAGGTGGTCATTTTATCGATTTAAGGTGGGCTTTTCCATACTTTAAATTGATTTTTTCCACTGAAGATCAAAAATTTTTTCAGTTCACTTCCAAAAATTCTTTTTTATTGTTTTCTGGACCATTTCAAGTTACAAAATTCAATTTTTGCTTTTGGGCTCACTTGGTCCAATTTTCTCATTGAAGATCCGATTTTTTCGAAACTATTTCAAATTTCACCTTTTCTGATTTGTTTTATGCATTCAGCGATGTCTTTTATTTTCCAGAATTTACCTTGACTGATTTCTCAAAATTTAAATTTTTTCATTATTTTCGGTACCTAGGTCCATATTATGTTTTGTATTTAAAATTTAGATTTTTCCAATTGTGTGCTCATTTGCTCAAATTTTTTAATAAAAAAATTCAATTCTTCTAAAGAAAATTTTTTTGGGATTTCGAAACAAAGGATTCAGGATTTGGGAAATGTCCATTCGGGAATTCGGATTCGAGAAAATGATCGAGAATCCAGGCTACTTTTGATTCTCTGCCATTGAAAAAACTGGTTTTAAAAATTCAATAATGAAAAATCGTCCTCTATAAATAACAACAATTACCTACTTACGAGTAATTGAAAAATGAAAGACTGAAATCGAAAATTGAGGATGAAATTGAAATAAGTCAATTTTCGAATTCATTTCCAGGGTTTTCAATTTAACTTTATTTTTTCAGTTTCTGATCTAACTAGGTAGATATCAGAATGATCAAATTTCTAGTTTTATTCTCATTTTTCAAATCTACAAGTAATTTTAGTTTTTTGTTTCAATTGTTTTTGATTTCACTCGTATTTTCAAAAATGTAAAAATATTCATTTTTTAGATTATTTTCTGATTTTGTTTAAAATGGTGACAAAATTTTTTCAATATGTTTCACTTATAAAATTGGCATTTCTCGTCAATTCGTTGACTAATTAAAGGGGGAGGGGGAATTTTTCCACATGTTCGTCTGCACATTGGTAAAATATCTCAAAAATGTAAAAGTTTTTATTTTTTAGGTTTCTGATTGTATTTTTGCAATGAATTCCAAAGTTGTATTTTTTTCCTCAAAAATGAAAAGAAAAAATGTCCCTCCAATTGTTTGATAAGTTAATCTACAATTACTTAAAACGGTCTAAAACTGTGAATTTTTTCATAATTTTAACTCGTGGACATCGTGGTTATGTTCAAATTATGAGTTTTTAAATCGATTTTCATAAGTTTTTGAATGTGGCAACACTGATTTCGACATCATTCGTCGATTACTCTCTTAAAGTTCTACAATTTAAAAAAAAAAAAAATCAAAATTTTATACCTCGTATAACCAGAGCTGTTTGCAACTGAAATGTTCAATTTTCGGTCATTTCTTTTTCGAGAACTTTGAAGTCAGCTCCGTCAAAAAAATCGCCAAAATATCCGGTTTGCGTCATTCGTCATTATATGATGACCTCAACACATGGTCTGATTTTTAAGAAATTGTAGATCCATCGTGCAAAAATCAGTCAATTCGGCATGGAATGACCAAATGTAATTTAAAATTTTCAAAATTATATAAAATGAAAATGAAATTGAAAAATGAATTCGAAAAATTGAGGGAAACCAAAAACTCTGCAGAAAATGAAATCGAAAACTGAGAATAAAATCACAACCTGAGAATTCAACTGAAAATTCTTTACATAAAATCTTAATTTGAAAATTAAATGAAAAATTATAATTGAAATCGATACCCAACTAAAAAAGGTATTTACTTATTCAAAAATTTGAGAAATTAAAATAAAATTATTTTTTGTTATTGAAAAATATAAAAAGTAGAAAACTGAAAAGTAAGACAAAAACAGAGGAAAATTCACAGCAAAAATGAAATGATAATTAAGGTGTAAAGACATTAAACTTGCTTGTAAAACTAAGCAAAGTAGACTTAATGGCTAAGCAATCAACAATCGGATGATTAAAATATTTCTTAAAATCTTGTTCTCAGCTGTTGCTTGATAATACCTTTTAAAAGATATTGGAAATTGCCAACGTTGCTTACAGTGATAATTTCTGTTTCAGGATCACAGCCCGAAGGTCCCAGCCGCTGCGGACGATGCCATCAACCCACATGAAATTCCCAAGCAGCCAGAAAATCCAGCCACTAAATCCAGCTCCAGCAAGCCACCTCTTTACACGCCAGACCGCATACCACCATGGGTACTTAAAGCCAACGCCAACAAGCCTAAAACGGACTTTTGTGATCGTACTCATCGACAGTTTCAACAGCAAACGCAAGAAGATAAGGAAAATCGCCCACCCGCTCCGAAACGTAAAAGAGAACCCGGCTCCGAGCAAAGAAACCCCAGAAAGCGCGTGCGTTTTAATCTACGAGTAAGCTTCAGGGGCATCTGAGGAGATTTGCCATTTTTTTTACCACGATTTCTATCGAAATTATAAGTCAATTAGGTATTTTAAGATTATTTTATTTTTGTAAGCTTTTGTATGTAAAAAACTGTAAATAAAAGTACCTAGGTACATTTTGCTGGATCAAACGAATGTTTTTGTTTATATTGTATTATTAGTACTTGTTCATAATGTGATCATTTGGTCTACGGAAAAGTACCTGAGTCGGAAACATACTTCCCCCCCCCCCCAAAAAAAAAACATGTTTAAAGTCTACCGAACTCAAATTTTTTTAAAAAATCATATCTTTTCCAAATTATGCTGCGAATGATGTTTTTAATGTATTTTTTTTTCACGTAGGATACGAATTTGTGGTCATTTTTGCTCCAAAGTCATGCCTGTTTTTGGTATCGCGAATTTCATTGTTTTTTGTTTTTTTTTTTTTCAAAAAAAATGTACATAAGTTACCAACTTTTTGTTACTTCAACTTCAAAGACGCACAATTTCGGAACTAAACGTCCTACGAAAATTTCGTGTTCACAAAATTGTTGCGAATTTAATTATTTCTTAGATTACCTATACTTTCATTAGAATTTTGCTAGAAAGTATGGTTCGTCTGGTATACACATGCGGAAAACTAAAACTAGAAATTTTATCATGTTTATTTTATTGAGTTTTTGTGATTTTGGAAAACTGAAGCTAGAACCCAAAACGTCAAAAAAAAAAACCGAAGCCAGTAAAAGAAGAAAATAAAGAAAAGATAGAGAAAAAAATTGTAATCGACAAGGGATCAGTAAGTATTCGAAAAGTAAGTATCTTAAACTAAAAATATGCGTCGAGTGTGTTCTATGTACTTGAGTTACATTTATAAAAAGAGATCGGATCGAATCCTTCGAATTAGTACTGTCTTGAAATTCAAATTTTTTTTTCGAAATCAAAGTTGTTAAAAAGATGCCAGAGCATTTGACATTATGCATGAAAAAATCAAAATTTTATCATATTATTGACCTAACAAGCTGAAATTTGAGATACACCCTATTTTCGACTTTCCAAATCGATTGGAAACGGTTTCAAACCGTTTTGAGCAGTTTTGGAGCCTCCAGAAGATCCTTGAAACTTGAAATTCCCTCTAAATTTCATCAGCCTTCCACAGATTTTCGATGCTTAAAATTTTCATTAAATTTTACCAAACAGAGAACTTCAGCACGCCATCAAGTCGACTGCTGGTGAGTTCAAGTCATTTTAGAGCCTCCAGTGACTTTTAAAAAATTCTTGGAGCCTCCAGCAGATTTCTGGAACATGAAATTGCAACAAAATTTCAGCTTTCTAATTCCATTTAATAAAACGTTGTGAAAATTTCATGTTTCAAAAATCTCCAGGAGACTCCAGGAATTTCCAAAAAGTCGCTAGAGGCTCCAAAATGACTTGAACCCACCTGAAGTCGACTTGATAGGGTGTTGAAATTGGAGTGCAGATTTAATTTCGACTTTTCGACTCCACTCGATGAAATTTTGTGGGAATTTCAAGTTTCAAAAATCCGCTGGAGGCTTCGATTATTTCCAAAAAGTCGCTGGAGGCTCCAAAACGACTTGAAATCCAATTTCTGGAAGCGCCAAGAATTTTCAAAAAGTCACCAGAGGTTCCAAAATGACTTGAACCCACCAGCAGTCGACTTAATAGCGTGTTGAAAAACTTCAGGTGGGTTCAAGTCATATTGGAGCCTCCAGCAACTTTTTGGAAATTACTGGAGTCTCCTGGAGATTTTTGAAACATGAAATAATTTTCACAACGTTTTATTAAATGGAATGGAGTTAAAAAGCAAAAATTTTGTTGTAATTTTATGTTTCAAAAATCTGCTGGAGGCTCCAAAACGGCTTGAAATCCACCAGCAGTCGACTTAATAGCGCGTTGAAATTAATTTGCAGAATTAATTTCGACTTTCCAACAGCATACTTGTTTTGGTGAAATTTAGAGGGAATTTCAAGTTTCAAGAATCTGCTGGAGGCTCCAGAACTGCTCGAAACGGTTTGAAACCGTTTCCAACCAATTTGGCAGGTCGAAAATAGGGTAGGTCTAGGTATATCCCAAATTTCAGCTTGCTAGGTTAATGTGGTAAAATATAAATTATCTATGTACTAACTATAAATGAATACTGGAATTTCTTCAGATTTTTCAACGATTTTTTGTCGATAAATTGCGATATTATTCGTCGATTGTGCTACTAGGGTGTATCGATTTTTTTCAAATTCAAAAATATATGTAGTTCCAAAATCACAAAAATGTCTCGACTCTGGATTTCAATGAACTGTACGAACCTTGTTAGAAGGAAACGCCATTTTTCATTCAACTACCTACTAAAAATTAATAATGATAGGTACACTATAGGTACATACATGTAGTTCCTGTTTACAAGGTCTTTGTGTCACAAGAAGCCTATCGATGAATAATTATGTTGTTATTTATTCAGATTTTAACGTTCATAGATCATTTACCTTATTTTATAGTGTTAATTTGGTCATCTTTCTCAT
Organism: Planococcus citri; assembly: GCF_950023065.1. NCBI lineage: Eukaryota > Metazoa > Arthropoda > Insecta > Hemiptera > Pseudococcidae > Planococcus > Planococcus citri. The sequence continues at coordinate 17,593,001 of NC_088681.1, forward strand.
CGTTTTGTTTTCTGTTTTTATAATAATTCGCCTAATTCGTATCGAGGCCATACGTAAAAACTTGTTATTATAAGCGAGGTATGCAATTTTTCTCATGTGTAAAAAGCCAGTAGGTAAGTATTAATACTTAGGTACCTACTCATCTAGCGTCTCATTTATGCGAACATAGGCACTGATCAATTTAGTACGTCGATATCGCCATTGTAATGTTAATTTTGAATTTCTCTACACGACTGCTTCTTCCGAATAGCATTTTATAATTATTACTCGTAATTTTAGATTCGCTTTATATTTCAAAACCGGCTCTGATGCGCGAGTATTTAGCTGGTGCATTAGGTAACGCGGTAGATGTTATGCAAGGTCATGGCCTAGGACAGTTTCAAGAGGTTTACCATTTAATTAGGTTAAGGTCTATGAAGTCGTAGATGAAGTGGAATTTGGAATTTTTTTTCTCACCGCAAGAAGACTGATTTTGACTCTAGAATCGAATATGAAAGAGCAGACAATTTCCGGAAAGTGATTTCTTATGTAGGTAAGGCGTTAGAAAAATGTGAAATAAGAATGTAACATGGTGCTGCCCAAATAACGGATCAAGTTTTAGTAGTTCATCGACTTCAATCAGAAAAAGAATTAAACGGACAGTAGGTAGTCAATTTTCCAACCAAGCGCTGAATTGGCCTCTTATTTTGATAATGATTTTCAGAAATATTTTATCAATAAAATTAAAAACGTCGTTTTCATCGCGTTAAGAAACTTTATTGTTTCAATTTTGTTCTGCTCGTGAATCTGATAGGGTATCCGATTTTACTTCTAATCGACACGTCAGCGTACAAATCATCGTAAGTGAATTCTTTTATATTGGTTGATAAATGAAAGTTACGTAAAATATACGCCATTTGGGTTTTCATCGACAGCATCGCGTATTTAGCTCCTAAAATTCAAAATACTCGTGAAAGATTGAATTTCATAGCCGAGTGTTTTTTCACATGAATAGCTTTGTATCAATAGTACAAATTACCTATGCAGGATCGTGGCCCATATCCAAAGCTCAAAAGACCGCTTTTCGATCGATTTTGTTCGGCTTGCTCATTAAAGTGTTCTGGATCCCATTTGTACGGATTTTTAAACGCCTCTTTATCGTAATGAGCCCAATGAATAGCTGAGAAAACTAGAGTATTTGCAGGAATAATGACGTTATCTGAAAAAAAAAAAACCAGAATTATTGAACGATTAATGGGAAAATTGGGTATATCCTCACGAGGGTATTTTTTGAACTGACCATCCCAAATTTGAACGAAATCGAGCTTGATTGAAGGAGCTTGTTTTAAAACTCTCGTAATCAAAATTTCAAGTCCTATAAGTTCATTTTTGAATTTTTGACAAATTTTTGAAAATTAAAAAAATTAAGCATAAAAAAACTGTTTTAAGGATGATTTTTGATTTTTTTCAAGAAATGTAAATTTCTTGAGAAAAGTGATCCTATGTGAATGATTCCTTCAAATTCGATTTTCGCACGTTTATCAACATCTAGTTTTGGACCATTTTAATGCCTTCAGAGATTTTTCGATTTTCTTCAGAAATTCCAATTCACACTAGAAGAGCCAAAAATGAACTTCGAGACCAATACCTCTGGTCGCTGCTTATCGGACACTCTCTCGACTTTGTTTTTAGGTCGTTACCGCAAAATTCTTGAGTGCCAGTTCAAAACCGAATTTTTGATCAATTTGTAAATTCCATACCTTAAAGGGCTGGTAGAATATCCCCATTTTTTAAAACAATAATTTGACTAAAAATTTGGCTGAAAATCCAGTTTTTTGACTCTGGAAAGAAGTCAAATGGGTTTGGAAAGTTGAAACCTGCAAAAGGCACTACGGGGACATCCTCCCAATGTACAGTGAAAATTTGGAGGCTCCAAGTCAATTTGGAGGAGCTACAAGGTGTTCTAAAAGTCTTGAAAAAAACTTGAAAATAGCTGAAAAATCCACTTTTCTCACCCTGGAGAGGGGTCAAATGACGTTGGAAGGTTGGAACCAGCAATAGGTAGTAGGTACTTTTGGTACATCCTCCCAATGTACTGTGAAAATTTGGACCCTTTAGGCTAATTTGGAGTGGGGGGGCTGTGGGCTTTCCTAAACGTCGAAAAACACGTAAAAATAGCTAAAAAAATCCACTTTTCTCACCCTGGAGAGGGGTCAACTAGGGTTAAAAGGTTGAAACCTGCAAAAAGCACTCGAGTGGCACCATTTCATTGTATGCTGGACATTGGGGCTCCTTAGGTCAATATTAAGAGTGGGGAGGAGTCAAAATAGGGTCAAAATCAGGTTTTTTCCACCTTAAATGAGGCGGTGAAAATCTATAGGAATATGAAATTTGGATATGTTGTTTACAATAACAGTACTCATCAGTGGTATGAATTTGGACTCTTTTCATCAACTTGGGGTCAAATTATGCTTCTACAAAAAAATAACCTTTCTGTAATTTTCGACTTTGACCCTTCCAACTGCAGGTGTCATCTTCAGCACTCGAGAAAACCTCATTTCTCAAGTTTGGCTTTATTTGATCGATTAGAGCAGGTTCCAGGTAATAAAATGTAAAAATAACCATCGTGCTGAAACTTATTATATATTTCCCAGACTTGAATAAATCTGATCTTGATCAGACTAGATCGGATGAAATTAGACCCCGACACTCTTCATATCCAATTAGATCTGACCAGATTCAATCATGTTCAATTCGGATCTCGAATATTTCGAAATTTTGAACATTTGGCTTTGAAATTTAGGTACATATTGAAGATCTTATACGTAGTAATGAAAGAATAGAAAATAAAACATTAATTTCAAACGCTTGATTTGAAAATTTTGAAATAAATTCATTCTCATTTTTACATGTAAGTATGTAAGGTCAAGGTCAAGGTATTCCGAAATTGGATATTTTTCAGAATGTGAATTTTAAAAACAGGTTTTCAGAACTTTGGAAATTTCAAGATTCTCTTCCAAATTTGTTTTATAGGATTTTTTAGTCAGATTTTCAAAGTTTCGAACTTTTCAAGAATAGCTTTAAAATATTTTGAAATTACCAATTTTGGACAAACCCATGACGCAAAAAGCATATTCAGGTCTTTTAATCCGATTTTCAAATGTTTTGTAGAAGAAGCCTTTAAAAAATTTTTGAAATTAATTTTTTGTTTTCTTTTTTTCCAAAATGTGAAAATATGGTTTTAAAATTCACATTTTTGAAAGTTCGTTCAGAAAAAAAGGAATTTATTTCTTTGAAAATGTTGAAAATATTCTTTTCTATTTTTTTTTGCATGTAGATGGGTACTTTTAAAATGTAGATTTCAAAACCCATTTTTTCATAATTTTGAGAAAATAGGCAATGAAAAAATTCTCAAAATTTGTTTCAGTGGTTCGTTTCTGAAATTTGTAGAATTAAATGCTCAAAATTTTGAAGATTTCGAAATCAGTGTCCAAAGTTTTGTTTCAAACACAGTATTCTTTTATTAAAATCTTGAAAATCAGATTTTCAAAATTTCAATAGGTAGGTAGGTAGGTACAGTTTCAAAATATTTTGAAACCTAAAACACAATTTTCAAAATTCTGATAAAAACAAATTTGAAAACAAATTTTGAAATTTTGAAAAATCCGGTTTTCAAAATTTTGTTGGAGGAAGCTATGAACTATAAAACACAATTGGTATTTTTATAATCGCTCATTTTTCTATAATTTAGAAAATCATTGTTTTTAAACTAGGTATACTTAATTGGAATAAATTTGAAAATTTTCAAATCGCATTTTCAAAATTTTGACCATTTTGAAATTCATGTCAGATTTTCCTACTTGAAACACAGATTTTCGAAATGCAAAATTTATTTTTTTTTTGAAAAAGTTAACGATAAAAAAAATTTATTGCTTTCTCTGCCAAGTATTTTCAAAATTTTTAAAATTTCAAAATCCAATTCGCAAAAATTCTAAAAAAAAAAAAAAAACGAAGTTCAAGAAAAAATGCGGTACTTAATTTGAACCAATCATTTAGGATTCTGAATGGAAAATTTTGGTTAAGGAGGTTTGAAGGCATACTATATTGATATATTGATCTAAGAAGACTGATTTCGTTCAAATCGAACGGGACCAGTTCAAAAGGTTCCCTCATCGTCAGGTCGATGATGATGCCGAAAGGAAAATTTCGAAAATACATAGGTACGTTACCTTTCAATACGCAGTCTTTATGTGTACGTCTGATGGTTCCAATTACTGAGGTAAACATTCGGGAGGTTTCTTTAAGGCATTGTTCCAAGTACTTCAAGTGGTTGAATAAGTGATTTGGAGTGAGCATATCATCGTCTGATAGAAGTTCTGTGATTTCTTCGTATACTTTTTGCTGAAGTGATGAATACGTTTGAGTATTACTTGTTGTGTCAGTTGAATTGAATTGAATGTAAGTCTCACTCACTCAACTATACCTGAATATCCTGATTAATAGCCAGCATCAACATCAAGAATGCTACGTTCAGTGCTGTGGTCTCGATTGCCTGTGAATAATCGTACACGTGTGGATTTATGAAACGAAGCATAGAGATGGTTTTTTCTATTCATATACTATGTACCTATGCAAGATAATCTTTTATACTTACTGCACCTGTTATGTGTAATAATTCATCTCTCATACGCGTCTCATCAAAACTGGGTTCTTTTATACCTTCCCTGATCAGCTGGTGAATTACCGTTTTTGAAAAATAATTATTGAAATCTTCAAGATTTTTACCTAATTGAACACTTCCTCTTCTATATTCGGCCATTTTTTCTCTCAAAATCTGCAGTGTAAGCAGAGAAAACAAATTCATTACATGAAAATCACCATTTTTATTTTAGAATTGATAGATGTCCGTTTATTTATTATTATTATTTTTTTTTCTTGAAGTAAAATAGGCTATAAGTGAAAATTTATCATGGTTATGGCCCATTATTGGAGACTCACTTTGGTGGGTAAATAATGAAGGTCCTTAATGATGTTACTTTTTCCTGTAATTTTCAGATACGCTAAGTAAATCAAACGTGGATGTAACCAGGGTGCTATGAAACGTTTTATCATGTTCTGAAATGTCCTAAAATTTACGATAAGTAACCATTTCAATACTTGGCTTTTATTGACATCAATGCGTTGTATTATTGTATCTATGCGACAAATCTTACTCATATACTGCGTGACCGAATTTATCTCCTTTTTCTCCACAAGTTGTTATTGAAATTCCCATAACATTTTCTGAAATGAAGACACATCATGGTAAGTATATGTGATTTATAAATCGGTATAGAAGAACTGTAAATTAATTTATGGAAATTTGCAAAGGAGGGTTTTGCTTAACGTATCGAATAATTAAGTTCGTTGAACCTAAATGTTGATTTTTTGAAATTGCATTGGCCCCTTGAGATGAAGTCCTTCAAGGGGAAGGGGCTCGCATTTAAATGAAGACTCGGTGAAGTTGTAAAAATTCAAGAAAGATGAAAAATTGAATTCTGCACAATTTCCAAATCACATCCATCGATGGGAAAAATCAACAAAAAAAATGTGAAAAAATCTTTATGTCTGATAAAAAACCATTTTTAAGAAAAACGCTCCCTTGGTTCTTTAAAACAAGTTGACCTCTAAAAATATACATTAAAAAATTTTACTTTTCTTATTTTTTGATAGGGGGGGGGGGTTGAATTTTTCATCGCCTATTTCAGTGAAAAAGTCATGTGTATGCTTTGTTAGGTTTTTAGAGAGGTATTATAGTATTCATTTTTCAATCCTACTTTTTTGGTAACCCCCAGCTCAAAATTTGAATCTTTTGGCTAAATTTTACTGTTCCCATTAAACTATGAGAATAAAAACTCGAGTCCAATTCTTACCGACGATTGTGTCTACATTGATTTTAATCAAGTGATCCCATACGTTGATTACTTGACCAGTATCTGCCTCTCGTTTGAATACTTTTACCAGAGCTAATGATCTTTCATTGAAGACTTCAATGTATTTTGAAAGCATATCTGAGCTGAAAGCGGGTGTTAGAACTTTTCTTGATTTTTTCCAATCTTCATCTGTGATGGATTTCGGTACATAAAAAGTCTAGTGTTACATAGTGTAGGTACTAGGTAGTTGAAGATCTTTGCTCTCATTTTTTTGTTTTTTTTTGCCACCCTACACTGTACATTTTACTTGCAAATTGCATTTATAATTAGCTATTGATACCTTACATTTCGCATTTATTAATCCAGTACCGATCCATTCAGTGGCTAATCCAAGTGTCTCGCGATCTTGACTTTGGGTTAGTATCATCTGCGCAAAACGACTCATTATGTATAAAACCGATTTCTATAAATGAACTCGAACCCGACCGTAATAATATTCCAAAGAGGTTGTTCAACTAACCATAATATCTTCGTGTTTTTTTAAGATCACTACAGGAATTGAAAACATCCAAAAAACTGAACGATCATGGGTTCCAAAAATTCTGTCTAATTTCTTTAAAACACCTAATGTACGATAAAAAAAATTATGAAGACGGTATTCCTTTTTTGAACACATAGTAACGAAAATCAAAAAAAATTACCTGACATCGAACCGCACAACATGTGTAAATTACCGATTAAAGGATACGTCGGAAATGATGGAATATGTTCGAGTAATTCGTACTTCTTGTTGTTCTTAACATGATCGAAAATTTTAAATAAAAGTATTATCACGATTGAACACACGATTATCACAGTTAGAGCCATTTTATTTACCACTTTGAACGCGCATTTAATATTTCGGTCGAATCGCGAAGAACTAGGTATGATCTCGTGCGATGATTTTTCCACAAATGATTAAATTTTGAAAATAAAGGCATCGCTGGAGTTGATTTGCGTAGATAACTAATGATGAGCTTCATTATTACATACGTAGATACCTCTCTAATGTTTGTTTATGCGTATGAATTTCTCAAAAAGCCATAAGAATCGTGCACCTTATAATTTTATTATTTTTTTCGGTAGCAAACTCTCGAGTAATGTCTACCTGCATTGCAAGGTCATGGTAATAAACTATGCATAGGTCTACAATTGTTTATGTAATTGATGTAATTTGACATCTTGATACAACATGGACGTATTAGTATTTTATTGAGTAAACTAACTGTAACGCTGCTAGGTTTATGAGAAAAGGATGTTTTTGTTTCGATAATGAAGTAAGTAATCGTCGTATAATGGTGAAGTATAAATTGAGGAAATATTTGCTTTAATTTAATCGTAGGTGTCTATTGGTTAAATTCATGTTGAGAATGAGAATGGCAATTTTTTTACTGTAATGTGTCGGCTATATTTTGAGAAAGGTTTGTGGAAGGTGTCTGGGATATGATGTAAGGAATTTTTTTCAGATTTTCAAAAGTAGGTACTTGCCTAATTACCTATGCCGAAATTACGTTTAAAAAAGAGTGTAGAGGTGTGCAGGGGTACCTGCTACTTACTATAAATACATACCAAGTAGGATGGCAATTTGTCATAATGACTCTTTTTGTTTATCCACTTGTATAGGTACTATGCGTGAGTGAAGTCACTTAAATGATCCAAACATTTTCTCATTTTTGACGAATTTTTGCCCAAAAAAGTGTACCCAATATGAAAATTTGAACTCCTTAAAATTTGAAGCGCCCAAATTTGGAAATTTTAAATCAAGTTAGCCCCTTCAATTTTGAAGCTGGGCAATTTGTTATGATAACTCTTTGTTTGTTCGCTTGAGTAATTCGTACTTTAATAGTTTAATACTAATTGTCTTTACTTAATTGATTTTCATAATTTTTTTCATTTTTCATAAACAGAGCTGTTTTTTTGTACTGGTATAAATCATCATCGTCATAATGTATCACCCCATTCGGGGGTATTGTGACCATTCAGTTATGTAATCCTGCAGGTAAGTGTGCACCACTGCTCCCTGTCATGTGTGCTTCTCACACATTAGGCAGAGCCAGGGATGCAAACCAAAAAAAAAAAAATTGCTTTAAGTTTAGAGGTTCGCCTGAAGGTTACTTAGAAAAAGGTTCTGGTTAATGGTTACAGGTTAATTACTCAAAATCAAAAATTTGGGTTCCTGGTTGTGAGTTCCAAAAAAATTGTCGTAATTTTTTTTTGGGTCTAGAGGTTAAGGTAATTTTTTTGAATTTTTTAAAAATCGGCTTGGAATTATCTCTATTCAATTGAGTAACAATAACAAACCTGCAAATGAACCATTTTAATCCCATTTTTGTGAAATTTCAAAAAATATAGCCCGTTTTTTCAAAAATAAATAACGAGTTGTCGCCTCTTAAGTAAGAACTCTTCAAATCTAGACAAAGTTCAGAATATGAATAAAAACAAAAAATTCATCAATTATTTTTCAAGTATAGCATAAAAAATACCAGAAGATTTTTTTTCGAATTGAAAGAAAAATTTAAAAATTGAATTATATCCATTAATCATAATTAACCAAAATTTTTTAAAGGTTGCAGGTTAACGGTTAGGGAAATTAAAATTTCAAATTTGGGTTCTGGTTAAGGGTTTCAGTTCCAATTTTTTAATTTTGGTCAAGGGTTATTGGTTTAGGTCAATTCTGGTTATGGTTCAGGTTGAAAATTCTAGTTTGCATTTCTTGGCAAAGCTGCGGCCTATTGCTTTGCAAATGGAGTTGGTCCACAGGGTTGACAATCATCATCTGGCTCGGGCTACTTCTACTCTCTCTTGCACAAATATCGTCTCTATGGCATCCCCTCTTGTGACCTGTCCAAAGTACTTGAGTATCTGACCAAGGACCAATGCAGATAGTCATTCAGTCACACCAATTTCTCTGAGTATTGAGACATTAGTTCTTTTCACTGTCCAAAGGACTCTCAGCAGCCGCCTCCAGCACCACATTTCCATCGTATCCCACAATGGGTGAGAATCTGCTGATGATACGCGACAAAAAATGTGACAGGAATTGCAACACTTTCTGAGTTGGAACACGACTTTTCTATATGTACTTACTAGAGCTGAAAACGGTTACGCTACCCGCTAACTGGTATCTGGTGAAAATACTGGCTTAAATCGCTAGTGGCAGGTATCGAGTTGATTCGGGTGTAGATAGTAGCGTATAGCAAGCACAACCCGATTGATTTTGAACTTAGTCTGCGCATGCACCCCAAAACTTGGTAATGCGTAAGTGGGAGGAGTTACGCTTTGACACATGTCGTTCGTATGTGTGATTGACATTTGACAGTGTTTGATGACAATGATGACATCATGCTGGTACACAGGCAACGCATTCAACTCGCTACAAGTTATAATGTGAACCAGTGGGAAATTTTTTCAACTCGCTACCAGCTACTAGCGAGAAGCAGGAATTTACAGTATGGGTACAGTAGTTATCCGCTGTCAGCAAGAACCATTTTCAGCTCTAGTACTTACCTAACCACCAGGGCATGTGATGGAATGAATGCCAATATTCCCATACTATGCTAAAACATTCACGTAAAATACCGCATTTACACGTGTTATTTAGCCAATACACAAAGGAAAACACCAAAATACAGGGTAGTGACGTATTTTGTAGTTGGTTTCTTCCAGCACAAAGAAACACACCACATAATTTGAAAGCTCTGTGGCCTCATGCTAGAAAAATACACTACAAAATATTCATGTTGCGTATTTTTTAGCAGATTTTTTTTTGGTGCACCACTGCCTTCTGAACAGCGCTTCTTCATGTGCATATTCAGAATATGTCAATAAACCAGCTGGTTTTGGCGGCTTTTTCAGCCTATGGGCAGATTTTCATCCAATGGGGTCAATACGTCAGTTATCCCCTTCGCAAAGGGTCCAAGTCTGTGATGCATAGATACAGGAACACCGAGAAGGTCAGCACATTGACTAGTCAAATTTTTAGGGTACCTACTGTTAATCGCCAAATCACTCCATATCGACCCACAAGTTATTTTATTTGATTTTGTTTCAATGTTTCTTAAAATGCCCAGAAAAGTGTTATTAACAAACAAGACTGACAAGACGACTCCAAAACCACAAAATTGGGACAAAGAGAGGGGGAATATATATTGGCTCGACAGAAAAAGTGATTCGAACAACAGGACATTCAAACGACAAAATAAGGCATTCTTACAACAATTTTCAACGACAGTCCAGCACGACAACTTGGGTGATACGAATGACAATTCAATTTCATACAAACAATGAAAGAAATGTAATCCACATCCGAATAAATTATTCCCAGCCCAAGAAAATAAATTATTCCCTGCCAAAAAAATAAAATGCCTGGAAAAATAAATTATTCACCCCCCAAAAAAAAAAAAAATTCCAGAGAAATAACTCATTTTGTGATTATGCAAGAAGTTCATTTTTGAGTTTCTTGATTTCATATGACTGAACTAATTGCTGAGCAAGGTCAAAAAACTCATAAATTTTGAGTTATAAACCTCAATTAAAAAGTAAAAACACCATTTTCTCTTTCTTCAATTTGATTGGTACGGAAATTTTTCTCAATTTCCTCATGTTAAACAATTTTTCAACTTCTAAATCACTCAGGAGGAAGGTGAACTGTCTCTTGCCTCTTGCTCAGTTCAGCTCAGACTTTAATTCGTTTGAAGATTTTCCAATTTTTTATTTGGGTTTGCTGCTGGTGATCCGCATAAGTCCAGCAAAGAAAAGTGTATGTACGTCAATTTGTTTCTGCCCCTAAAACACTAAATCAACACCTCAAGCTCATTGAAGTTCCTGCTGAAGGGAAGTCAATTCCTTTGGGACAGAAGCGGAAGAGAGGCTGATCCTCAAAAGCCAAAAAAGCACTACTTGTGCAATAATACGTACTAGATAAACTGTGTGTTATTTTTAATGTCGTGCTTTTTATCAATTTTTGGATGTGCAATTCGTATTTTTCATGTTGTTCACTATTTTATTTTTCTGCTGTGCATGATTTGTTGTTAAATGTATTATACACCTAGAGGTGCAATAAATTATTCTGTCGGGCAATACTATCGTCGTTGACATTCATTTACTGTCGTTCAAAAACTTCATAGTTTTTTCCACCCTTTAAAGCCAAAAAATAAAAGGAGGCCCATACATTTGTAGGTACCTTCTCCTCTATTTTTAACTGAGTACGAATTAGGTTAAAATCCTCTGACCCATTACTTTCACGATCCACCCTTAAATAGGTATGTATGTAATGTACTTGTCAGAAATTATGCTAGATTTTTATGCCACTTTTGGGTTGTGTTATCAGGCGAATTATTCGATACGTTAAGCAAAGGAACAATCTAATGTAACGGGTAAGGTCAGAAAACATCCCTACTCCTCTAAAATGATTTTAAGCAGTTGCATTATTTCATCATGCTGTTCAAACTGCGAGTAAAAATTCAATTTTATTCTTACCAACAACTGCGTGGACATTGTTCTTGATCAAATCATCCCATACGTCTATCACTTGACCAGTGTCTGCGACTTGTTTGAACACATTTACTAGTGCAGATGATCTTTCGTTGAAGATTATCGTGTATTTTGCTAGCATTTCTGAACTGAAAGCTGGCGCCAGAACTTTTCTCGACTTTTTCCATTCGTGATCTGTGGGTTATTTCGTATGTAGTTTAGCGTTGTGAATAAAAGGGTTGATGTTGATAAGTAAAGTAAAAATTATCATTCGTGAAAATTTCATCAAATTATGATTTTTTCATCAATTTTTTCTTTAAAAAAAAATCATCTCATGTTGTTTATTTTTTAGCTTCTTCGGGAAATCGAAAAGGTGAAATTCCTCCTCCACCTTTCCTAGCTTCACACTTATGATAAAATATGTACTTGAACCTCACTTACATGTCGCGTTTAATAGTCCAAAACCAATCCATTCGTTGCTTAATCCAAGCGTTTCACGATCTTGACTTTGGGTCAATATTGTCTGCGCAAAATGACTCACGTTTACATCAAATACTTACGTATAATAGAAAGGTATAGTAGAAAATACATAGCATTTCAAAAAACCTACCACAATATCGTCATGCTTTTTCAAAATCACACCAGGAATTGAAAACAACCAAAAAACTAGTCGATCATGGTGTTCCATCACTTTGTCTGCTTTTTTCAGAACGCCTAGTAGGTACATGATAATAAGAATTCTTTTAAGGTGACGTACCTATTTCAAAATTAATGAAAAGCTAAAAATTTAAGTACGTACCATTTAATGAACCGCACAACATGTATAAATTTCCAATAATAGGATATGTTGGAAGTGATGGGAACTGTCTGAGTAATTCGTACGTTCTCTTGTTTTTAACATTATCGAAAATTTTCAATAATATTATTATGATGATCAAACACGCGACTATCGCAACGACACTCATTTTATTTTTCACTTCACCGCGTTCAAAGCACAAATTGAGAATTTCAATCGAATCGAGACGAACGGTGATCTTATGCCGAAATTTTTTAACGAGCGATTTAGTTTTGAGAATAAAGTTACTGCTGGAAAATACTGAAACTTGGTTACGTACTCTTACATTGTTCATGCAAAATCATGTACAATAAGTATACACTCGTGATATATTTGTAAGCTAATTTCGAATAATTTTTATTTACATTGCAAGGTCATCATACGAAGCTACCTGTAGGAACAATTAGTTGTGTCGATAATTTATGTAATTTGACATCTTATCAACGAGTACCATAACAACGCGTGCTTTTTGGTGGACTACTTGTTTTTCGGTAGGTAAATTAACTGTAACTTAAGTTCTTCGAGGAAAACATTTTGTTCAAGTTGTCGTGATGAAAATCTGACTCGAGTGAAATTTAATGTGGATTTAATTGCATATGATGATTTTATTTCAATAATTCGAATTTTTCGTTCGTAAGCCATCCATCCTGTTGTGATCACGAAAAAATATGAATTATTGAAAATAAATTCATCATACGCAATTAAATCCACATTAAATTTCACTCAAGTCAGGGTTTCATCACGACAACTTGAATAACTATGTACTTATGCGAAAAAAATTCTGTTTTTCACCAAAATTGCTCATCATTTTTTACCCATTTATAAAAATTCTACTTTTTCCCGAAATCATCAGCAATTTTTTTTTGTTAAAGTTGTAAAAAAACTCCTATTTCTGTCAAAATCGTCAAAAGTTTTGATAAATCCGAAAAAATGCTGTTTTTGCCAAAATAGTGGAAAAGTTCCGTTTTGTGGCGAAATTGTCAAGAAGCCGAGTTTTCTTACGAACAAAATGTTCTAAAAATCATGTTTTCTGTATAGGTAAAAAGAAAGGACATGTTCTGCCAAAATTGTAGAAGAGCCAATTTTTTTCAAAATAATTGTCAGAAAGTTTCAATTTTTCCAAAATCTTATGTATTTTCCTCGTATGTCAAAATTGTAAATCAGTTTTATCTTTTGGTCAGAAAGTCTCAATTTTTGTCAAAATTTGTCTAGAAGTCTAGATTTTTTTTCAATGTTGCCAAATACGAGTAAAAAACCTGTCCTTTTCAAAAAAATTTTTTTTTCTTCCTAAACTACCACAAAGACTTCCATTGTTATCAAAATAATTCTCAGAAGTTCTGATTTTTGTCAAAAAAAATTGCTGTTTATTGTAAAAAATACAAATAGGAAAAAATTTCGTTTTGTGCCCAAATTGTCAAAAAGTCATTGTTTTCTTCCTAAAATACCATAAAAAAACGTTTTTCTGTTTAGCTGAAAAAAGTCCTGTTTTCACCAAAATTGCTCAAGAAAATCCAATTTTTCACAAAATTGTAAAATAAAAACTCCATTATTTCAAAATTGTCAAAAGGTTTTATTTTTTGCCAAAATTGTAAAAAGTCTTTCTTTTTGCCAAAATTGTAAAAACTTTTACTTTTCGGTCAAAAAGTCCCACCGTTTGTCGAAATTGTCAACGCCAAATGAAAGTGCTGTTTTTCTGCCAATGTTGTCAAAAAGTCTTTTTTTCAACCTAAACTGCCATAAAGCCCTCCATTGTTGCCATAATATTTGTCAAAAAAGTTCTAATTTTTGTCAAAAGTTCCTTTTTGTACCAAAATTGTCATCGGGTTTCTCCCGAAAACGCCATAAAAAACCTGTTTTGTTCAAGTGAGAAAAGTCCTGTGTTCGCCAAAATTGTCAAAAAGTCTCAATTTTTTCCATAATTGTCTGCAAAGTTTTACTTTTTATTGGATCAGAATCAAGTCCCACATTTTGCCAAAAAGTCCTTTTTTTTGTCAAAATTGTACTAAATGTCCTGATTTTTTTTTTCTTTCAATATTGCCAAATGAAGGTTCTGTACTTACTTTTGCCAAGGTTGTCAAAAAGTTTTTTTTTCTTACCTACCTAAACTGCCAACAAATGCTATTACAAAAATGGTTCCTTCTTAATATTGTGAAAAAAGACTTGTTTTTCGCCAAAATTGCCCAAAAAGATACCATTTTTGCCAAATAGTCCAAAAGTCTTGATTTCTTCCAAAATTATGAAAAATTTATATTTCTGACCAAAATTGTAAAAAAGTTTACTTTTTGTCAAGAAGTTCTGAAATTGCCTATTTATGGCTCTTGGTTTTTTCACTTTTTGCTAGTTTGAAATACTTTTATGACTTCATGTTTTGTTGAAATTTCAACGATATTTTATGCAATTTCAGCTAAATTCTGTCGATTTCTCGATCCTTTACAGCAATTTGAATACTCTATTCATGTTTCGAATTCATTTCAATGATGTTTTATGCAATTTTTGATCAATTTTGTCGAATTTCAGTGTACTTATATTGTTTTTTTGGTGATTTTGAGTCATTTGTTAGTTCTTTTTTCAGTACTTTTTCTCATTTTAACACGTTTTTAATTCTTGATCATGCATTTTTGACAAATTTCTGTGAATGAATGTTTACTTTTGACTTTCATAGAATTGAAAATGAAAAAGCTAGTGTATAATATTAGAAAAAAATTTATTATCATTTATAATTTCAACTATTGACAAAACAGTTACGATAAAAAACAGTTGGAATTTTTTTGTTGGGATTAATGAGGTAGGTAGCAGGTAGGTACAAATAGGTACCTACGAGAAAATCAATAGGAATTGCTGCAGACATAATTTCATTTGTGCAATTTCTGTCTGCTGGTAAATTTGATGGGAAATCCTATTTTACTCCTGATTGACATGTTCGCACACAAATGATCGTCTGTTAATTCTTTTATATTGGTTGATAGGTGATAACTGCGCAAAATATGTGAAATTTCTGTCTTCATCGACATCATTGCGTATTTAGCTCCTGAAATTAAAGACTAATTATTTTCTGTACCCCTACATCACGTATATAAGATCGACATAATTCACCTATACAAGATCGTGGTCCATATCCGAAGCTCAAAAAACCATTTTTCGATCTAGTTTGTTCGTTTTGTTCATTAAAATGATCCGGATCCCATTTGTGAGGATTCTCAAACAATTCTTTGTCGCAGTGAGCCCAGTGAAAGGCTGAAAAGACCATTGTGTTCTTGGGAACTATTTTGTTATCTGAGGAAAAATCACAAGATTATTTAGACATGCGATGGTAAAATTGCATCTTCAGGTTTACGATGATCCAGACAATTCAATTCTCGAATATAATACCTTTCAGTGTACATTCTTTATGCGTACGTCTGAAGGTTCCTAATACTGGAGTGTACTTTCGAGAAGTTTCTTTTATGCATTGTTCTAGGTATTTCAATTGGTTGAATAAATGATCCGGAGTAAGGATTTCATCGTCTGTCAGAAGTTCTGTGATTTCTTCGTATACTTTTTGCTGAGGTGATGAGAAATATTAGGGTGAGTGGTGTTGATGGAATTGAATACTTATATTATTTACTTAGGTACCTGAATATCTTGGTGAATAGCCAGCATCAACATCAAGAATCCTACATTCAGTGTTGTGGTTTCTATTGACTGAAAAATTATTCTTGTGTGAAAAAATTATCAAGTACTTGGTGTTTTTTAGTGGAATTGATCGTGAAAAATTTTGTGTTTTTATTCCACCCAAGTTCTAAACTGTGATCCATCCACTTTTCATCTATGAAGCGAGCCTCGAAAGGTGAAGAGACATTCTAAGCGAACTAAGGAACGATTTTACTCATCCAAAAAAAAAACCAGCATAATATTTTATTACTTACTGCACCAGTAACATGTAATAATTCATTCCTCATACGTGTTTCGGTAAAACTAGGTTCATGCAAACTTTCCTTGATTAATTGATCGATCACAGTTTTCGAAGAATGAACTGTAACATTACAAATGCCTTTATTAGCTCGGTGGAATGCCTTCTGCAGCAATGATCTGTGCTGTAGGTACTAGTTACCATCATCATATTTCAAGTTTCCATTTCGATATTCGGTTAGTTTTTCTTTCAAAATCTGAAACAGGAGAAGGAAGAAATTACTGACGTGAATATTTTGGATTGAATCAGTTTTTTTTTTTTTTTTTTTTTAAATGAGGGAAAATTACTTTCATGGGTATATGATGCAACTGTTTCATAACTTTACTCTCTCCTGTAATTTTCAGGTACAGGAAGTAAATAAAACTGGGGTGTAACCAAGGCGATATCATACGTTTTAAGATATTTTGTACTGTTCTAAAATTTACGATTTTATTTTAGTCGTTTTTTCATCAATTAGAATGATTTAATCGTTTTGTACTTATATTAGGAAATTCTTACTTGTAAACCGCATCACCGAATTGTTGTCCTTCTTTTCCACTGGTTTGAATTGAAACACCCATAACGTTCTCTGAAATGAAAAAATACGGTTTGTTGAGATTTATTTTAGAAATGAGCTGATTTCGGCTCATCTTCGGAGTTAGCAGAAAGCATTTGCAGAAAAATTCGTATTATAATAAGTACGAGCATTGGATGCTCCCTAACTGAGCCCCTTCAATGTTTGGTATAATCAAAACATCTTACACTCGCGTAGACAAGGTTGCCAGCCTCACTAGTGTGCATTTATTTGTGACAACATTTCTAGCATCCTTTCCAAAATGTAAACTCAAATGCCTCATTTCATTCTGCTTCTTAAGCTACGAAAAATTAACTAAATCTTATTCTTACCAACAATCGAATGAACATTTGTCTTCATCAAGTAATCCCAAACATTTATCACTTCACCGGTATCAGCCACTTGTCTTAATGCGTTTACCAGAGCTGAAGAATTTTTATTGAAGACAACAGTGTATTTTGAAAGCATTTCTGAGCTGAAAGCTGGTGTTAGAATTTTTCTTGATTTTCTCCATTCTTCGTCTGTGATTCATTGCATGGGATGGTATTATTAATAAAAAGAAATTCAAAGTGATGCTTTTTGACTTTTTTTTCTTTTTTTTTTCTGAAGGCAGTTCACCAATTGACTCCTCCCTCCCCCCTTGTAAAGAATATTCAAATATTTTTAAAACTTTCCATGTATTTCCACCTTTTAAATCAGATTTTGAAAATATATTTCTTGACATTTTCTAAAAAAATGATATAAACTGAGTAAAAAATCTCAAACATTGAAAATTTGGCTTAAAAAAAGTTCCAAATGGTTTCTTAAGTAATTGAAAAACTTTGAACAAATTTTGACCCTCCCCCTTTTCAAAATGAGATATTCCAGAAAACGTCTTTCCCCCCCCCCCAGTTTTTTCATGTTGATCTGCTTGTTGGACAAATTGGATCAGAGAAAGCAAATGACTATATGAATGGATTTTTTTTCATACTGATTAAGTAGGTACCTACTTGATTGATCGTCAAAAACTTGAGAAACAACTAAACAAGACCAATGAATGTAAAATTTGTGCTCAGGACCTAGGTCAATATTGCTTAGGAAATTTTCTCCACAACAATTTTTTCTTTCTACAATATTATCACATTTTACTACCTTACACTTGGCATTTATTATTCCAGTACCGATCCATTCATCTGCAAATCCAAGAGTTTCGCGATATTGACTCTGAGTATGTATTGCCTGTCCCAAAAAAAATTGATTCTATAAAGTAATGAATTATACAAAAAGTACGAGTACCTATACTTAGACTTACTGAAATCTCGTCAAATAACTCACCATAATGTCTTCGTGTTTTTTGAGAAATAAAATAGGAACGAAACCGAACCAAAAAACTTGACGATCGTAAGGTTCAATCAATTTATTCAATTTTTTAAGAAACTCTGTTTTATGTGAAAGATTTACCTTGTTAGTAACTAATTATTCTACCGAATATGAGTATGGTATAATTTGTGAAAACAGTAAAAAAAATTCAAGCAATTACCACCATTTGATGAACCACACAACATGTATAAATTCCCAATAAAAGGGTATGTTGGATAAGACGGAAATTTTTCGAGTAATTCGTACATTCTTTTATTTTTAAAACGATCGAAAATTTTCAGTAAAATTATTACAATAATGGTTAAACACACGAATATCGCAATCACATTCATTTTTGTTTTATCTTGTAAAAATTAAAAACCAAGTGCGCGTATTTTAGCAGAATCACAACCAACGATGATTTTGTTCGGTAATTCTCCAACGAATGGTAAATTTTGAGAAAGGGTTATGGTATCGTTCGAGTAAGCATTTATAACTGATGGGTTTCATTATTTCAAATGTAAGTACTAAGTACATTATACGCCTGTACTTTGACATTTTACAAGTTCTAGAACTTTAATGCCTTCCGTAGCAAATTTTATACATAGTGTTTTCGTACCTATACTTACTGAGAGGTCATTGTCACTAGCTGAGTAGCTATGGGTAGATTTACCTACAGGTTTATTTTATGTGTGTGATTTGACATCTTACAAAATTTAGGATCTCATATAAAGGGTCTATTTGCAACACACGTTTGTCAACAAAAGTGTTTTCCGATGTCGTAATTGAATTATTGTTACGGTACAAACACGAGAAACTCATTGCGTAGGTATTCGTTCGCTCATTTTAATGGCGTTATGATTTTTCATAAAGAAGGTCGAACGTGGCGATAAAGAATTTTTTTCTCTTTTTTTTCAATTTGTTGCGAGTAAAAATTCGCACGTTGATGTTTTTAGAATTCAAATTTTCCTTGTTGCAAATTGTTTTTCACATTTTAAAAATTTTCCAAAAAGTTCAATTAAAAATTGTCAATTGTTCTTCATATGCTGAAAATTTCTAAAAAGCTCAATGAAAAATGTTCAATGTTCAAAGTCGTCAGCTCACAAAGCATCCTCTTCAACGTACTCTCTCCGATTTGAACGAAACCAAGCTAGATCAAAAGAGCTCAGTAGCACATCCTAAACCTCCCCTTCCCCCATCCGGTAACCATAATTTCAGACCCTTAGGTTCATTTTTGGATTTTTGAAAATTTTAAAACTCTCGCGCATTTAGCGTGAGAAGACCGACTTTTTTTCAAATAAAAATCTTTTAAGAACGAAAATCGAATCGAATCATTTACGAACGATTGGTGATTAAAAAAATTGATTGATTTCTTGGCGAATCATTCGCAAACGAATCAACTAATTTACGATTGATTCGATTTTTGTGAAACTATTGTATTGGAATTGATCTGTTTTCAAGCGAAGTGAATCAAATCGAATCAAATCAAATTGAATTGAGTCATTCACAACCGATTGGCGATTGAACAAACTGATTGATTTCTAGGTGAATCATTCGCGAATGAATCGATTCATATAAGTGACTCGTTCGCGAACAAATCGATTCGTATAAGTGACTCGTTCGCGAATGAATCGATTCGTATAAGTGACTCGTTCGCAAACGAATCGATTCGTATAAGTGACTCGTTTGCGAACGTTTCGATTTGTATGAGTGACTCGTTCGCGAACGAACTGAATTATCATTTACTCAATTTTTAATGAATCATTCGTGAACGAATTGATTCGTATAAGTGGCTCGTTCGCGAACGGATCGATTCATTTACTCAATTTTTGATGAATCATTTGCGAACGAATTGATTCATATAAATGACTCATTCGCGAACGAATCGATTCATTTATTCAATTTTAGGTGAATCATTCACGAACGAATTGAATAATTTTCAGTGAATCATTCGCGAACAAATTGGTTCCTATAAATGACTCGTTCGCGAACGAATTGATTCATTTACTCAATTTTTGGTGAATCATTCACGAACGAATTGAATCATTTTTTGTGAATCATTCGCGAACGAATTGATTCGTATGAGTGACTCCCCGGCCCAAATAACACTATATCGCAACAAATACAATACACTCCACTTTCCTTACGAAAAGTCGGTAAAAAAGGTTTATTTTTTTGAATAAACTGAAGAATTTACATTTGAAACACACTAGCAAGTGCTCGATAATTTTTCATTTGATTTTTCCTGTAAGTTTCATAATTGAGCTATTTAAGGTCAAATTCTGAGATTTTACTCGTGTAAAAAACGTTGAAAATCACGTTTTCACCATTTCAACGAAGTAAAATCTCAGAATTGGACCCAAGAAAGTTCAATTATGAAAGTTACAAGAAAAATCAAACGAAAAATTACCGAGCCCTTGCTAGTGTGTTTCAAATAAAATTCTTGAATTTATTCGGAAAAATATGCAAACGCCTTATGGGGGGGGGGATGTCTAAAGTTGGGGGCTCTAAAAAAAGGGTTCAAAATTACGAATATACAGGGAGTTTAATTAAACTTTTTCATCTGGATATACCTCAAAACATTACGTTTGGCGCAAATCGCAGGTTTAATAGTTTTCCAGGGCTTCCCAAAATACATTTATTGAATTTATTACGAAAAATTGGAGAATTGGATTTTTGAGTATCAGCGCAAAATTTTATTGAGCTCAAAATTTGGTAGGATGGAGATCTTTCAAAGCTTTTTAGTGGGGTTCAAATGGTCTGGGTTCATAATGGTGGTTCCAAAATTTCCCAAAAATTAAAACCCCCCAATTTATGCCCCTGAGGGTCGAAAATAGAAAAATCACCTCGCATATCTTTATCTGGTTGTAGAGGGTAGATGAGGACATGAGGACCCAAAGTACTCGTTATAGCAGGGAATATATGCCCTCGGTCATCGGAAACACTGCTGGTGCAGTGCTATCTAGCAGATTAGTTCTGCGAGATGCGGACAACCGCAACACTTGCAACAGCCTGCCATGTCCGCTTCACAGTTGTCTCAGGTCACTTAGAGTAATCGCTCCTCTGGACGGACATTAAGACAACAAGCCTTTTGAGCAGAACTGCACGGACACGTGTGTAATTATAGCTCTAGGTATTACTAAAGCTCTTTAATACAAGTATGGAAATAGATTATGCTCTTAAGAAAGTCATAGCATTTTACGTAAGTTTTATGTACTGCGCACGCATCAAATCAGCTGTTCACGTACAACTTTGCACCCCATTGGTTGCTCCACCACGTGACAACACCAACCTGCCATGCGCAGTATGTAACACATACGTAAAATGCTATGACTTTCTTAAGAGCATAATCGTTTTCCATACTTGTATTAAAGAGCTTTAGGTATTACCTATTAGTGGTGCATTGTATGTTCATTAAGAGAATCTCAATAAAGTGTTAAAAAGTGATTTATCATCTTTTCTCTTATTATTTGGAAGCTTAAGGACGTACACACAACCTGTATGAGGGATGATAAAGGGTATTAATTAGCTGAGCATACTCAGGACAGGTACTCAGGGAACTAAATCCTCTCAGGAGGACTAAGTTCCCACCTATCTTCTCTCAGGGTTTAAACAGATATTTGACGTTAGAAAAGTTTTTAAAATAAATACTCAGTGATTTCTTAAATTATTTATTTATTCACAACTTTGGGAACTCTTGGAGCCCAAAAATGGTCAGTTTGAGTTAACTAAGGAGCCACTAATTCGAATTTGGGACATTCATTACAACATTTTTAAAGATTAGGTATTCGAGTTGATAAATTGTCTGGGGCCAAAAAATGGCTCTATCGCGACTCCTTGTTTATTAAAAATGACTTTATCACATCAATTTTTGTCTGCTGGTAAATTTGATGGGGTATCCAATTTTGCTTCTGATCGCAACATCCCCCGTTAAATTATCATACGCAAATTCTTTCATATTGGTTGATAAATGATAGTTTCGTAAAATATGTGCGATTTGCGTTTTGATCGTCATCATTGCGTATTTCTGTCCTACATTGATAAAAAATTATTGAGAAATTTCATTTTAAAAACAATTTGCGTAGACTACATCTACATTTGTATTGAAACGTATAGTATAATTTACCTACCTAAGCAAGATCGTGGTCCATATCCGAAGCTCAAAAGACTATTTTTTGGTCGACTCTGTTCCACTTGTTCGTTAAAATTTTCAGGATCCCATTTGAATGGATTTTTATACAAATCTTTATCGTAATGAACCCAATGAAGGGCTAAGAAAACTAACGTATTTTCTGGAACGATTTTACCATCTGAAAACAAGCGTACCTATCTGCATTAAGTAAGTACTCGTCATCTTTGGCTGAATGATGTTTCGAGAGATACCTACCTACTTATTGATTTTATGTAAATAATAGGTAGGTACCTTTCAATACACATTCCTTATGTGTTCGTCTGAGTGTCGCTACCGATTGAGTATACACTCGAGTTGTTTCCATAATACATTGCTCTAAATATTTCATATGATTGAATGCATGATCTGGAGTGACTTTTTCATGGTTTTCTAGTAGTTGGGTGATTTCCTCGTATACCTTTTGCTGATTCGAGGGAATATAATTTTAATACCTGTCTGATTTGTTTCAATAAAATCGATAATGAAGTCAATCATGTAACTGTAACTTACTTGAACATCCTGATGAATAGCTAACATTAGCATTAAAAAGCACGCGTTCATCGATGAAGTTTCAACTGCCTGTGAGAAATTCATGAATCGTGTATCGTGATGTGGATTTTTTTTTTTACAAAAGCTACCTAATTCTAAACACTTACTGCTGCAATTATTTGTAGTAATTCATCTCTCATACGTGTCTCGGTAAAACTAGGCTCTTGCAAACCTCCCTTGATCAGCTGATCCATTATTGTTTTCGAAGAGTCAACTGCAACATCACAGAAATCTTTGTTAACTTTGATAATTTATGCTTACTGTGCCAATGAAAGTATTTAATGGAGGTACCTATTCACTAATACGTACCATGGTCAAATTGCTGTTTTTCATTTCGATATTTTGCCACTTTGTCTTTCAAGATCTGTTTTAGAAGAGATAATTTATACCAAAATTGTCTTGAAAAATTATTTTCCAGCAAATGGTTGTTACTTACTTCAGTTGGCAATGAATGTAGCTGCTTAACGATATCACTCTTCCCAGTAATTTTTAGGTACACATTGTAAATAAAACTTGGATGTAGCCATGGTGTTATAATACGTATTGCTATATTGTGGAATGCCCTAAATTATATAACCTAATTTTAGTACCTACATCTGTAGGTCAACATACTACATATATATGACATATGTAGGTAGTTTTTTGATTGATATTAATTGTCACAAATGCGCAATTGTACAGATAAAACTTACGCATAAACCGCCTCAGCTGATTTCTCTCCTTTTTCTCCAGTACTTTGAATTGAAACACCGATAGAATTTTCTGAAATGAAAAAACATAGCCTATCAAATTAGGAAATTTTTGGGGGAAGAGTCAAAGTTGATTAAATTGACTGTTTTCTAACATTTTATCTTTTCAAAAAACGTTCAAAATGTCTCGAAAACAAATCATACTATAAAATTATTAATGACACCCGAACTTACCAATAATGGTGTGGATGTTAGCCTTGGTCAAGTAATCGCAAACATTTATCACTTCGCCAGTATCTGCCACTTTTTTAAAAGTATTTACCAAAGCTAAAGATTGTTCGTTAAAGGTGTCCATGTATTTTGAAAGCATTTCTGAACTGAAAGCCGGTGCTAGGATTCTTCTCGATTTTTTCCATTCTTCGTCTGTGATTTATTGGGGCAGTACATACATTGCAGTATTTATTAGACCCCATTCACGGCCTTCAGCACCTCCCCAAATGGGGTGAAAGTTCAAAAAGTGTTTTGTTCGTGCAACACATGAAATAGTCTGTTTTTGGTGACGCTGAGCACGAATATGACGTCAAATTTTTGATTTGGACTCCATATATGGAAATCATTATCTATTTGTTGAACTTTTACCTATTCAAAAAAGTTCTAGGTACCATGGTTGAGGTTAATTTGAAAAACTACGGCTATATTCGTGTTCAGCGATATCGAAAACATACTATTTCATGTGTCACACGAATGAAACCGTTCTTTTGACTTTTACCACTCTTTGGGGAGGTGTTGGGGGCTGTGGATGAAGTCCAATCAAACATCTGACGTCATTTTCGTGTTCAGCGTCACCAAAAACAGACAATTCGATATATCACATGCCTCAGATGTTTTTTGGAGAGTTTTGCCCAAATTTGGTGGAGGGGATGCTCCTCCCCCCATGAAAAGATCCACTCTCGAAAAACAAATATTTCGAAAGAGCATCAAAAGGTATAAATCTATGGACATTTTTTCAGAATTTTAAATGGTAGCTCCCACTTACAGCGTCATTTTGAAATTAGAACTTCCAATTTGAGAGAAAAAGGTCCTGGTTTTTTCCAAAATTTTCAAAGTCCTTTTTTTTAAAAATTGCCAGAAACTTCCATTTTTCGCCAATTTTGAAAATTTTAAAAAAATGTTCTGAGTTTGGCTTTGGTGGCGTAGAAAGTAAGTAGGAACCTACTGTTGTTGTTGTTTTGTTTTTACGAAATTGCCCAAAAGAATTACCTACCATTTTTTTTGCCAAAATTGTCAGAGCGTCCAGTTCTTGTCAAAATTGTTACTAAGTATTTATTTCTTCGATCAATTTTTGATTCAAAGTTGTACTCATCATAAGTTATCTCAAAGTTAAAGGTGCTTGATTTTTTTTTGTTGATAAATTGAAGTCTTTGTTTTCATGTCATTTTAAAAAATTTTAACGTTACCATCAGTTATTTTATGCACTTTTTCTCCTCAATTTTTACAGTTGTACTGTAGGTATTTCATGTACGCATTTTTTTTTTTTTTTTTTTACAAAATTCAGTTAAATTTTGTCAACATCGGATCAGCTTTTTTTCAACTTCCTATACAATTTGCTTGATATTTGGGTATTTTTGCAATCGCTGTTTTACTCAATTTCCAGTTATTTTCGACTACAGTTTGCGCAATCGTGCTGATTTTTATTGATTTATATGGTCCTTTTCAATAACTGAGAAGTCAGTTCGACAAATTAATACTTTCTTTCTGTGATTTGAAGTTTTTTTATGTGATTTTGAGAATATTCACTTGATATATTTTCAAGTGGTATTTTACTCAAATTTTTATACATTTAATCAATCTTTGGTCATTTTTGGATATTTTTTGTCGTTAAATTAAGTTATAATAACGAGGTTTTAAGCTATAGTTTTCAAGTTTTGTGCAATTTCTCTGGTACCTACCTAATTTTCGAGTGATTTCTGTGCCAATTTTACAGTTTTGATTGATACTTTACATATAACTTTTCCCCTCTCAATTTTCAACAACTTTTCTCAAATTTTAGAATTTTTGAAATATTATTCTCGATTTTTGCGATGTGTTTTATTAATTTTCAGTCAAATTTAAATATAATGTTAGCCTCATTGTATAGTAAAGTTCTCGGCCTATTCAGTTTCAGAAAAATGTTGCTCAATTATGCTGATTTGAAAAAAGAAATCAATTCCCAGTTGCCCAGGCACTGGGAAGCCTAATTTAAAAGTTTTTATCATAATTATCTACTTTTTGCATTTTGAACAAAATTATTATTAAATTCCGAAAATACATTTTTTGATGTTCATTAGTGCAGTCGATTTATTAATGTTTTTACGTTTCTCCCTCAATTTTTGAAACATTTTCTCAACTCTTGGTTGCTTTCTAATACGAGACACCTATACTTAATTAAGTTGCCAACTTAAAAATTGAATTAATTTGTAATTGTCAATTATGATGATGGATGATATCTCACATTCTTCGTTTAGTATTCCAGTACCGATCCATTCGGTCGCTAATCCGAGCATATCTCGATGATGACTCTGGCTCAATATTGTCTACACAAAATGGCTCGTGATCAGTGAAAATTGATCAGAAAATGAAACGTATCGACTCGATTATAAAATATTGATCAAATTTTGAACAACTTACTACGATATCTTCATGTTTTTTTAAAAATAGCACAGGAACTGAACACAGCCAAAAAACAAGGCGATCGTAGGGTTCGAGTAATTTATCAAATCTCGTTAATACATCTGCAGTATTTGATAAAGATTCACATTAAAACATGTATGGGTAGGTATTCTATATTGTATTATATTACCGCTAACATCGCGATGAAAAGTCGCTAAATTACCATTCATCGGACCAAAAATCATCAGTGCATTTCCTATGAGCGGATATTTCGGGTACGATGGGAATTGTTTGAGCAATTCGTACTTTCTTTTGTTTTTAACACGATCGAAAATTTCAAATAAAATCACTATTATGATTAAACATATAACGATCACTGTCACATTCATTTTAAAAATGTTTATCTTATACCTATAAGTAGGTATGCACCTCGGAGCAAAAATCAGCTAGGTTCTAATGATAAAGGTATCACTGAAACACTCGCAGAATTGTTGAATATTATTATACCACCTACAATGTTTGTTTTCCACACAATACCCATACCTAAGTACCTATTGTCGAATTTTAATAGCTTAAGAAGTAATTAATCACTTGTAGAGCGTTTTCTTCTTCTTTTTTTATTCGTGAGCTGGTGCGTTTGTCTTGAGCTGTACACTTGTAAGTTGAGTGCATTTTGACCTCTTACAACATTGTAATGTGTTATGAAGCCGAGAAATATATTGTGTTTTCG
This sequence comes from Planococcus citri, assembly GCF_950023065.1. Taxonomy (NCBI): domain Eukaryota; kingdom Metazoa; phylum Arthropoda; class Insecta; order Hemiptera; family Pseudococcidae; genus Planococcus; species Planococcus citri. The sequence continues at coordinate 17,619,866 of NC_088681.1, forward strand.
TGTTGTGATTTGAAAATACTCAGAAAGAAAAAGCTCGTTGCATAATTCATTTGTACCCATGTTTCAATGACTCTGTGAATGCATCGTTATTTTACGAGTAAGTGGAAATGAAAATTTCGTGGCTATTTCTCGAAACTCGTCATTTTATTCGGGAAAATTGGTACTTTTTTCTCGTGGCATATTTTTTGTCCCCCTCCAGGCCTCCACTCCCTTTCCCAAAAAACACCTCTAGTTTTGTTCATGTCACGTTGAGTAATTTTTGCGAAATTGGATTAAAAGGCATAAATAAAAATCAATCGCACTAGGTACATTACATTCAAGTAAGCATCCGAACCAAGGAAGAATAATTGAAAATGATCTGGTAAAGAGATGAAAATTGGAAATATGTATAACGAATAGATTCTGATATGAGAAAAGAGAAGAGTTGATGATTTTCTGTTGAATTCAAAATTCAAATTACTTATTTAAAAAAATTTTACGATGAGTTGCAGTCATTTGTTCCTCGATAAGTTGGAAAAAATTCCCAATCTCATACGTTTCAAAAAGATCGGGCTAAAAATGCTTGTCAGGCAAACGAAAAAATTTATAATTAATCAGAAATTAAAATAATTATTTCAGTAATAATTAAAAATGAGAATGAAAATACACTTGAGTTGGAAAAATTAATAAATAGATTTGTAAATAAATAAATAAATAAATAAATAAATAAATAAATAAATAAAAATCTCTTATGAATATAATAATCAAATCTCAATATAAGAATAAAAGACTAAATTGCGTCACAATCTGCATGAAAAATATCGCACAAAAAAAAATTTAAGAACACTCTAATTGAATACCTTGGATAGGAAATGAATCCAAGAAATATCAACCCTTCCTGAAGAAGTTTAATTTTAAAACATATTATACTTGAATAACTCATTGTACGAATTTTGTGTCAAAAAACAAATTCAGCAGAATTTTCAAAAGAATTTCCTCTAGTAGGAAGCGTATAAGTATGAATTATTTCAGACAATGTGAGATTTTTTTTAGTTATGATTGATCACTGGTTGTTTTTTTTTCTTATAAATATTTCATATTACCTAAAATCACAGTTAACAATTCAAGCGTTGAACAAAATTTCATAATTTTTTTTGCTACGATAAATTTGGGTAGGCACGTAGCAAGATGAATAGGAATATCAGGAAATGGAATTTCATTGATGCGATTTCTGCCTGCTTGTAAATTTGATGGGGTATCCTATTTTACTTCTGATCGCTATGTCCACGTGTAAATCAGCGTATGTGAATTCTTCTACATTCGTTGATAAATGATAATTCCGTAAAATGTAAGAAATTTGTGTTTTGATCGACATCATTGCGTATTTAGACCCTGTAATAGAATAAGTAGGCAAATATTTATTCGATGAAAAATTTCATGCAACGGCTGCACAGTTTACAGGAGTAAATACATTTTATGTATTGTGATGATGTCATTTACCTAGGCAAGATCGTGGCCCATATCCAAAACTCAAAAGACTGTTTTTTGGCCGATTCTGTTCCGCTTCTTCACTAAAATGTTCCGGATCCCATTTGAATGGATTTTTGTACATGTCTTTATCGTGCTGAGCCCAATGAATAGCCAAGAAAACTAGCGTATTAGCCGGAACGATTTTGTTATCTGGAATGAAAACAGAGGTGGAAAAATTTGATCCTCAAAACAATAATGTTTAGAAAAATATTATCACTTGGATACCTTTTAATACACATTCCTTATGCGTACGTCTGAGTGTGGCTACCACTTGAGAGTACATTCGAGATGTCTCTTTGATGCACTGCTCCATATATTTCAACTCATTAAATAAATGATTCGGAGTGAGTTTTTCATCGTCTGCCAAAAGTCCTATGATTTCTTCATACACTTTTTGCTAATATATGGAAAATAATTAGCATTACTTGTGTGCGTCGCAATTGGAATCGAATGTGACATTACCTATTCACACACTCACCTGAATATCCTGGTGAATAGCTAACATGAGCAATGTAAAGCATACGTTCAATGCTGTAGTCTCCATTGCCTGCGAGGAATATTACAATGTATTAAAATCGTGTCGATTGTGCATTTTTTTCAATCCCATGGGCAGATTTTGCTTGATTTCTTATGAAATCGTTTGATACTCACTGCTCCGATTATTTGTAGTAATTCATCGCTCATACGGCTCTCCGTGAAACTAGCCTCATGCATACCTCCTTTGATTATCTGGTCGATTATCAGTTTAGATGAATCAACTGTAAAATTTTGAATAAGAACCTATGTGAGTATAATTAAGCCATGCCATTTTCTCGAGGGCTATTTGACATATTTACCATCGTCAAATTGATAATTTCCATTCTCGTAATCCGTCATTTTTTCTTTCAAAATCTTTGCGAAAGGAAAAGAGAGAAAGACAAATTGATTGTATGAAAAACCTGTTTCTTATCCCTTTGGAGGTTCCCTAGGTTACCAGGTCTCCATGTTGGGGAAACCAATTGTTTTGAAGAGTGTAATAGGGTACTCTGCCCAATTGACCGAATCACAAAAAAGTTGAGCTTTCGAAGAAAAATCATTTCGGAAAATGAATGTTTTACAAACGATTTTTTTTCTTCAACAATTTTTCAAAAATGTTTTCAAAAAGTGCTTTCAACAAAATGTTTTTTACTCGTGTTGTTGAAATGGATTTAAGCTTTTTCAAAATAATTTTCATTCGAAAGCTCAACTTTTTTGTGATTTGGGTGATCTGGGGCAGGGTACCTTACTGCACTCTTCAAAGCAATTTTTTCCCCAACATGGAAACCTAGAGAACCTCCAAAGGGTTATGTATGTTTTTTTTTTCATTTAACTTTTCATAAAAAGTGCTTGTGTGGTCGGAATGAGAAGTTAGACACTTACTTTAGTAGGTAGATGATACAGCTGCTCAATGGTGCGATTTTTTCCTGTAATTTTTAGGTACATCTGGTAAATAAAACGTGGATGTAACCAAGGTGTTATCACGCGTTGCACTACATTTTCCAATGCCCTGAAATTAATGAAATCAGTTTAGCGGTTTACTACCTATTTATTGCACGCGTCTACACCGCTATTCCATCTGATGAAAATCTTACTCGTATGCCGCATCGCCGAATTTCTCTCCTTTTCCGTCTATATTATTGATTGAAACGCCTATCGAATTCTCTGAAATAGAAAGATGAATGATATGTTAGGCTAGGAAAATGAGAGTTTGAAAAAAGATAAAATTTGCGCATCAGGTTTTTCTTCGTAAATACATATCTATGCTCTCAAACACTCGAACAAGCGTACGAAAGTTTACACCCTCAAACCTTATGCTGATCCCGAGAGGGGGTAGGGGAGGGGGTCAAACGTGTCCACAATTTCGGTTTTTCGGCAATTTTGTAAAAATGGTGATACTTGAAAAAAAAAGTGCTGACACCTGAATTATTATCCATCAAATTCTCTACAATTTAATATATTGTAAGTACCAGACTTGAAGCAAATCCAATAATGGTAGCCCTCAAAAAAGGACATGAAAATGAGAGGTTTCGCATACAGTCTTACTTTTTTTTTTTGCAAAAAACGCGTCAATGATGAAATGTACGAGGGAAAACTACTGACAAGGGAACCTCTTGAGGTATCACACTTCGATTTGAACGGGACCGCGATTTTTAGAAAGAACATAGTCTAAAACCTCCAAAACAAAATTTTTAGCTGTCCAAGTTCATTTTTTTATTTTTGGCGAATTTTTGAAAATTCAAAGTTGACTGTTTCTGGGAATTTATGTTTTGTTTTTTTTAAAGTACGTACTTGATCAATAAAAATGGTCCAAATAAGTCCCAAAATTAATATTAATTACCCAAATCCCAATTTCACCATTTCCAGTCATTCTGGAGCCTCCAGCGCGATTTTTCAATTTCTCCAGAATTTTGAATTTGCTCCAGAAGGCGTGAATATGCAGTTGGGCAGCTAAAAATCTAGTTGTGCATTATACTCGACCTGTTTATTGAGTTTATCTACATTTGAACCAATTTTGGGAGTGACACCTCAAGAGTAGTTTTTTGACCAGCTTTTTTCAAAATTAAAAAATCCAAAAAATCACAAGATAACCGTTTGTGAGAAAATTTTTGAAATTTGCGCGAATCGCTGTATTTTGTCCGTAACTAACCCCCCCCCCCAAATCCGAATTTCACAATTTCCAGCCATTCTGGAGCCTCCGGTGCGATTTTCAATGGCTGGAAATTGTCAAATTGATTACGTAAATATGGAAAATTCAGCAAATGTTTGGCCTCGTAAGGACTTAAAAATGATAAGGGGTCGCTTTTTCAAGTCTTTTGTTTGTTTTTTCGTTCCATTGGCCCAAGCAGACAATACTGTATCTGTGCAAATGAATTGCTGGTAGAATGTCGGAATCTGAAGAAAGTTGAAAACTTGCTGAAGGGCCATTCCATGTCAATTGGACCAAGAAGTGGTGGGGGGGGGTTCAGCGATTTTTTTGACATTTTTCCTGTGGAAAGACCTTCTGAAGGGATGACCAATGGCGCAAATCGCAGCCCTCTAGCCCATTTTTAAAGGCAGCCAGGAAGTGTCAAAGTTTTCAGTGAACCTAAACTATCATCCATTTGAGCAGTGGATTACTCGATAACCGCGATACCTACCAAAATGGAACATTTTCCCATAGTTTGGAGTTTTTAAAGACTTTTTGGTGATATCATAAAAATCAGTGTTGCCACTTTTTTACGTACAAAAAATTAGCTCAAAAAGTTTCAAAACGTAGTTTTCATATCGTTCCGACTCTCAAAAATTCGGAAAAAAATATATTACAGACAACTTTTCATGTTGAACAACATATTAAAAAATTGAGATGGCATTATGTCGTAAAGTCGATTTTAAAAATTCAAAGTTTGGAAAAAAGGGATTTTTTGATTTAGAACATGAAAAAAAGTTTTGATAGGTGAAGTTGACCCATTTGACCCCTATTTTTACGTATCTGTTGAAAAAGTTGAAAAAACTCTTTCACTCGATGAAAATGAACACCTCACAAAAAAATCAAAATTCGAAAAAATTCAGTTTTCAACTTTAAACATCAAAAAAAGTTCAAATTTATTCAGTTGTCTTATTTTGACCTCTTTCCGACGTATTTCATGAAAAAGTTGATAAAAATTACACTCACAACAAAAAATAAAAATTCGTTCATTTTTTGAATTTTTTTGAATTTTAATTTTTTTTGAGGAGTTCATTTCATCGAGTGAAAGGGTATTTTCAACTTTTTCAACAGATACGTAAAAATAGGGGTCAAATGGGTCAACTTCACCTACTATCAAAACTTTTTTTCATGTTTTAAATCAAAAAATCGCATTTTTTCGCAAACTTAAAATTTTTTCAAATCAACTTTGCAACATGTTACCATCCCAATTTTTTAATATGTTGTTCAGCATGAAAAGTTGTACATAATATATTTTTTTCAGAATTTTTGAGAGTCGGAACGATGTGAAAAGTACGTTTTGAAACTTTATGAGCTAATTTTTTGTACGAAAAAAAGTGGCAACACTGATTTTTATGATATCACCAAAAAGCCTTTCAAAACCTCTAACTATGGAAAAATGTTCCATTTTGATAGGTATCGCGGTTATCGAGTAGTCCACTACTGAAATGGATGATATTTTTGGTTCACTGAAAACTTTGACACCCCCTGGCTGCCTTCAAAAATGGGCTAGAGGGCTGCGATTTGCGCCATTGGTCATCCCTTCGGAAGGTCTTTCCACAGGAAAAATTTCAAAAAAATCGCCGAACCCCCTACCACTTCTTGGTCTAATTGACGTGGAATGACCCTGGAGGTTCCCCCCGATTTTTTAACAATGATTGTTCTGTTTTCGTCGATAAAAAAAAGGAAGGGACAAAAATCCACTATAGGTACAAAGAATTTTTTTTGAATCTTCGAAAAATTCGTAAAAATCATGAGATGAAGCTTTCAAGCAGACACTTTATATTTTTAGCGCGTGTATGCTCATTTGATAGCTAATTTTTTTCCCAATTTACGGCAATGTGTCAATGTTGGCAATTCTTTTGTAAAAATATGCAAATTTTTGAAATTTACCGTTCCTCCTACCGTATTTTATGCTTACCGACAATAGTGTATATGTTGGTTTTAATCAAGTGATCCCAAACGTCAATCACTTCACCAGTGTCCACCACTTCTTTGAATTTATGAACTAAAGCTGAAGATTTTTCATTGAAGACATCGGTGTATTTAGAAAGCATCTGTGAACTGAATGCCGGCGCTAGAATTTTTCTTGATTTTTTCCAATCTTCGTCTGTAATTTATGAGATCAAATTCAAGCTTAGTGATGAAAGGACCCGGGATTGGGATTGGAATTTAGTTACTTTTAAATAGACGGTTTATGACTTCCATTTTTCAAAATTTATGACAGCTGTGTTTGTGTTTACATATTATGTAAAAAAGTTCAAAACAGTTTTTTTTTTAGAATCATAACACAACTGAAATTAAAATTGCATGTGACAAAAATCACTTCCCGCAATTTTTTTTTCAAGGTGTATAGGTATCTAGTATGTAGCTACTAATGTTTGAAAGCAAAAACAATTTACTCCAGTAAGGTGAATGCTCTGATGATAAATACAATTTTTACTAAAGCTTATTTTATGACTAAAAAATATGGCAAAATTTTTCAATCATGATCTCATAGGAGAAACCACTCAAGATGTCTCCTTCCGTTTTGAACGGGATGATTTCTTGAAAATAGCGTAGTTTGAAGTCCTCAAAACTGAAATTTTAGTAGCTCAAATTGATTTTTCGAGTTTTGACAAATTTTTAAAAATTAAACATTGACTTATTTTTATAGGTACGTTGAAAAAAAAGTAAGTATGTTTAAGTAGGTGCCTATTCACTCGGTAAAAATGATGGAAAGTTCTAAGACTAATATCAGTTCATTCCTTCGAAGTGCATACGTACCTATTTCCCAATTTTTGACCATTCTGGCCTCTCCACTGCGATTTCCGATTTCTCTAGAGTTGACAATTTTTCCCAAAACTTATGGTGCGAAAATTATTTTAAGTTGTTAAAAATCAACTTGTGGCTTATTCTCATTTAAACCGATTTACGAATAGACATTTCAAGAGTGTTTTCAGACCAGTAATTTGGTATGTAATCTGGGAAAAATGGGCGAAATGATAGAATTAATTCATTCAAGGGGTCCAGAATCAGTCACAAGTCGACTTTTAGCTGCCCAAATCAATTTCCACGATTTTTGTATAAATTTTGAAAATTATGGAACGAGTCGATCAGGTATACCTACCTAGAAGACTATCTTAGGTCAAAATTTGTGGTGAAAATTTTAGCTTAAGTAGGTACGTAATACTGGTACTAGGTACCCTTTCAGTGATGTTCCACTGAGCGTTCAGCCGTTTACCTTACATAAATGTATAATATTATTATTATTCTACGGTTGCGTAAGTACATAATAATATGATGTCTCACATTTCGCGGTTAATATCGCATTACCAATCCATTCGTTTGCGAATCCAAGCGTATCACGATCATGACTCTGGGTTAATATTGTCTGCACAAAATTTCTCACGATGTACTCAGAAGTGGTTGAAATGAAATGAATTGAATAGAGACGATTTAAGCGCAATTATAGGTATAACATTCTGAATTACTCACCATAATATCGTCGTGCTTTTTAAGAAGCAAAACAGGAATCGAGCTACACCAAAAAACTAGGCGATCGTGAGGTTCAAATAATTTATCCGCTCTCGGTAACAAATCTGTAGAATTTGATGAAGTTTCATTTAGGGATGTACATGTTTTTAATTGTACTCGTATGCGCAATAATAAAAATTACAAATTTACTTCTCAACGGACCGCACAACAAATAAAGATTTCCGATTAAAGGATACGTCGAAGGAGATGGAAATTGTTTGAGTAATTCGTACGTTCTTTTGTTTTTAACATTATCGAAAATTTTTAATAAAATCACTATTACGATTAAACACGCAATTATCACTACAACATTCATTTTTGAAAAATTTTTTCACCACAGAAATATCACACGCGAAATTTTTACAATCAAAATATAATTAAATTTTGAGCACAAAGTTTTGACCAAAATGCTAGAACTACTGAACTACACTTTTACGCGTGTACATATGCACCTCACAATATTTTTATTGAAAAAAAAGCAGAATTATTACGCGTGTGTATAAATTTTAAAAAATACTAGTACGACACCTTACAAGCTTTATTACTCAGTAAGTAAGATTGTATCGAACGTTTTGGCTAAGCTGGTAGCCTTTCATCAGCGGCGAGTAGATAGGTATGTACATTTTTATTAATCGATTCAGTGGCCAATTTCCGGATCATTTCTTCGTGCAAGGTTTGTTGATCGTGTTCATTATTTGAGGTGTTAATTTCTATACATAACATCGTGATCATAGCTTCGTATATTTGATGAAATTGGATTGGCCAATATCCCCGTCAACAATTTTTAAGCCCTTGATGTGCATGTTGTTTTACTTACCTTTCGGCGAATTTGTTATACAATTCTTGCTAGTCTTATTGCCAAGGTGGAAATTTCATTTCCTTCCGGAATGATCAATACCAGTGGTAAATCCGATAAAGTTCACCTAAGCGTGATATGTACATAAATCGGTCAAGCAACTTGTTTTTTTTTTTGCGATTACTTCGTCTGCCTAGCCAATGGCAGAATGCCGAGACGCCGCATAGTTTACCGTAATCCGGGGAATTATTCTTCCTAATGGAGTAGCAAGGGCGACGATTAGTGACCTTGGCTTATATTTCTACTGCGAACACGATGCGGATTCTTGTGATCTTGTTTGGAGATGTTGTATGTATGGGTATTATATAGTCTCGAGACTGGTATCGTGTCGGATTAGGTATTTGTTTCTGGTGTAGAGATGCCAGCTTTTTTTTTTGTTTTGTTTTATTTTAAAAGGAATTTAATTGTATGCATTTTTGAAAAAGGAATTAGATTTATTAATGAGTTTTTTTGCGATCTTTTTTTTGTTTGTTGAAAGAGCGTTTTATTCTGGATTTACTACGAGAGTATGAGATGTTATTATGCGGATATTCTGGCGGTTAAAAATTGAAAATAAAGTGTGAAGTGGTTGATTGAGCAGATTTGAATAATTATTCGCTCTTTTATTTAACAGGTGGATCTTCTGAACTCGCAATTTCCGATTTGCTAGATCGAAAAAACATGTCCTAAAACCCCCGTATAATCAAAGTTTCAAGTACTACAGTTCATTATTGGATTTTTTAAAAATTCAAAAAAACTCTTCTAAGGACGATTTTCAAACTTTTTTATGACGTGTAATTTTTTTGATCATTGCAAGGCTCGTACTTGGTTGAATTTCAAGTAACCAAGTTCCTAAAAATACTAAAAGTAACTGGTTACTTTTTTTTAAATTTTAGTTTCAAAGTTACTTTTTTTTAAATTTTTGAAAATTCAATTTTTCCAAATCTTGGCCAATTTAATAAAAAAAAAAAAAAAAAAAACAAGAAAAACATGTTGAAAATATCTGCACTGAATAATAATTATGTAAAAGTACCTTTTTAACTTGAACTTTTTATAATTCTTTTTCAACTGGCTACACTGTCTCATCTTCAGCGTTACAGTTACGATGCCCCCCCCCCCCAATCACAAAAATGTCCAAAGGGTCGCTTTTGGCCTAAAGTTGGAACAATTCTGTTTTTTTCAAAGTTGCCTAAAAACTTTATTTCTCACTAAGAAATGCTAAAAATTGTATTTTCTTGCAAAAAAATCCAAAAAGTCTCATTTTTTCCTTTAAAAAAATACTCCAAAATTTCGATTTATGGCAAAAATTATCAAAAGTGGAAAAAAGTATCGTTTTTTTGTCAAAATTGCGAAAAAGTATCACTTTCTTAACAATATATTTGCCATAAAGTCTTGCTTTTTGCTGAAATTCTAAAAGTTTTTTTTTTGTACAAAATTGACAAAACATCTATTTTGTTTTTTTAAAGCAAAATTTCAAAAAAATCTAATTTTTCTCCCTTCCCCTCAAAAAATTAAGTACTCCGAAATTGAGCGTTTTGCAAAAAGTTGCAAAAACGTACCTCCTTTTACTGAGCAGTTGCAAAGTAGCCCAACTTTTCTGACGAACATTTCGAAAAAATATCGCTTTTCTGCCAATAATTGCCAAACGGTCTTGCTTTTTGCTAAAATTGTACAAGGTCTTCCTTTCTAACAAAAATTATCGCTTTTTAGCAAAATTTGCTACTTTTATGGCACTTTTTTTTCCAAAGAATTCACGCAAAACTCTCGTTTTCTTGCCAAAAATTACCAAAAAGTCTCACTTTCTTGCTAAAAATTAGTAAAAAGTCTCGTTTTTTTTGGGCCAAAAATGTCTAAAAAGTACCTATCGATTTTGCTAGAAAAATTCTCAAAAACTTCAGCTTTTTGCAAAATTCCCAAGTTTTGCTTGTTGCCAGGAATTGCTAAAAAGTCCTGCCTTTTGCTGAAATTGTTGTCGACGTTTTCTTTCCTGCCAAAAGTGGCAACAAGTCTGTTTCTTTCGTTTGTTTGCCTTTTGCCAAAAATGGCAAAATTCTCATTTTTTTTGCTCAAAATTTCCAAAAAATCTCGTTTTTTTAAATTTTAAATCAAGATGTTGCAAAATTAACCTTTTTGACAATAATTGCAAAAACAAAGTATCACTTTTGTTAGCTTTAGTTGCCAAAAAGTTCTGCTTTTAGCGAAAATTGTTTTAGTTTCTGTCGAGTTCCATTCTTTGGTTTTGATTAAAAACGAAAAGCTCTGGATTTTTCTGTGATTTTTTTTCTGCATTAAAACATTTTTGTCCATGTTCTGTCACTGGTTACTTTTTGGTTACTTTTTGGTTACTTTTTCGAGATCTTCTGGTTACTTAAATTGACTTTTTTCTTCGAAAAAAAATGAGTGAATGTCTTAAAACTACATTTTTGACCATTTTGTAAATTCCAGAAAAATTTGAAAAAAATTTTCAATTTTCTTCAATTTTAAAAGTAGATAATTATTTTAATTTAAAAAAATTAAAATTCAATTACCTAAGTCGTTTCTAGCCATTTTTTTTTTTTTTGAAATGTGAGGAGTTGAGGAGAGAAGAATTTGATAAAATCAGGTTGCAAAATTTGATCGAGTTAAATGCCAAAAAAAAAAAAATTAAAATACGATAACATTTTTTTTATGAATAACCATTTTCTTAATTCTAATAAAATCACAAATGAATAAATTAATATCACGATGTAAATTAATCACCATAAATAGGTGCCTAGTGGATTAGTGGTAAAATTCTCATACTTTTACTTTCTGTCTGCTTGTAAATTTAATAGGATAGCCAATTTTATTTCTGATCATCAAGTCCATTTTTAGATCATCGTTGGTGAGTTCTTTTACATGAGTTGATAAATGGTAATTACGTAGGATATGTGTAATTTGCGTTTTCACCGACAGCATTGCGTATCTGGCTCCTGGAATGGAAATGAAAAAATCTCAGTTTACGTAATAATTTGGAAAATACTTTTGAAGGGTGAGAACGAGGGGGGGAGGGGCATGTGTGAGTATATGAGTAGGGTAATTTTATATTACCATCGTTTAAATCTCGTGCTTTCCCATACTTATTATTTTTACCTATGCAAGATCGTGGTCCAAATCCAAAACTCAGTTGACAACTGCCTTTTGGCCTTTCAGCTATTGCCTCTTCGCTGAAATTTTCAGGATCCCATTTATTCGGGTTTCTGTACAGCTCAGGGTCATGATGGGCTAAATGGATCACTGCCATTACTAACATATTTGCAGGTACTATTGTGTTATCTATATTAACGAAAAAACGATTTGAAAATTTATTTTGATTAAAAAAAAAAATTGGTACCCGATGAATGGAAAATTCTTCGATAACACTAGGCAACGGCATATTTGTTTTCGGGTCGAAAATGGGCTTAATCGATAGTTTAGACCCTAAAACAAAAAACAGAGTGAGGTTTTTCAATTTGAGTTGTTTTTGTAGTCAGGAGAGATGATCAAAGTAGCAAAAATGGCCGTTTTTGCCCTATTTCACGAGTCTGTGGCGACATCAGTATCATGTTTCAAAAAAAACCAAGGTCATATTCTGATTCTACGCACTTTTTTAAGTAAACATCTTTACCGGATTTTTGATTTTCGAACATTCAAGCGCACACGGACGATTTTCGTTTGTAACACGAAATTTTTACTGCATGAGAACCTCGCCCGGGCGAACACGGTTCCGCGCCACGATTACATCGTGGAGTAACGCCAGCGTCGCGCGCTCCGAGTTTTAAAATATGTTACAAACAAAAATCTTCCGTATGCGCTTGAATGTTCGAAAATTCAAAATCCGGTAAAGATGTTTACTTAAAAAAGTGCGTAGAATCCGAATATGACCTTCGTTTTTTTTGAAACATGACACTGATGTCGCCACAGACTCGTGAAATAGGGCAAAAACGGCCATTTTTGCAATTTTGATCATCTCTCTTGACCACAAAAACAACTCAAATTGAAAAACCCCAGTCTGTTTTTTGTTTTAGGGTCTAAACTATCGATTAAGCCCATTTTCAAACCGAAAACAAAAAAAAGGTCAAAAATTGTTGCCTAGTGTAATTGTAGGTACCTACCTTTTAATACACATTCCTTATGAGTACGTCTACCAGTAATAGTTACCGGACTATACATTCTTGTTGTTTCTCTGATACATTGATCTAGATATTTCAACTGATGGAATAATTGAACAGCAGTGATGGTTTCATCTTCGCTGACGAGTTGTGTGATCTCTTCGTATACTTTTTGCTAAAATCAGAGATAAATAAATTGTGTTTTCCCCTATTAATGTTTGGCACTATCAAGTGCCCTTGTTTGTCGAACAAACGTACTTGAACATCTTGATGTATTGCCAACATCAGCATCAAATAGCTCATGTTTAATGCTGTCGTTTCGACTCCCTGTTGAAGAAAAAAAGTATTAAAGACGCATCAGGTAACTCATCTTATCAGTATTTTCTATTTTCTTACCGCGAGAATTATTTGGAGAAGTTCATCTCTAGTGCGAGTTTCAGTGAAACCAGGTTCTTTTAACCGTCTCTTGATGAGTAAATCAATCACAGTTCTGGATGAATCGACTGTAACACGAAAAAAATATGAAATTTGTCACTCTATCCCAAAAATACTGTCAGTTGACCTCTTAAGAGAGCTTTCATTTATTATCATCCTTACCACCATCTGGTTCAATTTTTTGATTGTGTGAGTCATTCAAGTTATCTCTCAAAATCTTCAAGAAAATGAAAACATATTTTTAAGTTAAATTAAATTTCATTTGCACTTTTAAAAAAATACATAAAGAGAAAAAAATAGAGTCGCTCACTTTGCTAGGTAAATATTGCAATCGCTTAATGGATTCTATTTTTCCAGTCAGTCTCAAGTACAGCATGTAAATGAAGTGTGGATGTAGCCAAGGTGAAAGAAGGCGTTCTGTTACGCTTATGAATCCGCTAAAAAAATCCGATGTTTATTTTAAAACCATGTGTTTAATTTCCTTATTGAGATAATTACACTGGTACATAGGTATGTTTTTATGTTTTATTAGGTATTAATAATATTGTTAAATGTCAAATGTCATACTCGAGTAATGCGGTGCAAAATTCTTCTCCACGTTTCCCAGTGCTTTCCATCGAAATGCCCATTGTATTTTCTGAATAAATAAAACGTGAATAGGATAAATAGTATAATGGCATTTTATAGACAACGATGAAACCGCTGAAGTTTGGATTTAATATCTTACCTACGATCGCGTCTAAATTCGTATTCAACACATAATCCAGTACGTCAACTTCGACATCAGTATCTACAACTGGTTTTAGTTTCTCGACAAAATTTGATGCTTTTTCATGAAACACGTCCACGTATTTCGTTAGCATATCCGAACTGAAAGCTGGCGCTAACATTTTCCTAGATTTTTTCCATTCTTCGTCTGAGAATTTGTGCAAAATATCAGAGTGAATTTTTAACTAAATTTTTAATTTGAAGATCAGGTATTCTAAAGATCACTGAAGTGTGTGCCAAATCATTTTTTTTTTTGCTTAAATTCTGTTTTTTTTTTGTTTCATTTTCTTGTTTTTATGGTTCAATGATTTGGTCAGTCAGATCGGAGGAATTTTTAGTAATTCAGAGATAAGGTGACTTTGAATATAGGATTGGGTAAGTATTTGAGTGAATCTCGAGTATTTATATTGGATGTAAATTTTTCCTCCTGTTTTTTTTTTTTTTTGGCTCCCATATAGGTATCCCAAAGTTGTCCCTTTAGGTGAGAAATTCACACCATGAAATTTTTAGCTCTGTCTGTGGAAATTATGTGAAGGTTCAGTGAGCCCCCCTCTTCATATTGCTTGGGTAAAATCAACTGAAATATCAATTTTAGCCCCTCCTCCAATCCTCATCTGTGCTGGCTCTCATGTTTGAGCCTGCCAGTGAGAAATACGACAATTTTTTTCTCGCTCTCACCCCTCACAGTTGAAAGAATTTGTTGAAATTTTTTTACCTAATAAGCCAAAGTCATCTCATCATGATTTAGGTTAGTTTTGAAAAAAAGTTGAGAGAAATATTCTGAATTTTCATTGTCAGATTATCAAAAACTTAAAAAAAATGTAGGTATCAATTTCCAATACCCACCTAACAAGCATTTTTTCAAGAGTAATTATCTGAACAAATTTTTAAAAAAATGACTGGTAATTTTTTGTAAATTTCCATAAACTATTAGTAAAACTTTTCAAGTCGGACTTTAGAAAGCATTAAATAAAAATCAATAAATTGCTGAAAGTATCCCAAAGTCACGAGAATGACTTTCTGACATTTTATCAAGCTTTCGAAAATTTTGAGAAATTCTGTTGTTCCTGAAATTTGACAATGTCAGATTTTTGGAGACTTGGAGAAAATCCTATAGGTAGAGTTCGCGAGTACTTATGCATCAACTAGGTAAGTTGACGAAAAAAAAAAACAGTATTCATGACTTACAGGACCCTGTTCTGAGGAGTTTTAAGACAGTGTCATTTAGAAAATTGAAAAAAAATTGTAGGTAGGTACCTGTGTGTAAGTTGCTGATAATTTTTGAGAATTTTGCTGAAAACTGATAGCTTAATTGGATTCTCAATATTTCAAGTGACATAAATATTTCATTAACCTGATTTACCTATCAGTATAATATATTTTTTTTTACTTCCAAAAGCTTAACAAATTTTGAAAAATGTTTTGACATTTAGGTAAAAAGTTGAAAAACTGAGATAAATTCTTAAAATTGTTTCAAACTTTTGAAAAATTGTAAAAAATACATTTTTTTTTGAAATTTTGATGTGGACTTTTGAATAATAATTCTGATTTTGAGGACCTTGGAAATATTTTTGATAAATTTCTGACACTTATGACAGGATTTTAAAAACTTCGAAAAAAATTACCAATTTCTGGCATTTTGATCATTAGCCCAGTCAAAATGCAATTTGACCCAAACATTATTGCGATCAATGGTTTTTTTGGTGAATATTGTCTAGGGTGGTATGCTGAACAACATACTAAAAGCCCCGCCCCTACCCCACGAACTAACCCCTCCACAGTGGATCAAAGCCCCCCAAAATCAGTTTTTCGTCAAGAACTCCTGAAATATTGAATTTTGAATAGAATGAGCTCAGCAATCATTTCATCTCCTCTCCAATACCTATCCAATGAGCTATCGACCAACTCTCTAGCCTCAAGGGGGGTGGCGCTACGACCCCTCAAAGTGACGTGATTTTAATAATTTTACATTTTATGACTTTGGACTTGTAACCTGTTCTAATTGATGAAATGAAGTCAAACTAGGGGAATGGAATTCTTTTGGGAGTTGGAGTTGACCTCTAGAATGGGGAGGGTCAAAATTGAAAATTACAGAAAGGTCATTTTTTTGGAGGGGCATAACATGACCCCAAACAGATAAAAAGGGTTCAAAATCATACCATCGGACAGTATCCCATCTGTGATCAACATATCCAAATTTCAGATTCCTAGGTCATCATCACTCCTTATAAGATGGAAATAACTGAAAATAGGGGCAAAATAAGGAGATTTTCACCTTAATTCCGCTTTAAATGGGGTAGGGATGATCTAGGAAGCTGAAATTTGGATATGTTGATCACAAATAGGGTACTATCCGATGGTATGATTTTGGACCCTTTTCATCTTTTTGGGGTCATGTTATGCCTCTCCAAAAAATGACCTTTCTGTAATTTTCAACTGTGACCGTCCCTACTCCAGAGGTCAACTCTAGCTCCCAAAAGAATCCCATTCCCCTAGTTTGACTTCATTTCATCAATTAGAACAGGTTACAAGTCCCAAGTCCCAAGTCATAAAATGTAAAATTATTAAAATCACGTCACTTTGAGGGGTCGTAGCGCCACCCCCTTGAGGCTAGGGAGTTGGTCGATAGCTCATTGGATAGGTATTGGAGAGGAGATGAAATGATCACTGAGCTCATTTTACTCAAAATTCAATATTTCAGGAGTTCTTGACGAAAAACTGATTTTGGGGGGCTTTGATCCACTGTGGAGGGGTTAGCTCGTGGGGTAGGGGCGGGGACTTTTAGTATGCTGTTCAGCATACCACCCTAAACAATATTCACCAAAAAAACCTTTGATCGCAATAATGTTTGGGTTCACCTATTTTTTTCTGCTATTTGACTGGGCTACATGCCTGTATTAGACTTTTAATAACTTGAAAAAAAAGTATAGTTTTCCAATATTGATCTGATTTTAAAATTTTTTTGTCCAACTTTTGAGTTTTGAGAACTTGGAAAAAATTTCTATCAATTCTTGAAATTATGTCACACTTTTAAAAATTGAAATAAATTATCAATTTTTGAAATTTTTATTCAAATTGATTCAGATTATTTTCAGACATCAGACTTTAAAGAACTTGGAAAATAATCGCTAAAATTATGTCAAACCATCAAAAATGACTTCCTGATATTTTACCTTGTTTTATTTTCACTTGGAATCATAATTATAAGCTTGACTTGAAACTTTCTCTGAAGAGGGGACTTCAACCCCATTTCATTTTTTTTTCAACTTTTAAGCCCTTTCATAAGAGAACCAGCATGACCTAATGGGACGTAGAGAATTTTAATTTCATATTTTGAAAAGGAGGATGATTTAGAAGGATTTTGAATAAAAAACAAAAATTGAAAAAAAATTTTCGCGGACATTTATTCAAATTTAATTTTTGGGTGTTCATAGTGAAGGACTATAACATTGTTTGTGGGATCGTGAGAAGAATTTCTGTTGAAAAAGGGATCATTTAGAATACCTAATTCTGGCACAAAAATGAGGAATTAATTTGTACAATAGATAACTTGGAAAAATTCGGTTGCAAAAATATTCATTTTTGGATGACTGAAATTTTTTTGAATTTTTATTTCAAGAGGAGGGCTTCCGGAGGTTTTTTTTTGCAAATAATGAGGTAAATACCCACACCCTCTAGCTGTACAAGATCCATGTTTTGAGAGGAGAAACTTGCATTTTTGTGAAGTACCTAATATTGCTTTTAATTTCAAACTTTGTATTATGTTAGGTAGTCATTTTTTTGATAAATTTCACTAAACAACCTCTCAACCCACGCCGAGTTATTAAAATTTCTGCTGCTCAATCAAAAAATAGTCGACCTTTTAGAAGTTTGAAATTTTTGAAATGGTCTTGAAATTTCGAGAAAAAAAAATGTTGAAGAGGTTTAATACTTTGATTTGTCAAAATATATGTCCTAATTAAATATGCACTAATTGTTGGTGCACACCTTTTCAAAGGGTAAGATGATACTATCTTCTGTTCAAAAGCATTTTTGATTGCAGGGCCCTGAATCGGGTTCGAAAATGTGTACTTATAGGTAATTCGAGAAATGAAAATATTGTACTTATATTAATATTTTTGCTTTTCTTATACTTACATTCAGCGGTTAATAACCCTATACCCGCCCATTCATCCGCAACGTGAAGTGAATCACGATCCAGGCTTTGATTCAGCATCGTCTGAAATGATCACTTCACTGATTGAAATCTTTCCAAAGATGCGACGAAATTTAATTATGTATTTAAAATAGGTACCTATAGTAAATTTTTAAAAAACACTCACCAGTATGTCATTATATTTTTTCAAAACTAGGCATGGAATAGGCCCAACCCAAAAGACTAAACGATCATGCGGTTGCAAAAGTTGTTCGCTTTTTAAGAGTAAATCTAAGATACGCAACAGATTGATTAGTTATTGCATAAGGTAATAATATGAATTCATTTTTACCACCACGAAACGTATTAATCATTTTTATAAATTAGTTACCGTTGTAAGCGCCAAACAGCAAATGCGCATTTCCAATCAGAGGATACGTGGGATACGAAGGGAACTGCTCGAGTAATTCGTATAATCGTTTGTTTTTCATTTTATGCAAAAATCTGAATAAAATTACTATCACTGTCAAACACACGAAAACCGCTGTAACGTTCATATTTATAAAATTTATTTAAAAACACAATCGAATAAATTTGTCTCAAAGGCACTAAAACTAGAACAATAAAGCACAGATGCCAGTATGCAATTAAATCGTCTTGGGTTGGTAATAAAATGAACAGTGACCCGAAACGGAAGGGGAAATTGCATAATAGGGAGATATCAATGGACCGGTTAATGATATATATTTCAATAATGTTGCAAAAATCTACTTATGGAGCAGTTGACCGTGATTATTGTGATATTGTCTTGTTTACAATACGTACAAGTATAAGTAAACAGTTTCATGAACTAGAACAGCATACGTATTATGAATCATCTTAACTTTGAACTTGTCGTTTACCAGGTACCTGTACCATACCTAACCTTCAATGCGACGGGTTCAATGAAATTTCAGTGTGGGTAGTTGATTCGCACGAAGGAATTACCTACTCTTACGGAATTTTTTCGTTTCCGTGAAAAATGCTAATCATATTGAATTGAAATTATCATAATGCAAATTACAACGTTTTTTGTTGCCCTCCAAAAATTGCCTAGTTTAGTTTTTATTAAAACTGAAAGAGAAAAAGCTTGCAAAATCAAGTTGTTTACAGATAGAACGGGTTACCCCCTTCCTCCTCTGTATAATTCTACGAGTGAGATTAAAGGTTGAAGTGGGCGAAATCAGTGCGTTGATGAAGTGAACTAACGATAAGAAATGATTAATTGAAAATAATTTAATCAGCAATTGCATTTTCATTTGTTTCAGATGAATATGAGTTTTTTTCTCCTGACTGACGATAGAAAATACATAAATGACGATGTTTATGCAATTTTTGCTATTGCTAGAGAGCATCGCGAATTGGCCTCCGCCGCCCTGCTTAGGATTTTGAGATTAACGAGCGGTAATTGCATTTCTATTTTTTTCAGAATTTTTCATTCAAGTGTTTGACCTTCAAAAATAGGAAAGGAAAAAACTGATTTTTTACGATTTTTCTCGTTCAAAGTTATAAAATGTTGTCGATTTTTTTTTCTCAGAATACCTAAGTACATATATCATTAAAGACGCGCAAAATTTGCCAATTTTTTCTATAGGCAGGTAACTATGTTTTATAATTTAAAAAAAAATTGAATCGCAACATTTTGTGAACCCTTGACCTCACTTTAGGGTGACCTACAGAATTAGAAATCTCAGATTTTTTACTTTCGTTCTGAAAGTTGAAAAATTCTTTGGCTCGAATGTTCTCTTAGAGGAATGGGCCGATTTTTTTGAATCTTTCATACGTAGGTGAGGCTTAACTTGAGGCAGGGAATGTCGTAATTATAATTGCAATTACTCAAGTAACTTCTCAAGTAATTGCAATTACAGTAAAAGCTCGTTATAACGCTCTTCAAGGGACCCGAGAAAAAGAGCGTTATAAGCCGAAGCGTGTTATAACCGAAAGTCTCATTTTAACGCTGATTAGCGTTATACTGCGAATTCTCGTTTTAAAGCGAAAAAAGCGTTATAAAGGAAGTGGAAACGAGAACTTTATTTTGAATTTGTACAACTGTCCAAGGTGGAAATAAAAAAATCTGAAATTTTACTTTGATTTTGAGGTCTGCTATATTAATATAAATGATTTTTTGACAAAATTTTGCCATAAAAGTTTTTTTTTGCTTTTTTAAAAATCAAAACTACAAAACTTGCAAAAAAAGCTGTTGTTGCGGCCAAAATTTTCAGAAAGTGATAATTTTTTATACATGAGTAAGCTTTTTTTTTTTGCAAAAAATTGGGTTTTTGTTGCTAAAATTATGAAAAAAATGTGATTTTTCCTGAATTT
This sequence comes from Planococcus citri, assembly GCF_950023065.1. NCBI lineage: Eukaryota > Metazoa > Arthropoda > Insecta > Hemiptera > Pseudococcidae > Planococcus > Planococcus citri. The sequence goes on from NC_088681.1 coordinate 17,640,235, forward strand.
TAGAGCATTCAAACGCGATTTATAATCGCTCATGAGCGTTATATCGCAATTAACTTTACATTGGTTTAAATGGGGATGTCAAGGGACCAGAAGGAATCAGCGTTATAACGAAATCAGCGTTATAACGAGTTTTTACTGTAATTACAAAATTTTGGACCAAAAAAAGAATAAAAAGGGGAAAAGGGCTATATCAAAAGCAAAGCCGACAGTATGTAAAACCGTAGGGGGTGAAAAATATTTTCTATAAAGCGAAGCCGACAACAGTTTTAAAATGTAATACTGCAGAGGTCACAAAATATTTTCTATTGTTCAATTTTCGAATTCATTTTTCAAAATTGAATAATGGAAAAGATTTTATCAAAGGCGAAGCCGACGTCAGTTAAATTTCAAAATTTATGTAACACCACAGGGTTTGCAAAATCTTTTCTATTGTTCAATTTTCGAATTTATTTTTCAAAATTGAACAATGGAAAAGCTTTTATCAAAAGCGAAGCCGACATCAGTTTTAAAATGTAACACCACAGGGGTCGTAAAATATTCTTATCTACAGTGTTATCTTTCCCATTGTTTGATTTCAAACATTTCAAATTTGGTTATTTTCTAAAAGTTATAAATCAAAGTGATTTTGCTGCCTATTGATTTTAAATGACCCTTTGAATTCGCTTATCTGTCTCTCTTATACCTAAATGTAACACCACAGGGGTTATAAAATTTTCTCTATTGTTCAATTTTGAGAAATGTTTTTAGAATACCTGCAGGTAGAGGTCTGCGCCGATGGAAAAACAGCGGCGGCGGCGTAATGGGTAAAATTGGTCGGCGGCGGCAGCGTGAATCGGTGCGCCGGCTTGGCCCACTACGCCGATGAAACAAGCCTCAAAGTATGCTGAAAAATGAAAACACTGAATATTCTTCGTTTATTGTTATGTGAGCACTAAAAAGAGAATTTTTTTGAGGATGAGAAATCTTCTGAAAACATTGATTTCTAATTATTCTACAAAATACAAAAAAGTTACTAAAATCAATGAAAAAGACTAAAATTGACGAAAAAAGAGCCCAACGCCGACTCACGCCACTGGAAAATCGTCGGCGGCGGCGGCCAGCGGCGCGCCATCATGAATTCTTTTCGGCGGCGGCGAGTTAGTCCCTCAGAAATTCATTGGTGGCGGCGGCGTGGGTCGGCGGCACAGACCTCTACCTGCAGGTGTTTCATTTACACAAGTTCAGTACCTACCTAGACACCGAAAGCAGGTGGTTACCCTTTATGAATCAAAACCCACAAATCATTTGTGATTTTGCTGTGCTCCCAAGAGGTTCACTCAGTACTGTAGTGCTTTTGGAGTCGCAATATGCTTTCAAGATATATCGCGTTGTGCTCTGGAGCTTTCAGAATAGCATAGTGTATTCAGCATTGCGTTGTACTTTTTTTTTCAAAATCACGTTTTTATTTTGGAAATTGCGTTTAGCTTCTTTTTCAAAATTGGGTTGTGTTTTTTTTTCAAAATCGCATTGCACTCATTTTTCAGATTTGCGTTATGCTTTTTTTAGTCAAAATTGCGGTGTGCTCTTTTTTGAAATTGCGTTTTTTTTTTTGAAACTGCATTGTGCTCTTGTTTTAAAATCGCGATGCGCTTTTCTTCAAATTTGCGTCGCGCTTTTCTTCAAATTTGCGTCGTGCTTTTTTTCGAAATCTCTTTGTTTTTTTTGAAATTGCGTTGTGCTTTTTTTTCAAAATCGAGTTGTGCTTTTTTCCGAATCGCGTTGTGCTATTTTTTAAAATCGTGCTTTAATTTTTGGAATTGTGTTGTGCTTCTTTTTCAAAATTGCGTTGTGCTTTTTTTCGAAGTTGTTTTTTTTTTGAAATTGCATTGTGCTTTCAAAATCAAAATTGAAGAGTGATATTCCAAAACTCGCTTTGTCCATTTTCACAACTTTTCAGGAGAGAGGAAAAACAGTTTCCCTTTAAACGGGTAAATTGGCTTTTTATGCGAGTTGTGCACTTTATTTGGGTGGATTTATGATGTAGGAGTGTAGGTATACATTTCATCCACTAAATACTGCTGAAAAAAATTTCAATAAAAGTGGACAAAACGCGTTTTGGAACATTATTTTTTTTTAAATTTTTAGTGAATTGACTATTTAGGCGAGTTTAACACCTCATTTTGGTAGGTTGATGATGTAGGAATGTGAGTTAATACTTCATCTACCAGGTACCACTGAAAACCCAACTTTGATAAAAATGGACAAAGCGAGTTTTGGAATATCACTCTTCAATTGTGTTCTGCTTTTGAAATCCAAATTGTGTTTTTTCAAAATCACGTTGCGCTTTTTCGGAAACAGCATTGTGCTTTTTTTCAAATTTGCATTGTGCTTTTTTCAAAGTTGTGCTTTTTTTGAAATCGCGTTGTGCTTTTTTTGAAATTGTGTTGTGCTGTCAAAATCAGGAAATACGCTACGCACACTGATTACAGCTGCGCTTGTCTAGTTTCTATTTAATTTTCATGAGATGTAAAAAAAATCAAAGAAATTTAATTTTGCTGAAACTACAATAATATGCGTAAAAATGTGTTGAATTTATTGTTTCTCATTAGAAGAAATGAATTTCAAGTCTCGTAGAACATTATAATGGACATCACTTTCAATAATACAATGAATAATGCACAAAAACCAAATCACACTTCAGCAAATCATTCTTTATGGTATACTTATTTATGTTTTTCTCATTGCTGGACTTTTCACCTGCTTGTAAATTTTATGGGGTAGCCGATTTTACTTTTGATGCTGAGGTCCATTTTGATGTGTTCTCTTGTAAACTCTTTGACACTGGTTGATAAATGATAATCGCGTAGAATGTAAGCTACTAGCATTTTGTTGAATAACATCGCGTACTTACCACCTGTTGAACATTCAACGTAATACAATAAAAATTGGCATATATACACAATGAAAGTTTGCTTCGATAAACCAGCTGATATCGTGTGAATAATTTTCTGTTTACTACCTATGCAAGATCTTGATCCATATCCAAAACTCAGTTGGCTTGTTTTAGGTCGTGCTTCAACTGCCTCCTTACTAAAGTGATCAGGATCGAATTTCTCCGGATTTTTATATAATTCAGGATCGTAATTTGCAAAATGTATGAACGTCCCGACAAATGCATTTGCTGGAATTATCTTGTTATCTGGAATTGTGAAAAAAAATACAATCATTATGAGTAAATAAGATTCAATGGAAGCAAATAGCGATCTACCTTTCAACATAATATCCTTATGGATGCGTCTGGTTGTTATTATCACAGGACTAAACATTCGTAATGTTTCTTTGATGCATTGATCCAAATATGGCATACTATTGATGACATCGTTTGGTGCAAAAGTGCCATAATCAGTTTCGAGTTTGGAAACCTCGTCGTATGCTTTTTGCTGCAAGAATATGAACGGTTTTAGTCGTTGATGAGTAAAAAAAAAAGTTCTCCCAAAAGTGGAAATCTTAACCCAGAAATGAAATTACCTGAATATCTTGATGGATCGCCAACATTAACATTACAAAACTTGTGTTCAATGGTGAAGTTTCAATTGCCTTTAATACAAAATAAAAAAAATTAAAGATTGGTATATCAACTTTTTGAGATCTTTGGTATAGCTGCAGAAATCTTCATGAGTATGTAGGAATGATTTACTGCATACTTACCGCTCCCATTATGTGTAATAATTCATCTCTCATACGTGTTTCGGTGACGTTGACACTTTTAAAGCTACACCGAACCAGTGAATCGATTATTGCTTTGGATGTGTCGACTGTAATAATAAATGCAATGCATCATTTTTTACTTGAAAATTTAAAAATTATGTTAGGTACATGAAAGGTTTTATGAAAACGCTGATTCGAATTTTTTTACTTTTCCTTCTCAAGTCGCTTTATTTTGATTATTGAACGTCTGCAGTTTATTATTATATGGTACTGAATGTCATGTGAATTATTGCAATGTACCTAATTTTGAATCCCATTCCAACTGAAGAATCAAAATGAAACATTCGGACGGAAATAGGAATTGAATTTAATGAATAGTAGAAGATGTGAAAACAAAAATTGTTTCTGAAAATGCTGGATAAAAAAAAATGTAGGATGATGCAGAATCTCAGTAAACGTCTTCCAAACATGGACCAATCGACTGGGCAAGGGTAAAAGCGAAAAAACCGTGAATCTTAGGAAGATTCCCTTTTTTATGGAGGACTATGAAATTTGGTTGAAAACTTCCAATGCAAAGGGACAGTCAGAGGCAACAATCGCCAATTTGGAACTAGGTACCTATAGGTATAGGTAATCGTGTAGATATGAAAATTTTGGGTCACCCTTGAAAAGAAAGTTTTTCTGTATGCCTTCGTAATCAGATCTAGGAATTAGATTGACACGTGTTTTCTTACTATGATCAGATATATTACTGTCACGTTGTAGATTCTGGAAATCCTCAATCTTTTTTTTCAATACCTGCCAGAAAAGGTCAAAAAGTTGATGTAAAAATTTCGTATTTTGAAAAAAAAAAGATTGAAAATACATGGAGGGTTTACTTACCGTGTTGGGATATTGTTGAACGTTATGGATTGAATTAATTTTACCAATCATGCGTAAATAGATCATATTTACTCGAGGTAAAATCAGCCAAGGATACTGGAAACGTTTCACCATGAAGTTGACGGCACTAAACAAAAATGTTACGGTGTTTTATGAATTATAAGGATCTTATCCTGCTAATGTTTCATTTACTTGGGAACTAATTATAATTGATGATGATTCTTACTCATGCATAGCAATGCAAAAAGCCTCTCCCATTTTTCCACCGGTTTGGATTGAAACACCGAATGAGGTTTCTACAATGACACAAATGCACAAAATTCAAGATGTTGGGGTTGAAAGAGTACCTACCTATCTACCTACCTACCAACCGAATCGAGAGGTGTCCATATCCGATTTGAACAGGACCTGGATTTTTGGAAAAATCAATCTTTAAGCAGCTCGAGTCCTGAGATTGATGCCAAACTCTCTTTCGAAACATAATTTTACCATTTTTGGTCATTTTGGAGCCTCCAGTACGATTTTCGATTCCTTCAGAATGTTGTCAAATTTCTCCAAAAGGCGTGAAAATAGATTTCGGCAGCTAAAAATTGAATTCTGGATTATTTTCGATCTGTTGAACGAGTATAGGGTTATCTTCATTTTTGGACCAATTTATAGAGAGACACATTTAGAGTTTTTTTACACTTTTTCGCCTTCATATATCTAGATACTTATTTATCAGGAGAAAAAAACCGAAGAATTAAAAAAAAATTCTTTGCAGGAAAATTTTTGAAACTAAGCAAAAAGCGGTATATTTTTTGAAATTTGGAAGAATCTAAAATCCTCCGGCTGGGTTTTAAATTTTTTGAGGATTATAAAATTTCACAACAAAGCGTGAAAATTAATTTGGGTCGCTAAAAACCCAGTTGTATGGCTTTTCCAGTAGGACCTCACCCCAGTGAGTATTTTGATTTTTTTACCTGAGTTTGAAAGATTTACAAAATGATCAGAAATAAGTTCCTGATCAAAATAACACACTGGAAGAGTCCGCCTGGAAATCAGCTGAAATGTTGATTAACTGCATTTACTATTTTTCGCTGCCTGGATCAATTTCCGAGCCTTCTGCAGAAATTTTAAAATTCTGGAAGTATGAAAAATCACACTAGCGGATCCAAAATGATTAAAAATAATGTCGTTCGGTTCAAGGGATTTGATCTAGGAGTCTCAGGACTATAATATTCATCATTTTTACTGAATTTTCTAATAAAATCATAACTCACCGAAAAAGTTTAATTTCAGATTTTCAAAAACTCCCAAAAATCAGAACATCAAATCGAGCTAATATTGCAATTTTTTTGCTATTTTGGGAATCATGATTTTTCCAAAAAAATTTGTCTCGTTAAAATCAGAGGTCCACCCTCGACTTGAGCTGAACTTTTCTTCTTTTTTTAAAAATAGGTACTCGTATGTACCTACCTGAAATTGCGTCTATAGATGCTTTCGTTAACCAATTCCAAACATCAATTTCTTCACCACTGATTGCAACTGGTTTTAAATTTTCAACGAATTCAAGGGAATGTTTTTCAAAGACTTCTGCATATTTCAAAAGCATATTCGAGCTGAAAGCTGGCGATAACATTTTTCTAGACGTCTTCCATTCTTCATCTGTAAATTTTTAGCAGTAGGTACAGGTCACAGGTGGAAAAAAGGCTCATTAAAAAATATATATATTCTTGGCGTTTGGATGCTAGTAGTGACGTAACAGAGGAAAATATTCCTGCTGATTTTTTTTTACCCAATTTTGGAGAATTTTCCTCTTGTCACTTTTGTGTCTAATATGTTTGTACTTGCTCTACTGTAGCCTATATCTTACATCTGGCGTTTAATATCCCCATACCCAGCCACTCATCTGTTACTCCAAGAAAGTCACGATCTGAGCTTTGATTCAATACCACCTGTTAATGCATTATTGATTCATAATAAATATTTTTGTACATGCGATTTGTGAAAAATAAAATAAAAAATACTGACAGCGATATCATCGTGTTTTTTCAGGTATAATAATGGTAGCGGACCAAACCAGTATAGAACGCGATCATCAAGATTCATAATTTTTTCAAATCTTGAAAGTAAACCTGATGAACAATAAATTAATTTATTCACTATTGCTGATACCTACCTAAGTACAGAGATGAGCTGTGAACTATTGAAAACGTATCAGATTACCGTCTACGGGTCCAAAGAGCATGTGTGCATTTCCAATCAGTGGATACCTCGGATGTGAAGAAAACTGTTCGAGCAATTCGTAAAATCTCTTGTTTTTAGACTTGCGGAGATGTTTAATCAAAATCACGATTATCATTATACAAGCTAGTATCTGTACAGCATTCATATTGAAAAGAAAAAAACCGCCACAAAACAAAACCACTCGAGCAACAAAATGAAAAGTTATATTGATCAAATCAGTGATTAAGTTGAACGAAAAAATCGCAACGAGTCGTAAAAGCTGAAGGACTATGAATTTAGCACGAAACGTTTACAACGAAAAAATGCGAATAAATAAACTGTTGGTAGGTACCTGCTAGCGGAACAACAACTTTGGTTTGTCGAAAATTTTCAGTAGATATTTTGTAAGCATCATCTTAACCAGATGGTTACAACTATTTTACAAGCAGTCATAAATTTTTGGTACTATACTAATTAATTAGGTAGGTAGTCGTTTCAATTTTTTATTATAGGTAGGTAGTTTTTTTAATGCAGAATTTTGATGAGGTGTCGTGGAAAATTACCTCTTGCATTTTTTTCCTTCTTCTTTTTTAAATTTTTTTTATATGGTATCTACTTACTAAGTTGTTCAAATTGAATGAAATTACCTAAGGTTACTGATTATTGTTGAAAGTTTTTTCTTGCACTATGAAGTTGATGTTTCTTATTTAATTTTTTATAAGTAGGTATTTTTTCTTCTTTGGTTGTGTAATGATGAGAAAATATTCGTTATGTAGGTATGAAGGAGTAATTACCAAAGAACCGGTGTTTAAATTATGCACTAAAAATTGTAAAACACAATTTAAAGTAAGTACCTACCTAGGTATTCAAAAATATTTCACTTTGAAATAGATGCGATGAATCAAGAGAACTATTACCTACATTTATAACCTCAGGTTAAGTACCTAAACGTATAATTTTCCCAAAGTCTAAAACTAGGTGAGACAAGCTGAAAAAAATTGAAAAAACGTGTTTCACTTCAATTTTTTTTTGGCACAGAATCATTGATTTTTTTTCAAAAATTGATTTAAAATGTAGGAACAAGGCCCTACATAGGTACTAGGTTATTTTGTTTATTATTTTTTTTCAATTTTTAAATTAATTTTTCCAAATCTTGGAGTTAATTTTGAATTGTTCACTTCTTTATATTTGTTCGTATGTACTTTTCCAACTGGTTACACTGCCTTTACAGCGTTAGATACTCAGCTAAAATTGCGGACAATTCACTTTTTGTCAACTACCTATTTCAGAATAGCTCGACTTATTGTCCGAATTACCTAAAAGTGTTGCTCCATGCCAGAAGTTACTCAAAATTGTCGTTTGTTGGCAAAAATTTCCAAAGTTCCAGTTTTTATCCGAAAATTGCCCAAAGACTGTATTTTTAGTCAAATTTTTGTAAAAAATGATGGCTATTGCGGTAGGCCCAACTTTGGGTAAAATGGTCGGGGGGGGGGTCAAAAATGTTGATAGTTCTCGACGTTTTCAGCTCAAACTAGACGATTCCCGGTGTGCCAGATTTTATATTTATATGAATACACTTTACTTAGTTACTTAGTACCTTGTGGTGCCCGGGTCTTTTATGGTAATTGTGGTGCCCACGTACATAGAGGATCAGGATCACATATATATGATGTATGATAAAGGTGTTTTGGTGCAGTTTAAGGTTTTAGATATACGTAATGGTGCCCGTTATGCCTCAAAAAAATGTGTCCTCCTTAGAGTGCATTTCATTCAATTCTACATCATTTTATATAAAAAGACCTTGTGGTGCCCAAAACCGGGCACCACAATGACTACGTATACTTCAAATGGGCACCACAATGACTAAGTTTAAATCTATAAATATTAGTGATTTTTACATTTTATGGCTTGGAACCTGTTCTAATTAACAAAATGAAATCAAACTTGGGAAATGGGGTTCTTTTAAAAGTTAGAGTTGAACCTTGCGGTGGGGAGGGTCAAAGTTGAAAATTACAGAAAGGTCATTTTTTGGAGAGGCATAATATGACCCAAAATGGACGAAAAAAAACAAAATCATACCATTGGTTAGTACCCCCATTGTGATCAACAAATCCAAATTTCAGTTTCTTAGGTCATCGCCACTCCATTTAAGGTGGAAAACCCCACATTTGACCCTAATTTTTGACCCCCTCACCCCTAAAATTGATCTAGGGGGTCCAAATTTGCAGAACACAATGAGAGGGTGCCCCATGAGTGATTATTGCAGATTTCAACCTTCCAACCCTATTTGACCTCTCTCCAGGGTCAAAAAAGTGAAATTTTGGGCTATTTTTCATGTTTTTCAACTTTCTACCAACGTTTAGGAAAGCCCACAGGCTCTCGAAATTGACCTAGAGGGTCCAAATTTTCACAGTGAAATGGGAAGATGTACCTGAAGTGCCTTTTGCAGGTTTCAATCCTCCAACCCTATTTGACCCCTCTCCAGGGTCAAATGTGTTTTTCGACGTTTAGGAAAGCCTAGATGAGGCCCTCCAAATTGACCTAGAGGGTCCAAATTTTCACAGTACAAATGGAAGATGTACCCGAAGTGGCTTTTGCAGGTTTCAACCTTCCAATCATATCAGAAGATGAACATTTTTCTTGTTGAATTAAATATTATCATGAGCTTAATGTGAAATTATACTTATATCAACAAAATATACTTATAAATGGAAGATTTACAAATACCAATAAGCTGTATTACAGAAATTATCGATCAATTCTTTTCCATGATTAATGAACTTCTTTCCTGCTCGTAAATTTGATAGGATAGCCGATTTTACTTCTGATGCTGAGATCCATTTTTATATGTTCTTTTGTGAACTCCTTGACACTGGTTGATAAATGATATTTACGTAAAATGAGAGCAATTACCATTTTGATGGATAACATCGCGTACTTGGCACCTGTTGAACATTCAGCACACACGATAAATATACTGTCATGCTGCATTTTTTTTCATATACTCGTAGGTACCTATTTAATGCTTTTACTGTTAGGAAGAAAACATCTAAAGCATACAATGGTACATATCGATTGTACAAAATTTCTAAATTAAATCAAATTTTTTTTCTTTCTAAACGCCTCCTTACATCGGGTACCTACACAGAGAGGTTCGCTTTCATTGTTAGGATGATTTTGAAGGCAGTATGAATGCTTAGTTGCAAATCGTTGTATTATACTTCTGAGATAGGTCGCATTTGTAAGTCGCAATGGGTCTAGTTCCTTGGAAAAAGGTACGAATTTGTTCTGCATCTGCTGAATTATTTCTACAGATGACACAAAAGTAGTGCCAGGGGGCTTTTATTTCTAAGTGGAAAGAGCTAGCAAGATGAATGAAGCGGCGTTGAGTAGGGAAAAATAAGGGCTTTCAAAAGCGACCTTTAAAATTTCAGGCCCATTCATAGGGTGTCCACAAATTGAATAAACGGTTCGGTTGAAAAATTCAAACCAGGTTTTTGCTGGCGCAATACATATAATCATGAAATGATCTAAAAAAAAAATAATACTTACATATTTTTTTTAACTTAGATTTTAAACATGTCTGATGTTTTTTCATCCCTCCTCCTCTTCTTGGACTAGAGAACATGTCAGCTATAGCTAGAGGAATTTCATATTTTGTGTGATTTTACGTTGGATTTGAAAAATATGAGTGGAGATTATTTTGCCTAAAAATGAGGTGTGTCAAAAGGAGGTGAAAAAAGTAAAAAAATCAAAATCAACTTTTTAGAGTAATTCGGAGAAGAGAAACTTCAAAAATCGACTTGGAAGGCTGGAAAATTTGCATGTGCGTTTGGAGGGGGTCCTAGATATGCCTATTAGGGGTTTCGACTTTTCAGCTCTAAAGAAGTAGATTTTTGCGCCTTCTCAATGGTTTTTAGTCTGATTTTCCTGAACGTTCGGTTTCTCGAATGATTGTTTGTCATTTACCTATGCAGGATCTTGGTCCATGTCCGAAGCTCAGTCGACTTGTTTTAGGTCGTGCTTCTTCCGCTTCCATGCTGTAGTTCTCGGGATCGAATTTCTCCGGATTTTTGTACAAATCAGGATCCCAATTTGCAAATTGTGTCAAACCCAACACTAGTGTATTTGCAGGAATTATCGCATTATCTGAGCATAGGGGGAAAAACAATTAATGTAGGTCAACGCAGGTCCATGTCCACCCCGCTCTGTTTACGAAATCGCGCCAAAACCGACGATTAAATCATTCTAACACACGTTTTTGGAAGCTTGAAAAAAATTGGTTCCTCTTGCCCGGGTCTTCCCTAATAGAACACCCTGCCCAATCGAAAGGCCCACAAAAAAGTAGCTGAATTCTTAATTTCCAACAAAACAATATGAATGAAAACAGGAACCCGTTCCTAAGGTCAAAATTATATTTTTCTCAATCTTTTCTTTTAAAATATTTCTAGCCCCTTCAATTTCAAAGTTAGGTAGCCACAAATTCATAATGGCAAAATTTGTTTTGTTCCGAAGTAGGTACTGTCCATTCCCAAGGTCAAAAATACGTTTTTTCTCAATTTTTTTTTAAAGCTGGGTTGCCCCTTAAATTGCAAATATAGGCAACATGTACATCTGACGTTTGCTAAGTGCATCTAAATCTGAAGTTTTGACTCCACTCATCAGGCACCCTGTAGAGAAAAATATTCCCTTATTATGGGCTACTGACTATCTAATGGAAGCAACCTACCGTTCAACTTAATATCCTTATGGATACGTCTGGTCATTAATGCTACTGGATTATACAGTCGTAATGTTTCTTTGACGCATTGTTCCAAATATGGCATATTATTTATGACATCGTTCGGAGTGAATGTGCCATCATCAGTTTCGAATTTGGAAACCTCGTCGTATGCTTTTTTCTGCCATAATACATAATGTTAGGTATAGTCATTCCTCGTTCGTTGGTAGAAAAAATATTTCCCTTCATAAATTTTGTATGTAAATTAGAACTTTAATGAAGTTACCTGAACATCTTGATGGAGTGCCAACATCAACAGTGCAAAGCTTAAGCTCAATGATGACGTTTCGGTTGCCTTCAATGTGTACAAAATAAGTACATAGAATAAATAAAGATTTGTTCATTAACTTTCGAGATATTTGGTAGCTTCATGAGATCTTCTTCTTACGCATAGGTAAGTCAGGTACTACTTACCGCTGCCATAATGTGCAATAATTCATCTCTTATACGTGATTCCGTGAAGCTGCTGGGATTTTTAAACTTATACCGTACCAGAAAGTCGATCATTGTTTTGGATGTGCCGACACTATCGACTGTAACAGAAGATAATATTTAGAGGTTTATTACACATCATTTGTCACTTGAAAACTTGAATCTTTGTTAGCAATAAAAAACGTGACTTTGTGGCATTGTTTACAAATTGCTAGAATTTTTGCTGTTTTTGACTGAACATCTAGCTAAAGGTAACCCTTTTTACATTACCTATGCTGAAAATTGGAATGTGCAGTAAATTTCAGCTTTTCAGCTCCATTCGGTATAATTTTGTTGATATTTCAAATATTAAAAATCTGCTGGAGGCTTGAGTAGTCGATTCAATAGCGTGTTAAAATTGAAGTGTAGAGAAAATTTCGGCTTTCCAACGTCATCTAATAAAATTTTGTGGAAATTTCAAGTCTCAAAAATCTGCTGGTGGCTCCAAAACTGTTCCAAACGATTCGAAACCATTACCAATGGATTTGACAGGTTAAAAATAGGGAATATCCCATAAAATTCAATCGTATTTTTTTTTTTGTAAAGTTATAATTATTAGTGAAGGCAAGATTGAGGAATTCGATTCACTTGGCATTTCTTACCATCATCAGGTGTAATACTTTGACGTCGTAGATTCTGGAAATCCTTGATGGTTCTTTTCAATACCTAAAAAAAAGAAACAAAGAGTTTAAGTGAAATTTTCAAAGTTGAAGGGGGAAAAAGAGATTGAAAATACACGGGTTACTCACCGTTGTTGGATAAGTCTGTATGTTGTGAATGAGATTAATTTTGCGTGTTATGTGCAAATAGATCCTATTTAAATGATGTGAAATTAGCCAAGGATACTGGAAACGTGTTATTACGCACGGGATGGAACTATACATAATTTTTTTTTTTTTTTGATTAGAAATACTGATATGCTTAAGATCGTGGTTTATTTTATAATTTCAGTTATGAATCTTACTCATGCACTGCAATGCAAAAATCCTCTCTCATTTTTCCACCCCTTTCAATTGAATCATCAAATAGAGTTCCTGCGTGACGCAAGCATAAAAATGTGATTAGATTAGCTGCTTACAATTATGAAAAAAAAAAAAAAAAAAAAAATACATAAATGAGTAGGTATCATTTAATTGCAATATCTCGGTAAATACCTAGTTCATTGATGCGCAGAGATTCAAAATAAGTCAAAATAATAGGAGCGGAATTTTTCTCCTTTTTTTTACCTACCCATAATTGTTTCCACAGTGAATTTTGTGCAGCAGTTCCAAACATTAATTTCTTCACCACTGTTTGCTGCCGCTTTCAAATTTTTAACAAGTTCTAGAGAATGTTTCTCGAAGACTTCCGCATATTTCAAAAGCATACTCGAGCTGAAAGCTGGTGAAAACATTTTTCTGGATAGCTTCCATTCTTCATCTGAAAATTTTCACTCACATGGGCATATGATTTCATAATACATGTCTACTTGAAATCGAATATTCTGTTTGTATGGAAGTAGGGTGGTTGCAGGTTAGTTGCCGGTGTTTTGCCGTTTCTCGAGCCTTACTCCCCAAAAATTTCCATAATTTGCGTGAATCGGTAGAAGGTGGCCCTAATATCGACCCCCTCAAAAAACGTGTTAAAATTTAAAAATGAGTACAAAACACCAAAATCAAACGGTAAAACAGTTTTGTGCATAATTGCTAGTTTTGCTGACATGTTAGGATTGCGCACAAGTTGAGATTGCACTAATTACCTTGTTAAGATTGTGCACAAGAAAAAAAAACATAAAATGATTGAACATACCTAGCACAATTTTGAATTTTATTTTACATACTGGGTTGTTGTTTTTTATTACCTACTTGCAATGAGAAATCAACCAAATTTGAATTTGTAAAAATTCACTAAAAACTGAAAATTGAAATTGAGTATTAGAAACGCATGCACATTCTAAAATTGGAAAACTTTTATGCTTCAGAAATTTTGTCTCAGCATCTTCATTTTTTTCTTATAGAACTCTTTCCTTTTCCCAAGAAATCGAGTTTTAGTGATGAAAACTTTGAAAAAAAAATTAAAATTCTTCATATCGAATAATAATTTTAGTTGAGCAGGAAAAAGTTTTTCCTCGAATATCCTCAAAACATCGTCCTCAATAAAAAAGAGAATCTTATCAACAATAATGAAAAATTCTCAGCTCTACAATTGTTTCCCTTCATTTTTCTCATCAATTGATTTGTGTCCAAAATTTTTATTGTTTGTGATAAAGAGAAATGAAAATTTTGATTCTCCTCATTTTTTTGCAGAACCTTTGCTTTTGGCAGAAAATCTAATTTTTGTGATGACAATGTGGATAAAATAATTTCAAATCCTTCATCTCTAATAATAATTTAAATTGAACTTTAAAATGTTTGTCTGAATATCTCAAAACCAACATTGTAAGGAGGAAATCTACGAATGATGTCAAAATCAGTGTTGCCACTTTCAAAAACCTAAAAAAATCGATTTAAAAAAACTCTCCCCTCAGGGACAGTGAATCGAAAATCTGAGGTGATGACTTGAAGAGTATTTTTTTACTGATTGAAAAATTTTTAATTAAAAAAAATTCTACAATCGTCAATTTTTGCAAAAAATTGCCCAAAACTTCAACCTATACCTACGTACTCTAAATTCGACCCTTCGACCCGCCGAATCTATTGCCATCATTTTTGTACCGATTTAGAACCACGTGCAGAAGTGGACTTTTTTTCCAACAATTTTCGAATCATTCAAGAAAACGTTACAACTTCGGCAGCTGAAAAGGTTCCAAGGTCTGGGTAACATGCTCTTTCAGTGAATCAAATTTTCAGCTCGATTGGCATTGACGAGTTGTAAAGGTTCCCTTGTTAATAAATAATAATTGTCCGTTAAAGCGTGTAGGTAGGCACCTACTGATTACAATTTTAAAAATTGTCATTCATAAAAATTTTCACTTTGAAAGAATTCAGGCCGGATTCCATTCCATTCTATTCAACTGGATAGGTAGGTACCTATTACTCTTTGTTTTTGAAATTTTCATCACTTCAGCACGATTATTTTCATTTACCTATATTATGTAATTTTAAGTAGGTAAGTGTCTTACATTTGGCAGTTAATATTCCTACACCGAGCCAATCATCTGGTGTTCCAAGTAAGTCACGATCCGAACTTAGGTTGAATGTCATCTATGTATTTAAAGAATACCGGGTTGTTGAAAATATGAGAAAACCAAGTTATGTAAGACGTAAAAATACTCACAGCGATATCTTCATGTTTTTTCAAAAATAAACACGGTATAAGGCCGAACCAGTGTACTACGCGATCGTTGAGCTTCATAATTTTTTCAAATTTTGGAAGTATATCTGATGGACAGTAAGTATTGTGAATGCAACATTAGGTATAGGTGACTATGAAGATAAACTTATAAATATTGCAAACGAGCCAGATTACCGTCCACAGATCCAAACAACATGTGCGCATTTCCGATCAATGGATACGAGGGATGTGAAGGGAACTGTTCGAGTAATTTGTAGAACCTTCTGTTTTTGAGTTTACGAATGTAGCTTAACAAAATAATAATCACCGAGATGCAAGCTGATATCTGTATGAAATTCATATCGAAACGGCTAAGTGGAATTAGTTCACGCACAAAAACAAAACCACGCGAATCGAATAAAAAACAAAACTTAATTATTGAACGAAAACCGGCGATTAATTCGAAAGAAGAAACTATCTCAAGAAAGTACGCCGAGTTTACTCGAAAGGATTCCAAAAAATGAGTAATATTCGCGATCTGTAGCCTCGCTTTTTGTCGAATGTGCCCATTGGTCAATTTGCGAGTATTTAGGTCATGTGTTCGGTAGGTATTCTTTTATTTTTATGTTGCCAATAATTTTTTTGCTGCAGGAGTTCGAGTACGTCGAGCAAATTTTACTTTACCTACGCTTTGCATTTACATAATGATTCGTGTTCTAAAGCGTTCGAGGTTACATCCAAGTTGTTCAAAATTTTTTCTATATAGTGAAATTTATACATTTTTATAATTAACAAGGGTTACCTACAAGCAGTTATAGGTTTTTTTGGCATCTGCGTTTAATCACCGAGGAACGGATACATTGTATGCCTTAAAAATTGTATTCTAAATATGTAAACAAAAATTTATTACCTATGTAGAAATACGTAGATACTCGACCAGGTACCTGATATACAAAAATTAGTGCACTGGAAAAAAATGTAACGTCTGCTTATTAAGGTACCTAATTAATAAGTATCTTGAAATACTGTAATTAGGTGAATTGGATTAAATAAAAAAAAATGTTTGTAAACAGAAAAATTCCTCAATTTGCTCAACAGTGTGTTCAAATTATGACGAAGTTATTATCGCTCAATTGTTATGTGAAAATTAGAGCATGATTACATAATAACCCTGAACATATAATTTTCCCAAAAACTGTAACTGGGTGAAACATAGTTTAAAAAAATTAGGATTATAAATAAATTTTCAACAAAACGTGTTTCACTACATACATTTTTTCTCTTTTTAGAACCATTGATTTTTTTTTTTTGAAAATTGCTTTAAAATGTAGGGGCACAGCTCGTAGGTACTCGGTTACTTTTTATTTATTTACATATTTTTTTTTAATTTTCAAAGATTTCAATTTTTCAAATCTTTTTTAGGTATCTTACAAAAACACCTTACAAGTTTTTTTTTTTCATTTTTGTATTGAAATTTGAAAAATAAAAATATACAAAACAGAATCGATGTATATTTTTAATTATAGTAGTTGAATTAAAGACATCGAATCGAAGACTCGAAGTAATATAGTATTATTCAATTTAATCAATGATTTAAAAAAAAAGAGTGGAACATTGAATGATTCAGTCGTTCAGAGCTTTTTAACATGTATGATTCTGTAGCCATGAAGCATCCGGGTGTAAATTTAATATCGTGGTTTTTTTGCTCTGACCCCCTGTACAACCTGTTTTGGGAAAAATAGCCCAGTTTCGAGCTTCCAATTTCTGTTGTACTGAGCAATTGTCGTCGATATCCACAACCATTTTAAAGATTCTATTAAGTCGATGTGAATTTTCAAATCTTCTATTTTTGGGTAATTTCACGTTTTGAAAATAATTTTTGTACTATTATCAGTTTTTTCGGCCGTGATAACCTGTTCATTCAATTTTTTCATCAATTTACTAGTGCACAACTTTTGGCAACGTTGAAAAATTCAAGACCATTTGGTTTCCTAATCAATTTTATGCTCGGCAGCTAAGATAATGCTCACTGCTCAATTGTAGGTGATCCAATTTTGAAATATGTAATGCATGATTTCAGCCTGCAAATTCTTACCTTGTCCTTTCCCTCTCTTCGCAAAAGCGAAAAAAATTGCAAGGGATTATTTCACAGAAGATGAACAATTGTCTTGTAGAATTAAATATCAATTATTACTTATCATGAGCTTAATGTGAATTTATATCAACAAAATAATGAAATGGAAGATTTACAAATACCAATAAGTTGTATTAGGTACAAAAATTATCGTTCATTTCTTTTCCATGATTAATGAATTTCTCGCCTGCTCGTAAATTTGATAGGATAGCCGATTTTACTTCTGGTGCTGAGATCCATTTTTATATGTTCTTTAGTGAACTCCTTGACGCTGGTTGATAAATGATAGTTACGTAAAATGAGAGCAATTACCATTTTGTTTGATAACATTGCGTACTTGGCACCTGTTGAACATTCAGCATACATGATAAAAACTGCCATGCTGCATTAGAAAACATCTAAAGCATTAGTATTAATTGTAAGTATAAAACTTCTAAATTAATTCAAAGAATTTCTTTCTTTTTAAACGTCTGGTTACATGTGGTACTCGGAGAGGTTTGCTTTCATTGTTAGGATGATTTTCAAGATGGTATGAATGTTGAGTTGCAAATCATTGTATTTCTTCAGAGATAGTTCTTCGCACGTGTAAGTCTAGATGGAGGTCTTTGTTTCTGCAGTACCATGGCGCATTGGTTATTCGACAAAGGCATTTATTCTGCATCTGCTCAATCATTTCTATATTCGATGATTTTGCAATGCCCCATTGTTGGCAACCATACGTATGTCCAAATAGGTTTGATGATGATTTTGTAAAGTACATAGAAGTTTGTTACTTAATTTATAGTTTTATGTGCAAAGAGTCAGCCCATCTTATCAAGTTATATAGGTATGTATTCTCCAAGTTAATGTCTGGACGACTTGAATTCCCAAATACTTTGTAGAGTTCCTTTGTGGTATCATCATGTTGTTGATGGTGACTGGTAAGTTGCAGATTCTTCGAGTGCGTAGTGAAGATTACATGTTCAGATTTAGATTCATTAATAATTTTGATACCTACTCCTATGTCATTTACTTAGTCATTTTTATAAAAGATTAATGACATTTTGTAGAAATGTAGTGGCAACTGTGATGCCTTTATAAGAGGAAAGTGCAACAATGTCATCAAAAATGTGTAAGTATTATATGGAATGATTGTTTGTTATTTTTATTTACCTATGCAGGATCTTGGTCCATGTCCAAAGCTCAGTCGACTTGTTTTAGGACGTGATTCTTCAGCTTCCTTGCTATAGTTCTCGGGATTAAATTTTTCCGGATTTTTGTACAAATCAGGATCCCAATTTGCAAGTTGTGTCAACCCCAACACTAGTGTGTTTGCAGGAATTATCGCATTATCTGAGCACAGGAAAAAAACAGGATTAATATAGGTCATTGCATAGGTTCACCTCGTTTTCTTCTTTTTGGAACCTTGTAAAAATTGGTTCCTCTTGCCTGGATCTTCCCTAATAGAACACCCTGCCCAATTGACAGGTCCGCAAAAAAGTAACTCAAATCCTTAATTTGCAACAAAACAAATGAATGAAAATAATTTTTTTTTGAAAAATAATTCAACAACATGAGTAAAAAATATTAGTAAAAGCCCTTTCTGAAAATACTTCGGAAAATTAAAACAATAAATCAGGTAATAAAAAAAAAGCGTAATAACGATACCCAAAAATAAAAACTTGGTGGAAGAAATGCCTTTGACCAAAAAATGAAACAAACTGAAATCTAGACCACAAAGAGAGATTTTTTTTATCAAGTCATAAAATGTTGTCGGGAATTGGGCAGATAATTATAAGATACAAAATTTGGCAAAATTGCAATCTTTACAATGCAGTGGACTAACAATAAAAAAATTGCTTTGAAGCACAATAAATGTAGGTACCAGAGCTGAGAATAGTACTCGCTAATAGCTGGTAACTACTGTACCCATGTCCCATACTGTAAATTCCTGCTGCTTGCTAGTACCTGGTAGCGAGTTGAAAAAATTTCAGATCCATTCACATTGTAGCTGGTAGCATGTTGTATGTGTAGCGGGTGTATTGGCATTATCTCGTCATTCATTGCCAACAATCACTGTCAAACGTCAATAACACGCACTTACGACAGGTGCCAAAATGTAACTCCTCCCACTTACCCATTATCAAGTTTTGAGGTGGGTGCGCAGACTAAGTGCGAAAACAATCGGGTTGTGCTCGCTATATGCTGCTATCTAGTGCGCAAATCAACTTGATACCAGCTACTAGCAGGTTAACTGATATTTTAACCAGATACCCGTTAACGGGTAGCGTAACCCTTTTCAGCTCTGTTAGGTACTTACTAGTGGTCTGCTCGGGCCAGTCCAAAAGCCCGCGGGCTGAGCCTGATAAAAGTTGGGTCGGGTAGGGCCGGGCTTGTTGGGCTTTCTCCGGTTCAGGTTTCAGTACGTAACTGGTACTCAAAGCATGCGCTGTGAGTACTCGTAAATAAAGAAGTGTAGCACCATGTTCACATCACAACAATGCCTATTGTTGGGAAAACCATCTCATCCCATCACGCCAACCAACGTTGCAACAAAATTCATCGGAAGTGTTGAAAAATTATTGTTGGGTTGGGATCGGGCCCGTCTGGCTTGTTTTCAGACTTTTGGGGTTGGGCTTTTTGCCGGAGTATTCGGACCTGGGCAGACCACTAGTACTTACTAGAGCTGAAAATGGTTACGCTACCCGCTAACTGGTATCTGGTTAAAATACTGGCTAAACCCGCTAGTGGTTGTATTGGGTTGATTCGGATACAGATAGTAGCGTATAGCGAGTATAACCCGACTGTTTTTGCACTCGGTCTGCGCACGCACCCCAAAATTTGATAATGCTTAAGTGGGAGGAGTTATGCTTTGACACCTGTTGTTTGTATGTGTGATTGACGTTTGACATGATTGATGACAATGATGATGTCATGCCGGTACACCAGCTACACATTCAATGCGCTATCTACTAGTTATATCGTGAACCAGTGCGGCATTTTTTCAACTCGCTACCCGCTACTAGCGAGAAGCGAGAATTTACAATATGGGTACAGTAGTTACCTGCTGTCAGCGAGTACCGTTTTCAGCTCTAGTACTTACATACAACTAGAATAGAATTTTCTTTCATTTTGAAAAACAAAAGTATTTCACTACTTAACCAGGTATGGGCACTGAAGAAATCTGATAAAAGAAGAATAACGGCAGCGGAGATGAAATTCATGAGGAGAACAGCGGGGATGACTCTCAGAGACAGAGTCCCATCTGAGAAAATAACAGCAGATCTCAGAGTGAAACCAGTCGTGAAGAAGATAAAAAAGTAGGTATAGGAAAGATTGGAGGAATCATGTCAAAAGGATGGAGGAAACAAGATCGCCGAAACAGGTCCTCCAATTGTACACCAATGGGGAAAAAAGATGCAGAGGGAGACTAAGGAGGAAACTCGCTGATATCTCAGACTCATCCTCAACAAGTTCCACACCATAGCAGACAGGCCAACAGGCCTACCGCTTATAGGGAAACGATGACAACGATCAGATGTTAGAATTGAAGATGAATGTACAGTGTGTCCGGGGAGTGGTGGAACAAAATTCAGATTTGGATAAGTATAAGCAAGCACAATTTGAAAACATCAACTTCTAAGTTAGGTAGCCAAAAATTCATAATGGCAAAATTTGTTTATTTACCAATTGTACTACCCATTCCCAAGGTCAAAAATACATTTTCTCAATTTTTGTTTCAAATCTGGGTCGCCCCTTGAATTGCAAAGAAAAGCCACTTGTCCATCGGACGTTTGTTAAGTACCTATATCCAAATCTGAAGTTTTGACTCCACTCACCAGACACCCTGTATAGAGAAAAATATTCCCATATTGGTCTACTGAGTATATCTAATGGAAGCAACCTACCGTTCAACTTAATATCCTTATGGATACGTCTGGTCATTAATGCTACTGGATTATACAGTCGTAATGTTTCTTTGACGCATTGTTCCAAATATGGCATATTATTTATGACATCGTTCGGGGTGAATGTGCCATCATCAGTTTCGAATTTGGAAACCTCGTCGTATGCTTTTTGCTGCCATAATACATAATGTTTGGTAAGTACATATATATGTAGTCATTCCTCGTTCATTAGTAGAAAAAAATTTCCCTCCATAAATTTTGTATGTAAATCTGAAATTAATGAATTTACCTGAACATCTTGATGGAGTGCCAACATCAACAGTGTGAAGCTTGTGCTCAATGATGACGTTTCGGTTGCCTTCAATGTGTACAAAATAAGTAGAATGAATAAAGATTTGTGCATTAACTTTCGAGATAGGTACATATTTGGTGGCTGCAGAGATCTTCATACGTATAACTTGAGTACTACTTACAGATGCTATAATGTGCAATAATTCATCTCTGATCCGTGATTCCGTGAAGCTGGTAGGATTTTTAAACTTGTACCGTACTAGAAAGTCGATCATTGTTTTGGATGTGCCGACACTATCGACTGTAACAGAAAATAATATTTAGAGACTTATTACGTACACATCGTTTGTCACTTGAAAACTTGAAGAAAAAATGAGAGAAAATGGTTGCGATTTTAGCCTAAGAATACAAGTAATGATCTGGTAGAATGTGGTGTAAGATGTCCCAATGTTAAGTTAGGTTTAGCATAAGATTTAGTTACCTATATGCAAGATGTTCATAGACATAATATTAGATTTTAGGAACCAATGTGTAAAAGATGTAATTTATTCTTATTCTTACCAATATACTTGTCCCATCCACAAGCTGTTAGGACAGGGGAACCCTCCCCCCCAAAAAAAGTATTTTTCAACATTTTTTAATGAATTAGGATTTTTTTTTTTAAATAGTACATTTTGGCCAAAAATGAGGAAAGAAATGAAAATTTCACAAAAATGACCAGTAGAAAGCTTAAATTTGGGATATTCCCTATTTTCAACCTGCCAAATCGATTGGTAACGGTTTAGAATCATTTGGAACAGTTTTGGAGCCATTAGAAGATTTTTGAAACTTGAAATTTCCACAACATTTTATCAGATGAAGTTGGATGAAAGCCGAAATTTTCTCTACACTTCAATTTTAACACGCTATTGAGTCGACTGGAGATAGTTTCAAGTCTCTTTGGAGCCTCCGGCAATTTTTTGAAAATTACTCAAGCCTCCAGCAGATTTTTTAATGCCTACTTGAAATATCAACAAAATGACACCGAATGGAGTTGGAAAGCTGAAATTCATTTCGTACTCCAATTTCAGTGTAGCAAAAAAATTTTAAAAAGGTTTGCCTTTTATTGCTACGTAGAACTGTCATAGCCAGACGTTCGGTCAAAAACAGCAACAATTCTAGAAATTTGTCAACAGTGCCATAAAGTATCATTTAAAAGCTAACAGTATTGCTTACAATTGTTCTTATTTTGCAAAAAGGTTCAGAAAGTTTGAATTCATTTTCTACAAATTTTTTTGCCGAAACGTTGGAAAGTAATCTCATTTTTTCGCCAATCAATTTCTAAAAAGTCGTGTTTTTTGCTAAAATCGCCAAGGATCAAATTTAAATTAAAATGTTTTGTTTCACAACTTTTTTCCATAAAATTCAATTGCATTTTTTTTTGTTGTAAACTTATAATATTATTAAGTAATGAAGGTAAGATTGAGGAATTTGATTTACTTGGCTTCCTTACCATCGTCAGGTGTAGTACTTTGACGTCGTAGATTCTGGAAATCCTTGATGGTTCTTTTCAATACCTGAAAAAACAAAGAAAGGGTTAAAGTGAAATTTTCGAAATCAAAGGAGGGAGATTGAAAATCCGAGGAGGAGGTCACTCACAGTTGTTGGATAATTCTGCATGTCGTGAATGGTATTGATTTTACGTGTTATATGCAAATAGATCCTATTTATATGATGTGAAATTAGCCAAGGATACTGGAAACGTTTCGTTACGCACTCGATGGAACTACACAAATTTTTTTTTTTTTAAATTTAAGTTCCTGCTATGCTAAAGGTCGTGGTTTATTTTATAATTTCAGTTATGAATCTTACTCATGCACAGAAACGCAGAAGTCCTCTTTCATTTTTCCACCGCTTTCAATTGAATCATCAAATAAAGTTCCTACAGTGAGGCAAGTATAAAAATAAAGTTATAGGTTCTGTGATTAGATTAGGCTGCTTACAATTAGGAAAAAATACAAAAATGATAACTATCATTTGATCGCAATATCTTAATGGTAAATATGAAATTCATTGACGCAGAAATTCTACATTGAATATCCACAACATCGCATTATAAAAACAAGTCAAAATAATATGAGCTGAATTTTTCTCTTTTATTTTTACCCATAATTGTTTCCACATTGAATTTTGAGCAGCAGGTCCAAACATCAATTTCTTCACCACTGTTTGCTACTGCTTTCAAATTTTCGACAAGTTGTAGAGAATGTTTCTCGAAGGTTTCCGCATATTTCAAAAGCATACTCGAGCTGAAAGCTGGCGAAAACATTTTTCTGGATAGCTTCCATTCTTCATCTGAAAATGTTCGCTCATAATTATGGGCGTAAGATTTCATAATAGGTAGGTACTCGTATCTATTTTTGAAATTTAATGAGTTTGTGTAGAAGTAGTGAAGTATACAGAAAAATGAAGATGTCATTGGACAATTTTAAGGATATTCTAGGTACAGCTGACATGGGAACATCTTGAGGTGTCACACTCCGATTTGAACGGGACCGCGATTTTTGGAAAGAGCATAGTCTAAAACCCCCAAAACCGAATTTTCAGCTGCCCAAATTCATTTTTCGATTTTTGGCGAATTTTTGAAAATTCAAAATTGACTGTTTTTGGCGATTTATGCTTTCTTTAAAAAGAACGTACTTGATCAGTAAAAATGGTCAAAAAAAGTCCAAAAACTAATATTAATTACCCAAATCCAAATATTACCATTTCCAGCCATTCTAAAGCCTCCAGCGCGATTTTTCAATTTCTCCAGAATTTTGAATTCGCTCCAGAAGGCGTAAATATGAAGTTGGGCAGCTAAAAATCGAGTTGTGTGTTATACTCGACCCGTTTAACAAGTTTATCCACATGTGAGCCGATTTTGAGAGTGATACCTCAAAAGTGGCTTTTTGACCAGCTTTTATCAAAATTAAAAAAATCCAAAAAATCAAAAGTTTCCCGTTCGTGTGGAAATTTTTGAAATTCACGTGAATCGCTGTATTTTGTCCAAGACTAAGTTCCCAAATCCAAATTTCACAATTTCCCGCCATTCTGGAGCCTCCAGCGCGATTTTACAATTTCTCCAGAATTTTGAATTTGCTCCAGAAGGCGTCGGTATGCAGTTGGGCAGCTAAAAATCGAGTTGTGTATTATACTCGACCTGTTTAACGAGTTTATCTACATTTGAGCCGATTTCGGGAGTGACACCTCAAGAGTGGTTTTTTGACCAGCTTTTTTCAAAATTAAAAAATCCAAAAAATCAAAATATAACTGTTTGGGAGGAAATGTTTGAAATTTGTGAGAATAGCTGTATTTCTTCAAGAACTAACCCCCGGAGCGCAAATTCTACCATTTCCAGCCGTTTTGGAGCGAGAGTGACACCTCAAAAAACCACTCTTGCAGTGTCACTCTCAAAATCGGCTCAAATATGGATAAACTCGTTAAACAGGTCGAGTGCAATATAAAACTCGATTTTTAGCTGCCTAACTGCATATTCACGCCTTCTGGAGCAAATTCAAAATTCTAGAGAAATTGAAAAATCGCGCTGGAGGCTCCAGAACGGCGGGAAATTGTGAAATTTGGATTTGGGGGATTAGTTTGGGACGAAATACAGCGATTCACGTGAACCTCAAAAATTTCCACACAAACGGGAAACTTTTGATTTTTTGGATTTTTTAATTTTGATAAAAGCTGGTCAAAAAGCCACTTTTTAGGTGTTACTCTCAAAATAAGCTCACATGTGGATAAACTTGTTACACAGGTCGAGTATAACACACAACTCGATTTTTAGCTGCCCAACTTCATATTTACGCCTTCTGGAGCAAATTCAAAATTCTGGAGAAATTGAAAAATCGCGCTGGAGGCTCCAGAATGGCTGGAAATGGTTAAATTTGGATTTGGGTAATTAATATTAGTTTTGGGACTTATTTTGACCATTTTTACTGGTCAAGTTCGTACTTCAATAAAAAAGCATAAATCGCCAAAAACAGTCAATTTTGAATTTTCAAAAATTCTCCAAAAATAGAAAAATGAACTTGGGCAGCTGAAAATTTGGTTCTAGGGGTTTTAAACCATGCTCTTTCCAAAAATCGTGGTCCCGTTCAAATCGGAGTGTGACACTTCAAGAGGTTCCCTTGTGAGTTGTTGAAATCTTGACATAAAATCAGTTGTGTTTGTATCTGGGAGAGGAACCTCAACCACTTAGAAGAAGGGCGAAGAGGGTGCCAATGTTCAGATTATTGTTTCAACGTGGGAGCTGTGCGGCTTCAAAGTTCTCCAAAATGACCGAAAATGCAAAATTTCAGTAGCAAATTTTTCCGGTAGTAGGTACGTGGTATAGAATTTTAAACTTTTTTTCAAATTTGTAGTATGTACTTTGAGGGGGCAATCTACGAAAAATTGATTTCAAAATATATAATCTAAATATAACCACGCGCGGTGTTCACGAGTTAAAATTCTGAAAAATTCACAGTTTTAGTCCTTTTTATGTAGAATAACATATCAAAAAATTGGACTGGAATTTTTTTCTTCATTTTCGAGAAAAAAAAATACAAGTTTGGCACTGATTGCAAAAATACCATCAGAAACTTGAAAAATGAAAAATTTTGCATTTTCGAGATATTTTACCAATGTTTAGACGAACATGACGTGAGATATCCCGCCTCCCCCGAATTTGTGAACGAATTGACATGGAATATTATTTTTCGTGTCAAGTATAATTTTATGAGTGAAACATATTGAAAAACTTTCACCGCCTTTTCAATAAACAAAAGCAGAAACCTAAAAAATGAATATTTTTGCATTTTTGAAATATTTCTTTGAATAGAATTATAAAAATTTTCATTCATAAGAATTTCACTTTGAAGACTCAACGCCGGGTTAGGTACCTACACGAATAGTTTCATTAGAAGGGAGCAGACCTGGACATTACTCTTAGGTTTTGAAATTTTCTACACTTCACCACCACTAATACCTATGCTTGTGTATGTGTAATTATAGGTAGGTATAGGTATCTTACATTTGGCAGTTAATATTCCTACACCGAGCCAATCATCTGGTGTACCAAGTAAGTCACGATCCGAACTTAGGTTGAATGTCATCTATTTAAAAAATATCCGAGTGTTAAAAATCTGAGAAAACCGAATTGTGTGAGACATAAAAATACTCACAGCAATATCCTCATGTTTTTTCAAAAATAAACACGGTATGGGGCCGAACCAGTGTACTATGCGATCGTTGAGTTTCATAACTTTTTCTAATTTCGGAAGTATATCTGATGGACAAGTATGTAATGTAAGTACATATAACAATGTAACATTACGAATTATGTGACTGCAAAAATCAGCTTATAAATATTGAAAACAAGTCACATTACCGTCCACGCGTCCAAAGAACATGTGCGCATTTCCGATCAATGGATACGAGGGATGTGAAGGGAACTGTTCGAGTAATTTGTAGAACCTTCTGTTTTTGAGTTTACGAATATAGCTTAACAAAATAACAATCACCGAGATGCAAGCTGATATCTGTATGAAATTCATATTGAAACGGCTAAGTGGAATTAGTTCACGCACAAAAACAAAACCACGCGAATCGAGAATAAACAAGCCATCAGCTATTCGCTGATTGCAAGAGAGTTTTTGCATTTACCTTTTGCTTATTGGGTGATCTAAATTCTAATGCTGTATGCTTTTGAATAGTTCTTCAACAAATCTTGATGTATGATCAATATAATCTCACCTCAGACATAGACGAAATATCGTAATTTATTTTATTTTGAAAAATTATTAATTTTTCTGAATTTACCGTTTCAATTCTTGTATAGATACTTAGAAAGATGCCCGATTTTTATAAAATTAAATTCAAAATAATCTTTGGAATTTTGCTACACGAAATATCGTTATATTTTATTTTGGAAAATTACAATCTTCACATGATCTTCACCGATTCGATTTGTTTTTCGTTGTTGAAAAAAAAAATGAAAGATAAACAACAACAATAATATTTTAAACTTGATTCGAAATTCAGATAAAAACATAAACCTAGCCAATTATTTATGCATATTGCTTAGCATTTTAATAATTAAAATGCTACGACGACGACGACGACGTTGACGACGATGACGATGACGACGTTGACGACTGTGAAAAAGTGGTTACAATAGAGTTTTTTCGCGCTCCGCGCAAAAACTCTAAAAACAAAACTTAATTATTGAACGAAAGCAGGTGATTAATTCGAACGAAGAAATTATCTCAAGAAAGTACATACGTCGAGTTTACTCGTAAGGATTCCAAAATATGAGTAATATTCGCGATCCATAGGTAGTCTCCCTTTTTGTCGGATGTGCCCATCGCCCAATTTGCGAGTATTTACGTCATGTGTTGGGAGGTATTCTTTTATTTTCATGTTACCAATAATTTTTTTTGCTGTAGGAGTTCGAGTACGTTGAGCAAATTTTACTTTACGCGTTTCATTTACATAATGATTCGTGTTCAAATGCGTTCGAGGTTACAACCAAGTTGTTCAAATTTTTTTCTAATAATGCAATTTGCACATTCTTGTAGGTAATTAACAAGGGTTACATGCAGTTATAGGTTTTTTTTTGCATCTGCGTTTAATCACCGAGGAACGGATATGTATGCCTAGAAAATTGTAATCTAAATATGTAAACAAAAATTTATCACCTATGTAGAAATACGTAGATACTCGACCAGGTAACTGATAGAAAAATTAGTGCCCTGGAAAAAAAAAATGTAATTTCTGCTTATTAAGGTAATTAGTAAGTATCTTGAAATACTCTAATTAGGTGAATTGGATTTAATTTTAAAAAAATGTTCATAACAGAACAGTTCAAGAATTCGTTTATGCGTCGGAATTTTTTAAAATAATTCCGTTTTCAAGAAAAAACTTTCACATGCCCTTCAAATCATACCTACATTGGTCTTTCAGTAAAAGAACCCCTCAAAATTGAAAAAAATCAAAAAAAAAATTAGAATGGAAATTTTTTGTTGAACTCCTGAATGAAGTTGGCTCTCCAGCATAAAGTTCCAAAAATGTGGGAAAAATGCAAAAAAAAATAATAATAATAAAAAATTGATGTCTGTAGAAATTTTTTGAAAATTTTCTTCGTTGATGATCCCACATAACTATAATCAATACTTATATTTTTATCAGGTAATAATTGGAAGTATTTTTTGGATCAAAAATCATATTAAGTATAAGAAAGGTATCTCAGAAACAACTCACGATTTTGACTTGCGAGGAAAACCCTTAAGCCCTTTGGAGGCTATCTAGGTTCCAATGTTGGGAAAAGAAATTGGTTTGAAAAGTGTAATAGGGTACGCTGCCCGATTGACCAAATCACAAAAAAGTTGAGCTTTCAAAGAAAAATTATTTTAGAGAATGAAAGTTTTGAAAAAGCTCAAATCTTTAATTTCCAACAAAACAAATATAAATTGGGAATTTTTTTCAAAAATAATTCAACAACAAGAGTAAAAAACATTATTTAAAAGCTGTTTTGGGAAATATTTAAAAAAATTAATAATAAAAAAATCGTTATAACGATGGTAAAAAAGGTCATCAGGCAGTTCCCAGTTGAGTAAGGATGATAAAAACTTGGTAAGTAAATGAAATGCCATTTGATCAAAAAATGAAAAAAAACCATAAATCTAGGGTGCAAATAAGAGAGGATTTAAGTCATAAACCTAGATAGCCTCCAAAGGGTTAAAAATTTGGTTGAGCTAAAGAGTAGGTACCTATATTTTATTACCTACTAAAATTTTTGAATAATTTGTTTTGTACTTAATACGTTCAACTTTGAATCAAAAGTAAGGTAACTGCACTCCCCAAATGAGAGTGGGGTTTAGGTAAGTATGATTCTTTTTTGGAGAATTTTTGTTGGTTATGTATTTTATGGCACTTAAAAAATGTAATCGGGTTATTACAATTTCCGTTCTGCTACGCCTAAGTTCGTGTTTTATTTATGATACCTACTCATGCAAAGCATTACCCAAAAAACACCGAATGACGTCTCTGTAGTGACGTAAATACCAAAAAAAAAGTGATCAAGATTAGCTGCTTGCACTTGAAAAAAAAGGCATTGGATATTCGATTGTATCTAAAATTTTGATAATGAGGTCACTTGTGTGGAAATCCGCAACCAGTACAGATTACGTACCTACGTCATCATAGGTACCTAATTAAAAACAAATCAAAAATAAAAGCTGAATTTTTCTTTTTTTTTTAAACCTGAAATTGCGACCATGGATGCTTTCCTCAATAAGTTTGCCGTATGGTTTCGAACTTTCGACAAGGTTTATGGAATATTTTTCAAATAGTCTGACATTTCGGCATCATCAGCATCCCTCTCTCTCTTCGCAAAAACGAAGAAGCATGTAAGGGATCATTTCACAGAAGATGAACAATTTTCTTGTAGAATTATAGGCATTGTTATGCGTTTAATTAATCTGAAATCGTTCGTACAAAATTATAAAATAAAAGATTCACAAATACCGATAAGTTGTAAATACCTATTACAGAAATTATCATTTAATTTTTTTCCATGATTAATGAACTTCTCGCTCGCCTTCTCGTAAATTTGACAGGATAGCCAATTTTACTCTGGGTGCTAAGATCCATTTTTAAATGTTCTTTAGTGAACTCTTTGACACTGGTGGATAAATGATAGTTGCGTAAAATGAGAGCCATTAGCATTTTGTTAGATAACATCGCGTACTTGGCACCTGTTGAACATTCAGCATACACGATAAAAACTGCCATATGACAGTCCGGCATATGACAACAGGAGTAATTGTACCCCCCCCACCCGCCGATCCTCCGGGACAACTTTTTTCTTAAAGGGGACATCCTAAGGAACATTTGAAAGCAAACTTGCCCAAAAAAAAGTTGGTCTTACTTACAAAATAGCGGCCATTTTGATTGACAGGTCAGCCGAAATCGCAGATTTTGCGTTTCAACATAGGACTTGCACGCAATTTTTCAAACTTTACAAAGGTAGATCGAAAGGTCATGCAAACATTTATCACCTGTCAAAATTTCAAGTGCTAAAGTGCGTTTTTCGATTTTTGGTGAATTTTTAAAAATCGTATTTTGGCCAAAAATGAGGGAAAAAATCAGAATTTTACCAAATTGACCCAGAAAGCTGAAATATGGGATATACCCTATTTTCGGCATGCCAAATCGATTGGGAACGGTTTCAACCCGTTTTGAGGAGTTCTGGAGCCTCCAGCAGATTTTTGAAATTCGAAATTCCCAGAAAATTACATCAAATTGGCCGGAGTTGTAAAGCTGAAATTTATTCTAAGAACTAATTGAAGGGTTCCTTTCCAAGTCGGCCTAAGTCCATTTTTTTCGTTTCGAGAAAAACACAAATAAGTGTTTTTCTCGCCCTTCCGCTTCAATAATAAATTATGTGATTATATGGTTGTGAAGCTTGATCTTTCTGCTTTAAAGTACCGTATTGGTATTTTTTTAATTTTGCGTATTTTCAGCTCCAGAGCGCGTCAAACAGTCAGAAAAAGTGGACTTAGGCCCATTTGGAATTATCTGATGTTAAAAATTTCGAAAAAGAGCTGAAAAACGCGTTTTTTCAAAAAAAAATTCACGAATCATTAATTTAATACATTTCTGAAACAATTTCATTCGAAGCACCTTCAAATTTCGTCTCTCGAAAATCGTTGAAAAACTTGAAAAAAAAACCGGCACAACCGCACTTGTATACAAATTCTTAAAAAATGTATGATTTAGGCCACTTTGGAATAATCAGCTGTTTTTTCGAGCCGGCAAAACAGCGCTCCTGAGCGAAAAAAGTAACGCCAGGTGTTGGGACAAGGTGATAAAGGTGTTAACCGACCTGTACCAGCAGATGGCGCTGCTAACTCAAAAATGATAAAAATTGACTTAGGCCGACTTGGAAAGGAACCCTTCAATTTCAATACGCCACGAAGTATTGCAGGTAAATTTAAAGTCGTTTTGGAGCCTCCAGCGTTTTTTTTAAACTCCTGAAGCCTCCAGCAGATTTTCGAAACTTTATACATATTTTTATCATTTCATTAAATGGAGATGTAAGGCTGAAATTTACTCTACACTCCAATTTTAACACCCTCTGAAGACGACTTCAGGTGGGTTAAATTGTCATTTTAGAGCCTCCAGCGATTTTTTTAAAAATTACTGGAGCCTCCAGTAGATTTTTGAAACTTGAAATTTCCCCAAAATTTCATCAAACTGAGATGGAGAGCCAAAATTCATTCTGCAAACTAATTTCAATACGCTACGAAGTTGACTGCTGGTGGATTTCAAGTCGTTTTGGAGCCTCCAGCGACTTTTTTGAAAATTTTACTGGAGCCTCCAGTAGATTTTTGAAACTTGAAATGTCCTCAACATTGAATTATGAAATGGAGTTGGCAAGCTGAAATTTACTTCGCAGACTACATGGTGGTTTCAAATGGTTTTGAAGCGTCCAGCTACTTTTAGGAAATTTCAATTTTTCAAAAAAACGTCATACAACCTTTCAAAAAGTCACTGGAGGCTCTAAAATGACTTGAACCCACCTGAAGTCGTCTTCAGAGGGTGTTGAAATTGGAGTGTAGAGTAAATTTCAGCTTTCCATCTCCATTATTTGATGAAATTTTGTGAAAATTTAAAATTTCAAAAATCTGCTGGAGGCTCCAGTAATTTTCAAAAAAGTCACTGGAGGCCCAAAAATGAATTGAACTCACCTGAAGTCGTCTTCAGAGGGTGTTAAAATTGGAATGTAGAGTAAATTTCAGCTTTCCATCTCCACTTGATGAAATTTTGATAAAAATATATAAAGTTTCGAAAATCTGATGGAGGCTTCAGGAGTTTTCAAAAGAACGCTGGAGGCTCCAAAACGACTTGAAAATGGAATTTTCTGGGAATTTCGAATTTCAAAAATCTGCTGGAGGCTCCAGAACTGCTCAAAACGGGTTGAAACCTTTTTTAATCGATTTGGCATGTCGAAAATAGGGTATATCCCAAATTTCATCTTTCTGGGTCAATTTGGTAAAATTCTGATTTTTTCCCTCATTTTTGGCCAAAATACGATTTTCAAAAATTCACCAAATATTGAAAAACGCACTTTAGCGCTTGAAATTTTGACAGGTGATAAATTTTTGCATTATCTTTCGATCTAACTTTGTAAAGTTTGAAAAATTGCGTGCAAGTCCTATGTTGAAACGCAAAATCTGCGATTTCGGCTGACCTGTCAATCAAAATGGCCGCCATTTTGTGAGTAAGGCCAACTTTTTTTTGCGCAAGTTTGCTTTAAAATGTTCCTTAGGATGTCCCCTTTAAGAAAAAAGTTGTCCCGGAGGATCGGCGGGGGGGGGGTGCAATTACTTCTATTGTCATATGCCGGACTATGATACATGAGGGTTTTTTTTTTTTTTTTTTTGAGAAACGTTCAAGTATTATTGGAATAATTGTTTTTTGTTTACCTATGCAGGATCTTGGCCCATATCCAAAGTTCAGTCGACTTGTTTTCGGTCGTGCTTCTTCCGCTTCCTTGCTGAAATTCTGGGGATCAAATTTTTCCGGATTTTTGTATACGTCAGGATCCCAATTTGCAAATTGTATCAACCCCAGCACTAGTGTATTTGCAGGAATTATCGCATTATCTGAGCATAGGAATAAAAACACGATTATCTAGTACCTAATAAATGTGTTTCAAACTTACACGATGTTATTTGATATGGTACGAGAACTTTTGACTATAAATTCTGAAAAACTCACAACTATACTCAATGTTTACAATTCGTTCAATGAATTGTTAATACTCATAATATATAATTATATTAATACAATTTAAAAATTCTCAATGGAAAAGCAAACAAAAGACTAGAATTTTATGAAAAATGTGCGAATTTTGGTACGACGAATTTCGAAGAACAAACGAATTATAACACAAGTGGTTTGGGTAATCTACAACAGTATTTTCCCAGGCATAAATAGAATCCCAGTTGTGTTTCTCATCTACCTGATTTTTAGAGATGAAACCAAAGATCTACTTCTTTGAGGAGGGAAGCAGGTGGATGCTGATCAAATATTTTCCAACTGATATAACGATGAGTAAAAAAAAATACCAATTTTGCCGAATAAAACGGCGAATGTTGAAAAAGGGCAAAAGTTTTCGAAAATTAGTACTTCAAGATGTGAAAAAACATTTTTTTTTTTCAGTGAAGAATCCAGTTTTTTGTCTTTAATAAATTTTTCCAAGTTGCCAAAAATGAAATTTTAAAATTCGATTTATCTTTTTGAATTTTTGGCATAATTTAAAATTAAACTTTGGATATGCTTTGCATCAGGGCTTTGCCCTTTCTAAATTCTATTATTTCAGATGCTTCTTTGAAGTAGAAAGTATAATTTTTCATTATTTAAAAACCCTTCAACTCAAATTGGGTCACATGGGGGAGGGGGGGTAAAATTCAAAATTTATACAAAAAAAGTCGACCAATATGTCAACTCAAATTTTGCCCATTTCATCAGAAAAGTAACTTCAAGCCTTTTCAACAATTCTCAATTCTGTAGGTACTGAAAATATTTGAAGGAGGAAAATATGAAGATGAGAAATTTCTCAATTTTATTTTGACAACGATATTTTTCTGTGAATCGTACTCTGTCTAGTGTCTATAAATATGTAATAATTTTTGTATTTTCAAAATGAAATTTCGTATCATGTCAACTGTACCTACTCCTAAATCTACTACCCCCTTTTTTTGCCCCTGAGAAGAACACAGATTGCTAACTCCTATAAAACGTGTACCTATCTAATGGAAGCAACCTACCATTCAATGTAATATCCTTATGCATACGTCTGGGCATTGCTGCTACTGGACTATACAGCCGTATTGTTTCATTGATGCATTGATCCAAATATGGCATATTGTTGATGACGTCGTTCGGGGTAAATGTGCCATCATCAGTTACGAGTTTGGAAACCTCGTCGAATGCTTTTTGCTGTAATCATGCATAATGTTACAGTCGTTTATGAGTAAATCAGAACTTTAATAATGAATTTACCTGAACATCTTGATGGAGTGCCAACATAAAAACTGTAAAGCTAGTGCTCATTGATGACGTTTCGACTGCCTTAAATGCATATAAAATAAGTAAAATCAAGATTTGTATAATGTATATTAAATCTCGAGACATGTGGTAGGTAGCTGCAGAGATTTTCTTCATATGTACATATAATTTAAGTACTATTTACCGCTGCTATAATGTGCAATACTTCATCTCTCATACGTGTTTCCGTGAAGTTGCTGGAATTTTTAAACCAATACCGTACCAGAACATCGATCATTGTATTGGATGTGTCGACTGTAACATCAAATAATATTTGGAGGCTTTACTACACATCATTTCTCATTTGAATACTTATTTGAAGGCGAAAAGAAGAAAATGGTTTCGATGAGTTTTCAAAAACTTGAAGTACATTTTTTGTATACTTTTTTTTAATCCAAGTCGATGTTTAAATTGGGGTACAGGATGAATTTCAGTTTTCTAAATTCATCAGGTAAGATTCTAAGCAAATTTCAATTTTCAGAAATTTGCTGGACATTTCAGGAACTATGCATTTACGTGAAACGATTCTAACCAGTTTCTAATCTTTTTTTTGAGAGGGGGGGGGGGACAATAAAGTATATTTTAAGATTTTTGTAAAATTTTCTTACCCTCATCAGGTGTATTACTGTCACGTCGTACATTCTGGAAATTCTTGATGGTTTTTTTCAGTATCTGAAAAAAAGAAGAGTTTTTATGAAATTTTCGAAGTCGAAAGAAAAAATCAAATTGAAAATACAAAATAGTTAGGTACCGTTGTTGGATAATACTGCAAGTCGTGGATGGTATTGATTTTGCCTATTATGTGTAAAAAGATCCTATTTAATCGATGTGAAAGCAGCCAAGGATACTGTAAACGTTTTATAGGGTACTGGATGGCACTACACAAATGTTATAGTTTTTTTTATTAGAGTTCATGCTACGCTAAAGGTCGTGATTTATTTGCTAATTTCAGTTATGAAACTTAACTTACTCATGTGCAGCAAAGCAAAATTTCTCTCTCATTTTTCCATCGGTTTCAATTGAATCACCAAATAAAGTTCCTGTAGCCAAAAAAAAAATTATAGGTATACTGCAATTAGATTAGGTAGCTGCTTACGTTTGGAAAAAAGCATAATGATTTATCATTTGATAACAATAAATTCAAAACAAGCTGAAATGAGAAATGAATTTTTCTCTTTTTTTTTACCCATAATTGTGTCCATGGAGAGTCTTGTTAAGCAGTTAAAAACATCAATTTCTTCACCACTGTTTGCTGCTGATTTCAAATTGTCGACAAATTTTAGAGAATGTTTCTCGATGACTTCCGCATATTTCAAAAGCATATTCGAGCTGAAAGCTGGCGAAAACATTTTTCTGGACATCTTCCATTCTTCATCTGAAAATT
The DNA here is from genome assembly GCF_950023065.1 of Planococcus citri. Lineage (NCBI taxonomy): Eukaryota > Metazoa > Arthropoda > Insecta > Hemiptera > Pseudococcidae > Planococcus > Planococcus citri. The sequence goes on from NC_088681.1 coordinate 17,676,333, forward strand.
TTCACTCATAATGGCATACGATTTCATTGATTCAAGTAGGTTCAAATATAACTAATATAAGGAATTAATCGTTCATACGAATTAAAATCTTGAAAATGAAGAAGTACTACCTATATCCATAACTATTCGACTACCCAACTCCGATCGAACTGGAATTATTGCACTCAAATTTTTTTCACAAAATCTACACACCCAGTAAGTAAGAAACCCGCAATCCATGTTTGGTTCCAGCCCCCTCAGGGGGTGGATTGGGGGGGGGGCTTTCCATTATTTTCACATTGTTTCGAGGTACACAATTTCAGCAGCGCATTGCTGCAAAACTATGATACTTTGATCAAAACTGATTTCACAGTTCAAAAGGGTATTGAATTTTAAACTTTTAAAGCATTTTGAAATTTTCAAAATTTGAAAGTTGAACAGAACTATCGAATTGAAAGTTCAAATTTCAAAATGCCGCTGTAAGTGGGAGCTACCATTTAAAATTCTGAAAAAATTTCCATAGATATACCTTTTGATGCTTTTTGGAAATATTCAAGTTTTGAGATGGGATCTCTTGATGGAAGGGGAGCTTATCCACCCCCAATTTTGGGCTAAACTTTCGAAATGAAATCTGGGGCATGTGATATATCGAATTCTATGTTTATGGTGACGTTGAACACGAATATGACGTCAGATTTTGATAGGGCCTCATCCACGGCCCCCCGCACCTCTCCAAAGGGGGTAAAATTTCAAAAAAGTGTTTTGTTCGTGCGACACGTGGAATAGTATGTTATTGGTGACGCTGAACACGAACATGACGTCAGATTTTTGATTGGACCGGTCCACAGCCCCCAGCACCTCCCCAAAGGGGGTGATCCCCAAAAAAAAGGACTACATTTGTGTGACACATGAAATATATGTTTTCGATATCGCTGAACACGAATTGCTATTCCACGTGTTGCACGAACAAAACACTTTTTTGAAATTTTACCCCCTTGGGGAGGTGCTGGGGGGCCATGGATGGGGCCCTATCAAAAATCTGACGTCATATTCGTGTTCAACGTCACCCTCAACATAGAATTCGATATATCACATGGCCCAGATTTTATTTCGAAAGTTTAGCCCAAAATTGGGGGTTCCATCAAGAGATCCCATCTCGAAACTTGAATATTTCGAAAAAGCATCAAAAGGTATATCTATGGAAATGTTTTCAGAATTTTAAATGGTAGCTCCCATTTACAGCGCCATTTTGAAATTTGAACTTTCAAATTTTGAAAATTTCAAAATGCTTAAAAAGTTTAAAATTCAATACCTACCCTTCCGAACTATGAAATTAGTTTTGGTCGAAGTATCATAGTTTTGGAGCAATGCGCTGCTGAAGTTGAATACCTCGAAACAATGTGAAAATAATGGAAACCCCCCCCACCCGCCCCCTGAGGGGGCTGGGACCAAACTGATTGCGGGTTTCTTATAATTACTGCGGTTTTCTTACTTACTGGGTGAGTAGATGTTGTAAAAAAAAATTGAACGAAACCGAAAGACCTGACTCAAAAACGTTGGTCGATTTGACATGGAATGACCCACTTCAGAATATTATAAATTTTCATCTGCCGAAGTTGGTTTTTCGTTTTTTGACAAAGTTTGAAAATGGAGGAAATGGTACACCTATGTTAAAATTGTGCAAAAAGAGCAAGCATTGAGATAAAAATCTGAAACTCACTTTATATACTCAAGTCACCTCTCCGAATCATTTGACACCATTTTCAAGCCAATCTGGAGCCTCCAACAAAAGATTGACTTTTCTGCAGCCAGTTCAAATCGCCCCAGAAGGCGATGTAATCAACTTCAGCAGCTGAAAATTTAATCCTATCATGAGTTTCGTATTCCAAATCGATTAAGGTCGGTTAATCGAAAATCCAAAGTGACGTGTGAAAAAGTGTATTTTTTAGAGGTTTTAAAAAATCTCAAATTTTCAAATAATTCCAAAATTGTCGAATTTTTGTAACAAATTGCTCAAAGCTTCGTGTACCTTCTAAATTCGACTCAGAACCTCTGACAAAAGTTGGCTTTTCTCCAGCGATTTTCCAGCGATTTCAAATCACTCCCAAAAACATCGTAATCAACTTCGACAGCAGAAAATTTGGTTTTAAGGTCTGAATGACATGCTCTTTCAGTGAGCCAAATTTCAGCTCGATCGGAGTTGACGAACTGTAAAGGTTTCCTTGTTAGTAATTGTCCATTAAATCTCCCCATTCTTGTTGTGTACCTGCAAATTAGAGGTACCTAGATGACTTACATTTGGAGGTCAATATCCCTACACCGAGCCAATCATCTGGTGTTCCAAGTAAGTCACGATCCGAACTTAGGTTGTACGTCATCTACATATTTAAAGAACATGATTGTTAAAAATATGAGAAAACCAAGTTATACTTATAAGACGTGAAAATACTCACAGCGATATCTTCGTGTTTTTTCAAAAATAAACACGGTATGGGACCGAACCAGTGTACTACGCGATCATTGAGCTTCATAATTTTTTCCAATTTTGGAAGTATATCTGATGGACAATAGGTAATGTAAATGTAACATTATAGGTGACTATAAAGATGAGCTTAAATACTGCAAACGATCAGTCAAGTTACCGTCCATGGATCCAAAAAACATGTGCGCATTTCCGATCAATGGATACGTGGGATGTGATGGGAACTGTTCGAGTAATTTGTAGAACCTTTTGTTTTTGAGTTTACGAATGTAGCTTAACAAAATAACAATTACAGAGATGCAAGCTGATATCTGTATGAAATTCATATCGAAACGGGAGACACGCACAAAAACAAAACCACGCGAATAAAAAGCAGAATATGAATTGTTGAACTTCTAAACTGGGTAGACATAGTTCTTGTCGAACGGGACATTTCTATGTTAGATACAGTTACGAATATTTTAATTATAGGTCTATGTATTTATTGGGGTTTTCCATTTTTATAAAATAACATGTTGCTGCTAAAGTGCTAAGTTTACGAATGAGGAGTACACAGGTAAAAAACTAGGGTACCTAACTGGTTTTTTTGCAAATTTTACAGGAGAGCGTATTAAAGATTGAAATTTTCTCAGTTTGAAAGTACACATAATTATTATTCGGCGTGAGATTTGTTTCAGACATGTTCGAAAATATCACACAGGAGCAAACAGCATATCACAAAAGCATTTTTAAACTAACACACTTTCGAAGAATTTTGAGCCCGAAATTGGTCCATGATTTTTGGGATTTTCAAAAATGGTGAGAATTAACCGATCAAAATTTCTATTTGATTTTTTTGAGCAATTTTGACTAATTTTGAGCTTATAGAAGTCATGATTTTTAAGACTTTTGTAAAAGGTGCGATGCAATCTATTCAAATAGCGTAAAATGTACGCAGAAAATCGAAAACTTCCATCGGAATTTTTTTAGAGCAGTTTTTAAGAATTTTGAACCAATGAAACTAGGTCAAAATGTCTAGAACTTTTGCAAAAGGTGTGATTCGACTCATCGTAATGATCTTTATAAATTATAATTAGGCCTATATTTTTTTAGGGTTTCTGAAAAAAGTTGAACGCAAGCTAATGAATCACATTTTTGGCAGAACTTCAAGGAATTTTCATCAGAACTTCTTTTTGAACTATTTAAAGCAATTTTGAGTACAAAATTGGTTTCGATTTCAACAGTTTTTGAAAAAAGTATTGAAGAACTTTTAGCTTTTGGATTATGCCCTATCAAAATGATTTAAAATATCCACAGGAACATTAAAAATTGTCATAAAAACTTTTTCTGAGCAGTTCTAAAGAATTTTTAGCCTTAATTTGAGTCGTGATTTTTGAGATTTTTGCAAAAGGTCAAAAGGTGTGATGCAACATATCAAAATGGATTAAAATTTCGACACAAAATTGAAAATTTCCATCAGAACTTTACTTGAGCTGGTTTGAAAATTTTGAACAAAAACCCCGAAAAATTTGGTTACGATTTTGGCCATTTATCTTGATTTTTTGAAATCAGCTATAATCGTCAAAAAAATGTCATCACTATACGTTCTAAAATATTTCCCCCGTTTGAAAATTTACATTTTTCGAAAGTTTGGAAATACGTATTGCAGAAGAATAAAAAATAAAAACACGAAATCACCCAAAAATACATAGTTGGGGAATTTTCTAATTTTCAGCTGCTCAGCAGAACCCTGAAAGTTGTCGTGGATCTTGATGGTAATGGCCAAGGTCGACGCAAAATCTCAAACACTATCTTTTGGAACTGGGCCAATCTTTTCAAAACGGGTTGGGTAGGGGTGAAAATGTCTACTCTTTTGAAGCCCATATCTTCCTTTCAAGGGCACCTTTGGAGCTAAAAATTTTCTGAGTGATTTTCAACCCGAAATGAAGGGCTCCATTGAATGTCGTCAAAACCTTGCAATCTTCCTAACGTACCTACAGTTTGAATAATTGTCAAAAAAAAAGAGGTGGGAAAAATTTACTCGAACGTTACATTTTTTAGTATAATATTGTGCACATGCACTGATATAAAATTGTATCTACAATTCGTTATAAATAGCATTATGAAAATTAACAAAAACATGAAAGAAATTATTCATCATAGGCATAATTTTCATTTTTTCACTATTCAATCTATCGTCTGCTTGTAAATTTGATAGGATAGCCGATTTTACTCTCGATGGCGAGTACCATACATAGGTGTTCTTTTGTAAATTCCTTGACACTGGTTGATAAATGATAATTGAGCAAAATGTAAGCGATTTGCGTTTTGTTGAACATCATCGCGTACTTTCCAGCTGTTGAACAATCAGCATGTAATTAAAACGAACATAGGTAATTCAGATTTACATATCTACCTATACTGGAGAATATATCGAATTATCGAATGCTGTAGGACAGACATTCGTTTTGTGACATTTACCTACGCAAGATCTTCCTCCAATTCCAAAGGTCAGCTCGCTGGTTTTAGGACGTGTTCTTACCGCTTCTTCGTTAAAATGTTCGGGATCATATACTTCTGGATTTTTGTATAAATCAGGATCATAATTCGCGAAAGCTATGAGAGCCACAACTAACGTGTTTGCTGGAACTACCTTATTGTCTGGACGTGCATTCAATAGTAGGTGAAAGAACAATTAGGTACTCGAATTATTGCAAAAAGTAAAAAAAAATCAGACAAGTGTGTACCTTTCAATACCACATCCTTATGAAGACGTCTGTCAGTTATCGCTACTGGGCTATACATTCGTAGTGATTCTTTGATGCATTGTTCCAAGTATGTCATATTATGGAAAATATCATTTTGGTTTAATGTACCATCAGCATTCTTAAATTTCAAAACTTCTTCGTATGCTTTTTGCTGTAATAATTGGTATGAGTAGTGTTAGTCGTTGATGAGTATTGAATTGATAAGAAACTGGAATCCCTACGAACCTACCTGAATATCTTGATGCATCGCTAGCATCAGCATTATAAAACTTGAAGTCAGTGGTGATGATTGAATTCCCTTTAAACATGAGAAAGTCAAACGTTATAATTAAATTAAATTTGGAGTTAATCGCAGTGGCTGCTGGTGCAGTGACTCTACTATGTACTTACCGCTCCCAACACCCCTAACAATTCGTCTCTTATGCGTGTTTCTGAAATATTCGGTTCTCTGAAGCTGTATCTGACGAGTGAATCGATCAATGATTTGGATTTGTCATCTGTAACAGCAAATGAAATTTGTAGTTAAAACCCTTCACATCATTTTCAACAAACTGAAAATCAATATGGAAAAACTTCCAAATTAATCTCAAAAATTTCATTCAAAACCCCATAATCAACTTGTACCGGGTATTCCTTGACAGGTGTTAATCCCTTCGCCTGGTAATACACCAATTCAAACCACGCAGATGTAAGTTGGTTTATCGATCCTAAAAATCGAAGGGGAAAAATTACAGGCCATTTGATTGCCAATAATCTTTGAGGTAAGTACATACCTAGCGCAATTCCTCAACTATCATAACTTAGAGCTGTGGGATCAAAAAGATTTTGGGATTGGATTTCGGTTGTGGGATTGAAATTTATTCATTTTGGGATTAGATTTGCTTCAGGATTCGTTCTTCTAAATTTTCATTTCAGTTTCGGGACTCGTTTCAGGATTGAAAAAAATTGTTCCAGTTTGGGGATGAATCAGTTCCAGTTTCAGGATTTCCATTTCAACTAATTTTGAGTCCAAATTGGCCAATGAACCCTGCCAGGGGTCTAAAAAATGGGATGTTTTGACATGGGGAATCTGATGGTGTCATTAGTTCAACGTTTCAAATGCATATTTTGCTCAATTCGTCGAGTAATTTTCATTATAATCTGAATGAATGATGATAAATGATGTAAAATGACAATTTATCAAAAAAAATTGAGGGAAAAAGGCAAAAATTGAAATCCTGAAACCAAAATGATTCCGTTTCAGTTCTGGGATTGTTTTGTGTTCAAAATGATATTGGTTCCGGGATTTTTTCGGTTTGGGGATCAAGAAAAATAACGATTTTGGATTTGAATCAGGATTCAATCGGTTCTGGTTTTGGGATCATTTTGGATCCACAGCTCTGAATTAATAATTATGTAGAGAAGGAGCGCCTTCAGTTTTAGACCTAGGCAAAATGTAGTCATGTTCTTTTTTGAAGAACATTCAAAGTTCCATAACTTCAGTCAAGTACCTATATCAATTGTTGGTACATCTTCAACATTGAAGGAGCTAAGGTAAGAGTGCCTATTAGTACGCACCGCCTATTAGTACGCATTGCGTTTTTCTCGCGATTGGTAACACTGATCGAAAATTTGACCACACCATGACGTAGCTGACTAATGACCCTAGTTTCTCCGAAAAAATCACGCAGTTTGATTGAAAACTCTGTCTCTGAGAATAATTTGAATGAAAAACTGTGTTTTGGATTTTTTTTTCATCAAAATGGGAAATGAGATTGAACATATTAAAATAATGTTATTTGGTAAGTACGAGGGGCGGCTGAAAAGTTTTGCACAGTGCGCTCTGACAGAGAGCCTAAATCACATATTGAACTGAGTGAGTGCTTATTTTGTAGCTTGAAGTCTGAGGAACACGATGGTGTATTCAGTTTTTTGATACATCAAATAGAAAAAATTTTGAACGAGTCCAAAGCGTCAGGTGGTTTCTGTTTTGGTGCACGTTAGAGATAAACCAAGTCACACATTGCAATGTAATGAGCGCTCCAGCGGCGAGCCTGATTCTTGAATCAAACCGTGTTTGTGCTCATTTTGTAGCTTGAAGTCTAAGGAACACGGTGATGTGCTTATTTTTTCTGTTTGACTCATGGAAATTTTTTTGAAGGGATTTGAACTGACCAAATGATATTTCTTAAGTCATTCTGGGTAGACCAGTGAACTTTGCGCTCTAGCGAAGAGCCTAATCCTTGAATTTAGCCGTGTTTGTGCTCATTTTGTAGCTTGAAGTCTCAGGAACACGATGGTGTATTCAGTTTTTTTTGTTAAACTTGTTGGAAGAATATTGCGTGTATCCGAAGGGATTGAGGAGTTTTGTAAGTGAAAATTCAAATTTACCAAAGTACACCATGACACTTCAAACTCGTTTAAAATTTTTTGTGTACGTCAATCAAAAAAACTGAATACACCACCGTGTTCCTGAGACTTCAGGCTACAAAATAAGTGCACACACGGTTTGATACACGCATTAGTCTTGCTACTAGACCACAATGTACGAGCTCTATTCAACGTGCACAGAAAAATTTTCCTCGGACGCTACGGATTCGTTCAAAATTTTTTCTATTAATCATATCAAAAAACTGAATACACCATCGTATTCCTCAGACTTCAAGCTACAAAATGAGCACTCACTCAGCTTAATAATGTGAATTTAACTCTCTGCCAGAGCGCACTGTGCAAAACTTATCAGCCGCCCCTCGTATCTTATACCAATCGATCCGTAATTTTATCTAGTTTCTTATGAAAAAAAAGACATTTCGAAAATATTATTTTATTATAGAGCTAGACATCATTTTATGTCAGAACAAAAAACTTCCTATAAGTACCCACCCCCTAAGTCCTATTAGTACGCATCATTTTTGCATGTAAATTTTCATTTTTTTGATCATTTTGCATTAAAATGAATAAAATTAGCTGAAATTGGTACCTTAGTCCATCTAAGTTCAAGATTATGAAGTCTGATCATGATACTGACGCTAATTTCAAAAAAATGGACAAAAAATATGATGTCAAAAAAATGTATTTTTTGAAAATCTGAAAACTTTGCTTTTTCAGATATTTGAATTGCTAATTTGGTTTTTTTACACAGTAATTCCCTCTAAATATGCCATTACACTTTTTCATTGCTTTTTGTTGGATTTCTTACCATTTTCAACGTGTATTTACTCATGCGTACTTATAGGCGGACGTTTGCGTACTAATAGGAAGGTACCTTCCTATTAGTACGCATTTCAGTTGCCCTCATTTTTGCGTTATTACAAAAAAACAGCAATGGGAAACTCAAAAGTGAGTAAGCAGTTATGTAGCCAAGGGTTCAAAGTTTATGTGTACAAAATTTCATAAATTTTTATGCACAACTCTGTGAGCTGGAGCGTCTCAAACCTTAACCGCGTACTAATAGGCACTCTTATCTTACATACGATTGCTTAAAATCAGTGTTGTGCCGTAGATTAGGTACACCATGTAGAATACATGGACATTCTACGCGTAGAATAGCAGGTGTAGAATAGCCTAGAAAAAATGTAGAATGCGTAGAATAAATGTGCAGACATTTTTTTTTTTTCGAAAAACTTTTGTTTTTTCCATCATTTAATTTATAATCAGTTTGCATAATTAAAATAAAGAACATCCAAATTGAAATTTCACATTTCATTTCCTGAACTAAAAAGTTGAACTTTCATTTTTCAAGGCGCATTTTGGCTAATTAAACAATTTTTTGGCTTTCAGATGGGTGATTTTGCTGCATTCTACGCATTTTACACTGTATTTTACTCATTCCCTGCTTAAAATTTTCAAAATACTCTGGCGCCTTCAAGTCTGAGTTTAGCCAACAATAATTGATGTAATGTAAGATGTAGAACATTGCACCTAATTGAAGGTGTTAGAGCACACTGAAAATTTTAAGTGATCACAGGTCCTTCAATTTTTAAGATAAGCAAAAATTGAAAATCTTTTTTATACTCCTTGAAGAATTCTATAACGTGGCGAAGTCAAATTGAAGCTATATGTATAACTTATAGCTGTGTTGACACTGGCTTATAACCAGCCATTCCAAATCGCTAGATTACTTTTGCGATATAAACCGATTGATCCAAGGATATATCTCTATTCGATGATCGAGATATACATATACCAAGTAACTGGTCTGCTGTCTTCAAAACAATCTTAAATTCAGACTGTAATGCATCGATAAATTTGTTCATCAAAACTCCTTGGAGTTCAGTCATCAATGTATAACGCAATAATGTGTGATGTACAACTATGCCTAGTGTGTATACCCTACTACCCATTGCGTAGATGCAGTTGGTAACACTGGCTGATGCATCATGCGACGAGCTTACGAGCAAGTATTGTAGTTTTTGTAGTCGACGCGTTAACTCTTTCACCCGCCATGTTAAACAGGCACGATTAAGTTCACCAGGAAATTACCTTGTTTTATACTCCTTATCCTCACGCTAATGTATAAATTGTTAACGTAACCCTCATTATTATCCTTAAGTATTAGAAGATCTTTGGTTCACTGCAACCACTTATAGGGCCTAGACTTGCTTGTACTTCTTGTATGTTCATAAGTCTAATTGTTACATAAGGAGTGTAATTTATCTGCCAAATATATTAGTAATTGCATTCATGACACGTGTTCTTATTTAATATATTTGGTTATGTGATGGTATAATATTTACCTACGTCCCCCCATTGAGCTATTTGGATTCCTGGTATATGGTATTAGATATATTCCTAGGAATATATTCTATCCTAAAGACCTTGCACCTTTACCCTGTTAATCCTCCATACAATCCATACATAAACCCATTCCATAACCTTTAATACCTATTTATATCATTACAAATGAGTTTACAATTTTTCCCATTATGCGTCATGGCAAAGACGTACATGCAAGAATCTTCTTTACTCTGTACAAAACCAAGTTTTTTCATAAAAGCATGGAAATAGTCGAGGAATTACACTACATGGCCTGTAACTCTGCCCCTTCAATTTTTAGGGTCGGCTAACCAACTTACATCAGTGTGGTATGGGTTGGTGTATCATCTGTCAAAGGGTTTGATACTAGTTCCAAAACACCCAGTACAACAATGGCCGACATCAAAATTTACATCAACTACGTTGTTATCTATCATAATGAGTAATGATAAGAGAGTCCTTAATCCTTACCATCATCTTCATCCGGAGCATCATCATTATGCCTTGAATTTTTGTAATCTTCAATGTTTTTTTTCAATACCTGAAACAAAAAAACAAATATAGGTAATAAGAAGTTGCCCTAAAACCATCAAAATTGGATTTAAAGAAGTTTATCTAGTTGAAAGAACAAGGATTTACCACTGTCGGATACTGCCGAAAGTTCTGAACGCAATTAGGTTTACCTATCATCCATAAGTATATCTTGTTGATATAATGTAACGTAAGCCAAGGCATTTGGATACGTTTTACCGTGAGCTCAACAGCGCTGAAAAAGACATCGTTTATGTTTCACTAGAGTTACTTACTCTTACACTCAAGTTCATGTCTGGTCTTAATTTTTTGATTGATTGTAAGTCTTACTCGAGTGAATATCCGCAAAAGTCTTCTGCAACTTTTCCACCAGCTTTGGTTGAAACACCATATAAAGTTTCTGAAGTAACATAAAATGGCACAAGTTGAATTTTAAATGCAGAATTACATGACGTTGGTATCTATAATTTGATGTTCACGAGAAAAATGTGAGAAGACAAGACGTCTCTATTTTTACCTACAAGTACGTCTAGAGTTGCTCTCAACATCAGTTTCCGAGTATCTATTTCTTTACCACTGTTTGCGATTGGTTTTAGCTTTTCGATGAGCTCTAGAGCATTACTTTTGAACGTTTCCTCATATTTCGTTAGCATTTTCGAGCTGAAAGCAGGCGCTACCATTTTTTTAGATAGCTTCCATTCTTCATCTGGAAATTTTTCGCCAACATAGGAGAAAAATTAATGGAATATTTTTACAATATTACGTGTACGTTTTACTTTGAGCAGTGACGTGTGGAGATGGACTTGAACGTTACAAGAACCAATAGGTTGTGAACGCAAAGGCAGGCACTTTCTTAAAAAACCCCCAGACCCCCCAAAAAAGATTTTTTTGCTGGAATTTTCGAATTTTGATTTTATTGCTTCTTTATATGGTTCCTTTTTTTTCAAATTGCAACTATATGTGATCAAGGATTTCTTCAGAGTGTCCAACAGTCCTAAAAACCGTAGACCACCCCCCCCCCAGACAACAAATTCTCCAATAATTGTCCCCACATCACTGCTGGTGTTCTCTTGTAACTGTGTAGGTAATTTAATTAGGTATCTTACGTGGTGCATTCATTATCGATACACCCACAAATTCATCAATTGTTCCAAGAAAATCACGATCTGTGCTCTGGGTGAAAACAGCCTGTTGAACAATACCATCGTGTTAAAAATAGGTACGTGAAAAAAATCAGTTTTCGTGAAAAATATAAAAAGTACTGACCGCAATATCGTCGTATTTTTTCAAAAATAAACATGGTACTGGCCCAAGCCAGAACGTGACGCGATCATGTTTCATAATATTTTCGAATCTTGAAAGTAAACCTGATGGATAAAATATCAACGTAAGTATTATTATCGATAGCAGTAGGGAATAGTTTACCTTATATTCAAGGTGAGTCGTATTACCATCCAAAGGACCAAACAGCATGTATGCATTTCCAATCAATGGATATTTGCGATACGAAGGGAACTGTGCAAGTAGTTCGTTTAGTCTCTTGTTTTTCGACTTGCGAAGATAACTCATCAAAATTGCAATTAAAATTACGCATGCTGATATCAGTATAACGTTCATACTGAAGAAGAAAAAATCCGCACTTAAAAACAGAACTACACTGCAACAAATCTAAATCAATTTTCAAACGAATCGGTTATTGAATTAAACGATAGAATCGAAACTGTTTATTAATGCCAAACAAACGTGTAAGCTGCGCGGAAAAAATCACTACCTATTAAAAATCCGGAAAAATGATCGAAGTTCACGGGCAACAACCTTCTGATGCGGTACACTAAGCGTGTACCTATCGAGAAATAAGTATCTAGGCATCTAGTTCTTGTCGCACAAGTCATGTCTATGTTGGATACACATACACCTACAGGCATTTTATGTGCTTATTTATTGGGGTTTTCCAACTTTTTTCATTCTTTAAGTATATTGCTGCTAGGCAGTTTCATCTCTTCTCATCATCTCATCTCGTAATCGACCTTGACGTGTTTAATGATTTTTTCCTCCACTTTTGTTCATTTTTAGAAAAGATGTTTGTGATGGTTGAAAATCATTTATTTTTCAACTCTCGAAAATAATTATCAAACGGTAATTGAAATTGAATTTCGAAAGCAAGATGTGACAAAATTGACCAAATGAGCTAAAATTTTTGCAAGTGCAGTCTGGGCCCCAAACCCCACTAATTTTACTGAAGAATGGTACAACGGTTCTCCATAAATTTTCAGTTGCTGTCTGCCGGCTTCTGGAGCGGGTTGAAATTTCTGGATGAAAGTCAACTTTTGCTACAGGCTCCAGACTAGCTCGGAAATGATAACAGTCGATTTGGAAGGTCGACGACGTTGGTTCATTATGTACTATAGAGGATACGACACGAGACCTGCTTTATAATATGACCAACTACAAGCCGAGGGGAACAGAAACGGTAAAGATAGTTTGAGTAATGCCAATTTATCCCGCTGGATGGTCTTGGCAGCGCTGCAGCTTAAAAAGCATTGGAAGTTGGAGTATTTTTTTTCTTATCACGTTATCACTGTACCTACTACGTACATGGAAATTGTTGAATATTTTTGCCATTTTCAAAAGTTTTCCTAAAATCAACTTCAGCAGCTGAAGATTTTATTCTGAGGTGTGGGTGACCTCTGCTTTCAGTGAGCCGAATTTCAGCTCAATAGCCAGTTGACCAGTTGTAAAGGTTCCCTTGTTGAAGGGAAGGGAAGGGAACCCTTTATTTGATTGAAGTGCAACCTCCAATTTCAACGAAACCAAGCTAGATCGAATAAGCATGTGTTGAAACCTACATACTTGACCAACATTTTACGTGCTCAGATTCGATTTTGGATTTTTGGTCAATTTTCAAAAATTTTAAATATTAAAAAAAAAACTATTTTTGAGTTTTTATGAAATGCATTTTCTATTTAGGTATAAAAAAAGCATATGGGTGGATAATTGCTTCATTTCATCATCCCTTCCCTCCTCGATAATTAGGTATCTATTTTGAGCCATCCTGGAACTCCCGTGAGTTTTCATTTTTCTCCAGATATTTCAAATTGCTTGAGGTGTGAAATGAACTTGAACTGATGTATTTGGTCATCTTCTCGACAATTTTTAGCGGATCATGCGAAATTCTAGGCGTGCAAAATCAAGAAAAATTTAACGAAAAATAAAATAATATCAGCTTTTTGGCTAATTAGGTAATTATTAAAATTTGCTCGTGAGTCGTAAGTTATGTACCTACCTAATAGAAAATCAACGCTCATTGATATTTTTATACTTCCAATGCCCGAATTTTTTATGGGTTTTTCTACTTCTAGTGTAACGGAATATTTTTTTCACTTGTTTTGTATTTTTTTTGTAGAAAACCCAACATCCTTAGGCAAAATTTTACCTAGTCTTTATCTCTTTCAAGATCACATTTTAACGAGCCTATACCTAAAAATGAAATCATAGCAGATAATACGAGTAGAAAGATCAACGTAGTCTGTAGTAAATTTTTACGATCTTGGCTACTTACTTACCACTTGAGTAGGTACGTCTTACGAACCGGTGTTTTTCAAGTTGATGAGCTAGGTACCTACCTAATGATGGCTGTTTCCGTACAGTTATCTAATGCAAACGTTTATTTGTTCGCATGTGCCAGTAACAGGTTTGATTTTAATCAGGAAAAGAACGTAGTAACCAGTTTTTTTTAGAAATTTTATGGACGAACGTTTTAAAGATCGAGGTGTTGTTCGACTTTAAAGTCAATGGCGGGTTCAAAGATAGTAAAATCTGAGAAAATTGGCCCAAATTTGGTAAAAAGGGCCCACAAAGTCAAATTATCATAGTGAATGATACCCTAAAACGTCCAATGACAAAATCATTATAAAAAATACAATCAAATGATTTATTTGTCTCTATTTAACTATTCATAATTGACGACCGGTCACGCCTGCTGGTAAATCTAATCGGGTATCCGATTTTACTTCTGATGCTGATATCCATTTTCAAATGTGTTTTTGTGAACTCCTCGACATCGGTTGATATTCGATAATTGAGCAAAATGTGAGCAACTTGTGTTTTGATGAGCAGCATCGCGTACTTTGAACCTATCAAATAATCAGTATGTGATTGAAACTGGCATAAAGAGTATATCTACCTAATTAAAAAACATTCCAAATTAATAATTAGTACATATTCTTTAGTTTACCTAAACATGATCTGGGCCCATAACCAAAGCTTAGCTGGCTTGTTTTAGGTCTTGCTTCTACAGCTTTCTCGCTAAAATGCTCCGGATCGAATTTCTCAGGATTTTTGTATAAATCAGGATCGTAATTCGAAAAATGTATAAACGTTGTAACATAAGTATTTGCTGGAATTATCATATTATCTGGACGAGGGAAAAACATAAAAAATATAATTCTTCATATTGTTGCGTTTGAGAAACAACGAGACGATTGTGCATACCTTTCAATAAAATATCTTTATGAACACGTCTGTTCGTATGAAATACTGGAGTAAACATCCGTAATGTTTCTTTGATGCATTGTTCCACATATGGCATATTGATGATGATATCGTGAGGCTTGAAGGTGCCATCGTCAGTCTTGATTTTGAAAACCTCTTCATAAGCTTTTTGCTGTAATAGGTTGCAAGTGTAGGTAGTTTTATTTGTTAATGAGTAAAAGAATGCCCCTCCAAGTGACAATAATTTTACGAATTCAAACACAGTTAGACTCACTCACCTGAATGTCTTGATGCATTGCCAGCATTAACATTAGAAAACTCATGTTCAATGGTGACGTTTCGATTGCCTTTAATAATGCATAATGCATAAATGATGATGTATTTGTAATTTGTCAATGATAGAAGACTTACCTTTTACTTAAAATTTACTCGAGTAGGTACTTACCGCTCCCATTATTTGTAATAATTCGTCTCTCATACGTATTTCGGTGACACTGGGTTCTTTAAAACTAAATCTGACCAGTAAATCGATTATTGCATGGGAGGTGTCGTCTGTAACAGCAAATCAAATTCAGTTGGAAAAATTCAACTTCCTTGTGATCCAAAAGCTCTCACTGCGAGTAACTACATATATGGAAATTAAATATCACAGTTCGGTGTACCTAGGTATGACAATAGAGGTATCCGCAACCCCCTCCCCACACCCGTAGATCTTCTTGGATACAATTTTTTTTATTAAAGGGGACATCCCAAGGAACATTATAAAACAAATTTACCAAAAAAATGGCCTTACCAACCAAATGGTCGCCATTTTGATTGACAGGTGAGCTGAAATCGCAGATTTTGCTTTCTGAGATCGAAAGAGCACGCAAAAATATACTTATCACTAGCTACAATTTCAGATGCTGAGTGGATTTTTCGATTTTTTTGGCAAATTTTAAAATGAAGTTTGGGTTAAAAATAAGAGAAAAAAAATTTAGAAAGGCTAAATTTGGGATACACCTTATTTTTGACTTACCAAATCGATCAAAAACGATTTTGATCCACTTCGAGCTGTTTATAGAGCCCCCTGCAAATTTTTGAAACTTGAAATTTCCACAAAATTTTCCAAATTACGAGCCAATTAATTTGAAACTTGTTTAAAGGTCACGATACTGGAGAGCAACCGCCCTGAATTTTTACAATTTTTTTTGAACCCTATAACGACCCTGAATTCCACTTTGAAAACTTCTTTTTTTCAGGGATCAAAAAAATGCGCTGCCAAAATGAAGTTACTACCTGCCTCATTCAGAAAAGTGCAATTTTGAAATTTTTACCCCGCACAACGAGGGGGTGGACCCTCAAAAAGGTGATTTTGGGGACATGGTCGGGACCGAAAAAACTCGACGGGGTTGTGTTGGGGGACTTCTCCCGATGCCAAATATGTATTTTTTTTCCGTGAAACCCTGCACAACTGCATATGGCACTTTGAATGCGATTTTTATGCATTTTTGCATGGCCATTTTTGATGGTAAAATGGCTCTTATGTCCAGGATATGACTGGGGACCGAACGATTCTTGGACGTTTGTTAGACGGGGTTATTTGAAGCCCAACTGCGCAAAAACGGCGAAAAAATACGATCACAATGCGATTTTATGAGCACTAATAGGCTTGTTACCACTCCCCCACCCCCAGAATTGAATAATGCATTGTCTATTCGATAATATCGATACGACCCATCAAAATGGTATAAAATTTCGCGCCGAACTCAAAAATCGCAATCATTTTTAATTCTGACTCCCCGCGGTGGAGTTTTGCCCCCCAAACTGAATATAACAATGATATTAAACAAACTTTGCACATTACACGTCGATACTGAGGATTTATGTGTATGCAATCGGAATAATTCTCATATTCGTTGCTTGGGAATATTTTTGCTTCAAAATTTTTCATTTAATCTCCACCCCCTCCCTTCCCCTTTAAAGACTATGATTGAATATGGATTTGAAAACTTGAACATGACCTATCAAAATTGTATAAAATTTCGCGCTGAACTTGGAAATTGCAGTCATTTTTCATTTTGACCCCCTCGGTGGAGTTTTGCCCCCCTCCCTCCATAAAGTCAGAACATGGATTTGAAAACTTGGACGCGACCCACGTGGAAAAAACCTACTGAAAACCTACTGACTTATGTAGTATTATATTACACAGCAGTAGTTTGTCAGTAGTTTTTCATCACACACCAGTGGTGCTTCAATACTGCATTCTTTACTACCCTGCAGTGTTTCACTACATAGTAGTGGTGATGTGGTGGTAATCCACTATGCATCAGTGACACTCCACTAGTGAACACTCCACACACCAGTGGTGATGGAGTGACAATCAATACTTACAGTAGGCTGGTGAGTAGGTTTTCACCACATATCAGTAACACTTCACCACTCCATGTCCTACAGACTGGTAGTATGTTTACCTACACACTACCAGTGTGTAGGTAAAAACTTTTTGCAACCTTACTGCCAGGAGTAAGATTTCACCACACACTACTGATGTGTATGATGTTTAGTGGTGAAATATCACTAATATGTAGAGTGATGTTTACCTACACACTACATGTGTGTAGGTAAAAACTTTTTGCAACCTTACTTCTGGGAGTAGAGATTTCACCACACACTACTGCTGATAGGATATTGAGCAGTGAAGCGTCACTAATTGTAGAGTGATGTTACACTACACACTGCTGATGTGTCATAAAAACTTTAAACAGCCTTACTGCGGGGAGTAGGAATGCCACCACACACCACTGATGTATAGGATATTGAGTAGTAAAGTGTCACTAATTATGTAGAGTAATTTTCACCCACACAAAAAAACCTATTGTTAGCAGTAGTTTTTTATGAGTGCGCTGTGGTGAAACACTAGTCTTTTTCTCAATTTTATAACCAAGATTCTCAAAGAAAAAATTTAATGCTCCAAAAAACAAAATTTCATTGATCCTTTTCTTCAAGAATTTCAACAGCTCACAAGGAAAATTTTTTATTCCTTATTCCAATAAAATTGGAATAAAGTGTATGTTAAGATGACTTGTTTTTTTTTCTAATCAAATTTAATTTTGGAATTTTAATTTCATAAAAATAATAACCAACTGGTAATTACAAAAATTAAAATTGATTTTTTTTTTGAGAACAAAATTTTTATGTTTTTGGAAATTATAAAATTTCTGTTTTAAATAAAATAAAATTTTATGCAAAGAGAAAAAGCATAATGATTTTGAAAATAAATTGGAAATTTCATTATGAAATTTGAAGGAGAATGTAGGCAAGTAAGAATAATAGGTAATATTGAGAAATTACCAAGTGTGAAAAAAATTTAATTCTCAAAAGAAATTTATGAATAAGATTAAAAATTAAAATTAATTCATTTTCCATGAACATTTTTTTCTTTTGAAAAATTCTGATGCCACTGCATCTAGAAATAGCATCCGATTTCAAACTTCAATAAAATTCCCTGAAACACCCCCTAAAATGAAATTTAATAAAAATATAAAACACCAGCATTGCTAGTTTACCCAATTTTATTTTAATTCAGTTGAGATGTTTAGGTAGGTATGTTTTTCTTTATGAGCCATTGAAGTTGTTAAGAAAAGGAAATTTTTCTTTGATAGTCTTATGAAAAAATTCAGAAAAGAATTAAAAAATTAATTTTCACCAATTGATAGAATTTTTCTATAAATTTCTATCAACTTGCCTCTTCGTTTCCATCTGAATCTGTAAATTTTACTTCGAAAATCAGCATTATTTGTTAGGATAAATTTGAGGAAAATCCTGATTTTTTAAAAAGAGTGATAAATCTGATTTGAAATTTATAAGTTGAACTTTTTTCCCCCATTAAACTGACAATTTTTTTTGAAAAAGTATAGATCTAATAGGCAGATAATAACATCACATAACTATTTCTTATTTTTTTTCCAAAAAATAATTTCTTACTTAAGTATAAACTTGACTTAAACAGCTCAAACACATCTCAAAAAATTTGGAAAATTATTCCCCACATATTCATGTTTTTACCAAGACAAATAACTCAAAATTGGTTTAAAAAAATTTCTTCCCTGAATGGGGCTCGATCGGCATATATGCATCATTTAGGTGTACTTTAGTCACCAGCACTGGTGGTGTGCTCCTCTAAACCATGGTAAGTAAGTAGCAGCATTCCTCATCAGTAGAGAAATACAGTAGGATACAGTAGGACAAATCAGAGGTGATTCCAAGTAGGTAAGTGCCAGTAGTGATCACCACTTCTGAATGTAGTAGAACACCACTATTGTAAACAAAAATAGTGTTTCCTGTAGTGATTCACTACTACCCTGTAGGTATTGGCACCTACCTACTGCAAGTAGGTTTTTGCCAATAGTGATTTTTTACTACACTATTTCCCTAGTAGTGAATCTTCACTGTCAACACTACTACCTTATCAGTAGTGTTTCCTAATTGGTTTTTGCCAGTGGTGATTCTCTACTACACTACTAACTAATGACATTTTCCTATAGGGAAAATTACTGGGACAACTACAGTTGTTCCACTGATTTTTCACTACAGGGAAACCCACTCACAAGTAGTAGTAATGGATCACTACTGGCAAAAACCAATTAGTAAACACTACTGATTCTTTATATTTAAAACTAGTAGGTTTTTTCTACATGGGGACCCATCAAAATGACATAAAATAATCTGAAAATTTGACCTCACTTTACTTATCATAATATGGATGTCCATCCTAAGAAAAAATATATTCTCCCCAAGAGAATCGTCATGAAAGGGGGGGGGGATCGATACCTCTATTGATGCTGGTACTTTCAAGAAATTTAATTGATGCATTTGTGTGTTTCCTTACCATTACTAGGCGCGTTATCATCACGTTGTAAATCTTGAAAATTTTTTATGTTTTGTTTCAATACCTGAAAAAAAATATACCTGTATATCGAAAAGTACCTAATTGCTAACCTTTGAAGGTCGCCGATGAAACAGTGAAATTGAAAATATGTGCATGGATTTACCATTGTCGGATACTGTTTGACATCGTGGATAGAATTAGTTTTACCTATCATGTGCAAATAGATCATATTAAGATGGCGTGAAATCAGCCAAGGATATTGGAAACGTTTCACTATGAACTTGATGGCGCTAAACAAAAATGTGTGCTACTTAATGTTCTAATTTAATTTTCCACCTCACTCGAATCTGTATTTTAGGGATCGATGATTTATGATACTTACTCGTGTATAGCAAGGCAAAATGCTTCTCCGATTTTTCCTCCAGTTTGAATTGAAACACCGAATGAACTTTCTGAAATTAATCAAATATAACGAAAGTTCATGGTAAATAGCATAGGGTAGTTTTCCATTGAAAAATATGCAACTAATTTGGGAGACCAACTCTTAGTAAAAAATATGGTCTGTATTTTCGTACTTATCAAAGTTAAGTTTATGCCAAATTTTCAATAAAAATTCTTCAAAAACATTGAAAAAAAATTAAACGATCTTCCTTTTTTTTTTTTTTTTTTTTTACCTATTGGTTTCACACTTCTCAAATCAAGTAAAAATTGACAGAAATGACAAATGATATTTATGTAGGTAGATACGAACTGCATATTTCAAAAATCAGAAATAATATAGTTTCTGGAGGAGAGAGGTAATAGTCCAAACATTTTTCTGCCAGTATAGATTCCTGCTTTGTTGGTAGATTTTTTCAAAGGATTGTTTTTACCTGTAATGGCATCCAGATTTGCTTTCATCAACCAATCCCAAACATCAATTTCTTTACCGGTGTCTGCAACTGGTTTCAACTTCTCGACGAGATGAAAGGAATATTTTTCGAAGACTTTCGCATATTTTGTAAGCATATTTGAACTAAAAGCTGGCGTTAGCATTTTCCTAGATTTGGTCCATTCTTCATCTATACATTTTTTTCCAAGCAAGAAAATATGAAGGTATTTTAATATTTTTATAATGAAATTTTAAGTATAGGTATGTAATTTCACAACTTCATCCATCCCTTTTTAACCCTTAAAAACCCAAGGAAATCCTGAGATGTTATGAAAAAATGCTTTCAATTTCCTGAATTAGATCATCACAAGCATCACATTAACCCACAGTTTGCCCCCCAGCCCCTTAAAGCCGTCTCATAAAAGCCGTACCGATTTATTCAATTTTCCTTGAAAACCGAGAAAGCAAAAACCCCAATGAGGTCAATCATGGAACTGAATGATATAGTATCATTAGGTGTACTGAATGAGTGAAAGCATATCCCCAAAGAACACCCCACCCCTTTTTGGGGGGCAAATTTTCAAAAAAGTTGGGATAAAAAATTGGACCCATGCTCCATTTTTGGATAAACATATTGATGGTAGACCCTTCACAAAATGAAATCATGAAAGGTGTGAAAATGGTGGACCAGAGCGATTTTTAAAAAATTTGATATGCTTGTCTCGATAGAAACCCGAAAAAACAGAGCATGAATACGCAGAGTACATAATATGGAAAATATTATCAAGTAGGCTTGAAATGTCAGAAACAAGAATTGAAAGGAACACAGATGCTTTTAACAGCACATAAGTTCAGATAATCTACAATCCACCCATCAAATCTGTTTATCACTCCGTGGATATTCTTTCTCGATATTTGTCACCAAATAGTTACATCCTACAAAGGTTAGCAGTACAATTGTTTTTCTGCAGAAATATCGAAATACGTTTATCTACCACTTTGAAAAGCTTTACACAGTCAAATTGCAGCACTCCCCGGCATTTCATAATGTTCAAGCATTCATGAAGAAGTCACTATCCCTCCTCGATCATAGATAATGTAGTTCTACATCATGAAAATTGCACGAGCAGAAGTCACTGTTTACAATCATGAGATTGTGCCTAGCGTATGACTACAGGATACAGGGGATTTGAGATTCAGTAAAAAGCTTTCAACTGTTGTTCAATCACAACTCTGAACTTTTGAATGTTTTGAGGAATTTCTCAAAACATTCAAAAGTTCAGAGTTGAAAGCTTTTTACTGAATCTCAAATCCCCTGAATCCTGTAGTCATACGCTAGGCACAATCTCATGATTGTAAACAGTGACTTCTGCTCGTGCAATTTTCATGATGTAGAACTACATTATCTATGATCGAGGAGGGATAGTGACTTCTTCATGAATGCTTGAACATTATGAAATGCCGGGGAGTGCTGCAATTTGACTGTGTAAAGCTTTTCAAAGTGGTAGATAAACGTATTTCGATATTTCTGCAGAAAAACAATTGTACTGCTAACCTTTGTAGGATGTAACTATTTGGTGACAAATATCGAGAAAGAATATCCACGGAGTGATAAACAGATTTGATGGGTGGATTGTAGATTATCTGAACTTATGTGCTGTTAAAAGCATCTGTGTTCCTTTCAATTCTTGTTTCTGACATTTCAAGCCTACTTGATAATATTTTCCATATTATGTACTCTGCGTATTCATGCTCTGTTTTTTCGGGTTTCTATCGAGACAAGCATATCAAATTTTTTAAAAATCGCTCTGGTCCACCATTTTCACACCTTTCATGATTTCATTTTGTGAAGGGTCTACCATCAATATGTTTATCCAAAAATGGAGCATGGGTCCAATTTTTTTATCCCTACTTTTTTGAAAATTTGCCCCCCAAAAAGGGGTGGGGTGTTCTTTGGGGATATGCTCTCACTCATTCAGTACACCTAATGATACTATATCATTCAGTTCCATGATTGACCTCATTGGGGTTTTTGCTTTCTCGGTTTTCAAGGAAAATTGAATAAATCGGTACGGCTTTTATGAGACGGCTTAAGGGGCTGGGGGGCAAACTGTGGGTTAATGTGACGCTTGTGATGATCTAATTCAGGAAATTGAAAGCATTTTTTCATAACATCTCAGGATTTCCTTGGGTGTTTAAGGGTTAACTTGATTAAATTAAATTTTCTGTAAAGATTGAAAAAGCATCCCACTTTACTTATATGTACTTACATCAGGGTGGATCGCCCCCTCCTAAAAGTCAACGGATTGACCTAATTCAACTAATCGAGCCCTTCATTTTGAGTTGGAAGTTACTCAGAGAAATGTTTAGCTCCAGATGTGCCCCTGGAGGGGTGATGTGGGCCCTCAAAGAAGGGGCATTTTCGAAAATATCGTTATGAATTCCCATTTCTCTTCTCCATGGAGCCCACTTCCGGAGCTAAAGATTTTTCTGAGTAACTTTCAACTGAAAATGAAAGTCTCCGCAAAATTTCGGTCAAAATCCGACGACTTTTTTTTTGGCGATTCACCCTATTATACAATCATGCTTATATTGTAACAATGCAGGTAGGTATCTTACGTCTGGCCGTTAATATCCCTTTACCCAGCCACTCGTCTGTTGCTCCGAGGAAGTCACGATCCAAGCTCTGATTTAATACAGTCTGTTAAAGAATACATTTTCCGCGTTAAAAATACGAGCGAATCAAGTTTTGTGCAAAAAAATGAAAGTAAATACTGACAGCGATATCGTCATGTTTTTTCAGAAATAAACATGGTATGGGGCCAAGCCAGAACACTAGACGATCATTACGCTGCATAATTTTTTCAAGCCTTGAAAGTAAACCTGATGGACAATTTATTGTTACTCACAGAAAGATAATCATACCAAAAGCACTAGTATTGGTAATATAGAAATGAGATCAAATATAAATTAGTCAAAATTACCATCCATGGAACCAAACAGCAAATGTGCATTTCCAATCAATGGATATTTGCGATACGAAGGGAATTGTTCAAGTAGCTCGTAAAATCTTGTATTTTTAGAATTACGAAGATATCTCATCAAAATTGCAATTAAAATTACGCTTGCTGATATCAGTATAGCGTTCATATTAAAAAAAGGAAAAATTCACACTCAAAAACAGAACTACGCACAGCAAAAATCTAAATCAATTTTCAAACGAATCGGTAATTGAATTTAACGAAAAAATCGCAAATATTTATTAATACAAAAAAAACTTATGTACTACGTGCGGAAAAAATTACAGATTAACTAGATACTCTTAAAAATTCGGCAAAATGATCGAAATTCAAGGGCTACAACAACCTTGTGATGCGGTACACTAAGGTGTACCCATCTTAAAAGTAGTTCTTGTCGCACAGGTTCATGTCCATGTTGGATACAGCTACGATATTGTACCTATGCCTAGTATTATTGGGATTTTCCATCTATTTTTCATTCCAATGTTGCTGCTAGGCAGTTTCATCTCTTATTCTCATCATGTAATTGACCTGGGCTTGTTTAATAATTTTCCCTCCATTTTTATTTAGGTATTTTTAGATGAAATTTTCGAAATTCTCGAACATCATCTTTTTCGGTTCTCGAAAATTATCAAACTGCAAGTATTGAAAATTGTATTGGTATAAAATGAGGCACTTTTGATACTCTCGTTGAAAAAAAATAATATATATATATAGAAAAACAGTAGGATAGTTTACTTTTCCTAAAATTTCAAAAAAAAAAAAAATGAATAAAATAAATTGCGAAGAAGAATTATTGAAAAAACTTAACTGACCTATCAGGACTATCCTTCTAAAACCAAAAATTTTTCAACTCTGATAAAAATTTCGTTTAGAAAATTCAATCAAAAATTTAAAAAATTTAATTTTGAAAAATCAGTTGAAATGGAATAGTGGAAATAAAACACCACGAATCAGTTTTTAAGAAATTGGAACAAATGGGCATACGAGGAAAAGATGAAAAATTTAAAATGTTGATAAAATGGCCCAGAAAACAAAACAAAAAAAAATGAAATTTTGGATACGTATTCGTAAAGGCCACTGTCCCAAAAAAGACATCTCAAATCAATAAAAAAAATAGTACAAATGAGCATGAAAATGTAATAGTTGCAATATTGAATTCAAAAATGTTCCAAAAAACAATGAAAAAATACACATTTTGGAAAATAGATCAGAATAAGTTACAGAAAAATGAACATGAAAGTTGGAATTTCAAAACAAAACAGCCCGGAAAAAATCGGATGTGCAATAAAACATTAAAATTTAATTATTCATCAATTCTTCACTATTCCAAGTATTTATCGTCTGCTTGTGAATATGAGGGGGTAGCCGATTTTACTCTTGATGCCGAGTCCCATATTTAGATGATCTTTTGTGAATTCCTTGACACGAGTTGATATATGATAATTGAGCAAAATGTAAGCCATTTGCGTTTTATTGAACATCATCGCATACTTTCCACCTGTAAAGAGATTAGCACATGGTATTAAAAAATTGTATCATGATTTGTTGTAAATTTTGGCAAATATTTTGTTATTTACCTATGCAAGGTCTTGGTCCAACTCCAAGACTCAGATCGCTAATTTTAGGACGTGCTTTTATCGCTTCCTCGGTGAAATGTTCGGGATCGTATTTATCTGGGTTTTTGTACAGATCAGGATCGTAATTCGCGAAAGTTATGAATGTCACAACGAACGTATTTTTTGGCACTATCATACCATCTGAATATGGGTAAAATAAATAAAGAAAAATTACCCACTCGTGTCGTTATACTTCTGTACCTAACAAGGGAACCTCTTGAGGTGTGTCACACTCCGATTTGAACGGGACCGCAATTTTTGGAAAGAGCAAAGTCTAAAACCCCCAAAACCAAATTTTCAGCAGCCCAAGTTCATTTTTCGATTTTTGGCGAATTTTTGAAAATTCAAAATTGACTGTTTTTGGCGATTTATGCTTTTTTTTAAAAAGTAGATACGTTCTTGATCAGTAAAAATGGTCAAAATAAGCCCCAAAACTAATATCAATTACCCAAATCCAAATTTTACCATTTCCAGCCATTCTGGAGCCTCCAGCGCGATTTTTCAATTTTTCCAGAATTTTGAATTTGCTCCCGAAGGCGTGAATATGAAGTTGGACAGCTAAAAATCGAGTTGTATATTGCACTCGACCTGTTTAACGAGTTTATTCACATTTGAGCCGATTTTGAGAGTGACACTTCAAGAGTGGTTTCTTGAGGTGTCACTCCCGCTCCAAAACGGCTGGAAATGGTAGAATTTGCGCTCCGGGGATTAGTTCTTGAAGAAATACAGCAATACGCACAAATTTCAAAAATTTCCTCACAAACGGTTATTTTTTGAGTTTTTTGATTTTTTAATTTTGAAAAAAGCTGGTCAAAAGCCACTTTTGAGGTGTCACTCCCGAAATCAGCTGAAATGTAGATAAACTAGTTAAACAGGTTGAGTATAATACACAACTCGATTTTTAGCTGTCCAACTGCATATTCAGGCCTTCTGGAGCAAATTCAAAATTCTGGAGAAATTGAAAAATCGCGCTGGAGGCTCAAGAACGGCGGGAAATTGTGAAATTTGGATTTGGGGGGTCAGTTTTGGACAAAATACAGCAATTCGCGTGAATTTCAAAAATTTCCACACAAACGGGAAACTTTTGATTTTTTGGATTTTTTAATTTTGAAAAAAGCTGGTCAAAAAACCACTCTTGAGGTGCCACTCCCAAAATCAGCTCAAATGTAGATAAACTCATTAAACAGGTCGAGTATAATACACAACTCGATTTTTAGCTGCCCAACTTTATATTCACGCCTTCTGGAGCAAATTCAATATTCTGGAGAAAATGAAAAATCGCGCTGGAGGCTCCAGAATGGCTAAAAATAGTAAAATTTGAATTTGGGTAATTAATATTAGTTTTGGAACCTATTTTGACCATTTTTACTGATCAAGTTCGTACTTTAAAAAAAAAAGCATAAATCGCCAAAAACAGTCAATTTTGAATTTTCAAAAATTCGCCAAAAATTGAAAAAAGAACTTGGACAGCTGAAAATTTGTTTTTGGGGGGTTTTAGACAATGCTCTTTCCAAAAATCGAGGTTCCGTTCAAATCGGAGTGTGATATCTCAAGAGGTTCCCCTGTAAGTAGAATCGTCGTCGTCATAGTTCCTTGTCCTTTACAGGACATTGGAAATCGCATTTTTGTGGTACCCTAACAGGGATGAGGCGAATGCCTATTGCCACTGCGATTATTCTGGGGAATCGACGTTGTTTCGAGCTTCCACTAGTAGTTTCCCGTTGCTTTCTAGTGACATCTACACAAGCACCTTGGAGCTAGCCGGGTAGTTTAGAGACCCTGAGCTCCTCAGTGTTGACCTCTATAGACGCTCGAACCAGATGAGAGAAAAATCAGCGGCTCAGGTGTGGAACTGTGGATACCTACCTTTTAATACAATATCCTTATGAATACGTCTGTTAGTTAATGCCACTGGACTGAACATCCGTAATGACTCTTTGATGCATTGTTCCAAATATGGCATATTATTGTAAATATCGTGTTGGGTCAATATACCATCATCGGTCTCGAATTTTGAAATCTCTTCGTATACCTTTTGCTGTAACAACATGGGTTGTTTTAGTCATTGATGAGTTGGTGAATTTCAGTCTATGTTTGGGAACTTGAATCTTTGTCAACTTACCTGAATATCTTGATGCATTGCCATCATCAGCATTATAAAGCTTGTGTTCAATGGTGACGTTTCAACTGACTTTGAAAATAAGAAAATCGGAGGTTAGCATAAATCAAGTTCGGGGTTTATCTGTGGCTGCAAAAATCTAACATGCACGTTATAATCGACTTTGCACTTACCGCTCCCATTAGACCCAATAATTCATCCCTCATACGTGTTTCTGTAACGTCGGGTTCTTTGAAACTGTACCTCACGAGTGAATCGATTACTGCTTTGGATTTATCAACTGCAACAGAAAATGAAATTTGGATTTGGAAACTTTCAGATCAGTTTGATTCTTGGAGTAGGAATGAAGATCTTTTAGAAAGGCAATTTTTTCAGAAAGGCAAAGATAAGCCATTCAAATAGATGAAAGTTCTCAAAAATGAAACCATGTAAGTGACCCTCTCGATAAATCCAAAATTTCCTCTGGTAATTATTTTTGAAAAACAAAAAAAAATTGAAAAAATTATAATTTGTGAACGCGGAGACGAAAAAAGATGAAATTTAATTTGTACCCTATTTTCGAAGTCTCGAGTCGGTTTTTGATGATTTTGAACTGTTCTGGAGCTTCCAGCGAATTTACAGATTCTCTAGTTTTCAAATGAATGAAATTCAGCACCTATAAACTCGGTTTTTCCATCTTTGTAATTCTTTTGATCGATTAAGGCAGTTATGTATTTCCAAAATCTTTTTGTGCCAGTTCAAATCCAAAATTTTCTCCAGGTAATTATTTCTGAAGAAAAAAAAAAACGTCTCATTTTTTTTCAAAAATGATCACTGAAGAGTTTGGAAATCTGATGGAGGCTCCAGAACAGTTCTAAACCATCACCATTCGTCTCAGGAGGGTGAAAAATAGGTTGCAAACCAAATTTCAGCTTTCAAGGTCAGCTTGATAAAATTCTAATTTTTTCACATTTTTGGCTGGAGGAATTTTTAAAAATTTGCTAAAAATCAAAAAATGTATTTCAACCTGTGAAATTTTGGCTATTGGGGTATTTTGGAGTCCATTATCGATTCCTATTCTTCTGGAGTTCAAAATGTATTGTGCCGGTTGGGATACCTACTTTCCTCGTAAAAGTAGGTACCTACATTTTTGAGACATTTTCCTTCGTTTTTTGATCTTCAGATCAGCTCGAAGCTCTTCCAAATTGATCTAGGAGTTTCAAATTTGACATATACAAAGAAGAGGTGCCACAGAAATCCCTTTTGGGTGTTTCAAACTTCTAACCCAACTCATTCACTCTTCTCCAAGACCATTATGGTTCGCTTTAGGTACGATGGAGAAATTTTTTCAACACGTGTGTCCTTACCTTGATCAAATGCGTCATTATCACGTCGTGAATTTTGGTAATCTTCGATGCTTTTTCTTAACACCTGATACAAAACAAAGAAAACGAAAACAGAATCGTGGAAAATTGCACCATTTTTAAATTAGATTAAAAAGTGAATTGAAAATATGAAGGATTACCGTTGTCGGATAATGCTGAAAGTTGTGGATAGAATCTGTTTTACCTATCATGATTAAATACAACCAGTTAATATGAGTTAGCATCAGCCAAGGGAATTGGATACGTTTCATAATGAGCTCAATGGTGCTGAAAAAGGCGATAGGTGCAGCGTTTCTGTAGTGTTCAGGTTACTATACTTAATTACCAATTTATCTACGCATTAATTAAAAATCTTACTCGTGTACAGCAGTGCAAAACTGTTCCCCGATTCTTCCACTAGTTTTAATCGAAACGCCAAATGAAGTTTCTAGTTAACACGAATGCAAACAAAAATAATAATAATTTCGAATATATGTGTGCATAGCTGGAAAGTCCAAGTCAATGTAGGTAGATTCTTTCCCCCTCAATGTTATTACCTGTTACTACGTCCAAAGTTGCTTTCATCATTAATTCCCAAACATCAAATTCCTTGCCACTGTTAGCAACTGGTTTCAGTTTTTCAACGAGTTCCAGGGAATTACTTTTGAACACTTCTTCATATTTCGTCAACATTTTTGGGCTGAAAGCTGGCCCAAGCATTTTTATGGACTTCTTCCACTCTTCATCTAGAAATTTCAGTTCATGTTGTCAAGAAAAATTTACCATTTTTTTTAGTGGAGTAACTTATGGGTATGCAGTAACGTGCGGAAGTAAACTCGAGTGTTGAAAGCCAACATTGTCTGTATGTAGGTACATAATAGTCTATAACCAATGTGCTGTTAGTGAGCACACGGTTTTGAAAATGAACAAAAAAAAACAACTTTAGAAGCATGGATACGTTTTTTGATCCCCCCCCAATAGCACCTTTTTTTTCGACACTTCACGTGCATTTTTTCTAATTTTGAATTTTTAAATACATTTTCCCCATATTTTTAAACATGTTGGTAACTATTTTTTGAAATATTGTAGAAGTAGATTACATATCGTTTTATAAAAAACATAAAAAATTGGTTTGTTTTTTGAATTGGAAAAATAATGTCAGCATTCAACTTTCTAGGTACCTACCTAGGTAGCTTAAGAGTTTCAAAATAAATAATGAGAAAAATGAGGGGAAAAAATTGGAGAAGATAAGTAGGTATAGCCCTACACAACAGGTATTATTATTTTTTTTAGCACGAAAAGGAGCTTTCTTCATTCTATATTTTCAAAAAAATAAGAAGCATTTTCTGAATTATAATTTTGTAAAGGACAGTTGTTTGGACACAAAACTCAAGTTGAGAATATCCTCGTATTTCAAAATTTCACAAGTTGTCTAAATGGTTGAAAAACTGAAAAAATTCGAGAAATTTTGCCCTTATGAAAAAATAAGCGAATCAGGGAATTTTTGAAATGAAAGTTATTATTTAAGTACCTACAAAAAATTATTACCTACGTTGCTTATTTTAAAATAATTTACTTTGGATTTTGGTTTTTCATTTCTTCTTGTTTTTTAAAAATAAAAAATACTCGGATACTCCTCTCTTCCCCAGGGCTCTTAAATGCGTGGTGGAAATTGTTTTCCGAATTTTATTGCTTAGATTAGGTAAATATCATCATAGGGTAACTTTGTCAAAAAAAGAAAAACAGGAGATTTGATAAACTAGAACTTGAAAAGTCGTGTAATGTGAGAATATTGAGAAATGAATTTTTCTTCATGAGACTATTTTCGGAGGGAGGGGGTGGGGAGGGAGTCTCGTGTTTCAAAATTTCTGAAGACTACCTATCAATATTCTCGTGATTATTTAAGGTGGAGAGGGGGTTTCGACTATAAATTAAAAGTAAATACATTGATACTTACGGGTGGGAGAACAGGAGGAGGGAGTCGAATGCACTAAAATTTAGAAAATCAGACGTAACTTCATCTAATCCAAAAACTTTTGATCAAAGAATTGAGATAAGTTGGTACCTACAGTCCTAAACTGATTTCGGGAACAAGCGAATTTGAAGTGAACGCTCTCAGATTTTTTCTAGAGATGAATCAAGTAATCATTTCGAAGGAATGGAACTTCATTTTGAGAGCTCTCGAATTGGGCAAAATTGATATTTTAGCTTTTACCGGGGAGGTTAAACATTAATCTAAAAATTTGATAATTTTTTCTACGTTCTGTTGAGGTTGTTTGATTGTAATTTTTTACCAAGCTCCATTAATTAAAAAAAAAAAAATGAAAGAAAGACCCATCACAGTGCATAAATTTTCTCAAATGGACGTTGTGGAGTGAGTCAAGATTAGTCTCTGAGGTTCGCTTTTCATGTATTTTTTTGCTATTCAAGTCGAATAAGTCACTGATACCTGAAAAACATACCTATAATTAAGGTACCACTTGATGTTTGAGTTGAAATTTTTTTTCGAAATCGAACGATTTAGGTACTTTGATATAGAGAGCGATAAAATTCAAAGATTCAAAATATTTACCGGAACCACGTTCCTTATTGATCCTTTCTTCATGGACAATGGGGGATAATTGTGGAATAAATGAAAAAATTTGCTTCTGACTGACATTTAAAAAAATTCACTCTCTTTTTCCATTTCGCTAATTTATATTTTTGAAAGATCTGCAAAATTGAAAAAATTATGGCCTCGAAAACCAAGAATCTGAAATACTGCACACACTTCTGAGTATTTTAAATTGAATTTGTAATGTTTTTATTTTATTTTTCTGACCAGAACGTTTTTTTTTTTTTTTTTTTTTTTTTTTTAGTTTAAAATAGCACCAACTTTATTTTCAATTTCGACCTTGTTTCTAAGTTTTCATTACGTCTCGAGAAATTTTCCGCACGTCACTTCTGATGCGTTCATGTGCTTATCTCTGCATAACTTACATGGTCCGCTTAGTATCGATGTACCGAGCCACTCATCTCCTGCTCCAAGGAAATCACGATGCGAGCTTTGAATTAGAATTGTCTATTAAAAACAATATTAGGCCATCGTATTATTAGAAGTAGGTCTAGGTACTAAAAGATCAATTTTTGTGAACATCTAAAATATCTACTAACAGCAATATCGTCGTATTTTTTCAAAAGTAAACACGGTGTGGGCCCGAGCCAGAACAGGACGCGATGATGCAGTTTAAAAATATTTTCAAATCTTGCTCGTACATCTGATGGATATATGCATATTAAATTAATGATACATTGGTAGCAATTAAGGATGAAATTACGTATTCGAGGTGAGCCAGATTACCATCCAAGGGACCAAACAGCATGTTCGCGTTTCCAATCAATAGGTACTTCCGATACGAAGGGAACCGTTCGAGAAGTTCGTAAAATCTCTTATCTTTAGGTTTGCGAAGATATTTGATCAAAAGCACGATTATAATTGCGCATGCTGATATCTGTATCACGTTCATATTGAAAGGGAGAAAAATCACACACAAAAACAAAACAAAACCACACAGCAAAAAATCGAAACCAATTTTCGATCAAATCGGTGATAAAAAATTGAGAGCTAGAAAACCACGACAACCCATAAAAGCCAAACAATTAAGTATCAATTTCACGTGAAAAATTCACTCCAAGCAATATTCGCGAACAACAACCTTCGTACATATGAGGAATAAATGCAGTATATCGTATAAGAATCGTCCTCGTCACGTATAGTTTCGATGTTGAGAAACAGTTAGTTACAATTAGTTGATTGAAGGCTGGGGTTTTCCATTTTTTGATTTTATTTTATTTTTCTATGGGGTGGTAGAAGTAGGTATATCCATAAGATCCAGTGAACTTGTTAGATGCTGGCCTATGTCCAAGATTCTTCGTCAGTAGCTTCATCTTTTTTATTTACTAAATGAAAGGCAGTCGTAGGATTTTCCTCTCTGTGTTTTTTTTTTATGTTTAATTCACACGAAGAAATACATTTAATAAGTACGTACGAGCATTATTAATTACTGGTAGAACAGGTTTATTTCCTGATGTTAGTAAACTTTTTATTTGTGTAGATGCAATACCTACAGTACTGCATGTTTCAACATTGCATTCATAATGTTTATAGCTAGAGCTACTACCTGCCTACTTAAATTACTTATTTAGAATTGAAAAAAAAAACGCTTCTCGATTCATCACATTGATCCGTCGATTATTGCATTATCGCATTGAATTTGTTCTGCTCGTGAATTTTATTGGATAGCCTATTTTACTTCGGATACTGAGATCTGTTTTCAAGTCCATTTTTGTGAATTCTTTAACGTTGGTTGATAGATGATAGTTACGTAAAAGTTGAGCAATTTGTGTTTTGATAGACATCATCGCATACTTAGCACCTGTCAAGTAAATAAGTACATATTATAATAAATTAAAATACGTAAGTATTCCCATTTAGAGAAGGTACGTCTGAATATCTCATTCCAGAAAGCTCGACAATGTTAATGTTGCCCAGAATTTTTAGCTGAATCGTGTTTTGAAAAATTCATCCTTGTTTGATGCCCCACACCCTACTTTCTCGTCTCACAGCTTTTGAAAATTACAAAGAAGCATCATCTGAAAAATTATTTTCATTTTTGAAAAAAAATTGTACCTAATTTTTGAAATTTTTCTGACAATTTTAAATTTTTTTTCAGAGTTTTAGGACGAATGTGTGCATTGAGAGCACACTTTTGATTGCAATGAACATATTCGTTTTTTCAAAAAAAAAAAAAACTCCGAGTAACATTCTACGATTGTGATGTTACATATTTTTATGAATTTCATTTTCTGGCAATTTTACAAATCAAAATTTTGCAACTTCGGAATTTTTTCATCAATGCATTTTCTAAGCCAATCAAACACTCCAGGAAAAAATTGAATAGGAACAAAAATTGAAGAACATCACTATCTCAGTCTACTAATAGATAGGTAGGTAACAATATAGGGAGCATCAGTTTTCACTCTTCGTCCTTTCTCTTTCAGGAAGTTGCTGAGGATTTTTAGTTCAATCGTGTAAATCTGCCTTTGCATGGTCATTCAACCCCCCTCCTCTTTCGACATGTCACAGCTTTTGAGAATTGTGGAAAAAGCATCGTCTCAGAAATTATTTCTATTTTGGAGACGAATTTTCAATTTTCACAATTGAATTTAGTGGGCTAATTTGAATAGCAAGAATGTGCACAATTTTGTTTGTTTTGTTCATATCTTACTTTCTACGATTTTGATATTAGGTAACTCACTTTTACGAATTGCTTTTTTTGAACGATTTTCATGTTGACGTTTTCAAACTTCTGACATGTTTTTTTTTTTATTATTATTTTGATCGTTGTTTTTTACCTAAAATTGTGCGCTCAAAAATAAAGTTACCTAAATTGTATTTTTCATCATTCATTTGTTTTTTTTTCTGCAGAATTCGTTGATTGAAATTTTTTCACATTTTTTATCGACAGATTTTCTGGGTCTACCCAACATTACTCAATTCAAAAAAAAAAAAATGAATAAGAAAAAAATTTTGCAAAACACGAAATTTTCTACCATGAAAGTTCAATTTGTTTTTTCCCTTGAATTTCAAAAGGCATTTTTCATGTCAGCTTGTTCGATTCGCACCATTTAAAAATATTATTTGGTTGAATTTTTCATTATCATCAGAAATTTTCCATCAAAGTACAATTTTATACGATTTTGATGACAATTTATGCCACTTTTTCCAAATCACTTTCAAAAAATTTCAATGCATGAAGTTTCTTTTGTCGTGAATGTGAAATTGCGTAAGTGATTGATTTTTTAATACCATTTTAGTTAAGTTTCTTCTATTTTGTTGATATTTTATTCATTTCGTATACCTATAGATTCTTGAATAATTTCAGGGCGAGTTTTTCCAACTTTCTGTTCACCTTTAGCAAGGGTTACAAAGTTTTATACGATTCTCAGATCAATGAGCTTGAAAGAAAGCAAAAAAAAGCAATTATTTACCAATGCAAGATCGTGCCCCATACCCAAATGTCAGTTGACCTGTTTTGGGTCGTTGTTGTACAGCTTGATCACTGAAATGTTCCGGATCCCATTTGAAAGGATTTTCATACAAATCGGCGTCGTAATTTGAGAAATGTATAAATGTTACAACCAATGTATTCGCTGGAATTATTTTATTATCTGAAATTAGAAAGCCAAATTAAAAAATCATCGTTATACTCGAAAGGTTGGAGGACCTCAGGGGGGTTAGAGGTGAGGAAAACTGTAGGTAAATATACAAGTAAGTAGGTACCTGCCTTTCAAAATGATTTCTTTATGAGTGCGTCTGCTAGTTAGCATCACTGGACTGAACATTCTCAATGTTTCTTGTATGCATTGTTCGAGGTATCTGAAATTGTTCAAGTGAGTCTCGTTGAGCATTTCATCATCTGCTACGAATTGTGTAATTTCTTCGTATACTTTTTGCTGCAATCGAAATTTGTAAAACAAAACAATTAGAAATCAAAAGTAAAAGTTGAGTTAATGTTCATGAGCTAGACTTACTTGGATATTTTGATTCATAGCGAGCATCAACATCAGAAAGCTAAGACTTAGTGCAGTGGTTTCAACTCCCTTTGATGAAAAAAAATAAATAAATAAACGTAATTTGGTCATGAGCTTATAGCCAAAGTGCTAAACCAAGGAGTAGCTCACCAATGAGGGGAGATGCTTACCGCTGAAATGATATGTAATAATTCGTCTCTCATTCGTATTTCATTGAAACTTGAATCTGTCACACTGCTCTTGATGAGTAAATCGACTACGGATTTGGATGTATTCGCTGAAATAAGTAATGATAAAGTATGAGAAATTCAAGTACGTGTTTTTTTTTGCTCATGAGAATTTTCTTGAAACATTTTTTTAAAAATATTGAAAAATGTTAATGTCTTTGAAATATACGCATACCTTGAAAATCTTGAATATTATTCTCTATGTTTTCTTGTAGTATCTAAAAAAATCGATTTCTTGGATTAAATTTTAAAAATGGAATCAATTCATAATCCAAATAAACAATCTTTACTTACTTTTGTTGGCAAACACTGTAAATGATCTATGCATTTGATTTTTCCACTAATTCTCAAATAAATCATGTAGATGTGGTATGAAAGTAGCCAAGGCCATTGAAAACGTTTCACTCCATGTTTAAGACCCCTAAAAATCCCATAAAAATGTATATTTTTACTTAATGGTTGAAATTATTAAAAAACTAAACTAATCCCAAAAATTACGAAACATACTCTATCATCGCTTCGCAAAATTCTTTTCCCATCTTTCCACAGAGTTGAATGGAAATGCCCATTGCATTTTCTGTTCTTGTCATGCATGAAAAAACATTTTTTTAGAATAAAAATAAGTTATAGCAACTTGTTAATTAGAGATTTAAAAAAAATCAATAATACTCGTAGGTACTTAGGTATATAGGGAGTGAATATGTACTTTTAGTTTCGTGGAAAATCAAAGTTCATGGTTACTTTTCTATATACTTGGATGTCCTATCTTATGAGGTTTTAAACTTCGAACTTGACTGAAATTTACGTTGCACAGAAATCAAAACGCCTTCAGGCTATTTTTCTTCGTATCGTTTTAAAGTATGGTAAGTACAAGTTTTTAAAACCATACTGTAATTAAAAGATAAGAAGATGGGAAAATATTAGAGTATTTTTTTCGTGGGTTTTTCTCAATTCACGTAATCAAATCAGTGAACTACATATAAATGATAGCTATTTCGGTACACCGACTTCATTATTGATATATGTTTTGTAAAGCAAGACAAGTATGTAGATTTCTTTCACCTTACCAGTAATGCCATCCAGATTCACATTCATCACCCAGTCCAAAACGTCTATTTGTTCTCCCATTTCTGCAACAGGCTTCAGATTTTCAACAAGACTCGAGGCATTTTTGTTGAAGACTGTCATATATTTTGAAAGCATATGTGAGCTGAAAGCAGGTGCTAGCATTTTTCTGGACTTTAGCCATTCTTTATCTAAGAAATATTGAACACAAAAGTACCTAGTGAAAATTATCGGTATTTTTGCATGGTATGTACCTAATTGAGCAA
Source organism: Planococcus citri (assembly GCF_950023065.1). NCBI lineage: Eukaryota > Metazoa > Arthropoda > Insecta > Hemiptera > Pseudococcidae > Planococcus > Planococcus citri. The sequence goes on from NC_088681.1 coordinate 17,713,270, forward strand.
CTTACATCTAGCATTTAGCAAACCTATACCCAGCCATTCATCTGTAGCTTCGAGTATGTCGCGATCCTGACTTTGATTCAAAACAACCTGTTGAAAAATCTCATGCAGGATACTGAAATATGAGCTATGGCAGAAAAAAACGGAGTGGCATGATTTGATTCAAACTCTGTTGAAAGTTGGAAGAGTAGGTACATAGTTGGAAAAGGGAACCGAACAGAAAAAATGTGTTGAATTGTCTTCCTTCTCCATCACTATTACATCTCGAAACAAAAGTGGAAAAATTGAAAAATTGGGTCCATGTTCAATATTCATGTTCTGCCTTCTATTGAAGAGAGAGGGGTGTGAATCGACCTCGACTTGAGGGGAGAAATTAGCTAGGCACTTATTCAGCTCAAATTTTTTGCAGTACGAGAAGAGCTAAAATAAGTGAGATTTCAACTCATCCTTTATACTCTTCCCTACAATTCCAAAAAAGCAATAAGGAAGGACTTTGCCCATTTAACATAGAAAGCAGTGAAATTATATATTCTAATTACCGCGATGTCGTCGTGTTTTTTTAGAAACAAAATCGGTGTGTGACCAATCCAATATATTACACGATCATAAGGCTGCATTATTTTTTCCAATCTTCCCAGTACACCTATAATAGTTCAATAAAAAATTAAATCATTGCGATATGAAATTACATAATCAGTCTATAGGTACCTATCAAAATACGTGCTACGATTGTGCGTTTTGATTTTTTTGCTAGTCATTCAGAAAGAAAAAGGAGGGGGCCGGATATTTCAAAAATTGTAGAACATTACCTTGAGCCTTAAAAAATTGTTGTACCATTAGCCTCCCTCCCCCAAGTTTAAAAATTCAAGTTATTTAAAAATTTTCCGTTTCTGCATCAGAGTCTTTCTAAAAGAACCTTTTTTCAACAAAAAAGCTACCCTTGTCCCCAAATTATTTTGTTACCTTGCATGATGGAGCCTCCAACTCTTGGGATTTTTTTTCAGGGGAATAAGTAAAGATTTTTACGAATATTTAATGATGATGATATCTTTATGGCTTGTACTGTTCTGTAAATTGTTTTTCATTTCTGGTCAGAATCCTCCTGAATAAAACCTTTTCAAGAAAACTCCTCCCTAGCTGGCCTCAATATTCGTCTCTTTGTATGAAGCCTCCAAAGTTGAAAAGAAAAAGAAGAAAGGTTCAAAACCGAAACACATGGCATTTTTTTGAGAATTTTCAATATCTAGGAAAACCTCTTCTGATTATCCAACTTCCTTTTGAAAAAAGACCTCCCTTATTGGTTCATAATTTTGTGAGAAATTAAAAAAAATCGATAAAGGTTTTTTTCTAATAAATGGGAGGGAGGGAGGGGGTGTTTGGAAAAATTCTCACACTGAAATGAAAAATTTTCGAACATTATGTTACTTACATTGATTTTGATTTATTCCATTTACCTACATTGATTTCTTGCAACATAGAAAGGCTTCATGTAAAGAAACAAAACTAGAATTATTATTATTATTTTAAAATTAATGTATTTGTACCTATAGGTACCTACATCATAAGGAGATTTTTATTGTGACTCAATTTTGGAAAATTTTAATTTTCAGGAAGTTTTTTTTTTAATTCGCACCTTATTGTAAATAAAAATGAACAATTTTGTGAGATGGGAACAGAAAAAAATCGTGATTTTTTTTCAGTGTAAGAATATGAATCAAAGATGAATTCTTGGGTGATGCTGATGACTTTTACACCTGATGAGTTACTTTATACTTATAATTTTTTCGAAATTGAAAAAACACTTCTAGGATGTAGACAAAGTTTTGTTAATTTTTAAAAAAAATCACTGTGGTCAGAAATAGTTGATAAAAATTAAAAAATACACCATCATGCAAAATTTCAGGTGTAAAAATTTAAGTGCTTATTTACCAAATTCTGAAACAAAATGAAAATTGAGAAAATATTAAAATTTGACGTAATTAAGGTATTTTGGGTATGGGTAGGTACCTATATATACACTCTATTTGTAACCTCCATCTGTACACTGGTGCGGTTTGGGAACTGTTTTGAAACCCCCTGTAGACTTTTTGAATTTTCAGAATTTTCCAATTTTGGCCCAAATTCGAAAAAGGATATATGCACCCTCTGAAATTTTACACTTGAAATATTTCTGGATAATTTTTCAATGTTTTCTTTTTTAATTTAAAATTTTCACGAGTGTTGTAAGCAATTATGTACTTATACTATTTCAAGAATTTTACTTTACCTTCTGTCGAACCAATGAGTAGGTGCGCATTTCCAATCAAAGGGTAGGTTGGATATGAAGGAAACTGCTCTAGTAATTCATATAACCGTTTGTATTTCTTTTTATGAATAAATTTCGCTAAAATCGCGAGTACGATTAAGCACAAAAACACTTGTATGATGTTCATTGTTTTTAAAACAAGCAACTACGAACCGTCATCTTAGTAAGCGTGTCTTTAACTCATAATCAGTTGGTGGAAATTACAATAACTAATTAATAAAAATTTCACGCCTTGATGTCGAATACAGTGATTATTGAAAAAAAAGAAGAAAAAAAAAGATAAATTGCCTCATCTGCATTGTTGCCGACAGGTAGCCAGACCCGTCTATGTTTACTTTGATTCAGTATTCCATACCATGATACCTACACCTACCTATTTCAAGTTCATATTTGGTTTAAGCAGACTGTATTTAACCAAAAAAAAAGAAGAAAGAAAGTGCTCAAGATGCATGATTTCTGCCGAAGAAAATGTACCAATCCTATCGCTGGCAAAACGTTCAATTCAATAAAAAATTTATTTCATAAGGTTAAATACAAAGTTATGCAGTATAGCCTAAGTTGAAAAGTCACAATTTATTCATCTTCATTTATTGGTATGGCTCAACTTCTCATCTACTTGTGAATTTAATTGGATAACCGACTTTACTTCTGATGCTCAGGTCCATTGTCAAATGTTCTTTTGTAAACTCTTTAATGCTGGTTGATAAATGATAATTGCGCAGTATGTAAGCGATTTGTGTTTTTATGGACATCATCGCATATTTGGCACCTGTTGAATATAGAATTTGAGTAAGTATCTCACGGAGCACTTTTGCGTACAAGATTTGAAAATAGAATTGTGTTTGAGAAATCGTTCACCTATACACGATCTCGGTCCATATCCGAAGCTCAATTGACTATTTTTATTTCGTTTTTGTACTGCTTGATCGTTGAAGTGCTCAGGATCGAATTTTTGCGGATTTTCGTACAAATCGGGATCGTAATTTGATAAATGTATGAATGTCGCTACAAACATACCTGCTGGAATTATTTTGTTGTCTGTGGACGTACAAAATCGAATAAGTAATACCTTTATCTATTTATAGGAATGTATATTTTTTTGTTACAAAAAATAGACAGAAAAAGCTGTAAATACGATACCTTTCAATATGATTTCTTTATTAATTCGTCTGGAGGTTACAATTACAGGACTAAACATCCTTAATGTTTCTTTGATGCATTGCTCTAAGTATCTCAAATGATTGGTCAAGTCATTCTCACTCAGTCCATTACAGTCTATTGTGAGTGATGTGATCTCTTCGTGTACTTTTTGCTGCAATGGTGTGAAATAAAACTACCTAATGCATATCAAATTTGGAAATTTTATAAGGTGGACGTTGAACATACCTGAATATCTTGATTTATAGCCAACATCAGCATTAAAAAACTCACGGTCAGCGCTGTCGTTTCTACTCCCTTTTACATAGGTGATCATGAATTAGATAATGTCTTATAGTTCAGTAGATTTAATAGCTGGTACCTTTTAATATTGTTACGAGTAGGTTCTTATGTCTTTATATACTTACTGCAGCGATTATTTGTAGCAATTCATCTCTCATACGAGTTTCATTGAAATCTGGTTCCATTGCCCCTTTTTTTATTAGTAAATCGATGACTGCTTTCGATGTATCGACTACCAAAATAAATACACGTTAGGTACTTAAAAGAATCACTTAGGCATGTGATGTGCTGTCATTTCAGTTTTATCGAATATTATGTCATAAAAATCATTACCTATGTATTTCTAGTTATAGGGCAAAACAATACCTAACGTTATCGAAGGATTTATACATATCATAGGTAGATAAATGTAATGGCACTCAGTATGGAATCTACGAGTATGTGCTACCAAATTACTTACCATTGTCAATTGTGTTATTTTCATCTTGTAAGCCCTGATTATTGTTTATCTTATCCTTTAATATCTGGAAACAGTCGAGTAAACAAAATACAGTAAAAGCTCGTTATAACGCTCTTCAAGGGACCAGAGAAAAAGAGCGTTATAAGCAGAAGCGTGTTATAACCGAAAGTCTCATTTTAACGCTGATTAGCGTTATACCGCGAATTCTCGTTTTAAAGCGAAAAAAGCGTTATAAAGGAAGTGGAAACGAGAACTTTATTTTGAATTTGAACAACTGTTCCAGGTGGAAATGAAAAAAATCTGCAATTTTACTCTGATTTTGAGGTCTGCTATAACAATATAAATGATTTTTTGGCAAAATTTTGCCACAAAAGTTTTTTTTTGCTTTTTTAAAAATCAAAACTACAAAAATTGCAAAAAAACTGTTGTTGCGGCCCAGATTTTCAGAAAGTGATAATTTTTTACACACGAGTAAGCTGTTTTTCGCAAAAAATTGGGTTTTTGTTGCTAAAATTATGAAAAAAATGTGATTTTTCCTGAATTAAAGAGCGTTAAAACGCGATTTATAATCGCTCATGAGCGTTATATCGCGATTAATTTTACATTGGTTTAAATGGGGATGTCAAGGGACCGGAAGGAATCAGCGTTATAACGAAATCAGCGTTATATCCGAAAGCGTTATAACGAGCTTTTACTGTATTTAAGTGTAAGAAAGTTATACCTATAGATAGTTATACCTTAATCCGTAATGTAGATATTGACATAGAAACCCACATTTGACATTTCTAATAAACCTAGGTATTACAGGATAGTCCGGGAAAAGTAACAGGGGGGGGGGGGGGGAGAAATAAGTAAAGATTCTGTGATATACTTTATGCCTCGCATGTTTATGCGGTACTTTACGGGTATGGATGAGTGGTAACACTGCGTCTAGCTCCCACTAGCAACGCCGATGGGCGTGGCTACGTGGCAGTAGCCGAGCCGAAGCGCGAGGCTATGAGAGACTAGAATGTCACTAATGTCAGTTGTGGTGTTGTAGCTTCTCAGTGCAGAAGTGTTTCTGGCTAGTTGCAAGTGCTCAATTCATGGTTAATGCTTGGTGGTTAATTCTATCTCTGTTGCCTGTCTCGGCACACTCGTGTTCCCTTTGGGGAATGTAAGTTAGGGTAAAGTGTGTATCATATGTGTTAAACGTCACGTATGATTCTCTGTTAATGTATTCTTCCGCGTTTGTGTAATGTAAGCATATTCGTATGCCCCAAGGTCAATGTATGTCACGTATGAGTTAAACGTCTCTTTTGTGTCTCGCGTTTTGTAACGTAGTCCCGGTTAATGTTTATCTCAATGTGTGCTTGTATGGGTTAAACATCCCGTATAAGATCGGTTAATGTGTATGTTGGATGGTGAAAGAATCCATTCAGTCTTTGTTAAAGTGTCTCGAGTGAGGTGGTCTCGTACCCTCCAGGTAAAGTACAGGTATATTGCAACTTAAGTGGCGTAATATACTCTCAACGGCATGCAAAGCTCTAAGTATTGGGAGTTGATTAGACGTAGTTAGGAGTAGTACCCAGTAGTAGGTTGCGGAGGAGGTGAGCAACTGAAGCATCAGTACAGTAGTTAGCAGTTGATACCTCATCTGCAGGCATCGATTGGTAGCTATTGTGTAAAGGTGTTGTGTGGATACTTCCACGACCCAGGTTTGGGCAAAAACCTATCACCTATAGTGATATTTCCTAGATCTATTCCTATAGGTGTACATCCTATCTATACCACTATTACGTGCTTTAGATTAACTATACCTTTACAATTCCACCTCCGAAGTGAACGGGGCATGATTTTTGCAAACCAAAATTTCAGCAGTTAATATTGATTTTTCAATGATTCTCTCCCTTGAACCGAATTTTACCATTTCTAGCCATTCTGGAGGCTCCAACGCAATTTTAAAGTTCACCGGAATTTCAAAATCTCTTCAAAAGATGTGAAAATCAATATTGTAGGCAACTAAAAATTTAGTTGTGGCTTACGCTTCGACCTGTTTGAAAAATCCCAAATTTCAGGCGATGTATGAGGAAAACATTCAAAAAGGTAGAAGTTTTCTATTGTCAGGGAATTCTTGATTTCCACCCCCACCCTTTTCAAAATATGCGACTAACTGCTCCATTTCAAAAAAATATGGAAAATGTTTCTTTTTTAATAATCTACAAATTTTTTCCAATTTTTTTTCAAATATGTGCATTTTTTTAATTTTTAAAAAATTGAAATAATTGCCAAATAACTGACACTACTGAGTTTCAAAAAGGCATAGGTATTTAGGTAATGTAAAATTTTTGAAAAGAAACACTTTCCAAAATACGAATTTACCCAAAAATAAGCGATTTTCAAATTATTAACCGCTCAGTAGAACCTCAGAGCGAAAAAACCACGATATTTTGAAAATACCCATTCTTTGAGGACCCATTGTACCTATTCCCTCGTGGAGCACCTCCGCAGCTGAATTTTTCTGAGTGCCTTGCAATCCAAAATGAAGGTCTCTATAGTGAATTTAGTTATGATCTTCTGACATTTTTGGTCACGATCCGTTCTGATGTGTGCATACGTATTTAGAGGGCTCTGTAAATGTTACTTTAGGGGGGTTCCAACTTTTCAATCCTATTTTACGTCTCATAAAGCGACTCCTTTTTTACATAGAGCTTGTCGATATATTTTTCCAATTTTTTGAAATCGCGGTTTCGTAGAAAATTTTCAATTACAAGTTGCTGACTGAGGACTGAGGAGGCATTTTGAACTTTTCGTGTTCAACTTCTTTCAGTTATTCTTTCAAATGTACATTTGAGTGTGTTTTTTTTAAATTCTCATCGTATACACGGACTACTCCGCATACCCAGTCGAGATATCATTTACCTACTTTGGTGGGCAGAAACTGTAAATGTTCCATGGCTTGAATTTTGCCGGTCAGTTTCAAGTAGATCATGAAAATGTGGTGAGAAAGTAGCCAAGGATACTGAAAACGATGTACTGTAAACTTGAGGGATCTAAAAAGGAAAAAAGCAAATGAGGTAGGTATTATATTTTTTTTCAACACAACCAATGTCCCTTAGGCTCGAGATTATGCCAAAATAATTAAATAAATCGCCAATCTTACTCGAGAATCGCGTTGCAAAAGTTTTTTTCCACTTTACCACCATTTCGAATGGAGATTCCTATTGAATTTTCTGCACATGAAAATATCCAAATATGAAAAAATTATAGTGTAACAGCTCCACGTTTTTCACTTTTGTTCGATATTACTCTTACTTATGATGGCATCCAGATTCAAATTAGTTATACAGTCCAAGACGTCTATTTCCTCACCGCGATCTGCAGCTGACTTGAACTCCTCGACTACATTTGATGCATTTTCATTGAAGACTTGGATGTATTTAAGTAGCATATCCGAACTAAATGCCGGAGTTAAAATTCTTCTAGATTTTTTCCATTCTTCGCCTAGAAATTTGTTGTGCACGATGACGATAAAATTATAGATTTTTGGTAGGTTCATTAATTTATTTTGTGGTGTTTGGAGGATTTTCTTACATCTGGCTGTCAGTAATCCTATTCCTAGACACTCATGTGCCGTTCTGAGGTCATCACGATCAACGCTTTGATTTAGAATTGTCTATAGGAGGTGAGAAATTCAAAAATTAAAAGTGTAGGTGATTCACGTGGTACCTACGAATTTTTTAATCATTAAAAATTAAGCCTGTAAGTAATGAAAGACAAAATTTCTGTGTTCAATGCTACAGTAAATAATTCCACTCCTTTAATAAGCGCCTTATAAATTCACTCATTTTTCGAAAACACCTTTTTTTTATTTTGATATTTTTTTGGGGCTTCTCATCTTACGAAAGAGATTGGATAAATACTCTAGAAAATTATGAAAAGAGTGGAATTTCACAGACACCCAAGTACCCAATGAGAATAGCATCGATTTGGATTTTTAGTTTCAAAATTTCAATACCTACTCACCGCAATATCGTCACATTTTGTCAATACCAATACTGGCACGGGGCCCAACCAGTACACTAGACGGTCATATGGTTGCATTATTTTTTCCACTTTTTGTAGTAGATCTGATTTATTAATTGCAAAAATGAATAATTTTATTATTAGGTATTTTACTCAATTAGGTTATCTTTAATGAGATTCAGTATCTGATGATTTCTAACATGTACTTGATAAGTTAAGTACTTACTTTCCATCGATCCTGCAAATAAATGCGCATTTCCTATAAAAGGATACGTTGCATATGAAGGAAACTGCTCGAGTAGCTGGTAAAATCTTTTGTTTCGAGTTTTTCGAGTCAAATTCACCAATATCGCGATTATAATTATGCACACGAGCATTAGAACAATGCTCATATTCACTTCGAAAATTGGACAAAAATTACTTATAAGACTCAAAAAAAAAAAAAACACACACACACACATTCACAACGCAGAAATATGCAATGAATTCACCATTTACCTATACTTATAGGTATATTTTTGGATTGTTTAATATGAGAAGTTCCACTCACCAAAAAATGTAGAAATATTTCTCACTATAGATACGTAGTTTTGCGTATGAAATTATAATATGAACAGCAACGAATTAATCTGCCAGAAACATACGTTTGGGGGCTGGTTTTCATCACGTTTAGAGTAAGTTCAGCATTATGCCTAATTATAAACATTTTTCAAACTATCGTCTTGATGAATAAAATTGATGTGTGTTTATAAAATTTCATCTTTTGTGAACTAGCGGTTATGGTAACTGGTACCATTAAATTTGCGATCGTGGAATTATAATGGTAGAAAATTATAATGGTAGAAAGATAGGTACTAGAAGGTGAAATGAAGAAACAAAAAATGGTATATGTAGGTATAATTCAGCGCCATCGACGCGTGAAATATCATAAGAATTAAGTCAAATATGCGTGTTTTATTTGGTTTAATTACTCGTTAAATTAGTGACAATTTTTTCCCTTATTCAAATATTTATTCGACTTGGAGTTAAACAGTAGATACGTTAAGATGTAAGTATGTATTTCAGTTTTTTCAAAATTAAAAGTGACGAGATAGGACAGAGGATTGAAAATGGAAAAAATTCAGTTTTTGAGGCATACCTATATCTTCCTGTTCCTTCTTCATGAGACCACACCAGTTCGAAATTTCCAAAAATTTTCAATGTTTATTTTAGTACTTCCGTCCCCAAAATTCAATACTAGAATTTTATCAACTATAGTAATTGAGGTACAAAGCTGATAAGTACCTACATTAGGGCGGGTCACCCGCCTCCCACCTTCCCCCCAAATCGTCAGCTTTTGAAATAATCATTCACACTTGTTAATTTTTTTTGAAAAATATGATACCTACTTGCCTTCTGATTTTATGGAAAAGTTGAAAAATCGCTATAAAAAGAGTTTTTTATACATATTTTTTAATTTTTAAAATTTCGCCCAAAATCCAAAAATGAACTTTAGTTCTTTGAAATCGCTTCGTAAGAAAAAAAACTCAAGTAGGCATGGCAGTTTCTGGTTTCCAGGCTAACGGTAATATCAATGAAAATCAATTTATTGAAGTTTTTTTTTCTCTCGTCAATCATTGAATAAATTACACATCTGACTATTCGAAAAACAATTCATTGAGTTAGTCATTGTCTTGTGCCTTTATTGCTTCATTTCTCTTCTTCTTGTAAATTTGATTGGATAGCCAATTCGACTTCTGATGCTGAGATCTGCCTTCAAATGTTCCCTTTTTAATTCTTTGACACTGGTTGATAAATGATAGTTCCTCAAGATGTAAGCTATTTGCGTTTTAATAGACATCATCGCGTATTTGGAACCTGTTGAACAATCGTCATTCGATGTAATGTAAATATTTCATTGTTTCAATACTGCAGGAATGAATTTCCGAGTGAGGAATGATTCACACCTATACAGGTCCTTGCTCCATAGCCGAAGCTCAACTGACTATTCTTGGATCGTTTTTCGATTGCTTGATCGCTGAAATGTTCGGGATCCCATCTCTGCGGATTTTTGTATAAATCAGGGTCTTTATTTGCGAGAAGTATGAGCGCCACTACGAGCACATTTGCAGGAACTGTTAGGTTGTCTGAATAAAATTTAAAAAAAAAATAAAAACAATAAAACTTCATTATCATCGCATCTTGCAAAATGTGAAAAAAAAATCGTTGTAGTTTGGCTACATTATACAATACCTGTGAGTGTAATTTCTTTATGAGTAAATCTGCTAGTTACCACTACTGGGCTGAACATTCTTAATGTTTCTTTGATACATTGCTCCAAATATTTTAAATTATTAGTCAAGTGATTCTCGGTGTACCTTCCATCCTCTGTTGATAGCTGTGTGATTTCATCGTATGCTTTTTGCTGTAGTAATGTGAAATGAGAGGCGATTACTGAACGAGAACACCATACGAACTAGTGAGCTAGGTGAGTTGATGGCAAATCTTACTACCTGAACATCCTGATGCATAGCCATCATCAACAGTATGAAGCTCACAGTGATTGATGTTGTTTCTACTCCCTATAGGTATGAATAATTAATACTAAATCAGAAATTAGGCTACCTATCAAGGTTCATTTTGTACATGATAGGTATCAAAATCGAAATTTTACTTGCTACGTTAGCATTAGTAGGAACCTACTTACCCCCATCAGCATATGTAATAGTTCATCTGTTATGCGAGTTTCATCGAAACCAGGTTCTATTGAGCTTTTTTTGATAAGCAAATCGATAATTGTTCTGGATGAATCGACTGTAACAATAAGTTAGTTACTTTACAGAATCGATTACTTACATTTTCTTATTGTGTTAATTTGAAGGTGAAGTTTGAAGAATCGTACCATTTTTGGTTGAATTATCTTCATTTCTTACTCCTCGATTATTATTCAAATTCTCTTTAAAAATCTGAAAAAAAAAACGGTTGGTATGAATGCGCGAAAATGATGCATGTAGATTCTTATTTTTCACATTTCTTCACGGACTATGCCGTCTTACCAACGTCTACCATACGTTTCATTCACCTTTGTGGGTAGATGATGTAGATGTTCGATAGTTTTAATTTTCCTCGTTAGTTTCAGATAAATCATGTAAATATGATGTGAAAGTAGCCAAGGATATTGTATTCGCTTTATTATTTCCTTGATGGTTCTAAAAATTGCAGAACCTATTATAATTGATACTTATTTCAAGGGCACCTATCGAGCTGTCCGTCTATTTGAGCATGGTCTTGAATTCCCATAACCAAAATTTCAGCTGCGCAGATCAATTTTTGGAGCTTTAGATCGAATGGTACAACTTATGAAAAGAAGCAATTCACAACTTCAGCTTTTATAGACATCAAAAAGGCATTCGACTCTGCATTGCATTGCGGTTTAATTCACAAATTAGTTAGCCTACAATCAAAACACCCACCTTTCTACATAAAATCATTTCTTCCTTCCTTCAAAATAGGAAATTTTATGTTCAAATCAACGATGAAAGCTCTTCGCTTCGAGGAATCAGCTGTGGTGTACCGCAAGGCGCTGTATTGAGTCCAACATTGTTCATCTTATACTGCTGTGATATTCCTAAACCAGCTGATAATGAAATAGCAATGTTTTCTGATGATACGTGTTTACTCAGCCAAAGTAATGATCTTCTAATTGCTTGTAATCAGCTTCAAGCTGGCATCAATGAATTGGAACCATGATTTGTACGATGGAAACTTAAGCTAAATCCTCTTAAAAGTGAAACAAAAATCTTCACACTTTGCAAAATCTTATCAACTCCAGAAATCTTAATCGATAACACTATGGATTGTCTACATCTTGTAGTCTACTTCTTTACAAAAGTCTCATCCGTAGGTCATTCACATATGCAGCGCCAATATGGATAACAGATTCAAAAACTAACAAACATAAGCTACAAATCATACAAAACAAAGTTCTACGAATCATTACAAACGCATCACCATGGTTCCTCCAAAACAATCAGTTCCATAATGAACTGCAAATAGAATCAATCGACGCCTTCTCTGAAAGACTTTCTTACTGAAAAATACCTATTCACGCTGGAATCGCTTGATGACTTTGAATATTCCTACTTAGCAAAAATCTTATGAATTGTCTTATAACACAAATACAAATCTTCAAGATCTTTTTTGATGCAATAAAAACAATAATTCTTTCAAATCGTTATATCCGTAGGTTTTTATTACATTTTTTGCCTATACCATCTTAAGTATCGCATTATTATTGTATAAAAATTGATCACTTTGTGTATAGCATTTAGGCACTGAGCTGAATAAATACTCATTTTTCTCTCTCTCTCAAAAAAAAATCTCAAGTTAATCCCTTTTCAGCGATTTATATTTTTAAAAAAAGCATGTACCTATATTTAATTATTCAGAAAAAATGATGATAACTATCTGGCCTTGAAACTAATCCACTCATTCATGAAGTGTCCTCCAATGTAGCTTTTGGCCCAAGTACCACACCATTAAAATTTCAACTGTCAGTTTTGAGTTAGCTTCCACAAGACAAAGCAGTTGAGAAATTTAAAAATTGAGTTTTAGGACGGATTGTCATTTATTAGGTAAATTATACATAGGGGAGAGACGCCAAATATGGAATGTTGCCTAATATGGAATGCAACAATATCTCGAATGTTTACCATCAAAATCTACCGATGATGGTCAGAATCGATTAAGCTAGTGAAATAACCAGGCTATACGAGTTTTGGTGGTGTTTAATTGACGAAAATGTGATTTGATAACAAAAAAATTTTTCTGTGAAAAATTTTGAATTCAAAAATTTTAGCAGAAAATTGTGCGAAAACATTTGTATGAAGATAGCTTCTAGAAGTAAAAAGTGAGTACTTTCAGAATATTTCATCAGTTTTTCTCAAAAGCTACAAATAAAAAAGTTATGATCGTTTTTTATTCAGATTCTTTGGGTAGCCTATTATGGAATATGTTGTGTTTGTTATTTTTTAAGTATTCTTTCGATCACACATGTTCAAAACGTTGGTAAGTAATTAGGCCTATGCATCTTAGATGTATTTTAGGTCTCAAGTCGAATAAATTTGATTAAATACGTAATTTTATCCATTAATTTTTGAAAAAAATTTCCTTTCAAAGTCAGATAATTTCATGTTTTAAATTGATTATAATGTGGATTTTGTTATTGTAGTCAAAGGTTTTAATTACTTATTACATTTCAAGTCGAATAAATTCATTTAAATACGTATTTTTGCGAGTAATTTTTGAAGAAAAAAAAACTATTCCATATTTGGGGACCATTTTTTCAAAGTCCAAAAATGACACTTTCTACAAAATTGGGAGTGGGGGGAAAAGTTTTTGGTTTTGAAAACTGAGCTTTTAGAGGGTGAAACTAGAGGGTTGCAGCTACCCATTGGTTGTTTGAGATAATCTCAATTTTAAAGATGGTATTCCATATTTGGCGTCTCTCCCCTACCTATTTTTGAAACAACCGTGTGCCTACTCATCTCCGAAAATGATTAATTTTGAATGCTTAAAAATTCGTCAAAAATTTAAAACACAATTTAATTTTGAATGCTTAAAAATTCGTCAAAAATCTAAAACACAATTTAGGCAGCTGAAATTCAGGATTCCCTGTTGACAAAACAAGACCGCGTTTTCCACAGCATTAAAATGGGACTGCGTTTTCGATGAATAACGCGGTCGTAATAGCATAAACGCGGTGCGGATTCTGCCAGAACAAAGGACATTGTGTCACCGCATAAACGCTGATTTTGTGGTTCCGCGTTTCAGCAGTTTGGCATAAAACATTAGTTCCTCATTTTATTATGAATTTCATAAATCAAAATATGTGAATTAATAGGTGAAATTGTGTTTTCCTTGGAAACCATTGTTTCAGAATCAAATAATTCTTCCAAAAAAAAAATTTAAAAAACCTAAAAAATTTTCCACCTGGGGTGGGGATCGAACCTGTGACCTACAGCACACCACTGTGTTATCCACCTGACTTACCTACTAGACCACTGGAGCTGATGGAAGGATTGGTGTTGAATGCTTTTATATGCACCTTTCAACACTCTGGACTTTGAAAATTTTCAAGTGGAATGATTTCAAAACATTGTACCACAAGCTGAATTTTGGTATATTGGCTTATTTTTATACCCTGAACATGAATCCTTGGTGTACCCCACTTGTCCCTAGCTTTCTGCCCCCATTGTGGATTTTAACCCCCAAATGAGGTTTTTCTCCCGTATCTCCTCAAATTGCGGTTCTAGCCCAAAAATGGAGTCTATAAAAATTGTTCTACGTCAAATTTCCCATCAGATGGCCTAAGAACCAACTTCGTCCCCCTGAGGGGGGTGGACCTGCAGTCAATTGAATATAGGGGGTTTTTGAGTGTGATCCACGATAGCTATGAAGGGTGCATGGAAAGAGGTACTCCCCACTGGAATAATTTGAGGTCATAATCCATTTTCCTACACTTGTGTGAGGTCAAAATTGTTGTAAAAACACATATTTCATACCTATCAATTATCATGGACTCATTTATTCAAAAACAAGGCCTGGGCGCACAAAAATGGCAACGTCGCAAGGAGGCTGAGACTTACATGGTGTCTTATGGGAAAAGCACCGTTTTCTTGTTTTTCGCGAATTTTTCAAAATTTTGAATGGGCACATGGGTGTTTAAGGCATGAAAAATGATCGGTTTTTTACGCTCTACAACGTCATCTTTCATTTGAAGCTCTAGCACTCATATATAAAAAGATATAAAAGCTCAAAAATCACAAATACCGAACTTTTGAATGAATGTTTCTCAAAATTTTGATCGAGCACATGGGTGTTTGAAACATGAAAAATAATCTACGTTTCACGCTCTACAATTTGGTTTTTTCCCGAAAGCTCTAGCATCAATAGATCAAAAGTTAGAAAAAAGCTCAACTTTGAACTTACACAACTTTTGATCTATTGAAGCTAGAGCTTTCGGGAAAAAACCAAATTGTAGAGCGTGAAACTTAGATTATTTTTCATGTTTCAAACACCCATGTGCTCGATCAAAATTTTGAGAAACATTCATTCAAAAGTTCGGTATTTGTGATTTTTGAGCTTTGAGCTTTTATATCTTTTGATTGATGAGTGCTAGAGCTTCAAATGAAAGATGACGTTGTAGAGCGTAAAAAATCGATCATTTTTCATGCCTTAAACACCCATGTGCCCATTCAAAATTTTGAAAAATTCGCGAAAAACAAGAAAACGGTGCTTTTTCCATAGTACACCATGTAAGTCTCAGCCTCCTTGCGACGTTGCCACCTTCGAGAACTTTTTCTGCGCCCAGGCCTTTTCAAAAACCCCTTATATTAGATTGACTGCAGGTCCACCTCCCTCAGGGGGACGAAGTTGTTTTATAGATCATCTGATAGTAAATTTGATGTACAATAACTTTCATAGACTCCCCATTTTTGGGTTAGGGGGGTAGGGGGAAAATCTCATTGGGGGCTGAAATCACAATTGGGGGAAAGGTCACTAGGAACCGGTGCGACACTAAGGAATAAGGATTCGTGTTTAGAGTGTAAAAATGGACCAGTATACCAAAATTCAGCTTCTCTGCTATCTGCAATCCGAATCGCTGAACAGCGGATACGCGATTACGCCCCTAAAATTCCACCGTTTTGTGTTTATGAATTCACGCATTTACGCGGTCACCTCGTTTCAGCTGTGTTTCAGGGGAACGCTATGCAATACACCTTAAAACACCTTTACGCGGTGCGTAAATGGAGAATATGCGGTGCACTTGAGATAATCGTTACAGCTGAACTGCGTAAACGCGGCTATTTACGCGGTGATACACGAGTAGCGTAACCGCGGATTTGGCAAAAACGGACCATAATCTGCCGTAAACCGCGTAATGCGTAGCAGTAAAATGGGAATACCCGCGTATTTAGGTGCGTTTACGCGGGCGTAATCGCGTTTTCTTTGTCAACAGGGTTTGGGATTGAGGACTTCAGACTATACTCTTTCCAAAAATGACGTTCCGGTTTAAATTTGAGCTTTGAACCTTCGTCAGAGGTTCCCAGTGCCTTTAGGCTGATAAATCACGAAACTTACTCGAAGAGCGCATAGCAAAAGTTGTCTCCTTCTTTTCCACAGTTTTGAATAGAAATTCCCATTGCATTTTCTGCGCATAATTGTCGAATGAAAAAACTGTCAGCCGATTGTTTCCATTAGGGGAACAGTTCAAAGTGGTTTTCATCTTGTATCATTCTTACCTACGATGGTTTGTAGATTTGCGTTCGTTACTTTATCCGAAACGTCTATTTGTTCGCCGTTATCTGCTGCTTCTTTAAACGTCTCGACTAGATTGGATGCACTTTTATTGAACACTCGCGTGTATTTAGCCAGCATATCCGAACTAAATGCTGGTGCTAAAACTCTTCTAGATTTTTTCCATTCGTCGTCTGTAAATTATGCACAAAGACGATAAAAAAATATCTTTTTGTAAAGTGCTTGAGGTGTCTGAAAATAAAGTGCTAGTCTAATATTCTTACGTCTGGCTGTTAGTAATCCTAATCCTATCCATTCGTTCAGTGCTCCGAGCTCATCACGATCGTTGCTCTGATTTAATATCGTCTGTTGAAGATTTTTTTTTGTGTTATTACGTGCTTTTCGAGAAAATTTTTAAAATAAAATCAGATGGTATGACGATGAATGAATATACTAGGTACCTTAATTGAAGTAGGTACATACATTTAAAAAAACGAAGATAGAAACTTCTGGGATTAGATAAATAATTCAAGACGCTGCAAGACTTTCTTCTGATTTTATTTTTAAATTACTTTTATGCCATTTGCAAAAAAGAAATGGAAAAATAAAGAAAAAATTCAAAAATTTCTTTCAAAATTATATTTCCGTACCAAGGCTAATTCTTTGACACAAATTTGAGAATTTCCTTTTTTTTTTGCAGTATGACAAGTTGAGCCCCGAATTCAAGGATTGAAATATGAAAATTTTGTAGGTTATACTAAAAGCATGAAAACAGTAACCAGTAGGTACCTACCAATTCTGCTCGCAGTATTTAGTTCAAGAATGGCACTATACCTACTCACCACAATATCGTCACATTTCTTCACAAATATGAGCGGTTTTGGACCCAACCAGTACACAGCACGGTCGTAATGTTCCATATATCTCTCCATTTTCCTCAATATACCTGGTTTATTTTAGTTAATACAATTATTTAGGTTCATATTTTATGCATTTTTTTTTTTAGTAATGCTTGAATAAGAGACCGATTTATGTAGGTAAATTACTTTCTATCGAGCCAACGAACATATGTGCATTTCCAATTAAAGGATAGGTTGGATGTGAAGGAAACTGCTCCAGTAGCTGGTAAAACCGTTTGTTATTATTTTTTCGAATGAAATTCGCCAGAATCGCGATTATAAACACGCACGCAAATATCAATATTGTAATCATATTTATGCTTGAAAAATTAGTGAACTATGCATAAAAATAAAAAAGTAAAAAATCTAATTTAACAACACTTTAAGTAGGTATGCACCTATCAAGTTCACATTTCACATTATTTTGGAATCAACGCGAAAAATATACTCTAGAATGAGTAGGTACCTACATTATATGTACATAGGTAACTTTATCTGCGTACAGCATACGAGTACCTAATATTAAGGATTGATTTCTACCACGTGATATTTAAACTCTGCTTTATCCCTAGGTAATTGTAAATATTTTGAAAAGAATCGCTCTGGTGAAGAACCTCGACGCGTTTCTCAAAATTCATCTGTTTAAACGTAAAGATTAATTACTAGTCCTAATAAATTTTGCGATTGTTAAATTATAAAAGTAAATACATGGACAGCAGAAGGTGAAATGTATTAAGAAATAGCTGGCTATCCCTTGTTTGTAAGTATGTTATCTGCTTTACGACGCTATTTTAAAATAACGATAAATCATTCTACATTCGTTTATTTAATTGTATTGTTAATAATATGGTACTTGATGCCTACATAAACAAGAATTAGACAGACTATGCGAAGAAATCGCTGGTTTAAAAAAAAAAACAAAATTAGTTGAAAAAAGCTTACTTATCAATAATCCGCCGACGATCCGATCTTGGCCAATACAACTTCTTAGTTTCCCACAATGTATGCAACATTTTTTATTCACTGAACTTTGCGCATTATAGGATTCATTTCACATGAAAGATGAAAATTACAGGTAGATACCCATGATAGGTAGGTAATTTAATTACCTATAATTAATGTTGACGAAGAAATCAGAATTTATGCGATTGTAGTATCATAGAATATGAGTTCCTACATGGAACAAATATGGACTCCCTCTAGCTGTGTCAATTTTTTTGGGGGAAATACAAAAAGTGTCAATTTTTGAAGAAAAAATACAAAAAGTGTCAATTTTTGAATGAAAAATACAAAAAGTTTCAATTTTTTAGGGAGAAATTTCAAAAAGTGTAAATTTTTGGCAAAATAGTCAAGAAATGTCCATTTTGGGCACAATTGCTAAAAAGTGTCTATTTCTGACAAAATTGTCAAAAAGTGTCCATTTTTACTAAAATTGTCAAAAAGGGCAATTTTTACCAAAATTGTCAAAAAGTCCTGTTCTTGCCAAAATTGCTAAAAAAATCCTGTTTTTGAAAAATTTTTCAAAAAAATCTCATTTTACATAAAAATTATTAGGGGGTGTCAATTTTTGGCGAGTTGAAAAATTGTAATGTTTTTTTGTCAGAATTCTCAGGGAGTATTTTTTTGATTAAATAGTCAAATGGTTATAATTTTGGTCACAAGTGCAGAGAAATCTGAGCTTTTTTTGCCAAGGCGTCCGAAAAGCACTGATTGATTTTTGCCTTGCTTGCCTAAAAAAGTCCACAGTTGGCTACCTAGGTTTTTTTTTGCCATTTACCCAATTAATCACAGATAATATTGATAATGTTTTATTGGAGATTTTCACATTCATGTTTCAATCTGTTCATGAAGTAAAACATTCGATTCACCGCCATGTTTGTAATTTATGGTACAACGAATCACACGTTTAAAAATTTACAAACAAGTCCCTGGGTCGATCATTCTCTTCTAAGCATTCAATTCTCATCGCTTCACTTCTCATCTGCTTGTGAATTTGATAGGATAACCTATCTTACTTCTGATACTAAGGTCCGTTTTCAAGTCCTCCTTTGTGAATTGTTTGATGCTGCTTGATAAATGATAACTGCGCAAGATGTAGGTGATTTGTGCTTTGATAGACATCATCGCAAACTTGGGTCCTGTTGAAAGATTAGAATAGGCGTAGTATGAGTGTTCAATATTGTATCTTTCCTAGTTAAATACATCAAAGTGAGAGATTTCAATTGAGCAAATTGTTGACCTATGCAAGATCTTGGTCCAAAACCAAAGTTTAGTTGGCTGCAACTGGGCCGTTCCTTGATAGCCTGATCGCTGAAATTTTCTGGATCGAATTTTTCCGGATTTTTGTATAATTCAGGATCGTAATTGGCAAAATGTATGAACCCAGCGACAAATACATTTGCTGGGACAATCGTGTTGTCTGTGAAGGAACAGAATAAAAATGCCTATACTTTTACCTATCAACGGTACGAGTTAAGAATAGAAGTGATAATAGACTACAACACCTTTCAATTTGATTTCTTTATGAGTGCGTCTGCTAGTTACCATTACTGGACTAAACATTCTCATTGTTTCTTTGACACATTGTTCCAAGTATTTTAAATGATTGGTCCAGTGATCCTCAGTAAGTTCAACGTAGTCGGTTGTAAGTTGTTGGATCTCTTCGTATACTTTTTGCTGCGTTATGTGAAATCAGACGAATACGAGTAAGTAATAAGTAAGTATAGATAAGAAAAAAGGGAATCTTATAGTGATTAATAACAGACGTCCTACCTGAATATCTTGATGGATAGCAAACATCAGCATAGCGAAGCTTATAGTCAGTGCTGCCATTTCTCCTCCCTTTTAATACGAGTACATGAATGAGTAATTTATAAAAGGCAAAGGTCAAACTTTTCGATGTTTAGGTAATTCGAGATGAAGCGTTTTGTACTCACTGCAGCAATCACCAATAGCAATTCGTCTCTTATACGTATTTCATTAAAACCTGGTTCTGTTGCACTTTTACAAATGAGTAAATCGATGATTGATTTTGATGAATTGGCTGCAACAAAAAATACGTTATTTGAGTTCATTTCATGATTTCTTGTTCAATTTTTGAAATTTTAAAAATTCAAAAGGGCTTAAGTGCGATTTTTGAACTTTTTCAGAAAACTGAAATTTTTTGATCAAGGTGCCAAAGCATAATGAATAAATTTATTCAACTCAGATCTCAAACGTCAACAACTGCTAGTTTCGTGCTATTCAGAATCCTCCAGAAAATTTTCAAATCGCTGTGGATGGCCAAAAAACTATAGTTGGGGGTGTCAAGTATTATTTTAGGCTTTTCAAGAGTATCCGAAGGTTTTGGAAGAAATTGAAAATTTTTTTGATGCTCCAGAATGGTCCTGGTAGTTTTTGAATGATGTGTGAGAGTTGAATTGAAAGAAATTATTCACTTGAGGAGCGTTTTTCCAAAGTCAGCTATGTTCATTTTGAAATTTTGTCGAGTTAGTTACGGTTTCGGGTAGTTTGGAAGTGTTCGCATCAGATTTCGCTAATGGATTGCCGGTCTCGTTCCTCTACATACTCTAGGCAAAAGAAAAATGTATGCGCAAACACCGGTTTTCCAAATCCAGCTATGTACGATGGATTCTCATCTATTGGTTTTTGGTGATTTGAAAAAGAACATAGCTGACTTTGGAAAAACGCTCCTCACTTGCTCAGTTTGCGAAAAAAATTGCATTTCCTAAAAAATTTTTGAAAATTACACTCAAAAAAGTTTTTTTGAATTTTTAAATGTCAATTGCTGATTTTAAATCTTCCTTCCCTTTATTTTATTTTTTTTTGTAACTTCATGTTATGAGCATTCAAAGCTTTTGGATAAAATTGTACAATTTTTTTCAAGCATAAAAATTTTCGAGTGCTACAGTACCTTTGTCGCTCGAATCATTGTCACCTGGCGAGTCTCGAATATTAATCATTTTCTGTCTTAATATCTGAAAATATTAAATTATGTTAGGAAGTCAAAAGAGTACCTAGATGTTCTTTGAAAGGAAAATATCGGCAGGGATTATTTACCTTGGTGGGCAGATACTGTAAATGTTCGATATCTTTAGTTTTCCCAGTAAACTTCAAGTAGATCATGTAAATATGATTGATGTGGAATTAGCCAAGGGTATTGGATACGCATCGCTCCTTGTTTCATGGCTCTAAAAATGTCATTTTAACTCAGAGTCTTTAACGTTCTCTAGATTTGGATACCTAAACGAAAAGCCAATTTGGGAATCTTACTCCATTACAGAATTGCCAAAGTTTTCTCCTTCTTTTCCACAGCTTTGGATCGATACGCCTAAGGCGGCTTCTACATATTATAGACATAAAATTTTAGAGAATTCAGTACTAACACTCAACAGTCCCAGCAACAGCTGAAGTGCCCCATTACACGTCTCATATCTCAGGTACCGATATGTAATTTTTTACCTACGATAGCCTCTAAATTAGCATTCTTCAAATAGTGCAAGACATCTATCTCTTCGCCGCTATTCGCAGCTGGTCTGAACTTTTCGACGAGATCTGATGCAGTTTTATCGAACTTTTCCGCGTATTTAGACAGCATATCCGAACTAAATGCAGGCGCTAAAACTCTTCTGGATTTTTTCCATTCTTCGGCTACAGAAATGTTTGCTCAGCTCAGTCATAAGTGCGACGAAATTGTTCATTCATTATTAGTGAATTCATCGTATCTATACCTCTTGCGGTGACATACTCCGATTTGAACAAGACCGCGATTTTTGGAAAGAACAATGTCTAAAACCCCCCAAAACCAAATTTTCAGCTGTCCAAGTTCATTTTTCGATTTTTTGCGACGGATGGTTGGTTTTATCGCGGACGGTCACAAGTAGGTACCAGGTACATTTTAATGGGAGTATTCAAACATGATAAGGTAGGTACTTTCCTTCGCCGTGGACAAAAAAATCCTGATAGCCACGACGAAATACCAAACTGTACTATCCACGATGAAAGAAAAAAAGAACTAAAATTTGTTGAATCAATAATTTTTCAATTTTCAAAGTTGTGGTCATCAAGTACTTACTATTTGAATATTTTTTTTTTTTTCAAGAAAAAAATGGCTCTTTTAAACGTGAGAATGATAAGCCACGGTGATGGATCTGAAAAATGGTAATCTGTACAATTTTTACAGATTACCATTCGGAGAATGGGTTACTGTATTTGATTGACGGTTGTGAAATGGACACTGTACTGCTATCACTGAAACAATACAGTGTGGCCATTTCACCACAAAAAAAGTCGAATAGGAGAGCCAGGAAAAAATAAACAAAAATTGGCCACGGCGATGGACAAAAAACTGGTTACATCACTTTATGACCTCGGTTTCAGGGTATAAGTATCATTCCAAAAATTTATATCAGTTCTGTCATTTACTCTCATATCATATAATAATATGTACCATTTTTTTTTTTTTTTTTTCAGAAAAAGTGATAGTGTAATTCATTTTTGAAGATGAAGTTGAAAAATTTAAGTGGTTACAGGCCACGACGATGGAGTTTTCAGGGTTTGGGGGGACTTGACCCATAGTGGAGGGGGGTTGGGGGTCGTTAAACTATATGCACGTGATGCCCGAGTTGGTATCTACACAATACCACTGAAAAAAATTTCAATTGTCAATAGTAAGTATTTAAGTAAACCACCTGTTACATGGTTTTTAAACTTTTTTTGAGAATTACCCAAATCGTCAAAAATAGTCAATTTCAAATTTTCAGAAATTCGCCAAAATCGAAAAATGAACTTGGACAGCTGAAAATTTTGTTTTGGGAGTTTTTGACTATTCTCAATCCAAAAATCGCGCGGTCCCGTTGAAATCTGAGTGTGACACCTCAAGTGGTTCCCTTGTTAGTCTAATACCAAAAGTGATTTTCTTACGTTTAGCATTAAGCATTCCCATTCCAAGCCATTCTGTCATAATGCCGAGGTCTTCACGATCGATACTTTGATTGAGGACTGTCTGTTGAAAAGTTTTCCGCGTTACTCTTGATAGGCAATTTGAAAAAAAATTTGAATCCCCCTTTCCTCGCCAAAAAACCACTTCTGACTACCTAATGTTTTACTACATACGAGACGATTAGACGTTAGATGAGTAGCAAATTATACAAAATAACCAAATTAATTTGTTGATGTTTGGTGTAAGATCGTTTTATGATTTTATATAAAAATTAAATGAACAAATTTTATGCATCAATCAATTTTTCATTGATGATTTTTTTCTTTTAGGGGGGGGGGATGGTGGATTACCTTACACAATGATTTGAAGTTTTCATAGATTTCAACAAAATTTGGAGAAAATCGGGGTCATTAACCTCAAGTGTCTTGACCTTCCCATTGTTACAAAACATAAAAAATGATGACATTTCTGTAGAATTCACCAAAAATGCTTAATAAAGTATTAAAATTTTGTAAAAATTATGCGAAAACGGTTGCAAAAGCATTAAAATGACTAAAAATTGAAAAATTCGGTTGGAGTGGGGGGGGTAGCATGGGATACGCTATCATAAATACTCTTCCACAAATCGGAGGCTGGCAGCTCAGAACGACCCTTGTAAACCATATTTGGAAATGTTCTCTAGTTTTTGGTTGAAAAATTTGCACCACTCACCGCAATATCTTCACATTTTTTCAATACCAATATTGGTATCGGACCCATCCAGTACACCAAACGATCGTACGGCTTGAACATTTTTTCAAACTTTCCCAATAAACCTGGTTTATAAATAACAAAAATGGATAGTACAAAATTTACTCACTTTTATTATATTCTAATGAAAGACAATCTCTATCAAGTGCAGGTTATTAAATTACCTTCTAGTGAGCCTACGAGGGAATGCGCATTTCCAATTAAAGGATAACAGTTCGGAGGTGACGGAAACTGTTCGAGTAGCTCGTAAAATCTTTTATTCCTGGATTTTCGAATAAAATTCACCAAACTCACAATTATAATTATACACGTTAACGTTAGTACAAAGCTCATGTTTATTATTAAAAAAACAATCGTTGAAATGAAATGAGAAAAAGTAAACTTGAAATTGAAAAACAAAACAATATTTTATGAAGTTCACTATTCACTATAGGTACTTCCGATTCTGTAGGTACATAAAAATCCACTCAGAAATGTGCGAATATCTCACCATGTGTGGAATTACGAACGACAGCAAACATGCTAATTTCTGGATCCATTTTTACCACACTGTAACTACTTATTGGAGGACTGCGTCATTTCAAATTGCGAATATTTTAATAATAAGGTATCGTTTAAATGGAAGGTTTTATGCTACTTTTTTTTTCTTTCGAATTTTATCTCTTTTAGGTACCTAGATATTTATTCATTGAGTACCTACCTGTCTAGTCCCATGAGATCGTTATGTAACTTCGTATATACAAATGTCTGCCAAAAAGCAAAATATAATAACATGAATCATCTTAAAAATCAAGACAAATTTATTCAGGTTTGGTTTAATAACTTGTTCTCATTAAATATGCATAGCGTAAGTTGTAAAGAAATCTATCAAGGTGAGTTCCAGATAGGTATTAAAAAAATACAAGATCTACCAACGTGTTATTTTGATAATCGCCTTAAAATCAGTGGCGTTCAATTATTGTGCCAAATGCTAGGTACCTACCTACAAAATAATTTATTTATTTTCAAAATTGACGTTTCAGTCTGATTTTTTACATTTTTTAAATATTTTTAATGAACGGACTTGTATTTTAAGAAAAAGGCAATGAAATTATTTCATTGTTAATGCTTCAACTATCGTTTTACGGTTTTCAGTTTCTCTTCAGTTTTGAATGATTTCCAAATCAGTTTTTTTTCTTGCTTTTACTTTGATGTTGAATTTATAATTTCATGATGAAATCACGTATGAATTTACAAACAATTCCACGAGTAGATTATCCTATTTTACGTATTTATTTTTCATCGCTTCACTTGTCATCTGCTTGTAAATTTGATAGGATAACCTATTCTACTTCTGATACTAAGGTCCGTTTTCAAGTTCTCCTTTGTGAATTGTTTGATGCTGCTAGATAAATGATAACTGCGCAAGATGTAGGTGAGTTGTGCTTTGATAGACATCATCGCGTACTTGAAACCTGTTGAAAGATTAGAATATGCGTAGTAAGTATGAGTGTTCTATGGTTTCTTTCCTAACAATAGGTACATAGGTACTTCAAAGTGAGAGATTTCAATTAATCGATTGTTCACCTATGCAAGATCTTGGTCCATAACCGAAGTTTAATTGACTGCAATTGGGTCGTTCTTTAATAGCCTGATCGCTGAAATTTTGTGGATCGAATTTTTCCGGATTTTTGTATAATTCAGAATCATAATTGGCAAGATGTATGAACGTCGCTACAAACATATTTGCTGGGACGATCGTGTTATCTGTAAAGGGACGGATACAGAATAAAACATTTATGGTACTTTTATGTAGGTCTAGGTAGGTACCTATAAGTAAGTACAGGTATGAATCAAAGATAAGTAAGAAGTTGAAATAAAACTGATAAATGCAACACCTTTCAAAATGATTTCTTTATAAGTCCGTCTACTAGTTACCATTACTGGACTGAACATTCTCATTGTTTCTTTGATACATTGTTCCAAGTATTTTAAATGATCGGTCCAGTGATCCTCAGTAAGTTCATCGTAGTCCGCGGTTGTAAGTTGTTGGATCTCTTCGTAAGCTTTTTGCTGTGTCACGTGAAATCAGACGTATACGAATAGGTATACCAAAACGAGGATCCTATAATGATTAATAACAAACGTACCTACCTGAATATCCTGATGGATGGCGAACATCAGCATCGCGAAGCTTATAGTCAGTGCTGTCGTTTCTGCTCCCTTTTACATGGATAAGTAATTTAGAAAAGGTCAACTTTCGATGTTTAATTCAACGTAAAGCATTTTGTGTGTACTTACTGAAGCGATCATCAATAGCAATTCGTCTCTTATACGTATTTCATTGAAACCTAGTTCTGTTGAACTTTTACTAATGAGTAAATCGATGATCGTTTTCGATGAATTGGCTGTAACAAAAAATACGTCATTTGACAAAATCACTCTCTTCGTGAGAGTGTTATCTTCTGACCAAAAATAAAATCCAGTCTTCCGATTCTACTCAAATTTTTCTCATATCCATTTTATGCGATTAAAAGATTAAGAGGATATTGAGTTTGACACTTCTACGATGTAAAACTCACATTGAACTCGCTGTCTTCGATTTGAAAGGAACCAAGGTAGATCGAAAGTGTATTTTCCAGACCCCTCCAACCCTTCTCAACAAATTTTCATGTTCTTAAGTTCATTTTTGGATTTCTGTCCAATTTTTAAAATTTTTAAAAATTTAAAATGGCTTTTCAGAGTGAGTTTTGAACGTTTCCAGGAAATGAAAGTAATTTTTAGATCGACGTCCTGGACCATACTGAATAATTATTGGTTCAGCTGAGATCTCACACATCAACAACTGCTAGTTTTGGGCAATTCTGGAGCCTCCAGCAATTTTTCAATTTTCTCCAACAAATTTTCAAATCGCTGTGGAGCGTTAAAAAAGAAAATTGTAGGTGCCAAAGATTATTTTTGGCTTTTCAAAGAACGATCTGAGATTTTTGAAGGAAATTAAAAAATTTCTGGAAGCTTCAGATTGGCCCAATGCTGGTAATTTTTGAATGATATGTGAGAGTTGAATTGAAACTTGATGTGAGAGTTGAATTGAATTGAAAGAAATTATTCACACTACTTTAGTTTGCTTCAAAAAATTTCAATTTACTGACAAAAAACTTTGAAAATCGCCCTCAAAAACTTTTTTTCTAATTTCAAAAATTATACAAAAATTAAAAAATAAACTTAAGATCATTTTTTGATTTTTGTGCAATTTTTGAAAATGGTGATTTTGGATTTGTTTCAGGAAACGAAAATTTCTAGACCAGAGTTCTAAACCATAATGAACAATTTCTTCAGCTGAACCTCACACATAGCACATCAACAACTGTTAGTTTTGGGCCATTCTGGAGCCTCCAGCAAATTTTCAAATTGCTCTGGAGGGCCAATAAACCAAAAGTTTTTGTAGAAAATTAAAAAAATTCTGGAAGCTCCAGAATGGTCCAATGTTGGTAGTTTTTGAATGATGTGTGAGAGTTAAATTGAAAAAAAAATTATTCACATATTGGTTTAGTTTGCTTCAAAAAATTTCCATTTCCTGAAAAAGTTTAAAAATCGCTCTAGAATAAGTTTTTTTGAATTTTCAAAAAATCGTCACAAAATTTTTGTACCTCAAAGCCTCTTCACTTGAGTCTTTTTTAGATACTGAGGCTTTCAAATTTTTATGATTTCATCAAAAAAATGAGAGAGCTTCTATGTTAATAGTTCAGTTTTGAGCTCAACAAATGTCAATTACTTACTCATTTTAATTAATCTTCCCTTCATTTTTTTTGGTAACTTCATAATACCTACATATTTATGGATTAAATATGAATGTTCTATAAGTTTTTACACGAAAAAAAAAATTAATAAAAATTACTATTTCAGTATAGTAACCGGATCCCATTCAAAAATAATAGTGATTTTTACTCAGCCAAAAAATACATTTTACCTATAGAATTTGGTAAAATTTACTAATCTCATAGTAAAAATAACAATATTTTTGAATGGGATCCGGTTACTGTGTGAAATAGTAAAAATTATCCATACTTTTTTTTCCGTGTAGGCAAAATTCTACAATTATTTTCAAGCTTTAAAATTTTCGAGGGTTACATTTACATACCATTGTCAGTTGAATCATTGTCTGCACCTAGCGAGTTTCGAATATTATCCATTTTCTCTCTTAATATCTGAAAAAATGAAATGAAAAATATGTTTAGGAAGTCAATTGAGTTAATTGAGTAGATGTTCTTTGAAATAAAAATTTCGGTAGGTGGGGATTATTTAAGTACCTTGGTAGGCAGATACCGTAAATGTTCGATGTCTTTAGTTTTCCCAGTCCACTTTAAGTAGATCGTGTAAATATGATGTGGAATTAGCCAAGGGTATTGGATACGCACTGCTCCTTCTTTCATAGCTCTAAAAAAGTCATTTTAACACAATGTCTGTAACGTTGTCTAGATTTGGATACCTAAACGAAACCAATTTACGAAACGAATCTTACTCCATTACAGAATTGCAAAAGTTTTCTCCTTCTTTTCCACAGCTTTGAATCGATACGCCTAAAGCAGCCTCTGCGAATATAGATAATTATACGCATACATTTTTATAAAATTCAGTATCTTACAAACAGTCCTATGCTACCTAGCTGGTGTCCCATGAAACGCCTCTTTTCTCAAGTAGCTACTAATAGGTAAGTATGTAATTTTTACCTACGATAGCCTCTAAATTCGAATTCTTTATCTGAAGCAGAACATCTATCTCTTCACCGCTATTCGCAGCTGGTCTGAACTTTTCGACGAGATTTGATGCAGTTTTATCGAACTTTTTCACGTATTTAGATAGCATGTCCGAACTGAATGCAGGCGCTAAAACTCTTCTGGATTTTTTCCATTCTTCGGCTATAGAAATGTTTGATCAGTCATACACGTACATAAGTGCGACAAAATTGTTCATTTTTAGCGAATTCATCGTACACTATCTAACAAGGGAACCTCTTGAGGTGTCACACTCCACGATTTTTGGAAAGATCATAGTCTAAAACCCCCAAAACCAAATTTTCAGCTGCCCAAGTTCATTTTTCGATTTTTGGCAAATTTTTGAAAATTCAAAATTGACTGTATTTTGGCGATTTATGTTTTTTCTTTTAAGGTACGTTCTTGATCAATAAAAATGGTCAAAATAAGTCTCAAAACTAATATTAATTACTCAAATCCATTTCCAGCCATTCTGGATCCTCCAGCGCGATTTTTCAATTTCTCTAGAGTTTTGAATTTTCTCCAGAAGTCGTGAATATGAAGTTGGGCAGCTAAAAATCGAGTTGTATATTATACTCGGCCTGTTTAACGAGTTTATCCACATTTGAGCCGATTTTGAGAGTGACACTTCAAAAGTGGTTTTCTGACCAGCTTTTTTCGAAATTATAAAATCCAAAAAATCAGAAGTTTCCTGTTTGTGTGGAAAAATTTTGAAATTCACGCGAATCGCTGTATTTTGTCCAAAACTGACCCCCCAAATCCAAATTTCACAATTTCCAGCCATTCTGGAGCCTCCAGGGCGATTTTTCAATTTCTCTAGAATTTTGAATTTGCTCCAGAAGGCGTGAATAATTATGCCGTTGGGCAGCTAAAAATCGAGTTGTGTATTATACTCGACCTATTTAACGAGTTTAACTACGAGCCGATTTTGGAAGTGACACCTCAAGAGTGGTTTTTTGACCGCAGCTTTTTTCAAAATTAAAAAATTCAAAAAATTTACTTAAAGGTAACCGTTTGTGAGGAAATTTTTGAAATTTGTACGAATCACTGTATTTCTTCAAGAACTAACCCCCGGAGCGCAAATTCTACCATTTCCAGCCGTTTTGGAGCGAGAGTGACACCTCAAAAAACCACTCTTGAGGTGTCACTCTCAAAATCGGCTCGAATGTAGATAAACTCGTTAAACAGGTCGAGTGTAATATACAGCTGGATTTTTAGTTGCCCAACTTCACATTCACGCCTTCTGGAGCAAATTCAAAATTCTGGAGAAATTGAAAAATCGTGCTGGAGGCTCCAGAATGGAGGAAATTGTGAAATTTTGATTTGGGAAGTTAGTTACGGACTAAATACAGCAGTTCGCGTGAATTTCAAAAATTTCCTCACAAACGGTCATCTTTTGATTTTTTGAATTTTTTAATTTTGAAAAAAGCTGGTCAAAAAACAACTCTTGAGGTGTCACGTCCAAAATCAGCTCAAATGTAGATAAACTCGTTAAACAGGTCGAGTATAATACACAACTCGATTTTTAGCTGCCCAACGTCATATTCACGCCTTCTGGAGCAAATTCAAAATTCTGGAGAAATTGAAAAATCGCGCTGTAGGCTCCAGAATGGCTGGAAAAGGAGAAATTTGGATTTGGATAATTAATATTAGTTTTGGGACTTATTTTTACTATTTTTACTGATCAAGTACGCATTTTAAAAAAAAAGCATAAATCGCCCAAAACAGTTAATTTTGAATTTTCAAAAATTCGCCAAAAATCGAAAAATAAACTTGGACAGCTGAACTTTAGGTTTTGGGGGTTTTAGACTATGCTCTTTCCAAAAATCGCAGTTCCGTTCAAATCGGAGCGTGACACCTCAAGAGGTTCCCTTGTAAGGTAGGTATTAGGTACCTATCTAAAGATGCAGTATTTAATATCTGAAGTGATTTTCTTACGTTTAGCATTTAGTATTCCTATTCCAAGCCAATCCTTCATAATGCCGAGGTCTTCACGATCTATACTTTGATTGAGAATTGCCTGTTGAAAAGTTTCTTACGTCATACTTGATAGGTAATGTGAGAAAAAGTTTGGAAACCGCATCCCTTTCCAAAAAGAAACAATAACTTGTGCCTGTACATACAACTACAAGATGAGTAGTAAATTTTACAAAATAGTTAATAAAAATAATTTCTTGATTTTTGTGTAAAATCGCTCGGTAATTTTGTGATGAATAAATTTTATGCATCAGTCGATCTTCGATTGATAATTTTTCGCGAGGGGTGGGATAGGCTCTTCCACAAATTGGTTTGGGAAAGTTATCTATAGTTTTTGGTTTAAAAACAACTGCACTACCTAATTATGTAGGTACTTACCGCAATATCTTCACATTTTTTCAATACTAATACTGGTATCGGACCTATCCAGTACACAAAGCGATCGTACGGCTTGCATATTTTTTCAACTTTTTCTAGTAAATCTGGTTTATAAATTTAAAAAATGGACAATACAAAATTACTTACTTATCAAGTATATTATTTTAATAAGAGACAATCTGATTCCAGATGGTTATTAAATTACCTTCTAGCGAACCTATGAGGGAATGCGCATTTCCAATCAAAGGATAATAGTTCGGAGGTGATGGAAACTGTTTGAGTAGCTCGTAAAATCGTTTGTTCTCGGATTTTCGAATCAAATTCACCAAAATCAGAGTTATAATTATACACGTTAACATTAGTACAAAGCTCATGTTTATTTTGAAAAAACAATCGTTGAAGTAAAATGAGAAAAATTGAAATTGAAATTGAAAAACAAAACAATTTATTATAAAGTTCACTGTTCACTACTTCGGATTGTGTGCACAAAACTCCACTCAGAAATGCGCGAATACCTCACTGTGTGTGGACTTACGAACGACAGCGAAACATTTTCATAGCACTATATTTGAGGACTACGTTATTTCAAATTGTGAATACTCGTATTTTAAGAAAAAAGTATCTTTTAACTAAAAAGTGTTACCTATGGTAGTTTTTTTTGTTTTGTTTTTTTTTTTCAAATTTCATCTCATTTAGGTAGAGATTTATTCTCTAAATACCTATCTGGTCCCATACAATTTTGAGATCGTTAAGTAGCTTCGTACACAAATAGTCTGGCAAAAAGCGAAATGAAAAAACACGAATCATCTTAAAAATCAAGACAAATTTATTCTGTTTGATTTAATAACTTGTTAAATTAGGTACATATAATGCTCTATAAGTCGGGTCGTTTTCGGACATCGGAACTCATTAAATACCTATATGCATAATGTAAGTATTACTGTAAGGAATTCTAAGGAAGGCGAGTTCCAAATATAAAAAAATAGTCAATATAAGATCTAGCTACTAATACGTGTTATTCTGAGAATCACTTTAAAATCAGTGGCGTTTATTATGCCAAATGCTACAAATTTATTTATTTTCATAAATTGGCGTTTCGGTCTGAATTTTTTTACCCCTTATGAGAATGGACTTGTATTTTAGGAAAAAAATAAATGAAATTGTTTCAATGTTAATATGTACTTTAACTATTTTTTACGGATTTCAAGATTTCCAGATCAGTTTTTTTCTCTTGCTTTCATCGCTTTGATGATGAATTTAATTTCATGAAAAAATCACCTACCTACCTATGTTGCTTGGTGAGAATTTAGGATTTTTATAATCCATGAAAAAGAGAAGCAAGTAAGTATAGAATAATTATCAAATGGTCTCGGAATGTTTACTTTAATTTTATATTTCTTCAAAAATGTAAAGCATAAATTGAGACAGATTTCAATGTACCTTTTTTTCATTTCTAATACGTAGTAGACAAGTTGATTAAAAAAAAAAAAAAATAGATAGGTTACTTATAGATACTGAAATTTGTCAAAAATTCGATTTTTTGTATAGATAGGTAGGTAGGTATTTAAATAAACAACATAAATTCTAATGCATTAGCATCCAAAATTATACAGATGATTTCGAAGATTTATACCCGATAGTTTTTCTGTAGAAATGAACTGATTAGACGTTCAATTCATCACTTCAATTTTCATTTTTAAAACTGCAAATTAATTTGTTCGTTTATGAATCAGCAAGTACAGTTTCATGGGTTCTTTATCTTCCATCATTTTTTACCGCTTTGCTGGTGATCTAGGTGTAAGTTTGATAGGGTATCCAATTTTACTTCTGATACAAAGGTCGGTTTTCAAATTATCCTTTGTAAATTCTTTGATGCTAGTTGTTAAATGATAATAACGTAAAACGTAAACGATTTGAGCTGTGAGGGACATCATCGCGTACTTGTATCCTGTCGAATAATTAGCATTGTAATATTTCACTTCATCAATAAATTTTAATCGAGCAATTTTCTCACCTATACAAGATCTTGGCCCAACACCGAAATTTAGTTGACTATTTTTAGATCGTTTTTCCAAAGCTTGTTCGCTAAAATTTTCCGGATCCCATTTATCTGGATTTTCGAATGTATCAGGATCTCGATTTGATAAATATATAAAAGCCACGACGAATAAATTTGCTGGAATTATTTTTTCATCTGAAAAGTAGGTAAAAAAGAAATGAAACTATGTTCAATTATTTTCAGCAAAAACAGAAAAAAGGTGAAGATCTTGTGCCTACCTTTCAATACGACTTCTTTTGTGGTACGTCTGGTGGTTACCATTACTGGACTGAACATCCTTAGTGTTTCTTTGATACATTTCTCCAAGAATTTGAAGTGACCGTTCATCTCATTCTCAGTGAGAAAGTCACGGTCTTGTGTTAATTCTACGATCTCTTCGTATGCTTTTTGCTGCAGTAAGTAATAATCATGCATTGAATAAAAAAAACAAATCCAAATGACGAGATCTTATAATATGGGATCAATTCAATGATGAACATACCTGAGCATCTTGATGCATAGCCAACATCAGCATTAAAAAACTGACACCCAACGCTGTCGTTTCTACTCCCTTGTAAATAAATTAACAAATTAGAGAAGTCAAAATGCAGCGTTGAAGTTGAAACTTCATTAAATCGGATGTAGCCTTTGTAGGTACTCCTACTCACCCCAGCTGCCATCAGAAGTAATTCATCTCTCATACGTATTTCATCGAAACCAAGTTCTCTGGAGCTTTCTCTGGTTATTAAATCAATCATTGATTCGGGTACATGATCTGTAATAATGAGTACGTATGATAATTTTATGAAATATTCGGTCGGTGGGTAAATAACTAACTACGTATCTAGTAGATAATCATTTTTATTGAGTTACCTTCGTCTCCTGAGTCATTTTTCTCTCGTGATTTTCGAATACTATTCATTTTATCTCTTATTATCTGAAAAAAGTCCAATTGATATAGGAAATTTTCATGTTTTTTTTTAGAGGAGTTTTTATTTTGAAACTTTTTAATCTTAATTATCAGCTAGGCAAAGTACCTATTATTTACCTACCTTAGAGGGCAGATACTGCAAATGTGCGATGTCTTGAAGTTTTCCTGTTAGTTTCAAATAAATCATGTAGATGTGATGTTGAATCAGCCAAGGATATTGGATACGCTTGGTCCCTTGTTTCATGGTTCTAAAAAAAAGAATGATGTCCATTTTAACACAATATCTTTAATGTTACCCACTCAATTGTTAATATTCAGATGAGAATCTTACTCCATCACTGAATAACTAAATTTTTCTCCTTCTTTTCCATAGTCGCCAATCGAAATTCCCATTGATGTTCCTAAATGCAATTTTCAGATCAAAAAAACAAAAAAAAAAGTAGCATACCTTCAATATATCTACAGGGTGTCCCATTCAACGTCTATTAAGTACCTAGTGTTCTTTCATTCATGCTTACCTACGACGGAGTCTAGATTTGCATGCCTTAAGAAATCCAAAACATCTACTTCTTCACCATTCTCTGCAGCTGGTCTCAGATTTTCGACAAGATCTGCTGCTTTTTCATTGAAGATTTTTCCGTATTTAGACAGCATGTCCGAATTGAATGCTGGTCCTATAACTCGTCTGGATTTTTTCCATTCTTCAACTAGGTACACATGAATAGAAATGTTTGCTCATTATGGTTTGAAAATTTCGCATTTTGACTTAAGATTTGGTAAGATGATGATTTTCTTACCTTCTGCGTTTAGCATTCCTGTTCCCATCCATTCTTTCATGATGCCGAGATCTTCACGTTCAACGCATTGATTTAGAACCGCCTGTAAAACAGTTGCTTGTTTTACTAAAATGATAATGCTGCATTTGTATATTTTTCAATTTTTTTTATTATTAAAACGTTAGGTACATGTTTCATTTCATGAGAAATTGAATCTACAAAAATAGGTAAATATGTGAATTTGACGACTTCGAACACCTAATACACGACCAGTCACACTTCATTTTCAATTTTTTTTAGCATTTTGGCAAAGTTCATCAAGGGTATTGTGGGAGAGGAAGAGCTCAGTGATGAGGTTGGATCGAAAATGTTGACAATGTTACCTATTTTTGGCCAAAACAATGAAGATGGAAGACATTGACAAGGGAAGAATCTCAACTGACCCAAAAAATTTTGAACTGGACAAAGGGGAATCGAAAGAGAACCTCGAAACATAAGTACACCCAGCCAAAATTTCATATGCTGAAATTCATTTTTTGATTTTTGACGAATTTTTGACAATCATTAAAATTAGGACTAAAATTAGAAAAAGTCAAAATTTCAGCAAATTGATCTAGAAGGCTGAAATTCGATTTATACGCTATTTTTGACCTCCGAAGTCTATTGGCGATGGTTTCAAACCGTTTTAAGGTCTTCAGCGGATTTTATTCTTTTTCATTTCTTCAAAATCAATTTCTGGAAAAAATTTAGAATTTGAACCGGCAAGAAACGATTATGATAATATGTGCCTAAATCGATCAAAAGGGTCCAAAAATAGTAAATCCGAGTTTCTAGGTGATGAATTTCGTTTTCACCTCATTTACAGGGGCTTTTTCGAAAACTGGAGCAACCTAAAATTCGGTGGAAGCTTCAGAACGATTCGAAACTGGCAACAATCGACTCCGTTGGTCAAAAATAGGGTACAAACCAAATTTCAGCTTTCCAGGTCAATTTCCTAAAATTTCGATTTTTTCTGATTTTGGTCCAAATTTGAATTTTTAAGTATTCACCAAAAATCTAAAAATGGATTTCAGCACCTGAAATTTTGGCTGGGGTATATTTTGAGAGTGCGAAAGTTGTACTTTGAGCTGTTAAAATTGTGCTCGTGATGTTGGATTTCTTGCTCTGCGAATGATTTGCTCCAAGTTCAGTCCGTCTTGAGATATGAACCTTCAAATTTTGCAGGAAAATGACGATGTTCTTCCTCTTTTTCTCTCTACCACTCAAATCGCCAAAAGTTTAGGACGGAAATGATCATACCCACTTATTTAATGCACCATAATAAGAAATTTGTGAGCAATTTTTCGAAATTTTAGACGCTAAATTTCATTTGGTTACTTTAGAAGAGTTTGTAAATTTCAAATTTGACTCATTCATTTTCCATTAAAAACAAAAAAAAAAAAAAAAACACACAAAAAACAGGCTTCAATCAAATTGTGGTGGAAATCTGAAATTTGCTTTTACCTAATTTTTGCATTTTTTGGAACCCTGGATCGATTTGCGGTGATTTTCAGCCACTTTGGAGCAGGTAGAATATTTTTGAAATTTATTCCAGTTCAGGAAAGAAGTTTATAAGATCCGTCCAATCAAAAAAAAATTACTCATTTCCAAAAATAAAAAAACAAATTGGAAATTGAAAATTTATTGCTTGCAAAAGCATCAACATTGGCACTTTTTTTTCAAAATTGAATGGTATTATTTTTGTGCTTTCTAAAGTCCATGTGAATTTTGAATTACTTATTCAGTTTTTGAAAAGAATAAACAGTGCATTTGAACCGGCAGAAATGATTTTTGAAAATTTGAAACTTTCATACTGTACTTGTTGAATTTTATTTTATATTTTTTTTAAAGGCAAATAAATTCTCCAAAACTGGAAAATTCAAAAATCCGATAGAAGCATTAGAGCAGCTTGAAACTATCACTAATCAACTCCAGGGGGTCTAAAATAGGGTGCAAATCGAATTTCAGATTTCTAAGCCAATTTGGCAACATTTTAACTTCATTTCGTCATTTTTGGCCCTTTGAATTTTTAAAAATTCCCCAAATACCTACTAAATCGTTATACCTACGTAGCTATAAAATTTCCGAAATTCCAAACTCGAGGTATTAAAAATCACAAAATTGAAAAGTGAAAAAACCATTGTTATACCTATTGTAAGTTGCATTTAAAATTTATAGATTTAAAGGATATTTCTCTCACGAGGGTCTTGAGAAATGAATAAAAAAAAAATGAAAATTTTTTCGAATGGTTTTATTCAAAGAGAAACATAAGTAAGTAACTCGAAAAACTTTATTAACAATACGTACCTAAATCAACAATTCAAAAAAAAAAATGAAATAAAAGAAAACAAAATTCCCCATCGGTGGCGTGATCATCCATTATATCCCCTCTCCCCATTAATATTTTTTGACAAGTTGAACAAGGAGTACATGTCAATGCATATTGTACTCGTAAAAATATTGTTTTACCAGTAAGTAGGTATTACGAAGCAGGTATAAAAAAACGATGATTTAGGTTTCTATTCATCAGTTGAAAAAGTGCACTACTCACCGCGATATCGTCGCATTTTTTCAATAGCAATATCGGTACTGGACCCAACCAGTACAACAGACGGTCGTACGACTCCATCAATTTCTCCTTTTTTTTCAATAGACCTGGTTCATAATGATCAAGTGATTATTATGTCCCATTAGTTTTACTCTAATGTAAGTAATGATAGATTAACGTAGGTAGGTATCAAATTTATTGATGAAATTTTTAATTACCTTCAAGCGAACCAGCCAGCAAATGTGCATTCCCAAGTAAAGGATAATAACTTGGATGCGTTGGAAACTGCTCGATGAGTTGGTAAAATCTTTCATTTCTAGTTTTACGTGTAAGATGCACCAGAAACGCGATTATTATCACGCACACACACGTCAGTATAATACTCATATTTACTTTTTTGAGCGACTCACTTTCGAAAATTTTGTGATGTAATTTTTTTTATAACTACTCGTAAAATGCGACAATAGACTACGTGTTTAAGCTCCACTGTATTCACGTTATTGTAAATTATTGTACAGAAAAATTCACTCACAAATGTTCGATTATCTATGTCTCGAATGATCAACCACCAGGTCAGCAGACATAATGATGGGTTTTTACCTAACGATAGGTTTAGATAATTGAGCGTTCTCCCTTATGCAAAATTATGAAAACTTGAAATGAAAATACCGTTTTGATGGAAAAAAATTGGTACTTGTTTTTTGTCTTTAGTTTTCCATCTTGAGGTGAGAGGTTAACCGGTATTTCCCGTAAGCTTTGCGATCTTTAAGATATGCATTTACGTAGGTACGTAAGTTAGACTCCCGAATGTGATATGAATAAACATACCATTGCAATTCAGCCCTAGTGACGCATGAAATGTGTTCACCTGCGTCAGGTTAGTGTTTTTTTTTTTTGTTGATTTCGCAACTCGTTAGATTGACGACGAGTTTTTATTTTCTTCTTCAAAAGCCTGCTGCGGTGGTGGTGTCAACAATATTGTATAAATAAATAGATGTTTAGGTATATAGGCACATATTATACTAAAATTTGTCGAGATAAGATCCATTCTAAACATAGAAATTTCTCAATCAAAATGAAATATGAATGGTAATTTAAAAACTGGTTTTAAATTGGAGGAGTTGATCAATGATTATTATTTCTCTAACCGCAAGTTCCACAAATTATACGCTAGTGATCATCTACAGCTTTTCAAAATAATTACAGTTTTGTACTGGCACTTCTGGAATTCTGCAGTAACCACCTAAAATGTAGAGAGGGTGCCCACTAAGTACCGAACAAATGTTATAGGTTTTCATTTTTGGGAAAAGTTGAAAAATCACCGGACGTAGGTAATTGCACCCTCTCCCCTGATCTTCTGGAACAACTTTTTTCTTAAAGAGGATATCCTAAGAAATATTTTAAAGCCAACTTGTCAAAAAAAAAAAAAAGGTTGGCCTTACAAACAAAATGTAGGCCATTTTTGATTGGCAGGCCACCCGAAATCACAGATTTTACTTTCCAACATAGGACTCGAACGAAATTTTTTGAACTGCACACATCTAGATCAAAAAAGCATGCAAAAATTCATCACCAGCCAAAATTTCAAGTGCTCAAGTGTATTTTTCGATTTTTGGCGAATTTTTGAAAATCAAATTTAGGCCAAAAATGAGAAAAAAAATCAAAATTTTACCTAATTGACATAGAAAGCTGAAATTTGGGATATAATCTATTTTAGATCTGCCAAATTAATTGGAAACGGTTTTAAACTGTTTTGAGCAGTTCTGGAGCCTCCAGCAGATTTTTGAAATTTGAAATTTCCACAAAATTTTATTAAATGACGTTGGCTCCAACTTAAATACTTTATTAAGTCGACTGCAGGCAAGTTCAAGTCATTTTGAAGCCTCCAGCAAATTTTTGAAAATTCTTGGAGCCTCCAGTAGATTTTTTAAATACAAAATTCCCACAAAATTTCGAATTTCAATACGCCATCAAGTCAATTACAGGTTATTTCAACTCGTTATGAAGCTTCCAGCCACTTTTTGGACCTTCATGGCCGAAATATTCCAATCAAAAACGTATTTTTGTCCATGGATTTCATATTTCTTTGAAAATTTGAAAAATTGTTCTTCCACCTCCGTTTAAGGTAGAAATATGAAATTCAGTTTACCCCTTATTTTTGACATTATTCCAAGGAGGATTGTAGGCAATTTAAATCTGTTTTGGAGCCTCCAGCGACTTTTTAGAAACTTCTGTTTTTCAAAAAACCATTTCGGCTTTTCAACTCCACTTGATAAAATTTTTTAGGTTATAAAAAAATTTCAAATTTCAAAAATCTGCTGGAGAGTATTGGAGGCTCCAGTAATTATCAAAAAGTCACTGGAGGCTCCAAAACGACTTGAAATTCACCTGCAGTCGACTTCATAGCGTATTGAAATTAGTTTACGGAATGAATTTCGGCTCTCCAACTGCATTTGATGAAATTTTGTGAAAATTTTAAGTTTCAAAAAGTCGCTGGAGTCTCCAAAATGACTTAAACCCGCCAACAGACGACTAAATAGCATGTTTAAGTTGGAGTGCAGCGTAAATTTCGGATTTCTAAAGTAATTTTATAAAATTTCGTGGAAATTTCAAGTTTAAGAAATCTGCTCGAGGCTCCAGAACTGCTCAAAACAGATTGAAACCATTTCCAATTAATTTTGCTGGTCCAAAATAGACTATATCTCAAATTTCAGCTTTCTGGGTCAATTTGGTAAAATTTTGATTTTTTCTCATTTTTGGTTTTAGGATTTTCAAAAATTCACCAAAAATCGAAAAAAATACACTTTAGCATTTGAAATTTTGGCTGCTGATAAATTTTGTGCAGATTATAAAATGTCGTAAGTAGGATTATAATTAAGAACTCTAAAATTATATTTTGCCTTTGCAAACTGAAATCAGAAGATGAATTTGTGAAAATTGACTTGTCAATTTACAAAATGTTTAGTTCACTAAATTTTTTCTTCAAATATTGTAGGTTTAATGATTAACTCGTCGATAAAATCAAAATCAACAAACAATTCCACGAATCAGTTGTCCTCTCTTATCATCTCATCTGCTTGTTAATTTGATAGGATATCCAATTTTACTTCTGATGCAAAGATCCGTTTTCAAATTCTCCTTTGTAAATTCTTTAAGACTGGTTGATAAATGATAATTGCGTATAATGTGAATGATTAACGTTTTGATAGACATCATTGCGTATTTCGCTCCTGTTGAATGATCAACATTGTCAATGTATAGGTAATGTTGCAATAATTTATATTCTGGACTCTGGAGGCCCAGAAAAGGTGTGAAATGCTGATTGTAAAATTATTCACCTATACAAGATCTCGATCCATAACCGAAACTCAGTTGGCTATTTTTGGGTCGTTTTTCTACTGCTTGTTCACTGAAATGTTCCGGATCCCATTTATCTGGATTTTCGTACAAATCAGCGTCGTAATTTGCTAAATGTATCAAGGTTGCAACGAACATATTTGCTGGTACCACTTTGTTATCTGAAAGGAGGCAATTGAAAAGATATTTCTCATGGGCGAAGAACGCATAGATATGATAAATAATTCTTTATACTACTATACCTTTCAATACAATTTCTTTATGAGTTCGTCTGCTGGTTACCATTATTGGACTAAACATTCTTAAGGTTTCCTTGATACATTGTTCCAAGTACTTGAAATCAGTGGTCGAATGATCTTCAGTCAGTCCCTCTTGATTTGTTGTTAGTTGTGTGACTTCTTCATAAGCTTTTTGCTGTGGTAATGCGAAATGTGATGAATATTAAACAATTAAATCATCTGATGCGGTTGATGAAAAAAATATACCTACCTGAATATCCTGATTTATTGCCAACATTAGCATTAGAGAGCTCACAGTCAGTGCTGTTGTTTCCACTCCCTTTTGTATGGTAAACCAAATTAGAATTAAAAATCAAAGTTTACCAGCCTACAGAGTTGAACCTTTATTTCAGTCAGTATAAGATTTTGTAAACTTACCCCAATCGTCATCAGTAGTAATTCGTCTCTCATTCGCATTTCATCGAAACCAGATTCTGTTGGACTTTTCTTGATGAGTAGGTCGATAATTGTTTTGGTCGAATCAACTACAATACCTAATCAGTATTAGATTCTGGTGTTGGTATATTGGAAATTTTCTACCAAGTTACATAAATTATGTCAAGAGAGAATTTATTGATCTTTTCTTTTCCATCAAATAAATTATCAAGAAAAATAATTTGAGTAAGTAGGTAACTAATTCAATTGAATTTTACAATTACTTTTTGAAGGCTTACCATTATGGTTTGGATTATTTTCATCTTGTGGAACTCGATTATTTTTCATTTTGTCCTTTAATATCTGAAAAAAATTAAGTGGATTAGGTTTGTTGGAAAAGAAAATTTTAATGTTAATTATTATTTTTTCAATCTGCCGAGAGAAAATCAAAAATTAGTGGGATAGGAAAAAATTAAAAATTTTCTCAAAGAAATCGTTCATTGTCAGAAAAATCAATAAATAAACAAATACATATCAATGTCTTTGAAGCCAAAAATTTTGAAAACGTTTAAAAAATGCGATAAAATCAATTTTTGAGGAGACCTCGTTGTTTTGAAAACAGGTGCATCATTTACTTTGGTAGGTAGATACTGCAAATGTTCAATATTCTTCATTTTCCCAGTCAACTTTGCATAAACCATATAAATATAATGTGGTATGAGCCAAGGATATTGGATACGTTTTGTTCCTTGCTTCATTGCTCTAAAGAAATAATACAGTTTTGTACATACGAGTAAGATTAACACAACTTTTATATCTACCAAACTCAAACCAATTAGATAAGTAAGCTTACTCCATGATCGAATAACAAAAGTTTTCTCCAGCTTTTCCACAGCTTTCAATCGACATTCCCATTGAATTTTCTACATTTTTATATTTTTAACAAAATGGAACTGCTAAATTAATTTTTTATCAAGAAAATAATTTAATGAGATCTTAATAGGTGAGTACCATTTTCCTTACCTACGATGGAGTCCAAATTCGCATTCCTTATCCAGTCCAAAACGTCTGTTTGTTCATCATTGTCTGCAATATTTCTGAGCTTATCGATAAGCTTTGATGCATTTTTATCGAAAACTTGCGCGTATTTTGGTAACATATCTGAACTGAAGGCCGGAGACAAAACTCTTCTGGATTTTTTCCATTCTTCGTCTATAGGAATTTTTAGACATTGAAGCGAAAAAATTGCAAATTCTTTATGAATTTTACTCGTATAGTGTTTACAGACATGTATTAAAAATTGAATTTCATACATTTGGCGTTTAGAATTCCTGTTCCAAGCCATTCTTTCATAATGTCGATATCTTCGCGATCAACGCTTTGATTGAGAATTGCCTGTTGAAAAGATTTTTTGCGTTATACCTTGATAAGTAATTTGAGAAAAAAGTGGGAAACTCCCTCCATCTCCAAAAAAAAATCAGGTGTACCAACCTACGTACTACCTATAATGTTTAACCATAATTTTGAATGAATTTTTTCGTGATGATTTCACTAAAATAAATTTTTTTGTGGTTATATGAATCAGTGATGGTGATTCATAATTCAAATTTTTGATTCAGTGAAGAATTTTTCTGTGATGATTTGATCATGATTTTTTTTTTTGCAAAGATTTCAAATCAGTTTTTGTGAAGAATGAATGTTTTTGTACTGATTCCAAAAAAGTCATCTGCGTTGCTTTTTAATAAATTTTTTTGTGGTGATATCAAATGAGTTTTTTAAAAATGATTTAAAATGAATTTTTCTGTGGCGATCGATATCAAATTTTTTTGTCGATTTTTAGAATAATTTTTTTAGTGTTGATCTGGGATTTTAATTTTTGAAATTATTTGACGAAGCTGATTAGTCTGAATATCGAATCAATTCCTTTTGACCTCGTCTCTCCTCCTTGTGCTCTAAAAAGTGATGAAAATGCCAAAAATATAAAAATTAGGTGATCTATGCAGCTCTCTTTTTTTGAAAAAAAAGTGAGGGTCTCAGATATACTATGACTACTCGAACCCAAACAATAAATAAATATCGAGCTTGGTGCCTTGAAATTAGTTCCAATTACCTTGAAAACATATCCAGGCACACTCGTCATCTATCATTACACTATCAATTATTCGGTATTTTGGCTATATGTTTAAAAGCATTAGTGAGAGGAGATACGGTTCACAGGGGTTGAATCGAAAAAATATGCCAATATTCAGACTCGGAGATTTCAAATTAGTAACAATCAGAATGACACTGTCTTTCCATTTGAATTTTTTTTTTTTTGGATTTTGTTCAAAATTGGAGACTCATGTCGACCATGTCTTCTAGAGGTATACCTATCGAGATCACATCTTAAATGCTGCTGATGTGTTCAGGAGAACTTATCATTTTACCAAATGGTTGAATAAATATTTAATTTAAGCTGACTTACCGAAATATCGTCAAATTTTTTCAATACCAATACTGGTAATGGGCCCAACCAGTACACCAAACGATCATATGGCTTCATTATTTTTTCCACTTTCTCCAGTACCCCTAGTTCATAAGTTGCACAAATGAAAAATGCAATCTTTAAGCATGTTTATAATTAAGTATTAGGTACAAATTTAAACGTGAAAATTACGTTTTTATTACATTTCTAAATTACCTTCAAGCGAACCTGCCAACAATTGGGCATTTCCAATTAAAGGATAGTAGCTTGGATGTGTTGGAAATTGTTCGAGTAGCTGGTAAAATCTTCTATTTCTAGTTTTTCGAGTGAAATTCACCAGAAACGCGATTATCAAGCACACAAACATTAGCACAATGCTCATATTTATTTTAAAAATCAATTTTTCTGAACGTGATACTAATAAGTAGAATTTT
Organism: Planococcus citri; assembly: GCF_950023065.1. Taxonomy (NCBI): domain Eukaryota; kingdom Metazoa; phylum Arthropoda; class Insecta; order Hemiptera; family Pseudococcidae; genus Planococcus; species Planococcus citri. The sequence goes on from NC_088681.1 coordinate 17,757,693, forward strand.
TAAATAAAAATCTGGATTTAAAATTGAAAAAAAATGAAAAACAAAATGGTACAACGATAGTTACTTATCTATTTGATCTAATTGTTCACTGTTTGGATTATTTCCGATTTTATGCAAAAAATTCACTCACAGTCACACATTAGTCTGTAGACAGAAAGCATAATGTTGAAGATGCACTTTCACTACATGATATTCTCAAGTTCTGTGTTCTTATGCCAAACGAAAAATTAATATTTTAATAAGTGGGCATTGTTATGATAAAAACAATCGGTACCTAGCCACCTAGATCTACGTGTTCTTTTTTGTTTTTCATTTTTAATTTCATATTTTTTTTCAAGACGAGATTTGTTCATTAATAGTCTCATCAAGCTCTGCGGTCGTGAAATTATTTAACTCTGGATCTTCAGAATGTGAGATGAATAATTAAACAAACATTAGAGGCCTATGTAAATTTAACAAAAGTACATAAGTGTGTACCTACATATACCTATATCTACTTTATTCAGTTGTATGGAAGAAGGAAGTGTTTAAAATTACTTTTGGATTTCGTTTGTATTATTTATTTTGTAATGATTAGTTTTTTTTTTCATCTTCAAATATTTACCATACTTCCTGTTGAATCGTCATAATTTAACACATAGTCGGGGAGCCCACTTAAGGATAAATTGCACCCCCCCCCGTCGATCCTCCGGGACAACTTTTTTCTTAAAGAGGGAGTCCTAAGGAACATTTCTAGCCCTTGTACTCAAAAAAAAAAAGTGGCCCTACTTACAAAATGGCGGCCATTTTGATTGGCAGGTCAGCCGAAATCGCAGATCTTGCGTTCCAACATAGGACTTGCACAAAATTTTTCAAACTGTACAAATATAGATCGAAAGATCAAGCAAAAATTTATCACCTGTCAAAATTTCAAGTGCTAAAGTGCGTTTTTCGATTTTTGGTGAATTTTTGAAAATCAAATTTTGGCCAAAAAAGAGGGAAAAAAATCAAAATTTTACCAAATTGGCCAAGAAAGCTGAAATTTCGGATACACCCCATTTTCGACATGCCAAATCGATTGGAAACTGTTTCGAACCGTTTTGAGCAGTTCTGGAGCCTCCAGTGAATTTTTGAAACTCGAAATTCCCACAAAATTTTATCATAGAGCCTCCAGCAGATTTTTGCAACTTGAAAAAGCCGAAATTTACTCTGAAAACTAATTTCAATACAATATGCAGTCGACTGCAGGTGGATTTCAAACCGATTTGGAGTCTCCAGCGATTTTTTGAAACTTGAAATTTCAGCAATTTCATCAAATGGAGTTGGAATGTCGAAATTCATTCTGCCAATCAATTTCAATGCGCTACGAAGTCAACTGCAGGTGGATTTCAAGTTATTTTGGAGCATCCAGCGATTTCTTGAAAATTACTGGAGCCTCCATCAGATTTTTGAAACTTTAAATTTTCACAAAATTTCATCAAATGGAGATGGAAAGATAAAATATACTCTACACTCCAATTTTAACACCCTCTGAAGACGACTTCAGGTGGGTTCAAATAATTTTGGAGCCTCCAGCGACTTTTTGAAAATTACTGGAGCCTCCAGTAGATTTTTGAAACTTGAAATTCCTGCAACATCTTACCAAATGGAGTTGGCAAGCTGAAATTTACTTCGCAAACTAATTTCAATTAGATGAAGTCGACCACATGGTGGTTTCAAATGGTTTTAAATGGTTTTGAAGCTTCCAGCTACTTATTAGAAATTTCAATTTTCCAAAAAACACCATACGACCTCTCAAAAAGTGACTGGAGGGCCCAAAACGACTTGAAGTTGAAATCCACCAGCAGACGACTTCGTAGCGTATTAAAATTAGTTTGCAGAATGAATTTTGACTTTCCATCTCCGTTTGATGGAATTTTTAGGAAATTTAAAGTTTCAAAAATCTACTGGAGGCTCCAGTAATTTTCATAAAATCGCTGGATGCTCCAAAACGACTTGAAATCCCCCTGCAGTTGACTTCGTAGCGTATTGAAATTAGTTGCAGAATAAATTTCAGCTTTCCAACTCCATTTTAGTGAAATTTTGTGGGAATTTCGAGTTTCAAAAATTCACTGGAGGCTCCAGAACTGCTCAAAACGGTTCGAAACAGTTTCCAATCGATTTGGCATGTCGAAAATAGGGTATATCCCAAATTTCAGCTTTCTTGGCCAATTTGGTAAAATTTTGATTTTTTCCCTTTTTTTTGGCCAAAATTTGATTTTCAAAAATTCACCAAAAATCGAAAAACGCACTTTAGCACTTGAAATTTTGACAGGTGATAAATTTTTGCTTGATCTTTCGATCTACCTTTGTACAGTTTGAAAAATTTTGTGCAAGTCCTATGTTGGAACGCAAAATCTGTGATTTCGGCTGATCTGCCAATCAAAATGGCCGCCATTTTGTAAGTAGGGCCACTTTTTTTTTGAGTACAAGGGCTAGAAATGTTCCTTAGGACTCCCCCTTTAAGGAAAAAGTTGTCCCGGAGGATCGACGGGGGGGGGGTGCTATTTATCCTTAAGTGGGCTCCCCGACTAACAATAATAAAAAACGCATTATTAGGTAACTTACCTATTGTGAATTTATGACTTTTGTGATTTAAATTGGAGTTTGGATTAGGGAGGATGAGGTTTGGTAGCTTTTTTATCTGCTAGATTTATTTAAAATTACCTATAAAGAAAAAAAATCGATTGTTACAGGCCGCAATTTGAATGAAATTGTCTCACAATCAACGAGAAATGTTTTCACCTTCAAAACCGAAGGCATGAACAGATAGAACCAGTTTTATTAAATTCAAAAATACCTACTCCTGGAAATACCAAATCATATAGCATGTTAAAATAACCCACGAAGACTTGAATCTAAGTTACTATAGGGCTCAATGCAAACTTGAACCCATTTACTTAAACACAAGTGTCGTCATTGTCTAAAAAAAAAACTGATTTACAAGTACCTACTTTTGAAACTATTGTACGTAAATGTTAAATCTTGATCAGTGCTTTTTGGCCTTAAATATGATACTTATGTACTTTCTGGTAATTATATAGGAGATGAAAGCTTTTCTAGTGTTGCGAAAACTAATTTTTACGATATTTATAGAACTTTTACCTCCTCAGACCTCATCGTTGAACGATTATAGCCATGAATAATCAACTACCTGCGCATTGACGAATTTAATAATTGCTTCTTTTTGAAATAAATTCTTGCATTACGTCTTCATAAATAGGTACCTACTTACCTAGGTTATTAAAATATATGGTTGGTTGGTCGTAAAAATGAATGAGTGATGCTTCATGAGCGTCGTGATATTTTCTGCTCTACTGTGTAATCAGCTAATAGATACAGAATGGGTGGTAAATTAAATTCAAGTAGGTATGGATGCATATCTGTACGTTGAATTTTTTTTTAGAAATAATCATGTATTTAATGTCTAATTGTAAGTGGTATTGAAAAAATAATAGGCTGAAAAAAAAGTCGTAACAGTTTTTGAACATGAGAGTTATAGGATCTATGTGAAGGTTGGTCAAATAAAATCGGAGATAGAAAATCAATTTAAATACCTACATATAGGTATAAATATAAATGCTTTAATTTCGTTCCTGATCAATTTGTGGAATTTTACTCTTCTATGATCCTCCTTATTATTGTTATTTTGTTATGTTCATCACTTCATCTATGATTTTTTCTCTCAATATGATCCATTCAAAATGACACAAAACTCATCTTTCATTCAACTAAACTTCGATAATAAAATGTGTGGAAAATTTTCCACTTCATTGTGTGCCTTTTTACACGAGTGTAAATCGCGAGATGAACTCACTTAAAAATTTCGGATTGTAATTTTTCATTAGGTAAAACAATAACATTGGAATGTTTTTCAAGTACCTATTAATTACATCTTAATCATCATGCTGGATTGAATTATTAATGAGACGACCTGGGATCTACCTATTCATCAACCTCTGAAATTCATTAGTTATGGTTTTGAGACAGTCTAAAGTCTCCAACGAATTTTTAGCTTTAGTTTTTGAAAATTTTCATTATTGGAAATTTTTTTTACGGAATTTCAGGAAAATTAAAGAATTAAAATACCCCTCCCCCACTCATCCGCCTGTACCTTTCCTTCCCTTCAAAGAAAATTATACTTTTGAGCCAGTGGAAATAAAAAAAAAAAAAAAAACTTGAGAGTTGGTATTGAAAATAATCAAGGAATTCTGAAAAATGGCTGGATTCTTTTTAAGTTACTTTTTGAAAGCTGAAAAAATTACAGAATTAATTGGAGGCTCTTGAAAAGTTCAAAACCCCTTTACGAATCGATTCTGGAAGTCAAGAACAAAAAAATAGTCAAATTTCAGATTCTCATTTCATTTCGATTGAATTTGGATATTTTGATGATGTGGGATCCAAATTTTTGACGAAAGAAATGCGTGAAAAAAAATAATCAAGATTCGAGGAAAAAATTAAGATGTCTATTTTGATGCCACTGTTTTTACTTAAATGTGGAAAAATGGTATAAATTACTCGTATAATAATTGTCATAATAATATTAATAATTTAAGCCCATCAATGCTGACGTTGTCGAAATAATTTCATGACACCTTCGAGTGTTACTGTCAAGGCCTGGAGTAGAATAATAGTTCATTTTGTGTGGAATTTAACACATTTATTAAATTTTATTATGTGACAACTATTTTCGAGACGCTACAGTAATACAAATTGGACTCTGTCTTTGTGCGATGTACTTCCTCGGCAGATAATCTTTTGCTTGAAAAAATAAAGATGCCTCTTAATATGTATATTCGTTGAACCAGTAATTATTTTCATGGTAGTTGCTTCGTCAAAGTACCCAAATTTTGTCGCATTTGAAAATTAGCCTGCTATTAAAATCCTACTGCGTAGTCTACTCTTGTACCTACCTATTTATTTGGTTTATGAGCTGATCAAATTTTTCTCTCAATCGATCACCAACCACTGAACATAGAATCTGTTTTGCGACGAAATTGATAAAAATACATATGAAATAACGTATGTTAAAATTTATGCAATATGTTATGGTGTGGTTGGTACAGTGGATAATTTTTTGCGGTGGCTTTCGGCGTTATTGACCTCGAAACCTGTTTATACGAGTATTTAAATTAACGCGATGTCTGGCGTGTTTCTATTTCCAGTACCTATTTCATCGAAATTGATTTACGGCGATAACAACACGCTCGCTTGGGCGAATATTAATTAGCTTAGTGATAATTACGTATTTGATATTATTAGTTGTTAAGCTGCTGGTTGAATATTTTTTTCGATTTATCTATCTATATACTTACTTCCGAATTGCGAAGAAGTTCTGTGTACTTATCTTCTCATACGAGTATAGATAAGTAATTAGTAGGTCAGAAATTAGAACGATTCATTTTAATGGAATTTTTATAAGTCGAAGAAATACGATAAGTAACCTTTCTATGGCTTTCGTGATTTCAATGTCAATTGTATTCTTTCATCAAATCCAAGTTTCTATGCTTTATTTATCTGTTCTATATCGTACATTTTTTTTCTGTAAATAAATCCTTCATACTCGTAGATGAGAATGTCCTATTTATGAGTTTTCAATGTTTATGTTAATTTCTGCGTTGTATCGCTACATTTACGCCAATCGTGTATTTTAAATTGACTTTTAGAGTACCTAATGATATTTCAATGTTTATCTCGATTTTTTTTCATTTGTCATTTAGGTACTCAACTTCCGGGAAAATTTTGTAAAGGTCGGTTTTGTTAGTTTTTTGCTTATTCTTGTGGATTTAATTAATTGATTCAAAACTAAATATCTATAGTTTTACAAGTTGCAATCTTTTTTCAAAGCTTATTCGTACTTTTGTTTGCGAGGGAGATTTTACACCCTGTTGGCTTCCTCTTGATTAAATTTTGGCTCACTGAAAAAGTATGTCACTCTCCTCTTAGAACTAAATTTTGAGCAGCCGAAATAGATTTTTCCAATTTTGGCAAATTTTTGATTAATTTTTAGTAAAAAGAGTAGGTAAATATTAAGATGAAAAGTTGAACGTCAGTTGGTATAGGTAATAAAGTCGACGATCTCCTGAATTTATTGTCACCATTTTAGAGTTGATTTTGAGCCTCGACTGAAAATTGACATTTTTTTAGTAGGGTAACTATTTACCTAATTTCAAAATGCGTTTAAAGGTATTGTAATCAACCTCAGAAGGAAAAAACTTAATCCTACTATATTTATGTGTTCGAAATCCTGGATCGATTACAGAGGGTAAATTCCGAATCCGAGATGATTGGTTGAAAAACGTATTTTTTATAAATATCAAAAGTCATCTCTAATTTCGAAAAAATTCCAAAACCGAACATTTTTGCAGAAAATAGCCTCCTTAAGAAACGTTTTAATATTTAATAAAGAATCAGAATTACAAAGAAAAAAAAATAAATAAAAAAATATCGATATCTACAAAAATGCTCAAGCTTTTGTAAAACTTATAACCTTGATTTGAAGGTCTCAGAATGACGCTCTATAAATCAATATGCCACACAATATTTGGCTTTTTTTTGCATTTTGACCGAGATTTTGAGACTGTGAACCTCCCTCTGCCTCTTCCCCGATTTTTAAAATCCTAATTTGACATGGAATGGCCCAGCACTGATTTTCATCATTTTTTTAAAAAACTTATTTTTTTCTTTCTTCTTCAAAAGAAATTCAAATTTCTAAAAATGGTGAATTTTGGGTTTTCAAGAATTCGCAAAAAATTAAAAATTCAATTCGGGTAGCTGAAATTTTAGTTTTGAGGAGTTCAGATTCAGACCATGGTCTTAATACAAATCGTAGTCTTACTCTTATCCAAATTGGAGTCGCCACTGCTACTAGCTCTTTCTTATCCCAAAATTTATACTTTATTTTTTTTTTTATCTGTATAGGTATCGATGGGACATTTCCACCATTTTTTAAATTCGCCAAAAAACCCACTTTCGGTAACTCAAAATTTGATTCTGAGGTGTGAGTGACATTTTCTTCCACTGAGCCAAAGGGTCTTCTATCAGAGGACAGGTTCTATTCGGAGCACCTAACAAAACTATGGTAATGGTACCTATTGAATGATAATTAAACTGAAACATGTTTCGTAACCAATGTTTCCATCTAACGTGGGAAGTCATCATGAGTTACATTCATGCTTGCTAAGTTGCCTTCCATACAAATTGAACGGGGCCGCGTGAAAATACTGTGTTGATAATGTTTTGGGGTTTTATGGATGCAGGTGGTAATACTTACATTAGGTAAATACGTTGCAATCGTGATCCTGAATCATATATTATTATAATTTTTGTTCTGTTCAGGGTAGGTATCAAAAGCAACAAAATCACAATAACTTGAATAACGTTTCAACTTTTTTTTTTTTCAAGTGCCACTACCTAAGGCTGAAACAATTTGTAATTTTATGGAGCCCACAACTGCACGTGTTTCGTTTTATTCGGAACATGAAAATATCTATTAAAATAATTCTTACAATTCCATATCATTTTTTTCTACTGTTGAATATAATAGGATATCCAAATTTAGGTTTGACGCTCAGATCAGTTATCAAATCCTCGTGTCGAACTTCTTTAATATTAGTTGATAAATGGTAATTACGTAAAATATGGACCATTTGTGATTTGACAAACATGATTGCATATTTAGATCCTGTACGAAATATTTTAGGTACGTATTATAAAAAAATTTGAAGATTGGTTGATAATGAAAAGACCCTACAAAAATATTATTTACCTATACAAGATCTTGGTCCAAATCCAAAATTCATCGGAGTACCTCTCGGTCGACGTTCCACAGCTTGCATATTAAAATGCTCCGGATCCCATTTGAATGGGTTTTCATACAGTTCAGGATCATAATTTACAAAATGTATAAATGCCACAACAAACATGTTGGCTGGAACAATTACACCATCTGCAAAAAGAATTGGAAATTAGCAGGTTGATATTTTGAAGTTGATTCTGACAGAAAAAAATGAAGATAGGAAATTGAAAACTTTTGATGATTCTGAACCTTTTAATGGAACTTCTTTGTGAGTACGTCGGGTAGTTATTATTACTGGACTATACATTCTTAACGTTTCTTTGATACATTGATCCAAATATTTCAAGTGATTATTCAAATCATCCATGCTCAGTTTGCCATCATTGTCTACCTCCAGGCGGATAATTTCTTCGTAAACTTTTTGCTGAGAAAAATATAAGGAAATCTTGTAGGTAGGTACGTATTAATTTGTTGAAAACATCGATAAGTCGAATATATTGCAAATACAAACCTGAATATCTTGATGTATCGCTAACATCAACATTAGATTGCATGCAGTCAGTGATGTCGTTTCGAGTCCCTTTGAAAATTCGAAATGAAATACGAGAGTAACAATAGAAAAATTTGCAGCATTCTTCTGTGTAGATACCACAAAACTAGGTATAGGTACCTAAGAATAAATCTTACCGGAAAAATTATTTGTAATAGTTCATTTTTCATACGTGTTTCAGTAAAGTCGGGTTCTTCGAGATATTTTTTCATTAGTAAACCGACTATAGTTCTGGATGAACGATCTGTAACATTAAAAATTGGCCAAAACATCTAACCATGTCAGTTCTCAAACAGGGAAAATATTTCGGAACAGAGTGTTGTGAATTTTTTGGTCATTATTGCCAATTTTAAAAATTGAGAAAATGGTCAAAAATATGATTAAATTTTCTCATTTTCGTTGCACGCTGCACAGTTCTTTGCGATCCCATTCAACGTTTGAGATTAAGATGACGATAAAATCTAGAAATTTGGCTAAGTAATGTAAAAAGATGAAGTATTTGTTCATAAATGTAATTTACCATCAGCAGGAATCTCCATATACTGAGAAGCTTGAGAATTATTCATCCTTTCTCTCAATATCTGAATTCATTAAAAATGGATTAATGTGAGACAGAAAAATAAATTTGTAAATAGGTACCTAAGACCGATACTTATAGGTGAGGTTGTTTAAAAATCAAATGTTCCATTGGCCTTCTGTTCAGTTAGATATTTTTCTTACTTTAGTTGGCAGAAATTGTAAATGGTGGACAGCTTTAATTACGCCCGTAATTCTTAGATAGATCCAGTAAACGTAATACGAAAGCAGCCAAGGGGACTGAACACGTTTTACTCCGCTGTGGATTAATCTGAAAGTGAGAAAAATCAATTCAAAATGATGATTTTTGCTGATCATTCGAGCTCGTTGGAAGGTAGGTAATTGAGAATCTCACGTGAGAACTGCTTTCCAAAAGTTTTCTCCGTGTTTACCACTACTTTGAATTGAAACTCCCATTGAATTTTCTAAAGTCAATGTACAAAAATGCATTAAATCAATGTTATGGTGGAGTAAATGAATATCCTTGCATGGGATGTAAGTAAGTAGGTACCTCAACCGATTGAAAATTTTTCAAATCAGACAAAAAAATGGAGGTAATGAAATGTGTCATTAATAAGTATTTTACAGGATTTTGCGTTAATATGATGTTCATTGTTTTGGCCTGAGGACCTTTCTAAAATTGGTAACGACGCTGATATTCAGCTTACAATAATCAAAATTCCATGAAATTCCATTGCAATCCAAAAAAAAAAAAAAAAAATGAATCATTGGAAAATGACAAAGAAAACAAACATTTTGCTGACCTTCTTTTGTGCCAAAAATTCCCAAAAATTCGTTTTTTTCTTCAATTTCTCAATTTTTTAATAGAATATTGAATTTTTCAAAAATTTTCTCTCTTTAAACAATTGAAAAAAAGTATTTTGTGGGTGGAAGAAATTTTGCGTTGAAACAAAAATTCACAAGTGTCTTGAGAAATCTTGGTCTGAAAGTTGATATGAGAAAATATGCCTTAATCACCATAGCAGTTACAAAATTAATATATCCCTATGTACTGAAAGTATGGTAATATGGAGAACTATATCTAGATCCATGGCTTGTAGCTCAATGGCTCATGCATTGGATCTCTAACCACCAACTTTACTTCATTTTGGCTAATTGCGATGGCTGGTTCTTCATCAACTTATAGATGCATCGGCAGCTGAGCTTTTCCCCTCCACCCATCTTTTCTGTCTCAGCCTGCTTTCTTAAGTGGATAATCTGTGCTTTCAACGTGATTTCTATTCAAATTATGTCTATTAATTATGGTACATTGGGTATTTCTCCGAACCTGTTAGCCATTGGAAGTATCTCTAGTTGAAAAAGAGCTTCCGTGTAAGACATTTCTGTTGAAGTGTCTACTTGTCTAGTATTAGGGACACCCGCAAAAGAAGCAGAAAATGTGTACAGTGTCGTTAGTAAGTAATTACATTCAATTTCTATTAACATAACATTACTTCATCACTATAATTATTAATAATTAAGGTTATTTTCTACAGAGGGCGTTCTGTAAGATTTTTTGATGAAAAATGGTCAACTTTAGACAGAGATTGTGCCAAAACTATTGAACGGATTTTTCTTGGGTTTGATTTATTTTGCTCAAAAAACATTCAAAAGGAAGAGTATGTCGAGATATTTTTGATTTAGGACATTTAACGGCTTTAATAGGGAATTGAATGGAGGTACTTCAGATGCTCACATCTCTGTTGGAAAAGCAAAATTAGAAAATATGGCTAAATACCCTCGATTTCATAGATAAAATATCAGTATTGGTGAAAAAAAATTGGAAGAATTTTGAAAATTCACAGAGAAATCTAGGTCTGAAGTTTAGATGGGAAAGGGTTGCAGGACATAAGGATGACTAAATTTGTTCACTTGATTACACGCAGTCTTATGAACAAAATAATGATGAAAATAAGGAACAAATTGCTGGCTTCATATTTCAACCAGTTGTCGAATTAGAACGCTCTCTGTAGAGAATAGCCTTAATGAGCGTATGTGATGCGCTCTGTGAAATAGGACCACAAGTCGGAAAATAAAATTGTTCAGTACATTAAAATAATCGAATTGTGATGACAAATATCAATTTTCAAGTTTTGTTATATTTTGAAAGAACACACTTCTAAGAACTTGTATACAAATTTTCAGCGCAAAATATTGGTTAGTTCGTCCATAATTATGTGTTATAAAAGCGCATATCAGATTTTCAAAAGGATCACAAGTCAGTAATCACGTTTTGGTGATGTTTTTCTGCTTTTTCCTGTTATTTATGTTAGTTTCACAATAAAATTAGTTATGTACCATTAGAAAACCCATCTTTAAAAATGTTTTTGGTGGCAGGGTGACTGTGGTGACAGCTTGGGACGCTAGAGGTCGCGGGTTCGAGTACAGCTGTCGGCAAAAATTGTAAAAAAATTTTTCCCTCATTTCTGTTTGAAGTCCTGAGTTTTTGTAAAATTATCACTTTTTACACATTTTTACGTTTTTTTTTCAAATTTCTTGCATCATTTTCCTACTTTTGTGAGTAATGAATTGATGCATGCCTTGCATAATATCAGAATCATCCATCCATATAATGTAATTTTTTTACAGCATCGCATGGTACCCAGGATACACATATTAAAATTTCAGATCGATATTTAAAGTGGTTTGGAAGTAAAAAAATAATATGTGCTCGGAAACGCAAAAAAACTTTGAACTGATTTTTCTCAAAAAGCATTTTTTCAAAATTAAAACTTTGAGGCGCCGTGTCTCGGGTATTTTTCAACCAATTTTCGATATTTTTATCTCAAAATATTCGGAATGAAGTCCTCTAATAATTAAGCAAAAAAAATCAATTTTGATTTTTCCGACTTGTGGTCCTGTTTCACAGAGCACATCACGTATACTTATCATCATTATTAAGATTTTTCTAATTACAGTAAATAAAGCTAGTTATAACGCTAATTTTGTTATAAGTTATAACGCTGATTTCTTCTGGTCCCTAGACAGCCCTGTTCACACAAAAACTTCGCTCATAGCGCGCTTCGGCTTATAACTCTCTATTTTTGCAGTCCCTTGAGAAGCGTTATAACGAGCTTTTACTGTAGTAACATGAGTTGTAAGATGTAAGCCAGAGCTTGTATTCATTATAAAATAATCTTGCACTTATTTTATAAATTGACTAACCTTAAACATGTAAGTATTTTTTCTAGTTGTTCTTTAGTATCAATGAATCAAATAGTTTTTTAATAATACCTATTTGTCAAATGTGTGTATTTATTTGATACTTTCAAATAACTTTATGAGTAGAGTAGACGGTATTTATTGAACCTATATCCACTAATCTGACAATGAGCTATCCAGGAGATGGTACCTAATTATTCCTTCCCTAAGGAATAATTATTGGCTTAACCATCATAAACAGGAATTAAAATAATTTCCCTCAAACCCAGTAATTATCTATCTCATTCTATCAAAGTCCTGCTTTTTGGTAGTGTCCTCTTTGTTAGCCACCTTGCACTAAAATTTTTACATGATCAACATTTTTTAAAAAAGTTTTCAGACATCATAGCTACATATTATTTGAATTGATGAAATTGTCTAAAAATCGAAAAATTTGAATTCAAGATTTATAATTTGGGGATGCTCTTTTGATCTTTCTTTGTCTGGTTTCGAAAATATTTCTGAATTTAGGTGATAAGTATTCCAAATGTTTAATTTTAAATTTCATTAATGCGACTCACTTTATTTTATGCTTGTTTAATAGGTAGGTGCCTATTTTCTTTCATCAATGTTACATTTCATGGATTTAGTTTCTTACCTAGAATAGCGTCTAGATTCGTTTCCATCATGTATTCCATAATGTCTACTGCTTTACCAGTATTTGCTGCTGGCCTCAATTTCTCCACGAGATCTGAGGATTTCTCGTTGAAGACTTCAATATATTTAATTAGCATATCTGAGCTGAAAGCTTGATTCAGAATTCTTCTTGATGTTCTCCAGTGTTTATCTGCAGAAGTTGCTGTATTAAGATTCACATTTGAGCCGATACCCAGTAGGACACCTTGAGGGTTTTTTTTTGGCCAGCAAGCTCCCATTACCATTAAAAATATGCTAATTAAAAAAACAAGTTCAAAAATTTTGGAGAAATCTACTTTTTTTAAAAATCAATATCCTAAATTTTTTTTTTAATTTTAAAATTTTAAAAGTCAAAAAATAAACTCCTTGCATGAAAAACGTCGTTTTGTCTTATAAATATGATATCAATCTACAAAATTGGTATTTTCCCCCATATACTTATCAGTTGGAATATTTGCAGTGGAACCCTGCATGCTTTAGTAACAATTCTCATCATCTCATGCTCATTTCAGCCTTCTCATCTTTCCTCCACTGGCTAGTGGCCACGTACAGATAAAAATTTCTTGACATCTTGTAACTCATGTACAATCGGAGTGTCCAATCAAACGTCTATCATAAATTCGAGTAGGTATATGTACATTCAAGAGGTATTGTTTTTTGTGACTAGATCTTCACATAGGTACTCTCATGACGGACGTTTGATAGAACCTTTTTTTTTAATAACGAACGTATTTTGAAGTACATATTACATCCAGCATTCATCAAGCCTGTACCCAACCATGGATCTGTTACACCTATCATATCTCGATTCTGACTGTGGTTTAATATCGTCTGCAGATCGATAATAAGAAATGATAAAATAATAGTGAAAATTAGAGTAGAATTGGAGAAGTACCTACCTAGGTACAAAAATAATGAAAAATGACAACTCACCACAATATCTTCATATTTTTTCAAAGCTAAGCATGGTGTAGAACCAAGCCAGAACAGGAGGCGATCATATGGCTTCACATACCTTTCTGCTTTCTGTAGTAAACCTTATTAACCATAAATTGATACCTAATTGTTGTTTTGCAAAAATAAAACAAAAATAGTAAATAACTTTTTTCGTACATTACCATCAAATGAACCCAAAAATATATACGCATTCCCAATTAGAGGATAAGCACGAAAAGAAGGAAACTGCTTCAGTAGTTGATACATTCTTTTGTTTCTCATCCGATGAAGAATTTTCATCAAAATTATGATTATAATAAAACACACAACCACTGGTATAAGGTTCATACTTATTTGAAAAAATCTATTTCCAAAAATTTTACGAACTAAAAGTGATAACACTAATGAATTAGACAAGCAAACATAGACTGAAAGAAAATTCGTACTTCCTGGTCAAGTGCTGTGTAATAGCTCAGGTGGTCATCTACCAGTTAATTAATTTCTATATTCACATGCTGCAAGGTGTCTGTTTAGTTGCCCGCTCATTATATGGGTAATGCTCTGAAAATTTACATATTTTACCAAGTCCATCAATTTTTATTACCTATTTTTTTACAATTTTTTTAGTCGAAATTTTTTCCTGGAAATTGTTAATTGTGTGCCACCAATACCACTTATTCTAAATTTAATTATCCACTTCTTAGGTCGTGGCTGGTTGAGCATAAAAAAACCTAAATTCGAGGGAAGTTTCTGAAAACCTCTCGTGATGTGTGATAATTTTATGAAAACAAAGGTATACCTAAAATAAAATTATTCCTGCTTGAGCGAAGCGAGAGCAACATTTTTTCGAAAAAATGGGTCCAAAACATGAAAAAACGTCCAGTTTTGCATTTTTTAGTTACCAATTTTCACTTCGAAGGGGAGCACGGCCCCCTTCGCCACTCCTTGGCTACACCAATGCAGAAATGATGTAATTTACCTGTTCTTCAAATGTTTTTTGAAGGTGATTTTAGAATTGAATTCTCAGGCCGTGGGTGCAAAAAAAAAAAAAAACTTTGCCACGGCCTAAGATAACACTACTTAGGACAGCAAAAAATGGGGATCCTTAGTTGTAACATGAAAATATCTATTAAAATATTTCTTAAGATTCCATATTATTTTTTTCTGCTGTTGAATATAATAGGATATCCTAATTTATGTTTGATGCTGAGATCACTTTTCAAATCTTCGTGTCGAACTTCTTTAATATTGGTTGATAAATGGTAATTACGTAAGATATGGGCCATTTGTGCTTTGACAAACGTGATTGCGTACCTAGACCCTGTACAAAATATTTTAGGTATGAAAAAACTTTATGATTGGTTGATATTAAAGACCCTATAAAAATATTATTTACCTATACAAGATCTCGGCCCGAATCCAAAATTCATCGGAGTACCTTTTGGTCGACATTCCACAGTTTGATCATTAAAATGCTCCGGATCCCATTTGAATGGATTTTCATACAGTTCAGGATCATAATTTACAAAATGTATAAATGCTACAACAAACATGTTGGCTGGAACAATTACACCATCTGCAAAAAAAATTAGAAATTAGAAGGTTGATATTTTGAAGTTGATTGTGACAAAAAATAAATAAATAAATGTAGATAAGAAATTGAAAACATTGACGATTCTGAACCTTTTAGTGGAACTTCTTTGTGAGTACGTCTGGTAGTTATTATTACTGGACTATACATTCTTAATGTTTCTTTGATACATTGATCTAAATATTTCAAGTGATTATTCAAATCATCCATGCTAAGGCTGCCATCATTGTCTACCTCCAGGCGGATAATTTCTTCGTAAACTTTTTGCTGAGAAAAATATAAGGAAATCGTGTACGTGTTAGGTAATTTGTTGGAAACCTCGACAAGTCTAATAGTATAAGTATTACAAATACAAACCTGAATATCTTGATGTATGGCTAACATCAACATTAGATAGCTTGCAGTCAGTGATGTCGTTTCGAGTCCCTTTAAAAATTCGAAATGAAATACGAGAGTAACAATAGAAAAATTTGTAGCATTCTTCTGAGTACCTAAATAGGTACAACAAAACTAGGTAAGCATATAAATCTTACCGGAAAAATTACTTGTAATAATTCATCTCTCATACGTATTTCAGTAAAGTCGGGTTCTTCGCGATATTTTTTCATTAGTAAACCGACTATAGTTCTAGATGAACGATCTGTAACATTAAAAATAGGCCAAAACATCTAACCATGTCAGTTTTGAAACGAAACACAGCGTTGTGAATTTTTCGGTCATTATTGCCAATTTCAAAAATTGAGAAAATTTGCCAAAAACATGATTAAATTTTCTCATTTTAGTTGCACGCTGCACAGTTCTTTGCTATCCCATTCAATGTTTGAGATAGCGAATGAAATCTAGAAATCTGGCTAATGTAAAAAAGTGACTAGTTGAGATATTTTTTCATACATATACTTAACAGTTACCATCAGCAGGAATCTCCATGAACTGAGAAGCTTGAGAATTAGTATTCATCCTTTCTCTCAATATCTGAATTCATAGAAAATGGATTAATGTGAAACAGAAAAACAAATTGAAAAAAGACCGATAGACTTGGACATTATTTAAAAATCAACTGTTTCAATTAATGCCTTCTGTTCAATTAGATATTTTTCTCACTTTAGTTGGCAAAAATTGTAAATGGTGGACAGCCTTAATTACTCCAGTGATTTTTAGATAGATCAAGTAAACGTAATATGAAAGCAGCCAAGGTGACTGAATACGTTTCGCTCCGCTGTGGATTAATCTAAAAATGAGAAAAATCAATTCAAAATCCTGATTTTTGAGGATCTTTCGAGCTCGTTTGAACGTAATTAAAGGGTCTCACGTGAGAACTGCTTTCCAAAAGTTTTCTCCGTTTTCACCACTACTTTGAATTGAAACTCCCATTGAATTTTCTAAAGTCAAAGAAAAAATGCATTAAATGTATGTTATGTTGGAGTAAATTATCATCTTTGCAGGGAATGCAAGTGCTTCAACCAGTTGAAAAATTTTTCGAACCAGACTGAAAAAATCGAAAAGATAGGTACCAAAAAAATGAAGATAAATTCACGCCTCCAAGGAAAGGTATTTCCGAAATTGGTATTACGCTGATATTCAGCTCAATAGGTATTTGAATTGATGAAAATTTGCTGAAAATCGAAAAATAAATTCAAGATTCATATTTGGAGATGCTTTTTTGATTTTTCCTTGTCTGCTTTCGAAAACATAGGCTCTTTTTGAATTCACATGATATTTCAAATGATTAATTTTAGAATTCAATAATTCTACCTGCTTAGGTAATTCTATGATGTTTGTTTAGTACTTATTGGTACTTTTTTTCATCAATGTTACATTTCATGGATTTTTTCCCTTACCTAGAATAGCGTTTAGATTCGTTTCCATCATATATTCCATAATGTCTACTGCTGTACCAGTATTTGCTACTGGCCTCAATTTCTCCACAAGCTCTGAGGATTTCTCGTTGAAGACTTCGACATATTTTAATAACATATCTGAGCTGAAAGCTTGATTCAGAATTCTTCTCGATGTTCTCCAGTCTTTATCTGCAGAAGTTTCTGTACTTATTCAAGATTCATATTAGAGCAGATTTCCAGCCGGACACTTCGAGGGCGTTTTTTGGCCAGCATGCACCCGTTACCATAGAAAATATGCTGATTTAAAAAACACGCTCGAGATTTCCGTCTGTAAATAGGACCAAATGCTTATAAAATTGCTGCACCTTCTAAAAAAGCTAAAAAATTCTGGAGAAATCAATTTTTTTCTTTTTTTTTCAAAATCAACATCCCAAAAAAATGTTTTGAATTCTGAAATTTTTAAAGGTAAAAAATGAACTCGTTTTTAGTTCTCTCAAAACACAAATTTTCAAAAGTTTCAGCTCTCTCGCTTCTTACGGGCCTGTCCTCTATTTTTTTCAAAATCATTTTCTCAAAAAAAACTCGTTTTTAGGCCCCTCGAAATCAAATTTTGAAAAACTTTCAACCCTTGCTTCACTTTTTTTTTATAACGAACATATTTTGAAGTAAGTATTACATCCGGCATTCAACAGGCCTGTACCCAACCATGGATCTGTTACACCTATCATATCTCGATTCTGACTGTGGTTTAATATCGTCTGCAGATCGGTAATAGGTATGAAAAATGATAAAATGAAAGTGAACATTAGAAAAGAATTGGATATAGGCCTACAAAAATTATGAAAAAATAAAACTCACCACAATATCTTCATGTTTTTTCAATGATAAGCACGGTGTAGGACCAAGCCAGAACACGAGGCGATCATATGGCTTCAAATACCTCTCTGCTTTTTGTAGTAAACCTTGTTAGGCAACCATAGATTGATAATTGTTTTTTTGCGGGAAAAAATAGTAAAGTACATATAAATAAGTAAGTAACTTTTTTCGTACATTACCATCAAATGAACCCAAAAATATATACGCATTCCCAATTAGAGGATAAGTACGATACGAAGGGAACTGCTTCAGTAGTTGGTACATTCTTTTGTTTCTCATCCGATGAAGAATTTTCATCAAAATTATGATTATAATAAAATATACGACCACTAGTATACGATTCATATTTTTAAAAATCAATTTCCAAAAATTTTACGAACCAAAAGTGATACACTGAAGAAGTGAAGAATTAGACGAGCAAACATAGACTGAAAGAAAACGTACCTGCCTGTTCATTATATGGCCAATTCTTTAAAAATTTACATATTTTACAAAGTACTCGTACATCATTTTTTATTTTTTTTTTACAATTTTTTTAGACGAAATTTTTTCCTAGAAGTCGTCAGGTAATTATGTGCCACCGTTCTAAATTTCCTTTCGTGATGTGTGATGACTATATGAAAACAAAGGTAAAATAACTGCTTGAGCGAAACGAGAGCCAAATTTTTTTGAAAAAAATGGATCCAAACCATGAATGATTTATTAACAATTTTCACTTCGAAGGGGGGCATGGCCCCTTTGCCACCCCTTGGCTACACCGCTGTAAAAATGATATAATTTATTCTTCAAAATGTAATTTGAAAGTGCTTTTAGGATTGAATTCTCAGCCCGTGGCTGCAAAAAAAAAAAACAAAGCAAACAAAACAAAACGTTGTCACGGTCTAAGAAAATGCCAGCTCACCACGACCTAAAAGAATTTGTCAACAATTGACGTTCAAACGCCATAACGATTAATAGAAAAATATAATAATACATACCTACTAATCTTTCATTTTTGCTTTTGTTCTAGTAAATTTCTGATATTCACTATGAGCGAAATTCAGCGAGCGACTATACCTAAGACTGCAAAAAATAGGAATCTATCAGATATCATCAATTCTACTTCTGTGCCTGATGATTAAATAGCATACGATAAGTTTCTGAAATAAGGATCGGTCATTTGACTTTTTCACATGTTTCCTCAATTAAGTATTAAATGTTGTAGTCCTACGTTTCTAAATTTTCGACTGACAGAATAAATTTTTATATGGCTAGATCATACTTCCTTCTCTTGCAATGAAATTAACAAAATTGCTGACCTTGAGCATTCTAAAAGTTTCCTTGTACGCTCAATTTTTACAGTAATAAACACATTTTAATATTGCACAAAAATGTCTTCAATTTAACCTGAGATAAAAATATATAGATACATCAAATTAGTCATGTATAATTATGTGGATCATAATTCTCATATTCAACTTTTTTTATTTCTGGAATGGCAAGACTTCTGTGTAATGATAGGTAAGTGAACTAACAATCATCATTTTGCGATCTTCTTCTTGTAAATTTAACAGGATATCCAATTTTACTTCTTATGCATAAATCAATTGAGCAATTCTTGATCGAAAAATCTTCTACGTCGGTAGATAAATGGTAATTCCTCAGGATGTGTACCATTTGGGTTTTTGCTGACATTAAAGCATACTTGGCACCTGAAATATTGAACAAAGAGAGCAATTTCAATTGCTTAGATTCCGATTTAATCCTTCATCATGTGATTTCTCTTGCAATATGTAGTTGCATCATGGAAGCCCCTCCCACTCCCCATCACGAAAATAGAAAATCTAATCCTCAATTAACCTACCTATACAAGATCTTGGTCCATATCCAAAGGTCAGTTGACTGCTGCCTTTTGGTCTTTCGGCTATGGCTTGTTCGCTGAAGTGTTCTGGATCCCATTTTGAAGGATTTTTGTACAATTTATTGTCATAGTGAACTAAATGGATGAATACCAGGACAAACATATTGGCTGGGACGATGGTATTGTCTGAGGAAAAAAAAGAGGCATGAAAAGGATAGGTATTACTTCAAAATTTCAAATAGGTAGGTACCTATTTAAATTAATTCTGACTTGAGTAAAATAATTGAAATTAATACCGCTTAGTAAATATTCCCTGTGAGTGCGTCTGCTTGTTACTGCTACAGGACTGAACATTCTGGATGTTTCCTTGATGCATTGTTCTAAATATTTCAAATGATCAGTCAAATGTTCTGCGGTGAGTTCTTCGTCTTCTCCCAACAGTTGAGAGATTTCTTCGAATATTTTTTGCTGAGGAAATGATTATAACATTGACAAATTCCGTTTTTTTTTTGTCCATAGACTAAAGGAAGGTTACCTACTAATTTTAACAGATGTGCCTACCTGAATGTCTTGATGTGTTGCCAACATCATCATTAGAAAACTAACGTTTAATGCAGTCGTCTCAGCACCCTGTGAATAAAGAAAGGGAAATATATAATCGAACGATAAAAAAGGTGGTTAGCACGATAACCATTTGAACGATAAAACATGGCTTAGTAACGGTAGTTTAGATGGTAAGCACAGCATTTTTCAACTATTGAAAAAGGTTGTTAGCCCGATAATTTCATTGATAAACACGATATTTTTCATTGATTAGCACGATATTTTTCATTGACAAAAGAAAACGCTGGCACACAGTGGGACAGATTCATTTTTGAGGGTGTCAAAAATCATATTTCAGAAATGAATGCAAATTTGGACGTCACTCTTTTTGATACATAGGTATTTTGAGGCACTGAATTCATTTTTGTCGTTATTTTGGTTCGAACCTCAAATGGGGCCCCAGGAGGAGGGTGCAAAGGGGTAAATATTTTGGAAGAGACGAGTGGCGGGGTATCGATATTTACGTTTTTTGGGCTTCAGAATTCATTTTTGACGTTATTTTGGTTCGAAACCCAAATGAGGCTCCAGAGGGGGGGGGGTGCAAAGGCCATCGAATAGGTAAAAAAATAGAATTTTTTGTAATTTCATTAAAAATCTGTGATTTTTCCAAGTCCATTACAGGAAAATCGGGACATTTCGAGAAAAAGTATTAAACTCAGGTGAAAATTTACCGAATTTCCACTCTCCCTTGGCAGCAAAATCCATCCCATTGGGTCAAAAACATAAACGAGGTCGTCCGACGTTATCTCGTGAAGCTTTATTGAAATAGGCACCTACCAGAACACTTCATTTTTTATTCTCTCGCAAATGAACCAGTAAAAATGTAAAATTCGAGCTATTTTCTGTACTTTCTTAATTTATGGGTCCATACGTAATGCGTCACTTACTGCTCCAATCACATGTAATAATTCATCTGTTATTCTAGTTTCTGTGAAAGTTGGCTCTTGTTGGCTTCCTTTTATGAGCAAATCGATTATTGTCTTGGATGCTTCAGCTGTTCGAAAAATAATTCAAAATGTGGTAAAATGGTCCCAATTGGATTTGGTGATTAGTTAATGAAGAATGAAATGAAGATGCGTTTTACCATCGTTGAATTTATCTGTCTGATTTTGAAAGTCGTACAGGTCTCTTTTCACCACCTGTAAAGTTTTTGAAAAAAATTGTAATTAAACTAGTTTTTCAATGAAAATAAAAATAAGCTATTTGTAAGTTTTCAAACACCCGGTAGAACCCTGAGATTGATCATGGATAATAGGCAGCAATGTTTATTTTTGTATTTTTTTTGGTATGTTGATTCAAGTTGAGTTGACGTAGAATTTCAAATAATATTATCATGGTTAGAATGAACACGCATTGTTCTTTGAAAAAAATCTTTCCTCTTCGAGGGCTCATATGTATTTCCTCTCCCACAGTATCTACCAACCTAAAAATGTTTTGGGTGGCTTTCAACTCAAACTGAAGGTTTTCCATAAAGTCAATTAAAAATCCTCATACTTTGTTTTCGGGATCCACCTTGATTTGAATATTTAAAAATATATACTTATGTAGGTATATTTTTAAAGTTGCGTTACCTTGGTTGGCAGAAAACGTAGCTGTTTTATTGTATCACTTTTCCCGGTAATTTTCAAGTACAGCGAGTGAATCATTCCAAATTGTAACCAAAATGATATGAAACGTTCTGGTAAGCCTCGTAGAGCTCTAGAAATTTAACAATGATTGTAATTATTTATTCATAGTAAGTATGCTTTATTAGTTAAATTATTACGTAGGTATGTAGGTTTTATTACTCGAGTAAAGCGTCACAAAATATTTGTCCAATTTTTCCACTGCCATGAATTGAAATTCCTACTGTGTTTTCTGAAATAATTAAAACAAATTTACTACGAGAATTTTTCAAACTAAATATCAATAAATCATTTCCCCATCTTCCCTTAATATTTTTTCAAAGTACCTACAGGTGGAAAGATGAAGAGGTGCGAAAGATATTTACCTAATGGAGGATCCTTACCTATAATAATGTCGAGATTCGCATTCACAATATAATCTCTAATGTCGACTACTTTTCCACTGTCAGCCACTGCCTTTAGTTTCTCAACCAGATTGGAGGATTTTTTATTGAAAACGTTGACGTATTTTGAAAGCATTTGTGAAGTAAAAGCTGGAGCCAACATTCTTCTTGATTTTTTCCATTCGTGATCTACCAATAATTATTATTACGAAAATGTGTTGGATCTTTATAGAGAAATAAGGTCCCTCAGAACTATAGTTCCTTGTGAGATACATTTCTTACATCTTGCATTTATTATTCCCATACCGGACCATTCGTTTCCAAGTTCGAGCGTATCACGATCTTGACTTAGAGTTAATATTGTCTGTTAGAAAAAAAAAGTATTGTGAAATGCGTAAAATTACATTAAAAAATTCTAAAAGTACATGGATTTTTTCAATATATATTCCAAAGGTTATTTAAATTCCGTCAGAATTGTAAATAAGTAGTTTTGGCAAAGAAAGCAATGAAAAAAGATTGGGAAATGATTTTAAAATTTTGGAAAATTTACTAAAATTTTATCATAGACCGCGATGAAAAAATTTGGGAAATGATTCTGAAATTTTCAGAATCCTAGAAAATTACTTACATTTTCCAAACTTCCACGAAGGTAACTTTGAGAGAAATTCCATTTTTTTTCTCACTTCAAAATTTTGGTCCAGTTTTCAAATTTTTTTAAAGGAAGATATGAAACAATTTTAAACTTTTTTTTATTACCTGCGGTTTTTCAAAATTTTCACAATTTGGTTTTGACATTTACATTTTGAAAATTTGATTTTAATTAGGAAAATAGATGAACGCGAACATTTTGAACTATATCCTTTTCATATTACGTATTTTAAAATCGGATAAGTACTTGAAATTCAAATTTTGAAATCATATTTTAGAAATGTTGAAAGAGAAGGCTACGAAAAAAATTGAAATTTCTCTCAAAGTTACTTTTGTGAAAGTTTGGAAAATGCAATTTTCTAGATTTTCGAAAATCTCAGAATCATTTTACAAATTTTTTTATTGCAGTCTGTGATAAAATTTGAGTAAATTTTCCAAAATTTCAAAATCATTTTCCAAACTTTTTTCATTGTTTTCTTTTCAAAATTTTTATGGTTAGATTTTCAAAATTTAGTAAATTTCAAAATACTCGAAATATGTTCCAAAATATTTTGAAATTTGAAAGACGGTTTCAAAATTTTGGTAAAGGAAGCTACGAAACAAGTTTTAAAATTTTTTCATCACCCATTCTTGTTAAAATTTCGAAAATCAGGCTTCAAAATTTACTGGAGGGAGAGGAGGTTCATTTTATACTCTCAATAGAATTATTATCAACTGAAAGCTGGTTTTGAGAAAACAAAAAACATAGAAAAACTTACCATTATATCGTCGTACTTTTTAACAAACAAACATGGAATCGGACCCAGCCAAAATAGAAGACGTTCATGAGGCTGCATTAGTTTTTCTATTCTCGCCAGTAAATCTACATTTAAATAAAAATTAAAAGTACTCGTGCAATGGCAGTTTAAAATGGTTGTTTTTAAACCTGATCGGTATTAATTTTTCTAATCCATTATTTAATTACCATCAACAGGTCCATAGAGTAGATTTAAATTTCCAATCAAAGGATACGCAAAATACGATGGAAATTGTTTCAGTAACTTGTATAATCTTTTATTTTTTTTAATTTCGATAATTTTTAATAAAATCGTTATTATAATTAAACACGAAACTATTATTAAAATATTCATCGTAAGAATTTTTTTTTTTTAATCCAAGTGATTAAAATTATTTTTAATTTGACTATTAAAAAAAATTCTGCGTTAATTTTACGCGATGACTTATCACTGAGAAATGATGCTAAAGAATTTGAAAACAGTTCCGATGCAACGATAAGCAAGGTTTATTTTCATCTGCGGATGATTATTTTCATAAATTCTTTTATGTTATTGGGCTTGAATAAATCTGATAGATACCGCGGATGTTGTTTAATACGCTGATAACGATTTTTCGAATAATTAACACACTCGTTTTATTGTTTGTTTCGATTGTTGATTATTATGATGAAATTAGTGTTTTAGTATCGCTAAAAATGTAGGTAGATAATCTTGTTATAGGTAGGTATGCATTTTTCGCCTTATTTCAATTTTTGATAATGAGTTGTTAAAAATAAATAATTATTATATTATGTAGGCAATTTTCGTTATCATAGGTTTAAGGTTAAATGGCATTTAATTTCATTTCCGCTGATAAATGATCATCTTTTCGGTGATAGGCCCATAAGTACGTATAGGTAGGTACATATGAGATTAACAAAACTTGGACGTGGGGGAACGAAAGAGATGAAAAGAGATACTAGGTAGATACAAAGAAAGAAAAACAAAAATAACAATTAGGTATGTATTTCAAATGGAAAATTTTCATCGAATTGATACCAGTTTGCGAGTTTTTATTTTCGATAACTTTATAACTTTTGCCGATTTCATGTCATGTGTGTTTTTACCGCCGCGTCGTCAATTCGTCGGAATATCTGTGACATTAAAGCTTCAAATTATGACTTTTTTTCATGTTGTTGTAAAGAAATGTTTTTAATGTGATGTAGATGTAGTCTGAAATCTTACAATGGATTTGATGGCCCATGTTGACGTACCTATAGGGCAAAACGCTCTGACGTCACACAGCGTATAAGTGGTTGCGGATCTTGATTCCCCTTACATTCTGTAGGCTTCAAGCTAGTGATTGTTCTGTCCATCACTTTGCA
Organism: Planococcus citri; assembly: GCF_950023065.1. Taxonomy (NCBI): domain Eukaryota; kingdom Metazoa; phylum Arthropoda; class Insecta; order Hemiptera; family Pseudococcidae; genus Planococcus; species Planococcus citri. Next base: position 17,782,952 of record NC_088681.1, read on the forward strand.
TTTTGATATGCCAAAACTTTCAAACCACCTCGAGAATCCCATTATTTTATGGCTCTAAATTGTAGAGAATTTTGTCCCCTTCCCAACGGTATTAAATTTTTTTAAATCCGCAAAAGTCTTCCTTGAGAAAATTCACTTAAGGAGCTGAAAAAGGTAGCCAATTCAACATATTGTTCCGTTCACTTTGCACTTTGAGGCAACAGAACTTTTAAACCATCTGGAGGACCCCATTATTTCATGGCTCTAAATTGTAGAGAAATTTGTCCTCTTTCCAACGGTAATATTTTTTTTGAAATCCTCAAAGGTCTTCCTTGAGGAAATTGACTTAAGGAGCAGAAAAATGCGGAAAAATTCAACTCATTGTTCTGTCAGCTTTGCACTTTGAGGTGGCAGAACTTTTAAACCATCTCGAGGACCCCATTATTTTATGGCTCTAAATTGTAGAGAAATTTGTCCCCTTTCCAACGGCACTACATTTTTTGAAATCCGCAAAAGTCTTTCTTGAGGAAATTGACTTAACGAGCTGAAAAATGTAGCCTATTCAACATATTTTTCTGTACACTTTGAACTTTGAGGCGACAGAACTTTTAAACCATCTCGAGGACCCCATTATTTTATGGCTCTAAATTGTAGAGAAATTTGTCCCCTTTCCAACGGCACTACATTTTTTGAAATCCGCAAAAGTCTTTCTTGAGGAAATTGACTTAACGAGCTGAAAAATGTAGCCAATTCAACATATTTTTCTGTACACTTTGAACTTTGAGGCGACAGAACTTTTAAACCATCTCGAGGACCCCATTATTTTATGGCTCTAAATTGTAGAGAAATTTGTCCCCTTTCCAACGGCACTACATTTTTTGAAATCCGCAAAAGTCTTTCTTGAGGAAATTGACTTAACCCTTAAACACCCAGGCTAATCCTGAGATGTTGTGTGAAAATGCTTTCAATTTCCTGAATTAGATCATCACAAGCATCACATTAACCCACAGTTTGCCCCCCACCTCCTTAAAGCTGTCTCGTAAAAGCCGTACCGATTTATTCAATTTTCCTTGAAAACCGAGAAAGCAGAAACCCCAATGAGGTCAATCATGGAACTGAATGATATAGTATCATTAGGTGTACTGAATGAGTGAAAGCATATCCCCAAAAAACACCCCACCCCTTTTTGGGGGGCAAATTTTCAAAAAAGTTGGGATAAAAAAATTGGACTCATGCTCCATTTTTGGATAAACATATTGATGGTAGACCCTTCACAAAATGAAATCATGAAAGGTGTGAAAATGGTGGTCCAGAGTGATTTTTTGAAAATTTGATTCACTTGTCTCGATAAAAACCCGAAAAAACAGAGCATGAATACGCAAAGTACACAATATGGGAAATATTATCAAGTAGGCTTGAAATGACAGAAACAAGAATTGAAAGGAACACAGATGCTTTTAACAGCACATAAGTTCAGATAATCTACAATCCAGCCATCAAATCTGTTTATCACTCCGTGGATATTCTTTCTCGATATTTGTCACCAAATAGTCACATCCTACAAAGGTTAGCAGTACAATTGTTTTTCTGCAGAAATATCGAAATAGGTTTATCTACCACTTTGAAAAGCTTTACACAGTCAAATTGCAGCTGTCTCTGGCATTTCATAATGTTGAAGCATTCATGAAGAAGTCACTATCCCTCCTCGATCATTGATAGTGAAGTTCTACATCTTGAAAATTGCTTGAGCAGAATTCGTTGTTTCCAATCATGATATTTCATGATGTTGAACTACAGTATCAATGATCGAGGCGGGATAGTGACTTCTTCATGAATGCTTCAACATTATGAAATGCCAGAGACAGCTGCAATTTGACAGTGTAAAGCTTTTCAAAGTGGTAGATAAGCCTATTTCGATACTTCTACAGAAAAACAATCGTACCACTAACCTTTTGCGGGATGTAACTATTTGTTGACAAATATCGAGAAAGAATATCAACTTCAGCAGGAATTTCTCAAAACATTCAAAAGTTCAGAGTTGTGGTTGAACAACAGTTGAAAGCTGTTTACTGAATCACAAATCCCCTGAATCCTGTAGTCATAAGCTAGACACAATCTCATGATTGTAAACGACGACTTCTGCTCGTGCAATTTTCATGATGTAGAACTACATTATCTATGATCGAGAAGGGATAGTGACTTCTTCATGAATGCTTGAACATTATGAAATGCCAGGGAGTGCTGCAATTTGACTGTGTAAAGCTTTTCAAAGTGGTAGATAAACCTATTTCGATATTTCTGCAGAAAAACAATTGTACTGCTAACCTTTGTAGGATGTGACTATTTGGTGACAAATATCGAGAAAGAATATCCACGGAGTGATAAACAGATTTGATGGCTGGATTGTAGATTATCTGAACTTATGTGCTGTTAAAAGCATCTGTGTTCCTTTCAATTCTTGTTTCTGTCATTTCAAGCCTACTTGATAATATTTCCCATATTGTGTACTTTGCGTATTCATGCTCTGTTTTTTCGGGTTTTTATCGAGACAAGTGAATCAAATTTTCAAAAAATCACTCTGGACCACCATTTTCACACCTTTCATGATTTCATTTTGTGAAGGGTCTACCATCAATATGTTTATCCAAAAATGGAGCATGAGTCCAATTTTTTTATCCCAACTTTTTTGAAAATTTGCCCCCCAAAAAGGGGTGGGGTGTTTTTTGGGGATATGCTTTCACTCATTCAGTACACCTAATGATACTATATCATTCAGTTCCATGATTGACCTCATTGGGGTTTCTGCTTTCTCGGTTTTCAAGGAAAATTGAATAAATCGGTACGGCTTTTACGAGACAGCTTTAAGGAGGTGGGGGGCAAACTGTGGGTTAATGTGATGCTTGTGATGATCTAATTCAGGAAATTGAAAGCATTTTCACACAACATCTCAGGATTAGCCTGGGTGTTTAAGGGTTAACGAGCTGAAAAATGTAGCCAACTCAACATATTTTTCAGTACACTTTGAGGCGACAGAACTTTTAAACCATCTCGAGGACCCCATTATTTTATGGCTCTAAATTGTAAAGGATTTTGTCCTCTTTCCAACGGTACTACATTTTTTGAAATCCGCAAAGGCCTTCCTGGAGAAAAGTGACTTGACGAGCTGAAAAGTAGAAGTAAACGGCATTGTTTACAGCTAGACTTGTAAGGTTTAGCCTGCAATTCACAGGGCGCATGTATGCAACCTGAAATGCGCGTTTTGCCCTATAGGTTTTGATTTATGCCTTACAGTACGAGATTCGATGAACTGTTCGTCATATCTGATCTATGCTGATGAATGTTGAAAGTTGTGAGAGTGGGGAAATTCGCTTTGGTCTATTTGTTTTTCATTTTCAAAATTGAAATTTTTAAAAATCCATCACTGAAATTCTGAAATTTTGGAGCCAAAAAAGGAAACAAATTTTTTAAAAACGTTGTTTTTTATCTCTAGAAATACGCATTTTTGAATTATTTTGTCCTAACTTCGCTCGGGCCAATGCACGTAGCTATCAGGTAGTTGGGAAAATCGGATATTTCAGTTGGGACCTTCATCAAACTTGCCCCCCCCCTCAGAAAAATGCCTTCGCTACGTCACTGATTACTTGGAACGTGGTATTCAGTCGTAAGAAGTCGTGTAGGTATTTGTTAAATGTATTCAATTCTATATGCGTGTTTTTAAACATTTATAAAAAAGTATTTCATAAATTTGTGATCTATTCTTGTCAGTGCCGCATTAAGGGTTTCGTGGGCCCTAGTTCCTAACCCCTGGTGGGCCCCATGCCTTAACCCCTGATTCCAAAAATTTTGTGCCCCCTCCCCCTTAAAAGAAACAATCAAACAAACAAATTGTAACCCAATTTTTTCAGCAATACTATAAAAAAGAGTATTTGGGGCTCAACTCGGGCAAATAAGTACTGGTGACTTTGTGGTTTCAACGCTATCATTTTCCAAAAATTTATTTTGAATTATTATTCCTGAAGGCTGAAATCATGATGTTATTATTCAATAGTTGTGTAAATGTAACGTAATGTTAATGTAGTTCATTTAGGTACTAAATCTTTGGAACTCTATGATCTACGAAATACAGACATAATTTGTTTTCGTTGCTTATTTGATAATAATTTTGTTCCTTTTACGTTTTTACTAACTTTCGGCTATATTAAGATTTGGAAATGAAAATATACTTCGCGTCTTTTTTTTCTTTTGAGCAAAAAAAAATCTCCTCATCTTCGTGGGCCCTAGTTCTGGAACTATTGGAACTAATGGGTAAATCGGCACTGATTCTTGTCGTATAAGAAGATCTATTTATGGAGTGAACAAAACGATCAACATGATGCAATTTTTCAAGGTGACTTAATGTATTATCTATCATTTCCAATAGGTATCGTTTAATCATTCTAGTGAAACTGCATTTGGAAGCAAACTCGCCGAAAATATTCGATATCTTATTATTCTACGTAATAGGTAATAATAGCTTAATTCATACATTCCGTTTCAGCTTGAATGGTTTTTAGTTTCAGATAACTTGTCACGAAAATGAGAACTGTTCATTGCACACTGGTTTCCTATCCAGGAAAATATTTATCTAGCAATGCATTCACAAAATCTTACAATGGTATGTACTGTTTGCCTAATTACGAACCACGCTTGTAAGATCAGACCAATTCACTGGTTGCATCAATGCATCAAATTACTCGTTTTTTTTAAACGTCATATTTATGGAAATCTATAAGAGCTTTGTTCAACTTCCTCTCAATGTTTCAGTGAAAACGCATATTTTTATTGATCATTTTGATACGGATTTGGGGAGAATTAGCTATTGTTTCTGAAAAGTAGCAAAACAAAACTACACGAAGGGGAAGTACATAGAATGAAAAATTGAAAATCAACTATTGCAAAAAACCTCCCAAGTTCCTTTGAAAGTAGCAATACCTAATACCTAATGAGTAATGACTGAAAAATTGATAATATTGCTAAGCCAACATTCCTATAAAAATGCTTTCAGGAACTCAAATTTTTTCCAGGTAGTTCTTAACTTCAAATGAAGATCTTTTTGAAATTTTGTTGGAATGTAAGTATTATAGGTACATAGTTCCCCCTTCCTTCTCCCTTCAAGACAATTTAGCACGTTGTTAGTCATGATTTTGATAGCAGTTATTTTGAATTTTTCGAGACCTTTGATATGTAGAAGCCTCTTGAATCATAACTTTTTTTCAAGCTACATCAAATTTCAAAAAAAAAAAAAGAATGAAAATCATGAACTTTTCAAATATCTGTATTTTTTTAGGGATTTTTCAGACTTTCCAAAGTCTTCAGCACAAAATCTGTTTCCTAGAGGAATTTCTCTACAGGAAAGCTGGACTAAATTGTTAGAGGAAATTGGTATTGAGCTAAAAGCTCCAAAACGACCGAAAAACATTGGAAACATATTCGGATCAACTTTTCAGTCATTTTTTTATTTTTTTGAAATTTTTCAAAAATCAAAAAATAAATTTGATTGGCTAAAAGCTTAAATTTTGAGCTTTTTTGAAAATTCTCTTTCCAAATATCTGAGAATATGAAAATTTTCCTTGCCTTTGCAACTCTTTTGATCATTGTTTATGAACGCATCGATATGGAAAGCGGAAAGGGTCACATCCAACTTACTCTAGTTGTGACATCCCCAGATTGTATAGAGTTAGTTCTGAAGCGTTCTGGAGCCTCCGGAGGATTTTTAAACATACTTATTGTTAAAAAAAAATTGAACTCACGGAAACAGATTTTTGAAAATAGTCCAAATCAATCAGGAAAGATGGGATGTCTAATCCGAGTTAATAAGCTCCTAATTTTATTTTGACACTTTTACAATAGTTTTTCCAGAACTGGAAAATCCTAAAAATTTGCTGGAGGTTGCAGAATGACTCAAAATTGCCACCAATCATTGACAGGTTGAAAATTGCGCACACTTATTCTCTAGTCAAAAAATGTGACCTTTCAGCTAATTTTCCCAACAGTCCAAAAATTGGCTTTCTTGGTAACTTTCTAAGGCGTCAAAAGTGGGTCCTTTTTGCAAATTTTTCACACAGTCGAAAAATCGGGTCATTTCACTAATTTTTGTAAAGTCGAAAAATTGAGGCTTCTTCGCCAACTTTTTATGCAGGGTCATTCCACGTCAATTCGACCAAAAAGTGGAAAGTGGGGGGGTCGGCGATTTTTTTGAGATTTTTCCTGTAGAAAGACCTTTTGAAGGGATGACCAATGACGCAAATCGCAGCCTCCCCTAGCAGCCTTTAAAAAAGGGCTAGAGGGCTGAGATTTGCGCCATTGGCCATCCCTTCGGAAGATCTTTTCACAGGGAAAATTTCAAAAAAATCGCCGACCCCCCCCTTTCCACTTTTTGGTCGAATTGACGTGGAATGACTCAACAATCAAAAAATAGGCTTTCTTGATAACTTTTTAAGGGGTCAAATATGGATCAAATTTTTCAAATTTTTCACGCAGTCGAAAAATCGAACCATTTCACAAATTTCCGTAAGATAGAAAAGTGAGATTTTTTCACAATCTTTTTACTTATGCAGTCGAAAACAAGTAATTTCTGCAAAATTTTTGTACAGCTTTTTGTCTTTTTGTATATACGTTTTTGAAATTCCAAAAGAGAGTGAAAAAAAATTAATTAAGGAAATGTACGAGTACGAGTAAGTAAGTTCATATATACATAAAAACTAACACAGCCTGTTTCATAATTTCTTTGATAACGAGTCTACTTTAACTTTTCAAAGGCGGAAATTGTATTGAACGGAGACAGCCTTGAGGTCGGCGGTGGTCGCGCGAATTCGCCTTTAAATAGCGCCGTATAATTAAACATTTATAAAAATATTTCAAAACCAAAGAAGTCTCTGTGGTGCGGTAAATTACGCTGTTTTTTGATCAAAAATACGCCGCCGAGCCGCTAATTTTTGCTGTATACGTAAAATATGCCTTATTAGAGAGACTCGTATCGTGTATTATTAATTAGCGAATGCTTTTCATTCGATTGTCGAATGGCATTTCGACATTATCGTATTCAACGACGATGTGGCAGTGAGAATGGGATGGGTGCTTAGTCTGTTTATTAATTATTAAACGGCGCCTCATGCTGCCAGTGCTGATAATATTATGTCCATCTATTTGTATGTAATACCTGCGATCTCTGAATCTGGGAATCTAACTACTGAGGAGAAGTTTCAAATTTGAATTGATGTTCGATAATGCCCTAAGGTCAAAACGAATGTGGTAAATTCGTTTATGAATGTTTTGATGTATGAGACAGGAAAATTTATTGTGGTAAATATTACAAGCAGAGAGAGAAAGGAAATGAACAGGTTGAGATTGAAAGTACCTACTTGAAGGATAGAATATTTCACTCCTCCAAATTTACAGATCTACAAATAGTACAGTGAAAATCGTGATCTGGTTTCTGATTGAAATTTCGACCAACTAACTCAAATACATTCATCTCAACGGAAATGTTTTTGAGCATTTTCGAAGAATTTAGAGTTCAAAAGTGAGTTATGATTTTTGGCATGCTTGGAGTTTGGATGAATTGAATGCTTGCAAGAACTTCAAACATTAAAAAAAAAATGTTCTCAATCATTTTTGAAGTGTTTTGAGTCAATTCTTTCGAGGAAGGTGGTTTGGAAAAAATTTAACCCGCCAAATTTCAAAAGTTCCCAAAAAAGTTTTAACATTAAATTCTTATTTTTCTCGTGAAATTTTAATCCATTTGAATAGGTGGTAATTGTGGCCTTTTTTAAAAAATTCTCAAAAAAAAATCATCACCCAATTTTTTGCTCAGACTTCTGAAAATTGTTTTAAAACACTTTTGTTGAAATTTTGAAATAGGAAATTTCATTCATCCAGACTTGATTCAGTTTGAAGCTCAAATTGTCATGGTTTTTGACTCTCCCCTCCTTCTACTGGAAGGAAGGCGATAACAAAACTATAATGCAGCGAGTAGATAGCTAATAAGTATTGCACAAGACATCGCAAGTATTACCTAATCCAGATCACTAAAATGACCCAACAGTATAATAGAACCCAAAACGATTATGTAAACCGAGAAGACCTACGAAAAGGCAGCTGCATAATCTATGGGATGAATTTGAATCGAAAACTTTTCACATTCCATATTTCATCAAACAACTTACCTATAAAGCTTTACTCAATCAACCAAATTAAATTGTTAAAGTTTGGCGGTGTGATAATGGCACGAACAGTTGCCATATGTAAGGGAATGTTAACATATCTTTATAGGTAGGTACTCGTAATGTATGTAAGTATGAGTACATAATTGCCCAGCAGACGCGTCTCATCGTCACAGCCCAGTAGAATCGTTCTGGTAAAAATTTACATATCGAGAGACTTCCCCCGTTTCAATTTTTTTTCCAGCTGAGAGTACATTGGTACATGTTATGTTTGGAAAAAGATAATCGAGAATGAAGCATGCTATATATGGGATGTGAAGTCATGTACAACAGGTGCGACACTAATTAGGGTCAATTGGACGGAAATAAGCAGCCAGGGTTGGATGGTTAACGTTGTGTTTTTGAATGCCAAGCACACATAGCAACGTGGTCCTTTCAGATTAACTTTTGTTAATTTACGAAATTTTAACCTTTTAGCCTAGGTAAGTAGTCGTTTATTAGAATTTATAGTTTGGGAAATATTTTTTGCGCCGGGTTTCGTTGAAGGTTTTTTCACATGTCTATTGTGCCATTCGGGCATGGGAATGTGGCGAAAAAATACTGTAAAGGGTGTGCATTGTGAAAAGTGGATGCATATGCGATGTCGATTAAAAAAAGTTTAAGACTACGTTTAGGATTTTTTATCTAACTGAAAAAATTCGTCGTTTTTTTTATTTCGTGGGTATTTTTTCCCCACCTGTGTTCTTGAATAGGTATATATCGTGATTGTTGAATGAATTGAGCAAAGTTGAAAGATAGTACACACTGCGACATCTGACGCAGAAATCATGTAGTGAACAGAGTTTTCAATGCCCTCTGTTATCCAGTCTGAGAATTAAACTCGATTTAAACTTTATACAGAGCTTTGAAAAAATGTTCTGCATCGTTGCTTTGAATTAATATCTGTAGATAGCACTCGTATCACATTTTCAGACTACTTGATTTCTAAGTATTATAATTTTTTTTCAACGGGTGACAAGTCCAGGCGGTTTATCATTTCGGAAGTCTCCGTAAGGTATTATTCTTCTTAAAGGAAACCTCTGTTCAACTGAAGGATTTTCCGTTTCAACTTTGAAAAGCTTATGATTTTCCCTGAGGAAATTCTTATTATTTTTTTGTCGGATTTTCCTGCCTGGAACAAAAGCTAAACTACTGTTGCGTTGGATTCACCTTTTGCTGAAAGAAAGTATTCGTTTTATTCTTTTGAAATTTACAAGTCTGAAATTTTTGGAAAATTTTGATGATTAAAAAACCAACCGAAGCAAGGCTGACATTTTCCCCAGCTCTCAAAAAAATTAAAAATTGCTCTATCGAGTATGTCAGGTAAGAAAAAGAAATAATTCCATTATGATTGTTGTTAAGTGCCGCATAATGAAGTATCATCATTGACTGTAAAAACTGGATTTTAATCCCTGAAATCAGAAATTAATGAAGAAAATAGGAAAAAATAAAACAAAAATTCTTTTAGCAATTGGGTACAAGATCGTTCAATTCATTACTACTTGAAAAAAAAATAATTTTGAAATTTTAAAATTTTAGCATACTTTTACTACAAAATATGGTCAAAATTCCAGGAACATTTTTCCTGGAAGTTCTGGGAGAAAAATGAAAATTTTCAAAAATCATATAGACCTGCTTATCCTGAAAAAGCGTAAAAAGTCTGTATTAAAATCACTAAAATTTGTCGAAAATTTACTTTTAAAAAAAAAAACAATTGACGAACAAACAAATTTCAATTTAAGAAATCACTCAAAAGTGGTTGAGTAAGGCTGCAGATAGGATCACTAAAAACTGGTAAAAATCATGAAATGGAAGTAAAATGTTGCTTGTGGTCACTTTTTCAGTAATATTGAAAACAATATGAAAATAATTCATCAAATTTGACAAAAAAAAAAAAAAAAACAGAGTTAAAATATTTTGAAAATTGCTCAAAATTCATTTTAAGAGTTACCTACGAGTACAAATGACTTAAGATGTATGAAAAAACAAAATTTGTGGATGATAGTGCAAAAATAAAATCTCAAAATTCAGAAAAAATTACTCAACTATGAAAAATTGTTTTCCTCTTGGGTAACCAAGATACTAAAAATAACTTTTGGTTGCTTTTTTGAAATTTTGGTTGCTAAAGTTACTTTTTTTTAAAAACTTTCAAAAATCCAATTTTTCTAAACTTCTGCCTAACTTTTTGTGAAAAAAAAAACAATAACAACAACAACAAACAAAAAATATGTTGAAAATATCATCAGGTAAACATTGTAGAGACCTATATGTGAAAGTATGTACTTTTTTTACATCTGGCTAAACTTACTGCTTTCTCAGCATTAGTTGTGTTAGGGGGAAATACTACGTTTCCTCCGGTGAGGGGTAGATATCCACTGTCTCGCCCCCAAGGGGTACTACGACAATCCCAACAATATACACGGGGACTTATACGTCAACAAACCAATGAAGAGGCATAGCACTGTTCATACACTATTTATTCACATATAAGTAAATGGTCACCTAGTCATATAGGTGACACGGTACAATACGGTGGTATTCTTCTGCTGAGCGTCGTATATAAACGTAGAGGCCAGCGTTAAAGCTCTGCTACGTCAATAAGATAATATACAACTGCACAGAGGCAGGAGCTTTCGGCAGGGTCTACCTCTGGTTGGAACGAATCCACCAGAGGGCGCTAGTCTAGCTAGCTTACCCCCAGCCTGGGCATAATTCCCTACCAGGTAGGTAACTAGGAGTCCCTAGTCCCCACTACATATGCCCCGGGATCCGCGGCTGGCACGGCCCTAAGGCCACGTCTAGTCACGAAGCCCCAAAAGTGGACCAAAAGGCCACTCTGTAGTGGACCAGGGACTCTCCTGCCCCGCCTCGCTGACTTGAGGTGGTCGCCTAACTGCGTCATATAGCCTTACCTAAAAAACGCTCAGCAAGTACGTTACAAATACGCGGCTTAAAGATACACAAATTACAGCTATGTGACAAAAAAATACATTCACAAAATTCTACAAAAATTTTACACAAAAATACAAAATTCATCTTACACACAAATGTAGCTACAATTGTGCTTCATGCTCGCTGAGGTGTTCTTGCCTCCAGTATACTCTGCTCCTTGGACCATGGACCAACTGGAACCCAACCTAACCTGTGAAAAACTCCGTCACACGACACTATGTAAGTAGCTACGACCAATCTACGTCATTTTCTGATTTCAGATGCACCTGCGGCCAACTGACAACAACTAAGGTCATCGACCTTTGACCCAGCATCTTCAAGACAGATTTTCAGGTACTTGTCATCGTTCTAATTGATGACTAATTCATTCGATTAATCTACCTGTTTTATTGTCTACAGGTACCTGAACACTTCATCGTCAGATTACCACGTCATCATGTCAATTGCAACGCTTGCACGCTGACCATCGACTGACACGTCATCTAAAATCTGCGACTGCTACTTTGACTGAGTTCATTCAACTCTCACAGGAAGTAATTCTTTTACACTCCTTTTTTCAAGTGTCCAAGAACACCTTACTTTGTTCTTATTCTTTTCACAGGTCTGCGGCAATATTCTCACGTCACTAGTCACTTTCGCTTTGCAGTATACTGGAACACCTATTAACGTGAGTGTAAGTATTTTTAACATTACAAAAATATCACTATGTGCTTTACAAAAACACAAACTTTTTGAAAGCTCACGTCATCACTTTCGCCTCGCCTGATATAAATTAAATCAAAGTGCGGACGAGCTTATGGAGTCGCCACACTGTGAGGAAAACTTTATCAAAAAAAATTTCTGCACCATAAAACAACGCCTAAAGAAAACATAATACGATGCCTATACTACATCGACCACAAATAAACAAATTAATTGATAAAATAAAATAGAAAATAAAACATAAACTTCCAAGCTACGACATTCATAAAAAACACAATCATCTCCTTTCTACTATCTTGCCCCTGTCCTTTTCAAAGGTTCTTTATTTGTCTGTCAGCAGGTAAACAGAAACTTCGCCTTCACATATACTGACCAACACCTTTGGATGCTATGGGCATGATGTATAAGTGTACATATGACAGTCGTCTGTCCAATGTCTTCGTCACCACAGTGTCACAGTAACCCAGGTAAGTATCATGCCAACTTGGTAATTGAGGCATACGTATCATTATTATTATAGAATCATTTACCTGTAATTACTTTAGCTAATTAACAGCTTTCTCTAAGACTGTAGCTCAGGTGACAACTTCGACAAACATGTAACAAAAAATTCAGCACCTGGGAAGTTTAATTATAAATAGGTTAAAATATATTTCAGTCGCCTGAATAACATACTGCGACTAAAACATCGATTAAAATATTGATTAAAATAAATAAAACATTAAAACTATGTACAAAAAAATTAAAATACCATTACAGGTGCAATGGTAGGAATTTCTGCGACTGAAAAACTTGAATAAAAAAACTTCAACGCCACGCCAAATTTGAACAAAAAATGAACTGAAAAATCAGTCACACTCTTCCGTCACCTCGTCATATTTTTCCACATAGTTTTCATACATTACGACAAACATGATGCGTTGGTAAGTTACCAATTTTTCCATGGCAATAAAATTGGCAGTTTTTTTCTTACGCCTCTTATCACTAGTGGGAGGTGGGCTTTTATCATTGTCAGCTTTCTTAACTGGGATTTTCTTCGTGCGATTTCTTTCTTTATTTTTTTCTTTGGCATCTCTGATCAACTTTTTGCCATCATCAGGCACACCTGTTGACCTAATAATACACTTTTCAATCTTCTTATTCTCTTTTTCGTCCAAACTGAGTCTGGCATGTTTTTTCAGCCTTTGAAACTCCAGCAGTTTCTTATCTTTATTTTCGACAGCTAACTCTTGCTCTTTTTTACGGAGCTCACGAGCCAACTGCCGAGCTGCTCGCTCAGCAGCTTGATTGGGCACCTCCGGGTCAACTACGTCTACGTCATCTTCGTCTCTGACCTCGTCATTTTCATGCCTTTCGACCAATTTTGGAGTGACTCTCTCTTTTATTTTTTCAATCAGAGGTCTTGTGTCTGATTTAGATTGCAACTTAGGGTCACTTTTCAACTTCTCCTGTTGTTCAAGGCTGAGGTACAACGTCATCTGCCTCGCATTCACTATCTGTTCATCTGCGTCATTTGCGACACTTTTCACACGATAGGCATTGTCACCTACATGTTTCATTACAATGTAGGGCCCAAACCGTTTTGGGAACAACTTCTTAGACAAGCCCTTATCGTATGAACTTTGGCGGTGTTCTGTCAGCATGACAAATTCACCCTCCTGATAACAGATAGGATCGCCTTTGAGCTTGTAAAAAGCAACTTCATCTTTTGCACGTTGCATTTTACGCTTCTCGCGTATATAGGAGAGTAACGCCTGTTGGTCTGTCATCTCATCAACCCTAAGGTCAATGAGCTCTTGCGTATAAACTGCCTTACGAGCAAGTTTATCTGCGGCATGATTATTTCGGTCAAAGCTTCTCGCTGGCGTATGTTTAAGTTCAAAGCTTTCAAATTTCTCTTTAAGCTCCAAAATTTCCTGGAAAATTTCTTTGTGCACTACTGGCTTTCTGCCAGCATTTTTCCAGTTGTTTATTTTCCATTTAGCTACGTTGAAATTTATAGCTGTCGTCAAATAACAGGAGTCAGAGAAAATTTTGCCTTTTCTAACGCCAATTTTGAGCATCAGCTTCATAGCTGTGCTCAACGCGATCGCCTCCGCGAGGTTGTTCGTATTCCGGTACCTTGGGTGGCTAATCCGCTCAGATATGTTGAAGTCACCTGAGGGAGTCCAAGCCACTCCAATGCCAGCTATGGCATCACTGGAACCATTATTGGAGCAAGCTCCATCTACGGCAGCCCAGTGGTAGCCATCTTCGTCCTTGATAAGTTTAGCTAAGTCTATGGGTTTTTCCATAAACTCAGCACTCGTGACAGAATTGGGATTTTTGTCAAGCTGCTCCTGCTGCAACTTTTTGAGCAGGAATTGAGGGTTCAATTTAGCAGGCTTGACAGGCAACAGTGCAGCGAATTCGTCTTCGATGCCCCATACGTCATTGGGTTTGACCCCCAACTCCGTAGGGGTGTTGTTAATCTCCGACTCAATTCTTTCGACATATTTGTGCCACCCATGGTGAGTGTACTCATCGTCTTCTGCGTCATTGTTGAGTTTAACTCTCAACCTGTCGCCAATAATTCTCATCGTACGTTCGACAAGTGATGACTGGGGGTTATAGGTGGTAGTATGACCCACTTTGACATCGTGACTTTTTAACATGTCATTCCAGTCAGCACTTCTGAACTGCGTCCCATTGTCAGTTATTACCTTTCTGACCTTATGACCTGCGGCTTCAATATAAAGCAATACCATTTCCATGGCTTGGACAACTTCGTCAGCTGGAATTTTTTCCAGTGGAAGAATCCACACTTTTCCAGTGAAGACACACTTCGCCACAAAAAGGTACTTCGGCTCACCAGCCTTATTGGCTATTGGCCCGCAAAGGTCAGCTGAAATAACATCGGCAATCGTAAAAGCTTCAATTTGAGAGAATTGGAGCCTCTTTTTCTCACTGTAGCCCTTATTCAACCTGCAAGTTATGCACTCACTAGTGATTATTCTCGTGATTTTCGTGATGTTTGGAGAATAATAGAACCGCTTGAACACAGCTTCCAGCTTATGAGCGCCAATGTGCCCATACATCTCATGTAGGTACACAATTGTATCTCTAAAAAGCTCATTTGGCATAACTGGTATTCTGGAGCCATCCATGAACTTTCGATACAAAATTTCGAGACCATTTTCTCTAACTACGGCATACTTTGCCATTAATTTCTTCTTGGCGTCGAGCTGTTTGGCATTCATATCGAGTTCATTGGCACACAACTTACGCCTTATCTTGGTACACATTCTATCTTTCTCTTGGAAAATGTCAATGCGCCTAAGGTGTTCTACTATTTCATCTTTGACAAGTTCTACGAATGTGACCTTTTGTGGCACCATATTAGTCCAGCTGGTGTCATACAACGTCAATTCAGGAGCCTGAACGCCATACCACGCACCTCTGACCTTATGCTTAAGGTCATAAATGAGTTCGTAGCAATTCAGCTCTGTGATCCAGCCAGCTGCCTTACGGTGCACTTTGGCTAAAGTGCTGAACTTGTGCACAACTGACTGGAGGTCACACCTGACATGTATACGACTACCGTGTAGCCATAGCTGGAGTTTATCTACGGCACGTACCAGTGAGTACATCTCACGCTCAATCAGAGTATAGTTTTTCTGATGAGTCTTAAAGGAACTACTTGTGAACATAATGACCTTATCTTCGCCATCTACGTTCTGATACAGACAGCCATTCATCGAATCATCTGTGGCATACGTGTCTAGGTGCAAGTCAACACCTTTGACAGGTGCCATAATTTTGAATTCTCGAGAGAATTCCACTGTCAACTTGTCAACTGCGTCTTCTTGCTCCTTGCCCCAGATAAATGGCACTCCTTTCCTCGTCAAATCGTAAAGTGGCTTTACGATATCTTGGTAGCCTTCGATAAAACGGCTATAAATGCCAGTTAATCCAATTAACTGCAATACCTCACGAACATTACCCAGCTTTACTTTGCCAGTACGTGAGTTGGTCTTTTTCTTAATATGCGCCAAATAACCATCTATCTTCTTGCTCTGTTTCGCAATGGTACCAGTTGACAAATTGTACCCAAGATGGTCTGTAGACTTGACAAAAAATTTGCACTTATTCAGATTCAATCTGAGTCCATAAGTGCGCAAAATGTCAAATATCAGGATGAGTAACCTCAGCATCTCTTGAAAGGTCAGTGACCTCAAGAGTAAATCATCGACATACTTCGTCACTCCGGCAATATCAGGTATGATCGTATTTATCATCTTAACAAATTCAGCCGAGCTGATTTTCAAGCCATATGGCAGCCTAACGAACTGGTAGGTTCTGCCATCAACCTGAAATCCACAATACTTACGTGATTTTTTACTCAACACTAGATGCCAAAAGGCAGTGACAAAATCTAGTGAAGAGAAAAACTTCGCCAAACCGTCTGTTGTAATAATACGATCCAACAGACCAGCAGTGTTGTAATTAGTTTCCAACAGTGGATTAAGCTCGACAGGATTAAGGCACAATCTCACGCTGCCATCTTTTTTCTCATTTGGTACCAACGGGTTGATGTACGTGGTGTCAGATGGCTCTGCGACGCCTAACTCAATCATCTCAAAAAGAGCTCTCCTGATCTTATCAAGCTGCTTGTTCGAGGGACTGTAGTTAGGACCGTGAAATTTGCGAATGTTATCGGGGTCAACGAACTGTAACTCGACCTCCGGACCTGTATACTTGCCAGGATAGCGACTGAAAATGTCACCAAACTCAAGAAGTTCCCTGAGTGCTTCGTCAGATTCAGCTTTGGTAATGCGTCCTTCTCTCACTGCCTCGCCTAAAAACCTTTTGAGATTTTTCTCAAAAATTTCAGCTCCGTCATCTTCAGGGAGCCCTTCTTTACGAAAGAAGTTGGCAAGGTCAGCTCGAGCCACAATTTCAGTACTTTTGGCAGCATCGTCGCCAATTATCTCAGTGTCTTTTGAATACAATTCTTCGTCTTTGTATTCACCTCTTTTGGCAAAAGCTAGTTCTTCAGTCAATTTAGTGCCAGGTGGCTTACAAGTGGCCTTACCTGCATCTACGTCAATCGAAATTTTCAGCTTTTCCAACGACAGTTGCCCCAGTAACATTACTCTATTGTTACCAGGCATAACGAAGAATGGCACCTTCAACTTATGCCTGCCAAATTTCAATGGCAACACAAGCACTTTCTGCCAAGTTCTAATGACACGGTTATCAGCTAAACGACACTGCATAACTTTTTTCAAAAAAATAAAGTCAATCTTATCTCGATAATTCTTTATTAAATTATTTGCGGACGCTTCGCTTATAATATTAGGGGTTGCCCCAGAGTCAAGCTGAGTATACAACATAATATCGGCAAATCTTAGAGGAACAATACAGGTCTTAGATTTATCCAAATTTTCAATTTGGCTCCTCAGGAGGGGATCTATTGTCTCTAAGTCAGTCCGCCTTTCGTCAATGATGTCACTTTTCAGCGGATTGGTCGCCTGGTTGACATCTTCGGGTTTCTTGGCATCCAGTTGTGCACTCACTTTTTGTGCATTTGGCTGGGTGCTATCTGACGACACTTGATCAGCAGGTACAATCACTGGTTCATCCTTCCGCTCCTCTTGTCTCTTCTTCCACGCCTCGCAGGCGGCTACGGCTTTCTTGTGCCACTCAGGTGTCAGCCTGACATCTAGAGATGCCAATTCTTGGATTACTTTGGCAACAGATCGTGTAGCTGCGTCTTCTGGCATCTTTGACTTAGTCATCTCGGTTTCTTTACGATTAGTGACCAAGTAGTGCTCGCCACTTTCTCCGTCAGTGACAACTTCGGCTTCGACATTTATGGTTTTTATGACACGTATGTCATCACGATCAAAGACAGATTTTTTAACTTTGAAAACGTGATTGTAACATTTTTCGAGTTCAAAAAACAGCTCTTCTTTGCCTTTGTTGTTAGGCACATAACCAACAGCCTTTTTCTTAAACTTGTTGCCACGTGGCACCATGTTGCCATTGCTGTCAGGCTGAAATTTCAGCCTTCCATCGTGAACCTTTGCCAATCTGACAAACACTGCGGCAGGTGACCACCAAAGGGTGACAGAGCGGTTGTTGCACACTTCTTCAAAGATTCTACGCCAGGCAAAGTAACGCTTTGCTGAGACCATTTTTTGGCCTTTGGAGCGTGGATAGATCATTGGAAACAGAAGTTTAATGACCTTTACGCCTTTGCCTCTCAACGCCACAATGACACTGCGAAGCAAACGCCTCAAATGATTGTCACGAAGGTTGCCATGGTTGAGCTCGTAGGTGCCCATTGACAACATGACTTTGTCCTTCGTAAACACACGTTTCTTTATGTGTTCTAGCACTGTAGCAATGGTACAGTGACCACTGATCTTTTCACCGTCAAATTTAGGTAATTCATCTTCACCGTCGTGTTTCGGTCTATTTTCTCTGATGTACTGGGCGAAAGCATCGCCAATTATGTCAAATTCGGGGTAGGGGAGCTCCGGGTCAAGGGGAGCTGTGGCGGTCACGCCTGCGTCTGACTGTCGTTTAAAGACTCGTCTGATTCGTAACTCTCAGACGTATCAGAAGCATCTGACATCAAATCATCAGAGTTTATTTCAGCTCCTGGATCTAAGTCAGCATATTCTGCGTCAGCTTGGTTGACTCTACCGCCATCTTTCCCTCTTTCACGTCTGGAATCCCTCTTTCGATCATCGCCTTTATTCTTGGATCCAGAACCGGAGGCACCTTGATCATTATTGCGCTTATCGCGCTTATCGTCGCGCTTTCTATCGTCATTGCGCTTGTGATCGTCTTTCTTCTTACGATCATCATACTTCTTGGTTGCCCCAGTGGCACCACGATCGTCGTTACTGCGTCTGTCACGTCGTGTGTCACTTGAGGCACGTCTGTCGTCATAAGATGCCGATCTACCGCCGTTTTTCTTGCTATAGCCAGATTGACGATTGTCGTTCGACTGACTGTAGGTACGTTTCTGCGTCGCTGAAGAGGACCTCTGCCTGTAACGGTTGTTGAACTCTTCGTTCTTCGTAAGTTCAATTAAGCGCCTAGCGAACAGCAAGATACTATTGCGCTCAGCACTCGTCACTCTGCACTGCAACATTTCATGCAATTTTTGGTAAACTGCATTAATGATCGTCCACTCAGTTGCTTCGACATTCGACAACACTCTAATCCATCTTAAGGCAATCGACGCCATGTTAATGGATGAGTAGGCAGGTATGGTCAATGACCTGACATGAGTCATGGCATTCTCCTGCCTTTGCTGACTCCATGTTGTCTGCAAAAATGACCTACGCAACTCTACGTAATTCTTAATCGAAGTACTGCTCATCAGCCAGGTGGCAGCTGACGAGTGGGTGACTAACTTTCGGAACATACTGCAATAAAGTGACTCTGACGCCTGCATGCTATCCATAGCCTCTTCGAATTGGCGTACGAATAGGTGCGGCTCGTATTGCATACCTTCATTGTACTCGATACTTAAGGCAGTCAACGTCTGCAATCTCAACGGTGTATAGCCAGCAGCATAATCGATATTGTCGTTTAATGGCTCAAATGCCAATCGCATGCCAAGTTCGACATATTGGTTCACTTCATGACCAATTACAGCCCTTTCTTGTTGTTCAGGCTGCGGCATACTGCGATGTGTTACATCTGAGCTACGACCTGACGACATTTGAGGCGGCTGAGACTGTTGAGGTCTCGCCGAAGGTCCATGTTGCCACCTTTCTGGTATGTCATTCCACACCGAGTGGCTATTCCCCAGTTGACCACATGCTAGCAAAAAGCTAGCGTTTTATTCGCGTTTTGATAAGTTGCTAGCAATTTACTCGCTTTTTGTGGCCAGCAATAATTATCTCGCTAAAAGTAAGCGATTTTCTTGCAGTTTTTCGCTAGCAAATTCAATTCTAGCAATTTTCGAGCTGTTTTCCAGCGACTCTCAGCTAGCTTTTACTTCACTTTAACTTGCTCGCCTTATGCTAGCGTATTACTGGCGGATACTTGCTCGCAATTCTATGCTAGGACAGTTCAAGCAATATTCTCGCATATCTCAGCTAGCTTTTACTTCACTTCATACATGCTCGCCTGATGCTAGCGTATCACTGATGGATACTTGCTTGCAATTCTATGCCAAGAAAGTTCAAGCGATAATCTCGCATATCTCAGCTAGCTTTTGCCTCACTCTACCTGTTCGCTTAATGCCAGCGTATCACTGACTAATATGTACCTGCTCACAGTTTTATGATAGGAAACTTCAGGTAATATTCTTGCATCTCTGAGCTAGCATTTACTTAGCCATCTGGCTCTAGAAAAATGTAAGCATATCTCTAGTTTCTGCATCTGGTGACTTGGCGTTTTCTTTGTAGTCAAATGATAGGAACGTGATACCAGATCTTACGCATTTCTCACCAATAAACCTTTTTCTGCGTTATTTATTGTAGCAAAATGCGAGCAAGTATCTTTTCCATCCCTCAGCGCGCATACAAAAATCATTAAAAATATTCCTGCATATGACAATAAGAGTAATTGCACCCCCCCCCCCCGATCTTCCGGAGCAACTTTTTTCTTAAAGGGGACAACAAAATTTCATCAAATGGACATGGAAAGCTGTAGTTTACTCTACACTCCAATTTTAACACCCTCTGAAGACGACTTCAGGTGGGG
Source organism: Planococcus citri (assembly GCF_950023065.1). NCBI lineage: Eukaryota > Metazoa > Arthropoda > Insecta > Hemiptera > Pseudococcidae > Planococcus > Planococcus citri. The sequence continues at coordinate 17,803,537 of NC_088681.1, forward strand.
TGGGTTCAAGTCATTTTAGAGCCTCCAGTAGGCTTTTGAAACTTGAAATTCCCACAACATTAATTTATCAATTGGAGTTGGCAGTTGGCAAGCTGAAATTTACTTCGCAGGTTTCAAATGGTTTTGAAGCTTCCAGCTACTTTTAGGAAATTCCAATTTTCCAAAAAATGCCATACAACCTTCGAAAATTCGCTGGAGGCTCCAAAAGAACTTGAAATCCACAAGCAGTCGACTTCCTTCGTAGCGTATTAAAATTAGTTTGCAGAATGAATTTCGACTCTCCATCTCAGTTTGATGAAATTTTGTGAAAATTTAAAGTTTCAAAAATCTGCTGGAGGCTTCAGGAATTTTCAAAGAGTCGCTGGAGGCTCCAAAACGACTTGAAATTCACCTGCAGTACTTCGTAGCGTATTGAAATTTGTTTTCAGAATAAATTTGAGCTTTACAACTTCAATTTGAGTTTCAAAAATCTGCTGGAGGCTCCAGAACTGCTCAAAACAAGTTGAAACCGTTTCCCATCGATTTGGCATGTCGAAAATAGGGTATATCCTAAATTTCAGGTTTCTTGGTCAATTTGGTAAAATTTTGATTTTTTCTCACATTTTGGCCAAAATTTGATTTTTGAAAATTCACCAAAAATCGAAAAAGGTACTTTACCACTTGTAATTTTGACAGGTGATGAATTTTTGCATGATCTTTCGATCTACGTTTGTAAGGTTTGAAAAAATTCGTGCACGTCCTATGTTGAAACGCAAAATCTGCTATTTCGGCTGACCTTTCAATCAAAATTGCCGCCATTTTGTAAGTAAGGCCAATTTTTTTTTCAGCAAGTTTGCTTTAAAATGTTCCTTAGGATGTCCCCTTTAAGGAAAAAGTTGTCTTGGAGGATCGGCAGGGGATTACTCCCATTGCCGTGGACTAAAATGTTGTTCAAATGTTTTTGAAATTTTTCATTTTCATGGTTTGTTTAATACTTTATTTTCAAATTTTAAATTTTGACAATTTTTCTATTTAAAAAAAAAAAACTTCATTTTTTATTTAATAAAGAGATTTTTCAACCTAAGCGCTAGCATAATGCTAGCAAATTGCTAGCGTCGATCTCTCTCATGGTATAGTTTGCTACTCTTAGATAAAGTGTGTCATCAAGTTGAATATAAGCTCAAGGTGGTATCATGTTGAAAAGTAAGAAGAGTGACATCACTCTTCTCATAATCACTCTTCTCATACTGTCCCAAGATGCTAGCGTTATGCTAGCTCTGAGCTGGGACAGTCGCCTAATTTTTGGAATTTCCTGGAAAACTATCACCTGTTAAAAGTAAACACCAAGAATTTAAAAAAATTAATTAATAGTAATTACTTTTACTGATCAAAGTTTTTCTACGCTAGCAAAATGCTAGCTTCTTGCTAGCATAATTTGCGCTAGCGTAAATGGTGCCGGAATATGAGACACTTTTTGCAAAAATTGCTAGCAAATCAGTCGCGATTTAGTCGCATGTACGTAGCAGAATGCAGAGCAAAGTGCCAACAAAATGCTAGCTTTTTGCTAGCTTTGTGCCAGCTACGTGCTAGCTATTTGTGCGCAATTCTGCTACTCTAATGCGACCTAATCGCAACTGATTTGCTAGAATTTTTTTAAAAAAGTGTCTCAAATTCCGGCACCATTTACGCTAGCACAAAATTTGCTAGCATTTGGTCAACTGGGTCATACCAAATTGGCGGGCATCGGGTGGCTGCGCGATGTTCTCTGGAATATTGCTCATGTTACTTGCATGAGTACGCGGTTGAGAACGTGATCTCTCTTCGTCATTCCGCGTAAGGCGCGCGAGCCTATTTTCTAAGTCAACTATTCGCTGGTTCATGACTTGCATAAGTCCAGCTTCTCTGATTCTCGCCTCTCGCTCAGCTTTAAGCTCATTTGCGAGGTTAGCGACATTATTCATCGTCTGAGTCAAATTTTCGCCATGATTACCCTGAGCAGTGGTCAGCTGATCCCTCAACTGGTCATGACGAGTCCTCCATGTTTGACCGACCTCTCTTAAAGCACTCAGCTGTTGTTGAGTCACTTGGTTCAACGTATTATGAACATCTCCCAGGTCGCCACGCGTCTGAGACAAATATGCTTCGACATTTTCAACCCTGTTACTGATCAACTCGCAGTTGTCACGAAACGAAGGAATACTTTCGTCAACATAAGCCTCTAGCGACCCATTCGGCTGTCTATTTTGCACACGAACCAGTTGGTACTCAACTGACTGTTGCACAGGCCTAAAGTCATATGTACGCCATTCGCGCTGTTGTGCATTTGTGGCACTCGGCGCCACGCGTGTGTTGACATTTACACCTGCGACAGCTTGGGTATTCGTCTGTGTATACATAGGAGGGGGTCCCACCGAATAGGGGGGAGGAGGTTCATCTCTAACATAAGCAGGGGGAGGGTCAGCTTCCCTCAAATTACGAAACGCTGGAAGGTTGCCAATTGGCACCTCTTCGGTATTGATTCGCTGTGGAATGACTCTCGAATTGTCAATTCCCAGCTCACGTGAGCGTTGCGAAATTTCGCGTATCACCTCAGCTTCCAAATCTGAGTCAGAGTCATCTTCGACAATTGGTCTATTATTTGGCTCAGGGTTCGTTCTTGAGCCATCTGTGAATAAAATAGACCTTGGGTCACCAATCATATGATCGAGTGCACTAGGTGCACGACTGGTTTGACCATTTGACAAGCGACTGCTTGTCGACACATTTAGGTTTGGTTGGCAGACTGTCACCTGGGTGTCAGCCTGACCATGACTAATCGACGTGTTGTTGACCGAATTTGAGCTTTCTACTCGTCTAAAGCCCATCGTTTGTACATCGCCGGTACTCTGCTGGTTTTGAGCACCTGTGTTTGAGTTGCCAGATACGACAAGGTTGGACAGAGCTTGCTCCATGTCCAAACTCGCTTGATCTGCGTCAATCTGCGACTGTACTTGCCCCGAGTCCGCCAGATTTCTCACCGAGTCAGAATTATTATTCCTACGTCTGTGAAAAGTGTCATGTAACCTTTCGTTACAAGCTACCGCGGCAGATCTTTGAACTCGAGGTATCTGAGATGAGGTAGGACTATTCGAGCGAGTGTTGCTGGTATTTGAGCCAATGCTACGTCTATACTCAGTCAACTGATCTAAATTGTTATTATTTTGTACTCCAGGTTGCCTACCGCGTCCTGCGGCACCGTTAGCGGCGTTGCCACTCATAGCAACTGGAACACTACGACAAATTCAGGTAGGTTAGTGCTGTATAGGGGTCCGTGACCTCCTACACCACTTTCGTTGCAGGAAAAAACCTGCACGCGACTGTCACCTGGGTGTCAGTTGACACACAAGTGAAAAACACTACTTAACGTTATAACACTTTAAAACGAACGTTAACACTCGCGGAATACGATCACATCGCGAAAAACGAACAAATAACGTAATAAAAAACGAAACAAAGTAAACAAGCACTGACTAACCTGCGTAAACGTGTGGTTTGCTGGAAAAATCAATTTCCAGGAGACCCCAACCGCGTTGGTGCGCCAATGTTAGGGGGAAATACTACGTTTCCTCCGGTGAGGGGTAGATATCCACTGTCTCGCCCCCAAGGGGTACTACGACAATCCCAACAATATACACGGGGACTTATACGTCAACAAACCAATGAAGAGGCATAGCACTGTTCATACACTATTTATTCACATATAAGTAAATGGTCACCTAGTCATATAGGTGACACGGTACAATACGGTGGTATTCTTCTGCTGAGCGTCGTATATAAACGTAGAGGCCAGCGTTAAAGCTCTGCTACGTCAATAAGATAATATACAACTGCACAGAGGCAGGAGCTTTCGGCAGGGTCTACCTCTGGTTGGAACGAATCCACCAGAGGGCGCTAGTCTAGCTAGCTTACCCCCAGCCTGGGCATAATTCCCTACCAGGTAGGTAACTAGGAGTCCCTAGTCCCCACTACATATGCCCCGGGATCCGCGGCTGGCACGGCCCTAAGGCCACGTCTAGTCACGAAGCCCCAAAAGTGGACCAAAAGGCCACTCTGTAGTGGACCAGGGACTCTCCTGCCCCGCCTCGCTGACTTGAGGTGGTCGCCTAACTGCGTCATATAGCCTTACCTAAAAAACGCTCAGCAAGTACGTTACAAATACGCGGCTTAAAGATACACAAATTACAGCTATGTGACAAAAAAATACATTCACAAAATTCTACAAAAATTTTACACAAAAATACAAAATTCATCTTACACACAAATGTAGCTACAATTGTGCTTCATGCTCGCTGAGGTGTTCTTGCCTCCAGTATACTCTGCTCCTTGGACCATGGACCAACTGGAACCCAACCTAACCTGTGAAAAACTCCGTCACACGACACTATGTAAGTAGCTACGACCAATCTACGTCATTTTCTGATTTCAGATGCACCTGCGGCCAACTGACAACAACTAAGGTCATCGACCTTTGACCCAGCATCTTCAAGACAGATTTTCAGGTACTTGTCATCGTTCTAATTGATGACTAATTCATTCGATTAATCTACCTGTTTTATTGTCTACAGGTACCTGAACACTTCATCGTCAGATTACCACGTCATCATGTCAATTGCAACGCTTGCACGCTGACCATCGACTGACACGTCATCTAAAATCTGCGACTGCTACTTTGACTGAGTTCATTCAACTCTCACAGGAAGTAATTCTTTTACACTCCTTTTTTCAAGTGTCCAAGAACACCTTACTTTGTTCTTATTCTTTTCACAGGTCTGCGGCAATATTCTCACGTCACTAGTCACTTTCGCTTTGCAGTATACTGGAACACCTATTAACGTGAGTGTAAGTATTTTTAACATTACAAAAATATCACTATGTGCTTTACAAAAACACAAACTTTTTGAAAGCTCACGTCATCACTTTCGCCTCGCCTGATATAAATTAAATCAAAGTGCGGACGAGCTTATGGAGTCGCCACACTGTGAGGAAAACTTTATCAAAAAAAATTTCTGCACCATAAAACAACGCCTAAAGAAAACATAATACGATGCCTATACTACATCGACCACAAATAAACAAATTAATTGATAAAATAAAATAGAAAATAAAACATAAACTTCCAAGCTACGACATTCATAAAAAACACAATCATCTCCTTTCTACTATCTTGCCCCTGTCCTTTTCAAAGGTTCTTTATTTGTCTGTCAGCAGGTAAACAGAAACTTCGCCTTCACATATACTGACCAACACCTTTGGATGCTATGGGCATGATGTATAAGTGTACATATGACAGTCGTCTGTCCAATGTCTTCGTCACCACAGTGTCACAGTAACCCAGGTAAGTATCATGCCAACTTGGTAATTGAGGCATACGTATCATTATTATTATAGAATCATTTACCTGTAATTACTTTAGCTAATTAACAGCTTTCTCTAAGACTGTAGCTCAGGTGACAACTTCGACAAACATGTAACAAAAAATTCAGCACCTGGGAAGTTTAATTATAAATAGGTTAAAATATATTTCAGTCGCCTGAATAACATACTGCGACTAAAACATCGATTAAAATATTGATTAAAATAAATAAAACATTAAAACTATGTACAAAAAAATTAAAATACCATTACAGGTGCAATGGTAGGAATTTCTGCGACTGAAAAACTTGAATAAAAAAACTTCAACGCCACGCCAAATTTGAACAAAAAATGAACTGAAAAATCAGTCACACTCTTCCGTCACCTCGTCATATTTTTCCACATAGTTTTCATACATTACGACAAACATGATGCGTTGGTAAGTTACCAATTTTTCCATGGCAATAAAATTGGCAGTTTTTTTCTTACGCCTCTTATCACTAGTGGGAGGTGGGCTTTTATCATTGTCAGCTTTCTTAACTGGGATTTTCTTCGTGCGATTTCTTTCTTTATTTTTTTCTTTGGCATCTCTGATCAACTTTTTGCCATCATCAGGCACACCTGTTGACCTAATAATACACTTTTCAATCTTCTTATTCTCTTTTTCGTCCAAACTGAGTCTGGCATGTTTTTTCAGCCTTTGAAACTCCAGCAGTTTCTTATCTTTATTTTCGACAGCTAACTCTTGCTCTTTTTTACGGAGCTCACGAGCCAACTGCCGAGCTGCTCGCTCAGCAGCTTGATTGGGCACCTCCGGGTCAACTACGTCTACGTCATCTTCGTCTCTGACCTCGTCATTTTCATGCCTTTCGACCAATTTTGGAGTGACTCTCTCTTTTATTTTTTCAATCAGAGGTCTTGTGTCTGATTTAGATTGCAACTTAGGGTCACTTTTCAACTTCTCCTGTTGTTCAAGGCTGAGGTACAACGTCATCTGCCTCGCATTCACTATCTGTTCATCTGCGTCATTTGCGACACTTTTCACACGATAGGCATTGTCACCTACATGTTTCATTACAATGTAGGGCCCAAACCGTTTTGGGAACAACTTCTTAGACAAGCCCTTATCGTATGAACTTTGGCGGTGTTCTGTCAGCATGACAAATTCACCCTCCTGATAACAGATAGGATCGCCTTTGAGCTTGTAAAAAGCAACTTCATCTTTTGCACGTTGCATTTTACGCTTCTCGCGTATATAGGAGAGTAACGCCTGTTGGTCTGTCATCTCATCAACCCTAAGGTCAATGAGCTCTTGCGTATAAACTGCCTTACGAGCAAGTTTATCTGCGGCATGATTATTTCGGTCAAAGCTTCTCGCTGGCGTATGTTTAAGTTCAAAGCTTTCAAATTTCTCTTTAAGCTCCAAAATTTCCTGGAAAATTTCTTTGTGCACTACTGGCTTTCTGCCAGCATTTTTCCAGTTGTTTATTTTCCATTTAGCTACGTTGAAATTTATAGCTGTCGTCAAATAACAGGAGTCAGAGAAAATTTTGCCTTTTCTAACGCCAATTTTGAGCATCAGCTTCATAGCTGTGCTCAACGCGATCGCCTCCGCGAGGTTGTTCGTATTCCGGTACCTTGGGTGGCTAATCCGCTCAGATATGTTGAAGTCACCTGAGGGAGTCCAAGCCACTCCAATGCCAGCTATGGCATCACTGGAACCATTATTGGAGCAAGCTCCATCTACGGCAGCCCAGTGGTAGCCATCTTCGTCCTTGATAAGTTTAGCTAAGTCTATGGGTTTTTCCATAAACTCAGCACTCGTGACAGAATTGGGATTTTTGTCAAGCTGCTCCTGCTGCAACTTTTTGAGCAGGAATTGAGGGTTCAATTTAGCAGGCTTGACAGGCAACAGTGCAGCGAATTCGTCTTCGATGCCCCATACGTCATTGGGTTTGACCCCCAACTCCGTAGGGGTGTTGTTAATCTCCGACTCAATTCTTTCGACATATTTGTGCCACCCATGGTGAGTGTACTCATCGTCTTCTGCGTCATTGTTGAGTTTAACTCTCAACCTGTCGCCAATAATTCTCATCGTACGTTCGACAAGTGATGACTGGGGGTTATAGGTGGTAGTATGACCCACTTTGACATCGTGACTTTTTAACATGTCATTCCAGTCAGCACTTCTGAACTGCGTCCCATTGTCAGTTATTACCTTTCTGACCTTATGACCTGCGGCTTCAATATAAAGCAATACCATTTCCATGGCTTGGACAACTTCGTCAGCTGGAATTTTTTCCAGTGGAAGAATCCACACTTTTCCAGTGAAGACACACTTCGCCACAAAAAGGTACTTCGGCTCACCAGCCTTATTGGCTATTGGCCCGCAAAGGTCAGCTGAAATAACATCGGCAATCGTAAAAGCTTCAATTTGAGAGAATTGGAGCCTCTTTTTCTCACTGTAGCCCTTATTCAACCTGCAAGTTATGCACTCACTAGTGATTATTCTCGTGATTTTCGTGATGTTTGGAGAATAATAGAACCGCTTGAACACAGCTTCCAGCTTATGAGCGCCAATGTGCCCATACATCTCATGTAGGTACACAATTGTATCTCTAAAAAGCTCATTTGGCATAACTGGTATTCTGGAGCCATCCATGAACTTTCGATACAAAATTTCGAGACCATTTTCTCTAACTACGGCATACTTTGCCATTAATTTCTTCTTGGCGTCGAGCTGTTTGGCATTCATATCGAGTTCATTGGCACACAACTTACGCCTTATCTTGGTACACATTCTATCTTTCTCTTGGAAAATGTCAATGCGCCTAAGGTGTTCTACTATTTCATCTTTGACAAGTTCTACGAATGTGACCTTTTGTGGCACCATATTAGTCCAGCTGGTGTCATACAACGTCAATTCAGGAGCCTGAACGCCATACCACGCACCTCTGACCTTATGCTTAAGGTCATAAATGAGTTCGTAGCAATTCAGCTCTGTGATCCAGCCAGCTGCCTTACGGTGCACTTTGGCTAAAGTGCTGAACTTGTGCACAACTGACTGGAGGTCACACCTGACATGTATACGACTACCGTGTAGCCATAGCTGGAGTTTATCTACGGCACGTACCAGTGAGTACATCTCACGCTCAATCAGAGTATAGTTTTTCTGATGAGTCTTAAAGGAACTACTTGTGAACATAATGACCTTATCTTCGCCATCTACGTTCTGATACAGACAGCCATTCATCGAATCATCTGTGGCATACGTGTCTAGGTGCAAGTCAACACCTTTGACAGGTGCCATAATTTTGAATTCTCGAGAGAATTCCACTGTCAACTTGTCAACTGCGTCTTCTTGCTCCTTGCCCCAGATAAATGGCACTCCTTTCCTCGTCAAATCGTAAAGTGGCTTTACGATATCTTGGTAGCCTTCGATAAAACGGCTATAAATGCCAGTTAATCCAATTAACTGCAATACCTCACGAACATTACCCAGCTTTACTTTGCCAGTACGTGAGTTGGTCTTTTTCTTAATATGCGCCAAATAACCATCTATCTTCTTGCTCTGTTTCGCAATGGTACCAGTTGACAAATTGTACCCAAGATGGTCTGTAGACTTGACAAAAAATTTGCACTTATTCAGATTCAATCTGAGTCCATAAGTGCGCAAAATGTCAAATATCAGGATGAGTAACCTCAGCATCTCTTGAAAGGTCAGTGACCTCAAGAGTAAATCATCGACATACTTCGTCACTCCGGCAATATCAGGTATGATCGTATTTATCATCTTAACAAATTCAGCCGAGCTGATTTTCAAGCCATATGGCAGCCTAACGAACTGGTAGGTTCTGCCATCAACCTGAAATCCACAATACTTACGTGATTTTTTACTCAACACTAGATGCCAAAAGGCAGTGACAAAATCTAGTGAAGAGAAAAACTTCGCCAAACCGTCTGTTGTAATAATACGATCCAACAGACCAGCAGTGTTGTAATTAGTTTCCAACAGTGGATTAAGCTCGACAGGATTAAGGCACAATCTCACGCTGCCATCTTTTTTCTCATTTGGTACCAACGGGTTGATGTACGTGGTGTCAGATGGCTCTGCGACGCCTAACTCAATCATCTCAAAAAGAGCTCTCCTGATCTTATCAAGCTGCTTGTTCGAGGGACTGTAGTTAGGACCGTGAAATTTGCGAATGTTATCGGGGTCAACGAACTGTAACTCGACCTCCGGACCTGTATACTTGCCAGGATAGCGACTGAAAATGTCACCAAACTCAAGAAGTTCCCTGAGTGCTTCGTCAGATTCAGCTTTGGTAATGCGTCCTTCTCTCACTGCCTCGCCTAAAAACCTTTTGAGATTTTTCTCAAAAATTTCAGCTCCGTCATCTTCAGGGAGCCCTTCTTTACGAAAGAAGTTGGCAAGGTCAGCTCGAGCCACAATTTCAGTACTTTTGGCAGCATCGTCGCCAATTATCTCAGTGTCTTTTGAATACAATTCTTCGTCTTTGTATTCACCTCTTTTGGCAAAAGCTAGTTCTTCAGTCAATTTAGTGCCAGGTGGCTTACAAGTGGCCTTACCTGCATCTACGTCAATCGAAATTTTCAGCTTTTCCAACGACAGTTGCCCCAGTAACATTACTCTATTGTTACCAGGCATAACGAAGAATGGCACCTTCAACTTATGCCTGCCAAATTTCAATGGCAACACAAGCACTTTCTGCCAAGTTCTAATGACACGGTTATCAGCTAAACGACACTGCATAACTTTTTTCAAAAAAATAAAGTCAATCTTATCTCGATAATTCTTTATTAAATTATTTGCGGACGCTTCGCTTATAATATTAGGGGTTGCCCCAGAGTCAAGCTGAGTATACAACATAATATCGGCAAATCTTAGAGGAACAATACAGGTCTTAGATTTATCCAAATTTTCAATTTGGCTCCTCAGGAGGGGATCTATTGTCTCTAAGTCAGTCCGCCTTTCGTCAATGATGTCACTTTTCAGCGGATTGGTCGCCTGGTTGACATCTTCGGGTTTCTTGGCATCCAGTTGTGCACTCACTTTTTGTGCATTTGGCTGGGTGCTATCTGACGACACTTGATCAGCAGGTACAATCACTGGTTCATCCTTCCGCTCCTCTTGTCTCTTCTTCCACGCCTCGCAGGCGGCTACGGCTTTCTTGTGCCACTCAGGTGTCAGCCTGACATCTAGAGATGCCAATTCTTGGATTACTTTGGCAACAGATCGTGTAGCTGCGTCTTCTGGCATCTTTGACTTAGTCATCTCGGTTTCTTTACGATTAGTGACCAAGTAGTGCTCGCCACTTTCTCCGTCAGTGACAACTTCGGCTTCGACATTTATGGTTTTTATGACACGTATGTCATCACGATCAAAGACAGATTTTTTAACTTTGAAAACGTGATTGTAACATTTTTCGAGTTCAAAAAACAGCTCTTCTTTGCCTTTGTTGTTAGGCACATAACCAACAGCCTTTTTCTTAAACTTGTTGCCACGTGGCACCATGTTGCCATTGCTGTCAGGCTGAAATTTCAGCCTTCCATCGTGAACCTTTGCCAATCTGACAAACACTGCGGCAGGTGACCACCAAAGGGTGACAGAGCGGTTGTTGCACACTTCTTCAAAGATTCTACGCCAGGCAAAGTAACGCTTTGCTGAGACCATTTTTTGGCCTTTGGAGCGTGGATAGATCATTGGAAACAGAAGTTTAATGACCTTTACGCCTTTGCCTCTCAACGCCACAATGACACTGCGAAGCAAACGCCTCAAATGATTGTCACGAAGGTTGCCATGGTTGAGCTCGTAGGTGCCCATTGACAACATGACTTTGTCCTTCGTAAACACACGTTTCTTTATGTGTTCTAGCACTGTAGCAATGGTACAGTGACCACTGATCTTTTCACCGTCAAATTTAGGTAATTCATCTTCACCGTCGTGTTTCGGTCTATTTTCTCTGATGTACTGGGCGAAAGCATCGCCAATTATGTCAAATTCGGGGTAGGGGAGCTCCGGGTCAAGGGGAGCTGTGGCGGTCACGCCTGCGTCTGACTGTCGTTTAAAGACTCGTCTGATTCGTAACTCTCAGACGTATCAGAAGCATCTGACATCAAATCATCAGAGTTTATTTCAGCTCCTGGATCTAAGTCAGCATATTCTGCGTCAGCTTGGTTGACTCTACCGCCATCTTTCCCTCTTTCACGTCTGGAATCCCTCTTTCGATCATCGCCTTTATTCTTGGATCCAGAACCGGAGGCACCTTGATCATTATTGCGCTTATCGCGCTTATCGTCGCGCTTTCTATCGTCATTGCGCTTGTGATCGTCTTTCTTCTTACGATCATCATACTTCTTGGTTGCCCCAGTGGCACCACGATCGTCGTTACTGCGTCTGTCACGTCGTGTGTCACTTGAGGCACGTCTGTCGTCATAAGATGCCGATCTACCGCCGTTTTTCTTGCTATAGCCAGATTGACGATTGTCGTTCGACTGACTGTAGGTACGTTTCTGCGTCGCTGAAGAGGACCTCTGCCTGTAACGGTTGTTGAACTCTTCGTTCTTCGTAAGTTCAATTAAGCGCCTAGCGAACAGCAAGATACTATTGCGCTCAGCACTCGTCACTCTGCACTGCAACATTTCATGCAATTTTTGGTAAACTGCATTAATGATCGTCCACTCAGTTGCTTCGACATTCGACAACACTCTAATCCATCTTAAGGCAATCGACGCCATGTTAATGGATGAGTAGGCAGGTATGGTCAATGACCTGACATGAGTCATGGCATTCTCCTGCCTTTGCTGACTCCATGTTGTCTGCAAAAATGACCTACGCAACTCTACGTAATTCTTAATCGAAGTACTGCTCATCAGCCAGGTGGCAGCTGACGAGTGGGTGACTAACTTTCGGAACATACTGCAATAAAGTGACTCTGACGCCTGCATGCTATCCATAGCCTCTTCGAATTGGCGTACGAATAGGTGCGGCTCGTATTGCATACCTTCATTGTACTCGATACTTAAGGCAGTCAACGTCTGCAATCTCAACGGTGTATAGCCAGCAGCATAATCGATATTGTCGTTTAATGGCTCAAATGCCAATCGCATGCCAAGTTCGACATATTGGTTCACTTCATGACCAATTACAGCCCTTTCTTGTTGTTCAGGCTGCGGCATACTGCGATGTGTTACATCTGAGCTACGACCTGACGACATTTGAGGCGGCTGAGACTGTTGAGGTCTCGCCGAAGGTCCATGTTGCCACCTTTCTGGTATGTCATTCCACACCGAGTGGCTATTCCCCAGTTGACCACATGCTAGCAAAAAGCTAGCGTTTTATTCGCGTTTTGATAAGTTGCTAGCAATTTACTCGCTTTTTGTGGCCAGCAATAATTATCTCGCTAAAAGTAAGCGATTTTCTTGCAGTTTTTCGCTAGCAAATTCAATTCTAGCAATTTTCGAGCTGTTTTCCAGCGACTCTCAGCTAGCTTTTACTTCACTTTAACTTGCTCGCCTTATGCTAGCGTATTACTGGCGGATACTTGCTCGCAATTCTATGCTAGGACAGTTCAAGCAATATTCTCGCATATCTCAGCTAGCTTTTACTTCACTTCATACATGCTCGCCTGATGCTAGCGTATCACTGATGGATACTTGCTTGCAATTCTATGCCAAGAAAGTTCAAGCGATAATCTCGCATATCTCAGCTAGCTTTTGCCTCACTCTACCTGTTCGCTTAATGCCAGCGTATCACTGACTAATATGTACCTGCTCACAGTTTTATGATAGGAAACTTCAGGTAATATTCTTGCATCTCTGAGCTAGCATTTACTTAGCCATCTGGCTCTAGAAAAATGTAAGCATATCTCTAGTTTCTGCATCTGGTGACTTGGCGTTTTCTTTGTAGTCAAATGATAGGAACGTGATACCAGATCTTACGCATTTCTCACCAATAAACCTTTTTCTGCGTTATTTATTGTAGCAAAATGCGAGCAAGTATCTTTTCCATCCCTCAGCGCGCATACAAAAATCATTAAAAATATTCCTGCATATGACAATAAGAGTAATTGCACCCCCCCCCCCCCGATCTTCCGGAGCAACTTTTTTCTTAAAGGGGACAACAAAATTTCATCAAATGGACATGGAAAGCTGTAGTTTACTCTACACTCCAATTTTAACACCCTCTGAAGACGACTTCAGGTGGGGTGGGTTCAAGTCATTTTAGAGCCTCCAGTAGGCTTTTGAAACTTGAAATTCCCACAACATTAATTTATCAATTGGAGTTGGCAGTTGGCAAGCTGAAATTTACTTCGCAGGTTTCAAATGGTTTTGAAGCTTCCAGCTACTTTTAGGAAATTCCAATTTTCCAAAAAATGCCATACAACCTTCGAAAATTCGCTGGAGGCTCCAAAAGAACTTGAAATCCACAAGCAGTCGACTTCCTTCGTAGCGTATTAAAATTAGTTTGCAGAATGAATTTCGACTCTCCATCTCAGTTTGATGAAATTTTGTGAAAATTTAAAGTTTCAAAAATCTGCTGGAGGCTTCAGGAATTTTCAAAGAGTCGCTGGAGGCTCCAAAACGACTTGAAATTCACCTGCAGTACTTCGTAGCGTATTGAAATTTGTTTTCAGAATAAATTTGAGCTTTACAACTTCAATTTGAGTTTCAAAAATCTGCTGGAGGCTCCAGAACTGCTCAAAACAAGTTGAAACCGTTTCCCATCGATTTGGCATGTCGAAAATAGGGTATATCCTAAATTTCAGGTTTCTTGGTCAATTTGGTAAAATTTTGATTTTTTCTCACATTTTGGCCAAAATTTGATTTTTGAAAATTCACCAAAAATCGAAAAAGGTACTTTACCACTTGTAATTTTGACAGGTGATGAATTTTTGCATGATCTTTCGATCTACGTTTGTAAGGTTTGAAAAAATTCGTGCACGTCCTATGTTGAAACGCAAAATCTGCTATTTCGGCTGACCTTTCAATCAAAATTGCCGCCATTTTGTAAGTAAGGCCAATTTTTTTTTCAGCAAGTTTGCTTTAAAATGTTCCTTAGGATGTCCCCTTTAAGGAAAAAGTTGTCTTGGAGGATCGGCAGGGGATTACTCCCATTGCCGTGGACTAAAATGTTGTTCAAATGTTTTTGAAATTTTTCATTTTCATGGTTTGTTTAATACTTTATTTTCAAATTTTAAATTTTGACAATTTTTCTATTTAAAAAAAAAAAACTTCATTTTTTATTTAATAAAGAGATTTTTCAACCTAAGCGCTAGCATAATGCTAGCAAATTGCTAGCGTCGATCTCTCTCATGGTATAGTTTGCTACTCTTAGATAAAGTGTGTCATCAAGTTGAATATAAGCTCAAGGTGGTATCATGTTGAAAAGTAAGAAGAGTGACATCACTCTTCTCATAATCACTCTTCTCATACTGTCCCAAGATGCTAGCGTTATGCTAGCTCTGAGCTGGGACAGTCGCCTAATTTTTGGAATTTCCTGGAAAACTATCACCTGTTAAAAGTAAACACCAAGAATTTAAAAAAATTAATTAATAGTAATTACTTTTACTGATCAAAGTTTTTCTACGCTAGCAAAATGCTAGCTTCTTGCTAGCATAATTTGCGCTAGCGTAAATGGTGCCGGAATATGAGACACTTTTTGCAAAAATTGCTAGCAAATCAGTCGCGATTTAGTCGCATGTACGTAGCAGAATGCAGAGCAAAGTGCCAACAAAATGCTAGCTTTTTGCTAGCTTTGTGCCAGCTACGTGCTAGCTATTTGTGCGCAATTCTGCTACTCTAATGCGACCTAATCGCAACTGATTTGCTAGAATTTTTTTAAAAAAGTGTCTCAAATTCCGGCACCATTTACGCTAGCACAAAATTTGCTAGCATTTGGTCAACTGGGTCATACCAAATTGGCGGGCATCGGGTGGCTGCGCGATGTTCTCTGGAATATTGCTCATGTTACTTGCATGAGTACGCGGTTGAGAACGTGATCTCTCTTCGTCATTCCGCGTAAGGCGCGCGAGCCTATTTTCTAAGTCAACTATTCGCTGGTTCATGACTTGCATAAGTCCAGCTTCTCTGATTCTCGCCTCTCGCTCAGCTTTAAGCTCATTTGCGAGGTTAGCGACATTATTCATCGTCTGAGTCAAATTTTCGCCATGATTACCCTGAGCAGTGGTCAGCTGATCCCTCAACTGGTCATGACGAGTCCTCCATGTTTGACCGACCTCTCTTAAAGCACTCAGCTGTTGTTGAGTCACTTGGTTCAACGTATTATGAACATCTCCCAGGTCGCCACGCGTCTGAGACAAATATGCTTCGACATTTTCAACCCTGTTACTGATCAACTCGCAGTTGTCACGAAACGAAGGAATACTTTCGTCAACATAAGCCTCTAGCGACCCATTCGGCTGTCTATTTTGCACACGAACCAGTTGGTACTCAACTGACTGTTGCACAGGCCTAAAGTCATATGTACGCCATTCGCGCTGTTGTGCATTTGTGGCACTCGGCGCCACGCGTGTGTTGACATTTACACCTGCGACAGCTTGGGTATTCGTCTGTGTATACATAGGAGGGGGTCCCACCGAATAGGGGGGAGGAGGTTCATCTCTAACATAAGCAGGGGGAGGGTCAGCTTCCCTCAAATTACGAAACGCTGGAAGGTTGCCAATTGGCACCTCTTCGGTATTGATTCGCTGTGGAATGACTCTCGAATTGTCAATTCCCAGCTCACGTGAGCGTTGCGAAATTTCGCGTATCACCTCAGCTTCCAAATCTGAGTCAGAGTCATCTTCGACAATTGGTCTATTATTTGGCTCAGGGTTCGTTCTTGAGCCATCTGTGAATAAAATAGACCTTGGGTCACCAATCATATGATCGAGTGCACTAGGTGCACGACTGGTTTGACCATTTGACAAGCGACTGCTTGTCGACACATTTAGGTTTGGTTGGCAGACTGTCACCTGGGTGTCAGCCTGACCATGACTAATCGACGTGTTGTTGACCGAATTTGAGCTTTCTACTCGTCTAAAGCCCATCGTTTGTACATCGCCGGTACTCTGCTGGTTTTGAGCACCTGTGTTTGAGTTGCCAGATACGACAAGGTTGGACAGAGCTTGCTCCATGTCCAAACTCGCTTGATCTGCGTCAATCTGCGACTGTACTTGCCCCGAGTCCGCCAGATTTCTCACCGAGTCAGAATTATTATTCCTACGTCTGTGAAAAGTGTCATGTAACCTTTCGTTACAAGCTACCGCGGCAGATCTTTGAACTCGAGGTATCTGAGATGAGGTAGGACTATTCGAGCGAGTGTTGCTGGTATTTGAGCCAATGCTACGTCTATACTCAGTCAACTGATCTAAATTGTTATTATTTTGTACTCCAGGTTGCCTACCGCGTCCTGCGGCACCGTTAGCGGCGTTGCCACTCATAGCAACTGGAACACTACGACAAATTCAGGTAGGTTAGTGCTGTATAGGGGTCCGTGACCTCCTACACCACTTTCGTTGCAGGAAAAAACCTGCACGCGACTGTCACCTGGGTGTCAGTTGACACACAAGTGAAAAACACTACTTAACGTTATAACACTTTAAAACGAACGTTAACACTCGCGGAATACGATCACATCGCGAAAAACGAACAAATAACGTAATAAAAAACGAAACAAAGTAAACAAGCACTGACTAACCTGCGTAAACGTGTGGTTTGCTGGAAAAATCAATTTCCAGGAGACCCCAACCGCGTTGGTGCGCCAATGTTAGGGGGAAATACTACGTTTCCTCCGGTGAGGGGTAGATATCCACTGTCTCGCCCCCAAGGGGTACTACGACAATCCCAACAATATACACGGGGACTTATACGTCAACAAACCAATGAAGAGGCATAGCACTGTTCATACACTATTTATTCACATATAAGTAAATGGTCACCTAGTCATATAGGTGACACGGTACAATACGGTGGTATTCTTCTGCTGAGCGTCGTATATAAACGTAGAGGCCAGCGTTAAAGCTCTGCTACGTCAATAAGATAATATACAACTGCACAGAGGCAGGAGCTTTCGGCAGGGTCTACCTCTGGTTGGAACGAATCCACCAGAGGGCGCTAGTCTAGCTAGCTTACCCCCAGCCTGGGCATAATTCCCTACCAGGTAGGTAACTAGGAGTCCCTAGTCCCCACTACAGTTGTCTCTTTTCAGCAAAATTGCTAAATAGTTTTGTTTTTTGCCCAAAAATTCCCACGAATTCCTGCCTTTTGCAATTTTGATGAAGTCTCGGTAATCTGCTAAACTCAGCAAAAGGTCCCATTTTTTGTTTAAATTGTCAAAAGGACCCGTTTTCTGCCAAAAATTTCTGATAATACATACCTAATTGTGTTTTTTTTCTCGCTAAAAATTTCCAAAAATTCGCACTTTAATTTCCAAAAAAATCAAATCATAAAAAGTTCTTTTTTTCTATTTTTTTTTTGATTTTTTACTGCAATAATAGGTATGTTTTGTTACTTATTTCAAAGTTGCCAAAAATCCTAGTTTCATGCCAAAAATTGTTAAATATTGTGATTTCTCGAAAATTTTTCCAAAAAGCTTCATTTCTTCCCTAAATTTTATTTTCTTGCAATTGTCAAAAATTCAGAAGAAAGCATTTGCTATTTCTACAAAAAATTCGAAAAAATGTCACTGTCTAGCTAATAAATAGCCAAAAAGTCCTAATTTGTTTCTAAAATTGTAAATCTTGCTTCTTTATTGAAAATATCGATGAAAAATATCACATTTTAACAAAATTACCTTACTACCAAAAAAATCTCATTTTCTTTTCAAAAATTAAGCAACCAAAAGTTGAGATTTGTTGCCAACAATTATAACCAGAAAGTACCAAATTTTCCTTTAGTAGCGAAATTGCTGAAAGATTCCCCTTTTTTTTCCTAAAAATTGCTACAGAAGCCTTTTTGCCTTTTGCTGAAATTTCTGTCAAAGTCTTGTTTTCGACCAAAACTAGGAAAAAAGCTCACCTTTGTCTAAATTGCCAAAAAGTCTAGTTTTTTTCAAAGATGGTTAAAAATTGTGATTTTGTTTGCTAAAAATTCCAAACAGTATCACTCTTTTCCAAAAATTGCACTTTTTTTTCGTTACCTACCTAATAAGTTGGTTTTTTGCCAGAAATTTTTAAAAATCCCTTTTTTTGCTAAAATCGTACAAGTTTTGATTTTTTGATAGAATATTTCAAAGAACTCTAAATTGTCACAAAACACAAAATTTGCCAAAAAAGCCCTGCCTTTTGCTAAAAATTTTGTCATGGTCACGTTTTCAATCTTACCAAAAATTGCTAAAAATTGTGTTTTTTTTTGCTGAAAATTCCAAAAAATCTCACTCTTTTCCAAGAATTGTCCTAATGAGTCCCTTTTTTTTTTTTACCAGAAATTATTTCTTTTGATATAATTGTTCAAAGTCTCGCTTTTTACCAGAAATTGCGAAAATTCCCACTTAAATCTGACAAAAAATCTTGCTTTTGTTATAAGCACGAGCTTTGCTAAGTTATGTGTTAGGGGTGTTCTATGGAATTAAACTGATTTGATCGACTTCTCCTTTGAATGGGATCAAAATTGATGTGAAAATACCAAGTCAGTTTGCGCAATCGAATTTCGACCCTGTAAGAAAAAAATTGAATTTTCCCTTGATCTTTGGAATTTCTTAAATCAGGACGAATACCAGAAAATGTCACCCCAATTATTTGATAATTACATATAATTTTTTTACAGCCACATAACTTTGATTTCCAATCCACGAAACTAACTGGGTAGATATCTGATAAAAAAGCATCTCACAAAAAAAAAAATGAACAACACCAACAAAAACTCAACTCACAGTCGAGTTATTAGCATTATTATAACCGCATATAAGATGGTATAAAAGTGAACCCACTTTTAGCTCGCTATAATCCCTTCATTTTCCTATAGCACTTCACAGTCCCGTAAAGAGATATCGTTAATATAAAGAAATTACCGTGTAAAAGCAAGGCGAGGTATAAAATTTGCGTCACCTTAAAAAGGTTGTTAGCACTCGAGTGAAATGGTGGTCTCGTTTTTTCAGTGTTTTCCGCGTGTATTGTACTCGTAGTAAGTCCTTAGCATAGGGCACAATGCGGAAACTATATTCTACGATGAAAATTATCGATATAATAAAAGAACACAGAATGATGGTGTGGTTCAGCTTCCTACGCTTAAGCTACCTACCTACCTAAACTTTATATGGGTATGCAGCAGCCGTGCACATAAGGCTGAAAAAAAAACACAAGACTAGCCAAAGTTGAAAAAAAAAAGCTAAAAACTTTTATCTAAAAATACACCCAAGCTGTATACTTTGTATTTACGTAGGTACGTCATATATGTATGTATATAGTAGCCTATACAGTACAGCAAGCAGCAATACTACCACCGCTACTAAAACTACGTACTACTACGGTGAGATCAAAAGTAATAATTTCATTGTTTATTGCACGTGCTTTCGCGCTTTAAATGATCATAAATTTTCCTGTCTCGGCACTTTAAGAGTACATGAATAATACAAAAGAATCTACCCTGGCTAAGAAGATGCAATATATTCGATACTGGAAAAGACCCGAAGTGCAGGGTGGTGGTACATGATGCATCGGAACGGAGGCCAAGGAGATTGGGTACCATGAAGGGTGAGGTGAAGACGAAAGGGAAGTTTTGGAAAATAACGTGTGGTAATAGCAGGACTAGGAGGACGATGATGACGATCCCCCTCGAAAAACATACACCATCACCCTGCAGCGTAAGCAAAGATGTGGTAGGACGAGCTCTTATTAACGTGACTCAGCGCCCTTTTTAAATGACTCAATATATGAGGCTGTGTTACACGTATAATGCTTTTTAAGTTACAGGCTTTGGTCTCTCGGCCTCGGTGATCGTGTGGCTGTGGTGTTCTCTCTCTCTCACACACTCATTTAAAATACACGAAACCATTTCTATATATATGTTCGTAGCTATAGGTACTGTACATACTACATACCTTTAGGTATATTGTATACGAGATGAGGAGTATACCAACTAAACAAATTGTCTCGGTAAATTTCACCTTTATGAGAAAATATACGTATAAGGCAACGCTTGATGGTAAAAAATTTGCTAAGCTGAATAATTTATACGACCGGAGCAAGATGTTAAGAAAAATGCTTGAAAAATCGCTGGCAGATTTGTTAAAAAATATGACGAGGTTGGGTGATAAATGAATCCAGGTTAGGTTAGGTTGAGTAAGTAGCTTTTGAATGGTTTTTTTTTGAGAGGGGGAGTGAATATGACGTGGAATTGTAGGAATACATTATGTTGAGGGGTTCTTTTCAGTCTAAAATTTGCACAATTGGTCTTATTTTATTGCAGAAAAGAGTGGAGAATGTAATAATGCATTATTTCAATATTAAAGAAAATATCTACAGCGAAATAAAAATAGAAAATAAATAATACAACGATATGTGACACGTGTAAATAAACCTTCAATGGTTATTTGATTCTTGCACCAGCACACGCAAATATAATTTGTACACCAGCTAGTATAGTTTCCAAATTCGACACGTTCTTTGCCTTTGCAACCAGCGACCAGCCCTTTCTCTCTCATCCAATATTGCTAGAAATATTTCAACGTCGAGTTGTTCCAAGTTCCAATACACATGAAAAAACGATGCATGAGTATTGAGTATATTACTCGCGAAGAATTGCACCAAATTTACCACCACCAGCTCGTCGTTTCTACCCTTCGTCTCGTATGTTTTCTTATTACTTCCTTATTTTTTATTTTTATTTTTCATTTCACCCCTTCGCGATATATATACTCACTCAGTTGTATTGAATTTGATGACTTTTTCACCCCCAAGTATCATTACGTCGCTTGGAAGTTTTGTCAGTTTTTTTAGGGTCAAATTTGGCGAGTGAGGAACGAAAGGAAAGGAAAAGACCCGTATAATGCTATACGATCAATTTCGTGATAGGTTTTTTAAATTCTGGTGTAAGTTTTAAATCAAGTTAATTTATTTAATTGATGCTGCATTATTTAGATTTTTGGATGTGTTATCGTTTCAAAGGCTGGAGAGAAACGAGAGGAAGCGAATGGCATGGCTGACTCTTTTTAGTGTGCGTAGCACACTATCACTTGTGGTCTGTAGTTACATGAAATTGTTAAAATTTGAACCAAAAAAAAAACAAAATACCTACAAAAAGTGGAGAAAAGGCCATATTAAAAGGGAAGCCAACGTCACATTTTTATTAATTTAAAACCAGTAAGGGTAGATGTTGAATTTTCAAAATTAATGATAAAAAATATCAACTCGAGATGAAATTTTTAAATTTTCAAATTTTTATGAACCATTGTGTCGGGATACCTGGCTCTTTTATTTAAAAAAACAAGCTCATTAAAAACTGTTTTAAAATTAGACAATGGGAATGAACAATAACTTTGGGTTAAATAAAAGATTTTCTAATTTTAAGAGGCTTTTTGTACGACCCATTATGCGAGTCTTCCTCTTTTATAAATTAAAAATGAATAGGTACTTGCCTATTTGAAGTGAATTTTGTGGAAATTCCATTGAGATAAGAATTTTTACTACGTGTTGTGAGATTTTGGAACATTTCTTCTGTTCAAATTTCATTCCTAATCTTTTTTAACCTCCATTGTGAATGGAGCTATTAAAAAATAAATTTGAGAAGCCAGAGGGGAGGTTTTATGATTCATTGTGTTCGAATATCTGGCTATTTCATGAATTGAAAATGAATTCCTACCTTTTGTGAAGTGAATTTCGAGTAGATTCTATTGAGATAAAAATTTTTACTACCTGCTGTGATATTTTGGAACATTTCTTTTGTTGAAATTTTATTTCCAACTTTTTGTTTTACCTTCCCCCCTCCCATTGGGTTACAAGAGGAATCGAAGTTTAAGAATCACGGGTGCTGATTTCGATTTTCTACTTTTCAGACCCCCCTCCCTCCCCCTCAAAATACCTATTATAAAAAATGCAAAATGATGTGTGATACATTGTCTGTTGAGTTTTCGACAGTGCTGAAGCCAGAATTCGAATATCTGCTTACTTTATCTATTCGACTAATTTGAACCCCCCCTCCCTTCCTCTCTCCGTCCTTCCCTCCCTCCAAGGTCATCATATTCAGAATGTGTACCAAAATATTCAAAATCATATGTGACGCATCGTTTGTTAGGTTTTGGAAGGTTTCAACTGTTCCCAACTCTCCCCCTCCCCCTTCCAAATGGTAATAAACATCCCAACACTCCCCCTTCACCTCCCTTTCTTGATGGTAACAGAAATTCTAAAAAAATCAAAATGACGCGAGACACTTCGTTTGGCAAGTTTTCAAAGTTTTTTTTTTCCATAGATAATTATATTTAATTAAGCAAGTTCAAACATTTGCTTACTTTTTCAATATAACTCTCCTGAACGCCCTCTCTTCCCCACCCAAAAGGAGGTCAAAATTCAAAATGACATCAATTTTTCGTATTTTGTTTTTTTGTGATGGGGAGGGTGGGGGGGGGAATTTTTCAAAAAATTTGTAGAAAAAAAAACAGGGAAAGTCCCCCTCTGCAAAATTTTGTTTAGAAATTTAGTTACACCTTAAGATATAACATAGGTACCTATATTTTTTGTGGAGCTCTAAAATTGGTGCAACATGCTCAAAAAATCAAAATTTTGCAATAAAAAAACGTGCTTTTTTGTAATTTCTTGCTGTGTTTGAACTTATGTAAGGTGGCATTATGGCCTCACTGTCTTGGCAGTGCATTATGTAATGATTCCTTAAGTTGGTGAGATCCTATAGGGTACGATAATTCGATCCTTTAGGTCTTGACAACTTAGGGATCGTTTGATTTATTAAGGTAAGAAGCAAGTACTTACTCGCAAATTCGAAGGGTGTACTCGAGAATCAGCCGGGGTTTGCATTCTTAACATTTTTATGTTTCCCATATTTGGATAAAGTGGTGCTAGCTTATAATCTCTCAAGATCAACCCAAAACTGCAGGTATAACTTTAGATAGATTCGATCTTGAGATCACTTCTTGTTCATTGTTTGTGGTAGAAACGTGAGTCAGAATGGTCCTAAGCGATCTATGAATCGTTGTTCTGAGCAATCAGTCCTCTGCCTTAGTATATAGAGGCTAAGGAGAGTAAATGTGTATTTCAATAGTTTTAAGACAAATTCAATCCCCTTTGCAGGAATAGTTAATGTGATTTTGACACGTGATTAGGTAAATCAAACATAGTGTATTCTCCTAATCTCGTTTATAGCGGTAAATGTGTATATTTCAAAAAACCTTATACATATTTAAGAGAGTTAATGTGATTTGACTATAACGATTACATTGGTGAAACGAATCTGTGTTTTAATTATTTCGCGAATCCGTGAGCCTAATTAATGCATTGATCTGTTTATTATGTTGACATACACGACACTTATGTGGTATAAGCTGGGCTAGCAAGGGGTAAGTACTCGTAAAATAGTTTCTTCTTGATATAAAAATATTTGTATAAGAATATTTTCAATCTTTCACTCGTTAGGGAATTATCCTCATTCTTCCACCATATTGCATTTGTGCTTGAATACAGTCTAACACTTTCAAGGTCAAAATTTTTGGAAAAAATTAAGTTTCAAGCAACGTTCATAAAAAGACATCCAAATTAACATTTTCCATTTCTGAGCCTCGAACCTAGGTAAAAATAAATTCATTACAATATGCTATACCCTTTGGTGCGACAAAATTGTTCTTGGAATTTTTTTTGGTAAAAAAGTGAAATTTTTGTGGTGATTTAGAAAAATTTTTGTTGTGGAAATTTTAAATAATTTTTTGGTAGTGATTGATTTTATTTTTTCTTCAATTTACAATTTTTTTGTATTGTCCTAAATTTTTCTAGTGTAATATGATTCAAAATAAATTTTCTTGCTATGAAACTTTAAATTTAATCTTAAATGAGTTTTATCAGTTGAATTTAATGCATTTTTTTAAAATGATGTACCTAACATTATTTTTCGTGATGAATACTTAAACGTTTCAGTGTTGTTTTCTCTGGTGTTAAATTTAGTGAATTTTTTTGTGAGAACTTCAATCATGTAAAGGGAGGTAGTTGTATTTTATTGTGGTGTTGAAAAATATTCAATTTTTTGGTGGCAATTTAGTACCCCATTTGAAATGTTTTCAAACTTCAAATGAACTTTTTTGTAGTGATTTTTGATGGATTGTTTTTTTTTCGTTATTATTAAAATGAATTTCCCAGTGACGATTTAGAATTTTTTTTTCAATTTTGAATGAGCTATGCATACCTACTGTTTTAAAGACATTATTAAAATTACAGGCTTTTAAATTAAATTGATTCTCTTTCATCAAAATGGAGACTTGAATTTTTGAAATTTTTGGAATTTACAAAACAAATTTAAATGGTCACCTTAATTATAATTTTTCAGTTCAATTTTTTTGAAAACGACAGAATAAAAAACTTTGTTTTTCTTTATTATTTTTCTTTATTTATTTCATAAGCTGTATTGGAGGCTTGCTGATTAAGGGTTCAATTAATAACATTACTGTTTGAGATACGACCTTGAAATGACATTCAAAGAAAAAATTCATTCACCTCACAACAACTATACGTAAGTACATATCATTCTCATCTGTCATCTCACACTTCACTCTCACTCTCCATCTATGCTCTCATACCAGAAAAACGATGTCTTGGTTGCAGGTTCCCGCCAAGTTGATTAGATATCAACAAATGCTAATGGAATTGAACCGCTTCACGTTAAATAATATATTATAATACTTATTACAAAACACATTATTTCGAGAAAACTCTAGCATAAGAAGTTTACCGTATGTGTCACTCGACTTCAACTCGCTGTACAAAGTTTTGAATAATTTTTATCAATTTTATGCGAGAGAAACTTTAGGTAGGTACCCGACTATACAGATTGAAGATACTGCTCGTATAGCGAGAGCATCGTGTCGATGACGTTCTCTGAAATTTTGTGTGCACGTCGGTATGGTATCTTACGAGTTACCTAATTTAACATTGAATCTGGTGTTTTTGAAATTCTGACGGGCGACAAATGTCACTATTCAATTAGCTATTGTTGGGTAGATTACAGATAGAAAAGCAATTATCGTGAAAGAAATAATTGCATAGGTTTGTGTGGGTTTACAAGAGGTAACTTGAAACTTAACAGCTGTTTTCAAATACGGAGGATCTTCATGCATACGTGATTAGATAGGTACGTATCATCTTGAATGTAAACTGAAAAGTCAAATAAATTTCAGTGATACATATTATACCTATCAGTTTCAGGACTAACTCACTGGTGCTTTAAATTTTTCCAAAACTTTTCCAGCAGATTTGTATCAAGTTGCTACCAATAACTCTTAATTGTAAAAAAATAACTATGTATTAGTCGAAATAATATTTACGGCAAACTGAGTAGGCAATTTTATTAACACCATTACGATTGTCACACATCAAAACTATTAGTCCGGCATATGACAATAGGAGTAATTGCACCCCCCCCCCGATCCTCCGGGACAACTTTTTTCTTAAAGGGGACATCCTAAGGAACATTTTAAAGCAAACTTGCCCGAAAAAAATGTTGGCCTTACTTCCAAAATGGCGGCCTTTTTGATTGACAGGTCACCCGAAATCGCAGATTTTGCCTTTCAACATAGGACTTGCACGACATTTTTCAAACTTTACAAAGGCAGATCGAAAGATCATGCAAAACTTCATCACCTGTCAAAATTTCAAGTGCTAAAGTGCGTTTTTCGATTTTTGGCGAATTTTTGAAAATCGAATTTAGGCCAAAAATGAGGGGAAAAATCAAAATTTTACCAAATTGACCAAGATAGCTGAAATTTAGGAAATACCCTATTTTCGACATGCCAAATCGATTGGAAACGATTTCAACCCGTTTTGAGCAGTTCTGGAGCCTCCAGCAGATTTTTGAAACCCGAAATTCCCACAAAATTCAATCAAATTGGAGTTGTATAGCTAAAAGTTATTCTAAAAACTAATTTCAATACGCTACGAAGTACTGCAGGCGAATTTCAAGTCGTTTTGGAGCCTCCATGTGACTTTTTGAAAATTCCCGAAGCCTCCGGCAGATTTTTGAAACTTTAAATTTTCACAAAATTTCATCAAATGGAGATGGAAAGCAGAAATTTACTCTACACTCTAATTTTAACACCCTCTGAAGACGACTTCAGGAGGGTTCAAGTCATTTTAGAGCCACCAGTGACTTTTTTGAAAATTACTGGAGCCTCCAGTGGATTTTTGAAACTTGAAATCTCTCCAACATTAGTTTATCAAATGGAGTTGGCAAGCTGAAATTTACTTCGCAGACTACATGGTGGTTTCAAATGGTTTTGAAGCTTCCAGCAACTCTTAGGAAATTTCAATTTTCCAAAAAAACGCCATACAACCTTTCAAAAAGTCGCTGGAGGCTCCAAAACGACTTGAAATCCACCAGCAGTCAACTTCGTAGCGTATTTAAATTAGTTTGCAGAATGAATTTCGACTCTCCATCTCAGTTTGATGAAATTTTGGGGAAATTTCAAGTTTCAAAAATCTACTGCAGGCTCCAGTAATTTTCAAAAAAGTCGCTGGAGGCACTAAAATGACTTGAACTCTCCTAAAGTCGTCTTCAGAGGGTGTTAAAATTGGAGTGTAGAGTAAATTTCTGCTTTCCATCTCCATTTGATGAAATTTTGTGAAAATTTAAAGTTTCAAAAATCTGCTGGAGGCTTCGGGAATTTTCAAAAAGTCACATGGAGGCTCCAAAACGACTTGAAATTCGACTGCAGTACTTCGTAGCGAATTTAAATTAGTTTTTAGAATAAATTTTAGCTTTACAACTCCAATTTGATTGAATTTTGTGGGAATTTCAAGTTTCAAAAATCTTCTGGAGGCTCCAGAACTACTTAAAACGGGTTGAAACCGTTTCAAATCGATTTGGCATGTCGAAAATAGGGTATATCCCAAATTGCAGCTTTCTTGGTCAATTTGGAAAAATTTTGATTTTTCCCTCATTTTTGGCCTAAATTCGATTTTCAAAAATTCGCCAAAAATTGAAAAACGCACTTTAGCACTTGAAATTTTGACAGATGATAAATTTTTGCATGATCTTTCGATCTACCGTTGTAAAGTTTGAAAAATTTCGTGCAAGTCCTATGTTGAAAGGCAAAATCTGCGATTTCGGCTGCCCTGTCAATCAAAATGGCCGCCATTTTGCAAGTAAGGCCAACATTTTTTTTGGAAAGTGTGCTTTAAAATGTTTTTTAGGATGTCCCCTCTAAGAAAAAAGTTGTCCCAGAGGATCGGCGGGGGGGGGGGGGGGATTAATCCTATTGTCATATGCCGGACTATATTCCATGTAATCTGAAACCAAAAAGATTTTTCCGATTCGTAAAAATAGACCTAATGAATTTTAGATTGTAAATTCCACTATAAGCAAATTCTTATCCAATTATTTTCTCTTCGTTATTAATTCACTCCAGATCAACAGTATTCGAAGGTTCAGGAAGGAACAAAAGTATTTTCACACTTTCGATTATTCAACAACCCAAACTAAATTGTCTTAGAACATTTCCTTGAAACGTCACATAACCTTTAGCTTTATATTTTCCACTAATTAAGAAGCGTAAACTTAATTAATTTTTCAACAACGAAACCCAACACCAAGAAAACTTTCTTCTATTAAAAAATTCACACAATTACCCAATTTGGAAAACTGTGAGCTGAAAAATTTACCAATTCGAGTAACATGACACGAATTTATCAAGCCAATGGCAGACATCACTTCAAAGGGAGAAAACCTAATTAATTTTTTTTTTTTTGGTACCTAGTTATTTTCACAGATTGTTTTCTTACAGGTAGAACGTAAAATCCTGCTGTAAAAAATACACTCAATTTCGTCGAGCAGAATCATTATGATAATTCGGGCACTTTAATTAAATAACTTTAATCCGATTTGGCTGACGTTTATCATACGAGCAGATAAGCAACTTCTTAGGATACCTACCTGTGCTGTAATAAGTCAGCAGAGGAAACACGAACATCTATATACGTTGGCAAAAGACAAACATATAATATAAAGGTAAATTTTACACAGCGAATATGTAAATATACAGCCGAGAAAGTTTCCTCAATGATATTTGCGACGTAGTAAAATTTCAAAACTCTGGCAAATTACCTACGACGACGATTAATTAAATAATAAAATCTCTCCACGTGAGAAAAAATATACTTAACTGAGTCTCGTATAAATGTTGGAATATTCCTCTATATTAGGTCTAATATACCATGTCACGTTTTTTTCCCAAACTCGTCTGAAAAAAAAATAAACAAGAAGCTGCCACATTGAGAAAAAATTACAAATTGAGACACATAAGGAGAAAGATGTGTGTAGTGGTTAAAAAAGAAGAAGAAGAAAAACAACGCAAAAGAGAGAAAAAGCTCTCCGAAGCCAAGAAAAATAATGTATCATTCAATGTAAGAAATACCTTTATATTTAATTCAATTATAAATGATTTGCTGGCGATACGAGCGGGATATTGCAGTCTACGATTCGATACTTGTGTAAAACGGTTTTTAAATTATAGCCCTTTTTATACTCGAGTATTTTCAATCCACGTACCAAGGTAAGCAATTTGTCCCTTTTATTGCCGATTTTGAACCTCGTTTCCGCTGCGGTCAGTCCGTTTTTTAGGGGTTCGTCGTATGGTGCAAATGTTAACTCACACATACATTACAACCGAGCAACCGTATATATCGAATAATTTCGCACTTTTGTAATCGTCTGTGCATTGACCAGTCTTTAATCATAGTGTACTCGAAAAAGCTATATCAAGTGCTCAAAATTCTACTGTGATCATCTCGAGTCATCCTTTGGTCCAAATTTATTCGAGAAATGCTTCCCCAAGACTCTCGAGAGCTTCACAGAATCCGCTGAAGACCTCAAACACGAGAAAATATTCCATTCGAGTTGCTATAATAATTACAGCTCAGTCTGCTAGCACCTTTTTTAGCGGAAAATCTTTGCTGTATTAGGAACCACTATCGGTCGACCACGTTAATAAACCATACAAAGGAGAAGTGTTATCGTCTGAGTACGAAGCGGGGCGCGAAGAGATTTTGCGGCTTGATTTAAGAGGCAGATTGAACATAGAAATCATACGTGTACGTGGCTCGGTTGTAAATTTCCGTTTAGTTAGCGCCGGCGATGGCGAAAATCGCCCGCTTCCGAGCGTTTTCCATACGCTGCTGTATCTTTTTTGACCCACAAAAAAAAAGAGAGAAGGAAGAGAGAGAAGAAAAAAAATGCCTCAAAACACACGCAAACTCCTCAATAACTAGTTGAAATATGTTACGTTGGTTGAAACACATTTTATCATTACCCGTTGTAATTCTTTTATTGCTCCCGAGTTTGCGAGGCCATTTTTTATTCATTCTTCGACGCTTCGTACTACATATTTACCTCACATACTCGAACGCAGCACCGACCGACCGAACGTAGCGTTTCTTTTGGTATCGTATTTTTCATAGTTCGATGTGAGTATTCGATTTACAAGTCGCGAAAAAAAGCTAACCGATTGTAGGCCATCCTCTCTTGTATCTCTGGAGACTAAAAAATACGTATGAGTTGTGTTCTGAAGCATAGATCTTACAAGCTTTTGAGCAGAAGAAAATTTTCGGCAAAATTTCCTCGAAATTATCCTATAACGAACTGCTGACCCGAATATGATGGCAAATTTACCAAAAACTGAAAACTTGTTGCGTTGTTTAGGCAGTTTCATCCTTCGCTGCGTTGTTAAGCGCTCTGCATGTAAATTCATGGCAGAAGTAGGTACTCTAATGTCGAATAATTTGCCTATGCAACGCCTTGTGCTTTACAGCTCGATATTAGAAAAAGTATTCAAGCAAAACGAAAAAAATCAAGTCTACATAGAATTTGTTCATTGATAAGATTAATTATTTTCGCAGCAATTCACAATTTCTTTGAGGTAAAAGTAAATTTTCAATATAAAAATGAAGTTTGAGTCACGTAACTTTTTTCCCTTTTCTAAATGGACTCTTATGAGATCAAAAAATTAACAAAATAAG
Organism: Planococcus citri; assembly: GCF_950023065.1. NCBI lineage: Eukaryota > Metazoa > Arthropoda > Insecta > Hemiptera > Pseudococcidae > Planococcus > Planococcus citri. The sequence continues at coordinate 17,834,088 of NC_088681.1, forward strand.
TGTGTCTAATAATCTAGCAATGGAAAATGCTCAAAAAAAATTAAATTCAAAATTTTAAAAAAAGTTGTTAAAAACCAAAAACATCTTAAAAGTTGAAACTTAAAAACTAAAAATCAAAAAAAAACTTTGAATTTTAAAAAAATAATTGACATTTTCAAAATTATTACAGTTTTTTGCAGAATTACGTTCTTATAAATGGGCAATTTTTTGAAAAACTGTCATTTTTCTGCGCTGAACAATTTTTTTGCAAATTGACAATTTCACGACAATGAAATTAACCACCTTTTGCATGATGTTTTGAAGATTAACAACTTTTAAAAAAAAAATTAACAATGTTTTGACAATGGACAGTTTTTGAAAATTGACAATTTTTTCACAACTGTCAATTTTTTGCAAATCAACAATTTTTTGAAAGTTGAAAATTTCTTGCATTTTTTTTTTTTTTTTCATTTACTGAAGCGTTAAAATTTTCTTCGGTCTTTAGAGATATGTACCTACTTTATTCGCTATTAAATTTTTTCAATACCAGTTTTTAAAAAATGGTCACAATTCAAAACATTGTGCAAGATTTTTAAAAAATTATGCCAAGAATTGTCAAATGTCAAAAAACTGTACTTACTATTTTATAAAATTTGTCGATTTTTGAAACATTTTTAAAAGATTGTTAATAGCCAAGAAATTGTCAATTTTTAAAAAAAAATGTCAATTTGATAAAAATGTTAGTTTCCAAGAGAATTGTCCCAAGTTGAAAAGTGTTACTTTTTAAAAATTAAGTGGACAAACTTTTAAAAATTGTGTCAATTTTCGAAACATTGTCAAATTTTTGTAGTCAAAAAATTGTTACGTTTCAAAATTTATTTTAATTTGGTATGCATTTTCAATTTGAAAAAAATCGGCAATTTGCAAAAATACTTAATTGTTTAGAGTTGAAGTGTCCGTTTCTGAAAAAAAGGTCAAATTGCTTTCGAAAATTGTTTCAATGTTCAAAAGATTGTCCATTAAACAGTCATGAAATTGTCAATATTGGTGTCAAAAATTGGCAATTTGCAAAAAATCTTCAGTTTTTAAAAAATTGTTGATTTGCAAAAAAATTTTCAACTTTTAAAATGCCAATTTTATGGTTAAGAAATATCTTTATAATTCTGAACAATTCATTTTGCAAAATATCGGTGATGTTTTTTCAAACTGACAATTTTTATCAGATATTTTTTGGGGGGAAATTTGACAATTTCTTGGCTATAAAATTGACAACTTTCAAGTTGATATTTTTTTCAGAAATTGGCACCATTTTTTGAAATACATATGACCATTTTTCAAAAACTGGCAATGAAAAAATTGAAATAGCAAATAATGTATTCAGCTACAAAGACTGGAAAAAATGGCAGCGCTTTGGCAAAATTAGGCAAAATGAAGGGAAAATTAAAAAAAAAACAACATAATATTCAGGTGCAACTTTTTGAACTCATTATGCCAATTATAATCATTATCCAAGTTCTTGACGGAAAGTGGTGATTGAAACAAGTAATCAATACAGCGTTGGAAAGAGAAGGGAAGAGCTTTTGTGATAATGTAGATTTCATTTTAAGAAAGTAAAAATAAAAAAATAAATGCAAATAAATTATTCTTGACTTTACCAACGGGAATTTGGTGAACTGTGATCCACAATAGGGGAAGTAGAGACATCAGACATGCCCGAACATTTGATAATATCTATACTCACGTCAGGGCTTAAAAATGGACAAGTTCAATACCCCAAAATTCAGCTTTCCAGCTCAATTTTACACAATATAAGCTTGCTTTTTGCCTGACAACCGTATTTACGGCGAACTGGTTATGCAATTTTATTAACATCTTGAATAAAACTGATTTAATTGCATTATAGTGGAGGCAAATAAGAAAAAGAAAAAACATTTTTGGCTACCCAAGCTTTTATTATGAAAAATTGTCAGGGGTGGTCCCCTGAATAATTCCTGAGAACTACCACCCCACAGACCCCCGGCTACTTTTTTTATGGGGGGTTGAACCCCCCAAAATGGGTTTTTTGCAGTTTTATCCTCAGGGGTTGACTTTACGTCGAAAATAGCTTTAGTTTTGTATTCTACGTCAAATTTCCGATCTAGTGATGTATCAACTGTCCTTCTACCCCTAAGGGGGGGTGGGCCTAGAACCATTCAAAAATGAGGGGTTTTCTAAAAAACACAAAACAGTTATCGGTACATATGAGGGATGAAATGGCCCCCGAGAGCGTTCGGGTTGATACTAGCATGGAAGGTGGGTACCATCAAAAAACTACCGCGTGAAAAATTTCAGATCCACACCACCTCCCCTTTTTGGGGGACCCCCCTTTTCAGAAATTTCAAAAACACTTTTCTCAGCCCCATTTCAACCGATTTTGAAAATTTTTCAGTATGTTATGTATATCCTTAGTAGGAACCCCCACAAAAATTTTCAACCCCCTCCCCTCATATTTACCCCTCAAAGCAACGTTTTTCAACTCATTTTATGCTTTTTAACAATAGTAAAAATTGAGGGCGCTAAGTGCTCTGGAGGGGGCTAGATGAGTGTAGCAAAAAATCTGACTACATATTCGTGCTCAGCGGTATCGAATCATGAGAAAACGACACCACACTCATTAATACTTAGTTATTTTCCCCAAAATTCTCATTTTACCCCAACCCTCCCTAAGACACATTTTTACACCGTTTTGAGGGGTAAGTATGAGGGGAGGGGGGTTGAAAATTTTTATGGGGGTTCCTACTAAGGATATAAATAACATACTGAAAAATTTTCAAAATCGGTTGAAATGGGGCTGAGAAAAGTGTTTTTGAAATTTCTGAAAAGGGGGGTCCCCCAAAAAGGGGAGGTGGTGTAGATCTGAAATTTTTCACGCGGTAGTTTTTTGATGGTACCCACCTTCCATGCTAGTATCAACCCGAACGCTCTCGGGGGCCATTTCATCCCTCATATGTACCGATAAATGTTTTGTGTTTTTTAGAAAACCCCTCATTTTTGAATGGTTCTAGGCCCACCCCCCCTTAGGGGTAGAAGGACAGTTGATACATCACTAGATCGGAAATTTGACGTAGAATACAAAACTAAAGCTATTTTCGACGTAAAGTCAACCCCTGAGGATAAAACTGCAAAAAAACCATTTTGGGGGGTTCAACCCCCCATAAAAAAAGTAGCCGGGGGTCTGTGGGGTGGTAGTTCTCAGGAATTATTCAGGGGACCACCCCTGACAATTTTTCATCATAAAAGCTTGGTTAGCCAAAAATGTTTTTTCTTTCTAAATATGATGCTAATTTGCCTCCACTATTATGTTAGCTCAGATTATAATCCTGGTCCGCTAAAAATTTGAAAAATTGTATCTATTAAATCATATTTTTTTTGGTCACTGATTCTGATTTTTAATTAGTTCATTTCACCATTGCCCCCAACTAAACTTTCCCCAGAGGGATTTCAATTTTCAAAATTTCAAAAAAATGTGATACATGAATTTCTGAGGTTACTGACTTCGATTTTTTCATTTGATTTTCACAATATTCCAACATCAGTCCTTAAAAAGCGAGGAGAAGATAATTTTTGAAAATTTTGAAAATCGTGGCTGTGGCTCTAAAAATTTAGATTTCTGCTGTTTTCACTTGATTTTACTTCAACTCGGATTCGCATATTTTGAGAGTTCGGAACAGTTTTTTCCCTTTTTTTTTTTTTTTTTTTTTTGAAAAAATGTTGAACCCAAAAATACATTTTTTCTTATCTTTGTCAAAAGTGACCCTGAAAACGCATCGTAATAGACGAAATCTGACCTCAGGAAGATACACATAGTTTGCTAATGAAAAAAAAGAAACATCCAAAAGAGAAAGAAGGAGAGAGTTTAATACTTAATGTATCGCAGCCTCCAGACTCTCCGCATCACGTGGCAGGCAATCCAACAAACAAAAGTTACGCAGCATTAAGAGAACGTGACTTGAGGACACTTTCAAGCAATGCACATGAAAATCCAAGGTACACAGCACTTGAAAAACGACTACGACGACGACTCGTCGTCTACATCGTGCTAAGGGACGAAGGCATATAAAAGTCTGTGGAAAAATGAGAACGATGAGGGGGAAACACTCCGTTAATAAAGCTAAATTGACAATTGCGCATTCTGTTCGGACGCGTCATTTTAATATTCACCGCGATGCGGATAACTGTATGTAAGTTGGAAAGAAAAAAGAGTTGCGAGAATGAAGATGAAACCGTCTCAACGGTATTAAAATAATGTTTTACCTCTAAGCTAACGACGAGTTAATTTTCCGACAATGGCAAAAATAAGCGAAACTTTTTTACAAGTCGGATGAAGCGTTAATTAATAATAAAGTTAGACGCTCGAGTGACAAGAAAACGTTAACTTGGAGGAATTCTTAACAAAGTATTTCCCGCTCGGGTCGAAGAATTATTTCAAAGGATATTTTATTATTACTGACGTAAAATTTTCGGGCGGGTGTGTAAATTTTGAATGCGATATTGTTAGCTTTTCGGGGCCTGGCTGGCTTGGCTGGTACTGTACGAGTATTTGCAACAATACACGACGAGAGATGCGTATTTTAAAAGGCCGGATTTCTTATATGTTTAACTTTGCGATAAACTCCGGCAAAGCGCTAAGTTTCTCACTCGTTTTAGACATTTTAGAACTTTATACACGTTTTAGTATACTTACATCGTCGTGTACGTTTACGTTTATATACGTATAAGTATCGTATACCATGAGTTCGTTCCTTCTTCTCCGTTTGCTCGTTCGTTGTGGTAAAATGACAAATGCCACGCTCCTCACTCGCATCTTCTCCTGTGGCAGCTCGTTTTCTCGTCTCTTTACGTTAAATGGAAACGTGTATTAAACTCTTCACCGAATACCAACAGAAGCAGTCGAATTGGCGTGACTTTTTCTTCAAATTCGAGCCCATATCGTGGTGTTTTTTTTCTTAATTCAATTACTTTCTGTGGCTCGGATAAAGTCTTGGTATTGGTGAATTTTTAATCGTGAGTTATTCGATTATCTACGTTTAAAGATTGGTTCCGAATATTTCTGCAAACAGGTGTACGAAATGACAAACTGAAATTCGAGTGAGAGGGGAGGATAGCTTTCCAAAAAAATTCAACAGCCTCCAATTTGAGTCAATTTTCAAAAAATTGTCAATTTGCAAGAAATCGTTCATTTTAAAAAATTGTTGATTTGTGAAAAATAGCCAATTGTCAAAGTCAACTATAATTTATTATAGATCAGTTGAAGGTGCGAGAAAAATTAATTAACGCGAAAAAACCTAAAGTCTGAATGTGATTTCCCAGCATGTTGAAGTTCTACAGCTGATTCAGCGAAATATCCATTTTAATTGTTACAGATAAAGGTATTCTCGATACGAGTATAACTTACTCGTATTACAAAGCAACGTGTATACTCGTGGAAAATGGAAACGAATCATTCTATCGCTATCATGGTGTAGATAATAATTGTAAACGCAACGTATCGGTTTTCACTTACGTATACTTACTTTGCTATACGTTGCATCTAGTGTACCATGTGTAATGTAGTTCACGAGGTAGAAAGCGAGACAAAGATAGAACGAGAAGACACCCAATGTATATAGGCATAACGACGGGGAAGAGGGTTATACTAGGATTCGGGGGTGAGTGGATAGTGCAAAAGAAAAGAAACTCTATAGTTAGCTTTTTGTTCGAACCTGATCCACTCGAGGCACTTGAATTCAACGTGGAGTTGATTTTCGAACAATCTTCGCCGTATAATTCTCTCTTCCGCTGCCAGAAAGAAGAGAGAAAAAAGAATCATAACCACTTTCGAACGTCTAATACAGAAAATAATGGAAAAATCTATTATACCGGGGCGCTTTTCCATAAGGTATTGAACCGTACGATGTTTTGACCTCAAAAACAGCGATTTAGCGGTGAATAACGATTGCCTGCGAGCGTACTAAAGAATACACAAGTATCTGCGGACCTAGCTGAGTTATTCTGCTGGTGGTCATTTTACTCCCAATGTAAGCATTTGAAATATAGATGCGAGGGCGTCTCTCTCTCGTCCTATACCTAACGCTCCGCTTACACAAATTAAAATCTCTAACGAAAATGACAACCGAAGAAAGGCACGAAATCCTCCCCCAAGAAGTCCAGTTGTGTCGTGATTGATTGCTTAATATTGTTTTTAAAGCCCAAAATCGTGTACCATGTTTATTATATTATTTTCGTATTTATACACATTCCCCTACCCATTTTCATTCCTCGGCTCAGTACGGCCTTAATGTCGTATTTAATTTCTTATTAATACCGAAACATGTTTTTTTTTCTTTTTCCTGCGACAGAAGTCGATGTGTGAGTTGAAAAGGTGCGAACTTGGGGTGTTTTTTCACCATCGACTTTGTCGGTCGTGAGCTCGTTTGTACCCTCTTTGTGAAGTTAATTAACGTTTCGCGTGAGCTGTTGTGTTGGCGAGGCAGGCGTGCGATAAAATGATCGGCCAAAGTTGATAAAATAGCAGGAGTGAAGAGATTGATGGCCCGAGAACCATACTTAGCTATAAGGCAAAGGGTGGGCTGGTTATCAGATTCATTTTATGCAAAGAAGATGAAACGATAAGCTGCTTAATGTGTTGTGGTGTCTGGTGTGAAGGAGTTTGCATAGGATTGAATGAGTGAGAAGCCGCCAGTTATCATATTTCTGAGAGGTCGGGAGGGGGAGGGATGAAAAAAAGAGACGAAGTCGTAGAAAAAGTTCTTTTTGAACATTTCAACTCGATAAGATGCAATTTTTGGAATCACTGGCGGATGTTATTCAGTTTTTATTTCGGTCGAGGTTGAATTTCTGAAAAAATATCTGAAATTCCAGAGACCCAAATTATCCATTTTGGTACATACACCTTTGGAAATTCATAATTTAATGTAAATCAACAATTCTTTGTAGATCAACAATTTTTTGTACTTAAATCAACAATTTTTTGAGAATTGACACAATTTTTACACAGAAATTGCACAATGTTTGACACAAATGTTGACATTGGAATTGCACAATTTTTGACCCAGGAATTGATACAATTTTGACACTAAACTTGACACCATTTTTACATTAAAATTGACACGATTTTGACATTAAAATTGACACAATTTTGACATTGAAATTGCCACAATTTTGACACTAAAACGCACAATTTTTGTGACCAAAATTGACACAATTTTTGACTCCAAAATTGACACGATTTTGACTCCAAAATTGACACGATTTTGACTCCAAAATTGACACAATTTTTGACACTACTATGAACACGACATTTGCAACAAAAATTAACACAATTTCTGACACTAAAACTGACAGAATTTTTGCACTAAAATTGACACAATTTTTGACACTAAAAGTGCACAATTTTTTACACTAAAATTGACACAATATTTGACACTAAAATTGCCACAATATTTGACACTAAAATTGCCACAATATTTGACACTAAAATTGCCACAATATTTGACACTAAAATTGCCACAATTTTTGACACTAAAATTGCCACAATATTTGACACTAAAATTGCCACAATTTTTGACACTAAAAATTGCCACAATTTTTGACAGTAAAATTGCCACAATTTTTGACACTAAAATTGCCACAATTTTTGACACTAAAATTGCACAATTTTTGACACTAAAAATTGCCATAATTTTTGACACTAAAATTGCCACAATTTTGACACTAAAACTTCCACAATTTTTGGCACCAAAATTGTCACAATTTTTGACACAAAATAACACTAGAATTGACACAATGTTTGCACTAAAACTGACACAAATTTTCACACTAAACTCAACACAATTTTTGACACTAAAATCACTAAAATTGATACAATTTTTTAAAGTTTGGCCATTTTTTCAAGAACAGACACTTTTTAACCCTTGACAATTTTTTGTAAATTTACAATTTTCAGAAAAATTAAAATAAATTTGACAATTAATTGACAATTTTTTGACAGTAAAATTGATAATCTTTGGACAATATTTTAAAAATTGACACCTTTTAAAAAAAATTACAATTTTTTGCCAAATAACAATTTTTTGTAAACTTGCAATTTTTTGCAAATTGAGTAATAATCTTATAAAAGTTGAAAATTTTTTGCAAATCAACAACTTTTCTAAAAGTGGATGATTTTTTAAAAATGAATATTTTTTGAAAAATCACCATTTACAATCTTTTGACAGTGTTTTAAAAATTTACACAATTTTTTGAAGTTTTTCCTTTTTTTTCAAAAACTGACACTTTTCAACTCTGGACTATTTTTTTTAGAAATTCCCAATATTTTGCAAATTAACAATTTTTAGAAAATTAGAATTCATTTAAAACAAATGCCCGTTATTGAAAAAAGGCCAAACTTCAAAAAATTGCGTCATTAAAATAACATGGGCATGTAAAACATTAAAACTTGTTGAAATGACTTTGAAACACTTTGAAATTACAAGAAATTGGTGTAATACTTAGGTAAGAAAAATCATAAAATACTTCGGGGAGGGGGATGAGGGAGGTCTTTTCCTGAAAGAAAGTTATTCGAAATAATTCTGACTTAAAAAATGTCTATCATAACTTTTTTTTTTCATTTTTTTCATTCAAGGGACTTTGCACGAAGAAAGTAACATTGCTTGAGGGTTGAGGACTTGGGGAGGTTATTTCTCAGAAAAGAGGTGTTAGATACATAGATTAGGTATATATTTGGACGTTTTAAATAGAGAATTTTGAAATACCTAAATTTACACACTTTTCTAAGGGCTCTGCCAAGGAGATTAACAAGCTTTTTGAGAGACTGAAAGAGTTTTTCTATTTTTTTTTATATAAGAAAATCATTTGGAAGAGTTCTATGAATAAAAAATTTCAACTGTGACAAAATAAATTTACATTAGTCATTTTTAATTTTTTTTCTACTTTGGATGTTTTTGCATATTTTTATACTTGACGAAAAATAAAAAATTGGAAAATCAATTTAACATAAAATCCATCACCTTTAGAGAGCTGGAGCATTAAAAATAGAAAATTATTGATTTTTTTTACAAGCTCATTTTCCAACATCAATAAGCATGTTTTTGGAGCTGGGATTGCTCTAAGAGAAGTTCAAAGTTAGAATTTCTCATAAAAAATTCAAAATCTTAGATGGAGGAAAGCGAAGGCGGCGTTTTTGGTGCCCAAGAAAATACTTTTTCAGAAGCATGGTGGTCACGTTGGTGATATTTCAAATGGGTAACCATTCCTCTGCGAATTTCCATAAAAATCAAAAAAACGCAAAGCACGATCGGTCTGGTAAATTTTTCAACTCATAGTCATGCAATTTAATTTCAAACGATCACGAGTAGGTATCTCAAAAAAATCACTTCGAGTAACAAAATTTGTAACATGTCACTGTATCTTTACATCGTTGTTCGGCTTTGCAGCTCATTCGGAGCGACAATCCGGAGAAACCATGACAACCATCTTAATTATAAATGAGTAGTGCTAACATTATTGTAACAGTGCAAATAACGCGATCACCAAATATTAAGGTGACAATATCCACCGAGAAAGACGTTGCATTGCGGAGTGGCAAGGTCTAATTTTAATCTTTGTAACAGCACCAGCAACAACAACCGAGAAACCGTGTAAATAACTAGCAACCGGCTAATGGAAATCTAACCAGGCAGAAGGGTAATGAAGGCGAAAGATTTATATTCAATGAAACACCATAGCAGCCAGCAGGTGTTACAGGCGAATACGCTAAGTGCCCCGACACCTCTTCAGCTTCCAATAGGTAGATGGGTGGTAAAGTATACAAGAACACATAACTGTACATATGCAGCGAGTTGTTATAGCATGGATGAAGATGCTGTGGTGGTTGCGCTGTTGTTGCCCTTGTCTGCTGTGTCGTACGTTTTATAAATAAACAATCGCGAAAATTGTTTGTGAAAATCATTCCTCGCTGCGAATGAGCGTTTTTCAAACATACATAATATCGAAATCGAATGGAAGTGTGTTTAAGTAACGAAGACGTGTGTACAATTTGGGTGTTTGAAAACATTACCTTAATTAAATCTTATGTTCAGTATTGACGATCTAAAGAAAAAATTATCAAAATCAAAAAGGAGGAAAATAATTGACATTTCTTCACCGAACTCATCCACTTATGGGAGGGGGAGGGGAGGGACTGAAATTTTCTCAACTTTTTTCGCCAGATTATCTCAACTTCTTACCTCTGACCCTCTTCTCTCCCACTCACCACCCATCAGTATTTTACATGCTAACTCTTTAATTTCCCCTGCTTACACAATTTTTTCCCAACTTTCCTTGTCCAAACTTTTTCAAACTCACCTAATTTTCCCCAAAAATGACCAACTTCACTTGAATTTTTCCGTCTGGAGGGGTTGAGGTACCTCCCGCTCTCCCACATCTCTCGTTCGGCACTCCTCTGAACTCGTCACTCAAAAAATCCTCATGCACTACGCCTATAGCTCATTTCATTCCGTTCGCCTGTCGAGTAGGTAATTCATAAAAAATGGCAATTTACTCGACACTCGTCCATAAATCAACCGTTCATACGTATCAAATTCAAATCAAGAGGGGAAAAAGGCCAAAAAAAACAATAAACCTCGACAAACCACGTAATTTAAATTTCGTCATCGTCGTTATCCGCTGACGAACGGGGGCAATCGAGAAATAGGAAAAAATTCTAGTCGCTGTAATAATAATACTCGACAATAGGGATCCGTATAATCAGCGAAAAAGTTAACAATCAGAAAAATGTTAGGGTAAGTATATACAGCTTGGCAGTGGAACGTTGTTACACGAGACAGAATGTAGGGCTGGGTGAGGTGGAGAGGTATACGAGAAGTAGCTACTCGTACATTGGTATAGCCCGGCAGCAAACGGCTAAAATATAGGCTAGACAATAAAAGCCATAACTCTTATCTGCATAATCGGCTTATATGTACTACTAAAAACTACCAAAACAAATTAGTACCGAATAAACACGCAAGTACAAAAAATTAACATAAAATACGCCCGCCGATGTGTAACGTCGTGAAAATCTCGAGTACCTTGTATTCATGCTCGTATAGCCAGCAATAAAATGTTGTATGAAATTTTTTCTTCGCAGTTGATTGTTATATGGTATGGTATATTTCGGGGTAAATTAACTTTGACATTGTTTGTATTTACTACGTAGGTATATATGTATTTGTACACACTTTTTTTCACCTGCGTGCGATAAATTTGTGAGGTTATTTTTCTCTTTGAAATGTCGTAAGAGTGCGAGAGGTGAATGACCAAAGAAATTGGTCATTTTTCAAACCTGAGTCAAGGATGCAGAAACACATTGAACGTGAACGGGTCATCACCACTGCTGAAAAGATAATCATTTTTGAATTTTGAACCATTTTAGTCAAATTTTGAGATGATATATCTCAAAAAATTGTACAGAATTTTCATCAATGTTTGGCTATTTTCAATTATTTTTGCACCCTTAACACTCTGATTATATTTGATCAATTTTTTGGCAATAACAATTTTCACGAAATTTTGATCAAATTCTGACATAATTTTGAGTAAACATTAATGCTTTGTAATTTCAAATGGTTTTTGTGTTATTTTAACAAGTTTCAATGCTTTACAGCCCATGCTAATTTTTGTCAAATTTTTCAAAATTTCACCCTTAAATGTACGACTTATGACTTTTTTTTGAGAAAAATTTTGGCTGGAAATGTTGTAAATTTGAATCTTTTTTGGCAAATTGATGTTTTTTATGAAATAAATATGAAAAATTAATCTAAAAATGAGAAAATGTGTATAAAGGACATTTTGTGACCAATTGGTCCATCATGGGTCCATCAGTGACCATTTTTGAGCTGTGGTCACTTGTGAACACATATGCATTAAAGGGTTTGTCTGATGTTTAAAAATTGTTATGGAAGTTTTACAGTTTTCTTCTGATACTTACTTTAGGCAATTTCTGCCAAATTTCATTAGGTAAATTTTGATTACCGAATATGTGACTATTTTTTTGTAATTTGTTTTATAGTGTAATGAGCGGATATGCCATGCTCACCTATGTAGTTATTCGTATAATCTTTTTATGAGTGTGGCTTATGGTAATAATCCTGTGGGAGGAGCCATAAGCTACGTAATGTACTCGCAATCCGAGCCTCGCTGCTAAGATCGTGATGCTAGAAAAATCACTTGGTCCAGGACACTCGAGCTCTCCGGATCAATGTCGCTCTCGGTAAATATGTACAAGGCTGATACGGCTTGCGATTCGCGAAATGCCCATCTTTGGATGGTTCTTTTTGGATTTCTTTTCTATAACACGAATTTCGTTAAATCCTGCATAAGATCGCGGTACTTTTTTAGTCACTGGCTAGGTTACTCCGGACACTTGAGCCTTTGTCTCTACAAAAATGGGTCTCCGACCCAGACCTGCCAAAGCGACTATTATTGGGGTTGCCAGGGAGAGGCAGGCAATGTGAACAGTCAATAAAAAGCGTATCTACATTATCTAAGGTAATTGTTTAATTCTTTTACCGGGGTTGCATTCGCCCTTACATAGTGCCTTTTAGTAATTATTGAGATGACGTCATAAATGTCATCTGAGTACTTTGCTATATTTCATGCCACGAAGTATACTATGTATACCGTATACACTTGTGTATTGTTTACCTTGCTTTTAATTAACCCATTATAACGAATGCTAGGTGATGATGTGTTAATCACCTCAACATTTGGAATGGATAGAATGCAACTACATCGTATTCTTTCCTTTTACACTCGCTTAATTGTTAATTCTTGGGCTGTGCCCATGTGTATTTTAAGTCACCTACTCAGAGAGTTAGAAGATAGGTAGTTTTATATTCAGTACCTATCTCACACACAGATTAATTATAAGTTTGCTTGTAATTAGTTGGTATAATATGCTCAATTACTTGTTTTACACTAACATCTGTAAATAAAAACCATAAGTATTTGGTAGGAGAAGGCTTTCTTTATTTATAGTATAGTAACTTCTCACTGTGTACATTGAGGTAGAAAGGATTGCCTATTCTAGAGCTAGCCAGGTATTTATTTATAAAATGTTCCTTTTCAATGGAATATTTCTCAGAAAACCACCTTAGGAGAAAATCATCATAATTCCTTCTTCTAGCAGTCCTTCCTGACCGCACTGTTACAATAGTTTTTATAATATGTGTTTGATTATGATATTTTCACAGTCGGATTTCATTTTGGTAAAATTGAAAATCTATATTTTATTACTTACCTATTTTCAACATTATTTTAATTTTTGCGATGTTTTTCTTAATTTTTGCAATTATGCATCAATTTTCAGCTAGTTTTAACTACTTTTATAGCATTTCAACAAATTTTCAATTCAAAAGTGACCTTGCAAACTTATCAAAATGTGTTGAAATTTCACATAAAATTCAAATTGTTATCTACTTATCTAAAAAAAAAAAAAAACATTTTTAGAGCACTTTTGAACATTTTTGAGCTTGGGTGATGATTTTTTTTGAGATTTTTGAAAGAGTGTCATGCGACCTGTCACAATAGCTTGAAATTTACGCCGAAAATCAACAATTTCCATGAAAAATGTTTTTGAGCTTTTCTGAAGAATTTTTAACCCAAAATTGATGCTTGATTTTTGGAAACGTGGGATGCAACTCATCGAAATGGGTTAAAATCCTGACATGAGAGCAAAAATTTTGATTAGAAATATTTTTGAGCATTTTTGAATGATTTTGAGCCCAAACGTGGGTAACGATTTTCAAATTTTTTAGAAAATGCCACACGACCAATTATACATTTATGTACAAGTATACTTACCCATCTTAATTTTACAGAAACATCAAAACTTCCTATAAGAACGTTTTTTTAACACTGAAAAAAATCAACCGATTTGTGTGACTTCTGCTTGAGGGACTGAAGATGTTTTTTTATGGGGGGGGGGGGATTATGTAATTCTGATGCATGTAAATTGCTGAATTTTTTGTAATATATCTACTTTTTAAATGCATGTTTTGATGGGACTCTTGTCACCACTTAATTTTTGAGTTAGATGGCTAAAATTTTGGGGTAATTTTTCATCACCATATGAGGTGAAAAATTTGAAAAATATGATTTTTTGTTTCTAGATGAATTTTGGAAATTCTATTTTCGGATTTCTTCAGGAGTTGCAAAAATCAACTTGGACGGCTAAAAATCGAGTTCTGGCTTATTCTGGACTTGTTTAGGTATAATTTATTGACAATTGAGGTGTCCGCTCCAAATTTCCCCAATTATGAATATCTACCTAAAAGTCACTAAGAATATCTATTAAAAATTATCCAAAATTTGATTTTTAGCTGTCTTAACAGCTGATTTCCATGCATTCTAAAAAATTCAAAAATTCTGGAAAATTTAAAAATCTCGCTTGAGACTTCAGAATTGCTAAAAATTGTTAAATTCGGTTTATTTGAGTTGATATTTACTTCGGAACTGATTCTCATCATTTTTTTGAAAATCATCACTTATTGTGTGATTTTGAAAAAATTCACCAAATATTACAAAATTAATTTGGACAGCTGAAATTTTGATCATGGCAATATCAGACCTTGATCTTTATAGAAATTTCAGTTATTCTCGTTCAAAAGAAACTGTGGAGTGTGGACACATCTATTTGGTTCCCTTGTGTGGCGGTACCTTCCATATTCGTGGATCTTGCGTTTTGAACAAAAGCAAAACCTTGCTTTTTCTGCTTCTTCTCCGCGTGAGGTAATGAACACCGATAAAAATCCAAATAAAAAAATTACTCACCCATTGGATAATCGATTCGATAGCTTAACATGATAAACGAGTATAGCCTTTTATATACCCTTACATGGGCCAACTTACCTAGTCATCGTTGTCGACGTCGCATCAGTCGTCCTATAAGAACCTGACACGTACTCTAATTATACACATGCTTTAAATAATATGCCATCTATATAGGCGACGAGTTAATCAGTTTATTCCTTTAAATCCGAAACCGTTTACGTCGTAGTGCGTTTTCTCGCGAAAATAATACCATAATCCTTTCAACGTAATGAGGTGGAAATAATTAACAGAGAGGCTTGGTTAGGAAAACTTTATATTTAAGAGCCACGCGGTCCAAAGTCATGGCGAGTCAATATTAGGTACAGTTTCTGTTTATAGCCATTGATAAACAGCAGACCTACTGACGAGTACATCTTCTCAGACTCAGATATATACCTATTCTTTTCGGACGAACTTAAAAGATCATAAATTATATTATACCAATAAATGAAGTCGCCGAAGAAATGAAATTTCAACCCAGCTCACTAAAATGTATCTCGAAATACATAGACAGCGATGGCAGGGAACAGCACCCTGCACTTCTTGATTTTCCATGTTCTTCTTATATTTATGGCGAATAATGAAAAGTAACGACTTTGAAACTGTCGTTGTTAAATTGTATTAATTAACTTTGACTTGTTCCCGTTTACCGTGATAAGTGAGAAGTGCCATTTACTCGAATGCTTAGTTATATTTTTATTAGATACCTGTACCGTGCCTATATGCTTCTACTGTGTCGCGTATATATCCTCGCCAAATTCTCTATTAACTCTCTAACCTCAGTAATTAGTACATGTCCGATGATTCGCACGTGCAACTGTTTCAAAATATTATTATCGTCGAACTTACATACCTCCTACAGCTACGTTAAAATTCTGCATGATTTTTTGCAAAATGTTTTTTTTTCAAGCGTTCAAAGAGAAATATGAAAGTAAAAAAGTCAGTCTACAGGCTTCAAAAAGCTCGTCATCGAACTCTCAAGGTAAAAGCTCAACTTTTCACGATAAGTGGGAAAATTAAAAACTGACATTTAAAAATTTTAAAAATTACAAAATTGGGATTTTTTTGTCCATTTTTTAAATTCACTAAATCTAATAATAGAATTTTTATTCCACAAGTGGGGGAGGGGCACATACGTCTCCAGTTTTAATCAAAATATTGAAATATAATTATAAAAGTGAGGTGATATGTTGATTGTCATTATTTGGAAGATGCTGGCTTCCAAAAATGGTTTTATTTTTATTTTCAACCCAAATGTGGTTGAACTTTCCCCTCCCCCTCCTGTTGTGCCATCGAGCATAATCAAAACATCAATAAGATTTGAAATTATTTGTCGTTTGTTGGGTATTTTAAGGTGCTAAATTTAAATGATCTTCATTCATTTTCGGAAAGAGCCCCCTTCACCCCCTTTTCACAATTTTGAAAAAAATCTAAAATTTACAAAGTGTGATGTAACATGTCGATTTATTCTAATTCAAAGTCACTGACAATGAGTTCAAATATCTATTCATTTTTTTGATTCAGTTCACTGGTGTTCCCAAAGTGATTGAAATGATTTTTTGATTTGTTACCTCTGAATCAAAGTAACTTTTTCTTCAAGGTAATTGACGTTGGCAGAATTATAAAAAGTGTAAGATCGCTGCTAAAGTCACCCCATGTTCAAACTTACAGTGCATTTCATTTTTTGTTAAGTGGAAATGTAAAAAAAATCATAAACCAATGAGAAGATCGTTTTTATAATTCGATGTAACTTTAATTAAAACATAACTACACAACTTATACTTATTCGTAAATCAATTTTCTATCATGATATCGTAATTTTACCGACTTTGCCGTGAAACGGAAAAGTAAGGTATTGTATTTGTCATGATGGTTGAGGATTTGGGTGGGGGTGGGTTTTCTTGACGTTTTGAAGTGTGCTGATCACGATAAGACATATGGCGCAAAACGAGATAAGTTTATATATATAAATACACGTACCTAGTACCTTGTGGTGCCCGGGTCTTTTATGGTAATTGTGGTGCCCGCGTACATAGAGGATCTTATATATATGTATGATAAAGGTGTTTTGAAGCAGTTTATTTTTTTGGGGGTTTTTAGTCATAGTGGTGCCCGTTATATAAACTTGGTACTTGTGGTGCCTGCCTCAAAAATTTTTTTTTCACCTTAGAGTGCATTTCATCAAATTCTACATCGTTTTATATAAAAAGACCTTGTGGTGCCCGATTTGGGCGCCACAAGCCCAAAACTGGGCACCACAATGACTACGTATACTTAAAACGGGCACCACAATGACTAAGTTTAAATCTATATATATATACTGTCTTATAGTACATTGCGAGATCCGACATATACACAGGCATTGCGAGATCCGACCCAAAAAATTTCGAAAAATGCTAAAAACTCAAATAATAACCCTACAACTTCGTTCGAACGCACGTTCCAGTGTGTAAACAGTGCCTTTCTATGCATTGCCGCCATCAATTTCGCGATCCGCATAAACCGAGATCCACCAATGGCCTAAACCTGATTTGGGGGTGGATCTCGCAACATGCGTCGTTTATCTATTTTCAAAAATTGTATATAAGTATATAAATAGTTGACAAAACGAGATCCGGCTGAAAATGGGTGTACAGGGTCCCCCGGATCTCGCGAGTACAGTGCCATATGAAAGAACTTGCGAGATCCGGCAAAAGGATCTCAGGATCTCGCAATGCCGGATTTTATATAAAACGGATCTCCTAATGTATGGTTTTTACATGTATATATATACATGTAAAAACCATACATTACGAGATCCGTTTTATATAAAATCGGGCATTGCGAGATCCTGAGATCCTTTTGCCGGATCTCGCAAGTTCTCTCATATGCCATGGTACTCGTGTGATCCGGGGGACCCTGTACACACATTTTCAGCCGGATCTCGTTTTACCTACTATTTATATACTTATATACAATTTTTGAAAATAGATAAACGACGCATCTTGCGAGATCCACCCCCAAATCAGGTTTAGGCCGTTGGTGGATCTCGGTTTATGCGGATCGCGAAATTGATGGCGGCAATGCATAGAAAGGCACTGTTTACACACTGGAACGTGCGTTCGAACGAAGTTGTAGGGTTATTATTTGAGTTTTTAGCATTTTTCGAAATTTTTTGGGTCGGATCTCGCAATGCCTGTGTATATGTCGGATCTCGCAATGTACTATAAGACAGTATATATATATATTTATTTATATATCAATTTATGTATAAATTTGTGTCACGCTGAACTCAAAAGCTCCGAACTTTAAGTCGAAACTGATGATGGCAAAATATTGCTTTGATACTGAACTAGAGAAATTTTTAATTTGGTCGAAATCGGTTCAGCCGTTTACGAGATATGAACGTTTAAGTGTGTTTCAACGTTATGGATAAGCAGAAATTTGTGTAAACCCTTATATCTCGCAAACGGCTCTCCCCCAACAAACAGATGGGGTGGTTAGGGTGTGTAGGTTGCAGATTGGTACGCCGAAGGTCGGGTGTTCGAATCCCGCGCGAGTCAAGAGGAGAAAATTTTTTGTTGATTTTTTTGTTAATTTTTTTGTTAATTTTATCCGTCCAAAATTTTTTTGCCATAAAAAATCAAAATTTTTCAAAAATTTCTAGTGTAATTTTTGTTTTAACAAAAAACATTAAGTTTTTGGTAAATAGCCAGTAAATTTTGATAATTTTTTTTTTTATTTGTTAATTAATAGTAATTTTTAGTAAATAAAATGATTAGTTAGTAATTAAAGTTGGTCGAAAATTTTGGTAAATTTCTTGGGTAATTTTTGGTAAATTGGTAAAGTTTGGTAAATTGGTAAAAACCTTTGACAGTAAATTACTGGGGTAGTTAAAATTCGGTAAAAAATTGGTAAATTAGTGAGGAAATGTCTCGTAAATTACTGAGGTGAATGTTGGTAAATTGCTGGGGTAATTTTTGGTAAAATGGAAAATTGGTAAATTAGTGGGTAATGTCTGGTAAATTACTGAGGTAAATGTTAGTAAATTAAACACAACCTGACAAATTTAATATAATCTTACGTAGGGTGTAATAATCTTGTAATTATAAACACCTAAAAAAAAAAAAAAAAAAAAAATTGCTGGGGTAATTTTTGGTAAATTTGTAAATTTTGGTAAAGTGGTAAATTTTGGTAAATTGATAAATTTGGGTAAATTCGTAAATTTTGGTAAATTCGTAAATTTTGGTAAATCGGTAAATTTTGGTAAAGCGGTAAATTTTGGTAAATTGGTAAATTTTAGTAAATTGGTAAATTTTGGTAAATTGGTAAATTTTGGTAAATTGGTAAATTTTAGTAAATTGGTAAATTTTGGTAAATTGGTAAATTTTGGTAAAATGGTAAATTTTGGTAAATTGATAAATTTTGATAAATTCGTAAATTTTAGTAAATTGGTAAATTTTGGTAAATCAGTAAATTTTGGTAAATCGGTAAATTTAGGAAAATTGGTAAATTTAGGTAAATTGCTAAATTTTGGTAAATAGGTAAATTTTGGTAAATAGGTAAATTTTGGTAAATAGGTAAATTTTGGTAAATTGGTAAATTTTGGTAAATTGGTAAATTTTGGTAAATCGGTAAATTTCGGTAAATTGGTAAATTTTGGTAAAATGGTAAATTGGTAAATTTTGGTAAATAGGTAAATTTCAGTAAATAGGTAAATTTCGGTAAATAGGTAAATTGGTAAATTGGTAAATTTTGGTAAATTGGTAAATTTTGGTAAATAGCTAAATTTTGGTAAATTGGTAAATTTCGGTAATAATTTTGTTTTTTGTCAACAATTTTCCTGATATATTATTCCACTTGTAATATGACGGTTACGTCTTCATAAGTACGCTAATTTTTATTTGAAAATCAATTTCATAAAAGTGTAATATGATGGCTACTTATGATTGACTATTTTATTTTGTCGATGTTTTCGACTTTTCGTATTCATTAAATCGGTAAATTTGGGTACTTCCGCGCATTTTGATAAATTGGTAAATTTTTAAGTAATGTCTGGTAAATTACTGAGATAAATGTTGGTAAATTACTGGGGTATATTTAGAGCAAAGTCGGTTGATCTTGCGAACTGCGCAAGATGTTTTTTTAGAATAATTTCATCGGATAAAATAAAAAAGGTTCATAGCTAAAAATAAACCATACTTATCTAATTAGACTTATACATAGGTATTCGTACCAAATTCTACATAATATTAAGATACCAATTTAACAAACTTTACGACCTCATATTTGATAAATCTTAAAAGTTGAAAGTAAAATTTGAAAGCAAAAAAAAAACAACATCTTTTCCTACGTGTCTTTCTTTAGCTTATATTTTTCGAATATCTTTGCGATAATGGATTGTATAGGTAACACAGTATAGTATATTTTAGAGGAAGGAGAAAGAAACTGTGTGGGGCATATTATGGCGAAATCTTGTACGAGATACACCTACTCGCACACCAAATACAATATAAGGCTTGTATAAATAGAGGCAAAGTATAGCCTTTTCGTATAGGATACGACGGGCGTATATGTAAAATTTACAGATTAATAAACCGACGCGTACACAAATTTTGCACTTTATACGTTTAAAGTCAGCTATTTGAAAATCCATTAATAATAGAAAAGCTTTTTTCGCGCGCGTATGAGACCCTTATAAAGAGTGGTAGGGGATGATGGCGCATAGCGGAGCCAATTCACGCTCTTTATAGATACCTTTAAAGCCTAAATGCTGCGAATAATGCAGAAAAGCCTATATTGATATTGAATTTTTTTAGTCTCTATTTCTCTCCTCCCTTTTTGATACATTTACTATAACACGTCGTCATAAGAATGTCTATACCTATGGTTAGGTTACACACTCTTAGTTATGCGGATGATGATGAGAGTTGATTCTGGAGAAAGAAGAAAAAAAAAAAAAAAAAAAAGGTCGTCTTTAAATATTTCCGATAAATATAATTAAAACGTGCCAAATTGAATTTCTTTTCATGCTTGGTATCCGGCTTGAAAGTTCATTTCACTTAATAAATCTTTACTCTTCGGGGGCTTTAATGTATCAAACCAGGTAGGAGGTGGTATAACAAATTGGCCACGTCGCTAGAATTTCAAATACGTCATTTACGATGAACTCGTAAAGCTTTTATTGTTATTGTACGGGCTGAAAAGAATTCCAGCGAATCGGAAATTTAACAGTCGTCCGGAATGTTTTTCATACACTTGGCGTGGAAATATTTTCATTTTCTAAATCCCGGTTGAATAAATTTTACACGTTGAATTACAAATTTTGTGCATTTTACGGGGCTCGCGCTCATTCGCAAGTTCTATGGTCTGTTTGCTTTTCACTCATTGGAAACTCACTTGATGTTTTTTTTTTTTTTATGTAGCAGATGACAGAAGATGCATAATTAAAAGCTATTGATTATGGAGGCAAGTTTATTAGAATTATGCAATCAGATATTTCACCTGGAATCCTCCATATCGCAATGAATAATCTCAGTTTTTTTGTTAAGTAAGTCCACTATTTCTTCGTGTTCATTAGCTTGGGCAATGTCTAAAAGTGTATGATTGTCAGAATTTTTGGCATGTAAAATGGCGTTCACTGAATCCGAATCATTTCTTTCCAACAAAGAATGCACTGGAGATTTGCTGCCTTCTCCAACAGCCTGAAATAATTTATGAATGCATTGAAGTAGATCTGCTACACCTTCAGACTTTGTCAATTCTACAGGTGCCTTGTTTTGAAAATTTTTTACATCATAACATGCTCCATTTTGTAAAAGCAATTGGGCTGTTTTTAAATGATTTCGCATGGTTGAAAAATGAAGCGGTGTATTCCCTTCACAAATATTCTTAGAAATAGTAACTACATTGATCTTGCCACCTGCATCTATTAAAAGTTGAACTATTTCATTATGGCCATTGAAGGCTGCCAAGTGTAATGGGGTCCAACTGTAGTAATCCATAGGCCAATCCTCACACAATCGCATTTCTTCTGAATCTTTGGATGATAGCTTTTCAGGTATACCAGTTTCATTTAATCTGAGATTGGGATTTGCTCCATTAGATAAAAGGAGTTCAGCAGTTTCTACATCATTTTTACAAGCAACATAGTGTAAAGGTGAGCCAAATTTATCATCTTGACCATTAATAATTGATTTTTTATAAGTTAAATCTGCTTCCATTATTGTTTTTATTTCTTCATGATTCTTAGTTATTATAGCATTGGTAAGATTATTGTATGATACATCAAAATCTTTTAAGAGTTCATAAAAGCATTTTGATTCATTTTCAAGGTTTGACATGTTTGTTGGCATCTCTTCTCGTGGTCCAGATTTTGTCAAATGGATCAATAAACTAGTCAGTGCATTACACACCACATAAATGTCACTATGTTCATTTATTTCTGAAGTAATGTTCTGTAGTGCATCATCATTTGTGGTTCCAATTTCTGTTTCACACATTGAGAGTATGTCATCAGCTGTGAGTGAAAATGTCTCATTTGTTGATCTCCTTCTTTCTTCTATTCTATTTCGTAATTTTATGTGTAATACTGCTGTTTTTGATATTTTATTGAATGCATCGTCGATACTGAAACCAAACTGATTTGAAACAGTCACTAATTCCTTTAGTAATTGTTTTTTAGGAGGGTCAAGTTTAAGTAGTGAACGTAAGTTTTTTTTTTTTGTTGCGCCACGTAAGGGTTGGGATCAGCATCGGGATCAGAGTTGAAATAATTGGGAATAATATCTCTGTATTCATTTATTAAAGACATCAGTTCTACCAGGGTAATTTCAGACACGTTATTCCAGGCCATAGAGTTGAACCTGAATTTGGGTTTGGGGGGAGCTATTTTTATCCAAGTTTTCATTGGGAATACTTGAGATAGCTCATGTTTGAAGCCAGGTATAAAACAACATTCAAAATGGCCAAACTCAACTTTAAAACCTATCAAATCATCACATTTTCTGTAATTAATGATGATTAGTTTGAATATTTTGTTTATAGAGCTGCGCTCGTCACATTTCTCCTTAACAAGCAAATCAATCATCCTGTTTAGTATCTTGTAGGTGAGGTATATTTGTTTGCTGTACTGTAATGTTGTTGACTTACATTTTCTATCATATAAAAAATTATTGAGATCACAATCGCGTTTCCAATCAAAAAAAGGGAGTTTGTACTTTTCTTTTTCAGGAATAATAATATCAATATTTTTACAACTATAACTTGCTCCGCAAAAAAGCAATACTTTAATCATTTTTAAACAGTTTTTGATATGTTTAGAAGTATTGATAGGGAATGTGATGCATTCATACAAAATTATATTCACAGCATCAGAAAAATTGATCCCTTTTTTCATTGCATGCTTGATTACTTCTCCATCATGTTCTGGCAAATGCAAGCTCAACTGAGCAATAATACTGTTCCATTTATGAAAATTTATAAATTCATCAATAACATCAGCATCTGTTTTGTCAATCAAAAATTTTATCTTATCTGAAGTAGAAAACTTGAAGGCTTCAAATAATAACAGCTTCTGTTCATTATTCATGATGTAAGGTTTGCCAACTTGAAATATGCTAGTCTTTGATAAGTATTCCAGACATTTAATACTACATTTTTCCAGAATAAAGTAAGTGAAATGTTCTATCGTATCATTAATTGTACTATTATCATAAATCTCGGTAAAAAGATGTTCAAGTGGTCATTTTCAATGGCTATCATCAGGAAACTTTTTTCCCAGCCATCCTTCTCCAGATAACCCTTTAAGAGCTTCTGGTCAGCTTCCCTTACACTCACTAAGAGCTCCTTGTCAATTTTCTTCTTTTTAATCAGTGCGTTTGCTAGTTCTTCATACCCAGCTTTTGCACATATTCTAAGAAATCCATTGTGATAAACATCCCTCAAACTCTCAGTGATACTATTGATTTTGACTAGATTATTCTTCAACATACATTCTATTATTCCTAGTAATAATGAGAATGAATCAAGTCCAGAATTACCACTCATTAGAGATAATGAAAATGAGTCTAAATCATTGTATGGGAATACTGATCCAGAAGGAAACATTACTTGCCATAATGAAAGTAAGCTGGGTCCAGAACCAAACACTTCAACTTGTGGTTTTTGGAGAAGCACTTTCATCAGAGTTTCAAGTTTTTCCTTATTTTTATCTTCATCACTTTCTAAATCCTGCTGTGCTTTTGATTTTAAAAATGCGCAAATTTGTTTTTTATTTTGCTTTGCAAGTTTTTGGTATATAACGCTATCAATAAATTCTTCTATGTTTATAGAATTTGCCGTTTTGAAATATTCCCATATGTAATCAGCTGTAAAATATTCAGCAAATGTAAGATGAATGAAATGTTCAATCACAAATATACAACTTTTGATTTTTCCTTCATCTAAATTGTTCTTTTCTTCTCTAGCAATTTCTGGTAAAAATTTCTTCAGCCCATCTCCTAATGTTGTCCAAACAGCCAACTTTGTATGCAAATCTAAAAACTCTTGATATCGTTTTTCATTAGTTTTCCTATAACCTACTTTGGCCTTATCCCTATCATGATCAGGATTTTCTTTTCTCTGCTCTTCATCATACTTTTTTTTTATAAAGTCCTTATATAGTGAGTTTAAATTCAACATCTTCTGGAGTGCTTTTTTGTCTTCTTCAGTGAGGTCCTGATTTTCTGATTTATGAAATTGTTCGAATAAATCAAAAACAATTTCTGCAATCATGTACATTTGCAATGGAAAGCCGCCAAATTTTCCCTGAAAATCATTTGTACAGTTGGAAAACATTCTGAGTAGTTCATTAATGTATACTTTGGATCGTTGTTCAATTAGTTCAACTGGTTTCAATTCCTTCTTCCAACAATTCACCAAGAAAGTTCTCTGGTCAGTGTCAGTAAATGGGTCCAAGTGGTATTGAAATGTACCAAACTGATTTTCTGCTTTTGTTACAGCATCGAGAGGGCGAGTAGTCATCCATATTTTTTTAATGGGACAATTCAAAACATCAATCAATGTGATCACTTGATCTTCATAAAATGGACTGATTTCATCAAATCCATCCAGTAACAGAGCTATGTTGCCCTGATTTAGAAAGTGAGTAAATAATTCAATTTCAAATCGGCATAGTGAAGACAATTTTATCAGTTTCAAATTATCACATTTTAAATTTACTTTTCCGGTATTTTTAACATGCAAAAAGTCAAATTCCTCAATTTCATTTTGGCATGAAAATTCTGTAATTTTGTAAAGAAATTTTATAGCTTCTTCTACATCAGGTTTGCTTTTCCACATACGTAACTCTGTCGAATAATCTACCAGATTACACCTCACAATCCACGAACGACTTAAGACAAATGGTGTATTTATTGCTAAATGTGATAAGATGACTGATTTCCCCATACCAGGTTCAGCAACAATAAAAACCACTTCATCAGGTACATCCATAATGTTATTTATTTCTGGTTTCCTGATTTGTTCCATGTATATGAAATCTCGTAATTTTGATACGTTTCCTTTGGACTGTTGCCATGCATAAACGTTTTCATACTTGCCCTTCAATAAGGGAATGTAATTGCCTGCATATAATCCGGACTGTTCCCATACTAAAGTACTTGTATTTATATCCTGCTTGAGCCAGTGAATGTTCTTATTTGGATACTTAGCACAACACTGGTTGAACTTTTCATCTGTGTCAGAAATTACTATTATATCTTCTTGCATTGGCTGAGGATTTGATTCAATACTGTTCTGCTCCTGGGAAATTACACAGAATTCAGAGGTTTCGTGCTCAATTTTTTCATCAATGTATTCATGTCGGGAAAAAGTTCGACTGATGAAGCATTCTTCAGCAATATTATACTTGGAATCTTTTGGAGCTTTACCTATCTTAATATTTTCCTTACCTTCAATCAAGTTGAATAACAGATCTCCTTCAAGTGGTTTCTGTAATGGAAATTCTGGTTTTACACTTGCTGACAATGTACTTAAACTTACACAATTTTCTCCTTCTTGAAATTCAAAAATATCTCTCATCCAAAGTTTCTCTTGTGAGCTCTGTTTCAGATCAGTCAAGCTGTTATTTTCATCTGTTTCCTCGCTCCACTTCACATTTTCAGTCAAACTATTTTTAAATTTCTCAGCCAAAGGATCATTTTCATGAGTAATGAAAATAATTTTTTTTTCGCGTGTTTTTTCTATTACGGAGGACAGTGCTTCAAATAATTTCTTTTCATTGCATTCAATTTTATCTCCACACTCAACCACTAAAAGATTATACGTTCCTTCAGACTCAAATGTATTTTTAACTAGATCTAGCAAATTCCACACAGAGCGTAAATGCATAGAAATGAAACTGTCATCGGCTTGGTATTTGTCCATACCTTTTAATGCCTTGATCAGTTTGATTGCACTTAATCTGGTGGTCTTGAGTGGACTAATAAGGATAAAAATTTGCTCTTCTGTGCGATTCAAGAAATTACTTAATTTTGAAGGAATATTGTCAAATTCTATACCATATTTTTTAATTTCTTCACAGTATTCATAAGTGATACCATATACTTCCAACTTTTGAATTCTTAGCTTGATTTTTTTGAAACAAGATTTTCCATATTGATCTTTAAAAAAGTATGCTTTTTTTGAATTCATCCATTTTGATATATATTCAGAAAGGTTATTTGTAGCTAATGTACTATCTTTCAAGTTGAATTGTTGGCTCATTTTTTTTGAAATGGCGTGACTCAGTGCTGCCTCATTCGGCATATCTACTGCAAATACCAACTTATCAAAAAAATCAGTTATTTCATCTGCAGAAACGTCATGGGAAGTGTTTTCCAGTATAGGTCTTTATTTTTTCCTTTTCAGGGAATTTTTCAAAGTCAAGTTTCAGCAGTTTACCATTTTCCTCATTGAAGTTTAATATTTCATCATTTTTTTCTACTGGCTTGAAATAATCGTAGTTTTCTAAACCAATATTTGTACAAATTATGAAATTTCCTAACGTGGTATCTTCAAAAAATGGATGTTTTTGTATTTTTAGAAAAGATTCAAAGTATTTTTGTAGCCCAAAATTGTTTTTATCGTTCTTTTTTCCATTCTTATTTCGCGTGGGTCTTAGTAAATCAGTTACAGTGATTGGTTTACAATCATCATTATTTTTATGTTTAGCTTGGAAAAAGTGATACTCCCATTTGCCCTTGTTTTCTCTGTGTCTAAAAACCACATCGTCAAAATCTTCCGCAATTTTCATTTCTGTTGCTAAAGCAAAAGAATACTGTTCATCTTCAGCATGTTCCTCAAGGCCACGCTGTATAAGGTAAATTATTAACATTAATTGATAAGAAATACCATGGAGAAGATTTTTTAACCTTCCAGATTCATATTCTTCTGTTTCTTCTTGTTCTGATTTGTTGTCATCGGCCAGTGTTAGTTCTGTTGATGAGGCAGAAGTTTTGGATGTGTTTATTTCAAGCATATCATTTTGTGATACATTTTCTTCGTCATCGACAGTGGCTGAGCTAAAAAAAATTTTAAAGACAAATGATTAAATTTTAAATTTGGTCATGTTTTTGGAATCTTTCAAGTTGAATTTTCCTTTAAAACTCAGCGAGAATTTGATTTTTATGCTAGCAAAAGTTCAAATTTTGAGACTTATTTTTTGGAAATTCCAACAGATAAATCATGTACTGATTCCCTTCCTGAAATAAAAGGGTAATGGAAACCCCAACTGTCCCCGTTTTCCCCCATAATGATTCCCTCCTTGAAATAAAAGGTTAGAGGAAACCTCTACTGTCCCTATTTTCCTCTAACCTTTCATTTCAAGAAGGGAATCAGTGCATGATTTATCTGTAGGAATTAAAGAATCGTATAAATAATGGACTTTGTCTTGGAAAAACAAGAACTGTCACATAGAAGTATAGCAATCCTTACATTTTACGAGTTTTGCGATAATGAACGCGTTATTCCCAGGAATCAGTGGCCGATTTGAAAAATCAGTTTTTTCAGTGATAGGTACAGAACATCGCTTACTATGTACCTACTGTAACTATTAAAAGAATGGGATCCTTGTGAATATGAATATAAGTATCTGCTTACCTGCAGCTTGGTATTGGTTGTTTCGTTGTCGAATCCTCTACACGTTCACCAGTTTTCTGTTTTTTATGGTGTCCTGATGTGTTTGTTTCTTCATCATCAGAAATTGTTCTATGAAAAATTAAATCAAAGATTGTAAAATGACCAGTACAATACAACTAATCATTTATTCGTCCAGTTGAGTGATGTTTTTTTTGAAAAACTTCGTGAATTAAATATTTAACAAAGAGTAGAAAGTGGAATTGTTGGAAAACAAACATGGTAAGTAGGTATGTCTGTTAATGAAATGATTTTAAAGTACCTAATTGAAATTATACAAAAAATGTGACGTTCGGCTAGCGTTTTTCCCTCATACTCAGTCCATTTAAAGAGAAGGAAAAAAGTAGGCCTATGTTTAAAACTAAAATAATAACTCGAGCAGAGGGTAGATGGAACAAAATTTCCGGAACCAAGGGGAATACTTTGGCACCTACTGGTTAATGTTAATTGGCCGAAGAGACAGTTTTAAGTGATAGGAGGGGAAGTGAATGGCCATTCGTAGCAATACCGAATGCATAAGCTTTTTTTCCTTCTCTACCTTTCTCATTCCCTAAAAAAAAATGTTGAAAAATGAAACTGTTCAAGTCGAAAATTCACTCTTCTTCCAAAAACTTTCGTCAGAACAAAAAGGAGTTTCAAAAATTCTAAATTGAAATGATAATCCTCAAATTTCGGTTGGAGATAATCTTTCTAAGTGGCTTAGGATTCGTCTCAACATTGCATTTTTCCTCTCGTTCCCGTAATGTTATTCCATTCATCTGAAATTGTATCAAAATTTCAGTGTAGTATTATTTTTTGTATTTAGTAACTATTCTAGTAGGTACCTACGAGTTGAAAGATGGCTTCACTGCCTAATATATGAATACTGAGTAAAATCAAGAAGTCGTCAAAGAATTTATGCATCATCAATCGGAGCAATTTAGCCCATAACTTGATGCATGAACGAAATAACATCGTTTGGCAGATAGCTCGCCTATATTATGTCTGGCTACCCAGCTACAGTATCAAAATCAAATGATATCGAACCACCACGACCACTACTGATGCTGTTTTCCTGCTTTGATATAAAAATAGCCAAGATAACCTCCAAACTGCGCTCCGAAATTTTCTCTGCCCCCGACCCCTGCATTAAATGTAATAGTAAGAGCTATATTCGAGTAGGTACCCACCTGGAGTTTTTTTCTTTTGATGACATTTTTCCAAAACAAGAAAGTTTCCACGATTCGATGTTCTCCGATTGATTCACCCACTCAAGCTGTTATCTGTAATCATAATTAAAATGTGGTAGCTTAGAGTTTTTCGCTTAATATAGGCGCATCACTCATCGCATGCATAATATAAAGTCTAACAAGGGAACTACCTGAACCGGCAGAAACGAAAATGAACGAATCAAAGCTAGATCGAAAGGGGACTATCTCAGGACCCCAAATCCAAAATTTCAACTGCTAAAGTTGATTTCTCGATTTTTGGTGAATTTTTGAAAATTGAAAAATCCAAAAAATTATCAATTAAACCAAAAATAGAAAATATTGGTGAAAATTGGAATTTTCTCGGGAAGTAGTTCAGATGGCGTCCCTAACTCATTTACAACTATCGAAATTCGCAAAACCTCAATTCCAGTCATTCTAGAAACTTGAAATTACTGTGCAACGGCTAAAAATCAACTTCAGCACAAATAACTTCATTTGGGGCCTATGTGGGTTGCCTTTAACCAATTTTTGGGGTTGTCGCGTAAATCGGAGTCTGCCGGTTCAGATGTGTATTTTTGCCCATTGGAAAAAATGTCCAAATTTGAAAATGTTAAATATTTCATCTTTTGCGATGCCACCTATCCGAAATCAAGCTCCGACCTATTTTTGACGTTCCGAATAGGTAAAACCCCCATTTCGACCATTCTGGAACCTCCAGCGATTTTTTATCATTTCTCCAGAAACTTGAAATTTACTCTGGAACGGCTAAAAATCAACTTCAGCACAAATCACTTTATTTGGGGCCTATGTGGGTTACCTTTAACCAATTTTTGAGGTTGTCCCGAAAATCGGCGTCTGCCGGTTCAGATGGGTATTTTGTCCATTGACTTGTGCAATGAATAAACAGCAAAATTTGAAAATGTTTCATTGTTTAATATACCATCTATGGTTATGCTACCTATCCTGATTCAAGCTCCAACATGTGGTTTTTTTCAATGAAAGTACATAATGTGCCTACTTGGTACTGCACATGTGCAAGTCAATGGGCAAACTACACATCTGAACCGGCAGACGCCGATTTTCGCAACAACCCCAAAAAACGGTTAAAGGCAACCCACATAGGCCCCAAATGAAGTGATTTCTGCTGAAGTTGATTTTTAGCCATTCCAGAGCTATTTCAGGTTTCTGGAGAAATGATAAAAAATCGCTGGAGGTTCCAGAATGGTCGAAATAGAGGTTTTACCAATTCGGAACGTCGAAAATAGGTCGGAGCTCGATTTCGGATAGGTAGCATCGCAAAAGATGGAATATTTAACATTTTCAAATTTGGGCATTTTTTCCAATGGGCAAAAATACTTACACGTCTGAACCGGCAGACTCTGATTTTCGCGACAACCCCAAAAATTGGTTAAAGGCAACCCACATAGGCCCCAAATGAAGTTATTTGTACCTACTGAAGTTGATTTTTAGCCGTTGCACAGTAATTTCAAGTTTCTGGAGAAATGATAAAAAATCTCTGGAGGCTCCAGAATGACTAGAATTGAGGTTTTGCGAATTTCGATAGTTGTAAATGAGTTAGGGACGCAATCTGAACTACTTCCCGAGAAAATGCCAATTTTCATCAATATTTTCCATTTTTGGTATTAATTGATAATTTTTTGGATTTTTCAATTTTCAAAAATTCACCAAAAATCGAGAAATCAACTTTAGCAGTTGAAATTTCGGATTTGGGGTCCTGAGGTAGTCCCCTTTCGATCTACTCGTAGCTTTGGTTCGTTTATTTTCGTTTCTGCTGGTTCAGGTAGTTCCCTTTGTAAGATACTTATGCAGAACCACACTAAACCATGTTCGGATCGAGAGCCCGAGCATTATCGTATTATTTTAATGCTAGTCCGGCCCTGTTATCATTCATACATAGCTATTTTTAGTGTTGGGAAGGGGGGGGGGGCGTTGTTGTGTCTGTATCCGTTCACCTCTCAGCTGCAAGGGTCTCTTTGTTGCCCATATTACGTCGTTTAACTTCCCTCAGCCTTCGGCCTCGGTGAGTACAATTTTTTTTAAACACCCGTAGGTACTGTCTATGAACATGTACATGGAAAAAAATGTTAACAAAAATTACTTGTCAAATAGTAATTAAGTCAGCCAAAGAATATATTTTACCTGGAATTAGGTAAAATTTATTAATCTCATGGTAAAATTTACTAATCTCATAGTAAAAATCACTCAACGTGTGGTTCAATTCGTGATGAAAGTAAAAATTACTTTTCTGTATAGTATTTTTTCTTACAAAAAATTCAGTGTGATTTCTACTATATACGGAAAGTAAATTTTTACTATTCTGTTCAAGTGAAAATTTCACAGTCATTTTCACTATTGGCATAGTAATATTTATTAAAATGAGATAAATTGTAATTGAAGAGCTCTATTCCGAAGTGGGTTAAGTCATTTTTAAAAAAGCACGTTTTACGGAGATTTTTACTCCAAAAATGGGTTAAGTCATCGATTTTTCAAAGTGAATTTTTCTACAATCAATTGTTCTAGATGTCCAAAGAAAGGAAAGGTGCACCGACCGTTGGAAATAGAATAAATTTCAGCAACAAAAATTTTAAATGAATTTTTTGTGGGAAAAATAACTTAACCCACTTTGGAATGGAGCTCTTCAATTGAACAAAGAAATACTGAGTTTCGAAAGAAATTTTAACATTATTTTTGAATGGGATCCGGTTACATGTTGAAATACCTAGTACCTAGATAAAAATTACCCATAATTTTTTTTTCGTGTACAGGGAACCACCATCTGAACTCACCGAGGGGAGTAATACTTACCGATCAAATGAAATATAAATTAATACGGCTCGGCTTCGCCTTGTCTAATACTCACATTATCCGTATGTTTTTAGAAAAAATTCTGGGTGAAGAAAACGTAAAATTTTTTTACCATATCACCGTAAGTCTCAGTGCTCATCTACATAAGCAACAATTCTCATTAAGTAGCTATTAGTATGCGAGATGAGAGTTGTCACTTATTTATGTAGAAGACCAGTCATAATCGAACACACGACCTCCAGAACCTGGAACTGGTACCACAACCACCTGCTGCGGTGACTGCTTGCCGATCCACGTTTTCGAACGCTATACAATGTACACATGCACTCAAAACAGCGGAAACTACTCCAGTACTCCCCCCCCCCATGACCATACTTACGTAGAAACGAGGTGGCTCCGAACTCCGAACCCGATCCGATAATCACTAAGCCTCTATACAATTTTTACCAGTGATAACTACATCATCAAAATATCAATATGTGCAAAGTGTAGGTAGGTAGGTAGGTAGTTAGGTACGTCGTATTTTTTCTTATGTGTTTTATCGAAATATTCTAGTTCAGATTAGTCCGAAAATGAATACCTATGTAATAGTGCCTATTTATCTCATTAGATAATTAGAAGAGAAAAAATAACGTAAAATTTCCTATCTCTACATAGGCTACCAATTATCATGTGTTAGGTATAAATGCGTCTAATTTGTTTTTATTAAATTTTACACACGGGCAATAATTTTGCTTCTTTTTAATATCTGCTCAGAGCGGGTAATTCTTCTCCAAGAGGCATGCAGCTTCTCAAAAAGGGTTTTTATGGACACTTTTGGATTTGTTGCTGAATTTTTGACCGATTTTGATAGGTCGTATAGTATTTTTACAAAAATCTCGAAAGCAATGCTCCATTTTGTCCCCAAAATTCTTCAATAAAACTGCTCAAAAAGTGTTGATACCTAGCACACGTTTTGAGTTTCTTCCAAAATTTTACTAAACCAATTTAAAAATTCGCATGACACATCCTTCAAAATCTTGACCAATTCGTGCTCAAAAATTTTCAAAACTGCTCAAAAAAGTTATGATAAAGAATTTCAGAGATTTTACTGTACCTAAGGACCTAATTTCAACTCTTTATTTTGAACGGTCGCATGGTACTTTTTTCAAAAACATCAGAAATCTTGACCAACGTTGTGCTCAAACGGTTTCAAATATGCTCGTGAAAATTTTTTCCAGGGAACTTCTGAGATTCTGCTAAAATTGTAACTCATTTTGATAGGTTGCATCTCGCATGGCATCCTTTTCAAAAGTCTCGAAAATCATGACCCAATTTTAGGGGTCAAAAGTGTTCAGAAATGCTCAAAATAGGTACATTTTTATTGAATTAGTTCAATTACTCGCGAAATTTCAACTATACTGTTGATGAGTTTCAAGATTGCTATTTCAAAAATTTCTTCAAGAATTCGAAATGCTTTACGTTAAGTACTTGACTTTTTTTACCGTTGAAATATTGTTTCAATTTTACGTACCTAGCTTCAAATTTTATTACCGGTATCGAGTATTTTACGGAGAAATGAATACAACAGTACCTAAGTAAATACATAGATAAAAGCACCAAACACGTAAAGAAATTGCTTACCAGGTAGAGTCTCGCTCGGTGTTCCGAATTATGGTACCTAGGTATTATATCTTCAACAATAATACGATCTTAGGTCTTAATATTTTTTGAGGTGTTGAATGTTGATGTTATAGTGGTTGTGCATAAGTTTGCTGTGTAAAAATTCAGAATTACGAGTAAATAAAATGAAAAATTAGTTTCGTGACATAAATTTTATAATAATACCTATAGGTAACTGGTATAAATGATACGCCATGCATATCTTGTATTTCATGAGAATTGAGAATAGCCCTACTGGACATGTACAATCTTGAGACTATAGGGTCTCAAAGTTGTGTTTAATTTGGTCAGCGTTTATGGGTAGCCCATGGAAAATAAATTCTATAAAAAACATTGAAAAATTTTCTATAGAATTTTATGTCCAGAATGTACATGTAAAATTTTATCAAAGCTCATTTAATTTGATTTACTTGGATAAAATAATTCTATCAAACTTATATTCTTTTGTTTGAAAAAATTATATTTAATCTGTAAAAATGGTCTAATTTCTCCACAAGTAGGTAAATATAAGTACCTAATTACTTCACTATCGTGTTAGAAATCAATACGTCGCCAGTAGGTAAGTATGTACTTATGTTTTAGCCTAAACCTGACAGTTGTGTTTGTGTACGACTTTTTTTGGTCAGATGTCATCTTCATAAAACATCTGGATGGGTTTCAAGAGCATTTCAAGTCCAGTTCGTTGCCACAATAATTTCAGAAATGATAATAATACCTACTTAGATAAAATGAATCAAACATTGCTGGATGTTTGTTTCCGATACACCGAATTTTTATTGAACTTTTGCTCGATGTAGAACTTGTACCTAAACTATCTATCTACTGAACGTGTTACGATACTTATACATTTGTGTTATAAATATTACGATAGATACATACTTTTGTTAGTTAAGATTATTACAACGGGCGATATTTTACACAAATCAACTTCATTCTTGTATAATATATAAAAATGCATATCAAGTATAAATCAACAGGTTTAAATGAGAAATTCGAATTATCAAAGATTACTTCAATTTCTTATCAGACGAGTAGTACAAACAAAAACAAAACAAATGTGTTTCGTCTTTCCGATGGTTCATAACCATTCCGCGCGAATGAATAAAGCAACATGATAGGACCATACCGTAATGACGTAGTTATGATTTGAACCAAGGAACTTTTCGTAATTACCGCGTAATTTTACTTAAAGTCTTGACGTGTGTATTTTATTCAACTTAACTTCATTCAGAAGTTGAGGCATTACTTTGGGCAAGGGCAACATGACTACTTGCAAATTTCATCTTGAATCTCGATTTCTATAATTTTTTTAAAAATGAAACTCAACTCCAATCTGGAAATTTCAGCAGAGTACATACCTATTTTCAATTTTTCATGTTTTTTCGAAGTTTTAGGTAGGCTATTAATTTTTTATTGATTATTATTTAAAAAACGCTTTGTTTTTTGTTGTAGTGTAGTTCAGTTGAGTTTTTAAAATTAATTTTTATGATTCCTACTGTCGTTTAATCAACTTTTTCTTGATTTTCAAGCATCCTATTGACAATTTCATCACTTTCTTTACACCTTGCTTCAAACAATAATTATGTCGATTTAAAAAAATATGTGTACATAGGTACCTGAATTTTCGTGTAAATATTTTGTTAGGCTTAGGCAATGTTTTATGGACTTTCACATTGTTTTAAATGGCTTTAAATGCGAATTTGGTTAAATTTTCGTGAATTTTGAACATTTTCTGTCTTTTTTTTAACAGCATTTCAATCACGATTTTCAATCATTTTTTCTGGCCATTTTTACTGGTTTTCTGATCATTTCAAGGAACTTTATTTGTATCTCAATATAATTTGAATTTATTTCGAATTTGACTTTTTTAATAGCGCTTCAAAAGGACAAAATGCAATCGCATTGGTACCTAAATATGCAGGTAATTTTTAAAAATAGGTAAGTAAAATTTAAAAAATGAGTTTTAAAAGAGCTGAGTTGAGATACTTCAGAATGAGTTAAATCGACTGAAGAGTAGATTCATTTTCAAAAAGAGTTGACCCAGCCCTGGAGTCTGAATAAAGATACCAATTTTGAGAACTGGTTTATGTGCTTAAGTAGATCTCCTTCGCCCCCTCCTGATGGATATCCTTCATTTTCGAACCGATTTGGAGTCTCTAGCTAGGGTATGACAATCCTTTAGTAATCTCAAATCGCTTTACCAGTAAATCGCAGATCCGTTATAGGTTGAAATCTGCATTTCTTTACTAGTTGGAATTTTCTCTTTAAAAAATCCAAAATTAGACATTTTTGCAACATATTGCTCAAAACTCCTTTTACTCCAAAAAGTCGACCCCTCGAATTAATTCTAGCCATTTTCGAGCTAATCTAGCTGAAGCCTTCAGAAATATTCCAAATCGCTGGAGAACGCTCAGCTTTTGCTGAAGGTTTCAGATTGACTGGACAGTGGCGGAAATCGATTCAGGTGGTAAACGCATTTTCAAATTTTTATCCCTATTCACGTCCAATCTTTTTGCATAAAATTAGTGAGTATGTTGCCTATACCTACCAAAGAATTAACTCAACTTATCGTTTTATGTCAAGTAAAAGACACAAAGATGGTGAAAATTTGTGTGAAAGAACTTTGATACAGGTACTTTTAAGATTGATGAAGTACATAGGTATCAATAGTGAATCAAATTTGGTAAATCAAGAATCGTGGATGAAAAAAAACAGGGCAGTCTCATTTTTTATCAATATTTCTTGAAAGTTTCATTTTGTTACTGAAATTTCAAGAAATGCTTACTTTTTGAAAAATATGTTCTTGGGAAAAATTTATTTGGTGAAATGGTCTGAATGGTCATTTAAACAAGAAATTCAAAATCAGTACCTAACCAAAGTTTAAAAAGCTCGAAGTCAACTTTCGGTATGAAAGCGCGCTCCAGCAAAACAATTTCATTTTTAGGAAAATGAAAAAGAATTGTCTACCTATCTCGTCAATTTTTCAATTTTTCATATGCTAGCTTATAATGTTCGTGGTCTTTCATCTTAAAAAATTTACGTTCATGTAATCTTGAAATTATAATTAGAGTTCTTCAAAGTTTAGCTACTTCTTTTTGAATAATTTTTTCGTTCTGTTTAAAACCATACTAACAGATTCACTTCAAGTTCATCCAGTTTTGAGTTCTGGCCATCAAATGCCAGTTTATTGAAACATTACAGATTCGTGAAAATCACCAGTCCCCTCCCTTAGGCCACCTCAACGTAATGGTGTTAATAGAATTGCACACTCAGTTCGCCGTAATAAATGTGTACAATCAATTATTTTCAGCAAACCGTGTAGGCAATTCTTTCAACATATATTTTTCTGTATGATTTTTTGTAAAATGCTTTTTCTTAGTTTTTAAAAAAAAATATACAAAATTGAAAAATTAATCAAAAGACTTGAGAAATATCGGTACTGGGCCACTTTTTATTTACTTTTTACACCCACTAAATTAAATCTAAAAATAGAATTTTTAATCTACAAGACGTAGGGGCACAAACGTCTCTTATTTTTAACAAAATGTGAAACCATTTTGAAAAGTGAGGTTGAATGTTGATTGTCATTATTTCGAAGACGCCAAGTTCGAATTACGGTTTTATTTTCATTTTCAACCCAAATTCGATTACCTTTCCCTTCCCCCGCCTCTTGTGCCATTGGAAATGATCAAAACATTTGAAACGGTGTGTCACGTTTGTTGGGTATTTGAGGGCGCCGAGTTTAAATACCTGTTCATTCAATTTCTGAGAGAGGCTCTGCAGTCCCCTCTTCACAAATTTCTATTTAATTCAATTCGAGGTCACTGCGTTTAAATATCGATTAATTTTTTGGACTCATTTCACTGTTATTTCCCAAGTGGTTGAAATAATTTGTTGATTTGTTACCTCTGAATCAAAGATACTTTTTCTTCAAGGTCATTGACCTTGGCAAAATTAGAAAAAATGTAAAACCTCTGCTAAAGTTGTCCCTGTTTACACTTGCAATATATTTTTTTTCTGTCTAGAAGAAATGAGAGAAAAAATTGAAAAGATTGTTTTGATAATTTAATGTACCTTTAATTAAAATATAATTGCGTATCGTATACCTATTGACCTACAAATAAATCAGTTTTAAATCATAGATATTGAAATTTTTTAGAATAATTTTATCGGATAAAATACTTATTAGGTCTACGTACTAGCTAAATACTAAACCATACTTATCTAATTACACTTATAGGTACCTACAACACATATTCGTTACAATGCACATATCAAGATACCAAATTAACGAAATTTACGAACTCATAATTTGGAAAATAGGCACTAAAAGTTGAAGTAAAATGTAAAAGCAAAAAAAAACATCTTTTCCTTACTTAAATGTCTTTCTTTAGCTTATTTTTTTCGACTATTTTTGCGATAATGGATTGTATAGATAACACAGTGTAGGTACCTATATTTTAGAAGAAGAAGAAAGAAACTGTGTGGCATATTATGGCGAAATCTTGTACGAGATACACCTACTCGCACACCAAATACAATATAAGGCTTGTATAAATGGAAGAAAAGTATAGCATTTTTGTATAGGATTTAAATATTTCTGATAAATAACTATATGTAATTACAAAAACGTACCAAATTAAATTTCTTTTCATGCTTGGTATCCGGCTTAAAAGTTTATTTCACTTAATAGATCTTTACTCTTCGGGGGCTTTTAGTGTATCAAACCCGGTAGGAGGTGGTATAACAAATTGCCCAAGTCGCCAGAATTTCAAATACATACGTCATTTACGATGAACTCGTAAAGCTTTGATTGTTATTGTTCAGGCTAAAAAGAATTCCTGCGAATTGAAAATTAAACAGTCTCCGGAATGTTTTTTGTACACTTGGCGCGGAAATATTTTCATTTTATAAATCCCGGTTGAAGCAATATGGTATACGTTGAATTACAAATTTTGTACGTTTCACGGGGCTCGCGCTCATTCGCGAGTTCTATGACCTGTTTGACTTTCACTCATTGGAAATTGATTTGATGTTTTATTTAAAGTGGCAGAAGATGCATAATTTGGTCGAGCTATTGATCATGGAGGCAAGTTTATAAGAATTACATAAACGAATGAAGTAAATTCACCATTTCTTCATGCTCATTAGCTTGAGCTATATTTAAAAGTGTATAATTGTCAGAATTTTTGGCATGCAAAATGGCTTTTAGTGAATCCAAATCGTTTTCTTCTAACAAAATAAGCGTTAAATAATTTCTGCGTTGTTCAACATGCTCAAATAACTGTTTAATGCATAGAAGTAGTTTTGCTACATCGGTTGCAGGCTGGGCCAATTGTAAAGGTGTCTTGTTTTGAGAATTTTTTACATCATGGCATGCTCCATTTTGTAAAAGTAATTGGACTATTTGAAAATGATTTCGCATGCTTGATAAATGAAGCGGCGTGTCTCCTTTCTGTACTTGTACATTGATCCTGGCTCCTACATCTATTAAAAGTCGAACTATTTCATTGCAGCCGTTCAAGGCAGCCAAATGTAATGGTGTCCAACTGTAGTAATCCACTTGCCAATCTTCACTACCTCGCATTTCTTCTAAATTTTCAAAAGTTGATAGCCGTTCAGGTATATCAGTTTCATTTAATCTGAGATTGGGATTTGCTCCATTAGACAGAAGAAGATTAGCAGTTTCTACATCTCCTTTACAAACAACATAGTGTAAAGGTGAGCCAAATTTTTCATCTTGACCATTAATAATTGATTTTTTATAAGTTGGATCTCTTTCCATTATGGTTTTTATTTCTTCATGATTCGCAGTGATTATAGCGTTGGTAAGATCATGATATGATGTGTCGAGATTTCTTAAGAGTTCATGAAAGCATTTTGACTCGTTTTCAACATTTGACATGTTTTTTGGGATTCTACTATTATCTATGACATTGTCCAATAAAGTAGTCAACGCATTACATATCACAGGAATGTCACCACATTCATTCATTTCCGAAGTAACATTTTGTAGTGCATCATTATCTGTGGTTTCACTTCCTGATTCCCATATCGATAGTATGTCGTCAGCCGTGAGTGAAAGTGTATAATCATGTGATCTTTGCTTTACTTGCTTTATTCTTTTGAGGAATTTTACAAATGCATGTACATCTTCTGATATCTTCTTGAACGCACTATCAATACAATAGTCATTCCTCTTTGAAAGCATCACTACCTCCTTCAGTAAATATTCTTGCAACCAGCTAAGTTTTGAGTATAAGCTTTTAATTTGGTTCATCACAATGAGATCAGTGTTGAGATAATCAGGAGTGTTGAAATAATGAGGAATTATATCTCTGAATTCATTTATTAAAGAATGCAGTTTTACCAGGGTTTCTCCGATTTTAGGAATGTCACGATAAGTTATTTGTTGTACAAGTTCACAGGAAAGCTCGATGGTAGATCCGAAGGAGGAAAGACGTATTTCCTTCCCAGTTTTCATTGGAGATACTTCAGGTGATTCAAGTCTATAGCAAGGTATCAAACAATATTTAGAATCGACTTTGAAACATATCTGGTCACATTTTCTATAGGTAATAATGATCAGTTTGAATATTTTGTTTATAGAGCAGTACATTTCACATTTCTTCTCATCAAGCAAATTTATCATTATGTTTAATATCTTGTAGGTGAGGTATATTTGTTTGCTATATTGTAATGTTGTTAACTTACATTTTCTGTCATATAAAAAATTATTAAGATCCAATTCCCTATCTTCCGAGGAGGATATATATTCTGCAAGAGTATTGATGTCAATATTTTTACAATTATAACTTGCTCCACTTTCAAACAATAGTTTAATCATTTTCAAACAGTGTTTAACATGCTTAGGGGAAGAGTAATTGATAGGGAATGTGATGCATTCATACAAAATGATATTCACTGCATTAGAAAAATTAATACCTTTTTTCATAGCATGCTTGATTACTTCTTCATCATATTCAGGCAAATGCAAGCTCAGCTGACCAATAACCTTGTCCCATCCATGAGAATCTATATATTTATCAATTACGCCAATATCCGTTTTATCAATCAAAAATGTCAACTTATCTGAAGTATGCTTAAATGTGTCAAACATATATGGAACAAAACGACGCTTGAAGGCTTTCTTATCTGAAGTAAAGTAAATCTTAAAGACTTCGAATAACAACAGCTTCTGTTCATTATTGATGGTGTAAGGTTTGTCAACTTCAAATATGTTGTTCTCCCACAAATATTCCAAAAATTTAATACTGCTCTTATACAGAATAGTGTTAATGAAATGTTGTAGTGTATTTTTAATTATGCTCTCATCATGCATTTCAGTGAAAAGATTTGCAATGTTCAAGTGGTCATTCTCAATGGCTATTATTAGACAATTATGACTCCAGCCACCATCCTTCAAAAAATTCAGTAAGAATTCCTTGTCCATTTTTTTCTTTGCAGTCAGTGCTTTTGCTAGTTCTTCGTACCCTGCTTTTGCACATATGAGAAGTAATTTATGCTGATAAGCATCCTCAAAATTTCCAGTAATATTAGTGATTTCGACTTCATAATTATTCTTCAACATAGTTTCTATTATGCTTAGTAATAATGAGAATGAGCATCTAGAATTATATGAAAATGAGTGTTTAGAAGCAAACAATTCAACTTCTGCGTTTTGGGAAAGCATTACTTTCATCAGAGTTTCAAGTTTTTTCTCGGGATCAATAATATTTTCACGTAGATCACTTTCTAAATCCTTTTGTACTTTAGAACTTAAAAATGCGCAAATTTGTTGTTTAGCTTCCT
This sequence comes from Planococcus citri, assembly GCF_950023065.1. Taxonomy (NCBI): domain Eukaryota; kingdom Metazoa; phylum Arthropoda; class Insecta; order Hemiptera; family Pseudococcidae; genus Planococcus; species Planococcus citri. The sequence goes on from NC_088681.1 coordinate 17,875,601, forward strand.
TCACAAGTTTTTCAATTAGAAAGCTATTAATAAATCCTTCAATGTTTGCCGAGTTGACTGTTTTGAACTCCTCCCATATGTAATCAGCGGTAAAATATTCAGCAAAGGTAAGATGAATGAAATTTGGTTTGTTGTTCTCAATCACACATATACCGCTTCTGATATCTTTTTGAACTAATTGGTCTATTAAAGGTCTTATTTCTTCACGAGCTATTTCTAATGTTGTCCAAACAGCCAACTTTGTATGCACGTTTAAAAATTCCTGATATTCTTTTTCATATCTTTTATTGCTCCCTACCATGTTCTTATTTTTATCATAATCATGATTTTCTTTTCTCTGCTCTTTGTCATATATTTTTTTAATAAAGTCTTTATATAGCGAGTTTAAATTCAACTTTATTTGGAGTTCTTTTTTGTCTTTTTCAGTGAGTTCCCGATTTCCTGAATCATGGAATTTTTCGAATGACTTTGAGGAAATGTTTGCAATCATGTACATTTGCAATGGAAAGCCGCCAAAACTTTCCTGAAAGTCACTTGTACAGTTGGAAAATATTCTTAGCAGTTCATTAATATATGCTTTGGAGCATTGTTCATTCAGTTCAACTAGTTTCAATTCCTTCTTCCAATACTTCTCCAAGAAACTTCTCTGGTCAACATGAGTAAATGGGTCCAACTGGTATGGAAATGTACCAAACTGAGCTGCTTTTGTTAGAGCTTCAAGAGGGCGAGTAGTCATCCATATCTTTCTTATGTGACATTTCAAAACATCTATTAATTTGATCACCTGATCTTCGTATAATGGACTGATTTCATCAAATCCATCAAGTAACAGAGCTATGTTGCCCTGATTTAGAAAATAAGTAAATAATTGGATTTCAAACAGACATAATGATGACAATTTCATCGTTTTCAATTTATCACACTTCAAACCTACTTTTCCAGTATTTTGTATGTGTAAAAATTCAAATTCCTCAATTTCATTTTGGCATGAAAATTCTGTAATTTTGTAAAGAAGTTTTATAGCTTCTTCTACATCAGGTTTGCTTTTCCACATACGTAACTCTGTTGAATAATCTACCAGATTACACCTCACAATCCACGAACGACTTAAGACAAATGGTGTATTTATTGCTAAATGTGATAAGATAACTGATTTCCCCATTCCAGGTTCAGCAACAATAAGCACCACTTTATCAGGTACAGCCATTATGTTATTTGGTTCTGATTTTCTGATATTTCCCAAGTCCATGAATTTAAGTAATTCTGATACACTTCCGTTGGACTGTTGCCATATATAATTATTTCCATTCTGCTTCAGCCAGTGAATGTTTTTGTTGGCATACCTACCACAGCATAGGTTAAACTTTTCATCTGTGTCAGAAATTACTATTATGTCTTGATTCTCCTGAGGATTCGAGTCAATATTGTCCTGCTCCCGGGAAATTACACAGAATTTAGAGGTTTCAAGATCAATTTTTTCATCAATGTATTCATATCTGGAAAATGTTCGGTCGATGAAATAATCTTTAGCTGTATCATACTTTAAATCTTTAGGAGCTTTACCTATCTTAATATTCTTACTACCTTCAATCAAACTGAATAAAAGATCTCCTTCGAGTGCTTTCTGTAATGAATATTCTGATTTTTCACCAAGTGACAATGCTTTCAAACTTACACACTTTTCTCCTTGAAATTCAAAAATTTCTTGCATCCAAAGTTTCTCTAGTGAGCTCTGTTTCAGATCAGTCAAGCTATTTTTCTCATCTGTTTCCTTGCTCCACTTAACATTTTCAGTCAAATTATTTTCAAATTCCTTAGCCAAGGGATCATTATCATGAGTAATGAAAATAAGTTTTTTTTCACTACTGTTTTCTACTACAGAAGATAGTGTTTTAAATAACATCTCTTTATCATATTTAATTTCATCTTCACATTCAACCACTAAAAGATTATGTGTTCCTTCAGACTCAAATGTACTTTTAACCAGATCTAATGTACTCCACACAGAGCTCAAATACATAGAAATGAAGCTGTCGTTAGCCTTGTACTCGCTCATACCTTTTAATGCTTGGATTACTTTGATTGCACTTAATCTGGTGGTACTGCATGGACTAATAAGTATGAAAATTCGTTCTGTGCCATTCAAGAAATTGCTTAATTTTGAAGCAATGTTTTCGAATTCCATACCATATTTTTTTATTTTCTCACAGTATTCATAAGTGATACCATTCACTTTCAACTTGCAGATACTTAGCTTAATTTTTTCAAAACATGTTTCTCCACGTTGATTTTTAAAAAAGTACCCTTCTTTTGATTTCATCCAATTTAATACACGTATGTAAAGGTCATTTGCGACTAGTGCACTGTCCTTCAAGTTGAATTCTCGACTCATATTTTTTGCAATGATTTTACCAAGTCTTTCTTCATTAGGCATATCAACGGCAAATACCAACTTATCAAAAAAATCTGTCATTTCATCTTCTAGAACGTCATGTGCTGAGTTCACTAGTATAGATTTCAATTTTTCTTTTTCAGGGAATTTTGTAAAATCAAATTTCAGCAGTTTAGCATTTGTCTTCTTGAAATTTAATATTTCATCAATTTCTTCTACTGACTTGAAATAATCATTGTTCTCTACACCAATATTTGTACAAATTATGAAATCCTCAAACTTGCCATTCTTAAACGTCTCATGTGTTTTTATTTTGCGAAAAGATTCAAAGTATTTTTTTAGGCCAAAATTGTTATTTCCTTGGACATCGCAGAGTAAATCAGTATCAGTGATCTTTTTTTTATTAATATCACGTATATGTTTGGCTTGCAAAAATCGATATACCCATTCGCCGTTTTTTCTGTATCTAAAAACCAAATCATCAAAATTTGCTGCATCAGCCATTTCTGTTGCTAAAGCAAAAGTATACTGCTTAAGGCCACGCTGTATAAAGTAAATTAATAACTTTAATTGATAATCAATACCATGAAGAAGATTTTTTAACCTTGCAGTTTTATATTTTTCAGTTTCTTCTAGTTCTGATTTGAGGTCTTCAGTCACTGTTACTTCTGTTGATGAGGCATTTTCTTCGTCATCAATAGTGGCTGAACTGAAAAAAAAAGGATTAAATTTTCAATTCATTCTACGTACCTACCTACCTAATATGTAGATAATATACATATTTTTTCAAAATTAATTTCGAATTGACAAAAAAAACTAGACAGCTAAGCAAAGCTTAGCTGCAAAGTGTGCGTAGCTAGCTGCCTTTTCTACAGCTATAACCGTTATTACATCTAGGTAGTGCATAAGTGAATCAACCATGTCACAGTAATGAGAATTTTTGAAACTCTCACTGCTTCAAAATAATAATTGTTTTTCGGTGTTTTCATATTTTCCAAATTACAATAGGTATTTCAGAATAATTTATAAGCTTGTATTGCTTCTAAATTAAGAAATTTCCAGTTGTTTTTCATAGTTTGCATTGTTTTAAAATTTACAAAATTTCAAATCAATTTCCCGAATTCCCCATCGCTACAATTTCATAAAGTTTTCAATAAATTTTCAGAATTTTGCATTGCTGCTGAGTTAGGAAATTTGCAATCAATTTTTAGAATTCACATTGCCTCTAAATAGTCAAATTTTGAATAATTTTTCAGAATTCTTATTGTCTTTAAATTAAAAAATTTCAAATTCAATTTTCAAGTTCATATTGTTCACAAATTGTAAAACGTTTACTCAATTTTTGGAATTTACATTGCCTCCAATTTTTCAGAATTCTCATCTTGTTCATAAATATTACAATACTTATTTTATATAATTTTCAAGTTCACATTATCTGCAACTTACAGAACTTTTAATCAATTTTTGGAATTCTCAGCGTCTCTAAATACAAATTTTCATACTATTTTTTTTAGAATTTCCATTGTCTTCAAATTTATAAATTTTCAAACCAACTTTCAGAACTTGCTTTTTATTCTAAATTAAGAATTAAATCTTATAAAATATGTTAAGAATTTGAATTGCCTCTAAATTACACGAAAAAAAATATGGGTAATTTTTACAAAAAAATTAAACTAAATACTGGTATTTAGCACAATTGAGTACCAGATCCCATTTAATAATTTTTACTGTAATCATTTAGTAAAAATTATCATTTTAATAAATTTTGCTATGGGTACCAATAGTAAAAATCATTTTGTTTTAATAATTTTTACTAAATCATGATAATAAAAATTTCATGTTTCAATTGTACAAAAATTAGTTTAATTACTCATTTTGAAGTAATTTTTAAATTATAAGTAAAAAGTTAAAAATCATTCATGTCAAGGTAATTCTTACTATACTTATGGCTATAGGTAGACAGAAAATTAATGAAATGAATTTTTAGTTAGCAAATGATATCATAATTCATAACTCAATTTCAGCATTATTTTTGCCCCATTATCATGTACTACGTAGGTAGTAAACTCCAAAGCATTTACCTATCCGATTTTCCTACGAAAAATCTGTCACCTACCTACTTACCTCACGGGGATTCGAACCTGGGTCCCTAAATTTCCTATTCCTACCTACATGCCCTATCCACTCAGCCACCACTTCACTACGAGGGTTACGGCATTAAAATAATATATTTGTTTGGTAAACACCCCACCAAGCCACTCCCACTTGAAATACACAGCTGGCAGACTGGGGGTGTAACAGGGTACAATGCAACGCAGCTGTTTATAAAATGATGAAAGGATAAGGCTGGGGGTATAGCAGGGTACAATGAGCGGCAGGTGGTTTACAAGTCCCCTTTCTCCTTTTTTAGGAATTTATGCATTAAAATAATGAACTAAAATTGCAATTACTCAGCAATTACCCATCCGAATTGAATGAAAATAAATCTATACCCTCCGCCTTAATGATTCTCAAATGGTGTCCAATAGGTACAAAAAATGGTTGGATAGCTTAAGAGAACATTCATTGCAATTGAAATTGAAATTTCTCAAAGCGAAACCAATAGTGTGCTACCCACACTAAAAACGTTGATGTTGATTGCATAGAAGAACCTTTCTTTACGATTTTTTACACAGTTGTACTGGGCACGTCTCACTCCGAATACCTGTAAGCCACTTCGAGTACATAAGCACGTACGTAGATACCCATACCCAACTTGTCATTTGCACGTTTTCGTACTAATCTAGCTCATAAATGAATACGCAAAAAAATTCATATTCATAGCATAGTATAGGAGCTCCCCTACACTCAATTAAACCAATGTTCGCAAAAAAACGGCTGGCACAATACGGCGCAGTTGAATTTTAAAGTCACAACTTCCTCCAATCTATATATATTAAAAGAATCTTGGAAAATGTTGTTCCAGTCGGCGAGCCTCTCCCACTGGACCGATTTCGCTAATTTTTTTTTTAAAATGTTCCTCATGACGCGTAGATATGTCATCAAACATTTAGAATTCAAAATTTTTTAGTTTTAGCCCAAAAAATTAAAAATGCACAATTTTGGACTATTTTAACTTTAAGATTTCATTTCGCGGCCGCGAATATTTCTCATTTGCTAGGCATTTTCCATTATCATCAAATAGTAAACAAAACATCCAGCTTATACTTCGCAGCCGACTATTTCTCCTTTTAATGATACTCACAAAAAAAATCTTAAAGTTAAAATAGTCCAAAATTGTGCATTTTTAATTTTTTGGGCTAAAACTAAAAAATTTTGAATTCTAAATGTTTGATGACATATCTACGCGTCATGAGGAACATTTTTAAAAAAAAATTAGCGAAATCGGTCCAGTGGGAGAGGCTCGCCGACTGGAACAACATTTTCCAAGATTCTTTTAATATATATAGATTTCATTTCGCGGCCGCGAATATTTCTCATTTGCTAGGCATTTTCCATTATCATCAAATAGTAAACAAAACATCCAGCTTATACTTCGCAGCCGACTATTTCTCCTTTTAATGATACTCACAAAAATTTATGATTTTTGAAGAAGTGAGGAAATCTTAAAGGAGAAAGATAGTGGTTGAGAATGAGAGTATGTATAGGTACCTATTAAATTGAGAAAGTAAGTAAACCAGAAAACAGCAAGAAAGATTTAGAGAAAAATATGGGCGCGTTTGAACACGAAAATAAAAAGTAAGGTAAAAGTCATGAAACAAAGAACGAAAAGTAATGGAAAATAAATGCATAAGGAATAAAAGAAAAGAAAAGAAAAGAAAAAAATTAATGAATTAAACAAAATCTAAATTGAAACCGCATCAATCTTGATAAAAACTGAATGAAAACAAAAGAAATCAGATCAAATCGAAACCAAAACCAGGAAACAATTGTAAGAAAAGAAAATGTAAAAACAAAAACGATAAAAATGAATTCATGAAAAAATGAGCAAAAAATAAAACAATAAAAAATGATCAGAAAAATTATGGGAATTGATAAATCCAATAAAAAATGAAGTATATAAAAAAGGAATGAAAAAGAATAAATGTCAAAAATTGATGAATAAAAACAATCAGAAATGATAATAATAAAATTGAAAACAATTGGCGAAGAAAATCGAAACAAAAATGGAACTGAAAACTAAAAATGGAAACCTTGAGATGAAGGATTTTTTACATTGGAGAAAATTGTTGCCAGTTCATTAACAGTTTTGAACTTTCAGGGGAAATATTTTCAACTTTTTTGGGGGAGGGGGGCGCGAGCCGAGGTTGGGGCAAAAACACAAAAACAAAAATCAATTGCACAACTTGCATACAAGTATTCGAACCTAAGAAAAAAACTGGATGAGAAAAATTCTAAAAGCAAAGGGGATAAAATTGGGTGATTTTGGCAAAAATTGCCTGAAAAATTGTCTTTCAAAATATTGAGCTTAAAATTTTTCAGTAATGAAAATTTTCCGATGTTGTTTTGATAGCAAAAAATATAGTAATACGAGTAATATGCCTTTTTAGAATGTTAAAATCACATGTTTTTTAATTTATATTCCATAGGTTGGTTTTAAAATACGAGAAATAATTTAATTTTTACAAGGTAGGCTATGTCCATTTATTAATCAAAGAATTGGTATTAAAAAATTACTAAACACACACATAAACGCATCTGGAAACAGAAGATGGACCCCCTCCTCACTGGTAAATTTGATGAGGGCTATAAAAAAAAAAGATTTTATTTTCAACGAAATTCATCATTTTTTTATCATTTTTTCATCATTTTGTTAGGTGACTTCACTGATTCTGTTTTACAAGTCTGAGAAAGCTGCTAAGCTGCTGTAGAGTATCTCCTACATCCCAGAAATTTTTTGCTAGCATGGTGAAAACGCTCGCTTACACCAACACTTTTGCCGGCTATGCAACCATTATCTCAAAATCAAAAAATTGGGAATTTTTTGCAAAAAAACAACAATTTTCACTTTATAGTAATTCAATGGCCAAAAAAAAGAAAAGAGTTTCAACCAATTTTTAGTAAAAAAAAAAGTGACACTTTTCAGCATTTATTTTTGGCATTTTGAGGTAACGAAAAAAATTTAGAAGGCGAGATTTTCCAAGGAGTATGGTAAAAAGCAAAAACTTTAGTTATTTTTTTGGCAAAAATCGAATCTTTTTGGAAATTTGTGGCGAAAAATGTTATGCTTTTTTGAAATTTTTGTTGAAAAAAAAGGGGCCTTGGGTTTAAATAACAATAATGGTCTAAGTCTAAGCAGAATCTCAAATACTATCTTTTGGAATTGCAGACCTAAGTACTATTTTTCCTAAAACAAATTAAGTAGGGCTAGAGTGAGAAAACCAAAATTTTTTCAAAAATACCCTCTCTTTAAAGACCAAAACATCTCTCTTCACAGACACCTCTGGAGCTAAGTTTTTAACTGACAACAAGAAAAAATGCAAAAATAAAACTGAAGACGAAAAAATGAAAATAAAAACTAAAAACAAGAAAAAATGATGATGAAAGTGAATTTAAACAAAGAAAATTGAAGGACATCAAATCTAAACAAAAAAAAAAAAAAAAAATTGAATCGAAAACTGAAAACTAAAAATGGAAACCTTGAGATGAAGGATTTTTTACATTGGAGAAAATTGTTGCCAATTCATTAACAATTTTGATCTTTCAAGAGAAATATTTTCAACTTTTTGGGGGGGAGGAGGGAAGGCGAGCAGCCCGAGCGAAGCGAGGGCGCGAGCCGTGGTTGGGGCTGCCCCCTAGTTTTAAATTAAAATAAACTGTTGTAGAATTATTTTAAAAAATTTTCGCAACCCATCAAATTTGGTTAAAAATTGAAATTTCACGAGAAATTCAAATTGCCACGCAAATGTTTTTGAGAACTTTGAAAGAATTTTGAGCTCAAAATCCTTTTGGAAATTCTCAAAAAACATTCTTATCGAAACATTTTTGGATTCATCGCGAAATATGACATATTTTCAAGAATCCGAAAAATCAGAAGTATAATGATTATGTTTGTTTTGAATTTTTGAAAAAGTTTCATGCATTATGAAAATGAATCGAAAAATATCAATGAATATCCAACTCGTCCCACGAAAATACGTTTTTAAAGTATTTTTAAGCAGTTTTGAGCCCAAAATTAGGTCATGATTCTTTGGGATTTTCAAAAAAGTGTTATGCGACCTACCAAAATGTGTTATTTATGTATGTACTTGAGAAATTCAAGTATACAAACGAAAATATTTTTCATTAGGTAACTAAGTTTTGAAGAATTTGTAGTCCAGGAAGTTTCAGTAAAGATCGATGGTGAGCTGGACTACCAGTACAAAAAGGGGGGGGGGGGTAGAAAAAACCGACAAAGATTTTAATGCTTTTTTCCATTTCGGAGAATGTTTTGGTATAAGTACCTGGTTACTTTTTTGTTTGTTTTCATGTTGGGGAATGGATGTTTCATTGATTTTTAATGAGACTTTAAGGCATTTTCAACAATTGATTTTTTCGCGTGATGTTAACCTTTTTTGATACTCAGGCTGTGCATCTTCTATTCAATAGTTTTCAAAAATCAATCAAATTCAAATAAGTGGTGTCATATTTTTATAATTGGTCAAAAACAGTTAATTTTTGATTTTCTGTCAACATTAGGTACCTTGATTAATAGAATAACGTGTGAAATTGACATGAGCGTACCTATCTATTTACCATCGATTTGCGAGTTACCTATTTGAATTGTTGAAAATGGCTCACTATACTGTATTAGAAGAATTACGAGTAGAAGCAATCCTTATGAAAATCAATATCTAATCAAACCCAAAATTCTCCAAATTTTTCAAAAATGAGGTTATGATCGTTTCGGGTACAGTAAGTAGGTGCGAATCGATTGCCATTATCTCCGTTTTTACCTATCTGACACTACAACGCAGTCAGCGGGGTCCAAAGCACCGGATCCGAATCAAACTCCGAAAAATGTCTAAAATTTTCAAAAATGAGATTATGATCGTTTCGGGCACAGTTAGTAGGTGTAGGTATACACATTAATTGCCATTCTACATTTTACCCTATCCGATACCATGATGGTTAGGGGATCCAAAGTACCAGGTCCGAGTCAAACTTTGAAAAAAATTTCAAAAATGATTATTTTTACATTCCAGTCGACTGTAAACAACCTTGAGATACTTTCGAATCTAGAATTATCTTATTTCATTTTATCATGTATTTTCGACATTTTTTACGGACTTGGAGTCATAACCAGAATAATTCTCCAAAATGGTATCGTGAATTACTGCTATGGAAAGACTTGAAAACATTTTTTTGGTCAATTCGATTGTTACCCGAAGCACTACGTATATAGGCGAGATCAGAAACCTGATACTACTGATACCCACCTTCTATCAGGTTTTTGCGTTTTTCTCGAACTACTGAAAAGTGGAGAATTCTGGGTTTGATTCTAAGGTACTCAAGTTTGGTCGCTTACCTGCAGCTTGGTACTGGTTGTTTTGTTGTCGAATCCTGTTCAGGTTCGCAAGTTTTCTGTTTTTTATTACGACCTGATCGCTTTGTTTCTTCATCATCAGGGAATTTTCTGTGAAGAATTGAATCACAGATTGTAAAATGATAAGTACAACGGGGTATAATCCTTTAGGTAGGTACCTATTTGACTAGTTGCGTGTTGCTTGTTTTTTTTTTTTTTTTTTTGAAAAACGTCGTCAATTAAATATGTAGTTAACCAAGTTTAGTGGAAAGTGGAATATTGTTGGAAGACAAAGATTACGCCTGTTAATCAGAAGCGGATTTAAGGGAAAGTCTAAAAGGTATACCTCCTCATTCCATATTTTTAAAATTCGGAATATATGTCGGCAAAATCGTTAATTTTACGATAATATCACTGATCTATCCTCAAAATTCTCATTTTTTCAAAAGGTTTTGACCTCGCTTTCCTAGGGCTAAATAGTTTCTGACCACACGGAAAAAACCAGACAAGTTTCAAATTTCCAAAAATGAGTTCAGGATCGAATTGAATTCATACTGAAGAGTGGAAACATGTAGTCTATTTAGATTGTGAAAAAAATCAATTTTTTGTAGTAATAATGGCCTTTAAAAAATAGAGGAGGGGGTAGAAAGGAGCCGAGACCAAATCTGAGCCAAAAGGAAGAAAATTTCAACATTATCAACTACAAATTAGAATGCGAAAATTTTTCATTACGTCATCATAATATGTCATCAAATTCAAGTTGTTGCAAAACACTAATTTTTCGTTTTTTTGCTTGATTTTTTCTCGAAAAGTAGTGACTTTTCAAAAGTCCCTCGGTGGCGTAGTAGGTAGAGCCGCGGACCTCCGTTCACGAGGTACCCGGTTCAAACCCAGCTACAGAGGCAAGCTTGTGCGTGTAATTAAAAATCTTTCGTGCAATTATCAACATTACACGCCAAGTACCGGGGACTACCAGTTTAGCCGAGCTAACAGATAATGCACGCCATCTGTTAGCAGAATCAAAAAGCTGAAACTGGTTCGAGCGTCTATAGAGGTCAACACTGAGGAGTTCAGGGTCTCTAAACTACCCGGCTAGCTCCAAGGTGCTTTTGTAGATGTCACTAGAAAGCAACGGGAAACTACTAGTGGAAGCTCGAAACAATCCCTGTTAGGGTACCACAAAAATGTGATTTCCAATGTCCTGTAAAGGACAAGGAACTACGACGACGACGAGTGACTTTTCAACTTGTAACTGGCGTATCTCTTCATTTTTTCTGAAGCGTTGTATTTGTGGGATGTTGTGTGATATGTTTCCAGTCATTACTTTGATGAAATTTAAATTCACTACAAAATTGGAACATTCTGATAGGTACTTTAAAACGCCATAACACAAAAGTTTACAAAAGTGATTTGTCTGATTCTTTCCGTGTATTCTTCAGTTGTTTTCTATTTCTCAAATCATGCTGAATTGTGCGCTTGGATAACAGTTTTTGTTCAAGCTTTTAAAAATGTCAGTGACGAAAAAACTGACTTTTCACGTCAAAATTACTGCTGTTTTGCTCCTTACAATTAAAACTACATACAAAATTTGAAAAGTTTTCGCCCTAGCTCAGCTCACGCCAATTTGGCTCTTTTCTTCACGCTTAAAATATTAAAAAACCATTGATAACATTTTTAAAAAGCTGAGACTGGAAAACTGAATTCTTTCATTTACATGTAAAATTGATGTTGTTCTACTTCTCGAACCAAATATTTTGAAAAGCTTTTGGCGTCGCTTCGCTCCGGTCAATTTGATTCCTTCTTTCACACCTAAAATTTCAAGAAACAATTGAGAAAATTTTTAAAAAGTTGAGATCAGAAGAAACGAACTGTTCCATTAAAATTGATGTTGTTCTACTTTTCCAACTACAAATTTTCCCAAAGTTTTGCTCTCGCAGTTCGCTTCTGCACGGTTACAATTTAAAAAAAATCTATGATTGAATTTAAAAAATGTTGAGATCATAAAAACCGAATTCTTTCATTGAAATTATTGACTTTGTTCTATTCCATAACTTTTGCCCTTGCTTCGCTCGGGATATTCAAGATATCACTTTCAAAAATTTCATGATTATGAAAATTAAACAGAAAAATAACATTGTTTGGCAGATAACTCGCCTATATCTACGTAGCTATTAGCTAACCAGCTATCAAAATGAAATGATAAGGAACCATCATGACTACTACCTACTGATGTTATTTCCCTGCTTTGATATCAAAAAATAGCAATGATAATCTCCGAACTGCGTCGCGAAGTTTTCTCTGTCCCACCTTGTACTTACTTAATCGAATAACAATGAGAGCTATAGGTTATATGTAGGTAGGCCTACTAGGTACACACCTGGACTTTTTTTCTTTTGATGACATTTTTCCAAAAAAAGAAAATTTTCACGATTCAAGGTACTCTGATCTGATTCACCAACTCGAGCTGTTGACTGTAATCACATTAAAAATGCGCTAGCTCAACTTTTTCGGCTTAATTAGCACATCTCATCATGCATAATACGTATAAAGGGTAAGTATAGATACCTGCGTAAATGTGAATCTTTGATGTTTTTATTTTTCATCATTCATGCGTCGACGTGGACGTCACTGCAACGCAGGAAACTACGAATAAAGGTAACTTCCAAGGTGTTATATTCGTAACTCACGTGTTACTTCGATAATTTCTGAAATTGTCATTCAATTAATGCCTACTGCAACGTTACTGGGGCTCATCGCCTGTACAACAAACAATAATTTTAATTACACGCCATGATTAAGGTAGGTATCTAATATCCTGAACTCACTATTATCAACTCACATGGCTGATTTGCATTGAATCTAAGTTACTCTATTTGGACGAGTAACCTTAGGAATATAAAAATTAGCCTATTAGATGAATTACTTAATGAGTAGGTACCTACAACAGAATAAATAATAATCATTCGATCACAGTTTTAAAAAGTTCATGTGTTTTTGTTTTTACAATTATTCAAATATATCAACTAATAAGTACCTACCTATTGTAAAACTTCGTAGGTATGTATCACTCAGACAAGGGCACTTCCATTGGAGACACGCGCAACGGACATAAACCTATAAACGTTGAAACTATGTATGAATTTCACAGCTTCTACATCCAACTGTAATTGCGCAGAACCGCACTAAACCTCTTCGCTATTTTTGCCAACGATAACTGGCCCTATCAAAAATAATCTAAATGCGCAATACAAACGTTATATTTCTTTCTTATTTTATCGAAATTGTGGTTCCAATTAGTCCGAAAGTTTAAAAGAGAAAATCTATGAGATTTTTGGGAGCTAGCAATTAGCATATACCTACACTATTATTATTGATATGAATAATATTTGATTAGGTATACCTAATTAGAAAAGAAAATAACGAATGTATATCGCATACTGAGATAATGAGTGTGTTATTTAACAAAAACTAATTTTTTGTCGATATTATTGCAATATTTTGCATCCAGCAATGTACTTACTTTAAAATGATATCTAAATTAAAAAATCCTCCTTTTTAGATGGTACTTAACGACCTACATATCTACTTACTGTTGGTTTGCTGAAACAATTTCCATTTAATATTTTCTCTATAGGTAGCCTCACTTTCAATTCTCATATCAGACAGTTCCAACTTCTGCTAAAATGTCAAGAAATGTCTGAAGTTTCGGAGTCAAAAGCCTCTATTTAGGCGATCTTGTATGGGTAAAACGCGCAGGTGCATAGAAATGAAATTTGTGTTACCTACCTATTCTTATAGGTTGGAATGGTTTTAAAAGTTTGAATTGCTTCAATGGCACAGTCTGGTAATTTTACGTTGAACGCACTGGAAGTTAGTTTTACATTTAAATATCGTAAGTATATCAGTATTATAGTAAGCCATGGAATTGCCCAAATGGTGGAAATGAAAAAAAAAGTATGCGTATAGTATATAGGTACAGGTATACATATCATATACCTATCTACTAGGATACTTACTGAGTGTGTTAATTTTCGGCAACGAATTACTTATCGATGTGGTTGCAATGTGCATCCAAAGGAGTAGGTAGTTTGAAATGACAACAAATTATTATTTTTTGGGTGGGTAGAGCTTGGGTAGGTAAATACACAGTAGTTAGGTACTTATCTATTTTTCGTTATTGTAGATAGGTACATTCAAATACTTCAAAGGCATCAAGATTTTACTAAAAATGAAAAAAGAGAATGTCTTTTGTCATTTATTTTGAAAGAAAGCTTTAATTCCGTCAACTCCGATTGAGCTGAAATTGGCTTCTCTGAGAGAGCATGCCACTTAAAACTCAGAACCAAATTTTGAGCAGCTAAAGTAGATTTTTCGATTTTTAATGAATTTTTGAATATTAGATAGGCAACTAATTTTAGCCTATTGGTACATGTACTTTCCACAAAAGGAGTAAGGCTAAATCAAGGTCGGGCAAAAAGTTTTCTTTTCATCCCCAACTCTGCGTAAATTCACAATCGATTCGGACTTGAGTTTTTGTTTGATTTTTTCAAAAATGAACTGAAGAGACCGTTATATCTCAGTATTTTTTCCAGAGTTTAGTCAGCCTCCTTTCTACTTCTTTCAACTCTTTTTCTATAACCATATCTTTGCATTTTGCATTTGACCATTACAAAAAGTCGGACTGAAAAATTGGATTGTCATACTTATTTGACAAAAAAAAAGTGAATTCAATTCGATACTTGTTTTGAAAATTCAGGATTCCCTCAATTCTCTCAATACAATTGGGTAGGTCGGTAGGTAGATGAGTTGATTTACACAATTCGACGACGCAGACGGAAACAAAAGGCCAAGTTGATGAAAATTTATTATAAAATTTCATCAAATGAAAGTTTTTCCGATTGAAATGAGATGGGGTCAGATATCGCATCGTTATTTTGATTGCGAATTTCACAAAAATTAAAATTATTGTACTTTTGAACTTTGAGACAGTCTTATTTTTGAAGAAATAGAAATTTGTACGGAAAGTGAAAGCGCAAAAAATATGTACCTACTTACCTACCTACTTATGGGCACCATAAGCATCTCATATCAATTATAAATGTACAAAAATTACCAAATTTTCAAAATCAAATTTCAAAAATTAGTTATTAAAGCAGGTGATGAGTATCCCATTCAACTTCAATTGTCTTCCAAAATTATTGTTTTTACCATTGGAAAATTTTTATACTGCACCTTATAGTATTTAAGCAGTGTTAGATTTTTGCTTAAACCGAAATTTTAAAAATATTTCAAGATGACTTATTCAAAGCCAAAAACCTCACGAAGTTCGACTCTGTATCATTTGCAATTTTGTTGTGATGTGAACAGGACATGTTCCAAAGAATAGAGGATTCCCTGCTGATAGACAAAAAGAAAGCAAATTCAAAAATGTTATTGGTAAGTAACTAGATCTTGGAAAGCGTTCTGTTTCCAAGTCATATTTTCATGTCCAGCTGGTTTTGATTGATACACATTTTCACGAAGTACATATAAATCACTAAAAGTTTATTCTTGGAATTCAGTTAATTGTGCCAAAAAATGCCCATTTGGTCATTTATATACTTAGGTACCTAGGAAGTGGGTCTCATAAAAGCCTAAGAAAAATGAACTCTGGGTCGAATATTGAAGGAATTGGTTCATAAAGTTGTAATAACAGCTTCGGTACGTATCTACATATATTTCTCATGTTTTTGATAAAATTGGATTCTAAAACGATTTTTTTCTCGTTTCTTTATTAGCAGAAAAAATACATGAATATTTGTTGGTAGATAAGATAGGTACGTAATGTAGGCACACTAATTAATAGAGTAGGTATCCGAAAACATAAATAAAAACAAAGGAAGTTATTTGAAATATCTATATACTCAATAATAATCAACGTAGAATACATACCTAATTACCTACTTATTCATAACTACCTGCATCAAAAGCCTCAGAATATACAATAAAAAGTTCACTTGAAAGTTGAAAAAATAGAAATACACTAACGTTGATTTTTTTTCAAGAAAAATATCAAGATATGGAGGTACTTTTACATGTAAAAAATGATGCCTGGTTGAAAAAAAAAAGTTGATTAGAATATGCTTGGATAGCTGAAAATAAATTGGAAGAAAAAAAACAACAAGGTACGTGAACTACGTAGGTATAAGCAAGCTTGAACTTCAGATGAAGAAATATAAAATTCAGTGAATGAATTTTCTAGGTAAAGTAAGTAGTTATGACCACTTTTTTAAAATTAAACTTCCTATCAATTTTTCTTCAAGTCAAAATTAACACGAGCGTAAATTACTGAAAGATGCATGAGTAAATTTCTTAAATAACAAAAAAAAAGTTTTACGAGGCAAGAATGCTCTATTTTTCATATTTCCCTGGTAGGTTTCATCATCATTGCAAATGCATTCAATTCACTATTGCTGAATTTATGATTAAGCCCTTAGGCAGCAAGTACCTCGAAATTTAAGTACAGTTGATCCCAAATGAGAATACAGCTGTTTACAGAACTACATACTTATGCAATCAGATTTTTCATCCACTCTCCTCCCCATCACAACTGATCAAAAAACTAACGAAAGTACCTACCTGATGACTAAGGGATCTCAATATCTTTGCGAAGCAAGTCCACCATTTCTTCATGCTCATTAGCTTGAGCAATATTTAAAAGTGTATGATTGTCAGAATTTTTGGCATGTAAAATGGCTTTTAGTGAATCCAATTCATTTTTTTCTAACAAAGAACACACTGAATATTTTCTGCATTCTCCAACAGCCTGAAACAATTGATGAATACATTGAAGTAGATCTGCTACATCAGATCCAGATTTAGTCAATTCTAGAGGTGTCTTGTTTTGAGAATTTTTTACGTCATAACATGCACCATTTTGTAAAAGTACCTGGGCTGTTTTTAAATGATTTTTCCTGATTGATACATGAAGCGGTGTATCCCCTTTACAAATAGTCTCAGGCATAGTAATTAGTTGTACATCGATCCTGGCTCCTGCATTTATTAAATGTTGAACTATTTCATTACAGCCATTCAAGGCAGCCAAATGTAATGGCGTCCAACTGTAGTAATCTATTGGCCAATCCTCACCCCCCCGCACTTCTGAATTTTTAAAAGTTGATAGCAATTCAGGTATACCAGTTTCATATAATCTGAGATTGGGATTCGCTCCATTTAACAGAAGAAGTTCAGCAGTTTCTACATCTCCTTGACTAGCAACATAGTGTAAAGGTGAGCCGAATTTTTCATCTTGACCATGAATAATCGATAATTTATAAGTTGGATGTTTTTCCATTATGGTTTTTATTTCTTCACAATTCTTAGTTATTATAGCGCTGGTAAGGTTATTGTATAATTCATCCAAATATTTTAAAAGTTGGTAGAAGCGTTTTGATTCATTTTCGAGATTTGATAAGTTTTCAGGCATTCTTAGTTCAATTATGAAATTGTTTAATAAACTGGTCAACGCATTACATACCACATGAATATCACTGGATTCAATTATTTCTGAAGTAACATTCTGTAATGCATCATTATTTGTGGTTTCATTTTCTGTTTCCCATATTGATAGTATAATATCAGTTGTGAGCAAAAATGTCTCATCCTGTGATCTACTTCTTACTTCCTCTGCTCTATTTTGTAATTCTATAATTACTTGTACTTCTTTTGATATCTTATTGAATGCATCATCAATACTAATGTCATTCGCCTTTGAAAGTATAACCACCTCGTTTAGTAAATGGTTTTTCAACCTGTCAAGTTTTGGAACCAAGATTTCATATTGGTCCGCCATACAGGGATTATCAGTGTTAAAATAATTGGGAATAATATCTCTGAATTCATTTATTAAAGAATGCAGTTCTACCAGGGTATTCCTCATTTCACCAATGTCATCATGTATGGGGGAACAGTTGAACATGAATCTGAAGGAGGGTAGAGTTATTTCTTTCCAAGTTTTCATTGGAGGTGATTCTGGTTTAAAACAAGGTATCAGACAACATTCCGAATTGACTTTAAAACCTATCAAATTGTCACATTTTCCATAGTTAATTATGATAAGTTTGAAGATTTTGTTTAGAGAGCAGTACGTTTCACATTTCTCCTTATCAAACAATTTCATCATTTTGTTTAATATCTTGTAGGTGAGGTATATTTGTTTGCTATACTGCAATGTTGTTAATTCACATTTTCTGTCATGTAAGAAATTATTGAGATCCAATTCCTGATTATTCAAAGTTCTATATTTTGCAGGAATGTTGATGTAAATATTTTTACAATTATAACTTGCTCCGCTTCCAAACAATAGTTGAATCATTTTTAAACAGTGTTCAACACGTTTAGGAGAAGTGTAATTGACAGGGAATGTGATACATTCATACAAAATGATATTCACAACATTAGAAAAATTGATACGCTTTTTCATAGCATGCATGATTACTTCAACAATACCACGTTTAAGCAAAAACAAGCTCCATCGACCAATAACTATGTCCCATCCATAAAAATCTATGAATTTATCAATGACATTAATATCTGTTTTATCAATCAAAAATGTTATCTTATCTGAAGTACAATAAAAATCACACTGAAAATTTGTATATAATGACTTGATAACTTTAACCCTATCTGAAATAGAATAATGCTCATTATCTTCAAATAGTAAGTGATTATCTTTAATCTTATTTGAAGTAAAAAAACTCTCAAAAGCGTTGAATAATAACAGATTTTCTTTATTATTGAGGGTGTAAGGTTTGCCGATTTCAAATATGTTGGTCCTTGATAAATATTCCAGAAACTTGACACTGCTTCCTCTCAGAATAGTGTCTATGAAATTTTCTAGTGTATCTTTAATTATACTCATATCATACAACTCAGTAAAAAGGTTTGCAATATTCAAGTGGTCCTCCTCAATGGCTGTTTGTAGGAAAGTATCACTCCAGCTTTGATCCTTCAAAAACCTTCGTAAGGATTCCTTATTATTTGTATTATTTGTAACTAGTGCTTTTGTTAGTTCTTCATACCTATGTCTTGCACATATGTTAAGTAAAAAATTCCGTGGTGCATCCCGAAAGTTCTCAGTGATTCTAGTGATTTCGACTTCATAATTCTTTAACAGAGGTTCTATTATTCCACATAATATGTAGAATGCATCAGACACTATAATTTCAGTTCCTGATTCTTGTATAAGAATTTTTATCAGAGTTTCAAGTTTTTCGTTAGGATGAACAAAATTTTGATTGCAAAGAGTTTCAAGCTTTTTCTTGGAGTCAACAAAGTCTTTACTTTCAAAATCCTTTTGTGCCTTTGATATTAAAAATGCACAAATTTGTTGTTTAAAATTCCACACAAGTTCTTCAATCATGATGTTATAAATAAATCCTACAATATTTGTAGAGTCGACTATTTTGAACTCTTCCCATATGTAATCAGCTGTAAAATATTCAGCAAAGGTAAGATGAATGAAATTTGGTTTATTGTTTTTATCAATCACACATAAGCCACTTTTGATTTTTCCTTTAACTAATTTGTCTATCAGAGATCCTATTTTTTCAGCAGTAATTTTCAATAAAAATTTTTCCCGCTCACCTCTAAGTCTAAGTGTTGTCCAAACAGCCAATTTTCTATGCACGTTTAAAAATTTCCGATATCCTTTTTCATTTTTTATGATATTCTCTACTGTGTACATATTGTGATCATAACCAGGATCTGATTTTCTCTGCTCTTCGTGATATTTTTCTTTTATAAAGTCCTCATATAGTAAATTTAAATTCAGCTTTTCCTTGAGTTCTTTTTTATCTTCTTCAGTAAGTTCCTGATTTTTTGATTCATAAAATTTTTTGAATAAATTTGAGAAAATTTTGGCAATCATGTACATTTGCAATGGAAAGCCACCAAACTTTCTTTGGAAATCCTTTGTATTGTCTGAAAACATTCTTAGTAATTCATTAATATATGCTTCAGAGCGTTGTGCATCCAGTTCAACTATTTCTAATTCCTTCTTCCAAAATTTCTCTAGAAAAATTCTCTGATCAGCGTGAGTAAATGGATCTAACTTGTATGAAAATGTACCAAACAAATTTTCTGCTCGTTCTTGAGCATTAAGAGGGCGAGAAGCCAACCATATTTTTTTTGTGTGACATTTCAAAACCTCAATCAATTTGATTACGATCTCTTCATAAAATGGAATGATTTCATCAAATCCATCCAGTAACAGAGCTATATTGCGCTGATTTAGAAAATGCGTAAATAATTGGATTTCAAACAGGCATAATGATGACAATTTCATCGTTTTCAATATATCGCACTTCAAATCTACTTTTCCAGTACTTTGTACGTATGAAAAGTCAAATTTCACAAAATTTTTTTGGCATGAAAATTCTGTAATTTTATAAAGAAATTTTATTGCTTCCTCCACATCACATTCCTTCTTCCACTTGTATAACTCTTCTGAATAATCTTTCAGATTACACCTCAGAATCCATATATGACTTGAGATGAACTGTGTATTTATTGCTAAACGTGATAAGATGACTGATTTTCCCATACCAGGCTCAGCAGCAATAAGGACCACTTTATCAGGTACATCCATAATGTTATTTGGTTCTGTTTCTGTTTTTCTTGTGTCATCCTCCACTAAGAATTTATGTAATTCTGATGTACTTCCTTTGGACTGCTGCCATACATAATTATCTCCCTTCTGCTTGAGCCAGTGAATGTTATTGTTTGCATACTTACTACAGCACTCGTTAAATTTTTCATCTGTGTCAGAAATTACTATTATATCTTTCCTTGCCTGAGGATCTAATTTAATGTTGTCCTGCTTTTGGTGAATTACACAGAATTTAGACTCCTCCTGCTCAATTTTTTTATGAACGTAGTCATATCGAGAAAATGTGCGGCTGATGAAGAAATCTTTAGCGGTATCATACTTTAAATCTTTTGGAGCTTTACCTATCTTAATATTTTTACTATTTTCAATCAAACTAAATAAAAGATCTCCTTCAAGTGCTTTCTGTAATGAATATTCTAATTTTTTACTTGCCAATGCATTTATACTTACACACTTTTCTCCTTCTTGAAATTCAAAAATTTCTCTCATCCAAAGTTTCTCTAATGAGCTCTGTTTCAGATCAGTCAAGCTATTTTTCTCATCTGTTTCCTCGCTCCAATTAACATTTTCAGTCAAATTATTTTTAAATTCCTCAGCCAAAGGATCATTTTCACG
Source organism: Planococcus citri (assembly GCF_950023065.1). NCBI lineage: Eukaryota > Metazoa > Arthropoda > Insecta > Hemiptera > Pseudococcidae > Planococcus > Planococcus citri. The sequence goes on from NC_088681.1 coordinate 17,896,760, forward strand.
AGTGATGAAAATAATTTTTTTTTCACTTCTTTTTTCTACTACAGAAGATAATGTTTCAAATAATTTCTGTTTATCATACTTAATTTCATTTTCACATTCAACCACTAAAAGATTAAGTGTTCCTTTAGACTCAAATGTACTTTTAACCAGATGTAGTGTACTCCACAAAGAGCTCAAATACATAGAAATGAAACTGGCGTTAGCCTTGTACTTATCCATACCTTTTAATGCTTGGATGACTTTAATAGCACTTAATCTGGTAGTCTTGCAAGGACTGATAAAGATGAAAATTTGTTCTTCTGTGCAATTCAAGAAATCGCTCAATTTTGAAGGAATATTGTCAAATTCTATGCCATATTTTTTAATTTCCTCACAGTAGGTATCCAAGGGTGATACCATTTACTTCCAACTTTTCAATTCTTAGCTTGATTTTTTTAAAACATGTTTCTCCATGTTCATTTTTGAAAAAGTATGCTTTTTTTGAATTCATCCATTTTGATATATGTCTAAAAAAGTGATTTGTTGCTAGTTTACTGTCTTTCAAGTTGAACTGTTGGCTCATATTTTCTGCAATTATTTTACTGAGCGCTGATTCATCAGGCATATCAATGGCAAATACTAAATTCTCAAAAAAATCAGTTATTTCATTTTCAGAAACATCGTGTGAAGTACCTTCTAGTATAGATCTTAATTCTGCCTTTTGAGGGAATTTTGCGAAATCAAGTTTCAACAGTTTAGCATTTTCCTTCTTGAAATTTAATATTTCATCATTTTCTTCCACTGGTTTGAAATGATCATGGTTCTGTAAACCAATATTTGTACAAATTATAAAATCCTTAAACATGCCATTTTTAAAGTGCGGATGTGTTTTTATTTTTCGAAAAGATTCAAAGTATTTTTTTAGACCAAAATCATTATTGCTTCGGGCGACGCTGAGTAAATCAGTTGCAGTGATCTGTTTTTTATTATCAAGTTTATGTTTAGCTTGCAAAAAGCGATACACCCATTTACCATTGTTTTCTCTGTATCTAAAAACCAGATCATCAAAATCTTCTGCAATAGCCATTTCTGTCGCTAAAGCGAAGGCATACTGCTCATTTTCGGCATGTTTCTCAAGGCCACGTTGTATAAAGTAAATTAATAACATTAATTGATAAGAAATACCATGAAGAAGATTTTTCAACCTTGCAGCTTTATATTCTTCAGTTTCTTCTGGTTCCGATTTGAGGTCTGCAGTCAGTGTTAGTTTTGTTGATGAGGCAGACGTTTTTGATGGTTTTATTTCAAGCATACTGTTTTGTGATGCATTTTCTTCGTTATTAACCGTGGTTGAGCTGAAAAAAAATTGAAAGAAAAAAACGATTAAATTTTAATTTTAATAATAGGTACATTTTTTATAGCATATTTTTTCAAAATTTATTAAAAATTGAAAATATGGCTATTAGGAAATTGCGCCAAAAATACCCTGAATTGCATAAAGTAAAAAAAAAAAAACATAATTATACCTGCAATTGCGCCACATAGAAAAATTGAATTTTGCGCTCAAAATCATTTTTAAAAATTCTCAAAAAAAAACATTTGAATTTTTCACGAAATACAAGTACGAGTAACCCATTTTTATGAGACGCATGACACATTATGAATAATCTGAAAAATTTATGTTTTGGATTTTTGAAAGAGTGTTGTACCTATGTAGTATGTACAACTCATGGAAATGGGTCGATAAATTCAAATAAGTATACCTCTATACCAAAGTACGTATTCTCATGATTTTTTATTTTTCATTTTTGACAGTTTTGAGCTCGAAGTTGGGTCATAATTTTTTTGAGATTTTTGGAAAAGTGTCATGTGACTTACCAAAATGTAAATGTACTTGAGAAATTCGAATACCTAAGTATGTGCATATTTGGGCGAAAATGTTTTTGATTACCTGTAATTTTTGAAGAATTTTCAGTCCAGGAAGTTTTGGTAGAGATCGACGGTGAGCTGAACTGTTCAAGTGGCGGAGAAGCAACCGAGAAAGATTTTAGTTGAAGGAAATTTTTTTAAATTGCGAAATAATTAAATGCTTATCTCGATTTTTGGGTATTTTTTAGTGCACACTACTTAGGTACTTCTTTGTTTGTCTCCATAGTGCTTCATTAATTATTGATCAGATATAAAATCATTTTCAACAATTGCTTTTCTCGCATGATTTTAACCTACCGTAAAGTGGGGCTATTTGGTAAAGCGGGGGTTATTTGGTAATTTTTGTTTTGGTACTGTTACGGTTATCTGTAAGCGAATTATGGTCACACATGATGAATGTTGACTGTTTAGGTTAAAGTAGAAAGTCAAACGAACATAATGATAGTCTAATTTCCCAGATTGAATAATTTTTCATCGAGTTATGATAATTTGAAAATTTAGGTGATTTTTTGTGTTTTTTTTACTCCCCCAAACTTCATGTTAAATGAAATAGAAAGTGAAATGCTAGCTTTTTCGTAGTATATTCATTGTGTTCTGTAAGAGTGCGGCTTCATTTTAAGACCAAAACGAAAACTTTCGGTGCATTGTAGCCAGAGAAATTTACATTTGAATTCGTTGGGGCTATTTGGTAACGTGCAAATTTACCATCCATTGTTCTGTTTGTGCTCGAGTTTCAAGCATGAAAATACAAATTCCAGCAGGAAAAAGTATTATTGAGTGTGATTTAATCACAGCTGAAAATTTAGAACGTATTACCAAGGTAAAGGGTGATTCAATCTAAGCTGAAAATTTAGAAATCCAGATGTCCACCAAAAAAGTTGTAGGTGATAAGTATAAAACTTCTGAAGCCCAAAAGAAACATAAATTTTGATAATGAAACTGGGGGGAGGGGGGTCAAGAGGGATAACAATTTTGATAGAATAAAGTCCATAGCCGAAGTCAAAATTCAAGAATTTTATGCTGTAACTTTTCAAACTGAATATCAGCAATACACTAAAATCTGTTTTGGCTAGGCAGTGGAAATTTTAAATAAATCGCATGTAAAAGTTGAATTTTTGCTATAAATATCCCTCTGATGTAATTTTCAACTTTCCGAATGTATAGGATGATGATGTAGCTTTCTGTAGGTATCAAAATATTATTAAGAAAATAAACATCTTAATTTTGCATAGAGGTGCCTTCAAATTTTCAAAAGGTACTTTAAACTTCTATTTAGTATGTAAATATAAGTATGGATGTGTTTTTATTAATCAAACATTTTATTTTTCTTGATAAAACCTCATTTCCTTGGTTTTTAAGTCATTTTTACATGTGTTTAAGCGCAATTCTCAAATAGCCCCGCCTGAAAAACCTCCAAAATTCCCTACTTGTGCCCCCCGGAAATGGTTTTGGGGGTGAAGAATTTTGATTTTGACCCCTCCAGGTTGTAGCTCTATACGATGCGATACTTTAGCAATAATCACATTTCCGCTAACTTACTTGGAAGTACTTCATTTTTCTACTCAAAGTCGAAAAACCTACCAAATAGCCCCACTTTACGGTACTTTGATAGGCTTGTGCAGGTATCTCCTCTTCAATATTTTTCAAAAAAATCAACCAAATTCAAGTAGGTACTGCCATATTTTTATAAGAACTCAAGAACATAGATGAGTTTTGATTTTCCGCCGACATTACTTTGGTTCTTACATAGAATAGCCAACCCGTCAAATTGACACAAGCTTATGTATTTAATTTTCCGTCGATTTGCTAGTTATTTGAATTATTGTCAAGCATGAAGTATTCTGCAGATCATCGTTTACTATACGGTAGGTACTTAAGTATTAGAAGAATTATGAGGCAATCGTTATGAAAATGAATAAGTTTGCTCATCGTTTACCTGCAGTTTGGTGCCGATTGTTTTTCTGTCGAAAGCTGTACACATTCGCCAGTTTTCTGTTTTTTATGATGTTCCAATGTGTTTGCCTCTTCTTCATCAGAAATTTTTCTGTAAAGAATTGAATCAAACATTTAGAATGATAATTGATGAGTAGGTACAAAATATAATAATTTATTTGACCATGCTTAGTGATTTTTTCGATAAACTTGCCAGTTCTTTGAATTGTAGGGCATGAATTAATATTCTGTTGGTCATCGCTTAATATAAAAGAAATTAGGAATCAATCCTTATAAAAATGAACTCTTAGTTTGTTCCCTTACCTGCAGCTTACTGCTGGTTGTTTTGTTGTCGAATCTTGTGCACATTCACCAGTTTTCTGTTTTTTACGAGTATAATGTCCTGATGTGTTTGCTTCTTCATCGTCCGAAATTTTTCTGTGAAGAATTACGTAAATCAAAGATTGTAGAATGATAAGTAGGTAGAACTAAGTAATCATTTATTTGACCAGTTGAGAGATTTTCTTTGAAAAACTTTGTGAATTAAAATATGTTTTTATGTTTAACCAATTTTTGTGCTAAGTGGAATTGTTGGAAAACAAATATGTGGATTATGCCTGTCGATGAAATCATTTTGAGAGTAATTTCCTACACTCATGAAATTCACAAAAAGGTGGCGTGAACCACCATCCGTAGAAATACCGAATGCATCAGCTTTTTCTTTTAAATATTCTTTCACCTTTCTCATTCCCTAAAAAAGAATGATGAAAAATAAAACTGTGTGGGTCAAAAATTCACTCTTTTTCAAAAAAGTTTTGGTGGAAAAAATTGAGTTTTGAAAATTTTAAAATGAGATATGAATCCCCCAATTTTGGTTGGACTGCACTTAATAATCTAACAATAAGAGCTATACTGAGGTGGGTACCCACCTGGACTTTCTTCCTTTTGATGACATTTTTCCAAAACAAGACTGTTTTCACGATTCGATGAGCTCTAATCTGATTCACCGACTAGATCTATTATCTGTAATCACATTTAAAATGTGCCAGCTCAACTTTTGTGGCTTAATAAGCGCATTTCATCATGCATAATAATTATAAAGTCTGTGTAGAATGTAGATACCTGCGTGAATGTCTGATGTTTTTATTTTTCATGCGTCTACGTGGACATCACTGCAATGCAGGAAACCACGAATAAAAGTAAAATTCATAGATAACGTATTGCTTCGATAATTTCTGAAACTGCCATTCAATATTAATACCTACTGCAACATTAGGCTACTAGCGCCCATCGCATGTAGGTACAACAAACAATCATTTTAATTTAAATACATGCTATAGTTAAGGTACCATACCTAAGTATTTATAATATCTTAAACTCACTTACCAAATCACATTGCTAATTTTCATTGAACCTAAGTTATATCAATTGAACGAGTAACCTTAGAAATCCCTATAAAAATTACAACGAATTACTTAATGAGTACCTACAGCGGAATAATAATTCGATCACAGTTTTCAAAAGTTCACCGATTTTTATTTTTACGATTCAAATTTATATCAACTAATAAGTTTTAAGTCTTATTGTAAAACTAGGTAGGTATTATTTTATTTAAATAATAGCACTTGCATTGGAGATCCGCGCAATGGACATGAACCTATTATACTTATAGGTAAACATAAAAACTATGTAAGCATTGCAACTGCGCAGAACATGCATGCACAAAACCTCTGCACAATTCTTGCCAGTGATAACTACATACATCATATTATCAATTTGTAGCATATTAAATTATTATTTTTTTCGTATTTTATCAAAGTTTTGGTTCCAATTAGTACGAAAATTAGAAAGAGAAAAATAATGCGATTTCTAAGAGTGAGCAATTATTCAGAATACATCATTATTATTACGATAATGAAATATCTGATTAGGTAATCAGCACAAAAAATTACGCGTATCGAATTTCTTGACGATAGGTATACCTATGTACTGAACTACAATAATTTTTATCCATTCAGCGATGTAGTTTTAAATTCTGGTTGAAAAAATACTCTTTTTAGGCGGTTACTAATATGTACCTATACCTACCTACTGTGGTGTAACTTATTTTCCAGAGTTGGAATTATCCACTTTCCACTCCACCCCCCCCCCAATGGTTACATCAGTTGAGAAAATGATTCACTATTTTTCATTTTTCTCCTATCAGCGAAAAAGTGATGCCGGTAGCCCCCCCCCAAGTTGAAAAAATGAAAATAAAATCGATCTATCGAAAGTCTTTGTTTCTGTGCCAGAATTTTTCCAAGTGATCCCCTTTTCGAGAAAAAACTTTCTCCGGCCCTGCAAACCATATTGGCCTTCCTGTAAGGAACTCCTCAAAGCTTAGAAAATTATTAGAAATAAGAATAATAATCAAAATCAGAAATTTTTTGAACGTGTTAATTTCCACATTGAAATTGTTCTGCATAACCTCCTTTTCAAGGAAAAACTTTCGTTTGACTCTCAAATAATGTTTGGAGCCCCCAAATTTAGAGAAAATAAAAAAAAAAAGATGAAATTGATTCATGTACATAAGTTTTGAAAATTTCTCATTTATGGACAGAATCTTTTTAAATAAGTACCTTTTCAAGAAGAACATTCCCTCGGTTTCCCAAATAATGTTGGTTCCCTAATATGCCCTTCAAAGTTGAAAAAAATCAACAAAAAAATGAAAAATTGATATCTGCACTAATTTTTTGAAAATGTTTCATTTCTTGGCAGAATATACTCACTTTTAAGCGATCACATTTTCGAGAAAAACCCTTCGTGTGTCCTCAAAATAACGTTGGTCCCCTTGTATAACCCCCCCCCCCCACAAGTTGAAAAATATCGGAAATTATGAAAAATTTATTTCTGTAGGTGCAAATGTGGTATTTGAAAATTTTTCATCGCTGAGAAAATACTTCTATAGATATTAAGCATTACCTACGCATTACCTACTGACGCTCATCGTATGTGCAATAAAACAATTCTAATTCAATGTTGTAACTATATGTATAAGTACTTACGTATCTACATAATATCTTGATTTCTTGAACTCACCAATTCAAGCTTCTGATTTGTGTTGAATCTATGCCATTTGAACACGAGTGACTTTAGAAAAGTAAAAATTACTAATGAGTCCCTAATAAGAGAGTAATAAAATAATGTCAATCACAGGTTCCAAAAGCTCGTCTGTTTTTGTTTAACCATTAACATATACCAACTAATCGGTGGCCAACTATCTATCTATGGAATAACTTTGAATTATTTCAAACAATAGCACTTGCAATTGAAAAACGCACGATTGTACATAACTTACTTATTAAACGCGAAAACTAAGTAATAACTAATGAGATGAGATTGGGCAGTACCTATCTCAGTGGAACTGCTGTATAATACCTACTACAATTTATATGTAGGTACCAGTGATAACCTATCAAAAAATTATCAATGTAACGCACACGTTATATTTTCTTTTGTATTTTATTTTATTGGAATGAGTTGGCTATGATTTCATAGTTCAAATGTTTGAAAGTAAAAAATATGTAACGTGATTCACTGGAAGTTATGGTATTTTTACATTTAAGTAGGTAAATATAATCTGATAATGAGTCATGATTGCACAATGCACAAATTGTAAGTACATAGAAATGAGAAAAAAAAAGTATGCGTATTGTGTGCTGAGATATTCAGTGTGTTAATTTACGGCAACTAATTTAATTATACCTACTTATCTACGTAGTTATTCAATGTGCATCCAATGGAGTAGTTTAGAAAAATTACATCAAATTTTCTTTTTTTGAGTGGGTAGTCGAGCCCGGATGGGTACAAAGTACTTATCTACTCTTCATTATACAGTACTTCTACCTACATTATAAATTCTTCAAACGCATTAGGATTTTACTAAAAATAGAAAAACAGAATGTCTCTTGTCTTTTATTTCAAGGGAATATTTAATGATCCGTCAACTCTGATTGATACATTTCTATCATTATCGAGCCGATCTGGAGCCTTTAGCTAGGGTATGACAATTGTATAGCATAGCAATCTCAAATCTCTTTAAAAGGCGTTGTAATCAACTTCGGTAGCTGAGAAAATCCTGCGATTAGTTCAGATTTCAGCTGAATCGCAGATCCGTGATGGGTTGAAATGTACATTTCTTTTAAGTTGGGAATCTCTTTTTCAAAAAAATCCAAAATCAGCAATTTTTGCAACATATTGCTCAAGACTTCTTTTACCCAGGCACACCATAAAGTCGACCCCTCGATTCAATTACGACCATTTTCGAGCTGATTTGAAGCCTTCAGCAATATTCCAAATCGCTGGAGAACATTATTCAGCTTTTCCTGAAGGCTTTAGATTGATCGGGAAATGGCGGAAATGATTTAGGTGGCAAACTCATTTTTAAATCTTTATTTCTATTAAGGCCTACTCTTCTCCTTTTACAGAAAATTAGTAGGTACTTACCTATGTACCAAAGAATGAACTCAACTTCTCGTTTTATTTCAAGTAGTAAAAAAACAAAGAATTGATGATGAAAATTAATTTTAAAAAAATTTTAATGTAGTACTTGAGATTATTGAAGTATCACAATCAAATGAATAAATTAAGATTCAATTTATAAAATATAGTTATATTCCTACTAATGCATCTACCTATTTGAAAGTAAAATAACAGGTACCTATCTAAGTACTCAACTGAAGAAATGAAATGAGATAGGTATTAAATTTCTTATTCAAATACAAAATATTCATGTTAAAAAAAATCAGTGAAAACAAATTCATATTAGGTAGGTATTGTATGTAATAGGTTGAACACATTTAAATCAAATGGGTTTCATATAAAAACATAAAGTGCACATAAACTTGGTGATGTGAAAAAAAAAACAGGTCGTTTAAAATTCATTTTCAATGTGTTTAAAAAACATTTTAAACATTATAAAAATGCAAAACTTTACAAAATTTTACGATTTTACCGCAATTTTTTGCATTACATTTTAATTTTAAATTAAGCTCATAGTGACGTCACAAATTAATTTCATTCTTTCCTAAGTTAAAAAATAGCAAATTTTTTGAAATTTTACCTGAACAAAATGCAAAGAAAATAATATTTATTCAATTTTGAAGAAGAAATCAGGTATGTTGTTTTCCTTTAAAAAAAGCTTCAGGAACCGCTTTTTTAAAATTAAAATCAAAGTTGAAAAAACATTTGTTTTCAACAAACTGTACAATAATTCTTCCTTGATAGCATTGGTTAATTGAACTTTAACTATTTCATTTGCCAGTAATTTACTGTGCGTCTCCTGTGTGATATCAGTTAAGCTATTCTCCGTATCTTTCTTCTTACTGCACTTATTATTTTCAGAAAAAACTCCTTCAAACGCCTCAGCCAACACATCATTTTCTTGAGCAATCAGAATAATTTTTTTGTCTCGACGACGTTCTATTATTGAACATAATCTATGAAGCAATTTCCATTTATCAATCACTTCTATAGCTTCACTTTCAATTACCAAAAGATTATTGGTATTTTCAGAGTCGAAAGCATCTATTATAGGCGATCTTGTATAGGTAAAACGGAGCGCAGATACATTGAAATGAAGTTCTTCTTATTCTTATAGGTCGGAATGGTTTTCAATGTTCGAATTACTTTGATGGCACTGAGTCTGGTTATTTTAGATGAACTAATCAAGATGGAAATTTGTTCATCTGCAGAAGTCAAGAAGCTTTGTAATTCTTGCGGAATATTTTGGAATTTTATTCCAAAAGATTCGACTTCAGCGCAAATGCCTCCCCTCCACCCAAAAAAAACAATGCAATCAGCTTTTTAATTTGAATGACCAGAAAATTTCGAGAAGACTTCTTTTTTCCAGTCATTGCCCGAAAAACTTACTTTTTGTTTGTCAAAATTGCAAAAAAAAAGCTTACTTCTTTAAAACTATAGAGCAGACTCATTTTTCGTCAATATTGTTGAATGTTTCATTTTGTTACTGAAAGTGCAAGAAATGTTTTCTTTTTGAAAAGTATGTTTTTGGGAAAAATTTCTTCGGTAAAATGGTCTAAATGGTCATTTTTAAACAAGAAATACAAAATCAATAGGTACCTATTACTCATACTTAACCATACGTTTAAAAAGCTCGAAGTCAACTTTCGGTATGAAAGCGCGCTCCAGCAAAATAGTTTCATTCTTACGAAAATGAAAAAGAATCATCTATCTCGACAATTTTTCAAATTTTCAAATGCTAGCTTTTGATGTTTGTGGTCTTTCATCTAGAAAAATTTACGTTTATGTAATCTGAATATTCTAAGTAGAGTTTTTCAAATTTTAACTACTTCTTTTTGAATCTTTTTTTCGTTCTTTTTAAAACCCTACTAACAGATTCACTACATTCCCTTCAAGTTCATCCAGTTTTGAGTTCTGGCCTCCAAATTTTGGCAGTTTATTAAAAAATCACAGATGCGTGAAAATTACAAGTCCCCTCCCTACCACAACAACGTGATGGTGTTAATAGAATTGCATACTTAGTTCACCGTAATAAGTACAACCAATTATTTACAGCAAACCGTGTAGGCAATTCTTCCAACATAGGTATATTTTTCTGGAAGATTTTTTTCAAAATGCTTTTTTTTTAGTTTTTTAAAAAAATATATCAATATGAAATTGAATAATTAATTTAAAAACTTCAAAAGTCTCAGTAGTTACTGGACTACTTTTTGTCTACTTTTTACACCCATTAAATCTAAAAATAGAATCAGTTCAAATAATGGTTTTATTTTCATTTTCAACCCAAATTCTGAGACCTAGCTTTCCCTTCCTAATAATGGTTTTATTTTCATTTTCAACCCAAATTCGGTGACCTAGCATTCCCTTCCTCCTTCTCATTGTGCCATTGGACATGATCAAAACACCATAAGATTCGAAATTGCGTGTTGTTTGTTGGTTATTTGAGGGCGCTGAGTTTGATACTTATTCATTCAATTTCTGAAAGAAGCACTATCTGAATCAAAGTGACTTTTCTTCAAGGTCATTGGCCTTGTTAAAATGGGGGGAAATGTAAAACCTCTACTAAAGTTGTCCCTGTTTTCACTTGCAGTATATTTTCTTTTCTGTCAAGAGGAAATGAGAGAAACAATTAAACCCATGAGAAGATCGTTTTGATAATTCAGTGTAGCTTTAATTAAAACATAATTGTGCATCTTGTATGTACTTAAGGTGTACCTAGCTAAAATTGAACCATTAAGATAGGTACCAATTTAACGAAATTCACAAACTCATATTTTGGTAAATCTTAAAGATTAACAGATTAATAAACTGACGCGTACACAAAATTTTGCACTTTATACGTTCAAAGTCAGCTATTTGAAAATCCATTTAATAAAAAGTTTTTTTGCGTATGAGACCCTTATGAAGAGTGGTAGGGTGATGGTGCATGGCGGAGCCAATTCACACTCTTTATAGATACCTAGACCCACCTTTAAAACCTTAATGTTGCGATAAATGCAGAAAGGCCCAGGTACATACATACATACATGTATTGATATTGCATTTTTTTAGCCTCTATATCTCCCCTCCCTTCATGATACATTTACTATAACACGTCGTCAAAAGGTTTTCTATATTATGGTTACTTGGTAAGCTATCTACCTATTGATTATGGAGGCAAGTTTATCAGAATTATGCAGTCAGATATTTCACCTGCCGTCCTCCATATCACATTGAAAAATCTCAATTTTTTTGTTGAGCAAGTCCACTATTTCTTCATGTTCATTAGCTTGGGCAGTGTCTAAGAGTGTATGATTGTCAGAATTTTTGGCATTTAAAATGGCTTTCAGTGAATCCAAATCATTTCTTTCCAACAAAGAACGCACTAAATCTTTTCTACATTCTCCATCAACAGCCTGAAATAATTGACGAATGCATTGAAGTAGATCTGTTAAATCAGATCCACATGTAGTCAATTCCAGAGGTGTCTTGTTTTGAGAATTTTTTACATCATAACATGCTCCATTTTGTAAAAGTAATTGGGCTGTTTTTAAATGATTCTGCATGATTGATAAATGAAGTGGTGTATACCCATTACAAATAGTCTCAGAAATAGTAACTACTTGTATATTGATCCTAGCTCCTTTATCTATTAAAACTTGAACTATTTCATTATGGCCCTTCAAGGCAGCCAAATGTAATGGCGTCCAACTGTAGTAATCCATTGGCCAATCCTCACTTCCTCCCATTTGTTCTAAATTTTCAAATGTGGATAGCAGTTCAGGTGTACCAGTTTCATTTAATCTGAGATTGGGATTTGCTCCATTAAACAGAAGAAGTTTAGCAGTTTCTACATCTCCTTTACAAGCAACGTAGTGTAAAGGTGAGCCAAGTTTTTCATCTTGACCATTAATAATTGATTGTTTATAAGTGTAATTTTTTTCCATTATGTGTTTTATTTCTTCATGATTCTTAGTTATTATAGCCTTGCTAAGGTCATTGTATAATTTATCTAAATCTTCTAATAGTTTGTAAAAGCATTTTGATTCGTTTTCAAGATTTGATATGTTTTCTGATATTGTTTGTCTTCGTAAAAAATTGTCCCATAAACTAGTCAACGCATTACACACCACATAAATGTCATCACATTCATCATTTATTACTGAAGTAACATTCTGTAGTGTATCATTTGAGGTATCACTTTCTGCATCCCATATTGATAGTATGTCATCAATTGTCAGTGAAAATGTCTCGCTCTGTGATCTACTTCTTACTTCCTCTATTTTATCGTGTAATTCTATAAATATTTGTACTTCTCTTGATATCTTATCCAATGCTCTATCAATACTATAGCCATTTGCCTTTGAAAGTACCAGTACCTCGTTTAGTAAATGTTCTTTAAAGTAGTCAAGGTTTGAAAGTAAGATTTTGTATTCATCCGTCCAATAGAAATTATCATCGTTGATACAATTGGAAAGAAGATCTTTGAATTTATTTATCAAAGAAGGTAGTTCTTGCAGGGCATTTCTCATTGTACTACTGTAACTATATGAGAATGGAAAGGTACGCTCGTAGCAGGGAAGACCCATCGTACAACGTGTCTGTAGCAGTTGGAGGGGCGCCCCTTTTCTCATTTTATAGTCAGTAAACCTGTACCCGGGGGGCAAATTGAGGGTAAATTTGAAGGAGGGGAGAGTTATTTCTTTCCAAGTTTTCTTTGGAAATAATTGATCAGATGATTCAGGTTCAAAATAAGATATTAGAAAACCTTCAGAATTGGCTTTGAAACTTACCAAATCGGTACATTTTCTATAGTTGATGATGATTAGTTTGAATATTTTGTTTATAGAGCCGTATATATTTACACATTTCTCCTCATCCAGCAATTTTATTGTTCTATTTAATAGCTTGTATGTGACGTATATTTGTTTGCTATACCGTAATGTTGTTGACTTACATTTTCTGTCATATGAAAAATTATTGAGATCCAATTCCTGATCATTAAAACGGGATTTATATTTTGTAGAAATATCAACGTCAATATTTTTACAATTGAAGCTTACTCCACTTTCAAACAATAGTTTAATCATTTTGAAACAGTGTTTGACATCTTCAGGAAAACCAGGCCTGACAGGGATGAATGTTATACATGCATACAAACTGATATTCACAGCATTGAAAATATTAATACCCTTTTTCATAGCATGCATGATTGCTTCTTCGCCACGATTGAACCAGAACAAGTTCCACTGACAAATAACCATATCCCATCTATGAAAGTCTAAGAATTTATTAATGACATCAACATCAGTTTTGTCAATCAAAAATTTTATCTGATCTAAAGAAGAAGAAGAACTCCCAAGGGCTTCAAATAATAACAGCTTCTGTTCATTATTGATGGTGTAAGGTTTGCAAACTTCAAATTGGTTGGTCTTTAATACATATTCCAGATATTTATTACTTCTCTCTGCAAGAATAGTGTTAATGAAATCTTCTAATGTATCTTTAATTATACTAGCATCATACATCTCAGTTAAAAGGTTTGCAATGTTGAACTGGTCATGATCAATGGCTTTCATTAACATAGTATTTTTCCAGCCTTCTCTCTTCAAAATCTTTTTAAAGATTTCCTTGTTCATTTTCTTATTTGCAGTCAGTGCTTTTGCTATTTCTTCAAACCCTTTTTCTGCACATAGGGAAAGTAAAGAATGCTGATGAGCTTCAACACGCTCAACATCCTCAACATCTTCAAAATTTGAAGTGATATTAGTAATTTTAACTTGATGATTCTTCAATATAAATTCTATCATTTCTAGTAATAATGTGAATGAGTGACAAAATACAACTTGTACTTTTTGTGAAAGCATTTTTATCAGAGTTTCAAGTTTTTCCTTAAGATCGACAAAATGTTTATTACTTGTGTGAAAATTATTGCGTTCTTTCTCAGATTCAACAAAATCTTCATTTCCTAAATCCTTTTGTACTTTTGATCTTAAAAATTTGAAAACTTGTTCTTTATTTTCATTTACAAGTTTTTGAATTATAATGCTATCAATAAATCCTCCAATATTTGCTGAGTCGACTATTTTGAACTCTTCCCATATGCAATCAGCTGTAAAATATTCAGCAAAAGGAAGATGAATGAAACTTGGTTTGTTATTTTGATCAATTACACATATATCGCTTTTGATTTTTCCATGAATTAATTCGTTTACAAAAGTTTTCGCATTTTTATCAATAACTTTTGATGAAAATTTCTCCAGCCCATCTCCTAAAGTTATCCAAACAGCCAAATTTCTATGCATATTTAAAAATTTATGATACATTCATTTTCATGTCTAAAAGAATTCTCTACTGTGTAAATAGTGTGATCATAACCAGGATTTGATTTTCTCTGCTCTTCATAAAATTTTTCTATTATGAAGTCCTCATAATGATATAGTGTGTTAAAATTCAACTTTTTTTGGAATTCATTTCTATCTTTTAAAGGGAGTTTCTGATTTTTTGATTGATAAATTTTTTTGAATAAATTTAAGAACATTTTGGCAGTCATGTATATTTGCAATGGAAAACTAGCAAAATTTTTTTCAGAATAGTCTGTACTTCTTAAAAATATTTGTAGCAGTTTATCAATAAATGCTTCGGAGCATTGTTCAACCAGTTCAACTAGTTCTAATTCCTTCTTCCAAAATTTAGTTAAGAAATTTATGCTGTCAGTGAAAGTAAATGGGTACAACTTGTATGAAAATGTATTGAACAAATTTTCTGCTTTTGTTAGAGCTTCAAGAGGGCGAGTAGTCATCCATATTTTTTGTGTATGACGTTTCAAGACCTGAATAAATCTGATAAGTTTTTCTTCGTATAATGGACTGATTTCATCAAATCCATCTAGTAATAGAGCTATGTTGCGCTGATTTAGAAAATGCGTAAATAATTGGATTTCAAACAGGCATAATGATGACAATTTCATCATTTTCAATTTATCGCATTTCAAATCTACTTTTTCAGTATTTTGTACATGTAAAAAGTCAAATTCTACAATTTCTTTTTTGCATGAAAATTCTGTAATTTTATAAAGGAATTTTATTGCTTCTTCCACACCAGATTCCTTTTTCCACTTAAATAACTCTTCTGAATAATCTTTCAGATTACACCTCAAAATCCATAAATGACTTGAGGTAAACTGTGTATTAATTGCTAAATGTGAGAAGATGATTGATTTCCCCATACCAGGGGCAGCAGCAATAAGGACCACTTCATCAGGTACATCCATAATGCTATTTAGTTTTGTTTTTCTGATTTTCGAATCTTCCACTTCCCTGTCTATGAATTTATGTAATTCTGATATACTTCCCATAGACTGCTGCCATACATAATTATTTTCAGCCTGCTTGAGCCAGTGAATGTTATTGTATGCATACTTATAACAGCACTGCTTGAACTTTTCATCTGTGTCAGAAATTACTATTATATCTTTTGTTAACGGAGGATTGTCCTGTTTCTGGCGAATTACGTAGAATTTAGACTCCTGCTCAATTTTTTTATGAATGTATTCATGTCGGAAAAATTCCCGGTTGATGAAGTAATCTTTAACATGATCGTACTTTGAATCTTTTGGAGCTTTGCCTATCTTAATATTTTTACTACCTTTAATCAAACCAAATAAAAGATCTCCTTCAATTGCTTTCCGTAATGAATATTCTGATTTTTCACTTGCCAACAATGTACTCAAACTTACACACTTTTGTCCTTCTTGAAATTCAAAAATTTCTCTTTTCCAGAGTTTTTCTAGTGAGGTCTGTTTCAGATCAGTCAAGCTGTTATTCTCATCTGTTTCCTCGCTCCACTTAACTTTTTCAGTCAAATTATTTTTAAATTCCTCAATCAAAGGATTATTTTCCTGAGTAATAAAAATAATTTTTTTTTCATGCCTTTTTTCTACTACAGAGGATAGTGCTTTAAATAACTTTTTTTTATTGTCTTCAATTTTAGATGGTGTTTTAAATAATTTCTTCTTATCTGCGCATTCAACCACTAATAAATTATGTGTTTCTTCAGACCCAAATGTATTTTCAACCAGAACTCGCGTTTTCAGCACAGAGCTGAAATGCATAGAAATGAAACTGTCATCAGCCTTGCACAACTTTTTCATACCTTTTAATGCTTGGATTACTTTGATTGCACTTAATCTGGTGGTTTTGCATGAACTAGTAAGGATGAGAATTTGTTCATCTGTGT
The DNA here is from genome assembly GCF_950023065.1 of Planococcus citri. NCBI lineage: Eukaryota > Metazoa > Arthropoda > Insecta > Hemiptera > Pseudococcidae > Planococcus > Planococcus citri. Next base: position 17,913,338 of record NC_088681.1, read on the forward strand.
GATTCAAGAAATTGCTTAATTTTGAAGGAATATTGTTAAATTCTATGCCATATTGTTTGATTTCTTCACAGTATTTGTAGGTGATACCGGATACTTTCAACTTGCCAATACTGAGCTTTATTTTTTCAAAACATTTTTTCCCCCATTGATTTTTAAAAAAGGACCTTTTTTTTGATCTCAACCAATTTAATATATTTATGTAAAGGTCATTCGTGACTAGAGTACTGTCCATCAAGTTGAATTCTCGGCTCATATTTTTTGCAATGATTTCATCGAGCCTTGCTTCATCAGGCATATCAACGGCAAATACCAACTTATCGAAAAAATCAGTTATTTCAGTCTCAACATCATGTGAACTGCCTCCTAGTATAGATCTTAAGTCTTCCTTTGCAGGAAATTTTTCAATATCAAATTTCAGTAGTTTAGCATTTCCCTCCTCGAAAGTTAATATTTCATCATTTTCTTCTACTGGCATGAAATAATCAATGTTCTCTAAACCAATATTTGTAAAAATTATGAAATCCCCAATCTTGCAATTTTTAAACGTCGGATGTGTTTTTATTTTGCGAAAACATTCAAAATATTTTTTTAGGCCAAAATTGTTTTTGCTTTTGGCTTCGCTGAGTAAATCAGTAGCAGTGATTTGTTTTTTATTATCACGTATATGTTTAGCTTGCAAAAAGCGATATACCCACTCGCCGTTTTTTTCTCTGTATCTAAAAACTAAATCATCAAAATCTGCTGCATCAGCCATTTCTGTTGCTAAAGCAAAAGTATACTGTTCAAGGCCACGTTGCATAAAGTAAATTAATAACTTTAATTGATAATCAATACCACGAATAAGATTTTTTAACCTTGCAGTTTTATATTCTTCAGTTTCTTCTGGTTCCGATTTAAGGTCTTCATTCAGTGTTAGTTCTGTTGACGAGGTAGAAGTTTTGGATGCGTTTATTTCAACCGTACTGTTTTGTGTTGCATTTTCTTCGTTATCAACAGTTACTGATCTAAAAAAAAATGAATTAAAAAAAATATTAAATATAATTAATATTCTTTCAAAATTATTGAATTGAAAAAAATATACGTTGATATTGATTGTGTAAGTACCAGAACTTTTCTTAACAATTTTTTTACTGGGTACTTTGGGTACCCCTCACTCTGAATACCAGTAATAAGCCACTACAAGTATAATGTACCTACCTATACCTGCTTATCTTGTCACCTGCACGTTTACGTTTTTGGGCTAATTTAGCTCATAAATGAATACATTTGTCAAGTTCAGGGCCCAAAATAATTCATATTCATGGCATATATAGGAGCTCCCCTACACTCATTAAACCAAAGTTTGCAAAAAACGGCCAACACGACAAGGCGTAGTTGAATTTTAAAGGTGCACCTTATTCCTCCAATTTTGAGTAAAAATAAACTGTTTTAGAATTATTCAAAAATTTCCTCGCAATCCATCAAAACGGTTTGCAAAATTTAAATTTTGCGAGAAATTCAAGTTCTCGCGGAAATATTTTTGAGAACCTCGATAGAATTTTGAGCTCAAAATTCGTTTAAAAATTCTTAGAAAAATCATAGGTCATGATTATGATGTTTTATGGATTTTTTTAAAAGTGTCATGCAACATGATAATGGGTCGAGAAATTCAAATAGGTACCTACTTATTCCCACAAAAATGTGTTTTTTAAAAGCATTTTTGAACAGTTTTAAGCCCGAAATTGGGCCATGGTTTTTTGAGATTTTTTTAAAAAATGTTATATGGGACTTACCGAAATGTGTTACTTGAGAAATTCAAATATTTCAACGAAAATGTTTTTCATTAACTGCGAGTTTTGAAGAATTTATATTCCGGGAAGTTTTGGTAAAGATCAACGGACAAGAATTACGAGTTGGAAGCAATCCTTATGAAAATAAATATATGTTTGTTCGCTTATTACCTGCAACTTGGCGCTGGTTGTTTTGTTGTCAAATCCTGTGCACCTTCTCCAGTTTTCTGCTTTTTATGATGTTCTGATCTTTTTGTTTCTTCATCATCAGAAAGTTTTCTGTGAAGAATTGAATCAAAGATTGTAAAATGATAAGTACAACTAAATAATCATTTATTTGACCAGTTGCCTATTTTTTTTTTTTTTTTGTTGAAAAATTTCGTCAAATAAATAGGTAGGTATTTAACAAAGAGTGGAAAGTGGAATTGCTGGAAAACAAATATTATGCCTGTTAATTAGCGGCGGATTTAAGGGAGAGTCTAGGAGGGTAAGTATACTTTCTCCCTCCAATTTGTCGACAAAATCGTTAATTTTCTGACAAAATCTCTGATCTTTCTTCAGAATTTTCATTTTTTCCAAAAGTTTTTGCACTCTTTTCCTCAGGGCTAAATAGTTGAAGATCACCCAGGAAAAACCAGAAAAGTCGAAAATTTTCAAAAATGAGTTCAGGATCGAATTGAATTCATACTGAGGAGTGGAAAAATGTATATAGCCCAGGCAAATAGCAGAAAAAAATGGGCGAACCCAAACATAATTGCAAACAAAGTTTTTCTTTGGTGAATATTGTCTAGGGTGGTGTGCTGAATAACATACTAAAAGTCCCCGCCCCTACCCCACGAGCTAACCCCCCCTCAGCGGATCAAAGCCCCCCAAAATCAGTTTTTCATCAAGAACTCCTGAAATATTGAATTTCGAGTAAAATGAGCTCAGTGATCATTTCATCTCCTCCCCAATACCTATCAAATGAGCTATCGACCAACTCCCTAGCCTCAAGGGGGGTGGCGCTACGACCCCTTGAAGTGATGTGATTTCAGTAATTTTACATTTTATGTCCATATAATTCTCCGGAATTGAGCTAAAAATCCCCTTATTTTGCCCCTATTTTTGGTTTTTCCATCTTAAAAGGAGTGGGGATGACCTAGGAAGCTGAAATTTGGATATGTTGATCACAGATAGAGTACTGTCCAATGGTATGATTTTGGGCCCTTTTCATCCATTTGGGGGTCATGTTATGCCCCTCCAAAAAAATGACCTTTCCGTAATTTTCAACTTTGACCCTCCCCACTTCAGAGGTCAACTCTAGCTCCCAAAAGAATCCCATTCCCCAAGTTTGACTTCATTTTATCAATTAGAACAGGTTTCAAGTCCCAAATCATAAAATGAAAAATTATTGAAATCACATCACTTGAGGGGCCGTAGCGCCACCTCCCTTAAGGCTAGGGAGTTGATCGATAGCTCATTTGATAGGTATTGGGGAGGAGATGAAATGATCACTGAGCTCATTTTACTCAAAATTCAATATTTCAGGAGTTCTTGATGAAAAACTGATTTTGGTGGGCTTTGATCCACTGTGGGGGGTTAGCTCGTGGGGTAGGGGCGGGGACTTTTAGTATGTTATTCAGCACACCACCCTAGACAATATTCACCAAAAAAACCTTTGTTTGTAATTATGTTTGGGTCAAATTGCATATTGACTGGGCTAATAGTCCAAATAGGTAAATTATGAAAATATTCGACTTTTTTGTAGTAAAAATGGCCTGTAAAAAATATCGGAGGAAAGAGAAATCGCTCAAGACCAAAATACATATATAAGGCAAAAGGAAGAAAAATTTCAACATTAATACGTAAGTGACTATTTGATTCAAGTTGTTGCAAATTTTTCGGTTTTTTTCTTGTTTTTTTTTTTCACAAAAAGAGTGATTTTTCAACTCGTAACTGTCGTAGGTATCTCTTCATTTTTTTTCTTGCTAGCCTAGCGTTGTGTTTGTCGGATGTTGTGTGTTATATTTATTTCCAGTCATAATTTTGATGAAATTTAAATTCACTACAAAAATTGGAGCATTTTGATACTCTAAAATGCCGTAACCCAAAAGTTTTTGGTTCTTTCAGTGTACCTACTCTTCAGTTTTTTTCTATTTCTCAAATTATACATAATGTTGTGCTTGGAAAATATGTATTGTTCCAGCTATGTCATTGATGGAAAAACTGACTTTTTACATCAAAATTACTGCTGTTTTGCTTCATGAAAATACAATTTTGACAACCTTTTGCCCTCATCGCTTCGCTTAGGCCGATTTCACTTTTTTCTTCACGCTTAAAATTTCAAGAAACCATAGATAACATTTTTCAAAAAGCTGAGGTCAAAAAATCGAATTCTTCCATTAAAATTAATGTTGTTCCACTTTTGTCCCACCCTGCACTTAATCAAACAATGAGAGCTATAGTTAGGTAGGTACCCACCTGGACTTTTTTTCTTTTGATGACATGTTTCTAAAAGAAGAAAGTTTCCACGATTCAATGTGCTTTGATCTGATTCACCGACTCAAGGTGTTATCTGTAATCACGTTTAAAATGCACTCAGTTCAACTTTTTCGGCTTAGTTAGCACATCTAATCTTGCATAGAAAATATAAAGTTAGATACCTGCGTGAATGTGAATCTTTGAAGCGACTGATTTGTTTTGAATCCATGCCATTTGAACGAGTGACCTTCTATGTAAATGGGGGAGTAATATGTCAATCACAGCACTCAAAAGTTCGTCTGTTTTCGTTTAACAATTAACATACGTATACCAACGAATAAGTATTGAGCTATCTATGGAACAACTTCGAGAATAGTATTTCAAACAATAGCACTTGCATTATTAAAAAACGCACAATTGTACCTACATATAAACGTGGAAACTAAGTACCTCTACCTACACATGTAATAGCTAATGAGATGAGATTGTGTAGTATCGAACTGAAACTCCTGTACAATTAATCGCATACGTCAATTTTTTTTCGTATTTTATCGAAATTAGTTGGTTCTGATTAGTCTGAATGTTTGATAAAAGTGGAAATTCACGTGACTCATTGGAAGTTCATTTTACATTTTAAATATCGGATCAGTCTGATAGTGCGCCATAGAGTTGTCCAAATGATAGAAATTAAAAAAAAGTATGCGTAGGTATCTATACTTCTATAGTATACAGTTACAAGCAAAAAAAGTTAACCAGGCTCTCGTTCGGCCCCAATTACACCTAGGGAGCTATTTTTTTTAATAGAAAGCCCTCGACGAGTACTTGATGCGAAAAATATAGTGAAGCCCAAATTTCGAATTTAAGGGCCCCAAAGGGAAAAAGTAGGCTAAAATCAACATAAAAAAATTTTGGAAATACGTTTTCTTCCAAATTGTATTTTGAACTGAATTCCAAAATTTGAACCGATTTGGTCTCATAGGGGGGGGGGGGGAGATATGTCGAATGACGTGTAGATATGTTATAAACCATTTTGAATTCAAAATTTTTTAGTTTATGCATGAAAAATTAAAAATTAAAAAAACATTATTTTGAACAATCATAACTTTGATTTTTAGTTTCTCAGCCGAATAGTTCCAATTTGCTAAGCATTTTATTTATCTTAAAAATAATAATAAACAAAAAATCTAACTTATATTTCTCAGCCGAGTACACGAAAAAAAAAATTAATAAAAATTACTATTTCAGTACAGTAACCGGATCCCATTCAAAAATAATATTGATTTTTACTCAGCCAAAAAATACATTTTATCTAGAATTAGGTAAATTACTCTCATAGTAAAATTTACTAATCTCATAGTAAAAATCACAATATTTTTGAATGGGATCCGGTTACTGTATAAAATAGTAAAAATTATCCATACTTTTTTCTTCGTGTATTTCTCTTTTCAATTATTCATTTTGCTTAGTAATAGTTTGTTGTAAAGAAAGGGACTTGGGGGCAACTTTGAAAAAGCGAGCTTTGAGAGAGAAAGGTAGAGCGAAGGGGGGTTTGGGGGCGCAGCCCCCTAGTATCGTATACTGGGATAATGAGTGTGAATTTACAGAAATGAATCACTTAGGAGTCAACCTCGCGAATCAATTTTGATCGTTTTCGAGCTAATCTGAAGCCTTCAGCAATATTCCAAATCGCCAGAGAAAATTCAGCTTTTGCTAAAGGCTTCAGGTCAAATGGAAAATGGCTCACATTTTTGCAGAAAATTAGTAGGTACGTATATTACCCAATACCTACATATCGCACCTCGGGAGTAATAAGGTGACATCTCAAAAAAGTTAAATTTTACAGGAGCAGAGTGACTTTTATAATTAATTGTGAGGAATGAATAGCACCTCATTTTAAAGATCTGGTATCCTACCTTCATTTAGCATAAGAACACGTTGAAAAATAAAATCTTAAAGAGGAAATATTTCAATGTTTGGAAAACATTTTGAGTTAGATCCTTTCATTAAAGTTGATGTGGAGGCGAAAGGAAGCATTCATAAAAAATTTCATGTTAACAAAGTTGTAGAGAATTGAATTTCCAATCGACAAAATGTCGTTAGTTTTTTTCTAGAGTGCTTAGTTTTTGAGTTTTTCTCAAAAAACTAAAATTTCATTATATGTGCAAATTCATTTTTCTGAAAAGTGATCAATTTAAAAAAAATTTTCCATTTGGTACAAACCAATAAAAAATGAACTCCTTGTGACTATTTCTAACTGACAAACATTCAAAACAATCAAAACTGTTTGTTAACACTTTGGTATGTACGAAATTTGCTCAAAAAAGGTGGAGTTTTTTGAGATGTCATCTTTTAACTCCAAACAACTTGCAATGTTGTTGGGATTTTGAGTTAGGCCATTTGGGTTTTTTACATGATCTAGATAATGTATCCAACTCAAAGTGTTATTTTTGGTTGAGGGAGGTCATACAAGCCCCAAAAATGCAAAAACATCAAAATCAATTTTTTTTAAGATGTCACCTTATTACTCCCGAGGTGCGATATATAACCTTACCTACCACAGAATCAACTCAACTTTTCGTTTTATGCCAAGTAGAAAGACACAAAAGATGGTGAAAATTCGTTTAAAAAAAACTTTAATGGTAAGTACTTGAGATAAATGAAGTATCACAATCAAATGAATACAAGACTCATGGATGAAAAACGACTTAAAGGTGTGCCTAAGGCATGATAAAATATGCGATAGATATAAATTCTTAAGATATATTCCTAGTTACATATGCATCTAGGTATTTAAAAGTAAAATAAAAGGTAGGTAGATACCTGAAGAAATGAAATGAAATATAAAAAATTTGGTTCAAGTACGGAATATCCGTGTGAAAAAAAATCAGTGAAAACAAATTCCTGATAGGTAGGTACCTACCTATTTGTAAGTGTACAAATATAATAGAAAAACCACAATCGAATCAACAGGTTTTATATAAAAACATGAGGTACACATACATAAACTCATAGTGTTCCAGGTAGTTTTAAACACGTTTTTTAATGTCTTTTAAAACTTGTTTTAAAATATTAATAATGAAAAAATTAACAAAGATTTTAATATTTCACAGCAATTTTTGATTCAAAATTAAGCTCATAGTGACGTCACAAATTGCATTCTTTCCTTTCTTTGAAGTTGGAAAATGACAAAATTTTCGTAATTTATATATTTAAAAAAATGCAAGGAAAATACAATTCATTCAATTTTGAAAAATCAATTACTTACGAGTTGTTCTCATTCAAAAAGCTTTAAAAATGCGTTTCCAAAATGAAAATCGGGGACGAAAAAAAAGACAAGTTCCTTTTAAACAAAAAATTGTTTTTTTTTCGTTCGCAGACTAAAACAACAAAATGTTTTAAGCATCGCGACACTGTATAAACCAATCAATCATGTAGGTGTAGGTATGGTACCTGATTGCTAAAATTTGAAAAAAAAAAATTGTACAGATAGAAACATTCGCGAGGAACATAGTTGATAAAAATTAGTTTCTTACATTTGGTCCAGTACTCGCATTTGTTTCCAACAAACTGTATAATAATTCTTCCTTGATAGCATTGGCTAATTTAACTTTAACTATTTCATTTGCCAGTAATTTACTGTGCGTCTCCTGTGTGATATCAGTTAAGCTATTCTCCGTATCTTTCTTCTTCCTGCACTTACTATTTTCAGAAAAAACTCCCTCAAACGCCTCAGCCAACACATCATTTTCTTGAGCAATCAGAATAATTTTTTTGTCTCGACGACGTTCTATTATTGAACATAATCTATAAAGCAATTTCCATTTATCAATCACTTCTATAGCTTCACTTTCAATTACTAACAGATTATTGGTATTTTCAGATTCAAAAGCATCTATTAGACGATCTTGTATGGGTAAAATGGAACGCAGATGCATTGAAATAAAATTCTTCTTATTCTTATAGGTGGGAACGGTTTTCAACGTTTGAATTACTTTGATAGCACTCAGTCTGGTTATTTTAGATGAACTAATCAGGATGAAAATTTGTTCATCTGTAGAAGTCAAGAAGCTTCGTAATTCTTGCGGAATATTTTGGAATTTTATTCCAAAAGATTCGATTTTAGCGCAATACTCTTGGGTGGAATCATGTACCACCAGGTTGGAAATTTTTTTCTCAATTTTTTTGAAAAATAATTCACCATCTTGATGGGTAAGAAAGCGCCCTTTTTCAGCTTGCATCCAATCTTGTATGTATCCCTGAAGAGGATTCGATATGGAATTACCTTCAATCCAGTTGAAATACTTATTCAATTTTTTTTCGATGATTTGACCGAGTTCGGCGTCATTAGGTTGATTTATGGCCAATACTAATTTATTGAAAAAATATTTCATTTGTTCTTCAGAGACTCCGTCGTCATCTGCAGGAAGGTAAACTTTCGAATGTACCACTGCTTCTTCGCAAGTATTGAATTTCGCAATACGGAATTTATACTTGGCATTATCGAGTGATAAATTTCTTTTATGCAGTTCTGCTCTCAAGTTCTTCCTGAAAGTTTCCAGATTACCTGGCAATTTAAATCGGTCGTTGACAAATTCTGAACTGAAATAATACGTATCTTCTTCTTTAGTGTTTTTCTTTACGAATACGTGTCCTGCCAATTTATGAATATTTTCTATCATCACGTTTCCTCTTTTTTCTATCTTAACAGCGTCATCCTTAGCTTCACTAATTCCTTCGGCGATTTTTTCAGCCAATCTTTCGCAGCTTTTAATCTGAGGATTATCGTCTAGTTCAAAATATGTCTTGAAGGATGGCGAAATTTTCAGCTTCGTGCCTTTCATCTTTTGCCAGAACGTGTTCTCATTGATGGGAGCCTTTGATATTGCTTGACACGCTTCGTAAAAAGCCCTCCTGAACTTTTTCGCCGAATCAGGCAAATATTCGTTCAAAAAGCTATTGTAAAATTTAGCATTTATTGAATGTTTTCCTTTATTGCTTTCTTCTATATTTTCCACCTGAATAACGTGTTCTCTCAGAGCTCGATGGTAAGTTTTAAACAAATCGTCATTCAAATCGATGAGTTTTTCGTTAATTACGTATTCGGCGAGTCTGTTGGCTAATCTGTTACATTCGGACGATTGTTTTAATGAAGAAACTAACTTGTGATTTTTAGATAATTCTTTAAATTTCAGTCTCAAAAGCGTGGACTTTTCATGTTGGAAACTCAATATCTCATCGTTGCCGGAAACTGGTTCGAAATAATTTTTCAAACTTTCTTCCAAGTTGTAATTTGTACAGATCACAAAATCTTTCATTTTGTGACCTTCGAATAGAGGATTTTCCACGATTTTACGAAATAAAATGAAATATTTTTGTAGACTGAATTCGCCATCTGAGTTGAAAAAATCTTTTAGACAGATCACTCCAGTTTGCTTTTTGTGTACACATTTTAGGAAACGACACACTGAAGTACTGTCAGTTTCTTTATACCGGAAAGCTATATGATTGAAGTTTTCAGTTTCATCTTTCAGTGTTCCGAAAGCAAAAGAGTGCCCTCTTTCTATTCCACGCTTTAAAAAAAGTATAAGTGTTTTCAATTGGTTCTGACGATCCAGCAAAGGAGGAAGTAATACTGAAGTGGATTGTTCTGCAGTTGGAATCCTTCCTGGTTCTGATTCGTTGGTTTTATTCTCCGTTTTTTCTGACGCCGATTCTGCTATTGGTGCAATACTATTTCCAGGATTATCTGAGTTGGATTTCGTTTCATCTGATTTGACTTTCCTCAGATCAAAAGGTTGTGTGTCCTGATGTGCGGCCAGTTTTTCATAAGGAACAACCCTGTAAAAAAGTTTCAGATTTGGATTATCATATGTAGGAAATTATACATAGGTAGGTATTATCTAAGTTGGTACAATTTTAAAAAATTCTTCAACATAATTTTTTTTTATTTTTACTAGAAGTTTGTCTTAGTCTCATGTGATGCTATGAATTTCAATTTTAAATACAACCTAGATGAGTATTTTTTATTTTAGGAGACAGTTAAACGTCTATTTACTCGTATTTTATGAAATCAGTTGAGGTAATAATTTTAAAAATTATTCTTTTTTTATTCCAAATATTTTTGCAAAAATGTTTCACTTATGCTTACCTGATAGGAAATATAGAGGATTTATTAGGCAGATCCGTTCCATTTTTATTAACAACAGTTCTGAGTCTTTTTGGTGGCGTAGGTGACGATACTGATGGTTGTACACCTACAATGGTCGTTCCACTGTGAGAAAAAAAATTGAATTAGTAGGTAGGTAGGTAGGTATGCATAAAATGTTCGAAAAGTCTCGATAAACATGTAATTTACACCTATTGATACTCTATATACTTAAGTGCTCAAATAATCATTGATTGTGATTTTTGATCCTTATTTATTTTATTGTGACAATGGAGGATTGAAAATTTGCCTCCAAGTGTACTTTCCTGATTGGTGGAAGAATTGAGGAGTTCCATGGAAAAGGGGCCTTGGTCAACTTTTTGTTTTTATGATTGAAAGAAAAAAAACGAATTGGAAAATATTCGCTTATAGAAAAAAATTTTAAGTCTATTTGAACTTGTAAAAAATTGATTAAAAAAATTGACCAAGGCCCCTTCTCCATGAAACCTCTTAATTCATACCAATGGTCATTTCTATGAAAATCCAAAAATAAAAAAAATTCTGAACATTAATGCTCCTGTAATAAATCAGTTATTTATGTTTTTTTTTCTTCACTCAAGTTTTAAAAATTCAAAAACCGTTGAAAAAATTGCGAAAACCCATTTTTTTTTCTTTTTTTTTTATTGCTAGACAGAGGTGGAGAGAAAGGCACTTCTAAAGCCTGCTCAAAACGTACAAATGTGCTAAAAAAATTCACAACCGTACCAAAGAAGTTCGTTCCACGTCCATGGAGACGAAGTTCCCAAAAAAAAAAACAGCTTGCTCAATACTTAGAGCTCAGTTAAATTTCAAGCTCCTCCTCTCTGTTGAGTAAAAATGACATTATTTTTCGAATTGGGTACCTATTCATCAAGTGACTTCACAATCTATGTATTAAAATGGGTCAAAATTTTGCAAAAAATTTCAATATTTGAGAGAAATATTTTTTTGAGAATTTTTGAATAATTTTCAAGCTTACAAATTGTCATGTAATGATTTTTTGTACTTTTGAAAGAATATCAGGAAACCACTCAAAATTGGTTAAAATTTTGCATGAAATCGAAATATTTCGACGAAAATTTAATGTAATATTTTTTAAGAATTTTGAACTATAAAATAGGGACTTGATTTTCAAGATTTTCCAAAAAGATGTCATGTGACTCATAAAATTGAGTTAAAATTACAACAGGAAATCCAAACTTTCTATCAACTTCATAACAAACATTTTTTATAAAAATTTTGGATTTTTGTTGAATTTTTGACCTAGCTATTTTGATTGGTCGCATGACACTTTTTCAAAATTTTCGAAAACCATGCTCTATTCCTAAAAACTCTTCAAAACTGATCAAGAAAGTCTTGATAAATAATTTTGATTTTCTTCAAAAATACTTTCCCAATTTGAAAGGTCATATGACACTTTCTTCAAAACCTTAAAAAATCTTGACCAGTGCTCAAATTCAAAATGTTTCCAAACTTCTCAAAAAAAGATCTGGTACGGAATTTCTGAGCTTTTCCTGAAATTTCAACTCATCTTTTTGAATGATCGCATGGCACCTTCTTCTAACCCATCAAAAATTTTGATCAATTTCGTTGCTTTATTAGGAAAAGATCGTAACTACATGAAAGTTGATTTCTCAGAAAACGAATTTTAATTTTTAAAGAGCATTCTATCAAGTACACTTGATAGTTTTAGATGAGGTAAGAGAACATTTGGTTATTGCAATCATTTTCCTGCTAATTTTCAAAATAAACATCCTGGTAGCACTGATTTTTCATTTTTTTATTTGAGGAACTCTGAACTGAAAAAAGTAAAATTCGACAAAGGAACTTTCACCTTAAGTCAAGCTTTTTTCATCAAAAGCCCATAAGAAATACACAGGATGTAGTTACGACCTTTTCCTAATAATAAAGCAACGATTTGTACTGAAGCTGTTTCTAAACTATATACTTAGTCAAAAAAAGAGTTTTGTTGAGGAATTTTTAGGATTCTGTCAAAATTTTAACTCATCTTGATAGGTCGTATCTTGTATGGCACCTTTCTCAAAAGTCCCCAAAATCGTGATCAAATTTTGGGTCACACAATTTTTTGGAATAATGCTTTCAAAAAAAATTTTTTGGAAAATTTTGATGAGTCGCAAGATAACTATTGCAAACATTTTCTTAAGAACTTGAAATCCTATTTCGTTAATTTTTTTACCGTTCAAAATGTTCTTTCTATTTTGGAAATAATCATTTCGGTGGAGGGCCTTTTTTGTTTTCTTCAAATACCAAACATTTAATTCTATTGAGTAGGTACTTTAGGGAGAAATAAGTACATGTACATACAACAGTAGGTAAATACATAGATAAAGGTATAGGTACCTCTAAGCACGTGAAAAAATTCGCTTACCAGGCAGAGAGTCTCGCTCGGTGTTCCGATGTACCTTCAACAAGAACACGATCTTTTGGTCTTGATCTTTTCTGATTTTGAGGTATGGCGGATGTTGGTGGCTGAGCATAAATATTTGTGGGTCCACTGTGTAAAAATTCGGCATTAAATAAAATGAAAAATCTAGTGACAAAAATTTTATGATACCTATAATGGGTAATAATTAATAAATGATACGCTATCGAATTTCCAGAATTTTAGGAGAATACTAGACATACAATCTTGAGACAATATAAGGACTCAAAGTTGTGTTTTACTAGCAATTTGGTCAACGTCTCCTATAATTAGTCAATGGAACCTTCGTGGTTTCAACTTACTCACAAATAAGTTTTAAATTACCTACGTACAATTGGAAAATTCATACAGATGTCGAAAATGTAAGAAATGAATTTGTCTTAATTACCTACTAACACGTAAATTGATATCTACCTGATGTAATAGTGAGATTGTGGCATCGGTGCTTGCCTCTTTGCAAAATTTAATTTTTCATTCGATGGCATGATTCTGAAGCGTGAATGATTTTATCATATGAAAATTCGAATCTGCGTTAGGTAAGTATACTTTTATGCCTTCTGCAACAGTCATTCAATAAAAATACCTACGTTATTTTTAATTTTTTATTAACAAAATGTTCAGATTAAAAATTGCGTAAACGTATTATTTGTATTTAAAAATTCAAACCTGAAGACCGTTGATTACTTTTATTCGTCCAATCGAATAATATCTCAGCAAACCACGAAAATAGTTCCAAGAATCAAATCTCTGACTCATCCATACGAATACGATAATTTCTTAAATCATAATTGTGGTAATTCGATTAAGTATATATAGGCTAATTACCATAACTCGCGAAAAACACACAACTGCACCGAATATTAATTCTCTCGAACTGTGTGCTACGCTGTGCAACTTACATTTAGTGGACTGCTACATAAGCGGCAACTAGCAACCAGCAACTGGCAACTTGGCAACCAAATCAAAAAATTTTGATTTGGTTGCTAGTTCCAGCCAATAACCGAGCAACTTCTTATCATTTTCGTTCCACTGACGCGAAACGAAGTTGCTAAGTTGCCGAGTTGCCGCTTATGTAGCAGTCCACTTATAATAAACACATTTTAACACTTCGAATACTTATACTCGTATACGTTGTTGTTATCGCGCGGGAGAATACATACAAAACTGACTATGAAGCGGATACATTGCGAGTAATTATGCGAATTCAGATTAATTATAAATTCTGTTATCGTGTGTAATCCGACGACTCTGAAAATTTCTGTTTTTATACGTTGATTGTTAGGGTACAAAACTTCATTACTTTTAACCGTCGTCGTCGAACTGATTGAGTGCATGCAACCGGCGAAATATTTTATTGCCTACTGAAAGTGCATTACAGAAAATACCATCGTACGAATAGCCTACCTTAGGAGAGAGAATTTTACGAGCTGTGTGTGTGCCAAAACTTTGTATGTACATGCTTTGCTTCATGCTAGTTGACCTTGATGTAAAAGTAAAATTGTATGTGTATACATATAGATTATGCGACAACGCTGGCAAGCACATGTTCCCATAGACGTGCTATACCTTATCTTGAAAAATTCCCACTATGTGACGTCATACGTCATACTGGATATTTGGTCCGTTTCCTTTCGCAGACAGTCAATCATATTGATTATTATACATAATGTATTTACGAGTAGGTATACCTAGGTACGTACATAGGCACTCCATAGTATGTTAGTATACGATCATTCCACTACCATATTATTGACTTTATTGCTTTTAAACTGCAAACGAAGCAATTTGTTTTTATTTCCAGACAATGGAAAAAAATGTTTAACAATATTAGGCAACTATTTTGAACTTTTTTTCGGTGTTTGGGTTGAAAATGGGCTTAATCGATAGTTTGGACCCTGAACAAAAAACGGAGTGGGTTTTTTAAATTTGAGTTGCTTTTGTGGTCAGGAGAGACTGTCAAAGTTGCGAAAATTGCCGTTTTTGCCACACTTCAAGAGTTCGTAGCGACATCTGTATTGTTTTGCGAAAAAAACCAAGATCATTTTCGGATTCTACGCACTTTTTTAAGCAAACTACTTTCCCCGATTTTTGATTTTTGAAGTTTAAAGCGCATAAGACTGATTTTTCTGAATACGAAAAGTTCAATTTGAACTTCGGGTGAACACAGCTCCGCGCCACGGTTACGTGGTGGAGTAACGCCAGCATTGCGCGCTCTGAGTTTTAAAATATTATACAAATAAAAATCTTCCGTATGTGCTTGAAACTTCAAAAATCAAAAATCGGGGAAAGTAGTTTACTTAAAACAAAGCGTAGAATTCGAAAATGATCTTGGTTTTTTTCGCAAAACAATACTGATGTGGCTATAAACCCTTGAAGTAGGGCAAAAACGGTCATTTTTTCAACTTTGATCATGTCTCGATCCTGATCACAAAAACAACTCAAATTGAAAAACCCCACTCATTTTTTTGTTTTGGGGTCTAGTATCAATTAGGCCGATTTTCAACTCAAACACAAATATTCAGTTGATTGGTGTAGGCACCTAATCGATTTAATGACTGAGGATCAGTGATGCAAAATTGAAGAGACACCTTCTCAACTTATCAACTCCGATTGAGCCGAAAAGCTCACTATAATATGGGAGCATATCACTTAGACCTCAGAATCCAATTTTGAATTTATAGAGTTGATTTTTCAATTTTTAATAAATTTTCGAAAATGATGAAAGCAGCCTGTTTGGTATAATAATTTCCATTGAAAATTATGAATATCTAGTTGAAAATCTGATAATCAGTTCATATGCCAAAGTCAACCAGGCACCTTAATCAATTTCCACTATTTTCGAGTCGATCGTAGACCTCCAGCAAAAGTTGATTTCTCTCTAGCTATTTCTAATCGCTCAAGAAGGTGTAGTGATAATAAATTTTGGCAGTTGGAAATTTAGGTTATGCTTATCATAAGTTCATCGACGTTATCAGCCGATTTAGGGCAAATGAATCTCAAATCTAAGTTAACGAGTTGAAAATTGAAGATATCTACCTATTTTTTTTACGAGTTGAAGATTTCAAATAGGTATCAACAAAATTTCAAAGTTGTCAATTTTTGCGAAAAATTACTCTAAATTTCTTGTCTCTTGAAATCGACCCCCCCCCCTCCTCCTCCTTCCAAATCAATTTTCACAATTTTCGAGCCAATCTGGAAGCTCCAGAAAAAGTTGAATTTTCTCCAGCAAAAGTTTAAATCGCTCCAGAAAACGTTACAATCAATTTCATCGGCTGGAAATTTAATATCATCGTAAAATTCAACATCCCCAACCGACTAGGGAAGAAGAATCGCAAATCGCAGGCAACGGATTGAAAAATCTGTTTTTTACGAATTGAAAATCTCAACTTTTACGTAAAATTAGGTACATTGATTTTGTGAGAAATCCATAAGAACAAAAATTGCAGGCCATAAAATTTTCTTTATGCTTAAAGCTATCACTGCTATCAGGTTTTCTGGCAGAAAACTTTGTTAAAAAGATATTCGTGAAAAATGGTAGACATTGTTTATTTGAATTTATGAAATGAGTCATTTTGCAAAAAGTTTCAAAAATTGTCATTTTTAAAAAAATGATTTAGAAATTGCCATTTTTTGAGAATTTTAAAAATTGTAATTTTTGAAAAACATTTTTAAAAAGTAATCATATTTTGAATGTTTAACATTTGCTATTTTTTACTTTCGATTTAAAGTTCATGAGCACCCAGAAGGTCCTTGAGCGTTTTCAAGAGTGTTTATTTCCTATTTTGAAGAAAGTAGTAAATGTGAAAATTGATTATCTCAAGTTAATTCGAAGTTAAAACAGAGAGGTATTTCAAGGAGGCCTTTGATGGAATATGTTATCAAAATGATACTTTTTGGTCAACATGGTCATTTTTAAAGAGGGTAGGGGGTGTCTTCTGAAATGACAATTGAATTGATCAAGTATTACGTGTCCAGAGGAATAGGTACGCTGATATTGGACTCAAAACTCTTGAAAAATGTTTTTTAACAGGAAAAAAATATATTAGAAGAATTCTGAGAAATTTTGAGCTTCTGATTTCAGTTTTTTATTCTTAATAAATTTTTGATATGTAGGTATAGATACCTACTTATTTGGCTTATTTTTCAAAAAAAGTCTCAAAATTTGATCAAATTGAAGAACACGGATGAAGTTTGGTTTCCCTGCACTTTTGAACTTCCGAACGAATTGAATTGATTGGTGTTGGTTTTGAGACATTCTGGAGTCTTCAAATTTTTTTTTCAATTTTTCAGTTCTGTAGATATACCCATTGCTATGAAAAAAAAATAAAAAAATAAAATCTTCTGTCAACTCAAATTCACTATCTTTGTAATCTTTTCAATCTATTAAAGCGTGATAAATTCCAATTTTTTTCGTCGCTTTTTTCAAGAAAAAAATTCATTGTTTTTGAACGCATCAGATGAAATCCCAAAATTTGGTTCATATCCTATTTTCAACCTTTGATATGAATTTTGAACTCTTTTGAGCACTCATCTTAAGCTATTATGGAATTTTTGAACTTTTTTTTGGAGGGGGCGGGAGTTGATTAGAGAGTTTGAGAGGAACAAAATGGATATTTTGTATTGTAGTGATTTCAATTTTTTAGTCATCATTACTGATTTGAAAAAAAAAATTGATGAGCCTCTGGTCATTTCTCTCAATTCTCTAAAATTCACAATTACGGTCAAAAATTAGCACCACTGCATTAAAAATATTTCCCCAGATCTTAGAAATGATATCCTTCGATGCTTTATAGCATAACTCATACGAAATAGGTATTTGGAAAGGAAATATTTTCAAAACACTAATTTACTTAAAAGGAAGCGATTTGCAAATTTTCAACCGCTCAGTATGTAGAACCCAGAATCCTAAAAGTGATTTTGGATTTTGATGGAAATAAACTCGACGCAGAAACTCAAAATACTGCCTACTTATGTAAATATCTTTCGAAATTAGGATATTTTTCCCAAAACGATTCAAGCAGGGCTAGAGCGAAAAAAACTAACGTTTTCTCGAAAATTCCGCCTATTTGAGAATCCATATTTCCTCCTCGGGGGCACCTCCAAAGCTAAAAAAATTTTCGAGTGTTCAAACAGAGGTCTCCACTGAATGTGGTCAAAAATCTGCAGCTTAAACATTTGTTTTTTTTGCAATCCACTCTATTACTTGAATAAACGTACGTTCTCCACATTTTGAGGCAGTAGTTCAGGATTGAAAAAAATGTTCAGTAATTTTTAAAAAGATATATTTAAGATACAAAACATCATAATGAAATTATTAAATTTACTTTACAGGACATGAATTTAACACCTTAGATAATTTAAAAATAGATAACACAAAAAAAATATTTGTATGATAAAACTAATACATATAAAAATTCATTCGGGAATGTACTGGTAAAATACCTATCTAGGCATTTGCTTCGACTAAATTCAAAAGCATAAATAACACAAAATTTACGAATATATAACCTATGCATCACATTAGAATGTAAAAAAAATAAGAAATAGAAAAAAATAAAAAAATGAAAGTATTGATCTATATCTACAAAAGTTTTACAAGCTGCTGTTTTATAACAATTTGGATAATAAGTCTCCCTTAAATATTTTCCTCAACATTTGCAATGACTCATCTTCTGACAACGCTGAACTCAAATCCAAATCAACATCGCCTATTTTAAATATGAATTTTCCTTTCTTCAAAATATTTTTTTGCAAGTCTTCAGGAAGATCAACGAGACCAACTGCTCCTTCATCGTCTTTCATCTCTGTATATTTTTTTGTTTTGATGTAGATACTTCGAAATGCCTCGGCCAATTCATCATTTTCTCTCGTAATGATAATGATTTTCTTATTGCGACAACCTTCTAGAATCGGATAGAGTCGAAAAACTAATTCCCACACATTTGCTTCCTCGTCAGCTTCGCATGCGATCATCAATAGATTATTTTTTGTTTCAGATTTAAAATCATTTATTACACGATCTGGTGCGAGTAAAATTGAGCTCAGATGCTCGAAAATGAGTTTATCGTTGGTCTGATACGTTGGAATATTTTTTACAATTCGGAGTACCTTGAATGCGCTCAGTTTTACGCTCTGGGATGAACTAATCAAGTTGAAAATTTGCATTTCTTTAGAAATCAGAAATCTTTGCAGGTCTGAAAGGCCACTTTGAAATTCAACGAGTGTCCTTTTGCCGGGAGATTCGACTTTGATAAACTTTCTCGATGTGGAAGGACTCGTATACAAGTTGGGAATCAAGAGGTTCATGGTTTCAAAAAACGATTCGCCTTCTCTGTGGGACTGAAAACTTCCTTTTTTAGACTTCAACCAAAGCAGTATGTGGTCTGGAAAGGAACGTGCTATGTCATCGTGACTGAAGTTGAAATATTTGTTGATTTTTCTATCGATGATTTGGCTCAGATCGGTTCCAAGTGGTTGATTGATCACAAATACCAACTTATCGAAAAAGTAATCGATTTCTCTTTGAGAGACATTTTCACCATTATCGTCTGGTAACTGAGATTTTGAGTATACAACCGCCTCATTGCATGTTTTGAAATTGATAATGTGAAATTTGTACAAATCCTTAGCAAAGGGTATATCTCTTTGGTGTAGTTCTTTTTTCAACCTGTTCTTGAAATCTTCCAAATTACCTGGTAAGGGTTTATTGCGAAAAAATTCTGAACTAAAGTAATACGTATCTTCTTCGGTATCGTTTTTCGTAATTAATACGTACCCTGCCAACTTATCGATATTTTCTTTAATCACTTGCGGTCTTCTTTCTATTCTAACAATGCCATCCTTCGCTCTACTCATTTCATCTGCGATCTCTTTAGCGAACAGTTCGTGGAACATAATATGAGGATCGTCATTTAGCTCAAAATACCTTTTAAACGAGTAAGACATCGTCAACTTGGCATGTTTCATATTTTTCCAGAATTCTTCTTCATTTACCGCGAATCCCAAATATTCTTGATAAGCGTCGTAAAAAGCAGTCCTAAATTTTTTCGCCGAGTCTGGTAAATATCCAGTCACAAAATCTTTATGGAACTTGGCATTTATAATCCTTCCTCTTTTTTCTTGGACTGTTTCTTCTTTAATTACGTATTCTCGTAAGGCACGATGGTAAGTTCGGAACAGATCTCCCTTCAGGTCAAAGCATTTCCCATTTTTTACATATTTGGCGACCCTTCTAGCCAATCTATCACAATCTGATGATTTTATCAACTTTGAAATTAATTCGTCGCGTTTGGCGAATTTTTTATACTTAAATTTTAAGCACTGAGGATCTCCGTGTTCGAAAGTTAAAATTTCATCGGTAGTGGTAATTCGAGCAAAGCAATTGTGTAAATGCCTATCTAAGCTGATATTGGTGCAAACTACATAATCCTTCAACTCGTGGCCTTGAAATAAAGGATTTCTCAAAATTTTGCGAAACGAATTGAAATGTTTCTGTATGCTGAATTTTCTATCCTTCTCGGTAAGTAAGTCTTTGAAAGTGATTACTCTATTGGTATGCTTTTTATGTTTAGATCGCAAAAATTGATAGACTGATTTACCATTTGGTTCCTTGTACCGGAAGACTATATCGTCGTAGTTTTCTGCTGCGTCATCTGGAGCTGTTCCTATGGCAAAAGAGTATTCCTTTTCGACTCCGTACTTTAACATAAGCATCAGTATTTTTAATTGGTGATTATCGCTGTGAGCTTCTTCTGATGTAGTTCCATTTAAGAAATGATCGAATCCATTCTGCATATTTTCTACTCTGTATTCTTCTGCTGGTGGGTTGATACTCTGGGGCCTGTCGTGGTTCACTTGGATATTTGCTGGTGTTCCATTCTCAAGATTAGTTCCGGATACTCTACGACGCTTGGTTCCCCTGTGTAAAAATTTTTAAAATTAAAATTCGATCGTGAAAATGACAAAAATATGATGTGGAGGGGAAAGGTGAGAAGTGGTTGCTTATTAAAAATTTGAATTTGGAATTTCTAAAAAATGGCAGGTTTCAGACTGTCCAATATATTGAAATTGGAGCATGAAATTAACTTGAACTTTACAATTTCGTTGGCTAAAATTTTGTGAAAATTTCAACTTTCAAAAATCAGCCGGAGGCTCTAGAGCTGCTCAAAACAGCTCGAAAACTTTTTCAATCGATTTGAGATGTCGAAATTGGAACACATACGAGATTTTCGTTTTTTAAGACAATTTGATGAAATTTTGATTTTTTTTTGTATTTTGCCCCATCTGATTTTTAAAAATTCAGAAAAATCAAATAATGTACTTGAGCGCCTAAAATTTTGGCTGAAGAATGAAGATGTATTTTTGGATGCTCTTTCGGGTTAGTTTTTTTACACTTTGAAAATATTTCTGTCGTGAGGATCCCTCCGTAAGACGTCGGTATGTGAAATGTTTGAATCCATCAAAACTTCTTACTTTTTAAAAATACACAAAAATTGTCGTTTTTTCAGCAAAATTTCTAAAAAATTGTAGCTTTTTTTGCAAAAAAAAAAAAATAATAAAAAAAACCTCTAAAAATGCTTACGTTTTCTACACCAAAAAAGCCTGAATTTTTGGTGAAAACCACCCAAAAAGTCTTGTTTTTTCTCAAAAAAATGTTAAAAAATATTTCTTGTCAACAAATCCCAAACATTGCTACTTTTTGCCAAAATCGTTCAATTTCTGCTTTTTGGCAATAATTCTTATTTTTTTCACTCTTTTTTTCCAAAAATCATCAAAAAGTCTGCAGGCTTTTTCACCAAAAATTATGTTTTTTTTTGCCTATAGATAATTTCCGGAAAGTCCTGTTTTTTTACTAAAATTGTCGAAGTCTTGCTTTGTCAAAAACTCTCACTTTTTATAAAAATTTCTGGAAATTGTCGTTTTGAATTGTTTTGTTTGTTTTCCAAAAAAATACAAAAAGTCTCACGTTTAAAAAAAAATTTCAAAAGTCTCGTTTTTTAGTCGGTTTGTTGAAATGCTCAGAGTTTCGTTTTCTGCCTAAAATTGTCCTTTTTGCGGGAATTTGAAAACATTTTCCAAAATTAAAAACTAGAACATTTCAGTTTGTGGTGTTCCATATTTTTTTTTTTTTTTTTTTTTTTTGGTAATTTTTTTCTGCATGAAAATGTTTTGCTCACGTTTTGTTACTTTTTTGAGCATTTTTTGTTACCAGGTTATTATTATTTTTTTGGTGGGGGAGGGGGGATTGAGAACGAGCTACCAGTTTTGACAAAAAGAGATGGCATAAGTACCTAAGTACATACATATTTCATAGTGGCCCAATTTTTTCAAAAAGGTATGAAAATACCATGCTCATCGGTTTTCCTTAAAAAGTATAAAAATTCAATAAAATCTGTAGGTAATTCATACTCTAATTTTTGATCTCTGAAATCGATTGGTAGTGATTTTGAGCCCTTTTGAAACCCCAAGGAGATTTTTATTTTAAGTGCCTACCTATTTTTCAGTTTTGGAAAAATTTTCATACGAGTAAGAAGTGTTGATTTTAAGAAATTTTGATTTTTCCTCAAAAATAGTAAAAAAATCACAGCAAATTAAAAATCATTCGGTATCTGGCGCCTTAAGATTCGCCTGATTTTAAGAATGACAAATTCCAGTTCAATATTATAAGTGCTGATTTCCATTTGAGGCCTTTTTAGAGAATTTTTCAAGAATTGGTAATTTCTAAAATCCCTTGGGAGCTCCTATATATAATACTGACCTAAATGATGTGATACTTCTGTATAAATCAGTTTGGGAGGTTGAAAAAGAGGACTTGAACTAATTTTGAGCATTTTCTGTTTAAATTTAATCAAATTTTGGAATTTTTCTTGGGTCTTTGGATTTCCAAAACTTTGTCAGATATTGGAATACCTTGTACAATAATGGGAATGGGCCTGATAATTTAATTCACTTACACGTAGACGATATCTGGTGAGCTTGAACGTCTGTCTGTTTCATATTCGTCAGAATCATAATCTGGAATCCCCAGTGCTTGCCTCGATGTTGATGGCTGGTCATCAGGAATTTGCCGGTATTGATGAAACGCCATTCCTTGCCTTGATGTTGATGGTATATCGTCAGAAATTCGCCTGTGTTAGCATTTCACAACATTTTTTATTATACAGGCTGAATATTACGATAGATATGCGAGGTTTGAGGTTTGGTTTTGTAATTAACTAAGTAGGTACTCGACTTCAAAAATAATGAAAACGAAAAAAAAGTTTTAGGCACAAACATTGACATTTAAGTCCAATTTTGAATGATTTTTACAAAATATGTAATTTTTTTCGGATCGAAAGTATGACTTCACGATAAAATTGCTCCTGATAGTGATTTTTGGAATAGAAGATGGTAAGTAAAGTACTGGTATTGGAAATTTAATAGACTTGTTTTACCAAAAATTAAACATGAAAAAAGATCACAAAGCCAAATTCATTACCCTATCGAAAAAAAAAATTGATTAGACAGTTTTTTTTACGAATGGGTTAATTAGGTATGGATGGATTCAATTACATGTAAAAGCTAGTAAAGCTTACCTGGCTTCCAATTTCCTATCACTAGATGACATTAGTTTAAAAGCATGAAAGTTTTCAAGACCAAAGGCGTAGATCTTCCAGGTAGGTCTAGGTAGGTAGGTATTCGAAGACTCGAGTTATTATTTTCTGAAATTATGATTAAAATAAGCGAATGTCGAAAAATTTGTTAGCTTGAAAAAATAAGTTTGATAGTTATATCTTATATCGCATGGTTTTAATTGAAGTTACCTGACAAGAACCGTTAATTATTCTTCATTCTTCATTCAACCGCGATGATATCGTTTCAAACTTCGAAACGAGAATAATATAAAGTTTCAAAATGCAGTTCAATCCGAAATACACACGTATAAATTTTTCACTCGCATCATATACAGTACCACCACCACCGTATTTTCTTGCTACTGTTCTGATAACGCGAAAGAAAACGTTGTATCGATGAAAATACCGGCTACCACGAAACGTGTATGTATGGTGAGTCATTCGTTATCATAATATTATGCATTCGCAGCATTTGCTATCGCGAGACGGTTACATGTAGGTTACCTTGAAATCCCCGTTTATTTTTGTTTTCGCTTTTCAGAGAATGCTTAAAATTCAGCGGTGTATTTTTAAATATTTTCACGTGGTAATGACGTTGAGTCATTTTCTTGGGGTTCCCCAAGCGCCAGCTGATCGCTGCGCTGTTTAAAATAGCAACTAGTTTTATTTTTATTACACACTGACTTTCCAGGAACCCCGAACATTTGTGAAAATGAACCAAAACAAGTAAAATTCTTGTGAAAGAAGAGATTAGGTACTCGTATTTGTTAGAATTTTAAAATGTTTAGGTACTCGAAATTGTGTTAAAAACAAATCTGTCTAGGAAGACAGGAACGAAGTCATCACAATCACACTCTGTTGAACATTTTCATCCTACATAGTTTTTCTGCGATGTGATTTCCAGTTTTTTTTTTTTAGATCATAGTCCACAGTCCAACTGATAAAAAGTGCTCTAGAAATTCAATCTAGCTGGAATTTTTTCTGGGCAAAAAATTAATTTGGTTTTTTGTACAAATGAGTCTGAAATGTCTGAGAAGACCTATTTTGGATTTTCAGGATGACCTTAAACGATGAGGGGAGGAGGCTAAAAATCCTCAGTTTTCACATTTGCAAAGGCTCAAATATTTTTTGCAGAAATGAAGAGTTAAAAAACGAGAGGCTCTTGAGAGGGGTGAAATGGCCCTCGAAGGCTTTCGGGTTGATATTTGCATGGAAGGTGGGTAGGAGTACCATCAAGAAAGGAAACTATCGTGTGAAAAGTGTCAGTCTCCCAAACCCTCCTCTTTTAAGAATCCCCCTCTCTGAAATTAAAATAAAAAGAATTTTCATCAGGCCCAAGGGAACCGATTTTTCTTATTTTCTAGAATGTTTGGACATTCATAAGAGGCATTCTCATAAAAATGTTCACCCTCCCCCCTCCCCTGATAATTACCCCTAAACATGACATTAACTTATTTTACTCGTATACTTTTTAACAATGAAAATTGCGACGTACAATTTTTGAAACAGGTTTTTTGGGTGTATTTTGGGATCCCTGAACATCATATATTTTTTTCGAAATTTTTGCTTTGGTGAAGCGTAGAGAAAAATTGAAAAAAACATGTCGCAGAGGGGGTTTAAATGGGACCTGGATGAGTGTAATATGAAATCTATGACGTCGTATTCGTGTGTTCAGGGGGTTCGGTTCATATGAAGAAGATGGCGTAAGTAAGTAAGTATGTTAGAAATAAAGTGACTTCATTTCAAAAATAGAAAGTAGTGGAAAATGAAGATGTGGTGAGGTTTCGGGGGGGGGGGGGCTTAATTTGCGTTCAGGTGGTTTGGTTCATAATATGAAAACAACACCAATATTGCAAAAGTAGCTCATTTTCAAAAATAAGTAAATGAAATTGAGGAGGAAGCTGAGGCTCTTGAGAAGCCGAGTAAGTGTAAAACAAAATCTGACGTAATATTTGTGCTCAGGGGGTTAGAATCGTATGAGAACGACTCCAATATCATCTTGGTAACTTTATTTCAAAAATAGTAAAAATTGAGGTGGTGAGTTAGAGGCTCTGAGGAGGGGGGGGGGGCTAGATGAGTGTATCAGGAAGTCTGACGTCACATTCGTGCTCAGCGGTATCAAATCATGCGGAAACAACACCCTACTCACGTAATAATTATTCCTCGCAAAATTCTCATTGCACCCCCTCTACGACATAACACGTTTTCTTTTTTTCAATTTTTAAAAATTTGGAAAAAATACCAATACGACGATGTTCAGAGGTCAAAAATACATCCAAAAAAATGTGTTTCAAAAAAATTGTACCCCGCAATTTTCATCGTTAAAAAGCATAAAATAAGTTAAAAACGCTATTTTGAGGGGTAAATATATGAGGGGATGGTGGTTGAAAATTTTTATGGGAATACCTCTCATGGATGTGTAACCCATGCTAGAAAATAAAAATAATTAGTTTTCATGGGTCTGATGAAAATGTTTTTATCATGATTTCTGAAGGGGAGGGGTTCTTAAAAAGGGGAGGGACTGCAGGTCTGAAATATTCCACACTGAAGTATCTTGATGGCACCCACATTCCAAGTACCTGGGTTAGGCAATATCCGTGTCAAAAGCAATTCAAATCCAAAATCCGAAATCCGAAATCCCCTGCAAAAATAGTTTTCAAATCCAAAATCCGTTATGAAAGTGGATTAAAATCCAAAATCCGAAGTCCGGATTTCGAGAATTTTTGGATTTTGAATCCAAATCCTGCCCAACCCTTCCGCGTTGGCCTGTGATCCATGATGCCTAATCCAGAAGCCTTTTTGGATTTTAAGATAAAAAGTTTTGGAAAAAAAAATGATTTTAAATCCAAAATCCGGATTTTGAGGATTTTTGGATTTCAAATTAAAGAGGATTTAAATTCTGTCCAACCCTGAATTGGCATTTTGCAAGAAATCCAAATATTTGAACGAAAATTCTTTTTTGAGCATTTTAAAAGAATTTTGAGCTAAAAATTGTATTATTGTTTTCGAGAAATTGACTCAATTGGGACCTAAAATCATTTTAAAATGTGCAAAAAAAAGCTTGATAGATACTTGATTCACCTTCCCTGCGACATCTTGGACCCATATCTACATTCTACAAATTCCAACTGAATTTTTTGTACGAATGTTTGAGCCTTGAGGTTAAAGATTCTTCGAACGACTATTGAAAAAATAAATAAATAAAAAATGATGAACCATTTCGTTGACATCAATATCACGTGACATATTTAAAAATACCATCGCCAAATTTTAAGAATTTTTCGAGAAGCAGAAAGGAAATTTGCTCATTTGGGGAATTCCGATTTAAAAATTCCATTTCCTTCCCGTTCCTGGTAAATATGCTTCTGCTTCATCCTGTGTTCGAATTGTACTCACAGTACTCACTATCAGTACAGATGATGTCATAGTAATGTTTTTTACGCGTGGTCGTACTCGTATAACAATTGAAATACCTAATGAAATTAAGCGACAATGTTGTACGAGTACGCTGTACGAATTTATGTAAGGCTATAGATTTTCTGTTTGTGACGATTATTTTGAACGTACTTGAAATCGTAAACGATTAGATATTTTCTTGAAACAATAATTGGCAACAAAGTATATTTATCTATAGTTTGACGTAGGCAAGCTATATGGTACGTATACTGACCTACTGGTTTACAATGTTTGAATATTCGATTTTGTTGCAGTAAGTACTTGTCTATTAAGTGGGTATAGGAAATGAACTATGAACTATCGCGTCACTTCATTCGGATAACAGACAGAAAACATAACGTTTAATATGTATATTTCTTCTTTAAAGCGGGTGCCTGATTAAGTAATGGCACCTGTAGGCGTTTTTAGCTTCATTTTTACGCAGAAGAAGAAAGTGATATGAAATACAGTACCTATGCATGTTCATTTGAAGGAATTATTTAATAAACAATGAAGAAATTTATCATATGGTATGGTTCACCCAACTTGCTGAGAAGAAATGGGTATTTGACCTTGAGAATAATTTTCGGTACATGGTTAACGTCTACGTTCCCTTTGATTTCTGCAATTATATTTAATCAGTGTTGCCAGTTTATACTTCCTTACGTCATAGGTAACTCAAAAGCCCTGATCATGAGATAAAAATTTGAGAAGTGGCCAGTATGCTAAAGTAGAGCGCCCCCTCCCCAAAAAAAAGAGAACCGATTTTAAATCTTCAGAAAAAGTTTATTTTTTTCCAGAAAAGTTCAAATCGCTCCAGAAAACTCGATTTTTCAGCTGCCAAAGTTGATCACAACACCTTCTGGAGTGATCTAACAAGGGAACCTCTTGAGGTGTCACACTCCGATTCGAACGGGACCGCGATTTTTGGAAAGAGCATAGTCTAAAACCCCCAAAACCAAGTTTTCAGCTGCCCAAGTTCATTTTTCGATTTTTAGCGAATTTTTAAAAATTCAAAATTGACTGTTTCTGGCGATTTATGCTTTTTTTTAAAAAAAAGTACGTACTTGATCAATAAAAATGGTCAAAATAAGTCCCAAAACTAATATTAATTACCCAAATCCTAATTTCACCATTTCCAGCCATTCTGGAGCCTCCAGCGCGATTTTTCAATTTCTCCAGAATTTTGAGAGAAAGTCGATTTTATATATGGAGTAAAAAAAATTGTGAGTAGGTATTTGTGGCAAGATGTTGATTCTTTTTTCAATCTGAGATTTTTAACTTGTGAAAAAACGCCCTTTTTAACTCGCCTTTTTAGATTTAGGTTTTCATCTGACAGAATGAAATACCGAAGTTGATCGCCTTCTGGAGCGATTTGAAATTATTGTGGAAAAGTAAACTTTAATTTGCTGGAGGCTCCAGATCGGCTCGAAAATGGTGAAACTCGATTCGAAGGGTCGACTTTGGATGCATAGAAGAGTTTCAAGAGATTTGTTGCAAAAATTAAAGATTTAAAATTTTTTTCAAATTTGAGATTTTTTAACTTGTGTGTATGTACTTAAAAAAATCAATTATTCCGCTCATCTCCTCAGATTTGCGATTCACCAGCCTTAATCGACTCGTAATGTTGAACTTGAGACAGGATCAAAGTTTCAACTGCTTAAATTAGTTATAACGTCTTCTGGAGCGGTTTGAAATTCCTGGAGAAAAGTTAACTTCTGCTGGAGGCTCCAGATCGGTTCGAAAATGATGACAGCTGATTCAGAAATTCGACTTTAGTATGGTATAGAAATCGATTTCCAGATTTTCACCTCTTTACCTATTTACTAAAATTAATGTACCAATTTGCATACCTACTTCAGCCATCCTTGAAAATTCACCAAAAATCGAAAAATCAAATTCGGCATCTCAAAAGAGCCTTTATTAAGGATAAGACGATGAAATTCACTCGTATGCTCCTCAATACTGATTCAAACACAGCAAAAAACTACAAAAAAACAATTTTTTATTTTATTGAGCATGTTGCATCCGACTATTGAGCTCCAAAAAATAATGTCCCCTCTTAGGATAAGTATTTCTCAATTTGAAAAAGCGTGGGACCCCTCTCCATATTTTCTTCCTGCAAATTTTTGAAATTTCTACTCCCCCCCCCCCCAAATATGAGAATTTGTTTTTGAAAAAAATCCCACGTACGCATCTGCCAAAATGATTATTTTATTTAAAATTTCAAAATGTCTGAACCATTCCTACCATGAGATAGGAATTGTGATTTCGGTCATATTGCTCGGGGTTCGGTCGAGGATGAGGGAGGGGGTGACTCTAACAATTTTTTGAGATGAGTTTAAATTTGCACTACATTTTACCTAATCAACGGTCAAGTTTTTTCAGAAGATTACACATTTTCGTACAACAGTCGTCATTTCAAAGTTTTAATTATCCATTGTACTCTAATCATTTTGAACTATTTCCACCGAAACTTCACTCTCACTCGTGTAAAGCTTCGAAGCTGTGACTCAGAATCATAATGGAACACTCTCAGCTCTCTATTTCAGTGTTTGATAGAATCGATTTGCCTATAATATACATATGTATTTATCACTCACAGGCTTGTCTATAGGCATCGGTAATTCGCGTAAAATGCTGACAACAAAAAAAAAAAAAAAAAGAAACTGGGAATCCCCCCTTTCTTTGAACGAACCAAATGAGTCACATCTTGTAAAGTCTAAGCGACGAAATTTCCCTTTGTTGGTAAATAAAAAATACCATACGCAAGGTCGCAGATTCGGCGAATATAGCTCATGTATCTACGTAATAGAATGCGCGCGCACGGCGCACGTGATTGTTTTCCCTCATTCAAGCTTTAATTACATGCTGCAGATACATATTAAACCAATGGTACAAGTGTTTTTATGCACTTGATCAAACGTGAATTAAAACGTGCGGTGATAGTGGATTTCGCTTTTCAATTCGCGTATTCGTCGTCATCTTGCTTGTAACCGGTTTCTTATCACTGTATGTACATATTTTATTTTGTCATCAAATTGATCTGAATAAGTGGCAATTGCTTCGTTCTTCAATTATCTACGTAAGTAAATATGTATTATTATTTTTTTTTTTCATAAGGTTACATAACATATTGAATACCTAAAATTTATTTTGATTTAATTAGGTACGTCATTTGTTTCCTTGGTGAGATTGTTGCATCTAAAAATATAACGTTTTCATTTTTTTTGCTTTTTTTTCAACTGATCCCAAATTCCAAAAATGAAAATTTTGATTTTGTAACACGTAGAAACAAAGTATTTTTTTCGTTTCTGAAATCAAATTCACTCCATACGAAGAGAAAAACAAAACTGCAAAATTTGAAGTTGAATTAAACATGAAATCAATTCAAAAAATAAAGTTTCGATTTTTGTTTATTTTTTATTTATTTATTTATTTATTTATTTTTTGATCGAAGATATTGCTTTCTGTGTTTTAGAGATATTAATTTATTGTGTTGCATGATTTCTTCCTAGTCACTATGATCCAGATCTACCTAGACGAGTATTAAACTTATGATTTTGTGTATTATGTTATAGGAAATGGTTCGTACGAAGCAAACAGCCCGCAAATCGACCACTCCGCTTCCACTCATTTATAAACATCTTGCAACAAAACTAGCCCGTAAAAGTGCCAAAATTACACCAGCTAATGGTCGAATCAAAAAACCATATCGTTATCGCCCTGGTACGGTAGCGCTTCGAGAAATTCGTCGTTACCAAAGATCCACCGAATTGCTGATTCGGAAATTACCTTTCCAACGATTGGTACGTGAAATCGCACAAGATTACAAGCATGAATTACGTTTCCAATGCGCTGCGATCAGTGCTTTGCAGGAGGCTTGCGAGGCATATTTGATCGGACTTTTCGAAGACACCAATCTTTGCGCCATCCATGCCAAACGTGTTACGATTATGCCGAAAGATCTTCAATTGGCTCGTCGAATTCGTGGAGGAAGTGCTTTTTAAGTTCACGATTTCATCTTCTTAGTTAGTTTCTTAATCATCATCATAAGAATTAATCATGTTATCCGTTCAAAATTCATATTTCTTGGGTATAGGTACCTACTCGTATTTCATTTTGTGACTTTAAAAATAGTACTTACTGTGCCTATAACTTTGAATAATCTTACTCACTATAGCTTGATTCTGTCTGGTGTTCTTATCGTGAATGATTTTTCATTATACTTTTAGGTATCCCATGTTGTTGTTTTTCTTTCTGTTGATTTTATTGTATTATTTTTATTATTGGAACAAACATTTTTGGAGTATGCATATTTTCTCAGCCCAATTATAAGCGATACATTTTTTATACGATAGACTTGACATTTTTCATTACCTACCTTTGTATTTTAAGAGTTTAACAAAACGGTATCAATTATACGTGGTACCTGGTATATTATGTACTTTGTTTGAGATTTTATTGCATTTTTTCCTCCTTGAACAACATGTGGTCTATAGGTCTAACTATAACTACACAGTTTATTCTCGAGTCGAAAGTGGGCCATAAAATAAAGCCGAATGATAGGCACATGATGGAATATGATGAGATTGAAATACATATTCCTTTAATTTCTTATTTCGATTAGGGAAATTTTTCAAGTAATATAACCTAAGGAGTTGGTCATTTAAAAAAAAAGTTTGACGTTCTACTTGCAAAATTTTGGGATTTAATCATTTTTTTTGAAGTCTCAAGACCAGAAGTTTTTGTGTCAATTTTGTCGAAAAAAATAACATTCAAATGGGCAATCCAAGCTTTGTAGATTGTACGAGTACATCACTTCAGCGTGTTTCATGAGTTGTTGATATCTTTAATTTTTTTCAATTCTCAATTTTCATCGTTGAACTAAATTTTTCTTATTAGCAGTTATTACTTTTTTTTTTTTGCAAAAATTCTAAATTCTATTTTTTATTGAACTACTATTTTATAAAGTAGGTATAGTACTGTGTCAATTTGCCCATCGAATGATTGAGTGCCGTAGTCTAGCAATTAATTGTGATTCTGGATTTTACTAATAGTCGAGGGGCCCACTTAAGGATAAATTGCGTCCTCCCGTCGATCCTCCGGGACAACTTTTTTCTTGAAGGGGGAGTCTTAAGGAACATTTCTAGCCCTTGTACTCAAAAAAAAAAGTGACCCTACCTACAAAATGACGGCCATGTTGATTGACAGGTCAGTCGAAATCGCAGATTTTGCGTTCCAACATAGGACTTGCACAAAACTTTTCAACCCAAAAAAGGTAGATTGAAAGATCAGACAAAAATTCATCACCTCTCAAAATTTCAAGTGTTAAAGTGCGTTTTTCGATTTTTGGTGAATTTTTGAAAATCAAATTTAGGCCAAAAATGAGGGAAAAAATCAAAATTTTACCAAACTGACCAAGAAAGCAGAAATTTGGGATATACTCTACTTTCGACATGCCAACTTGATTGGAAACTGTTTCAAACCGTTTTGAGCAGTTCTGGAGCCTCCAGCAGATTTTTGAAACTTGTAATTCCCACAACATTTCACCAAAATAGAGTTGGAAAGCTGAAATGTATTCTGCAAACTAATTTCAATACGCTATACGAAGTCAACTGCAGGGGGATTTCAAGTCGTTTTGGAGCCTCCGGCGACTTTTTGAAAATTCCTGGAGCCTCCATCAGATTTTTGAAATTTTAAATTTTCACAAAATTTCATCAAATGGAGATGAAAAGCTGAAATTTACTCTACGCTCCAATTTTAACACCCTCTGAAGACGACTTCAGGTGGGTTCAAATCATTTTGAAGCCTTCAGCGCCTTTTTGAAAGCTACTGGAGCCTCCAGTAGATTTTTGAAATTTGAAATTCCCGCAACATTTTACCAAATGGAGTTGGCAAGCTGAAATTTACTTTGCAAACTAATTTCAATACGATATGAAGTCGACTACATGGTGGTTTTAAATGGTTTTAAAACTTCCAGCTACTTCTTGGAAATTTCAATTTTCCAAAAAACACCATAAGACCTCTTAAAAAGTGGTTGGAGGCTCCAAAACGACTTGAAATCCACCAGCAGACGACTTCGTAGCGTATTAAAATTAGTTTGCAGAATGAATTTTGACTTTCTATCTCCGTTTGATGAAATTTTTAGGAAATTTAAAGTTTCAAAAATTTACTGGAGGCTCCAGTAATTTTCAAAAAATTGCTGGATGCTCCAAAACGACTTGAAATTTCCCCTGCAGTTGACATCGTAGCGTATTGAAATTAGTTTGCAGAATACATTTCAGCTTTCCAACTCTATTTGGGTGAAATGTTGTGGGAATTTCGAGTTTCAAAAATCTACTGGAGGCTCCAGAACTGCTCAAAACAGCTTGAAACAGTTTCCAATCGATTTGGCATGTCGAAAATAAGGTGTATCCCAAATTTCTGCTTTCTTGGTCAGTTTGGTAAAATTTTGATTTCTTCCCTCATTTTTGGCCTAAATTTGATTTTCAAAAATTCACCAAAAATCGAAAAACGCACTTTAGCTCTTGAAATTTTGACAGGTGATAAATTTGTGCTTGATCTTTCGATCTACCTTTGTACAGTTTGAACATTTTTTTTGCAAGTCCTATGTTGGAACGCAAAATCTGCGATTTCGACTGACCTGTCAATCAAAATGGCCGCCATTTTGTCAGTAGGGCCACTTTTTTTTTGAGTACAAGGGCTAGAAATGTTCCTTAGGACTCCCCCTTTAAGAAAAAAGTTGTCCCTGAGGATCGACGGGGGGGGTGCAATTTATCCTTAAGTGGGCTCCCCGACTATAACAGTGGCCTCCAAGAATAGCGTAACCAGAGATCCTTTGACTGTGCGATTCCGGGAAATGATTCTCAATCTTGCAATCAAAATTTTCCCTATTGGAAAATATGAGCCTGTAGCAAGTTGCACTTTTAGGAATTTGCTGGTGAGAAGTAAATCATAGGGCACCGTTTGCATCATGTGTTGAAAACTATAATTATTATGGTGGATCGCCAACAAAAAATGTTGGAGTATTCTGACCTTCATTTTAAGTTGAAAGTCACCCTGAAAAAATTTCAAAAAATCGAGAAAAATTGTAAAAACTTTCGTCAAATTATTTCAGTTGTTCGAAATTTTCAATACTTATGAACAAAAAGTTGCATTCCAAAATATTTTCCCAGTTTCAGAATTGATATCTTCTGAGCATGTTGGAATATTGAGCTATACCCAAAGTAAATTCTGGGTTTTTAAATTTATTGGGTAAAATTTGAGAAGATTTCAATACTCGAAAATCTGCTGTAGGCTCCAAAACTGTTCAATACTGATAGCAACCGTTTCTAATCGAATCAAGGAGACGAATATAGGATACATACGTAGGTACCAAATTTCATCTTTCTAGCTCAGTTTTTCAAAAATTCGATTTTTGGAGCAAATTTGATTTTTAAGAAATTTTTAAAAATCGAAAAATTCTCTCGAGAACCAAAAATTTTTTGAAAAAAAGGTATACTTTTTCAAAGTTTTTGGAAATTTTAAAATTGAGAGTAGGCATGGTACGAAAAAATGTTTTCTCGGTCTTTTGACCTGGTAAATCCGTGTTTAGAAATTTTTTCTATGGAACTACAACGTTGAGAAAGTCCTATTGAAATCATGCAGTAGCCAATCCATGTTTTCTTCAAAACGTCGAGCCCCTCCTATCTCTAACTCGAGATCTCATTTTTCTCTCAGGATTTCTAAATTTTGATATTCTCAAACAAATAAAACGATAACAAAAAATCAACCATTTTTTTAATTTTTTGGAGACATGTATACAAAACTAATAAATACGCATTAAGTTTGCCACAAATTACCTAGGTAGGTAGGTAAAAAATTCTTATAAACGTACTTCCTTTACAGCACTACTATTTTCATCTTGAATCTCTTTATATTTCATTGTTCTACGAAAATAATCGTAGAATGCCTCAGTCAGGATGTCACCCTTCTGAGTAATCAAGATAATCTTTTTATCGCCATTCTGATCTATTATCGAGCATAATCTATGATGTAATTTCCATCTATTTCTTGTCTCATCTCCACATTCAATTACCAGGAGATTACTCGATGCTGTGGAGGCAAAATTATACGTTACAATATCATATACAGGCAAAATTGAGCGCGTATGCATGAAAATGAAACTACCCTCGGACTGGTATGCTGGTATATTTTTCAATGTTTGCATTACTCTAAGTGCACTCAGTCGTGTAGCAATGCTGGCATCGGATTTGTTCCCTTTAATTTCTTTTGAAATTTGCAGTAGTTTGATTAAACTTGATTGAGTAGTGTTTGGTGAACTGATAAGGTTAAAAATCTGTCTTTCTTTAGAATTCAAAAAAGTGTGTATTTCTGATATGTTGTTCGTAAATTCTATGCCAGTAGATTCCAGCTCAGCGCAATATTCTACCGTTGAATCATGCACTACTAAGTTGGAAATCATCATGTAGGTTTCTTTTGTGAAAAGTTTGCGTTCTAGGTGGCCTTGAAAGCATGCTTTTTTAGCTCTTAACCAATCCAATATGTATTTATGGAGGGAATGTGCTCTAGAGTTATTATGAGAGAAATTGAAATATTTGTCTATTTCTTTTCCGTTGGTTGATCCACGTTGATTAATTGCAAATACCAATTTTTCAAAAAAATAATTGATTTCTTTTTCAGAAACATCATTGGCATTATTATCATGTGGCAAATAAGATTTTGAGTAGACTACTGCTTCTGGACATGTAGTGAAATTCCTAATATAAAATTTGTATTTGTTTTCTTCGAATGTCACTTCTTTTCTGAGTACTTCTCCCTTCAAGTGATTTCTAAAATATTCTAAATCACATGGTAATTTACATTTACTGTGAACAAAATTTGAACTAAAATAATAAGTATCTTTCTCCAAAGTATCTCTTTTTACAAACACGTACCCTGCCAGTTTATCAATATTGTCTTTAATAAAATTTGTTCTTCTCTCTATTTTCACAACGTTGTCTCTGGCTAATCTCATTTCTTCTGCAATCTCTTCTGCTAATTTTCTATAATCAGTGAGCATTGGATCATCATCAAGTTCTAGATACGTTCTATAAAATTGAGGTATTTTTAGCCTCTCGTTTTTCATATTTGTCCAGAACTGACACTCGCTTACGTGCTCTTTTGAAATAGCTTTGTACGCTTCATAAAAATGTTTTCGGAAGTTTTTCGCTTGATCTGGCAAATTTCCATTCAGAAAATCAGTCCTGAATTTGACCTTTATAATCCTCTGTTGGCTTTCTCGAGAATCTTCAGGCTCAATAACATATTTTCGTATCGCACGATGGTAATGTTCGAGTAGATTATTTTTAAAGCTAATGACCTTTCTATTGTGTACATACTTGGCGAGCTTTTCAGCCAATCTCTTACATTTAGATGTCTTCCTGAGTACAGACGTAAATTTACTATTTTTTGAAATGCCATCGAGTTTCAGTTTCAAGCACTGAAGATCTGTAACCCTCATTCCAAAACTTAAGAGCTTATCAGTACCACTGATTGTTGTAAAATTGCTTTTTAAATCTAGCACCATATCAGCATTTGTACAAATTACATAGTCTTTCATTTCGTAACCTTCATACAGAGGATTTCTGATAGCTTTACGAAAAGAATGAAAATGTTTCTTCAGACTAAATTGTTTGTCCATCTCGCCAAGTAAATCATCAACAGTGATTGCCTCGCTTGAATGCTTCTTATGTTCAATTTGTAAAAAACTATATACTGATTTACCATCTGGTTCTTTGTATCGAAAAACTATATCGTCAGAATTTCCTGCTGTATCTGTGTCTGTTGCAAAAGCAATAGAATGATATTCTTCGGGAATATGCCATAAAAAGGCAATTAGTATTTTCAAGTTATCTGCTGAAATATTTTCGACTTTCAACTTAACACCATCGTCGTCATTCTTCATGTTTTTCGTTCCTGGAGATCCTTCTGCTGACTCAGGTACGGATATCTTCTGGCGCTTGGAAAGCATTGCAATAAAATCCCTGCGCAAAAATTTTACAACAATTAGGTAGGTTTTTTTCGTGCATGTGAAACTATGGAATTTGGGTTGATGGAATGTAATGTCTTTTTTGAGGATAAAGTTGTGGGGGGAGGAAGAGCAATAAGAAGCTGCGTGAAAAATTTGCATTATCATAGAGTAAATTTTAAAATTTAAAGTCCCGGTAAGTCAGTGTTTCCAATTTTTCCTATGGTGCTAATTTTTTTATCATTAATTTCCAATTTCAAAAAGTCGAAAACATTGCCAAGTTTTTGGATATTTTTCTAGTTTTTTTGAAATTGGCAATCATTACCTACCAAAAAATTGGCACCACTTTAACTGTTGCACAACCTATTAAAATGGGTTAAAGTCTCATGAAAAATTAAAGTACTTCAACGAAACGCTTCGTGTGAGCATTTCTGTAGAATTGTGAGCCCAAAATTGAGTGATAATGTTTGGGATTTTCGAAAAAGTATCGTGCGACTTATCAAAAAATTGAGGAGAGTTACAATTTCGTGAGAAATATTGACAACTTTTTCATTTTTAATGGTAGGTAGGTATTCGCTGGATTTACATGACACCACATTTTCATTACCTACCACCTAAAAAACTAACTCGTTTTCGAAGCGAAAATTTTTGTAAAATTCTCAGAAAAGTTATAGTAGAAATTTTCAAGTTTCTCAGGAAATTTTTATTCATTTTGATAGTACTTCTTCAAAAATTTCGAAATTTGAAATTTTTACTCGAAATTGAAGGGAAGCATGTCTATTAGCAGATGCAAAATCCCAAAATACGCGTTCTTAAACGCATAGGTAAGTACGTATTTACAAGAATTAAACTGAATTTCTGATTTTTTTTGCGAAAACTCGAGGTTACAGAACGCGTAAAAGTTGAACTGTTAACTACAGAATTCCAAAATTTTGTAAAAAAAAATATGTAAGTAGGGGAGAGGGAGGATGTTTTGGACACTTTTCTTTGATTTGAAATTACAAGCGATAGGAAACACCTACAAAGGTGGGGTTGGTCTCATTTGAAAGAGGATCTCAATGCGCACATTTTGACTTACTAGAAAAATTTCTAAGTTGCAAACTGAACATACCATTGAACTTTGAAAAAAAAAACACCATTTTGGGTGGATGTGTTGGACAGTAGTGGGATGTTTTGGACACGATAGGAGGATGTTTTGGACATGCTGAGAAAATACGTTTTTTTGAATGTTTATTTTTGGAAATCCCAAATTTCAATCCATTAGAAATCAATTGTCAGTACCTGTCCACAATTTCACACAATTTTAGTTGACTCGGATTGTTTTTAATATTAGTGAGGCAATGTTGAAGAGTCGACTTTTTTAAACCATATTTTTCAGCCAGTGCTGGCCTGCTTGATTCGACATATTTTCAGGAGGCAACTTCAAATTGTTCTTGATTAGCATTTATCATTCCAGACTCATTAAAAGCCTTTCCTGGATTTGTCGGATAAAACTGAGGTATTCTTACACCCAAACATAACAAATTAACACGAATTTATCGCAGTGTCCAAAACATCCCCACTATGTCATTTCTACTTAAACTGGCTATGGGAAAAAAGTATCAGCTTTTCACGAAAAGGTAATTAGTGATTATTGACGAGAAGGAATCAGAGATTTCATTTTACTTGGGCTCTTGACGAAATTCCTCACGGTTATTTTTCAGGAGCTCAAAATGTGAGATGAAATTTTTTTCCAAAAACAGCACTTCAAAACAAAAGCTGAAATATTTTTATCACAAGAGTTGGTATCCAGGAAATGTTGTCAAATATCAGTTGTGGTACGTCATTGCCACATAACAGTGAAAACCCTGTCAAAACAAATCAAACCAGCTCGTCAAACCAGCAACTGTCCAAAACATCCTCCCTCTCCCCTACATTGTACATATAATGAAATGAATTTATTAATTTTCCGAAATAGTACAATCTACACTAGTACTGACGACCCCTGTATGCCCGGAGGCGAGGCGAGGAGCCGGAATATTATTACTATACAACCCAATTGATACAACAACCAAATAAGAAATAAATAAAAATTAAAAACATATAAATTGGCATAAAGAAGATAATAGAAAACAAAAGAACAAAAAGTCAAACATATGTAAAGATTTCCCCATCCCCTCCAACCCCCCTCCCCTCCAACTAGATAACCGCTTAACATTAACTACAAAAGGAGAACGATTTAAACAATGAACACACAGGTGACGATTTGAGATATAGTGTAGCAAAAAAAAAACAACAAATAGAAAAACATAACAAGTACACAGTAAATGAGAAAATGTGAGCATATAACCACATAACACCTAGACACACACACCATGACACCTACCAGGCACCGACCTTCCAGTGAAGTCGATCAGGGGGGCTCGAAAGTACCACCCAGCAACCATAGCCTCAGACACCTCCTAAATCTACGTCTTGGAACATTATGTAAATTAACTGGTAAGCCCAACACAAACGCAACTGATGTATAATCAAACTGATTTTGTGAGTGGTACTTTTTCCAACTTGGAACACTGCAGTCTCTCCCCCTCCAGCTTAAAGCTCCGCACCCAAAATAATAAAATAAGTAAGGTACCTATTACCTGAAAAGAATAAAATTCACTTACTGGAAAGTAGTTACATCCTCCCAATAAGGTTCGTCTCTCGATCTTTTTCGATTCATGATTTCAATAACTAATTGTTAAGAGCTCGTCTGTAAAAAAAAAAAAAAAAAATCATCAAGTTTAATTTTTTTTAAAAGCTTCCAGAAATACATTTATCCAGTGCAAACAGTGCCAATTTAAAACCTTGGAAAATAAAAAATCAGGGAGAAAGCATATCATTTCGAAAGTTTTTTTTTCGAGAGCTGAAAAATTCTAATATTAACTTGTAGCTCCAGGATGGCTCAAAACGACAACTTCCAATTGACTTTAGCAAAATGGGGGTATGAATCGTGTTCTAGTTTAGTATCCATCTATTGAGCGTAAATTCGTTGAAGACATATAACTTATAAGGGTCCTCAAAAGTGATTATATCTAACAATGAGTTTCTATGCACTGAATTTCATTTAAGACATTTTTGTGGTAATTTCTTTGAAACAGACTGATTCAAAAATTCTCTGGAGACTGCAAAACAGCTCGGAGCCTCCACCAATATTTGTCAAAAATTGAAAAGTTGGTATCAGCATCTGTAATTTGGTAGGTATACAATTACACATATATTTTTGACTGCTCTTCCAATGTCTCTTCCAATGTTTCTCTGCCTCAAGCACCCCAATTCAAAAAATATTCTATCCAATTTAGATACGTCCCTAATATGGGCCAATTTGAGTTATAAATATCGTGTATTTACCTAAGCTGATAGTAGAATTTCTGTATTATTCCTAAACACAGGTGTGATTCGATTTGTTGTTTAATGACGTCATCTGTCGCAGCTTGAAAGATTTCAGGAACTATTCAGATCTGATGCATTTTCTGAAAAATATTTTTATGGGTACGGTATAAGTATTCGGAAATGGCTAAAGATGAATCATAGATAATATTAGGAACATTTTGGTAAGTACATATATAGGCCTATTTGAAACCAAGTTACCTGATGGTAATCGTTGATATTATCGAGCATCCGGTTATGTGGTTGAAATGGAAGAAGAATAACCTTATTTCAAGATTTTATTTACCTATGTATTCAAATCTGAAGCACAAAATGATGAACGGCAATAATTTCTGAAAATGATTTTTCAATCTTAAATGCATCGTGTATAAGGTAAAGTGGGGTAATTCCGATATGGGGTAATTCCGATAGCAAGCCCTAGCTTTGTTGCAAAACACATTTTGGCACAAATGATGAAGAAAGTAGGTAGTTTTAGTGCTAACCTACACCCATTAATGATCAGATGGTTCATCTGCTCTGTTTTGTCAAGTCTGTGCAGTGTTCAAAATCTGAATGCCCAAATCCTTTGCTGCAAAAAACAGTGCACTTTTGAAACTCGTTTTTATCGTTCAAAACTTGTTGGAAAATTCTGTTTAGAAGCTGATATTTGATGAATACGTGTTAAAGTGTCAGTACCTCTTTTGATTTTGCTTTTATAATTATTTGTTTGGTGGCATTGAATTATTAAACATGTAGATCATTTTTCATGCCGCGGGGTAATTCCGATAGCCCCAGCAAAATTGTCTTGCAATGTTTTTTTCTCTGTTTTGATGTATTATAGTTTTAGGGGGTCGAAATCATCAAAGAAAATCCCCAAACGGGGCATTTTTCTCTAGTTGGTCTAGTTTTCAAAATTTATGCCTCAAAAATGCCTATTTGTAAAAAAAATATAATTTTTGTTCTAATGATTCAATTTACATGAAATCTATATACTAAAATTAAGTCGGTTTTTTTGTCACAGCGAGATCTCGGCAACGGCTGAACCGATTTTGATGAACGACCTCTCGATAGAAAGGGGTTAAAGTGTAGATGTGCAGGTTTATGTCGAAAGTTCAAAAAGTTGCACTGAAAGCTCAAAAAAGCTCAAAAATTGATTAAACCATATTCGGTGGGTACACAAAAGTACCTACATTGTACCTTGAAAGATTTCCCCGAAAAAACAGTTTTTGACCAAAAAAAATTTCAAAAGTTGATGGTAAAAGCTCAGCAAAAGCTCAAAACTCGATAAAAAGCTCAAAATTGATCATGCTATGTTTGATGGGTACACAGAAGTACCTACATTGTACCTTGAAAGATTTCCCCGAAAAAACAATTTTTGACCAAAAAAAATTTCAAAAGTTGATGGTAAAAGCTCAGCAAAAGCTCGAAACTCGATAAAAAGCTCAAAATTGATCATGCTATGTTTGATGGGTACACAGAAGTTCCCCGAAAAAACAATTTTTGACTGAAAAAACTTTCAAAAGTTGATCGTAAAAGCTCAGAAAAAGCTCAAAACTTGATAAAAAGCTCAAAATTGATTATGCTATGTTTGATGGGTACACGAAAGTACCTACATTGTACCGTGAAAGATCTCCTCAAAAAAACAATTTTTGACCGAAAAAAACTTTCAAAAGTTTAAGGTAAAAGCTCAGCAAAAGCTCAAAACTTAAAAATATGAACATGCTATGTTTGATGGGTACACAGAAGTACCTACATTGCACCTTGAAAGATTTCCCCGAAAAAACAATTTTTGACTGAAAAAAACTTTCAAAAGTTGATGCTAAAAGCTCAGCAAAAGCTCAAAACTCGATAAAAAGCTCAAAATTGATCATGCTATGTTTGATGGGTACACAGAAGTACCTACATTGTACCTTGAAAAATTTCCCCGAAAAAACAATTTTTGACTGAAAAAAACTTTCAAAAGTTGATCGAAAAAGCTCAAAACTTGATAAAAAATTGATTATGCTATGTTTGATGGGTACACGAAAGTACCTACATCGTACCGTGAAAGATCTCCTCAAAAAAACAATTTTTGACCGAAAAAAAACTTTCAAAAGTTTAAGGTAAAAGCTCAGCAAAAGCTCAAAACTTAAAAATATGCAGTATTGACCATACTTGGCTGATTTGACATATGCAATGAAGTACGTAGGTATATTGTACCTTGAAAGAGCTTCACAAAAAGACAATTCTTGGTGAAACAAAGTTTGGGAAAGTTTCTGGCCAAAGCTAATCAAAAGCTCGAAAGTTCATAAAATTGAGTTGGTTTTTTTTCTGAAATTTGGCCAAACTTTTTACTTGCTGAATGCTGCGTTGTGAATGGCCTAAGGCTTCAAAGTGTATAAATGTGCAGGTTTATGTTGAAAGTTCAAAAAGTTGCTCCCTAAGCTCAAAAAAGTTCAATAATCTATAATGCAATATTGAGTGGATAGACAAAAGTACCTATATTGTACCTTGAAAAATCCCCGCGGAAAAACAGTTTTTTGGCAGAAAAACAACTTTTAAAAGTTATCAGCAAAAGCTAAGCGAAAGCTCAAAAC
This sequence comes from Planococcus citri, assembly GCF_950023065.1. NCBI lineage: Eukaryota > Metazoa > Arthropoda > Insecta > Hemiptera > Pseudococcidae > Planococcus > Planococcus citri. The sequence goes on from NC_088681.1 coordinate 17,956,217, forward strand.
TTTGTGACATGCGATATTTTGATCTATATTTAGCTTACTCTACATAATACAAAGAAGTATATATATTGTACCTTAGGAGAGCTTCATAAAAAGACGAACATGAAGAAAAAAAGCTTACCTACAAAAGTTCCCTGCCGAAGCTGAGTGAAAGCTCGAAAGTCCCGGTCGTGTTGTATTTGATCTAATTCGATGCAAAAATGTACAGATTGTACCTTGGAAGATCTCCGTGAAAAAACAACATCTAACCAAAAAACTTTCAAACATTTTTGAAAAAAATATTTTGGTGATTGCACCTCTGAAGTAAGTTATACCCAAATGGTGTTGAAGAAGTAAAAATGCACATTTTACTTTCGAAAAAATCAAAGAATCTAGCATCCATGCAAGTTTGATAAAATTCAATAGAGAACCACCAAAGATAGAAATTCTTGAAAGAAACGTCAATTTCACTCCTTTTAAAGGCATAAAGGGTGATCCGGCGATCTTAAAATTTTAATTGCGGGAGTTTTGGGTCTCAAGGACAAAATTCCATTTGAAAAATGCAAAGGACAGTAATATTATTTTTCAAAAACTTTGAAAATTTTTGCCCTTGCTTCGCGTAAGTCAATTTGCTTTTACTTATCTAACACAATTTGGGCATTTTTCAAAATTCAATTGACATCAAGAAAAATTAAATATTATTTTGATTGAGGAAACAAGCGTATCCTTTCCTCGAGAGACGGGAGCTAAGAGCTTCAAAAAAAGTTCAGTGGGAGCCCCTAAACGTGAATGAACAATGGTCATTCGTAGAAATTTCTTAAATTCTTTTCTCACGTAAGATGCGCATTTTCACTTCTTTAACTCCATTAGAGTAACGTGAGAGATGCAATCACTAAAATATTTTTTTTCAGAAATTTTTATCCATGCGCCTTTTTCACGGGTTTTCTCGCCAAAAGCCAAAAATTTCGGACAAATCCCCCTCCCTGAAGGTTCTTATGAAAGATGTCAATTGGCACCATCAACTTGAATTTGAACCAAATTCGTCAATTTTTTCCACGTTTTACATTACTTTTTTTTAAAATTGAATCGTGCTATTTTGGGAACCTCCGCCCCCCCTACCTGAAAGTGGTCATCCTGGGGAATTAAACCTGATATGCAGGCTGTTATTGGAAGTCCAAAAAGTTTGGCCAAAAGTTCTAAAAGCTCCAAAAACCATTTCAGCCAATCACAACGCAGCATTCAGCAAAGTTTTTTTGATTCTACGAGATATCACTACAAGTACTCAACCGATTTTCATTAAAGACCTCACAATGCAAAGCATGTGAAGTGTAATTATATGCAGGCTATTAATGAAAGTTTGAAAAGTTTGGACAAAAACTCAAAAAGCTTAAGAAGCAATTTTGGCCAATTACAACGCAGCATTTGGCAAGTAGACCATCAGCGTTGGTGGCCAAAGGGTTAAGGCGACAAACGGATTATTGATCTCGAGTTCAATTCCTAATTTTACCAGCTCAAAAAGCTTCATTATTATTACTTTTATTCATTTTTTATTTCTCAACAACGTTTTGGATCTCTTACATTTCTCATATATTTTCAACATTTATATTTCACGCTCTAGGAGAACCGCGCAGTCTGCGCGGTTAAACGGGTTTTCTAGTAAAAACCTAAATATGCAATAAATGGTATATTTCAACATTACTGGCTCAGAATTACCCTGGGAGAATTTCTTTCCTTATAAAACTCGTTATCGGAATTACCCCATTTTTAGGGTAATTCTGATAACTCAACCTTCCAAAATGTTTTTTCAATTATATGTATGAAGCCTTTACACAAATCACTCTTCAATATAGTCAATGTGTAGCTGAAGGATGTAGGAATAAAGTTGTTACATCATTTTTGCCCCTCAATGTACAGGAAATCCAAAAAATGAGAAATTGCTAAAATTTTGAATTTTGCCATCGGAATTACCCCACTTTACCTTATATCTAACTTGACTAAATTAAATTTTAAATCTATCTACCTATGTACGTTAATTTAAATATATTCAAACAAGTACATAAAATTGCACATTATATAACGTTTAATATATTCGAACAATTCAGACGTGTTATCGCGAAAAAAAGTATGCACAATGTATGATGGTTAGTGGATACATAGGCACTGATAAAGTTGCTGAGATTACGTCATCGCGAGATCAGTATTGGGAAGTTATGTTCGTAGGTACCTAGACTACCTACCTTATTTGTATCATCCGAATGATTTTTGTGTTTTTTATTTCGATAAAAAAAGTGTTTCGGTTTCAGAACTTTTCATCAAATCCCAATAGGAAAAAAAACGGGAAAACCAATCACTCCACTACACATTATGGTAAAGAAATGCTCGAAAAGAACTCGGTATTTTTAAAATTATACATACATATTACTTACTTACATCTGTTGAAGCATTTATCCCGAAGCACGAAGGTGTAACGAAGGGAATTCCAAGGAATACCGATGATTCACACAATTAAATACATATAAGAGTACATAAATGTACTATAACATTCTACTGTTTTGCAGTCAAAAACTACTGCTTTTAAAAAGGCAAAATGTCGTGACTGCTAAGCAGTGAAATTTCACTGTTTCAAAATTTGAGAGTATTATGTACCTACTTATATTATGTATTATGTAAACGCAGTGAACATGAACGTCGATATTAAAAACATAAATTTCGCGATCACAACTTTGGCTCGAGCCGGTTCGCACGTGAACGTTGAATGAAATGCAACCAGTTACCAATGAAAATTTTTTCGTCCACCTGGTTGCATTAGTACAACCAGCGTAGTGGGAGAACGGAGGAAATCGACTAAGTATACTTTTCTCTTGAATAAAGATTTAATTTAATTTTATCCAAATGATTCATCGCATTCTGAAACCTTTGCCAAAAACCTTGTAGGTATTTTTTTTTGGGAAAACTTTAATTGAACGACAGAATAAATGAATTGCACGATAGGACAACCCCACGACAACATAATGGTTTTTGAACGACAGGCGACTTAACGACTGTTTTGGTTGTTAGAACAACAACATTGAACGACAGACCTTAGTCATCAAACATGAAAAATTCACGTCATGAAAAAGGGAATGCCCGACGAATGTTCGTTTCAATTTATCTCATCTCATATCTTATCATTTCCATTTCATTCATGTCTTTATTTGAATGATTTGCAAAGTATATATGTAGATAGGTAGTAGGTACCAGAGTCCTGCATGTATAGTTGAATTAACTAGTTAGTCGTGGGAGCGGTACCATTATATTTTCATTTGAAAAAAAAATTAATAAATAGATTTTGCCAGACTGTAAGAATTGTTATCTATTTTATTTTATTTTTGAAATCGATGAAACCCAACAAAAAATTGCAACCAAATGATTTCAACAAGATGTAGAAAAATGGCAAATTTTTGATCAATGACCAACCCCTCAACTTTTGTCACACCCAAAATTGGGTGGGGAGATGCCCATGTGCCCAAAATAAGCTTTTTAACGAATTGTTGCATTTTCTACAGTTTTTTAAGGTTCACGTGCAAAATTCAAGTTTTTGAAGATGACCCCTCTTGGAGATCAAATTGAGAAAATTTCCAAAAATAGTATATACTACATACGTGCTCATCTAAACATATTTTCAGAAGGAAAACAATTTTGTGTGCTCAAATTAGGTTTGGGATACGGCGGTTTTAATTTTACTTTTGTCAATAAGTATCTCTCCCCCTGGGGGGTGTAAAAATTTTCGAAAATATTCATGTAGATAGACTCACACTTCCTGTACATATTTTCGGTGAAATCAAAATTTTAATTTCAAAATTTGTCGTTTTGATCTCAATTTTGTCGTTTCTTTAGGAAGTCAGTCTGTGTATTTTATTTAATTCGTCGGGCATAGGTACGCCGGCGTGCACTTTTAATTTTTCTGTCGTGCAATGGATGACAACACTTTCTGTCGTTCAATACCGGGTTTTCAGGCATTCACATCTGTCGTGCAAAATCCCTTCTTCTCGTCGTGCCGATAAATGGCACCCTTTTTTTTTCATACAAAATGTCAATTAAGTATCTAATTTTTCGCAAACAAGTACCCACCGATAGTGAATTTTATCAATTTTTCAATTGTTTAAACCTGTAAGAAAAAAACGAATTTTCTCTCACGACATGTTCGAGACGAAAAATTTGAACCCCCTCCCCCACCCTATAAATTTTGGTCGAAAATAATGACGACAGATTACATACCTATATATAATGTACATAGAATTGAAAAAGAACTCAAAATATACCACTATAAATGAAAATTTCAGGTGCTTAAATTCATTTTTCGATTTCTTACAAATTTCTGAAAATTCAAATCGATTTTTTTCATTTAAGTAGGTAATTCAAAAGAATCACTGAATAAAATTTTGAAATCGAACCAGCACTAAAAGATTCAGAAAATACGTGCAGATGGTGAATTCGAGTTTAAGATGCTGAATTTCTTCAGCCAATTTACAGCGTTTTTTTTTTTTTTTTAAATTGAAAACTGAAGAAACTAAAAACCTGCTGAAGGTTGCAGAACGGTTTGAGACCGCCACAAATCGACTCAAGAGGTCGAAAATAAGATATAAACCAAATTTCAGCTTGCTTATTCAATTTGGTAAGATTTTGATTATTTCTATTTTTGGCCCAAATTAAAATGTTTATAAATTCTTCAAAAATCGAAAAATGAATTTCAGCAATTGAAATTTTGACTTGTGGTATAATGTTCATTGTTAAAAAACATATAACAAGATGAAAAAAGCCATTTTGAGAGGTATATAATGAAGGGAGGGGGTTGACATTTCTGACAATATTCACCACAAAAATCTTCGAACCGAATTACGAGTATGTGGTTCACCCATTTTTCCACTATTTGACCGGACTACAAAAGAATCATGAATGACGATAACGCGCGCAAACGCTACGTAACTTCCCACGATAGCGCCGTGGACTATCACACCCACCCCTGGCAAATATGACGCGTGGTCAGTTTTTATTTTTGTTGACAATGTTGCACCAACTGAAAGTCGGTGAAACTTTTATGGTGTAATGTTGACTGAAAAGTGTATTTTAGGGAAAAAAATGGTGACTGTACCTCCGCAACTTTTTTACAAAATGACCGTTCAAAATTTTCAAAACGCCACAATTTGGTGAAAAATGGTCCAAAAAATTTTGAAAAAATTTCAGAGGCTTTCCCTCACCCTTAAAAATTGATACAAAAAAACGCGAAATTGTTATCTACATTTGGCGAAAAACTGGAAAATAAAGTTTAAAAAACACATTTTGGCCCCTTCCCCCCTGAAAAAAGCTCTGGGGGGGTCTGAAAATTTTTCAGCGTATCTTCTCATCATGGGTAACCTTTGGTGTGAATTTCGTCGAAATCCATTTTTGGGCCCGAAATTGTACCTTATCCTCCTATACGCTTTATTGAAAAAATTCTGTTTTTCTGATTTCAACTTTTTGAGAAATTTATCAATAGTTTCTTGAAATTTTCAAGCGTGGAAAAAAAACAAATTGGCCCGAGCGAAGCGAGGGTAAAAGATTTTCAAAATTTGTATAATTTCCAGAAGCAAAACAGTTAGTTGTAATGTTGACATGAACAGGTAGAACAATTTTGCCCGAGCAAAGCGAGGGTAACATTTTTTGAAAAAAATGTGAATCTTGGTTGGGAAAATCGTAGATTTAGAAACTGGTTTGGCTTCAAAAGTTGGGAGAGTTTTTAACTTTGATGATTGCAAAAAATTTTAATATTTGAAAACTCCAAAACTAAAATACTTACCTACCTATTGTCGGAATTCTTGTATTTTCCCAACTTTCTTGTATTTCTCACAATTTCCCAACTTTTTTCAACTTTCGTTAAACAATTAGGGGGCAGGCTGCCCCCTAGCCCCCTTCGCTTCGTCCCTGGTTCTTTGATACATACTGCTGATGAACTTCTTGCAATACACCATTGTCTTTCAAGCGTATATCCACCCACCACTCAGTTTGAAAACAAAAGCTTTAAAAATACAAAGTGACTCTCTCAGCTCCTTGATCTCCATGCAAAATATTTTTTCAGATCACCCTATCGTTCAAAATATTCACAAAATTCTCCTAAATTTCCATGTTACTCAAATCACATCATCCACCTTATGTACACTGTATATAGGTACAATAAAGAAATGTCATTTGTCAAGTTTTCTAGCTGATACTTGATACTTTAAAAGGTGGTAAGACTGGTTTTAACCACACCTGCAGAAATTGTTTCTATGGAACTACACATACAACCTGAAAAAAGTCTGATTGAATTCTGCAGTAGGTAGTTATCTATCCATGTTTTCCTCAAAACTTTAAGCCTCTCCTGTTATCTGCCTTTGAGTGCACTCGGAGAGATGGAGTCTAGAATAGAATGTCACGTAATTTGAGTGCAAAACAATCAAAAAAAATATTGGTTTCAGTATCCTAAAAAAGTAACGATGGGTAGGTAGTAGGTAGAGGTACCTAAAAATGCAAAATTCAGGCAAGAAAAATCCAATATAAACATTAGAGCAGGCAAATAGCGGTATTAAAAAGGAAAAAATTGGCACATAAATTTTTTCTTCGGGAATGTGTTCAGATGAACCCCCTGAACTACCAAAAAAAACCCGAACCTCCTAACCCTGGAGCTAATTTTTTTAGGGGGCTAAAACCGGTTCCGATTTACGTTTTTTGCGATTTACTCCGAAAATATTAGGTTTACGAGAAAAACTACCATGACTAAAAATGTTCCCCTTCAGATTCTCGACAATTTGATACTAGGCTCGATACCCACCCCTCAGGAGGGGTGTCTGAAAAAAGGGGTGGAAAGAGTAGGTGTTTGAAAAAAAGTCAGTCCAATAAATTGATCAAAGTTACCACTTAATATCATTCGTTTTCGCTCAAATTTTGTTTACAAAGTCTACTCACCCAACTATTATTCACACCACCATTGATTGGTCTTCAGCCCTCCCAAGGGGTTGGTGGGGGATGCTTGGTTTTTCAAGTAACACACAACTGAATCATATATTTGAAAAACTAATCTGGACATGCAATATATCGAAGGGGATGTTTTCGAGGTCGCTGAATACGAATACTAACTTATTTTCTGGGTACAACTCCTCAAAGCCCCTCTGTGCCCCAAAAAGGGGGTTAAAATTTTGAAAAATCGTGAAAAGTCGAGTGATATATCGAATGGTATGTTTTCGAGGTCGCTGAGTACGAATATGAACTTATTTTTTGTGTCCCACACCCCAATGTCCCTCTGGGCCCCAACAAGGGGGCCAAAATTTCAAAAAAATCATCAAAAAGTCGAGTGATATATCAAATGGAATGTTTTTCAGATCGCCAAGCACAAAAATATGAACTTACTTTTGGGTCCCATCCCACAATGTCCCTCTTCGCTCCAAAAAAGGGCCAAATTTCTAAAAATCGTGGAAAGTCGAGTGATATACTCGTATCGAATGGTATGTTTTCAGGATTCTATTTTGAAATATTTTATCAATTCATGAGTTTTTTTTAACAAATAAAGAAACGTTATATGTAAATTATTAACTTCATTTAAATTTCCCATAAAAATATAATTCGAGTGGCACGTAAGTACCTAGACAAAATTTAAAAATTGAAATTAGTTGGATGATTACACATTTTATTTCAATGAAATTCGACAACACAGTGAAAGTACAAGTTCCATTTTATTTTATTTTGAAAAATAATAATCAAAACCTGGTAGGTGAGTGAGCGTTTTAAAGAAAAATCTTGAGATGTAAAATGTTTTGTTTGCAAAATGATCGTTCAAACTTTTTGAACAGCGATCCCAATAATACCTTGGTAATGCGAGTAGCTCTACTTACATCTCCCCTCCTACCGCCAAAAGTTAGCCCAATCAGTATTTTTGAGATGAATTTTCAGAATTTTTTCTAAAGTGATGGTGTGAATCTTTAAAGAAAAAGATCACACCATGTTTTTTCGTTAACTTTTTTGGAGCTGAGAACCGTTGTGCTTTGGATTCTAAAAATATGTGTTCAGCGATCTTGAAAACATTAAAACATACCATTCGATACGAGTATATCACTCGACTTTCCACGATTTTTAGAAATTTGGCCCTTTTTTGGAGCGAAGAGGGACATTGTGGGATGGGACCCAAAAGTAAGTTCATATTTTTGTGCTTGGCGATCTGAAAAACATTCCATTTGATATATCACTCGACTTTTTGATGATTTTTTTGAAATTTTGGCCCCCTTGTTGGGGCCCAGAGGGACATTGGGGTGTGGGACACAAAAAATAAGTTCATATTCGTACTCAGCGACCTCGAAAACATACCATTCGATATATCACTCGACTTTTCACGATTTTTCAAAATTTTAACCCCCTTTTTGGGGCACAGAGGGGCTTTGAGGAGTTGTACCCAGAAAATAAGTTAGTATTCGTATTCAGCGACCTCGAAAACATCCCCTTCGATATATTGCATGTCCAGATTAGTTTTTCAAATATATGATTCAGTTGTGTGTTACTTGAAAAACCAAGCATCCCCCACCAACCCCTTGGGAGGGCTGAAGACCAATCAATGGTGGTGTGATTAATAGTTGGGTGAGTAGACTTTGTAAACAAAATTTGAGCGAAAACGAATGATATTAAGTGGTAACTTTGATCAATTTATTGGACTGACTTTTTTTCAAACACCTACTCTTTCCACCCCTTTTTTCAGACACCCCTCCTGAGGGGTGGGTATCGAGCCTAGTATCAAATTGTCGAGAATCTGAAGGGGAACATTTTTAGTCATGGTAGTTTTTCTCGTAAACCTAATATTTTCGGAGTAAATCGCAAAAAACGTAAATCGGAACCGGTTTTAGCCCCCTAAAAAAATTAGCTCCAGGGTTAGGAGGTTCGGGTTTTTTTTGGTAGTTCAGGGGGTTCATCTGAACACATTCCCGAAGAAAAAATTTATGTGCCAATTTTTTCCTTTTTGCCCTCGCTTTTTTATGTTATTTTCCTGCTCTACATTGTAAACATCAAAAAGTCAATAATGACTAAGTAAATACAAAAATCTAGAATATAAAATTTATATACACAATAAATTTTAAAATTAAAAATTAAAAATAAACACTGAGAATATTGGTTATTTGTGGTAATTGACAAAAGAGATTGGAAAATGTTGGTTTAGCTTAAATTGCACTTCATAATTAAAACGCTGAATCTCCAACTCGAGATCTCATCATTTTTCTCTCAAGATTTCTAAATTTTGGTTCCTATTCTCAAACAAACAATAATACTGAGTAATGATAAAAAAGAGGACAAAAAATCAACAATTTTTCAATTTTATGTCAATGCATACAAAACTGATAAATATCACATACAAATGTAATTATTCGTCAAAAATGACTCAGATAGGTACGAGTACTATTCTACGAGTAGCCTAAAATTATCAATAATCTTTGCCACAAATTACTCGAATCTCTGGTAAGTTCTTAAAAAAAACTAGCTTAATTTTTTATCTACAATAGCCCTACTTTTTTCATCATCAATCTGTTTATATTTCATCGTTCCAGAAAAATAATCTTGGAATGCCTTAGTCAGGATGTAATCCTTTTGAGTAATTATGATAATCTTTTTATCGGCATGACGTTCTATTGTCGAGCATAATCGTTGGTATAATTTCCATATATTTGTTTCCTCATCTCCACACTCAATTACAAGTAGATTAATCGATGCTATGGAGTCAAAATTGTTCATTATAATATCATGTACCGGCAGAATTGAACGCGTAGGCATAAAAATGAAACTACCCTCGTATTCTGGTATATTTTTCAACGTTTGCATCACTTTAATTGCACTCAGTTTTGTAGCAATGCTAGTATCGGATTTGTTCCCTCGAATATTTATTGAAGTTTGTAGTCGTTTGATTAAATTTGATTGACAAGTCTGTGGTGAACTCACGAGGTTAAGAATCCGTTCTTCTTTAGAATTCAAAAAACTGCGTATTACTGATAAATTATCCATAAATTCTATGCCAAAAGATGCAAGCTCAGCGCAATATTCTACCGTTGAATCACGCACTTCTAATTTGGAAATCCTCGTGTTGATTTCTCTTATAAAAGCTTTGCCTTCTAGGTGGTCTTGAAAGCATCCTTTTTTAGTTTTTATCCAAGACGATATGTATTCATGGAGGGGTGAATATGCTCCAGCGTTGTCGTGAGAGAAATTGAAATATTTGTCCATTTCAGTACCATTGGGCTGATTAATTGCAAATACCAATTTTTCAAAAAAATAATTTATTTCTTTTTCAGAAACTTCATCCGCATCATTTATATATGGCAGATAGGATTCTGAGTATACTACTGCCTCTAGGCATGTTACGAAATTCTTGATATAAAATTTGTATTTCTTCTCATTGAATGCCACTTTATTCATGAGTAAGACATCCTTTAAGTGATTTCTGAATTTTTCTATATCACGAGGTAATTTACATTCACTGCGGACAAATTTTGAGCTAAAATAATAAGTATCTTTCATCGAGTTATTTTTCTTTATGAACACGTACCCCGCCAATTTATCAATATTGTCTTTAATAACTTGTGTTCTTCTCTCTATTTTGACATCGTTGCGATGGGCATATTTCATTTCTGCAGCGATCTCTTCTGCTAGTTTTCTATAATCATTGAGCTTTGGATCATCATCTAGTTCGAGATATGTTCTATAAGACTGGTGCATTTTCGGTCTCGCGTTCTTCATATTTGCCCAGAACTGATGCTCGGGTATTTGCTTTTTTGAGAGATCGATGTAGGCTTCATAGAAAGCTTTTCGGAAGTTTTTCACTTGTTCTGGCAAATTTCCATTCAGAAAATCAGTCCTGAATTTGACATTTATAATCTTCTGTTGGCCTTCTCGAAAATCTTCAGGCTCAATGATATATTTTCGTATCGCACGATGGTAATCCGCAAGTAGATTATTTTTGAAGCTAATGACCTTTCTATTGTGTACACAATTGGCGAGTTTTTCAGCCAGTCTGTTACATTTCGATATCTTCTTGAGTGCGGAAGTAAATTTATTCTTTTTTGAAACGTCGTCGAATTTCAATTTCAAACACTCCAGATCTGTAGTTCTCTTTCCAAAACTTAAGAGATTATCACTACCACTGATTTTTGCAAAATTACTTTTTAAATCTAGGGCCATATCAGCATTTGTACAAATTACAAAATCTTTCATTTCGTAACCTTTGAACAGAGGATTTTTGATAGCTTTACGAAAAGAATGAAAATGTTTCTTCAGACTAAATTGTTGGTCCATCTCGCCAAGTAAATCATCAAGAGTGATTTCCTTGTTTGCATGCTTCTTTTGTTCAATTTGCAAAAAACGATATACCAATTTACCATTTGGTTCTTTGTATCGAAAAACTATATCGTCAGAATTTCCTGCTGTATCGGTGTCTGTTGCAAAAGCAATAGAATAATATTCCTCGGGAATATGCCGTAAAAAGGGAATTAGTATTTTCAAGTTATTTGCTGAAATATTTTCGACTTTCAACTTATCACCATCATTATTCTTTATGTTTTTCGTTCCCGAAGATCCTCCTGCTGACTTGGTTTTGGATATCTTCGGGCGCTTGGAAGGCGTTTCCCCCGTACTTTTCCTGCACAAAAATTTGTATAACAATTATCTAGGGTTTTTTGTGTGTGTAAAAGTATGGAATTTGGTTTGATGGGAAGTAATGTCTTTTTTGAGAAAAAAGGTAGGGAGGGGGAGCAAAAAGCTGCCAGAAAAATTTACATTGTTATATGATCAATTACCACCAAAAAATCTTGAAAGAAACTTCTTTTTAAATTTTCAATGTAAATTTTAAAATTATGAACCCCTGGTAGAAAAGTGATTAAGTAAGTGATTATACATATAAGTCAGGGATTCAAAATTTTTCCTGTGGTGCCGATTTTTTTGCCATCATTTCCAATTTCGAAAGGCTGAAAAAAACTGTTGAGTTTTTGGGGACATTTTCTCGATTTATTGAAATTGGCAAATTGTCATAGGCCTACGACTTTTCAAAATGGGTCAAAATTTCGCAAGAAATTGAAATAAGTATGTTTTTCGATGGAAATGTCATTTGAGTGAAGTTTTCTTTTGAAGCAGAGTCAGTACATAGAAATAACGAGCATATTCCTTTACCTATGGTTGAAAATACTTTTTGATGAATCGTCGCGAATTTTGGATGTTGACGGTTCTTCATCTGAAGTTTCACTGCAAGAGTCATCATCAGCTGAAGTTTCACTGTAAGAAAATTAAACCAATACTCAGTATAATACGTATGAATATTATTTTGTTAAGAAACGGCTTATAAAAGAAAGAAATCATTTTTGGGATGAGTTTGATTTTTTTTGGCTTATCAATTTCAGAATTTGAAATTTTTCTTACAATTAGAAATTTAGTTCCGAATAAGAAAAGCAAAAAAGCCCGAACGAAGTGAGAGGAAAAGCTCTCAAAATTTCGTACCTATCTATTTCGAGCAGTAAAAAGATTTCTTTCGTGTGAGGAGTTCATTTTTTTGAGTTTGAATGATTGATAGATTTTTAGCAAGTTTGATTTTGAAAAAGAAAAAACAACAGACCTGAGCGAAGCGAAGGCTGAAGTTTTCCAACATCATGATTGATTCTAATGAATCAGAGTTGAAGATAGTGCCAAAATTTTGTAAAAAAAAAATATTCCCAAGTATAAGTACCTACATATCTAGAAACCTTTCCAGGAAAGTGTTAAGGGAGAGGGTAACTGAAGCCATTCCTCTCTCACATGCAAAAACACACATTTTCTTTTTTTGGGCATAATTTCACCTTCAGAAAGTTGACTCTTTTAGATTTTTTTATGCCTAAAAATTCTATTTTGCCTTCTCCTTGAGAAAATCCTGGCTACGCTATTGAACCCTTCTTTCTTTCTTCATTTACATGTTTACAAAACATATACCTACGTATTTCACTTAAAATTTCAATGTTGTTGAAAATTCTAACCGAAAATGATCCGAATGTAAAGTAGATGAGTGCCAAAATTTTGTAAAAAAAATAATAATACCTAAATAATTATAATAGGTAATAAATATAAAATAGGTATTTGAGTAAGTAGCATAAAATTTACTTACTGGAATTCGATTTCATCATCGTAAAGTTCGTTTTTCGGTCTTTTTAGATCCATTATTTTAATGACTGTTCGTTTGGAGTTTGCCTGTACCTAAAAAAATATAAAGTAAGAAATTACCAAGTTTAATTTATCAAGTAGGTAGGTAGGTATTTGAAAAAAATTCTCAAAATTTTATAAACAAATTGGTTGATTCCCAGTTTTTTTTTCGATTTGGCTGTATAGTTTTTCTGACTTAATTGATTCAAACATTTTTCATTTGAAAAATCATCAAGTTTAATTTATTAAGCAGGTATTTTAAAAATTTCTCAAATTTTAAAAAACAAATTGGTTGATTTCCAGTTTTTTTCGACTTGGCTTATAGTTTTTCTGACTTGATTGATTTAAACACTTTTTATTGAGAGCTGAAAAATTCGTATAACAACTCGTAGCTCCAGGATGGCTCAAAACAACTTCTAATTGACTTTATATGGGGCAAAATTGTGGTACGATCGTATTTTAGTTGGCCTATTTACTCGTATAGGTATCTATTGTGTGTAAATTTGTAAGAATAGTAGATTATGCAACTAGGGAGATAATGTGATTTTCAAAATGGTTGAAGATCACATTATCTCCCTTGTTCCATAATATATTTTACGTTTTTAAGGGATAAAAATCGCTAGTTTGTCCACCGAGCGATTAGCGAGCGAGAGATAATGTAGCGGATAATCTCCCTGGAAACTTGAACAAATTTTAAGTGCTCGAGTCAATCGGAAGCATCCTCAAAAAATGATTAAGTATATTGAGTTTCTACGAGCTGAATTTCATTCAAGCTTTTTTTATGGTAGGTAATTTCTTCTAGACAGAATAATTCAACAATTCCTTGCAGACTGCAGAACAGCTCGGAACCTTCATCAATATTTGTGAAAAATTTTAAAATGAATATAAGCATTTCTAATTTGGTAGTCTTCCAACGTCTTTCTGCCCCCCCCCCCCAGCATCCAGTCCAAAAAATATTCTGCCAAATTTGGATACGTCCCAAGTCCCTAATAAACTTATGGGAATTACACATATGTATTTCTGTTTGAAAACTCATGTGCCAATTTGAGTAGGTAATGAATATTGTGTATTTACCTGAGAGGATACTGATAGTAGAATAGCTGTATTATTCGAAATTCGATTTGTTGTTTGATGACGTCAGCTGTCACAGCTTGAAAGATTTCAGTAATTATTCAGATCTGATGCACTAGAATAAATCTTTACTTATTTCCTAAAAAATATTCATACGATAAAATAAGTAAGTATTCGGAAATCGGCTAAAGATGAATCATACATAAGCTTAGGAACATTTTGGTATGTATGGCCAATTTGAAATCAAATTACCTGATGATGATCGTTGATTATTATCGAGCATCTGGTTACGTGGTTGAAAAGGAAGAAGAAATATTTCAAGATTCTGTTAATTCAAATCTAAAGTAGTACGAAATGATGGACCGGCAATAATTTCTGAAAATTATTTTTCAATCTTAAACGCATCATAATTATCTAATTGAACTAAATTTTACATACGTTAAATATGAAACCAAGTATGGTACACAGTACACAGTACACACATAAAATTACATATTATATAAAACTTACAATACTTATTCCAACAATTCAGACGTCTTATCGCGAAAAAAGTATGCACAATGTATGGCGGTCAGTGGATAAGTACATTAACCGCGATAGTCAAGTTGCAGAGTTTACGTTATCGCGAGATGATGATATTATTTTTGTACCACCACCCAACATTTATTTAATTAGGTACCTATTTTGTTTCGCGATTCGGAGATGCAGTAGGTACAACGCAACGTAGCATTATTTTAAAACATGTTTTTTCCCATCAGATCATCGGTATATTATCTAAGTACGAGAAATTATAATTTCATTTTTAAAATATTGTTTCCAAGAAATGTCCCTACTCATTTCGTAATTCGACTAAATAGCTCCCATCCCTCCGATAAACTATTTTGTCTATCTGAACACCAGTATTGAAAAGTTATAACTTACCTATCTACTCGTATATCTGTATCATCCGAATGATTTTTGTGTTTTTTATTTCGATACAGAAAGTGTTTCGGTTTTGAGAACTTTTCATGAAAATCCTCCAGTTCTCTCCCGTCCCTCCTTGCTTCCCAGATCACGATTTACAAAACATGCACTTGAAAATATTAAACGCGACCACCTTGAAATGATTCAGAAATTTCACGCTGACTTTAAACTCGCGATTACATATACCTACTTATTTCGCATGTATTTCAACCTTTTCCTTGATGAAGTTTTGTGCGAAGAACAGAAAGTCAAACTCAAAAAAAATGCATTCGGCTGGTCTCTTACCTCTAAAATTCTCTGTTAGGTTAGGTCCACCTTAATTTGAAAAAAAAAACAATAGGTAGAAAGAAAAAAACGCGAAAACCAATCACTTCACTGCACAATAAATGATAAAATCATCGAAAAGAACTCGGTACCTATTTAAAAATTATATCTACTTATCAACATGTGCTGTTGACGTTTATCAAGAAGCACTGCAATATGAGCGGAGTCCAAAGGAAAACCGATGATTCATAATCAAATGTAGAAGTACAGTATAACAAGACAGTGTTTTTTGACGTCGTACTCAACCAACTTGCCAAATTGAAAACGCATTGATATGCAATTTACATAGGTAGCCTTATTAATTCATATCCGTTTTTTAAACGAGTTTGCGTGAAATAAGTACCTATCGACGGAATTTGATTAGGCTATACAGATATAAAAATACCAACTGCTATTTGGTTTTCGTGGAATGACAATTTTTTCGTTGATGCGGTTGTGAGTACAATCAGCGTAGTGGGAGAACGAAGGAAATCGACAAATTTCGTCCCTACTTATTCTTGCTTCTGTTGCTGTGATCATGTTGTAAACAAATTTCTGCATGACTTCCAAGTTTCATCTGCCTTCTTTTTTATAGCCAGTTCATTTTCTTCCTTTTCTTCTTTCTTTTTATTTCTTTCACGCAATTTTCCAGAACTAAAGAAAAAACAAAAATAGAATAAAAATCGGCCGGCATTAAAAGATTTTTAAAATACGCACTTAAATCGATCGACAGTGTTTCAAAGTTCGTAAATCCGAGTTTATAGGTGCTGAGTTTAATTTTCACACTATTTACAGTTTTTTTTTTTTTTTTTTTAGAAATCAAAAATCTGCTGGTAGTCGGGGGGCCCGCATAAGGATCACCTGCACCCCCTGCCGTTCCTCCGGGCAACTTTTTTCTTAAAGAGGGAGTCCTACGGAACATTTCTAGCTTATGTCCTAAAAAAAAGGGCCTTACTTACAAAATGGCGGCCATTTTGATTGACAGGTCACCCGAAATCGCAGATTTTGCGTTCCAACATAGGACTTGCACGAATTTTTTTTAACCGTACAAACGTAGATCAAAAGATCAGGCAAAAATTCATCACACTTGTTCAAATTTCAAGTGCTAAAGTTCCTTTTTCGATTTTTGGTGAATTTTTGAAAATCGAATTTAGGCCAAAAATAAGGGAAAAGATCCAAATTTTATCAAATTGACCAAGAAAGCTGAAATTTCGGATATACCCTATTTTCGATATGCCAAATCGATTGGAAACTGTTTCAACCCGTTTTGAGCAGTTCTGGAGCCTCCAGCAGATTTTTGAAACTCGAAATTTCCACAAAATTTCATCAATAATGGAGATGGAAAGCCGAAATTTACTCTACAAACTTATTTCAATACGCTACAAAGTCAACTGTAGGTGGATCTTAAGTCATTTTGGAGCCTCCAGCAACTTTTTGAAAATTACTGGAGCCTTCAGGAGATTTTTGAAACTTGAAATCTCTCCAAAATTTCATCAAACGATGAGATGGATAGCCGTTACTCTGCAATCCAAGTTTTACACCCTCTGAAGACGACTTCACAAGGGCGTATTCAGGGGGGTGATTTGGGGTACAATCACTCTCCAGGGCCAAAAAATCCTTAGGTTAATATAATCTCCTACGATTTCTTGCATTGAATCACACAGGAAAAAAATCATGTTGTTTTACGTTTCTAGGGAGATAATTTGCTACAAACTTCAAAATTCATTGAAAATCACATTATTTCCCTAGGTAGTTGCATAATCTATGTACCAATAATTTTTGTTTCTTGAATTATGAATTTCCAATGCTTTTGCTTGCTTTCCTTTTTTGAAATTGAAATTTCTGGAAGCATATTTTTCGTTATTATAAGGGAGAAAAAGTGCTCCTTTTGCTCCAGCTTACTGATTATTATTGGAATTAAATAGGTACTGGGATTTTTCTCCCTCATAACGAAAAATATGTTATCCAACTCGGGAGTAAAAATAATTTTCGACAATTTTGAATTATTTTCCTCGCAACGCTTGGGCAATAAACCTCGAAAATCGTCAAAAATCATTATCGCTCCCTAGTTGAACAAACTACTAATTTAAGTCTGAGGACGTGAGGAGTGTCAAGTTAAATCCAGAAAAATCAATTTTACAATCAGAAATGTAGTATTTTTTACTCTTTGGATTGACAGATTTCCAAAATTTTGCCCTCGCTTCGCTCGTGCTTATCTGAATTTCATTATAAAATAGGTATAAACAATTCACCGGATAAATTTGAAAAACCTCACTTTGATCAACACGTTTTTCAAGCTGAAATTCAGCATGAAAATGTCTGAAATGTGCCTACTATTGAAATTTTTATACATATGAGCCCGTTGGGAATTTTGTGATTTTTGTCCCCTACTTATGAGTCATTCATCACCCCCAGGAGGAAATCTTGGATACGGGCTTGCGACTTCAAGTGGGTTTAAGACATTTCGGAGCCTCCAGCGACTTTTTGAAAATTACCGGAGTCTCCATAGATTTTTGAAACTTGAAATTCCCACAACATTTTATGAAATGGAGTTTGGAAGCCGAAATTTAATCCGCAAACTAATTTCAATACGCTACGAAGCCAACTGCAGGTGGATTTCAAGTCGTTTTGGAGCCTCCAGTATATTTTTGAAACTTGAAATCTCCCAAAATTTCATCAAATGGAGATGTAGAGCCGAAATTCATTCTGCAAACTAATTTCAATATGCTACGAAATCAACTGCTGGTGGATTTCAAGTCGTTTTGGAGCTTCCATTTTGAAACCACCATGCAGTCGACTTCATTTAGTATTAAAATTGTTTGCGAAGTAAATTTCGGCTTTTCATCTCCGTTTTATGAAATTTTGGAGAAATTTCAAGTTTCAAAAATCTTCTGGAGGCTCCAGTAATTTTCAAAAGTTCGCTGGAGGCTCCAAAACGACTTAAGATCCACCTGCAATTGACTTCGTAGCGTATTGAAATTAGTTTGCAGAGTAAATTTCGACTTTCCATCTCCGTTTGATGAAATTTTGTGGAAATTTCGAGTTTCAAAAATCTACTGGAGGCTCCAGAACTGCTCAAAACGAGTTGAAACAGTTTCCAATCGATTTGGAATGTCGAAAATAGGGTAAATCCCAAATTTCAGCTTTCTTGGTCAATTTGGTAAAATTTGGATTTTTCCCCAAGAAGCCTAAATTTAAATTTTCAAAAATTCTCCAGAAATTTAAAAATGAATTTCAGCTTTTGAAATTTTGACTAGTGGTATATTTTGGGGTCTCTTTTGGTATTGTCCGGTTTGAAAATTTTTGAGCTGGTTGAATACTTCCCTTATAAGTAAATACAAGTAGGTAGGTAATCAACTCGCATTCCCTTATCAGGAGATATATTTAAAAAATTATTTTTCGTCTTTTGACATTATTATCATTTTTTTATTTGGTAGTATCCTCAATCAGAATTTTTCGATTCAAAAATTGCTTTCATTGAATCAAGTCATGCACACATCTCTCATCTCTGCATTGGAACGTTATCCAGGATTTTCCAAAACTGGATCATTTTACAAATCAGATGTTTCATTACGAGTATTTGAGTTTCTTACAATCAAGGAATTTGGTGTCGTATCCCCCCTTTTTTTGGAGGGGTGTAATTCCTTTGTAGGTATTTTATTAAAAAACTATGGATTTTGGATTTTTTTTTTTAAATCCGAGATTTTCAACTTTGTAAAAAAATAAACTCATCTCACCTCTTTTGCGTTTCGTGTCCTCGATCGATTCAAAATGTCGAACTAAAATTGGAAATCCCTCCTTCCTCAATTAAACGAAGTAAGTATTAAATGCGTAATATTTTGAAAAAGTCAAACGGCGAAATTCCCCTTCTTCTGAATTACGCAAGGTCACAGAATGAGTACATACAAAAATAATATGCGCGCGCACTTGATCGTCTTTCCCTCACCCAAACTGTACCTAATTATACACACGATCTACATAATTTAATCTTTTTAATGCTAAATCGCATTCGCAAGAACGTGTGGTGATTAACGGATTTCGCTTTCAGTTCTTGAATTAGTCACTGACTTGTAGCCCGGTTGTTTATCAGTTTATATGTACGAGTATTTCGTTTTGTTATCAAATTGCTCCCACGAATAACATAATCAGGGATTTTCACTCGAGTAGGTATTTATGAAAAATTTCAATTTGTAACGGGTTAATTTTATGGTGAAATTGGTCCGTTCTTCAGTTATCTAGGTAAGCACATGTTTTTGTTCTAAATACGAGTATTTAATATCTGAATTGGTGTTGATTTGAAGAGTCGGTAATTCGTGACATGATTACGTCATTGTTTTGTAGATCGTTGCACCAAAAAAGCTTGCAATAACGTTCTATTTGGTTGGTAGTTTTTCATAATTTAGATCGATCGATTGGATTTTGGTTTTGGCTTCCATAATTTTGTTTGTGCAGAAATATTGTGTTTTTTAAAATCTTTTTAATTTTTTTGTGCTTTTGAATCATTTTTTTTTCAAAAATTTAAGTTTGGTTTTGTGCTTTTTAGGGAGGGAGGATGGTAAAAGTGTAGAATATCATCATCGATACGATCCTCGCACTTTATCAGCACATGACTCACAATCAGATTCATCAAATCCACACGTGTTAAATTCGTGATACATTCGTGTACGAATAGGATACCTACCGATCTCCTTAATCGTTGATTAGCTCTAGTCCGCATTGTCAATTCAACTCATATATTTTGCATCTCATTACAGGAAATGGCTCGAACCAAGCAAACAGCCCGCAAATCGACCACTCCGTTTGTTTACAATCAGCTTGCAACGAAAGTAGCTCGTAAAAGCGCAAAAACCACACCATCTCACATCAAAACTCGTATCAAAAAACCGCATCGTTATCGCCCTGGTACGGTGGCACTTCGAGAAATTCGTCGGTACCAGAAATCAACCGAATTACTTATTCGTAAATTACCTTTCCAACGATTGGTACGTGAAATTGCTCAAGATTACAAGCATGAATTACGTTTCCAATGCGCTGCGATTAGTGCTTTGCAGGAGGCTTGCGAAGCCTATTTAATTGGACTTTTCGAAGACACCAATCTTTGTGCCATTCATGCCAAACGTGTCACTATTATGCCCAAAGATATCCAATTAGCTCGTCGTATTCGAGGAGAAAAATTTTAAAGTTCATAATTTTCATCAATTTTTGTTATTTAATCATCTCTTGAGAATCGTGATGATTTTTTTTTTTACAAAATTCGTAATTATTATTGCATTTAATATGTCATTTTTACTTACCTATACCTACCTATCAAAATAATGTAGGTAATAGGTGTACTGGCTTTATTTTTTGTGGTGTTCTTATCGTATTACCATACTTATTATGATTTTTTATTACTTACCATATCTCATCTTGATTGTTGAATTTTCTTCTTCTGTTAATTTGTATGGTATTATTACTAGGTAATATAAAAGCATACGTGGAACATGCAGCGATAAATTTTATACGTGATAATATAGACTTGTTATTTTTTTATTGTAGTATTGAATGAGTTTATAAAATTGTGTCAATTATACATATACATATGTGGGTCATTCCACGTCAATTCAACCAAGAAGTGGTAGGAGGGGGGGGGGGTCAGCGATTTGTTTTGAAATTTTACTCGATAACCGCAATACCTACCCAAATGGAACTATTACTGATAGTTAGGGGGTTTGAAAGGCTTTTTGGGGATATCATAAAAATCAGTATTGCCACTTGTTTTCGTACGAAAAATAGGGCCGAAAAGTTTCAAAAAATAGTAATCATATTGTTCCTACTCTCAAAAATTCTAAAAAAAATATATGAAGAGTCCAGGGAAAGAACCAGGTAAGTCACTTTTTCAAACTTCTGAGTTACGGCGTTTTGAAGTATCTATCAGAAGGCTCCAATTTTGTAGCGAATTTGAATTTCATCAAGGTAATGACTGGAAATACATCACACAACATCCCACAAACACAACTTGAGGCATTGTAGGAAAAAAATGAAGAGATGAGCCAGTCACGACTTGAAAAGTCACTGTTTTCGTGAAAAAATCAAGCAAAAAATCGAAAAATCAGTGTTTCGCAACAACTTGAATTCGATGAAAATCTATTATTATGATGACATAATGAAAAATTTTTGTATTCTAAATAGTTGACGATGTTGAAATTTTCTTCCTGTCGCCTCACATTTCGTCTCGGCTCATTTTTCTCTTCTCCTCTTTTTTTTAAAGGCCATTTTAACCACGAAAAATCGATTTTTTTCAAAATGTAAATGGACTACATTTTTCTACTTCTCAGTGTGAATTTAATTCAACCCTAAACTCATTTTTGAAAAAAATTGACTTACCTGGTTCTTTCCCTGGACTCTTCATATGTATTATGGACAACTTTCCATGCTCAACAACAATTATTAAAAAATTGGGATGGCATTATTTCGTGAAGTCGCTTTAAAACAATTGAAAGTTTGCGAAGAAATGCGATTTTTTTATTTAAAACATGAAAAAAAAGTGTTGACTGGTGAAGTTGACCCAATTGACCCCTATGTTTACGAATCCGTTGAAAAGGTTGAAAACCCCCTTTCACTCAATAAAATAAACTCATTACAAAAAAATCAAAATCCGAAAAAATTCAAAAAATAAACGAATTTTAATTTTTTTGCTAACAAGGGAACCTCTTGAGGTGTCCGCCTCCGATTTGAACGGGACCGCGATTTTTGGAAAGAGCATGTTCTAAAACCTCAAAATCCAAATTTCCAGCTGCCCAAGTTCATTTTTCGATTTTGGTGAATTTTTGAAAATCCAAAATTGACTATTTTGGTGATTTATGCTTTTTTTAAAAAAAGTATGTACTTGATCAGTAAAAATGTTCAAAATAAATTCTAAAACTGATATTAACCCCCTAAATCCAAATTTCGCCATTTCCAGCCATTCTGGAGCCTCCAGCACTATTTTACAATTTCTCCCGAATTTTGAATTTGCCCCAGAAGGCGTGAATATGAAGTTGGGCAGCTAAAAATCGAGTTGTGTGTTATATACTCGATCTGTTTAACAAGTTTATCCACATTTTAGTCGGTTTTGGAAGGGACACCTCAAAAGTGACTTTTTGACCAGTTTTTTTCAAATAAAAAATCCAAAAAATCAAAAGTTTCCCATTTGCGAGGAATTTTACGAAATTTGTGCGAATCGCTGTATTTAATCCATAACTAACCTCCCAAGACCGAATTCCGCCATTTCCCACCAATCTGGAGCCTCCAGCGCGATTTTTAAATTTCTCTAGAATTTTGAATTTGCTCCAGAAAGTGTGAATATGAAATTGGGTAGCTAAAAATCGAGTTGTGTGTTATACTCGATCTGTTTAACAAGTTTATCCGCATTTAAGTCGGTTTTGGGAGGAACACCTCAAGAGTGGTTTTTTGACCAGCTTTTTTCATAGTAAGAAATTCAAATTGCATTCGGATTTGGGGGGTTAATATCAGTTTTAGGATTTATTTTGAACATTTTTACTGATCAAGTACGTACTTTTTTTGAAAAAAGCATAAATCACCAAAATAGTCAATTTTGGATTTTTAAAAATTCGCCAAAAGTCGAAAAATGTACTTGGGCAGCTGAAAATTTGGATTTGGGGGTTTTAGAACATGCTCTTTTCAAAAATTGCGGTCCCGTTCAAATCGGAGGCCGACATCTCAAGTGGTTTCCTTGTAAGTGTGTGATTTTTATCAATTTTTTCATGAAATACCTACGTCGCGTCGTCGAGTCAGAAAGAGGTCAAAATAAGCCAACTGAATAAATTTAAACTTTTTTTGAAGTTTTGAATTGAAAATTGAATTTTTTCGAATTTTGATTGTTTTGTGATGAGTTCATTTCATGGAGTAAAGGGGTTCTTTCAACTTTTTCAATGTATACGTAAAAATTTGGGTCAAATGGGTCTACTTCACCAATCACAACTTTTTTTCATGCTTGAAATCAAAAAATCGCATTTTTTCGCAAACTTTCAATAATTTTTTTAAATCGACTTTACGAAATAACGCCATCCCAATTTTTTAATAACTATGTTGTTCAACGTAATAAGGAGTCCATAATGTATTTTTTTCAGAATTATTGAGAGTCGGAACGATATGGAAACCACGTTTTGAAACTTTTCGATCTAATTTTTCGTACGAAAAAAAGTGGCCACACTGATTTTTATGATATGTATCATCAAAAAGCCTTTCAAAACATCTTACTGCTATTGGAAAAAGTTCCATTTTGGTAGGTCTCGCGGTTATCGAGTAATCCACTGTTGAAATGGATGATATTCTAAGTTCACTGACAATTTTGACACCCCACCCTAGCAGCCTCTAGAAAAGGACTAGAGGGCTGCGGTTTGCGCCATTAGTCATCCGTTCGGCAGGTCTTTCCACATAAAAAATTCCAAAAAAATCGCCGACCCCCTCCCTTACCACTTCTTGGTCGAATTGACGTGGGATGACCCATGTCAGGATGTCTAACAAAATTTCAAAATAAAAGAAAAAACACTTTAGAAGGACTTTTTAGAAGGACTTTCTGCAGGTCATATTTCAAGCACTTATGGAATTTTTTGAGGGAGGGGGGGGGGTCAAAATTTACATTCAAGTTTTTGGCCACATTTTTGTAAAAAATGTTTGCTTTTTTAATGATTCAAACAAGTAGGCGTTAAGAATACGTTTCACTCCAATTTTTCGTTTCATTTCCTTATCAATTTTAAAAATTGATGAATACCACATCATGTTGGCTTAAAAATGAAAACTCAAATTCTTCTATTTCGATTGTAAATATTTTATATTATTATTTGCTTAGAAATTTTGAAATTTGAATAGTTTTTTTGTTGAACAATTGAAAATGGAAACAGAAAAGCAAACGGACCCGAGCGAAGAGAGGGCAAAAACTCTCGAAATTCAGTATTTTGAGAGCTATAAAAAAAACTATGTTTTTTGAGTAATGGTGCCGAGAAGGGTATAGATTTTATTTTTCAAAAATCAGTACAATCTTCCAACGATTTCCAATTGATCTAAACGGCCATGGACAGCTTCACACTCAAACACCGTTGGGATCCACCGGAGAACGTTGGAAATTTATTTTGATTTTCGAAAAATAAAATCTATACCCTTCTCGGCACCGACCGAATGGGTCCTTTTGAAATATCTGTACACATATGAAGAAGTTTATCTATTTTTGTTTCAAAATTTTTAAACTTGAAAAAGAAAAGCAAACAATCTTGAATGAAGCGAGGCCAAAAGCTTTCAAAAATTCAATTATGTTTTCAAAAGTAAAAATAAAAAATTTCTTTATAGAGAGAGGAGTTTTTCTGATTCAAACTTTGAACATTTCTTGAATTTAAACAATACGTTGTCCACGTGGGAAAAGGAGATGCAAATAGCCCGAGCAAAGCGAGGGCAAAAGCTCTCGAAAATGTGTAACTCAAAATCTGAAAAATTCGACGTCATTTTGAGGAAAAAAAGGACTTTTGGATAAAATTGTTGAAAAACTGGACACTAAAAGGACAAAAAGGTGTAAGCAAAAAAAAGACTTTTATAGGATATGTAGGATAAACAGGAGTGTTACCCTGCATGTGTATTTTGCAGGCACTGTAATTTTGGTGTCACATCATCTGCCCTCATGATAAGTATTGAGTAGGTATGAATGATTGAAAGTTTTAGATTTTTTTAATTTGAAAATACACGTAAGTCAGTGGCGGCTCGTGAATGTAATCGGTGTAATCGGCGATTACAGTCAAAAAATGGGAAAAGAAAAAAAATTACAATCAGAAATTCTCAGAATTTCTATTTTTTTAAATTTCTATTTTACGCTTCAGACAGGCGCCAATTATTTGTAGATAAGAAATTCATGTAAAATCGTCAACCGGGTGCGAGTACTACGCACAGGCTAGCAAGAGGTGTTCGGATGTTCTCGTCAACATGCGAGGATGCACGAAGATGACTAAACGTGCATTCGTTGTACTCGCTGCAAAATACGATTACGAGGTTTATAAACAGATCACTGAACGCGTGCATTTTCTGGTTTAAAAAAATGTTTTCACAAGCACATACTGGATTAGAACTTTTAAAAAATGAATTTGAAGTATAACCTCTCAATAAATACATATTACTTGGGGGAAATTTTGAAAAAAAAAATCAACAAAATATACATTTTTACATCAACTCTGGGGTCTCTGGGTTCGTTCATTTCATGAAAATGTAATCGCTCTCTGTAGCGAGTATATCTGGTGTGTGCACGTTGTGTTGGAATATTGGCACGTCGTGTCGTGTCGTATACACGCACACAGACATCTGTCACTGTCCTGTCCTTATCAGTTATCATGTTTTATTTTTTGCATTTCTTTTCTACAGTGGAGTAGGTTGATTAAAGCGCATGGTAAAGGTGTCGTGTATTTATTTATGCTCACTATAATTAGTTTCTCAATATTTTTTCTGTAATTGATCATTTTTGTGATGGATTCAACATGAGTGATTCGAGTGACTGTATTATTGACTCATTATTCACTAGAACATTTGGCAGCAGAAATTTTTCTGAGAAGCTAGAGATCATCAAAACAGGTAGGCCGACGCCGAATTTGAATTTGAAAACAGAGGTTAAAGATGGTCAGCGAAGATATTTTCGTTCCTTTCGTTCAGAGTGGTACACCGAAGTCGTATGGCTATGCGGATGTTCCCATATTCAAAAATTGTTCTGCTGGCCATGTTTTCTTTTTAGTACCAAAGTTGACGACCCATTTGTCCGAAGTGGTGTCACTGACATGGGTAATTACCAGAATCTGAAAGCAAGACATGACAAAAGCGTTGCTCATGTCCAAAGTATGGTCGATTTGGTTAAATTTGGTAAGAGTCGAGTAGACATTGGCATTAGTAAACCATATCACGATGAAATTGCTAAACATAATAAAGAGGTAACTGAGAATCGATACATTTTAAAGTGCTTAATTGATGTTACGTGTCATTTGGCTCAGCAAGAGATAGCATTCAGAGGCCATGATGAGAAGGCAGATTCTCAAAACAAAGGAAACTACGTCGAATTACTGAATCTTTTAGCTTTACGAGATGATAAATTGGCACATCATTTAGAAAACTCGACTGTTTTTACTGGCACATCCAAAACAATTCAAAACGAATTGATTGAGTGCATAAGTAAGGTTGTTGTAGATGAAATTAAAAGTGAAATTCGCCAGGCTAAGTTTGTGTCAATTATGCTCGATGAATCAGTTGATATTTCGAAAAAATCTCAACTATCAATAACGGTTCGCTATATTCCTGAATCTGACGAACACCAGGTTGTTGAACGTTTTATACGATATTTTGATGTCAGCAGCGAACGTAATGCTTCAAACTTATATGATGTTGTCCAAAAGTTTATCCAAGAGTTCGAAATAGGAGAAAAATTGATTGCTCAGACCTATGACGGGGCAGCTGTAATGGCAGGCCAGCACAATGGGCTACAAAAATTGATTTCAGATACCTATAAGCAAGCCCAGTTTGTACATTGCTATGCTCATCAACTTAATTTGGTTTTGAAACAATCAGTAGATGCGATCCGAGAATGCAGAATTTTTTTCGAAACTTTGAGTGGATTTGCCACATTTTTTTCAACTTCATCTAAACGAACCAGTTGCTTGGATGAGGTAGTACAACGAAGGTTACCATCAGCTTCAGCTACCCGTTGGAATTCAAATAGTAAATTGGTCTCTGTAATGTCTTTAGTCAAAGAAGATTTATGTTATGTTTTCAACATTATCATGAATGATGCTGATACCTGGGATAGCGGAACTCGTGCTAGTGCTAGAGGTTTTCTTCATCACCTTCAAGAATTCAATTTCAATTTTTTACTGGCAACGTTCGAGAAAATTTTTGCGCAGTCAACACTTCTTTTTGATTTATTTCAGCTTAAAATTTTCGACATTCAAGCAGCCACAACAAAGCTTGAAGAATTCAAAACATTTTTGAGCAATTTTCGGAATAAGTTTGATGAAGTTTATGGTAAAGTTTTGGATGCAGTGTCAAAAGTGACAAATGAACCCAAAAGACGACGAGCTGCTGGTGAACTGCCTGAGGTTCAAGAACACAGACGACTCTTCTATCAAATTATAGATACTGTACAGATGCAAGTTTCTGAACGATTTGCTGAGATAGCAAAATTAGAATACTTAGCTTTGCTAGATGCTAAAAAATTTGAAGTTTATTCCACGAAATTCCCAGAAAACTTGTTCAGAGCTTTAATGGCCCATCCTCATGGGAAAAACTTCGATTCAGCTAAGTTGAGATCGCAGCTTCTTGTAACTTATGATTCGACAGATTTACGTGGATTGACAATCCATGGGTTATACAAGTATTTGATGTCATCGGGCCTTTCTGTTGCCTTGTCTGAAGTTGTAAAGCTGTGTAACTTGATAATTACTATCCCAGTGACGAGTGCTTCAACAGAACGTTCGTTTTCAGCACTGAAAAGAATCAAGACAGCTTTACGATCAACTCAAGGAGAAGAAAGGCTGTCTGGATTAACAGTGCTCTCAATTGAAAAAAAATTGCTGCGTCAGCTGAGGGAAAAACCTGATTTTTATGATCGGGTGATTCAAGAATTCCTCAAAAAAACAAGAAGGATGGACTTCATTTATCGATAAATCTTAATTTTTCAATGAATTTTGATAACTTTGTCTTATTATTGTGAACTAGGTATAGGTATATTTATATCTACTTTTATACTGTTTTTAATGATTCGTTATTTTTTTCTCTCAATGTTTCGTTTTTATGATTCGTATTAGATGAAAGCAAATAAGATTGTTATTTGTGCTAATTTTTTTCCTCTTGAGAAAGTTGATTTTACCTTGGCCAAAATTCCACCACCCCCAAAAACACTTTCCCCTTTTCACCTTATGACCTTCGACTACGCATTTGCCGATTACAACCCGATTACATTCACGAGCCGCCACTGACGTAAGTATATTTTTTATTTTTGAAGTATAAAAAACATCATATTTAAATCTAAACATACAAATACAGGAGGCATAATTTTCCATACGTTTGGTTTGAAAATAATCGCAAGAAGAATTGTAGGTACCTACAAATAATTAATTTATGAGAAAAGAAAATTTTAAAATGAGGTAAAAGGTATCTATAGGTGAGTATTAAATAATAACAATTACCTATAAATTTAATCATAGGTAGGTAGGTAGGTATATATATATATTTTTTTTATTACAGAAAACGTAGATTACTCATCTTAAAACACAACATGAAATCATAAAAACCGATGATTCATAATCAAATGTAGAAGTACAGTATAACAAGACAGTGTTTTTTGACGTCGTACTCAACCAACTTGCCAAATTGAAAACGCATTGATATGCAATTTACATAGGTAGCCTTATTAATTCATATCCGTTTTTTAAACGAGTTTGCGTGAAATAAGTACCTATCGACGGAATTTGATTAGGCTATACAGATATAAAAATACCAACTGCTATTTGGTTTTCGTGGAATGACAATTTTTTCGTTGATGCGGTTGTGAGTACAATCAGCGTAGTGGGAGAACGAAGGAAATCGACAAATTTCGTCCCTACTTATTCTTGCTTCTGTTGCTGTGATCATGTTGTAAACAAATTTCTGCATGACTTCCAAGTTTCATCTGCCTTCTTTTTTATAGCCAGTTCATTTTCTTCCTTTTCTTCTTTCTTTTTATTTCTTTCACGCAATTTTCCAGAACTAAAGAAAAAACAAAAATAGAATAAAAATCGGCCGGCATTAAAAGATTTTTAAAATACGCACTTAAATCGATCGACAGTGTTTCAAAGTTCGTAAATCCGAGTTTATAGGTGCTGAGTTTAATTTTCACACTATTTACAGTTTTTTTTTTTTTTTTTTTAGAAATCAAAAATCTGCTGGTAGTCGGGGGGCCCGCATAAGGATCACCTGCACCCCCTGCCGTTCCTCCGGGCAACTTTTTTCTTAAAGAGGGAGTCCTACGGAACATTTCTAGCTTATGTCCTAAAAAAAAGGGCCTTACTTACAAAATGGCGGCCATTTTGATTGACAGGTCACCCGAAATCGCAGATTTTGCGTTCCAACATAGGACTTGCACGAATTTTTTTTAACCGTACAAACGTAGATCAAAAGATCAGGCAAAAATTCATCACACTTGTTCAAATTTCAAGTGCTAAAGTTCCTTTTTCGATTTTTGGTGAATTTTTGAAAATCGAATTTAGGCCAAAAATAAGGGAAAAGATCCAAATTTTATCAAATTGACCAAGAAAGCTGAAATTTCGGATATACCCTATTTTCGATATGCCAAATCGATTGGAAACTGTTTCAACCCGTTTTGAGCAGTTCTGGAGCCTCCAGCAGATTTTTGAAACTCGAAATTTCCACAAAATTTCATCAATAATGGAGATGGAAAGCCGAAATTTACTCTACAAACTTATTTCAATACGCTACAAAGTCAACTGTAGGTGGATCTTAAGTCATTTTGGAGCCTCCAGCAACTTTTTGAAAATTACTGGAGCCTTCAGGAGATTTTTGAAACTTGAAATCTCTCCAAAATTTCATCAAACGATGAGATGGATAGCCGTTACTCTGCAATCCAAGTTTTACACCCTCTGAAGACGACTTCACAAGGGCGTATTCAGGGGGGTGATTTGGGGTACAATCACTCTCCAGGGCCAAAAAATCCTTAGGTTAATATAATCTCCTACGATTTCTTGCATTGAATCACACAGGAAAAAAATCATGTTGTTTTACGTTTCTAGGGAGATAATTTGCTACAAACTTCAAAATTCATTGAAAATCACATTATTTCCCTAGGTAGTTGCATAATCTATGTACCAATAATTTTTGTTTCTTGAATTATGAATTTCCAATGCTTTTGCTTGCTTTCCTTTTTTGAAATTGAAATTTCTGGAAGCATATTTTTCGTTATTATAAGGGAGAAAAAGTGCTCCTTTTGCTCCAGCTTACTGATTATTATTGGAATTAAATAGGTACTGGGATTTTTCTCCCTCATAACGAAAAATATGTTATCCAACTCGGGAGTAAAAATAATTTTCGACAATTTTGAATTATTTTCCTCGCAACGCTTGGGCAATAAACCTCGAAAATCGTCAAAAATCATTATCGCTCCCTAGTTGAACAAACTACTAATTTAAGTCTGAGGACGTGAGGAGTGTCAAGTTAAATCCAGAAAAATCAATTTTACAATCAGAAATGTAGTATTTTTTACTCTTTGGATTGACAGATTTCCAAAATTTTGCCCTCGCTTCGCTCGTGCTTATCTGAATTTCATTATAAAATAGGTATAAACAATTCACCGGATAAATTTGAAAAACCTCACTTTGATCAACACGTTTTTCAAGCTGAAATTCAGCATGAAAATGTCTGAAATGTGCCTACTATTGAAATTTTTATACATATGAGCCCGTTGGGAATTTTGTGATTTTTGTCCCCTACTTATGAGTCATTCATCACCCCCAGGAGGAAATCTTGGATACGGGCTTGCGACTTCAAGTGGGTTTAAGACATTTCGGAGCCTCCAGCGACTTTTTGAAAATTACCGGAGTCTCCATAGATTTTTGAAACTTGAAATTCCCACAACATTTTATGAAATGGAGTTTGGAAGCCGAAATTTAATCCGCAAACTAATTTCAATACGCTACGAAGCCAACTGCAGGTGGATTTCAAGTCGTTTTGGAGCCTCCAGTATATTTTTGAAACTTGAAATCTCCCAAAATTTCATCAAATGGAGATGTAGAGCCGAAATTCATTCTGCAAACTAATTTCAATATGCTACGAAATCAACTGCTGGTGGATTTCAAGTCGTTTTGGAGCTTCCATTTTGAAACCACCATGCAGTCGACTTCATTTAGTATTAAAATTGTTTGCGAAGTAAATTTCGGCTTTTCATCTCCGTTTTATGAAATTTTGGAGAAATTTCAAGTTTCAAAAATCTTCTGGAGGCTCCAGTAATTTTCAAAAGTTCGCTGGAGGCTCCAAAACGACTTAAGATCCACCTGCAATTGACTTCGTAGCGTATTGAAATTAGTTTGCAGAGTAAATTTCGACTTTCCATCTCCGTTTGATGAAATTTTGTGGAAATTTCGAGTTTCAAAAATCTACTGGAGGCTCCAGAACTGCTCAAAACGAGTTGAAACAGTTTCCAATCGATTTGGAATGTCGAAAATAGGGTAAATCCCAAATTTCAGCTTTCTTGGTCAATTTGGTAAAATTTGGATTTTTCCCCAAGAAGCCTAAATTTAAATTTTCAAAAATTCTCCAGAAATTTAAAAATGAATTTCAGCTTTTGAAATTTTGACTAGTGGTATATTTTGGGGTCTCTTTTGGTATTGTCCGGTTTGAAAATTTTTGAGCTGGTTGAATACTTCCCTTATAAGTAAATACAAGTAGGTAGGTAATCAACTCGCATTCCCTTATCAGGAGATATATTTAAAAAATTATTTTTCGTCTTTTGACATTATTATCATTTTTTTATTTGGTAGTATCCTCAATCAGAATTTTTCGATTCAAAAATTGCTTTCATTGAATCAAGTCATGCACACATCTCTCATCTCTGCATTGGAACGTTATCCAGGATTTTCCAAAACTGGATCATTTTACAAATCAGATGTTTCATTACGAGTATTTGAGTTTCTTACAATCAAGGAATTTGGTGTCGTATCCCCCCTTTTTTTGGAGGGGTGTAATTCCTTTGTAGGTATTTTATTAAAAAACTATGGATTTTGGATTTTTTTTTTTAAATCCGAGATTTTCAACTTTGTAAAAAAATAAACTCATCTCACCTCTTTTGCGTTTCGTGTCCTCGATCGATTCAAAATGTCGAACTAAAATTGGAAATCCCTCCTTCCTCAATTAAACGAAGTAAGTATTAAATGCGTAATATTTTGAAAAAGTCAAACGGCGAAATTCCCCTTCTTCTGAATTACGCAAGGTCACAGAATGAGTACATACAAAAATAATATGCGCGCGCACTTGATCGTCTTTCCCTCACCCAAACTGTACCTAATTATACACACGATCTACATAATTTAATCTTTTTAATGCTAAATCGCATTCGCAAGAACGTGTGGTGATTAACGGATTTCGCTTTCAGTTCTTGAATTAGTCACTGACTTGTAGCCCGGTTGTTTATCAGTTTATATGTACGAGTATTTCGTTTTGTTATCAAATTGCTCCCACGAATAACATAATCAGGGATTTTCACTCGAGTAGGTATTTATGAAAAATTTCAATTTGTAACGGGTTAATTTTATGGTGAAATTGGTCCGTTCTTCAGTTATCTAGGTAAGCACATGTTTTTGTTCTAAATACGAGTATTTAATATCTGAATTGGTGTTGATTTGAAGAGTCGGTAATTCGTGACATGATTACGTCATTGTTTTGTAGATCGTTGCACCAAAAAAGCTTGCAATAACGTTCTATTTGGTTGGTAGTTTTTCATAATTTAGATCGATCGATTGGATTTTGGTTTTGGCTTCCATAATTTTGTTTGTGCAGAAATATTGTGTTTTTTAAAATCTTTTTAATTTTTTTGTGCTTTTGAATCATTTTTTTTTCAAAAATTTAAGTTTGGTTTTGTGCTTTTTAGGGAGGGAGGATGGTAAAAGTGTAGAATATCATCATCGATACGATCCTCGCACTTTATCAGCACATGACTCACAATCAGATTCATCAAATCCACACGTGTTAAATTCGTGATACATTCGTGTACGAATAGGATACCTACCGATCTCCTTAATCGTTGATTAGCTCTAGTCCGCATTGTCAATTCAACTCATATATTTTGCATCTCATTACAGGAAATGGCTCGAACCAAGCAAACAGCCCGCAAATCGACCACTCCGTTTGTTTACAATCAGCTTGCAACGAAAGTAGCTCGTAAAAGCGCAAAAACCACACCATCTCACATCAAAACTCGTATCAAAAAACCGCATCGTTATCGCCCTGGTACGGTGGCACTTCGAGAAATTCGTCGGTACCAGAAATCAACCGAATTACTTATTCGTAAATTACCTTTCCAACGATTGGTACGTGAAATTGCTCAAGATTACAAGCATGAATTACGTTTCCAATGCGCTGCGATTAGTGCTTTGCAGGAGGCTTGCGAAGCCTATTTAATTGGACTTTTCGAAGACACCAATCTTTGTGCCATTCATGCCAAACGTGTCACTATTATGCCCAAAGATATCCAATTAGCTCGTCGTATTCGAGGAGAAAAATTTTAAAGTTCATAATTTTCATCAATTTTTGTTATTTAATCATCTCTTGAGAATCGTGATGATTTTTTTTTTTACAAAATTCGTAATTATTATTGCATTTAATATGTCATTTTTACTTACCTATACCTACCTATCAAAATAATGTAGGTAATAGGTGTACTGGCTTTATTTTTTGTGGTGTTCTTATCGTATTACCATACTTATTATGATTTTTTATTACTTACCATATCTCATCTTGATTGTTGAATTTTCTTCTTCTGTTAATTTGTATGGTATTATTACTAGGTAATATAAAAGCATACGTGGAACATGCAGCGATAAATTTTATACGTGATAATATAGACTTGTTATTTTTTTATTGTAGTATTGAATGAGTTTATAAAATTGTGTCAATTATACATATACATATGTGGGTCATTCCACGTCAATTCAACCAAGAAGTGGTAGGAGGGGGGGGGGGTCAGCGATTTGTTTTGAAATTTTACTCGATAACCGCAATACCTACCCAAATGGAACTATTACTGATAGTTAGGGGGTTTGAAAGGCTTTTTGGGGATATCATAAAAATCAGTATTGCCACTTGTTTTCGTACGAAAAATAGGGCCGAAAAGTTTCAAAAAATAGTAATCATATTGTTCCTACTCTCAAAAATTCTAAAAAAAATATATGAAGAGTCCAGGGAAAGAACCAGGTAAGTCACTTTTTCAAACTTCTGAGTTACGGCGTTTTGAAGTATCTATCAGAAGGCTCCAATTTTGTAGCGAATTTGAATTTCATCAAGGTAATGACTGGAAATACATCACACAACATCCCACAAACACAACTTGAGGCATTGTAGGAAAAAAATGAAGAGATGAGCCAGTCACGACTTGAAAAGTCACTGTTTTCGTGAAAAAATCAAGCAAAAAATCGAAAAATCAGTGTTTCGCAACAACTTGAATTCGATGAAAATCTATTATTATGATGACATAATGAAAAATTTTTGTATTCTAAATAGTTGACGATGTTGAAATTTTCTTCCTGTCGCCTCACATTTCGTCTCGGCTCATTTTTCTCTTCTCCTCTTTTTTTTAAAGGCCATTTTAACCACGAAAAATCGATTTTTTTCAAAATGTAAATGGACTACATTTTTCTACTTCTCAGTGTGAATTTAATTCAACCCTAAACTCATTTTTGAAAAAAATTGACTTACCTGGTTCTTTCCCTGGACTCTTCATATGTATTATGGACAACTTTCCATGCTCAACAACAATTATTAAAAAATTGGGATGGCATTATTTCGTGAAGTCGCTTTAAAACAATTGAAAGTTTGCGAAGAAATGCGATTTTTTTATTTAAAACATGAAAAAAAAGTGTTGACTGGTGAAGTTGACCCAATTGACCCCTATGTTTACGAATCCGTTGAAAAGGTTGAAAACCCCCTTTCACTCAATAAAATAAACTCATTACAAAAAAATCAAAATCCGAAAAAATTCAAAAAATAAACGAATTTTAATTTTTTTGCTAACAAGGGAACCTCTTGAGGTGTCCGCCTCCGATTTGAACGGGACCGCGATTTTTGGAAAGAGCATGTTCTAAAACCTCAAAATCCAAATTTCCAGCTGCCCAAGTTCATTTTTCGATTTTGGTGAATTTTTGAAAATCCAAAATTGACTATTTTGGTGATTTATGCTTTTTTTAAAAAAAGTATGTACTTGATCAGTAAAAATGTTCAAAATAAATTCTAAAACTGATATTAACCCCCTAAATCCAAATTTCGCCATTTCCAGCCATTCTGGAGCCTCCAGCACTATTTTACAATTTCTCCCGAATTTTGAATTTGCCCCAGAAGGCGTGAATATGAAGTTGGGCAGCTAAAAATCGAGTTGTGTGTTATATACTCGATCTGTTTAACAAGTTTATCCACATTTTAGTCGGTTTTGGAAGGGACACCTCAAAAGTGACTTTTTGACCAGTTTTTTTCAAATAAAAAATCCAAAAAATCAAAAGTTTCCCATTTGCGAGGAATTTTACGAAATTTGTGCGAATCGCTGTATTTAATCCATAACTAACCTCCCAAGACCGAATTCCGCCATTTCCCACCAATCTGGAGCCTCCAGCGCGATTTTTAAATTTCTCTAGAATTTTGAATTTGCTCCAGAAAGTGTGAATATGAAATTGGGTAGCTAAAAATCGAGTTGTGTGTTATACTCGATCTGTTTAACAAGTTTATCCGCATTTAAGTCGGTTTTGGGAGGAACACCTCAAGAGTGGTTTTTTGACCAGCTTTTTTCATAGTAAGAAATTCAAATTGCATTCGGATTTGGGGGGTTAATATCAGTTTTAGGATTTATTTTGAACATTTTTACTGATCAAGTACGTACTTTTTTTGAAAAAAGCATAAATCACCAAAATAGTCAATTTTGGATTTTTAAAAATTCGCCAAAAGTCGAAAAATGTACTTGGGCAGCTGAAAATTTGGATTTGGGGGTTTTAGAACATGCTCTTTTCAAAAATTGCGGTCCCGTTCAAATCGGAGGCCGACATCTCAAGTGGTTTCCTTGTAAGTGTGTGATTTTTATCAATTTTTTCATGAAATACCTACGTCGCGTCGTCGAGTCAGAAAGAGGTCAAAATAAGCCAACTGAATAAATTTAAACTTTTTTTGAAGTTTTGAATTGAAAATTGAATTTTTTCGAATTTTGATTGTTTTGTGATGAGTTCATTTCATGGAGTAAAGGGGTTCTTTCAACTTTTTCAATGTATACGTAAAAATTTGGGTCAAATGGGTCTACTTCACCAATCACAACTTTTTTTCATGCTTGAAATCAAAAAATCGCATTTTTTCGCAAACTTTCAATAATTTTTTTAAATCGACTTTACGAAATAACGCCATCCCAATTTTTTAATAACTATGTTGTTCAACGTAATAAGGAGTCCATAATGTATTTTTTTCAGAATTATTGAGAGTCGGAACGATATGGAAACCACGTTTTGAAACTTTTCGATCTAATTTTTCGTACGAAAAAAAGTGGCCACACTGATTTTTATGATATGTATCATCAAAAAGCCTTTCAAAACATCTTACTGCTATTGGAAAAAGTTCCATTTTGGTAGGTCTCGCGGTTATCGAGTAATCCACTGTTGAAATGGATGATATTCTAAGTTCACTGACAATTTTGACACCCCACCCTAGCAGCCTCTAGAAAAGGACTAGAGGGCTGCGGTTTGCGCCATTAGTCATCCGTTCGGCAGGTCTTTCCACATAAAAAATTCCAAAAAAATCGCCGACCCCCTCCCTTACCACTTCTTGGTCGAATTGACGTGGGATGACCCATGTCAGGATGTCTAACAAAATTTCAAAATAAAAGAAAAAACACTTTAGAAGGACTTTTTAGAAGGACTTTCTGCAGGTCATATTTCAAGCACTTATGGAATTTTTTGAGGGAGGGGGGGGGGTCAAAATTTACATTCAAGTTTTTGGCCACATTTTTGTAAAAAATGTTTGCTTTTTTAATGATTCAAACAAGTAGGCGTTAAGAATACGTTTCACTCCAATTTTTCGTTTCATTTCCTTATCAATTTTAAAAATTGATGAATACCACATCATGTTGGCTTAAAAATGAAAACTCAAATTCTTCTATTTCGATTGTAAATATTTTATATTATTATTTGCTTAGAAATTTTGAAATTTGAATAGTTTTTTTGTTGAACAATTGAAAATGGAAACAGAAAAGCAAACGGACCCGAGCGAAGAGAGGGCAAAAACTCTCGAAATTCAGTATTTTGAGAGCTATAAAAAAAACTATGTTTTTTGAGTAATGGTGCCGAGAAGGGTATAGATTTTATTTTTCAAAAATCAGTACAATCTTCCAACGATTTCCAATTGATCTAAACGGCCATGGACAGCTTCACACTCAAACACCGTTGGGATCCACCGGAGAACGTTGGAAATTTATTTTGATTTTCGAAAAATAAAATCTATACCCTTCTCGGCACCGACCGAATGGGTCCTTTTGAAATATCTGTACACATATGAAGAAGTTTATCTATTTTTGTTTCAAAATTTTTAAACTTGAAAAAGAAAAGCAAACAATCTTGAATGAAGCGAGGCCAAAAGCTTTCAAAAATTCAATTATGTTTTCAAAAGTAAAAATAAAAAATTTCTTTATAGAGAGAGGAGTTTTTCTGATTCAAACTTTGAACATTTCTTGAATTTAAACAATACGTTGTCCACGTGGGAAAAGGAGATGCAAATAGCCCGAGCAAAGCGAGGGCAAAAGCTCTCGAAAATGTGTAACTCAAAATCTGAAAAATTCGACGTCATTTTGAGGAAAAAAAGGACTTTTGGATAAAATTGTTGAAAAACTGGACACTAAAAGGACAAAAAGGTGTAAGCAAAAAAAAGACTTTTATAGGATATGTAGGATAAACAGGAGTGTTACCCTGCATGTGTATTTTGCAGGCACTGTAATTTTGGTGTCACATCATCTGCCCTCATGATAAGTATTGAGTAGGTATGAATGATTGAAAGTTTTAGATTTTTTTAATTTGAAAATACACGTAAGTCAGTGGCGGCTCGTGAATGTAATCGGTGTAATCGGCGATTACAGTCAAAAAATGGGAAAAGAAAAAAAATTACAATCAGAAATTCTCAGAATTTCTATTTTTTTAAATTTCTATTTTACGCTTCAGACAGGCGCCAATTATTTGTAGATAAGAAATTCATGTAAAATCGTCAACCGGGTGCGAGTACTACGCACAGGCTAGCAAGAGGTGTTCGGATGTTCTCGTCAACATGCGAGGATGCACGAAGATGACTAAACGTGCATTCGTTGTACTCGCTGCAAAATACGATTACGAGGTTTATAAACAGATCACTGAACGCGTGCATTTTCTGGTTTAAAAAAATGTTTTCACAAGCACATACTGGATTAGAACTTTTAAAAAATGAATTTGAAGTATAACCTCTCAATAAATACATATTACTTGGGGGAAATTTTGAAAAAAAAAATCAACAAAATATACATTTTTACATCAACTCTGGGGTCTCTGGGTTCGTTCATTTCATGAAAATGTAATCGCTCTCTGTAGCGAGTATATCTGGTGTGTGCACGTTGTGTTGGAATATTGGCACGTCGTGTCGTGTCGTATACACGCACACAGACATCTGTCACTGTCCTGTCCTTATCAGTTATCATGTTTTATTTTTTGCATTTCTTTTCTACAGTGGAGTAGGTTGATTAAAGCGCATGGTAAAGGTGTCGTGTATTTATTTATGCTCACTATAATTAGTTTCTCAATATTTTTTCTGTAATTGATCATTTTTGTGATGGATTCAACATGAGTGATTCGAGTGACTGTATTATTGACTCATTATTCACTAGAACATTTGGCAGCAGAAATTTTTCTGAGAAGCTAGAGATCATCAAAACAGGTAGGCCGACGCCGAATTTGAATTTGAAAACAGAGGTTAAAGATGGTCAGCGAAGATATTTTCGTTCCTTTCGTTCAGAGTGGTACACCGAAGTCGTATGGCTATGCGGATGTTCCCATATTCAAAAATTGTTCTGCTGGCCATGTTTTCTTTTTAGTACCAAAGTTGACGACCCATTTGTCCGAAGTGGTGTCACTGACATGGGTAATTACCAGAATCTGAAAGCAAGACATGACAAAAGCGTTGCTCATGTCCAAAGTATGGTCGATTTGGTTAAATTTGGTAAGAGTCGAGTAGACATTGGCATTAGTAAACCATATCACGATGAAATTGCTAAACATAATAAAGAGGTAACTGAGAATCGATACATTTTAAAGTGCTTAATTGATGTTACGTGTCATTTGGCTCAGCAAGAGATAGCATTCAGAGGCCATGATGAGAAGGCAGATTCTCAAAACAAAGGAAACTACGTCGAATTACTGAATCTTTTAGCTTTACGAGATGATAAATTGGCACATCATTTAGAAAACTCGACTGTTTTTACTGGCACATCCAAAACAATTCAAAACGAATTGATTGAGTGCATAAGTAAGGTTGTTGTAGATGAAATTAAAAGTGAAATTCGCCAGGCTAAGTTTGTGTCAATTATGCTCGATGAATCAGTTGATATTTCGAAAAAATCTCAACTATCAATAACGGTTCGCTATATTCCTGAATCTGACGAACACCAGGTTGTTGAACGTTTTATACGATATTTTGATGTCAGCAGCGAACGTAATGCTTCAAACTTATATGATGTTGTCCAAAAGTTTATCCAAGAGTTCGAAATAGGAGAAAAATTGATTGCTCAGACCTATGACGGGGCAGCTGTAATGGCAGGCCAGCACAATGGGCTACAAAAATTGATTTCAGATACCTATAAGCAAGCCCAGTTTGTACATTGCTATGCTCATCAACTTAATTTGGTTTTGAAACAATCAGTAGATGCGATCCGAGAATGCAGAATTTTTTTCGAAACTTTGAGTGGATTTGCCACATTTTTTTCAACTTCATCTAAACGAACCAGTTGCTTGGATGAGGTAGTACAACGAAGGTTACCATCAGCTTCAGCTACCCGTTGGAATTCAAATAGTAAATTGGTCTCTGTAATGTCTTTAGTCAAAGAAGATTTATGTTATGTTTTCAACATTATCATGAATGATGCTGATACCTGGGATAGCGGAACTCGTGCTAGTGCTAGAGGTTTTCTTCATCACCTTCAAGAATTCAATTTCAATTTTTTACTGGCAACGTTCGAGAAAATTTTTGCGCAGTCAACACTTCTTTTTGATTTATTTCAGCTTAAAATTTTCGACATTCAAGCAGCCACAACAAAGCTTGAAGAATTCAAAACATTTTTGAGCAATTTTCGGAATAAGTTTGATGAAGTTTATGGTAAAGTTTTGGATGCAGTGTCAAAAGTGACAAATGAACCCAAAAGACGACGAGCTGCTGGTGAACTGCCTGAGGTTCAAGAACACAGACGACTCTTCTATCAAATTATAGATACTGTACAGATGCAAGTTTCTGAACGATTTGCTGAGATAGCAAAATTAGAATACTTAGCTTTGCTAGATGCTAAAAAATTTGAAGTTTATTCCACGAAATTCCCAGAAAACTTGTTCAGAGCTTTAATGGCCCATCCTCATGGGAAAAACTTCGATTCAGCTAAGTTGAGATCGCAGCTTCTTGTAACTTATGATTCGACAGATTTACGTGGATTGACAATCCATGGGTTATACAAGTATTTGATGTCATCGGGCCTTTCTGTTGCCTTGTCTGAAGTTGTAAAGCTGTGTAACTTGATAATTACTATCCCAGTGACGAGTGCTTCAACAGAACGTTCGTTTTCAGCACTGAAAAGAATCAAGACAGCTTTACGATCAACTCAAGGAGAAGAAAGGCTGTCTGGATTAACAGTGCTCTCAATTGAAAAAAAATTGCTGCGTCAGCTGAGGGAAAAACCTGATTTTTATGATCGGGTGATTCAAGAATTCCTCAAAAAAACAAGAAGGATGGACTTCATTTATCGATAAATCTTAATTTTTCAATGAATTTTGATAACTTTGTCTTATTATTGTGAACTAGGTATAGGTATATTTATATCTACTTTTATACTGTTTTTAATGATTCGTTATTTTTTTCTCTCAATGTTTCGTTTTTATGATTCGTATTAGATGAAAGCAAATAAGATTGTTATTTGTGCTAATTTTTTTCCTCTTGAGAAAGTTGATTTTACCTTGGCCAAAATTCCACCACCCCCAAAAACACTTTCCCCTTTTCACCTTATGACCTTCGACTACGCATTTGCCGATTACAACCCGATTACATTCACGAGCCGCCACTGACGTAAGTATATTTTTTATTTTTGAAGTATAAAAAACATCATATTTAAATCTAAACATACAAATACAGGAGGCATAATTTTCCATACGTTTGGTTTGAAAATAATCGCAAGAAGAATTGTAGGTACCTACAAATAATTAATTTATGAGAAAAGAAAATTTTAAAATGAGGTAAAAGGTATCTATAGGTGAGTATTAAATAATAACAATTACCTATAAATTTAATCATAGGTA
The DNA here is from genome assembly GCF_950023065.1 of Planococcus citri. Taxonomy (NCBI): domain Eukaryota; kingdom Metazoa; phylum Arthropoda; class Insecta; order Hemiptera; family Pseudococcidae; genus Planococcus; species Planococcus citri. The sequence goes on from NC_088681.1 coordinate 17,998,012, forward strand.
GGTAGGTAGGTATATATATATATTTTTTTTATTACAGAAAACGTAGATTACTCATCTTAAAACACAACATGAAATCATAAAAACCGATGATTCATAATCAAATGTAGAAGTACAGTATAACAAGACAGTGTTTTTTGACGTCGTACTCAACCAACTTGCCAAATTGAAAACGCATTGATATGCAATTTACATAGGTAGCCTTATTAATTCATATCCGTTTTTTAAACGAGTTTGCGTGAAATAAGTACCTATCGACGGAATTTGATTAGGCTATACAGATATAAAAATACCAACTGCTATTTGGTTTTCGTGGAATGACAATTTTTTCGTTGATGCGGTTGTGAGTACAATCAGCGTAGTGGGAGAACGAAGGAAATCGACAAATTTCGTCCCTACTTATTCTTGCTTCTGTTGCTGTGATCATGTTGTAAACAAATTTCTGCATGACTTCCAAGTTTCATCTGCCTTCTTTTTTATAGCCAGTTCATTTTCTTCCTTTTCTTCTTTCTTTTTATTTCTTTCACGCAATTTTCCAGAACTAAAGAAAAAACAAAAATAGAATAAAAATCGGCCGGCATTAAAAGATTTTTAAAATACGCACTTAAATCGATCGACAGTGTTTCAAAGTTCGTAAATCCGAGTTTATAGGTGCTGAGTTTAATTTTCACACTATTTACAGTTTTTTTTTTTTTTTTTTTAGAAATCAAAAATCTGCTGGTAGTCGGGGGGCCCGCATAAGGATCACCTGCACCCCCTGCCGTTCCTCCGGGCAACTTTTTTCTTAAAGAGGGAGTCCTACGGAACATTTCTAGCTTATGTCCTAAAAAAAAGGGCCTTACTTACAAAATGGCGGCCATTTTGATTGACAGGTCACCCGAAATCGCAGATTTTGCGTTCCAACATAGGACTTGCACGAATTTTTTTTAACCGTACAAACGTAGATCAAAAGATCAGGCAAAAATTCATCACACTTGTTCAAATTTCAAGTGCTAAAGTTCCTTTTTCGATTTTTGGTGAATTTTTGAAAATCGAATTTAGGCCAAAAATAAGGGAAAAGATCCAAATTTTATCAAATTGACCAAGAAAGCTGAAATTTCGGATATACCCTATTTTCGATATGCCAAATCGATTGGAAACTGTTTCAACCCGTTTTGAGCAGTTCTGGAGCCTCCAGCAGATTTTTGAAACTCGAAATTTCCACAAAATTTCATCAATAATGGAGATGGAAAGCCGAAATTTACTCTACAAACTTATTTCAATACGCTACAAAGTCAACTGTAGGTGGATCTTAAGTCATTTTGGAGCCTCCAGCAACTTTTTGAAAATTACTGGAGCCTTCAGGAGATTTTTGAAACTTGAAATCTCTCCAAAATTTCATCAAACGATGAGATGGATAGCCGTTACTCTGCAATCCAAGTTTTACACCCTCTGAAGACGACTTCACAAGGGCGTATTCAGGGGGGTGATTTGGGGTACAATCACTCTCCAGGGCCAAAAAATCCTTAGGTTAATATAATCTCCTACGATTTCTTGCATTGAATCACACAGGAAAAAAATCATGTTGTTTTACGTTTCTAGGGAGATAATTTGCTACAAACTTCAAAATTCATTGAAAATCACATTATTTCCCTAGGTAGTTGCATAATCTATGTACCAATAATTTTTGTTTCTTGAATTATGAATTTCCAATGCTTTTGCTTGCTTTCCTTTTTTGAAATTGAAATTTCTGGAAGCATATTTTTCGTTATTATAAGGGAGAAAAAGTGCTCCTTTTGCTCCAGCTTACTGATTATTATTGGAATTAAATAGGTACTGGGATTTTTCTCCCTCATAACGAAAAATATGTTATCCAACTCGGGAGTAAAAATAATTTTCGACAATTTTGAATTATTTTCCTCGCAACGCTTGGGCAATAAACCTCGAAAATCGTCAAAAATCATTATCGCTCCCTAGTTGAACAAACTACTAATTTAAGTCTGAGGACGTGAGGAGTGTCAAGTTAAATCCAGAAAAATCAATTTTACAATCAGAAATGTAGTATTTTTTACTCTTTGGATTGACAGATTTCCAAAATTTTGCCCTCGCTTCGCTCGTGCTTATCTGAATTTCATTATAAAATAGGTATAAACAATTCACCGGATAAATTTGAAAAACCTCACTTTGATCAACACGTTTTTCAAGCTGAAATTCAGCATGAAAATGTCTGAAATGTGCCTACTATTGAAATTTTTATACATATGAGCCCGTTGGGAATTTTGTGATTTTTGTCCCCTACTTATGAGTCATTCATCACCCCCAGGAGGAAATCTTGGATACGGGCTTGCGACTTCAAGTGGGTTTAAGACATTTCGGAGCCTCCAGCGACTTTTTGAAAATTACCGGAGTCTCCATAGATTTTTGAAACTTGAAATTCCCACAACATTTTATGAAATGGAGTTTGGAAGCCGAAATTTAATCCGCAAACTAATTTCAATACGCTACGAAGCCAACTGCAGGTGGATTTCAAGTCGTTTTGGAGCCTCCAGTATATTTTTGAAACTTGAAATCTCCCAAAATTTCATCAAATGGAGATGTAGAGCCGAAATTCATTCTGCAAACTAATTTCAATATGCTACGAAATCAACTGCTGGTGGATTTCAAGTCGTTTTGGAGCTTCCATTTTGAAACCACCATGCAGTCGACTTCATTTAGTATTAAAATTGTTTGCGAAGTAAATTTCGGCTTTTCATCTCCGTTTTATGAAATTTTGGAGAAATTTCAAGTTTCAAAAATCTTCTGGAGGCTCCAGTAATTTTCAAAAGTTCGCTGGAGGCTCCAAAACGACTTAAGATCCACCTGCAATTGACTTCGTAGCGTATTGAAATTAGTTTGCAGAGTAAATTTCGACTTTCCATCTCCGTTTGATGAAATTTTGTGGAAATTTCGAGTTTCAAAAATCTACTGGAGGCTCCAGAACTGCTCAAAACGAGTTGAAACAGTTTCCAATCGATTTGGAATGTCGAAAATAGGGTAAATCCCAAATTTCAGCTTTCTTGGTCAATTTGGTAAAATTTGGATTTTTCCCCAAGAAGCCTAAATTTAAATTTTCAAAAATTCTCCAGAAATTTAAAAATGAATTTCAGCTTTTGAAATTTTGACTAGTGGTATATTTTGGGGTCTCTTTTGGTATTGTCCGGTTTGAAAATTTTTGAGCTGGTTGAATACTTCCCTTATAAGTAAATACAAGTAGGTAGGTAATCAACTCGCATTCCCTTATCAGGAGATATATTTAAAAAATTATTTTTCGTCTTTTGACATTATTATCATTTTTTTATTTGGTAGTATCCTCAATCAGAATTTTTCGATTCAAAAATTGCTTTCATTGAATCAAGTCATGCACACATCTCTCATCTCTGCATTGGAACGTTATCCAGGATTTTCCAAAACTGGATCATTTTACAAATCAGATGTTTCATTACGAGTATTTGAGTTTCTTACAATCAAGGAATTTGGTGTCGTATCCCCCCTTTTTTTGGAGGGGTGTAATTCCTTTGTAGGTATTTTATTAAAAAACTATGGATTTTGGATTTTTTTTTTTAAATCCGAGATTTTCAACTTTGTAAAAAAATAAACTCATCTCACCTCTTTTGCGTTTCGTGTCCTCGATCGATTCAAAATGTCGAACTAAAATTGGAAATCCCTCCTTCCTCAATTAAACGAAGTAAGTATTAAATGCGTAATATTTTGAAAAAGTCAAACGGCGAAATTCCCCTTCTTCTGAATTACGCAAGGTCACAGAATGAGTACATACAAAAATAATATGCGCGCGCACTTGATCGTCTTTCCCTCACCCAAACTGTACCTAATTATACACACGATCTACATAATTTAATCTTTTTAATGCTAAATCGCATTCGCAAGAACGTGTGGTGATTAACGGATTTCGCTTTCAGTTCTTGAATTAGTCACTGACTTGTAGCCCGGTTGTTTATCAGTTTATATGTACGAGTATTTCGTTTTGTTATCAAATTGCTCCCACGAATAACATAATCAGGGATTTTCACTCGAGTAGGTATTTATGAAAAATTTCAATTTGTAACGGGTTAATTTTATGGTGAAATTGGTCCGTTCTTCAGTTATCTAGGTAAGCACATGTTTTTGTTCTAAATACGAGTATTTAATATCTGAATTGGTGTTGATTTGAAGAGTCGGTAATTCGTGACATGATTACGTCATTGTTTTGTAGATCGTTGCACCAAAAAAGCTTGCAATAACGTTCTATTTGGTTGGTAGTTTTTCATAATTTAGATCGATCGATTGGATTTTGGTTTTGGCTTCCATAATTTTGTTTGTGCAGAAATATTGTGTTTTTTAAAATCTTTTTAATTTTTTTGTGCTTTTGAATCATTTTTTTTTCAAAAATTTAAGTTTGGTTTTGTGCTTTTTAGGGAGGGAGGATGGTAAAAGTGTAGAATATCATCATCGATACGATCCTCGCACTTTATCAGCACATGACTCACAATCAGATTCATCAAATCCACACGTGTTAAATTCGTGATACATTCGTGTACGAATAGGATACCTACCGATCTCCTTAATCGTTGATTAGCTCTAGTCCGCATTGTCAATTCAACTCATATATTTTGCATCTCATTACAGGAAATGGCTCGAACCAAGCAAACAGCCCGCAAATCGACCACTCCGTTTGTTTACAATCAGCTTGCAACGAAAGTAGCTCGTAAAAGCGCAAAAACCACACCATCTCACATCAAAACTCGTATCAAAAAACCGCATCGTTATCGCCCTGGTACGGTGGCACTTCGAGAAATTCGTCGGTACCAGAAATCAACCGAATTACTTATTCGTAAATTACCTTTCCAACGATTGGTACGTGAAATTGCTCAAGATTACAAGCATGAATTACGTTTCCAATGCGCTGCGATTAGTGCTTTGCAGGAGGCTTGCGAAGCCTATTTAATTGGACTTTTCGAAGACACCAATCTTTGTGCCATTCATGCCAAACGTGTCACTATTATGCCCAAAGATATCCAATTAGCTCGTCGTATTCGAGGAGAAAAATTTTAAAGTTCATAATTTTCATCAATTTTTGTTATTTAATCATCTCTTGAGAATCGTGATGATTTTTTTTTTTACAAAATTCGTAATTATTATTGCATTTAATATGTCATTTTTACTTACCTATACCTACCTATCAAAATAATGTAGGTAATAGGTGTACTGGCTTTATTTTTTGTGGTGTTCTTATCGTATTACCATACTTATTATGATTTTTTATTACTTACCATATCTCATCTTGATTGTTGAATTTTCTTCTTCTGTTAATTTGTATGGTATTATTACTAGGTAATATAAAAGCATACGTGGAACATGCAGCGATAAATTTTATACGTGATAATATAGACTTGTTATTTTTTTATTGTAGTATTGAATGAGTTTATAAAATTGTGTCAATTATACATATACATATGTGGGTCATTCCACGTCAATTCAACCAAGAAGTGGTAGGAGGGGGGGGGGGTCAGCGATTTGTTTTGAAATTTTACTCGATAACCGCAATACCTACCCAAATGGAACTATTACTGATAGTTAGGGGGTTTGAAAGGCTTTTTGGGGATATCATAAAAATCAGTATTGCCACTTGTTTTCGTACGAAAAATAGGGCCGAAAAGTTTCAAAAAATAGTAATCATATTGTTCCTACTCTCAAAAATTCTAAAAAAAATATATGAAGAGTCCAGGGAAAGAACCAGGTAAGTCACTTTTTCAAACTTCTGAGTTACGGCGTTTTGAAGTATCTATCAGAAGGCTCCAATTTTGTAGCGAATTTGAATTTCATCAAGGTAATGACTGGAAATACATCACACAACATCCCACAAACACAACTTGAGGCATTGTAGGAAAAAAATGAAGAGATGAGCCAGTCACGACTTGAAAAGTCACTGTTTTCGTGAAAAAATCAAGCAAAAAATCGAAAAATCAGTGTTTCGCAACAACTTGAATTCGATGAAAATCTATTATTATGATGACATAATGAAAAATTTTTGTATTCTAAATAGTTGACGATGTTGAAATTTTCTTCCTGTCGCCTCACATTTCGTCTCGGCTCATTTTTCTCTTCTCCTCTTTTTTTTAAAGGCCATTTTAACCACGAAAAATCGATTTTTTTCAAAATGTAAATGGACTACATTTTTCTACTTCTCAGTGTGAATTTAATTCAACCCTAAACTCATTTTTGAAAAAAATTGACTTACCTGGTTCTTTCCCTGGACTCTTCATATGTATTATGGACAACTTTCCATGCTCAACAACAATTATTAAAAAATTGGGATGGCATTATTTCGTGAAGTCGCTTTAAAACAATTGAAAGTTTGCGAAGAAATGCGATTTTTTTATTTAAAACATGAAAAAAAAGTGTTGACTGGTGAAGTTGACCCAATTGACCCCTATGTTTACGAATCCGTTGAAAAGGTTGAAAACCCCCTTTCACTCAATAAAATAAACTCATTACAAAAAAATCAAAATCCGAAAAAATTCAAAAAATAAACGAATTTTAATTTTTTTGCTAACAAGGGAACCTCTTGAGGTGTCCGCCTCCGATTTGAACGGGACCGCGATTTTTGGAAAGAGCATGTTCTAAAACCTCAAAATCCAAATTTCCAGCTGCCCAAGTTCATTTTTCGATTTTGGTGAATTTTTGAAAATCCAAAATTGACTATTTTGGTGATTTATGCTTTTTTTAAAAAAAGTATGTACTTGATCAGTAAAAATGTTCAAAATAAATTCTAAAACTGATATTAACCCCCTAAATCCAAATTTCGCCATTTCCAGCCATTCTGGAGCCTCCAGCACTATTTTACAATTTCTCCCGAATTTTGAATTTGCCCCAGAAGGCGTGAATATGAAGTTGGGCAGCTAAAAATCGAGTTGTGTGTTATATACTCGATCTGTTTAACAAGTTTATCCACATTTTAGTCGGTTTTGGAAGGGACACCTCAAAAGTGACTTTTTGACCAGTTTTTTTCAAATAAAAAATCCAAAAAATCAAAAGTTTCCCATTTGCGAGGAATTTTACGAAATTTGTGCGAATCGCTGTATTTAATCCATAACTAACCTCCCAAGACCGAATTCCGCCATTTCCCACCAATCTGGAGCCTCCAGCGCGATTTTTAAATTTCTCTAGAATTTTGAATTTGCTCCAGAAAGTGTGAATATGAAATTGGGTAGCTAAAAATCGAGTTGTGTGTTATACTCGATCTGTTTAACAAGTTTATCCGCATTTAAGTCGGTTTTGGGAGGAACACCTCAAGAGTGGTTTTTTGACCAGCTTTTTTCATAGTAAGAAATTCAAATTGCATTCGGATTTGGGGGGTTAATATCAGTTTTAGGATTTATTTTGAACATTTTTACTGATCAAGTACGTACTTTTTTTGAAAAAAGCATAAATCACCAAAATAGTCAATTTTGGATTTTTAAAAATTCGCCAAAAGTCGAAAAATGTACTTGGGCAGCTGAAAATTTGGATTTGGGGGTTTTAGAACATGCTCTTTTCAAAAATTGCGGTCCCGTTCAAATCGGAGGCCGACATCTCAAGTGGTTTCCTTGTAAGTGTGTGATTTTTATCAATTTTTTCATGAAATACCTACGTCGCGTCGTCGAGTCAGAAAGAGGTCAAAATAAGCCAACTGAATAAATTTAAACTTTTTTTGAAGTTTTGAATTGAAAATTGAATTTTTTCGAATTTTGATTGTTTTGTGATGAGTTCATTTCATGGAGTAAAGGGGTTCTTTCAACTTTTTCAATGTATACGTAAAAATTTGGGTCAAATGGGTCTACTTCACCAATCACAACTTTTTTTCATGCTTGAAATCAAAAAATCGCATTTTTTCGCAAACTTTCAATAATTTTTTTAAATCGACTTTACGAAATAACGCCATCCCAATTTTTTAATAACTATGTTGTTCAACGTAATAAGGAGTCCATAATGTATTTTTTTCAGAATTATTGAGAGTCGGAACGATATGGAAACCACGTTTTGAAACTTTTCGATCTAATTTTTCGTACGAAAAAAAGTGGCCACACTGATTTTTATGATATGTATCATCAAAAAGCCTTTCAAAACATCTTACTGCTATTGGAAAAAGTTCCATTTTGGTAGGTCTCGCGGTTATCGAGTAATCCACTGTTGAAATGGATGATATTCTAAGTTCACTGACAATTTTGACACCCCACCCTAGCAGCCTCTAGAAAAGGACTAGAGGGCTGCGGTTTGCGCCATTAGTCATCCGTTCGGCAGGTCTTTCCACATAAAAAATTCCAAAAAAATCGCCGACCCCCTCCCTTACCACTTCTTGGTCGAATTGACGTGGGATGACCCATGTCAGGATGTCTAACAAAATTTCAAAATAAAAGAAAAAACACTTTAGAAGGACTTTTTAGAAGGACTTTCTGCAGGTCATATTTCAAGCACTTATGGAATTTTTTGAGGGAGGGGGGGGGTCAAAATTTACATTCAAGTTTTTGGCCACATTTTTGTAAAAAATGTTTGCTTTTTTAATGATTCAAACAAGTAGGCGTTAAGAATACGTTTCACTCCAATTTTTCGTTTCATTTCCTTATCAATTTTAAAAATTGATGAATACCACATCATGTTGGCTTAAAAATGAAAACTCAAATTCTTCTATTTCGATTGTAAATATTTTATATTATTATTTGCTTAGAAATTTTGAAATTTGAATAGTTTTTTTGTTGAACAATTGAAAATGGAAACAGAAAAGCAAACGGACCCGAGCGAAGAGAGGGCAAAAACTCTCGAAATTCAGTATTTTGAGAGCTATAAAAAAAACTATGTTTTTTGAGTAATGGTGCCGAGAAGGGTATAGATTTTATTTTTCAAAAATCAGTACAATCTTCCAACGATTTCCAATTGATCTAAACGGCCATGGACAGCTTCACACTCAAACACCGTTGGGATCCACCGGAGAACGTTGGAAATTTATTTTGATTTTCGAAAAATAAAATCTATACCCTTCTCGGCACCGACCGAATGGGTCCTTTTGAAATATCTGTACACATATGAAGAAGTTTATCTATTTTTGTTTCAAAATTTTTAAACTTGAAAAAGAAAAGCAAACAATCTTGAATGAAGCGAGGCCAAAAGCTTTCAAAAATTCAATTATGTTTTCAAAAGTAAAAATAAAAAATTTCTTTATAGAGAGAGGAGTTTTTCTGATTCAAACTTTGAACATTTCTTGAATTTAAACAATACGTTGTCCACGTGGGAAAAGGAGATGCAAATAGCCCGAGCAAAGCGAGGGCAAAAGCTCTCGAAAATGTGTAACTCAAAATCTGAAAAATTCGACGTCATTTTGAGGAAAAAAAGGACTTTTGGATAAAATTGTTGAAAAACTGGACACTAAAAGGACAAAAAGGTGTAAGCAAAAAAAAGACTTTTATAGGATATGTAGGATAAACAGGAGTGTTACCCTGCATGTGTATTTTGCAGGCACTGTAATTTTGGTGTCACATCATCTGCCCTCATGATAAGTATTGAGTAGGTATGAATGATTGAAAGTTTTAGATTTTTTTAATTTGAAAATACACGTAAGTATATTTTTTATTTTTGAAGTATAAAAAACATCATATTTAAATCTAAACATACAAATACAGGAGGCATAATTTTCCATACGTTTGGTTTGAAAATAATCGCAAGAAGAATTGTAGGTACCTACAAATAATTAATTTATGAGAAAAGAAAATTTTAAAATGAGGTAAAAGGTATCTATAGGTGAGTATTAAATAATAACAATTACCTATAAATTTAATCATAGGTAGGTAGGTAGGTATATATATATATTTTTTTTATTACAGAAAACGTAGATTACTCATCTTAAAACACAACATGAAATCATAAAAACCGATGATTCATAATCAAATGTAGAAGTACAGTATAACAAGACAGTGTTTTTTGACGTCGTACTCAACCAACTTGCCAAATTGAAAACGCATTGATATGCAATTTACATAGGTAGCCTTATTAATTCATATCCGTTTTTTAAACGAGTTTGCGTGAAATAAGTACCTATCGACGGAATTTGATTAGGCTATACAGATATAAAAATACCAACTGCTATTTGGTTTTCGTGGAATGACAATTTTTTCGTTGATGCGGTTGTGAGTACAATCAGCGTAGTGGGAGAACGAAGGAAATCGACAAATTTCGTCCCTACTTATTCTTGCTTCTGTTGCTGTGATCATGTTGTAAACAAATTTCTGCATGACTTCCAAGTTTCATCTGCCTTCTTTTTTATAGCCAGTTCATTTTCTTCCTTTTCTTCTTTCTTTTTATTTCTTTCACGCAATTTTCCAGAACTAAAGAAAAAACAAAAATAGAATAAAAATCGGCCGGCATTAAAAGATTTTTAAAATACGCACTTAAATCGATCGACAGTGTTTCAAAGTTCGTAAATCCGAGTTTATAGGTGCTGAGTTTAATTTTCACACTATTTACAGTTTTTTTTTTTTTTTTTTTAGAAATCAAAAATCTGCTGGTAGTCGGGGGGCCCGCATAAGGATCACCTGCACCCCCTGCCGTTCCTCCGGGCAACTTTTTTCTTAAAGAGGGAGTCCTACGGAACATTTCTAGCTTATGTCCTAAAAAAAAGGGCCTTACTTACAAAATGGCGGCCATTTTGATTGACAGGTCACCCGAAATCGCAGATTTTGCGTTCCAACATAGGACTTGCACGAATTTTTTTTAACCGTACAAACGTAGATCAAAAGATCAGGCAAAAATTCATCACACTTGTTCAAATTTCAAGTGCTAAAGTTCCTTTTTCGATTTTTGGTGAATTTTTGAAAATCGAATTTAGGCCAAAAATAAGGGAAAAGATCCAAATTTTATCAAATTGACCAAGAAAGCTGAAATTTCGGATATACCCTATTTTCGATATGCCAAATCGATTGGAAACTGTTTCAACCCGTTTTGAGCAGTTCTGGAGCCTCCAGCAGATTTTTGAAACTCGAAATTTCCACAAAATTTCATCAATAATGGAGATGGAAAGCCGAAATTTACTCTACAAACTTATTTCAATACGCTACAAAGTCAACTGTAGGTGGATCTTAAGTCATTTTGGAGCCTCCAGCAACTTTTTGAAAATTACTGGAGCCTTCAGGAGATTTTTGAAACTTGAAATCTCTCCAAAATTTCATCAAACGATGAGATGGATAGCCGTTACTCTGCAATCCAAGTTTTACACCCTCTGAAGACGACTTCACAAGGGCGTATTCAGGGGGGTGATTTGGGGTACAATCACTCTCCAGGGCCAAAAAATCCTTAGGTTAATATAATCTCCTACGATTTCTTGCATTGAATCACACAGGAAAAAAATCATGTTGTTTTACGTTTCTAGGGAGATAATTTGCTACAAACTTCAAAATTCATTGAAAATCACATTATTTCCCTAGGTAGTTGCATAATCTATGTACCAATAATTTTTGTTTCTTGAATTATGAATTTCCAATGCTTTTGCTTGCTTTCCTTTTTTGAAATTGAAATTTCTGGAAGCATATTTTTCGTTATTATAAGGGAGAAAAAGTGCTCCTTTTGCTCCAGCTTACTGATTATTATTGGAATTAAATAGGTACTGGGATTTTTCTCCCTCATAACGAAAAATATGTTATCCAACTCGGGAGTAAAAATAATTTTCGACAATTTTGAATTATTTTCCTCGCAACGCTTGGGCAATAAACCTCGAAAATCGTCAAAAATCATTATCGCTCCCTAGTTGAACAAACTACTAATTTAAGTCTGAGGACGTGAGGAGTGTCAAGTTAAATCCAGAAAAATCAATTTTACAATCAGAAATGTAGTATTTTTTACTCTTTGGATTGACAGATTTCCAAAATTTTGCCCTCGCTTCGCTCGTGCTTATCTGAATTTCATTATAAAATAGGTATAAACAATTCACCGGATAAATTTGAAAAACCTCACTTTGATCAACACGTTTTTCAAGCTGAAATTCAGCATGAAAATGTCTGAAATGTGCCTACTATTGAAATTTTTATACATATGAGCCCGTTGGGAATTTTGTGATTTTTGTCCCCTACTTATGAGTCATTCATCACCCCCAGGAGGAAATCTTGGATACGGGCTTGCGACTTCAAGTGGGTTTAAGACATTTCGGAGCCTCCAGCGACTTTTTGAAAATTACCGGAGTCTCCATAGATTTTTGAAACTTGAAATTCCCACAACATTTTATGAAATGGAGTTTGGAAGCCGAAATTTAATCCGCAAACTAATTTCAATACGCTACGAAGCCAACTGCAGGTGGATTTCAAGTCGTTTTGGAGCCTCCAGTATATTTTTGAAACTTGAAATCTCCCAAAATTTCATCAAATGGAGATGTAGAGCCGAAATTCATTCTGCAAACTAATTTCAATATGCTACGAAATCAACTGCTGGTGGATTTCAAGTCGTTTTGGAGCTTCCATTTTGAAACCACCATGCAGTCGACTTCATTTAGTATTAAAATTGTTTGCGAAGTAAATTTCGGCTTTTCATCTCCGTTTTATGAAATTTTGGAGAAATTTCAAGTTTCAAAAATCTTCTGGAGGCTCCAGTAATTTTCAAAAGTTCGCTGGAGGCTCCAAAACGACTTAAGATCCACCTGCAATTGACTTCGTAGCGTATTGAAATTAGTTTGCAGAGTAAATTTCGACTTTCCATCTCCGTTTGATGAAATTTTGTGGAAATTTCGAGTTTCAAAAATCTACTGGAGGCTCCAGAACTGCTCAAAACGAGTTGAAACAGTTTCCAATCGATTTGGAATGTCGAAAATAGGGTAAATCCCAAATTTCAGCTTTCTTGGTCAATTTGGTAAAATTTGGATTTTTCCCCAAGAAGCCTAAATTTAAATTTTCAAAAATTCTCCAGAAATTTAAAAATGAATTTCAGCTTTTGAAATTTTGACTAGTGGTATATTTTGGGGTCTCTTTTGGTATTGTCCGGTTTGAAAATTTTTGAGCTGGTTGAATACTTCCCTTATAAGTAAATACAAGTAGGTAGGTAATCAACTCGCATTCCCTTATCAGGAGATATATTTAAAAAATTATTTTTCGTCTTTTGACATTATTATCATTTTTTTATTTGGTAGTATCCTCAATCAGAATTTTTCGATTCAAAAATTGCTTTCATTGAATCAAGTCATGCACACATCTCTCATCTCTGCATTGGAACGTTATCCAGGATTTTCCAAAACTGGATCATTTTACAAATCAGATGTTTCATTACGAGTATTTGAGTTTCTTACAATCAAGGAATTTGGTGTCGTATCCCCCCTTTTTTTGGAGGGGTGTAATTCCTTTGTAGGTATTTTATTAAAAAACTATGGATTTTGGATTTTTTTTTTTAAATCCGAGATTTTCAACTTTGTAAAAAAATAAACTCATCTCACCTCTTTTGCGTTTCGTGTCCTCGATCGATTCAAAATGTCGAACTAAAATTGGAAATCCCTCCTTCCTCAATTAAACGAAGTAAGTATTAAATGCGTAATATTTTGAAAAAGTCAAACGGCGAAATTCCCCTTCTTCTGAATTACGCAAGGTCACAGAATGAGTACATACAAAAATAATATGCGCGCGCACTTGATCGTCTTTCCCTCACCCAAACTGTACCTAATTATACACACGATCTACATAATTTAATCTTTTTAATGCTAAATCGCATTCGCAAGAACGTGTGGTGATTAACGGATTTCGCTTTCAGTTCTTGAATTAGTCACTGACTTGTAGCCCGGTTGTTTATCAGTTTATATGTACGAGTATTTCGTTTTGTTATCAAATTGCTCCCACGAATAACATAATCAGGGATTTTCACTCGAGTAGGTATTTATGAAAAATTTCAATTTGTAACGGGTTAATTTTATGGTGAAATTGGTCCGTTCTTCAGTTATCTAGGTAAGCACATGTTTTTGTTCTAAATACGAGTATTTAATATCTGAATTGGTGTTGATTTGAAGAGTCGGTAATTCGTGACATGATTACGTCATTGTTTTGTAGATCGTTGCACCAAAAAAGCTTGCAATAACGTTCTATTTGGTTGGTAGTTTTTCATAATTTAGATCGATCGATTGGATTTTGGTTTTGGCTTCCATAATTTTGTTTGTGCAGAAATATTGTGTTTTTTAAAATCTTTTTAATTTTTTTGTGCTTTTGAATCATTTTTTTTTCAAAAATTTAAGTTTGGTTTTGTGCTTTTTAGGGAGGGAGGATGGTAAAAGTGTAGAATATCATCATCGATACGATCCTCGCACTTTATCAGCACATGACTCACAATCAGATTCATCAAATCCACACGTGTTAAATTCGTGATACATTCGTGTACGAATAGGATACCTACCGATCTCCTTAATCGTTGATTAGCTCTAGTCCGCATTGTCAATTCAACTCATATATTTTGCATCTCATTACAGGAAATGGCTCGAACCAAGCAAACAGCCCGCAAATCGACCACTCCGTTTGTTTACAATCAGCTTGCAACGAAAGTAGCTCGTAAAAGCGCAAAAACCACACCATCTCACATCAAAACTCGTATCAAAAAACCGCATCGTTATCGCCCTGGTACGGTGGCACTTCGAGAAATTCGTCGGTACCAGAAATCAACCGAATTACTTATTCGTAAATTACCTTTCCAACGATTGGTACGTGAAATTGCTCAAGATTACAAGCATGAATTACGTTTCCAATGCGCTGCGATTAGTGCTTTGCAGGAGGCTTGCGAAGCCTATTTAATTGGACTTTTCGAAGACACCAATCTTTGTGCCATTCATGCCAAACGTGTCACTATTATGCCCAAAGATATCCAATTAGCTCGTCGTATTCGAGGAGAAAAATTTTAAAGTTCATAATTTTCATCAATTTTTGTTATTTAATCATCTCTTGAGAATCGTGATGATTTTTTTTTTTACAAAATTCGTAATTATTATTGCATTTAATATGTCATTTTTACTTACCTATACCTACCTATCAAAATAATGTAGGTAATAGGTGTACTGGCTTTATTTTTTGTGGTGTTCTTATCGTATTACCATACTTATTATGATTTTTTATTACTTACCATATCTCATCTTGATTGTTGAATTTTCTTCTTCTGTTAATTTGTATGGTATTATTACTAGGTAATATAAAAGCATACGTGGAACATGCAGCGATAAATTTTATACGTGATAATATAGACTTGTTATTTTTTTATTGTAGTATTGAATGAGTTTATAAAATTGTGTCAATTATACATATACATATGTGGGTCATTCCACGTCAATTCAACCAAGAAGTGGTAGGAGGGGGGGGGGGTCAGCGATTTGTTTTGAAATTTTACTCGATAACCGCAATACCTACCCAAATGGAACTATTACTGATAGTTAGGGGGTTTGAAAGGCTTTTTGGGGATATCATAAAAATCAGTATTGCCACTTGTTTTCGTACGAAAAATAGGGCCGAAAAGTTTCAAAAAATAGTAATCATATTGTTCCTACTCTCAAAAATTCTAAAAAAAATATATGAAGAGTCCAGGGAAAGAACCAGGTAAGTCACTTTTTCAAACTTCTGAGTTACGGCGTTTTGAAGTATCTATCAGAAGGCTCCAATTTTGTAGCGAATTTGAATTTCATCAAGGTAATGACTGGAAATACATCACACAACATCCCACAAACACAACTTGAGGCATTGTAGGAAAAAAATGAAGAGATGAGCCAGTCACGACTTGAAAAGTCACTGTTTTCGTGAAAAAATCAAGCAAAAAATCGAAAAATCAGTGTTTCGCAACAACTTGAATTCGATGAAAATCTATTATTATGATGACATAATGAAAAATTTTTGTATTCTAAATAGTTGACGATGTTGAAATTTTCTTCCTGTCGCCTCACATTTCGTCTCGGCTCATTTTTCTCTTCTCCTCTTTTTTTTAAAGGCCATTTTAACCACGAAAAATCGATTTTTTTCAAAATGTAAATGGACTACATTTTTCTACTTCTCAGTGTGAATTTAATTCAACCCTAAACTCATTTTTGAAAAAAATTGACTTACCTGGTTCTTTCCCTGGACTCTTCATATGTATTATGGACAACTTTCCATGCTCAACAACAATTATTAAAAAATTGGGATGGCATTATTTCGTGAAGTCGCTTTAAAACAATTGAAAGTTTGCGAAGAAATGCGATTTTTTTATTTAAAACATGAAAAAAAAGTGTTGACTGGTGAAGTTGACCCAATTGACCCCTATGTTTACGAATCCGTTGAAAAGGTTGAAAACCCCCTTTCACTCAATAAAATAAACTCATTACAAAAAAATCAAAATCCGAAAAAATTCAAAAAATAAACGAATTTTAATTTTTTTGCTAACAAGGGAACCTCTTGAGGTGTCCGCCTCCGATTTGAACGGGACCGCGATTTTTGGAAAGAGCATGTTCTAAAACCTCAAAATCCAAATTTCCAGCTGCCCAAGTTCATTTTTCGATTTTGGTGAATTTTTGAAAATCCAAAATTGACTATTTTGGTGATTTATGCTTTTTTTAAAAAAAGTATGTACTTGATCAGTAAAAATGTTCAAAATAAATTCTAAAACTGATATTAACCCCCTAAATCCAAATTTCGCCATTTCCAGCCATTCTGGAGCCTCCAGCACTATTTTACAATTTCTCCCGAATTTTGAATTTGCCCCAGAAGGCGTGAATATGAAGTTGGGCAGCTAAAAATCGAGTTGTGTGTTATATACTCGATCTGTTTAACAAGTTTATCCACATTTTAGTCGGTTTTGGAAGGGACACCTCAAAAGTGACTTTTTGACCAGTTTTTTTCAAATAAAAAATCCAAAAAATCAAAAGTTTCCCATTTGCGAGGAATTTTACGAAATTTGTGCGAATCGCTGTATTTAATCCATAACTAACCTCCCAAGACCGAATTCCGCCATTTCCCACCAATCTGGAGCCTCCAGCGCGATTTTTAAATTTCTCTAGAATTTTGAATTTGCTCCAGAAAGTGTGAATATGAAATTGGGTAGCTAAAAATCGAGTTGTGTGTTATACTCGATCTGTTTAACAAGTTTATCCGCATTTAAGTCGGTTTTGGGAGGAACACCTCAAGAGTGGTTTTTTGACCAGCTTTTTTCATAGTAAGAAATTCAAATTGCATTCGGATTTGGGGGGTTAATATCAGTTTTAGGATTTATTTTGAACATTTTTACTGATCAAGTACGTACTTTTTTTGAAAAAAGCATAAATCACCAAAATAGTCAATTTTGGATTTTTAAAAATTCGCCAAAAGTCGAAAAATGTACTTGGGCAGCTGAAAATTTGGATTTGGGGGTTTTAGAACATGCTCTTTTCAAAAATTGCGGTCCCGTTCAAATCGGAGGCCGACATCTCAAGTGGTTTCCTTGTAAGTGTGTGATTTTTATCAATTTTTTCATGAAATACCTACGTCGCGTCGTCGAGTCAGAAAGAGGTCAAAATAAGCCAACTGAATAAATTTAAACTTTTTTTGAAGTTTTGAATTGAAAATTGAATTTTTTCGAATTTTGATTGTTTTGTGATGAGTTCATTTCATGGAGTAAAGGGGTTCTTTCAACTTTTTCAATGTATACGTAAAAATTTGGGTCAAATGGGTCTACTTCACCAATCACAACTTTTTTTCATGCTTGAAATCAAAAAATCGCATTTTTTCGCAAACTTTCAATAATTTTTTTAAATCGACTTTACGAAATAACGCCATCCCAATTTTTTAATAACTATGTTGTTCAACGTAATAAGGAGTCCATAATGTATTTTTTTCAGAATTATTGAGAGTCGGAACGATATGGAAACCACGTTTTGAAACTTTTCGATCTAATTTTTCGTACGAAAAAAAGTGGCCACACTGATTTTTATGATATGTATCATCAAAAAGCCTTTCAAAACATCTTACTGCTATTGGAAAAAGTTCCATTTTGGTAGGTCTCGCGGTTATCGAGTAATCCACTGTTGAAATGGATGATATTCTAAGTTCACTGACAATTTTGACACCCCACCCTAGCAGCCTCTAGAAAAGGACTAGAGGGCTGCGGTTTGCGCCATTAGTCATCCGTTCGGCAGGTCTTTCCACATAAAAAATTCCAAAAAAATCGCCGACCCCCTCCCTTACCACTTCTTGGTCGAATTGACGTGGGATGACCCATGTCAGGATGTCTAACAAAATTTCAAAATAAAAGAAAAAACACTTTAGAAGGACTTTTTAGAAGGACTTTCTGCAGGTCATATTTCAAGCACTTATGGAATTTTTTGAGGGAGGGGGGGGGGTCAAAATTTACATTCAAGTTTTTGGCCACATTTTTGTAAAAAATGTTTGCTTTTTTAATGATTCAAACAAGTAGGCGTTAAGAATACGTTTCACTCCAATTTTTCGTTTCATTTCCTTATCAATTTTAAAAATTGATGAATACCACATCATGTTGGCTTAAAAATGAAAACTCAAATTCTTCTATTTCGATTGTAAATATTTTATATTATTATTTGCTTAGAAATTTTGAAATTTGAATAGTTTTTTTGTTGAACAATTGAAAATGGAAACAGAAAAGCAAACGGACCCGAGCGAAGAGAGGGCAAAAACTCTCGAAATTCAGTATTTTGAGAGCTATAAAAAAAACTATGTTTTTTGAGTAATGGTGCCGAGAAGGGTATAGATTTTATTTTTCAAAAATCAGTACAATCTTCCAACGATTTCCAATTGATCTAAACGGCCATGGACAGCTTCACACTCAAACACCGTTGGGATCCACCGGAGAACGTTGGAAATTTATTTTGATTTTCGAAAAATAAAATCTATACCCTTCTCGGCACCGACCGAATGGGTCCTTTTGAAATATCTGTACACATATGAAGAAGTTTATCTATTTTTGTTTCAAAATTTTTAAACTTGAAAAAGAAAAGCAAACAATCTTGAATGAAGCGAGGCCAAAAGCTTTCAAAAATTCAATTATGTTTTCAAAAGTAAAAATAAAAAATTTCTTTATAGAGAGAGGAGTTTTTCTGATTCAAACTTTGAACATTTCTTGAATTTAAACAATACGTTGTCCACGTGGGAAAAGGAGATGCAAATAGCCCGAGCAAAGCGAGGGCAAAAGCTCTCGAAAATGTGTAACTCAAAATCTGAAAAATTCGACGTCATTTTGAGGAAAAAAAGGACTTTTGGATAAAATTGTTGAAAAACTGGACACTAAAAGGACAAAAAGGTGTAAGCAAAAAAAAGACTTTTATAGGATATGTAGGATAAACAGGAGTGTTACCCTGCATGTGTATTTTGCAGGCACTGTAATTTTGGTGTCACATCATCTGCCCTCATGATAAGTATTGAGTAGGTATGAATGATTGAAAGTTTTAGATTTTTTTAATTTGAAAATACACGTAAGTATATTTTTTATTTTTGAAGTATAAAAAACATCATATTTAAATCTAAACATACAAATACAGGAGGCATAATTTTCCATACGTTTGGTTTGAAAATAATCGCAAGAAGAATTGTAGGTACCTACAAATAATTAATTTATGAGAAAAGAAAATTTTAAAATGAGGTAAAAGGTATCTATAGGTGAGTATTAAATAATAACAATTACCTATAAATTTAATCATAGGTAGGTAGGTAGGTATATATATATATTTTTTTTATTACAGAAAACGTAGATTACTCATCTTAAAACACAACATGAAATCATAAAAATCGAAGATTCATTTTTGACAAAAAAAATCGTCATAATCCAAAATTGACCTATTCTTGCATATAATTATCAAAAATCGTTTGTAACAAATCATACAGCTATTCTTTACAGGGTGTAGGTATCTACATAAAAATTGATTACACACTATACTTTCTCAAATGTTAACAGTAGCCCTATGCCCTGTTTGATTTATCTTTAATCTCTCTAAACGTATTCTCATTTTCAGAAAAAAAGCCTCGAAATGCCTCAGCTAAGATATCATTCCTGTCAGTAATTATGATTATTTTTTTATTCGGACGACGTTCTAATATCGAACACAAACGCTGATACAGCTTCCAAAAATTCACTTTTTCACTTCCACATTCAATCACCAGGAGATGATTTGATGTTTCGGAGTCGAAAACATCTAGTATATGATCTCGTATGGTCAAAATTGAGCTCATATGCATAAAAATATAACTATTCTCGATCTGATAAGCAGGAATTTTTTTCAACGCATGCATCACTTTAATCGCACTCAATGTTGTAGCGAGACTACTTTCAGACTTATTTTCTGGATTTTTATTCGAAGCTTGAACTAATGTAGTATCTAGCGAACTAATAAAGTTGAGAATTTGCTCTTGTTTGGAATTGAAAAAACTGCGCAGTTCTGGTGGTGCATCCATAAATGGTGTACCAAACGATTCGAGGGATTTACAGTATTTGATAGTAGATTCGTGCACTTTCTGTGCAACCAGGTTGGAGATCACGTTGTGAGTCATTTTGAAAAACTCGTTGCCATCTTTATGAGGCTGAAAACACCCTTGCTTAGCTTTCATCTTGTTTAGAATGTCTTTTTGAAGAGAACACGCTATGTCTGCATCGAACGAGGAATTGTAATATTTGGAGATTTTTTCTGCGTAGATTTTGTCCAATTTGATGTCGTGAGGTTGATTAATTACGAACACCAATTTTTCGAAAAATTCTCTAATATCAGTCTCTGTGATTTTTTCATCTTCATTGTCATCTGGCAGGTAAGCTTCGGAATGCACAACTGCTTCTACACATGTTTTGAATTCTCTTATCTTAAACTTATATTCGTGCTTATCAAATGGCACACCTTTATTGTTTAGATCTTCTATCAAGTAGTTTTTAAATTTTATCAAATCATCTGGTAATTTATAATCGTCTTTGAAAAATTCAGAATTAAAACAATATGTATCTTTTTCCATATTATCTTTCTCAACAAATACGTATCCCGCCAATTTATCGATATTTTCTCTCATAACGAGTGTTCTTCTCCCTAGCTGAACAATGTCACCCTTAGGTGTTCTTATTTCTTTTGCGATCTCTTCCGCCAACATTTTACATTCGGTTAGCTTAGGGTCATCATCTAGTTCAATCATTGTTTTGAAACAGTGAGCCATTTTTGGTCTGACAGTTTTCATATTTTTCCAAAATTCGACCTTATCGATTGACTCGTTTGAAAGATGTTTATACGCTTCGTAAAACGCTGTTCTGAACTTTTTCGCTTGTTCTGATAAATGTCCTTCGAGAAAGCTTTTGTTGAATTTGGCCTTCACATTTTGACCCTTAGTATCTTGAGTGTTTTCAGGCTCGATTACGTATCTTCGCAAAGCACGATGGTAACGTTTGAACAAATCATCTTTCAAATCTATAACTTCTTCGTACTTTACGCATTTGGCGAGCTGTTTAGCTAACCTGTTACATGTCGATGTCTTCTTCAACACGGAAAATAATTCATTCTTTTTTGGAAATTCGTCGAATTTCAGTTTCAAACGTTCTGTCTCCGTTTGCTCAAAAGTCAAGATTTTATCGTTACCAGAAATTGGCGCGAAGTAGTTTTTCAAACTGTCTTCCATGTTAATATTGGTACAGATTATATAATCTTTCATTTTGTAATCTTCGAACAAACGATTATTCGTTGCTTTTTGATAAGAAAAGAAATGCTTCTGTAAGCTGAATTTGTTATCGTTTTCTGCCAGTAAGTCATTCATTCTGATCACTCTGGTCGTACGTGTTTCATGCTTGACTCTCAATAATCGATATACTAATTTACCATTTGGTTCTTTGTACTGGAATGCGATATCGTCGAAATTTCCCTCCGAATCTGTATCAGTTGCGAAAGCGAACGAATATTTTTTTTCCAATGCGTACTTCAGGGAAAGCAATATTATTCTTAATTTGTCATCCAGGGCGGTTTCGGTTTCCAATTTATCATCCTCTTTTTTCACTTTTACAATTTCTGTTTCTGATGGTTTCGCTGATAGGTTTATTGGTTTCGGAAGGCTAGGTTTTGGAGAGTTCGTTGATTTCTTCTTGTCAGAAGCAGATAGATTTATTGGTTTCTGAGGGCTGGGCTTCGGAGTGCTCGTTGATTTCCTCTTGTCTGCAGAATCAGTTCTGCATATTTTCTGACGTTTGGCAGGAGTCCCAACCGATGTTTTCCTGTGGAAAAATTCAACATAAGAATATTCAATAACGAAAGACGATTTTTATAAAACGTACGATAGGTACCTATCTTACGGGTCATTCCATGTCAACTCAACCAAAAAAAAGGCGATTTTGAAAGTCATGTCTTTCGATTTCGCTCAAATTTTTTTTACAATATATACCCTACCCACCCAGTAAGTAAGAACCCCGCAATTAGTTTGGTCCCAGCCGCCTCAGGGGGCGGGTGGGGGGGCTTCCATTATTTTCACATTGTCTCGAGGTACTCAACTTCAGCAGCCCATTCCTCCAAAACTATGATATGTACTTTGATCAAAATTGATTTCACAGTTCGAAAGGGCATTGCATTTAGAACTTTTTAAGCATTTTGAAATTTTCAAAAGTTGAAAGTTGAACTTTTAAATTGAAAGTTCGAATTTCAAAATGGCGCTGTAAGTGGGAGCTACCATTTAAAATTTTGAAAAAATTTCCATACATCTACCTTTTGATGCTTTTTCGAAATATTCAAGCTTCGAGATGGGATCTCTCAATGGAGGGAGAGCACTCCCACCCCCAATTTTGGGCGAAACTTTCGAAAGAAAATCTGAGGCATGTGATATATCGAATTCTATGTTTTTGGTGATGCTAAACACGAATATGACGTCAGATTTGTGATTGGACCCCATCCACGGCCCCCAGACCTCCCCAAAGGGGGTGACCCCCAAAAAAATGGTTACATTCGTGTGACACATGAAATAGTATGTTTTCGATATCGCTGAACACGAATATTGCCTTATTTTTTCGAATCGACTTCACCCATGGCCGCCAGAACCTCCCCCAAAAGGTAAAAGTCCAAAAAAAACTGTTGGGGGCTGTGGATGGGGTGCAATCACAAATCTGACGTCATATTCGTGTTCAACGTCACCAAAAACATAGAATTCGATATATCACATGCCCCAGGTTTTCTTTCGAAAGTTTTGCCCAAAATTGGGGGTGGGGGTGCTCCCCCTCCATTTGGAGATCCCATCTCGAAACTTGAATATTTCGAGAAAGCATCAAAAGGTACATCTATGGAAATTTTTTCAAAATTTTAAATGGTAGCTCCCACTTATAGCGCCATTTTGAAATCTGAACTTTCAATTTAAAAGTTCAACTTTCAACTTTTGAAAAATTCAAAATGCTTAAAAAATTCTAAATGCAATGCCCTTTCGAACTGTGAAATCAATTTTGATTAAAGTATCATAGTTTTGGAGGAATGGGCTGCTGAAGTTGAGAACCTCGAGACAATGTGAAAATAATGGAAGCCCTCCCCACCCACCCCCTGAGGGGGCTGGGACCAGACTAATTGCGGGGTTCTTACTTACTGGGTGGGTATATATTGTAAAAAATATTTGAGCGAAATTGATAGACATGACTCAAAAACGTTGGTTGAGTTGACATGGAATGACCCATACCTAATTTGACTAAATATTTTTCAACTAGGATGCTTGAATTGAACTTCCAGTCGGAAAAATTAATTTTTGATCATTTTGGTTAGTTTTTTGGAGGGGGTGGGGGGAGGAGAACATAATACTAAAAATTGAAACAATTATCGTCTTTTGTTTTTTGGAAAATATGGTGATTCAGTGTACTAATAAGAGAACCTCTCGAGGTATCCGCCTCCGTTTTGAATGGGACCACAGTTTTTGGAAAGAGCATGATCTGAAATCTCAGAACCAAAATTTCAGCAGTTCGATTTGATTTTCTGATTTTTGGCACATTTTTGAAAAATCAAAATTTACCATTTTCAGTGATTTTTTTTCGGAAAAATACGTGGCTTTTCATTCAATAATATCCATAAAAACTAGTCCTAAAATAAATTCCCCAACCGAATTTGACCATTTTCGGCCATTCTAAAGTCTCCAGAACCGTTTTCAATTTCTCCAGAATTTTAAAATTTCTTCGAAAAAAGCATAAAAATTAATTTGGCCTTCTTAAAAATTGATTTGTTACTTATATTCTCGACCTGCTTAATGGATTTATAAGTATCTACTCATTTGAGCCAATTTTAAAGGTGATATCTCGAGTGCGTTTTTCAGACTGCAAAGTTTCCCAACAGAAGAAGCTGGTACCTATCCCAAACTGGCACACAAATTTTTACATCAGACAAAAGAGAACCGAGACTCGAAAATACACCATCAGCCATAATTTCAAGAGCTAAAATTATTTATTTTTAGATTTCAGGGAATTTTTAAAAATCAAAATTTGAGCTAAAAATGAAAAACAAATCAACATTTTACAAAATTGACTTGGTGTGAGCTGAAATTGGTTTGTACTCATTTTCGACCCCCCCCCCCCCCGAGGTCATTGTTTCAAACTATTCTTCAGCCTCTATAGCGGATTTCCATTTCTTAAAATTGTTTTCAAAAATAACTAGTTCGCGGCCCAACCCCCATGCGAGTTCCGAGGGCGAAACCCCCTAAATACCAAGCATGAAATTTAAAAAAAAAATAGTAATCCAAAAAACGCACTTTTCATGTGAAAAAAATTTTGCAACAAAAAATGGAAAAGTAATTTCCTCTTCCTAAAAATTACCTAAAAATCTCGTTTTTTGCATAAAAAATATCAATGACTAAAATTTTTGAATTTTTCTACCTACACTCCTACAGCTTTTGAAATGGGCATTATTTCTGAAGATTCCTTCATTTTGGTCTCTGAATTAAGAAAATTTTGTAGTAAATCGTTTGTGATTTTCCCTACCACTAAATCTTATCGATGCTTCTTCCCCTCCCCCTTTAAAAATAGGGCTTTCAACTGAAGTGTACGTTGCTTCCATTAAAAATGATTTTTGAATCCAAAATTCCACTTTTCTGGAATCAAAGCTCGAAACCACTGAAAGCTAAAGCTCATACGTAAGCATACTCCACCTGCAAACTTGCCCATTATTTTAGCGGTTAAAAATCAATATTTTGCCCAATAATAATCAAAAATTCGTGCTTTCCTTCATAAACAGTCAGTTTCGCTTTTCGCTTAAAACTGTAAAAATTCTCAGTGTTTTTTTACAAAAAATTCTCGGTTTTTTACAAAAATTTTCAAAAAGTTTTATTTTTTTCAAAAAAATTGTCCAAAAGTCTTCCCTATTGCTGAAAATTCTAGCTTTTTTGCAGTTGAAAAGTCACGATTTTCAACGTAAAATTGCCATAAGTTTCAAAGTAAAAAATCTCACTTTTTGGAATAAAATTCCGAAAAGGTGTACTTAATTTCTAATTCTAAAAAATTTTTCATTTTTACTAAAATTATCTAATTTTCAACTTTAAAATTTTTTTTCTTCAAAATTAACTAAAAACCAAGCTTGGGTAAGTATTTTGCCAGAAATTGCCAAAGTATCTTTTCTTGCCAATAGGTATAATTCTCACAAAGTTCTTTTTGCTAAAATTGTCAAAATCCTGCTGTTTGTCAAAAATTGCAAAAAAATCCTCGCTTTTTAACAAAGTTTCTAAACATACAAAATTTTTTTCTTCAAAATTAACTAAAGCCAAGCTTGGGTAAGTATTTTGCCAGAAATTGCCAAAGTATCTTTTTTTGCCAATAGGTTATTCTCACAAAGTTCTTTTTGCTAAAATTGTTAAAATCCTGCTGTTTGCCAAAAATTGTAAAAAATCCTCGCTTTTTAACAAAGTTTCCAAAAATACCTACTTGGTAGTTTTTTCAGAAAATTTCGAATTTTTTATTTTTTTAAAAAAATTGTTCAAAGATAGTTAGAAGGATTTACTATTGCCCCCTTTTTGGGCTTATATCGAGGTTAAGGTGGATATATGAATGCTAAAATTGACATTAGCGACCCTAAAAACCCCTATTTCGATACTCACATTGAATTTTTCGAAATTGGACGTTTTGTACCCTCTCCCCAAATTGAGGGTTCATGTTGAAACTCTCTTTGGATGGTTCATTCGAGGTTAAAGTAAATATGAATTCTATCGATGATAAAGAAAATGCCTAGCAAATGAAAATATTCGGCCAAAGATCGAAGATAAAATTGTTCAAAAAAATGCATTTTTAATTTTTTGGGCTCAAGATGAATAATTTTGAATTTTAAATGTTTCATAACACATCTACATGTGATAAGGAACATTTAAAAAAAAAATTGAGCAAAATCGGTTCAGTAGGAGAGGCTGGTGGACTGTCACCAGATTTAACAAATCTTTTAATATATATGAATGATGAATGATGAATGATGAATGATGAATGATGAATGATGAATGATGAATGATGAATGATGAATGATGATGATGATGATGATGAATGAATGAATGATGATGATGATGATGATTACGAGAGAAAACTGATTTGAACCGGCAAAAAAAAAGTTGATGAGCTTAAGACGATCAGAGGGGACACAAAAATGGTAAATCTGAGTTCACAGGCGTTGAATTTCATTTTCACCTTACGTTAGAACGGTTTTTTCAAAATCTGGAGAATTTGAAATTTTTTTCAAGGATTTACAACGATTCGAAACGATCAACAATCGACTTAGAATATCAAAAATAAGGCATCTTATAAACCAAATTTCAGCGTTTTTCATTTTGTGATGATTTTTTTTTTTTTCATTTTTAAAATAATTAGAAAAAGAAATTTTTGAATTTGAACCGGCACAAGATTTTAAAAATATGTGTCTAAATCGAATGAATGAATCTTAAAAGTAGTGAATCCGTGTTTACCTATAGAACACTTTGAAACCATCACAAATTGACTTGGGTGATCAAAAATAGGATAAAAATCAAATTTCAGTTTTCTAGATCAATTTTATAAAACGCTGATTTTTCTCCCATTTTTGGTACAAAGAATTTTAAACATTTTTCCAAAAATCGATAAATGAATTCCAGCATTTGAAATTTTGACTACTTATGCCTCATGTATTTTGGGGTCCTCTAATCGATTTTCTTTTGTCCGGTTCAAAATTTTTTGTGCCGGTTGGAATACCCTACTTCTCTTACTTATTGTAAGGAAAAATTTCAAAAATCAGAAATTTCTGTCCTTGAGGGTGAAATTTGCATGACTATGCTGTATTTTTTCCTAACCCAACCTCTTCGAATCCGAATTTTACCAATTCAAGCTATCCTGATTGCGTTCTGCAGGATTTTCGATTCTATTGATTGGGAAGGTTCAGAATCAGGAGTTGATGTACATCTTTTAATATTTTGGATTTGTCGAGTCAAATCTCATCTATTGATTGTTAAGGTTCAGAATCAGGAGTCGATTTACTCATCTACATCCTTTTAATATATATTTTTTCAGGAGTAAAGTCGAATTTGAATTTTCCAAATTTGTTTAAAATTCGAAAAATGATTTACTTAGTACATAGGTTAGCACCAACATCCAGGAAAGAATGGTCAATTAACTTACTGGAAGGCAGGTGAAGGAGAGTTTGCTTGTGAGTAGGATTCATTTCCATTGAAGCCACTTCTCAATGTTGATAGGAACCCAGCAATAGGTGTCCTGTGGTGAAATTCGAGAAGGTATAAGTGAAATGAAATCCATAAATCATTAATCATAATTATTCATAAGCCTAAGGTATTTGTAAAAATAACGTCAAGGAACACAAATACTCATGTGTATTAGTTTCAACTTTTTTTGAAAGATCAAGTTTGACAGAAAACCGTTGTAAAATATCCGCAAAAAGTTTACATGGTAGGTATTTGAGATTTTTCAATAAATTATAGGTATACATTCCTCCCAAACAAATACTCAAAAGTTCCAACATTCCGCAAAAAAAAAAAAATAGAAAACTAAAATTTACTTACGTGAAAAGAGCTTCTTGACGGTATGTATTGCACAATACTGATTCGTTTTTGTCAGGTTCATTTTTCGGTCTTTTCCGATTTACAGCTTTTGATGACTGATCATTTGGAGATTGGCTGTGAAAAAATGAAAAAGAATCATCAAGTCTGGCTAGAGTTTATTTTGTTGAAAAAATATCTCAATTCATAAAAGTACAATAAAAATTTCAATATTTATTTATACATTGATATGTTCGTGAATGATAAATTTTTACTCTTTTCCCCACAAAAATCACTGGAGAAAATCTTAAATTTGAATAGGTAAAATTGGATTTTGAAAATTTGCTTTGAAATGGATTGCAATGGGCCCTTTTTATGAAAATTTTCCCAAAACCATAATTTTTATAATTATCTACGCGTCTTCAGAACGGCGCGGTGTAAGACAGTCCAAAAAATATTCTGTTGGATTGGAATCATTCTCGAACGAACTTTTGAAAACGTTGATATTATATCTCCACTTAAGAGTATCCTACTTTACCTACTACTCGTAACATAATGTAAGTAAGTGTTACCTGGGAATAGGGATCACTGGGATCAGTGATATCTGTCTCGTGCCCAAACTTTGAGGAGGGTATTTAATTTTTCTGTTTAATGACATTTTTCTGCCACAGCGTAAACGTTTTCAGAAACTATTCAGATCCGATGTAGGTACCTATGGAATGAGTCTTATTTATTCAGAAATCGTCATAAGATAAATATTCTAAAATTATTTAGGTGCTTGAAGATGAAAAATATAAAAGCTCATAAAAGCACAATTTGTTATTTGAACTCATTTTCAAGTTACCTGATGATAGGTAATCCTTGATTATTAATCGAACATCCGATTATGTGGTTGAAAAGGAAGAAGAAATGTTCCAAGATCTTCTTATTCAAATCCCAAGTACGAAATGATGACCGGCAATTTCTGAAAAATATTTTTCAATCTTTAACACACCTCGTCGTATATAACTGGACCAAATTTTAAATCAGTCTACGTTACCGTTACGTTAAATACAATATAAAGAAAAAAAAACACGAAAACCAATCACTCTACTGCACATTACATGGTGAAATGCTCGAAAAAAACTGGGTATTTTTGAAATGAAATCAACATACATATGTACTTTCATGTGACGTTTATCACAGAGCACGGCGATGTAACGAACAGAATTCTAATAAACACCGATGATTCATCGATTCACAATTAGCCATGGCTGCAATAATTTTTGCTACTTACCTACTGCACAGTTATTATACCACACAATGTAAAGTATACATAGATATGATATCTATATCTACAACAAGACTGCGTTTAATTCAACGTTGTATGTATTTTAGACTTGCCAAATAGGAAAACGCAAAGACATTCAATTTACATCAGCCTTATTAATTCAAATCGTTTTTTTTTTTTTTTTTTTTTTTAAACGAGTTCGCGTGAAATAAGTACTTATAGTACTTACTTACCTAGTTACCTATATAGATTAAGATGGAAATAGATGCGAATTCGATTAGGCTACCGATTTGAAATCCCAGTTGCTATTTGGTTTTCGTGGTTTGAAAATATGATATGAATTACACTACGTACTTACTGCTCAGCAATTGAGTTTGTTTTCTTGAAAACAATGAAAACAGATTTTTGATCACTAGTTGAAGAATGAATAAACGCGGGAACGCTCGTATACCCGCGACACATGCGCAGCACATAAACGTCGATATTAATAGCATAAATTTCGCGATCACAATTCACAACTTTGGCTCGAGTCGGTTCGCACGTGAGCGTGGAATGAAATGCAACCAGTTACCACTGAAAATGTTTTCGTTGACCTGGTTGCATTAGTATGTACTACCAGCATAGTGGGAGAACGGAGGAAATCGACTATACTTTTCTCTGAATAAGTAAAGGTTTAATTTTATCCATTTCTTAAAAAATGATTCACCGCATTCTGAATAAACCATCGCCAAAAACCTTGTGGGTATTTTTTTCGTCTAAAATGTCAATTAAGTAGGTACCTATCTAATTTTTCGCGAACAAGTACCCACCGATAGTGAATTTTATCAAATTTTTTAAAATTTTGAATTCGAACCAGCATTAAAAGATTTTGAAAATACGTGCCTAAGTCGATCTACAGGGTTTCGAAGATGGTAAATGTTGAATTTCATTTTCAGCCAATTTACAGTTTTTTTTTTTTTTTTTTTTTTTTTGAAACTGGAGAAGTGGAGAAACTAATTGAAGTACCTACCCAGCGATAGTGAATTTTAAGTATCAATTTTCCAATTTTTTAAACTTCTAAGAGGAAGTTAATGATTGCATATTTTCATTCTGAGGCTTTCGATATTCAGTTTTCAAGCTTATAAAAATTCACCAAAAAAATTGAAAAACCAACTTCAGTTGTTGAATACTGAATATGTTTACTAAACAGTGTTCGATCAAATATTTTTTTTTTATTTTTAGGTGCGTTTTATTTTTTGAGGGTAGTAGAGAAATCGCAAATTCAGGGGTATAGAATTTTTCGATGTTCCAAGAAATAAAGAATATCATCCTGGTACAAAAAGGAGGGAAATTCGAAAATTTTCTTGACAATTAAATCTTAGAGAGTGTTTTTTTTTCAGTTATATATTTTCCAACTTGTTTTAAAACGCATTTTCAGTAAGTTACCAAAAACATATTTTTCGAGTTCAGTTTTTTTGTGTTCAAAAATGTGCATTTGGTCATTTATTTTATGGTCAACTAGAAAATGGGTCTTAGATAAGTAGGTATAAGCCTGGAAAAAAAACAAAAAAAAAACGAAATCTGGGTTGAAAATTGAAGGAAAAATTCCATAAAGCTGTTTCAGCATAATTTTTCAAAATATTTTCAAGAAAATTGAATTCAAAAAACGATTTTATTTGTTTCTTTAATGGCAGGAAAAAATACAAAAATATTTGTTGGTATAGGTAGGTATAAGATACTTACATAAGTAATTATAGGTATCACCTATTCTAATTAAGTAATAGAATATCACAGATCACACAGAATATCACATACCTACTTTGAAATATCGATAGACAATAATCAAAACCCTGAGAAAATATAATAAGAAATTCACTTGTAAGTGTTGAAAAAATGAATGTTAATTAAAATATGCATAGATGTCAGATAATGAATACCTAATGATAATAAAAAAAAAAAACAAATATGATGCCAACTCAAACAAGTAAGTAAGTACGTGAACTGTAAACAAACTTGAACTTTAAATATAGAAATATAAAATTCTGTGAATGAATGTACCTACTCTAGCTATGGTCACTTTTTTAGAATTAAAATCACTACCAATTTTCCCTTCAGGTGAAAATGAACAGAGTTTAAATTTCTAAAAGATGCATGAAAAAATTTCTTGAATAACAAAAAAAAGTTTTGGAGGTAATCAATTTTTCATATTTCCCTTATAGATTTATCATATTTTACATCTGCATTCTGTATTTCAAAAAAATTCAATATCACACTGCTCTTTTCATCATCACTTTTACTTTTTTCAATTGTACCATGTAGAGCAAGTTGGTTATAGGAGCATTGCTTTTTCGTTTTCATCAATTTGATCAGTTCAATTCTTAATCTTTGGTAGACTTTTCAACCCTTTTGCAAAAGCATTATTGATTTCACATTCATGCAATTTCTAAATCTCTCATCAATGAATCCAATAAATTCTCATACATGGTTTACCTATCATGATTTTGACCCAGATCTGATTGGAATAGTTCTTTTGAGTTGTAAGGAGGAGTCTCAATTTAGAGGATATCTATTCGTGAATCCCCTACGAGTATACAGTATCAATAGTTTCAGTTATTACCAAGTGCATCAATTTTGGCACCTTTATCTATCAAAAGCTGTACTATTTCTTTGTGGCCATTTAGAGATGCCAAGTTGAGTGGTGTCTGACCATAGTAATCCAGTGACCAATCTCTATCTTCTTCCACTTTTTTTGAATTTTCAAAAATTGATATCAATATAGGCATGTTACTATCATTTAATCTGAGATTGGGATCAGCTCCGTGAGTTAGTAGGATTTTAATAGTTTCTATGTCACCTTTACTGGCAGCATAATGCAAAGGTGAGCCAAATTTTTCATCCTGGCCATGCATAATTGACCTCTTATAGACAGGTTCTTTTTCTAATATGTTTTCAATTTCTGCATACCTTTTATTTTTTATAGCTTCTGTAAGGTCCTTGTATAGTCCATCGAGTTTTTCAAATAACTCTGACATTTGAGATGACTGCTCAAAGTACTTGAGTAAACTTTGGTTTGTCATGATTTGCTTCACAATTTCATCTGTAAAAAGGGGTATTGTTAACAGGGTGTTCATCAAAGTATGGCGCAATAAAAGAATACCATCGTGTTTGTCAATTTCTGATATTAATTGTTGCAGATCTCTGTCATTCGTATATTCGCTGTTTATTTCGAATATATTCATCAATTCTTTAGTATCAAGGAAAATTTTATCAAAATTGCTCTTTTTATTTCTTTTAATTTTACCACATAAAATGAATTGACTGTAGGCTTGCTTTTTCTTTGCCTCTATTAATTTAATCATTACTTTTCTAAGCTGCTGTGCTTTTTTTGACACCTTTAAAAAAACTTCATCAATTTTACTTCCAGTTTCTGCACAATGTATTATTATAACATTTAATAATACTTTAACAGATTTATTAAGATTGTCATATTGAGCTGAATTTAGCAATTGAAGTACCTCAAAAGGTTCATTTGTTGTATGAGTAAGTTGTTCATCTTTCTCAGGATGAGGGTATTGTTTGAAATAATCATCTTTCATGAGTACATCTTGAATAAAAGAATTCAATTCATCTAGAACACCCTGTATAATATTTGTATCATTATTTTTGTAAGACTTTAGAAGCATTTTACGAAAAATTTTGGCAGTTGCAAACTTAACATCATCACATGAAAAATAATCGAATAGCATCTTATCCATTTGTTTGACTCTTTCTAATTGAGATACTGAAAAAGACTCATGCTTAAATCTAGGCAGCAAATATATCTGTCCACAATGGAAAATAACTTCGTAGCCTTCAAAGTTTGGGCACCTTTCATGGCTGTCAATTATCATTTTAAAGATTGTGTTTGATAAATGGTTGATGTCAGCATTTTCCTGACTAAATATTTCATGCAGTCTTTTCAAGAGCTTACCAGTGAGATACACTTGCTTACAATATTTTGCTGTTGTTAGATTACATTCTTGATCAAATGAAAAGATTTTCAAGTTAATATCATTTGTGAATGCTGTTGGAGTTGATTTTATATTCTTGCAGTTGTATCCTACACCAGATTTCAGAAATTGATCAA
Organism: Planococcus citri; assembly: GCF_950023065.1. Classification (NCBI taxonomy): domain Eukaryota; kingdom Metazoa; phylum Arthropoda; class Insecta; order Hemiptera; family Pseudococcidae; genus Planococcus; species Planococcus citri. The sequence goes on from NC_088681.1 coordinate 18,031,313, forward strand.
TTTTCCCAAATAAATTCAATTTCCATGCAGAAGTACCGGAGTCTATAGCAGTAAAATTATACCAATCTTGATTAGCAAGTTGACAAAGAAGCACATTTATAACACAAGAAAAATCAAAACCTTTTCGAACAACTAGATCTATTACTTCTGTGTCATCAAATCTTACTATGTTCATGATCATTGGATAAAGTAACATTGCCCACCTAGAATTAACATCTATGGATTCATTAATAACAGCAACATCAGTCTTTTCTATTATCAATTTCAGAACATGACTAGGCAAAGCATACTTTGGCTCAGAGAATTCCAATATTGGGAACTTTTTTTCAAAATGATCCTTATAAGGTTCATTGACATCAAATACATCAGACATTATGCACAATTCAAGTGTCCTATAGTCATTACTTTGGAGTACATATGAAATAAAATTCAATCCATCCTTATCTACCCAGTTGATATCATAAATTTTTTCAGCTAAAATTTTAATAATTAAGGTATCCTCATTAAAACCTGCTAATAGTAAGACACTAGTTTCCCAAGAAGATGAATACAAAAGCCTCTGAAAAAATGATTTGCTCTTCCTTTGTGCTAAAGCTTTTGCTAGTTCTGCATATCCACTGTCAGCACACATCCATAATAATATATATTGTTGAAGATCATCCTCTATATTTTCATAAAATTTAAAACTGGTTTTTCTTTTTGATTTTAATGCATGCTCAAACATCCCTAATAACATTTCAACATTAGCTTTAGGACACGGTGCACCAGGTTCATATTCACTTATGCAATTACAGAATGCAGTATTCAAACAGTGTTTTTTTGCATTGCTGAACATTTGAATCCAAAAGGTCTCAAGTTTTTTCTCATAGTTTAGGAAATCCACACCATTTCTCAAGTCTGTTTTTGCCTTTGAACAAAAAAACTTGATTATTTGTATTCTGTCCTCATTCTCTTTGCCAATAAGAATAGTGTGAATAAACTGTTCAAATCTGTCATATTCAATTGATTTGAATTTTTCCCAAAGGTAATCAGCAACAAAATATTCAGCAAAAGATTGGTGTATGAAGTTGGGTAAGTCATTGCTGATTTTTACAATTATACCAGTTTTCACTATTCCTTTTTTTACCTCCTCAATCAAGCAAGACAATTCTTCCTTTGTGCTTTTTCCAAAAAATAAGTTGGCCAACTTATCTCCAAATATAGTGTTAACAGCTAATTTTCTATGAATTTGAACCAGTTCTTTATATTTTTTACTCATGTCACGTTTAATTCCCACTTTATTTCTATCACAATCAAAATTTGTGTTTTCTTTTGTTTGTTCTGCAACAAACATCATTTCAATGAACTTTTCAAACAGTGAGTTTAAATCCATCAATTTTATGTATTCTTGTTCATTTTTATCATCGAGTTTATAAATACCAGATGTGTAAAAATTGCTAAATATGTTGAAAAAAACATGAGCAATCATGTACATTTGCAGTGGCCTTCTGAAAAAATTATTTTCATTGTCAGTTATATTAATATTTAATAAATTTAGGAAGTGTTTTATAAAATCTGAGGCACGACTGTCAGATTCATCAAGTTTCAAGCGCGTGCCCCAGAATTTCTTCAAATAATCAAATTGCTCATGCAGGCTGAATAGTTCCAAGGTGTATGAAAATGTATCTAATGTGTTTTCCAGTTCATTTTGAAGATTATAAGGACGGGTAGTTATCCAAATTCTTTCTATATTGATATCCTTCAAAATGGTGAGTAATTCGATGACTATGTTCTTATAATCTGGGCTTATCTCGTCAAATCCATCAAGTAACAGGGCTATCTTTCCTTGATTATAAAAATGAGTGAATACTTCCACTTCAAACAATAATATTGATGGAACTTTCTCTACTTTCAGCAGATCATTTCTGCAAACCACAAAACCAGATTGGTCTATATTCAACATATTATCAACCTGCTCCCTAATAGCTTCTTTAGAGCATCTTTCGAATAATTGAAATTCTGTAATTTCATAAAGAAACTTAATTGCTTCCCCTTTAGTAATTTTCACGTTGAATTGTATCCAGCTGTTGAACTTGTCTGAGTAATCTACCAAATTACACCGTACAATCCACAATTGAGATGAAAAAAATTGTGAATTGACAGCTAAATGTGATAGGATCACTGATTTTCCTACACCGGGCTCAGAAGTTATGAGGACCACTCTATCTGGTATATCTGTAATCCTATTCGGTTTGATGACATGTCTTCCCCAATCACCTTGTTCTCTGTCATCCTCAAATGATTCTTCATCATAAAACTTTGATGTCATTTCTGACCTCTTGTTGAAACTTTCCTCAAAATCTGCATAATCCTGTAATTTTGACAAACTACCTCTAGATTGTTGCCACTTATAGCAAGTTCCAGCATCTTCCAGCCAATGAACATTGTTATTTTTGTTCTTATCACAACACTTGGTGAAATCTTGCATTTTATCTGAAATAATTACAATGTCTTGTGCTGCTTCAGCATTTGATTCATGGATAATTTCTTGCATCTGTACCATATCAATAACAAAAAATGACTCATCATGCTCGATTTCTTTTCTGATTAGAACATATCTGGAAAATGATCGGTTAATGAAATATTTCTTCACAATATCATACTTTGGATCCTTAGGTGCTTTACCTATCTTTATTTCCTGATTTTTGATGAAATTGAGCAGTAGTTTTCCTTGAATTGTTTTCCCCAATGAATATTTTGACTTGTCATCTAAAAATAATGAACCTAAGCTGAGGCTTTCATCAGCTTCTTGAAAAATAACTTTTCCTCTTGTTAATAACTTTTTTTGTGAAGTCTCAGTTAGATCAACAAGCCTATTCTCTTCATCTTCTTTCTCCATGTACCTGCCATTTTTAGAAAAATTATTCTTGAACTCCTCAGCTAAAGTATCATTTTGATTAGTGACTAGAATGATTTTCTTATTGCTTTGGTTTTCCATTATTGAAGACAGCTGGTAAAATAAATTCCAAATATTTTGTTGTGATGCATCACATTCAATTACTAGGAGATTATTTGATGATTCAGAGCTAAAAGCATCAATTACACAATCTTGTATTAACAATAAGGTATGCAGATGTGCAGCAATAAAGCTATCCTTGGTCTTACATGCAGAGATTTCCTTCAATCCTTGAATTATTTTCATTGAACTCAATGTGGTAGTCTCTGGTGAACTAATAAAGTTGAAGATTTGTTCTTTTGTGGAAGCTAAGAAGTATTTTACTTCTGGCAGAATTTTACTGAATTCTATCCCAAAACTTTCAATTTCAGCACAATATTCTAAGGTAGAACCATATGCTACCAAGTTGGATATTTTTTGCTCAGTTCTCATAAAAAATTCTTTGCCATCTAGGTGGGTAAGAAAGCATCCTTTTTTAGCTTTCATCCAATCCAGAATGTATTCCTGAAGGGAACTTGATGTAAGACTTCCGTCAGTCAAGTTGAAATATTTATTCATCTTTTTTTCAATAATGTGTCCAAGCTCTATTTCATTAGGTTGATTGACTGCAAACACCAATTTTTTGAAAAAGTTTTTTATTACTTTGTTATGATCACCATCAGCATCATCACTGGGTAGGTAAGTTTTGCAGTGTAATTGGTCTTCTTCACAGGTTTTAAATTCCCTAATCTTGAATTTGTAGTTATCTTTATGGAAAAGAGCACCTCTTTTTTGCAGTTCTGCTTTCAGTTTGGTCTTAAAATTTGCCAAATTCCCAGGTAATTTATAGTTATCATCAAAAAATGCTGAACTAAAATGATAGGTATCCTCTTCGTCATTTTTTCTTTCAATGAATACATACCCTGCTAATCTATGAATATTTTCTTTAATAATATTCCTCCTTTTTTCTATCCTAACAATATTGTTTTTAGCTTCACTCATCCCTTCTGCAACCTCTTCTGCCATTTTTTCATAATCTGTGAGCTGAGGATCATCATCCAATTTGAAAACTGTTGCAAAAGAATGAGATATTTTCAATTTCATGTTTCTTATATTTTGCCAAAACTCATTTTCATGAATCTCCGTTTGTGAAATTTCTTGGTATGCTTTGAAAAAAGACTTTCTGAAGTTTGCTGAAGACCCTTGTAAATTGCCACTTAAAAAACTATCGTAAAATTTAGCATTTGTATTTTTCCCCTTGCTTTGTTGGATATTTTCAGCCTCAATTACATTTTCTCTCAGAGCACGATGGTAAATTTTAAACAGATCATCATTCAAATCTATCACCTTTCCTTCCTTTACATATTTAGCCAGTCTCTTTGCTAACCTATTACACTCTGAAGATTTTTCCAATATTGAGATTAATTCATTCTTTTGCGGAAATTCATCAAATTTTAATTTTAAACATTCGGACTTTCCTTGCTCAAAATTTAAAATTTCATCATCCCCAGTCACTGATTGAAAACACTTTTTCAAATTCTCTTCAAAATCAATATTTGTACAGATTACAAAATCTTTCAATTCGCCATCTTTAAATTGAGGATTTTTCATGATTTTACAAAAAGAAATAAAATATTTTTGCAGGCTGAATTCGCCATCTTTTTCTGTGAGTAAATCGTTTACAGTGATTAGTTTTTTATGGTCTTGTTTATGTTTAGCTTGCAAAAAACGATATACTAATTTACCATCGTTTTCTTTGTACTTGAAAACCACGTCGTCAAATTTTTCCGCAGCATCCATCTCAGTTGCCAAAGCAAAAGAATATCCCTTTTCGACTCCATACTTTAGAAATAGCATCAATATTTTCAGCTGGTAACAGGTCCCATGGAGAGATGATTTTAATCCTGAAGCAGAATATTCTTCCGGAGCTCTTTCACAATCTTCTGCAGGCGCAGCATCAAGTTTAAATCTCTTTGAAATACGTGTAACATCTTCTGGCGAGTTTTCTCTAGAATCTCTTCTGGAATTCCTCTGATTATTGGAGAAATCTTCACCGGAAGTTTCCCTGTGAAAAATGTTACAGGGTAAAAATCAACAATAAAAAATCTAAGGATTTTCATGAAATTCTCTGATAGGTACTTATATGTATGTAAGGAATATTTTTCTTTAAAACTTCATAAAAATTATCATTATTATCTGCAGATTTGAAAAATTGTCTATTTAGTAAGCTTGTGAACTATATTTTGTTGACGAGGGAAGCACTGGTAGGGTCAGCTTATGATTTGAACTAGATCGATTTTTTTCAAGAAATCATAGAGTGAAACCTCCGTAGCCAAAATTTCAGTTGCTCCAATTGATTGGTCAATTTTTGAAAAATTTGTAAAACTTCAAAAGTTAAAATTTTTGGCAATTTATAATTTTTTAAAAACTTTTTGACATTTTTTTCACATTGAGAAAATGATTAAAATTAGTTCTGATCCTCCAATCGAATTGCACCATTCCGACGATTCTAGAGCATTTATAGTCCAATTTTCGATTTTTTCAGAATTTTTGAATCTCTTCATGGGACGAGGAAATTAATTTTGAGCAGCTAAAAATAGTTGTGGATCTTTCTCAACCTTTTTCACAAGTTTATGCACATTTGAGTAGATTTTGGAAGATACTCAAAGTGCCTTTTTTCAACCAGAATATTTAATGATGCAAAAAATTAAAAGTTTTCTGTCGATGAGAAAATTTTAAAAATGACACGAATGGGTTTATCATGTCTGAACTTTCTCTCCTCACCCTTGAAACCTGATTATGCCATTTTCAGCTTTATTTTAGAGGGAAAACGGAAACTTTATGGAACAGATGCTATTAAACTTTGATTTTGAAAAATTGTTGCAAAAAAAACTTCTCTACAAGAGAAAAAAACCTCTCCAAAAATTGTTTGTCGCGAAACGAAATCTATTCTTGACTTGAACTTTCAAGTTGAACTTTCAAGAATTCGAGAATACTTCTTTTTGAAAAAACTTTAGAAGAAACTTCTCCAATAAACTTTTATTTGTAAACGACATTATCAATTTTTTATGGGGGGGGGGGAGCTACTAATTCGGAAGAACTTGTGGAAAGATTTTGTCTGGTAAACAACTCATTTCCAACCTCAATTAAAAAAAAAAAAAAAAATAGTTGCTTTAGTAGAGGGAAGGAAGTGTGAAAAATTTTTAGGGGTCCTCATTTGTTTTTCCCAGACTCTCATTGGCTCTCGGCAGCACTGTCTAGAAGATAAGGAAAATAATTTGGGCTCCTCTAAAAATCTATTTGTGACTCATTTTCAAGCTTTTTACTGAGCTTATTCATTTTCAAGTCAGTTTCAATGTAGACACCTCAAGTGCATTTTTTTTCTTTTAAATTTTTTGGATCGTTTTATGTCATAAATATGCTCATTAAAAAACACGAGATGTTCACCTGGAAATCGGTCCCATATCGGTCCCACAATAGGCATAAGTAAGTATACTCAAATTAATTTCTGCCTTTTCTAAACGAATCAAAAATCCGAAAATGGTCAATTTTGAATTTTCAAAAATTCGTCAAAAATCTAAAAATTAATTTGGGTAGCTGAAAATTTTTTCAACGTGGTTTCAAACCATGCTTTTTTCAAAAATCTCAGGTTCGCTCAAATTGAAGGCAGAAATCTCGAAAGATTCCCTTGCAAAACGTGGTCTGTGCAAGATGAATAATTTTTCTTACCCAGGGGCTTGTGCTGGAAATCTTTTTGGCCAGTTGGATGCATTCTCATCAGAGTCTGTTTTGTGTATTTTTTGATAGAAGGATGTTGATGGTTGATCATCAAAATATCCCCTGAAAAAAAAAAACAAAAAAAACGTTACCATGATTTGTCAGCCGTTTTCTTTTTTTTTTAACATGAAAAAATATGTTCGATGGATAGATACCTATTGTTTTTTTTATATATATTTAATCATCTGCGGTCGTGCGGTAATAAGTATTTGAATTTTTAAATTGAATTAAAATTTCAGGAAAGTGTCCATTTTAAAGAAAAATAATTGAGTAGGTAATTGACTAGAAAAAAAATTGAAAAAAATACTCGTACCCAACTAGTAATTTTTTATCAATTTTACTTGACGATTAGTGAATAATTTTATGTTTTTTTTTATGTTTTTTTAGGGGTAGGTACATCAATGAAAAAATTATATAAACTACTCTTCGTAATAATTAATTTTTTCATCAGTATAGCCGTATAGGTACTTTGCCTATTTTTTTTTATTTTTTCTTAAGAATAATTATTATTTTTAGTACATTTGGTCTTCGATATGTTTACGCTAAAAAAATAATCAGAATATGTACAAGCATAAATAATTAAATAAATTCTCCAAGAAAAATAAAGTATGCTTGGACGAAAAATATCTCATCTTATTCCGAATACGAAAACACTTGTTGAATATTTTATAGCACTTCTGCATAATTCGTATTCGTACCCATCTAATGAAGCCAAGAATGAGTGAAAAGATTTCATTTCTAGACATTAAAAACATTTTTGGGTGAAAAAATTAAAATAAAAATGATTTTAAAAAATGTTAATTGGTAGTTTACTGTCATAGGTAGATATTTAAAATCGATACACCGGTGGTACATTTTAAACGTGAGAAAAAAAAATTCAGCTACCTTTCAGTCGTGTATGACTTTTTCTTGTCAGATGACATCTTCATAAAGCAGCAAGAAAGATTTAAAAATCATTTCAAACTCAGTAAGATTTCAACAATAATAAAATGACTACGAATACCTATTAATACGATTTACACATTGCTGAATGTTTCACACAATTACACCAAATTTTAATTCGATTGTACATCACTGTAGAACTTGTTGACTATCTAATCAACATTGTGTATTTATAGTCACTTTAGATAAGTTTTGTTGTAAAAATATCAAGGTTAATAATAAATAAGTATCACCGATATTCGAAACAAATTCGTGTATAAATCAAATTGTTTCAGAAAAAAACTGAAGTTATCAAACATTGAACTTCTTATCAAAGTAATACAAAAACAAACATTGTTTCCCAAAATTGTTAACTGGATTAAAACAATTCAAACAACACGATAGGATTGTAACGCAGTGACGTAGCTATGATTTGAACGAGTCAACTTTTCGTAATTACCGCGTAATGACCGATATTAGGTTAAACCTTGAGTTCTTGACCGCATGAACCGCGAACTCATATCATATGTATTACACATCTTGTGGCATTAATTTTTAGGATTTTGATGATGTTATATCAAATTTTTCTTGATTATCAGTCATTTTGATGCCAGTGTTGCCAGTTTTTTTACAAATCAAACAATTTTTTCCTTACCTATTACGTGTAGGTACCTAGGTATAATCTTAAGCAAAATTTCATAAAACTCTTCGTTATTTTGCCAGTTTTTATTTTTCATCATTTATTTTTTTTTTATCCGAGTATGTACTCGTATTTGAATGATTTATTTTTGATTTCGAGTAGTTTCGTCGATATTTTATGCAGCTTTTACAATACTTCATTAATTTATATTTTATGTTTCATTTCCAAACGTTTTAACGCCAGTTTCTTCAATTTTTCTTGGTCTTCAGAAACATTTTGCATTGTTCCCTTTGATTTTGTTGATATTGTATTTCGTCTATTTTTTTTCAATTTTGAACCATGAAAATTTAATATTGAGTGCTGCCTCACTCCTCATTGATATTTTTCTATGTTAAAATGCCACGTTTGACAGTAAAAAATTCAACAGGTGAGATGAGTTATTCATGTTGAAATTGTTTCAATTTGTCATGCTGATGATAATCGAATGAAATCAGATTAATTCGATAACTCGTCTCAGAGTAAAGGGTAAAAAAATAATAGCAAATATGTAGGTAGGTACCTACGTAATTTTTCTATTCATCAAAAAAGCATCTGAAAAAAAAATACGTAACAAAACAAGGTTACAATACTAGTTATCATATTATAAAATAGAGAACAAACAAGAAAGAGTGAAAAGTTAACTTCACAGTGTTGACTTAGTCCTTCCATGCCTGAGAAATCCGTTTCTCTAATGAAGTTATCTTTAGCTTTCATCAAATTAATAATTAACTCATAACTCCATTCGGACAAGGAAAATTTCTGCAACGTTCAACAGCCCAATGCTGAAAAACTTTTTGGAAACTTTCAACGGGGGCAAATAAACACCCAGACAACACTGCTTTTCAACATCAGATAAACACGATGAACTTAACGGGGCTTTACTTTTTAACAACCAAACTCGTACAAACATTCGCTAAAACTCGCAGACTGATAAAAGTTATCTTGTTTCTTAACTTTTGATTTAACTTTTCGTTTTCCTTGCACCTAAGGTTTTCTTAATCTTCGCGTTATTGCCGTTGAAATACATAATGCGATGCCCTATGCGCGTACCAGACCTCTACCTATGCTATACCCCCTCCCCCTCCCCCACCCCTCCATTTTCCTCGACTTCAGTTGTCTTTCAGTGTTGTTGGGCCGATAAAACTTTATGTCGGTGGCTTCAGAGGGGGGGGGGGGGGGGATTGTATAGGCTGATACGATGCGAAGGGTGTGTTGTTTCTAGATTTGCATAATCGTCTGCCTGCCACTGCACTATATTCTTTGTACAAATAAGTTCGAGTTATTTGGTGGCCTTCGAATTTAATCCGACTAGCTTGTACTACCTATAAAGAGAAATTATTAAGAAATTATCCGTTCATCGAGTGATGTACGAGTTGGAGCCTCTGGCTTGTTATACTCGAGTAGACCTACCTGACTTTATTATTTTACAAGAGTCATATTTTTACCCAGCTTAGGTGTTTTACATCGGTTACATACAGTTGTTTATAATGGTCTGCCTTTTGATCGTATTGTTCTAGGATCTAATCTTACATTTCAAAGCTGCCTAACGAGGATTACATACTGTGCCCGCATAAGAGTATTTCAAGGTGACGTCACAGCTAAAGGATTGTCAACCACTCAACTGTCGTGTGGCAAATTTTCAAGATGTTTAATTTTTGGGACTGATTCAGGCCAGTGTTTGTAATATAAATTTCTCTGAATATCCAGTTCAACGTAATTAGGAGGGGGGAGGATTCATCTCCTTCATCCACTGTTACTAATTATGCATTTTGCATTTTCGAAAATCTAAACCAATATTCATCCTCGAAAAAAAAAAAAACTCTCGCCGAAACAATCATTCGAGGACCCATGAAAAATTCACTCATTTCGCCATTTTACCCCGACTGGAATTCAAAATACAAGTAGATAGTAAGTTCGTACACAAAAAACCATCGACCAAAGTACCTAGCTGCCACTTCACTCGCAAGAAAAATCACATTGTTTAAAACGTACTAAATCATTATCTCTCTCAAGTATCGTACTTTCGCTGTTACCTACTGTTCCGCTCTTTACAATCGTAAACAGAATATTTAACTGTATAAACGCACTTTTCATTGTCCAAAAATAAGGGATTGGACTTTTACCAACGCTTGAAAAAATAATATCCGCGATAGGGTGCGTTAGGTTTAACGAGTATGTTCAGCTACCTACTCCACCTACACATTTGTATCCAGTGTGACTGAGTATGTAGGTAGACGTACTGGTGCTTACCGAGAATTATAAATGTACTTTAACGAGCTTTATGTACTTACGCGTATCAAGTAGGTAATAGTATACGTTTAAATCTGGGCTCATTTTGTCAGCGTTATTAAAAATTCATCTGTTTCGATTAATCGAATAGGTGGATTAATTTTTCATGTGTGCTTGTGGAGATACAAATGTACGTGCGAGGATTTGTATTTTGTTATTTTGTTCCTACAGTTGGATGAATTTGGCTTGGAAAGTTCAGGAAATTTTCATTGGAGCTCTCCTCTTGCATGGCCTCTAAGGTATTGAAAATCAATTTTAGAATTTGCGTAACCTCCAAATTAAGAAAATTTCAATTTGTATTTTGGAGCTTATATGGACTCTTTTTGGAATTCGCATGGCCAGTGGCCTCCAAACGGTGAAAAATGGAATCAATTTTTCGAGCTTCCATTGCTTTCAAAGTTATGAAATTTCGATTTGTATTTTGGAACTCTCATGGCCTCCAAATTATGAATTTTTTATTTGCATTTTGGAGCTTTGGAAAATCAGACAAGCGGATAGGTGACCTTGAGAAACCATATAGACGGTTCAATGACCTTGAGAGACCCTACAAGAGGACAGAAGGGTCAATGACCTTGAAAGCCCAAACAAAAAGTCAACATTTGGAAGCCAGACAGGTACACAGACAAACTCGAGAGACCAGACAGGCAGACAGACGACCATGGGAAACTAGACATGAAGGTCTATGACCTTAAGTGGCCAAACAGATGGGTCAGTGAACTTGAGACACTAGACATTTAGACAGACGACCTTGAGAAGCCAGATGAGAGGCAGGACATATAGGTCAGTGACCTCGACATGCCAGGCAGGCGACCTTATGAAATAAGGCAGAAAGGTCGATGACCTTTAGAGGCTAGAAAGTTGGACAAACGACCTTGGGAAGCTGAACAAATAGGTCAGTGACCTTAAACGGCCAGACAGACGGCCTGGGGAGGCCGAACAGTTGGGTCAATAACCTTTAATGGACAAACAAGCATACATGCGACCTTGGATTGATGGTCGAATAGGTCAATGACCTTGAGAGACCAGACAGGCACAGATACGATCTTGAAAAACCAGACAGGTTGACAAATGATTTTGAGTGAGTGTAAGCCAGTGACCTTGAGAATCTCAACAGGTGACCTTCATAGCCCAGAGAGACGGGTCAATGACCTTGAAAGATCAGACAGGCACACAATGTAGGTCAATAACCTTAAGAGGGCTGACAGGTGGACATACGACCTTAGAAAACCAAACATTTCAGCCCATGACCTTGATGATATTCAAGCAGACAGATGACCTTGAGGTGCTAGACAAGTAGGTCAGTGACCTTTAGAGTCCATATCCACGGGTCAATGACCTTAAGAGTTCAGACAGGCAAACGACAACTTTTGGAAGCCATATTAACTCCTCAATGACCTCAAGAGGTCAGACAGGTATACAGAATACACTCATAGGATAGACCGGCAGGTCAATAATCTTCAGAATGACAGGTTAATGGCCTTCAGATCATCAACCTGCCTTTCGAGTTTGTGATTTTTTTCAGTCGTTCGATTGTATTTTCTATTTTTATTTTCCTCCAAAATCATAAAATTGTGTAAGAAATACAGAATACTTACTTGAAATTTGTTCATCAACAATTTTCAGTTCGTTGAACGAATTCGAACGTTGGATATCTATTCTGAAGCCTTCGGGAAGTTTTATATTTTTTTCAGCAATCTTAAAGCTTCCTTTATAGTGGCCTTGGAATTTTTCTACAGAAAGGTCATATGTGTAGATTCAAATGGAAGCATTTATACTGGCTGTGGAACTTTATCAATTTTCTATAGAAAAGTCAAAATTTTTAAACTTTTCCATAGAAAAGTGATGAATGAGATGAAGATTGAAAAGTTTTTATCAAAGTGAATAATCATCAGAATTTATAAGAAATGTTATTATTTTACAAGTTTAGAGGTTCAAAAATGCATAAAATTGAGTTTGAAAAAATTCCACGATTTTCTGTAGAAATTTTCTATTACCAGCTTATTGCCACTATAAAGAAAGCTCAAATCGTTTTAAACAAGAGTTTAAAGTTAATGTACTGTCAATTTTCTATTTTCTATAAGGAGCGTTAAAATCATTTATTGTATAAATTCTGGAGCCTCCAGCGAGGTGTAATTTTTCCAGCTTTTGAAACTGATCCTAAGAAATTTTTAAACGCATTCATTATCAATTTCCATCCACACTAACTACTTATTACAAAATCAATTTTTTTTATCCACTCTGGAGCCTCCAGCAAATTTTTATTTTTCTCCAGCTGTTTCAAATTATTCTATTACAAATGTTTTGTTTTTGTGTTTTTTTTAACAGTTCTTTGTACATGTGAGAACCAATTGTAATGGGGGAATCTGCCCTGACTGCCATAGGTAGTCCATATCGTACATATTGCCTACGCAATAGTTCGAAGATGTACCTCTCGAAGGTCATCTATTTTGATCGTTCTAGATCCTTCTATTCCCCTGGGTACCTCTTTCCCCTAACAGTGATTGACGATGTGTGAACTCTATGACGTCACAGACGATTCGCGAATTCGAGCTGTATCTCCTGGACAGTCGAACTCGCCACTTTACTTGGTTTTGCTACTCGCGATGGCAAGGTCTCGTCTTTGACCCAGTGACAGTAAAATTTAGGATGTGTTGTGCTATCTCTTTTTATATTCATTTCCACTTCGGGTGGCTAACGTAATTTTAATATAATTTATTTACGTAACCTCCGAATGGAGGATTCCTTAAATATCCTTTCTTACTGCATGGACCTTACACCAGAATCCGGACTGGTAGTAACGGCAACCCAACGAAAGTGTTTCTAAAACTAGAGCCTACGCTTGGGCCTATTATTGGGGGACCCACAGGTGAGTAGGTTAAGTGTACATTAATTATGGGATTTTACCCCGATCGAATGCATTTAGATGAACGTCTATATTTTATTGTGTATCTCAAATATCTGCCTGCGGACATGGGGATTTAGTGTGAACCATGGACGTAGGTAGAACGATGAAGGGGACAATCACATCAGGCGTTCCTACTATTTTTAAATAATACTTTCTATTTCGTTGACGAGCGTATAATTTGTAACTTATGTTTATACTATTATTCTAGCATAGATGTATGTGTTTTGCCTATGCTAGTTGCACTAGTCTTACCTTTATGACTTTTAAAGTATTTCTATAGCTGTAATATTTCATGAATACATCACCTTTCTGGGACATGAAATGTTCATCTGATTGTTCTTATTTACGATCTTCATTATTTAAATGAATAGTGTTGATAGGACAGGAGGAGCTCTCTCCGACACTTGAGCTAGTTTACGCAGAGAAATTATTCCTTCTCTAAGGAATAATTTTAAGAATGGTTCCCTTGATGTTAATTACCATTATTCCTCCGATACGTGATGATTTCTACCTTTATTAATTAACCACGTCATTCTAAGTAACACTATTACACAATTTCCATCGATTTTGGAGCCTCCAGCAAATTTAATTTTTTTTCGGCTGATTAAAATTTCAAAAATTGTCCTCCATCGATTTTCAAATTTCTAAATGCGTTAAAATTATTTCAATTCCGTCTCCTAAATTCGTTATAACCATTTTCCAACCTTTCAGGACCCCCCACCCCCACTTTTTTCCATCACTCACATGATAGTTTCAAATTGTCGTAAACAAATTTAAGATTGATCAGCCTCCAATTTTATACTCTTTAAACAGGTTATAAAAATTTTTCATCGATTCTGGAGCCTCCAACAAATTGAAAATCTTCCCCAGCAACTTAAAATTATTAGGTACAAGATAGTTTGGAATTCTTTGATCGCCATTTTAAAACTCTTAAAACAGGTAGAACATTTCCCATCAATTTCGAAGTTTCTAGCAGCTTTAAGGTTCTAGAATGAGATGGTCTGGAATGTTGCTCTCACTCGTTTAGAAACTTGAAAATTGATATGAAACGAAATTTGAAGATAATATTTTTTAATGCATTTTTTTTTTTTTTAGTTTGGTGAACTGATTTTTGAATTTCAAAAATTCATCCTTTGAATATCTACCTAGAGTTAAAAATGGAGATTTTCTGAAGCTTTCTTTCAATATTATGTATTTTTGTTTTGTTCAATTTGGTTTCCGCCTGCTTGAGTGATTTCTTCTCGCATCTTCCAAAAGTTGACCTGCTCGAATTAAAAATCTGGCTCATCCAAGTACATAAAACAATGAGAACAAATTTCTACAAAAACAGGCCATAAAATTTAGTGCCAATTGTAGCATCCTCCATCTATAGCCAGTGCCTCGACTCGGCGTAAAATTTCATTAAGAAATCTACTCAGTGAATTTAATCACGAAGAGAAAAGAAAAACGAATGAAACTATGTTTTTTTCTGTTGTTTTGTTTGTCTGAATGCATTGCGTAAACTTATCGTACTACTTATAAAAATTAAACTTTATTTTGCACGGCTAACGGAATTTTACTACCTCCGCGAGACGTAAAGGGAAAATTAATACTCGGCGATGTGAGAGGCGATGCCGACTGACGAGGCTGCGACGAACGCAGGGAAAAAGGAATAAGGATAGAGAGAAAATACGAAATTTCGCACAATAAACAAAAAAACTACTACAACAACAGCAGAGAGGAAAAAAACTACAGCAAACTCTGAGAGAGAAGAAAATCATAGCGCAACACAAACAAACTACCGCGTTCCGGATACGAATAATAAGACAATTTCTGCTCAAACGACATAATTCTCGCTTCTCATTTTCATGTTTTTTTACTCTGTGTTATTACTCTCGATTTGTTAGTCTTTTATATAAGAAAAATGAAAAAAGTTTTTCAGCTTGTATTAAATTTGATTCAATTTTTCTCCTCTTTTTTTTCTCTTTCACTTTTTTTTTTTTTTTTTTTTGTAAAAGACACAGCGAGACGAATAAAGGCAGCAAGAGCAGGAAAAAAAAGTAACTGGCGAGTTAATGAAAGTTATTGTTTGATTTTACGCTCGTCCGTTAAATCTCGAGCCAAGCAAGCGAAATTAATAGCTTTACCAACGGTCTATACGCAACGTTGTGATGAAAAGTGATAGGATTGCTTTTCTCATTACCGATTTCGGTTGGATTTTTTTATGTGCACGAGTACGACGAGCAAGGCAATCTAATACATTTGCCTGGTGGTATCTTTGATTATATTTTCACTTATACTGTGTCTTCGGTCTTTGTCTATACATACCTAACCGAAGGAAAGGGGGGGTCTAGAAAAAAGATGACTTCGTTTTTGGAATTTAATCAATCCAGACATCACAAATCGAATACCTCGAGTTTGAAATTTATTTTGAAATGGTATTAATCATCGGGCTCGTCGATGCGAAATAATTTCTCAAACGGCCCGCTCCTATTCCTACAGCTCATTCGTTATTGTGACGTGTTCGTTGGCCAAAGAGATTTTTTCGGTAGCAAAGGTGTAGGTATTCTTTACAGTTTATCTTATAAAAACTGAATATAATCGGTTAACTTGCCAATGGTAAAATTATTATACGCTTCGAGGTTAAAAAATATATACTATATCAGTGCGCGCTAATGGTGTTTCTTATTTATAAATTTTACATTACGCTTCAGGTTGAATTCTGTTGGGCGATTACAACTCGCGTTACGGAGCCGATTCGATAATATTTCAATTCGTTTCTTGAAATTCTTTTCACGTATTTACCCTCCGAGGAACTTTACCGCGTAATACAGCCTTATACTCGTCATTATAAACGTATCACTAGAAAGAATCAATAAATACACTAACGTTTCGATTTCTCGAGCTTTATCGAAATAATAATTAGCGTTTAACCTCTGTTTTTCTTACCGTTTCTCAGTGTTGTGTAGGTATTTCTTTTTCTGAGGCGAGAGTATAAATATGGAAGCGAAAAGTTTTTAATTTGAGATCACAAATCATCTAGAAGTGCAAAAAACTTGGCCTTTATGAACCTCTGATAATTTTCCAGGAAAAAATAAAAATGATTAAATTGAGGTAGAAAGCTGAAATTTGGTTTTATTTTGATTTCGACCTCCTGAAACGATGAACCAAACAGACATTTTTGTGCCAAAGCATTTTGTAAACGAATTTTTTTTTTGAAAAATACTCAGTTTGTGGAAAGAATTTTGGATTTGAACCAGCAGTAAAATAGTTGAATATTTGAGTCTGAATTGATAAAAATGTTCACGAATACTGAATGCAAGTTTATTAGTGCTGAATTTCAGTTTGACCCATTTTGTGATGATTTATACTTAGTTACTTACAATAGGTTCTAGAAAACCCAAAAATTCTCTGCTGGCTTTAAAATGGCTGGAAACCACCACCAATCGATTCAGAGGCTCAAAAATAAAGCCTAACCCCGATTTCAGCTTTATATCTCAATTTAATTAAATTTTGATTTGTTTATGGAGAATAAACTTACTTAATTTAAATTTTCAAAAATTCGTCCAAAATCTTAAAATGAAATTTAGCATTTAAAATGTGGCTTAGTGGGGTACTTTTCAATTCCCATTTGATGTGTTTTTGCCTCATCCAAAACTTTATGTTGCTTGGGGCACTATAAGCCAGAAATGTTTCACTTTTAAGTGAATTTGGAGAATTCATCTGACGAATTGAAATCATTTTCATTTTCCTAGAAACCATGACTAATTTTAACGAGAAAGGGAGGAGGGGATTCGAAAAAAATCTCTTCGAGTGCTGTTGGAAATGGTGAAAAAAATTGTCATATTATGATTCGTAAGATTTCTATTCCATATCTAAGCATCCTAATAACCTATTTCTGGAATTAATTAATCCTAATGACACTTATAGTCTAAATAGATTTCACATACCTACATGATTTAAAATCTAGATTTATCTAAATCCTAAATTTAGAGGTTGAAAATCCTCAATCTTGTGCAACAGCTAAATGTTACAAATACTTATGTACTTATGTAACAGATTGCTTAAAATAAATTATCTCTCTCTATCTTTGCATATTTTGATTTGAGCTTTTCAAATTAGGTTACCCATTTTCTTCTTTCTCCCAAAATTAAAATTTGGTATTTCAGAAAATTAAGATTAAAATTTCACATTTTTTCTTCAGATGAGCTGATTTTCATTTTTGTGTTTTTCGCGGTTGAAATCATATATCAATTGGAATGTTCTAATAGGTATTTCGGGGGGAGGGGAGGTCTGGAACCCGAGAAAAATTAACAGAGGAGGTATTCGAATTGTTGAAGAAATTTTGTTACGGTGAAAATAAAATTGAAAAATCCTCCACAAAAAATACCACCAGGCAAATTTTTTTTTTTGGGGGTGTTTGTAATTTGATTATTACACACGTCGTCGTGTGAGATTTAAATCGAGTTGGTAAGGTCAAGTTTTTTAATTAGGTCTCAAATGCTGAACTTCATTTTTTGATTTTTGAAGAAAAAAATCAAATTTGATCAGTTAATTGAGATAGAGAAGTGTTGTTTATTACATTATTTTTATCCTGCAGAATCAGATTGTAATGGTTTCGAGGCATTCAGAAGTCCACCAAAATTTTTGGATTTTTTGGTTTTGGGAAAATTCCTACGAAAAGAACCAAAACGAAATGCAACTTTACAAAATTGTATCTACAGTTCAAATGCATATTTCATTTATTATATTTCTCGAGAACTGAAGGATTCAAAAATCACTGAAGGTTCCCGAATAGCTCAAAAGATTCGACTATGACTAATAGATTCAAGGAGGTCAAAAAAAAAATTGTGAGAATAAAACTTCAGTATTTTACATAATGTTGACTTGTTTATAAACGAAAAATCGAATAGGTAGGTATATTAAGAGGGTATAATTTTTTGGTAGGAAGAGGAGGAGGGTGAGCGAATGATGATGAATAAATTTGATTTGTGAATTTTAATAAGTATGTACTTAGATGATCTGCAATATGTATTAACTGATTAAAATGGTTTTCAGCCATTTTTGTCACTTTTTTTTTTTTACTTTTTTCTGTTTTTAAATCTGTAAAATAGATCAAGTTGTCCATATTTTCAGCGCAAAGATGAGTTCTATCTGCAAAGGTTTAAATTTTTCATTAAAAAAAAAAACAAAAAAACAAAAAAAAAACAAAAAAACAAAAAAAAAACAGAAAAACATCTTATTTTTTACTCTACAATAATGTTGAATTAGGTAATTTTTTTTCAAATTATTCGTTTGACTTTTCATTTAAAATCTTCTTATTCCATTTCCCTCCTTTTGACGCGTGAAAAATTCGACTGAAGAGGAAATCTTTTAAACATCACGCTTTCCGATTTGAACAAAACCAAGCCAGATCGAAAGGATACGTTTTAATTCGCCCCCACCCTCTTAACTAAAATTTCCGGTTCCAAAATTCGTTTTTGGATTTTTGGTGAATTTCGGAGAGTTTATAAAATTCAAAGAAGGCATTTCCAGAGCGATTTTCAAACTTTTTTCGTGAAACGTGATTTTTTTTTAGCAAATCAAATCATTGACATTTTTTTATTTCTGGTCAAAACTCTTTCAAAGTAGAAAGATTTGCATATCCGGTGCACCTAGTAATACTCATATTTGATATTATAGCCGTACTGATTATTTACGGCAAACTGAGTATGCAATTCCATTAACACCATCACATTGTGTATAAATCTAATCTTGACACTGGCTGAACTTGAAGCAAGAGTTTTAAATTTTATTTAAAAAAAATTATTCCCTATTTTTTAGTTTTTCCTCTACCTACTTCAAAAAAAGCCTTGTCGAGATCCTCCCAAAGTTTAGGAAATCACGGTATAAAAGTGAAAAAAATTACAATTTATCCAAAAATTTCCCATTTTTCCGTCATAATTCTTTCAAATAATCTGTTTTTTGAATAATGAATCGCCCGCAGTCTCCCAAGCTATGCTAGTCATTTAATAAATGAAGATCCCCTCTTTGTTGTAAGAAATTAAGAAAAATGAAAAAAATTCAGTTGTGTGTCAGAAATCCTCTCTATAACCCCTTTTTCAAGAAAAATCCTTTCTCGGTTTCCCCAAAATGTGTATTGTGTAGGTCTCTTCCCATGAAGTCTCCAAAATTGGAAAAAATAAAAAATAATTAAAACTTCAAAGTGAATGTTAATTAAATTGCATACTTGGTTCGTCGTAAATACGAAACACGGGTAATTTCATGCTGAGATGAAACATTTCTGGTCTTAAGTTTTTAAATAAGATCTCTTCGACTCTCTAATAAAATACCTAGGTAATTATATGTAGATAATTTCTTCCTAACTCTTCAAGTGGTGAGGTTGGAAGGCTGAAAGTTTTCGAAATGGCGAATTGAAATGGAATAATTATTCACACTGGTTTGTTTTTAAAATATTTAAATATGATATTTCATTTTGAAAAATTTTAAAAAAAAATAGTTTTGTAGAATTTTAAAAATTTTCCAAAAATCCAAGAATAAACTTGAGCACTTGAAATGACCTACCTCGGTCTTTTTGTGCCAATTCAAGAGGTTTATGAAACATAGGAACACAAAAGTGTGGTTCTGTTTGCAAATATGCCTACGTGACAAGAGACACAAATTGTTTTTAGGTCACGTAGACGTGAACAAAGACCACACCCATGCATACACTTGATCCGTCAACTGGGTGTGGCCCTCTTAGGGTCACGTAGACATGAGTAAAGACCACACCCAAGCACCCATCTGATTGGTCGAATGGGTGTGGCTATGCAGGCAGCCACACCCTTTATGATGCTATATAAGGGAGGACTTCTCCATTGGAACGTTAATAGCGATCAGACCTTCGAACTAGATTGCTATTTAAACTGCTCTTACTGCCCAAGTGAAAGATTTTACAAGTTGAACGTGCTTAGTGCGAAATAAAAATGTCGACCGATGAAAACCGATTCGATATCATCAGTGTTTTGCCACTGGAAATATCAACGACGATATTTCGCATGCTTGATCCTCCTGCGATGCAAGCTGCTTTGACTGTGCGCAAAGAATGGTACAGAATCTATCTGTCAGATCCTGCGCTGCCAAGAATTATGAAGAGACGAGTTCGTCAAAGAATAAAGCAACGACAAAGGATGGCCAAATATCTGGACAATCCTGAACGAATAAATGCTCCCAGACAACCACCTAAGCTGAATGGTGAAAAGAAACGCAAAGTCAGACGTGTAGAGTCACGAAATGTGGCCAAGAAGCCGAAATACGACAATGAGAGAGCCTGCTACTCTGCTCCAAAACGACCCATGCGAATGTAAAACGCATAGAAATCTTCAAAGTAATCCTAAGAAATTGTAAATATTCAATTTGTATTGACAAATTTACACAATAATAAATCATAATTAATTATTCAACTGGCTTCTTTTTTCATATGTATGAGTGGAAAAAACACATTGCTGAAATATGAATAAGTTTCAAATATGCTGCAAATGAATAATGGGGGGGGGGGAGAACAGCAAACAGAATGGCCTTTTTTTGAACGTTTAATAAACTGTTTTTAGAGAAATTCTCAAACAGTCTCACAAAAAAGGAATTTTTATAGCGAATTATCTACAAGATATCATACTTCTATTTGACCTTTTCGAAGCCTCTAACAAGTTCTTAAATTTCTTCAAAGCTTGCAAGTCGCTCTGAAGTAGTTGAAAATGAACTCGAGCACCTATAACTTTCGTGCTACAAACGATAAATTTTACAAATGGGGGAGGTGAGATCAGAATGGACATTTCGATAAATATTTTTTAATTTTTAGCCAGGAAGCTTTTAAATAAACTTCTTTTTATGAAAAAGCCTCCCCCAACCCATCACACAGCTTTGGTCTACTTTTGTGGAATCCCCAAAAATAAGACAACAAATAAAACATTGAAATGTGTAATTTTTTTTGAAAAAATCTCATTGGGGTTATTCAGAAGGATTCTGAATTTCTGATCATAAAAATTGAAAAGTTTTGACACACTTCAGTTGTTTTCAATTTCATGAGGGGGGGGGGAGGTCATAAATAGACCAATACATATATTATTATCTTGGGAGCCTGGAGAGGGGAAATTTCTTGAAATGGCGATTATTTAGAAAAATATTGACGCAGAAATGGAAAATTATTTGATAAATAGGATTTTTTGATTCAATTTCAAGATGAAGGGCTAACATTTTCAGGGTTCTTTAAAAATAGAAACCAACTTCGGAGAGATGGGTGCAAAAAAACTGCAAAAAATATTCTTTGTTAGAAATCATTTGATTCAACGATATTAGGTGTTTCCTGTATTCGATTATGAATAATTTGCTCGTATATGGCCAATACCTTCATCATCTCCATCGTTACAAAGCATCATGAAACGTATTAACCCATACAATATCATCAAAGCCCAAAGAAAATATACACAGAAGAGACGCAAGATTCACTTCGTAAACTTGGCTAATACCTTTAAAAAAAGGTGCACTATCTACACTCTATATTCTAAATGTAAAAGCGAGCAGCCCGCCGGGTGACAGGACACCGGCTGGAGGACACAGAAGGGGTAAGATACTGAAAGGCTACACGTACTATATCCATAATATAATATACCATAGCGAAACACCAGTACAGTACACCCTGGCGAAGGCGAACCATCCATACCACCTACCAAAAAAAGCTAGCAACATTTTATGTTAACGATTTTAAGAATGACACGAAATATGGTGATAGATACTCGGCTATAAAAAACCTTTTTGCGGTGCTTCCTTCCGTTTTAACGACACAAAGGATGGTTAAAAGATAAACTTTATTCAAAATTCCATAAAACGATACCGGAGTTTGGGTTCCTCTTGCGCTGTTTTTTCTTCCTATTCCTCTTTCCAAACCTCCCCATATTACCCATTTTTTCTTCCTATATTTTTTTCTCTCTCTTTTCGTCTCGTTTTTTATTCGACGTCTTTCGTCGCCTTGTTACCACCTCCCTGATTACCTCGTCTTCAGCATCCTTCACCTATCCTAGCGAATGTGCCAACGACTGGAGATTTTTCATCGGCGTAAATATCTCTTTTAGATTTTGAAAACTTTATTTTTACTTGCAAAAAAAAACGAGAACGTCGTGTCGTCCATCTTCGTACTTAATGGATTTGTAAAAGTAAAAATTGAAAATTTTTTTCACAATTGACACGCGAGAGTTTTGAAATAATAATATAAAGTTTTACAAGCGACGAGTTATTTTTGTTTAATTTTACTCGAAAAATATAATACTTTTTGAAAATAGAATTGAATTAACGCGATAATAAGACAAAGTGTTGTTTTTGTACCCCCCTGCCCCATCACCCTTTGATTCCGCAGCTATTCTGGTTGGTATTTAATTCCCTCCCTCGTAATTTTCTTCTGATTCTCGTCTCAGTAAGTAAGTATATCTGCAATACGTCATCGTGCCACGATACGGAAACGAGATCCTATATAACGGTTATGTTGATTTAAATTTTGTAATTTAAATTAGCGTCGATGTCGTCTTCCCATCTTCGTTGCGACAAAATGACGAAAAATTCCAAGTCGAGATTTAATATCGCAATGTTGTCAATTTCCTTAGACGCACTGTCTCCTCTCGTATACTCGTACGTCTCCAGTATGCTGGATTTTTGCGGCGTATTTCAACCAGAATGAGGTCACTGGTGGAATCGCAGGGGGGAAAGGGGAAGTACACAATGTAGATTGATAAGAGTTTAGTAAACAGTTTTGATTTTTATTGAATACTGCCTCCGTTCGCGATCGTTTTATACCGTCACAGAGCGATGTTCCAATTTGCTTGAGAATTTTTACGTAAGCGATGACGAGTGGGTGAGAGAGGGTGTAGGGGTAAAAGTAATTTTCCATAGGTATGTACATCGGTAATAACGAAAATGTTGACTTAAGATCGAACGACGACGTCGTTTAAGTTCCCTTTGAATTATATACAAGAATGAGTGAATCGGAGGGAAAAGAGGGACGAAGGCTTGGTTTATATTTCGCTTGGTACTCGGTTGGATAATTTACCCTTTATTTTTTCTACACCGAGTAGTTGACTTTGGCGAATATCGGCAAGGCCCTGGGTAAGTTAATGGATTTTTCATTACCCCATATGCTTAAGAATTAAAATGTGTGAGAGAGGGTGCAGCTGAACTTGCCTCGATCTGTGTGCTTTTTGTTGGGGTGTGATTTTTGTTAAGTATTGGGAGAGAGCTGAGTTGGAGCTGGAGCTTGAGCGGAATGGTTTCATGTCTCGTCATGTGTAAGTAGGAGGTATGGTTTTTTTATGTGTTGGCTTTTTTGGAGTTGTGTGATCGTTTGATGAAAACAGTGATTTTTTTAGGGGGCTGTAGAGAACTTGTGTACTTTACCTTTGTGTGATAGGTATACTTATAACTTGACTTATAAAACCATCTCACTCGCATCGAAGAATATGATGGAATTGACACTAATTGAATGATTTTTTTGAACACTTGAACGCCTTTCACCCTTATTTTTTCAACGTTCCTGTTGTAATTTATTTTACGAGGAGTAAGATGGGGATTATTCTGCTTTGTGATTTCTTTTTTAAAGTAAATATGTTTTTTGGTGGAGGGTCATTGAAAAAAAAAAAAAAAAAAAAAAAAGTCCCTTATGTTTATTTTTAAAAAGATTTGTAATCATTCAAAAGAAGAAATAAACTAGAAATTAGGTACTTTGCATTTTTTTGCAAATATTAAAAAGTTTCTTTCATTTTTAAATTCAAGGCATAACTGCCTTTTTAAAAACCTATTGAAATGCTGCTTGAAAATTAAAATATTAATGAAGTCGAAAATTACCCACAACTGATGAAATTTTATCAAGATTTAAATGAAATCACGTAGAACGTGATTAGTCGGAGAGCCCGCTTAAGAATCTATTGCACCCCCCCCCTCGTCAATCCTCCGGGACAACTTTTTTCCTAAAGGGGGAGTCCTGTAAGGAAGATTTCTAGCCCTTGTACTAAGAAAAAAAGGTGGCCCTACTTACAAAATGGCCACCATTTTGTAAGTTGGGCCACTTTTTTTTTGAGTTTTTTTTTTAGTACAAGGGCTAGAAATGTTACTTAGGACTCCTTCTTTAAGAAAAAAGTTGTCCCAAAGGATCGACGGTAAAATGTCTTAGAAATAATTTCAAAAAATATTTTTTTTTGAGAAGAATAATTTTTTTTAACCTTGTGAATTCGTTTTGGATCTGTTTTGGACTATTTTTAGAAAATTCAGACTCCTCTAAAAAATAAATATTGTAAAAAATGGTGATGAAGAAATGAGTTGATGAAAATTTTCAATCCATCAAAAGTCATTCTTCTAAATATTATCAGGAGAAGTGGAGAAAATGACGCTATCGCCATCCTGTCCATTCCACTCCAAAGCAATTAAAAGACCGATTTTTCATTTTTACTTAAATTAGAGGTGACTACCTCAAATAGTGCCATCGTATATTGTGGACTTTGAAAATATTATCAAAGTTTAAAAAATGTTATAAATGCAGTAGAAAGTTTCTGGGAACCCCTGTACTTTCTTTTCATTAATTCATCTCTTTTCAAAAATACATAGTAGGTAGGCTACAAGATAAAAAAGGAAAGAAAACTCTGAGAAAAGTTATTTTTTGGAAAAATTAAGTAATGAGAACTTTCAGCCTTAAAATTTGAGATTTTAAATTTTTTAAAAATAAATACCAGAGAGGCACTAAATTAAAATCAGGGAATACAAAATTGGTTTCCAAAAAATATAGACTTTGCTCAACACTGATGAAACCAGAAAGCGAGCTTGAGTTTACAACCATAATAAAAACTCAGCTAGAAACAAGGATATGGATAAAGATGGCTGAGGTGTATAAGAAATATGAAAATAGTATCAAAACGTATACATTTGAGAGCAAAAAAAAAAGTGAAAAAACCCATACGAGAAAATACGCGAACAATATAAAAATACGCAAAACATGAGACGAACGAGGACGAGGAAAAAAACACCTTCTCATGGCCAATTACAGTAAAAAAATTTCATTTTCCAAATGTCTCTTATATAAGAAGTTTGTTTAAAACTAAAATTTCTCATCGTAAAAAAAAACTACGACGACGATAACAACAACATCAACTAGGGATGTAGTTCGAGAAGAAAATTATCTATACATGAGGCTGTTGATAATGAAGAAGTGGGTGGAAGGGTGAAGGCATCTGACCTAATGAAAATCAAAGCTGCATACTACAAACTTAGTGCCTTGCTACCTATCTAGGAACATCTACAATAGGTAAGGTATATTTTGGTATAGGTACTAGAAATACGACACAGCAGATTCGTATAATATTGTACATATATATAAGAGAGATATACGATACATAGGTATAGAGCGAGACATAACGCGAGCAATGTACGAAGAAAGGAATAGAGAGACAGGGACAGAGAAAAAGGGAAAAAAAGGAAAGAAAGAAAGGGAAAAAACACGCATATAAAAGAAATCATAAAGCATAATCAAAAAGTTACATTTTGCTATTCCAACTATGACGTTACCCGTTGTAGCAGCGAATACACGGCGATGTAGAAAAGTAGGATTTATACCTAAGGGATTTAAATAACTGTGATATTGCTCTTGAATAGCTTACACCCTATCTTTCTTTTATTATACACTCCGCTTCGTCTCCTTTAAAATGGCTTTAATCAAAAACAGAATATACTCTATTCGCCGGCGCGTCCCTTTTTCTTCTCTTCGTTGTTACAATTTCGCTTATTGTTGCGTCTCTAAAATGGGTAGTATTGTTTTAACGGTATATTGTTTTGTTTCTTATTCTACATCATCAGTTGGAAAAGAGCCAATAAAGGTGGTCGTAATTGTTCCGCAGTTAAACTAAGATTTAATGGAATAAATCTGGTGATGCTTAATGTTTGCATAGATAGTTGCCGACTGCGATTGCGACTGCGAAAGCTGCGACGCCCGCATTCGCGTATCCGGAACCAAATCCAAATCCCGTGTATTAAGATTTAGACATTGGCAATGCTGCTCCTGTTATTGAAATACAGATGATTTACGAACGATTGTCGTCGTTGTACTGTGTTAGCCAGCAGTCTGCTGAGGACGTGCGGTGCATTATAAATTTACTATAGGTAATCCATACCCACCACACCTCCGACGGTCGAAGAAGATGTCCAGACAAAATTTTAATTGGTAGAAAAATAAGCTCGAGATATCCTGTGGCCATACTGGGAGCAGAGCAAGACTCCTTAATTGACGTAAAGTACCATCGAGATTCGAGGTATTTATTTGAATCTTTGAGAAACGTCCATACCGAATATCTTGTGCACACTGGCAAAATCATAATCACAAAGGTGTATCACGCTAGGAAATTTTCAGTCTCTTCCTTGAAAAATAAGTCAATTTCACAAAAAATATTAAAAATCAGACAATCAGACAAAATCTTTGAAATTGCGAACTTTCTAGTTCCAACACCTCAGTCTCAAGTTCCTACTTAGGTGAAATCAACTTATAAATAAATTTTAGTCTCCTATCTGCACCCATGACTAACCAACCAGTGGGTTAAAGGGGGGAGCTCTGTACCTACTTGTGAAAAAATATTTGTTTAACACCCTAAAGTTGACGAGTTTTATGAGAAAAATTTCTCCATTCATGTTAGCGAGAATAGGTCCTGCCAGGAATCTCCTCCCCCCCCCCCGGTCTCAAAATGTATAAGGAATTAGAAAATTGTCGTTTTTACCTTTTTTTTTACCTTCGAGTTCGTAGGTTAAAAAATACTGTTGAATACTTTTGACCTCTTTACATGATGGAAAAGTGGGCCTTATCATCTCCTTCCTCAAAAAATGAATATTTTTTTCTTCTTCTAAATTTTAATCTTTAGATTTTGTCGATCTTCATCAGAAAAACGTTATTTTAATTTTTTCGATTCGCCCCACTCCCCCAATGATGAAAAAGTGGAACTTGTTCTGTCCCTAAGCTTCTAAAAATAAGATTATTTTCGCAATCATAAGTTATACCTTGATTTGAATGAGATTAACTAGCCAAGATCGTTGCTTGGAGGACCAAAGGATTGATTTCAGTGAATGATCACTTTTGGCGTTGATTTCTAATTGCCAAAATGAAAATGAAACATCAAATAAGTAAGAAAGTTTTATATCAAACACTTAAAAACTTGGAAAAAATTCATTAAAACAAATATATTTTTACAATTTTACATTAGGTATTTTGTCTGACTTTCAGAGACAAAAAATTTTCAAATAGGTAATGTGTTTCCGCAGACATCATTTTTTCATCTTTTTCGATATTTTTCAATTTTAGGGGCTTCATACAAGCAGACTCACATCATTTGAAGGGCCAAAGGGGGGTTTTCTTGAAAATGTGATGATTAATCTAAAAGTACTCTACTCAAAAATGATATACTTTCAAAAAATTTGTACATACACTGTACAGATTATCAATTTCTCATTGTTGTTGATTTTTTTCGACTTTGAGGCACTAGGGAACTTAACATCATTTGAAGCATATGTTTCCAAAACGCACCAAGTCCATTTTCAAAGATTCTGAGGTTGCAAGGCCATCTAGCATAAAGTTGCGGCCCAAAATGGCTGATTTTTTTATATGCCCAAGGCTCTTGGCTATTTGGACTTGATGCGTTTTGGAAACATATGTTTCATTTGGAAGACCGTGGAAAGGTTATTCTTGAAAGACCGCTTACTTAATTATAAAGATTCTGCCTGTAAATGAAAAAATTTCCAAAAATTTCTACAAACATAATTTTTTAATTTTTTCTAAATTTGGGAGGGAGCTCCATACAAGTGAGCCAACATCATTTGGGGGTCCAACAAAGTTTTTTCTTGAAAAGGGAGTTATGCAGAAGGGCCATTCTACGTCAATTCGACTAAGAAGTGGTGAGGGGGGTCGGCAATTTCTTTGAAATTTTTCCTGTGGAAAGATCTTCCGAAGGGATGACCAATGGCGCAAGTCGCGGTGTTCTAGCCCTCTTTTAAAAGCTGCTAAGGGGTGTCAAAGTTTTCAGTAAACTTGAAATATCATCCATTTCAGCAGTGAATTACTCGATACCTAACCACGATACCTACCAAAATGGAACTTTCCCCAGCAATAGCTAGTGGTTTTGGTTGGAAAGCTTTTTAGTAATATCATTAAAATCAGTGTTGCCACTTTTTTTCGTACGAAAAATCAGCTCGAAATATTTCAAAACGTAGTTTTTATATCGTTTCAACTCTCAAAAATGCTGAAAAAAATATAATGGACAACATTTCATGCTGAACAACGTATTAAAAAATTGGGATGGCGTTATACGTAAATTGAAAGTTTACGAAAAAAATGCGATTTTTCCATTTAAAGCATAAAAAAATGTTTCGACCGGTGAAGTTGACCCATTTGACTCCTATTTTTACATATCCGTTGAAAAAGTTTAAAAAACCCTTTCACTCAATGAAATGAACTCATCACAAAAAAAATCAAAATTTGAAAAAAATCAATTTTCAATCTCAAACATTAAAAAAAGTTTAAATTTATTCTGTTGTCTAATTTTGGCCTCTTTCGGACGTATTTCATGAAAAAGTTGAAAGAAATTACACTCATAACAAAACAATCAAGATTCGTTTATTTTTTGAATCTTTTCGAATTTTGATTTTTTTTTTGTGATCAGTTCATTTCATCGAGTGAAAGAGTTTTTTCAACTTTTTCAACGGATACGTGAAAATAAGGGTTAAAGGGGTCAACTTCACCAATCAAAACTTTTTTTCATGTTTCAAGTCAAAAAATCGCACTTTTTCGCAAACTTTCAATTTTTTGAATCGACTTGACGAAATAATGCAATTCCAATTTTTTAATATGTTGTTCACATAAAAAGTTGTTCATAATATATTTTTTCAGAATTTTCGATAGTGGGGGAACGATATAGAAACTACGTTTCAAAACTTTTCGAGCTAATTTTTCGTACGAAAAAAGTGGCAACACTGATTTTCATGATATCACCAAAAAGCGTTTTAAAACCTCTGTCTATTGGAAAAAGTTCCATTTTAGTAGGTATCGCGGTTATCGAGTAATCTACTTCTGAAATGGATGATATTTCGAGTTCACAGAAAACTTTGACACCCCCTAGCAGCCTTTAAAAAAGGGCTAGAGGGCAGCAATTTACGCCATTGGTCATATCTTCGGAAGGTCTTTCCACAGAAAAATTTCAAAAAAATCGCCGAACCCCCCCCCCCTACCACTTCTTGGTTGAATTGACGTGAAAATGACCCAGAACAATTCTAATGTACAAATGATTTTCAAAAAATTTTCGCTGATTTTTTTATTTTCATTTTTCTACAATTTTTCAAACTTTGAGGAGCTTCTCGATAGGCTGGAGAACGTTTTTTCTCAAAAAGTGGATTATTTGGAAAAAACCTAACTTTTCATTTTTTTCAACTTGGGGGCTACCGGCACCACTTTTTCTTGCAGATGGGGAAAATAAATAATAGCGAATTATTTTCTTACCCGAGGTAAGAACTTTAACTTGGGGGATGGGTGATGGAAAATTCCAACTTTACTAAATAAGGTACACACACTAATCAAATTCCCACCACCTCCCAGGAGCATGTTTTTTCAAGATGAATGATTTTTTAAGACCAAATAGTGGAAAATCAGATAGGTACACGCAGGGTACTGGAAATGGATCAGATTATTTCAATTTTATGAAAACATGACGAAATATTCAGAAGTTATCAAAATTTAACGTTTCTAAAAAGTATGTACCTACTAGGTATTATGTAGGAATGAAAAATCATCGCCGATAATTTTTATAGCTAAATGAATACACGTATACTCCACGTTAGGCGACCAGCGGAGGAAAATTTGTAGCACCCCAGCAAAGTACTATAGTATACCAAAATATGTATTAGTCTGCACACGTGAACCTCATTACACGACATTCTTCCAATTTATAACTCTGGGTAATTGCTGCTGTGTTACTCGCAACATCATCCCTCTTTGCACCTAAAGTACTTATTCTCATACTCATACACGTATCTTCGACCGTCGACGGTACACCATAAGTAGGTAGTGTAGTACATACGAGGCATAAGTACAAAGTAGTTACTTACCTAAGCTGCTATGGTACAAATGAAGTACCTATTCTACACGCATTAAATTTATTGTGATATATTGACCCTTGTACATCGTTACAACGTTAAAAAATAACGTAATAAGTTGGAATTATATTTCAGCTTTCATCCAAGTATTAATTTATCTCCTTTTTTTACCACATTCACTCGGGATAGCGATTCTTATCTTAAATGATCGCGTTTTATATAGGTACCTTTTTACCTTCAAAAAAAAAAATTTAACCGTGGATAAAATTTTGGGAATTGCATTTAAAAAATGGATACCTAAGCAATTTTAAATGTAGGTAAGTCAAAATTCTACTAGAAATATTAAATTTTCGAAATCAAAAAGCCAAAGTTTCAAAATTTTCATAAGTAGGTCTAGCTGCTGGCTGCTTTTTCATTTTGAAACTTTGTTAGGTTTTTTAATCATAGAACAACAATTTTGAGACCACTCCTTCTAAAAAATATTGAGATATTTTTGAGAAAATGTCTTGTTTTTCCATATTTTGAATCAAAAACTTTTAAATTTTTCATTAATTCTTCCCTAATTTTCTCTCACGTGATGACAAATGGAGGGAGGGAGAGGGGGAAGGAAGATCCAAACACTTGGAAATTTTGAATTGAAAAAAAAACAGAATATTTTTTAAAAGACCGACTGTGCATCTATCATAGAAATATAAAACATTCTCAGAAATTCAATTCTTTCAAAAAAAAAAAAAAAACAGCATAAGTACCTAAGTACGTTTTTTCCTCTCCTTCCTTCGCTACCTATCCAAGAAGTTATAAAAAAAACGTACGAAACATTTTAAATTTATCGAATGGGAAAAGCTCGCAAAAAATACTCCAGTATGACTTTGAATTAGTATGAACTGACCTTGAAACACTTTTGAACGAGAAAGAACAACTCGTAAAATTAAAAAAAGCAAAAAAAGGAAAAAAGAGACCTCCCTACCAGCGCAGCAGCAAAAACACACACAGCACAAATAGTCTAAAAGTTTTTAGACATTGGGCGGAATTCGATGCCCAAAACCTCAAACCAGCTATTTAGAAGTTAATACTCGATAGCGCGACCCTCATAATTTAGTGGCGTTTAATTCGAAATTAGCTGGCGAGATTTAAACTTCTCGTTAGAAATTCAAGACATTACTTTTAAATAAATACGGTCGACTCCGTTAAACCCTTGTGCGCGCTGTATGCATTGCCAACGTTAATAGGTGTTAAGCGATCTGCTCCGTTAATCCGTTATTCCAAGTAAATCAAGCTCTGGCGCGATAGAAGATAGGGATATTGGATTACTATAGTATTTATTTAAATCGTCCCCGCCATTTTAACGAATCAAGGGAGCGTAATTGCGATTTCTTCGGCAATAGGTTTTTTATTTTTTGGGTGTAATACGCGACATTGTAACAAGCATTTTATAATTTTATTCTCACACATTCGTACAACAAGACAACCTTTCGAACATTCGTCAGGCGTTATTGGAATGAAGTATTACGGTGAACTTTTCATTATCTTATACTTCTCCTTTTTTTCTCTCAACGTTAATACAATTTACAATAGGTACCTACTACCTACATTATAAGAAGTTAGGTACAGTCTAAGGGTGCTTACAGATTTTTCTGAGCTACTTGCCCAGTGATTCATCCTAGTCTGAGGCAACCTGCGCTTTCATACGCCTAAAGTTTTTCCTCTTTCCCCATGTACCATATCAGCGAAGCAAAAACTATACACACCAATGTTTTGCGGTTGATGCCGCGAATCGTTAGTGTGTTTTAAAAGCACTTTTTGCCAGCTTCGCGTCTATATTGTTAAAAGTTTAATTCGCGCATTAATTTTATTTATAGCCGCGCAAAGCGCAATCGCTTTCCTGTTGATTGGACCCGAACGTAGGCGTACTTTTTCAATTTTATCGCATTCCAATTCAATTCTACTCCATACCGAACGAAGGAGAAATTTTCTCGTTAACCATTAAAACCGCACCATGTTTAATCGCAATTCGTAACGTAAATGAGCCACATTATCGAAAATTTGTGCCAGGAATCGAGGTTTGTTTTGATACAGGTTGAAATTGGAGAATTTCTCATGAATTCGAGATTATAGATGAATCATAGGGTGACCAAAAAATAGTTAAAGTAAAAATCAGCATTTTCGTTTCTAAGAGTAATAAGAACTGTGAGAAGCTCGGAGGGTTGCATAAATGTAGTACGTTTAGGAGCTACACAAGCAACGTCTTTGGTTTCTCCGAAGCAAGGCTTGTTTTGGGAACGCAGTGTTGCCAACTTAAAAACTTGATAATTTAGCGAATTTCGCGAAATTTTAAAATAATAAAATATTTTAGAAGTAGTCCATGGAGCTGGTAGAGGTTGGCAAAAGAAACAAAAACCGCATGTAAACTTTTTGCCCAACTTGAAATTTGAAGGGGCAATGATTCAGATTTAAATGTTCAAATTAATGAGTAAATTATTGTCTCGGGGAATTTTTGACAAGCATTTTTCTACTTTAACTACTTGTTGGTCAACCTGTATTTTTTGGCTTGATTTTTCAAATTGATAGGTGTCTAATATCTGCAAAATTTTCTTTCCTGTTTACAAGTTTGCCTGCCTACATGTTTTCCCATTTACACGTTTGCACAACTGCACATTTGCACGACTGCACATCTGCAAGTCTGCACGTTTTAACAGTAAACCAAAATTAAAATAAAACACAACAATAACAAGAACCAAAAGGTGAAAAAATGTACCCCTCGATATTAATATACTCAAGCTTATTTCCTAAAGAAAAAATACAAATGAAATCACACATCCAATCTCTGAAACTAAAGATAAAACAAACAAGTAATAAATACATAATATAAAAAACTTGCTCACTCATTAGCTATGCACTTGATCCACTTATTTTATTCAGCTTATCACTGCAAATACAAAGTCATTCTGACAAAAGCCTGTAAACACCAATGATAAGAATTTAAAATGGAAACAATTTAAAAATGCACTCATTGTACCATAAATAATTGAAGCACGGAAATACAATGTCGGCTAAGCACCATTCACGTTTTTTACGGGAGAGCGTGAATGGTGCTTAGCCGACATTGTATTTCCGTGCTTCAATTGTTAAAAACACTCATACCTATGTAATTACAATATCTAACTCGTCAAATGATGGGCAGGTAGTGTAAACATGTAAATGTGCAAACGTGCAGTTGTGCAAACGTGCAGTCGTGCAAACGTGCATTCGTGCAAACGTGCGGTCGTGCAAACGTGCAGTCGTGCAAACGTGAGGTCGTGCAAACGTGAGGTTGTGCAAACGTGCTGTTGTGCAAACGTGCGGTCGTGCAAACGTGCGGTCGTGCAAACGTGCGGTCGTGCAAACGTGCGGTCGTGCAAACGTGCGGTCGTGCAAACGTGCGGTCGTGCAAACGTGCGGTCGTGCAAACTTGCGGTCGTGCAAACGTGCGGTCGTGCAAACGTGCGGTCGTGCAAACGTGCGGTCGTGCAAACGTGCGGTCGTGCAAACGTGCGGTCGTGCAAACGTGCGGTCGTGCAAACGTGCGGTCGTGCAAACGTGCGGTCGTGCAAACGTGCGGTCGTGCAAACGTGCAGTCGTGCAAATGTGCAGTCGTGCAAACGTGCAGTCGTGCAAACGTGCAGTCGTGCAAACGTGCAGTCGTGCAAACGTGCAGTCGTGCAAACGTGCAGTCGTGCAAACGTGCAGTCGTGCAAACGTGCAGTCGTGCAGTCGTGCAAACGTGCAGTCGTGCAAACGTGCGGTCGTGCAAACGTGCGGTCGTGCAAACGTGCAGTCGTGCAAACGTGCAGTCGTGCAAACGTGCAGTCGTGCAAACGTGCAGACGTGCAAACGTGCAGTCGTGCAAACGTGCAGTCGTGCAAACGTGCAGTCGTGCAAACGTGCAGTCGTGCAAACGTGCAGTCGTGCAAACGTGCAGTCGTGCAAACGTGCAGTTGTGCAAACGTGCAGTCGTGCAAACGTGCAGTCGTGCAAACGTGCAGTCGTGCAAACGTGCAGTCGTGCAAACAGGCAAACGTGTAAATGGGAAAACATATGGGCAGGCAAACTTGTAAACAGGCAAGAAAATTTTGCAGATTTTAGACACCTGTCAATTTGAAAAATCAAGCCAATGAATATGTAGCAAGAAATGAAGTAAAAGTAGTTTAGTAATCAAAATTTAAATTTCCAGACCTTTTGGAAGTCAACTAATGATCTATGTAATATTGAACAAATTAACCATTCAAAAACACACCTATGAGTAAGCAAAATTTCATCTTCTGGAAGGTAGATTACTACCCACCTATAAGCTAGACTTCCCATTACCTACTGGCCTGCATCATTTTGCCTATATTTATATGGTACATGGTCTAACCTTGCCACTATTTATTGGTTCTTGATTTTAAAAGCTAAAAATAACAGTAAACCAAAATTAAAATAAAACACAACAATAACAAGAACCAAATGGTGAAAAAATGTACCCCTCGATATTAATATACCCGAGCTTATTTCCTAAAGAAAAAATACAAATAAAATCACACATCCAATCTCTGAAACTAAAGATAAAACAAACAAGTAATAAATACATAATATAAAACACTTGCTCACTCATTAGGTATGCACTTGATCCACTTATTTTATTCAGCTTATCACTGCAAATACAAAGTCATTCTGACAAAAGCCTGTAAACACCAATGATAAGAATTAAAATTGAAAATGATTCAAAAATGCACTCATTGTACTATAAATAATTTTTAAAAACACTCATACCTATATAATAACCATATCTAACTCGCCAAGTGATGGGCAAGTAGTGTAAACATGTAAATGTGCAAATGTGCAGACGTGCAGTCTTGCAAACGTGCAGTGGTGCAAACGTGCAGTCGTGCAAATGTGCGGTCGTGCAAACGTGCAGTCGTGCAAACGTGCAGTCGTGCAAACGTGCAGTTGTGCAAACGTGCAGTCGTGCAAACGTGCAGTCGTGCAAACGTGCAGTCGTGCAAACGTGCAGTCGTGCAAACGTGCAGTCGTGCAAACGTGCAGTCGTGCAAACGTGCAGTCGTGCAAACGTGCAGTTGTGCAAACGTGCAGTTGATATGGGAAGGATTGCCCTGCACACTCTACTAGTATTTCGTATCAGTCTTTCTTAGGAAAATACGTCGAAATACTGGTACACATTTATATGTACCTTAAAGTACATTCTTTTTCCTCCCCTATGCTGGAAGCTGCGGTAATGTGTTAACTGCTAGTCTAGGCATACGATTACATTAAAATGATCGTATTTGCATATAATTCACCCACACAAAGACACACGCAATGATTCGTGTGTATATTGTAGGGGAAATGTCAATCAATCACCTGTCATGTTTAATTAAATGCGAGGGGTGAAGATAGCTCACACACAGACGCGTTTTATATGTATTTTGTAGGGTAAATAAGGGTTAAATACGTCACTCATCCGTACACTTCCCCGGACGCCTGTCCGTGGATGTTTCTCTATGAGTGGGAGTACAATAAATCGATTATGTCTGGTTTGATAGGCCGCGCATCGCGCATAAAGGGTTGTACCTGTTCCTCAGTGCACCCTGTCTACATCCCTTACAGTATATAAAGCGATGCACAGGCATTGCTAGCTTGTTCTAAAAGTTTGACAGTTCGCGACAGTTGCTTCTAGTTCCGCATAGATGAGATGGTTTCGGCCACCTCATCTGATTATGATCGCATGAGCTCCTCCAGCTCATGTCATCTCATTTCTGTTTGTACCACTTTTGGCGTGGAAATTTATAAGTCATTAACGTAATTGATTAAATCCGTTACCGTTGACCTTTCTTGAGATGATTCGCGCAGTTTTCGGAAGTGTCGGACAAACGCGAATTATCTGTCTAAATAACTCGAAAATCTCTAATAATAATTCTAAAAACAGTGCTTAAAATAACTCTAATAACGAATCTAAAGTAATCGGTATCAAAGAAACTTTCTAACATATTCTCAAACCCACGACCTATCTGTCACTCCTGGGAGGGTGGGATAGGAAAGTCCACGGTGATGCGTCATTTCGAGAATGGATACCTAGGACTTAAGGGCCTTTTTCCGGATGAATGTCTCTCATAACGTAAAAATATTAATTAGTGTCGAATTGTAATGTTGTCGAATTTTACCTAATATAAATATTTTTACAACTAAGAGTGGAGAAACTCGCATCGCGTGTTTAATAATGCTAATAGTGAAAACCCATCTATTGTCTGTCTATTTAACATATACGAGCAAATACTCGTACCTGTGTGTAGCATATGATAGATGTACAGAAATGTCTCTAGTACTTGAGCTGATTTGTAATAAAATATCATTGAAAGGCGTAAAGTGTGTATTTTATTCTAATTAGTATCAGGAAATATCGATATAATGAAGTGAATGATATATTCTCTCCCACATTGAGCTAGTCTGGGATGAAGGCAAATATTCCCCACGTAAGGAATATTTCTAATCACAATCACAGAGAGGAAACTTCGAACCCTTCCACTCTATACCAATCATTCTCACTCTCTTTATATCATATTTTGGCGCCCAACGTGGGGCATCTTCTAGTTTTGCATGAAACTAGCAGAAACAACCTAAGCTCTAACCCACCCATAGAAAACTAAAATTTTCATATTTTTTGTAAGTGCGAAAAAATGAGAATTTTTTCAGAGTCTTTTTCATGTATCGTGCATGAAAAAGAAAATAGGAATAGTTTCAAAATTTTTAGTAGTGTTTTAATCAGGTCATTTTTACGATCACATAATATTTCTTGGACTTCGAATGGTTGTCAAAGTACAGAGAAATATTAATATGATTAGGGAAAAATCTCGCGTAGATCTACTCTTTCCATCTGAAAATCACGTAAGTCTATTTATTCTATCTTCTTTTCGAAAAGTGTTGACGATTCTGTGAAATACAAGTGTGAATTTGGATTGTACTTTATTCCGGTTCCGACATACCAACACCTCTCGAGGACTGTATGGCTAAATACCAACACCTCTTGAGGAATGCGTGGCTAAGTCAAAAATTGGAATTTTATGCAACTCCATTTTTTGCATTTTTTCGCAGATGAAATAGACATTTTAAGAAAAATTTCGTGATTGGCAATAAAATGTGTGACAATATTTTTATCTCATTAATTGGCTTATAATTGATACCTTCAAAACCTTTCGTGAAAATTATCTTATCCAACAGAGAAACAGGGCACTCTCCCTGGCCGACTTGAAGTAATGGTCTATCTCTTAATGTGGATTTTTTATAATCACGAAAGCATTTTGCTGGTTATTGATTCGAGTCAAATTAGAGAAACAAAGGTTGACAAATCTAGGTTTCTCAAGTATAAGAGTTAGGAACGTGTTTGTTGCGAATCACACCAACCTGACCACCAAGATAGAAAAATAGTTAGAAATTAGGCCTACGTTGGAACACCACTATCATAACTATTTTAACTAGAAAAATTGCACCATTAGTGTCTTCTTCACGAGTCATTAATAGATAGGTCCGATCTAACTTTTAGGCTAACTTCATTCTTTCCTTAAAATTCCTCCTTAAGTCGTGAATCCTCATTTATGGTGGCTTGACCGCCTACTTGAGAGCATTTTCGACTATCCTTGCCTCTCAGAAAAATCATCTTATTCACAGAGAAACAGGGCACTCTCCCTGGCTGACTTGAAGTAATGGTCTATCTCTTAATGTGAATTTTTTATTATTCTGAGAGTCTAAAATTCTGTCTTTTCCTTGTTGAAAATCTTCATTTATGGTGGCCTGCCCGCCTACTTGGAGTAATTTTCGACTACATTTCTTAGTCAAAAAACCCTCATTTATGGTGGCTTGACCGCCTATTTGAATAAGTTTTTTGGCTACTTCTCACGAAGACACTCATTTATGGTGGCCTGCCCGCCTACTTGGGTAAGTTTTCGAAAACAAACTTTTCCAAAAATTATCTCAATCAAGTATGTAATTGGCCAGTTTAGTTAGAAAAATGACTCGTGACTGAAATCTAAGCCAATCTCGTAATTATAGTCGCCTAATTAAAATCAAAGGAGATTATTTTTTAGACTGCAAAAATCTACACAAAAATAGGATGGTTCAACGTCGTGAACGCAACGCTTTAAACTAATCTTATACAAAAAAAATAGGTCTAAAAATAATCTACAACTAACGAAAATCACAAATACATGTTTGTGAAAATCTTTTGAAAAATGCAAAAAATTCAAGTTAGGAATACCTTTTTGAACCATTAGGCTGTCGTTCTCGAGTCATTAATATTTAGGTCAGACTGTAATTTATTTAGAATAATTATGACGTAATAGAAATAATTAGACTAGTAAATAACTCAACATTTCTCGGAAGTAGGAAACCCTCATGTATGGTGGCTTGACCGCCTACTTGAGATCGTTTTCGAAAAAGAGAACCTTTTATTACGATCCCGAATGGTTGATCTAAGTTAATAAAATGACTCGAGACTAAAATTCTAATTAATAAACTAGAAATATAATAGTGTACTTAATCTATCAAATACGATCCTCTGGAAGTAGATCTAAGTTAGGAACCTAGTTTTATTTAATTAAAAACTACGATCCTTCCAGAGTAGATATAAGGCCTCTTAATTAATACCTAATTATCCTTAGATAGAATATTTTTTAGATCACGAAAAAATAGCATAAAAAATTAGGATGGTTCAAAGTTAAATAATCCTCAGTTAAGTGATTCGTAATTCCTTGAGAATATACTACTCAATTATGAATAACTATTCTCGGACAATTTTTTTTAAGACAGTGTTTTAATCAATATTCCGAGAAGTGACTAATTAGATAGGAAAATCACTCTGAAATTTGTTTCTATTCACCCACACCTCTCGGCGTATGTGTGCTTGCCAACACCTCTCGGCGTATGTGTGGTTAAGTTTAGGAGCATAGAAGCGAAATTAATGAGTGAAAATACTATCTAATTATTTCGATGTCAAAAATTACAAATCACTAAACTCCCCAACCTCACACTTTCAATTAATCCTAAACAAAAAAAAAATAAGATCTAAAAAATATTTTAATAACAACAAAAAAAAATATATAGGTGTTTGCCATTTCTTTCCATTTAATTGATTTCGTTGATGCGAAATACAATGCTTTAGAAAGGTCTAGACAACCACTTAGCAAAAAAAAAAAAAAAAAAAGCAGGTAAAAAATCGCATGTCTCTTAATGGATTCCAGGGTGAAGATCCAACGATCTGTTGGCGACAGTGAGACTGTCTTAAAAATAGGTAAAGGAAAAAATGTGTCAATCATACTTCCACGTATTTGCATGGAATATGACGATCATTTAAATAATCAGGTCATTAAAATCAATTAAATTTAAGAGCCACCAAAAATACAGGGATTTTTTTTACACACCCAACAAACATAGACGATTTTAAATTACGTTGAGGTTTATTTTAAAGTAATAATCGTCATATTTCGCGGAGCTCTGTGTTGGGAAAATAATCTTTCGTATTCGATTAATTAAGTCACAAGTTATTAATTTGAGCGCCTGTGCCCAAAAAATAAACTTTTAGTAGGTCTTATGGCAACGAATGATTTTTTCATTCATTTCTTATGGACGATTGTCCATAAAAACATGATGAATGATGATCTCGTCTGCATTTTTCAAAATTGAGAAGATTTTTAACCCCAAAAATGCGCCAGTAATTTGGAACGCTTACGAATTACTTGGCAAGTAGTTTTGATAACATTATAAGAAGAAAGGATCGAATGATGCAGCTCTATGCCTAACCGTGCCTGAGATTAGAAAGTTGTGCTTTGATTAATCTTCTTTGGAGTATCAAAATTAGTTAAAACCTTTTTTTTGTGGTTCGTGATTAGTTAGATAAGAAATAGGTTTTCGGTTCACGAAAACGAACTAGTGAAAAAATCCCCAAAACGCACCCAGAATAATTTTTTCATAGAGTAGGGTATTAGAAAGGTTCAATCATACAGTAGCGTCTGTGTAATTGCCTCCAATTTAATAATCTCTCTATCAAAATTTATTCTAATTTCCCCCCTTTTCTTTTTCGGCTATAATCAATTATTTTTGATAACCCTTAAATCTCTTCTCAATTTCCTTTTTATCAAAAGTAAGAAAAATATTTTTTTTTCGAAAGGGAGAAAAACATGGCTCAGTACATGTCTTTAACAGCTCGAGAATATGGCTCCCACGAGTCGGTATACCTCAGCTTCCCCACCACCACCCCTGCAGGTTGGATTAATTTTTTTTTAATCCATTTTGATATAGTCGGAAATGGATAGATTACTCAAGGGAGAGAAGGAAATGTTTGATTTCGTACTCAGTGAGGTTTGGAATTATTCCTTACATGGGGAATAATTGCCTATTGCCAGCTAGCTCAGAAGGCTGTAACCTATCATTTCAACCATACACATTCAATGTTCATAGTCCTCAATAAAAACGCTGTTTTACTTAAACTATGTATTTACACTATTTACAAATCGTCATAAACATACATCGTGTGCAATTATGTTTTCACATAGCATTTTGACTGAATGATATTTGGAGACGTAAATAACTTAACTCTACCTATAGTGAGAAAGTCAGCTAAGAGATACCTAATTTTTGCAAGAATTATAACTTCGCCCATGCCACTCGCAGGTGGAATAGTGCGTGAAAAACATATACCTATAAGGCACCTGATTAAAATACGAGGTATTCATCTAATTAAGGTCGTTGCACTAGACATTTTAGTCAGACGTACAACGACACAAAAAACATGTATAATTAAATAGTGTACACATATTACTACTTACAGAACACTATACGCTTTTTCCATCTCTATCAGTGGCCTTACCAATAATAAAGGCATCGATGGAACTTAACTAAACGAGACCGCACGTATCCCTTTGCATAATCCGAATATGCCGCGAACATAACGAATCACCAAATTAGATACTATTTCCGATCACGATAAGATCGATTAAATATAATAAAACGAATTAGATTACCTCGCTAGAAGAGGGTACAAACAACCATCGCTCGATCGACAATCTCCCCTATGGGGAGACATTCACGATTCAGTTATATTAACAGGCGACAAGGAATCAACGTGTGCACATTTGCCGAAACCAAGTATGATAATTAATTAAAAACATGCAGTATTTGCATTATTGCGAAGTAGATACATCTTTAGAGATGCACGCGAAAAGCACGACGTTGCACTATTCCTAAAGAATTATTAACACTACTGGCAAAAAAGGAAACATCTTTAGAGGTGTACGTGAAAAGCACAACGTGCACCTTTCCTAAAGAAAATATAAAACTGAAGATTTCTCTGAAGAAATCGTTAATATACAGAGTACATAGTAGCGAGATCCCACCCCTAAATGGTGGTGGTATTTGCGTAATTCGTGAAAATTGCTATGTACAAGTACAAAGCTCATAAATAATTATTTTAAACCCTATCTACGATCATAAATGTCATCACGACGCGAGCCGCGAGATCATTGATTAATTGACCTGTCACAGGGGGTGAAATGCCGCCACATACGTTGCTAAGTAAAGACCTCATAAATCTGTCATTCTATCATCTTTGTCGCGAACTCCTTGATATAAGGGGTTCGGACAACGACCTGACGTCATGTACGTAAAGTACAGAAGAATGCAAGATTTCTACTTTTCTAAATAATTTACACACGTTCCCAATATTTTCAATATAAGGGGTCAGTAAAATATGCACTACCTTCGGCAGTGGGGCCAATCTGCCCTATGTCAAATGCCCCTTCGTGGATTCACTCAGGGGAGAGTATATCACCGAAGTTAAAGCACGGATCATGTAAAAAATAGAGCAGATAGGACCCCAGTCGATCCCCCCACACCC
Source organism: Planococcus citri (assembly GCF_950023065.1). Classification (NCBI taxonomy): domain Eukaryota; kingdom Metazoa; phylum Arthropoda; class Insecta; order Hemiptera; family Pseudococcidae; genus Planococcus; species Planococcus citri. Next base: position 18,073,806 of record NC_088681.1, read on the forward strand.
CCGTGACCTATATGCTTACCACTGCCCCTCCGTACTTTTGCTGCGTTGATATGCAGTCTATTTGCTGAGGGAACAGTTTCCAAGAGATGGTTCGGAGGCGGGACTATTTAGCTTGTGAATGTATTGGACATGTGTCCTGCATGCAATGTCACTGAGTGTATGTTAGAGTCAGTCTCGATTATTATTCGTGCTCGAATAATGTATAGCCTGATAAAATTTCAATGTTCATGATGGAAAAAATTCATCATGTCAACAAATCTCGTAACAGAGGAATTGAAATTATTTGATTAAATGACATTTGTAGAGAAACTGAGGAGCTCTAACCACTATTCAGTAAACAAATACACACAGTAAGTATGCCAATCACACCACAAAATGATCGAAAGAAAAGGAGAATACTAGTTCGAAAGTGTGGAACGACTTTTGGGATCTAACTGAATAAAATAAAAAAGAAGTCAGATTTTGGTTCAAAAAGCTTGTTTTTTGAATGGGAAGGAATTTCGTATCGTCTAGATGGTATAGACGATAAAAGCCCATTTTCCAAGAAATCAAAGTCTCGAAAAATTTTGGAATAATAAGTAGCCAAATATCTATATCGAAAAGTGGGTCAATCAGAAGAAAAGGCACTCACTTGGCATGGCAAATGGAATACATAGGTATTTCTATTTTTTATCTTTTTTGTTTTCGATTCAGGAATCGAAATTTTCTTTGTCCTATGTATTCGATGACGAAAGTTGATTCGTTGTCGCGAGTCGATTTTCCTAGAATTTGGCCTAAAATTTAGAAGCGAAAAAATTTCTTTACGTATCACATGGCCAGAAATTCGGATATTTTTTAAGTTTTTATACGTCATATGTAATTTTTAGTCTAGCAATTTCAAAACCCTGAGTGACATTTGAAAAAGAAAAAAAAATTGTCCAAAATGATCGAGTTTTTCAAAAAAAAATATGTCACTCTATTAAATTTACGAAAAAATTTACCTAATGTGAAACGTATAGTGCCCTAAGTCTATAAGATGTGTCTACTTTACAATATTATCTAAACTATGTACACTATAACTACGTTGAAAAACATGTAAATGAAATGAAAAATTATTGTAAAAAATTCGATAATACTGAGAATGGATAATTGTCGTATTTCCAATCGTTGAACAGTTTTTATGGTTGTCAAATTCCACTCGATCAGGTGTAATATCGTCGCATAATATGTCAGCTGGATGTATTGTCGTCGTGTCTCTTATTGATCAATTATATATCACCGCATATCTACGTCTATGTAACTTGTCTACGCTGATTATTACAAATACTACGATGGGTTTTTCAAAACTGTTGAACAAACGAGAAATTTTAGAAAATTTGAAATACGCGTTGGACTTCATTCAATCTGATTCTTAAGGTGATCAAGATTGATTGAAAATCCCTTTTTACACAATTTTACATGCTTTCAACAAATAATTAATCTAAAAAAATAATTCTAAACTAAATCTAAAAGAATAAGTCAAAATATGATCGTGATACAGTTTTACTTATGATTTCGGATCTGGATCTGGAATTTTGGATTTTTTATGGAATTTGGTCCGGATGTTTTGTACTATTTCAGCAGCTGTGAGAACCTCAGGATCATTCTCCACCTCCTCTGCCCAAGTCGGCATCGTCTCATTTCTCTCACGCGATTCATTATTTTCGATTTCGTCTTGGGTTGGTGTCGTGTTGTTTAACGCAAGAGCCAGGATGTCGGATTTAGGCTCGATTTCAAACGAGTCATCAGCTGTTCGTCGTATGGTACAGCGCAAGGATTCGCTTGTTTTGCTGTCTTTGACTGCGTCCGTAGCTGTGATCGGCTGTGCTGTATCTAGAGGAACAAGCTCAAAGTTTTGATTAGACGTGGAGGGAGTTGATCCATGATCAACTTCCACTAATGACGTATGTGAATTCGAAGTTTTAATTTCGGTGAGATTATGAAGATTCACTGAAGTGTTAGACTGTGAGGAAGTAGATAAATCTTCAGGTGAGCTAGATTGGGCTGTATTATCTACTTGATCAGACCTGTCTAAATTAATCTGTGGAGATAATACCGGTGGTAAGAGAATTTCATCTCTTTTTTGTTTTACCTCCGGAATAAATTTACTCTGAAGATTGCGAATCGTGTCGAGGTACATTATCGCAGGATAGTATGGGCCGAAGCTATTCCAGTTTGGCGTTTCGCTCTCGATCCACACGAATATGTCCGGGATCCTAGTGACCCTTGCCTCTAGTATCCGCGACCAATCATATTCCAGTGCGTCGTTAATAGCAGCGAAATTGTCTGGATTCGTTTTAGGATGTTGGATGATCGGTAAAATGATTAATTCTTTAACTGCCTTACTCTGTAACAAAACACATAACTTCTCCATATTGTTAAAGAATTCGTCGCCCGGTGTGCCACAATGCACATCATACGTGCCTATAGCAAGCATGACTCGTGCCGGAAATTCCTTAAAACCGTTTACATATTTAACCAGATCGGCGAGTAATAGGTTTTGGCGATATAATTCGGTGCTCATCACAGGCGCGTACGGTTTGTTTTGCGACAAGTAGCTCGTAATACTATGAACGTGCCCATCCCCTATCATTAAGATGTTGTAGGCAAAGATGACTGCAACATATGTTTCGTGAAATACTTCGTATGCCGCGGCGGTGAAACCTTTGGGATACGAATTTATAGGATAGAAGGGAATGAGTTCGGCGGAACTTGTACCGAAACGCGTTCGATATTTACGAAGATGAGAACCTTTTTTCGCGGCCGATCCGTTTTTCGGCTTAGGCTGGGGAATTTTGGGTTTCTTAGCGACATGCGAATGGGTCAATTGATCACTTGGATCATTTGAGTTGGATTGATTCGGTTCATTACTCCATAATCCGTCGTCATACGATTCCGGGCTGTTTGGTCGTTTCTGACCACTGCCACTGGTTGATGAACTGAGTGGATTCGGAGTTGAGGTCTGTGAAATTGATTGTGCGATAGTATAGGTCGAAATCGAAGGCGTAGGCTTTGGGAGTATGGGCCTATACATCGTCGTAGGGATTGGAGTAAGCTGTTGTGTACAGAAGAAAAGGGGTTGTTGAGAAATAGGTGCTCGAATTGGAGTTGAGCGTAATGAAGGTGGCGGAGCATCAGAGTGAGACGGCACTGGAGTAAATGCGGTACTCGGTGTGAAACTCATTGGAATCGGACTGTATAAGGGAGATTGAGGCCTATAACCGATAGGTGTTATGGGACCGATAGGTGTATTACGAGAACGGATGCTGGCACATAAATTGCTGTTCTGCTCGTCGAGCAACATATTGTACCTCGCTTGGAGGTTGTTGTGCTCGCGTTGCAGGTCCTCATTCTGTGCCCTCAAATTCGAATTTTCATTTGTGATTTCCGAAACGGTGCCCTGTAGCCTGGTGTATAGGTCCCGTTGCATGGTCAATTGATTGTTGAGGTCCCGGATTCGCGTATCATTCGATAAGTATCTTACAATCTGCGAAGTATGGTGCACGACCGAAAAATCTGTACCTAGCAATTTCTTTTTACACTCGCGGCGAGGACATTCGAAAATTCGCATATTCTGGGAGTTTTTTCTTAGGCTTGACGAATATTCATTATTTACACAAGTATAATGGAATAGGTGAAAACATGTCGTTATCGCGATTCGTTCCCTACCTGTAACTACATCAGGACCCATATGGGTCAAAGGACGAGAGCACTTATCGCACAATAACTCCATGTGGTTCATTGTACAAAAAAAAAAAGGAAAAAACTAAAGAAAATTACAAGCAAAAATAAGAAAAGCGTCCTAGATTTCGCAACTACCACTTTGGGTAGATACGAGATCAATAGTAATGCGTGATTACGAAAGCAAAAAAAAATTAACAAGTTGACAATTTTACCAATTGTAGAGATGGATCCTTTCAGCACCAAGTTCACTACAGATATGGTCATCGAGTCTTTTGCTGGTTACTTTTTGACGTGATTTTTGGCTATTTGGTCCAAAAATATCCCTACTCCTAACACATAAAATTGCTGTGCCTTTTGGTCTTCTCACGATATGTACGTGTCGTAGATAGACAGGGAAGGGTATTTTTTCGAGAAAAATAACGAGGATTCAAAGATACCGAAGTGTGAAATGCAGAAAACAGTGCACCGCCTCTAGAGCTATAAAATTTCGAAAAATATAAAAATGTCATTTTGGGTAGTTCCTACTTTGAGAAATTAACAGAGATAAGGAAATTTCTGACGAGGATAGGAATTAGTAGGATTTCTATATTAATTACTCTAGAAGGGTAGTAAACATCGTATCGTGAGTCTCATGCGTCGTCCAGCTACATTGTCGGCATGTCTTACGCACCCTTGCCACCGGTTTTACGCGAAGGCTAAGGCGTAGGGTCATTTGACAATGTGACTTTTACGATCGAAACATCGCGTTGGCGGTCGTAAAACTGCTAACTAGGGGGTGTGTTTTTTGCTTCGAGTGCAACGACGATTACTGTTTTCGTGTTAGAATGTATTTTTATGGGTTTCTAGAGGGATGTATATTAATTATACGCGATCATATTTGTCCTTCATTCCACTGTGTGGATGACAGGAGCATGTTTCTAACACTATACTATAATACTACGTATTTACAAAATATTCGAAGTCGTAATTTTCCCAGGAAGATAACGACTACGAAAACTAAATCTAAAACTAAAACTAAGATTAATTTATCTGTGATCGTGTTTCTTTTTGAAAATAATGTCATCGATGACAAATTAATCGTATGTGATTGTATATTCGCTACGTAATAATCTATATAATGGAATGTTCATGAAGTATGGGTATTCAATTTTTATTTAAGATAATTATAATACAAATCAGTGGGGCACTTGACTACGGGTATAACGAAGAGGATTGATTTGTACTATGAGTCGTCGGGGTAATTGACCTAAAGTTGAATTGTTTTCTCAATTCGTTAAGGCTTTCGACATAGTAGAAGGTATAATGGAGCATTTGTTTGCACGAATTTGTATCGAGATGCAGAATTCGTGGGTGATTGATGTAGTAATGAGTCGTTTTTTGCGACTTATTGGGACATCTGACATATTAAGGATGCTATTTTTCTCCATGTAATTTAATTTTTATCGTACCTATACTCGAGAGTATCGGTAATTGGGACATTCGAAAACTAAGGTGATTCGTGACACAGATTAGCAGGGCATCTGACTAGTAAGGGATTGAAACTAATTTGCATCACGAATCAAATGACATGGGTATTGTTTGGCTAAAATGTACTACTATGTCAAAATAAATGATTTAGGGTATAGACGTAGGCGTGCGCATCAAATATACAAGCACATATGTACTTCTCGTGTCGTAATAGTTTGAAGTCCTAGTGACATGACAAACACGACGAGAGAGAAGCTATTTAACAAAAATATTTACAGATTACCCTCTACACTTGTACACAGATGCGAAGGTCGTGATACTTGCGTTTGAGGGTTAATGAACTGGTTGAACGATGTGTATTTTCGACTCGAAGGGTGGTCGAGAAAATATGTCGTGTTATATAATTAATTGCCTAATTTTACTTTACCTAATGTTTCACTCTTTGGTGGAGGCATTAGGGCTTACCTTATTCTGGTGTTTTATTGTTGTTTTCCTCCGTATCCGATCTCTCATCAGGATCCATTTCATAATATTGTGGATAAGGAGGTTGGTCATTATCGGGTATAAATTCGACAGCTTGAGTCTGGAATTGATTTTTCCAGTAGGATTCAGGCTGTTTTCGTCGTAATCGGGCTCTGACTCGATCGGATATCCGAATGATAGGTAAAGGCGGGTATCGTGGAATTTTCACCACAGGCTGCGAATCTGTTTCGGATTGTGATGCAGGTTGCTGTGTTTCTACGAATCCGGAGTCGGCTGGAATATTTTGCGACTTTCTGGATCTTGTCATTCGGGCCGGAGTTGATGTAGATGAGTCAGGTTGGGGTTCAGGTAAAGTTACCTCTGTAATGTTACCTGAACTTTGTTGTGAGTCGGAGGGCAAAGTTTTATTCTGAGAATCGTCATCCTTGTCTGATTTGCGTGGTCTCCCTCGCTTCTTGGTCAAGGTAGATTGCGAGTTCTCAGGTGCCCCTTGTGAAAGTTGACTGGTTTGGGTTTGTTGACTGTCAGTGGTACCTTGCGAATCTGTCTCAGGGTTTTTCTTTGGTCTTCCTCGTTTTCTTGGAGTATTGTCCGCAGTTGCCCCTGTAGAGGTGGAAGGTGGAGGTATCGCAAGAGTTGTACCATCTGGGAGTCGTGAGTCTAATTCGGTAATTGCGGCACGTTCGGCTCGAGCTTTCGCGCGGTATTCTCGTGCTGCCTTATTGACTTCCTTCAGGACTGCTTCGGAAGCTCGACGGAAATCTTTATTACTTACTATGATTTCGCTTTCGATGTCGTCCTCGTCAGGTATCGAATCGACTTCCTCGTCTTTTTCATCCTCTGTATTTTGATGATCTGTAAGGAAATCTTTGATTCGTTGCTCTAATGACCTAGAATCAATGTGAGACTGAAGACAGGCTTCGTTCTTTAAACTCTCTAAATTCGCTTTCGTGATAAAGAGAGTTAATTGACGAATGTTAGACACCCTATCCTCTTTAGTATCATCAGTCGATGCTAATAAATAGCAATTCTGACCATTTCGCTGAATGACGATAAATGGTCCTACTTTCTTCTGATACAGTTTACCAGAAGTTCGCTTTTCGTAAGATGACAATTTATGATTCGTCATTAATACCCAATCTCCTGGTTCGAAAAAGGTCGGATCGAGGTGTTTCTTATTGAAAGACGATTCCTCCTCAATTTTCTTAAGTCGCCTTTTCTCGCGAATGAATGTCTCAATCACTTGGCGTTGAGACATCTCAAATACTCGCTGAGTTTGCTCCTCAACCGTATACACTGCTTTCTTGGCTAAAGAATCGGCTATGATGTTGGTATACTCATGTTTTCTTGCGTAAACATGAATAAATTCAACAGCATCGAATTCTTTTCTCAACTCGAGAATCTCTTTGAACAATTGTTCGTGATGAACAGGTTTGTTTCGTGAGTTCGTCCAGTTATTCGATATCCAAGTAGAGCAAGTGTTGTTGAGGGCCTTGATGGCGTAATTTGAATCGCTCAACAATTTAACTTTTCGAATTTCATTATTCGTCAGGATTTCTAGGGCAGTACGAATAGCTATTAGTTCTGCTAAATTGTTCGAAATAGGATAGTCTGGGTGTGTGATACGCTCAGAGACATTTTTAAGTGATTCAGGCGCGAAACAAATCCCTATACCTGCTATCGCATTTGGATCGCCATTTTTCGAGCACGCGCCATCAGCAGTGACTCGAGTATAGCCATCTCTATCGATAATCAAGTCAATGTCCGGATCTAAAGTTTCTCCAAGACACTGTGAGATTGAGATAGAAGGGAGTTCTTGTTTAACGATTTTAGCACGGAGTTTTTTAAGTTCACCTGGAAAATCGAATAGTTGATTCTCGTGAGGAATCTTTGAACTGATCTCATCGGAGATGCCCCAGGCCTCAAACGGTTTGAATCCAAACGAGGTTGGAGTATTATTCAGTTCAAGTTCGATTTCCTCAATTAAATCCTGCCAACCTAAATGAGAACGTTGAGGATCGTAGTTCGAATTTGTTTTAACTCGAATCTTATCCCCTATGCTTCTCATCGTTCGTTCGACAGATGACGATTGAGGGTTATAGGCACTCGTATGTGCTACCTGAATATCATATGACTCGAGTAGGTCGTACCATGTGTTCGAAATAAATTGACAACCGTTATCAGTAATGATTTTTCGGACACGAATTTTATGGTCCTTAATCTCTCTGATAATGTTGTCCATATTCTGACATACCGATTCCTTCTTAGTATTGTATAGGGTTCTAATCCATGTACGATTCGTAAAAACATCTTTTGCCACGAGAAGATATTTAGGATCGAACATGTTCGCTGGTAAAGGTCCGAATAAGTCGACAGACAATACATCACCAAGTGCATATGCCTCAATTTGAGCATATTCGATGGTTTTGTGTTTTGCATAATTTTTGTTGACTTTACAAACTATGCAAATATTGCAGACTTCGCGAATGTAGGTAAGAGAATTATTATGATAGTAAATTCGTCTAAAAATGACATCTAACTTATTCGCACCTACATGACCATAAGCACAGTGCAAATAGTCCGCTGTGTCGAAGAATAAGGCGTCAGGTAAGCAAGGGACCTTCGACCCATTTTCTAACTTACGTAAGAGGACTTTTTCTCCTGCATTATTAGTAAAAAGTTCGAATTTAGACATCTTTTTTCTTTTCATATCTCTCAGTTTTTTATTATTTGCGGGTACTCGTTCGGATAACGTTTCGATTAGTTTTTTACAATACGGGTCGGCTTTTTGGTAAGTCGCGATATTTCGAAGTCTTTGATGAAGTTCAGAAATATTCTCGTTTAAAAATTTGAGTTCGAATGGTTCAAGACTTGTTTCGAATTCATCTTTTTCGAGTATGGCTGGTGAATCTTCCTCCTGTGAGGACAGATCTGTGATTTCGACTTGATTGATTTCTAGATCGGGAGCTTTTACGTCGTAGAGCTTTTTATTGGACAAGCTCATATCGTAAATTAGCTCGTAACAATTTAGGACAGTAATCCAGTGGGCTGCTTTTCTGTGAGTTTGCGCTATTTCTCGAAAACGATTTACGATAGGTAGTAAGTTCGAGCGTACATGAACGCGACGACCATGTAACCATATCTGTAACTTCTGTACACACTTTACAAGACACATAATTTCACGATCGAATAGTGTGAATTTCTTCTGATGGTCTTTAAAAGCAATGGAGACGAATAATATGATTTGTTTCTCTTCTTCTTCCATATAAAAGAGAACACCACTCATAGCATCGTCCGAGAGTTTTGTATCGAGATACAAATCGCCTTCTTTTGGAGCTTGCTGAAGTTTAAAATCTTTTCGAAACTCAGCCTTTAATTTCTCAAAAGCATTCTGCTGGACTTCAGTCCATTCGACTGGTACATCGCCTTTTGTCAATTCGTATATGGGATTAACAATTTGCGAATATTCGGGTATAAAATCTCTGTATAGGCCAGTGTTGCCTACCAGAGCCAAAATATCATTTTTCTTGGAAAGTGAGAATCTGCCTTGCTTTGTATGCTTCTTCTCAAATTCCTCAAGCTTCTTAATTTTCTCGCTTTGTTTGCCAACACCTTCATCGGATATAACAAAGCCTAAATGATCTGCTTGCTTTCGAAAAAATTGAGTCTTGGTAGGATTGAGTACTAAGCCATGTTCGCGAATAAGTAGGAAAACTTTTTCTAACCGCGTGATCGTTTCTTAGAAAGTTTTACCGGAAATTTTAATATCGTCGACGTATTTCGTGATACCATCTTCGTTATCAATGACCTGATTGATCATGTGAACGAATTCGCCTGACGAAATTTTTAGACCATAAGGTAATCTGATGAATTCATAGACTTGCCCCTCAACTTGGAATGCTACGAATTTTCGTGATTCTGGGTCCAATACTAATTGCCAGAAACCTGCCGTAAAATCGAGCGTACAGAATAATCTGTCTCCCGCATTGTCGTAGATCATGCTGGAGATCGTATTTGGTTCTGTAAGTATGTTGATCAAATACTTGTTTAATTCGTCTGCGTCGAGACACAGACGAATTTCACCGTTTTTCTTTACGACTGGAGCTAAAGTATTGATATAAGGCGAGTGTGAGTATCGAATAATTCCAAGGGCAAGCATTTTCGCTATTGCTCGACGTAAGGCTGGCAATAGCTTCTTGCTTGGACGAAATTTCTCACCTCTCCAGGGCTTGAGGTGTTCGTCGCCTTCTGGAAAGTTGAATTTTACTTGCTCGCCAGTATACATTCCGGGGTTTAAGTCAAAGATATCAGAAAGTTTTTCTAGTCTTTCGTAACCTTCAATCGATTGCTCTTGTGTAATCGAACCATTCTCAACTGCTTGTTTCAAATCGCTGCGTAAATTTTCTTTAAAAGTTCTAATAGCTGTCCTTCTTTCTTCAAAAATTTCTTCCTCAACCCAAGTAATTCTCGAGCCACATTCATCAGCTATTTCGAGAGAAAATACTGTGAGAGGGTTTTGAAATTCGATCGTAGGCATAAATGGGACCTTGAATTTTTCGCAGAATTCAGGTTTGCATTTTACAGTACGTTCGTGTATTTTTAAATTCATACGTAAATATTCCATGGATATTCTACCTAGTATGAATGTTTGACCAGGAGTATCGATCATATAGAAAGGAACTTTGACTTCGATAGGACCTATTATCATCCTAATTTCAACGATATGAGTTGCAGCCGAAATTAGCGAATTATCGGCCAATTTAAGTTGAACTTTTCTTTGTAATTTTATGAATTTAATCGAATCTGGAGCCTCTTGTAGGAAAGTTTTGACCATTAGGTGGGATAAAACATTAGGCAGTGCCCCAGAATCCAATTGAAGAGCCACTTTTCGATTACCGATAATTACAGGTATCACACAAGCTGGATCGTCGATATTTTGTGTGACCAATTGACGCGTTGTTGGAGTCTCTGGTTCCTCTTTACCAATAGAAGCATTATCGATCGCGTCGATTGATTTAATAGTTCGATCATCAATTTTCTGACGTTTGCGTTTTTGTTTTGTACGTAAACGTAGATCATTAATCTTGGAGGTCAGAAGTTCACCTAAATTCTGGTCTTTGGCTGAATCTGACCATAGACGAGAATCATTTTGCATTTCATTAAATGCCTTTCTGATGACTTTCTCAGGTTTGAAAACTTTGGGTTTCGTAACTAGAGTCTCGGTGATGTTATTTACTGCCAAGGTAGCAGTTTCGTATACATTCTCTTGAACATCGGAAAAGTCTTGTTCATTTTCCATATTCTCTACATGCTCTATCCAGGCTTCAAAATTTCGTTGACGTATCATTTCCATCAGTATTGAATTACGTACGTCACGATATTCCAAAATCGACGGAAAATATCGCCTAAGTGCAGGAATATAATGGAATTTCTGCTCAAGTGGCATTATTTCGCGACGTAATCCGATTTTAGGTCGGGTGAAAAATTTGCCTTCTTCACAGATGACTTCTGTTTTCAAAAATTTCATTGACGGATTTTTCCAGAAAAGTACTCGCGGATGAGCTGCTACTCGAGCGTATAAGTTCTTAAAATCGATGTACCGATATAATTTTACGTCGGGCTCGTCTATATTTCGCGGTTTTACGAGAGGAAATAATAGAATTATGCTCTCCGCGCGTCTGTCGAGCAGTAGATCGATAATATTACGTAATTGACGCTCAATTACACGATACGGTTTCCGGGAAAAATTGAATTCTAGCTGGCCGGCAGATAGAATGAAATTGGAATTCGGTGGAAATTCGACTTTTAATAACCGATTATAAAGTTGTTCAAGTGGAATTTGGTCGCGTAGATAATCTGGAAGTCTATTTGACAGGATGACTTCGCCTCTGGCCATATAATGGGCCAAACCATCGCCTACCCATATGTATTCACTCAGAATGTCTCTCATCGGGGCGTTCTTAGCACTAGGAGTTGCCCCTGGGCTTCCTAGTGGTTGGCATTTCCCAACTCTGAATTTTCTTCTTCGTCTTCACTTGGATCGGGAGATAATTCAGTTGTCATCATGTTTACTGCCATTGTGATCGTTTGGAGATCCAATTTTTCGGTTGGTTCATTCTCAAACATCTCGTTCAGTAAATTACACATGGTCACTGTGTCTTCCAGGTCTTCTTGGGGTGTATCTACGACGACGTATTTATCCTTTTTCTCATCAAATTGAACCTATTGTACCGCGGCAGGAGGCGCGTATGTACGAGGTTTAGCTTTATTGGCAACTAAGTTGCCACATTTATCCACGTTAAACGGTTTCGAATTTGAAATTGAGGTATTCGGATCGCGTTTTTGAATAGACACTGTTTGATGAGTAGCCTGAGTGGGTTTCACTTCAGGTTTCTCTTTATTGGGGTATGAGGTCACGTTCTTATCGGCTTGAGTTTTTGATTCCTCCGAAGGAATATTAACGCGATTGTATCGATTATTTGCATTCGATTGCTTCGCTTTCTGGGTTACGAGATCCCATAAGGTCTGCAATTGCTCGTTAGTTGGATACGACGATTTCGCGTAATATTGAGTAGTCGGCGTACGATTAGAATAGTCATCGTATTTACGTTTTCGGAAAGTAATCGGTACTTCATTTTCGGTATCGCCCTGAATCTTAGTCAATTTTGAAATTTTATCAATAAATTGTTCCAACGTTTGTCCTGTCTCTATCAACTTCTGTTGGTATTGAGGCGGAGTTTTATTGATCAAAAGTTCAATAAGCTCCTGTTCGTCACCATGACGATGATGAGACAAAGACCTAGCCCATCGAATCATTTGATTTGCCATATCCTTGATATCGTCCGCTGTCGTGAAACTGTATTTACAAAATTTCATGGCTTCATTCTGGGCCCTTCGGTCCCAATAATAGTCCAAGAATTTCTGTTTTACTTGATCATAACCGTGGATATCGCGGACTGTTGCCAAGAATTGGTGATTGTTTTTTGTACAAATCACCTTCTTGAAGGCAAAAACCTTATGATTTTCGGCAGCATTCGTGTTGGAAAAATAAGATTCGAACTCATTTAGAAACTCGTGAGGAAAATGCAGTAAGTCGTCAGAAAAATAGACGCCTGCATTCTTAACAGAACCTGGATCTATCGCGACAGTTTTTGGCTTATTGATTCCGGCGTGAGGTAAATGACGAAACGCACTTTTGATGAAATTCATTTCATCAACCATTCTGCTAGATCCTTCATCTCTCGCTTTCATATCGCGACGCAATTTTGTAATGACTTCAGACGTTTTTTGGATGTTATCAGAATTTTCAACAGTCTTGTCTTTCGTTTCAACTACCGTGATAGTTGTCTCTTCCAACTTATCCGTCAACTCTTTCAACCAATCATTCGTCGATTCGATATGCTTATCCTGCTGTATAGACATATTCTGCATCCTATCATTCAAGAATACCGCTACATTCTTGGCCTCTTTCGCATAATTCTTCGCTTTCGTATTTTCGCGCTCATTATGCTTGAAATTCGACTTAACTTTAGACTGAATCTCTCGATTCCAATCCCAAGTTTTCTTGAAAATCGCATAGACCTCGTCGTCAGTGGTATCCCTAAACATTTCAGGATCGAAAGGACACGAGTCACTTTGAGTACCGAAACCTTCATCGGAAGGTGTACTCGCATTACTATCATTCTCTCTAACAGGCTCTCTGGTCTGTGTCGGAGATTGATCACTCAAAACCGATTGATCAGAAACATGACTCTCAGGTTGGTCCATATCTAGATCAAGTTTAATTACACGAGTGGATTTACGACTATTAAAGTTGTCTAAATCCAAGGAAACAAACGATTTTTTACTTACCCTACTGCGAGTACTTAAAGCTGGTGGAGTATTCATATAGCTCAATACACTATAGAGATGAGTACTATCACCCACGAGGAACAAACGCACAATGATTTCGGAAGCTCATCTACTTGATGTTATATTGACCAAGTTTGTGGGAGGTTCCATTGTCGTTGACAGCTCAGCCTTTTTATTTTACGCCTTTGGTCGTAAAAGTAAACAAATCTTGAGGATTTATTGCTCTGTCGCGCGTCTCGTATGTAAGGGTCATCGGCACTGCATTCCATGACATTGAACGGTGCACCCTTCTGCTTTACATCTCGCGAACATCCTTTGAAATATGCCGCCGGTGGTGGCGGGGTAGGTGGAGGTTACGAGTATTCGAACATTGTAAAAGTCGCCGCAACCCCTCGCGCAGGGTTGTTATACCGATCGCGATCGCCATCTTTAAAAAAGATCGTTGCCCTATATACACGATGTCAAGGTTAACGACTCTTCCCCTTCACGATGAAGGACTAAAGGATTAAAGGACTAAGCAACAAGTACTATTTTCGAGAAATACTCTTTATTTGGTATTTTCAAAGGTGTAGTGAAATTTGTAGGCTAAGTAAATCTACCATAACTAAGGTAATTTTAGTAATATTAGATTAATTAATTAATTAAATTTCATGCCCCATTCAGGCACTGAATTACTCATGATTTTCAGCAAGACAGTGATCAAAACTGGGGTGATAAATAAATACACGTATTTTCGTTTCACGTAAATCTAGATTCCAGAATATAGATTCGTGAAAAAAAAAAAAATATAACATCTAAATTACTGAAATTTGACTAGTTTTCGAACTTGACGAGTCCGAAATTGTCAAATTCAATAATACATACATATTATAACCTATTATCCAGCAATAATATAGTTTTAATTTAGACCTACTAGTTAGAAAATATTCGCGTTTCTAAATTAATTTTAACACAAAAACGTAAATATTTCTCCCTATCATCAAGGTTCAACGACATTCAAGATCGTTATCCTTTCCGAAGGGATAGGATTGAAAGTCACTGACCTACCTAACGAATATTTTCCGAAATTCCATTTTTATCACGAAATTTCGAAAAATCCTAATTTAAAAATAATTCTACTCGAATTGCACAATCCGAGCCATTTTAATTGAAATTCGTGCATTTTTATTGATATTGGGTTCCATAAAATTACACGATCCTAGGTTAATAAATATTATGGTAATAATAAAATTAACTGGCAAAAAATGGATTTTAGACTCGAGCCTAGACTATTTATGTTGAGTCTTTTGGTTCGAGGGGATCAAAAGGAATTTTTTAAGGATGGATTTGTGATGAGTTTGCAATTTTTAATTCACTTGTGTGTCGTGCAATGTCATCGGAAACTTTGGACTGAAAAAACATTTTTCAAGGAGGTACTAGGTATCAATCACGAGAAAAAATGTTCTTAGCAACCAAAGTTCATTATATCCGACGATTTTTTCACTCCACTGTAGGTGAATTAAATCACAAGCTCATGAACGCACCTCTAATTTTGAAAAAATTAGAAGGTACGCCCCACGTTGGGCGCCAAAATATGATATAGTCGGAAATGGATAGATTACTCAAGGGAGAGAAGGAAATGTTTGATTTCGTACTCAGTGAGGTTTGGAATTATTCCTTACGTGGGGAATAATTGCCTATTGCCAGCTAGCTCAGAAGGCTGTAACCTATCATTTCAACCATACACATTCAATGTTCATAGTCCTCAATAAAAACGCTGTTTTACTTAAACTATGTATTTACACTATTTACAAATCGTCATAAACATACATCGTGTGCAATTATGTTTTCACATAGCATTTTGACTGAATGATATTTGGAGACGTAAATAACTTAACTCTACCTATAGTGAGAAAGTCAGCTAAGAGATACCTAATTTTTGCAAGAATTATAACTTCGCCCATGCCACTCGCAGGTGGAATAGTGCGTGAAAAACATATACCTATAAGGCACCTGATTAAAATACGAGGTATTCATCTAATTAAGGTCGTTGCACTAGACATTTTAGTCAGACGTACAACGACACAAAAAACATGTATAATTAAATAGTGTACACATATTACTACTTACAGAACACTATACGTTTTTTCCATCTCTATCAGTGGCCTTACCAATAATAAAGGCATCGATGGAACTTAACTAAACGAGACCGCACGTATCCCTTTGCATAATCCGAATATGCCGCGAACATAACGAATCACCAAATTAGATACTATTTCCGATCACGATAAGATCGATTAAATATAATAAAACGAATTAGATTACCTCGCTAGAAGAGGGTACAAACAACCATCGCTCGATCGACAATCTCCCCTATGGGGAGACATTCACGATTCAGTTATATTAACAGGCGACAAGGAATCAACGTGTGCACATTTGCCGAAACCAAGTATGATAATTAATTAAAAACATGCAGTATTTGCATTATTGCGAAGTAGATACATCTTTAGAGATGCACGCGAAAAGCACGACGTTGCACTATTCCTAAAGAATTATTAACACTACTGGCGAAAAAGGAAACATCTTTAGAGATGTACGTGAAAAGCACAACGTGCACCTTTCCTAAAGAAAATATAAAACTGAAGATTTCTCTGAAGAAATCGTTAATATACAGAGTACATAGTAGCGAGATCCCACCCCTAAATGGTGGTGGTATTTGCGTAATTCGTGAAAATTGCTATGTACAAGTACAAAGCTCATAAATAATTATTTTAAACCCTATCTACGATCATAAATGTCATCACGACGCGAGCCGCGAGATCATTGATTAATTGACCTGTCACAGGGGGTGAAATGCCGCCACATACGTTGCTAAGTAAAGACCTCATAAATCTGTCATTCTATCATCTTTGTCGCGAACTCCTTGATATAAGGGGTTCGGACAACGACCTGACGTCATGTACGTAAAGTACAGAAGAATGCAAGATTTCTACTTTTCTAAATAATTTACACACGTTCCCAATATTTTCAATATAAGGGGTCAGTAAAATATGCACTACCTTTGGCAGTGGGGCCAATCTGCCCTATGTCAATTTCTTTTAACAAAAGAAAAGGCACACGCTCACAGAAAAATACACAGGTTTTTTAGAATTTCTTAATTGAATTAAATAGATACATGTATCCTGCATGTATCCATTAGCGGGACAATTAGACCTGTCAATCAAATAGAAATTCGCGACACAAAAGAAATGACATATGCGTTTCTTTTAATCGGCAATTGTAAAGAGATATGTACTATACCTGTCAAGTACATGTCAACAATTTTTTTTAACCTTTTAATCGAAATCAAATACATCTCAACGATTTTTTTTTACTTTTTAATCGAAGTCTCCGGCACCACCCCAAGTCTGGGAGAAAGGGTATAAGATCTGAAATCGTCCACACCAACCCTTCGATAAGGGATGATCGCGAGATGACTATATAAGCCAAGCTAGATCATAACAAAAATTATATCTTGACTAGTTCTTGAACTCTTCAGACCTTTCTTTTTCTCAAGCTCTTCTAAATTGTGGTAGCCAGTAGAAACTTAGAATTTTTTTTCTCATATTCTCACTTGCATTTATTTTCTTTGAAATCCGAATTCTATTAAAACCAACATCGAAATCAAAAAACTATTAATTGTGTGTTCGTGTATAGCTCGAATTCGAATCGATTAAATTGCTGTATGTGTATTCGTGTTTTTTCAATAAACTCGCATCTTCGATATTACGTGAATTTTTCCACAAAAATTGTGTGTCGTCTTCGCATTTGTGACCTCATAATAATTTTCGAAAAATTTGTCAATTTCCGACTTCGTACCTCGCGAAATCGTACTAATTGCGCCAATACCGTCGAAGTTCGTGTTAATTTTCGCAACATCCGAAATCGCATTTGCAAAATAGTAGATCGTATTGACAGACTTGTGCAAATTTGTCAAAATTCGTAAATTCGTGTCGTGGTCCAACTCGCACAAATTCCATAAAGATCCATACCAAGTTGATCCAGTGCTTGAGTCCGAATTGATCCAGTCAAATATTGCAGTCCGATCCATGAATACTCCAGCTTTAAACACACGCAGTAAAGTGAGTAAAAATTCATCTAACCGCCAACTCCGAGATTCCGATAGATCAGTTCGTGAATCTAGACCCCAAATTAACGTAACGATGGCGGAATTGAATGAAAATATTGAAAATAACCCCAGTGCTCCCAATGTCCCCAGTACTTCGACTAGCCAACAGGCTCAAACTCAAGGTCAAGGTTCTGAACATTCCTTCTTTAGTGATAAAACTCAAGTCTATGTAGGAGAGGATTCATCTGACGATGAACTCTATCTAGTACCAGGTGATGAAGGAATAGGAACTCAAGAAGGTACCCAAGAGAGACTATGTCCATTCGACCAGGAAGCCTTGAGAGATACCACTGATGAGAAAGTTTATGCGATATTTAAAAAGACATGGGACTGGAATGAGAAAATACATAAGAAAGTGAACAAAAATCTTGAGAAACGAGACAAGGAGATTACCTCGTTAGTGAAAAACTTAAGTAAAGTTAGCGAGAACTCACTATACGTAAACGGAAAAATTTCTAACGTCGCGGTTGAATCTCATAAAAATTTGATGAAAGTTGGAGAGTGGATGGACGAATTGAACGACAAATTAAAAGCGACAAATATAGCGATAGAAGAAACTAATAATGCCGCGAAAGAAAATTCGTTCGATATCAGAAAAATTTCGAGAACCATGGATAAAATTCATCTTGATAATGGGAAACGTGATGAAGGAAGTCTAAAAATGGTGAAAGAAATTAATGCTATTAAAGAAACAATACGTCATAATCCACCCGCTCATGGCATAAAATCGAAATCGCTCGCGATCGACGCAGGTTCCGTAAAAAACGCAGGGATTTCATTCACTGACGATCAATTACACTTTCCTCATGAATTTCTTGACGAATTTGACAATTATTTTATGGAAACCAACGCTCTCGAGGGGCATAAGATTCTCGCTTTCAAAGGAGTTATTCAGACCAAGACGAGAAACTCATTCCTGGAAACCGTTAGAAATGTTCAAACATACCCGGAAATGAAAGCGAAGTTTTTGGATTACTACTGGGACCGCAAAGCCCAGAATGAGGCATTAAAGGCGTGTAGATATGAATTCATATACAGTGAGGATCTGAAAGATATGGCGAACAAGATGGCGAGATGGGCTAGATCACTCATACATCATCGCCATATGGATGATGAAGAGATCATCGACCTCCTGATAGGCAAAGCGCCAGAAGATTATCAAGTCAGGTTGACTAGAGAAGGTCAGACGATGGAAGAGTTCTTGGAGAGATTAGCCAAGTTGACAAAAATCCAACGTGACCCGGACAATGAAGTACCGATAGTGTTTCGACGTCAATATAAACGCAGATATGATGACCAAGTTGCACCGCAAAATACACGATTTGTAAATAAATCAACTCAAACACCGCAAGTTCAGGCTGTACCGCCAGTTCAACGAAATCCGAACTTACCGATTCCACCAAACGATCAACTAATCGCTTTATGGAATTACATAAAAACGGCACAACCGAACTTCAAAGCCAACTTTAATCGTACTCCCGCGCAAACCGAAACAACTAATTTCACCCCAACAACAAAATCTGTACCAACTTATCCTATGATGGAAAAGCCGGAACAGAAAACGATACTTCAAAATCCTCAACAGCCAAAACCGACCACGACCTTCATACCTCAGAATACGAACCAAAAACCATTCACCATTGATAAAAATGGCAAAGTCTTTATAAACAAATTTCAACCTAAAACCGCGTCAACTATACCACCGGCTCCTATTCAAACGATACAATTCGATCCTGAACTAAACGAATATGTTGTCATCAATACCCCTCAGGAAGATCCGACTGATCAAGTAGCGATGTGCAATTTGCTTAATACCATGTTTGAGGACTCGGAATCAGAAGTAGAAAGAGAGAGTCTCACAGCAGCACTTCAGTCTTTAATGATGAACATCCCATCAGAATCAGATGAGAGTGAAGCTCAATGCTCGACATTGGGAAACGAGAGCCACTAGGTAGCCGAGGGGCAACTCCTAGTGCCTACAAAGCCCCAGTTGAAGCAGTGACTAGAAAATATATCTGGGTCGGCGATGGATTATCCCATTATATGGCAAAAGGCGAAATTTCACCTGAAACAGAGCTACCAGAATATTGACGAGACCAACTTTCGTTTGAAGAAATCCTTCTTAGAGTAAAAAGAGCTAGATTCCCAAAGAAATCAAATTTCATCCTATCAGCTGGCATGTTAGAATTTAACTACTCGCGAAAACCGTACGCGGTAATTGAACTTCAATTAAGCCTAATAGTCCATGAATTGCTTGATAAGGATGCAGAAAGTATTATACTATTATTCCCTGTAATGAAACCCAGAAAAGAAGGAGAACAGGACATAAAGTTGAACCGGTATAAAGACATAAAGAATATTTACATACGTGTGGCAAATAGACCAAGAGTCACATTTTTGAAAATTCCATCGATGAAATTCTTATACACGGAGACCGCAATGGCAGGAGATAAGACCATAATAAGACCTACGATTGGGGCATCTGCGGAACTTAGACCAATTGAGCAAAAATTTCACCATAACACGACTTTAAATCGATACTTCATGGCAAATACTGAGTACATGGATGTCCGAGAGACAATTTTTTCTGAAATTGCCAAAGTCGAACTCGCGCAACGAAAATTACAAACACCTCAATTGGCCCGCATTGAAACTATCAACTTTAATTCCAAAGAGGATATGGAGAGTTTTCGAGCGATAGCAACCAAAGATTTTCCCGACGAGTTACAAAGCGAGACACTCCGATGTAAGAAGAGGAATGATTCAATAATGAAAGAACATTGCAAAGAAATCAAACTAGCATCAGAATTATCACCTCAGGACCTCGGTGAAATACTAGTAGAACAATATGATCATCAATGGGTGCAACCGCCGATCTACATTGAATCTGAAAAAACTCAAAAACCAAAAAATAAAGGACTCAAGTCGATCGACGCAATTGACAACACCTACTTCTGCAATGAGGAACCTGATCCTTCAACTTCTGCCCAAATAGTGACCCAGAAAACTAACGATCCAGCATGTGCTATACCAATAATGATAGGTAATAGGAGAGTCGCACTGCAATTGGATACTGGGGCACTTCCTAACGTCCTTTCTCGAGTCATGATTAAGACCTTCCTCGAGGAGGCACCACAATGGGTAAAATTCATCAAGTTGAAGAAGCAAGTTACCCTCAAATTAGCCGACAATTCGCTAATCCAATCAGCAACCCACATTGTCGAAATTCGCATGCTTATAGGGACACAGTACATCAAAGTCCCATTCTACATCATCGATGCACCTGGTCAAACATTCATCATGGGAAGAATTTCCATGGATTACCTACAAATGACATTGGAAATACATAATCGACTCGCAAAATGCGAACCAACATTTTGCAAGAATTTCGTAGTCCCATTCTTACACCCCGACGAGTTTCAAAGCGCACTAACGGTATTCGCATTGGATTTAGATGAAGATGAGGATTTCGACACTTATTACGCTGATCCAACCGAAACGATATACACCTTAGCAGAGCAAGAAGTATTTGAAGAACAACAGTTAGCTAAGCAGACATATCTAGAGAATTTATGAAATGACCTCAATGAAGCAGTTGAGAACGGATTCATCACGGAAGCACAAATGTGCACAGCTTTATTACATCTGAACCAATTTTGGGACATCTTTGACATGAATCCTGGAAAATATACTAAACATCAAGTTCACTTCAACTTCATTGAGGGAGACGAACACTTAAAACCATGGAGAGGTGAAAAGTTTCGTCCCAGTAAAAAACTCTTACCTGCTATACGAAAAGCGATCACAAAAATGCTCTTGCTTGGTATCATCCGTTACTCGCACTCTTGCTATATCAACACCATAGCACCCGTCGTAAAGAAAAATGGAGATATCAGATTATGTCTCAATGCTGATGAACTAAACAAATTTCTACGCAATGTCCTCACTGAACCTGATACAATTTCCAGTCTGTTATACGATAATGCCGGAGACAAGTTCTTTTGCACCCTTGACTTCACTGCAGGGTTTTGGCAACTCGAACTTGATGAAAAATCGCGCAAATTCACTGGCTTCCAAGTAGAAGGTCAAGTTTACGAATTCAATCGGTTACCTTATGGTCTAAAGATATCATCAGGAGAATTTGTAAATATGATTAATTAAGTGATTGCTAGCGAAGATGGCATCACAAAGTATGTTGATGACATAAAGATCTCTGGAACAACATTTGAGGAGACTCTTAAGAGAATTATAAAAGTTTTCACGGCAATAAGAACGAACGGTTTGAAATTAAATCCGACTAAGACGCAGTTCTTCAAGAACCGCGCAGACCATCTTGGCTTTGTGATTTCTGACAAAGGAATTGGAAAACAAAGTGACAAGATCAAGAAACTCGAAGAATTCGAGAAGAAACATACGAAACGTGGAAAATTCTCTTTATCTAAGAAGAATGATATCTTGGCGTTAGTCGGCAACACTGGATTGTATAGAGACTTTATCCCAGAATATTCCCAAATCGTTAATCCAATTTACGAATTGACCAAAGGCGATGTACCAGTTGAGTGGACCGAGATACAACAACGTGCCTTTGAGAAATTGAAAGAGGAATTTAAGAAAGATTTCAAACTACAACACGCACCAAAGAAAGGAGATCTGTATTTAGACACTCAACTTTCGACAGACGCGATGAACGGAGTTCTCTTTCATATGGTCAATGAAGAGAAACGGATTATCATGTTCATCTCGATCGCGTTTAAAGAACATCAAAAGAATTTCACACTTTTCGATCGTGAAATTATGTGTCTAGTAAAGTGTGTCCAAAAACTGCAAATATGGCTACATGGACGACTCACTCACGTCAGATCTAACCTTCTACCGATAGTCAATCGATTCCGTGAAATCGCACAAACCCATCGAAAGGCGGCACATTGGATAACTGTCCTGAATTGTTATGACCTACGTTATGATATGAGTTTCTCCAACAAGACCCTGTACAAAGTAAGGGCACCTGAGTTAGAAATCCATAACGTGGAAGTGTTGAAAGATACAGGACCTCCAACACTTGAACCAGACGAATTCCAATCAAATATGGAACCTTTTGAAGTGAAATTCATAGATGAGAACATCCCAGAGCTATATCAACATCTTGAGGATATCGCAAAATATCAGAGAGAAGATGGGACTTGCATGAAGCTCATTGAAAGTTTGGAGGAAAACATTCCTGCGAATAACAAAAAACAAAGGGATTCTCAAATGAACAAAAGATCAAAGTTTGAATTATTTAGGAATAACAAAGGAGAAAGAATTCTTATGAGAAAATTAGAGAATGGTTCAAAAGTACCCTGCCTGCCAGACAAGCTATTTTTTGACACTGTAGACTATTTACATTGTGCATATGGACACGTAGGATCAAACAAACTCGATGTGATATTCCGACGAATGTTTTATCATTGTAACTCCATGATGTACATTCGCGAGATATGCAACATGTGTATAGTATGCAAAGTCAATAAGAATTACGCGAATCACAAGACTATCGAATATGCTCATATAGAGGCCTACTCAATAGGTGATGTCTTATCAGTAGATCTGTATGGACCCCTACCAGCAAAGAGAAATGACCCCAAATATTTGCTAGTTGTAAAAGATATCTTTACAGGCCGAACTTGGCTAAGAATGTTATATAACATCAAAAAGGCATCAGTATGCCAACAAATGATAACTGTGATACATGATATTGAAATGCATAAAGTCAGAATAAAGAAGATAATTACGGATAACGGTTCGCAATTTATCTCAAATTCTTGGTATAGTCTACTCGATACTCACCATATACAGGCAGCCCATACTAGCCCGCATAATCCACAATCCTCATCGGTGGAACGCACAATGCGTTGTATCGGTGATAAGATTCGATTAAAAATCAACGAAACATACGATCCATCACGTTCACACCTTGGGTGGCAAGAAGTCATCAATGAAATTGAAAATGAGCTAAACAATACACCAACATCATTTGGATTCAAACCCAATGAGGCATGGGGCATAGCTGATATTATTAGTCTACAAATCCCCACCGAATGCACAAAGTTCAGTTTCAAGAAAGAACTCAGGAAAATTCGTGAAAAAATAGCGAAGCGTGAACTCCCATCCGTCACTACTGAAAGATGCCTAGAGGAAGGATTAAACTATGACATTGACCTCATTTTTGACCCAGACGGCTACGTACGCGTTACTGCGGACGGCGCTTGTTCAAAGAATGGAGACCCCAACGCTATCGCAGGAATAGGAATATGTTTCGCACCAGACTCGATTTTAAACATCTCTGAACGTATCACAAGTGCAGAATACCCAATTTCAAATAACTTAGCGGAATTAATTGCAATTCGTAATGCCTTGCAAGTCCTCAAAGAAAATGAAATCCAAAAAGTAAAATTGCTCAGCGACTCAAATTACGCAATCAAAGCACTCAACAACTCTTGCTCGATATGGCAAACAAACAATTGGAAGAATTCACGCAATAAGCCAGTTCATCATGAACACTTATTCAAAGAAATCTTCGAATTGCGCAAGGAATTTGAAAGAGTGGAATTCATTCACGTATTTGCGAGAAAGTACGAATTTACGAACATCATCGCGGATTCCTTGGCCAAGAAAGCAGTTTATACAATAGAGCAGAATGCTTTTAAAATTGAGGAAATGACACCTCGTCAACTTGTAGAAACGTTCATCAGAGAAAAACGTAGACTCCAAAGAATTGAAGAAGAACATGCATTCAATAAAGCCCATCCAGATCCAACATTTTTCCAACCAGGAGATTGGGTTCTTATGGCAAATCATAAACAATCCTCGGCTGTAAAAATGACCTCAGGAAAACTATATCAGAAGAAGACTGGTCCATTTATTGTAATTCAACGTAACGGTCACAACTGCTATTTACTCAAACCAACCGATGATTCAGACATTGAAAGAGTTGCAAATATTCGTCAATTAACACTATTCATCACAAAAGATAACTTGGAACTATTACGAGACGAAAATTGCCTCAAATCAAAACTTGACTCACCGACGTTGGAACAAAAGATAAAAGATTTCCTCACTGATCATCAGAAAGATTCTGATGACGAAGAAGACATTGATGAACCAATTGAATCTGATACAGACAATGAACCAGAGATCTCAATTAACAAAAATGATTTCAAGAAAGCATCCCAGGTAGTCTTAAAAGAGATCAACAAATCAGCACGAGAGCAGCGTGCTAAAGCGCGAATGAGACAAGCCGAAAATATGTCGCTCGATAACAGAATCCCACATGGCTCCACCATGGCTGACCCCTCAGCATCCACTTCAGCTGGGGCACAGGATGACACAATTCCTAGGTCACAAAGAGGAAGACCATTGAAAAAGACAGTACTCTTTGGATCTCAAGATTCACAAGAAACCACCCTCACTGGCGAAGATAGTCAAGATGACTACCAGGATCAAGACGACGACTTATTTTACGACACTCCTGACTCACTCAGAAATCCTGTAATTCCTGAGAGTACACCGGAAGAAAATACTCGAGAAAATGCTCGAGATCAACTAGACACTCCACCGGATTCAGGAATAGCTGATACACAGGCATCACAATCGCAAGAGACTAATGCGAGAGTACAAAGGACTGGGGCAAGAATTCAATGACCCACCTCCCTCCCAACAGGGAGACGATCGGATCGCATTTCAGCCAAATCTGATTCTGCCACACGATCCCTATCATTCGATACGAACGCGTTAGGAATCGAACCAAACCTCTATAAAACACCAGTTGTACAGCTATATAAATTGACACCTGAGGATATAGAAAAGCTAAAAAAGGACGGCACCACCGCATCAAACAGTGGTACAAACCTATGAAAAAACTAAACTAGCGATAAATACTCCAAATTCGAACAAAAATTTCCTATCTAAAACTACATTAAGATTACATAGTACGATACATAAACCTTCACATTGTCCCATCATATCGTGCTATGTACAACGTTCAAACAGGAGTCCATAACAAGACAACAATTATTGTCTCGACCAGTTCGATTCACTAACTAACCTATTTGAATCAATTCCCTCCTCTAAATTTTTCGGAAACAAAGGCTTCAAAGACACGTTACCTGTCTAAATTGACGAATTCACTTCGTCTGGCGCCTGACGTGGGTTACAAAACCATTCTGAGAAAAAGTCATACATGTCACAATTGTCACATGTCTTCGGAGCTACGGGAACAAAAAACCAAAATTTATTTTGGAATAAAAATTACAAAAAAAATATCCCACCAAAAAATAACCTCATAACATTTCTTCAAAATTACATGGTATGATATGCAAATCTTAGCATTGTCCCATCATATTGTATTGTGTAATTTAATCAAGTAGAAGTCCATAAACGAGAATTATTGTATTGACTAGTTCGATTCAATAATCAACCTACACAAAAATGTAAGCTAGATAGGAAAATAAAAATAATATTAGGCAGAATAAAAAACCCAAACAAAAAACAAAAAAAAAAGTACTGCCCAATATTAACAAAAAAGAGAATCGAATGTAAGAGTGAAATAAAAAATGAAAGAGAAAACACACACGCTTCGGTATAATAAAGCAATAGAGGTGCCAACAAATTTGTCAAAAATCATATACTCGTAAATCACATCTCATGTTGCATGTGTTTTACTCTCACACTTGTTTTGATAATTTCAAAAAAAAATGCCGCCCCTTATGTAGAATCAATACCGCGCAGAATAAAAAGGAGTAGAAAGTAAAAGGCCTCTAATGCTTATACACGAGTCTATCCTTTCTCCTTAAGAACAACGATGCAACAAAAGAAACCCCGCTGTCTAGCTAGGTATCTGATTCAGTCCCGAACGATCTAAACACGATTCGCTACACCTCACACATCGTATACATACACGTACGATACGCGAATGGCTTCCAGAGATTGACTGTGGTGATTTCCAGCACACCCCGTCACACCTATTAATTTACCTCTCCCTACCTATGCTATACACACGACGATTTTCTGTCACTGATCAAATTAATCATGGCATACAATCATTGTTACAAGCCCATGAAAGTTACCCTTTTCACCCGAAAAAATTTCTTTTTGACATTGCCATAACCAGGCAACTAAACCCATAGCATTGCTCAAACGATGCAACATCATGGTAATGTCAATCTTTCCTTTTCTTTCCTTTTCCTTTTCCTTCCCTCCTCCTATTCAAAATCGCTCCAAATTTTCAATCGTCGTAATTATCTATCCATAGCATTATCCCACAGTGCGAAGACAGATTACGATGATAGAAAAAACCATTTTCCAAAATTCTAATCATGGTTATTATGCAAATGCATAAAAATCAAGATCATTTTTCAATCCGTTAATGCGTAACTCGTTCGTAAATCGCATTACTTAACACTCCTACCCCCCGAGCAATCTTCAGCTCAAACTGTATGTGATCTGTCTTCACGACAACACATAGAAACCCAATATAGGAAAAACGAGCCAAAAATATTTCCTTTCCTCTCCTTCTCCTTCTATAATTTCTTCCAAATATATTCCTTCTTATTCACGTGTACACCATCCGCACATTCGAGATAGTAACGGCTCCATATTCTGTCGCGTCGCAAAATTTAATAAATCTTGCAACACAGATAGAACACCTGCATAAGTAAGCCCTCGCTCGTTTTCTCCCATTTCCAACCAACGGTTTTTTAAGATCTCTGACAGCTAAAGTCGCCAAGATAAGCCATCAATCAAGAGCAACCACTCTGGACCATCGCTTTGTATATTAATTTAGAAAAGAGAGAGATAGAAAATCGTGAGCTAATAATTGCATGTCGAAAAGATATTATACAACATACATTGTATCGCATCTCGGAAACGATACCGCTACCTAATGAATCGGACCAGACGATTATAAAAAATACCTGTCCCAAAAATAGCACGTAAACCACCTCGACACATTCGCGAGCAGACGCATTAGCGGTCCAGTCGCCAGATAGTCGGGCAGGTGGCGCTTAGAAACTACCCTTCAGTTACCGATGCACACAAATGTATGCACCGAATGATTGACACGCGACCCATTAACCAAATAACGGTGACCGGTATGCAAATGCGGTAATAAATAATATTGCTAGCTAATTGTATTCTAAACAGATGTCTACTCGTCGAGACAGAGATTTTTTTTCCCATTTAGCCAGAATTCATACAAACTTTGTCGGTCTTTTCCGCTTGCAAATTTTTTTTTTTTGTGCCATTTAGATTTTTTTTTCTTTTCGAAGAGACGCTTTCTTTCTCCTGTCACCTACCCCTAAAACATGTAAATAAGACGTAAGAAAGCCCAACCCCCTTAAGATCACGCAATAGCCAATACACCACTAAAAAGCCAATAATTGACTCGTAACTTACATCACAAAGGTTTCGTCTCAGCCCACTTTCGAAGATATTTACCTCACCCCCGGTATAAT
The DNA here is from genome assembly GCF_950023065.1 of Planococcus citri. Classification (NCBI taxonomy): domain Eukaryota; kingdom Metazoa; phylum Arthropoda; class Insecta; order Hemiptera; family Pseudococcidae; genus Planococcus; species Planococcus citri. The sequence continues at coordinate 18,101,946 of NC_088681.1, forward strand.
TACAGGTAAATGTCCACTACACAGCCTAAGATTTATGCTTAGGTAGTGGGGACACTTTCCAACCCTGTAATGGTAAATCTCTTAGCTAAAAAATCAGCTAGAAGGATCGATCATTTCGAAACAAAAATTACTTATGATGTTGACGAGATCGATGATTGTTGCTCCAGTTTAAGCTCTCCGAGGTACCAACGGTAAGTTTGCAATTGCAATCGTTGATTATTTTTTGAACTTAATCCAGGTGTTAACGTAAAGTTATATTAATGACACATACCTGTGTACCATTAATGCCATATTGACTATTATTTTTTGTAATAAAAATCGCGTATTTAATTTTACCAAAAGCCATCATTTTTCGTTTCTCTGTTCCATAATTTTGACTTCAATAACCATTTATCACGATGACGACTTGTTTCGATATTATTTGTGAGGGATGCAAGCAACCCTTGTTGCAAGACGGCCCCCACAAATTTACGATGAGAGATTCGCCTAATGCTACATCTTGTGGTCACTTATACCACTATGGGTGTATTTTCGCATTACGTATGAAATCGAATGAGGTTAATGAAGATGATTTGAGAGTAGCGAAGTGTGCAAAGGAAGACTGTAAGGAGATGATTAAGGCATTGAACTATAGAGAAATTAAGTACTCTACTCGCAAAGTGAGAAACAGGGACGAAAGAATAAGCGAACTCGCAAATCAATTGATACTTCAGCAGGATTACACAATCAGGATGGAGAATACTTTAATAGGCGAAAATCGTATATTGAGGAAACATATTGACGGACTCCGAAGTGAGCACGCCAATTTACAAGCCAGATATGACATGACTCTAAACAATGCGATCCATTCGGCCATAGGAAACATACGCACTAATCCGACTACAAACAATTACAATCCTAGATTCCCTCATCCATCTCAACCTATGTTAATACCTCTCTATCCGATGCAACCACTAATGCAAAATCCGATTCCCCCTCCTGCCAATAAACCCATTCCGATATTACCAAAACCATCAAAAATAGTACTTCCAAACATGAAAATCTCACCTCAATTTCCCAGTTTTCCAACCCATAAAACAAGTGCATTCAACCCGACACCTATGATAACCGAATCGCATAGACCTGAGCCGTCGGCAACTCCGGTTCCATACCCCGTGAATTCGATCCAGGTAGTGGAGAATAGCTCATTCGTAAATGCGAATGAACAGAAGAATGAAGGAAAAAGGTCGTACGAGATGATGAATGAGAATAGCGTGCCGAATTACCAACCTACGATCTGGAATCCCGCGTACTTTGCACGAGAAACAGATGTAGAAAAGGAAAGTGAATCTCAGGTAGTGAAAAGGCAAAAAATAGAAGACCCACCTCAGAAAGCTCGTTCTTTGATAGAGAAAGCTATGTACCATCGTCGGTTCCAAAGACGATATGGAACAAGCTCGACGGAAATTCGACCATTTTTTCCTACTAATTCATACCCGAGAGGGTATTTAGCGGCGTCATATGAAAGTAGTAAGAACATCTATGCGGTAGCATTTTTTGCATACAATATCCTGATATTAGGTGACGGCCATGCGTATGGCATAGCAAAATTCCTAATGGCAGGCAAAAAATACACCAAACTTATAGATACGAAATTATATCGACCCAATATGCTACTTATCGACCTCATCGAGCACCTACAATCCCTTCGTACGCTACCCAAAAGATTAATGTTGTCTATAGGAAACCCTGACGCACATTCCGGTACTACCGCTGAAAGATTTGAAAATCACTTTACACACCTGTGTAAACTGTTTAAAAATCGAGGTGTACAGGAACTAATCCTCCTTCCTTTAATCCCACACCCAAATGGAGATTCAGAAACCCTTACCAATATATCTCGAGTTCTTGCTCAGGATTGGGAAGCGGTACTGGGTTTTCCAATCACAAGAATTTCAAATTGTTTCCAATCAATGAGATTGCATTCGATCCTCCTCAACGGCCGAATCCCATATGTAAGATTAACAGCCTATGAGGAAATTATTACTGATATTAGTAATCAATTTATTCCCGAAGTTCGCACGAAAGCAAAAGTACAGAAAAATCAAAACGATTCGATAATAGATCTAACTACCAACACTCCAACAAGACGAGATAATCGTCCTCCTATTCCTAAATTGAGAATCAGACGCACTGATTCGAAATCTTCACTGGAAGATAGCGAAACGTCAGATTCCTCTAGCCCGAAATACGAAATTGAGGAAGTAAGCAGGATGCCTACTCCCTCTAAATCACCCGAAATAGAGAAAATAAATTACAAGGACGTAGGAAAATTCAGAATTCTAAAACAAGTACTTGGAATAGAGAAATTTCAATCAGAGAAAAAGTTAGAGAAAGTAGACGAATCTCAGTCTGAGGAAAAGTTAGAAAAAGTAGATGATTTAGAAAAATTAAATGAGTCTCAGTCGAATGAGGAAGGAGAGAAGGCGCAAACATCTGTAGAAAATAGTGCAAGTAACACAAGTTCAGCTGTAATTGAAATAGAGGACGAACCATCAACCTTTAACACTGCATCAAATGAATGTTTGATACAGCCATGTTCAGTACAGGTACATAAAAAATGTACAGAGAAATGTGAGAAAAAACCTGACTCGACAGTACATCGTTTGCCATCTTTTAAATCTTGGACTGATGAGATGAAAAGAGAATTACGAACTATAACCCTTCGTAATCGATCTATACCAGAGACGAGAAAATAAAAACCCTAATTCTCCGACACGAACACATATTTGTGCCAAAGAACAATTTTTCTAAAAAATTCTCTCAATTTCTGGTTGCTGTAAATAAAATCGCCTTTCAAAATAGATATTAATAATATTTTTTTTTCCTATAGATGCACATGTACAATATATCAGAATAAATTTTAATCCCATATTTATCTGTTTTAGAAAGTACAAACCAAATACGATTGCTAAGAATCGATCAAGTTACAGACCAAATTAATCATCAAGAATAATTCAATTTTCAGATCTTTTGTTTTTCCAATAATGCGACGTGTACTTTTACTAATAATCGATATTCTCTCAAATTTAATTAGCTTTCTCACAACACAAGCAACTAAAATAAAGTACATTTCGAAGAGACTCAAAGCACGTTCCAGAAGAAATCGAATCAATTTACGAACCCGACAATAGCATGATCTAATAAAAATCATTTTTTCACAGCAATAATCAAAATTTTCTTTACAGAAAATAATCAAATTTTTTCAGCATAATGGATAACTTAATTTCAGACTTAATCAAACTCATTTCAGAAGTAATCGATTTCCTGGAGTCCCAAAGGAACCTGAATTTAACCCTAATCAATTTAATTTCAGACCTTATGGAAAACGCTGCTTACAAATATAGTAATGAAAAGTAGGTATTTGAATAAAAATTTTACTAATAATTTCTCCTCCACAGTGTAACCAGCAATAAACACTTCAAGACATCGCAGTCAAGAAGATGTCGGACGGTCCCGTGGCACCGAGAGGTTCCCACCTCCCCCACGACGCTCCTGAACAAATATTCTGGATACTATGTCGACGACGAAATTATTCCATTAACCAAAAACAACAATAGCCACCAAACCGACCCGAAATTAATTTTGCATTCATGAGCAATTCATAATCATAAGATGTACCTTCGAATGATTTGAACTGATGTTATATTTTGTATACCTACATTTCTGAAATAATGTAATTTGATTCTGCATTCTTTATCCACATGCATTTCGTATTTATGTGCATCTGTTAATTTTAAGTTGTAAATACGTTGACCTAGAATTATGCAAAATTTTAATCGACAACGCAATTTTGGACTAATTATAAGCAAAAACATTTACAAAAATTTATAAAACGAGTGACAAACTTTGGAATTAATTTTTAAGACAGCATAGCGTTTCAAATTTCGATCTGATTTTATTCTTTTCTCATCACTCACAACTTAACGTAATTTTTTTTTATTTTATCAAAATTCTGGTATGACACAAAGAAACGCCTAAATTTAATTTTAACTAGAATTAGATGACGCATCCCAAATTTTTTATTTCGTAACAAAAACAAAAGATACCGGAATTCTTGGCCGTCATACCCTCTAAAAAATCGAAATTCGCAAAAACAAATTTCTACAACGATAGGCTAAATTATACGTAGAACGACGAACCAACTTCGCTTAACGAATACACATTCGTGTGTGTACTCAATCAAAATTGTTAGGATGATAGGTAAAAGTCTCTATAGGATTTGACCCCCATATTTACGTATTATTTGGCTACTTACAAAATCTTAGAATTTTTTTTTTCTCTCATTCACCAACAATCTCGAACTCTAAATTTATTCAAAAATTATTCCCACAAAATCATTACCTTTTCGAACCTGTTTTTAACGATATCATCACAGACGACGTATCTTACAGGCATTGATCAGACATTTAACCTCTAATATCCTAGGAAATTGGTCGTTGGTGCGCTGATCGGTGTCTCTAAATACGGAAGTGCTGGTGGTATCACTCTTCACCTCAAAATTTCCCGCCTCCGAATTTTCTTTCGTTTTGACATAAATATGTATTTGCATACTTGTGTGGCTAAATTAGACTGCAGATAACGCAGCAAAGTATGGAGGGGCAGTGGTACCTTCCAGTATAGGGTCAGGTAGAGGGGAAGAGGGGTGTAGAGGTGTAGGTCAATGACCTTTAGTGTCTTCCCATTTTTTCATGATCCGTGCTTTTCTGAGTGATCTGTGCTCTCTAAATCAAAGCCACGAAGGGGCAATGATATGGGAAGGATTGCCCTGCACACTCTACTAGTATTTCGTATCAGTCTTTCTTAGGAAAATACATCGAAATACTGGTACACATTTATATGTACCTTAAAGTACATTCTTTTTCCTCCCCTATGCTGGACTGCTAGTCTAGGCATACGATTACATTAAAATGATCGTATTTGCATATAATTCACCCACACAAAGACACACGCAATGATTCGTGTGTATATTGTAGGGGAAATGTCAATCAATCACCTGTCATGTTTAATTAAATGCGAGGGGTGAAGATAGCTCACACACAGACGCGTTTTATATGTATTTTGTAGGGTAAATAAGGGTTAAATACGTCACTCATCCGTACACTTCCCCGGACGCCTGTCCGTGGATGTTTCTCTATGAGTGGGAGTACAATAAATCGATTATGTCTGGTTTGATAGGCCGCGCATCGCGCATAAAGGGTTGTACCTGTTCCTCAGTGCACCCTGTCTACATCCCTTACAGTATATAAAGCGATGCACAGGCATTGCTAGCTTGTTCTAAAAGTTTGACAGTTCGCGACAGTTGCTTCTAGTTCCGCATAGATGAGATGGTTTCGGCCACCTCATCTGATTATGATCGCATGAGCTCCTCCAGCTCATGTCATCTCATTTCTGTTTGTACCACTTTTGGCGTGGAAATTTATAAGTCATTAACGTAATTGATTAAATCCGTTACCGTTGACCTTTCTTGAGATGATTCGCGCAGTTTTCGGAAGTGTCGGACAAACGCGAATCATCTGTCTAAATAACTCGAAAATCTCTAATAATAATTCTAAAAACAGTGCTTAAAATAACTCTAATAACGAATCTAAAGTAATCGGTATCAAAGAAACTTTCTAACATATTCTCAAACCCACGACCTATCTGTCACTCCTGGGAGGGTGGGATAGGAAAGTCCACGGTGATGCGTCATTTCGAGAATGGATACCTAGGACTTAAGGGCCTTTTTCCGGATGAATATCTCTCATAACGTAAAAATATTAATTAGTGTCGAATTGTAACGTTGTCGAATTTTACCTAATATAAATATTTTTACAACTAAGAGTGGAGAAACTCGCATCGCGTGTTTAATAATGCTAATAGTGAAAACCCATCTATTGTCTGTCTATTTAACATATACGAGCAAATACTCGTACCTGTGTGTAGCATATGATAGATGTACAGAAATGTCTCTAGTACTTGAGCTGATTTGTAATAAAATATCATTGAAAGGCGTAAAGTGTGTATTTTATTCTAATTAGTATCAGGAAATATCGATATAATGAAGTGAATGATATATTCTCTCCCACATTGAGCTAGTCTGGGATGAAGGCAAATATTCCCCACGTAAGGAATATTTCTAATCACAATCACAGAGAGGAAACTTCGAACCCTTCCACTCTATACCAATCATTCTCACTCTCTTTATATCATATTTTGGCGCCCAACGTGGGGCATCTTCTAGTTTTGCATGAAACTAGCAGAAACAACCTAAGCTCTAACCCACCCATAGAAAACTAAAATTTTCATCCTATATAATAACCAAATCTAACTCGCCAAGTGATGGGCAAGTAGTGTAAACATGTAAATGTGCAGTCGTGCAAACGTGCAGTCGTGCAAACGTGCAGTCGTGGAAACGTGCAGTCGTGCAAACGTGCAGTCGTGGAAACGTGCAGTCGTGCAAACGTGCAGTCGTGCAAATGTGCAGTCGTTGCAAACGTGCGGTCGTGTAAACGTGCGGTCGTGTAAACGTGCGGTCGTGTAAACGTGCGGTCATGTGAACGCGCAGTCGTGCAAACGTGCAGTCGTGCAAACGTGCAGTCGTGCAAACATGCTGTTGTGCAAACGTGCGGTCGTGCAAACGTGCGGTCGTGCAAACGTGCGGTCGTGCAAACGTGCAGTCGTGCAAACGTGCAGTCGTGCAAACGTGCAGTCGTGCAAACGTGCAGTCGTGCAAACGTGCAGTCGTGCAAACGTGCAGTCGTGCAAACGTGCAGTCGTGCAAACGTGCAGTTGTGCAAACGTGCAGTCATGCAAACGTGCAGTCATGCAAATGGGAAAACATATGGGCAGGCAAACTTGTAAACAGGCAAGAAAATTTTGCAGATTTTAGACACCTGTCAATTTGAAAAATCAAGCCAATGAATATGTAGCAAGAAATGAAGTAAAAGTAGTTTAGTAATCAAAATTTAAATTTCCAGACCTTTTGGAAGTCAACTAATGATCTATGTAATATTGAACAAATTAACCATTCAAAAACACACCTATGAGTAAGCAAAATATCATCTTCTGGAAGGTAGATTACTACCCACCTATAAGCTAGACTTCCCATTACCTACTGGCCTGCATCATTTTGCCTATATTTATATGGTACATGGTCTAACCTTGCCACTATTTATTGGTTCTTGATTTTAAAAGCTAAAAATAACAGTAAACCAAAATTAAAATAAAACACAACAATAATAAGAACCAAATGGTGAAAAAATGTACCCCTCGATATTAATATACTCGAGCTTATTTCCTAAAGAAAAAATACAAATAAAATCACACATCCACTCTCTGAAACTAACCATAAAACAAACAAGTAATAAATACATAATATAAAACACTTGCTCACTCATTAGGTATGCACTTGATCCACTTATTTTATTCAGCTTATCACTGCAAATACAAAGTCATTCTGACAAAAGCCTGTAAACACCAATGATAAGAATTTAAATTGAAAACGATTCAAAAATGCACTCATTGTACTATAAATAATATTTAAAAACACTCATACCTATATAATAACCATATCTAACTCGTCAAGTGATGGGCAAACGTGCAGTCGTGCAAACGTGCAGTCGTGCAAACGTGCAGTTGTGCAAATGTGCAGTCGTGCAAACAGGCAAACGTGTAAATGGGAAAACATATGGGCAGGCAAACTTGTAAACAGGCAAGAAAATTTTGCAGATTTTAGACACCTGTCAATTTGAAAAATCAAGCCAATGAATATGTAGCAAGAAATGAAGTAAAAGTAGTTTAGTAATCAAAATTTAAATTTCCAGACCTTTTGGAAGTCAACTAATGATCTATGTAATATTGAACATATTAACCATTCAAAAACACACCAATGAGTAAGCAAAATATCATCTTCTGGAAGGTAGATTACTACCCACCTATAAGCTAGACTTCCCATTACCTACTGGCCTGCATCATTTTGCCTATATTTATATGGTACATGGTCTAACCTTGCCACTATTTATTGGTTCTTGATTTTAAAAGCTAAAAATAACAGTAAACCAAAATTAAAATAAAACACAACAATAATAAGAACCAAATGGTGAAAAAATGTACCCCTCGATATTAATATACTCGAGCTTATTTCCTAAAGAAAAAATACAAATAAAATCACACATCCACTCTCTGAAACTAAACATAAAACAAACAAGTAATAAATACATAATATAAAACACTTGCTCACTCATTAGGTATGCACTTGATCCACTTATTTTATTCAGCTTATCACTGCAAATACAAAGTCATTCTGACAAAAGCCTGTAAACACCAATGATAAGAATTTAAATTGAAAACGATTCAAAAATGCACTCATTGTACTATAAATAATATTTAAAAACACTCATACCTATATAATAACCATATCTAACTCGCCAAGTGATGGGCAAGTAGTGTAAACATGTAAATGTGCAGTCGTGCAAACATGCAGTCGTGCAAACATGCAGTCGTGCAAACGTGCAGTCGTGCAAACGTGCAGTCGTGCAAACGTGCAGTCGTGCAAACGTGCAGTCGTGCAAACGTGCAGTCGTGCAAATGTGCAGTCGTGCAAACGTGCAGTCGTGCAAACGTGCAGTCATGCAAATGGGAAAACATATGGGCAGGCAAACTTGTAAACAGGCAAGAAAATTTTGCAGATTTTAGACACCTGTCAATTTGAAAAATCAAGCCAATGAATATGTAGCAAGAAATGAAGTAAAAGTAGCTTAGTAATCAAAATTTAAATTTCCAGACCTTTTGGAAGTCAACTAATGATCTATGTAATATTGAACAAATTAACCATACAAAAACACACCTATGAGTAAGCAAAATTTCATCTTCTGGAAGGTAGATTACTACCCACCAATAAGCTAGACTTCCCATTACCTTCTGGCCTGCATCATTTTGCCTATATTTATATGCATATAATTATGTACATGGTCTAAACTTGCCACTATTTATTGGTTCTTGATTTTAAAAGCTAAAAATAACAGTAAACCAAAATTAAAATAAAACACAACAATAACAAGAACCAAATGGTGAAAAAATGTACCCCTCGATATTAATATACCCGAGCTTATTTCCTAAAGAAAAAATACAAATAAAATCACACATCCAATCTCTGAAACTAAAGATAAAACAAACAAGTAATAAATACATAATATAAAACACTTGCTCACTCATTAGGTATGCACTTGATCCACTTATTTTATTCAGCTTATCACTGCAAATACAGAGTCATTCTGACAAAAGCCTGTAAACACCAATGATAAGAATTAAAATTGAAAACGATTCAAAAATGCACTCATTGTACTATAAATAATTTTTAAAAACACTCATACCTATATAATAACCATATCTAACTCGCCAAGTGATGGGCAAGTAGTGTAAACATGTAAATGTGCAGTCGTGCAAACGTGCAGTCGTGCAAACGTGCAGTCGTGCAAATGTGCAGTCGTGCAAACGTGCGGTCGTGTAAACGTGCGGTCGTGTAAACGTGCGGTCGTGTAAACGTGCAGTTGTGCAAACGTGCGGTCGTGCAAACGTGCGGTTGTGCAAACGTGCGGTCGTGCAAACGTGCAGTCGTGCAAACGTGCAGTCGTGCAAACGTGCAGTCGTGCAAACGTGCAGTCGTGCAAACGTGCAGTCGTGCAAATGTGCGGTCGTGCAAACGTGCAGTAGTGCAAACGTGCAGTCGTGCAAACGTGCAGTCGTGCAAACGTGCAGTCGTGCAAACGTGCAGTCGTGCAAATGTGCAGTCGTGCAAACGTGCAGTCGTGCAAACGTGCAGTCGTGCAAACGTGCAGTCGTGCAAACGTGCAGTCGTGCAAACGTGCAGTCGTGCAAACGTGCAGTCGTGCAAACGTGCAGTCGTGCAAACGTGCAGTCGTGCAAACGTGCAGTCGTGCAAACGTGCAGTCGTGCAAACGTGCAGTCTTGCAAACGTGCAGTCGTGCAAACGTGCAGTCGTGCAAACGTGCAGTCGTGCAAACGTGCAGTCGTGCAAACGTGCAGTCGTGCAAACGTGCAGTCGTGCAAACAGGCAAACGTGTAAATGGGAAAACATAAGGGCAGGCAAACTTGTAAACAGGCAAGAAAATTTTGCAGATTTTAGACACCTGTCAATTTGAAAAATCAAGCCAATGAATATGTAGCAAGAAATGAAGTAAAAGTAGTTTAGTAATCAAAATTTAAATTTCCAGACCTTTTGGAAGTCAACTAATGATCTATGTAATATTGAACAAATTAACCATTCAAAAACACACCTATGAGTAAGCAAAATATCATCTTCTGGAAGGTAGATTACTACCCACCTATAAGCTAGACTTCCCATTACCTACTGGCCTGCATCATTTTGCCTATATTTATATGGTACATGGTCTAACCTTGCCACTATTTATTGGTTCTTGATTTTAAAAGCTAAAAATAACAGTAAACCAAAATTAAAATAAAACACAACAATAACAAGAACCAAATGGTGAAAAAATGTACCCCTCGATATTAATATACTCGAGCTTATTTCCTAAAGAAAAAATACAAATAAAATCACACATCCACTCTCTGAAACTAAACATAAAACAAACAAGTAATAAATACATAATATAAAACACTTGCTCACTCATTAGGTATGCACTTGATCCACTTATTTTATTCAGCTTATCACTGCAAATACAAAGTCATTCTGACAAAAGCCTGTAAACACCAATGATAAGAATTTAAATTGAAAACGATTCAAAAATGCACTCATTGTACTATAAATAATATTTAAAAACACTCATACCTATACAGGGGTAGGCATAAGTTAGTATTCGCTATCGAAAAATTACGCGCGCGCGCTCCTAATTGTCTACTGCGTGGGTGTTGGTGGGCGCGTTGCCATGGTGATGGGGCAAATGACCTCGATAGTGTTCAGTGTCACTTCAGTCGTGCATGCGAGAGGTTATTGCTTTATTTTTCGTCTCATTTTTCGTAAAAAAAACTTAGAAATGGCGCAACCTCGCCATAGGTTTTCTCAGCAAGAAAGAACCTTTTTAAAAGTCCCATACATCTCTGTTTTTCGCAAATAGCTTTTTAACAAAGCATCCTACAAAAAAATAACCAGCTCTGGGCAGAAAGGAAATTTTATGCTCTACAATTTCCTTCATGGCATTTTTTTCATAGGATGCATACTTTCCTCGTAAAATCAATGTTAATGTTGAAAAACACGAAAATTCGGACCTGTATAATCAGCTCTAAATTAAAATTGAGCAGTCAACAATTCATTTTAGGCGATTTTTGACCACGCGACGTGAAAGAGGAGACCTTCAACCACCAGAATCACCAAACAGAACTTGAAAAATGATTATTGTTCCAAAATAAAGATATTTTTCTGATCAACTTTTTTGTTTATGCAAATCGGAATACTAACTTATGCCTACCCCTGTATAATAACCATATCTAACTCGCCAAGTGATGGGCAAGCAGTGTAAACATGTAAATGTGCAGTCGTGCAAACGTGCAGTCGTGCAAACGTGCAGTCGTGCAAACGTGCAGTCGTGCAAACGTGCAGTCGTGCAAACGTGCAGTCGTGCAAACGTGCAGTCGTGCAAACGTGCAGTCGTGCAAACGTGCAGTCGTGCAAACGTGCAGTCGTGCAAACGTGCAGTGACGTCGTGCAGTCGTGCTAACATGCAGTGACATCGTGCAGTCGTGCAAACTTGCAGTTGCGCAAATGTGCAGTCGTGCAAACGTGCAGTCGTGCAAACGTGCAGTCGTGCAAACAGGCAAACGTTGTAGGCAGGCAAACTCGTAAACAGGCAAGAAAATTTTGCAGATATTAGACACCTGCCAATTTGAAAAATCAAGCCAAAAAATACATAATTAGATTGTTTTTGAAGGAGAAAGGTATGTTTGTGTACCCCCCCCCCTCCATGAAAAATTATAATAATAGTCGGGGAGCCCGCTTAAGGATCTATTGGACCGCCCCCCCCCCAGTCGATCCTTCTAGACAAGTTTTTTCTTAATGAGGGAGTCCTATGGAACATTTCTAGCATTTGTACTCAAAAAAAAAGTAGCCCTACTTACAAAATGGCGGCCATTTTGACGACAGGTCAGCCGAAATCGCAGATTTTGTGTTCCAACATAGGACTTGCACAAAATTTTTTAAACTGTACAAAGGTAGATCAAAAGATCAAGCAAAATTTCATCACCTGTAAAAATTTCAAGTGCTAAAGTGCGTTTTTCGAGTTTTGTTGAATTTTTGAAAATCAAATTTATGCCAAAAATGAGGGAAAAAATCAAAATTTTACCAAATTGTCCAAGAAAGCTGAAATTTGGGATATACCCATTTTCGACTTGCCAAATCGATTGGAAACTGTTTCAAACCGTTTTGAGCAGTTCTGGAGCCTCCAGCAGATTTTTGAACACGAAATTCTCACAAAATTTTATCAACTGGAGTTGGATAGTCGAAATTTACTCTGCAAACTGATTTCAATACGCTACGAAGTCAACTGCATGCGAATTTCAAGTCGTTTTGGAGCATCCAGCAATTTATTGAAAATTACTGGAGCCTCCAGTAGATTTTTGAAAGTATAAATTTCCTAAAAATTTCATCAAACAGAAATGGAAAAGTCAAAATTCATTCTGAAAACTAATTTCAATACGCTACGAAGTCGTCTGCTGGTAGATTTCAAGTCCTTTTGGAGCCTCCAGCGACTTTTTGAGAGGTCGTATGGTGCTTTTGGGAAAATTGAAATTTCCAAAATGTAGTTGGAAGCATCAAATCATTTAAAACCATTTGAAACCACCATGTAGTCGACTTCATATTGTATTGAAATTAGTTTGCGAAGTAAATTTCAGCTTGCCAACTCCATTTGGTAAAATGTTGCGGGAATTTCAAGTTTCAAAAATCTACTGGAGGCTCCAGTACTTTTCAAAAAGTCGCTGGAGGCTCCAAAATGATTTGAAACCACCTGAAGTCGTCTTCAGAGGGTGTTAAAATTAGAGTGTAGAGTAAATTTCAGCTTTCCATCTCCATTTGATGAAATTTTTAGGAAATTTAAAGTTTCAAAAATCTGATGAAGGCTCCAGGAATTTTCAAAAAGCCTCCGGAGGCTCCAAAACGACTTGAAATTCACCTACAGCTATGTGGTACTTCGTAGCTCATTGAAATTTGTTTGTATAGAATAAATTTTAGCTTTCCAACACCATTTTGATGAAATTTTTAGGAAATTTCAAGTTTCAAAAATCTACTGGAGGCTCCAGTAATTTTCAATAAATCACTGGATGCTCCAAAACGACTTGAAATCCCCCTGCAGTTGACTTCGTACCGTATTGAAGTTAGTTTGCAGAGTAAATTTCGGCTATCCAACTCCATTTGATAAAATTTTGTGGGAATTTCGAGTTTCAAAAATCTGCTGGAGGCTCCAGAACTGCTCAAAACGGTTTGAAACAGTTTCCAATCGATTTGGCAATTCGAAAATAGGGTTTATCCCAAATTTCAGCTTCCTTGGTCAATTTGGTAAAATTTTGATTTTTTCTTTCTTTTTAAATTTGATTTTCAAAAATTCACCAAAAATCGAAAAACGCACTTTAGCACTTGAAATTTTGACAGGTGATAAATTTTTGCGTATCATCTTTAAAAATTTATTACCTAAGACTTCGAAAATGTACAATTTCTTTGAATTCCTTGAGAGAATTTTGCAAGAAAACATTTTTTGATCGCAAGAATCTGACTGAAAATATTCTAGCTCGCACAGAGAGAAATCAAAAGAACATCTAAGACTACACCACTTTGCACAAAATTTTCTCAGATTTTGGCGATTTTCTAGACATTTGAATGTGGTCTATTTTTTACAAGAAACTGAAAATTTGATCAAACCTCCTAATGACCTTTTTAGAAAGAGTTGGTTTTTCTCAAGCATGTTAATTATTATATATTATGCAGAACTTGTCTAAATTTATTTTCAGTCAGCTAGGAAAAATTTCTGATATAAAGAAATTTCGTGCTCTCTCCCTCAAAAAGATACGTTTTTTCTTCCATACGAGTTTAAAGAAACGATTTCATTTTAAAAATCGCTGCGAATTCCATAAATTCATTGACACGACTTCTTTTTATCTGTACAATGATTAATTCAGATTCCATTGATAACGTGTATTACACATGTTTTCGCACATGCCATAACGATAGGTAAGAAAATAAGTTGATGTTTATATGTATTTTTTTCCTGGGTATTGGTGGAATCGTGCTTCAGCTTCTGTATTCGATCACAAAGCGGGTAATGATCCCTGATTGCTTTTACAGAACGTGAATTTTTCAAAATTATCAACTGCCATTTATATATCTACTTATCTGCCGGATAAACTCTATACATGGATACAAAGAGCGTTTATAAGAAGCCATTTCTCAGGGTTGAAAATTTATTAGAAGTGAAAACATATGCTCGAGTGACTTGTGATCACTATGGATCCTACGTTTCAATGGGTGAGTAAATGTTTATGCATTTTTTGTCAGCATTTTTATTGAATATAATCAGTCTTTCCTTTTTATATATGTATTACCGGTATACTGAAATCGAAAAATAACGGGTGTTATAATGTGTTGTTTTTAATACCTAGTTCTTTTTTTTCAATATTTATTTTAGTTCTATGCAGTTTTCACAGACTAAAGCTTTGATTTCCTATTAAAAATATTTCATAAATATTTATGATGAATTATGCCCTAAACATGACTTTTACTCATTTTTTTTTTTTTTTTTTTTAATTAGGTACCCATACATATACTAACCTATTATTTTTTTCATTGAAAACTTCAAAAAAATTAATCTTCAGGAAAACATCTCAATATTTTTTTAAAATAAGGTAGCTCTTTGAAAAAATTTAGCTGCCCATTAAACAGAAAATTGAAGGTTCAACTTCTCAACGAGGACTTCATATTTTTTACAATTCAAAGATAAGTTTTATCGATGAATGAGGGACAACTTTTTTACTTTTTAGCTTCACTCTCCTGTCTTTGTATACTTACTATTCAGCTATCGAATTTTGTCATTCGGGATTTGACCAATCTTACATTAAATTTTTTCATGTTCTTCGCTTGTTGTGGATATTCTCTCATTTTGCAATTTGTTTCCTTTTTAGGTATCACCAAAATCATATTGCGTTCTTTTAGCTGTAACCTGCCTACTCAGTAACATTCATTCCATTCCGATGCACAGAAATGACCCAGTTTCCAGTCAAAACATACTTGCTCTATTCACCAGAGAGATTCCAAGTGATCTTCAACTTCAAAACAACACAACTGGTGATCAGAAAAATTCTTTCACTGGTGAGAAATCTTCAGGAAATACATCTATTGATATCATAACAGAGATCGACAATTTGGATGCAAATACTTTTGGAGAATTGAATAATCTACGGACAGACCTTGATAAAAGTATCACTGTTCTGGCAAGCGATGTCATTGAAGATATTCCTGATAAGAAATCGTCAATATTCAAAATCATCAATCAAACAGAATTATCATCCGGACAAAACATTGTGAATTATAAACTGAATGATAACGTTTCGCGAATCTATTTGCAAAGAAATCCGATTGAAACTAAAATAAACCGATTAAAAAGGACTCCAGATCCTTTTATCCAACTACCGCTTCTTATTACCTCCTCTGCGATATTAGCTCATGTAATTTGGGCGGCGGCTCCTCATGTTGTTAATATGAAGTGCGAAGCAAACTTGCTGGATGAAAGAGGAGAAACCAAAACCCTAAAGTGCTGAAAACGAGATAACTTGAGGGTCATTCCACGTCAATTGAACCAAGAAGTGGTAGGGGGGTTCGGCGATTTTTTTGAAACTTTTCCTGTGGAAAGACCTTCCGAAGGGATGACCAGTGGCGCAAATCGAAGCCCTCTAGCCCATTTTTAAAGGCAGCCAGGGGGTGTAAACGTTTTCAGTGAACCTAAGATATCATCCATTTCAGCAGTGGATTACTCGATAACCGCGATACCTACCAAAATGGAACATTTTCCCATAGTTAGGGGTTTTGAAAAGCTTTTTGGTGATATCATAGAAATCAGTGTTGCCACTTTTTTTCGTACGAAAAATTAGCTCGAAAAATTTCAAAACGTAGTTTTTATATCGTTCCGACTCTCAAAAATTCTGAAAAAAATATCTTATGGGCAACTTTTTATGCTGAACAACATAATATTAAAAAATTGGGATGGTAACATGTTGCAAAGTTGATTAAAAAAAATTCAAAGTTTGCGAAAAAAATACGATTTTTTGATTTAAAACATGAAGAAAGTTTTGATAGGTGAAGTTGACCCATTTGATCCCTATTTTTACGTATCTGTTGAAAAAGTTGAAAGAATCCTTTCACTCAATGAAATGAACTCCTCACAAAAAAAATTAAAATTCAAAAAGATTCAAATAATGAACGAATTTTTATTTTTTTTGTTTTGAGTGTAATTTTTATCAACTTTTTCATGAAATACGTCAGAAAGAGATCAAAATAAGACAACTGAATAAATTTAAACTTTTTTTGATGTTTGTAATTGAAAATTGAATTTTTTCGAATTTTGATTTTTTTGTGAGGAGTTCATTTCATTGAGTTAAAGGGTTTTTTCAACTTTTTCAACCGATACGTAAAAATAGGGGTCAAATGGGTCAACTTCACCTATCAAAACTTTCTTCATGTTTTAAATCAAAAAATCGTATTTTTTTCGCAAACTTTGAATTTTTTTAAATCAACTTTGCAACATGTTACCATCCCAATTTTTTAATATGTTGTTCAGCATAAAAAGTTGTCCATAATATATTTTTTTCAGAATTTTTGAGAGTCGGAACGATATAAAAACTACGTTTCGAAACTTTTTGAGTTAATTTTTTGTACGAAAAAAAGTGGCAACACTGATTTCTATGATATCACCAAAAAGACTTTCAAAACCTCTAACTATGGGAAAATGTTCCATTTTGGTAGGTATCGCGGTTATCGAGTAATCCACCGATGAAATGGATGATATTTCAAGGTTACTGAAAACTTTGACACTCCTTGGCTGCCTTTAAAAATGGACCAGAGGGCTGCGATTTGAGCCAGTATAGGGAGAGATTGCTGGTTTTTTAATTTAAAAAAAAAAATGGATTTCGATCATTTCCAACATGAAAAATTCAATTTTCTTGTAGCAATTTTCACCCGTTTTTTGCAATTGACAAAATTTTATTAAAAATACCTACATTAAATTGAATTGATAGCGTTTTTATGAGTCGTGCATATTTCGCGACTTTTAAGGAATTTCAGTGGATTATTCATAATTTTTTTGTACCATAAATTATTGGAACACAAGCGAAACTTTCTTCTTAATGAATAAAAATTGAAAAGAAATTTGTTAAATGTTACAAACTTCTGTAGGTATCTTACCTACTCTAGACAAAATTTTAGCCAGGATACAGACAACTTCACATACATATAAGAGAAACATTTCACGGTAAATTACCAATTATGAATTTTGTTCCAAGAACAGAAATTTTTTATGGATTTTTTTCCACCGCGAATTCAACCTGTCTGCTGTCTACATAAACACATGGGGAAAAAACCAAAAGGTTCCTCATACTATAACAAGCAATTTATATTCGTTGCGGCAATTTTTACCAGGTAATTGTAATTTTTGAAAATAGCTTTCTTTATTGAAACTGAGCCCAAAAGAGCCGAAAAATTCTGCACACGGTAAAATGACAGTATACAAAGGTACATCCAACCAACCAACGCAACGCCGACTTGAAATGCGTATAAAAACGTATACATTATTCATGGAAATTGATTGATGTTTTTTACCAGACGATATTCCAATTTTTTTTATTTCGACGCTCTTTAAGTTACCATATTTTAAA
The DNA here is from genome assembly GCF_950023065.1 of Planococcus citri. Lineage (NCBI taxonomy): Eukaryota > Metazoa > Arthropoda > Insecta > Hemiptera > Pseudococcidae > Planococcus > Planococcus citri. The sequence continues at coordinate 18,119,856 of NC_088681.1, forward strand.
AGGGCTATTTCAATTTCGCCGAAAAAAATACGGGCCATATACCATACATAGAGGACTTTTTAAATATCAACTAGATTGGCCCACACAAGGCACAAAAGTACCTACTCTACGCCAACTAAGTAAACATGAAAAAAAAGAGAGTACTAGCTCACAAACTGTTATTGGTCATTTTCGATTTATCGCCTCCTGTATATATGTACATAGAGTACTGGCTCCATCGACCATAACAACACAGAGAAATCGAACAAAGCAATTTAATACGCGAACACAAAAATTACCCGTATCGTGCCTGTGCCCTTCTACCCTTTGCTTTATCCAAAACGCGTCTCTCAATAACCCATAAAACGTTCGACAAAAGAACGCAACTCAATTTGGTGTGAATTTATCATACGTTGGCGGCGTCAATGAACGCAGCAGTTGAAAAAGAATGTAAAATAAAATAAAATGAAAAAAAGCGCAAAAAAACGACTGGAATGCTGCGCTTATGCTACTGTGTATTGTAGGTAGATAGGTACGAGTAACGTGTCCCCGTGTACAAAGCTAATAAAGTTCCTAACTGTTTTATTATCCAATTTCGCGAATACGCCCGAGTAAATTGTCTTCGCGTATCGGTGTTTGGGATAATTTGGCAAGGCGCATCGGTTATGCAACTTATACAGCGTCGTCAAATGAAATAGTCTGCAAGAGTTGGATGTACTACGTGGTATTACGAATAGATGAGGCATTGCTCTCGTCACGATATTTCATCATTTTGTTTTACATTTTTTTTTTTTTTTTTTTTTTAGCAAATTATAAATTTTTGGTGAGATTTAATCACACAAATTTGTAGGAAAAGCATTCACCTACGATTGAGATAAGAGGTGGGAACGATTTTTCAGTTGAGCCTTTCTGCAGATGCTGTCCATAACACCTCAAAACAAAAATTCATTCTGTGATAATGAGAGCCTCCAAAAAATGAGGGGAAAGTCTCTTCCCATAAGGAAAGTTTCGAAGTTTTTCACTCAAAAATAATCAAGAAGCGTCATTCATGGGAACTCTATACGATTTTCTCCGAGTTCTGACAAATCGGACTCCATTATCTAAAAGCTTTGGTAGGTACCTTTTTTAGTGTAATTTCAAGTGCAAAAAATTGGGGATTTTTCAAAGCACCTAAAAGTCAGAAAAAATATTGTAGAATCATTTTATTCATTCATAACACATTCATTTTGTAAATGATTCAACATTTTTCGAAGATCCAATAATTTACCAAAAATTACGGCAATCTGCCAAACATTACCGTAATTTACAAAAAAAAAAAAAAAAAAAAAAAAAGTAACTTACCAGAACTTTATGTAACTTACCAAAACATACTGTAATCTACCCAAAAATACTGTAATTTACCATGAATTACCGTTATTTACAAAAAAGTGTCGTATTTACCAAAAATTACTGTAATTTGCCAAAAAATACCAATTTACAAAACTTACTGTATAATTCATCAAAAATTGCCGTAATTTGCAAAAAATACCACAATTTACAGAAAACTTACTACAGGAAACTCACCAAATATTACTGTAATTTACCAAAAAAATACGATAATTCACCTAACATACCATAATTTACCAAAAATTACTGTAATTTACAGAAAATTACCGTAACTTACCAACAATTACTGTAATTTACCAAAAAATAGTATAATTTACCAAACCTTACGGTTGGTACCTACTTTTCCAATAGTTGTCATTTTATCAAAAATTACCAAGTTACCAAAAATTATTGTAATTTACCAAAAGTTGTTGTAACTTATCAAACATTACCATATTTTGCAAAAAATGATTGTAATCTACCAAAAACTACCATAATTTACCAAAAGTTACCCTTTTTTTAAAAATTACCAGCCAAAGTACAAAAAATGACGAGTAATTTACTTACCAAAAATCATTGGTAAATTACCAAAGATTTTGAGTAATTTACCTAGAAATACTTGCAGTTTTCTGAAAAAGAACTACTGTGGAAATCGCTTACAACAAGATTCAAGGGACCCGACTTTTTGCTCGTTGTATCTGGTCTCTCGTACTAAAATGTTTTGCATTTATAACGAGTATCTTGTAATAACCGGATATAAAGAGCTTCTTGTTATAACACATGTAGCAAAAAAAATTGCCAATTTTACTACTATTTTTGACTTGTCAAATAGATTGGAAGCGGTTTTAAATCGTTTTGAGTAGTTCTAGAGTCTCCAACCCAAATTAATCTATGAAGCTGAAATGGGATTTAATAAATGTTTTCTGCGTGAACACTCGTTATAAGCAGAAAAAAAAACAATAAAACGAACCAAATTTCAAGAATTTCAGCTTGTACTATCCGCATTCCTCGTTATAAATGAGCTCGTTCTAACAGGTACCATATTGTACATGTTTAAATGGCGTTGTGCTCAGGACCAAGCATTTTGCTTGTTGTATCTGAAATCTCTTACTAACCGATCTCATTATAAGCGATTTCCACTGTACCTGTAATTAACAAAAAATTATGTACCATATGTGACGCGACGCGACAAAATCGACCTTCGAGCCGAAAATAAGTTTTTGAGTTATGGGGGGTTAAAGTTTTCAGTCCAGTTCTGCTCGTTTAGCGGAAGCGCTTGCGTTCTAATCAGGTTCTCCGGCTAAACTGAGCTAAACATAGTCTTGGATAACGTTTCTTGCCTGTCTTGTGTGAATATCACTGGGTAAAATGGTTATTTACATTGATACAGGGGGCTCAGTCGTGATTGCGCTCATTTTTTCAATTTTTTATTTTATTTTTTCATTATTTCAATTTTGAAATCGATCTGGAGGCGAAACAAAGCGTTCTACGAGAAAAATACATCGAGCAAAGTTGTAGAGAATTAAATTTCCAAAAACCTATAACAGGTTTATTTTTCTCCTAAATGCATAGTTTTTCCGTTTTTCTCAAAAAACAAAAATTTTATGGTAATCATCATGAGGTTTTTGTTTTTTGAGAAAAACGGTAAAACTATGCATTTAGGAGAAAAATAAACCTCTTATAGGTTTTTGGAAATTTAATTCTCTACAACTTTGCTCGATGTATTTTTCTCGTAGAACGCTTTGTTTCGCCTCCAGATCGATTTAAAAGTTAAAATAATGAAAAAATCAAAAAAAATCAAAAAAATCAAAAAAATGAGCACACTTCTGACTAGATTACCATGTATATGGAGCTATGCAAATCATAGGGACTTCTGGGTGGTTTTAAATGATTTTTGAATGTCCGAGTACCAAAAATCCGTCAAAAAGTGAAAAATAATTTTTTAGGTCCGAAGGTCGATTTTGTCACGTCACGTCACATATAATCACTTGTAGGTATTTCATCATAAATTACCAGTAGCACTAATTTAACAAAAAATGCCAATTGTACCCCATTAGGGGAAAATTTGCCCATATGCTGAAAAATTTGCCAAAACCAGCTGGTTTATTGATGGTATTTCGAATATACGCATGAAGAAGAGCTGTTCGGAAGGCAAATTGGTGCATCAAAAAAATAAATACTTATGCTAAAAAATATGCTATGTGAACATTTTATAGCGTATTTTTCTCGCATAAGGACATGGCGCTTTCAAATTATGTGGCGTGTTTCTTCACGCTGAAAGAAACCAAATACAAAATATGCCACTAACCTGTGTTTTGGCATATTCTTTTGCATCTTTGCTAAATAACACGTGTAAATGCTGTATTTTACACAAATGTTTTAGCATAGTATAGAAATATTTCCGTTTATTCCATCACATTTCCCATGGTTGGGGAAGTAGGAAAGTCACTCTCAAACTCAGAGACCCAGGTTCAATCCCTGGCAGAGCCAAAAAATGTTTCATTAGTATAGGACATTGGCATAATTCATCGCGTGAAAAAGTACCCGCACTGATTAATGGGCAGAAAAGTATTGGCGGAAAGTGTTGCAATTCCTACCGCATTTTTTGTCGCATATCATTGGCAGATTCTCACCCAATGGGGTACTTGCACAGCATGCATAAGGCAATGGCCCAGCCTGCCTCCTGGACAAATCTTGAATGTTGGTGGTGTGACTTTGGCTAGAAAGTAACTGCAAACATATAGCTTTCATCACATCAGACACAGGGGAGGTGTTTTTGGTACAAGTGAAATCCTTAGTGACTGCTTTGCTGCTAAGTCTGCTGTTTCATTTCTCAAAATTCCTGAGTGGGCTGGAATCCAGGCTATATGGTAACATCAATGTCACATTGGAGAGATGAGATATCTGAGGTATCTGGATGTTGCTTAGATTTAGATCTTAGTTGAGAGATGGAATTTAGTGAATCTGTGAAGATCACAACTTTGCCGAGTCTGCCCTCAATTGCCATGTTTAAAGATGTAAGTATAGCAAGTATAGCGTATAGTTCATATGAAAGAATACTGAACAAGCACGGAAAAGGAAATCGCAAAACCTCATTATCATATCACAAATGACTGAACAACCACAGTGCAGGCACAATGGTGTATATTTTATTAATTTTTTTTATCTATTACATATAAGATATTCTCATTGTACTTTGGAAAAATTTTAGTAATTCTTTTCATCCATTTTCGGCTTTCTACAGAATTTTTCTCAAATTGTATTTTTTTTTTGAATCACGGGTGCCGGATGATTTTAGACCAACGAAGCACTACATAAAGATCTTAAGATAAAGTGGGTGGATGAAGTCATTAGAGAATATGCAACAAAGCATGAGAAACGACTTCACAGGCACATCAACCCAGAGGCTTTTCAGCTAATAGATACTAGTATGATGGTTAGGTGTCTTAAACTTCAAAAGCCTCATGACCTAGTGATGTAATATAACATGTTATGTATATAGCAGAGTGGTTCACTGGAACAAATCTGCACATGTTCCCAAATAAAATTAAAGTTAAATGTATTACTTATTTAAGAAGTATCTTAAGATTGTAATATTAATAAATATGTCAAAAAAATTGTAATTTTTGCAAGAATGTACATACTTAATTCACCAATTTCTTCCTCAATTTCAAGGTTAATTTCTGTAAATTTATAATACTAGTTTCATAGCTTTTGTGTTACTTTACACTTACCTACATAACTTTTGCTAGATTCCACTTGTCTTTATTTTGATAATTTTTATTCAATGTTTCCCTATTTGTGGCCATTTTAACAATTTTTCATTACGTTTTGTTAAAATTTTGTAGCTTTTCATCAATTATGTTTTTTTTTTTCGAATTTTAGAACATTCCTTTTTACAGAATTTGAACTAAAACATTACAAATGTTTCATAGATTTTTCAGCACCTTTGACCATCTTTACGAACCTGTATTCAATTGGTACATTTTTTTTAAATTACCTACATGATTTCAATAACAGTACCTACCAATTTTTTAGTCCTTATGATATTTCACGTAATTTTTGTAAAATTACACTTTATCGTTCCCAATTTCACTCAAAATAGCCAAAAAAAGTGATCTAAAAAAAAAACCGATTCCTTTTAAGAGGCATTTTATGGTATTTTGAAATCGGACCTCTTAAATTGTGCTTATACCTCGTCTGCCTCTTAAGACCTGCAAAAACTTGGCTTTCACATCATACTCGTACCTTATGGGGCTCAAAAAGATACACACTCCGCTATTGTAAACGTATAAAGGACGATTTACGATGAAAAATTTTTCGCATTCTGCTGGCGCGAAAACGAGCATCGCAGCGTACTATATGATGGAGCATTTCCCATGTGTAATTTGGCGGGCTTTACGCTTCGAAAATGATTGGTATATTAGCTCTGTACTGTACGAATAAGGTAATTTGTCAAAGGTGCACGCGAGATGTACGTGGAAACTGGAAACCTATGCGAGGGAAAGAGGTAGAGAGGCTGGAAAATGATGGTGCGCCATGTACATAACATACACTACGAAGAGTGAGAAACAGAGAGATATGAGTACCGTGAGTACCTATACCGATATAGGTAGGTACACGTATCGTTGTACTCAAGTTTATTAAATAAAACCCCAAGACTTACATTTATTCAATGTAGTAGGTATATATGGGTACGAACACCATACACATGCAGTAGGTATATATAGATAGGAATTTTGGCGGCAGAAAAACACGAACGAGGAGAGATAGAATGCACATCGTAATACTCATTTTTGAAAAACATCTCGCGAGAAGATTGAGAGCAAGAGAATTGGTCCGAGAGGGGCAAGGAGCAAGAGAAGTGATATCTTGCATGGAAAAATTATATCATATGGAAAATGGGTAGTGGTATTGCGATGGTAGGTACATTGTACGTATGTAGATGAGGAGACGATGGGTGCAGGGTGCCAGGCGCCGTATTACGAGTACGAGAGGTAGGTATTGTGAAAAATGCTGCGTTAGCGAAATTCAGACAAGAACAAAAGGACGCGTATAAGTAGCTGTAATCTAGACACTCACACACCCTCATGCAAGTGTAAAGGTACACGACATCGAAAAAGACTAGTTACCTAGCACATTCGCAGAGATGTACAGCAAATACACAACCCGAAGACTGAAAAACAAGCGGGACAAACGATAATGGCTAATGAAGCGTACGCTGCTGCGCTCTTTGAACTTTAACGAAACTCTAGCATGGTGTTCTTTTTGTTTGATACATACACACATTTCCTCTACTGCTTGTTAAATAGTAAATAGCATTAAAAACAGTTCATTTTACTCGATTTTTTCCCAGTTGTGTATGCTTTTGCTGCGTTTTTTCTCTCTCTCTCTTTTTTTTGCTCTTCTATCTTGGTGTATAGTCGATAACCTCGTATCAATGTCGAAATTTTCGTTCGTTTGGAACACCTGCGAGGAATTTTCGCTGTTTACTCATTCAAAAAAGAAAGTTGAAAAAAATGAACGTCTCAATCTGTTCGAGGATGAACATTTTCTCATGTAAATACCCATTACGTATTACACTAGTAATGTACTGTTGGGTTTCTGTCGACTGGCTAATGAAGCTCGGAGGAAGTTTAACTCTTTTGTTTTTTCATCGCTTTAGGATGTGTTTTTTGCTAGCAAATAGCACATGGAATGAGATTTTAATTGAGTCATATTCATGTAAGGCAAAATTGTGTTAACTAAGCACACAATTTAGCTCTTACCTGCAGATGTAAAATTACAGTGGATTGAAGGGGGAAAAAGAAAGAAACATGTTGAAAGATTGCGACCAAATTCAATGGAGACCTTCATTTTGAGTTGAAAGTTACCCACAAAATATTGTAGCCCTTGACTTTTTTTGGTTTTTGGTCAAAATATCAAAAACTAAATCGATTAAAAATTTTATTTCTAGGGCAAATCATAGCCAAATGTTTGAAGAACCTTCTGTACAAATTTCAATATTCTAGCTCCTTTTCATAAAAAGTAGTGACTGTTTGAAAATTAGGTGCGCGAACTTAGGCACATTTACCCTATACCCCTAAAAAATGACGTTTTTTCATCTTATTTCATGTTTTTTAACAATGAAAATTGCGAGGAACAATTTTCTAAACACGTTTTTTGGATGTATTTATGACCCCTCAATATCATATATTTTTTCGAAATTTTTGTTTTGGTGATTCCGTCATGTTGAAAATTTGAAAAAACGTGTCATAGAGGGGGTAAAATGAGAATTTTGGGAGAATTAACTATTAATGAGTGAGGTGTCGTTTCCGCATGATTCGATACCACTAAGTAGGAATATGACGTCAGATTTTCTGCTGCACTCATCTAGCCCCCCCCCAAGTGCCTTCACTCCTCCAGCCTCCACCTCAATTTTTAATATTTTTGAAATATAGTTATTTTGATGATATTGGTGTTGTTTTCATATGTTTCAAACCTACCGAGCACAAATTTTATGTCAGATTTTGTTTTGCACCAACCTGGCTTCTCCAGAGCCTCAGCCCCCTCCTCAATTTCTACTGTTTTTGAAACGGAACTACTTTTACAATATTGGTGTACTTTTCAAGTGAACCGAACTACCTGAATGGAAATATAGACGTCAGATTTCGTTTTACTCGCACCCAGCCCCTCCGGAGCTTCTACAGCGGCCGGGTAAGTGTAAAACAAAATCTGACACAACATTCGTGCTCGGGAGGTTCGAACCATATGAAAACGACACCAGTATCATAATGTCATTAACTCATTATGAAGGGGTAAATATGAAAGGAGGGGGTGGAAATTTCTTATGGGTACACCCCTTACAAATGTTTACAACATACTAAAAAAATTGAAAAATCGGTTCACATGGGGCTGAGAAAATAATTTTTATTCCAATTTCAGAAAAACGGTGCTTTTCAAAAATGGGATGGGAGGATCTGGAGATCTGAAACTTTCCATGCGGAAGTTTCTCGTTAGTACCTCTCTACCTACCTACATACCTAGTACCTACCATGCAAATATCAACCCAAAAGCTCTCGGAGGCCATTTCAAAAAATTACGTCACTTCGAGGGATCGTTGCGCCACCCCCTTGGGGCTAGGGAGTTGGTCGATAGATCATTCGATAGGTATTTGAGAGGACATAAAATGATCACAAAGCTCATTCTACTCGAAAGTTGATATTTTAGAAGTTTTTGACGAAAAACTGATTTTTAAGGGGTGTGATCCACTGTGGGAGGGGTGGTTAGCAGTAGGGGTTGGGGGGATTTTAATATGTTGTTCACCACACTATTCTTGACAATATGTATTCACCAAAAAATCGTTGATCGGAATAACGAGTAAGTATGTGGTTCACCCATGGACTACTAGATAACCACGAACGACAGTAACGCGCGCGAACGCTACGTAACTTCCCACGGTAGCGCCGTGGACTATCATGCTCAACCCCCGGCAAACATGACGCATGGTCAGTTTTTATTTTTTTTTTGACAATGTTGCACCAACTCAAACTCGTTGAAACTTTTATGGTGTAATGTTGACTAAAAAACGTATTTTAGGAAAAAAATGTTGACTGTACCTCCGCAACTTCTTTACAAAATGGCCGTTCAAAATTTTCAAAATGCCACAATTTGGTGAAAAATGGTCCAAAAAATTTTGAAAAAATTTCTGGGGCTTCCCCTCACCCCTAAGAATTGATACAAAAAAACGCGAAATTTTTATCTACATTTGGCGAAAAACTGGAAAATAAAGTTTAAAAAACACATTTTGGCCCCTCCCCACTGAAAAAAGGTCTGGGGATCCGAAAATTTTTTCAGCGTATCTTCTCATCATGGGTAACCTTTGGGGTGACCCACGTCGAAATCCATTTTTGGGCCCAAAACCATACTTGGTTCATTAGAAGGGGAGTAACAGCTGGTCAAAGTTGAAATTGCGAAAAATCATTTTGACTTGCCCCGGTGCACCTTATTGCAATTTTTTGATCATACAGCCAAAGTTTATTTTATTGGAAACTGTATAGCAGAATTTAAAAAAACAAATACCTACTAATATACAAATCATAAATCAATTATTTAAAAAACGCAAAAACTCTCTTGCAATCAGCAGTTAGCTGATGGATTGTTTTTCATGTTTTTTAAAAATTCAATTCAGAATGGAAACGCAAAAACTGAACAAAAAATGCGATATTACCTATTCATTTAGAATCCAAGTAACGGTCATGAAATTGAGCAAAAAAACAGATTTTATTTTCAAAATTTAACTTTCAAGCACAAGTTACCTAAAAAAATGAACAGCACAATGGGGTAAATTCCGGCAAAGTTGTTTATGGTCACGAAATTCGCACTAGCCTGTAGCCTCGATTTCCTCCGACCGCGACCTACGAAAGAAGAAAATAACACTGGTACTCAAGAGCCTAATTACAATGTTGGTGACGAAGTATCTGTTTGCAAATATTAGAATCTAGAGTCAAGATGGAACGATGGAGTAATTGCTGATCGTCAGGGTGCTGTGAACTATGAGATCTTGTGTAAACACACCGTTCAAATTGTTCCACCAAGTACCCCAGCTCAAGACAAAAATCCGAGTTAGGTCGCAGCTCCTAAAACCTGAAGCTGATTCGGAGTTGTGGCGTGCCAGCCAAACGAAGAAACCTGTCGATCGTCTTGATTCAAAAAAAAACCCTAAGGGGGAGAGTGTGGTGTTGGTGTCTGTAGACAGCAGCACTTGATTTAATCTTGTTTTATTTGTTTGTTTTGCCAGACACAATTTGTAAATATGTAGTGTTGTATTCGTTGATAGATATGAATTCAGGGTGTATAACAAATTTTTTTCGAAGAAATGCATTACTTTTACATTATTTTTTGCATTATCATGTAAACATTTTCATTCAGCCTACCCCCCTCCCTACCCACACAATAACTTTATTGAAAAAAATAAAAAAGATGAATCCTATTTATTTGAAGAGTTTTCGAACTCTAATTCGCCACTTGGCAGCAAAAACTTGAGATTTCAAACGCTAAAATTATGAAGAAATTCTAATAATGTTGAATTTATATTTTTTGGAAATAAATGATTAAATTCAAAGCACAGATCACTGAAATAAACTTGATATTCAGGGGCAAAGCAAACCAATACTACTTGGAGGGAGGGGGACAACGACATTGAAAATTTCACCTACAAAATCGCACCTGTTTGGATGAATGAAAGAATGCTGCTTTTTATGGGAAGAGATTGATTTTTCTGGTCTTAAAAATTTCAGCAATTTGAACATTTTTTTTTAGAAAGTTTGGTTTTGAAAAAGAAAAACAAAGAAGCTCAAAGGAAGTGAGGGCTTAAACTCTCAAAATTTTTGTATTTCGAGCAGTATAAAAAAAATGTCATGTGAGGAGTTTATTTTTGGATTAAAACATACTCACAATCAGTTTTTGAGTTTGAGTGATGGATTTGTAGAAAGATTGATTTTGAAAAAGCAAAACGAACAGACCTGAGTGATGCAAAAGCTGAATTCTGAAAATTTATAATTCTAGTTACCTACCTACTACCTAGTAAATTGTTACTTTCTTACACAAAGTCAATTTCTTTAAAAGTCAGGTACATACCTCTACGTAGAACGGATGGTTATTTTCCAGGTAAGTATTGAGCAAAGCGAGGGCAAAAACATTTTAAAATGTGCTATTCAAGTTTCATAAAAGTCGGCGATTGAGCCTCCATGTTAAGACTAAATATTTTCCTTGACAACTTTGGGTGGGATGGTCTTCATCCCCGATTCAACTAATTTTTTTATCAAGAAGTTGGAAAAATTGAAAGATTTATATGAAAAATTATTAAACATAGGTACTTAACGTGATTTTGATGAATTTTTCGAAATTCAGAAATATGAAAAGAAGTTCAAAGTGTTGCCCAAGCGAAGCGAGGGAGAAAATTTTGTGGAATTTTGTTTGAAAAATAGTAGTTTTTATAACAATTTTTAAACACAATTTTTGCCAAAAACTGAAATGAATTTGAGAAAAAATACATTACTTTTCAGGCAAAATGCATTACTTAGGTAGGTACCTATAAGTATGTACTTTTACATTATTACTTACATTACCTACCTGTTAGACACCCTGAATTGATAGTTTTTAAGCTGTGAATATTGCTTTGTCATGTTTTAATGTCGTTATAATTTTAAAAATAGAATATGTGAATAAACGAAGACTTTTAATACGAACTGAACCTAAAATACACAACACTCATCATTCTTTAAATAAAATACGATGATTTCAACTGTTTATTTATCAATTCTGATTCACTAAAACGATGAGAAAATTGAAAAGATAAAGAATTTCACATTGACGAATAATTTTAAGTGATACTTACATTTTTTATTACAGAATATCGAATGTACATAAATTACATTTATATTTTTTTTTTTGCATGAAAGTTTGCTTTTCTCTAAAAAAAAAAAAAAAAAAACAGAAGTGGTTTTCATATCCATACAACGTTTACAGGAGTTGAATTTTGATAGGCATGAATTGAACAATCTTATCTAACTACATAGTTAATAACTTCAAGTATACCTACTTACCTGTCAATAAAACATACCACGCATCAACGCAAATCTAAATATAAATTTTACTATTTCGGGTCATACGGTCGCATAAATGCACAGGTAGTTCATAAAACCACAAATAATCAAAACTTTTTTTTCTTTATTGAAACAATAAATTAATATCTAAGTGCATTCGTAATGATTAAAATGAAGTTACTCTTGATAGCTTGTGTTTTAACATCAGTTTATGGCTCTTCTCCTCGTGTACGAATAAAAGAAGGTGGTCTAGTCGGGACCACATATACTTTACCAAATGATCGAAAAGTATACGCATTTCTTGGGATACCTTATACTGCTCCGCCAATTGGAAATGATAGATTCAAGGTAAGTTTTTTTTTGTTTTAAATCAATTTCTGAGCAATTTTTCAAAATGCAAACATCATTTTTAACAACATAAATTCATCCACCATCTCTCCCTTTGTCCAGAAAAAATCGCTCAATTTTGAAAGAAAATCAAGAAAAATTCTTAAATTTGAGTGAGAAATTTTTGCTTTCTTCAGAATGGCTCATCAATCATGCATTTTTAGAAAAACTTTCGCATCTTTCATTTGCCTACCTCAGACAATTTTTTGTATTGTTTTCTTAGTGTCATGTTGATTCAAATTGTTGAATAATATTTACAACTTTTTTTACTTGTATCTTGACAGAAACTAGTGAAAATCATCGTTCATCAACTACCTATAACCCTTAATTGCATAATGGGTCAAATATGGAACGTTCATTTTGAAAAATTCTACAAGTGTTAAAAAAATATTTTTTTTGCTCGGAAACATAATGTTCCATTTTCGGAACGTTTCTACATTCTACAGAAAAAGTTATATTGAATTCCCTCCATATAAAAAAAAAATACAAACATTCACATTCAGCCAGGCGAGAATTTCAAAAACAGCTGATTTCTCACGTTTTCAAAACTCTGTGGAAGCGCTGTAATCTACCGTAAATGACCTGAAAAAATTTTTTCTAGGTAGTTGGCGGTCTCTAGTTGATGTAGAATGAACGAAAAACGACCGACCTGCAAATATATTACCTTGGTGACCGAAAATATGAGTGTTCCAAATCTGGCACATTATGAGTTCAGTGAACAAAGTTTTCCAAAAGAGTGTTCCAAATCTGGAACATCATGGGTTCAGTGAACAAATTTTTCCAAAAAGGTGATAACTTTCTCTTATCACAAACTCCTTCTTTTCACTCGAGTACTCAAATACTGTTTTATTAAGCTATGATTATACTGAACTTAGCTGTAAACTTGACCGTCAACTTATTCACATAATTTTGGATAGCGAACAATTTTTTTTCGCATTTAAACCGAGTTTATGTTAAACTGAGTTCAAATCCGCATTCTGCGACTGGCCCTGAGTGATAAATATAAGGAATAAGTTTACTGCTAAGTTCAGTATAATCATAGCTTTACTTTTCATACCGGCTGTGTACTTGTTTCAATCATTTTTAGTTGAATTTCGGCACAGATGTTCCGAAAATGGAACATTACTTCTATCATTGAATACATAATGTGCCATATGTGGAACACACTTTATTTCACCCTTTTCGGGGGTTGTTTTGGGGGGATGATTTTTTTCATTATTTTTCCCATGTTACAGACCACCAAAACTAACAAAAAAAATTTTTTTCACTGAATTTTAAAATGTCATGCAATTAAGGGATAAGTCATGGAATTCCAGTTCAAAATTCTTTTTTTTTTGTATCTGAAAATTCATGTGTATTTTTTTTTATTTATTAAAAAAAAAACTTTAAATCATCACTTGAAAATTCCTAGCTGGGGCCCAATTTTTCCAGCCAGAAAGATTTGTTGGGAAAAATTCAACTTTGCTTTTCTTTTTTAACCGAACTCAGATTTGAGACCGGAGAAAAATTCTCAAATGAACTTTTCGTATGGAAAAAACAACAATGGATTATTTTTTAATTTTTTTTATCTTTTTGAGGATCCAAAACCACCGAAACCATGGACTGGATCGAGAAATGCAACGTCAGAGGGCAATGCCTGCTTGCAAATACGACACCTACCAGGACAACGTAACACTGAAGTGACTGGTGACGAGGACTGCCTATTTTTGAATGTTTTTACACCTAGAGTGAGTTCCACTATTTACATACCTAACAAAATACTTCAGGTGACGTCTACTGCAGAGTTTATCTATTACCGTGCCGGATGTGCAAGAATAAGGGGGGTTTGATACGTTCTGATAAGCCAAAATGGGGGGGGGAAATCCCCCAAATAAAAATTAAAAAATTGTATAACAATCGAAAAAATGTGCTTTTGAATTATTGTTTTGATGCAAAACGAAAGACTCTTTCTGTTTCATTGAAACAATTACTCAAACACCCATTTTTTACATGATTATTCAATTTTTTAATTTTCAAGCAAGGAATTTTCTCTCCTTTTTGATAACATCAAAATCCCTTATGTTGATAAAGCTTCCGAAGAATAAAGGAGAGGATGAGTTGATGAACGTTCTGGTTTATTTTCATGGAGGAGGATTCATGATGGGAACTGGTAACAAAGCCTATCCAGATTATATTTTACAAGATGACGATATCGTTTACGTCAGTTTAAATTACAGACTTGGAATATTAGGTAATGTAGCGAACTAAATCTTCAGATGAGGTGCAAAAATCGAAAACCAAACACTGAAATTTTTCATTACAACAGGTTTCTTCAGCGCTAATCATCCTTCAGCACCCGGAAATTATGGGTTGAAAGACCAAGTCGAAGCTTTACGATGGGTCAAACGTAATATTCGTGCTTTTGGAGGAGATCCCAACAAAGTAACCATATATGGAAATTCAGCAGGAGGAGCTAGTGTCCACTATCATTTACTTTCTCCACTAAATAAAGGTAAAAATACATGAAGCATTCAAAGTATTACGTATAAGCTTAGGCTATAGGGTACTATATAGTTAGGTATAAGATACACACATTCAATATTGCTATGGTCTAATTTTCATGATCCTGACAGACCATTTTCAAAGTGCAATCTCATCTAGTGGTTCGGTTTCACTTCCTTGGTCATTACCCACATACACGGTGGAGAACTCAGAAAAAGTAGCTTCAGCATTCAACTGCAGTTATGAAAACGTCGAAAGAATGATGGCATGTTTGAGAAACAAACCTGCTAACGAATTGATCGAGGAAGGATCACCATTCAAGGTAAGTTTTTCCAGTTTGCAGAGTAGTCGTATTATAGGTAGGTACCTAATTTATAAACTTGCACAGATCTTGATTGAAGTCTTTGGTCATTGATTTTAGAATGGAGTTTACAGGGGAGCTCTGTTTTTCGGCCCAGTGATCGAGCCTAAACATCGTGGAGCATTTTTAACCGAAAATCCCTATCGTTTGTTGAAAGATGGCAAAGTGAAGCAAGTACCATTTCTGACCAGTCTAGTAGAAACTGAAGGATCAGTTGTTGGATTAGGTTCGATAATACTGAATAGAGTGGTTCTTATTTTTATTCTGTTGATTTTTACTACCACACCTTCAAATTGCCAATTAAAAAAGAATCTAAAAATATTGTACAGTTTTGAGAAATAAAAATAAGAGCCACTGTGATACTCTCCACTTGCATCATCGCAGATGAGGTAATAAAATTTATGCTTGGATTTTTCACAATTCAGAAATAGTATCCAATGATAAATTAATGGAGCAATGGAATCACTATTGGGATGTAATGGCTCCCAAATTATTTTTCTATAGTCATTTACGTTCAAAGTCTAAACAAAATTACATCAGTTCCTCCATAAAAAAGCATTATTTTGGAGGCGAAAATTTATCTAATCAAACTACCAGTGAATTTCTGCAAGTAAGCTTCTGAAACTACCTACGAAAAATCTCATGCTAAAAAAGTGTAAATGTGGTATAATTTTTTTTTTTACAAAGGCTTTAGGAGATCGTTACTTTTACAGTGGAGTAATTGAAACCACCAAGTTACATTCTTCAGCTTCATATGAAAATACCTATTGCTTCAAGCTTTTTTACAGAGGAACAGAAAGCGTCTCTGATTTTTATCCAAACAACAATGGAAAAAATTACGGTTGGTAAGAAAATAATTTTAAATTATGTTCTGTAGCACTCATTAACGATTCCGTTCATTTATATAATTAAAGGAGTTTGTCACACCGACGACATCGTTTACGTTTTGAAATCCTACAATGGAAATAAAAAAAATAAGAATGATAAGGATATGTCCAAGTTGCTATGTTCAAGCATCATCGCTTTCATGAAACAAGGGTACAGTTGGCAATTCTATATACCATATCTGTCCTATGTATCTTGTGTCTAATTTCCGCATACTAACATTCTATAAACAACAATGCATTAATTTTTGTTTGCAGAAATCCAAGGACTCAGAAAATCCGATGGGAACCAATCTATAAGAATGGTACAATGAATTGCCTGGTAATTTACTCAAGTACGTATCAAAGGATGGAAGATATTGAGAATCGTGACAATACACGTTTTTGGAATGATTTGCTGCCTCAAGAAGATGATCCTCGATGAGAATTTCGGAAATTCAACAAATTTTATCAATTTTTAATACGTACTCGTAGATAAACTTATTTTAAAGTTTTTCTTCATTGGCACTGAATCATAAATTATTCACATCTTATTCTGAAAAGTAAAATCAATTAAATTTACGGCTCCATTTTTAAAATTACAACAAAGTTTTTTTTCAACAATAGCATAATTTTTTGTTTAATTTACTTTAGTGTTCAAAAAACTCATTTTTTTCAATTTTTCAGTAAAAAGACACACACACACACATTAAAAAAATTTCACAATAAAGCTCAAATTTCCTTATTTGAAGAAAAATTCCGCCTCGTAGATAAGGGAGTACCTATATCTGATCTACTCATTTGAAAAAATTTCTCGATGTAAAAATTTATAAAATAAGGTATAACTAGGTTCAAAATGAAATTCAGCATTTTTAAACTTTGATCGTTTACTATCTTTGTGACTTTCTCGGTCGATTTAAGCACAATTTCCCAAAATCTGTTTCCGCAAGTTCAAATTTAAAGTTTTCCCTGAGCAAAAAGGGGGAGGAGGTCCAAACCCTCAAACCCCAACCTGTTTAGGAAAAATGGCTCAGTTTCTAAAAAATTGTTTTTGAGATTCTGCGTTGACCTATTACCATAGGTAGGTCATTGCCATCAAAATCCAAGACCACTTTTTACAGTTCTGCTGAGCAATTGGAAATCTGCGAATTGCTAAATTTTGTGTAAACTTATTCTTGTCTCAATAAATCGAAAAAAGTTGATAAATTTTTAGCTATTTTTCTTCTCTTACTCGTATTACGTACAATGACACATAAATCGAAAGTTGTATTCTGAGTGACGTGCTACTCTTCTCCTCATACCTCATAGCACGTTTACAAGTACATAAGCTTTAATTTATCACGAATCATTTAGAGTATTGTAAGATGATACGTAAGTATGAAAGAATAAAAAACAGGTGGGAATTGGGAAATAGGTATCATAGGCAGATAACGTAAGAACTAAGAATAAGAATGCAGTGATAGGCTGATAGCGCCAGTGAAGAGGGAAAGTCAATACGTTTATACTTGCCTTATCTCTTAAACGGTAGCATAAGTGAATAATAACCCACAGTGCTTTAGTACTTAGGTTGATTTAGTACGTAATATGTACCTGTAATAAAATATTTCGGCAGAACATTAAACAGATATCTTTACCTACTGCTGGATTGTGCCACAAGATACTTCTGTTTTCAGTTTTCAAAGCAACACAAAAAGTAGGTAAGTAAGTTTTTTTCAAAATAATTTAAATTTTCTTTGATTTTGTTACACTTGAGAATGACAGTTTTATTTATTTATACGACTTATACCAATACCATATTCATGTAAGGAAAAATGTCATTTTGTGTGCGTACATAATATTAAGTTAAAATCCATTCTAAATTTTCCCCATCGTTAATATAATCAAATGTGCCTATACTTAGCCTATTCATTGTCAGTATCATGTCAAGTACAAAATTTTTTGAAAATTTCCTCATGATTTACAAAAAACTTATTGTCTGATGGTCAAAATAGGCTAAAAAATGTAAGCACTTGCATAGATTTTGGTTTTGGTGAAAAATTAATAAGTAAGCACAAAATTTTGAAACTAATTTTTAGACAGTTTTGGCCTTGCTTCGCTCGGGTTAATTTGGTTCTAGTCTTCGAAGTTGGAATTTTCAGAAACCATTGATCAAACTTGAAAAATTTGAGATACAATAGTAGGGGGGGGGGCACGATGTTGAGGTTAAGCTTTGACGAACCCTGGCATTCACATTTATTACTCAAATGTCAGAATTTAAATTTTAGGGTGAAATTGCATGATTTACGAGTGGCTTGTTCATAAAACATACCCAAATTACCCTCCCATGAAGACACAAATAAATTTTTAAGGAAAAATTTCCAAAAACCATCTTGCCCCCCCCCTAATGGGGCAAGATGGTTTTTGGATGGGGCAAGATGTTTTAATACCCGTAAAAGCTAAATGAAATTCAAATAAACGAAAATCCGATGAATTAGAATGTGTTATTTTATGAATGGCGATGGTAACGGAACATTTCAATACAATACCTACTTAATGATTATTTTAGTAAACAGATGACAACTTCATAATTACATAAAATGTGAAGAAACGAGTTTGCGGGGCAAGATGGTTTGAGAAACAGCAAAAAAAACATATTTGTGGAGTTCTTAACCAAAAAGGATGAAACTTCATAATTTTCATTTCTTGTCACATCTTTTATCAATCAAAAAAAATTGCAATTACCTACCTGTAATTTCTCATTTTTTTCTTCTTCTTCGTCGTTCACTCGAATCCGAGCATCCTAGCTCCCTCCAGCTTTCCCTGTCTTCAGCTT
This sequence comes from Planococcus citri, assembly GCF_950023065.1. NCBI lineage: Eukaryota > Metazoa > Arthropoda > Insecta > Hemiptera > Pseudococcidae > Planococcus > Planococcus citri. The sequence continues at coordinate 18,138,690 of NC_088681.1, forward strand.
CTCTGGTACACTCTCCCAGGGTGAGATCCTGTAGCCTTCTTTATCAGGTCTGTGTACCTTGTGGGTGATCTTCCTCGTGACCTCTTTCCTCCCCCACGTGTCCTTGAACAGTGAGTTTCTCCAGGTTATCCTGGCGTACTACATGTCCAAAATATCTCAGAATTCTTCTTCGTATGATGGTGCTGAGTCTGTCTTTCACACCTAGTTCTCCTAGTATTGACACGTTCATTCTCTTCTTGGTCCACGAGATTCTGAGCATTTGCCTATAGCAATACATCTCAAACGCATCTATCCGACCTTGATCCGCTTTCTTCACTGTCCATGTTTCTGACGCATACAGGAATATGGAAAATACGAGCGTTTTTACTATCTTTAATTTTGTCTTCTTGGCGATTTTGTGGCTTTTCCAGATTCGATTAAGTTTTCCCACAGCCGTCTTAGCGATTGCTGCGCGTCTCCTTATCTCATCTTCCGATCCTCCCCTGTTGGTTATCAACAAGCCCAGATTTATGAAACTTTGTACCACTTCTACTCCATCTACTTCTCGCAGCTCAGGCTGGTTGTCGTTTGCCCTGTCTATTACCATCATCTTGGTCTTTGACTTGTTCACCTTTAGGCCTTTGGTCAAGCTCACCCGCTCAATTTCGCCGAGAATCTCCTTCATATCGTCGATGTTTTCAGTCAGTATCGTGGTATCATCTGCGTATCTCAAATTTGATATTTGTCTGCCTCCTAGCATTACTCCTTTTTTCCATCCATCCAGGGCTTCTCTCATTATCCATTCTCCATACGTGTTAAACAGTATTGGACTGAGGATACATCCCTGCCTCACTCCTTTGCACGTCTTGAAGTGATCCGTTAGTTCCCCTTCTACCTTCACCTGCGCTATGTTGTTCTTGTACAGGTTCCTCATCAGGTCAATCAGGTGTTTTGGGACTCCCATTCTTCTGAGATTTTCCCACAGTATCCTCCATTTGACATTATTGAAGGCTTTTTTGTAGTCAATGAAGCAAAGGTAGACGGTTTTGTTGAATTCTCGTGCTTTTTCAATGATCTGGCAGATGTTGAGAATTTGTTCTCTTGTGCCTCTTCCTGGGACAAAGCCCGCCTGCTCTGGAGGTATTTGGGGGAGTATGAATGACTTAATACGCTCGTGTATAATGTTCAGAAGCACTTTACTGGCGTGCGTTATCAAGGAGATTGTCCTATAGTTTGAACATTCCAGCTTTGAGCCTTTTTTGTGCAGTGGTATGTACACAGATGTGGTCCAGTCCTGTGGCCATTTGCGGTCTTTCCATATTTTGTTGCATATGTGGTGTAATATTGTGGTACTCTCATCTGTCACTGCTGTTACCATCTCTGCAACAATACCATCTGCTCCGGCTGATTTGTTTCTCCTGAGTTTTTTTATGGCTGCCTCTACTTCTACTCTCAGTATATCTGGCTCATCTTCGTCAGGAGGTTCAGTGCCGTCATCCTCGCCTTCATCTGCATCATCTGCCATCAATTTTTCGCAGTAATCACGCCATCTTTGTTTTACTTCCTCTATATTTGCCAGCACAATTCCTTCTTCATTTTTCAGAGGGAGTGATCTTGCTTCGAACGTACATGTAATGACTTTAATTTTCTGGAACATGAAAAAACCATCTTGCCCCCCTCCAATTCGTGTTGAAAACCACTAAAAGTCTTTTTGACTTTTTCAACACATTTTATCAATAACTCACGTTATTCTGCAGATGAACATCAACTTCAACATAGTCAATGCTATTTTAACCGGCGGACATGGCGAAAAATCCTCATTCGAAGTACTTGACTGGCGCATCGACAACATCGAAACAACCAGCAACAACTATATGACTCAAATATCTCGATTAATCATACGTTATCGATCACCTAAAGAGGATGATTCTGTTCCAAAAGAAAAATTCTGTTTCGTCAAAGTTCCTGTTGATGGTATTTTTAGTGGACTGCCCAAATCACTGAGTTGTTACAACAACGAAATTATTATGTATACAAAAGTATTATCGCAAATGTACACCATCGATAAGGAGTGCTTTACACCGAGATTTTACTATTTCGACGATAATATGACTCTGGTGCTGAAAGATTTAACGCGATCTGGATATAAATGTGCCGATCGTGTTCAAAAATTAGACATAGAGCATTGTATTTACGCTCTAAAATGTGTAGCTAAATTTCACGCATTATCCGTTAAATTGGAAAAGACCGTCGGTCTTCCCGATCAGGTTAAATGCAATTTGTACTGCAGTGCGCAAGCTGCTAAAAATCTTGATTTTTTACTCGAGCAACACATGCCTCAATTTATTGACTCTGTGCCTGAAAGTCTCAAGAGAAAGTATCCCAATTTAATTACTTATTTAAAAAATATGTCGATCGAAAATGTAATAAATTCCCTTAATGATTCTTCAGCTTCCGAATTCAACGTTTTAATTCATGGGGATCTTACCTTTAATAACATTATGTTCAAGTACGATAAATATGGAATAGTTAGAAAGGCCAAGCTGATCGATTTTCAAATAACTTCTTGGAATAGTCCGGCTCAAGATTTGTTGTATTTCTTCATTACAAGTATCAACTACGAAGTGTATCGAGAAAATTTCTCTATGCTGATGAACATTTATTTGAATACATTAAATAAAGTTCTCGATCGATTGGAGTGTCCGACTTTTAACATGCGGAGTATTCTTAATCAAATGGATACTTTGTATCCCTTTGCTTTATTCGCAGTGAGCATTTTTCTACCTCATGTAGTACGCGATCCAAATCTTTCTACAGATACCAAAGATTCGACGCACACATCTGGGAAATCTGAATCTGGTAACGTGTATAAACAAGATCATTATCGAGAAATTGCAGTCAAGTGGTTGGAACATCTTGCAGAAAAAGGTGAGATGACTTTGCTGTACATTTTTTACTATTGACATTACAGTTATTTTGTCATTCTATAGGTGTAAAGTACCTGTCAAAAAATTTATTAAAAATTTTAAATCAATGATGAATTTTATCAACTAAAAATTCCTGTATAGGCACCTCATTTATGAAATGCTGAATTTATTTTGAATGTTGTATTTTTTCAGGAACTTTGCGTGTTAACGAAGAGCAACATTCAGATTAGATTTTTTATAAATCATAGATCCAGTGATACGTAGTACAAGTGCTGATGTCAAAAAAAGCAAAATTCTTGCAATCAGGATTCCAGAAACGGATTGTACTTGAGTATCTACGTTAAGAAGACGTGTGTGATGTCAAGTTATAAAAAATATAAAATTGTCAAAAATGTTTGTCACTTTTATTAATTTGTAAGAATCGCATAATTAGGTACCTACTATTTTATAACAATAATTATTAAAAAAAAAAAAAAACCTATACCTAAGAGCAAAATATTGTACCTAGGTACACTCAAATAGGTATTCTGTGACAGCAACACCATTGAACCAAAATGTAACACTTTTATTTCGAAGAAATCAAAAACTTTTTCCTCGTTCACGATGTTACATCGGTACGAGATACGAAAGCATACCTAACCCACTACTCGTGGTATAGAAGTTGGGTTGGCGATGGGGCGAGAAGCAAAGGGAAAGAAATTTTACGAAGACATATTATACGCGATTGATATTCTAGCAAGAAACGGATTTACTTTTAAAATTATACATGAGGGAAATGTTTACTGGTTGGTTGAAATCGTAGTCATTTGGAATCAAAAAGCTGATCTTTAGAACAGGGGTTGGCAAACTTGTACAATATATACTACGTAGAATTTCGAAAAAATAAACTCAAACCAATTCCACTCGTATGTAGGTAGGTTTTAGGTTCTATCTATAGTGTCACCCCATTCTCCCATCTTCATAAATGAAACACACTACACCAAAAAAAAAAAATCACATTTCATTTTTTACATATCATGCTGCTGCTTGCTGGTCATCGAGTGAATTTACACCATCCGGGATGAGCTGCAGGAGTCCCACAAGGGACAGAAGAGGGGTAAAACACGACAACGAAATCAATACAGCGTGGAAATTGGAAACGTATACGGGACAATTAAAAATAGTATCCCGGATATGCCTCTTTGCTATTTTATCGCCGGTAATATTTGCTTTTTGAGCGTATAAAAAGCGATATAAAAGGGTAAAATTATATTTTTAATTATTTTGTCGGAGTGTGCGTTGAATTAAGAGAGCGACCTCGAAGCCGTTCGAATGCGTTAAATGGTTGTCCACGTTATGTACGATTTTCCTGAATTGAATGGAATGTAAAACAAGCATTTATAACAGTTGCTGAGATATCGTGAAGAAAATGATAAGTGAGGAGAGAGGGTGGTTCGAAAATGTCACTGGAGGGGCCCGAAACCACCTCCAGTTGACTTGGAATGTTAAAATTAGGGTACAGAGTAAATTTAAATTTTCCAGTTTCTTTTCCTGGGTAAATTTTGTGGAAATCTCAAATTTGAAAAATCTGCTGCAAACTCTAGATTTGCTTAGAACGAATAAAAATGGTTTCCAATCGTTTTAGAAAGGAGGTTGAGTCGAAAATAGGGTACATAATAAACTTTAAGCTTTCCAACTCGATTTGACAAAATTTTGTGTTTTATTTATTTATTATTTTTTTTTTTGCATTTTTGGCTCAAATTTGATTTTCAAAACTTCGCCAAAAATCGAAAAATGCATTTTGGATCCTTCATGCTCTTTCTCTGTAAATTTGTTCGATTCAAAAATTGTTGTGCATGTGGGGATACTTTATCATGTCAGTTTTGAATACTCCTGGAGTAAATTGACCTCATGAGTGTTTTTTCCAAGATCTTCGTTCCTTATCTTTCCCTCCTTTTTTCTACCTTAATGCAGAGAATCTGATTCGCCCAGAACCCTGATTTGATTTCCAAAATTGTAGCGAAATTTTAGTTTCGATAAACGAAATGCCCATTTGAAAATTCTGTTTTCGATTTGTCAATTTTGACATTAGGTCCTCAAAGAATTGGATTTTAATAAACAAAGTAGGTAAGTAAGTATCAATTATTTTGACTTTCGATTTCTGAAATTTTATAGTTTTTCAGGTTGAACATCTTTCAATACCAAAGCCCAGAATTTCACTTTCTAGCTTTAAAAATTGTTATAAAATTGACAGAAAAAAAATTTTGAACTAAAATTAAGTAAATTTAAAATTGAATTTTTAGCTCTTTTTTGACAACAAAACATCTGCTTGGATAAATAGCATCTCATTACTTAGACACTTTCAGTATTTAACCTCCAAGATTCATAATTTGTGTTAGCAGTTTCTTCCTTAATTTCTGATAATTTTGCCCCACCACTCTCCAATGGTAATTTTTTGATCAAATTCATTTTTTAAAAGTCTGAAGAGGCACCCAAAATCAGAAATTTAGGGTGACTGAAACCTTGATAGGTATCTCGAGAACTTTCCTGGAACAATCGAACAATGAGTAAAATAAAATAAACTGAAAATCCAACAAGGGAGTCATTTGAACTCACACTCTCTGACTTGAACGAAACCAAGCTAGATTGAAGAACATGCCTTAAAACCTCCATTGTTATAATTTCAAGTGCTAAAGTTCATTTTTGGAATTTTGGCGAATTTTTGAAAAGTTGAAAAATTCCAAGAAGCTGTTTTAAGGTCAATTTTCAATCTTTTTCATGAAATAATAATAAACTTTTTGAGCAAAGTGAACCAACATTAAACAATCCCTCCAATTCAACTCTCACGTATCAACAACCAGTAGTTTTGGGCCATTCATGGAGTCTCCAACAATTTTTCAATTTTCTCGAGACACTTCGAATCATTCTGAGAAAGCTATAAAAATGAAGTTTAGGTCCTCTATAATCCTAATCGATACTTATTTGGGCGCCTTCTTGACCCAGATTTTATCAAAATGTGACTTTTTCACTTTTTACGGATTTCACAAATTGGTCAAAAATTCATCCTTGAACTCATACTTACTCCTGGAATTTCTCTATCATTAAGTACCTAAAATGGTCGAAAGGATGCCCAATAAGAGAAGTAATATGGGCGCCAAAGTTAATTTTTGACCCTTCCAGAGCAATTTTCAATTTTTGGAGAAAATAAAAAATCACTGTAGGCTCTAGAATGATGCAAAACGTCTATGTTGTGCATTCAGATTTGTCCAATTCGCTCCAAAAAAATTCATATTCTATGAAAAAGTTTGAAAATTGCCCTTGAAACAGTTTTTTAAATTTTTTTAAAATTTTTTTAAAATTTTCGAAGATTTTCAAAAATCTAAAAATAACTTTACCTCCTGAAATTTTGATTGAAGAGGGGGCGAGACATGATCTTTCAGCTAGTTTGGTTTCTTTTGAATCAGAAAGGGTGAGTTTCAAACGTTCCTCCACGGTCAAAATCAAAACCCGAAACAAAGCCCACATTTTGTTTAGCTAATGACTTTTCAAAATACTTAACTTATTACTTTTGATATTCTTAAGTTTTAGAATATTGGCCTCGATTCCGCAAATCATCGACTTGGATTTTTTAGCATCAATTTCAGTTTTCACTATCAATTTTCAATTTTCACAATTTTTATTTTCAATTTTCGTTTTTTTGAAATATTATTTACTTTCGATTTTTGGCGTTCAGTGTATTTTTTTGCTTCAATTTTTCATCAAAATATCAGTTTTGGTTGAATTTTCAACGAATTTCTAATGAAACGAGCACGAGGTCCTTTGAGCCAAATTCATGAATTTTTCAGCAAAAAAAAACAAAAAAAAACTCTTTTAAATTCACTTTGATCAATTTCATATTTGCACGATTTGTTGAACGCCCTGTGGAAATTGAAGAAGAATTTTTTTCCTGAAAGGACCAAATAAAAATTCCTCTTTTCATGTAAAATTTGATTCGTGATCGAAACCCTGAAAAGAAAAACTCCACCATTGCCTCCAATTCAGTTCTTTCACTGAGGCACCTTCTCCTTCCCATTTCCTCCTACCTTCTCATACAAAAATCAGTCTTGAAAATCGCTTTTAACCCTTTGATCACATAAATCCTTAATTAATTTCATCACCCAATGATTCAATATCGTCGACACTACATAGCACAACAAATTTCTGGCTTAAAAGCACAAAAGCTCGCCTTTGATAAGTTGATAATCCCTGAAAAACGACGCGATGTTTTCAACTTGAGCTATTCTTTTCGCAGCGAAACTAATTTTAAAAATGTTACCTATCGTTTGGGCTTTTTATGACTTTCGTTTTTCGTGGTTTCGAATCGGGTATCGTCTTTTACCCCTCCCTAGTACGAATAGCTCGCGAGTCTCATTGTCATTCTGCTAACACGTTTAAGACGAGCGAACATGGAAAATAATTTTAATTCTCTTCGTGAGGTTTTACTCGTGCATCGCTTTTCTCTTTCTGTCTCTTTTTGGCATACTCGGTCGAATAATCTGTTTTTTTTTCTTCTTCATTCTTTTATCGAATGTTTGTAGTATGCTGTCGAATTTATGTTCTCGTTTGGCTCCCTTTCGTCTTATTCTTATTTGAATGTTTTTTTTCTTTCTTATCCTATCTACATATGCAGGTCATTGTATAGTAAGACGTGTAGGTACCTAACCGAGCAAATTATATGTATTTTGTTTTGTTCGGCTATTGCCAAAAAAATATTTGATTTTTTGACATCCGCCTTTTATACGATTCCAGATGGCTATCGAGATTGGTAATTTGTTATTCGGACGTGGTGTTTTTTTCCACAGCTTTTACGCCATTATACCTTTGACCGTATCGTACCTACGCGAAACGACGAGGAAAAAAAATAAAATAAGCATCACAGTCCACATCTATATACGTATACGAAAAAGATAAAATACCACCACATACGAGACCCTATAGTATGCTAACCCAGCCCTGTCTCTCAGACATTCTGGTAAAATGAACGAAGAACGAGCGTATGCATCTCGTCTCCAGCATCCAATTTACCTAGTCGTCGTTGCGCTATCTCCACTTTAGAATCTACTCGTACTATTTGGGGCGCGTCGACGTCGCAAAAACGCAAATGTCCGGCATAATCTATGATTGTTCGCATTTTTCCAACTTCGACTATAAATAATCGCCGACAATATGTTACACTTTACACTTCAACGGCGATACGATGATTTCATTTTTCAAAGCTCCGGCAACAGCAGCGGAGCTTTCATTTTCGCAGCTTTCTCCTCGCTTTTTATCTCGCGAGAGCGTCGTCGTGGTGTTGTTTCGCTTCTTTCCTTTGCCCCTACGACGACGACGTCTTCAATTTACGCACAGATACCTACCTTACCTTAGTAGTATGGATTCCGATTGAAATACGATTCGAAAATGATCCGCCGCCAAGATATTGAAACGCGTTAAAAGAATTACCCCGAACTTCTCGTATTCGTCTGAGATTTCCTTTCTTTTTTTCATTTTAGACGATAAAATCGTACTTGATGGAAAAGTTTTCTCCAAAACAACACCTAAGACGAATTGGCTGCCGGATGGGGTTTTCACTTTGGGCTGAAATTCATCCGTAGAGTTGATGGTCTATTTTCAGATCAAGCTTATAGATTATGAATGAGAAATTTGCACGAATTTGGCGCCATAAGTTGCGCTGACTGGAGTAACATTTTGTCTTGGCGGTATGATGATTGAGGAGGTGAGGTAAAGAGAGAAGGTTACAAAAATTTTCAACTTCAAAATTTCTTCGTTGCATAAAAGTAAAATGTTAGAATCTTGAACCATACAAATTACGTTGTGGTAAGGTATAGGTTTTAAAAGTAGGAATTACAAAAGGGCAAATTTTAATGAGATTTAGCGTAAATAAATTAGGAAGCACATGAGAATTTCAGGGAAATAGGATCATTATACAAGAATTTAAAAAGGAACCTGCCTAACCACATACGTATTTTTGAGTGCAGACACCACCCTTCCTATTTTCCCAACAATACTTTCATACAAATCGGAAGTGGGGGAGGAGAGCTTCATGTTGAATCGAAATAAAAATCACCCCAACCCATCACTGAATCATTTCACTTACTTACCTTGTATCTTATACCAGCTTACTACATATACGATGTAATTATTACCCACCAAGTGGTGGTTTGAATATCATGTTTTCTGGACTGAGTCCCCAAAGAAAAGTAATGAGAACATAAAAATGATTTTTGAAAAGTGATGCAATAGATCCATCATTGTTGTGTACTTATTCCATTATTTGATTCATTCTTTGATTTAAATCAGGTAATCATTAGGTACCTACATAAAAATGAAGTACATCATTTGAAAACTAACTAACTTTAAAGTAACCATTGCATCAATTTCGATACTGAATCAGGCGACGCGGTAGTGTTGCCCCCCCGCCCTCCCACGGTTTTCGAACCGTAGGTGGCGGTACGGCAACACCGCAGAGTAATATTCTCAAACTATTTGGACAGTTTTGGACATCACGCCAATGCAATTTTCTCGAAAAATATGAACTTATTTAAAAAAGTAAGAAGACCAATGTTTTTATTTTTTAAAGAGCTTTCAGAAAATATATATAACAATTGTTATACGACAAACAATTGCAAAGTGTCAAGCATCATTTTGGCAGTGTCAAGCAGTATTTTCGCTGTTTTTTTGGTAATTTTTTTCCAGCACACTTAGACCAATATCGAGAGATTGGTCAAACCAAATTTTATGAAATTTGAAATGTAGATTCCATTCATTACCCATTAGTGAATGGTACAAAAAAATTGTCAAAATCTTGAAAATTCAACCTTTACCCCCTCTTTTGGCCCCCTATAAATGGTGAAAATGTTTTGAAAATATCAAAAGGGCCTAGGTCTATGTTCAAAGCATATATATTTAAAATTTCAGATTTTTTTGATTTATAGTTTTTGCTGTAGCCTTGTCTAAAGATTCAATTTTTTGTCAATTGAATCATGAAATCAGTGTTGACTTATATTGAACCAAAAAACATTCAACTGCTAGCTGACCATAATTATTGCTAGGCATTTTGTGTGGAAAAAATACATCAATTTGTAAAAATTTAGGTGATCTATTTTCTTCCCAAGTGCAGTTCCAACTGAATACCAAAATTTGATCGGATAATATTTCGATCCATTTTCTCAACTGTTCAGGTACCTAACCAGTATTGGATTGCTTATTCGATAATATAAATAAAAAATTATTCAAATCTTGAAATAATTTGGAATGACAAGGATTTGTTACGTGCTTTTCTTTCAGAATTTTTCAAAACTCATTACCTAGGAAATGGCTGAACTGATTTCGATGAAACTTGAAATCTCACTCTGAATACGAAAAAAATTTATGATATCCCCAAAAAATCTTTTAAAAGAATTCTTACCCCCGCCCACCCACTTGAGGGATATTCATGATCTTAAAAATTAACAGAAAACATTTCAGTAAATACCTTTCTTCAAAAAAAAAAAAAAATTGAAAAAAGATAAAAATTTCAATATAAAATTTACTGATATAAAGAGAGTGTGACCCCGCCATTTAAGGCATTACAAAATTATTTAATTATGAATATTTATTTTAATAATGTAATTCAGTAAAATAATGACTGCATAAATGATGAATTTAATGTCAAAGAAAATAAAACAATTTTTATAATTTGATTGATAAATATATATGATTCAAAATTTGTTATGTGTAGAAAAATCTACATTAATATTTTCTAATAAAAAAAATAAAATTAAAAAAAGGGCGGACAAAAGCCTTAACAGTTTATTATGTATAACTTAATTCATGAGACAAAATAATAAAATTCAATCTAATATACAGGTATAAAAAATGAGGAATCGGCTTTTGTCCAACCTTTTTTTAATTTAATTTTTTTTATTAGAAAATATTAATGTAGATTTTTCTACACATAACAAATTTGAATCATATATATTTATCAATCAAATTATAAAAATTGTTTTATTTTCTTTGACATTAAATTCATCATTTATGCAGTCATTATTTTACTGAATTACTTACATTATTAAAATAAATATTCATAATTAAATAATTTTGTAATGCCTTAAATGGCGGGGTCACACTCTCTTTATATCAGTAAATTTTATATTGAAATTTTTATCTTTTTTCAATTTTTTTTTTTTTTTTTTTTTTTTGAAGAAAGGTATTTACTGAAATGTTTTCTGTTAATTTTTAAGATCATGAATATCCCTCAAGTGGGTGGGTGGGGGTAAGAATTCTTTTAAAAGATTTTTTGGGGTACACTGTCTTGAAAATCATTTGTTTCAGTGTATATTGCTAAGTAGGTAGGTATAAAGAATGTTGATGAGTTGATAAATAATTGAAGCATACGTTTCCAAAACGCACTAAGTCCATTTTAAAAGATTCTGAAGTTGCAAGGCCATCTGGCATAAAGTTGCGGCTCAAAATGGCTGATTTTTTGATATGTTGTGCCCAAAGGTTTTGGCTACAACATATCAAAAAATCAGCCAATTTAAGCAATTTCTACGTTTCCAAATTGTACTAAGTAGCATGAATTTCTTATCAATATTTTTTTGGACTTAGTGCGTTTTGGAAACTTATGCTTCAATTAATATTTGTATATTTGCATGGATTTCATTTTTAAAATTTTTAATTGAAACTAAAATCACTCTTAATTCAATTTTTACCGATGAAGCGAACATTGCATGCTGGAGAAATTTTTACTTGCAGGTAGGTACCTAGATTACCTCAGTATAATAACAATAACAACAACTTTTAATACATAAATAGGTTAATAATAAATAAATAAATAAATAAATGAATAAATGAATTACAGGTCAACATCAATAAATATTTGAAATGGTAGCTATACAGTTATACACAAACAGTCCAGCAGATGTGGAATCGTCAATTTGTTCTCAGGTTTGATGTCAGAATTTCTAAATTTGTCGAATGAATCTTTCATTTAGCAAAAAATTTATCATAAAAAAGTGAGGGTTTAGAGCAGTTGAATCGAAAAAATGGACAAAAATGTTCGAACTCAAAGCCATCAGATTACTAACTCTCAATACATTACTCTAGCTACTTATAAAACTTTTTTGATTTTGATTAAAATTTGCAGATTTTCACGATCAAAATAATTATATCAATGCTTCAATTTCAAGTGCCAAAATGCATTTGTCAATTTTTAAGGAATTTTTGAAAATCAGGGTGCAAAAATTCAAAAAAAAAACAGGACAGGACTAATACTCAGAGGTTTTTTTCAAAATATTTTCATAAACTTCATTCAAGCCAGAAATGTCAAGAGAACTGGATTTATTTTGGAACCGAGGTTTAATCAATGGGACACATTCATTTGAGAACAGAAGCATTTTTAATGATTTTTCAACTTGAGTGTAAGCAGTTTTTAAAAATTCATTGTTTTCATTTTCAGACTCATTTTTCAGTATTTTGGACAATACTTGGATAATGCTCACAGAATCATGTAATAATTCATTAATTGAATATGAAAGGTTCGATAAAAGATTAGTGTCTTTCAAAGTCGAGTTCAAAATTTCTTGAATTTTTAATACGGATGATTTTTCAAATTGGTTTGGTTCTTGTACAACTATTGCCCTTTTCAATAAGGTTATTTTAGTTTCAATCAAATTTCTTTGCAAATCTTTTAAAATATTTGAAATAGATTTCCATAAATTACCATATGGTGGTGTCAAATCTTCTGTCTTCTCTAGTAAACGTATCACCAAGAAATCAATTCCTTCTACCATTTTCTTTTTAAACTCAACAGTAAAATTCAGTAGGTCTCTTAGCGCATTGCCGGATAGCAACTCGGTATTATCGAGTTTTTTGTTGTCCAAGTATTTATTCACTATTTTGAGCATTTGTAAAGAGGCATGATTTCTTAATGTAGAGCTATCAGCAATTATGTTATCAACAATTTTATGCATATCAGGTAATGAATCATCAATTGTTGATTTAGTCTGTGCTGAGATACGATTTAACCCTTTTGTCACAAAAGTAGAATCACCAAGCTCTTGTTTTTCGAAGACTAATTCCATCAAAGGTTGTTCGATTTCGTTGAAGATTTCCGAAATGGTATCAATCAGTTTATAATTCAAAATGTTTTCTCCGGATGTTAATTTTGCTTGATTGATGATTTTGATTATTGAAGATTTCTTATCAAGAATATCCGCAATGCAACCCTTTACCAGAGCAGTGATATTTTTATCAATGTCTGTCTGTAGATTATTCAATGATGACTTGATTCGGTCCAATGTTGATGGGAGTAATTTATTGAGTACTTCTCTAAAAACTTCATCCACTGAGTCTACGAACAGGTACATTACTTTTTTATCAATATCTCTTATGATATTTGAAAAAGAGTCAACCAGAAAAGTTTGCAGTTTAGATGAATCTTTCCCATCATCAGTAGTTGTGTTGTTTTGAAGTTGAAGATCACTTGGAATCTCTCTGGTGAATCGAGCTGGTGTGTTTTGATTGGAAACTGTGTCATTTTTGTGTATTGGAATGGAATGAATGTTACTGAGGCAAGTTATGGCTAAAACAATGCAATATGGTGTTTTTGATACCTAAAAATGGAGCAAATTTCGAAATGAGAGAATATCTACAACCAGTGAAGAACTTGAAAAAATTAAATCTAAGATTTATCAAATCCCAAATGACAAACTCCAAAGATGAATAGTTTACAAAGAGGGGAGGGGATTACAAGAAATAAGTCTCTTATTTATAGACGAAATTAATCGACCTTATGCGTGTGGGGGGGAAACTAAATTTTTCAAAGAGCCACTAAAAAAAATATCGAGAGGTTTTCTTGTGAGGATTAAATTTTTTGAAGTTTTCAATAAGAAAAAAAAAAAAAAAAAAAATAGGTATATAGTCCGGCATATGACAGCAGGAGTATTTGCACCCCGCCCCCCGCCGATCCTCCGGGACAACTTTTTTCTTAAAGGGGACATCCTAAGGAACATTTTAAAGCAAACTTGCCAAAAAAAAAGTTGGCCTTACTTACAAAATGGCGACCATTTTCATTGACAGGTCAGCCGAAATCGCAGATTTTGCGTTTTAACATAGGACTTGCACGAACTTTTTCAAACTTTACAAAGGTAGATCGAAAGATCATGCAAAAATTCATCACCTGTCAAAATTTCAAGCGCTAAAGTGCGTTTTTCGATTTTTGGTGAATTTTTGAAAATCGAATTTAGGCCAAAAATGAGGGAAAAAAATCAAAATTTTACCAAATTGACCAAGAAAGCTGAAATTTGGGATATACCCTATTTTCGACATGCCGAATCGATTGGAAACGGTTTCAACCCGCTTTGAGCAGTTCTGGAGCCTCCAGCAGATTTTTGAAACTCGAAATTCCCACAAAATTCCATCAAATTGGAGTTGTAAAGCTAAAATTTATTCTAAGAACTAATTTCAATACGCTACGAAGTACTGCAGGTGGATTTCAAGTCGTTTTGGATCATCCAGCGACTTTCTGAAAATTCCTGAAGCCTCCAGCAGATTTTTGAAACTTTAAATTTTCACAAAATTTCATCAAATCGAGATGGAAATCTGAAATTTACTCTTCACTCCAATTTTAACACCCTCTGAAGACGACTTCAGGTGGGCACAAGTAATTTTAGGCCTCCAGCGACTTTTTTTTGAAAAAAACTGGAGCCTCAAGCAGATTTTTGAAACTTTAAATTTTCACAAAATTTCATCAAATGGAGATGGAAATCTGAAATTTACTCCACACTCCAATTTTAACACCCTCTGAAGAAGACTTCAGGTGTGTTCAAGTCATTTTAGGGCCTCCAGCAACTTTTTTGAAAATTACTGGAGCCTCCAGTAGATTTTTGAAACTAGAAATTTCTCCAACATTAATTTATCAAATGGAGTTGGAAAGCTGAAATTTACTTCGCAGACTGCATGGTGGTTTCAAATGGTTTTGAAGCTTCCAGCTACTTTTAGGAAATTTCAAGTTTCCAACAAAACGTCATACAACCTTTCAAAAAGTTGCTGGAGGCTCCATAACGACTTGAAATTCACCAGCAGTCAACTTAGTAACGTATTGAAATCAGTTTGCAGAATAAATTTCGACTCTCCATCATAGTTTGATGATATTTTGGGGAAATTTCAAGCTTCAGAAATCTACTGGAGGCTCCAGTAATTTTCAAAAAAAGTCGCTGGAGGGCCTAAAATTACTTGTGCCCACCTGAAATCGTCTTCAGAGGGTGCTAAAATTGGAGTGAAGAGTAAACTTCAGATTTCCATCTCGATTTGATGAAATTTTGTGAAAATTTAAAGTTTCAAAATTCTGCTGGAGGCTTCAGGAATTTTCAGAAAGTCGCTGGAGGATCCAAAACGACTTGAAATCCACCTGCAGTCGATTTCGTAGCGTATTGAAATTAGTTTTTAGAATAAATTTTAGCTTTACAACTCCAATTTGATGGAATTTTGTGGGAATTTCGAGTTTCAAAAATCTGCTGGAGGCTCCAGAACTGCTCAAAGCGGTTTGAAACCGTTTCCAATCGATTCGGCATGTCGAAAATAGGGTATATCCCAAATTTCAGCTTTCTTGGTCAATTTGGTAAAATTTTGATTTTTTGCCTCATTTTTGGCCTAAATTCGATTTTCAAAAATTCACCAAAAATCGAAAAACGCACTTTAGCACTTGAAATTTTGACAGGTGATAAATTTTTGCATGATCTTTCGATTTACCTTTGTAAAGTTTGAAAAAGTTCGTGCAAGTCCTATGTTAAAACGCAAAATCTGCGATTTCGGCTGACCTGTCAATCAAAATGGCCGCCATTTTGTAAGTAAGGCCAACTTTTTTTTTGGCAAGTTTGCTTTAAAATGTTCCTTAGGATGTCCCCTTTAAGAAAAAAGTTGTCCCGGAGGATCGGCGGGTGGGGTGCAATTACTCCTATTGTCATATGCCGGACTATAAGTAATTTTAAAAAAGGGAAAAGTCACGTTTGAGGAATGATTTATCATAAATTTATCATAATATGAAATATTTTCAATAGGAAATCAAAGCTGTAGTCTGTAAAAAGTGCATGGAACTAAAATGGATATTTAAAAACAAGTTTTTAAAAACTATCGGGACAATTTATCACACCCATTATTTTTTAATTTGTGTATAATATAAAAAAAGACTGATTATTCAATTTAAATGCTGACAAAAAAAAAACATTTACTCACCCTGTATAACTTATCCATAGTGACCACAAGTTACTCGAGCATATATTTTCTCGTCAAATAAACTTTCAACACTGAACATGGCTTCTCATAAACGCTCTGTATCCTTGTAGAGAGCATATCCGGCAGATAAGTAGATATACCTACTCGTACGTATAAATGGCAGTTGATAATTTTGAAAAATCCACGTTTCGTAGAAGCAATCAGAGTTCATTACCTTTTTATGGAGATCATTTTGTGATCGAATACAGAAGCTTAGGCACGAGTTCGCGTATACTCCGGCAAAAAAAAATATACTCAACATTAACATTTCGTAGGTACCTAGACCTACCTATCATTATGATGACATGTGCAAAAACATGTGTGTTAAACGTCATCAATGGAATATAAATGAATCATTGCATAGATGACTAGAAGTCGTGTCACAGAACTTATAAAATCGGCAGAGATTTTTATAATGAAAAGAATCGTAACATATGTAAGTAAGACTAAAATTTCCCTAACTTTTTTTCGTCAGATTTTCTCAAGTTCATTCGAGCGTAGATACATACAGGAAAGAGAAGATCGCTTCACTTATGTCAACGAAATCTTTATTTAAATTAGGTAATAAATAAATTGGATTTTCATTGTAAAATTTTGGAAAGGTTGTGTCTACTAGAATTTCTTGGATTCTTAAAGGAGTCCGATCGAAAAAAGTTGTAAAATGGCTTGACAAGGTGATTGCGAGGATATCAACTGCTAATCAAATAGGTACATATATTTGAAATCGTCTTACCTCTATCATTATTCCACTTCGGCGATTTGATATTTTTATGAATTCAAAAACATTGCTATGCAGATACTTATTATTATTTTGAATGCAAATAATGTATGTATCTATTTTTTTATTCAAATAAATTGAATTTTTCGTATTTCTGACTTTTAAACAAATAAATTTTAGATTCATGTAGTTAGGTAGGTAATTGAACAAAATCACAAAAATCATCAATGTTATTTTCGAATGAAAATAGTTTTTTTTATCTCTTCTCACAACACATTTTGACTTTTGTTTTGGAAGTTGTATAAAATTGTGCCCGAGTTGGAAAAATTTCATCATCGAGTAAGTACGTATTTTTGGGCGAAAAATTGAGAAAATTTTCATCTTGAGTTATTAATCTGTGAAGGAAGTAAAAAAATTTGTTTCATTCCATTTCTCTTTTTGTATTTTATCACCCACCCCCCCCCCCACACATTAATAGGCTGCTCTGACTTGAGCTTCTTGTGAAAAAGTTGAGGAAGAATTTCGAAAAAAAAAAAAAAAAAAAAACAAGCCTGATATACTGAAGAGTGCATAGTCCATAACTGCTCGAAGCCTGGTACCGTTTCCAAATCAATTTGAGGGTTAAAAATGGAGCATTATATTGAATATCACATTGTTCGGTCAATTTGAAAAAAAATTTAATTTTTTCCCCGTTTTTGGCTAGAATTTCATTTTAAAAAATCGATTAAAATTTAAGAATTGCACTTCTGTTTCTGAAGATGATGCTTGCAAAAATATTGAGTCAAATCAATGGAGTTGCTCTACTCATAATTTTCGACTCCTAATAATTTTTTAAAAATCTATTTTCAACATGACTGAAAAATGAAAATCATGCATAGGTATGAGTTCATTTAGAGTGAAAAATAAGCAAGGAAATATAAAATTTCAGTTTTTAATCGCAGGGAGAGAACAACCTTTAAATTTGTTTGTTAAATAAAATTGAGAAATCATTAAATCTTGAACCATTCTTGGTAAATATGCAGGTATTGTTCAGTTGTTTTGTTTTGTTTTTGGGGGGAAATGTCTTTCAAAAGTACGTTGAGCTTCGGGGAATTGATGTGAAATTCTTAATTTCTGAAACTTGGGCGATTGCTGTAATGTAGTCAGACGTGATAAATCGCCATTTTAATATCAGTGATCATGTTTCGAGTAGATATTTGTAGCTAAGTATGTACCTATAAGAATGTCGATGAATTATTAAATAAATATTTGTATATTTGCACAGATTTCATTTTTAAAATTAATTTTTAATACTAAGTACGAAGAGAACATCGCATGCTCATGCTAGAGAAATCTTTAAATTAGATAGGTACCTAAGTATAATAACAATAACAACAAAATTTGGTACGTAGGATACCTAATAATAAATTAAATAAATACAAAATACATTTAATTTATATTCTACCATCACAGCTTTCAAAAAAATTGCTACCTACTTACATTAAACCAATCATCACTAAAGTTAACACAAATAAATATTTTAAAGGGTACACAAACAGTCCAGCAGATGTGGAATTATCAATTGTGACGGTAATATTGTCAAGTTCACTGAGAGAATTTCTAAATTTATCGGAGGAATCTTCAATTTCAGTGTATTTCTCTTCAGAGTGATCACCAACTCCACCATTTTCACATAAGGACAAACTTTCAAATGCATTCTCCAAAATATTCTTGTACGTTTTATCCAACCTAGATATATTCAAAGAGCTGGATGTATTATAGAATTCGTCTACAAACAATGGAGGAACTTCTTTTTGCAATCCAAGTATTACATCAAACAATGAACTTTCAATTTGAGTGTAGACGTTCATCACAGCTCCAACATCGGACATATTATTCAATTCTTCGAACAACCCTCGAACAATTATCATAGAATCCTGTAACGATTCTCCGATTGGAACTGAAAGGTTTGATATTGAAAGGTTGCGTTCTCCTGATGTTGAGTTTAAGATATTTTCAATTTTCAATAACGATGATTTTTCAAATTCATTTGATTGTTCTATAATTGTTGTATTTTTCAATTGATTTATTTTGTTTTTGAGCAATTTGCTTTCTGAATTTTTTACAACGTTGAAGATATTTTTCAATAAAGCATCATATAATTGTTTCTCACCATTTGCTTTGAGAATTAAATCAACCAAAGAGTTATCCAAATCTTTAACAAAATTATTTTTGTACTGAATGGTTAGTTTAATCAAGTTGTCAATTAGCTCAGAAAACGATTCACTGTTGGTGGAGAATTTCTGGGAGTCCCATTGATGTTTTTCAAAATAATTATATACTTGCGTTAGCATTTCAAACGATGCAGAGGTGATTGTTACAGCATCAGCAAATTCCTCATTGGCTGTTGCATTAATACTGTGGAATAAATTCAAATTTGTAGAAACTATTAAGGAAGAGATGTAGTTTAATTCTTCAGAGAATGAAGTGGAATTGTGGGAATTCTGTAGCATGGGACTCAGTTCTATCGAAGGTTGCTCAATTTCTTTGAAGATTTCCAAAATAGTATCATTCAATTTGTGTTTTGCGATAGTTTGCGAACTGTTGTTGGTGATATTTTGTCCAAATGGTAATTCAGCATGGTTGATTGTTTCAAATATTAATGATTTCTTCTCAAGGATAGTCTCAAAAGCATTGTTTACCAAAATTGTAGTTTTTTGGTCTACAAATATTTGTAGGCTATTCAATGATGCTGAGATTTTGTCAATAACTGATGGGAATATTTGATACAGTACTTGATTGCCTGCTTTATTGAGTGCATCTATAAACAAACCGATTATATTCTGACTAATATCTGTGATGATTATTGAAAAAGAATCAATTATAGGCCGTTTTAGTTCTTCTAGGCATTTAAAATTATTTGTTTTATTGCTGTCTCTGTGGTCTTTGTTTTCAACACTTGTTGTTGATCCATTTGTTTTGTGCATTTCATTTGTTTTATTGCTGTCACCAAGGTCTTTGTTTTCAACAATTATTGAAGATCCATTTGTTTTTGAGTTTGCCTTCCTGACTGGTATGACCATGATGTTTGAAGTTTTAGTGAAATTGTCTACTGATGAATTTTTTGGACTTGGAGTTGTAAATGGAGATGTCTGGTTGGGTAGTGAGATGTGAGACTCACTCGGAACAGTGTTCTGAAGAATGGTGATGTTATTTTCTGATTCTGAACTTATTATTGATGCGTTTTCATCCAAAGAATTGACATTCTCTTGGATAACTGGTTTGGAGTCATTGTGAGACTCGCTTGAAGCAGTGTTCTGAAGAAGGGTCACGTTATCTGTTAATGAGTCACCTATCTTCTCATTAAGGTACTCTAAATAATCCAGAAATGTTTCTTGTTCATCTCGTGAGTCATAATCTACTTTGGTTACTGGTTCTGAAATTTCAGTTGTTGATTGGCTAGATTTTGTATTCAAAAAAGGGATTGGGGGATTTGTTTTAGGATCTGTATCAATGGTCACTGTGATGTTCAATGCATCATTTGAATTCCCTGTTGATTGGTCTTTTGAATTTGGGGTAGTTGGAAGTGCAGAAGTGTTGTTTTCGTTTGTATTGGAGATTGGGATATTAGCAGAATGAATAGTTTGTGTAACAAGAGTCTCAAGAGGTGAAACTTCAGTTGGAGGGACATCAGTGAGTGGATCATTAATTAATGGTCTATCTGTTGATGGGTTGTCTGTTGGTGAATCATATTCTAGGCTTGGTGTAGTTGAAAGCAGATACGTGTTGTTTTCTAATAGATTGATTGTGCTGGTTGCATTTAACCCATTGGGAGGTTCATTTGGAATGGTATACTGATGAGAGATGGTATCATTAGTCAATGTTGGCCTAGGAATTTCATTTGGTGAGCTTCCATATGTTTGGGTTACTAGTTCTGAATTTCCAATTGTGGATTGGCCAAGTTTTGTATTCAGAAAAGGAAGTGGAGGATTTGTTTTGTGATCTGAATCAATGGCAGCTGAGATGTTTGATGGGTTGTTTGAATTCTCTGCTGATGGATCTATTGAATTTGGAGTTGTTGGAAGTGCAGAGCTATTGTTTTCATTTGGATTGGCAATTGAAATATTGGTAGGATGAATAGTTTGTGTCTTGAGTGTCTCAGGTTGTGAAACTTCTGTTGAAGGGTCTTCAGTTGATGGATTATGTGTTGATGGATTGTCTATTGGTGGACCAGCATCTAATCGATCCTCTATTGGCAAATCATATTTTGGACTCAATGTAGTTGGAAGTGGAGTGGTGTTGTTGTCCATTGCATTGACAGTTGAAATATTGGCAGCAACAAGAGTATCAGGTGATGGAATTTCTGTTGGAGTGTCTTCAGTTGATGGACTATCTGTGGATGGATCTGCAGTTGATGAATCGTGTTCTGGACTTGGTGTAGATGAAGGTGGATAAGTGTTGGTTTCCAATGGATTGATTGTGCTGGTTGCAATTAAACCACTGGGTGGTTCATTGGAATGGGTATTCTGAATAGAGGTGCTATCATTACTTGGAGTTGACTTTGGACTTGATACAATTTCATTGGCTGGATTGTTATTTACTGGAAGTAAGTTGCCATTATCTTGAGTTGAAATTAGATCCTCTGCTAGTGAATCATATTTTGGACTCGATGTAGTTGAAAGTGAAGTGGTGTTGCTGTCCATCAAATTGGCAGTTGAAATATTGGCAGCTACAAGAGTATCAGGCGACGGAACTTCTGTTGGAGTGTCTTCAGTTGATGGATCTGAGGTTGATGAATCATATTCTGAACTTGGCGTAGATGAAGGTGGATAAGTGTTGGTTTCCAATGGATTGATTGTGCTAGCTGCATTTAAACCATTGGGTGACACATTTGTATAGGTATGCTGAATGGAGGTGCTATCATTACTTGGAGTTGACCTCGGAATTGATACAAATTCATTGGCTGGATTGTTATCTACTTGAGAAAAGTTGGCAATGCCTTGTGATGAAGGTGCTATCTGAAGAATAGTAATTACATCTAAGCTTGTGACTTCTGAGTGATGATCTGTTGGAGGGGTGGACAAATACTCAGAGGCATTTTTCAGAACATTTTCATATACTTCATTCAAGCCAGCCACGTCAAGAGAACTGGATTTATTTTGGAACCGTAGTTTAATCAATGGGACACTTTCATTTGGGAATAGAAGCATTTTTAATGATTGTTCAACTTGAGTGTAAGCAGTTTTCACAAATTCATTATTTTCATTTTCAGACTCATTTTCCAGTCTTTTGAACAATACTTGGACAATGTTTACAGAATCATGTAATGATTCATTAATTGAATATGAAAGGTCTGATAAAAGATTAGTCTCATTCCCATTCAAAGTTGAGATCAAGATTTCTCGAATTTTTAATACTGATGATTTTTCAAAATGGTTTGGTTCTTCTACATCTATTACCCGTTTCAATACGTTTATTTTAGTTTCAATCGTACTTCTTTGCAAATCCTTTAAAGTATTTGAAATGGATTGCCATAATTTACCATATGGTGGTGTCCAATCTTTTGGCTTTGCCAGTAAATAATATACTGCCAAAAAATCAATCCCCTCTACCATTTTGTGTTGAAACTCAACAGTAAAATTTAGTAGGTCGCTAATTAGCTCATTGCTGGAAAGCAACTCTGTATTATTGAGTTTTTTGTTGTCCAAGTATTTATCCACTATTTTGAGCATTTCTAATGTGGCATTATTTCTTAATTGAGACCTATCAGCAATTACATTATCGACAGTTTTATGCATATCAGGAAATGAATCATAAATTGTAGATTTGGTCTGTGCTGAGATATGATTGAACCCTTCAGTCACAAAAGTAGAATTACCAAGCTCTTGTTTTTCAGTGACTAATTCGTTCAAAGGTTGTTCAATTTTATCGAAGATTTCCGAAATGGTATCATTCAGTTTATAATTGACAATGTTTTCTCCGGATGATAATTTTGCTTGATTGATGATTTTGAATATTGACGATTTCTTATCAAGAATATCCGCAATGGCATCGTTTACCAGAGCGGTGATATTTTTATCAACGTCTTTCTGTACATTATTCAATGACAACTTGATTTGGTCCAATGTTGATGGGAGTGATTTATAGAGTTCTTCTCTAGAAACTTCATCAACTGAGTCTATATACAGGTACATTACTTTTTTTTCAATATCTGTAATGATTTTTGAAAAAGAGTCAACGAGAAAAGTTCGCAGAGCAGATGAGTTTTGTACGTCTGTCGTTGTATTTCTTTCTGGGTCCTGAGTGTGTTGTAGATATTCTGTCGGATTAGTGGAGTTTTCTTGCGCATTGTCGATCTCTGTTGAGACAATGATAGATGAATTATCTAAAGAATTCTCACCAGGGAAGGAATTTTTCCGGTCATCGGTAGTTGTATCGTTTTGAAATTGAAGATCATTTGGAATCTCTCTGGTAAATCTAACTAGTTCGTTTTGATTGGAAACTGGGCCATTTCTAAGTATCTGAATAGAATGAATGTTACCGAGTAGGCAGGTCACAGCGAAAAGAACGCAATACGATGTTGGTGATACCTGAAAGTGAAACAGATTGCAAAATGAGAGAATATCTACAACAAGGTCAAGTATACTTGAAAAAATTTAATGCAAGATTCGCCGAATCTCGAATGACAAACTCGGAAGCTAAATCGTATACACAAAGAGGGGAGGAGATAGGTATAGCTATTCGTCTCTTTTTTGCCGATGAAATTCATCTACGAATTTGAGAATTTGAGCCAATGAGCCCTCGTTGAATAATTTTAAAAAGTAACGATTGGAAAGAACCCTAAAGTACCCACGTACATATCTGTTTCTTTTTTCTTTAAGAAGAGGAGTTGAAAAATGGCACAGAAGAAACTTGGTAGGTACAGCAATTTGAACCCAAACAATTCACTGAGAGAAATTTTTTTTCAAAAAATCAACATCAAGTAAGTGGAAGTTTGTTGAGAAAAAAATCTTACTCGTATCTTGCTTTTACCTTTATTTAATGCTTGCTTTCACGTTTTTTTGAAGAAACAAAATCATTCAATTCTTTGGAACGGAGAAGAGCTGAAGGAGTTTTGTGATCATATTTGAGGGTTAATTTTTTTACCATCTAGAAGGTACATTCCGTCTCGTCAACAGCAATTTTTATTTTTTTTATTTTTTGAAAAATTGAAAGAAAATTAGGTACCTAGGTCTAGGTACCTAGAAACGCAAATTACAAACTGGCAATTTCAACATTATGCATATGGAGTTGAGCAAAAATTAGGGTACCTAACTTTATTACGAGTCATGTACATATTTATGAAGTGGGAGAATTAATCTAGAAATTCCAACAAAAAAATCAGCAAACTGTCCTTTCCCAATCAGATTTTCAAATTGAAAGATCTCACGAAATTTTTAAAAATTTTCCCACTTTAATATGAGATTTTTTCACCATAAAGTACTTTTCCCAGGGAAACCTCTCAATCATTCAGATACCAATTTTGATCATTTTCCAACAGAAAAAAAATTGAGAGCACAGTAAAGCTCGAAAAAAATCTGAAAGTCTCATGACGTCATGAGGTTTTGAATTTTTCAAAATACGCAGCTCTAGAATCTCATAAGTTGATGAAAAAACTGAAAATTTTTAGTTATCAAGTCAAAATAACACATTTTCTGGTCACGTATAAATTAAAATCACGTTGGAGGCTCCATTTCAAAAAAAAATGAAAAAAATGAAAAATTTTCAAAATATCGAAATTTTTGATTTGGCGGTTAAAAGTGTACAAAGTTGTTTTCTTGATCATATTTTAACCCCTAAGGTGTTTTGAGGGCTGATTTTAACGTTATTACGAAAAAGCGTATTTTTGAAATATTTTTATGAAAAAAATTCTAGAATAGGTATCAAAATTATTGTGTGGTTGCACAGCTACAATCTTCTTTTTTGGTCATATTCTATCTACCAACATTCGACATCGGTGTAAAAAAATTAGGACCAACGTATTTTTTTTTTTTCGTTCATCGTGTTTTAAAGGCCACGTTTAACATAAACAAGAGATGAATGTTTTCATTTCGACAAGTTTTTGAGAAATAATTCTCCTAAAAGGTACTATTTTTCTCATTTGTCTCAAAATTGGATTCTTTGAACACAGTTTCAATACAAATGTGGCCAGAAATGATTTTTTTTTCTATGAATCACTTACTTATAGGTTCTTTAAAACACTATAGGTATTATTTAAAATTCAATTTTTCAAAATTTTCAACAAACAAAAAAAATAGGTACCTATCTAATAATAAACAAAAAAAGGGGGAAGCCAGGTTTGAGACATAATTTACTGTAGAATGAAATTTTTTCAATTAGGAAATCAAATCTCTGGTCTGCAAAAAGTGCAACTAAAATAGGTATTTATTTTTTTTTTTAAAGAACTATCACGACAAATTATAATAACACCCATTATTTTTCAATTACGAATAAAATATAAAAAAGAAAGGCTAATTATTCGATAAAAATACCATAACCAAAAAAAACAAAAACAAAACCATTTACTCACCCTATGAAACGTATCCATAGTGGTCACAAGTCACTCGAGCATATGTTTTCTCGTCAAATTAACTTTCAACACTGAGAATAACTTCTTATAAACTCTCTGTATCCATATAGAGAGTTTATCCGGTAGATATATAAATGGCAATTGATAATTTTGAAAAACCCACGTTTCGTAGAAGTGATTCGGAATCATTACCTGCTTATGGAGATCACTTTACGATGGAATACAGAAGTTTAAGCACGATTCGGCGATTACCCTGGCAAAAAATATAACATTTCGTACTTATCATCGTGGCACGCGCGAAAATGTGTGTTACACGTTATCAATGGAATCAAAATCAATCATTGCGCAGATAACTAGAACTAGAAGTCGTGTCGATGTATGGAATTGGCAGAGATTTTTAAAATGAAAAAATCGTAATATATTATTTCGATGGCTGTCGATTTTTTCATACTCGTTAGAAAAAAAACAGGTCTTTTTTGAGGACGAGAGCACGAAATATCTTTGCATCAGAAAATGTTCGAAGTTGACCGAAAATAAATTTAGACAAGTTCTCGTATAATTAATATGCTGTATAAAAATCAACTTTTTCTCAAAAGTTCAAGAAAGGATTAATTTTAGAAGTGGGATCAGTGGCTTGACAAAGTGATGTGTCGTTTGGGAGGGAGGGGGTAGGGAGACTGAAATTTTTCAAACTTTTTTCGCCAAATTTTTACAAGTTGAATCGCGTGTGCAGCAGAGAGAAATTCGCTTCACTTACGTCAACAAAATCTACAAATTGAATTAAATAAATTAGATTTTTGTTGAAAAATTTTATAAAATTGCTACCTACTTGAATGTTTTGAATTATTCTTAAACGAGT
Source organism: Planococcus citri (assembly GCF_950023065.1). Lineage (NCBI taxonomy): Eukaryota > Metazoa > Arthropoda > Insecta > Hemiptera > Pseudococcidae > Planococcus > Planococcus citri. The sequence continues at coordinate 18,164,993 of NC_088681.1, forward strand.
TCGATCAAAAAAAGTTGTAAAATATGTTCGGATGGTTTTTGTGAGGAGATCAACTGTCAATCATATTGGATTTGAATTTTCATCTCATTTAATCATTTGAAAAAAATCACAAAATTTCAAAAAAAAGTGCATTTTTTGTTTTTTTGAAAAAAAAGTTGAAAATTTTTAATGTTGTTTTTGAATGAAAATATTTTTTTTTATCTTTTCTCACTAAACATTTTGACCTCTTTTTTAGAAGTTGAAAGAAAGTATACTCGAGTTGGAAAAATTGCACCATCGAGCACGTATTTTTGAGCGAGAAAAATTGAGGAAATTTTTATTCAAAGTCATTACGTCATTAGTAAAAAAATTTGTTTTATTCAATTTGATTTTTTGTATTTCATAATCCATCTCCTGCACACAGGCTGCTCTCACTTGAGCTTGTCGTGAAATAGTTGAGGAACAATTTCAAAAAAGTTTAGCCTACGTGAGTCTTGAGATGAAAAATATCTGAGAATTTGAGTAAATTGCTGTTTCCAAATTCTAAAAACTCCCATTTAGTAGAAATATTTTCTTTTCCTGCTCATGGAAATCGTTCAATAATAATTTAATGTAGACATTTCAGCACGATTCAGCGATTAATTACCCGCTCATTGAGAAAAACAAACCATTTGGTATTTTTTATCACGTAGGTACTTATTCGCGAGCGTGAAAGTATGTGTGTTGTATTATGTTATCAATGGAACGAATACGAGTATATGTATATGGAAAAATTAATCGTTTATTGATATACGTACGTAGATCCTAAAAATTGTATCATTTTATAATTCAGCATGTACTTGTATTTTTCGAATCAGAAAAATTGTCAGTATCTGATAAGGTACGTGAGCAAATTCAGATGTGCCTATTTAATTGCCAGATGAGTGTTTCCATTCAAAAAATTATACGTACAATATGTACAATATGGTGAGAAATAAGTTCAATTGCTTTCTAGAGTCTAGATTCCAAATCACTTTTTTCATCCTTAAAAGTAAGTGATTAGAATAAATCATTACTTAATTCTCAGCTGGCTGTTTTGTGGGTCTTATAGTACACGAGAGAACTTTTTGAACTGGCACACTTCTCATTTGAATGGAACCAAGATGAATTGAAAGAGCGAGACACCAAAGGGCTAAAAAATAATTATACTATTTTCATTTATTTTGATCTTGGGCCAGATTGCTTTTCATTTATTTCAAAATAGAAATTCTTAAAACTAAGTACATTTAAATTCTAAAATTGATGCTGTTAAGAAAATAAACTCATCACAAAAAAACATTGTTTTTCGCCTCTAAAATTATGAATTTTTGAAATTTTTTGCCCTTGCTTCGCTCGAGTCAATTTTCATCTCTTTTCTAAGCCAAAAACATTCCATTTCTGAAAAACGAAGAATAGGTAACAATTTTTTATAAGCCTTGATGCAAATTATAATAATTGGCAAAATTTTCATTTCATTTTTCATTTCAGTTTGAAAAATGTTCATTTTATTTCGCGGAATTGGTATTTTTCTATCATGGACAATTTTTACCCCTCCCCCCCCCCAAAAAAAATCTCTAGTTTTATTCCTGTCAGTTAACCTAATTTTTGCGAAATTGAATAAAAAAATAAAAACAAAAATCAATTGCACAATTCTTATTCAAATATCCGAACCTGAGAAAAAACAGGACGAGGTAGATTTTTAAGGGGGAGGGGATAACATTTGAGGGCTCCATTTGGTGCATCCACCAGGCCACCCAACCCACTCAGTTCGAGCCTGCCAAAGAGCATGTCTGAAACTCTCATGAACAAAATTTTAAGTTTCAAAGTTCATTTTTGAATTTTTGACTAATTTATGAAAATTTAAAGAATTCAAAAAATGCTGTTTTACGTGCAATTTTAAAATTCTTTTGGGAGATACAATTTTTTTTGTAAAAATGAACCAATGTGAATAATTCCTTCAATTCAACTCCCACACATCACTTTTTAGATCCTTCAGAGCGATTTGAAAGGAGGAGTCCCGATAAGGCCACTTTTTGGCCCCACCTAGTTTTCCACTCAATCACTCTAAAAATGTTGTAATAAATGTCCGAAATACGAATCGGTGGTTGGTTAACCCAAGATGACCATTTTTTGGGCTCCAGGGGTTCCCAAAGTTGTGATTACAAAAAGAATTTTAGGAACCACTGAGTATTATTTTCAAAAACTTTTTTGGGGTAAAATATGTGTTTGAACTCGATAAACGTTATGCGAGGTGATTTTCGTATTTTCGACCCTCGGGGGCAGAAATGGGGGAGGTTTGAGTTTTGGAAAATTTTGGAACCACCATTTTGAACCTACCCCTTTCAGCCCCCCCCTAAAAAGCTTTTCACAGTTTATTAGTATCTGAAAGACCTTCGTCCTACCAAATTTTGAGCTCAATAAATTTTTCCAAAAATCCAGATTTCCATTTTTTTCACAATTTTGAAATTTTGGGAACCCCTGGAAAACTAGAAACCTACGATTTGCGCCAAACGTAACGTTTAATTAGGCTCCCTGTATATTCTTAATATTGAACCCTTCTTTTTAGAGCCCCCCACTTTGGGCACCACTTAAAAAAGTGTTTAAGCACATTGTGTCAAATGAATTGAAGAATTCACATTTGAACCTCACTGGCAAGTGCTCGATGATTTTTCATTGTTTTTTTCCTGTTACTTTCAAAATTAAGCTTTTTTGGGTCAAATTTTGATATTTTACTCTTTAAAAAAACGTCAAAATCACATTTTCGCGATTTCAACGAAGTAAAATCTCAGATTTTGGCCCAAAAAAGCTTAATTTTGAATGTTACAGGAAACATCAAATGAAAAATCATCGAGCACTTGCCAGTGTGGTTCAAATGTAAATTCTTCAATTTATTTGAAAAAATATGCATAAACGCCTATTTTAGGGGTGCCCAAAATTGGGGGCTCTAAAAAAGGGTTCAAAATTACGAATATACAGGAAGCTTAATTGAACTTTTTCACTTAAATAATTGAATATATGCCTCAGAACGTTACGTTCGGTGCAAATTGCAGGTTTCTAGTTTTCCAGGGGTTCCCAAAACTTCAAAATTGTGAAAAAAATGGAAAACTGGATTTTTGAGTACCAGCGGAAAATTTTATTGAGCTCAAAATTTGGTAGGATGAAGGTCTTTCAGATACTAATAAACTGTAAAAAGCTTTTTAGGGGGGCTCAAAGGGGTAGGTTCAATATGGTGGTTCCAAAATTTTCCAAAACTCAAACCTCCCCCATTTCTGCCCCCGAGGGTCGAAAATACGAAAATCACCTCGCATAACGTTTATCGAGTTCAAACACATATTTTACCCTATAAAGTTTTTGAAAATAATACTCAGTGGTTCCTAAAATTATTTTTGTAATCACAACTTTGGGAACCCCTGGAGCCCAAAAAATGGTCATTTTGATTTAATCAACTACCGATTTGTATTTCGGACATTTATTACAACATTTTTAGAGTGATTGAGTGGAAAACTAGGTGGGGCCAAATAGTGGCCTTATCGGGACTCCTCCTTTGTTAAGAAATCTGAGAACTCATCGGAGGCTCCAAAAAGGTCAAATTTTCGAGTCGGAAGATCGTGTAGAGCAAATCAGACGACATCTTGTCGAAGTTTTGAATTTTCTGAGGAGGATCGAGAGCTGCATATTAAATCTAAGAAAATGAAACAAAAATTACCCCAACCCGTTACTGAATCATTTCCTTTACCTTATACCAAGATTTATTTTTTAGAAACAGTTTCGCTCAAACTCTACCCCCCCTCCTCTTAAATTCCGGATGCTTCTATACGTCCTATTTCAGTCTATATGGTACAAAACCAAGGCAATATAACACCCCGAAGCGGCGACAAGTTATTACCAAGCTGTCTGTCAAAAATGGCTGGTAGCTTCGAGAGACGACGTGTTGATTAAAATGTCAAAAAATGCTAGCTTTTGCACGATATGAGTAAATAATACAAGGTTGGAAAGTAGGTATACATTATAGCGAAACAATTAATACGATGGCTGGATTTCCACAAGTGCGGAAAAGCATTGAAGGTTGGCAGCCGAGGGAGCTTTCGTGAAATGGAAAAATACTCCAGTTCTTTTGAACATGAAAGTTGTGCACTCTGTTTTCAAATATTAACCCAACATGCCACCTCAAAGTCGCACCATTTCCTCTGCTGTGCAGAGAGAATAAACTCGATAAAGCTTCGTGAAAATCTCACATATCATGAATGAACCATCACATACGATGAATGATGTTAAATTTCAGACCTAACCGTGTCCAGAATCTAACGAAAGGAAAGTTTGCGAAGCTTAAGCAAGTAAATCGCGTGCGTATGTAAAGAATAAATTTATCACATTTCTCAGCCATGGTCCAGTGTGCATTTTTCTTTGCTTTATCATTCATTTATATTTCTATTCAATGTTTCATGCGAACCAGCTAGAGTGATCTCGAACGTACCTACCAACCTACCTATACCTATCAACGTTTTCGTTCTTCGTCGTAAATAACTTCATATTATATCTATTATTTCATCTGTCTCGATATAGTAGATGCTATACTTCGATATATCAACTAATAATAAAACGAAAAATATCTCGTCTTTTTTGTTTCTCTCCCCTTCTCTGACAGCATCGTCGTAACGTGTGCAACTTTCCTCTTCTGCGACCCTCCTCTAGATTGGAACTTTTTTCCTCGACTAGTTATTATTTTTCCTCCGCCATAAAGTGGTTTCATCTCCTGCACGGTTCGTCTCATCTACCCATGTGGCGAAAAAATTGAAAGTTAAACCAATTTTTTGTGTAAAAATAACCTGAATGGTTGGCGCGTGGTTAAAAATTGATTTCTTAGTTCGTCGAAATACTACTTATAAAAATCATTACCAAACGGATAGAAGATATTTACGACTTGTGGGCTTTTGCCTGGGACTCGATGCTGTATCGATATCGCAGCCACCTGTACTCTTGTTTCGTACTATACGATTCGATTTCATCAAATAATTATTAGATAGGTATAAGAATAGGTGAAATAATAATTTCCGACGTGTTTCCAATTCTTCGTTTCTTCCTTATAGATATTGCTGAGGTATAAACAATTACGTAATGTTGGCAAATAAATCAATGTGTGAGGTGGTTCTGGGTACGGTGGTGTTAAACGAAGCAATAATCTTTTTTTGATTTCGACGCTGGTGGGTATTTTTTTTCTAGCTCTTTGGTTTTCCATTTTAGAAAACCCGAAACCTGTACAAAAAGGTTGTTATTTTTCGCTGGTAAGAAATTAAGCAGCTTTATATTAAGGAAGCGTATGCGAGAGGGAGTGTCGATTAGTTATTGCGAAAGAACGTTAACGGCGCTGATTTTTCAACTCAGGTGTACCTACGACGTTATACGTGGTCGACGTCTTGCGCCGTCGAGCTGAGCTTTTCGTTCGACGGCTCAGCGGTTCGACCTAAATTGGTGATTTACTCGGGTAATTAAATTAATGATCTTGGTATTTTACCCCTCGCTTTGTGCCCTGCTTAGGGCTAAATCTTGCTCGAGAGAGTAAAAATCGTGGTGCACGAGTGAGCTCGTGAGTATAAAATGGCTCTAGGTAGGAGATGTTTTTTCATAATGTGGCTCGATCGAGTAGAATTCGACGATAAATTTTAAATACGAGAGATTACAGAGAGCTTAGTTGTCGTGAAATTGTGGATTTTGGAAATGAATTAGAGGGCATGGCGTCGAGAATGATTGCTCGAGTGAGCGAGAGTTCGTCTCCATGTCCTAAAACCCTTGTGGCTGAAATTTCAAATAACTGGTAAAGCTTATTTTTGAATTTTTGGAGGATTTTGAAAAAATTTTAAAATTCCAAAAAAATTGTTTTATGAGTGATTTTTAAAGTTTTTCACGAAAATATTTTTTTCTGAGCAAAGTAAACAAATCTGTAAAGATTTATAAATTCTTTCGTATAATTTTCAATGATTCTGTATTGCCTGATTGTACGACTATAAAGCTCGATCGCACGTCAGAAAGGTGTAAATTCCTGTACCTTGATGAAAAACAACCATATTCGTACATATATGCGAAAAGAGCACGACGACGAACCAAAACGTATAAATACACGCACGTGCTTATCTCTTGACATATTCGCCTCTCTCGTCGAAGAAAGAGAAACCGTGTAAGTATTCGTGTGCAAAAAGGCAAAATCTAAGCTGTATTCCCGAAGGGTAGGTATCTACTACCTACCTATACTTTTATGTAACATACTTACACATCGCAGCGTTTACTACGAGCAAAACGTGTGTATCGTATTAGAGTATCAAATATTCAAATTTTTAAACAGATTGGAAACGGTTTCGGAATTTATGTAAATACAAAAGAAAACTGGCGGTCAGTGCGAGACTCTTCTACGTTCGTAAACATACATATAAAACACGAAGAGCAAATGTTGAAATAATATGGAGATGTAAAACGACATACGTTGTTTGCTATATTAATTTCACGTAGGATTTTTTTTTTCATGCCTGCGAGATCAGGCCTGTTGTGTAGGCGAGTTATACAGGGTGTCCTTTTCAAAGACAGATTCTGCGATTATTCAGCAATAGGTACGAAATATTCCTAACAAAGGAGTCATGTTTATAGGCTGAGAAAAAATTCAGTTTTGCGTAGAAAAATTAAAAAATTATTCGGAAATAGTTTACTTGAGTTCAATGTATTTTTTTCAAGTTGAAAAATCTCAGACTTTCAAAAAATTCCAAAATCGTCAATTTTTGGTATATATTGTTCGAAACTTCACCTCCTCCCCCCAAATCGGCCCCCTCCGAATATAACTACGATTTTTGGACCGATCTGGAGCCTCCAGCAAGAGTTGACTTCTCTCCAGAAATTTCAAATCGCTCCAGAAGGTGTTGAAATCATTTTCGGCAGCTGAAAATGTACCTAATCCTATCATAAGTTCGATATTCCAATTCAATTAGAGTCGATAAATCGAAAATCTGAGGTGACAAGTTGAAAAGTAAATTTTTTCACAAGGTATAAAAAATCTCAAAATTTTCAAAAAATTCCTAAATTGTCAATTTTTGGTACACATTGTTCAAAACTGTACCTCCTCCCGCCCCCAATCGGCCCCCTTCGAATCCAACTACGACTTTTGAACCGATCTGGAGCCTCCAGCAAGAGTTGACTTCTCTCCAGCAGTTTCAAATTACTCCAAAAGGTGTTGAAATCATTTTCGGCTGCTGAAAATTCAATCCTATCATAAGTTTGGTGTTCCAATTCGATTAGAGTCGATGAATCGAAAATCTGAGATGACGAGGTGAAAAGTGCATTTTTTCACGAGTTAAAAAAATCTCAAATTTAAAAAAAAAACCAAAATCGTTAATTATAATTTGCAATAAATGGCTTGAAACTTCACCTACCACCCTAAAGTCGACCCCTCTAATCAATTCTCACCATTTTCGGATAAATCTGGAGCCTCCAGCAGAAGTTGACTTTTTTCCAGCAAATTTCAAATCGCTCCAGAAAGTGTTGTAATCATTTTCGGCAGCTCAAAATTCAATCCTATCATAAGCTTGGCATTCAAAATCGATTAGAGTCGGTGAATCTAAAATCCAAGGTGACGATTTAAAAAGTAATGTTTTTACGAGTTAAAAATCTCAGATTTTCTAAAAATTCCAAAATCGTCAATTATTGCAATAAATTGGTCAAATCTTCGCCAAGTCCCTTAAGTCGAACCTCCGAATTAATTTGTCACCATTTTTGGATCGATTTGGAGCCTCCAGCAAAATTTTACTTTTCTCCAGCAATTTCAAATCGCTCCAGAAGGTGTTAAAATCATTTTGGGCAGCTGAAAATTTAATCCCATCGTAAGTTTGGTATTCCAAATCAATCAGCGTTGATGAATCGAAAATTCGAGGTGATGAGTTGAAAAGTGACTTTTTTACCTGTTGAAAGATCTCAAATTCTCAAAAAATTCCAAAATCATAAATTTTTACACTAAATTCATCAAAACTTCACCTACACTTCAAAGTCAACCCCCCCCCTCCACTGATTAATTTATACCATTTTTGGAACGATCTGGAGCCTCCAACAAAATTCGACTTTTCTCCAGCCATTTCAAATCGCTCCAGAAGACGTTATAATCATTTTGGACAGCTGAAAATTTAATTACATCATTTGTTTGGTATTCCAAATCAATCAACGTTGATGAATCGAAAATTCGAGGTGACGAGTTGAAAAGTGACTTTTTTACATGTTAAAAAATCTCCAAATTTTCAAAAAATCCAAAATCGTCAATTTTTGCAATAAATTGGTCAAAATGTCACCTACACTTCAAAGTCGACCCCCCCCCCATTCCCCTGATAAATTTATACCATTTTTGGAACGATCTGGAGCCTCCAGCAAAATTTGACTTTTTTCCAGCAATTAAAATCGCTCCAGAACACGTTGTGATCATTTTCGGAAGCTGAAAATTTAATCCGATCATAAGTTTGGTATTCTAAATCGATTAGTGTCAGTGAATCGAAAATCTGAGTTGACGAATTGAAAAGTGTATGTATTTTTCTACTCCAAAATCGTCAAATTTTGCAATAAACTGATCAAAACTTCACCTATTCCCTAAAGTTGACTTCCTGAATCGATTGCTATCATTTTTGGCCCAACATGGAGCCTCCAGTGAAAGTTGACTTTTTTCCCAGCAAATTCAAATCGCTCCAGAAGATGTTGTAATCATTTTCGGAAGCTAAAAATTCAATTTTATCATAACTTTGGTATTCCAAATCCATTCGCGTTGGTGAATCTAAAATCGGAGGTGACGAGTTGAAAACTGTACCTATTTTTTTACGATCTGAAAAACCCCAAATTTTCAAAAAATTCCAAAATCGTCAATTTTTGCAGTTATTTGCTCAAAACTTTACCTACCCTTCTAAAGTCGACCCCTTTAATCGATTTACACCATTTTTGGACCGATCTGGAGCCTCCAGCAAAAGTTGATTTCTCTTTATTTAGCAGTTTCGAATTGCTCTAGAAGGCGTTGTATTCAACTATGGCAGTTGAAAATTGGGTTCCGAGGTCTTGATGACATTCTCTTTCAGTGAGCCAAATTTCAGTTCGATTACAGTGTTGATGAATTGTAAAAGTTCCTTTGTAAATAGACTCACCAATTCAAAAAAAAAAAAATCAAAATAATTTCATTACCACTTTTTTAAAAAAAATCTCAAGAAATATTCACTTTTTTTTAGCACCGTTATGCGTTTATTGGGACACCCTGTATATTCACAAACTGCTTCCGAGTTCATAGGATGATGGCAATGTGAAACGTCGAATAAGAACATCTCAACGAGTATTGAGTGGTTTTTGACATTCGACATAAATTTCGCTCATTTTTTTTCTTTTTAATTACGTTAAAAGGGTTATTAAGGTAATTAAAGACGTTTTTATATTCGTACGAACGATAGGATTGTAGACATTATGCGGTAGGCTTTTCCCTCGCTCTCCTCCGCCTGTCTTCTTATATACTATCATTCGTATACGTTTGTTCCCACCGGAGGCACTACTCGTGGAAAAAAATGAAAATACTAGAACGACGAATCAAAAAAAAAAAAAAAAGTTTTTAAAGCTGATTTTTAATTTTGTTTGCGAGCGAGAAAGGAAACAAACGACCTCCCCACCCTTCTTCCCTATTTTCAATGTATATAGAAGTGCTACTAAAAAGTTTTTTTCTTCGGGATTAAGTATTTAGAAAAAAGTGAGTAAAAATACACGAAATAAAGAGGAGTAAATGATAATTAAAAATTTCTCCACTCGAAACGCAGCATGATGCGTCAGAATCTTGCCAGTGAATAAAAATTGACCCTTGTAAAAAATTACCCTCTTTTTGAAGCACTTCCCTCTCGAGCAATTTACTCGCGTACTTACCGCATTAAATACCAATAAGTGGTATCCTCCCTCTCCCTCCCATCATTAAACATATCTGTCTCCGCTTCTCATTCTCTTTTTGTATGTTTTTTTTTTTTCAAATTCTGTAAGTCAATGGTTTAAAGTTTATAGGATTTTCGAAGTATAAAATATGTAACCATTTCACCGCTCTGTTGCAAAAGAGAGATACTTATAGTGATGTGAAAACGTTTGCCACAGTTAAAGCTGAAACTAGATGAGAGGGAAAGAAGAAGATAAAAAAAAAAGAAAAAAGAAGTAGTAACGAACATTTAAAGAAGGATTTGGAGAGTTTTCATACTAACATTTGGAAAATATCGAGAGAAGATCGTTGTTATCCTTCGGCGGCAGAAATTTTCGTCGAAGTGTATCTCGAATTTGGATTTATTTAACATCTTTATTGTACATTTATGAAACCGCTAGCCTCCACCTTCGTTTTTCTTCTCGCATCGTCTTCTGTGTGTATATAGCTCTGTAACGTTATCGGTTATCATTCTTTTTCTTCTTTTTTTTCGGCTTCTTTCTTTTTCTTTTCTTTTTTTTTCTCAAGTATATAATGTGTAGTATATACCTATTGTAAGCTGTATAAGATGTTCGGAAATTTCGCTAAATGTTTTTTATTCTTTTGTTTCAGGTGAGTTTTCGGATTTCCTCGTGCAAAGAAATGGTAGTTTTTATAGCATGCGTGGGTTTTCTGGTCGGGCTGTTTTAATGAGTTTCATTCCCGAAATAGGAAAGATGAGTCGAAATTACCAACTGTTGCTAGAAATTGTACAAAAATATCAGTTTTTCGCTGTAAACACGTCTTTGTTACTATAAATGGAATATGATATTATTAAAAATAATTCCATAAGTGTCAATATTAGCAAAAAAAATTATCAATTGAAATTCATAGGTAGCAAAAAATGAATTGAATTGAGGGGAGAAACTCGAAAAATGATCCATAATTACACATACACCATTCAGCAGAATTTTTGGTTGACACTGAACATTTCTTAGATTTTGACAAATTTTGGTAAAATCATCTGAAAAATCATTTATTTCAACATTAAAACGAGTGTCTCACTGTGTACTTTCACAGAACTTTTTTTCAAGATAGCCAAAAAAATTGAAAACTCTATGCATTGTGGATTTTTTAAAAATGATATCTATGCAAATAGATGCTTAGTGCTTACTTTTTGAATCACTTTTCAAAATTTTCGGATATTTTTTTCACCTAAAAAAAAAGAGTCAAAACCTATGAAAAAAATTAGTCTTGGTAAAAAAAATTTTCGATTATTTTTTTCATAAGGTTCCCATCAACCAGGGAGGTTCGTATTTGGCTCGATGATGGAGGTTCATTTTACAGTATTTTCTGATTACTTTTTGAGTTATTTGCACTGACTCACTGTGTAGTGTGTACCAGTCTCCCCTACAGAAATTTTGGAAATATTAAAGTTTCTAAAACCTTTTTTGTTTAAAAAATCGCAACACTGCACTGTTGAAATATCATCGAGAAAATTTTTCCCGAAATAATTTAATTTATGAATTCATAAATGACTTGTTATTTTTTCATAAAAAAATTAAGTTTTGATCACTGGGTTCATTTTGTTTTAAATTAACAATTTTCATGTTTTTTAGCTTGAAAAATTCTTTTCAGAAATACGTCACTCAAACTGAAATTTTGGTATATTTTTTGCATATTTTGGTTGACGAAATTGCATGAAATATATTGCATATTTTCATCATATTTTCGCATAAAAAATCCTAGCTCTGGCTTATTTGTCTGCCTGCTCAGCCCCTCAAGGTCATTAACCCATCTGTTATGACTTCTCAAAGTCGTCTGTATGGTTTCTGAAGGTCATTGACCCTTCGGTGTGATTTCTCAAGGTCGTCTGTCGACCTGCCTGACCTCTCTAAGTTGTCTGCGTGCCTGCATGGCCTCTCAAAGTCACTGATCTGTTGGTGTAACTTCCCGACGGACTCCTCAACTTCTTCTCAATGTTGATGTCGCAGTCGTCTGTTTTTTTTGTCTGGCCTCTTAAGGACATTGACCTGTCTGCTGGTTTCTCAAGGTGACTTATTTATTTATTGAGCCTCTCAGCAATTTAATAATTTTGTTTCAGGTTCTTGTAATACTTATGTACTTGTAAGTCAGACTTGGCATGTAAGAGTACACTTTAATATGTACGAGTAAAAATTTCCGAGATTAGTAATTTTTTTTCAAAAGACTAGCATAATGTTTGGAATTGAATGGCATTTTTTCCTAGTTTGTAAAAGTCAGACCAAATATTTTCCAAGTTTTCAAAATTTAGCGCTGGTCAGCGTGATAAAATTTTGGACAGACCGTCGGCCCAAAAAAACATGACAATCCATGTCAAAATTCATTTAAGAAGATATGAAAACACCCCAATAAGCTTCAAAATCTCCAATAAATGATAGGGAATTTTTAAATTGAAACAGAAGCTACCTGCAAAAAACAGAGTTGGTGGAAGACTGCAGGTTAGGTATCAAATATCGATAAAAGTGAGTCATCTATATCAATTGAAAAATTTCCAAGATGTTAGGTATGTAAGTTTGAATTTGGAATTTATTTGGAGCTTGCGGCGATACCACTCCGAAGAATAAGCTTTTCATTGCTATGAAATTAATCCGTTCGATGAAACCTATAAATTTATAAATATTAAACAGCTTCAAAGACACAAGACAAGGCATCCCTCTAGATAGATTGATCGGTGAGAAATTAACTTCATAGGATATTTAAGGGTAAAGATATCTTTACCTACCTACACTTTTTCGTACATTTAGCAAATGGCATCGTCTTCGTCGTCGTTCGTGTCGTTGAACTTACAAAACGAATACATATTATTCGATCATTTGTTATTTCTTCAAATTACAATATTCGCGACGGTACAAATTATTTACCTATTATGGTAATCGATTAGGTAACAATTTATCGTATCGTATCTCGAAAAAGTTATAATTATTAATAATTCCTGCACATAGGTAGATAGGTAGGTACACAGAGATGGAAAACTATACGTGAACTGAAAATGAAAATAAAACCATCGAGATATACTTGTATAAAATTTTCATTGTTACGGAGTCATTCGATTATTGCAGTGCAGATTTTCATACATGCTATTACGACCTTCGTCACCGGAGTATATCAGCTTCGACATTACGACACAGAGGACGATAAAAAAAAGCACATGAAATTTCCATTAATCCTAGTCGCATCGTCGTATATCACCATTCGAGACAAAAATATTAGCATCCAGCGAAAAGTAATAATAAAAAGGTCAACTTTCAAAAGAACCCCCCAAGTATATTATCAGTTTACACCGAAATTCATCAGTTTTCCCTTCACAAAGAGCAGCATTTTTGCTCTTCTCTTTTTCACTGTAATGCGAATCCGACGAGCTCGATACCTATCTACTGTATACCTGTACCTATAAAAGATAAAATATGCGTACAAGTGCACGATAGCCTTTAAAAAGTCACTCTAGACTAGGTACCTACTCGATGACGACGATGGCGGCGTATTTTTAAAATTAAACGTAGGTATTTGGTTACACTGACAATGAGGACTGCTTCGTAGATACGAAACGACGTTCGTCGAATAGTATATTTTTTTTGCTATCGAGTTGAGTTTAGATTTTTCTCGTCATTTAGTCACGCAGCGTCCATAAATCCGAGACTTTGTTTAGTCTTCTGTGCAAGTCACCATGCATCGATAATTATACACATCAGGTGTGGTTTACCTACCTATTTTGCCAACACTACCACCTTCTGTATCACCAAATCCGTGCTATAACTTCGACTTCTCATCGATAATATGCATCGAGAGTAGAACAAACCTCGTGTAAATCTCCATACTTTACGATGTGCAGTATACAGTAGTAGGTCTACACATAGGTATGATTTGTATTCGATACATGAATTATGCGTCTCTCTCTCTCTCTCTGTCTCTGCTTCTCTGCTTCGCGTAGCATATAACATATGCAAACTGAAAAAAATTGAAGCTTTTTATACGTGTACGAGAGACGACGATGGAAGCAACACTGAAAAATAAGGTGACTCCGAGAATACATGGGGATCAAGGTAAAAAGATAAGTACGATGGTATTAAGCTTATTTGAATATTTCGTCTCGAATAGAGAAATTCTCTGGAACAAATAAATCAAGAGTAAAACGGAGCTTATGCCTCTTCCTCTCTCTTTCTCTATGTATTTTTCTCAGTGCCTTTTTTTTTCTTCTTTTGCGCTTTTTTCTTCTATACTTTCGTTCGTCTTGATGTCTGCCTTTCCTTCGTTAGAATAAGCTTGTTCTGATTTATTTATAAGAGCAAATAACGAGTCCAGTTGAAAGGTGTATATTTTTCCTTATTTGTCGTCGTGTTTTTCCTTTTCCTTGCTTTTTTTTACTACGTTTAACTTTTACCCCAACGACATTAGAAGATTAGAACTCTCTCTCTCGCAGCTCACAACACATACAAACCCTCTCGTTGGTGGATGAGGCACAACTCGTAGTCGTCGTCGTATTTTCTTCATCACCTTGTGCTAGAGACCTCGCTTACTTATCCTACTTGGTACTGGTATATGGTGGAAATGTGTACGAAATTTGACAATTTAAGAAAGCAATTGCGAAAAGTGTTTGAGTTTACAAATGGTTGCGGCGTTACAGTTGGAATAAAAATCGAGCCTGCAGTTTTCGCACGTTTGTCTACATTATTTACGCAAACACCTAGCGCCGCGTTATAAATGGAAAATACTTCGTCATTTTCTGCTACGCTCGTACTCGAACCGATATTAAATTTTAGCGCGCTTTTATCTATATGTATGAGACGTTTGATAGCCGCATCGCAGCCAATCTATATATATCGAGATGTGTTCTCAAAGTTCACGAAAACATCAGTCTGCTGCGATTCGAGGTAAAAATTGCAGTTTTTTGCCGAGTTTTGGTCGAGTAAGTTTCAGAAATTATGATTGAATTGATAAATATGATAGGTGCATATGATGAAATATGTACTTAATTTGTTTCATACTATTTTGCGCCTTATCAGCTGGAACGGCTCGTGATGCCCCTTCGATTTGAACAGGATTGCGATTTTCAGAAAGAGCATAATCTGAAACCTTCACATGACAAAAATTTTAGGTTTGGAAATTAATTTTTCGATTTTTGGTGAATTTTGAAAAAACAAAAATCGACCATTTTCAGGGATTTAGGTATGTCTTTTCAAAAAATGCGTATTTTTACCTTTTCGGTAAAATGATGAAAATTTATTTGAGCACCTCCGTTGTCATCTGTTTTGGCCAATAAATCCTAACCAAAAGGGGGTAGAGGGGTGCTTGTGGTCTCAAATAACTCCTATTGGATCACTCTTGAAATATCTACCCATGACTGTTCTCATTTAGTGATACCCAACATTTCAGTGGTTCCCAAAGTTGAATTTTTGTATTCCAAGTTTTTGAAGTCACGCATTCAAACGAATATTGTCAGTAAGTAAATTAATTTTTTAAAATGTTTCAGATAAAAAATTTGCAAAATTTATGAAGATTTCAAAAATGTGTAATTTTCTTCCTTAGCATTGATAGGGGCCGAGGTGAGGGGGTTGGAACGTCAAAAAACGTGATCTAACAAAGTTGCATCCAAACCTGCTGAATTTGAATTTCTCACGAGGTTTTACCGTTGAACTGTTCTCTTCAGTTGCACTTAAGATTGTTCTCGATACACGCAACCACAATCCACTCCCCCACGCCTCACCCCACTCGCTAGAGCTTCAATACCTACTAAAAGTGCACTCTGAACGTGAAATAGCTTCACTTATGAGGTTTATGTTGCTAAAGTGGTGACTCTAAATTAATGAACTTTACATATTTTCCGATGCTTTTGGCCATGATATCCCCCCCTCCTTCTGTTACTGCTCCATTATCAATAAAAGTACATTTTTGAACTTGAAAGTTGTATTATTCTATGAAGTAAAATGAAAAAAGAAAAATTATAATTATAGGATAGGATTAGGAGTTGAAAACTGAAATTAAATAAACGTGTATAGTGACAAGATAATCGGGCCTTTTTTGTATTTCTTTCTTTAGGGGACGCTAAATCGTAAATTGAAGCTGTAATTCCCCAATTTTCATAACCCCGCCTGGTGGCTGGCACTGTTTTGAGAAAAAAATCAAGTACCTAAAAAATATTATTTTTGGAAGCGCATACAAGCTTTTTGAAAATGAAAAATTTTGGTCACTTTTTTTTGCTCTTCCGGTAATAATGTGTATTCCATAATTCGAAATTCTCAGTGTGGCAAACTTAATAAATTTTGTATTTGGACAACTTTGACCTAAAAAAAATTCAAAATTTTTTGAAAAAGTTACCAGAATTTATTTTTTTGCAATTCTTTCATTTTTTTAGTTTTGTATGGCAATTTTTCGATATTTTCGAACTTTCCTTCTGGGAAAACCGCTACACTGCATCCCTCCACCGCACTCCCTCACAAAATAAGCTCCGGTGGAACTGGTGACAATTTATCCCACTCACTTTACCTCAAAAATAAAAGATGGACGAGATGTCTTCAAAAATAGAATTTTTAATCAATTTCAATTTTTTTTTCAAGCTTTATTCTGCAACTCCAAAATCGAAAATTGAAATTCACATTCACAGAAAAAAATCACACTGGACATCAATTTTCACAACTTTGAGAACCCCTGGATCGGTTTTGCAATTCGATCTCAAAAATGTAATGGTGGTTTCGGGGTCAGGAAAGGAAATGGTCCCTTTTTGAAGAAATATCCCGAAAATTTTATATCTTTTAAATCACTATAGTAGCCTTGGGCCTTGGTATATGTTTTCTATCAATTTCTGGCGTGAAATGCAACATTGGGGTGAAATGTGGGCTTCGAGTGATTATGGAGGCTTAGGTGGGGGTGTGGGGGTTGATTGTGGATACGTGCATCGGAAAATATATAAAGTTCATTAATTTAGAGTCACCACTTTAGCAACATAAACCTCATAAGTGAAGCTATTTCAGGTTCAGAGTGCACTTTTAGTAGATATTGAAGCTCTAGCGAGAGGGGGTGAGGCGTGGGGGGAGTGGGTTGTAGATGCGTGTATCGAGAAGAATCTTAAGTTCAACTGAAGAGAACAGTTCAACGGTAAAACCTCGTGAGAAATTCAAATTCAGGTTTGGATGCAACTTTGTTATATGTAGATCACGTTTTTTGGCGTTCCAACCCCCTCACCTCGGCCCCTATCAATGCTAAGAAAGAAAATTACACATTTTTGAAATCTTCATAAATTTTGCAAATTTTTTATCTGAAACATTTTAAAAAATTAATTTACTTACTGACAATATTCGTTTGAATGCGTGACTTCAAAAACTTGGAATACAAAAATTCAACTTTGGGAACCACTGAAATGTTCCGTATCACTAAATGAGAACGGTCATGGAAAGATATTTCAAGAGTGATGGAATACGTTTTATTTGAGACCACAAGCACCCCTCTACCCCCTTTTGGTTAGGATTTATTGGCCAAACAGATGACAACGGAGGTGCTCAATTTTCACAACTTTGGGAACCCCTGGATCGGTTTTGCAATATGTGAGGGCGCATAAGGAAAGGGACCTTATGACCAAAATATCAATTTTTTATTTCTTCGCCAAATTTTTGTAGGGACTTTTTAAAAATCAAGTAGAACCCTGCATAGGCCCCAATTTTTATTATTTCATCGATTTTTTTTACTTTTAAGCGAAGCATGCATGCATTTATCATTCATAAAAGTTGAAAAATGACGCAAAAAATTTGAAAAAAGACGTAAAAACGCGTAAAAAATGAAAATTTTACAAAAACTTGTGACTTTAATAAGACATGAGTGGAAAAAATCATTAAAAAAATTTTCCGATAGCGGAACTCGAATCGAAGACTTTCGGCAAGGTATACATATACACCTAGCCACTGGTATTGATTTACGAAATGTATTTTTTAACAATATTATAACTAATTTTAATGTGAAACTAAGTATATAAAAAACGTAAGTCGAACCGAAAAACACTGCCACAATCAGCAGCAAACAATTTTTATCGAAACTAATACCCTAAAATTCTTGATAATATCAACAGAATTGCTCACTTTACCAACTTTGTAGTGCCTAATTTGGCCAGTACAGGTCGTTGCAGGGCGTGTGTGAATGTGTGATAATGTATAGGACCTTCGAAGTTGGAATAGCCATATGTAATCGTACCTTAAAACAAGGGAAATAACGCAAAACTTTAAACCCTCCTCTTGTGAAATTTTACTTTTGGTCGTAAGGTCCCTTTCCGTATGCGCCCTCACATATGATCTCAAAAATGTAATGGTGGTTTCGGGGTCGGGAAATGGTCCCCTTTCGAAGGAATATCGCGAAAATATTATATCTTTCCGATGCCATTGTTTTGATAATTTTCACTTTGGTACCCCTACTATCTGAAACCTTCACATGACAAAATTTCAGGGTTGGAAATTAATTTTTCGATTTTTGGTGACTTTTTAAAAATCAAAAATTGGCCATTTTCAGGGACTTATGTCTTTTTGAAACATACGTACCTTTACCTTTCCGGCAAAAATGATGAAAATTTGACTTATAAATAGTAATCAACTTTCTCGAACATTTTTGTATACCTCGAATTGATCATATTATTTTGATTTTTGTACCTTTTGGAAAAGTGGTTTCATAAAAGTTTCAAAAATTGGGAAAAAAATTTAACACCTGAAATTTTATAAGTATAATACCTACGTTGGATATTGTTTCGGTTTTCCTCTAACCAAATGAAAGTGTAGCTTGCTGCCTGTTAAAAATAATGCGATAATTTTTTTTATTCAGAATGTGCTGAATGTGATTAGCTTATTGAAATTGATCTGTTTTAAAATTATTTTTCCTGTTTTCCCTTCCTCTCGTCGTGTTTTTTTTACAGTCTATATAAAACTGTAATTTCAAAACACAAAAAAAGTTTTTTGACCCAGTTATTTGAACCTCCCACGAATTCAAAATGCATATAAATATCTATGTATTCAGCAAAGTACCTACCTTCATGTATAGGTACACATAAGCTTTGTATAGAAGCTCGTTTGTACGTATGTATGGGCACACCTCGTCAACTGGAATTATTTCGCATGCCCCCAACCTCACCCTGTACATGCAGCACGCAACCCGTCGTGAATATAAAAATACATAACAAAATCGCCCGCGGAAAATCGGCGCATCACAACAAAAAAAATGAAAAAAAAAGTGTAATGAACTGAACACAGAACAACGTTAAGTCGATTATCATTATCTCGACGATATGTAAATCATATCGGCGCAAAAGCGAGCTGCAAAAAATGGGGGAAAGCTATTGGCAAAGTTACAGCAGACGGTAACTAGCGAAAGTTGAATTTCACAAAACCAAGTACCTCGTCTCGGATATTCGACGAGAAGAGGGAGATTGGTGGAAAAAAATCGTATACTCGTATCGAGACCTGAGAGAAGACGAACGAGAAATCTTACAGTGACGAAGGGGGTAGGTACCCAGCATCTTATAACGAAAAGATGTATAAACAAGGTATGCCAAAACAATGCGTTCAAGTTTTTCCAATTTTCTACATAAGAATGGCCGTCCATCGCCCCCTGTCGTAATTTTCTCTTCTTTTTTTTCTACTATACTTTATAAGAAAACTTTTTCGAAATTATTTTTTTCTTTCTTATTTCACTCTTTTACGGAGCCGAAAGACGGCAACGTCGAGTTTTTTTTCGACAGAGAAAAAATCTAACTTGAATTATCGAAATCGGATTTGTAATACAATGTCTCCTTCTATCCTTTCTCTCTGCCTATATTCATCAGTTCACCTCAAAGTCATACTCGACAGCTTCATCGAAGAAAAAAATTCCAGTCTTCGCAGCACTTTTAATTACAAACACGTCATCAATTCGTATCATCCGCGATTCTCCATCGAGACGGTGAAATTAATAGCAGGAAAAAACCAAGAACAAACAAACGAAGACGAAAAATTTGATTATATTTTACAACTGCGAGGGAAAAAAATTCCCAGTAGTGTTTTTGTTTCGTCGATTTCAACGTATGTCATCTTGCTAGTTGTGCCCTTCGAGGTGGAAAGGGAGGGGTTCCAAAGCGTAGTCTCTCGATCTAGAGGGGCGAGAAAAATGTCACGGGGTGTTTTCAAAACAAATTTTATTCTGGGTTTATTTCATTTGTTATTTTGAAATTTACGCGCAGAACGAAACAAATCGTTAAACGAGAATAAAATTACTTCATGTTTCATTGTTGGATTTTCGATCTCCTTCTTCACCTACTCGCTGTTCGTTGGCATTTTATTCGACTTATATCTATCGAAACGTTATTTTTTCAAAGATGTCAGGAATATTAGGCGAGTAATGAGAAAAGATTAGACATGAAAACGAAAAAAAAAACTAAAGTTTTTGAATTTTGAACTGAGATAGGTTAACTAAGACAAGTATCAAACCATAATATTTTTATTTTTTTAATTTAAAAAAAATCCCCACCATTAATCTCTCTATTTCTGACCAAAAATTTTTTTAAATTGAAAATTATGTCATTCTCACATTTGTACTTAATTGTCACAACTTGTGCAGAAAAACATTTTTTATTTTTTCTAAAAATGTTGGATTTTGGCTTCAAAAATGTTTGACGTAATATATCATCCAAACAGGTAAGTAAGCAATAAAATATCTGGAATGTTTCAGAAATTTAAAAAAAATATTTAATAGTACAAATAATTATAGGTAATGGATTAAAAGACCGGAAATTTGCAGAAAAAATCAAACTTTTCCACGATTCGAATAGGTAATGTATCTAGGTAGGTACCCAATTACTACATATTTGATTCGAACGTTCAAAGTTGAGACATCTTAGGAACCCTGTGCATACAAACTTCACCTCAGCATAATCATTTCTGTATTTTTTACAAGATTGAGGAAGGTTTCGCAGGGTCTATCAGGTAGGTACCTATATCGAAAATTTCAACAATCCACTCGACTTCTCGTTAACTCCGGCCACTGCAGCATACATAGAGACGTAGAGAAAAAAAATCATACGAAAGTTGAAAACACACCAAAGTAAATACGTGAAAACAAAAATACCATACGACAAACTTAAACAAGGCGAAATCAACTCAAGATGGGAAAAAATTTCACGAAAGTTTGAATAGGTATCTACGGTAACTACGTTTACTACATATAGGTAGTAAGAGAGCTTACCTTATACACGTAGATTAAATTATTTCGAAAAGACAGATGTAAAGAAGAAGGAAAAAATATGCAAACAGATCATATAACAAATGCAATGCCATTTTTTTTTTTTTTTTTTTTTTTTGTTTAAAGCAGATGTTATCTAAGATAATAGGGCAACCGAGGGCACAATGTACAACTATGTCGTTGTACAATGTGTATTCGCTTGGCAAATTGTTCATTTAATAATTTTCACACACTAGGTTGACTCTTTTTTGTTTCTCCTCCTGGTTCTTGTTGTTCGCAATTTCGCTGCGTTGTTTTATTTATTTTTTTCTAGATACGATTCGTTCATCTTGCGCGTCTTTCTTGAAAATTAAAAACGTAATTTAATTTCGTGAGGAAAAATTGCCATGTATAGGGATGTCATTGTATTTAGATACCTACGATTGTTTGTAATCGGCCAATCTAGCTGGGTTTTTGTTTTTCCATTATCACGAATATACCAGCAGACTTATTTAGGTACATAGGTATAGGTATAGTAGGTTCTTTATCTACCTATCTGCTGACTCTAGAATGTCCGTTTTGTGCCCACAATAACATCAGCAATGTCGATCGAAAAATAGGTATGGTGAGCTCTTTAAAATCTAATAAAGTTTTATAAAAACAATTCACGAATCATTTTGTTGCAATAAGGATCATATACTTACTCTTAGTAGTCTTAGTAACCCTCACACTTGAGCAATTTAATTTCATTCTTTATTAGTTCTACACAGAAGAATAGGTCATTGCCACCGTTAAGTCATACTTTTCAAATTTTTCGAAAGAGAATCCCAAAATAGGTACATAATCAGCAAAAATTACAGGAGCTGAAATTCAATTTTCGATTTTTGGCGAATTTTTGAAAATCAAAATTTGGCCCATTTTGATTGTGAAAAAGAAGGCTGAATTTTGGTTTACACCCTATTTTTGACCTCTCGAGTCTATTGCTGATAGTTTCGAACCATTCTGAAGCCTCCAGCAGAATTTCTGATTCTCCAGTTTTCGAAAAAACACCATAAATAGGATGAAAATGAAGTTCAGCACCTATGAGCTCGGATTCACTATCTTTGTGGCTTTTTCGATTGACTTAGGCACTTATTTTCAAAATTCTTTGGTGTCGGTTACAATCCAAAATTTTCTATGATCACCATTTTTTTTTTTAAATTTAAAATTCGAAAATTTTGGATTTGAACCGGCGCTGAAGTATCTTGAAATATGAGTTTAAAACGGTCAAAGGGGTCACAAAGTCAAAGATGAATAATCCAAGTTTATGGATTGTTGCATTTCATACAAAAATTTCTCATAAACTGCAAAATCCTATTCTCGCAAAATTTACCTGAGGAAGCTGCAGAGTTAAAATTTACTTTAATACCCCCTCAATTGACCCATCTGACTAGGTTCTCGAAGACGTCTGACCGCCTGTCTGGCCCTTTAAGGTCATTGACCATCAGTATAGCCTCCCATGGTCGTGTCTCTGCCTGTCTGTTCTGTAAAAGGAAATTGACTCATCTGTCTGGCTTCTCAAGGTCGTTTGTTTGTTTATCAGCTGGCCCTTTAAGGTCATTGACCTTCAGCCTAGCCTCCCAAAGGTCGTCATAAACCTATTAGTCCACCTTTCCAAGCTCATTTTGAAAAACTGAATGCCTGGATATTGAAAAATTCCATAAGAGGAGCCCAAATGAACTCCAACACCTACAAAACCTTGACCAATATTTGTGACCCTTTATTAAGAATTTATCAATTAATTTGGTACAATATTTTTTTTAAACAGTTGAAAATTATTTTTTTCTGCAGTGATGACCAAATTTTTGATATTAAGGGAGAAAGTAACTCTCCCTTCCTTAATTTCCTCTCAAGTTCAAAAAAAAAGTCACCGGGAGACCTGCTCCCTCCCTCAAGTTGAAAAGTCTAGTTTATCCAAAAAAATTATATTTTTTCGTCAGAATTCTTCTAAGTGACCCTCTTCTCATAAAATGACCTCCCAAATCCAGAATCCTCCAAGGTATCCTCTTACGGTGACACTCCCGTGGG
This sequence comes from Planococcus citri, assembly GCF_950023065.1. NCBI lineage: Eukaryota > Metazoa > Arthropoda > Insecta > Hemiptera > Pseudococcidae > Planococcus > Planococcus citri. The sequence continues at coordinate 18,188,187 of NC_088681.1, forward strand.
TTAAAAATTTCAAAAAAATGAATAAATTTATAAAGTTGATAAAAATTTTCAGAAAATTTTCGTACAAGCTCCTCAAAGACAGAGAAAACATTTTAAAAATAAAAAATTATGAAGTATAAAAATTTTCAAACATTGTCAAACAATTTTCCATTTCTAGTCAGAATCCTTCTGAATGCCCTTTTTTTCAAGGAAACATACTCACTCGGTCCTTCCAACAATATTGAACTGGTCTCTTTATAGAAAAGCCCACAAAGCTGAAACATTTTTGAAAAAAATAAATTTCGTGAAAATATTTTGAAGATCTTCCATTTCTGGTCAGAATCCTTTTGAATGATCCACTTTTCAAGAAAACATACTCACTCGATCCCTCCAACAATATTGAGCTGGTCACTCCCCATAATGGCCCTCAAATTGAAAAATTTTTGAAAAAAATCGTAAAATATTTGGAAATGTTTTCTATTTTGGGTCAATAACGTTCTAAATACGTGACTTTCCTTAGTCCTCTCAAAAAATGCTGTTTTTTCATTGAAAGAGATCCTCAAAGCTGACTAAGAAAATCAAAAATGAAATTCATCAACTAAACTTTGGTCTGTTGATGTATTTTTGAATGCTTTTTTGATATTTTCTTTCTTCGTGCAGTCCAATAAATTCTTCTGCCAGTTGTGATACGTACCTCTCTTGTAATTGGTTGGATCCTAATCCTGAAAATTCATGGGTAAATGAGCAAATTAGACTTGTTTTTTTTTTTAAATCACTTCCGTTTTGAGATATTTTTCTATCCAATTGACAACTGATTTTTTTTAGGTATCGAGTACACATTTTCGCCATTTAGGTAGGTAAACAAAGTCAAAAAAATTAGCACTTTGGTCGAGAGATTAATTCATCCCAGAAGCAGGAAAAAATCGTCGACTCGTCGACAAAAGCAGACCTTGAAAAAATATCTCAATTAAAGATACCCCAACACTCAACAGCAATGATAAAGCATCGCTAAACCAAGGTAATTTCAACTCACCCTAAACCCGAATCAATCGCTGCACAGTCTATGGGCTTGATTTATGACCAAAAAATGCCTTAAATAACTCCGTCAATCATCACCTCGCAATATACGAGCATACTTTCCGCATACACCGGCCACCAGGGAGGGATAGCTGACTATTCCAATACGTGATCCGGCTGACAGGGCCACTAGGGTACAACAATAAAAATCACTACTGTCGTAATTCGTACAGGTGACGAAAATACTCGCGTACTTTGTCCTCGTATATATAGTACGTACCTACCTATATAACTGCACGAGTCGGTAAAAATAATTGAAACAGTGGGTCGCTTCTCTTCTTTCTCCTGCACTGTGTATACGAGTACCTACGAATACACTCTACGAGTATATACGTTGGTTTGCGACTCGAGCGACCCGAACAATCAGAATTTCAGGCGAAAAGACAAATTCACGCTATTATTGAAATTTATTGCTCGAGCAAAAGGAGCAGGAAAAAAATCGAGGGTTGTTTTATTAGATGCGGCGGTACCGTTTACCTATGTGCTGCTTCGTGCTCGTTGCTTATTTTAATTATTTAAGCGGCATCTCGAGTTGAAATATTTTTACCACGGGTCCCCCTCTATCCTCTCTACGCCCACATTCACCCGGAAAGATACACGAACAAGCAGTTACACATATATTTGAAAGCCGTACTTATCAATGCTATAAATTTTAAACTTTTAATTCGATGTAACGCGGTATATAGGAAGAATCTGTATGGATGGTATCATCTCCCTCTCCAGCAACTATACTACGGGCGCTAAAAACTCGGCTATTTATTTTTCTCGCCGAGATGTGCCACCAACACCGCCGCTGCGATCCTCAAATTGAATTTATAAAATTATCCGCCATTTGTACTTCGAAGCTCGCGAGAGATTTCACTTTTGCAGCAAATTGAATTGCGACTCGGAGCTAATGAATATGTAAATAAAGGTTAGTACGGTATTAGCGTTAAACGAGACTATGATAAATGCTTCTCAGACGAAGAATTAAACTTACGATCTTCTTTCGTATACTTAAATGACCCTCTGATTTTTAGCACAAGCGGAATTCTTACGTAGAACATAACGTAAATATATATAGTTGTCTTTCTTTACTTTCTTAGTTCTCCCTTTTACAGTAGGTACCTACCCTATCCCATGTTAGCAACTTATCTTCTTCTTTTCTCAGGAATAAACTCAAGTTTATACTTTGTTGTATATTTGGCGACGAATAAACTACTACGCTGCGACGATATAGTATCCGATTTCAGCAAATTGAATGACCCTGTTTCGTATTCTGGAAATATACGAGCTACACAGAGCACCTCTGTATATCTATTCTAATTCCCACACTTTGTTTCCCTATTCGATTCGCATGACTATTTGTCGTATCATATCCTGGTGATGCTTCAGAACATGTGTATTCGTACCTATTTACTCATAGCTACCTACTCGTACAATGTTCACTCTGTCAGCAAATGCTATCAGTGCATGATATGTTGAAATAATCGTTCAAATTCTTACGTTGGAGCTCTCGAAAATGATTCATTTGCCATAAGGATTTGATTATTTCCAAAAAAATTCATCAAAAATCAAATAAAGATAACGAATCAGACGTAAACTAAGTAATTTAGTCATCGAACCTCAATCCAACCAAACCAACCAACCTCTCACGACCAAGCTAAACCCTCCACTCATACCTACTCTTCGTCTCTCTTTCTCTTCATACGAGTGAATTTATTGCAAAAAAATTATTTAAAATCGACCCCTCAATAGGATGACAAAGTATACCAAACACAGAGGCATTTAACGCTTAAAAACGTTTAAAAATTTTTCCACTCGGTTGAGTGTGCAGGAACGCAAACAGGAAAAAGCGCCGCCGAAAAAGGTCGGAAACTGAATTACGAAACGGTTATGGTTTTTGAAAATAATATCCGGTTTCTGTTCAGTGTTGGACTAATGTGTATGTGGTGTAGTGTGTATAAAATTAAACAGAGCTTTCGTATCGATTTCGATTACTCCGGTGATATTTTTCACGGCACGTTTCTCTATTCTCTTTTTTCCTCGTGTGTGTGGGTGTTATACGGTACACGCGACGAGATGCAATCATTGGCTGTATAGGTTGTTTCGAAAATCTATTGCGGGTGAAAGTGGCAGATTGAGAACAGAGAAGAGATGGTGGAAAAAACTATGCAAATGCTTCAATTTTGAGAGAATCTAAGGCCTTTTTGACCAATCTAATGGAAAATTTGATTCGGAATTAAAAACGATCTGAAATATATATATATTTTTTTTCGAAATTCGACTCCTCTTCAATTCTTAATCATGCATTCAAAAATTGAAAAAAAAAAGCTTACCATGAAAAATTCTCTTCATCTTCATCCTTGCTTGTTTTAATGTTCCATGTTCGATTAGGTAGTTGAAAAGTGTGAACGTTTGAGCATTTTACATGGTACCTACTTCGGTTATTTCATGATCTCTGAAACCAGGCAATCTATGGTTCTGGTTCCAATTTTAATTATCATTCTAATCTCATAATCTCAATCTTAGAACCGTTCAATGTTCAAACTTCAAAGTTTTGTTTTGATCACTCCAGTTTCCTTTTCCATCAATGAACGTTCAATTTGAAAACAAAAATGCATTCTCCATTAATTATTTTTTGATGTTTTAATTTCAGGAAATTTCTTCATTTCAGTTTCAGTTTTAGTTCCACTCATTCTTTCACCAAAAACGTAATCTTTTGGAAACTTTAAAAAAAAAATCAAAATGCTTTTGAAATTCGAAAATTCATGATCTTTCAAAAGTGGAGCACGATTGATAAGTATGTTTGAAGTTGAGGTTTTGAGTTTTGATTTTGACAAAATATGACTGCGTTGAACTGGAATCAATCAAAATTCAATTCCATCTAAACCAGAACGTGAGAACGACGAATAATTAATTTAATACTCAGATCGCACTGATCGCAGATCATATCAATACAAATTAATGAATACCTTACCTTCTCTTTTCAATGAAATCTAATTATATAAAAATCCAAACCCCAGTAGCGAAAGTATGTAAATTTGTTGGCTTTTTCACGTTACCCAGCGTTGGTTTGTTTACAGCGTTTGGTAGGTACGTGAAATAGGTGCACAGAACGCATTTTTTTTTTTTTTTTTTTTTTTTTCATTTTCAAAAATATTTAAAATGCGAATATTTTTCAATTCGAAATTTCAACTACTTGAATTACCTGGATTGATGATTGATTTGACAGGGAAGCATGATGTACTCTTCTCTGTTGAGTGAGTGGATTTTCAAAAATTAATTACCAGAAATACCAGAATGATTGATTATTGATTTTATGGGGAAATAGGATGTCAGCTTTTTAGTAGACAATTTCCAAAAATTTATTGCAATTGATTTTTGATTTGACGGGGGACGGGGGGGGAGTAGGGTGTCCGATTTTCAGTCAGACAATTTTCAAAAATTTATTGCAATGATTTTTCGAGGGTTGTATGGAAAGGAGAGGAATGCAGTAAAATGATCAATAATTAACAAAAATTTATCACATTTTTTGATTTTTTTAAACGAATTTCAATATTTCTCATTATCTTAAAAATAAAATTAGTAGGTGGTTTGAAGGGAGGCAGGGCTTACTCGTAAAATACAATTTTTTTTGTTCATTGAAGTAGATAATACGTCTTATGATTGATCACTATTAATGTTACCAGGATTGATGATTGTCATTATTGATTGATTTGATGGGGAAATATCATGTTTAGTCAGATGAGCTGATTTTCAAAAATTATTAATTACCTATTAGGATTTGTATATCACGTTTAGTCAGATGAGCTGATTTTCAAAAATTATTAATTACCTATTAGGATTTGTGTTTGATTTGACGGGGATTGAATGAGATGTAGGTAATGGTTTTTTAAAATTATTAATGACCACAATTCATATTCAAGTTTTATTTGATGGGGAAATTAGGCATGGTTGAGTGAGATAAGATGATTTTCGAAAATTATAAATAGGTAATAATACCCTAGGTACCTAACCACAATTCGTGCTTGATTTAATTTGACGGGGAAATTATTTTATTTCGTGAAAGGATTTTAAATGATAATCATCAGGAATCATGTTGGGTGAGGTAAAATGATTTTCAAGAATTCTGATGTTTGATTTGATGGGGAAACATGGTTTTGACTGTTGGGTGAGGTGCAGAGATGGAGAGATTCGCAAAAAAATCGGATTCAAATGGCGCGATTCACTTCACCCAAAAAATTGAATCAGATTCAAAATCAACGATGGACTCAATGGACTCGATTCGCGATTCAATGTTGGTATTTGTGGCATTTTTTGAAAAACTGCAGTGTTTCTAAACAGCCTCTTGGGGTTCCAAATAAAACGGATTGGTTTAGCTTGAATAGCTTGAAGCTTCAAAACGACTTGAAACCAATTGTCCAGTCGACTTCAAAGCATATTGAAATTGGTTTTCAGAATGAATTTCGATTTTCCAACTCCATTTGATAAAATTTTGTGGGAATTTCAAGTTTCTCAAATTTGCTGCAGGCCATAGGAATTTTCAAAAACTTGCTGGAGGTTCCAAAATGACTTGAACCCACCTGCAGTAGACTTACGGAAAACGGAAATTCAATTGAGGAGCTCATTGCAAAAGTAGCCCTTGTCACATGAACCTATGCAATCTCCAAAGCTCTTCCTTGAGCGTACCCAGTATCATGAATGTAAACTCTATAAAGCAATTCCTCTCAGGGCTACTCAGGGTAGACTAACTTGACGGTCATTTCATCATTACAACATGATCTCCGCAGTTGGCAATAGGTGCAATCGAGTAAAACGTGTCTAAAAGTTCATGTGACAAGGGCTACTTTTGCAATGAGCTCCTCAATTTCGAGGACTGAATAGTCCGTTGAAGGCTCCAGTAATTTCCAAAAGCCAAAAGGTCACTGGAAGCTCCAAAATGACTGGAAAGTGGAAATCATCTGCCAGTCAATACTATACTACACAATTTCTACTTGTACAATGACAAACTGATTGTTTCTCATAATATCATGTTCCTCAGTCATTTACGGATGCATGCGCCATGCGGTACACAGGTTCACTCTGCCCCAGTACCTGTTACACGGGTACCCGCTAGTTATTAAAAAAATTTAAAAAATCAAAAAAATGTCAATTTAGGTATTATTGTCAGTATCAAAATATGACGTCATGCAATAATTGGCCAATAACGACGTGACTTTTTGAATGTTGTCAATTTAGTCGATTCCATTTTAGAAAGTTCGGTAGTGTTGTGTTTTTAGTCATGCAATTTGTAATCTTTAGTTAGTCGCCATTAGGATCGCGATAAAGTATGTGGAATTTTATTCGCGTTTTTAAGCATTTCAATTGATGAATTCTACAATTAGATAGCTCGATCAATGAATAATACAATTCGTAATTGATGTCCATTTACTTCGTGTTCTTTGTGTATTAATCGTGGTTATCTGTGGTGTTATCAGGTGTTACTGTGTTACCATCGGATTGCTCTGGCTTGATTTCTCATCGACTGATCCTGATCATCGTTCAACTTTATAAAGGATTTCTGATCGTAATTTCGTCTTCGTCGCTTTTTCGGTAATCGTAGTCGTTGTATTACTTCGTTTCGACTTTCGAATAATTGTTTTCACTCGTGTCTATCTTTTAATTCGGTTACAAGTTTGTTCTACGGATGATGATTAGATTCAAGACATATCTGGTTCAGTTGCAGGAAATGCAGGAATGATGAAAGCAGTAGCAGAGTAGCAGTAGCTAAGCAGTAATTCTCTGAGGTATGTAGATCCTTAATTATTCATCAGTATTATCATCATCTTGTGATCTTGAGAGTCTGAGTATGTATTTATTTTCATCACTTTACATCATCATATTGTCTAAACTGGTTGAAAAGTTTTCCTGCGATAGAAGAGTGATTTTTAGTACCTACTCCGATTATGAAAATCCATAGCCACTGGAAATGAGACATGAGTAACCGTACCGAATTCGGCGCCGGAGATTGCAATACCCTTCGGTGATCGTTTCTTTCAGCTAGATCCATTGGATTTTAAATTGTATTTGTTATGCATTTTTAGTAACTTTCACTGAAATTCAATCATGTTTTGGTAATTTTCAGTGAATTGTGTGTTTTTTTGAGTGTATTTAGGCGCATGACTTCAACACATTGTTAACACTTCACACATTAGCTGTTTTCTTTTCGCATACTCCGAGTAACTCCGAGTAAAAACGAGGTGTCGATTCCTGACATTTTTGCACTTGCACTGTAGCGTAAGTGTGAAAATGTCAGGAATCAATACCTCGTTTTTACTCGGAGTTACTCGGAGTATGCGAAAAGAAAACGGCTATTTTTGGCTAATTTTGCTGAATTTTTCCAATTTTTTCTAAAATTTTATCATCTGTTTTGCAATTAGATACTTACTGGTGATTGTTAATGCTTCATTGATATTTTTGACTCATTTCAGCGATGTTTCATGCAATTTTTTCGATAATTTGTTCCATTTTGTCGAAACTGAGTGACTTTGATATTGCTTTGATTGATTCTGTAATGCTGTTTTGTGTGTTTGTTTGTATACCTACATTTTTAACGTGTTTTCAACACTTTTATTCCGTTTTCGTCTAATTTTATTGAAATTTCATTAGATGTTACTGATAGATGATCCTTTTTTGGTGACTCAGTGATTTTCATTCGTTTTTGGGCGTTTTTACACAATTTCAACACGCTTTTAATACTTTTTCATGCAATTTTGGAAAATCTTAGGTATTGATTTGTCATCATTTTTTATTTTTTTTATTTACATACAAAGTTTTGAAAGCTCTTGGTTGAGTTTTGAGTTTCAAAGATGTTTTTTTTGGCATTTTTGTCCCATCTCCCTGAGTTTTACTGAAATGTGATTGTGGTATAATTTTCGATATGTGATTCTAATGCAGTTTTGTGAATTGCTAGTTACTCTCATTTAAACGCGTTTTCAGCATTTTCCATTGCTTTTTTGGCGAATTTTACCGAAATTTCAGTAGTCTTTTATGATTTTGATACTTTTAAGAGTGTAAGTATTCAACAAGTTTATGATACTTTAATCTGAAATTTTTTTTTCAACTTAGGTATAGGGGCTTTTAGAACAATTATTTTGGAGTTTGAGAAAAATAAAAATGTAATTCGTGAGATATTTTTGCAACTTTTAACAACATACGTAGTATGATATCATTTTTGATTTTCGTTCTCATTTTCAAAAGATTTTCTCATTAAATTTTCCAGTGCCTACTTGCCTAATATTGGATCAATGCAGAGTGTCCACTGTCCAATATACATCCAGGGTCACGCTCGTGACCCCACCCCGCCCCCCCCTCAAAAAAATAAAACGAAAACAACGATTATAAACGAAAACGAACCGAGGAAAACAACGAAAAAAAAAACGGAACGAGCTGACACTGATATTCTGAAATACGTAGTTCTTGAATAAGAAAGGCATTGAAAGTCCTGAAACTGAAAGAAAAGTAGGTAGGTACATATGGATCCAGAGTTTGGGATTCTTTGAATTAAAAATTCGTTGAAAATTCATTCCTTCTGTCTCTCTTGGGTCATTCCACGTCAATTCGACCAAGAAGTAGTAGGAAGTGCGGCGATTTTTTTGAAACTTTTCCTGTGGAAAGACCTTCCGAAGGGATGACCAATGGCGCAAATCGTAGCCCTCTAGCGCATTTTTAAAGGCAGTCAGGGGGTGTCAAAGTTTTCAGTGAACCTAAAATATCATCCATTTCAGCAGTGGATTATTCGATAACCGTGAACCCTACCAAAATGGAACTTTTCCCCATAGTTAGGGGTTTTGAAAAGCTTTTTGTTGATATCATAAAAATCAGTGTTGCCACTTTTTTTCGTACAAAAAATTAGCTCAAAAAGTTTCAAAACGTAGTTTTTATATCGTTCCGACTCTAAAAAATTCTGAAAAAAATATATTATGGACAACTTTTCATGCTGAACAACATATTAAAAAATTGGTATGGCACTATGTCGCAAAGTTGATTCAAACAAATTTAAAGTTTGACAAAAAATGCAAGTTTTTGGTTTAAAACATGAAAAAAAGTTTTGATTGGTGAAGTTGGGTCATTTGACCCCTATTTTTACGTATCTGTCGAAAAAGTTGAAAAACCCCTTTGACTAGATGAAATAAACTCATCACAAGAAAATAAAAATTCGAAAAGATTCAGAAAATTAATGAATTTTTATTAACTTTTTCATGAAATACGTCAGAAATAGGTAAGAATAAGGCAACTAAATAAATTCAAACTTTTTTGATGTTTGAAATTGAAAATAAAATTTTTTCGAATTTTTATTTTTTTGTGAGGAGTTTATTTCATTGAGTGAAAGGGTTTTTTCAACTTTTCCAACAAATACGTAAAAATAGGGGTCAGGTGGGTCAACTTCACCAATCAAAACTTTTTTTCGTGTTTTAAATCAAAAACTTGCATTTTTTTCGCAAACTTTGAATTTTTTAAAATCGACTTTGCGTCATAGTGCAATACCAATTTTTTAATATGTTGTCCAGCATGAAAAGTTGACTATAATATATTTTTTTCAGAATTTTTGAGACTCGGAACGATGTAAAAACTACGTTTTGAAACTTATTGAGCTAATTTTTGTACGAAAAAAAAATGGCAACACTGATTTTTATGACATCACCAAAAATCCTTTCAGAACCCCTAACTATGGGAAAAAATTCCATTTTGGTAGGGTTCACGGTTATTGAGTAATCCACTGGTGAAATGGATGATATTTTAGGTTCTCTGAAAACTTTGACACCCCCTGGCTGCCTTTAAACATGGGCTAGAGGGCTACGATTTGCGCCATTGATCATCCCTTCAAAAGGTCTTTCCACAGGAAAAATTTTCAAAAAAATCGCCGAACCCCCTACCACTTCTTGGTCGAATTGACGTGGAATGGCCCTCTTCCCATCAATTATTAAAGAGGGAGAGATGTTGGTGGAAGTGGTTTTTGAAAAGATGACACTTTCTTGCGTTGAAGGTCCTAGAAATCATCCCAAACACTGAATGAAATTATCACAAATTATCGAAACGTAATTTTCTGAGGAGGTGGTGAAATCTGACAAACATGTGCTCAAAGTCGTACAGAGATATAGGAATGGGCTTGTGAAAGTGGCTTAAGAGACAGACCTTTTGAAATAATTTAGAAATTTTCGCCATTTGGGGTAGCCTACTCTATTTACCTTCCTTCCCCTTGAAATGCAGGTGGAAAGTATACGAGATTCAAAACAATTTAGTTGAATTGCTATTACCTGTCTTAATATTTATGTAGGAATAATGGCTTTGATGATTAGAGAGAAAATAATGATGATCCTCTGTTTTACTGTCCGAAACATCTGCTGAATTTTGATGATTTCTTCTTGGAAGTGATTGAAATTTTCCATTTGTATTTTCTATTTTACCTTGGAGGTAATAAACACTTGTAACGATGCGTTTTTGAATGCTGAAGAGATACGTTTACGTAGTAGCGATTTGCATCCCACTTTTGACTTTCGAGACACACTGTATACATCTATCTACATCGAACGTTCAAACTATTAAACGCGACTATAAAATTGATAAGTTTATTACCATTTATGCTGTAGCGAAATGGGCGCGGGGGGTAAGATGAAGATATAGGCCATAAGGGATGTATAGGCATTAGACGCGTGCAAAAAGAGTGAAAGACATTTTCGCTTTTCGCTCTGTGCGCGCGAATGATGCAGGAGAAACCGTACCATCAATGCTCTGCGACAGCCTCGCATACCTCACCTGCTCTTCAAGTCAGCTCTTCTTTCTCCTCAACTTGGGATTTTTCGCTACACCCCGACGAGCGACGTCCTGTCTTTTTATTCTGGTCCTTATATATACTTACACTAGGTATATACTATATGGTAAATCCGTAAAGTAAGCGTATTATTTATATGAAAATATACGACGCTGCATCCTGTCAATATTTTATCATTTTTTCGCGTTTCACTGAGCTTTGACGACGAATAAGGTAGAAGGCAGTGGCGGCGCTTCCTCCGCAACCCGCCACGATACGTCCTGTTGTGCGGTATTCATTACTATACCGTTGCTTTATTAGGAAAAGGTCGTAACTACAATTTTTATAAAAAATGAGATAGTGGTATCATAAGAAAGAGAATTTTGTCCTCTACATGATGCAACACTTGAAATTGAATTTCGATGTTTTTTGTTCTCGTAATAGCCGAAAACAAATGGTTTTAAATACACGTTTTCAAAACCGTTACAATGAAAAGGTTCTAAATGATATTGTTTCTCAGATTGAACCTATTTCTTTTGATTTTTGTAATTTGTTGGTAAGAAAAGTCATTATAAACACATAATTTCACATAATTTCACTGATAAATTGCAGAAAATCAACCTCATCACCTTAAGGATATCGTTCCTGTGTAATTCTTATGGGCTTTTGATGAAAAAAGCTTGACTTAAGGTGAAAGTTCCTTTGTTGAATTTTACTTTTTTCAGTTCAGAGTTCCTCAAATAAAAAAATGAAAAATCAGTGCTACCAGGATGTTTATTTTGGAAATCAGCAGGAAATTGATTGCAATAACCAAATGTTCTCTTACCTCATCTAAAACTATCAAGTGTACTTGATAGAATGCTCTTTAAAAATTAAAATGCATATTCTGAGAAATCAACTTTCATGTAGTTACGACCTTTTCCTAATAAAGCAACGATACGTAAGTTAAGATGACGCCGAAGACGGTGGAGCTCGCCGAAGCGTGTAAATAAATTTGTCAATTCACCTCTCCGTTCGCTTATCGTGACGTTTTAACTAAGGAGCTATAGGTAAGGTTGCAAGATGAGGAGGCGCGAGAATAATTTCCATCCATGTTAATGGTGAGAGTAATTAACGATCGTTATCGTAAATTGAAATTTCAAAAGTCGAAGCGCGCCGCGAATACGCCAGCCAACGTTAGTAATTAGCCAACGCAATTTTTCCCTTTCAAACTGAACAATATCGTAGACGATGTTATCGATGGTACCCGTAGTCGAGATGCTAAAGAAGTATTTCTCGTGTAGTTGCTGGTAGGTACAGACTTTCCGGTTATAGGAATGGATTTTTTGATGAGTCATTAATGCCCATTTATGCGGATGTACCTATTGTCTATAGTCAACACGATCATCTTAGATGAAAAAAATCATAATTTGACCATTTTGGAGCCCATTCGTTCCGATTTGAAATTTCTGGAGAAATTTGAAATTTTGAATACTTGCTGGAGGCTCCAAAAAAGTCTTATTGAGATTGTTTTCGAGTCGGGTGATCGTTTCGATACACTGGACGTTACCTATAAAAAACTCACTCGTTATATGTATATCTTCTTAGTCGGGGGGCCCGCATAAGGATCACCTGTATCCCCTGTCGATCCTCCAGGGCAGGTTTTTTCTTACAGGGAGAGTCCAAATGAACATTTCTAGCTTTTGTCCTAAAAAAAGTGGCCCTACTTACAAGATAGCGGCCATTTTGATTGACAGGTCAGCCGAAATCGCAGATTTTGCGTTCCAACATAGGAATTGCACGAAATTTTGTAAACCATACAAACGTAGATCGAAAGATTAGGCAAAAATTCATCACCTGTCAAAATTTCAAGTGCTAAAGTGCCTTTTTCGATTTTGGTGAATTTTTGAAAATCAAATTTAGGCCAAAAATGAGGGAGAAAATCAAAATTTTACCAAATTGACCAAGAAAGCTGAAATTTGGGATATACCCTATTTTCGGCATGCCAAATTGATTGGAAACTGTTTCAAATCGTTTTGACCGGTTCTGGAGCCTCCAGCAGATTTTTGAAACTTGAAATTCCCACAAAATTTCATCAAACGGAGATTTTTTTTCTTTATTTTTGGTTCCCAGACACACAAGATGCCGGGGGTTTTTTCAAATAAACAAATTTATTTACATCTTAAATCTAAGACTAAATCTAAACAAAGTGTATTATCTCAATTTATCCCTAATCCTAGATCTGAGATGCGGGGGGGAGGGGGAAAGACGGGTTGTCCACCACGACCCATACCCCCTAGGCAGTTGTCAAGGACACAATCACCCTACCAGGCTTCGTTATTCACGCATGCCTATCAGGTAGTTGGAGTCCCCCAACCTGTCTTGGGAAAAGGATTTTAGGGAGAAGAATTTGGTGCCGGGGGGGGGTCAACAAGTGTTAGTCTCCCCTTTGCATTACACGAGTTTCGGATATGGGGGGGGGACATTTGCGAGGAGGCCGGTGCACTTGCTAAGGGCTTCACACCAGCCTCTCACATTGGACTTAAGAGTACAATACTAGATATGGCTAATTATTATAGGCTGAAAAATGTAGGAAAATAGGTACGATTAGTTAACTTGTTCTACTTTGCAAATATGTACAGCATTATAATACAAAAAAGAAATTATAATACAAGATTGAAGCCCACACTAAATTAGTTTAAGTTTATGGTTTTGAGTAGAATATATATTTAGGGCATGCATAGGTTTTGAAAAATCTAACTATAGTTATTTACAGCTTGAGGTAGCACATTTTAATGGGTTATTTACAGGGCTTTTACTGGTCAATGTTTGGTTGATAGAACAGGATTGAAGCTGTTACTCCTTCTGGGTGCATACTCTGACAGTAACTGGATGGTCCCTGAAGCATTTGATGATGGATTGTTTCACTGTTGGCCACTCCAGTTTATCCAGACCACACCCTAGTCTTGGTACTGCTATCTTTTTGATCTTGAGTTGGTCACATTTGGCAGCAAGTGCTTTCATTGTCGTTACAAAGTCCTTGATTGATGTCTTATCATTGTATTGTTCTTTGGTGATGGCATAGAGTATGTAATTTCCACCTTTTTTGAGCTCAACTACTTCACCAACCTTAGCACCCCTTGACTTCAGAGTGACCTGGTTGCCGAAGGCTCGTTTAAATAGGAGCACAATGCCCTTCGACATCCTGAAATCTCTGCTGACACAATGGGCCAGGGCAAACTGTGGGTATTGTCTAAACAGATTGTCCTCTAATTCCTCTAGGGTGAAGATCCCATTTGATTTGGTCTCTATCTTTCCCCAGTTGGTCAAACGGAGATGGGAAGCCAAAATTTACTCTGCAAACTAATTTCAATAGGTACGCTACGAAGTCAACTGCAGGTGGATTTCAAGTCGTTTTGGAGCCACCAGCAACTTTTTGAAAATTACAGGAGACACCAATAGATTTTTGAAACTTGAAATTTCTCCAAAATTTCATCAAATGGTGAAGGAAAGCCAAAATTTACTCCGCAATCCAAGTTTGACACCCTCTCAAGACGGCTTCAGGTGGGTTAAAGTCATTTCGGAACCTCCAGCGACTTTTTAAAAATTACTGGAGTCTCCATCTAGATCTTTAAAACTTGAAATTCCTACAACATTTTATAAAATGGTGTTGGAAAGCCGAAATTTACTTGCAAACTGATTTCAATACGCTACGAAGCCAACTGCAGTTGGATTTCAAGTCGTTTTGGAACCACCAGCGACTTTTTGAAAATTACAGGAGCCTCCAGTAGATTTTTGAAACTTGAAATTTTCCAAAACTTCATCAAACGGAGATGGAGAGCCGAAATTCATTTTGCAAACTAATTTCAATACGCTACGAAGTCGACTGCTGGTGGATTTCAAGTCGTTTTGGAGCCTTCAGCCACTTTTGGAAAGGTTGTAACTATGGCGTTTTTTGGAAAATTAAAATTTAAAAAGTAGCTAGAAGCTTCAAAATCATTTGAAACCACCATGTAGTCGACTTCATGTCGTATTGAAATTAGTTTGCAGAGTAAATTTGGGCTATCCAACTCCATTTGATGAAATTTTGTGGGAATTTCGAGTTTCAAAAATCTGCTGGAGGCTCCAGAACTCCTCAAAACGGGTTGAAACCGTTTCCAATCGATTCGGCATGTCGAAAATAGGGTATATCCCAAATTTCAGCTTTCTTGGTCAATTTGGTAAAATTTTGATTTTTTCCCTCATTTTTGGCCTAAATTTGATTTTTAAAAATTCACCAAAAATCTAAAAACGCACTTTAGCACTTGAAATTTTGACAGGTGGTAAATTTTTGCCTGATCTTTCGATTTATGTTTGTACGGTTTGAAAAATGTTGTGCAAGTTCTATGTTGGAACGCAAAATATGCGATTTAGGATGACCTGTCAATCAAAATGGCCGCCATTTTGTAAGTTGGGCCACTCTTTTTTTCGGAGTACAAGGACTAGAATTAATGTTCCTTAGGACTGCCCCTTTAAGAAAAAAGGTGTCCCGGAGGATCGACCGGGGGGGGGGCTGCAATAGACCTTTAAGCGGACTTCCCAACTATGCTTAAGCTCATTTTTGGTATTTTCAAAGTTTTTTGAAGTTTCTGGAGAAAATTGAAAAATGGTTCAAAACTACATATATCTAGTAGTTATTGTAATTCGTGAGAGTTGAATTGAAGGAATAAATTCAAATTACCTAGTTGGAAAAATCTAAAAAAATCGTCCTTTTAAAACAGCTTTTTTAAGTTTTTAAATTTTTTTAAAACTCTCCCAAAATGCAAAAATGAATTTTACCATGTGAAATTTTGGTTACGGGGTTCTCAGGACGCCAAGACAAAACTATGTGAAAATGCGAACCCCGAACCCCATTCAACGACCCTGTATCACTTCCTGAATATGTTTTCAACTCCCTCTGCCGGAGTTCCCTCATCTCGAAATTTGTATTTCGCGAATATAATTTATAAATCCGCTACGGGATTTCGCCCTACAAATCGACCAGTTCAACGAAGACTATGAAAGAGGGATGGAATTTTCAACTTTGGCCACGCCGCGGCTGCTGCTGCTGCTGCTGCGACCGCGTCTGCGATGATAATGGATGACCACATATACTTATTACGTATTGGCTTCGGCGATGGCTAGAGAGCTTTGGTATATAGCTCGATTAATAAACCATCGTTTGCACCGAGTTGTTATTACATTTTACAAAACATCGTAAAACACTTCGGTTACACATAGTTTTTTCATTTCTTCTCTCTATTCTACCGCCACGCCTCAGTTCTCCCGTATCGAAAAAAGTTTCTCGTCGAGATCGCGCGTGCGAGACTTTCTAGTTTGTATGGGATTGGGTAGGGTATATCTATTAACCAATATATTTTTCGAATTCTTCATCTTGTGTATACGATTTTTTCCGTTTTCTTGACGAAAAAAAGAAGCAGAGGAGAGACAAATGTCAGGGTTTTCAATTTGTTTCGCGATTTGGTAATATTTCGTTTAGAAATTACATACTTCGGTTATGATGGAAAATTGATGAGAATTTTAGAGAACTGCTGGAATAATGTGAAAATTTCGAAATCGCATAATGTAACATTTTTTCTACGTTAATTGATACGAAATGGCTCTTGAAAGTTTTAAATTGAAAGAAAAAGTCATTTTAACCAAAATCGTGAACTAAGCTGGTTTTAAATCTTTCTTATCCAGAATCAAAAACTTGTCATTTTTCTCAATTCATCGATTTATAGATCATATACCGATAGTAATTGAGGTCATGTCTTGTCCAAAAAATTGATGACTGATGAGTACAGTTGATTGAATACAAATCATGCCGCTAATGAAATTGCCCTCGCCAACAAATCGTCGATCGGATTACTCAACTACATTCAACATTGACTACAAAAACATCAATGCACATAACGATAATCGTAAATTTGCCAAATCACGCTCTCCATCCCTTCACTCCCCCATCATAACATTTCTCAAACAACCTATGTATGTGTGTGTACCGTGTAGATAATTTCCCGGTAGCTCATCGTGAAACAAATCACTCGTCGTAGAACCAATTAGCCGACGAATCGAGGATCTTTCTTTACCTCTGTGTGCTTCTCTCCCTCTGTTGATGTTTTCACCTTTAATGAATAGGTACATCTTGTACCACACGTACGGGTAAATGTTATATTATATACGTATTCCCAGAATACCTTGTAGACCTACTACATCTACAGCCTACAGCTACACAACACATTGTAGTTCATGCAAGTCTTGAGAGTGAGAGAGGTGAATTCGTGTCTTACGCAGTTAACGTTCGTGCAGTGCACATTTTTGACTTCTAATTGTGTGTAAAATGTCGTTTTAAATGAAATAGAGGTACACATTACTATACACATACGCGTAACTTGACTGTACTCGTATAGTGTAATGCAGTGGCTGGTGAGGCAAAAAGTCGAATGAGGGAGGAAGGAAGAAGAAGGCTAGACTGTTACGTTAAACGAGCCATTCAATCACGATAAAACAGAATGAAGTTGTTTGGTGGAGAATTACTCATTCGTGGTTTGTATTATGTATGTACTATTGCGTACACTTACTGAGGGTCTGTTTACTGTGTAGACATATCATCATGATGACAAATAGCCCCTACTCTGGCATGTTGAAAGATATAAGGGGGTATAGATGAGGATAGGGCTGGAGTACCTAATTCATCAATTCAATAATTGAAATGTTTTCTTTGAAAAAAAAAAAAAAAATGTTGCAGTGATATTCAGACCGGGTGCTCAGTTGCTCATGTAGAGGGCTTTATAGTATGTCAGCTTCAGACAGAGATTTTCTTATCAATCGTATTCTACCAAAATATTGGTTTTACGAGTAGAAAGTGAAAATATGATTTGATCACTAGGTATTAATCTGTAATAATAATCATATTAGGTCTAAAAAGCATGCCCTAAAACCTCTGTTCAAATTTTAAATTTACAAAAAAAATTCATGAAAATTGTTTGAAAAATTCTATTTGACGATCGAGAATGAAAAAGTGACGCGCACTTTTCGTAGTGAATAATAGGTGAATAGCGTCAGTATGAGTCATGTGGCTCATTCCTTTAAAGAGATAAGGTTTTCTTCAATATAAATAAAATAGGTAAAGTGTATAAAACTACGCGAGTGTGCAACTTGTCGAATTAGAACGAGATAACATACAAATACGATTCGGATATTTTCATCTTTTCGCCGATAACATAAAATACTTACCCTACATCAAAAATTACATTGTTATTGAAAATTCGCTTGTTACTTTGAAATGAAATTTGAGAACCTTCTTAGCCAAAATTTCAAATCCTAAAATCATTTTATGGGTTTTGGCGAATTTTCAATAATTTTAAAAATCCAAAAAAGCTATTTTAAGGACAATTTTGAAAATTTTTCATAAAATATAATTTTTTTTGCGCAAAGTGAGCCAATTTGATTAATGCCTTCAAATCAACTCCCAGACATTGGAAAATTACTTAACTTGGGCCATTCTGGAGCCTCTATCGATTTTTCAGTTTCCTTCGGAGAAACTTCAAAGCACTCTCGAGGGACCAAAAATGAACTTTGAGATGTATGAGCCATGAAGGCACTCTCTCGGCCATTTTAGGTGGTTTCCGTGTAATTCTGGTGGTATAAGCTCAAAAGTGAATTTTTGAATCAATTTTCAAGTTTTCCAAAAAAAAGCGAAAAAAATCAAATTTTCAGAGAGAAATTTGAAAACTTGCAGGAGGCTCTAAAAAAGGTCAAATTTCGATTGTTTTTGAGTCAAATGATCATGTAGAAACACTGCACGGTGTTTTGTTGAAAGAACCACTCGTTGTGTACCTTTTTTGAAAATTCAGGATTCTCACGAGTTTGGGAATTTACCTACAATAAATCCGTCGAAAATTCATGTTTGAACTGTGAACTCACACTCCTGGAATTTTGCCTTAATCATCTAAAGTGGTCCAGAGGGTGCCCAATAAACGCCGACGAAAGTTATAATAATTTCTTGAAAATCTGGAAAGTCTCTGGAGGGTCTAAAAAAGTCAAATTGAAATTGTATTAGAATCAGATAATCATCAGTTGATGTCTTACTGAAAAAAATCGCCCCTTATATGTACCTTATTTGAAAATTTGATTTCTTTCACCATTTTTGAAATTTACAAATTACCAAAAATTCAATTTTGAATTGTGTGTTCGTGAAGCACTGACCAACGTTATTACAGGGTGTCTAACAGTCATGCAAGTCTTGAAATGTCATGAAAAAATAATTAATTTTGCTCGAAACACACTTCAAAATTTTTTAAAGACCATAAAATTAAAAAAAAAAAAATCAGAAAAATGAAAAACTGAAACAGCTACTTGCCCACAAATTAAAAACAATTTCCTCGCAGTTTCAAGTTATTGAAATTATTATTGTGAATAATAAAAGTCATGGTTTTTTGTTTGGGAGTTTAGTCAGACATCCTGTATTATACTGAAGTTGGTTTTTGGTCTTTCGAGAGTAGTTTGATAGTTCTGAAGAAAATTATTTTAAAAAACTGGCAGAAGCTCGAGGCAGAGTGGTCGAGAGGGGGGGGCAAAGGGGACAGTTTGTCTCGGACCTTATTTGCTGGAGGGGATGACAAAAGAAACCCCTATTTTTTTTTACTTCTCAAAACGCACATTTTCGAAGGATTTTGCCCTCACCTCGCTCGGGCTTGTTTTCTTTTCTTTTTCAGAATTAAAATTTCCAAAAAAATAACTTTCAACTTTTAAAGTTATAAAATGAAGAAATGTAGTTCTCGCATAAGTAAAAAAAATCGTTTTTATGCCTCTCGAAATACAAATTCTCGAGAGCTTTTGTCTTCACTTGAGCCTGATTTCTTTACTTTTTGAAAATTATAAAAAAATATCGTTTTTAATTCTCTCAAAATACAAATTTGCAAAAGATTTCGTCCTCGCTTCGCTCGGGTCCGTTCTCTCTCCTTTTTTTTCTTAAATCCGCTTTCTAAAAAACATTGACTTTAGTCCTCTCGACATAAAATTTTCAAAAAATAACGCCCTTCCTTTGCTCGGGCCAATTTGTTCCTTGTTTTAAAATTTAAAAATTCACATTTGAGTCCCCAAAAATCCGAAACAGAAAATGAAAATTTTCATAAGTCATATGAATATGATATCAATTGGCAAAATTGGCATTTTCCCCTATTCAAGTCGGTAAATTTTCAATTGAAACCCCTTCCTCTCCCTTTCACAAAAAATCTGTGTATTAGTGTTGTCCTAGGATGTGGAAAAATTATATTTGCCCTGGGCCCGCAGGCGCAGTGGCCCTGACTCTAGAATGGTCTAAAACTAGATGATTATTGTTGTGTGGGAGTTGAGTCGAAAGAATTATTCTCATTGGTTCTTTTTACTTGAGAAAATTCATATTTCATGAAAAAATTTAAAAATTGCCCTTGAAACAGCTTTTATTTTGAATTCGTTACGTTTTCAAAAATTCACAATTTTCATTGAATTTCAGAGCTAAAAAATAAAAAAAAAAAAACAAAAAGTTAATCAACCGCATTTGTGCTTTTAGATAAACTAAGTTTCCGTTCTTGTTGAAGCCAAAATAATTGCAGGCAGTGAGGCAAGGGTGCAAACTACTTCAACGAATTTTTTTAGAATAATTTTCGTAGTTTTAATGAGTGGATGGCATTTGAAATTGTTTTAGAAAATTAAATAATCGATCTGAGAGAGACAATGCCTTCTGGTCCTCCTCTTTGGGTCCCTCAGAGACACTTTTATTTTTATTTCCCAAAGGTTGCATTCTTTTCTCACCCAAGGTACCTACCATTTTCCATAATCCCAAACGAATTTTAAAAATTCACAGATGTCTGCATATCATAATTACCTATCCACCTGGCTTGTATTTTGAGACAATCATCCAAGTTTCAATATTTTCGAACACATTCAATTAATCTTCAACGAAGCGAAGAATCTAATAGTAAAACGTTCGGTAAATGACGAAGATCCGAAGGTGGGAAGAATACCATAGTTTTAAAAGATCGATTTATCATCGTATACGACAAGCTTCATGATACACATTATAAAGCATCCAAAGGATAACAAATCGTAAATAGCAAATACCTATAGGCCTCTAATACTAGCGAACTAATTACGAGTATACATAAAGGAAATGACCGCTAAGCAAACCGGGATGCGTTACGATTAACGGTTCCGCTTATGGCAACACTGTCGCTGCACTCAAAATGATATTCCCAAAAGCTAAGGAGTTCAGATACGTGTATCAGTACAGTATCGTCGTCGGTATCGTAGCTTCTGTATTGGTGCTCGTCGTTCGGGTGCTCGTATTTTCGAATATTACGTAAATTATCGCGTAATTTTTCATATTTTTTTCTCGCTCAAGTTGGCATTTTTTTGTTTTTCATTTTTCGGTATATTTTTATTGGAGAGTAATTTTTTTCGTTTTGGTGATTGTGATCGACAGTGGTGGAATATCTGTTGTATTTTTTCGGTTGTATAGAATTAGTAAACGAAAATAATATTTATAGCGGAGAAGAATATATTCAAGATGGATTTCCATTTCGATGAAATTTTTCGTTAGAATTTTTCCAAGACGTGTTTGCCATTAAGGGAATTTTTCCAACGGTATTTAAAGGCAAAATGTATTTCACCAGTGAATTTTGGAGTCTCGTCGTTTTCTTCGTTTATATTAAAGGTAAGACGTTGGCATTTTTTCGCGCCATTATTCGAAAAGAAATTTTGTTCAAGAAATTAAATTTAGGTTGCCTTTGTGTTGAAATTTTTTTACGAGAAATTTTTTTTTCGGGTTTGGTCGATAAATTTTAAAAAATAATTTCGAATTTTTGAGTTGAAAAAAATATACGTACGGAGTAAAAAATTCAACGAGTGTTTTAAAACACAACCTTTTATATTTTCGGACGAAATACCCTAATTTATTAATGCATCGGTACGTGTATTTATTATTTACCTACTTACAGCCCAGTTCCCTGATGCTTATAATTCGTGTATGAAGCTATTTGCGGGGATTAATGTGTATAGCATCGGTATCCAGAGCAAACAAATTTGTTTACTTTGGCGTAATAATTATCGTATGCTGTATGCCTATAGTAATTTGACTTAGGTGCCTTGTCCCCCCAAATTAAACGCTTCGCTTGTCAGTACATCTGCGGTGTTGTGTGGTCGTAGCTGTTCGTCTTTTGTGTGTGGGAGGAAGGAGATAATCCAGCTAAAAACTAACAAGATCCCGAACACCTGTTTGAGTCGCGTGCCTGTGAAGTAGAAGCGGTTTCATATAAGTTCGGATGTGTGGTGCGAGTGAAATATTTTTTTTATTCATGTATGAAACGATGTCACCGAGGGTATTGGGAGTTTGTTTTCGACTGTGATAGCGGAAGCTGAGTGTCGTAGGGTTTTCAAGGTGGTTTTAGTATAGAGGATTTATTTCGGGTGGAAAATTTATTGCGAATGTGAGCTATTTCAAAGTCGTATGATTGATGAATCTTCGAGCTATAATAATTTTTATTTTGAGATCGAGAGTAGATATTTCGTTTTGGGGCGAGAATTTAGTGTTTCGAAGATGAGGAAAATTTCGCGTTAAAATCTGATTTGTTCATTTCTGAGCCACTTTTCCGAAAAAAAATGTAAAAA
Source organism: Planococcus citri (assembly GCF_950023065.1). Classification (NCBI taxonomy): domain Eukaryota; kingdom Metazoa; phylum Arthropoda; class Insecta; order Hemiptera; family Pseudococcidae; genus Planococcus; species Planococcus citri. The sequence continues at coordinate 18,210,664 of NC_088681.1, forward strand.
AAATTGAAAACGAGTTTTTTTCTTTAGTTGTAAAATTGAAAAGAATGTGAAATTTTATCTCGTCGGATATTTTTGATCATCAATCACCTATGTCAAAATGTCAAAATTTTTTTCCAACCAATTTTTTTCAGAGGAAATGAAGACAAATGAGTGGTAGGTAATTTTATGGAATTTTTTCTCCTTGTGAATTACTGCATATAAATTATGCATTTTCATGTTCGAATCATGCACACAAATAATCTTTCGGAGTTATTTAAAAAATAAAATGAAATGTGCTCCTTATAAAAAAGCAAAATTACGTATTTCAGAGTGTCTGTCTATACCAAAAGTGACGAAAGTTGTGAAAAAGTCGCGTAAAAATCGTCCTGAATTAAAAATGAAGTTTTCAATTTTTTTCATAATTATTTTTTTAGTACGGAGTATGTATTTCATACATTTTTTTACGTCATGTGAGGACTATTAAAAATTGGCCAAATACTCCCCAAAAAAACTGCGAACTTAATTGAAAACCCAGGTTTTTTTGTTGAATAACAAGGAGGTGGGGGACGGGAGTACTGAAAAAAGTCGTGAAAAGTCGCGATTTTCGTATATCAAATTTTGGTAGACACTCTGATTATGAAAATTGGAAAAAATGAAAGTCTGATTCTTTAAATTCGTGCTTACGGATTACGGAAATTCTAGCTATGAGGTGGAATTGAAAACGAATTAATCATTTTGTTCATCTTGATTTTTTTTCAACTGCGTATCAAAAAATTGATGGTGAAATTGACCATCTTCAAATCAAAAGAACTGCAGCAGGCAACTGAATTTTGCAACAAGTTGTAATTTTTAAAGGCCATAAAATAGATGAGAAAGGGTGGGAGAAGAGGGAAAATTGAGCAACATGCAAAATTATGAAAGGTTTTTGCCTAAATAAACGAAAATAGTTCAAAAATTTGTTTCAAGTCACAACATGATTTTCTGAGAATTAAAAAAAATCGAATTCTATTTTTGTAATTGCATAATATTTTGAATCTAAGCGACGATGAGTAATTTTTTGAATTTCAGGCTCGAATAATTATTTTTTTACCTGAAATATGTAATGGATATTTTTTAACAATATCTTACGTTCATTATTTTGCATCTTGGAAAAACATTAAATAGCTTAAAAAACGACCAGTCGTAATTAAATTGCAACAGTTTTCGAATTTCGAGATTCGAATAAATTGGGATAATTTGAGAATTTTTGTAACTTGGGGTTTTTGAGTCATTTTTTTAGCCAAACGGATTTTTTTTTCAAATTCAAAATTGATCAATTTCACTGAAATATTTTCTTTCAGAATGAGACGAGTTTATTATACTTACTTTATTTTAACAAGTGAACCCATTATTGACTCTGTTTTTTGTAAACTACTGTTTGGCATGCACATTACTGCCAGAATTGAAAAAATCATCAACATTTTTTTCTTTGGTAGTTCGTTTTTCAAAATTTAGCCCTTTAGGTTTTAACAGATTTTGGCCCATTCGAAAACTCAAAATTTTGAAAATCGTGAAACGATAATTCACAATTTTCAAAAAAATTCACATATTTAATTAATGAAGAAATCGAATTCGAAGAATTGTATTAATCGTTTATTAATTTTTTTAAAGTTGATTTCAGTCGAAATTTTAACTGAAAAAATATGCAGTTTCTTTTTTAAAATTTCCAACTTCTTAAAAAGCCTCATATAATTATAGAATCATTCCATTTGTCAAAAATCGTAGGTTTATCAGATTTTTGATTTTTTTTTTTTGAGTAAGTTTCGATTTCAAACCTCAATTTTTTGGAATAATTGTTTTGTTAAAAAAATATTTAATTGAATTAAGTGTAAACAATTTTGTTTTTTCAATTCTTAAAACAATAAGTAAGTATAGCAAGCAGTCGAGAAAATTGAAAAAAGTCTAGAAATCGACTTTAAGGTTGGGAAAAGTTGAAAATCTCTATAGAAATACCTACTCGTATACTAAAAAATCATCGAAAAATGGCAAAATTGTTCCTAAATAGTACCTATTACAATTACGAGTAGCATATTGTTGAACTTTTCTTCGAGCATAGCAAATGAGAAATTAAAGAAAATGCACTCAAATACGTAGAAACACGTTCTCTTGCTTTTTTGCGAGTAAAGGGTAGTTTTTTTTTGTTCCAAAAGTGCAATATTGTTTTTTTTTGAGAAGGAGGGGAAGAGGGTACTGCCAATCCAAAAATTTCGGAAGATGACAAATCGAAAAAAAATCGAGAAATACAGTTTAGCAAATTTAGTAGTCACCCTGCTAAATTGAACTCTCAAAATATTGGAACAATTACGGTTTCCAATCTTTAAAAATGCATAATAATGACCAGACCTTTTTTTGTATTTCCTTCTGGGGGGGGAAGCTCAATTGAAGTTGCGAGTCCCTAATTTTCACCCCCCCCCCCCCCCCCCCCCACTGTATTTTGAGAAAAAATCGAAGTGCTGAAATTATTTTTGTCTTGTTTAAGTAAATAAATATTTTTAAAAATAGGTATAATAAAGTAACTTTCGTTTCAATTTAAGTACGAGCTAGAGCTAAGTAGGTACCTACTAAGAACTAAGGTACAAACTGGAATCCTACGAGTAAATTTTAGATTTAGAGCAATTTCCAAATTTTTTGAAAAAGTTACCAAAATTTATTATTTTTTTCATTTTTTAGTTTTCATGGCAATTTTTCAAAATTTTAAACTTTCCTTTGGGGCCCTGCGCTTTATTCCCACAAAAAAAGCCCTGATAATGACATTTTTTCTCACTTTGATGCATTTTTCATTCATTTTACAGTTTTCAGAGCTATTGAGTGACTTGAATTTTTTTTTCAGAACCTTTCTTCCAGAGCTGAATTTTTTCATTGCTTGCATTTCACAGTTCAAAGTTTTATTTAGTCACCTACCTAATCCAAAAATTATTCAACACTTTCTGGTACTAAAATCGAGTTTCGTTGTCGCTTAGAAATTTGAAAACATGAGGATTGAGGAATAATCTGATCGTGAGTTGTGAACTGTACTGCAGACTTAATGCAAGCTGGAACTTTCAAAAAAAAAAAAAAAAAATGGAAAAGTGATGATTTTATATTATGTTTATCTATCACTATTTACCTAGCCTCAGTAGGTAGCTGTATATGGCACCCGTAAAATAAAATGAATAAATAAATAAAACAATTTCCTTTTAAAAATTTCGATATACTATGAAGTTTTGTGATCAAAAGGGCAAAATCGAGAAATTTTTGGAGATTTGTGCTCGGGGAGGGAGATTTTTTTCGCATTTTTATTATTTAACCCAATGAAAAGAACGTTTTGGAAATTTGTAGAAGTCATTTTTTGGAACTTCAGGTAGCATTTTTGAAGTAATCTTCAAAAATTCGTCCTCGAAAAAAAAATTATAATGCAATTATTGTGGTTTTTTTGTGCAGAGCGTCCAATGACTAATTGCTCGTGTATTCTGCTTGAGAAAGTTCTGTTTTTCATGCTAAAACATCCCAAAATTTTCCCATGTCCAAAAAATGTTGATTTTTGTGATAATAACTCGTATTTAAAAAAAGTCCTAAAGATGCCCATTTTTGTCGTATTTTTTCAAGCATCTTTTTTTTTTTTGGTAAAAGTTGTTAAAAAATTTTTTTATTCAGCTAACACAGAATTTTCAAAAATATTCCATTTTTTGTCAAAATTGCTAAAATGTGTAGTAGTTTTTACGAATATTTTTAAAAAGTGACTTTTTTTTGAAATTTTCAAAAAAACCCTTTTTTCCATAAATTCAAATCTGTTTTCAAGCAACTCAATTGAAAAAATTTTGAATTCTCATATCGCTGGAAAAAACTTTCGAAACCTACAGTTTGCTTCAATCTGTGTTCGATCTCCTATCATCCAATCATTTGTTCAATCAAATAGTTTTCAATTCAAAAAATATTGCAAGTTCGTTCTTCTTTGAAATGTTGATTTTTTCCTCCTCATTTGTGCTAATTTCCGATGTTTAAAATCCAGCTATCGTTACGTATCAACGAAATGATCGAATGATTGTTATCATTCGATAAACAATCCACGAATTTATTAACGAACGATTAAGCAGGATGATAATGTATGGCGGGGTACCTCTATACTTATCAGTAATAGTACAACTGTAATCAGTTAATGAATTGAATCGTGTTGTTTAACGATGATATAGTATTTAAAAAAATGTGCATAAACACGTCAGACAGAGATAGTCTGCGAGCTATATTTCATTCGTACATACCATACGGATTTTATATCGGTATGTGCGACTACGAGTACATACTACAATGTAGATATATCTTCTACACACATACCCAAAAAAATAAACAAAAACCGAAACGATCTTCGAAGAATGGGGGTAGATCGGGCAAGGCACGAGGTGTACCCCAAGCCCATTGGTACACGTTCGTTCGCGCGAATTCAGATACATTTTTTATCGGCAGCCAAGTCAAGGCTGCAGTTTCGTCGAAGACCAAGATATTCCAGTGTGGTATAAGCGCTTTTGTAGACATTGATAAATCATTTTTATTTTTCCTCCACCGACGACGACGACGACGACGAGTCAAGTCACATAAACGCGCCAAAGAAGCGAACCAAGGAGGAAAGAGAAGAGGAAAAAAACGAGTAGCGATTTGACGAGAGTGTGAGACGAGAGGTTCAGGTTGAGAAAAGGTCATCGGGCGGTAATTTATTAAAACATAAAGATGTTTTCGTTCGTTAAATAAATCACGATACGGTGTGTAATTTTTTTCTCTGGTTTGTGTCAAGTTTTGAGAGTTCGTGGAAGTGGGTAACCCGAGCTGCATACAGGCGAAGATGGTGAGATTATTATTCGTCTTTTTGGGCCCGAGTGTGATGAGAAGAAGGATTGTTTGGTTCGGTGTGTGTGGAATTCGATTGTTATATCTGTGTTTGTTTTTCGACCTGTGAATTAAATGGTTTAATTAATGCAAAAATTGAAAAATAAAATCTTAATCTCCTCCTTTTCCTCTATGACAGCAGATTTGTACTATTTCATCTCCTGTATAAGAAACTCGCTAGCGGATTTTTAATCTCGTGTACCTTTTTCTTATAGCATCTGCGGAATTTTACCAGATTTTCCCACCACCTTTACTCGAATAGAAATCACATTTCGTTTTCTTCGTGTTTATAGTAATTTTCGTGTGGGTTACGTACCTACTACCTACCCTATGAAATATAGCCACTTTCCCGCCTTTATTGTGTCTCTGACTCTTAGTTTCTACAATATAGAGGTACCCAGCTTTACCTTTATGCCGTACCAAATGCCGAAATGCACACCTACCGAAAATAAAGAAAAAATTAATTAAAACTCGACTGAAAGGCTGCTGAAAATTTCTGTCTACTTGATTGAAAAAAATTATTACAAATATCGTGCCTGAAATTGTCCTCATCGCTGTTTCAATTGCGCACAATGAAATCAAATTAAATTTCGAAGGAATAGAAAAGCAACGATGAGTGAGAGAGAACGAAGAAGAATCTGTTTCAAAATTTTTGAATCTCGTTGATTTTTTTTTTTTCATTTTGTAGAATGGTTGAAAATTTGAAAGAGAAGTTTGCAAAATTTAAGGCGAATAGAAATAAAAAGAGAGGTTCTTTTCAATTCAGTTTAATATTGGTTCAATTTTATAATTTAGTTTTTTGTTCGTGTTATTATTTTTTTAATAGCTGGGCACAGCCTTGAAGCAGATTCATTTTTAATGAAGTTGATAGATCCTCGAATTACGAAATATTTTTTTATTCATTGAAAAATACCCGGTCATAAACGTATCGTTTCTACATATTTTATACCAAATTGTCATCTAAAATATTCCACACATTTGAAACAGAAAACAGAACCCAGTTATGAATAAAATTGTCAATAGTTACCACAATCCTCTTTTTTTTTTCCTTTTCCTTTTTGTGAATTCCTCCCTGAATCAAATAATCATTTTAGTCGTACCTACTCAAGTCGGAAAAAACTTTGATATGCATATACGAGCAGGAATCCACATTTTTCCACAGATATTCGTACCTTAGCATTTAAAAGAAGAAAAACATCGTGATCGTGTCGTTACTTCGAATTTTTTTGCAGATTCGCAACATTTCTGTGAAAAATTTCCTCTTAACCGTGATGTTTGAATTATGGAAATTTCCCTCTCGATTTTTCCTCCGTCACATTACCAAATGAAATAATAATGTAAATGCGAAAATTTTCCGAAAAAAAACAGTCTATCGTGTAATAAATTTGAATACCCCAAACTTTCTGTTTTTCTTTGCTAGTAGTTGACAAGAGGAGAAGAGGTTGTTGAAAGTGGAGTTGAGTCTAGACATCAAAAAAGCGTTGTTAATTGTTGATTCTCTCCTACTCCTACCTTAATATTGACTCTTACCAAATCGTCTTGAAAATTTTTGTGGGTTTGAGACGTAAATATTATCGAAAGCTATTTTTTCATATTTATAAATTATAATTTTAGAGTATGCGTGCGAAATACCACTTTTCTCGTTCCTATTGTTCGTGTTATATTCGAGAAATTGAAATTTTTTCAAGTTTTATCGAAACGGTCGTTGTAATTACGAATCTAAAATTAACATTTGTGGCGATTTCGTGTTCTTTGCGAGTTCTTCAATTTTTCAAAACGGAAAGCGTGAAATGGATTTTAAGGGGTGTTCAGATCCGATTTTAAAAAATTAATTCGTTGAAAAGGAGACGAACAGGTGTCTATGCTTAATTTTTTTTCCATATTTTAGGTGGTCTTCAGTTTTTTCATTCATCATGAAAAGTTGAACTTTCGCAGTATTGATTTTGAATCTTAATTTTTATGATTTAAGTGGTAGTGGAATGAGTCTAATTTTGTGATAAAGTATCTCTGACCCTTGCCATCCATCAGTTTGTGTACAGTTGGATGATGTTGGAGGGACTGTCCCTTAATTTGTAAGATCAGTATACCAACTTTTTTCATTTTCAAGCAGTTTGTCATCGAATTGGTTCGCTTTTTCAGCTTCGAAAAGATTGTTTCAAGCTTCAAAAACCTTGAGAAAATTTTGAGAGCGTTCAAACTCGCTTTTCCAGCTAATTTCAAGTCTCTCATGTCCCAAATCAGATCATTTATTTTGATACATAAACTAAAGATTCTTGAACAGATTTTCGTTGTTTTCAAAAATTTTGAAGTGCACAACCACCTACTCAGTTGTGTTACTTTTTGCACAATTTTTAAAAAATTTAATGTTTTTTGATATGAATTACTCTGTCTTTTGCTAAAATTACGAGTATCAAAGTCTCGCTCGCTCTCGAAAATACCAAAAAAGCACCAATTTTGTCAAAATTATCAAATACATAGTCTCTTTTCTTGCTGTAAATTGTCGTTTTTTTGCAAAGAAATTCGGAAAGTCCTGCTTTTTGCTAAATTGCAAGTCTTGTTTTTGCAAAAATGATCAAAAGTTCTCCCTTTTTCAAAAATTGACAAAAATTTTCGTTTTTTTGCAAAATTGCAAAAAGTTGAACTTTTCTGGGGAAAAAACAAAAATTGCCAGAAATCTATATTTTTAGCTGAAGAAATTAAAATTCTCGTTTTCTTACTTGAAATTGCCAAAAAAAATAGCAGAAAAGTCTCATTTTTTTACCTGAAAACTCAAAAAAAAACTCGCCTTTTCTTTTTCTGTGCAATTATACTTAATTTCGAAGGAAAGTGTTTTTTTGGCAATAATTCCCAAAAACTGCTGCTTCTTGTTGATATTGTTAAATTTTTGCTAAATTTGAAAATTTACTTTTTTTCTTCCCAAAAATTAAACGAAATCCAAAAGCTGATATTTTTTTCAAAAATTCCCAAAAAGGCCCGTTTTTTGCTAAAATTGTCAAAAAATCTTTGTTTTCTGAACAAAATTCCAAAAATTATTTTTTTTCCAAAAAATTCCAAAAAGTTTCACTTTTTACCATAAATTATTCAAGAGTTCAACTTCTATGCTAGAAATTGCCAAATAGCTCTTCCTTTTGTTAAAGTTGTCAAAGTCTGGCTTCTTGCCATTTTTTTGCCAAAAATTGCTGATTAGTCTCGTTTTTGTCAATAAGTTTTGAAATAGTTCAACTTTTTAGATTTTGAAAACCAATTAACATTTCAATTTGTAATGTTGTTTTTCTTATAATTTTTTTTACATTAAAATGTGTTGCTTTAGTACGTTTTGTGACTTTTTTTGGTTACTTTTTGTTCAAGTATTTTTTTTTTTGAGCTTTTTTGGTTTCTAAAGTTACTTTTTTTTTTGGAAAAAATTGAGTACGAGTCCTGGAAAGTATCATCAGTAACAACATATTCGTTGAATCAAAAATCGAATTTTAAAAATCCAACCAAAAATTTTATTCCACATCACCTTCAAAAAATTAATTTTCAATCACCACGAAAAAAATTAATTTAAAATCGCCGCGAAAGAATTTTTTTGAAATAATCGCGAAAAGGAAAAATTCTACACAAAAAAAAGAAATTTCTAATTTCAACACACCAAAAAAAATTTAAACGATTTCAAGAATCTCTTATTTTTTTGTACAGGTGCAACACTTTTCAATAGTTTTCAAGCATAACAATCGTTAGTGTAAAAGCTTCAATTCTGAAATTTTTCGAATTTCTGTCACATTTTTTTAGACTTCTATGTCCTTTAAGAGTGTTGAGATGTCATTTTGAAAATTACTTCGATTTTGATGATTTTTCGGCATCCTCTATCACGAAAATCGTTTTCAAAAGTTTGGACATTTTTCTCAGGGTCACAGTTTTTCGAATTGAGCAACTAGAATATTCACAGAGAACCACTGAAAGGCTATCCAGTTCCGAAAAAAACAAAATTAAATCCATCTGCGACCTTCAAACTGCTGGTTCCTTGTTTCGTTGATTTTTATTTTATTAAAATTTTTTTATTATCCATCTTTGCTGGCATAGCCTCCAGAAAATGAAGAACCTCATCGCCTCGTACTAAAAATATGTATTTCCCTATTCGCATTTTCTTCATCAGTTCACAACTTACTTACCCTTCCCTTCACCACACTCTGGGCCAGAACACAGCTGAATAACTTCCCTTCTATATAAACGTTCGTTATCGAACCCACGCTAAAATTGCCAAAAAGAGGAGTGACCTTTAAGCGCGATGGCAAGGTTTTTTTTTGTACGAGTATTATTGAAAACTCGCAAAAACGAAGACGAAAACGTCGACGGCAGAAAAGTTTCATTCTAATTTTTAACTATACTCGAAAATGGCTTCGAAAATTACCCCAAACTTCCATTCAACGGTAGGATAGTCTTTTAAGCCAACGAAGTGAAGAAAAAATTAATTTTTAATTTCGCCAACTTCATCGAAAGCGAGAGTCACTTTGACTCTTTGAACGAAGTTTGAAAAACCGTTCACCAAGAGTCTATATCTTCTCAGGTGTTATTGTTCTTTAGTAATAACCCGTAAAGTTTGGTATATTACTCGGTTGCTGCGGTGTCAGGGGCGAGACTGACGAGAAGAATACGCAATCGGCGAGAAACGCGGCCGGCAGGGATGATTGTTCGCGATGAAAAATTTTCAAGTAGATGAGAACCGTTTAATCAAATTATTACCGATTCGCAGAGAAAGCCTACCGAGGTGAAAATGAGAAGCGAAAAAAAAAACAACTAGAAAGAGGCAGGTAGGAAGGCGAAGGTGTTAAGCTGATCGGAGGGTGGCTTTTGTCGGCGAATAATTGGCCTCCTCCGTCGCCGCTTTACCCTTTGCAAAGGCAAACAGTGCGAAGTTGAGGGTATGAAAGAGGTTATCTCGTTAGAAAAATGAAGTACGTCGTTTAAGAATTGACACTATGAAATGACGCTGACGTCGTAGTCGTCGTCGTCTCTCCTTATCTAAGATCTGTGTACGGTATTTCACCTGTTGCCTGACGCGAACAGCCTCACCTTATAAGCGCGACCCTCTTGCCTATATTTACCCTTTTCTTCTTCTTCTTCTGTCGGTTCATCGCCGCCTCCCCGTTCGGTATTTTCTTTTTTGGCCCTCTTTTGCTCATCCTCCCCTCCGAGTGCTCTGATTATCACGTACAATGGATAGAGGTTCACCCGCGTACACCTTTATAGACGACGACGTTTCGGTCGGACGTTCTTTATTGTTGGAAAAATTTTCTACACAACGGCGTGTGATTAATAAAATTAAAACACTCTTCTCTCTTTCTCTTTATATAAAGCGCGATGTGAACGAAAGTGTAAAAATATAATTTCCCTGATTACTTTAACTCCGCTCCTAACACAATTACCTTAACGTTGCCCTTTTGTTCATTAGCGTTTGTTTAAATTAAAGCGAATCGAATTACAATGTTTGATATAATCAAACGTTAAACATTGTTCGTCCAATTCAACATCGTACCGTACCGCACAGCAGCCCGGCCTAAGCCAGATATAAGATGAAAATGTAAAAAAAAAATCCACGAATACCGACCGACGTAGAAAAAACAATTACGTACCGACGTCAAATAATACGAAATAAAAGCAAAGGCAAAATACTTCCAAGAGCTAAAATTGTTTCAGATTTTTTTCCAACTTGCGAGTAATTTTTTCAAGGGGCTTATTTTTTGTTGATGGTGAAGAGCTTTGAAACACAAGAGTTTATAGGCTGCGAACACTGATGGCAGATTGTTGAAAAATATCCTCATCACCCCCCCCTCCCCCTGTGTGAGAGCTACGAATTGGGACATGGGTATAGTCATTTTTAGTGTTATTTTTTGGCAATCAGAGAATTTTTATTCTAAAACTTGAGAATATGTGTGAGCTGAACATCGAATAATAACGTTGTATTCATCGAGGTCTTTTTGGAAAAGAAGCTGCCCTATAATTTTTTAATTTTTGAAAACAGCGATCATCATCCCAAGTAATTGAAGGGCTCAGTTCCAAATCGGCCTAAGTCCATTTTTTCCATTTCGAGAAAAACGTAAATACCTAACTGTTTTCCTCGCCCTTCCGCTTCAATAATATATGATGTGATTATATGGTTGTGAAGCTTGATCTTTCTGCTTTAAAGTACCGTATTGGTATTTTTTTAATTTGCGTATTTTCAGCTCCAGAGCGCACCAAAGAGTCAGAATAAGTGGACTTAGGTCACTTTGGAATTATCTGACGTTAAAAATTCTGAAAAAGAGCTGAAAAAATACGTTTAAAAAAAAAATTCACGAATTATCATTCAATACATTTCTGAAAAAATTTCATTCAAAGCACCTTCAAATTTCGTCTATTCTGGAAAAAAATGAGTAAAAAAGAATTGAAACAAAAATATCAAAAATATTGAAATTTATTTTAATTTTAATCAGGTTTTGAATAAGAACATATTTTGGTCTTCATATTTTCTACCATTGAAAAAATACAATTCTTCACTCGAAATCGTAATGAAATTATTGAAAAACTTTCAAAAAACTGCACTTCTTTACATAGATTTTGAAAAAATGTATTATTTAGGCCACTTTGGGATAATTGGCTTTTTTTTTCGAGCAGGCAAAACAGCGCTCCTGAGCGAAAAAAGTAATGACAGGTGTTGGGACAACTTCTATAGGTGTTAACCGACCTGTGCCACCAGATGGCGCTGCTGACTCAAAAATGGAAAAAATGGACTTAGGCCAAAACTTGGAACTGAGCCCTTCAATTTAAGAATTTTTTGACCAAAAAATTGAAGTAAGTTCGGGGTGCCCATTTCTCCTGGTAAACTTGAAAAACCTGGGAAAAGTCAGGGAATTTGGTCGGTCTGGAAAAGTCAAGGGATTCCGTAATTTTCACCCAAAATCCCTGAAATTCTGAAAAAACGATCAATTGAAAATTTCAAATGAGGGCCTATGATGAAAAGAAAACATTATTTTTTACTTCTCGAAACACAAATTTTTGAAAGCATTTGCCCTCGCTTCACTCGGGGCTTCTTTTCTTTTCTTTTTCGAAAGCAAGATGAAAATTTCTAGATATGTAATAAAAATGAAGTTTTAAAGGCAAAAAATAAACTTCCAGCAAAAAAACCGCTATTTTTATGCCTAACGAAGTACAAATTTACTAGAGCCTTTGCCGTCGCTTGGGCCAGTTCTGTAGTTTTCTTTTTCAAAATCAGCTTCCTTCAAAAAAAAAAAAAAAACATCATTCAAATTTTAAAATTTTAAAAACGAAAAAATAAACCACTCGCCACTTTTGGCTTTTCATTTGGCATTTTTGTATCCAATTCACCCTCTCCCCCTCCCCCTTCCGGAATTTGGAGCGCAACGCCACCGCTTGCATGTTTGAAATTTTTTTGAAATTAAAAATAGTTGATGATCAAAGTTAAGCTGTTTTTTATGTCAGAAGAAGTAACCCCCCCCCCACTCCGTGGAAACGTCTTCGTTAATTAAAGTACGAGGGAATAAGTGTAGAAAATTGAAAAAAATGGTCTGCAAAATTTGTCTGCAAAACTTGGAAAAGTCAGGGAAAATGACTTGCCAAAAATAATGGACTCCCTCAAGTTGATACTTTTTTCATGTTCGTGCTTTAGAGGCCTTGTAACAGACATAGACAGGATTTCCTCCATTTTTGAACATACATTTTGTTACTGTGATTACCTTTCGGGACTCGTACTCAATTTTTTTTCAAAGTACCTAACTTTAGTAACCAAAAAGGCTCGAAAAATTGACCAAAAAGTAGTAGTAATATTTATTCGATCTGTTACTTGAGTAACATTCAGAAAACACAGGTAAAGAGGGGTTTAAACCTCTAAAAATTAAATAAATTATATAAATCTAAATTTTAGATCACTTATATGATATCTACTAAGTCTATATGTATCTACAGAGTTCGCCGTTTCTAACATTAGAGAGTTTTTTGGTGCTGAACTCCTTATGGAAAATTAGCAGAATATTCAAGTAAGCGTTTTATGATTCTCAAATTCAAAGAACTGACATTGGAGAATCGTATTTATGTCAAAGATTTCAATTTAAAATTTCAGAAGAATTTCAAAAATGTACTGAAACAATCAAATAGAAATTTTTTGGCCATGGTAGGTAGGGGGAGATGAGGAAGTTTGAACCACTCTTCAGATCATTCTTGAAACAAAAAATTCATTTCGAAATCTAAAAAGTTGTTTAAAAATGAAATAAAGTTGCTGCTTATTCTCGTTGTCAAAACTTGATTTTGGAAATTTGAAAAAAATTACCATCCCCATCCCCCTCGCATCAATTTTTTTAAGGATATTCTGTATGTGGAAGATTATTTTGAAATGGAAAAATCTGAGATTTTTTCAAAACGGAAGTGGAAACCCTGCTTAAGAAAATCGAAGTAACTCAAGAATTTGAGACCAACATCATTTGGAGGACCAAAGTGGGATTTTCTTGAAAATGTAGATATCTAAAAGTACTCTGCACAGAAATGAAACATTTTCAACAAATTTATACAGATATGCGTAAATTTTCAATTTTTTCTTTTCATATTTTTTCATTTTCTCAAATTTGGGAGGGGACTCCATAAAAGAGGGTCAACATTATTTGGTGGTCTAACGAAGGTTTTTCCGTAAAAAAGGTTTTGTGAGAGATATTTTCAAAAGATGTTCCCTGATTTTGAGTCAGATATTCTCATTTTTTAATATTTTTTCAACTTTGAGAGGCTCCTTACTAGGTAGTCGTCCCCCTGCCGATCCACCGAGACAACTTTTTTCTTAAAGGGGGAGTCCTAAGGAACATTTGTAGCCCTTTTCCTCAGAAAAAAAGTGGCCCTACTAAAAAAATGGTGGCCATTTTGATTGACAGGTCAGTTGAAATCGCGGATTTTGCGTTACAACATAGGACTTGCACGAAATTTTTTAAACAGTGCAAAGGTAAATCTAAAGAGCAGGCAAAAATTCACCACCTGTCAAAATTTCAAGTGCTAAAGTGCCTTCTTCGATTTTTGGTGAATTTTCAAAAATCAAATTTTGGCCAAAAATGTTGGAAAAAATCAAAATTTTACCAAATTGACCTAGGACGCTGAAATTCGGGATATCCCCTATTTTCGATCTGCCAAATCGATTGGAAACTGTTTCAATCCGTTTTGAGCAGTTCTGGAGCTTCCAGCAGATTTTTGAAACTCGAAATTCCCACAAAATTTTATCAAATGGAACTTGAAAGCCGAAATTCATTCTGCAAACTAATTTCAATACGTTATGAAGTCGACTGCAGGTGAATTTCAAGTCATTTTGGAGCCTCCAGCTACTTTTTGAAAATTACTGGAGCTTCCAGTAGATTTTTAAAATTTGAAATTTCCCCAAAATTTCATCAAATAAAGATGGAAAGGCAAAATTTACTCTGCTCTCCAATTTTAACACCCTCTGAAGACAACTTCAAATCGGTTCAAATCATTTTGGAGCCTCCAGCGACTTTTTTGAAAATTACTGGAGTATCCACCAATGTGTCAGGTCGCATTTTTTTTTTTTTTTTTTTTTTGAAATCTTAAAGCCTTACGCCCTGATTTGGTTCTTTTTGATGAAAAATTAACACCATAAAATTTTATTGAGATTATAGGTAGATCAAACTTGATCGTTGAGAAATATTCCACGAGTCACGACCAGTGAAAAAAATTTCCCAAATGCGATTCTACCCGAACCAAACTTCCGGTCATCGAGCTTTTATTCCATCTAATCATTCGAACTCGAGCATCGTAAATTACGCGTAGGAAATCGCCACCAGCTACGGAAAAGTTGTAGAAAATCGTATCGTTTTCAAAAAACATAGCATTTCGTAAATTAACCAATGAGTTGGAGTAAAAGTTATGTCGAGAGTTGAAGTAAAAATGAGATAAAAACTCCATAGCAGGAAGAGTATAACCTTACATATAGGTAGGCGAAAAACACACCACGCCAAAATCTATACCTATTTACCTAGTCAAGTTACCACCTTAATTAAAAATAATAAAGAAAAACGAGAAAGCGTAATTGCCGACAACCTTGCGGCGAATTTTATTCTATTCAAACGGATGATAAACAAATGAAAAACTCGACCAGAATATACAAGGGTTTTCTCCCTTCTTCGGCCGAGTTAATTTCATAACGAATTTTTCGCGGCGCTTTATTCTTATAGTTCTCGTATACGAGTATAGCCAGTCTCTGCTGTTTTTTTCGACGGGGTCGGCTTTTTGTTTTCGTTTCTGCTTTCTTTAATCTTTAGCCTTTTAAAAATTAGCGAAAGCTTGGGTCGGGAAAAAAATGAGGAAAAAATCCGAAGCGAAATGAAATTAAAAGCCTCGCGGAAGTAATGTAATATCCGTCGAGTTGACGATTTTTTTTTCCTCTTCTGTCTCTCTCCTTCTGTCTGGATATGCATACAAAGCTCGAAGACCACGTGGGACTGCGATGGAAAAAAAAAGACGTGGGGATGTTAAATTAATAAAATCTTTACGAGGAACTGAAAATAGTGGAGTGAAAAAAAAAATACGCAAAAGTTATGAATGAAAATACTCGTATTTGCGCCAGCCAGCGATATTTTAACAGCTTAAATTTATAGCATACTGCGACAATGAAGATACCCGCAGCGGTCCACCGCATCGTATTCTCGTTTCATCCATGGTTATGATTTTTCAAAGGCGCGGCTTCGTTCAGAGGATTTTGGGAGTTATTTAATTCGTCGTGGCATGGCAGATGGAAGGATGGATCATGAGATTGGTGAAATTTTCCTCGTATTTTTTTTATCGTGGGTTCTTTTTTAGACATCTTATCGTCGCGTCGTTGTTGATGGAAATTTACATCGAAAATGAGTTCGAGTTGGAGATGGGCTTATACAGAGTGAAATCTCTCTTTGAAGAATTCGATGGTATTTTTTCGCATGGGAGGGAAATTGAGTCTGCTTGAAGATTTTATAGTCGAGAAATTTCGCCTTGAACTTTTCTTATGTGTGCTAGAGGGGGGGGGCGAGGGTGGGATCTTTGTGAAATAATCACTTCTTGGGAATTTTCTTCATTGGCTTGTGGAAACCTCCAACGAGGAAGATGTCCGAGTGATAGCCAGAAATGTTTTTGAAGCAAAATTTCAGTTTTGGGGGTTTCATTTATCAATGTTTGGAGAATTTCTGAAAATTAAATTATGACGCAGTTCCTGTAAAGAAGATGAAATTTGATTAATTAAAGAAGGTCCCAGAAGAGACAAGGGGTAATTTTTTGTTGTTTTTTAAATCAATCAATTTTTGGAAATTGAAAATAAACGGCAAAACAAATTTCAGCTTTGTGTTAATTTCATTGCATCTTATCAATTTTTGATTTTTTTCACTGACTAGAAATGGATCGAATTTGAATTTTTAAAAATTTGTCGTGAATCCAAAAATGATAGTCAGCTCTTTGAACAAAAACACAAGTTTTTTTGTAGACCTGTTTTACAGTTTTTGCAAAAAAATTGATTTTTTTGCAATTTTGGCAAAAAGTAACATTATTTGGTGATTTTGATAGAAAACTTTTTTTTGCTACAATTTTGACAAAAAATTCAGATTTTTGTGACCCAAAAAATTTTTTTTTGAATTTCAGCCAGAAATTATTTTTTTTTTTGGCAATTTGGAAAAATACAAGACTTTTTGATAATTTATGGCCCAGAAAAAAGTTTTTTTGACAAATTATACTTTTACAAGTATGAATATGTTGTTTGAAAATTTTGATTGAATGGGTCTTTTTTATAGTTTTTTTTTCAGAAAAGTAGAAATTTTCACAATTTTGGAAACTAAAGGCTAGATTTTTTGGTATTTTTAATTATGAAACGATTTTGTTTTTTTTTCTTTTTTGGGGGAGAGGGGGTGGAGATTAACGAAAACCCCAGATTTTTGGCATTAAAAAGAGCAAGACTTTCTGGAAATTTTGACCTGGAAAATAAAAGTTTTTTCTGCAGTTTGACCAAAGAAACGAGACCACTTGACAAGTTTGACTGTAAAAAACTGGGTTTTTGACAAATTTTGAAAGTAATAGCGATTTTTGGCCAAAGGTGAGATTTTTTGGTAATTTTGATGGAGAAACTTTTTTTTGCAATTTTGAAGCAAAGAGTTCTAGATTTTTTTGCGACAAAAAACAAGAGTTGTTGTAAATTTTGAGTAATCAAAAGAAGGTACCTACTTAACGTGTTTTTTACAATCTGGCAAAAAACTATACTTTTTTGAATTTTTTTTCGAAAAATGGCTCTTTTCTACAACGTTTACAAAAAATACGGTATTTGCAATTTTGACGCAAAAAAGTTAGATTTTTTTGGTCATTTTGTTCAAAATTGATTTTTTTGCGATTCAGACTCAAAAAGGCAAGATTCTGGAAATTTATAATCAAAATAGTTTTTCTCATGATGAAAAATCAGCAATTTATTTTGATGATTCTGACCAACAGATTTTTGTTCGTGATTTTGATTTTAAAAAGTAAAAGACGTATAATTTTTTGCAATTTTGGCAAAAAAAATGAGCGTTTACACATTTTTGTGCATTTGAGATAATGGTGTTCGGGAAAAATTGATTCAAAAAAACGTATTCGAGGGAATGTCCGAAAACCATCCTGACTTTAACGAAAATTTTTGAACTGGACAACGGGGGGATCAGAAAGTACCCTAAAGTACACCACTAACGCAAATTTCAGGAGTTGAAATTGATTTCTCCAATTTTGGCGAATTTAAAAAACTCAAAATTTGATAAAATTAGCGTAGAATGATGAAATTTAGTTCACATGCCTTATTTTTGACCTCTTAAGTCGATTGGTAATGGTTTTGAGTTGTTTTGAAGCTTCCAGCGTTCGAGTTTATAGGTGTAGAATTTCATTTATATCTGTTTATGAGATTTTTTCGGCAACTGGAAAATCCAAAATTCCGCTGGAGGCTCCAGAACGGCTCGAAACGATCATTAATTGACCTGGGAGGTTGAAAGTAAGACGCAACGCAAGTTTTAATAACTTTTTTAGGTTGCTCATTTGTGAACCGTGAATTTTTTTTCAAAAAGTAATCGCTGGAGAAAATTTTGAATTTGAAGGGGCACTCACGAATTTTGAATATACGTATCTAAATCCGTCGAATGGGTCAAAAAGCCGGTAAATCCGAGTTTATGGGTGGTGAATTTCAGTTTGACTCTATTAACAGCATTTTTAATTAAAAAACTGAAGTATCCAAAATTCCGATGGAGACTCCAAAATGACTCGAAACGATCACCAATCGACTCGAGAGGCTTAAAAGCAGAGTATAAACCAAATTTCAGCCTCTTACAATACAAATTTAATCAAATTTCGATTTTTTCAAAAAATGGACCAAATTTGAAATTTTGAAAAATTCTAAAAAATTGAGAAATGAATTTCAGCTATTGAAATTTGCACTTGTGGTGTATTTTCAGGGTCCTCTTTTGATTCCTTTTTGTCTGGCTCCAAGTTTATTTGCTGGGATAGCCCCCCTTGGATTATTTCGATGTCAATTATGACCTTTTTTTCTCAATCTTCGAAAGTACATAAATATTGTTGAATTAGAGAAACGACATGACGAGTTTACACCTTTCCCCCTTGTTTTTCATACCAAAAGGTTCGAAGATAGAGTGTGAAAAAGAAGAAAGATGTGCTATAAATTCCAAAGGTGGACATCCTGGTCCAAGATCAATACCCCTTAATGGGTTGTTACTTGTGAAACGGATTGGGGAGGTGTGTTGTTTGAAAGCACGAGCACGAGTACGAGTATAGTATGTTGTCGTATCTGTACTTTGTACGAGCAGCAGCCCTATACGTGTAGTAGTACGTACGAGTATACTACAAAGATTTAGGCTGGTTTGACATTTAGCTAATGTTTCTTCGAATTAAGCTGGTCTCTGGTCGAACCATCCCTACGTGTTCAGGTTCACTTTGTCTTATTGCCTTTTAAAGCATTAACGGATTAACGAATGTCTTTTCGATGCTCTTGCAGCAGTGTGATGAAGTTTAAAGCTGGATTTTCTACCGTTTAAAGCGGTGGTTTTTTTCACCAGATTTTTACACGCGTTGTATTTTGTTGTGTTACTTAGGTGTATGGGATGAAGTATCCAGAAAGGTGTAAGTATTATTTGAAATGTCAACTGATTGACTTTAACGAAGTGAGTGACGACATAAGTGCCTCTTTACAATAAAGCTTCATAGGGAAAATGCATGAAGAGTGTCATTTTAACAAAAATGTATTTTTCAGAGTTGATCACAAAAAAAGAAAAGAAAAAAATTGTTAGATTTTGATTAAATTCAGTGAAAATCTTAATTTTGAGTTGAAAGTTGCCCAGGAATAATTTTAGCTCTGGAAATGGCTTTGGAGAGGATAAGATAAGGGTTCTCAAAGAAAAATTTTTTAAAAAAAAGATTGTACCTACCTATAGGTTTTTTGTTCTAGCCCTTACCTAACCTTGAAAGATGTCATTTCTGAAAATAGCGGAGTATTTTGGAATAAACTGGCACACATTTTTCGGCCATAATTCCCAATTTCAAAAAAATCGCGAAAAACTGCCGAAAACTTACGAAATCTTATCACACAAATTTATTTTAATTGAGGTACTTAAATATTTTAACAATGTCAGCGTGCTCCAGTGGGATAATAAACCGAATTTGAGATTCCACACGCATCCTGATTACGAACAATCTTAAAATATCCGTCCTCACCCCAACTCGTTGACCAAGAATTTTTCACCAACCAGTAATCCATTCCTGAATCCGCATGTGTTCCGTAGCCAACTACCATAACAGCGTGCCCAGCGTAATAATCACTACTTTCTGGCACGAAAATACCTGTGAATTTGCGCAACGTTTTTTATCAAATCCAAATTGTGTATTACATTAGCTACCACGTGTAGAGGGGATTTAATCCATACCTGATTCATAGTTTTGTATCTGATCACCGCAATCAATGGCAACACTAACTGGACCAATGGAGCCGACAACTTTTTTCATTTCTTTTTCATTCCAGGCTGATCTGTATCCTGTGATGCTAGCTCCACTGTGCCCTGATCGACAACTATATTGCTGTGAAACCAAATTCGTTTAAAACGAGGATTTTTCACTTCAATTCTGTTTTTTTTTTCCACCAGGTCTTAGCTCTTACCTCCGCCTCGTATGGATACGATTCTTCTGTTGCAATTCCTTTTCTTTCTACGTAAGAGAATGCCGTGTCTTCGTGACCTCCGTCACAACCGGAAGATCCATCGTCACAATCTACCAGGTCTTGTTCACTAAGATCCTCCAATCTTCCAGTGTTTATGGCAATGTGTGATTCTATAGTTGCTACCTATAGAAAACGTTTTAATTCATCAAGTGTGATATTAACAAGCATTTTGATATGATCATCTAATAATTTTTGTAAATTACCCATTGGTATAGTAAAAACTTACCACAGCAAATGCCCAACAACTGCCACATGAACGTTGATTTTTCACCGAAGTAACCTTCCCTTCCTCGACCCAATCTTTATCTTCCGGAGTATTATCCAAGGAAAAGTCTGCCGTGAAAAACTCCTTAGTTGCATTGTGATTGGTGTGAAATTTAGATAGGTACACCTTCGCAAACTCCTCAGTAGTCTGAAACAAAATCGTACCGATGAAAAAAAAAAAAAAAAGATTTTGACAAATGGTTGGCTTTTCAGGTATCCGAAATGTCTTTAGGTAGATTTTTTTCTCGTACCAAATCTGAGAATTGATTTATTCCTAGTTGGTAAGTTGCTTGGCCTTTTTCGAAAAGTTCATTATGCTGGATTATTTTATTCACGTTGTCCAAGTAGATTTTCATCCTTCGTGCGTCTTCTTTTTCGGTTTCGTATTTTTTGCTGTGCTGACTCTGAGTGAAATTGAATAAGTATACAGTTAAGTGCTCGTCCACCGAAGTAAAATTTATATTACCACGCCTTCGAGAAAATTAATATAAAATAATTCGAGTACCTTGAAAGAAACCCATTTTTGCAAGATTTGTTCTCCATTTAAGACCACAGCATGTACTGATACTTGTGAGCAAATTATTAACATGTAGAGATATGTGAATGATTCCATTATCCTAATTGAGGAAGAATCCTGATATGAGCTTGGCTGACTTGATGGAGGATGTGGCTGTTTAATTTTATTGATGTTCTGAAATGATGTGATTTATCAGCGATGTTGTCAAACGCAGAGAATGGGAAAGATGATTTGCATTTTTGTTTTTTGTTCCTCTTCTTTACTTTTTCTGATTTTTAAAATTTTCAACTTCATTTTAAAACTATACTACAGGATGTTTACAGGTAGTGAAAGTAGTGAAAAAGTAGTGATATTCATCAATTTTACTTGAAAAATAGTGAAAAATGAAAAAGGCACACAAAAAAATTATAAAAATCACTGCCTCCCCAAAAAACAATGAAAAAATCAAATAGGGGGGGGGGGGTGGGGGGTCAAAATACTTAAGCAGGTAGTGACCTTTTTTTTTTTTTGAAAGGTAGTGAAAAGGTAGTGATTTTTGGTCAAAAAATGAAATGCCTGTAGACACCTTGCTACACATTCAACTTAAATTTGAATTCATTTTGGCAATTCATTTCATGATTTGAAAAAAAGTTGGATCGTGCCATTCCTGGTTATTTTTTGAAAAATCCGCCGAACTGAAATTCGTGGGGAAAAAATCGGTGGATTTTAACCAAATTCAACAGAGACCGTCATTTTGTAGCTCTGAAAGTGCCCCTGCAGCGGAGCAATAAGCCCTCAAGTGGGGGGGGGGATTTAAAAAAAAATCGTGGTTTTTTCGCTTCTGTCGCTAGCCAACCTGTTTTGAGAAAAATAGTCCGAACCCAAATGAAAATACATTATTTGAATCTTTTAAGGTTCTGCTGGGTGGTTGAAAATTTGCAAATCGCGCTTCTTTTTTTTTGGATAAATTCGTGTTTTTAAATATTTTTTTTTTGTAAATATTTCGCATTAATTTTGCGAATATATTGAAAGATAGGTATTCCTAAAACTGAGGAAATATTTTGGAACGCAAGGGTGCTAATTTTTTGGTCATAACTGCCAATTTGGATTTCGTAAAATCGAGTAAAGGCATTTTTGAATCAATATTTCAGCTTTTCTTCTTGCAATATCAAATCTAGTTATGTGCATTTTTTATTAAAAAAAAAAAACTCAAAAATTTGCTTTTGTGTTCGATTGTTGCAGCTGGATGCAATACATCTTTTTTATGTTTGAAAATCACAAAAACTGAAAAAAAAAAATTAAATAAAATTGAAAACAAAACCCTGCTTGAAAAATATTTTGACACTGATCATGAAAATTATTCTGGTTCGATTAAAATACGTCTGAAATGAAAAAACGAAAAAAACATTCTAATTTTTAAACCAAGGACTAACGATTCTGATCTGATCCAATTTCGATTTTTTTCCAGTGGATCGATCCAAAATTGCCAATAAATCGTGATTTCTGATGTTTAGTCGAAATTTTCGAATGATTGTAAAAAAAAATTACCAGATCTGATTTGATTCTAACCATTAATTAATCACTTTTTATTACTTCCAATTACTGATCGTAATCGACAATTCCGATCCCATCCAAAATGTAAATGAAAAGAGTCTAAATCGAGACTTAAATTGACATCGTTACGTCTCTGTTTTATGCATATTAAACACTTTTTGTCTAGTGACAATTTTCTTAAGCATAACAGTACCGTTACGAAAAAATTTAAGCATTTTTAAAATGTTTAAACTTTAAAAACAAAATTGTGAAAATTTTTGAAATATTATTTCGTTTAAAAAATCGATTGTGAAAATTATCCAATGCTTACCTGATATCTACCTATTTTCTATTCGTACTCGTGCAGAAATTTTCGAACACCAAACATGTGACCAAAACACGTTAAAAATACACGACAAATTGCGAGTATAAAACTGTTGCAAACATTTTGTTCAATGGAGTTTATATATCTACTAATTTTCCGCGCTTTCTGTCCACCAAGAATGCTGTTGATGTGTGAGTCATTTTCGAACCTACCAATACTCAAAATTATTTACTCCGCGCAATGATGTAATCAGGAGAATTATGATTAGAAAGTCTAGGTAAAGGTAGGTGGTAGGTACCTTAATGACATTTTTTAACGATTATTGGTGACTCGTGTAATCCTAAAATTCACGAGTTCTTCGATTGCATAAAATTAATTCGGAGAAATTCTGATATCTAGAGGAATTTACTATTAAGCTGAATGCATATTTTACTACGTTAAACAGTCCGATTTCAATAGTTATGCTTTGAAAGTGGCAAAAATGATCTCATCAATGGTTTCTTGGAATTTTTTTTTTCCAAAACTTCAAGCGTTCAAAACGCACGAGGAAGTAATGTCAAATACCTGCTTAACAAGGGAACATTTTGAATTCACATTCTACGATTTGAACGAAACCAAGCTAAACTAAAAGAGCATGTGCTAAAACCTCATGCAACTTTCGTTACTAAAATTTTGGAAGCCGAAACTCATTGAACTTCAGCCCTTGAAATTTGGATTACAAGGCGGGAGGAGCCATAAGACATGCATTTTTGACCCAGCTTGCTTTTTTTGGATTTTACAATTGTAAGCAGGTTTATACCAACAGCGAGTACATAAATTTCTTGCACCGCGGTCTTGAAATCAAAAGATTCGTTTTTTGGAGCTTTTCAATTTTTGTCTTCATTCAAATTACTGATTGATTTTTATTGGTGAAAATTACTCTCTTGTGAACAGTTTTGCTGTATAAGTATAGAATAAAATACGTAAGATGCTACCATTTTGTGTCAATGATTTATTCTTGCATAAGCATTTCGAAGGTATTTAATCGATGATTTTAAAAAATCATTCTATTCTACCGTACTCCTATTGGGTACTCAGCCGAGCTTGCAATTCCACAAGTGTTCTCGTTACGAGCAATTTTAATGTATCCGTTTGAACCCCAATCAGGTCCCCAAGAGTTTTTCACCAGCCAGTAATCCATTTCTCCTCTTGCATTCGATTCCGTACCGTAGCCAACTATCAGCAGTGCATGTGAAGTATATCGCGTGGGTTTACAATTCGATTTTCTGTAAATACCTATAAATATACGCGTATGAGTACTCGTCATTATAATATTCAATTAAGTACTCGAGCTACATAAACATCCTAACTAAGGTCCATTTCCCCAGAACGACCACTTTCAGGTAGGGGGGTGAAAGTGGTGTCAATCGTTTGTGCTTCGTTTGTGTTCTTTTGTGCACTTCCTCTTTTTTTTGTGCTCCCCCCCACGCCCCTCAATTTTTAAAAAAACATTTTGGTCGAAATGGTCGACCTAGGGAAATGAAAATCGATGAAATCGACCACTTTGCATTAGGAGGGTGAAAGTGGTGTCAATCGTTTGTGCTTCGTTTGTGCTCTTTTGTGCACGTACTCTTTTTTTTTGTGCTCCCCCCTGCCCTCAATTTTTGAAAAATCATAGTGGTCGGCCTGGGGAAATGAAAATCGACCACTTTGCGTTAGGGGGGTGAAAATGGTGTCAATCGTTTGTGCTTCGTTTGTGCTCTTTTGTGCACGTACTCTTTTTTTTTGTGCTCCCTCCCTTCCATCATTTTTTGAAAAATCATTTTGGTCAGCCTGTGTAAATGAAAATGGACCACGTTGTGTTAGAGGGGTAAAAATGGTGTCAATCGTTTGTGCTTCGTTTGTGCTTTTTTATGTACATATACCTACTCTTATTTTTTGTTCCCCCCTCCCCTCAATTTTTGAAAAACCGTCTTGGATCGATTACAAGGTGTTAGTCCAGTAAAATTTGCATCGAATAGGGAAAATCGAGGTGGCAAGCTGATTTTTGGTCTATTGGTCCATTTCGATGTCCTAAAAATGAATCCGAGGAGTCCCCTACTGTCCCGGGTGAGCTTTCCCCCAAATTGTGGATCTCCCCCCACCCCCTCACCATTCAGTTATTTGCCGACATACATACATGAGGTGAATTGAAATGCACTAAAACATGTAAAAACATCGAATGGAATGTTTATACGAGTTTCAAACGCCAATTTCAACGTAGTGTGACCAATTCTCCCCCTTTGTAGATCCCAAGCCCTCCGGTCCAGTTGGAAAAATTCTGCAATTGTCATGTCCTAGTTCATGTACATTTAATTTTAAATCAAAGTACAGCTTAACACAGGGATGAGGCCCGGCTCAGGACCAGGACCCGAAACCCGAAAAAGCCACGATTATTTCCTTGAAGCCCGAATGTCCAAGCCCCAAAACCTTAAAAACTGTAACCTACAAAGCCCTGGCCCAAAGCCCGAAACCTTTTCCTCTGAAAAGCAAGCCCAGAATGTGAGCCCCGAAACCCAAACTGTGATCAGGGCTTTTTGGGGCTTGTAAATTTTGTACTCTCTAAATTTGAAACAGTCAATTTCACTGCTTAGCAGTCACGACATTTTGCCTTTTTAAAGCAGTAGTTTTTTTTTACTGCAAAACAGTGAAAAATTACTGAATTGGTCAGTAAAAAATCATTTTGACTGACCAATTCAGTAATTTTTCACTGTTTTGCAGTAAAAAAAAAACTACTGCTTTAAAAAGGCAAAATGTCGTGACTGCTAAGCAGTGAAATTGACTGTTTCAAATTTAGAGAGTAAATTTCTATTGTAATTACCGTTCTGTGCATCTCAAACGTCAAAAATGATGTTTAAAAAAAAAAGTTTTCAACTTCCGCAAGAAGTTTAATATTTCAACTTTCAAGGGTTTTTTGGTACATTATTTATATTCCCAAGCCCAGAACGTGAGCCCCGAAACCCAAACTGTGATCAGGGCTTTTTAGGGCTTGTGTGAATTTTGTAAATTTCTATTGTAATTTAATTACCGTTCAGTGCAGATCATTTTCAAGAAAAAATTCAGAACTTCAGCAAAAAGTTTAATATTTTAAGGGGTTTATGGTATTTTGGTACAGTAGGTGTATATATATTCTGTAGGTAGTTCATTGTTATTTGAAAAATGACACTTGAAAATATAAAAAATTTGGACACAAAAAAAATTAATTCTGATTTTAAAAAAGCAGTTCCATTCAAATAATTTTGAAAAAAGCAATCGGAATCTGCCCTTAAAATGTTATTTTTTCAACAGAAAATCAACTGAGGTTTTACTTTATTCTTCACTAAAATTGCAATTTCAAGCCCCAAAAAGCCCCGGAAAGCCCTGAACACTTCATTTGACGGTTTTTCAAAAATTGAGGGGAGGGGGGAACAAAAAATAAGAGTAGGTATATGTACATAAAAAAGCACAAACGAAGCACAAACGATTGACACCATTTTTACCCCTCTAACACAACGTGGTCCATTTTCATTTACACAGGCTGACCAAAATGATTTTTCAAAAAATGATGGAAGGGAGGGAGCACAAAAAAAAGAGTACGTGCACAAAAGAGCACAAACGAAGCACAAACGATTGACACCATTTTCACCCCCCTAACGCAAAGTGGTCGATTTTCATTTCCCCAGGCCGACCACTATGATTTTTCAAAAATTGAGGGCAGTGGGGAGCACAAAAAAAAAGAGTACGTGCACAAAAGAGCACAAACGAAGCACAAACGATTGACACCACTTTCACCCCCCTACCTGAAAGTGGTCGTTCTGGGGAAATGGACCTTAATAACTAAAGTGCGGAAAATTTAACCGGATACCTGAATGATAAGACTGTATCAGATCGCCACGTGCAATACCAACACTAACTGGTCCGACGGTGCCTATAACGTTTTTCATTTCTTCTTCATCTCCTTGTGAGATACGTTTGTAACCCTGAATGCTAGCTCCTCTTTGGTTTTTTTTGTATCGGCAGCGGCCTTGCTGTGAAACGAAAACATAGTTGGAATGGATTTTTCATTTAAAACGATAATTTTTCGAAGATATCGTAGCCTATTACTGTTAATTCTCGCTGCATACCTCGCCTTTGTATCGATAAAATTTATTGAACGCAATTCCTTTGTTTCTTTTCACATAATTATATGCATCTGCCATAAAACCTCCATGACAACCGTGTGCTTCTTTCACACAATCTACCAGGTTTTGCTCACTCAGAATGCGAAATTTTTTGTTTCGAGTTTTTATGGCAACGTGTGCTTCAATGGCTCCAACCTGGAAAATTTTTCAACCTAGATCAAGCTTGATTCGTGAATGAAAAATTCATTCGAAATGTAGGGTGTACTAGTTTTTTTTTTGTTGAGAATTTCACTTACATATTCCTTCTCTTTCAAAGGATTTTTACGCATGTAGTCGCGATCGTTCAATCATTTATTTAAAATTTATAGATATTAGCATTTGTTTGAAACTCACCGTTGCGAATGCCCAACAACTACCACAAGTTCCTTGTTGTTTAACAGGAGATACAAATCCTTCTTTAAGCCAATTTTTGGAAGGCGGAGGCTCCTGATACTCTTCTAAGGAAAAGTTGTTAGCGATGGGAAACTCCTCAATTACATTTTGATCGTTACCGAAATCAGTTAAATATAGCTCAGCGAACTCTTCGTTGGTCTGAAACCAAAAAAAATCAAGGCGATAAAGAAAGAAAAACTGTGAGTTGTCACATAACCAGCTCATCAAGTACCTATCTAGAATACATCTTTTTCGTCTTACAAACTAACGTACCAAATCAGAAAATTTATTTATTCCTTGTTTATAGGTCACTTCGCCTTTTTCGTAAAGTTCATTATGCTCGGCTATTTTCCTCTCATTATCCAAAAAGATTTTCATTCTTCGTTTATCTTCTTCTTCGGCTTCGTATTCTTTGCCATGTTGAATCTGAATGAAATTTGATACAAAGAGGTAAGATTTTTTTTGGTGATTGAGATGAATTTACCTATCAGTAGTAGAGATTTTGTTGCGGTGTGGTAAATCAAATACGAGTACTTACCTTGAAAGAAGTCCATTTTTGTAAGCTGAGTTCTTCTTCATTCAGAACGGCACTGTGTACAAATACTTGCACGCAGATTAATACCAGGTACGTGAAGGATTTCATTGTCCCCAGTTGAGGAACACTTGAGTATGTTCACCTAGGTACATTTATGTATCATCAGTAGTTGAAAAAAAGGATGTTATTATTCACTCTAATTAAATCATCCTTTTGGCATTTTTTTTGCTGCCACTCCTTTTAAATTTTAGTCTTTTAACTTGAATTTGAATTTTGTCTGAGAGCTCCTCAAGTTTTCAGGAAAGTAATATTTCATTTCTATTCACATTCTAGTCCTCGCATTTGGCCTATTTTCATCAGAAAAGCACCAATATCGTTTACCTTACTCTTGCGCCTTGATTATGAAAAGGTGGAATTTACATGCCCTTCAAAAAATTCCTCATCTACAGTTTGGTTTATATTCATTACAAAAGCGCAATTTAATAGTTTTTCCCCTCTCCCCCGTGAATTAAAAAATGGAACTCAGGCACCTTTTTTAAAAAATTTATCTACGGGATGGGATACTTGTTAAGGCGGATCACCCCCCCCCCCTCCACCCCAAAAAAAGTTTGGTGGATTTTGATCAAATTTTTGAAGAGACCTTCATTTTGAGTTGGAAGTCATTACGAAAAATTTTTAGTTACGGAGGTGCTCCTAGAGGGGAGAAATGAGCCTTCAAAGAGGGGAGATTTTTGAAAAAATTGTCTTTTGTCGCTCCTGTCGCTACCCAACCTGTTTTGGGAAAAATGGGTTCGTTCCGAATGAAAGTATTTGAGATTTTGCGTCGATCTATGTTTTTGCCATCCAAATTCAAGACCATTTAAAGGGTTTTACTGAGTGATTGAAAATTTGCAAATTGGTTATTTTTGAATAAATACAGCAAAAGGAGTGAGACTGGGATGCATACTCGGCCCGATTCTCTTCAATGCATGTGGAAAATGGGTAATGAGAACTGCCCTAGAGGATTGAGAAAAAGTAGTCAGAATTGGAGGAAAGACATTATCAAACTTACAATACGCGGATGACACAACCCTGCTTGCAGAGACACCAGATGAGATGAAGTAAATGTTCAGGAAAATTGAAGAATCCAGCAACGAGGCAGGTCTGAGGGTCAACAAAGGAAAAACGAAAATAATGATAATTGACAGGGAGCAAAAGAACAGACTTGAAATATTGGAGATTGATGGGAAAAAGAGGTTGTACATGACTTTGTGTACCTTGGTTCATTAATAACCAATCAGGGAGGCTCAGCTGGGGAAATCAGGAGAAGGTGGTTGGCCATAGCAAAGACAGCAATGGGAATGCTCAACTGGATATGGAAAAGCCACAACATTACAAAGGCCACAAAACTGAGAATCGTAAAAACGCTAGTCTTCTCCATCTTCCTGTATGCGCCAGAATGCTGGACAGTATGCAAGGCAGATCAAGATAAAATTGACGCATTCGAAATGTACTGCTACAGATGCATGCTAAGGATATTGTGGGTCCAGAAAAGAACAAATGTGTAAATACTTATTGACAACTGGGTGTAAAGGAAAGGCTAAGCACAGTCATCAGGAGACTAATATTACGCTACTTCGGACACATCGTGAGACAGGACGACCTGGAAAAACTGACAGTCCAAGGCCACATAGAAGGCAAGAGGGGAAGGGGAAGATCACCCACCTGATACACAGACTTCATCAATAAAACTGCCTAAATGTCCTTGGGAGAATGCACGAGAAAGGCCAAGGACAGAGATTGTAGTTGCAATGTCCGGATAGGGGCAAGTGAGGAAGAAGAAGAATAAATACGTGTTTTGGAAATTTTTTCTTTGCAGATACTTCGAATTAATTATGCCAGAATTGTCAAAGATATCATTCCTGAAACTGGGGAAATATTTCAGAGTGCAGGGGTGCCAATTTTCTAGTCATTAGCGCTAATTTAAAAAAATTGGAAAAATTTCATAATTTTTTGGCTATTTTTAAAATTTTTTTGAAATTGGCATTAATCGCCAAAAGATTAGCAACACTGCGTTCTGAAATATTTCTCCAGTTTCAGGAATTATAATTATCTTTAAATATTTCGGCATAATTAAGGCAAAATATCAGTGACGAAAAAATTTCAAAAGACAAATTTATTCGCAAGTGAGCGATTTTCAAATTTTCAAATGCTGAGTAGGACTCTAAAAGTGGTCTTGGAGTTTGAATGATAATTGATATCTTTAAATAATTCGACGTAAATTAACCGAAAAAAAAGTAACCTTGACCAAAAAACTTTTTTGAAAATATCACCAATAAATCAAAAAATTTGTGAAAAAAACGGTTAGAAATCAAAACAAAAATTCAAAAGTGCTGTTTTTAAATTTCTTTTCATATGCGGTTTTTTCAATGTGATTAGCAGGTATTTGAAATTTTAATCAAAAAAATTATCAAAAGATACCTAAGTATAATAAAAAGAAGTAGAAATAGCAAGCTTAAAAAATTGGAAACTGGTTGCATCATACTTATTAAACCATTAAAGCTCTATCTTGAATAATATTTCAGTGATAAGAGGTGCTAAAGAATTGTTTCTTGAAAACATTGTTGTATTTTGTATTTTAGAATAGGTAATCAAAAATTGCAAAATTTCAAACTCAGAGAAAAGTTTTAAAAATTTTCAACTGTAATTTTGACCATGAACCGAAATTTTAACCTCAACTGGAAAAATTACCACCAAAAACTGTAACCTTAACCGTTTAACCGAAAAAAATGATCACCAATAACCATAACCCAAACCTTAACCGTAACCTTGACTGAAAATTTTTCTCGGTTAATAAGCCTGAAAAATTTTCAAAACACCAATTTATTCACAAGTGATTGATTTGCAAATTTTCAACTACTCAGTGGAACCTTAAAAGTGGTCCTTGAATTTGATAAACATCGAGTCTCTAAAAAGTTGCTCATTAATTTTGAAATTTTCTTTCCTTTGCATCAGATCTAGTTTCAGTTCATTTCTCTCCACTCCTCTATTTTTTAAAAGTTATTTTTTAGTGCAAAAAATTTAATTTTTTCAAAATCTGAATGAAACACATTTTTTTACTCGTCAGTGTGAATTTAATTCGACCCTAAACTCATTTTTGAAAATTTTCGACTTAGTTATCTGGATCATTCCGTTCTACTCTTCAACTCATCCTACTTACACCTTGAAAAAAAAATTGAGAAAATTAAAAGAGTTGTTTACATTGTTCAGATTTTATGAAAAATTGAAAAACATTCATCTAATTATCCCTTCATTTTGTATTCATTTTTAAACGAACCTAACTAAGTCCAAAAATGTCGATAAAATGTATGCATTTTGAAAATTAGGAATGAAAAAAATTATACTTGAAAGGTTTTGAAACATGAATTCATAATATTGAAAACGTTGTCTAATGTCTAACATCTATTACATACCTATGTAATTATCTATTTAAATCACGATCACAAAATATACTATCGAAACACTCGAAACACCACGAAAAACTACATAACCAATTGAAATTCGATCAGCTTTTTATACTAATTTTTGACATTGTGTGGGCACACCTGGTATGATCTGTCAGTCCTTTTATGTACCTAATTTTTCAATAATTTTGCAGAAAACGAGTCATAATTAGATAAGTGATTCTGCAAACGTTGTGACTTGTGCGTATTCTCATAGGGTTCGTTGAAAATCAATCAATAGGTAGGTTAGGTATAGGTAGGTAGGTACCAAATTGATGAAATATATAACCCCAGCAGGATGTCGATTTCTCATATCCTGCCATTGTTGGGCATGTATCATTTTCTATAATAATTGGAAAAACGCGATTTCGAATTTTTTTTTTTCACTGATCGTGTCATCTACGGGTTTTTTGGAAACTCAGAATTACCCAATGTGCAAAAACGTCGACACAATGTGTCTGCTGTGTCCGCGGATTTGTGGCTGTTTGTGTCTGTTTTTTTCCGGTTTTTCAGACACAATGTGTCTGTTTTTTGCATATCTCCTATTACAAATGTGTAGGCAATTCTCACAATCAATAGCCCAACAAAAGAAAAAAAGATTCTTTTGTGTGGAACTACCAACAATAACAATAAGACGAATTCCATCCTAAAACCTAACCTGTACTGTAGACTGTTTAGGGTAGTTGCTCATACGTACCTTGATTATATATGGATACATATAGTGACAGAACCGGTTTCCTCTCTACTTTCTCTTGGATGTTTAGTTTGGTTGCTGATGGTCTCCTCCTACCCCGCATAAAGGGATGTTTCAAAACTTCATTTACAGGAGTACACCACTAGTGAAGGTTTAGAAATAGGTATTAAATTATGCATATTCGCCTATTGAGCCTCCTTAAGGAGATAATTTTTTTAGATCAATTTTGAAATAATTTATCCCTCAAAAATATGCATCTGTAGGAAATAATTTTTCAAATTTTTTGAGGTGTGTTAAGCAGTGTGTGATACTTTCAAATGGGTGAAATAATTTTTAAATAAGAAATCGTGTTATTTGAGGAACATTTCCAGCAAAACTGTAGGTAGGTCTAGGTACCTCCTTTCTTTTCATACTAACACTACCTATAAATATTATTTTTCTATCCCAAAGTAAGTAATAGGCCTAGGTATATTTTGTAATCTATGAAAAATGAGTAAAGTACATTTTTTTTCCAAAAGTGCTTCGCATTTAAAAAAATGATAGATACATAATTGCATATCTACGCAGATATCCAAACGAATAATAATAAAAAAATACTGTTGTAGCGTTAGCGTTGTGTAAGTTGCGCCTTAGCGCATTTCAGTCTATTGGACTCCTGTATAATATCCTTGTACATACGTTGATAATAAATACTCATTCGTTATGGGTTAAATTAATTCGTATAATTATCAATAATTATCCTGAAAAGTTACAACAGTTGGCGACGAGGATTGTGCGTTTCTACGCGTATTATATGGAACAATGTGTTCGAACAGTGTATCAGTTCGCGGAGTATTTTTTCGTGGGTTTCGTTGCTGATAAATCTCCGTGCACGCCTTCGCCATGACTAGAAGCGGAGGAACAAAAAACGGCGAGAATAATGAAGAAGCCAAAGCATCGGAGGTAGCTTCATCATCATCTACGGTGATCAATAATTATACTACTACGCAATCGATGTTCGAATGTGAAAAATTCAATGCTGGTACTATGATATGGGACCGATGGATACAACGAATCGAAGGTGCATTCGAGACATTCAGTGTTCCTACGGACAAACGTACGCATTATTTAGTTCACAACGTTGAACTTGATACGTTTAATTTACTGGCGGACAAAGTATCGCCGAAAAGTCCGTATTCGTTGAAATATGAAGACGCAAAAAAGCTCTTATCAGATCATTTCAGTCCAGCACCGTTGGAAATAGCTGAAATATTCAAGTTCAATCATCGTGTACAGAAGGAAAATGAATCCGTACGTGATTTCGTTGCATCGTTACAAAAGTTATCGATCCACTGTAATTTTGGTGATTATCAGAAGAAAGCTTTACGTAATCAGTTGGTATGTGGTTTACGCGATGTAAGTACGCAAAATCGTTTATTGGAAATTTCCGATCTTACCTTCGATAAAGCATTAGAAATAGCTACGTCTAGAGAGACATGTGCTCAAGGTTCAGCAGCTTTACATAGCGACGCGAAAAAACCGATACCTGATGCCGAAGTGAACGCTCTGCATACCGATAAAAATAAAAAGCGGCATGTGAAGAAATTTAACGGTAAAAAGAAGCCTGATAACGATTCAACGTCTTCTAAAAAGTGCCATCGTTGCGCGAAAACCGGTCATTCTCCTGATAAATGTTATCACATCAAGGCTGTTTGCAAAGTCTGCCAGAAGATTGGTCACATTGACCAAGCTTGTTTCAAGAAAAACAAAAACAAAGCTCACACGTCCGTACTAGAAGCAGTCGAAGAGTTTGCAGACATGTATGTAAACGAATGTAAATCTTCAAGCGGTCTGCGCAGGAAAATCTGGGTACATCCTACGATCAACGGTGTCGAGTTAAAAATGGAACTCGATTGCGCAGCGGCAGTTTCAACGATAAATTATCGAGAAGCGCTCAAATATTGGCCGAAAGCTGAAGTAAAAACCAGTCAACTTACCTTGTTATCGTTCAACGGGCAGCCATCCAAGGTTCATGGTGAAATTATGGTTCGTGTAAACTTCGAAAAGTGTACCAAAGAGCTCAAGTTGTTTTTGGTGAAAGAAGAGCGACCCCCGTTATTCGGTCTCGAGTGGATCTACGTGTTCAAAGTCGATTGGAATAAATACATTCCATACGTTGGTGAAATTTCTGTCTGCGCTCCGAATTCTCCTCCACCCGAAGTGTTGGAATTGTTACGTCGATTCGAGGTACCGTCAAAGAGCGGCATTGGGAAAATTTCCGACCTTGAAGCTCGTGTTCAACTTAAAGAAGACGCGCGCCCTGTATTTTTCAAAGCTCGACCTGTGCCTTTTGCGTTACAAAGCAAGATTGATGCGGTAATCGATAAATACATTTCCGAAGGCATTTATATTCCTGTTACGGCGAGTGATTGGGCAACTCCGATAGTTCCTGTGGTCAAAGCATCAGGCGACGTTCGTATCTGTGGCGACTACAAAATAACCGTCAACCCGCAGATAATTATCGATGCTTACCCTATGCCAACCTACGAAGAGATGTTTGCTGATATGCAGGGTGACGAGTATACGAAAATCGATATTTACCATGCGTATATGCAGCTTATGATGAACAAAAAAGATCAAAAAATACTTACGTTGAATACTCATCGAGGACTTTTACAACCGACTCGAATGATGTTTGGTCTAGCATCAGCTGCGTGTACTTGGCAAGCGACGATGGAGAAAATTTTAGCCGGTATTCGACGTAAGAAGATTTTTCAAGACGATCTGTATATGACTGGTCCAACAAGAGAAGAACATCTTCAAACTCTACGTGAAGTGCTTGAACGTTTGCAGAAGTACAACTTACGAATCAACGTGGAGAAAAGCGTATTCTTCGCCAAGTCAATCGAATATTGCGGTTATCGTGTCGATAAAGAAGGTATTCATCCGTTGCAAGCTAAATGCGAAGCTATCGTTAACATGAAAAGACCAGAAAATAAGAAAGACATCGAAGTGTTTCGTGGTTTAGTAAACTACTACAGTCGTTTTGTTCCTGAGTTCAGCAATATTATGTATCCGCTGAATCGTTTATCTCGTCAAGACGTCGAATTTGAATGGTCATCCGATTGCGAAGCAGCGTTTGTGAAAATTAAGCAGATATTATCGTCAGAACGAGTTTTGGTGCATTTCAACCCTGCTCTCGATCTCATTGTGGCAACCGATGCCTCACCGTTCGCTGTTGCAGCCATTTTATCGCACCGATTCGCTGATGGTTCCGAGCGCCCTATCCAATATGCGTCGCAGTCGTTAAATCAAACGCAGCAGAAATATGCTCACATCGATAAAGAAGCGTACGCAATCGTTTATGGAATTAAGAAGTTCCACCAATACATTTATGGTCGTAAATTTACGCTCATCACCGATTGCGAACCTCTTACGAAGATATTTTCACCAGACAAAGGTTTACCTGTTCATTCGGCAATGCGCATGCAACATTATGCTATTTTTCTGCAGTCGTATACGTACCAGATTAAATATCGCCGAACCAACGCTCATGCCAACGTCGATGCGTTATCCAGACTTCCGTCATCGCTAGAAACAGCTTCCACCCAAGAACCCGATGTTGTTCAAATGAATGTGTTGGAAGAAATACCAATTACGTCATCGATCATCGCTAAAGAGACAGCGACTGAACCGAAGTTGAAAAAGCTGATGGAAGCGTTGGAGAAAGGTCACGACTTGAAACCTGTCGATCGTTTTAATATCAACATACTCGAATTTTCCTTACAAGAAGGGTGTATTTTTCGTGGCAGTCGTATCGTTATTCCCACGTCGTTAAAAGAGCAGATGCTCAAGAAGTTGCACTCTGTTCATTTTGGAATTTCGAAGATGAAGTCGCTCGCTCGAAGTATTTGCTGGTGGCCTGGTATTAGCAACGATCTCGAAGATTTGGCCAAAAAGTGCGCCGAATGTAATTTGTTCGCGAATAATCCAGCGAAAGTCAACGGTCAAACCTGGAAAAGTTCAGAGCAGCCGTTTGAGCGTGTTCACGTCGATTTCGCCGGACCGTTTCTGAGTCTCAAATATTTTGTTCTAGTAGACTCATTCAGCAAATGGCCAGAGATCTCGGTTGTTAAAAATGAAGATGCCGCTACGGTCATCAGAGAATGTACTGAAATATTCTCACGTTTCGGTTATCCAAGTATCATCGTCAGCGATAATGGTACAGCGTTCACGTCCGCCGAATTCCAGAATTTTCTCAAAGAGAAAGGCATCGAACATCGTACGACAGCTCCTTTCCACCCTGCCACAAATGGGCAAGTTGAACGTTACAATGCAACGTTCAAGAAGGCGTTAAAGACGTTGAACGCATCACCTCAAGATGTTAACGAAAAATTGAAGCAGTTCTTGATGTTGTATCGTCGAACACCCCATACGACCACAAACAAATCACCTGCTGAGTTACTGCTAGGTAGGCAGATTCGTGCTCAGGTTGACATCGTATTTCCGCCGAAGAAACCCGAAGCCGAACGTGCCAAGAAGGTCGACGACGAAAAAGTTCGTAAATTATCAATGGGAGACAACGTAATCGCAAGAGATTATTCTTCCCCGAAGACCAAATGGCAGTTTGGTACTGTGTCTGAAAAGCTGGGAAAGCTTCACTACAACGTCCTTCTCGACGATGGACGTACATGGAAAAGACATATCGATCAGTTGAGAATTCGATCTCCTGATCAAACCTCGAATACGACGCCGAAAACAGTGGGCAAAAAACCCGATCAAGTTACGAATCCAAGACCGAAGAGAGTCATTAAAAGACCTGTTAGGTTAAATCTTTAATTTCGAAGTTCGATTTCGTTTTATTTTTCGTTTATTTTCGACGAATTTTTCTTGTACTTTACTCGATTTATATATCGTTATTGTTAGTTTTAGTTCGATCTATGTATCGTTATTCTTATTCTTATTTTTTTTTTCCATTCTACGTGAATAGGAATCTTTTTTTTTTTCCATTCTACGTGAATAGGAATCTTTTTTTTTTTATTTTTTTTGTAAAAGTAGAAAGTGTTGTAGCGTTAGCGTTGTGTAAGTTGCGCCTTAGCGCATTTCAGTCTATTGGACTCCTGTATAATATCCTTGTACATACGTTGATAATAAATACTCATTCGTTATGGGTTAAATTAATTCGTATAATTATCAATAATTATCCTGAAAAGTTACAACAAATACAAATCATTAAGGGTTTGTGGGAATCAAATTTTTGGGAGTTTTTTTTTCCGAGTCAAAAAATAATGTTTTCCAAATTTTTGTAATCAACTTTTTAATGGAGAGCCTAAATTAAATTGTTAACCAAGTCCGAAAAAAATGTAAAAAATGGGTGACACTAGTACTTAAAAATTGAAGTTGCAAACATTCAAACAACCCCCACAAAAAATATGATGGAGCTTTGAAATTTGCGTTATCTGTACCTAATGGCTAATATGTACCTACATATCAGACTCCTAAAAGCTATTTCATTTTACTGTGATAACGAAAATGATGTGCAACTCAACATACATTTGAGATAGGCAACCATTCCATCAGCAGGCGGTCACATTGTGAACGTCTTACCGGTTTTACAGTCACATAGTGTCTGGTTTTCACTACACAATGCGTATTGTTTTGAAAACAGACACAAAATGTCCGTTTTACTGGATTTGTGTACTGTTGTGTCCAATTTTTACGGACACGCTTGCACATCGGGTAGTCGAGTCATTTTATCATTTAGTAAAGTTTCGTGGAAATTGTACTTTTATGGTGTTGAAATCTACCAATATTATAACATTTAGCGTATATTTAGAAAAACTTTTACGTCAATATTTATGCGTGGGTAGGTTTAGAATCATTCGATGAAATTCATAAATTCTGATGATGAATATCAAAGCACAAAATAAGTTAACTTTATTACTGTACACAAGTCGGTTGACAGATCTTTTTTTAACAAAAATTATTCGCTTGATCACTGATAGGACTACGCTATTTCTGCAGAAGTATTCCATTTATCTCAATGTGCTCCCGTTGGGTAGTAAACTTCGTCTGTGATTCCACATGCATTCTGGTTACGAATTATTTTAAAGTATCCGTCCATACCCCAACTCTTCGACCAAGAATTCTTCACCAGCCAATAATCGGTTCCTGATTCGGTACCGTAGCCAACTATCATAACAGCATGACCACCTCTTGAATAACCACTCTCTGGAGCGAAAATTCCTGTAAACAATGTGCAAAGATTTGTTCTCAATTATCCCTTTTAAACTGGCAACTGGCATTTACAATCTGAAAAATTGTACGATACCTGATTGATACTGATTTATCTGATTACCGCAATCAATGGCAACAGTAACGGGTCCAATAGTGCTTACAATTTGTTTAATTTTACGTTCATTGGACGGGACTAATTTGTATCCTGTGATGCGA
Organism: Planococcus citri; assembly: GCF_950023065.1. Lineage (NCBI taxonomy): Eukaryota > Metazoa > Arthropoda > Insecta > Hemiptera > Pseudococcidae > Planococcus > Planococcus citri. Next base: position 18,249,070 of record NC_088681.1, read on the forward strand.
GCTCCTCTGCGCTTTGATTGACAGGTGTTTTTCTGCAAAACAAAATAAGTATGATTTTCGACTTAGAAGCAATGATCTTTTTTCTTTGCTTAACACTTTTTTATTTTTCTCGATTTCCAACTGTTAAGTTAGTTTTTACCTCAGCATGGTATGGATACGATTCTTCGGTTGCAATTCCTCTTCTTCTCACATAACTGAATGCCGATGACAAGTACCCTCCATTGCAACCGTACGATTCCCTGTCACAATCTACCAAGTGTTGTGGACTAAGATCTTCTAATTTTCCAGTTTTTATGGCCACATGAGATTCCACAGTAGCCACCTGAGAAACATTTTAAATTCATAAAGAGTGACTTTTGTAACATCGCGAAATGAAATTTAGAAACTTACAACAGCAAATGCCCAACAACTCCCACATTGACCTTGATCTTTGATAGAAGTCACTTTTCCCTCTTTAACCCAATTCTTGTATTCTGGAGAATCCTCGAAAAAAGAGTCTTGGTTGGGTGACTCCTTACTGATATTTCGATTCGTTTCAAACGTAGATAAATATAGCTTGGCGAATTCTTCGTCGGCCTGAAACACATCATAAAGAGTGAAAATTGACCTATGATCCTTTATCAGGTGCCTGGAATAACCTTACCAAATCTGAAAATTTATTTATTCCTAGTTCGTACGTAGTTCGTCCTTTTTTGAAAAGTTCGTTGTGATGGATTATTTTCTTCAGATTATCCAAGTAGATTTTCATCCTTCTCTCGTCTTCTTTCTCCGTTTCGTAATTCTTGCTGTGTTCGATCTGAATAAAAATAAATGCAATTAGATGTATAGTGAAATTCATCATTATTTTGAGAAAATCATTATATGTAAGTACGTTAGTTTGAGCATCTACTTACCTTGAAAGAAGCCCATCTCTTCAAGCTTTGTTGTTTACTGAGAAAAGCACCGTGTATGAATACTTGTTCGCAGACTAATATGCACAAATATGCGAGTGATTTCATCGTCTTCGCCGAGAAAAACTCACAGATATGGGTTACTGTGTAATTAAGACGAGTTGTTTACTATTATAAATGATCTTAACGCTGGCAATTTATACCTAATCATGGAAGATGTGTTTTTGAAATTGTCACGATCCATTGATATAAAATCAAAATAAATCAGATTAGACTTCGAATGTCCGAATAATGCGGTTATATTGTATCGTTTATCTAACTTATGCTCTCGAGTTATGCGAACTATCTTGTGATTTTTTTTATCAAGAGTATTGATTGATCCAAAGAAATGAGAAAATTGTTTCAAAAGGTTCAGCTATTCGGTCACATATGGCTATTGATGCCTTTGAAGCAATTGTCGCCAAATTATTTGCTTGGAGCTTGAATATGAATATCGTGTTGAAAAAATAAATGTTCAAATTTTTCTTTATTTTTTTCTTATTTTTACAGGCATAAGTTTTTCTTCATTTTTTTCAGAGAAAATCAAGTATTTTTTTAATGAAAGGTCATTTTTTGTAATTTTTGCTTCAAAGTTTTTTTGTGTTTTTTTTTTTTTTTTTTTTTTTTTTAATCAGCTACAAAAATGAAAAATTGTAATGAATTTGAATCCCTAGAAATTTATGCATGTTAAAAAAAAAATCGTGGTTGAATTTCTTTCTGATAATGAAGATGTCTGATAAAGGATTACTTATTTGACTCATTGAATCACGAATTTGGAAACATTAATGCAATTGTTGACTTTGAAATCGAGTTTTTTCAAATTTTTAATCACATAAAAATTTTATTTTAGGGATCTGTAAATTTTTTTCTTCGTTTCTAACTCTAAAAATGATCTCAGATTTCGATATGTTTGCACCATGGAGGAGAAAAAACACTGAACGTATGTTTGTAGGAAGTGGGAGGCGTATTCTGCATGAAATTTATCACCTTGGGAACCCATGGTTCAAATTTATCTTTATTTAGGTATTGGAAATTGGAAATGAAGCGATGCTTAAAATTATTAACAGTGCACAAAAAAAATTATTTAAATAGGTATTTAAAAGATTACATTTTCAAACTTTTAAAATCATGGTGTCTAACAGGTATAATAGTTCAGTGGCAAACTGTAAGTAAGCGGCAAATCATGATAAAGCTATGAAATTTGGTATGATGAACAAGGACACCAAAAGAAAATTTTTGAGCCCGGGAGCCCACCGCCAAGTCCCATAGGAAGGGAAGGAGGGTGATTTGGGGGGTGGGTTCAACCCCCATTTTTCAAAATGGGGCTATCGGCGCGATATTGGTATCAATTCTATATGATTGAACTCCGCTGAGTTCGAAAATACCATTACTTTCAAAATCTGAGGAAGAGGCATGCCTCAAATTTGAGATTTTCTGAGTGAATTTTTTGCATTTATCTCGAAAATACCCCAAAATTACAGTTTTTCTACCCTAGACGACCCGCTGACCTTCCATCGGCATTTTTATGGTCATTTTCGGATTCTACAGGTCAATTACAATGCGAATCGACCATCAATACTTTCGCATACCTCTACCGCGAGTGCACAGAGGGGTCAAAAGGGGTTAAAAATTGACAGTTTTTCGGCATTTTCTTACAAAAATCACGGTTTTTGAACTCTGCACCGGATACAATTGGCGGAAGAAGGTTCTAATGGTGATTTTCGAATTCTACAGATCAAATACTATCGAATAAGGCTCAGAGTCACTTTTTACACCCCTCCAGGGAGGGAAGAGAGGCGGTCAAATTTGACTCTCATCTTGCTTATGTTGAATTAATTTTAGAAATGTAGGTAATTAATATAAGTATACATTTGCTTACCATCGTGATAATAATGTTTGTATCGATGTTTTTCGTACCGCCGAACCCAAATTTTCAATTATTTTTTCGATTCCAGCCCCCCGGGGGAGGGGGCACCATATGAGGGGTGGGTCCATTTTTCACGAAAAATCGACATGCATATCAAAATGTAGGTTTTTGAGGGCGCTGATTTCAAAAATGCTATCGATTTTTCATTTGGGTCCAAGCCAAGGGGATGATACTGCGTTCAAGGGGTGGGGAATGACATTTTTTACAAAAAATCAATTTGTATATCAAAATGTAAGTTTTGGAGGACGCTGATTTCAAAAACCTACATTTTGATATGCATGTCGATTTTTCGTGAAAAATGGACCCACCCCTCATATGGTGCCCCCTCCCCCGGGGGGCTGGAATCGAAAAAATAATTGAAAATTTGGGTTCGGCGGTACGAAAAACATCGATACAAACATTATTATCACGATGGTAAGCAAATGTATACTTATATTAATTACCTACATTTCTAAAATTAATTCAACATAAGCAAGATGAGAGTCAAATTTGACCGCCTCTCTTCCCTCCCTGGAGGGGTGTAAAAAGTGACTCTGAGCCTTATTCGATAGTATTTGATCTGTAGAATTCGAAAATCACCATTAGAACCTTCTTCCGCCAATTGTATCCGGTGCAGAGTTCAAAAACCGTGATTTTTGTAAGAAAATGCCGAAAAACTGTCAATTTTTAACCCCTTTTGACCCCTCTGTGCACTCGCGGTAGAGGTATGCGAAAGTATTGATGGTCGATTCGCATTGTAATTGACCTGTAGAATCCGAAAATGACCATAAAAATGCCGATGGAAGGTCAGCGGGTCGTCTAGGGTAGAAAAACTGTAATTTTGGGGTATTTTCGAGATAAATGCAAAAAATTCACTCAGAAAATCTCAAATTTGAGGCATGCCTCTTCCTCAGATTTTGAAAGTAATGGTATTTTCGAACTCAGCGGAGTTCAATCATATAGAATTGATACCAATATCGCGCCGATAGCCCCATTTTGAAAAATGGGGGTTGAACCCACCCCCCAAATCACCCTCCTTCCCTTCCTATGGGACTTGGCGGTGGGCTCCCGGGCTCAAAAATTTTCTTTTGGTGTCCTTGTTCATCATACCAAATTTCATAGCTTTATCATGATTTGCCGTTTATTGCTTAAAAAATACATTTTGCCACTGAACTATAAGTGAAAGTGCAGGTAAAAAAGGAGTGATTTTAAAAATGGGTAGTAAAGGTAGTGAAAAATTTGTGAATTTGGTCAAAATGACAGTGAAAAAATGTAAAAATTCGAACGCGCAACAAAAACCTTCAAGTATAATTAGAAAAAAAAGTTGATTTTGAAATTGAAAAAACACTTTATTTTATCTCCTGGAAAAATTTGACTTTGTTAATTTTTTTTGTGTGTGGAGAGGGGTGGGGGGGTTGGGGTGAGTGGAGAGCTTTCTGTACACTGAGTTGAAAAACATAGTGAAAACGTAGTGATTTTTTTCCAAAAAAATCCGTTAGATACCATGAAATTTTTTTTTCAAATGTTTACTTTTAATGAAGTGAAATATAAAAGCAATGGAGTGGAAAATTATTGAATTTGAAAATTTTTTGAGGAAAAAATACTTCCCCACAAAGATTTTAAAAGTAGGTAGTGTTGAAAAACTTATCACCAAGCATGATGAAATATGTCGAAAAATTATTGACGAGATTGAAATATTTGTTAGGTTCAGTCTCTTTTTTCATTCAAAAATGATACTCTGGACTTTTTTGAAATTCTATCATTTTTTTTTTTTTAATAGAAATTTTTAAATACACATAATTAGGTATATACAAGTGTATGAAGTGATTTTTGTCCAGAAAATTATACTTAGTAATCTAGGCAATTTTTTTTCTCGATTTTTTCTACGAATTTTTTGTTTTTAAGTTAGGTACGTAGTTTAATGTCTTAATAAAATCTAACTGGTTGTTCATATTTTCAATCTACACTCGAACAATTGAAAAATCGTTTTCTTTTTCTCTTTCTGCTGTTTTGCGATAATGTTCATTGCTTGAGCTGGATTTTTGTTTGACACCCAAATTTTATCTTGAGTATCGAACAGTTTCTCTGTACACAGTTTCACGAAATGGATTCAAAACAAATCAGAAAACCAAACGGTAATCTAAGCGAAAAACAGAATGGTTTTGTGGCAAAAAAAGAAAGCAGAGATGCAATTTTCTCCTGAAAATGATACGCATGAGCTCTAAATGAAAATCGAGGAATTGTCTCATGCTTCATCGATTTTTAAAAAGCTTTTGATTGATTGAATCACTCATTTTTCATTCTATTTTTTTCAAAAATAATTGCTAATAAGTTTATCTGAGGCATCAAGTGAGGTACTTTTTATTCGTTTCTTACCCTGAGATTCTTGAATGATATGTGGGATCATAATTCAACTTATTAGTAGGTAATTGTTTGTGTGATATTTTTGAAGTCTTAACATAGGAAGATCGATAAAGAAAACTTGTCAACACTTTGATTGATTTTTTTTTTAAATCATTATAGTACTCATATAACTCTCTATTTTGTGAAATGAAACAAAAAATTGTGTGATCATATCAGTGATTTATTCTTTGCTCAAATAATTATTCCAGATGAGCTACATACTTATGTATATTTTTTTAAAAAAAACATTATATTCCTTTTACTCCTGTAGGGTAAATCATAAAATTCTCAATTCCGCACATGTTAACATTACGAGCAATTCTAAAATATCCCTTATCACCCCATTCCGGTCCCCAAGAATTTTTCACCAACCAATAATCCAGTTTTGATTTTTTATCGTAACTATATCCAACTATAACAATAGCATGATCAGCCGTTCCTATCTCGTTCTTACAGTGTGGTCCTTCAGAATTTTCAGAATCTTTAGAGAATATTATTCCTGAAACAACGTGGAAAGGTTATTACTTGATATCATCTAATTCAAATCAGGTGCATTATCTTATTTTGTTGAAAAATGTATTAGAAATCTGTAAAATATCAATCAAAATCTCTTCTTTTATACCTTTATTATAATGGCGTAGTGTTGTAGAATTAAGGCTACCAGCGACTGGACCAATGGTGCCAACAGCTAGTTTGATGACGTCGCTATTATTTGGATATCCCCATTTGTATGCATTAATAGTAGCCCCTCTGTAATTTGAATCATATCGACATGCACCTTGCTGTGGAACAAAATGATCAAATTGATTATTTCATCAGTGCGATGGGTTGCTCTCGAATTTGATGTGCGCAATGAAAATGAGATGCGTGAATTCTCGATTTTTACCTCGTCTTCGTATGGATAACTTATTTCTGTTGCGATTCCTTCATTTTGCTGTACGTATTCAAATGCATATTCGAGGTGGCCTCCCCAACAACCGTAACTTTTCTTGACACAATCTACCAAGTTTTGTGGACTAAGATCTGTAAAATCTACCGAATTCTTCTGAATGGCTACGTGAGATTCTATTGTTGCTGCCTGAAAAACATTCCGATGCAGTTTTTGTTTTTTTTGGAGGGGGTGGATGGAATTGATAGGTGAAAACAGATGCTTGGAATTCAAAAAAATAAGGTACTTCTACTTTTTGAAGCCTATTTGAAGGTATTCGTCAACATGATTGTGGCACTAAGCGCAAGTAGCATTTTAAAAACTTACTGTAGCAAATGCCCAGCAACTTCTGCATTGACCCTGATTTTTTACAGAAGATACTTTTCCCTCTTTGACCCAATTTTTCTTATCTGGAGCATCCTTTTCAGATGATTCTAGGATGTGAAAATCCTTGCTTATGTTTCGATTGATAGCAATTTTTGTCAAATATAACGCGGCGAACTCTTGATCAGTCTGAAACATAGTCGTATATGAGTGAGAACATACCTACATATAAATAAATTGTCAGTGCAGTCGGTCCATGAAGGATCTACACCGTGGAAGCCTCATGTAAATTGGATACATCTACATACCAAATCTGAAAATTTATTTATCCCCATCTCGTATGTTTCTTCGCCCTTCTCGAAACGTTCATTGTGCTCGGCGATTTTTTTCTCATTATCCAGGTAGATCTTCATTCTTCGTTCCTCTTCTTCCATTGTTTCATATTGTTTGCTATGCTGAGCCTAAGCGACATTAAAGTTGTCCAAGATTACAATTTCTACCCTTTTTATCATCGTGGATTTTTTGTGGGGGCGGGGGAGGAATTAAGCTTATGTGTAACTTGCCTTGAAAGAATTCCATTTTTGTAACTTATACTCTTCGTCATTTTGGATGGCACCGTGGACTAATATTTGCACGCAGATTAGAACGCACAAATAAATGGACGATTGCATCATATTCATGATTGCAACAACCTGAATTGGATGACAAATTTTCGCATTCTAAGTAGTTATTGTTATTAATATACATATTAAAATTCTCTCCCTTTTGCCTCAGATTTAGTGTCATCTCGTTTTTCTCAACTCCTTTATTTTTTAGGCCATTTGTACAACAAAAAATAAAAATTGTTCAACATCTAAATGGATTACCTACATTTTTCCGCTCATCAGAGGAAATTCAAGTATTTGGACCCTAAAACTCATTTTTGACATTTTCGACTTGTCTGGATCTTTCCATCTTACTCTTCAACTCATCCTACACCTTGGAAATTTTTTTTTTTTAAATTCTTCGCATTGTTCAGATATATCAACATTTTTCGGTTTTTTCTGATCAGTCTAATGCTTTTTGCTTAATTAATTATGAAAAAAAAATACAGAATTGAAAAACATTCATCTATGCTTAATTTATGTCTTCATTTCGTACTTATTCATTTTTAAAAGTATACCTAACACTCTAACAGTCACACTCCAATTTGAACAGGACCGCGATTTTCGGAAAGAGCATAGTCTAAAACCCCCAAAACCACATTTCCAGCTGCCCAAGATCATTTTTCGATTTTTGGCGAATTTTTGAAAATTCAAAATTGACTTTTTTTTGGCGATTTATGCTTTTTTTTAAAAGTACGTACTTGATCAGTAAAAATTGTCAAAATAAGTCCCAAAACTAATATTAATTACCCAAATCCAAATTTTACCATTTCCAGCCATTCTGGATCCTCCAGCGTGATTTTTCAATTTCTCCAGAATTTTGAATTTTCTCCAGGAGGCGTGAATATGAAGTTGGGCAGCTAAAAATCGAGTTCTATATTATACTCGACCTGTTTAACGAGTTTATCTACATTTGAGCCGATTTTGGGGGTGACACCTCGAGAGTGGTTTTTTGACCAGCTTGTTTCAAAATTTAAAAATTCAAAAAATCAAAAGATAACCGTTTGTGAGGAAATTTTTGAAATTTGCGCGAATCGCTGTATTTTGTCCGTAACTAACCCCCCAAATCGAAATTTCACAATTTCCAGCCATTCTGGAGCCTCCAGCGCGATTTTCAATTTCTCCAGAATTTTGAATTTGCTCCAGAAGGCGTGAATATAAAGTTGGGCAGCTAAACATCGAGTTGTATATTATACTGGACCTGTTTAACGAGTTTATCCAGATTTGAGCCGATTTTGAGAGTGACACCTCAAGAGTGGTTTTTTGAGGTGTCACTCTCGCTCCAAAACGGCTGGAAATTGTAGAATTTGCATTCCGGGGGTTAGTGCTTGAAGAAAAATAGCGATTCGCACAAATTTCAAAAATTTCCTCACAAACAGTTATCTTTTGATTTTTAAATTTTGAAACAAGCTGGTCAAAAAACCACTTTTGAGGTGTCACTCCCAAAATCGGCTCAAATGTAGATAAACTCGTTAAACAGGTCGAGTATAATACACAACTCGATTTTTAGCTGCTCAACTTCACATTCACGCCTCCTGGAGAAAATTCAAAATTCTGGAGAAATTGAAAAATCACGCTGGAGACTCCAGAATGGCTGGAAATGGTGAAATTTGAATTTGGGTAATTAATATTAGTTTTGGGACTTATTTTGACCATTTTTACTGATCAAGAACTTACTTTTTAAAAAATGCATAAATCGCCAAAAAAAAACAGTCAAATTTGAATTTTCAAAAATTCGCCAAAAATCGAAAAATGAACTTGGGCAGCTGAAAATTTGGTTTTGGGGGTTTTAGACTATGCTCTTTCCGAAAATCGCGGTCCTATTCAAATCGGAGTGTGACATCTCAAGAGGTTCCCTTGTAAGTAATTGACTGTAAAGCGTAGGTATGAGCAATGAAACCAAAAAGGTTGATAAAATGTATACATTTTGAAAATCAGGTATAAAAAAAATTATAAAAGGTTTCTTAACAAGGATTGATAATATTGAAAACGTTGTCTAATGTCTAACATCTATTACGGGTACAAAGTTACAAACCTAATTACCTATCGAAATCACGATCACAAAATATACTATCGAAACACTCGAAATTCCACGAGAAACTGCATAACCAATTGAAATTTGATCAGCTTTTTATACTAATTTTTGGAATTGTGTGCGCACACCTGGTATGATCTGTCAGTCCTTTTATGCACGTAATTTTCCAATAATTTTGCGGGAAACGAGTCATAATTAGATAAGTGATTTTGCAAACGTTTTGACTGGTACGTATTCGCATATTTTTCGTTGAAAATCAATCAATAGGTAGGTTAGGTAGGTTCCAAATTGATGAAATATACAAATATATAACCACAGCAGGATGTCGATTTCTCATATCCTGCCATTGTTGTGCATCTATCATTTTGTATACCTAATAATTGAAAAAATGCGATTTCGAATTTTTTCACTGATTGTGTCTTCATATAGGTATGGAAACTCAGAATTGGTCGAGTCATTTTATCATTTGATAAAGTTTCGTGGAAATTGCACTTTTATGGTTATGAAATCGACCCAAACGTCAAAAAAACAAAAAACAATGCTATCATGAAAATGATCAATGTCCAGCTTTTTGCTGAAATTAAACACATTATTCTTACACAAGTATTCTTTATTCAAGTATGTACAAATCCATGGTTGAGAAATGAAATTCATATCAGCGTACTCCTATTGGATAAAGGACACTTCTAGAAATTCCACACGCGTTCTGATTGCGAACAATTTTACCATATCCTTTCATACCCCACGTTGTCGACCAAGAATTCTTCACCAACCAATAATCAGTTCCTGATTCGCTACCGTAGCCCACTATCACAAGGGCATGGCCAGCTCTGGATCCACGATTTCGTGGCTTGAAAATTCCTGTAAATATGTACGAGTGTTGATTATGAATGTTTCAAATTGCATGAATGGCCTTTGATGAGAAAAATTGTAAGGTACCTGATCGATAATGTTGTAAAAGATCGCCGCAGTTAATTCCAATAGTAACTGGCCCAATGGTACCTACAACTTGTTTGATTGCTTCTTCATTCGAACTGGCATATTTGTATCCTTTGATGCTCGCTCCTCTAGAGTTTGAATTGTACTGGCAGTGGCCTTTCTGCGAATCAAAAAATATTTGGTGATTATTGTGTTTGAAATTACGAGATTTTCACAATCGATATTTGTTCATTTTTGAATATGGATTAGGTCTTACTCGGCCACGGTATGGATACGATTTTTCGGTAGCTACTCCTTTGTTTCTTATTACATAATCGTAAGCCTGGTTCATGTAACCTCCATTGCAACTATTGATTCCCCCTGTACAATCTAACAGATTTTGAGGGCTTAGATCCTGTAATTTTCCTGTTGCTATGGCGAAATGTGATTCTATAGCTCCGATCTGGAAAATATTATAGCTTAAGAGTGATTTTTTGAAAACGTGAAAGTAAGCAAATTCCTTTAAGCTTTGAGAAAACTTACCGTTCCGAAAGCCCAACAACTGCCACATTGACTCTGATCTTTTATCGAAGTTACCTTTCCCTCTTTGACCCAATCTTTTTCTTTCGGAGCAGCAGCTGCTCCTACAAATGTTTCATTGGCGAAAAAATCCTTACTTGCGGTAACATTGGTTTCAACTTTACATGGATATAGCTGAGAAAACTCTTTACTGGTCTGAAATGAAATCATATAAGTAACGAAAAAAAGAAATGAAGAATTCGATCTGCGGTCAGCTCACGCGATGCATCAAAAATGCTTGTTTTCTGGGTAATTGCTAACGTACCAAATCTGAGAACTGATTTATTTCTAATTCGTACGTTTCTTCGCCTTTTTTGAACACTTTATTGTGTTGAGATATTTCATTCATATTATCTAAGTAGATTTTCATCCTTTGTTTATCTTCTTGTTCGGTTTTGTATTTTTTCCCGAAGTGAGTCTGAGTAAAATAAGATGAAATTGGGGGTAATTTTAAGTTTTTGTGTTGAAGTAAAATTACCTTATCATTTTTTGAAAAAATTATTCAATTTTAATTAGCCTTACCTTGAATGAGTTCCATTTCTGCAAGCTTGGTTCTTCTTTTAAAACAGCGCCGAGAGCCTCATACACCATTACTTGGATGCAGATCAATAAGAACAAGGAAATTAATGATTTCTTCATGATTTTTTTTAAAAGTTTGATTTGAAAAAACTTTCACCTTGATCTTTTGGACAGAAAAAATTTACCATCAAAAATACTTTTAAAAAGCAAAATTACCGCCAACCAAAAAAAAAAAAAAAAAAAAAAAAAACTTGCAAAAAGAATTGTCAACAAAAATCTGTTCATTAAGTAACTTTATTGAAAAAATTCATGATATCAAAACATCGCCAAGCAATTTTCATTCAGCAGTTGTGATCAGGAATTGATATGGAATTTCAAATTAATTTGGTACACACTGAAATAAAATATCCATAAGTTTGAGAACTGAATTGAAAAACCGGACCGATAAATTCCGCCGGCGCTTGGCCCGGTTTTTCAATTCAGTTCTCAAACTTATGGATATTTTATTTCAGTGTGTACCAAATTAATTTGAAATTCCATATCAATTCCTGATCACAACTGCTGAATGAAAATTGCTTGGCGATGTTTTGATATCATGAATTTTTTCAATAAAGTTACTTAATGAACAGATTTTTGTTGACAATTCTTTTTGCAAGTTTTTTTTTTTTTTTTTTTTTTTTTTGGTTGGCGGTAATTTTGCTTTTTAAAAGTATTTTTGATGGATATCACGACTTTTTTTTTAAATGTGTACATATTGTAAATTGTTAATGCGAATTTGGGTACATACTCCAAGAAGTTGAGAATATCAGATTTTTATTGACAATTCTTTTTGTTTTTTTATAGGTAAGTTTTTTTTTTTTGGTTGGCGGAATTTTTGCTTTTTAAAAGTATTTTCGATTGATATCACGACTTTTTTTTTTTTTTTAATAATGTAGATTATTATAAATTAGTAATGGGAATTCGGGTACACCAACAATTTTAGAATAATTTGTTGATTAAATCACAAAGTTTCTCACTAGAAGAACACTACCGAACTGATGTGAGTCAAATTTCGTACAGTGATTTAAATTAGGGTATTATTTCAAAATATAACGTTTGTTATTTAAAAAAATCATTTTTGACTCCCTTTTTCACAATTTAAAAGTTGCTTTCCCCCATAAAACCCCCCAAAAATGAAAATTTCTCGTTGTACCGTAGAAAAGGGTCATCTACATTATATTCGCTATCATTTTGCAAAATTTCAAGCAAATCGGTTCATTTGGAGAAGCTGTAGCCTTGTCAACGGAAATTTAAGCATGAAATTTCATGAATATTTCCATTTTTCACCCTCAATCACCCTAAAAATAAAAATTGTTTGCTGTACCATAAAAAAGGGTCATCTGCATCACATTTAATACAACTGTGCAAAATTTCAAGCAAATCGGTTCATTTGGAGAAGCTGTAGCCTTGTCAACGGAAATTTTCATGAATTTTCATGCTGAAATTTCCGTTGACAAGGCTACAGCCTCTTTTAATGAACCAATTTGGTTGAGATTTTGCACATTGATAGTGAATATGATGTAGATGACCCTTTTTTATGTTACAGCTAACAATTTTCATTTTTTGGGTGGTTTAGGATGAAAAATGGAAATATTCATCACGAAATTTCATGCTTAAATTTCCGTTGACAAGGCTACAGCCTTTCCAAATGAACCGATTTGCTTGAAATTTTGCACAATGATGGCGAATATAATGTAGATGACCCTTTTCTACGGTACCGCGAAAAATTTTCATTTTGGGGGTGTTTTAGGGGGGATAGAAATTTTAAAATTGAGAAAAAGGGGGTCAAAAATAATTTTTTTTCAAAACTGACGTTGTATCTAAAAATAACTCATTAATTTACACCAGTGTACGAAATTTGACTTGAATTGGTTCAGTAGTTTTCTCTTAACACGAAGATTAGTGATTTCAAAAATTACCCCAAAATGCCAACTTTGGGTATTCCAATCTACATCATTTTTTACCGTAGAAAGTTTGTAAGCATACCAAATTAAAGCTCTCGTTGATGCCAACAACATATCAAAAAATCAGATTCGTGCGTGTTTTTATTCGCGAGAAATTCATCATCGAAAATACGCTTAGTTGTTCAGGGAATATAAGCAGTAAGTGGCCGGACTGTCATCACGTTTGGTATTATCGTTTTGTTTTTTTTTTGTGTTCGTTTTTTTTCTTGCTTGGCGGGGCAGTCCGACCGGACTGCTTGATATTACATATGAAATGATATTCTACGTTTTTGTAAAGTTCAATTATGAAGTATTTGTGCTCTAAAATTATGCTCTGGGTGATGAAAAAAATATATATTCATTAAGAAAATATGATTTTATGAATTTTATAGAAATGACCAGACTGGTTTCATAATTTTGATATCTTTGAAAAAATAATCCCTGAAATGAATTTGTATCGTGAAAGTGTAGAATAAGTAGAAAGAATTAGAGCTAAAAATGTTTCCCAAATTTGTGATTAATATCATCAAAAACATTATGAGTAGGTAATGTAATTCTGGGTTATCGAAACGTTTCAGATTTGATCAACGTTTGGGAGCTCTCATCTTTTCCAAGGTTGTCGGATCTCAAGAAAAATTAGTTACAGATTTCAAAAATGTTCATACCTGAAGTTGGACTGAAAAACGTGGGCTGTGATATTCAAAAGAAAAAAATGAATTCAAGTCTTCGCAACTTTTTCTAACGTAGCATTTCGTGCCCTTTTTTTCAAAAATTTTTACAGTTCATAGGGGAAAATTTTATCATCACAGTAAAATTGAAATGAGGCAGCTTCATTAAAATTTTTTGCAATCGGCAAAATTCCCATTTTTCTGTTTTCGAAAAAATGTTCATTCTATGGGTAACTTAAATAATGAACGAAAATTTTGAAACATATTGGTTTTTCTTTTTGCAGTTTGAAAGAGAAAATTTGTGATGTCCGCATTTTATATTTTAATCCGAAAATTGGTAAATTTAGTTATTAAATTTTCAAGATGAAATCTTGTTATAAAAACGCGAATGTAAAAAAATCATTAGAAAATTTTAAAAATCAAAGAAAATGTATTTTTTTTTTGGACGGTATGGGGTGACATATTAGAGACAGAATCAAAGAAGTTTATAATAAATTTGCAGGTTTTAAAAAAATGATAGGTAGCAAGAATACCTTAATAAAATTTAAAAAAATTAAAACTTTGTTATGAAATATACTTAATCTATCGATAATTCAAATTACTTGAATACGCACCAAAATCCGAATATAAACATTAAACACACAATTAAAACGGCTTAAACCAACTCAAACTGTACCGACAAACTTCGAATGTGTAGTCAATTAAAATTACCATCTGTTTTTATACTTAATATTCTGTATTGCGTACGAATGAGGCTCAGGTACCTACCTCCGAGTCATTTTCTTATCTTGAATGATTCAAAATCATTCAAGGAAGAATGGTGTGCGTATGTACTACAGACGCATCCGATTCTGAGACACCGAATTTACTTCGTATTCGTGTATGTGATACGTGAATTTCATAATATGTATTGAAGTGTGCCAAAACGTCAAAGGATATCATTTCTGAAACTGCAGAAATATTTTGAAAGGCAGTGGTACAAGTTTTTTGATCAATAATCAATTAATCATTATTGACAATACTATGCAGTAAAGTACCATTTTAATGGATCACTTTTTGGGACCCATTTTTGAGGAGGATGTGGATGGTATGAGGGGGAATAGAAATGCAATTGAGTGGAAAGGTGAACTCTCCTCGACAATCTTTGGTATATTTTTCTCTTTTCTTTGCTTTTCTTTGTACCTTTACAGGGTATTCAATTATTCATAAAGAGCATTTTAACCCGACGGCCCCCAACACCTTCCCAAAGGGGGTAACCCCAAAAAAAAGGGTTACATTCGTGTGCCACATGAAATATGTAGTATGTTTTCGATATCGCTGAACACGAGTATAGCCATCGTTTTTTAAATCAACCTCACCCATGGGCCCTAGAACCTCCCCCATAGGTGAAAGTCAACAAAAATTGTTGGGGGTCGTGGATGATGTCCAATCAAAATTCTGACGTCATATTCGTGTTCAGCGTCACCAAAAACATACTATTCCATGTGTCGCACGAACAAAGCACTTTTTGGAACTTTTACTCCGTCTAGGAAGGCCCTGAGGGCCGTGGATAGGATCCTATCAAAAATCTGACGTCATATTCGTGTTCAGCGTCACCAAAAACATAGAATGCGATATATCACATGCCCCAGATTTTCTTTCGAATGTTTCGCCCAAAAATGGGGGTGGGGGTGCTCCCCCTACATTAAGAGATCCCATCTCGAAACGTGAATATTCGATAAAGCATTAAAAGGTGCATGTATGGAATTTTTTTTTAATTTTAAATGGTAGCTCCCACTTACAGCGTCATTTTTAAATTTGAACTTTCAATCTGAAAGTTCAGCTTTGAACTTTTGAAAATTTCAAAATGCTTAAAAAGTTTTAAATGCAATGCCCTTTCGAACTGTGAAATCAGTTTTGATCGAAGTATCATAGTTTTGGAGGAATGGACTGCTGAAGTTGAGTACCTCGAGACAATGTGAAAATAATCGAAGCCCCCCACCTGCCCCCTGAGGGGTCTGGAACCAAACTAATTGCGAGATTCTTACTTACTGGATGGGTATATATTGTAAAAAAAATTTGAGCGAAATCGAATGATGTGACGAAACGTTGGTTGAGTTGACATGGAATGACTCTTTGTAAATTTTAAACTACGTAATTTAAATTGAACTCTACAAAAGTGGTCTTGTATTTTGACGAAAACGACGTTGGTCGACTCGACAGTTCGACACAGCAGAATCTCAAATACAGGGTACAATGGGTACAATACATGGAGCTAGGCCATTTTTATCAAAACTACATAATTGGTAGTTGGTGTAGCGAAAAAAAAATTCCCGAAAATTCCCTCTCTTTGAAAACTTGTACTTATCATCCTTTCTCGACATTTGAGTGACTTTGAACTTGAAATAAAGCTAAACTTGGCCCAAATCCTCTGACATTTTTTAATTTTTTAGTTTTTTTTTTTTTTTGCAATACACCCTGTATGATACTGATTTCTTGTGTGCTGAATCTGCTCAAATGATTGTACGATGATTGCGTGAGTTCTTGATTTTCCTTTGAATTCCCCGAAACTTGATATGAAATATATATGTACTAATACCAAGATTTATTTTGTTTATATGTTTCAGGTAAGTGAACTGATGAATTTCTGAAGAAATTATTGAATCCATGTAGGTCTAGATACGAGCCTAATACTTTCGTATTCTCAAGAGTAGGTAAACTAAACAAGAAAGTACATATGTTAAACGGTGAGTAATTTTTTTCGTTCAAAAGTACATAATAGGTAATTACCTACTCGAGATTTTTTTGCAATTCTATCACTTTTTTCATTCAAAAGTAATTACCTACTCGAGATTTTTTTGCAGCAATTCTATCCATCTATTATTTATTTTTTGAAAAATATGAATCATTTTTTTTAGAAATTTCAAATTATAGATATAGATACGTATTCGAGTATTTGAATTTACTTTTGTTCAATAAATGAATCAGTCATTTCGAAAACCCCATAAATCACCATTTAAGGGGTTTTTATGTTTTTCACTGATTCTGATGGTGCTTTGCGAGCTCTATCGGATAAAGTTGGAAGGTAGCTCAAAAGTGCATATTTCAGCGTTTGTCATTTCGAAAACCCCATAACTCCTGCATTTACAGGGTTTTTGAAATCATTTTTTTATAAGACAAACAAAGAACATTAATTTCATGAACATCAACGTAATTCAATTTTTTAATTTATGCCGTGAAATGGATAACATTTTTGTTGCTTCTTTATTACATTACATTAATTGAGTCGTAGATTGCAGGTATAACTTCAATAAATGAATGAAAATCCATACTCAATCATTTTGGGTATTGTAGTTACTGGATTTTCTAGGATTACGTGTCACTTTTCAGGTTTTAAAAAAAAGTCATTTCGAAAACCCCATAACTCCACATATTTCACAATGGAATTGCTCGCAGCCTACAAAACTTCAAGTTCTGGTAAAGGTACAGAAATATTTGTAATCATAACACCTATCGATTACTGCACAAGTTTACTGTTATACCATGAAAATAAAGCGCACAAACAGTTTTTTTCATTTCCTGAAAAATTTTAAAAAGGTTCAGAATGGGGTTTTCGAAATGACTGATTCAAATTATATTCAGCAGCCTAGGCAATTTTTATCGATTTTTAAAATTATTTTTCAGCTAGTTTAAGGTCTTAATAAAATCAAATGAGCTACTTCCCAATGGAAAAACACATTGAGAAATTGAAAAATTGTTTCCTTTATCTCTTTCTCTCTTCTTTCTCTCTGATCTTTTGCGATAGATCGATTAAGAAAATTGTCAAAACTTTGATCGATCTTTTACATTCATTATAGGACTCATACGAACTCCCTATTTAGGTATGGATTATTCAAGTGTGTGAAATAAAACAAAACACTTACGAGTATGTTTTCATATCAGTGATTTATTCTTTGTTCAAATAATTATTCCAAGTGAGCTATATTTTTATAAAAATATTATATTCCTTCTACTTCTGTAGGGTAACTAATAAAATTCTCAATACCGCACATGTTGATATTACGAGCAATTTTAAAATATCCGTCATCCCCCCACTTCGGTCCCCAAGAATTTTTCACCAACCAATAATCCAGTTTTGATTTTTTATCATAACCATAGCCAACTATAACAATAGCATGATTAGCCGTTCCTTTCTCGTTCTTACAGTGTGGTCCTTCAGAATTTTCAGAATCTTTAGAGAATACTACTCCTGAAACAACATCGAACGGTTATTAACTTACTTATTATCATCATGAGGTGCTTCTCCCTACATACCAAATCTGAAAATTTATTTAACCCCATCTCGTATGTTTCTTCGTTCTTCTTCTTCCATTGTTTCATATTGTTTGCTATGCTGAGCCTAATAAGCGACATTAAAATTGTCCAAAATTACAATTTCTGGTTTTTTTTTTTTCATTTTTCGAGGGAATTAACTTTCAGTGTTACTAGCCTTGAAATAATTCCATTTTTGTAAATTATACTCTTCATCGTTTAGGACAGCACCGTGTACTAATATTTGCACGCAGATTAGAGCGAATAAATATAATGACGACTGCATTATCTTCACGATTGAATTTTTTTCTAGTGTTAGTTTCAGTGTGCTTTTCTGTATCTAGAAAATAACATAACTTTTAGTTCGAATTCTTAATGGTTGATTATTTAAATTCTTCCAGTATAACCAACTATAGGCATAATGATTAAAATTTTTAACCTCCACACTTTGTTAAAAATCAAGTCCTCCTCATTCAATATCAACCGTTCCATTCAAAATTAATTCTAAGAAAAGTTTGAAATTTCAAATTTTTTCAATTTTTTTTTTTTTGGGTGGAGTTTTGATATTTTAATCGTTTTTGGTTATTGGTTAAGGATCGCAAGTTGGCGGTAAAATAAATGGTTATGGGTGTTTTCGGTCATCGTTTTCATGTTGATTGGTTATTGTTTTTTGCTTACAGTTCTTCATCTCAATTAAAATGGTTTTTGGTTTTTTCACTTTTTTTCCTCGTCATTTATTTTTAATGTAAAACATTGCGATCTTCAGAATTTTTTTCCTTTTTTCAAACATGATTGAATTGAAGTGAAAAAATCGGAATTATACTTGGATATATGTACACATGTGACAAAAATATGTATAACTGGTTTCAAATTTCAGATCAGAGTTCAATTAGTTGAATTTCCGAAATGAGAAAATGAAGGTAGAAACAGAAAATAGACGAAAAATTGCATTAAAAAATTTAAAAAATGATCACTACGGTTATCATTAAATGCAATCATTTTTGGTTGATTGGTTTTTGGTTAAACAATTTTCTTAAAATATGTACTTGGTTATTTACTGGTTATTGGTAAACGGTTACCTACTGGTTTCGGTTATCACCGCCAGCAGTTTTGATCAGGGATGAAAAGCTAGCCGAAAGCTTAAAGCCAAAAGCTGAAAGCCGAGAAGATTTTCGCACTAAGCCAAAAGCTAAAAGTTGGTAAGTTTCATTTTCTCCCAGCCAAAAGCTAGCCAAAAGTTTCATTTTTTTTGGCTTTTTCAAAGGCTTTTTTGCAGAAATGAATTCTCTAAATTCAGAAGAAACAAAAAAATGAATAAAATTTCATTCAATTCTATTTTAATGCGATTTAATGAAATGAAAAAAAAAACGAAAATAATTCTAGCAATGAATGTTTTCCACTATCACTAATTATGAAATCAATGCACCTGATTTAATTTTCAATTCCCTTTTTTTGTAAATTGATGGTGTATCAGCTAAAAGTTTGAAGCCAAAAGTTAGAAGCTAAAAGCTTAATGAAATATAGCTGAAAGCAGTTAAATTGAAAATATAAGAGAAAGTCATTGGAAGCTGAAAATTTGACTAAAGCAAGCCTCAAAAATGGAGATAGCCGAAAGCTAAAGCCAAAAGTTTCAATTTTGGAATTTCTAGCTAAAAGCCAAAAGCTGAAGTTTCATTTTAAGGCTTTTCATCCCTGGTTTTGATGTCCAACTCTAATTCTGCTATTTTAATGAAATAAAATCTCAAAATTAGTGTATCTTAAAATAGGTAACACTGCTTATTTTTAATATTTTGAGAACTAAAAAAAAAAAAAACTGAAAATGTCTAATTTTTTGCTAGGAGCCATCTTTTAGAGAGAAAACAAAAAATTAAAAAATAACCATTCTATTCTGATTTTTTTTCTCTCTAACCAGATGGGCTCAGTAATTTAAATATACTCTGATGGATTGGAAATTTTTGAAACTCTACAAATTGAAAATAAAAAGGAAAAATATAGTATAAATTGATTTATACCTATTGTATACTCACATATACTCACATATTAATATCAGAATAACAATCAGCAACCATGCAATCAACGAACGTCGAAATGTCGCGACAACTATGAAATTTTTTATGAACATTTTTACGTTTTTATAGCTTGATTTTATCTGTTGCGGACATGTGTGATGCGTAAGGATGAGGCATTTTTCCGACTCGAGGCTATTTCTGTTCATTTTATTCAATATTCGGAGAAATAAGCCTGAGTGAATTATTTTGATATCCTTACTTATTAAGTTATATTACTATATTTTTCTTCGAAAATCCATTACCTAATATCGCGTTGGAAATATGTGATAGTGACAGAAGGCGGATTTCTCACATCCTGGAATGCCTGTATAATTTTTTCAAATGGAATAGAACGTTTTGTAATGCGATCATTATACCTACCTACACATACTCGTATCTATAAGTATCATGAGTTGTTATTTTTCTTGAAAATCAGTTAATTCTGTGCAGAAAATATAAATGGTGACGTGCTATACCTACGACTCCTTTTAATTTCGAGCGAAAATGAACTATATTGTTGAATTATTCAAAAGTATATAACTTTTCAACCTATTAAACTGGTTGAAAATTTCGTGAAAAATTTGAATATTTCATGTGTGAAATAAAACAAAACACATGTATTTTATATCAGTGAATTTTTCTTCGCTCAAATAATTATTCTAGATAGGTATTTAAGCTATTTTTTTTTAAAAATTATATTCCTGTTACTCCTATAGGAAAATCAATATCATTCGCAATCCCGCACATGTTAACGTTACGTGCAATTAGAAAATATCCATTCATGCCCCACGACGTTCCCCAAGAATTTTTCACCAACCAATAATCCATTCCTGATTGTCTACCGTAGCCAACTATCACAATAGCATGAGTAGCCGTTCCTCTCTGGTTCTGACATTCCGATCTCTGAAGTACTCCTGAAACAACATAGCATGGTTATTATCATCACATAATCCTACAAACTCCAAATCAAGATCGCCTCACCTGATCTATATTGATGTAGCATCCTAGCATCAAGGGTAGCAGCGACTGGACCAATAGTGCCAACAACTTGTTTGATGACGTTTTCATTGGCTTCAACGCTTCTGTATCCTTGAATAGTAGCTCCTCTGAAGTAAGAATTGTATCGACAATAACCTTGCTGTGGAACAGAATGATCAAATTGAGTCCTCTGGAATTTGATGTGCACAATGAATACCTATGGGATGAGTGAATTCTCAGTTTTTATACCTGGCCTCTGTATGGATACGATGCTTCTTTTGCGATTCCTCTATTTCTTCTGATATAATCAAATGCATATTTTTGATGGCCTCCGTTACAACCGTGACATTCTCGCACACAATCTACCAAGTTTTGTGGGCTAAGATCTACCAACCTGCTGTTTCTAATAGCTACGTGAGATTCTATTGCTGCTGCCTGAAAAATGGTTCAATACAGGTTGTTTTGGGGGAGGAGAGGGGATTAATTCCAGCATCTACCTCAAAATTAGTTTGGTCACAAGCACAGGAGTATTTTAAAAACTTACTGAAGTGAATGCCCAACAACTGCCACAGGAGCCCTGATTTTTTATGCGAGTTACTTTTCCCTCTTGAACCCAATTTCTGCCTGCTGGAGCATCATCCATGGATGAATCTAGGATGTAAAAATCCTCACTTGTGTTCCGATTGGTATCAATTTTTGTCAAATATAACTCGTTGAATTCTTGTGTAGTCTGAATCAAAGTCATATGAGAGAACGAAAAAAAATCTTCAATTCAGTCAGTTCATGAAGGATCTATATATTGTGTGGAAGTCTCATAATTTAGATACATTTACATACCAAATCTGAAAATTCGTTTATCCCCAGCTCGTATGTTTCTTCGCCATTTTCGAAACGTTCGTTGTGCTCGGCGATTTTTTTCTCGTTATCCAGGTATATCTTCATTCTTCGTTCTTCTTCTTCTATTGTTTCATATTGTTTGGTATGCTGAACCTAAGCGATATTAAAGCTGTCCAAGATTAAAATTTCTATCCTTTTTTATCATTGTGGAATTATTTTTCCTTTGAAGAAATTAACCTTATGTGTAACTTGCCTTGAAAGAATTCCATTTTTGTAAGTTGTACTCATCATCATTTAGGACAGCACCGTGTACTAATATTTGCACGCAGATTATAATGCACAAATAAACGGATGACTGCATCATTTTCATGATTGTGTTTGTTTTTCAAGTGTTATTTCCAATGTGCTTTTTTCTATCTAGAAAATAATATAACTAATAATTCGGATTCTTGATGGTTAATAACTATAATGATAATGGCTTAGATTTTTAACCTCTTCAATTTATTGTAAATCGAGCCTCTTCTCTCAGTTTGACATTTTAAATTGAAAAATTTTTGGCAAGTCTAATTCTTCTATTTTAAGGGAATAATCTCAACATTATTGTATTTTAAAGGGAAAACACTGCTTATTTTTCTCATTTTGAGAACTTCTGATTTGACGAAAATGAACTTTGAAAATCAGTTCTCGGTTCTCTAATTCTTTGCTAGGTGCTATAAAATGTCAAAAAAAAAATTTAAGATAATCATTCTATTCAGCATTTTTTCTCGCCAATCAGATGGTCTCAACATCTTATGAGAAAAATGAAAATTTATTATAGGTGTTGGTGTATTTTAAAAATTCTGATGAATGAAAAATTTCTGAAGCTCTTAAAAATGAAAATGAAAAGCTAAAATAACTAAAGGATTTGATTTGTAGCCTATTGTATACTTACATATTGATATCAAAATAACAATCCGCAAACATGTAATTAAAGAACGTCGAAATGTCGCGACAACAAACTATAAAATTTGATTTAAACATTTGCACGTTTTTATACGTAAAGTAAGTACCTGTTAATTTTATCAATTGTGGATAAATACATATGTACGTATATGATACATAATGATGAAGCATTTTTCTGCGACTCGGACGATTAAAAAATTCCACGATAAGAAACACTGTGGTATAATTATTTCCCGATCATTTTATTCTATTCCGTAGAAATTAGCCTGAGTGAGCTATTTTGATATCCTTCCACATTATTACAATATTTTTCTTCGAAAATAAATAAATATTGTGTTGGAAGAGTGTGATAGCGGCAGAATGGGTGATTTCTCATATCCTGGAATACCTGTGTAATTTTTACACGCGGAATAGAAATGTATTGTTTTTCGATCATTATACACATTACCTGTATCGATTGGTATTTTTTCTTGAAAATTAGTCGATGCTGCGCGGAAAAAATATGATGACGTTATGATGGCTGTTGTCTCATTGTACCTGATTTTCGTAAAGATAACAGAAAAAAATAATGTACATTGTACTCACCTATTTTTGTGCTGAGTTCAATTTTTCTAAAAGGTGCCATGTCGTGCGATCACATTCTTTTCCATCAAAACTCTCTTTGAACGCTTTGGAAGAACTTCTACCCCAAAGTTGAATCAGTTTTCGTGGCAGTTATAAAAAAGTTCTATCCGGGTTATCAAAATTGGTCGTATTGAGAGAAAAACCAGTTTTGTTTATCGGCAGGGGCCGATAATTTATCCATCATTTCTTATTACGAATTTTTTCTGAGGTTGTTCCCTTTTTTGGAAATGTTTTTATACATATCAAGAAGCTGTAAGCTCATTTTTTTTATTGTAACTATTTCCATAATATTACGGGAGTGTTTTGTTAATTTTTTGATAAGATGGTAAAGCTCAGTTTCAACCTAAATTGATTTCGCAATAATTTCTTTTTTAGTGATTTCCAAAAGTCAACAGAATTTGAAGCTGCAGCTTTTTAAAAGTGATCGGAAAAAGTTGACGAAATTTTTGATACTCTCCTGAAATTATATGTACTTAACCCATTTTGATAAGTCGATGACATTTTTTCTAAAATCTCAAAAATAACGTTTTTATTTTTGGGCTAAAAATTCTTCAAAATGCTCTACTTATAAACATTCTCGTCGAAATTTTGGAATTCCAATTCTTGCAAAATTTTAACACATTTTGATGGATTGTGTGACTATTTTTAAATAAATCTCAAGCATTATTGGCGAATTTTAAACTCACAATTTTTCAAAAATGCCCAATAAACGTGGAACAAACTATGGAAAAAACTGGCTTATGCTATATGGGTATGAATTTTTGGGCCTCCGACTTTATAATACCTACCTTTGTAATAATTTTTTGTGCAAGTTTTGTCCAAATCACATTTAAGGAACCCTAGAATTGCTCCTGTCCTATACCAGCCTGTGAACAAATTGTTGAGTCCAAAGACATTTCGAAATTTGTAATTTTTTGGCTCTACTTTATTGTGTAATTTTTGGTATGCTGAATGTCCTATTTGTTTCGAGGCTCTGTTTCAAAGTTTAATTTTATTAGGAATTGAAATGAATTAACAATGTGAACGTTTAATTTTTATTGCTCAATACGTTGTGAATTTTTATATTGAAAGAGAATGAAAGAGAATGATAGAGAAACCTATGGGAGTGTATTTTGCTCATTCTGAATTTAGACTCCCTCTAATTGCATCGCCCATAAAATTCCCCTTGATAGTTCACAGTTGAATAAGAGCTTGCCAATCTGAACATTGGAGCATCCACACAGCTCATCATCACATTCACACAGATTATTCTCAGCCAAATGCCATCTGCAATGTTTGTACTGAGTGTTTTCCATAGTACATAAATGTATTTGAGATTTGCCCACTTGATAGAGCCTCCTGCCTAGCTCTTCCCCCAGCATCTAAATTCCATACATACAACATCTTACAGTGCTGGCCACTGGGAGTCGCTTTATTCACTTCTTTAAGTGTTTTCATGAAACTGTGCCTTGATCTGAGCCGAGTTTCTGTTGATTCTTCATATCCGTATACAGTGAAAGCCGCTTATTTTCAGTGAAAACTTGTTATAACACTTTTGTTTATAACACAGATTTGGTTTATAACGCTGATTTCCTCTGGTCCCTAGACAACCCCATTTAAACCAATGTAAAATTAATCGCAATATAGCGCTCATGAGAGATTATGAATCACATTTTAACACTCTAAAATTCTGGAAAAATCACATTTTCAGAATGATTTTGACAACAAAAAAAAAAAAAACAATTTTTTGCAACAAAAAAGCTTACTTTCATGTAAAAAATTCTCACTTTCTGAAAATTTTGGCTGCAACAACAGTTTTTTTTTGCAATTTTTGCCGTTTTGATTTTGAAAAAAGTAAAAAAAAACTATTATGGCAAAATTTTGCCAAAAAATCAGTTTTTCAACTTTCAAAAGTTTTGGTTCATACATCGTCGTCGTTGTTGTGGTTCCTTGTCCTTTACAGGACATTGGAAATCACATTTTTGTGGTACCCTAACAGGGTGAGGCAAATGCCTATTGCCACTGCGATTATTCTGGGGAATCAACGTTG
This sequence comes from Planococcus citri, assembly GCF_950023065.1. Taxonomy (NCBI): domain Eukaryota; kingdom Metazoa; phylum Arthropoda; class Insecta; order Hemiptera; family Pseudococcidae; genus Planococcus; species Planococcus citri. The sequence goes on from NC_088681.1 coordinate 18,274,653, forward strand.
TTTTGAGCTTTCATTAAGTAGTTTCCCGTTGCTTTCTACACTATCTACAAAGTAGCTCATACATCACTAGCTGGGTTTTTACAACCCTGAGTTCCCTAATCACCGCAACCTATAGTTGCTCAACCAGTTACAGCTTTTTGATACCGGCAACAGATTGCGTGCATTTCTGTTGCCTCTACTGTTCTGGTGCTTGGAGCTTGACATTTAATAGATGTTAAATGCACTACAATGTATACATTACACGTTAACACCTGCGTCTCTAGCAGGATTTGAACCCACAACCTCTTGTTCAGAAAGCCGTGGCTCAACCCACTACGCCACCAAGCTTATCATTTCATACAAACAAGTAAAATTATTTTTGATTTTGGTCAAAAAAAAATGTAAGATTTTTTGATAACCTTATCAAACTTTAATAGAAGCTTGATTACAATTCTTACAAAAAAGGCAGGTAAGTATCTAAAGTTTTTACAAAAGAGTAGAGTTCTAGATTTTTGGTCATAATCTTGACTATCTTGAGAAAAAAACTGAAAAGTAAAATTTTTCAAAATTTTGGTAAGCAACTAGGTAATTACTTTTTGGAAAATTTGGAACAAAAAAGCAAGGCTTTCTGAAAATGTTGACCAAAGAAAACAGTTTTGTTGTTCAAATTCAGAATAAAGATCACGTTTACACTTCTTTAATTACACTCTTTTTGCTTCAAAACAAGAATTTGTTGTATTACACTCATCAGCGTTAAAACAAGACTTTTGCTTATAACGCGTTTTGGCTTATAATGCTCTTTTTTCCAGTCCCTTGAAGAGCATTATAGAGAGCTTTTACTGTATTATCACAGTTGATGTTATCAATCGCTCAATGTTATGTATTAAAATCATTTGGTCCCGATCTTTTTTATCTAATTAAGCACATAGAAATTCCATCAGTTATTATGATTTAGTGGTCTGCAGGGGCCAGTCTGAAAGCTGGGAACAAGCTCAAATGCAGAACTCAACACAATGCAATACTATGCTATGCCACAAGTTACTCATATAGGATCACTGCATTCATGTTAGGTTGGGCTTGGAATGTTCAGGCACATTTCAGGCTTCAGGCCAGCTAGTCAGGCCACTATGGAGCATCAATTCCAACAGTTACTATAATTGGAGCAACGTATAATGTTATCAATTTTAACTGATTTTACAAAATAGGTTTTTTTGTCGTGTTTTTATGTAATTTTAAAATGTTTTCAACACTTTTTCATCCTGATTGCCTAATTTTTCTGAAATTTCAGAAGTTTTTTCTGATTGACATCATTTGAAATACTTTTGAAGTTTTAACCTATTTTCAACACTTTTTTTTGGAAATTTTTGCAAAATTTTAGATCATTGTAAACACACTTTTTAGAAGTAACGTAGTCGCCCCAATAATCGGCATAGTGCAATCTTTGAAATGTAAAAATCAGACTTTGGCAGCAGATTATGTAGAATGAACAATATATTTTAACAATTTGAATTTTTTTTTGTGTAGAGTAACCATTTCTGTTTCCTAAAAAAAAATTCCAATACGTTTTTGTGATAATAACTATTGAATAATTGAATTTTTATTTTCCATTTCTAAAAATTGTGCTTGTACCTATAATCGACAAAAATGTTCCTATGATCGGCAAAATTGCTCCAGTAATCGGACATGGGAATTTTATGTTCAAGAAGTTTTTGAGCAACTTTTGAGACTTCTGGGGGATATTAGCTGAGTGTCCTTTTTAGCTTTTTTTGTTTGTTCAACATTTTCTTTCGATTTGAGGTTTTCCTCTAATTTTTTCTTCTTTGCTTCCAGCTTATTAGCACCTTTTTTTTTAATCTTTTTTTTTATTTCCGTGTTTTTTTTTTAGCCTCAATTCTGTCCTGTTATTGTTTTCAATTTCTTGAGCTTTTAAAATTTTGATTCTTCTTTTTTTTTATTGTACAAAATCCACTCTTTGGAAGTGGCTTGTGAAGGCAGTTTTTTTTTCATTTTTTTCAAATTTCAATGTAAACTACTGTTCCAGTAATCGGCGTACCAGTCATCGGCAAAAATTTAATCAACTTTATTATTGTAAGTGTTGAGTAAATTTGTGCCGATCACTGGTATACTATTTCATCTCATAAATACAAATCATTTTAAATTTACAGCATTGGAAAAACATTTAATTAACTCCGATTAAATGAATTTCTATTATGAAAACAATGCTCCAATAATCGGCAGTATTCCGATCATTGGGCCAAGCATTTCGTTTCAAGTACTAGTAATCGGCTTTTCATTTTTCGATTATTAATAATAAATGAAGTGTTAATGATGATACGTCAAGTGTAAAATATGTCGAGAAAGGTATGATAATTAGGTAAAAACATAGTTCCAGCTAGAAAATGAATTTACTTCCAATTAAAAACTTCAAAATGCGCGGGCATCAAATTTTCTAATCTCATGAAATCACATAGCAAAATCATATTTCATCACTAGCCATTAAAAAGTGTAATTTTGAAAGACTTGCCCATATCCTGGATCATCCATGCTTGTTTTATTTGATGAAAAAAAGGTTGTAGATTCAGTTACAATATTCCTCACAATGCTGTGGCTGATGCAACAAATTTTATTTTCCAAATTAGAAGTATGCCGATCATTGGGTACACTTTTTGCAGTATCCGATTACCGGAGCGACTACGTTACAACATGTCTGTGAAGCATGCCCAAATAAACAATGTAATTTTTTAAAATTGATTTGTGTTATCAGCCACTTGATGTTATCAAATTGGGCTGGGACAAATGTGATAACATTTAGACGCTTTCACTGTATTGAATGCAGTGGATTTTTCAGCACTTTTGTCTTCTCCATCATGGATGAAACTTCACATCTAATTGCTTGTAGGGCAATTCCGCTTAGCCCATACAGATTATCCAATGGTTTAGTGCAAAAGCAACCTGTCTCCAAACTAAATGCTTCATTCAAGGGTATATCAACTTTACTTGCATGTGCTAAAAACGACTCCAAACAGGGCATGTATATTCCCCCACTGAATAGCACAGGGCTAGGGCAGATGCTCTCATAACTTATGGCTTGACACCCCATCCACTATTTACCACTTTGCAAATTTCATTTTAGTTGCCTCACAATGCCATTTGTAGTTGAAAGACCTGTCTAGGGTTTTTTGAATTTTTCCCCACAATTTTTATCCTGAACATTTGGACGTTTTTTATTGGAAATGTGAATGAAATTGTAACTACTCGTAGCTGAATGTGTTTTCTATGATAGTTATTAAATTGATTAGTAATTTATTATCGCATAAGTACTAATGATTCATGTTTGAAAAATTGTCAAATAGAAATAATTTCTATCATGCCACTTTCGCTCCTGTTGGGAAATGAACGTATCCTGAAATTTTACACATGTCCTTGTTACGAGCCAGTTTAAAATATCCGTTCATACCCCAGGACGCTGACCAAGAATTTTTCAACAACCAGTAGTCTCCTGTTTCATCAGTACCGTAGCCAACTATCAAGAGAGCATGGCCGGCTCTCATGGTAGATCCGCATTTTGGATTCGAAAAAGTGCCTGAAAACGTAGCGCGTGTATTTATTTCTGGTTACTCAGTCATGTCATAACTCATCAGATTTAAAAATAATCTCGAGGTGTACCTGATGTGTAATGTTGTAAGAGGTTAGCGTTATAAATGGCAACGCTGACTGGACCAATTGTACCGACAACTTTTTTCATTATTTCTTCATCAGGCTCGACTGATTCGTAGCCTTTGATGGTGGCTCCTTTGAAGTCTGGTTTATATTGACATTCGCCTTGCTATAAAATTAAAAGATGATTTTGTTCTTCAAAATTACTCACGTGTCCTGGAGATGGGATGGCGTATAATTCTTGATTCTTACCTCGGCTTGATACGGATACGATGATTTCGTTGCAATTCCTTTATTTTCCATCACGTATTGGTACCCGTATTCCATCAAACCGCCTTCACAAGAGTTATCTACCCAGTCGCGTTCACCCACGCAATCTATTAAATTTTGTTCGCTAAGAATCTTCACCTTTTTACTTGCTATGGCAACGTGTGCTTCTATTGCTCCCGCCTAAAAAAATATTTTTCATGGAGTGATTTGATTTTTTACAAAAATACTCGGTGAATCATTTTTTTTTTTTTAATGAAAAAATACGGGATTTCCTCTTATCTGTTCTTTTGAATTTAAATGTTTGGACTGACCAATTTAGGTATTATATTTTTTTTTTCAAACTAACCGTAGAGAACGCCCAACAACTTCCGCATGGACCTTGGTCCTTTACGGGAGTTACTTTTCCTTCTGCAGTCCAATTTTTAGAATCTGGGATACTTTCAGGAAAAACATGTGGGGTGGAGCCAAATCCTTTACGGGTACTTCTAGTATGATTAGTGGGATGCGTTAAGTATATCCTAGAAAACTCTTCCTCAGTCTGAAACAAAGTCATACAGGTGAATAAAGAAAGACCTAATCTGAACGAAAGTGTTCAACATTCTTCGACTATACATGTCAGTCCACCAAGGTTTTGGGACCTCCTAAGGTAGGAACACGTACCAAATCTGAAAACACAGTGGTTCCCAGTTCGTAGGATTCTTTGCCTTTTTTATAACGTTTGTTATGTTCGGCAATTTTGATCTGATTTTCTAAAAATATATTAAATCTTCGTATTTCATCCACCACAGTTTTGTACAGTTTACTGTGCCGAGCCTATAAGTGAACAAAAAATACCATCAGAGTTTTTTTTTTTTTTTTAGGTTTTTCTATGTTTTACAGAATTAGAAAATCTCGTGAGGAAATTAATTTTTAGAGTAATTTACCTTGAAATTATGCCATCTCTGGAAATCGCGTGGTTTTGGTTTAGGAGGCAGGGCATCACAGAGTAAAAATACGTGTACGCAAATTAATGCACATAGAAACAAGATTGTTAACTTTATCATCTTCGGAAGTGTTTTTTTTGAAATAATAGATTTCTGGATTTTTAAAAAGGGAAACTTATTTTTGAGAATTCAGCTGTTTGAAAAATTCTCCTTGCACGTTTGAATTGGCTACCTGCAAAATGTTTATAGGTTAGATCATAGGGGATGGTACGAGTATCTGTATGATTTATGTACAACCATCTGAGCAGATCAATGCAAATCACGTTATTGGAATTCTGAATAAAAGGTATCCAACGTTTATTTTTTCTGGAATTGGTGATATCCAGCAAGAGCATGAAAAAAATCTCTTTGCGAGAAAATATCTGCCAAAATTGAGATTTTAGTCGCATGGATGCTGAATTTGAATATTCATAAAGTAATCATCATGTGAGGCTAAAAATGACACAATGAATCAAAACCGAGAAAAAAAATAAAATAATTGATTGTTAAAATTCTCCAAATTGTAGGAATTAGTTTGCGACGTGTAGCATTTTTGTAATTTCTTGTAACTTTTTTCAAAGTTCAGTGGAGGGGGAAGTTGGAGAGAGGAATCGTAAAAGAGATTGTGCCCAAAAAATAAATGAATATCCGCAATCTCACACCTGAAAACTTGACACGACGTGCTGCTCGTTATTTTTCAAGTTTTGGTATTCTGAACATGTTCAAAAACACTGATGAGGTGAGGGGAGGCTGAAGGGGACGTTCAGAAATGTTGGATTGGGAAAAAATAAGCCAATGTGAGAACTCAGTGTCATTAATCAACGTGTGACTTCAGTTTGAAATTTTTTGGAGTTTTTATGAAGGTTATGAGCCATTGTCAACCCCCCCCCCCTGGAGCAATTGAAATCCTATTTTGAAAATTTGTTGAAAGTAAAAAAGGATCTTGACGGTTATATTTTCAAATTTTGAATTTTGTTTTCAATTTTCATCTTTCAAGTTCTGGTATTCTGGAAAACACTGATGAGGGGAGGGAGGCCGGAGGGGACGTTCAGAAAAGTTGTGGAAAAAATTAGCCAATATGAGAACTCATCAGTGTTATTAATAATCGACGTGTGACTTCAGTTTGAATTTTTTTTCGAATTTTTACGAAGGTTATGGGCACTTGTGTATCCCCCCCTCCGGAGCAATTGAAATCCTATTTTGAAAATTTGTTGAAAAGTGAGTAAAAAAGGCTCTTGAGTGTTATATATTCAAAATTTGAATTTTGTTTTCAAGTTTTATGATTTCTGTTTCTCAATATTCAAGTTGATATTTATTTTAAATCTGTATTCTCTTTACTTATATTTTCTTTGAAAATTCGAGAGCTGTTTTTCTCACGATTCAACTGCAAATTTATATGAAGTTTTTTGAGTATATTCGTGTATTTTGAAAAATTGGTCTCTTGAAGGGAAGGAATGGGGGGGGGGTGGGTGAAAAAATTTCAAACCATTGATAAAAGTAATATTGGTATCGAAACACGAATTTTTTGAAGGTGCTGCTGGTTCTGATTTTGAAAACCATTTTGACCTCAAAATCAATATTGGATGCTTCATTCAAGAGGTGAAGTAAGTGGAGCCCTAAAAATTTTAAAAAATGCACGTTTCGATCACTTTTTAATCCTTAAAACCAAAACTCAGCTCCCCAAGGTGGCTTTTGCCCAAAATTTTTAAACTTTGGATTGATTGAGTAAAGTTGAAAATTTTTCTAAATAAGGAGGCTTCAGGCAGAGAAATTTTTGAATCAGACAAAGCTTAATAATGTAGGAAAAACTTGCAAAATTTATCACCTGTAAGTATAAATTTTGAGTCCTAAAATGCATTTATCATTTTTTTTTTGGTAAATTTTTATAACATAAAAGGGCCAAAAATGTGAAAAAATCAAAATGTTACGAAATTTGCCCAGAAAGCTGAAATTTGGCGTATTTTTGATCTGTCAAATCGATTGGAAACCGTTTCGAACCGTTTAGAGTAGTTCTGGAGCCTCCAGCAAATTTTTAAAATTCCAAAAATCTGCCAAAAAGAACTTTACATCCTTTAAACCTACTTTTTTCATGTAAGTGACCCATTTGATTAATTGCGCATTAATTTTTCAAAATCTATTTCTGCTGATTCAGAACCTAAATTTTTCAAATTTTTTAGCTATGAACTCGCTGGAGAAATACGAATCAGAATAGCTAAGAACCAATTTTGAAAATACGGTCTGTATAATTGGCCCAGCAGGTCCACTTTACAAGCACTAATCGCCTTCTCATGTTCTGAAGTTCATTTGTGCAGTTTTTATGTCATTTTTTGAAAAGCTGGAATTTCCAAAATGTTCCTGGAGACAAGAGAACGACTTGGAACCTTTTAAAATTAGGGCATAAAGTAAATTTTGGCTTCTCAACTTCATCAGGTAAAGTTTTGTGAAAATTTTCACTTTCAAAAATTTGCTGACCGGAGGCTTCAGATCAGGTAGGTAATCAAAACTGTTCGAAACCCAAGTTCAACCGAATTGGTCAATTTGATGTAATTTTTATTTTTTCAAATTTTCGTTCCAAAGTTTTGATTTTCCAATATTTATTTAAAAAGTAATAATAATATCCTTGAACACCCGAAATTTTAGCAGGTGACATATTTTGCATTCACTTCCGATTTAGCTTTGAGAAAAAATTCAGACATTTGGTTTCAAAAAAATTGTCCAATGCTGGAAATTTCATCTTTCATTAGGGTTTTTTTTGATATTATTAATTTTCATTTTTCAGAATAAAAGATGTTTTCGTCAATTTAACTATTTCAAGTTGTTTATGATTTTTCAAAGGTTTGCTCATTTTTCACATCGACAGGTATTTTTCCTCTGTTTTCCTTTGATAAAAAATTCACCCAATTTTATTTCCAATACGATTCTTATAAGCTTATTTTCGTACTTATTAATTTTTAAAAGGTTTATTTCAAGCTAATGAAACGTTAAACCAGCTTCGAGGTTGTCGCTAGTTCTTGTATCTAATTTTAAAACATCAGATCTCGATAAGGATTTTTTTTTTGTACCATGCCTAAAAGATTTTATTATCGCATCACAATTCGCCATGTGAGGTAATGATAGTAAAAAAAAAAAATAGTCATTTTTAAAAATCGAAATGCGAATGATTCAGCATACAGCGTTACGATATCAGTACTAATAATCTAGACAGGACAATGCCCGATGATAAGTAGCCCAATCGTGTATCCGTTTGCTCATCTTTGACAAACGAATACCTACGAATGTGATCAAATTCAACGCAAATACTCATATTCATACTACCGGATAATCATTGCCTTTATCACAATACCAAATAACAATACCTTCCTTCTTCAGTTAATAGTATTCTGTAATATAAAATGAGTCAGTATAATTCAGTATAATAAATTCGCCTCTTAAAAATCGTATTCCTGTGCTAAAATTTCACGCTGTATACTTTTAAAAAAAAATTTCTCTGTTGCTCGAAAATAACACGTATCTACAATAAAACTAGAAGAGAAAAAAAATCATAAACTGGCGAACCGATAATAGGAGGTTCTTATTTACACGAAATCCGCCTTAATTTATAGCCAAGCTGGAAGACTGTTTTCACGGCTGGCCGCCGTCAAAACCAGGGGTTAGAATTTTCTCCTGTACAGATGGTCGGATGATAATTACAGGCGATTTCTCGACAAATGTCAGACGTTATAGTGAATTGTTATACGCTGCTTAATACTTCTCTAATTTTTTTTCTCCAAACGTTGCTAGTGTGTGGAGAAAAATACATCGGAATTAGTTGCGTATAGAAAAGACGGACAAAACATTAGGTTGGTTATTTCTTTTTTTCATTTCGAAACAAAATACAACTTCGTTATTTGAACCTACGAGTGGAGTATTATAGGCTCGTGTTTTCAATAATAAAACGAATAATATGTAGTATGACTCGGTTTCCGGCGTACCGAGGAACACATAGTTGCCAAATTTTTAACGTGTAAATCAAGGCGATTGTGTGGCTGCTTTTATTCTTGATGGAAAAAATTTCTCGGTTCGAAAAATGTTGCATGTATTATTCGGCTGATGGATTGAGGCAACTTTTGAGATCTTTTTTTGTTCAATGATTTCAAACTTTGTGATTTTGACGTCTCAAATTCATTTTCGGGATGATTTTTTCTCTCGAGATTGAAATGTTTCTTTCAATATGGGAGCAAAATTTATGATTTCTTCAATTTATTTGATCGGATTCAGCCCTCAGAGCCTTCTTCTGGATTTTTTTTTTGCATTAAGAATCAGAAAAATGAGTCTTCATGGAGATGAAGACCAGATCAATGTTTTTTCAGATTATCAAATTAAGCATAAAAATCATTTTTGGGATTCCACAAATCTGAAAATTTTCAAAATGGCTTCTATTGCCTCTAATTTAAAATGAAAGTGTTTTTGGGTCGGTCAAAATTTTTTTTGCAAATCCCCCCCCCCCCCACTCTACAAAAATATCACATTGAAACATTTTATTAGGTATCTGAGGGTTTTTTGGTTGAAGAAAACTGAATACGAACCCTGAATGCATGCTTTTTGGAGGGGGAGGGGGAGTGAGGAACTCTAAAAGAATATCTGTCCAAAACTCACCTTTACATCTTTAATTTCATTTGTACATAATTTATCCTGATGTTCGATGGCTCGAACGAACACAAAGGACATATGCTGTCCATTCGGATTAAAGAATAATTTACATACATAGATGAAAAAAGGTTATCGCGAGCAAGAGACACTGGCTAATTTAGATGACAGCTGAGACGATGCCGGTGGTACAGTGGCGATGGTGTTGACCATACCGAGAAAAAAAAGGGGGGTAGATTAGTATCTCTCTCTGGAAGGCACACGACCATGAAGACGTCATCAAAGAGAAGAGGGACAAGCTCGAGCTGATTAGTGTGTTTGAAAAATAACCATAACCTGTAATTACTCACGCCGAGTAATTCGTAATACGCGGTGAATTGCTGGAGACAGAAGTTTGCCAACGTTAAACATGAGGGTAAACATCGATCTGCTCATTTTCAAACGTGTGTATTACCATAAACTGGCGAATTTCGATAAAACTACCCAACATTTACCTATATTACCTACATATAAATACCTACTGTACTGGTATGTTATATACGTATGTAGTCGTATATGTATAGTCGATTTACCATGTACAAAACAGAAGGCAATAAGCGATAAACAAGCTAAAAATTAACCATTCTAATTAATTCGCTTTTCGACCCAAACAACGAACGCGACCGACCTAACACTCACATACGCGGAATTATATTGTATGGTACTTCAATAATCGCGTTATATCGTCTCGACGACCGTCAAATACCGAAACCTAATTTTCGCAGTCGTGTTGAATGTATAATGAGTAATGGGCAATTTGAGAATTTTATTTATCGAAAAATTGTCAAAGTATTGATGATTGCGTAAGCTGAAATTTTATATTTTTCAGATTGAAAATTAATTATACCTCCTTTTCCTCTCTTCATGAAACATACGGATCCAATTCCAAAAATACATATAAGATTTCAGGTTACGAAATCAACGCTGTGAAAAATTATTTTTAATGTAAATTAATGAATTTCAGTATGTACTTGGTGCGAATTTTATTGCAGTTTACGTAAAATATTTTTTTTATTCAGTATTTCCTAAATTTTTGATAAGAAATGCAACAGGTTTGTCGTTCGTGGAAAAATCTTCAAGCCGTGCATGCGCTTTTAAGAGAATAATTGTAAAAAGAAATACTTTTGAGAGAAACTTTTAATAGGTATGGGCTAAAACTGTCAATAACGTTTTGAAATTGCTTTAAAAAATAACGTGAATAAAAATAACGGATAATCATGTTACTTACTTGTATCAGTGTATCACTAATTCATAATTGGGTAGTTAACAATGTTAACATATTCGGAAATTCCGCACATTTTCTCGTTTCAAGCGATTTTAGCGTATCCATATTCACCCCAATCCGTACCCCAAGAATTCTTCACTAGCCAGTAGGGATGCCCATTTTCTACTCCATAACCAACTATCACAAGAACGTGATGGTTTGGTCCTTCCACATAATGACAATTTTCTTTTCTGAAAATACCTGAAAATACAGTGCAGAACTGCAGACATATTGCTTTCAAGTTCAAATTAAATTGGCTTAAAAATCAAGTTGTATATGAGTTTGACAATGAGTGAGGGGCGAGTATTTCGGGATCCGTTTGTTTCGCCGCCATGGTGAAAGATTACTTAATGATGAAAATGAAATTATGTTTGAGAAAATTATGAGTACGTAGACGGAGCATTCTAGAACTACTGAGACCAAGGCCATAACACATCAAAAAAATGCATATATACTCGTATTTCAAAAAAAAATTTAACTTCCCCCTGACCCTGTCCTGTGCACAAATTTTGGCGAGTCTATAACTTCGCGAACGTGTTTGAGGAGATTTTAAAGTCGACCTGTATGAAAATCGCCATATCTCAGTAGAACAATGGCCTTGAAGACATTTTTTTCACCTCAGAAAATGGTGCAACTCTAATCAAACACACCACGACGAACTAATCTTCCTATAATATGTATGTGGCCTCGAAGTAGTCCAGGAAAGTTTCAAGGGACAATGGAAACATTTAGGCTTTTCTCGATTACTTGAGACATGTTTTTGAATATTTTGGGTCGGTCAGATGGAATAAGCAGCCATTGATTTGAACACTTCCCTTACAGACCTGCACTACTGCCTTCATTACAGAACATCTCTCATTCACCACGTACTTACTTATCTATGTATGAAGAGTGGTTTTCCAAAAAGCGATAAGTCAAAAATCATGATTTTGAGATAAATGACGTTTTTAGTGCCCATTTGAAGCCATGATGCACTTGGACTGTGCAACATGTCCTGCATGTTGCATTAGGTCTACCTCAACACGTACATGTTGGTTTCGCGGTGTAACTCGAGTTTGCCGCGCTTCTGTGGCAGAAAAAGTAAACTGAATTATCGCCTTTTGGAAAAACGATTTTTCAGTTTTTCATTTATATGATAAAACCAGTGGTGCAAATCGATGTAAGTAAGTCAACTGTAAATCACGATACAAAAGTAGAAGACCAAAAAAAATTGATTAAGTACAAAAAATTTAACCTGTATTTTTAACAAAAATTATCGATTTTGGCAATCAAATAAAAACAAAAAGTACCTATATTACGGTACTATCCAAGTATTAAAAAAAAAATTTCACAGCTCTACTTCAACGAACACAAAGTATTACAGTAGGTACAAAAAATTTAGCCTATATTTTTAATACCAAATTCAAACGTTCACTGGATAAATTGTGACTTATCGCATTTTAGAAAAACAATTGCAGTCTGCAACTTACGGAAAAGCAGGATTGCGCGTAAATAAATAGGTATTTTGGGTAGGTTAGTCATGTGAGGAAGAATAACTGCAGCCGATGTCATTCACTTGTCTCGCGGATTCCTGTTCCAAAAAATTATGTATTAAATTCATATTGATGAAATGTGAAAACTTTGATAAAATTACACAACGATTCCACTTAGTTTCAAATTAACGTCTTCCGAACAATCATTTTTCACTACTGAATGAATTGCAGCGAATGCCCAATCTTTTACTCAACTTCTCACTTAAGAAATTGCGCATAGATATGTTTGCAAGAGAACAGTTTCCTGTATCACCCATACAACCACAATACAATCGCTGTTCGAATATTTCAAACACCATTGTTCGTGCACCGGCTGATTATTAGAGTGATAAGAACAATGGTAAACTCTATCTACTAATCTAGGAACCTAAACCTTTGTATCTATCTACTATCTTTGTTCCTATTCATGTTCTTTTAACGATGAAGCAGTGCAAAATCCACAACCGATTCTCTTTTAACATCTGAATTTGGAAATTTACACTCCTTTATAATGATGCATGCGGGGAAAAAACTATTTCTGCGTAGGTGGTCTTCTTTTGTGAAAATTTTAGAAAATAAGAATTAGCAGAGAAGAATTTGAATTTCAACTTTCAACTGTATGATTTGTTTACTTACGAGTATAAGGACGCCCTGCGTCACCCCCCTTCATTCAACACATGAGTAGGTCCTCATTCTGGTCCAGGCACCCAGACCCACTCAAAATGGAAATCCGTCAGAAACACTGAATGGTGATAGGAAAAGGGAGAGAAGTACACCGACCTGCAGCCTAATTAAGTATGGATATTATAATTGTCTCTAAAAACACTTTCCTTATTCATGTCATCTACATGTCTTGCACGTAACAATTGAGGCATTAAATAGGTGAGATACAACCTATAGAACACAATGGAGTGAAAAACTCAATTTTCAAAAAAATTGACTTATCCACTTTTGGAAAACCGCCCTTAGTATGTACTTACTTCATATTCAGTTAATTTCATGTATGAACATATGCATGTATATTACATATCTATGTACTTACCATTCACCTGCATTTCATGTGTGAACATATGTGTATTACGTAATATATCACCGTGGCGGCAAAGTGAACGCTTTTTCAAAAATGACCTTTTTATTTTCAGGGACGGTGAAACGTTGCGGCAAAACAACATGTACCCGAGTATTTCATCTAACTGGAAAATTTTGGGATAGGGCGCAGGGAAATCAGGAGATCGGCTGAAAATGCACCACTATGCCAAATTTCTTGTTGATGAATTTGAATTTTTTTTTAGAGATTTTAAAACATAAGGAAAAAAAGAATAATTTCATTAAAATGATGTCATCGTGTTCATCATGGTCGCTTTTACATTACACAAGCTAGTATGTGCATCAACAAGAACTTGCACTGGAATCAAAGCGAAAATATAATAATCAGATCAGAGTATTCTGAGAATAAGTGCAGTATTGAGCAAGGAATGAAACTGACAACCTGGATTTGAATGGGACCGCAATTTTTGGAAAGAGCGTGGTCTAAAACCCCCATAACCAAATTTTCAGCTGTCCAACTTCATATCTTGATATTTGGCAGACGTTTGAAAATTCAAAATAGACTGTTTATGGTAATTAATGCTTATGGGCTGTTGAGACAACTTCTACGAATTAAGTTGAGATCTGTTTGAAAAAGTAGTTTCTGAAGTATGGAAATCCGAGCAGAATCATCACAGACCAGGGATCCTGTTTCACATTGTTGCAGTATAAGACATTTTGTCGCGAACAAAGTACATATAATTCTGCACCAAGTAGCCATTCAACATCTGTGAGCCAACAGACAAGTTGAAAGAATCAATCTTATTATCAATGTACAATTGATAATTTATGCGTTGAAGTCCATTGAAAAAACGGAAAATTGGGACCGTTTTGTACCCAAAATTGAAAGAAACATCAAAGTTTTGATTAACCGATCCACTGGCAGAACACCGTTCGAGCTTCTCCATGGATACCCGCTGAGATTTTCCGATTCACCTCTACATCGAGTAATTGAAAAATCCCAAGCTGTCAAAGATATGGAAGTAATGCGAGAGTTTGCTTGCGACCATATTGCCGAAAATCAGTAGAAAATGAAAACCAAATTCAATCAGAAACACACCATTGGAGATAAACTTTGCACTGGAGAAATTGTTTTTGTAAAGTGAAATTACAGCCATGATACAGAGGTCCGATGGTTGTAGTTAAAAATGTCGCTGGAGACATCTATTGTATCCAGGACTTACGCCGTGAAGGAACTGAACAAGGAGTAGTTGATCTGCACATCTTGCAAATCCACCCTTATTGGAAAGTCGAAGAAATTGATACCAAAATCAGTACTGGTAACGAGGACGTCACCAATGCCCAGGATGGCCAAATGTAGCAAATTTTATGATACGAGTCCATCACACTTCACCATTTGTTATTTGGCTTTCTGCACTTAACTCAGTGTTTGGAAAGCAAAACATCGACCTTGAAGAGAACACATTAGCAACATGTGTTGCTTCTTAGAGTCTTATGCTAGAGTTAGAAGAGCTAAGATGTCTGTCTGTATTAATTAACCGAATATCAGATTAATTATAAGTGTTATTGTTTTATTTGTTGATAAAAACATTCAAAAAGTCCATTTCCACTGTTAATTACGAGTTATTCCTTACAAATCCTTAATTTTAATATGCTGAGTCAATTTGAAGTGGTTTTAAGTCATGTTAAAGTTTCCAGAAACTTTTCAGAAATTCTAGTTTTTGAAAAACCTCCAAAACCTGTCTAAACCTTGCCCTGTTAGTAACGCAGTTAATCGATTACTCACCATTTTTCCAAAATTGGTCTTTGCTAGTTTGCAACCAATATGTTTCATAGTTTCAATTAGTAAATCGCTAAAAAAATATACAGTCCTCGAACCTGCATAAATCTATTGTGGAGGGGGGAGTGGTAAGTCAGATATTCTTGCATCCAAGCTACCACTATAAAAAATAGATAACCCGAATAAAATTCTTTCTGTGATCTTGAAACAAACTCTATATCAAATATATCCTTGCTCCTCTCTTGCATCCGGTCACTAATCGAGTTGTCGTAATAGCCCTATATTTCTTTGTGAAAAAAAAACCGGGTCAAAAAAATCTCATCTGTTTGATTTGGTAAAACTTTTAAAGAGAATTGCTTCGCGACCAAACGCGAACTGCGAAAGATAAATATAAAAGAAGGATAAAAAAAAGGCAGGCGACGTACCGGACGTTCTAAATTGGATGACAAATTCTGTGTAAGTTGGAAAATAGGTATAGAATAGTGGACAAGATTACGCAGGGTGATTTTTATTAATGGGACATTTTTACGATGTACGGAAGTATACAACAGAGATACACAGATTACTCGGAATGGCGATTTTTTTGCGCTATGCTTTTTTCCAGTGAATTAAAACAACGTTTTTTGTTTTTTTTTTTCGTGTCGTTCTTTTTCTAGAACACGCGAGAGCGGGATTTTTTTTTACTAAAAAAGAAACATACACGATGGTGTTTTTTTGTCGCTGTTGTTTTCTCTTTTGCGAGTCTTTATACTCGCGACATCGATAGCCGGTTTTATTTTTCGATATAAATTTATTTAACGATAAATTCTCAACCATCCGATTGTTAAATAAAATATCCTCGGATGGTGTTTTTTAAAAAGCTTCCGAACAGTACACATACGTACATTACATACGCGAGCAGGTGATAAAAACGTTGATATATACGAGGAACTTGCCATCCGCCCGCTTTTCTTTAGATACTCGATTAAGTGGAAATTTTTACGTATATCGATTGGAAATCGATGTTTTGTGTCGCGAAATTACCAAAAGGGTATCGTTTCTCGCGCCTTACCGCGCTAAATAACCGCGCCACAGACGAGCGCGCGTATATGGCTTTTTATAACTCGTAAAAAATGCAATGATGTCATGTTAAGAATCGTACCACCGCCGTATTCACCCTGTCTGGCGTACTAAACCACAAAGAATATCATCTAAAAAGCAATTCCCAAGCGGTGTGTCAAAAAATTTATACGACAAAAACATTTCCACTCGGTGGGGGGTTTTTAGTTGATTTTTTCACCCCTTCGCGACGTGTTAGTCTTATAGCAGCTCGAGTTCGGTTCTATTTCTTTGCTCTTTTTTCTTCTCTCGGTGTGTATGTCGATCTCGGTGTGTGTTTTTTTTCGAATAGAGCGAATAAGCGCGCGAATTTCGTGTAATTTTCTCGAAACGTGTCGCACGTTATATTTATACATAAGTGGATTCAATTTATACGTGCGAAGATGAGTTTTACTCGTCGAGGGTGGTTTTTCTAGATGCAGGAAAAGAAGCGGAGGGGTGTTTTGATGAAATTTCATTGCGATTAAATATTCAGCGGAGGAGAGTGATTGTTTTATGGCTAACGGAGTTATCGGCGAATCGAATTGAATATTGTATGAGTTCGTACTCGAATACGAGTTCTGTAATGTCGAAATGATTGTCATTTTTGAATTCAGCGATATGAAAACCCATGGAATTGATATACATGACGAGGTTTTATCTTATGTTAGCCCCCTCCCCCCACCAAGCTTTTCAAAAATGCCCCCTACTTCCAAAAATCAGAATTTAGGTGATTTCAATTATATTTTTTGACTTTATTCACAGCACATTACTCGCAATCAGATTCAGCTGTAGGAATCATGATAATCTGTACAGTTTTCGTCTGATGAAAACATATTATTATTGAAATTGTGGGGGGGGGGCAGAAGGCATTCGTAGGAATTTGTAGTATGGTACTATTTAGTACAGTTACTTTGTAATGTGTGAAACATCCCATATTTGAATTTGGCAATATGAGAAACCATGGACTTGATATGTATGATGATTTTTCATCGTACACCCCCCCCCTCGTTCCTCAATATTGCTACCCACTTCATGATATCAGAATTTAGATGATTTTTAGATTTTTTTCCCGTCTCATTCACAGCTTTACTTGGATTGGACTACTTGGGATAGTGATTTTTATACCACTGTATAATATATCTGACGAAATGTAATTCCCCTGATGACGATGAGAGGAGGAGGAGATGAGGGGGAGGTGTGAAGAGCGTTGATGGAAGTTTGAAGTATGACGTATGGCATGAGTTTAAATTGAGTTGATACTCGATTATCGTATCTTTAAAATTGAAACT
The DNA here is from genome assembly GCF_950023065.1 of Planococcus citri. Lineage (NCBI taxonomy): Eukaryota > Metazoa > Arthropoda > Insecta > Hemiptera > Pseudococcidae > Planococcus > Planococcus citri. The sequence continues at coordinate 18,292,157 of NC_088681.1, forward strand.
GTTGCCATTTTTGAATTCAACGGTACAAAATCCTATGAAATTGATATATTATGGCATTTTTTAATTGTATGATAGCCCCTCTCACTGTCCACTCCTCAAAATTGCTCCTCCATTTCGTAAAATCAGAATTCAGTTGATCGAAGTTGTACTTTATTGGCCTCATATACAACGATGTTCAAATTCACTTCAGCTGCTCGTGAGCATAATAATTCACATGTTTAATCAAATAACGAAATTCCATTTTATGGGTAGAGGTGGGGGACTGATAAGAGTGTGAATTTGAAAAAATGATAAAAAGTCGTCATGTATATCGTTTCCAAGGTTTTCGATAAGCCTGATTTCGAATTCAATGTCAGATCTGCGTTTTGAGGCGTATTTAATTCGCATAATATACCATAAAGTATTTTTAAAAGTTGGTTTCAGTCTTAAAAAATGTGAGTTTGAAGTTATTGTTGATGATATTTGAGTCAGATGCGGATGTTATATTTTTTCGAAAGCTGTTTCAATATTGATAATTCCTTGGTCCTCATTAATTTTTTTGAATTGTAAGTAGATTCGAATTCTGCGGACTCAAATGCGAATGTTTTGAAACTAATCGACTCACCTGGAGTTGAAATGGAAAATTATCAGTTGAAATTGTGTGATAACTCGAGCACAGTTCCCTTAGCATACAAATTGTCAGAATCGAGTTCAGTGGTATGAAAAACCATGAAATCGATATAAATAATGGTTTTTTATCATTTTTTCCCGGCGGAGCTTGGGAAGGGAGGGGAGGAGATGGGGCTGATTTCGAAAAATTGATAAAAAATCGTCATGCATATCGTTTGTTTGGTTTTTAAAGATGTTAATTTCGAATCTGGGGCCATTTTTCGGTTTCGGTGGGTTTTAGATTTTACAAGTGGGAGGAGAAGCAAGGGGAGGGTGTTTGGGAGGTGGATGGGAGGGGGTAAATGCAAAAAATTGATAAAAATCGCCATGCATGCCGTTTGTATGTTTTTTTAAGGTACTACGAGTAATTTAAAATTTGTGGTCATTTTCCGGCTTCGGTGCGTTTTAGATTTTTGAAGAGGTGGAAGTGGTGGGGGAATGAGGGGGAAATGCAAAAAAAATAAGAAAATTCGTCACTAACAACGTTTGTTTGGTTTTCAAAGGTGATAATTTTGAATCTGAAGGTTATTTTTTATTTTCGGTGCATTTCGGACTTTTGAAGGGGGAGATGAAGTGGTGGGGAAGAGAGCGGGCAAATGCGAAAAATTGATAAAAACTGTCATGCATATGGTTTGTATGGTTTTCTGAGATGCTAATTTCAAATCCAGAGTCGTTTTTCAGTTTCGGTGCGTTTTGATTTTTGAAATGTGGGTAGAAGGGGGGAGAGGGGGCAAATGCAAAAAATTGATAAAAAACCGTCCCGCATATCGTTTGTATGGTTTTCCACGATGCTGATTTCGAATCTGGGGTCACTTTACAGTTTCAGTGCATTTTTCTCACGATATGCAGCTTCAGGATGTTTCAAAAATCAGCCAGGAGCCCCATTATAGGAATACAATATCAAAAATTACGCCAGTAGCGAATTGCGAGGTAAGAAATTCTTACCAAATATCGTTTCTGATCGATTCTCGACTATACGTACATATAAGGCAACGTATTTATGTAGGTACGTGATACGTCTACGTAAGTTTGAAAGTTACACACATACACATGATTGTGGTAGAAAGCAGCCGACGAAAATGCGTCTCACAAATTAAACACTCCGGTGTGTGCGATAACTTTGGCACAATTTCCGATCCGCCGAGTTTAGTGAAATTACCCGTCGAATACTTTGATCACTTTTACACGCGGATGTATATTTATGCCGAAGTCGCAGCTCGCAGTCGCGTTCGAGGGAAAAACGTTTTACCGTATAGAATTTTATGTATAGGTATATAGACGACGAAAGTACCTGTAGTATAATATGAAGGTATAATATAGGTATATACGAATTGAGACGAGTACCTACTCTGTGCGAGTATAGTGTGGTGCTATAAATATAGATATATTGTAGGCAAAAAGCAAGGCGAAATAAATTTTTATCGAGCAACATTGCCACAAGTAAATAAGCGACAAACAATAGATTTTTGCATATTTATGAGAGGTATCACCTTTTGGAATTTTCGTCTGTGTGTAAAAGGATGGAAAACGCCGAGAGGGATTCATTTGATGGAAAATTTCCTGTAAGAACCCCTTTTGAAAATTATAATTACTTTTTAATGTTGCTTATTGCGAAAACGACGACGACGACGATGACGATGACGATACCGGCAAGACAGCGAAAAAGTGAATTCGGGCGTTTTTCAATTATGCACATTTTCTACTCGTACATACAGCAAACTTGCTAAGTAGGTATATGGTGCGTTTGTGCTCGAGAAACACGTTTATGAGTGTTTTTCCTCGCAGACGAGACGCGACAACACCGATGGTGAAATTTATCAGGTCGAGTTGTTTCATTTCACGTTTTAAAATCAAGGCCTACCATTTTGAGAATGTTTTGGAGCAAAAAATTGCCTTCGAGGGATTCGAGATATGGAGTAATTTTTTTGAACAGCCTACTCTGAAATTTCGATTAGAATATTGGTATACGATTAGACGAGTTACTGGGGCAATGAAAGGGTTTCTTTTGGAATTGGTTAATGTGTTGAATGTAGGCCAACTTTGAAACGAAGTCTCGTCCGACTCAATCAGTCATTGATAAGTTTTTCTTTCAGGATTTTTTTTTTTTTTTTTTTTTTTTTGATTCGAATTGAGACTATTTGAAATTTTTCATCGGTAATCGATATCGGCCGGTAATATAAACGCTGGTTTCTATAGAGTGGAGCTTTTCACCAGGGGATGCTTTTGAAATTAAATACCAAGAGTGTTTGGCGGACTTACTGACACAATAACTTTTCCCTTTGCGAGTATTCCAAACGTTTAATCGTTAAACGAAACACCATACGGTAACGTAAATTTTTATTTTTTTTCTTCTCTCTGCCGTTCTGTTTATTTTTCAAAGAAAATTGAGAAAGTTTTACATTTTACGCGGAGCTATACTGGTACTAGTACTGGTATCAAAATGGAGCGCGGATTTATTCGATGAATAGAAAGCTGCGCGCCGTTGGAGATCCTGTATAAGAGGTGGAAAATTTCTCCTCTATTGATAAAAACAGTTGGCTCGAACGAGATTGAATTTTTCCTGCGTAAATTATTGCTACGTTGATTAAAATATTTTTCGTCGAGGTTTAAATGGATTAAATTCGGGTTTCGGATATCTTTGGTCTTTTCTGTTTCGCTTCTGGGTGTAGTACATGGTTGGTACTATAGACCTGTTTAGGTATAGTGTATATGCCAATACAGCATAGTACAGCTAGTTTCCAAGTTCTTTGGAATATTACAACTTTTACCTGGAAACGTTGGGTTTGGCTGATCTCGCGTATTAACGGGATTTTCTTTGGAATATTTTCTATTATGAAAGTGAAAAGAAATAGAATAGGAGAGAGGCTTTAAAGCATTTTGATGGTTATTTTGGATGGGTTTTGTTTGATGTTGAATTAGCAGACGGTTAATCCGCGCTGTCCTTTTTTGTTTCGAGAACTTTTAATTTGATGGTAAAGAGGAGGCGGGGAACGTGTTTTCGGTGATGTTGGGTGAATTTTAATATATTTGCGAAAGAAATATGATTTATTTGTTACTTGACAAATTCTTGCCGAGTTTTTGCTTGAAAAGTCGTGATGTTTTGGAAGGGAGGAGGGGGAGGGAGGGTGTTCATAGTAGGTTTCTGTTTGTTTTCATTTTTGTTTTTTTAATTTTAATAAAATGTTACCAAAAATTAAGTCAATTTTGTGGGGGGATGAGGGGGCGAATATTCCATAAACGGTTGATTTTTACCTATACCTAAAACTGCGCGAGAAATTCAAATATTTCGACTGAGATGTTTTTTTGTTTTTTGAACTTCATTGAAAAATGTTGAGTAAAACATTGCGCCATGATTCTTATAATTCGAGAAAAAATGTCTTAAGACAACCTACTAAAATACGGTAAAAATTTCACCAAAAATTTAAATATTCCAACAACAATATTTTTTGAGAATTTTTGAAGAATTTTGATTCCCGAATTGGCTTATTAAAAAGTGTCACGCGACATAAAATATCAAAATGGGTAAAAATTTTGGACAAAATTAAATTATATTTCAACAAAAATATTTTTTGTGGATTTTTGAAACGTTTTGAGCCATAAATTGAGTCATTTCTCAGAATTTCAATCAAAATGGGCTAATACTTCACGACAAACCAAAAATTTCGATCAAAACTTTTTTGAGCGTATTTCAAGAATTTTGAACTCAAGTTTGAGTTATGATTTTCAGGATTTTTAAAAAAAAAAAGTCATGCCTATCAAAATGAGTCGACATTTTGCGTGAAATTCAAATATTTTAACGAATACATTTTTAAAGCATTTTCAAGAAATTTTGAGCTCAAACTTGGGTCATGATTAAGTGGGGATTTTTGAAAAAATATCATGTGACCAATCGAAGTGGGTTAAAATTTGGAAGAAAATCAACTATCAACACGTCTTTTTTTGAGTGCTTTTTAAAAATTCCAAACTTAAAGATGAGTCATGATTTGCAATATTTTTTTAAAAAAGTGTCTCGTGATCTATAAAAAAAAAAGTTAGAATTTCTTGAGAAATTCAAATATTTCGACGAAATCATTTTTTGAGCATTTAAAATTTTTTTTAGCTCGAATATTGTTCATGATTTCAGTACTATTGAAAAAAAAGTCATGTGACCAATCAAAATGGGTTAAGATTTTGCAATAAATTCAAATAAAATTTTGAGCTGTGAACTGCAGGATCATGATTTTTGAAATTTCTGAACAAGTATCATGCAACTAATCGAAATGAGCTGAAATTTCGCTGGAAATCCAGATATTTTGGAGCATTTCTCTGAAGAATTTGGAGCCCAATTTTGGGTCATGATTTTTGGTGTTTTTGAAGAAGTGTCATGTGACCTATCACATTGCGTTAAAATTTCGTGGGAAATTCACTTATTTCAGCTGAAATATTTTTTGAACGTTTTTAAAACTTTCAATTTATGGGTCAAAATTTTTCTGAATTTCATTCTCAACATTTCGCCCTCTCGTCTCTTCCTCAACTTGTGATGGTCAATTGGTCACTCTGTATAGAGTCCCTCAATATTGAACAGAATTTTCGAAAAATAAGCATGTAATTTAGTGGTGTAAGCTTGATCTTTGATTAAGTTTTTCCCTCCAAAACAATCGCCTATTCGGAAACAACTCGTTATGGATTTTCGACACTTGTGTGCATGGACATCTCATTAGAAAATTAACGACTCCTTTCGGCAAGGCCAAGGTTTGATTTCCTCGTACAAATTACACGTATCTGTAGCAAGTTCTGTAATGTATCTACGTGCTCCCCAAAGGTTACAAATTTCGCCGCCTGTGTGTCTTAATTACCATCAAGTCGTTGATTGTTCGACTAGATATATGGTTTTGGTTTATCATCTAGAACGTGTTTTTTTGGCGTCATTATACGCATGCGTAGACTTACATATGTATGTGTCGGTATACACTTGGATTCAGTGGAGCGATGAGCGAACCATGCCGAACCAGACGATCCAGGATCATATACTCGTAGGTATAGGTACTAAAATACACATGCAACTGTGTATAATTGTTATAGGTACCTATATTTATTGTTATATTGTATATCCGCGCCACGCTGCGGACATTTGACCGTTTCCTTCCTGTCTGCAGCGCATATATATATAGGAAAAATTTCACAGTGGTGAACAAAATGCTGACTTGAAAATTCGTACAAAAATATTCTAGTTCGTCATGTCTATCTGTGAGACCTTTCAACGCAGTAGGTAATAGGAATAGGTTTAGGTGATAGGTACTTTAGGTATTTGTATTATTTACGTGTAATATGAGCATAGTCTTGGTCGTGTTGTACCGTAGTATAACCTTTATAATCACCGGGTACTGATGCATTAATTAATTACAAATTCAACCCCGCTTCTGCGTCGTCGTCTTTACGAGTACCTATACGAATTCTCTCAACCAAGTCATCAACAATAACAACAGCAACGCAGAACGAGCTATCAAATATTACATCACATCACTATCTGCAGAAAATCATCATAGGGTATGATAAAGTGTAAAAAATCTCCTAACGTATTTTAAATGCTGCCAGAACCTTTACTTCGCCTCATACTCGTAGTTAGCTGCTTATAGTCACATTTTCAATTCATCGATGATATACGATTATTCATATTTACATATAAGAACGTCTCCTTTATTATACATATTCTTTTGTTGCTTTTGGAGCAAGTTGCAGCCCCGCATTGCCAATATTATACCTACGTATAGGTGAAGCAGGAAGCTACGTACTATGCCCCTTTATAAAAATGATGAACAGAGTAAATAAGAGAGAAATATGTGCGAGCGTGCGAGTAATAAACCAGTGATGTTTTCATTTTCTTATATCGAAAATATTTTCATTTTTCAATACCTTTGCCTTTGATAAGTTACACTGTATAGACGCTACCTACCGGTATTTGCTTCATCATACGCGTCTCGCAATTCTTCCCTATAAATGCGGAAATTTCCGCTTTCTAGCCCGAATTCCTAACCTCGACGATATCTGAATTCGGCGGCTCGGCATCGTGAGTTATTAGCGTCGTATATTACAAGAGCATACGAATATCAAGCTCGTAGTTCGCGTTCGTTTCGCTGGGTCAATTGTAATTTTCGTAGCAGTATTTCGTTCTGATTGATGCAATGAATAGAAAGAAGAAGATGAAGAAAAAAAGGCGAAAAATGAGAAAGAATCGAAGCGAATTCTTATTTATGTGTTTGAAAAAGAGATATGTTTGGTGGATGATGGAAAATTACTTACTTTTTATCATCTTCGTGAAATGAAAAATGTACTCAAGTTTCAGATTGAGAAGCGAAGAATTAAAATTTTCTTTGTTTGGCAACACTGCGCGAACGTGTGATGATTTGGGGGGGGGGGGGGTGTCAGTCGTTAATGAGATGTCGAGCAATGTGAACGGGCTGTGTCGCGTTAGATTTAAAATTTTCTCTGGTGAATATTGTTTTATCTCATAGTTCATAGTTCCTTGGGGAGTGTTAAATACAGGAAGGCCCATGTTTAGGATTCTAATGTTATTTGTATTGTTCAATGATGTTGAATTTTTTCATTTTTTTAGGGGGGAGGGGGAGGAATTTTTCAAAACTAATGCTTCTTTAGAGAAAAATAATCACATTGAACGAGTGAGAAATTCTTAGCTCTATAATTTTACTTTTCTTCATTTTTTCCCCAAGACAATGTTTGGTTGCTTTCAAAAATTCATTTTTTCGCCTTGAAAAAAAAATGAATTGAAGAACCTCAAATTTTTTATTGCAACCTGGATTAGAGTGAAGCCACATATCTAATTTTGTTTTAAAATATTTATTTCCAAAACGAAGCGTTTCAAAAGAAGATGAGCTTTATTTTATTCGTGAAAAATTTTATGGCACTCTTCAAGTACATATTTTAAAAAATCAACTTTTTTATGATTATTCAATTTCAACTTCGATGGGGAAAATTGAAAGAAATTTTAAAATATTCCCTTTTGCACAACTTTATTTCTGTGATTATTTGTAATTTTTGTCAAAAAAGAAAACATAAAATTTCCTATTGGTGGAAAAAGATTAGTTTTTTTTTTTTTTTTGAGATTTGTTGAAGATATTTTGAGAAAAATTAGAGGTGGGGGGGTGGGGGTTAAGAGCTTATATGTATAGTGCGATTTCTTTTTCAAAATCCAATTCTGCCCTTTATCCAGAGCTTCCATCGCCCCTCCATTGACATGCTACCTTTTAAAAAATATGTACATTGAAAGTACATATAAATTATTGTGAATTATTGACTGAAATGGACTTATACAACTTTCTTTTTTTTTCATTTGTTCCAGGTTAGTTCAAATTTTCATCGCAAGGATGTCTCGTAGAATATGTATTCTGGTGTAAAAACGGAGTAAGTACATAGGTACCTATAATTTTTTTTAAAAATTGATGGAAGAATCTCCCGAAATTCTGCAAAAATAAAATAAGTTGATTCGGGCAGCTGAAATTTTACTTGTTACGAACGTTGTGGAAACGTTAGACTTTGTCCTGGATTCCGTCGAAAATTGGCGAACAAACTAATTCGCGAGTGGTACCAAAACCAGAAAAATTTTGAAGAGCTTGTGTCATGTAGGTAGGTATAGAGAGCTGGAGAGCTGGGTCTGGGGTTCCCAAAATATGGAGTCATTTTTGAATTTAAACATCGATAATTATTTTTCAACCAAGTGCAAAGATTACCTAAGAGGATTTTTTTTTTGAAATTTTTCAAGAACAATAGTGAATTTTAGTCCACTGAGATACCCCAAAAGGAAATCAGGGGTTCTCAAAATAATTTGATTCAATTTTCTATTGCAATTTCAAAATATGGGTAAAATTTAGGAGTATGATTTAAATTTAGATTTATGGTGAAGTTGTGTGTATTTCGAATTATATTGTGAGAAAGAAAATCGACAAAATTGACTACTTTAGCTGCAGAAAAATCGCGAGGAAATCAGTTTCTTGCATTTTTGAAGGTCTTGATTTGAACATAAAATTCCAGTAGAAAATGGCGTTTTACATCTGAAAGAACCATGCAATAATTATTATTATAGATATATATATATAAGTAGTATTGTGATTGTACTACTGAGGCACTGAATGAAGTTACCAAAAGTTCCATTGAAAAACTAAAACTGCGTAGATATTTCACCAGATGATAAGTTCGAAAAATTTTCAAAGAATTCGATGAATGATCCTCGGTGGTGTTTTGCATCCCTAAAAGTTTGGAAAAATTTTGATGAAAACTTCCCGAAGATTGAAATATTAACTGAAATTGGCATTTCATCCCTTTTTGGAGAAGTTAAGGATGATGAAGCTAACTGGAAATTTGGTCACACGTGTTTTGGACATGAAGAATTATTTTCCACTGGTCAATTTCAAAATCCCAGTTGGGAGTTGATTTGCCCTTCTTAACTTTCTATGGTCTTAAGAGGTAATTGACCACTCAGCCAAAGGGATGATCTGAACCATCTTGAGTCAAGACCATCATCCGATTAGGAACCGAGGCCCAGCTACCCCTCTCTCGGCCTCCTCACCCAAAAAGAGGTGACTAAAAGACTGATAATCGTACATCATCGTGTATATCGATTTAACCTGTTTCGACGAATACGCTATATCCAAATCTGACACCAATTTTAAGCCCAGCTCACTCGAAATCTCAGCTCATCGCCAGATTTCCTTCGGAATTTCCGACGAAACGCCTGTCAAACTTATTTTCATCCTGTACCCTGTATACGTTGAATTTCGCTTCATCATTCGTTGTCATCGCAGCATTTCAAACTGAGACTGAGAGTTTCAAGGTTCGATACGTTCGCAAACACGGACCAAACTTGGAAATAAGACTTACCTACAACAAACCTCAAACGAGCACGATAAAACGAACCCGCGTAATTAAATGACGACAAGCGACGACGACGTCGCGTTATATTAACGTTGGCATTCGACAAAACCAACCGACCAACCGACCTATAGCTTCGTATAGAGAGGTAAAGAAAACCTCTCCAACTTGAAAATATATCATTAGCGATTTGCCTTTTTGTATACGCACCCTTTCTGCGGACCGAGGATATACTTTGTCCAGTTTAAATACACAGCGAAATTGCCGGAAAAAAATTTACCTCACGTTCGATTTAACTTGAAGATCGCGTTGAATAGGCAGCTTTTGCGACAATATCGTTTCGACATTATTGGGCATCTGGAATTAAATGGCGGAAATGACGGTGACGTATTTGCGAAAATATTTCTGCTCAAAAGGATACACGACAACTTTTCAAATAACCAACAAGCAATTTTAAACTGTAGCACTCCGAGTTAAAGAAGAGAAGGAAAGAGGCGTGCTTGAAAAATAAATTCCTATAATGTTTTTCTTACCCAAGTTAGTATGTGTCGTGTGGATCATGAAGGAGGTACCGCAGGGGTCGAAAAATTTCTCGATATTTTTTTTTTTTGCTTCTTGACTTTTGCGTATTACATAGGGTACTGTTGTATTATATTTACCAGACCCGGATCAAATTCACGAGTGAATATCTTGTTTTGAAAGGCTCAGACAGAAAAATGTCACAATTTTATACCGACTATACTTCCATATTGAGGATTCCTTTTACCAGTTTAACGTATTTTTGACGTTTTTGTGGAATTTATGGCGAAAAAAAGGTTGCCCTAATGCTTTCTTTTAAAAAAGCTCTCAATTTTTCGAGGTTGTAACTATCCTATTTCTCTGTTTTTTGCAATGTTTTTTTACAACCTTCATTCCCTAAATACGGAGACATGACGAAGGGATGTGTCGTGGGAAAGGAGGGTGTGGAGGGGGTCGTACTAAAATGTTTCAACTTTTTTCGCCAGATTTTTGCAATTTTTCATTCCGGACCCCCCTCCCCTCCCCGCAATTTTTCATGCTAATTAGTCAGATTTGGTTCGAACAAACTTTGGAAGGGCAGATGGAAACAGAAATGTTGAATACTTTTGAATATTCAAAAACGATGCTTTTATATTATACATAGGTATACTTGACAAAACATTTGAATTGTTCTATTACAAACTAGCTACTTACTGAAATCAAAAATAAAAAATTAACAATTTTTTTCTTGTTAATTATCATGGTTTTTTTACCCTTTTGACCTATGAAAATCAAATTCGAAAAGTGAACAGAACGTTTTCAGTTTTGCTCGAACGAAGCTAGAGCGAAAGCTTCAGAAAATTTATAATTTGTGAGATTCAAAAAAATTAAATTATTTTGGAGGCTAAAGCTTGAATTTTATATTCCAAAATGATCGATTATAGTAAATGGAATCAAAAACTGTAAATAAGTAGATTTTTCAAGTTCGATTGATTGATTTTCAATCACACGGTGAATTTTTGATAAAAAAAATTACCTACGATAATTCAAGTAGACAAGATTATTTTTCATTTCGAACGTAATTAATCAAAAATAGATTTTTGAAATTCAATAAATCGACTTTCAAGCATGATCAATTGATCAATTTTTGATCAGGGAAAATTTATTTTTGAGGCTGAAGTTGATTCTTCATTTCGAGCTGATCTATCATATGGAATCGAAAATAGAAAGTAAATCGATTTTTAGGGTTCGATTATTCGATTTTCAATCATGATCATTCTTCAATAAGAAAATTTATGATAATTTGAGCCTACAGAGTTGACTTTTCAATTCGAGCATGATCTCTATGTATCATATAGAATCGAAAATCGAAAACAAATCGATTTTTAGAGTTCGATTAATCGATTTCCAATCATCAATTTTCCATTTTAAAATTTATAACTGAGCATAGAATTGATTCCAACTTCGAGCATGATCGATCATACGGAATCGAAAATCGAAATCGAATCGATTTTTAGAGTTTGATTAATCGATTTCCATTCATCAATTATTCATTATAAAGTTTATAACTTGAGCATGGAATTGATTCCAACTCCGCGAGCATGATTGATCACACGGACACAAAAATCGAGATCGAATCGATTTTTAGAGTTCGATTAATCGATTTTCTATCATGATCTATTCAGAGACTTGAAAATTTATGATTGACGCGATTTCTGTGATAATTTTACGGTATTTGCTATTCTTTATGGACTTAATTTTTTTAATTTCGATATTATATCCATTTTTCGTAATTTTGTAGGGCCCTACAATTTTTTTCATAAATGATTGCAAAATGTTGATCAAATTTTTCACCATGTTTTATCAATTTGCATTAGAGTCAATTTAAACAGTTTTTACGACATTACATCAAATTTTCAATACATTTTTACGAAACTTTGCTCCGTTGTGCCAATTTTTTTACCTTTGAAAAATTATTATTGAATTTCCAGAATATTCAATTAATTTTTGGTAATTTCTTTTGATTTTAGGTGAAAAGGATATGACTTTTTAATAGTTTTGATGATTTTGATGACCTTGTAAACAGGTACCTTGGATTATGATCAACTTGGGAATATCTCCTATATCAACTCCTCTTCTTTGACCTAACTAGTAACTAACATAGAAAAATTTCAACCATAAAAAATCACTAAAACAACGTTGAAAAAAAAGGGCAAAAATCTCGAAAATTGAGGCAAAATGAAAAAATGTTTTGAAAATGTATAAAAAATATTCAAGAATTGAAAAAATGACGAAACTAAAAATTTTCAAGGTATTTCATCAATAATTAACACCAGAAAATCCCATAAAATACAAACCTATTTTTGTAAAAACTTCCACCAAAAGAAAAATCTCGCCAATTTTCCCAGCATCCTTTTCAGGCATTTATTATAAAATTCGTTAAGAAATTTTCTTCGCGTTAAAATTCCATTTTCGTTTAGTTCACTCGACATTCTAGCACTCTTCGCTCGTTCATTCCAATTCACCAAAAACTTATCCGCTCTCGAGTCATCTCTCGGCGGCTGTGGCGGTTTCCTAATCCTCTAGATCTCTTAACCCAGCGAAGGCCAAGTTAATTAGAAACCCCCTGCAGAAAGAAATTTTAATAATACGAAAAATTCGCTGGCGGCATTTCGTAGGAGTATAAAGTTGGTTTTCGTCATCTTCGTGTAAATATTCGTCGTCGCCTCGTTTCGCGGTTGATACTTGTATTTTTACCAGAACAGGAGGCCACGGGCGAAGAGAGGAGCACGAATGCAAAAAGCAAAATGTAATTACATCCAGAATGTAATTTTTTTTACGACCTAATTACCACGTCAGGGTTGTGGGAAAAAAACGAATACCGAGACCAACATTCAGCGTAAATAAGATGTGTTCGAGAATAATACGTACGTACCGAAAGCTAAAAGGAAGCTTTCGCTAAGTAAGTATGAGATATCGAAAAGAGCAAAAAAGCAAAAAAAAAAGCATAAGTATTAAATCACCGATACCATAATATTCGTATATGCTTCGCCAAGTAGCAGAGAAAAGTAAAATAGTTGAATAAATCTGTTAGCGTAGCATCGCGAGGAAAAGATATGCATCGAAGATGAAGAGCAGAGGGCACGAAAAAAAGGGGTAAATATGACTCGCGAAAAGAAACACACACGCGTGCTCGTTGTGCTCTATACGCGAAAAAATGAGAAAAAACACAGAGAAAATAAAAAATCGTATACGAAATCCGCTATAATTTACATGTTTTATTACGTTAAATATATATTTCTCCCCTTTAACCCAATCTTCGTCTCGAGCGTAGGTACTCGTATCTTTTTCTCTCTCTTGCTTTTTTTTTCCCGCAGACTTTATTTATCGTCGTCTAATAACTAAAACACGGACGATATAATTTCATAATTCAAAAACGAGAGAAAATAACGAAAACGTCGACATTTTTCATGCATCTGTATAGCGAACGAGTACGAGTTTCGGGACCAAGGGGGGAGGGGGGGGGGGGGTAGAGAGTACACGCGTGCGAGGCAGCGCGAACTCTGATATTGTGTTCGCGAGCAAGATACCAGCACAGGATAGGATACCTAGAAAAACGACGAACGAAGAGGCAGCGAGCAAGGCTCTCGAGACACTGCAGGGGGGTGAAGCTGATGGACGCGAAGGGAGAAGCAGTGTAAAAGAAAAATGAAGTAAAATATTCTTTACCATAAGTGTCAAGATGATTGTAATATGCGGTATACCAGCAGCTACTCGAAATTACCATAGCAAAAGAAACGCCAAATAAAAAGCCTCTTTAAAAATATGTTTTACGTGACTCCTTCGCTTGCCAGACACTATATACAGGAGAGCTTTTTGAGTAGGGAAATTTTCTCGGCACGTTATAATGTTTATCTTACGAGACGCGAAACGACCGTTAGATACATCCATTTTCGTATTTTCCTCGTAATTTAACCAGACACCGGCGACGGGTCGGACCGGCGGTTGTGTTTTCTTTTGCTGTTGCCTACCTACTTTTTTTTATTATTCAATTATCGCCCCTAAGCTCCAGTCGCCATTAACGTCGTAATGTACTATCCTATAAGGGGGTTTGCTGAAGTGCTTTTAGGGATTGCGAGAGACGAAACTGGTTCGTATTAAGGCAAAGGCGTACACCAAACAGAGGTGAGAGGATGGGGGAGGAGATGTTTCATCTCACAAGTCCCCCCCCCCCCTCCCTCAGGAGAAAAATTTAGGCGAAAAGTTGGGAATTTTCGAGATAAGTTGGGAGAGTTGGAAAAAAAGTTGAGAAATTTGGGAATGTTGAGAAGAAATTTTGTACACAGCTTACTTGAAATTTTCCAAAAAAAAAAAAAAAAAAAAAAAAAAGAAGTCTCTTCATCTTACTTATTGCAGTCAAAACTGTCAGAAAGTCCCAAATTCTACTAAAATCGTAAAATAGATTTGTTTTCGATTTTTAATTCCATATAATCGATCATGCTCGGAGTAAGAAATTGATTCTAGCGTCAATCATAAATTTTCCTGCCTCTAAATTGATCATGATATAAAATCGATTAATCCAACTCTAAAAATCGATTCGTTTTCGATTTTCGATTCCATAAATAATCAACTATTCTAGAAGAAAGAAATTGATTCTAGCGTCAGTCATGAATTTTCCGGTATCTAAATAGATCATGATAAAAAATCGATTAATCGAACTCTAAAAATCGATTCGATTTTGATTTTCGATTCCGTAAAATCAATCAAGCTCAAAATAAAAATCAACTCTAGCTTACAAAATGAATTTTTTGATTGCGTTTCGATCATGATAGAAAATCGATTAATCGAACTATAAAAATCGATTTGTTTTCGATTTTCGATTTCATAAATAATCAACCATTCTAGAGTCAATCATAAATTTTCCTGTCTCTAAATAGATCATGATAGAAAATCGATTAATCAAACTATAAAAATCGATTCGATTTCGATTTTCGATTCCATATTATAATCATTGAAGCTCAAAGTAAGAAATCAACTCTAGCTTACAAAATGAATTTTTTGATTGCATTTCGATTATAATAGAACATCGATTAATCGAACTCTAAAAATCGATTCGTTTTCGATTTTCGATTCCATTAATAATCAACCATTCTTGACAAAAATTAGTAGAATTTTAGTGAAAATTCGACGTGATGGAATTTTTTCATTAATTTTCCAATAATCAGCTCGAAAAATTCTATAAAAATCAACCATCAAAGCTTATTTTCTTTCGTACTTACGTAATACTGAAAAAAAAAAGATCAAAAAGTCATCTTTTTTCATGAATTAAATAAGGCCAAATAAGAGGAAAGAGGAGCTGATGAGATAGAGTTCTGAGTTGATTATAATCAGTTCTGTTATATGTATTTTCTAATTTTTTTCTTAAAGGGGAAGTCCTAAGGAACATTTCTAGCCCTTGTCCTCAAAAAAAAAAAGTGGCCCTACTTACAAAATGGCGGCCATTTTGATTGACAGGTCAGCCGAAATCGCAGGTTTTGCGTTCCAACATGGGACTTTCACGGAATTTTTTAAACTGTACAAGGGTAGATCGAAAGAGCAGGCAAAAATTCATCACCTGTCAAAATTTCAAGTGCTAAAGTGCTTTTTTTGATTTTTGGTGAATTTTTAAAAATCAAATTTTGGCCAAAATGTGAGAAAAAATCAAAATTTTACCAAATTGACCTAGAAAGCTGAAATTTGGGATATATCCTATTTTCGACCTGCCAAATCGATTGGAAACTGTTTCAAACGGTTTTGAGCAGTTCTGGAGCCTCCAGCAGATTTTTTGAAACTCGAAATTCTCACAAAATGTCATCAAATGGAGTTGGAAAGCCGAAATTCATTCTGCAAACTAATTTCAATACAATATGAAGTCGGCTGCATGGTGGCTTCAAGTGGTTTTGGAGCCTCCAGCGATTTTTTGAAAATTACTGGAGCCTCCAGCAGATTTTTGAAACTTGAAATTTCCCCAAAATTTCATCAAATGGTGATAGAAAGCTGAAATTAACTCTGATTTTCAATTTTAACACCCTCTGAAGTCGACTCCAGGCAAGTTCAAGTAATTTTGGAGCCTCTAGCAATTTTTTGAACATTACTGGAGCCTCCAGCAGATTTTTTGAAACTCGAAATTCTCACAAAATGTCATCAAATGGAGTTGGAAAGCCGAAATTCATTCTGCAAACTAATTTCAATATAAGAAGCCGGCTGCATGGTGGTTTCAAGTAGTTTTGGAGCCTCCAGCGATTTTTCGAAAATTATTGGAGCCTCCAGTAGATTTTTGAAACTTGAAATTTCCCCAAAATTTCATCAAATGATGATAGAAAGCTGAAATTAACTCTGCACTTCAATTTTAACACCCTCTGAAGACGACTTCAGGCGAGTTCAAGTAATTTTGGAGCCAGCAGTGACTTTTTAAAAAGTTTCATCGCGTTTTTAGGAGAATTGAAATTTCTAAAAAGTAGCTGGAAGTTCCAAAACCACTTGAAACCACCATGCAGCCGACTTCATATTGTATTGAAATTAGTTTGCAGAATGAATTTCGGCTTTCCAACTCCATTTGATGACATTTTGTGAGAATTTCGAGTTTCAAAAAATCTACTGGAGGCTCCAGTAATTTTCAAAAAATCGATGGAGGCCCCAAAACCACTTGAAGCCACCATGCAGCCGACTTCATATTGTATTGAAATTAGTTTGCAGAATGAATTTCGGCTTTCCAACTCCATTTGATAACATTTTGTGAGAATTTCGAGTTTCAAAAAATCTGCTGGAGGCTCCAGAACTGCTCAAAACCGTTTGAAACAGTTTCCAATCGATTTGGCAGGTCGAAAATAGGATATATCCCAAATTTCAGCTTTCTAGGTCAATTTGGTAAAATTTTGATTTTTTCTCACATTTTGGCTAAAATTTGATTTTTAAAAATTCACCAAAAATCAAAAAAAGCACTTTAGCACTTGAAATTTTGACAGGTGATGAATTTTTGCCTGCTCTTTCGATCTACCCTTGTACAGTTTAATAAATTCCGTGAAAGTCCCATGTTGGAACGCAAAACCTGCGATTTCGGCTGACATGTCAATCAAAATGGCCGCCGCGGGCCCCCAGACTAACAGGGATCCAATCGAAAAATTAAGATGATATTCACGTTCAGCACATTTAAAAACATATCAATCGATGTGTCACATGTCGCAAATTTTTTTTTGAAATTTTCTCTCAAACTAAGGGCTGAGGACCTCCTTTTCTCATGGAATGCCCGAACATTGAAAATACTCGTGTCCCTCGTCTACTCCCTTCCCCATTCTGCACTCCATCATTGAATAAATTCATTTATTTTCTTCTTTCAGAGTAAGTATTAAGGATCATACAAACATCGAAAACTAACTCAAAAAATTTAAAGGGGAAAAGAACGAGGCACGATAATCTCATTTCGCACCAAATAGAAAATCATCCAGCAGGCAAATTCTCCGCGACACTGTCTCATTGAGCACATTTATTCTTCTCGTCGCTGTCAGCAATTAACCTGAGCCCTTAACGATGTACTTTGCACGGTTAAGTAACATGTAACATCAAAAAGAGAGAGAAAAAAAAGATGATCTTAAAAGTTGAAAATACACCTTGCAATGAACAAGCCTCCATTGAAGGAAAAAACAGCTCATGAGCTCACATTGTCTCGTCGTCTTCGTCGTAGTCGAAAATAACGCTCACATCGGTGTCCTTTAAAAATCCAATTAAACCATTTCGTGGTGGCGGGGGCGAGGGCCGACAGAATGGAAAAAAATTTAAAATTCGCACCGCAACGGTACGTTGATCCGGTGTACGAGTATAAAATAATGAAAAAATATTATTATTATGTTACTTTTATAATAAGGAAATAAAATACTCGCGTACTTTCATCTTCATAAGAATCTTTACCGTTAGCTAAGAGGATAAAAGTGTAAATGGAACGAACAACAAGATGTGAACTTACTATACTAGCACATAAGAACGTATAAATGACGCAATATGTAATAACATAGACCATCTGTTGGATACGAGCGGAGACGACGACTACGACGACGAAGACGACGCCGCGACGCAAGACGCAACATGGGGCGTCCGAGCAACCCCCTTAATGTAACGTTAAATTCTAAAACTTGTATCAAACTACACGGTGCATGTAAACTGATCACTAGACTGACTCTTTCTCTCATTCATTCAAATTTTATCCTTTTCGTATGCTCTTTTTCAGACACCTTGTGGCTTTTGAACAACCTTTTCAAATAAATTCTCGACAATTGTAATTTCGCGTATACCTGTAATCAGTCACTGACCGCGAATGCAGATTTTCCTGTACCTCCTCGTGGCAGCAAGTCGAGAACAAGGGCAGGGGCAGGGGCAGAGCACAATATGGCACGATACACGTAAAAAATTCCATGCAGGCAATTTCAACTTTTCTATAGCATTCCCCTTCCGCACATTATTTCTAATGATAATGTTAATTTGGCCGACGAGATTACACGGGAATACGTTTAATTATGGCGCGAGATAAATTTCGCGATAACATAAGCTCTCGCGCCAAAAGATATGTTAATGTGTAATTTTCCCCTTTTGAAAACATATCGCACAGTATATGGTACGCGCGGGCATCTATCTCTACCAACTACCACACACATCCGACGAAAACCTTTGAAACACACCATTCTGAAGTATTTTCAACCAACGTATACTTCGACGCGGCGAGTCTTTTTGCAGAAATTTTACATTTGGAAGTGTTGAATTAAAATTATACTCCATCAAAAAATTAATCGAGATGAAAGAAATCAATGCTCATTTCTTCGACAGGGATTTCGACAGGGATCTAAAATGGTCATCAACTCCTTTCAGATGGAACCGAGCGCAAAACGAATGTCAAATTTGAACTCAGCATAGTCGAAAACAGCACACTCCATTTGCATAACGTGTTTTTATCACTATTTCAAAAAAAAAAAACTATTGTGTACCTCCCCTCAACCCTTACCCACTCATGGAAAATTGTTGTTTTTTTCGAACACCAGTCTCTGTTTTCTAACATATGTATGTGGAAAATGAATCAATTAGTTCAACTCCTGCAAGGCAAACAGTTTTCGTTGAAACTTAATTCAAGGGATGTCTGAGATATTGATAAAATTGGCGAGAAAAGAAAAAGGCGAGGGGGCAATTGATAAAAATGCACGATGTTTACTAAATTGTTAATAAGAAATTTGAATTTGACAGTACTTTTTCCATTGTGAATGGATTTTTCCGCTTTTTTTTTGCACGAGAGGGGTGAAAGAAAAGTGATGAGTTCTAGAAAACTTACTTCAAAAATCATTCAGCATTCATAGCCGTATTATAAAAAGAGTTAAATGCAAATTCGAAGTATAAAATTTTCTGAAAATTGGAGGAGCCAATGGCACCGAGGAAAAAAGCATGTGATATATTAATTTTATTGCCCTGTTTTCAAAGGTTCTGGACGTGAATATGACCTTAATTTTTCAATTGGATCCCTGTAAGACCTCTAATTCTTTCCAAACAGGATCAAAATTCAAACTAATGGTTTCCGTTCAGCGACTGTCGTTGGTCTCAGTTTGAAAAATGTATTGAAATTTTAGGAAAATTTGATAGATTCTGTGAAAACAGCACAAAATATGGGAAAACATATTCCAAGTGGCTTTAAAACATTTTAATCATTCAATTGCCATAATGAATTTGATGAAACACCAAAATTTGTTAAAAGTAACAAAATTTACATAAAATATCGTGAAAGCATGTTTAAAATGACTTGAAATACTAAAAGCACCGAAATCGTTGAAATTCACCAATGATTGATCAAATTTAAGCAGAATTTGTCAAAATTCTAAAAAATCTGCAAACAGAAAAAGGTTCTAAATCATTAAAGTTCTATTTTGCATAAAAATGTTTTCCTTTTTAAGCTAGCTTTTGAGTAAAAAAATCTATGTTTTCTTGTTCTTCTGATCATTTTGCACTTGAAATCACAAGATAAAACTGTCACAAAATTAGGAATAAAACTCAACAGTTCACTATCGAGATTTGTATTTTTTGACTTTCTCATTTATAAATTTTCATCTGTTTCATTCCCGAAGTTGGAAGTAGGCCTACCTATTTTTAAGAAACACTCGCGCATTTAGCGTGAGAAGACCGACTTTTCTTCGAATAAAATGTTTTACGAACGAATTGATTCACTTTTTTCGAAACATTGTACAGCAATTGATATGTTTACAATCAAATCGAATCATTTACAT
Organism: Planococcus citri; assembly: GCF_950023065.1. NCBI lineage: Eukaryota > Metazoa > Arthropoda > Insecta > Hemiptera > Pseudococcidae > Planococcus > Planococcus citri. The sequence continues at coordinate 18,312,457 of NC_088681.1, forward strand.
ACAAACGATTGATGATTAAATAAATTGATTGATTCCTTGGCGAATCAAAACGGATCAATTAATTTACGATTGATTCGGTTTTTGTGAAATTATTGTATAGGAATTGATCTGTTTTCAAGCGAAGTGAATCGAATCGGATCGAATCGAATCATTCACAACCGATTGGCGATTGAACAAATTGATTGATTTCTAGGTGAATTATTCGCGAACGAATTGATTCATATAAGTGACTCGTTCGTGAACGAATCGATTCATTTGCTCAATTTTTGATGAATCATCCGCGAACGAATTGATTAGTATAAGTGACTCATTCGCGAACGAATCGATTCATTTACTCAATTTTTGGCGAATCATTGGCGAACGAATTGATTCGTATAAGTGACTTGTTTGCGAACGAATCGATTCATTCACTCAACTTTTGGTGAATCATTCACAAACAAATTGAATCATTTTTTGTGAATCATTCGCGAACGAATTGATTCGTGTGAGTTACTCGTTCACGAACGAATCGATTAATTTACTCAATTTTTGTAAATCATTCTCGAACAAATTGATTTGTATAAGTGACTTGTTCGCGAACGACTCGATTCATTCTCTCAACTTTTGGTGAATCATTCACGAAAAAATTGAATAATTTTTAGTGAATCATTCGCGAATGAATTGATTCGTATAAGTTTCTCATTCGCGAACGAATCGATTCATTTACTCAATTTTTGGTGAATCATTCTCGAACAAATTGATTCGTATAAGTAACTAGTTTGCAAACGAATCGATTCATTTACTCAATTTTTGGCGAATCATTCACGAACAAATTGAATCATTTTTTATAAATCATTAGCGAATGAATTGATTCGTATAAGCGACTCCTTCGCAAACGAATTGATTCATAAATTAAACAATTGATCAATTCGTTCATGAATGATTCACCAAAAAAAGACAGAAGTCAGGGAAAATAAGAATCTCTTTTGTCTCCTCCTCATTCTGTTTGAGTCACTTTCATATTCTGGATTGAAATAGCATGATAATGAGTTGAGTAGCTTCAACTACCTTGGCACTTTCGGTACCTCGAGTGTTCGTCTTTTATATTTTTTTCCAATTGGTTCATCCTTCAGTTTATCCTCGAGTACAATTTTTAGTGATCACTTCCCCTCCAATCTGCCTTTCTATCTCGTTTGTTGCTTTTACTCTACTTTGTTTTTTTTTAAATTTAAAAAATTTGATTCTTTTAAACTTGATTGAGTCAACGATCATCACTTTGAAAAATTTGTCTACGTACCAGAATTCAGTTTTTCAAGTTGAGGATTGATAATTTCATTAATTTATTTATTTTTACGGGAGGGGGGAGGGGATCTGACTGTTTTCTGAAGGAATTATTGCAAACCATTTAAAAAATACGCTGAAATCAAGATCAGCACTTTGAAAAATTGTTAACGAGAGCTAAATTTTTTCAAATTGAAGATTGATTTCTTCGAGTCAACTTTTTTTTCGGGGGAGGAGAGGGGGTCGGGCTCGCGGTTGTTTTCTGAAGAAGTGATCGCAAACCTTTCAAAAACACGTGGAAATCAAGATCAACACTTTGAATAAATTTTAAACCAGAACTCATTTTTTTCAAATTGAAGATTGATTTTATCAAGTTGGTTTTTTTTGGGGGGGGGTTGGAAGCCTGGTTATTTTGTGAAGGAATGTTTGCAAACATTTCGAAAAACACGTCGAAATCAAGATCAACACTTTGAAAAAATTTTAAACCAGAACTCATTTTTTTCAAATTGAAGATTGATTTCATTAAATTGATTTTTTTGGAGGGGGATCTGGCTGTTTTCTTAAGGAATGATTGTAAACCTTTAAGAAAAACTCTTCGAAATCTTCATTTTGCTTGCGTAAAAAATGAATAGCCTACAATTTTCTCTCAAAAATTTTAATTTTGATGATTGAAGCTTTAATAAGTAAAATAAACCCAATTTCCATCAGTTCAATAATGCGAATGATTATTTTTCAAATACTCTGATTAAATTTATGCTCAAGAACATTAATAATGGAATTTGCAATCGTAAAATACCGATTGAGGGTACCTTACTGCAACAAAAAATAGTAGATAAAAAATACCTTCCTCGTTGAAATTGGGAATTGAAAAATTTGATTCTTAACCAGGTATTCGAATATGTATACCTACTCTTATAGGTATCTGTTTATTTTTCCTGCAGATACTTACACGTACCTAGATAAGATATGTGCATTATGTGTAAAAGTAATCGACGCTCATCTAATATTTTCATATTTTATGTTACAGGTAAGAGAGAAGCTCGCACTAGAACTATATGGCAAGAGTAAAGGGGAACGTAATTACTTTAACATGTCGGATTGATCGCGCACCACGAGTAAGAAGCCTTAACGGAGCACACCACTCACTGGTTCGTTGGTCGAATTTAAGTAGAATGATAAATTCGATACTCATTGGAATTGCCTGAGCGACTTATTACCACATATCACACACGAGCTCGTGTGAATGAAAGAGTAACTACCGATAGAGTAGGAAACAGGCTGAAGGGTATACGAATACCGCAGAGTAGAAAGAAAGACAGTGAGACGGGGTAGAGGGGAAAAAAAGGATGAAAATACGTTTAAAAATGCATGACACATTAGACGTGGCACGTCGTATATACGGCGTATATATTACATTTACTCACACGCGTCTAAAATCATTTACTCCGGAATCCACTCCGTCTTATTCTTGAGGTACGTACGAATGCGCAAGGTAAAGGGGCTACAGAGGGGGCATAAACGTGTATATAATATACTTCGTTGGAATACTCTACCTATTCGTGCGGCCATTTGTTGATGAAAAAAAATCATCGTGCAAAAAAAACGAAAACGACGAGTACGTACTGTTGAAAAATCGCAACGAATTTCCAAGCTAAAATGGTAAACTGGGCTCAAAAAATTTGAAATATTAAACAAGAAAAATCTTATAAAATTTTTTACTCGGTAAAAAAGCGAGAAAAAAATGGAGTGAAATTTCTTTAAAAGAGAAAAGTACAAGAGAGGAGTGAAAAAAAGAGAGAAAAAGGTAATTGAAAAATTCTACATAATGTACAACGAGTATACATATATAAGGTTAAAATAAGTATTTTACACGGCGGATATGCCGCCTTATGCTGGTACATTTCGAATAAAAGGAAATAAATGAAGTAAGCTTTGAGTCTCGGCGTACGCAGCGTGTAGGCCTTTTCTTATTATTCCATATATTGTACCTTTATACATGTGTATGTTGTAGGTAAAAGTATATATAAAGTATTTAATCTAAGGGCCGAAGAAAATTACCTAAGAGGAAGTTTCCTTTCCTATGGTTCCGTGTAGGTAGAAGCTTTTCATACAGAGGAAAAGTCTCGGTGTCCGTTTGTATGAAAATAGGATGGAAAATTGGCCTCGTTTTGTTGTAGGTTTGGTTATCTGGGAGCAAAATATTACGTAAGGGGAAATTTGAGGCAACATCAACTTAAATTGAGACATTAGGATGGATTAAAAAAAATATGTTGAAGGATTTTGATCAAATTCAGCGAGGAAACGTTCATTTCGAGTTGAAAGTCGTTCATAAAAAATTTCAGCTTTGGAGGTCCTCCTGGAAGGGAGATATATAGGTCCTCAAAGAGATGGAATTTTTAGCATTAATTGTGTTAAAACGCGAAAGTCTCAAAAAAAGTCGCGATTTTGAAAATAGGTCGCGAAAGTCGTGAAAAAGGTCGCGATTTTTAGCAAAAATCACCATAAAGTCGCTAAAAATCGTCCCGAATTTGAATTAAATTTTTTCCCCTAAAAAAAGGGGGGAACTTAATTGAAAATCTGTTTTTTTTCTTTTCATTAAAAATGAGGGGGTACTAAAAAAAATTGCGAAAAAAATGTCGCGAAAAAAAAGATCGCGAAAAAAAAAGATCGCGAAAAGTCGAAATTGTTGAATATCAAATTTTGATAGACACCTTGTTGATGCCAATTTTAGAAATTTGAAAAAAAATGTGTAGCCAAGTTTTTGACTATTTTTCTCAAATTTTTAAAATTGGAAATATTGGCCAAAAATAGGCACCATACATATACTTAGTTTTTTTTCAAGGATGTTGAAGGCACAAAAGAATTATAGAATTATATACAGAAAACAACTTATTAAAAAATCATAAAAATCTCTCGCTGTAAACCCCATCTTTTCAGTATTCAACAGAGCGAAGTAAAAACAAAAGCTATAGGGGAGCAAAAAGCAGGGCAAAAAAAAAGGTGAAAAATCATTAAATGAGTTGAAAATGAATGAGAATTCCTAATACGTATAGTAATTTGGTTATTTTTTTCAAGCCAAGTATTTTTCACGTTTTTTTCTCTCTTTCTCTCTCTCTCTCTTTCGTCAGTTTACGTAGAGAATGAATTATAGCTTTTTTACACCCTTAATATTAAATTTGACTTTCGAATTTTTAAAGTTTCGTATTAGTTTGGTTATTTTGCCATAAATTTCCATCGCGTATGTTAAACGAACTATCTCTAGTTCTAATCATTGAATTTTTGAAATTTTCAAGCATTCGTCGAGGGTGTTTCATCGTGAGTGAAAAAGGATCCAGGAAGATGCTGCAACGAAGGGGTAATTTGTTAAAAGCTAGTTCTACCTGAGTTATTCCTTGTCTGTTTTTTTTTCTGTGGGGCGAATTTTTTTTTTCACCGGCGGAAGGTGTTGCAAATTATTTGGTGTTTGTGTCAGAATTCTGCGATGTAATAGCTTTTAGCATTTGTTTTGTATTCCATTTGCGGAATTCTCGTTATGTTTCTGCGAGTGAATTAGGGTGTTTTTATAAGGACTTAACTCGAGAGGTGCGGTGTATTTCGAAGGGAGGGGGGGGGGGTTCGGTGTATTTTTTAATCTTGTTTGTTGCGGGATGCTGATCTGCGCCAAGGTTTTGAAAGCTTCGAGAATATAAGTTGAAGATGGATGGGGGAAGAGGGGAGGGGAGGGGAGGGGAATGGTTCGTGTATTGTCTAAAGGTTATAAAGGGTGTATTGAGAGATTATTCTCAAATTATTATTAAACCTTGATTTGAGATTAATTTTTTCGAGAGAATTGTTAATTTGTAGGTACATAATTATTTTGAAGAAAAAAAAAACACAAGAGAGAATTTTTTGTTGGAAATAGGTAATTTTGAACCCATCTTAGTTGAAAATTTGTCTCTTTCACCTCAAATTAAACCACGAGGTTGAAAAAAATTGCACTAATACGATTTTAATGATCTCATGGCACTTATTCATCTTCATTATTCCTCTCACTCTTTCTACAATTTTCGCAATTTTTTCTCGTATTTTGGTAGAAAAAATTTGCCACCGGCTTGAAACATTTTTAAAAGTCAGACGTGCTGTTTCCAACATTCATCGTTGTCATTAAATGTGAAATGGAAGAAGCTGTGGTGTTTGGGAAATTCGTTATTCTTTTTACACGGTGCTTGTTCGATAAGTATAGAGCTACTTAATGTAATTTAATTTTCATTTGTGGTATTATTTCATTGGACATGATTTTTCAAAAGTTGATTTCTCCTCTTAGTCAAGTAGGTATTTTTTTTTTCAATTGGAAATTAATTTTTTATTTTAATACGTCGTTTGTTTTTCAACTTTATAGTACGAGGCCTTTCATGAGAAAGATCAAAGCTTATTAGGTATTCGATGAATGAGCACAGATGAGAATGTATTTTGTTTTTTTTATACGTAGGGTATCTTCTCAAGAGTAGGTATTCTCATTTGTTTTTTTTTTTCAACATGAGAACGAAAAGTTTAAGGCGATTTTTCTTAATTTATTCGTCCCGTTCTTTATTTCGCTGGATGGTATCTTCTTAATGTTCTTCATTTTTCATTCGCGTGTGTTTGAAGAGGTAATGAAAATGGAAATTGTTTGAGAAACGGTATTAAGGCATTTGTTGACTCGAATACAAACCTTCTGAGAGACCAGGCATTTTTTTTTGGGGGGAGGAACGTTACGAGTGGAATGAAGTGAATTTGTATTTATTGAAGATAGGATTTTAATTACGTACGTCAAGTTTTCAAATAATAATTTATCTACCTCTCGAAATTAAATTTCATCATTTTCAGTTCATCTAGAGCTCCGCAGAACGATTTCGATTTTTTCACAAATTTGTAGCTAAAGAGGCATTGAAGGGTCGTATTTGAAAATTGAATGGATTTTGCTAAAAATAAATTTTACAAATAATTTGCGGTTTGAGTAGTAGTCGTATTTTAAAAAGAAATTCATTTAATTCAAAACCATTGTTTTTTTTGGTGGTGGAAGGCTCATGTTTCCTGAAGAGTCTTCTCCTGTCTCTTTCTTTTTCCCTGAAATGAATGCTCTGAATGAATGAATATATATTTTCAAAAGTTTAAAAAATGTACAAATAATTTTGATTTTAATGAAACATTTAATTTAATGAGTATTTATTTGGGTGGATCACGATAAAAAAAAATGCTGAAGAATTTTGACTAAATTCAGTAGAAACCTTCATTTTGAGTTGTAATTCACTCAGAAAAAATTTCAGGTCTGAAGGTGCCCCTGGAGGGGATGTATGGGCCTTCAAAGAAGAGAAATTTTTGAAAAATCATGGTTTTTTGCTCCATGGGGTGTTCAACTAGACCATTTTCATTAAAATCTAAGACCACTTTTAGGGTTATATTGAATGGTTGAGGCCCCATTTCTGGGGACGAAGCTATTTAGAAGTTTTGTGAGAGGGAAAGGGGAGAGGATTCGATTGAAAATTTGACGATTGATTTGATATATAGGAAAATATCAATTTAGTCGATTGATATCATATTCATTGTAGTTTATATGAATTTTAATTTTCTATTTTGGATTTTAGGGGGCCCAAATATGATATTTTTTAAATTTAAAACAAAAAAAAAAACAGATTGGTTCGAGCGAAGCAAGGGCGACGGTTTTTGAAAGTTTAATTTCAAGAGGTCTAAAAACGACGTTTTTTGAAAAGTTGATTTTGAAAAAAAGACAGGCCAGAGCAAAGCGAGGGTGGCAACTTTTGAAAACCTGTATTTTGAGAGAACTAAAAACGATGTTTTCTTTCTGCAAGAAGTTTATTTTTTTGGCTTTTAACATTTTAGAATTCGAAATATTTTTTTAGAGTGTTAATTTTGATAAAGAAAAGAGAACAGATCCAAGTGATGGTGAAAGCTCTGGAAAATTTGTTCTTCGAAAGGCATAAAAACGACATTTCTTTCGTGAGAAATTAATTTTTTTAATTCAAAAATTTAAAAGTTGAATGATATTTTTTTTTGGGTGTGATTTAATACCACGACAAAAAAGGGCGTCAGCACGACAAGCATAGGCACTTTCACGCCAGAAAAATCATTTCCACGACTAAATTGGAAATTCCCGACAATAAAGAGCTTACCCCGACATAAAAGGTACTCCAACGACAAAATAATGTATCAAACGACGAATTAAAAAATTCACGACATTTAATTACTTTCCACTGCTATATAAGGCAATGCACGACAACATTTTTCTATCAAAAACAGGCGTTTCACCAACAGAAATAAACGTTTCAAAATATTAAAATGATACCAAAAAAACGAAGTAGGTATGTAAAAAATTGCTCTTTATAGAAGTAATGTTTGGTGGACTTTGATGACCCCCTTCGTTTTTTGACCTCAGGTACGAAAAGCGAAAGGGGGCTAAGGAGAGACAGTTTGCCCCCCTCCGGTTCCGCGAAAGTAGGAAAAACTTGGGAAATTGTGAGAAATTCAAGAAAGTTAAGAAAATACAAAAATTCCAACAATATTTTAGTTTATAGTTTTCAAAAATTCAAATTTTTTACAATCATGTATTTAATTATTGTTTATTTGTCGTCAAAATCGCCGATCTATCCTCAAAATTCTCATTTTTTTGCCTAAGATTTTTCCCTCGCTTCGCTTAGGTCAATTTGGTTCTCCTCTACTGAGTCACAATTTCACTCAAATTTATTTAAAATAAACCCTCAGTTGATCATTTGTTAACATTTGTACAAAATATAAACGTAATTGAACTCATAATGTTCTGTCGTGTATGAAATTATTTTGTCGTGAATACTGCTTATCTCGTTATTAAATCGTAGTCGTTCATAAATACTTTATTGTCGGGCGTCATCTGGCGTGGAACTTCATAATTTTTCGTCGTTCATTCATCTTTTATGAACGAAAAAATGCTTGTCGTGATGACGCCCTTTTTCGTCGTGCAAAAAATATTTCCCCTTTTTTTTTCTTTTTAGAAATTTTAATTTTGAAAAAGAAAAGAAAACAAGCTGGATTGAAGCGAAAGCAAACTTTTTTGAAAATTTCTATTTTGAAGAAGTGAAAAAACAGGGGTTCTGTCATCACAGGCCTTTCTTTTGCTGAAAGTGCGATCCTGGGGGGCGAACTGCCCCCTTCGTCCCCCCTCTTGACGTTTCTGGAAAATTAGCAAATTGTTCATTTACTACCCCCTTCGCCCCCCCCATTGACGGTTCTGGAAAATTAGCAAATTGTTTATTTTTAGGAAATTTCAAAGTTTTAAAAATTTTGTCTTCTCGAATATCACTTGTGAACTATGCCAAAGCCTCGGAAGATGTCATTTCCGAAACGAAGGGTAGAGGGGGGGGGGTATTGTTGAGAGTAGAATAGTGTCATTTCTTGGTCATTTTTGTCAATTTCAAAAAAGGAAGTAATTTACACACGATATTTGGGAAGATAATTTTGTTAATTTTCTTAAAACACGAATTTATCCACAAATTAGCGATTTGAGAGTTTTCAATTCCTCTGTAATACCCTAACAATGCTCTTGGATTTCCAAAACAGGTTGATATGAGGTAGAACAAAAAAGCCATGATTCTTTTGAAAATATTTCCTCTTTGAGAGCCCATGTAATTCCTACTAGAACATAACTCCAAGACGAAAATTTGTTTCATGTGACTTTCAACTCAAGAAAGTCTTCCACAGTGTTCTCATATGTGTCCACAATGTTCCCACTTGCTCCTAAATTCTGAAATTTTTTTTAAAAAATGATATTAAAATGCTGTTTTTTTTAAAACTTTGGGGTGTCAAGTTCCAAAATCTAGCAGAAATAAATTTTCTCGACTTAACCTTACAAACTTTTATCAGCTACGTATACATAATTATTGTGTATATTTTTATGCTTGAGATAAATGCTCCTGGAACATTGATCAAAATTCAAAAAAATTGAAAAGGTGATGTGACGCATCGATTGTTACTAATTCGATGATCCTGAATTCGAAAATCGACCTATTTTTTGGATCAATTCCTTCTATACTCTACTTTTCTCCAAGATTGCCCTTCAATATGATAAACGTGCTCGAAAATGACTGTATAGCTCGTTGTTTGTCAGGGTTCAATTTTTGAAAGAGCAAGGTCTAAAACCCCCAAAACCAAATTTTTAGCTGCCTAACTTCATATCTCGATATTTGGCAAGCGTTTGAAAATTCAAAATTGACTGTTTTTGGTGATTTATACTTTTTTCAAAAAAGTACGTATATAATCAGTAAAAATGATCAAAATAAATCCTAAAACTGATATTAATTCCCCAAATCCAAATTTCACCATTTCCAGCCATTCTGGAGCCTCCAGCGCGATTTTTCAAATTCTCCAGAATTTTCAATTTGCTCCAGAAGGCGTTAATATGAAGTTGGGCAGCTGAAAATCGAGTAGTGTATTATACTCGACCTGTTTAACGAATCTATCCACATTTGAGCCGATTCTGGAAGGGGACACCTCTAGAGTGGTTTTTTGACCAGCTTTTTTCATAATAAAAATATCCAAAAATTAAAGGGAGATCCCAGAAAGGCTGGAAATGGCGAAATTCGCTCTCGTGGGGTTAATTAATGACAAAATACAGCAATTCGCGCAAATTTAAAAAAAAAATCACAAACGAGAAATTTTTGATTTTTGGATACTTTTATTTTGAAAGCTGGTCAAAAAACCATTCTTGAGGTGTACCCTTCAAAATCTGCTCAAATGTGGATAAATTCGTTAGACAGGTCGAGTATAACACACTACTCGATTTTCAGCTGCCCAACTTCATATTAACGCCTTCTGGAGCAAATTGAAAATTCTGGAGAAATTGAAAAATCGCGCTGGAGGCTCCAGAATAGCTGGAAATGGTGAAATTTGGATTTGGGGAATTGATATCAGTTTTAGGATTTATTTTGATTATTTTTACTGATTATGTACGTACTTTTTTGAAAAAAGTATAAATCACCAAAAAAAGTCAATTTTGAATTTTCAAGCGTTCGCCAAATATCGAGATATGAAGTTGGGCAGCTGAAATTTGGTTTTAGGGGCCTTAGACCATACTCTTTCAAAAAATCGCAGTCCCGTTCAAATCGGAGGCGGACACCTCAAGAGGTTCCCTTGTGAGTTCTTTTTTTTTGGACATACCTATAAACCCCGTATAGTGTTACTCCAGTTCTCCAATTTTGAAAAAAAATTGAAAAAATTTGATTCAGTTTAAATTCTAAGTCCTGAATTCTGATATTGATTAAGTATCATTTTAAACACGAGCTCTCGGAGTCTTTAAAATAAGATCAACTCTTTACCCCCTTCGAGACCTCAATTTCGATTGAAAAATTACTCATTCACTCAATTACAGATCAACTGGAACGAAAACATAAAATAGACCAGAAAATAGACGTCTCCTTGCTCTACCATATCTACAGCAGATACTCGAGGGAATACGCGCGAATGAACAGCTCGGCTGCTGGATTCAAAAAATTTGACCATATAAATCAAAAAATTAACCGAGCAAGCGAAGGCAAACTACTACCTGTCTGTACAGTAGTATATCTATGTAGTACGGTCGAAGCAACAGTTTTCCATTCTTCATAGTCCATTAACACATCGCCAGCGCCACACCGCGTCATCGTCATCGCCGTAGTAGTCGTCGTCGTCGTCGTAGTACTTGGTATAGTGCGCCGTATTAAAATACATAATACTACTATACGTTTCGGGGTAGCGAATATGGGTATATACGTGAAAGGGGCAGCAAAGCGCATAGTTCTGTTGCTTCGGTCGTCGTTTGTCAGAATGGAAAGATATATACCGAGTTTTGTAGGGATGAGAGTGTGTGTCTGTGTGTGAGCCAAAAGAGAGAAAAACGAAAAAAAAAAAGGTAAGAGGGAAGCCACATAGAGATACCGCCTTCAACATGTTCGTTTAGACTAAACGTTTAACGCGGAGGCTGTTTAGTATAAATGAATATTCATTTATTTTAATGTATGCGTCGAGTCTCTCTCGCTCTCCTCACACCGGTGTGTGTGAGTGAGTGAGTGTGCTTGTTGTGTACTGTACGTAGCCGAAGAGAAAAGGAGAAAGAAGCGAAGCGAACGACCCAGCACGAGAAAATGTGTGGTTCGTGTTACTGGGACCTTTTGCGGTTTTAAATATTACGTTTCATTTACTTTTGACGAATTATTTCGTTCGAGACGAGAGCGAGAGGAGAGCTCTTTTACATCGTGTAGATCTATAACACCGTGTAACGTGCGTGAAAAATACCTAACCATCGTTCTTCACGCGCTCTTTCTCGCCTAATGAAGTAATCGCTGGCTCATATTTGCTCTCCAGTGTTCGTCGGTCCAGCAGTGTTACATCCATACAATGTATGTATATGTGTATGGTACGTGTATTTCCACCATGATGTCGAATAAAAACCAACTATCCACCATCGTCCCCTGTATTGTTCGTCTTCATCTCGCCAATATATCCGATGTATACAGTACCTATATAGGGTTTTGTCTTTATCATCCTTCTACCACTTTTACTCATCCTGGGTTTCATCGTAACTATACATACTACGTGTAGTACACGCATATGTATTCTGGTACACGTGCGAGTGTGCCCACTTTGGAGCGAGAAGCAGATACAGATACACAGATTCGCTAGCCATCCCGCATCTCGTTTATTAGATTTGTTCTTCTTTCGGTCGAATATATGTACAACGATGATATTTGCACAGTATTCAGAACACAGAACCGACTGCGAATTCTGAATACGAGTATACTTCTCTCTAATTGTTACAAATGCACGATCGACTTGTCCATGTCTCTACCCCTGCGCTGCTCTTTTGCCCTTTGGCGGCGTTTCATCGACTCGAGTCTCGAATAAAGCTGGTAGTGTATTTAAATCTCGTACGTATACGTGTATCTAGTCGCGAATGTAGCTACTTTTTTTAGTATTATTGTTGTTGGCAGTACGTGTTTGTAAAGTTGAAAGAATTGTTCGGATTTTGCCCTTTTTTTCTAACATATTTTCAGCACCGATATCATGCAAGAGATTTCAGACGTTGAATTTCACTTATCAAATTTTAGAGAATTTTCGAAAGATTCAATCATGATTGAATTGTGAAATTCTGTGGAAGCTGTACCTTTAAGACTTCCCCCTTGCCTCTCCCTACTGTCCTCTGGAACTTGAAGTGGATTTATATTTTTTTTTTGCAGTTTTCAATAAATTCAAATCAGTTGATGAAAAATATGCAAATTTGATTCAATCTTGATTAAAAACTGAAATTTGGTGCAGACTTTACCTTTTACCCTCCTTCCCTTCTTTCCTTTTTTTTCCTACAGTCAGAAATTTCTATAAATGTTTGGTTTTTTTAATCTTCGAAAAATTCAGTCAAGTTGTTTTTTTTTTTAGATACAGTTTTCCATAATCCGTTTCGGCCAGTTCGATTCTGCTTAGCTCAAATTTGAATTTTCAAAAATTCTTCACAAATCTGAAGATAAAATTTTAAAGGTATCCAAAATTTTGCATTTAGGGTGTCTTTGAATATTTATACAGTTTATTTCGGCCTTTTTTTGCATGTTGGGATACCTCTCTTGTTGAGAAGTCACTCGAAATAAGGAGCCAAGAATTTTTAAAAAAAGTTTAAAAAATTAAATTTTTCCAAATTTTGCCACGTAATCAGGCACTTATTAAAATGAAAAAAAAATGCAAGAAATGGGTGAAAGAAATTTGAGCACTAATCAATTGAAGGGCTCGATAGAGAAATTATCACAATTTCGAAATCTGCTAACAAGTTTTCATTTTTGTGCAGGTTTTGGAAAAAAAAGATAATGATGATAAAACTATTTTTTTTAAAATTTTTTTAAAGATTTCAGGAACACCATGGATTTGTTTTGAAAACCACGATAATCAACGCCTGTATCTGATGAATTTTGCGAAATTTTTTGAATAATTTTTAAACTTTGACCAGATTTGAAGGATCCTTAACTTTGCAGGGTGTCTAACGGTCATAAAAGTCATGAAAAAGTCATGAATTTTGCTCGAATCACACTTGAACATGTTTTTAAAAGCCCATAAAAAAAAATACAAAATATGTTCAAAAAATCAGAAAAATGAAAAAACTGAAATACTTGCATAATTTTTTTTGATCCTGTAAAAAAATGACAACCCTGTTCGATTTTCTCGCAGTTTCAAGAAGTTATTTAATTATTATTTTGAGGGGGGGGGGTGGTATTTTTATGCGGTAAAAATGTGAAAAAATGGTTCATGAAACAGGTCATCATGATTTTTTGTCTGGGAGTTTTGTTAGACACCCTAGCTGCTTTAGAAATTGAATTTAAGCCCTTCAGTATTGTAACCAAACAAAAACTCTCTGAAGCAATTTTTCATCACTGTATGTATGCCTTTTTCAGGGGTTCTAAAAATACAGGGTCCGCCAACTAAGTGTAAGGTGCACCGGGGCAAGTCAGAATGATTTTTCGCAATTTCAACTTTGACCAGCTGTTACTCCCCTTCTAATGAACCAATATGGATCAAATTTATTATGTAGGTTCCCATAAGGGTTCTTAACCTATGGTGAAAATTTGAGCGCGATTGACACAGTGGCTTTCGCTCTGTGAAATAAAATATAAACTGTTCTGACTTCCCCCAATTGGGAGAAGTCAGAACAGGCTAAACTTTGCAGAGGCGTAGATCACAAACCGAGCGTCCTAGAAAAATTGCTCATGATCAAAATTGTAGAGAATTTAATTCTCTTTGAGATCACTCTCATCAGATTTTTACTAGGACGCACAGTTCGTCCGCTATTTGCGAAAAACTAAGAAATAGAAAGTCTGTATTTTAGACCAAATTCAAAATAAGTTCAAAACAACAACAAAATACAAATAAACTAATGACATCTAAAATGAAACTGAATCGCGAAAATTTTTATGCCGTGATGAAGAAGGGGTAGTACCCTCAAGTCACCTTTAGTGGCACTTCGCTAGATATAAACCTCTAGGTGCTAGAGCAAGTTTTCTAACTTACCCCGAATTCCAACTTCCCCCAGTGCACCTTATCACATTTGTTTTTCAAATACATAAATCGACAACACTGATAGCTACAACGCTGGTGAACGCATCATTTTATAGCCAAAACTGCACATTTTTTTTGGTAAAAATTTCATTTCTGCTGATTCACTTGTAACGATGCCTGAATGGAATTAACAAAAGAGCTTATTTTGCAAAATTTTTCAAAAGTTCATTCCAAAAAGTTTTAGTTTTTTGCCAAAAAATCAAAAACTAAGCATCCTAGAAAAAAACTAACGACATTAAGTCGATTGGAAATTTAATTCTCTACAATTTTCCTCGACTTCATTTTTCCGTAGAGTGCTTTTTTCCGCCTCCAGACCAATTTTTATGTAACGCAGTTTGCAAATTTTTCAAAAGTGCATTTCAAAAATTTGCAAACTGCGTTTCATAAAAGTCGGCCTGGAGGCGGAACAAAGCACTCTACGAAAAAATGAAGTCGAAGAAAATTGTAGAGAATTAAATTTCCAATCGACATAATGTCGTTAATTTTTTTCTAGGATGCTTAGTTTTTGATTTTTTGGCAAAAAACTAAAACTTTTTGAAATGAACTTTTGAAAAATTTACAAACTGAGCTCATAAAAATCGATCTGGAGGCGAAACGAAGCGTCCTACGAAAAAATGAAGTCGAGGAAAATTGTAGAGAACCAATTAAATTTCCAATCGACATATGTAATATCGTTAGGTTTGTTCTAGGATGCTTAGTTTTCGATTTTTTGGCAAAAAACTAAAACTTTTTGAAATGTGAAAATCGGAACAAACTTTTTAGCCACTCTGTATGTAATAACTGTAATGTTGTTCATTCCATTCAGGCATCGTTACAAGTGAATCAACAGAAATGAAATTTTTACCAAAAAAAAATGTGCAGTTTTGGCTATCAAATGATGCGTTTACCAGCGTTGTAGCTATCAGTGTTGCCGATTTATGTATTTGAAAAACAAATGTGATACACTTCGTTAGCGGACCCTGTATCTTCAACTGTCAAAATAAGTACAATTTTTCACATTATGGCCCATAATTATAGATATGAAGTCTTGTTTGAAACATTATTTTTAGATCTCACGAGAGAACCAGTCGAAGTACCCCCCTCCCCCTCCCTCGATTTGAACTATACGGTAGTTTTTGGAATGAAAAAAGTTTGAAACCTTCATAATTAAAATCTCAACTGTCAAAATTGATTTTTAGATTTTTGAAAAATTTTCGAATGCACCAAAATTGATGATTTTTGATGAATTATCGCCAATTTTTGCCCATTGTGGAGTCTCCGGCGCAATTTTGGTCGATTTCTGTGGAGCTTTTGAATTTCTCCAAATTGTTCCAAACGGCGTGGAAATTAATTTGGGCTGATAAGAATATGAGTTTTAGCTTACTTATTTCTGACCTTTTTATTCACATTTTGGGCCGATTTTCGCGCAAGCCCCTTGAATATATGTACGTATTTTTTGACCAAAACTACGCTGGTTTAGAAGGCACAAAATTGAAAAAATGTAAAATTTTGCTATTTGTAGAAAAACTATAGCTGAAGGTTGAAGTAGTCGAGGAATCGGTCTTTAATGGGGTTTCAAAAAATTTTGAATCCTGCATGGAATTATTTAAAGGGGGGGGGGCAAAAATGTAATTTTCATAAAGAAATTTCTCAATTTATGCCAGATTTGAGATGGTGTTTTTCCAACCATAGCAGCTGCTGGCAAATTAACATGCTCGAGAAGTCCATCTGAAAGGATAGACATGTTAGATAGGTCAAGAGAATTAGCCATAACTCAATTTTTTGCTACTCGAATGAATTTTAGAGCCTCTTGAAAAAATATGAAAAATTCTGGAGAAATCAAAAATCATGGTGGAAGCTCCAGAATGGGTCGAAACGGCGAAATTCGGCTCAAGAGAGTTTATTAGCCTCGAGATGAATTTTCATCACTCTTACTAAATAAATAGGCTATTAAAAAAAGAAAACAAATTGAGAAAAAAACATAAGCGATTCGCAAAAATTCGTCAAGTATCGAAAAATCAATTAGGGCAGCTGAAGTTTTGATTATGGGGGTTTCAGAGCACTCCCCCCCCCCCCCCGAATCAGATTCTGTCCTAATCGGAGAAGAACAGGACACCTCGAATGCTTCCCTTCATAACCAATTACAAAACTATCAAACCAGTTTTAAAAGTAGGTATTTCTTTTCTGGAATACCATCGGTATGTGTTTACAATGTGATTCCGTTTTTAATTAATCATTTTAATTTTTTTCGACTTTTAACAAAAAAAAAACTAATTTAATTCAGTTGTGCTCCGACTGAGATTTCGACGTCATTTTCAACCAATTTTTACTCTCCCAACTCCACCTGCTCCTATATCGTTGACTTTTTCCATATTTTTCTATCGCCCTAATTCTGACTGGAAAAATACAAGTAGATATTTCCTAAACAAAATCGCCACCACATCACACGCATCAGCTTTACACACTATACTCTATAGCTGTACAGTATTAATTACATCCTATAGAGGCTATTTAAATCAATGGAAATTTCCTCATGCGTACTCAAACGAAAGGTATCCGTTTACCAAGCTCGCGTATAATATTTCGAAATGTGGTAGGTATATAATAGGTATAGGCATAGGCTATAGGTATAGGTGAAGTAGCAGTATACTTAACACGGACGATTAAACATAATAATTATATCAGTTGACGCGTGATACAAATAAAATGCCGAACACAAAATATTATTTAAGCTATTATTTTTCACTAAAAGTATGGCCTACTTAACGTAGGTAGAGGCACTACTCTTTGCGTAGGATGGTACGTATGGTATGTGGTATACTTATTAATTATCTATATGTGGTAAAATTAATTTGACACTTTGAGAAAACCAATCATTATGGTTGTTAACACTATTTAGTGTACATATAAGTGTATGATATATTGATCCGGATATATGTTTAAAAATGGAAACTCGAGCGATTGTACATTACAAAATGTTGACATCGATGAGAGAGTTCATATATAGTAAGACATATTTGTGTACGTGAATGCACATGCCATACGATATTAAGTTAAGGTGTAAGTTACAGGGCCAAATCAGGGCTTCTCAGATATAATCTCATAAAATTACTAATGTAGATTAGGTAATATTGCACAACAGAATGGATTGAATTCTTTTTGAACTGCTTTTTGAAAAAGCAAACCCTGGACAATTAATGAACGTTGGTTTTATTTTAATTCGGTATAATTTTTGAAAAAAAAATCAAAATTTCAAAATAGATCTTTTTGAAAAATTAATTTCGATTTTCGAAGCATTAAAAATTTGTCCTCAAATTTCGAACCAGACGAACTAAAGCTGGGCAGTTATCATCTCGAAGAAAAAGAATAGAAATTTTCACCACGTTTATTTATGGTTTGTATGCAATTTTCAGGCTACGTTCCCCTCCTCCTGCTCATCTGGTTTCGTTTCAAAAAAATGAAAAATTTTTAATCCAAGGTGATTTAATACACGTACCTCTACTCGTACTCGTATTACGTAAATCTGCACACCAAATGGTGTAATTTAGATAGCAGGTACCTACTGGCTCTCTTACATATATACAAATAAGTGTACGTCCAACGATAAAGGCAAAATTTTATTATTCTTTTTTAAAGCCTGGAATAACCATTAAACAAAAATGCTGCTTTAATCAGATGAGAATAAAAATTTAAAAACATAATTTTCATTATGCACGAATATGTAATGGTCTAAAAAAAAAAAAATGAACGCTGTAAAAACAAACCTCCTCTATTTATTAATGTTGTGGTGGGTAATTGAAACGCGTATATACAACTCGGTAAAAAAAAAGTGCTTCGTAATACCGGGCATTTTATTTAATAGTACCAAGGATAAGAGAGAGGATCCAATTGAAGAAACATACCGTTACATGATATATTATATGGATGGTGTTTACGAGATACAAGCTGGCTAATTTTTTAATATCACACACGAACAAGCTCTCAAGCTGCAATATGTGTTACGTCTCCATCTCCAATCTCCATCTCCGCGCCAGCATCCTTCTTATAAAGCGTGTATTTTCAAAGGTATAGTACTTTATACGAAGGAGAAAAAAACACACCCTTCGCTTCGTGCAGAGTATCTTTCCAGAACCGTATCATTAATTCGTTAACCAATTAAGCTTCAATTATCGTCTGTAATAAAATTTCGATTATCAAATGTGTGTGCTGTGTAGGAAAAAGCAAAAGAAACAGAGGAAAGGGGTCCCCGAACCGTTAGCATCGTTGTTTAAGAGGGAGGGGGGGTACCCTTGAATACGTATATAGTCGACACTTGTATGTATTAAAACCATATCCCTTGCCTCTCTCTTCGAGCTCTCGTAGTGTTGTGTTTATTTTATCGTGAACAATTTCCTCTCTTTAATAGTTAGCGAACATTTGTCGAACTCACGCGAAACTGAAATATATTTTGTACGGTTTGATGTATCGTTTTCGTCTGCGTTCGTGAAGTCGAAGATACTATAAGTACCTGCGTTTAAAACGTTGTAGGTACTTATTTTTCTAGGTACATTCTTACATGCACATTTGTCGTCTTTTTTAGACAGGTGTGTAGGTTAGGGAAGGATATGTTCCGAAAAAATGTGAATGAAATAGAAAATAAGCCATCGGGATATGTTTTTATGGGCAAAATACTCAATAATGTCAAATTAGACGAGTGGATCTATCGTATGCTCATATACGTCGACGACACTTCATTTGTCTCCTCATTATCCTCCAATGACTCAACTTTGAGTGACATCGAAGTCATTGTACGTATTATTATGCTTCTTCTTAATGATAATCGAGTTAGAAGATACATATTGTAGACTTATACCTAGCTATAAGCTCGAACAAATAATTAATTCGTCGACACGTTTTAATAGCCAGTGTCAATCTTGCGGAACGAAGCTCCGTCTCGTTAAAGCCTCCGGCTCTGTGATATATCCATCTCGCGCATCATTTCTCGCCACTATACGTCTTTAAACTATCCATAAAGACTAAAGAGTCCACCTATATAACGAGGATTGTGCCTTTTGATGCTTATACTTAATCTTTCGCTAATAATGCTACGTATATATTTTATTATCTCGTTAATGTCCGAGTCTTTTCAAGACCTCGCCCGTCATTGCCCTTTCCTTCCTGCCTTCCTTCCTCTCCGGAATACATTTTTCGTAGATGGAGCGAAAAATAACGACACTGAATGCGGTGACAATGATAAATACCAATCGAGATGAGTCATTTTTACACGATGAAGGAATAATTCTTCTCTCTGTCTCGTGTTCGAGGGAAAAATACTCGTAGAAAGAAAATGGCAGTGGAGTGTTTTTTTTCGGGTTATTATTATTTTTTCCTTAGCACTTATACGTACTTTTGATGTGCAAGTATCGTAACCCTTCCTAATTGTTTAGTATTAGTTTTTTTAGGGCGTCTTTTTCGATTTTAATTGTTTTTAAGGATGAGTACCGTAGTTTACTTCTTGTTAATTGATCATTTCACTCTTCATTTTTTTTAAGGGTGGGAGGGTCAGGTCTGAAAGAAAGAAATATTTTCGAATTTTATTTATGGGTGGTTCCCCTCTCCATCTCTCGTTTCTCCTTTTCATTATTTTGCATAAATAGAAAGTTTCCATTTTTATTTTTGATCCGACAATTTAAACAATTTGGGAAGAGGGTCACAGATTTGTTGAATTTTGTTACGAGGATACCTGCCAAAAAATTTGCAAAGTAAGTCCAGTAAAAGGACGCGATGTGGGTTATATATCATTTTTGAAATGGAAAAACACGACCAATTAGAGTGTACAGTCTCTGAAAAGCTAAAAAAAAGTCAAGGAATTGGAATTTATTTATTTTTTTGGAAAATTAAGGGGAAAATGGAATTTTGCAATTTTGGCTCCAAAATCAATGAATTTTGTAAAAAAAAAAATGACTTTACAATTGTTAATGCGATTGTAATTCGGAAATAAATTATTCTAGTAATTGAAGAGCTCTACCTATTCCAAAGTGGGTTAAGTCATTTTGAAAAAAAGCACGTTTTACGGAGATTTTTGCTTCAAAAAAGGGTCAAGTCATCTATTTTTCAAAATAAATTTTTCTACAAGCAATTGTTCAATGTCCGAAGAAAGGAAAGGTGCACCGACCTTTTGAAACAGAACAAATAGCATCAAAAATTGTAAACGCATTTTTGGGGGGAAAAAATGACTTAACCCACTTTGGAATAGAGCTCTTCAATTATTTTTCTGTAAAGAAATGTGCTCCTACTTGTAAACAAAATCGTTACCAGTTTAGTTTTTCTGTATTTTCATTTTTTTCTCTCCATTTTGGACAATTTTTTCACCGCGTTGACTTTGTTATCATATGAGACTTTTTTTTTAAGAACTACAAAATATTAGCTAAATTTTGACAAGTGCTGAAATTTCATCTGATTTCGTGTTAACCTTCTTCTGAACGATTTGAAATGATTTTTTTTTTGCGAAATTTCGTTTTTTAAAACATACTTAGATAATTTAATAATATTTTATGATATTTTTGCTGAAGACCAAATTTCACCAATTTTCGTTAATTTATTATCTAATGATTTTAATGTTTTTTTTTTTTTTTTTTTTTTTTGGTGAGTGTTTTTACGTAATGTCAACATTATTTTCTAATGTCTCAAGCAAACTTATCTACATTTTGACAAATTTTGCAGAAATTTCATCTGCTTTTTGGCACTTTTGGATAATTTTAATGCTTTTTCAGTTTTGTCTTGTCAAATACTTTTTGCTGAATTTTGACAAATTCTGTTTGGATTTCATCAATAATAATTGATAAGTTGTTATACTTCCCTGATTCCATTCTAACATTTTTGTCATTTTAAACAGATTTTTTAAATTTTATGCTTTTTTTAAATATTTAACCAAACTTTTTCAGTTTTTGACAATTTTTAAATGATTTCAATGTTTTTATTTCATTTATTTTAAAAATATTTAACACGTTTTCATGATTTTTTTTGCAAATTTTTCTGAATTTGGCTAAAATTTTCATTAGTTTTGGCTTTTTAAAATCATTTTTATGCTTTTCTGTTTTTTTCTTGTCATTTTCATCGGTTTTTAACCCTTGTTTTATGCTGTATTCGCTGGATGTAAGGAAATTTGATTTGATTTTTGTGGATGTTGGTAAGTTTTAATGATTTCAACGCTTTAATGAATTTTTTTCTTTTTAAACTCATTTTATCACGACATCTGGTTCATTTTTTGATAATTTCTCAATCTTCGTCCGTCATTTAGAAAATTGCTTTTGTGATTAAGTATGCCAATTTAGCAAAATTTTGATAAATTTTGTAGAAAAATAATTTTGTATGATTTTAATGCCTTTCTTGTGTTTTTCTGTCATTTCAATAGGTTTTGAAGTTTTATCTTTAGTATGATTATTTATTTGAATTTTGCTGAAATTTCATCATTTTTTTGTAATTTTCAATGATATTGCTAATTTTGGGGTACCTATTTTTCTAAATTTTTTGTAATTGGCAACAATGCCCCAAAAAAATGGCACCACTGCGTTCCAAAAATATAATATTTCCTTAGTTTCAAAAAATACATGGAAAAATGAGTAAGATTATTGAATTAAAAATCATCAAAAACCGATAAAATCCTAACAAAATTTGAAATAATTCGAAAAAAATTGCATAAAATACTTACTGACAAGGGAAGCCCCCCCACATGATAATCTCCGATTTGAATGAAACTTGGACTGTTGGAAAGAGGACCTCAAAAAACACCCATCCCCCAATTTTTAGCTGCTCAAGTTGATTTTTCGGTTTTTGGCGAATTTTTGAAGTTTTGTGTACACAGGTAAAGCTGTTCAACTCAAAAAACTGGAAAAAACTACAAATATCCGTCTCTCCCGCGTATTAACTTCCGGAGCTCAAATTTGGGCCAAAGGTAGTCTTCTGGATACCTGATCGACTCATACCATCATTGGCCGGATCCGGCCTTCCGGTCAGAAAATATAATTTTTTACTTTTTTTCTCGTATTTTCGATAAGTATGAGGGAACGTATTACTGCTTTCTGCAGTTTCCTTTGTCGTCTTCTTTCTTCTTTCGTTGCTGGGTCGATTTAGTATCTAGCACAGACCATTTGGCCAAAATTTGAGCACTGCAAGTGCATATTTTGATGAGCTGCTTTAACAGGGTTTTCAATTTTTTCAATGACAGGCATAAAAAACCAGATGGACAACAAATATGATTTCTGATGTAAATTCCAGATCCGGCCGACGGTAGTATTAATCGATTAGGTATCAAGCATAAACCCTTCGACCAAAATTTTAGCTGCTCAAGTTCGTGTGGTGGGGAGAAACGGCCATTTTTCGAATTTACCGAAAATATGAGAAAAAAGTGAAAAATTCTGTTTTCTGCCCGGAAGGCCGGATCCGGCCAAGGGTGGTATGAGTTGATCAAATATCTAGGAGTTGAACAGCTTTACTTGTGTACACAAAACTTCAAAAATTCGCCAAAAATCGAAAAATCAACTTGAGTAGCTGAAAATTGGGGGATGGATGTTTTTTGAGGTCCTCTTTCCAACAGTCCCAGTTTTGTTCAAATCGGATATTATCATGTGGGGGGCTTCCCTTGTGAGTATATTTTTACCTATGTCATTTTAACATGTTGAAACAGTATTGCAATTTTTATCGAATTATTTCAAATTTTGTTAGAATTGTATCAAAGTTTTGATGATTTTTAATTCAATAATCTTACTTATTTTTCCATGTATTTTTTGAAACTAAGGAAATATTAGGTATATTTTTGGAACGCAGTGGTGCCATTTTTTGGGGGCATTGTTGCCAATTCCAAAAAATTAAAAAAATATCCCAAAATTAGGAATTTCTTCTTTTTTTTTCAAATTGGCAATAACGACTAAAAAATTGGAACGTCTGCGTTCCAAAATATTTTCCTAGTTTCAGAATTGATCTCTGTCGATATTTTATCTTAATTAAGACGACATTATTTGGTAAGAAAAAAATTTTCAAAGTACGAATTTACCCATAAATTAGCGATTTAAAAACTTTTAACCGCCCAGTGGAACCATAAAAGTAGTCTCGGATTTTGATGGCTATGGTCCTAGGTCGACACAAAATCTCTAATGCTATCTTTTGGGACTGAACCGTTTCCCCCAAACAGGCTGGGTGGGGGGGCAATTGAGCGAAAAAGCATGATTTTTTGGAAAATTTTCCCTCGTGAAGGATCCGTATCTCTCCTCCAGGAGCACCTCCGGAAATGAAATTTTTCGTGAGTAACTTCCTACTTGGAATGAAAGTCTAACATAAATTGAATTTGGGGAAAATCCTTCTAACATTTCTTTTTCATGGTCCTTCCCTTATAGGTATGTAATACGTATGTGGATTGTGGATGTAGCTTCACGTGAGACGGTAATATGACATACCTATTTCTGAATTTTGATGTCCATCGATTACCATCGTCACCAAGCTGGCGTTATTTCTTTCGTTTCTGCTCGTATAAATTTAAACATATGGATTAACGATCGAGTTACCAATATAATTACCCACGTGAGGGTTGGTAATCGTTGCTCATAACTGGCTGTTTAAACTAAACTATAATATAATATAGACTCTATTTGACATATTTTCGTATAGCTCTGTTCTATGTAAAGATACGACGAGCTAACAGAGAGCTGTCATCTATACTATAAGGAGTAGGCACCAGACACATACAAGGTATCAAAACTTGGACATATAAATGCTTACTTTACTACGAGTACGTCATGTCGTTTGTTTATTTGGCTTCTAATGTTTACAAAAATATTCATTCTAACCAGTACGATGAAAATTGGTAGATATAAGAGATGGGAGTGAACAGGGGTGACAATGATAAAATTTTGGACGTCTACGAAATCGAAATACTCACACCTTTGAAACCAGCTCCACCGACCAGACCAGGTGATCGAAAAGTTAATACCTTATCACGAGTCCACCACGTATTATACTGTACAATACACAGAGAGCATGAGGAGCCAATACACTCACTCGTATCTTCTACTATACAGCTACGAAATATCAGATAGGTTTTGGGTACACATACATACAAAATAGACATATAGGTAGATAGGTGAAGTTAATACTAATCTACAGCATAGGTAAAAGGTGTTAAACACTAGGCGCACGTGAGCTGACGTCTGCAGCAGTACACCGATAGTGAGTTTAAAATTGATGTCGAGCACGAGGCTCGGATCGTCTATCGTTATACGAGTATATAAATGTATACGAAGTGAAATGAAAATGAAACTTCACAAAGCACAGCGTATCTTTTGATGGGTGGTAATTCGTTTAGGCGAATATGTTTATCGGATTAGACGATTTAAACGCGCACGAATTGAAATTCGACGAATAGCCGGATTTATCGAAGGCCTGGTGTTGTTCGAGGCGATTTAAAGCCGAATTTTGGGGTTTTACCGTGTAAATACGAGTACGAGTATAGTATCCCCTCTCGTTGTTTGAGCTCGAGTTGTGTATACCGCATCGTGGCCGTGATTGGGAGGTGTAGCAGGGGGTGAAAAAGTCCACGTTTGGAGTAGAGGAATCTTTCGAGTAAAAGTGAGTTGTTGAATGGATTTTTTTTTTGGAGTTGTCGAGTTGTAGTAAAATTGTTTTCAATTTTTTCAAGAAGGGGGGAGGGGTTTCGTGTGGTGCATCAATTTAAAAAAATCACCAACAAGTGTTTCTCTAGATATTGTAATAATTATTAGATGGCGTTTTGTGAGAGACGAATCCCCTCCCATGGTCAGGAAAAAAAAGTGAAAAAAATCTGTGTAATTATTTACCAAAATAATGGAGAAAAGTTACCAGTAGGTATTTTAGTATAGCTAATTTCCGTGAGCTGGATATAAACACCAGATGGAAGTAAACAAACCAAAAAAAAAAAAAAAAAAAAAAAAAAAAAGGTAGAGAAAAAAAAACCTAAACAAACCGAAACCAAAACTCGTCCAATCAGCATATTGACATAACGACTCAGTTTACTACGTACAACTGGGTGTATACTTTTTTCTGTTTCTTTTTCCATATTTTTTTTTTCTCCAAACAAGAGAACAACAGTAGTAACGTATCAACCAAAAAATGTCTTATTTAATGAAAATAAGAAATAACTGCGAGTTTACGGCTCGAAAAAGATAAGTACGAGGATTTGTATTCATTTAGTAGTCGAGATAGCAGAGAAATCCGAACATAAAATACACGTGTTACAAAGTCCGTTTTTCCGAGCGTTCGTTCTGCTTTCGCGATTCTCTCCCCCTCCCTCGCCCCCTCATTTGAGCTGTGATCCCCTACCGCATCCTCCCCTCCCCTCCCCTCCCCTCCCCTCGCTTCCCCCTTGTAAAAACTGTAACAAATTTCGCGCCCCTGAACGCGCATATTTTGCATTCTTAAAATTCTTTTTTGAATATTCCGACGTCGTTAAGTTTTTGCTCAGCTCGTGCATAGTATTGTCGACGCAGCTCGGAGAAGACGTGCTGTAAGTAAGAAAAGGCGGCAAGCGCGTAATTAAAATTTTAATCTGTAGCCGAAAAAACGTATCGTCGTCGTTGACGTCGCCAGCCAGCCAGTTTTTTACCTAGCCACCCTCTCGTCTTCACCTGTGTACCCGAATTCGCTTCCGTTTTCGCAGCAAAGGTCTATTGTGCAATGTTAGGTACCTATCGGATGGCTTCATAGTTCATATACCTATATACGCGCCTCTTTTACGTTTTCGCTATATTTACGTATATACCTACTTGGTGGTACTGATTTATCGTCTTTATAGTTGTTAAATTATTTATAAATATTCAACTGTTGCCTGAGAATTTAATATCGTCGCTGGTGCAATGGCAGGCTACATGGGTAACGCAACCCGCCCGACTAAAGTGAAAATTATGTAAATAGCGTAATAAAAATGTTTCGATAGCGATTTACGTACACGTACAAAAGGCTTTTTAGCTCTCGAGTTGCTCTCGTCGCTTCGCCGGCTACCCTACCTCGTCTAGGGTACTTTTTCCCACCAACGACGTCGTTTTATTAATTAAATGATGCATAAGAATTCCCTTTTTTCCACTAGCTCTAAGTACACGCATTTTTCGTCTACTTTTATCCCGCTCGATGCAAAATGTGCTGCTTTTTTTTTCGCTGGCGTATCTATACTCTGGCTTTTAGTATAGGGTGTCGTGTTGTAAATGTTGAGTTTGCGAAATATCGGATCGTTTTTTTTACGTGTGCTTTTTTTTATATGTAGTGTGTATCGAGAATTGCCATTTGATTGGTGAAAAAACGTATTGAAAAATTTGTATCGATGTACTCTCGATCTGATTTCCATTATTTGTGTGGAAATTTCATCGTTTTTCTCAGCTATTTTCCGATTCTGTAGTTCGGTCTTAGGAAGCAGACAACAATCAATTTTATCGCACTGAGCACCGTGGTTAGGACCACCGAGGCCCAAAGGAACCAATGCGGGTCCGAATCAAATATAATTTGGCCACATTTCCAGAGATTTTTCGAGAGGAAGAGTCGGGATGGGGTCCCATTGAAAATTTGCTGACTGTTAGAAGTTAAAAAATATCAGTTTTGTTGATTGATATCGTTCATATGACTTATAAAAATTTTCATTTTCTGTTTGGGATTTTTTGGGACACAAATATGATTTTTTTTAAAACTTTGAAGCAACAAACAAATTGATCAGAGCGAAGGAAGGGCGAAAGTTCTTGAAAATGTTGCTTCAATAGAGGCCTGAAAACAAGTTTTTTTCTTCAGGAAGTTCAGTTTGAAAAAAAAAATAGGAGCGGCTCGAGCGAAGCGATGGCAAAAACTTTTGAAAATTTGTATTTTAAGAGAACTAAAAACGATATTTTTGTATGCAAAGAGTTTATTTTTTGGCTTTTAAAATTCCAGAACTTGAAAGTGTTTTTTTTTTAGGATGTTGACTTTGAAAAAGAAAAGAGAACAGGGCCGAATGAGGGCGAAAAACTCTTGAAAAGGAGCCACCAAAACATGGAACATTCATATTTGACTATCTGGTGACTATCTGGTGACTTTTGGCGAATCTGTCACCAAGAAGTTACCAAAACAGAAAAATCATATTTGATCGTCTGGTGACTTTCTGGTGACTTTTGGTGAATCATGGTGACTTTTGGCAAATTACTAATCAGTCACAAAGAAGTCACCAAAACATGGAAAAATTCATATTTGACTATCTGGTGACTTTCTAGTGACTTCTGGTAAATCGTGGTTACTTTTGGAGAGTCTTGATGACTTTTGGTGAATCTGTCACCAAGAAGTCGCCAAAACATAGAAAATTCATATTTGACTGTGTATCTGGTGACTTTTGGTGAATCAATCACCAAAAAGTTGCCAAAATATGGAAAATGCATGTTTGAATATCTGGTGACTTTTAGTGAATCAGCCACCAAGAAGTCACAAAAACCTGAAAAATTCAACGGTAAAGTGACTTTGGATGAATCTTGGTGACTTTTGGTGAATTAATCTCAAAGAAGTCTCCAAAACATAATAAAATCATATTTGGCCATCTGGGGGGCTTTCTGGTGACTTTTAATGAATCTGTCACCAAGAAGTCACCAAAACATGGAAAAATCACTGGTGACTTTGGACGAATCTTGGTGACTTTTGGGGACGGATTGGTGACTTTTGGGGACGGATTGGTGACTTTTGGGGACGGATTGGTGACTTTTGGAGAATCAATCGCCAAGAAGTCGCCAAAACATGGAAAATTCATATTTGACTATCTGGTGACTTTTTGTAAATCTTAGAAACTTTTGGTGACTTCTGATAAATTTTGGTGACTTTTGGTGAATCCTGCTGACTTTTTGCGAATCTTGGTGTCTTTTGGTGACTTCTTGGTGACTTTTGGTGAATTAATTGCCAAGAAGTCGCCAAAACATGAAAAATTCATATTTTACCATTCTGGTGACTTTTGGTGAATCTTGGTGGCTTTTGGTGACTTTTGGAGACTTGTGGCGAATCTTGGTGATTGTTGGTGAATCAGTCACGAGGAAGTCACAAAAACATGAAAACTTCACTGGTGAAGTAGTGACTTTGGATGAATCTTGGTGACTTTGGTGAATCAATCACCAAGAAGTTGCCAAAACATGGAAAATTCATATTTTACTATCTGGTGAATTTCTGGTGGATCTGGGTGACTTTTGGTGAATCAGTCACGAAAAAGTCACTAAAACATGGAAAAATCACTGGTGACTTTTGGGGACGGATTGGTGACTTTTGGAGAATCAATCACCAAGAAGTCGCCAAAACATGGAAAATTCATATTTGACTATCTGGTGACTTTTGGTGAATCCTGGTGACTTTTTGCAAATCTTAGTGACTTTTGGTGAATTAATTGCCAAGAAGTCGCCAAAACATGAAAAAATCATATTTTACCATTCTGGTGACTTTTGGTGAATCTTGGTGACCTGTTTCAAATCTTGGTGACTTTTGGTGAATTAATCATCAAGAAGTCTCCAAAACATATAAAATTCATATTTGTCAGTCTGGTGACTTTCTGGTGACTTTTGACGAATCTTGGTGACTTTTGACGAATCTTGGTGACTTTTAATGAATCAGTCACTAAGAAGTCACCAAAATATAAGAAATTCATATTGGATTAGCTGGTGACTTCTGCGTGATTTTTGGTGAATCAGTCACCAAGCGGTGACCATTTGTGATCGATTTTGAACTTGGTGACTGTTGGTAGTGTTGGTGATTCTTGGTGACGTTTGACGAGCCAGTCACCAAGAAGTCACTAAAACATAGAAAATCCACATTTGACTATGTGGTGACTTCTTAGTGACTTGTGATGAATCTTGGTGACTTTTGGCGAATCAGTGACTAAGAAGTCACCACAACACGGAAAATTCATATTTGACTATCTGTTGACTTTCTGGTCTCTTGTAGTGAATCTTGGGGACTTTTGGTGAATCAGTCACCAAGGAGTCACCAAAACATAGAAAATTTATATGTATATGACTTTCTGATGACTTTTATTGGTGAATCGACTATCTGGTGACGAACGATTATTTCTGAGATGCAACCACTCATACTCACTACTCATGTCATGTCGCCCTAAATTTGCATAAAAATCTAAGATAAAAAATTGTTTGATGAGCCATTTGCAATGCTTAAAAGTCTTACAAAATTTCAGAGTCGATGGTGAAAATTGTAACGACGACGAAAGAAATTTGTGCGTTCGATAGAGAGAAGGCGATAGAAAGAGCGATAAAACGGATACCTAAGTAAATAATCTCGTTGAAAAATAAATACCCGGATTTACGCGGCGGATTCATTATTACCGCTTATAGTTTGACAATACAGGTGGAAACAATCAGTATATAAGGGGTTGTCAATAAGTATCCGGAAACGTATAGTACAATACAGACGAAATTACCTTCCTTTTTTTTTTAGCCTTGCTTCGTTTACGCTTCATTTGATATACGAGCAGGAAAGAAAAAAAAAATAAGAAAAAAGAGCACCTATATCTATCCATAGTACTACATAGACGATCGTTGGTGAATTCTTTTTCAAGGGTTGAATAATCTTGCGACGTACGTTTTAAACGTTTACACAAAGATAGTATACTGGACTATATTAAACTACTTTGTGAAAAGTTTGATCGTAAATCCCCAGCCTTGGCTCTCTCTCTCGACGCTCGTAGTGTTCTCTTTCCTCGTGCTGCTGCCGAGTTATGCTAATATAAATCGTGTTTTTTTTCGTATTTTTTTTAATTTTTTATTTTCGAGCATCTTGAAAATGATATTCGATATACGTTGCTTACGGCGAGAAATACTGAGAAGAGAAAGATATACAAAACGACGCTGCGAATATAAATATTTAATAAATATACGACTAGTTGCGTCGTATTCAGACATCTGTAGTCAACAGTGCGCTCGATGGAGTATAGGTTTTTTTTTTCAACGCTGAATTCGAAATATCGATGCGATTGGTGTTGAACGAAATGTGTAGTGATTTTTTGAATCGATTTGTAAGTCTGGATGTAGCTTATTTGTGATGGATAGATTTTGTAGTCATTTTTTGGAGTAAATTGACGACTCGACTGGAGGGTTTAAAAACATTCCATACTTGTTAGTCCAGCATAAAACAATAAGAATAGATACCAATTGCATCACACCTGCTTCTCTGAGACAACTTTTTTCTCAAAGGAGTCAAAAAAAATTTCTGTGCTTTTTAAGAAGTCCTGGAGTCAGCCCCAGTACCTTTTTAGTGACACCTTGAGCAGTCAATGGACGATTTCTGCCTACGATCAAATTGTAGAAAATTGAGTGGGATTTTGGGAAGGAACTGAAGAGGAAGATAAATCCGGCGTATCATTTTCATTCTCGCAACAGAAGAAGGTATCAATTTTCAGTACAGTTTAGAACTTGTCAATTACCTAATTCGTAAAGTAAATATTTTGCCAAGTCGAGCACCTTAACGTAGCAAATCTGCTCGCGATTGTGTACACTGTAGGAAAAGCACTACCCACATACAGCAAATCGAGAGAGAAACGAAAGCTGGCGAATATTCTTGGGGGTATTTTTTAAACGTTTAAAATAGCCACGCTTTGGTATTGTCTTCGTCGTCGGCCACGGTTTATAAAGAAGGTTCTCGTCGTTTTTTTCCCTTTAGTTTATTTTTTTTTTTAAATTCTTGTTTCTCCTCTGGTCCACTTTGTAGTGGAAGAATTTCGCGAAGCCTGCAGCAATGTACTTTAATTAGAATTGTGCTAATCTTCGGTACGCTCAGACACTTTAAAAGAGTCACTACTCAAGGCAAGGCGCACGACGACGGACGCGGCGCGGCGCCGGCGTGCGCTATTAAAAGCGAAAGTGGTCTTTAGTCGAGGGTTTGCTTGCGTATTTATAATTGAGTTTTTCCCCCTGTAATTTTCAAAAGCATTGTATTCGCGGTGCTGTTTGCTCGAGTGTTTAATTAATGGGTCTCTCTTTCCAACGCATCGTCTCGCAGTCTACTCAGCGAGCACGACTGTCCCTGTCCCTGTCCGGAAAATTTGATTATTTTATTTCGTATTCGAAATTTGTACGCCGCAACGTTTCGGTTCTTTATTCTTAGCATTTTTTTACCCACATGCATAGGCATACCTTACCCACCTGCAATATACGAGGTTGAGGGGGACTTTTGAGCCGAATTGTGTTCCCGTTTTGCCTGTGCTGTACCTACCTAGAGAGAACAGCTAACTCCATCAAGGAGCACGTTCACGTGATGTACGCTCTAGTTAACCGGCTCAGCGGCGTTTTGTAGCGAAGGGTGCTTAATTTCAAAGGTCGATGTGTTGTCTTTCGAGGCGGCCAAATTCACGTCAACCTACGTGGTTTTGGGTCATGGTTCGAGCCACGAGTACGTCGGGTCGCCCCGTCAAGCTTTGAAAAATTAACGTTTCCTTCCTGCTATAGACTTTATAGCGAAGCACTTGCGGTTTTATGGTTCTCGTAACTCTTCGCGAGTCACCAGCCCAGCAAATGGTACAGATTGCAGCGTTCAGCGATTAGTGAAAATTACCCGGGTGTAATTAAATTTCTTACAGCGTCGATTGATTCGATTCGAAGTGTGTCTTCGTGTAGTCATGTCAAGCTGATTCAATATCATCCACGCCTCAATGTGTTCACTCAAATTACTCGTTAGAAAGCTCTCGAAAAGTCCTAAGATGTGCATTTCGGTAGAACAAACAGTAGGTTCAAAATTTCACAAAAAATTATTACTTTTTAAATTCCTTAGACATTGAAAAGCTGAACTTGTTTCGTTATTTTCTTGATCAGTTGAAAATACGAGAGTTTTTTCGTGCTAGCGACCTTGGAAAAAAAATATAGAAAAAGTCATGAATTGTGCTCGAAACACACTTGACAATTTTTTAAAAAGCATAAAAAAAAATCAAAGTCAAAAATTTGTTCAAAAAAATCGGAAAAATTGAGTAACTAAAATACCCACTTCCTTTCAAATAAAAAAAAAAAAATTCTTGCAGTTTCAATTTTTTTTTTAGGAGGGGAGTATTTTTATGAGGTAAAAATGTGAAAAGTAGGTCATGAAAAAGTCGTGATTTTTTGTCTGGGAGTTTTGATGGACACCCAGTTCTTTTATTCAAAGCATAAAAGGGAGGGGAGACAGGTTCACAGGGGTTAGATCGAAAAAAGAAACCTTCCAATCAGTAAAAATCAACAATCATACCAGTTTTAAAAAGATTTTCAATTTTTTCTCATCATCAAATGAGAACCCAAGAGGATGGATCCAAAAATGAGTAGGTAAATATTTAAGCCACATAATGAAGAGTACGTGGAAAGAACCAGATGAATCAAAAATTTTCAAAAATGAGTTCAGGGTCGAATTAAATTTACGCTGACGAGTGGAAAAATGTAGTCCATTAAAATTTTGAAAAAATTCTATTTTTTGTAGTGAAAATGGTCTGTAAAAATAGAGGAGGCGAGAGAAATGAGCCGAGACCAAATCTGAGGCAAAAGGAAGAAAATGTCAACATTAATAACTACTTAGAATTTTGAAATTTTTCATTAAGGAACGTCATTTTAAGCGATTATCGTCGAATTCAAGTTGTTGCAAACAATACTTTTTCGGTTTTATGCTTGATTTTTTTTTTCACGAAAATAGTGACTAAACTTTCCAACTTATAACTTGCGTATCTCTAGATTTTTCTTCTATAATTTTATGAAATGCAAATTCACTACAAAATTGGACATTCTGATACCGGTAAGTATGTACTTTCTTCAAAACGCCTTAACACAAAATTTAAAAAAATTGACTTATGGTTCTTTCCGTATACTTACTTACTCTCCATACGCTCTCGAAAACCAAAAAATCAAATAAACAACATGCCAGATGTCATTTTCAATTTTGTGACCATTTTTTAAAGTCATGGATGAGGAGAGGAGGAGTAAAAAAGGGCCAAAAAAAAAAATGAATTAGTAAAAATCAAAATGTCACATCAGATTTTGAACATTTTTTCAATTTTTTTCTAAAAATCAGGAAACTGAAAGCAGAGATGGTGGTCCGAACCCGATCTAGATCCCTGATCCCGAAATAAGATCCCGATTATTTTAATGAACCTGAACCGAAACAGAACCCGATCCTTCAAATCCTGAACCTGTGACCCCCATTCGTTAAGCCTGAATCTCAAAACTCTGATCCCGATCATTATTCGTTATCTTTAGGGTTCAAGGCCAGAACTGCTAGAAATGATTTGGTTGATGAAAATATGGTATTGTAGACTAAAACAATTTTCAGAGAACTTTTTTGAACAAGCTGGGTCATTTTTTTTTGAAAAAAAGTTTTTTTTAAAAACATTAAACAAGAATACTGCGTTTAAAATAATTTAAGGAGTTCCCGAATTATTAATACCTAGGTATTATTGGAACCAATGAATGCAATTTTTCGAACTGTTCCGGCTTTTGAAGGTTGAAGGGTAGTTCTAAATCCTAAAAATAAGGTTTGAAAAATTGAGAAAAAAATTGAAAGTATCAGTTAAACAATGGAGTGGATTTCAGATCTCTGAAAGTTGAACGTTAGAAATTTTTTCTTGTTTGTTCGAGCCCATTTGGCCACAATTGAACTTGGATTTTTTTCAATTCTAAAAAAAGAGGCACCTTAAGGGTGAAATTTGGTATTTTTTTACACTGATCTGTTCACAATTTCACAGAAACTCTTCATGAAAAATTGTCTGTGTAATTCTGCATCCATTCTGTGTGTCTCGATTTCTGTAGCCAGCAAACTTTATGCTAAAATCATCATAATGAGGCAGAAAAAATATTGAACCTGATCCCGATCGTTCTCAGATCCTGAACCAGAACTGAACTTGAACCTTTAAACCCTGAACACGAACCCGACCCTTGATCCACTTTGAAAGGTCAGATTCGAAAAATGAGAGAATATTCGAACCAAGCGTTTTTGACGACGTGCCACAGGTCATTTTTTCATTTTTTATGTACATTTAGACCATTTATTCCAGGCATTGGCGGGGAGAGGAGGGGTTCAAAGAGGTCGGGTCAAAAAAATAAACCTGGCCAACTATTAAAAAAATCTTGAGAATTGAGAATGAGGGTGCCTTAAAAATTTTCATTTATGAAATTAACCACTCATAGTCAAATGTGGATTTTACAAGTTTTCTGTAACGTAATTTAACGCATTTTTTGATTCTTCGCTCGTTTATCATGATCTTTTCTAAGTTCAGTGATTCGTCATGTGAAAATAGAATCTTAATGTTCGAGCACAAACAGATACTTTACAACACTTTTGATTTGAAAATAGCTGTATTTTTTCTCTGCAACTGTTGCATTCAAGTTACCCCGAGTTTATATTTTTTCATTTACTTATTTGAAAATAAGATTCCAAGATTTGTAAAAAAAAAAATCTTGACTTCTACATACGAGTAAAACAATACACAATTTTAGTCGCCTGTCACAACTCGCTTTCCAAAATAATATCTATATAGAAAAAAAATCCATTCTTGGAAACAATATAAGGATCAAAAAAGTCAGATTGCAGAAAACATAATAACGAACACAAAACAAGGAAGTCTTTCGATCACAATATCAAACAATACAAAACACCAAAACGAACGTTTACTATTTTTTTCTTTTTTTCATCTGTAAACCTCCACTGCATTGTTTCATTGCCACATTCCACACGCAGCTGCTAAATAATGTGTACAAATCACCAAGCAGGCGTTTGTCTAAATATCGCTGGAACCAGCGTGTGATCCGGTCCTATTCGACATTCGGTGCTTTTACACGCGTAACGATTATTTTTATCGATATAACGCTACTTAGCACCGCATTCAGCAGTTGTTTTTAAATATCTTTACTACAAGATCTAGGCACGCGGAAATGCTAGGGGTGGTCATTCGATAACATTATGTACAACGCCAGCGAGCGCCATCATCTTCGTCAGCCTCACAAACACACGTATCTTTCACGCCGAGCAATTAAACGAAACTGGCTACCGAGTCGAGTCTTTTTTGGATAAATTCTGTTCATATATTTTTCTGCTACAGTTTCGAGGATTTGGATATTGCGATGACACCCACAACTATTTTACATTGTATTCTTCGTCGTATAAAATCGAGAAAAAGACAGAAAAATGTACGTCTGGTCATAAAAACCGTACAAGAAACTGTTCAGACTGTGAGAATAGTGAAGCCTACAACATGGTACGCATTTCATAAATCTCTCATCGTCTTCAAAATACTCTTACTCTCTCGAGTACATATTACGCTGGTGGAAATTACGTTAAAATATTTGGAATTTTTTCCTCTCGCTCGCGATTCGCGAGACGACATAAAAGTCGAAAAGAATTTCGAAATTTTATTCCGCAAAATACCGACTACGACTTGAGTCTGGCAAAGGCGTGGTTTTTTCTCTCCTTCGTGAAATAAACATACAAATAAATTTGTGTAAGAATCTATTAAATGTAGACCTTTTTTTCAGCTGCAAAAGACGACGCGACCTAACGACGGATTATTCTCTTTTCAAGATCCTCCAACCAGAAAATTGTAATTACGAGAAAGTTGAAATTGATGGATTGCGAGTAATCTTTCTCATAGTGCTGAATGTGGGGAAGTGATAATAATTGCAAATAATTTGTGAAGATGTTTCAATTTACATTAAATGTTCTGTTACGTAGGTCATTCCACGTCAATTCGACCAAGAAGTGGTAAGGGGGTCGGCGATTTTTTTGAAATTTTTCCTGTGGAAAGACCTTCCGAAGGGATGACCAATGGAACAAATCGCAGCCCTCTAGCTCTTTTTTAAACGCTGCTAGGGGGTGTCAAAGTTTTCAAAGAACTTAAAATACCATCCATTTCAGCAGTGGATTACTTGATAACCGCGATACTAACCAAAATGGAACTTCCTCCAATAGTTAGAGGGTTTGAAAGGCTTTTTGGTGATATCATGAGAATCAGTGTTGCCACTTTCTTTTTGTACAAAAAAATCAGTTCGAAAAGTTTCAGTACGTAGTTTTCATATCGTTCCAACTCTCCAAAATTCTGAAAAAAATATATTATGGGCAACTTTTAATGCTGTACAACATATTAAAAAATTGAGATGGTACCATGTTGCAAAGTCGATTTAAAAAAATTTGAAGTTTGCGAAAAAAATGCGATTTATTGATTTAAAACAAGAAAAAAATTTTTGATTGGTGAAGTTGACTCATTTGACCCCTATTTTTACGTATTCGTTGAAAAAGTTGAAGAGCCCCTTTCACTCAATGAAATAAACTTATCACAAAAAAAAATCAAAATTCAAAAAAAAAAAGAATTTCAATATTTTTGCAATGATCGAGTGAAATTTTTGTCAACCTTTTCATGATATACGTCAGAAAGACGTAAAAATAAGACAACTGAATAAATTTAAACTTTATTTCATGTTTGGAATTGAAAATTGAATTTTTTTGAATTTTGATTTTTTTCTGATGAGTTTATTTCATTGAGTGAAAGGGTTTTTTCAACTTTTTCAACGGATACCTAATGATAAGGGTCAAAATGGTCAACTTTACCAATCAAAACTTTTTTATATGTTTTGAATCAAAAAATCGCATTTTTTTCGCAAACTTTCAATTTTTTTAAATCGACTTTACGAAATAACGCCTTCCCAATTTTTTAATATGTTGTTCAGCATTAAAAGTTGTCCATAATATATTTTTTTCTGAATTTTTGAGCGTCGGAACGATATGAAAACTATACGTTTTGAAACTTTTCGAGCTAATTTTTCATACAAAAAAAGTGGCAACACTGATTTTTATGATATCACCAAAAAGCCTTTCAACCCCCAACTATTGGAGGAAGTTCCATTTTGGTAGGTATCGCGGTTATCGAGTAATCCACTCCTGAAATGGATGATGTTTCAAGTTCGCTGAAAACTTTGACACCCCCTATCAGCCTGTAATAAAGAGCTAGAGAGCTGAGATTTGCGCCATTGGTCATCCCTTGGGAAGTTCTTTCCACAGCAGGAAAAATTTCCAAAAAATCGCCGACCACAATTACCACTTCTTGGTCGAATTGACGAGGAATGACCCACCAACTAAAATGTCTTCTGTGTTTGACCCGCTGCTCTCAAATTTTCGATGGTCATAGAAAATAATCCAAGATTTGTCGACAACGTGATGCTTTTCAGCTCATGGAAATGAATATCCAACTATTTTAACAGTGAGAAGGGGAGGGGTGAGGGTTGTCGGCCGAATGACGAAAACAAACGAATAGTGATATTTTGAGAAATCATCTATCGTAAATCTCATTCGAAATCGCTCAAATTTTTTTAATTAAAAAAATGGCCACTTTCCAAATTCCAGCGAGCTACCTCGATTTGATCAGTATTTAATTTTTCAAGTTGGTAGGTATTTTTCATGACTTTCAATGACCGTTAGACATCCTGAAGAATTGTCTAAATTTCAAAACGTCGTTTTGTTAGATTTTCGAATATTTTTTCCTTTTTTGGATTCGACCCCTCAGTGCACTTTTAGCTCCCCAATTTTGAGAAAAAAATTGGAAAAATTTTGAAAATCGGTGTGACATACCGATTTTACTAATTCAAGGATGCTGTTCGATTACCTACTTATTAAATTTTTTTGAAACCATGGTTTCAAAGAAAAATTCCATGGGTTGCAACCCATGGATATTTTTCTCGTGATCCTTAATTTTTTCTGAAAACAATTTTTCTATTTTTACATTCATTTGCCCTGTTTATTCGACAGATGACAACGTGTTCATCCGATGTTCTTTTCATAATCTTAATTAATGGTTTATTTATAGCACTCGGTCGAATTTAAATCTCGTAAAAAATTATTTAAAAATTCGCCCACAAACCGACGCTTTTTTTGTATTTCCCAACAAACACAGCAGCAACGTCGAATACTATAAAGGCGACGAGTAAAAATTGAAACTTTCCCATCGCCTGACACCAGATAAGAGAGAGGGCGCATTCGTCGACGAGCGATTATAAAACGCAAACTCCTTATAATGCCTTTCACGTAACTTGTCAGAAGAGATGAAAATCTCATTTTTTCCCTCCTCATCGTCGTCGGCGGCCGCTGCCACGACGCTTAAAAGTTTTGACTACAGGTCATCGGTTTTCGAACTGCCATCTCCCTCTCCTCGGTTCGGTTCACATTCACCTCGAACCACCATCTCGTTGAGCTGGAAAAAGTAAACTGAAAAATCTTCTCAGTTTAAATCGGACTTAATCCCAATTAGTTCGAATTAACGACGCTCCACTGAAATCCGCACCGCGCCGAGTCCCTTCTAGTGTCCCATTTTCCGAAAACGAAGGATCGGTGCGAGGAAAAATATCGAAAAAAGTAGAAAGGGGTTTGGTTGTGTACCTACCCACCTATAAAGTCCATTTAACGCGACTATTGTGAACTGATGAGCGAAGGTGGAGGGATAATGAGGGCGACGAGGACGAGGATTTTATAGAGGTGGAAAATCTGCTATCTTTTTTCATCTTTTTTTTTTTTTTTTGGCTTTCAACATGTACGACAAAACATTTTACTCGAACATTATGCGGGCTCTGGGCGACGAAATATCAACACATATCAGTTAACAAGAGACATCTCGAGCGACCAAATTTCTTTGACGCTTTTTCCGCAGCTACACTCGTGGTAAAAATTTCATTATCCTCTTGGCCCCGGTTCTCAGGTCTCCACTTGGCACTGTAGCGAAAATCATATGGGTCTTATAAGTAGCATAGGTAGCGGTTTTCATGTAGGTACCTCTACATTTTCGCAGATATTTGATACGTTTTTTGCGATACTTGTTTCATTCTATTGCTATCTCACTCGTCTCGTGGTGTGGAAATTCTCTCTATCTAGCTGTATCATCTGGGTATGTGTTAGCTCCTCTATATATGTACTTTATAGTGTGCGAACCTTTCTGGGTACTTCTAGACAAAAAAGAAGAGCACGAAATGATAGCGACTGCGACGTGAAGTGCAACTGGCCGAGCTTTATTTACTCTATACACGTTATCCAAACATACACACTATATAGGGGAGTACTGCGCCAGTATTCGGTGTATTGGCACCTACACAAGTACACAGACATTTCTGCTCCTCTCACCCCCTACCCCTAGACGTCCACCGATATCGGTAAATGTACCCTGGCTATTGTTTTTTCCCTCGTATTCTTTAATGCTGCCTTAGCTGTGAACCGACGATAAGTTGAAACTGATTAATCGTTTAGGATATACATACTTGTTACTCGTTCATATACGTACTATAATATGTCTGTGTAGTGTACGTTCATTTTATAGTACCTTCTTCTACGAAACCTGTAACCTTTTTTTTTTTGCACCCTAGAACCCAGACCCACCCTCACCTTTATACCATAGCATAGCGTATCATTTACATGTTCATAACCCAGACCCACGATAGGCTACAATATGAATCGATACAGCTTTGGAAATTAATGCGTCGATCGTCTCGTATTCTAATAGATTTTTATTACGTCGTAGTCACAATTTGCTCATTGAGTTCGCGACCTGCTCATCATTCAAGTATTGCTCTCGAAGTTGTATACAAATTTACGCGTATCTAAGCGTTTCAATTATCATTTAAAAACCATTAAATAACCTTATCATCGAACGAGTTAATTACTGTATTGGAAACAATTACGTATTAATTATTACGCCGGACGTGAACGTGTGGCTCTTGTGCACTTTGCTCTATGCACATGAATAGACGTTCGAGTTATTGCCAAATTTCCCTTAACTTGAAGTTATGATGCTTTGATGTAAGAAAGTGAATTTTCTTTTGGCAACTCGAGCTGCCACTTGCACTCATCACTGTAAAGATTTATATCAATTTAGGCTGATTTTTCTTTTATCAAATGAACCTCATTCGATGCGCAGCCAAGTGTGTAAAAAAATAATAAATTTGTCTGTTTTCTCTCTTCTTTTTTTTTTTTTGTGGCGAAGTCCTGCAGAAGATGTGGTTGGTAGCAGATAGACGAAGAAATTTAAGAGGGTAATAATCTTTTCCTGTTTGGGTTTTAAAAAAAGAGATGCTGATTTACAAAAAAGCAAACGATTTTTCCTTCAAAGTAAAAGATCTTTATGTGAATATTAGGGTGTGCCTTATTTTGCGAAGTTGGAATTTTCCACCTACCATCCGTCAAAGTTGTTACCTCGAATGAGAAATTAATTCCCTATTTTTTATTTTTCGCCTATCTCCACTCCCTTCCCCCCACCGGTTGGAAAAATATTAAATTTTTCTGAAAAATTTAA
Source organism: Planococcus citri (assembly GCF_950023065.1). Classification (NCBI taxonomy): domain Eukaryota; kingdom Metazoa; phylum Arthropoda; class Insecta; order Hemiptera; family Pseudococcidae; genus Planococcus; species Planococcus citri. Next base: position 18,353,045 of record NC_088681.1, read on the forward strand.
TTCATCATTCTTTGTTTTTACGTAAGAGTTTTTCTAAACAATTCCCTTTTCAAGAAAAACTTTCCCTGACCCTTCAAACCACCATTGGCCTCCTAGAAGGAGCCCCCCAAAATTGAAAATTTTTTTCAAAAATGAAAATAAATAATGAAAATAAATTAAAATGATAGTGGAGGCAAATTAGCATCATATTTCGAAAATAAAAACATTTTTGGCTATACCCAAGCTTTTATGATGAAAAATTGTCAAGGGTGGTCCCCTGAATAATTCCTGAGAACTACCACCCCACAGACCCCTAGCTAATTTTCTTATGGGGGGTTGAACCCCCCCCCCCCAAAATGGGTTTTTTGCACTTTATCGTCAGGGGTTGATTTTACGTCGAATATAGCTTTATTTTTGAATTCTACGTCAAATTTCCGATCTAGTGATATATCAACTGTCCTTCTACTCCCAAGGGGGGTGGGGCTAGAACCATTCAATTTGGAGGGGTTTTCTAAAAAACACAAAAAGGTTATCGGTGCATAAGAGGGGTGAAATGGCCCCCGAGAGCGTTCGGGTTGATACTAGCATGGAAGGTGGGTACCATCGAGAAACTACCGTGTGAAAAATTTCAAATCCACACCAACTCCCCTTTTTGGGGAACCCCCCTTTTCTGAAATTTCAATAGCACTTTTCTCAGCCCCATATTAACCGATTTTGAAAATTTTTCAGTATGTTATGTATATCCTTGATAGGTATCCCCACAAAAAATTTTAGCCCCCTCCCTTCATATTTACCCCTCAAAATGGTGTAAACATGTATGTATTTTAGGGAGGGTTGAGGGAAAAATGGGAATTTTGGGGAAATCACTAAGTATTAAAAAGTAGGGTATTGTTTTCTTATGATTCGATACCGCTGAGTACGAATATGACGTCAGATTTTTTGCTACACTCATCTAGACCTCTCCAGAGCACTTTGCCCCCTCAATTTTTACTATTTTTAAAAAACATAAAATAAGCTGAAAAACGCTATTTTGAGGGGTAAATATGAAGGGAGGGGGCTGAAAATTTTTTGTGGGGATACCTATCAAGGATATACATAACACACTGAAAAATTTTCAAAATCGGTTAATATGGGGCTGAGAAAAGTGCTATTGAAATTTCAGAAAAGGGGGGTTCCCCAAAAAGGGGAGTTGGCGTGGATCTGAAATTTTTCACGCGGTAGTTTCTCGATGGTACCCACCTTCCATGCTAGTATCAACCCGAACGCTCTCAGGGGCCATTTCACCCCTCTTATGCGTCGATAACCTTTTTGTGTTTTTTAGAAAACCCCTCCAATTTGAATGGTTCTAGCCCTACCCCCCTTGGGAGTAGAAGGACAGTTGATATATCACTAGATCGGAAATTTGACGTAGAATTCAAAAATAAAGCTATATTCGACGTAAAATCAACCCCTGAGGATAAAAGTGCAAAAAACCCATTTTGGGGGGGTTCAACCCCCCATAAAAAAATTAGCTAGGGGTCTGTGGGGTGGTAGTTCTCAGGAATTATTCAGGGGACCACCCTTGACAATTTTTCATTATAAAAGTTCGGGTAGCCAAAAATGTTTTCATTTTTTCTTATTTGCCTCCACTATATGAGGAAATTTTCTTTGAAAATATCTGATTTCTACACTGGAATTGTTCTACGTGACTCCCTTCTCAAGTAAAAACCTTCGTTGGACTCTCAAATGATGTTGGCTCTCGTTTATGGAGCTCCCCAATTTGGGAAAGATGATAAAAAATTAAAAAAGTTGATGTCTGTGGAAAATTTTTGAAAATTTTTTATTTGCGAAATTGGAAAAAAATTGGTATTTGTACCTAGAAATTTTTTGAAAACGTTTCATTTCTCATGAAGTTGAAAAATATCGAAAAGATGAAAAATCGATGCCTGTCGGTGCGAATTACTCGTATGTATTTGAAAATTTTCAGCTCTAAGCAGAATACTTCTGGATAATTCTTTTTTTTTTTAAGAAAAACTTTCCCTCAGCCCCTCCCCCACCAATGTAGATAACCTATACATAAAGACCTCCAAAGTTTAAAGAATTAAACAAATTGTTTTTTTTGTTTTTTTTCTTCAATTTAATCTTCTTTTTGAGTTCTTTTCAATGACTTCTCTTCAAGAAAAATTCGTCTTACTTGTTGGATGTTTCATTTGCAATTGGCAATTTAAGCCGAAAGTGATCAATTTTTGAAATCAATACGTTGATGTCGTTGATCCCCCAAGCTTTAATTTTAGCTATATAGTTCAACTCATCCAGTTGAAATAAAACTTGAAAAATCAAAGTACTATATCTAATAAGTAATAACTATGAAATAAATCTTTCAATAAATCGAATTATTTTCAAAAAAGGGGGGGGGAGGAATAAAGTTTTACTTTTTTGCACGGAGGTGGGGAGGGGGGCAAATTAAAAACATTGAATAGTGCTATTCTGATGAAAATTGAAAATAGACCAAATCCAAGAGATTTATTAGAAATGTTTTTTTTTTTTTTTGAGAAAGAGTACAATTATAGGGTGTCTTAACAGACAATGTGTCTTACAAGTCCTGTAGTTTTTTCTTTCTTGCAGTTTTGAAAAAAGTTTCCAATTCTGTATGGTTTGAGCATATTTTGGTAAAAGTTGACTGGTTTTTTTTCTTGATTTTGGAAGAGTTATTTCATTTTGAATAATTTTTTATGTAATTCTAAAAGAATGTTGATTTTTTTTTTTGGGGGGGGGGGAGGGGATTTAGGAAAGATTTGAAAATTTTGGATAGACTGATGCATTTTAGGAATAAATTGAATTTTCCCTTTTATTTTGTTTAGAATGAATCAGCTGATACTGAATGATTTTTTGGATCATGTTGAGAGGATGTTGATTGGATTTTCTTATAATTTAGGAAAATCATTTTTGATTGTGTTCAAGATTATTTCAGAAGGTTGCTGAGTGAATTTTCTTATAAATTTGGGAGGATTTTTGAAATTTTGTACTTATAGCTTGTTTAGTTTCTTGTATAGGTATTTCAAGATGTTGTTGAATAACTTTTTTCTTGATTTAGGAAAAATGTAGGTATCTGATTTGAATGATTTTTAAGATCACTTTGAAAGGATATCGGAGAGATTTTTTGCAATTCGACAAGAATCATTCTGAAACAGTTCTCATATTATTTTGGAATTACGAGTATCATGAGCGGATTTTCTTGTGTTGAGAAGGATTTTTCGATTCATAATAGATTGAGGAATTCAGGAAGAAGTCGAATGGTGTTTTACTTTATTCAGGAAGAATACATTATTATGTCTCATTTTAAATTTTCAGATCATTTTGAAAAGAGTAATTTGTGAAGGATTTTCCTACGTATTTTGAATAGATCGAGGTATTTATGAAGAAGCTGAATAGATTTTTTTCTTTGCTTGGGTAGAATTATCTGATTTTGGAATTTTTTCAAATGAGTTTTCAAATTATTTTGGGAGGACACCGAGTAGGGTTTTTTGCAATTTTGGGAGGATTTTTCTATTTCGAATGAATTGAGGCATTTTAGGAAGAAGTTGAATGCACTTTTCTTTAGGCGAAATTACTTATCATGAGTTTGAATCGTTTTTCATATCATTTTTGAAAAATTTTGAGTGGATTTCTTTGCACTTTGGGAAGAATCTTTTTGAATAATTAAATACTGTTTACAGGTGTTCTTGGACATATCTGAACTTGGTTTCGTTCAATGCAGAGAATATTAGCCCAAAAGGCTCCTTTGCAAGGAAAAAATTGAACATTGGGCAAGGGTCAAGATCAATTTATCGAACTGAAACTTTCAGAATCTCATTTTTTATTCAAAATGAATCACCTTAGCCAATTAAAATGATCAAATTCAAAGTTGAAAAAAATAGTATCATTCGCTTGTTTATGCCACAAAAACTTGAACAGGAAGAGAAGAGACTTAAAAATGTAGGTAACCTGATAGAAGCAATAAGGATATCCCTGTGAAGTAACCCCCCTCCCCCCACCTGGACTCAACCAACACCTTTTTTAGCCTCAATTTTCCATCAAAATGAATCTACAAAATACCACTACGCAAAATACCAAACCTCTACTCTTACGTCAATGGCTGTTTTTTCTAATTGCCACTTTTGCGTATGATGCGACGAACGAAGCGACGCGATGACGCGACGATGCCTGCGAAATGTCTTATTTTTCGGCAACTCGAAGGCGTGAAAATTACGCCGAAATAAGTCGTCTTTTCAGATCACGTCAGCGACGAGTTGAAGAATATTAATGGCGCTAATTCGCAACTCATCACGACGATGGCGGCGAAGCGGCGCTTGCCATAGAGAGAAAAGAGACTCGAAAGGATGAGGAAGGAAGGGAGGAGAGGAGACGATAAGGTGTATATTTTATGCTCCATTAGCAAAATCAAATATACAAGAATCAGTCACGCGCTATTTTTCTTCCTCGTCTCGTATCCTATACTCTGTTCTATTGATAGCTATGGCTGTGCCTCTGCCTACACATGCACACAAACCCACTGCATATATACTATGAAAACAACTCGGCAGTACTTTAAGAAGGGTTCCCTTCGGATTCCCTTGTCCCATATTCTCGAGTATTGATCATCGAGCTTATCAAAAAAAGAATCACTCGTTTAAAAGACGTGTACTCTTTCTATCTACACCTACACTTTTCCTCACCTAGTTCGCGGTGGTTCTGCAGGGTACAAAGTTGACGTAGTTTTGCGAAAAATTTCATTACGTAAGACCCCGATTTCGCTCGTTCTTTTTGCGGCGGTATACAGATAATATGGTACTATATGGTGAGAGTACACAGTACACCAAGTTTTTCTATCTTGTCTCTTTCTTCTCACTAGAAAAAGATAGGTCGTCGTTGTCGGGTGTAGATGTAATGTAGAATACGCGTCATTTCATATAATAATATGCTTCGAGTGCATACGGGACTTTTAAGGGCTCTTTTTGCTGCTTTGTTGTTTAGACATGACGTGATTTTCGTCAAGATGAATGCGAATTGTATATTATAGAAGAGAGAGAGAGAGAGAGGGTGAGAGAATGCGGAGAAGACGTGCTGCTACATGTAACCTATACTGCATGGGCCAGTGCGATGATGAGGGGGAGTCTGCTCGTCGCCATTCCAATAATAAGGCGACGAACCACCCCGACACCCTGGTCTGGGCAATGGCCGCAGGGTGTGTAGCTGATTCATCACTTCTATTGTTTATTGCACCGTAAACCGCGCGTCAATCGATACGAGTTTGTTAACTCGATCTCGAGCATGTACGTTCACTTGAAGTACGAGATGGCGAAGTAAAAAAAAAACTCTCTAATCGAATTTTTCACCATACTCGGTTCTCTTTTGATGAGAAAAACTTGAGGCGAAAGACGAAGCTGAGGGGAAAAAACATCGAAGAGAATATCGTTTTTGTCACGATTTTTAGTCTCTCTCGTATATATCGATGAGGCGACGACGTTCGACGGATTCGGTTTCCATTACGTAATAATCACGATCCTCTCGCGATATTACAGCTCTTTTTTATGAGAGCTGCGGAGAGCATGAGAGGAGATGGTGATGTTGCGGCGACAACGACGCGAAGTGACGATGCGACGCGACTATGCAGACGAAAATTTGCTATTCAAATTAGGTTCGCGATTGTGTTAGGATAAGTGAAGTGAAGGTTAGAGAGATGGGTTTTTAGGATGAATTGTGAAGGTTTACGAAACGATTTGGATGTTGAGAAGGAATCATGTTGGTTGAATGTGTTGTGATCGAATTGGGTGGAATTTTAATTGGTGGAGAAAACGGACAGAAAATGTCTGAGGATTAAATTTTTTGTAAATGAACAATTTTTAGACAATTTTTGAAAATTTTAGAAAAAAATTGGCGCCATTGGGCAACATTTTTCTACGTTTAATTTTTTTTCCGATTCTGAACGATTAAGATCTGAGAAATTCAAAGGTTTATTTTCCATGAAGGTTTTTTGTTGACTTATTGTATATTATTCTTATCGCAATTCGGTTCCCTTGTATGTATTTGAGCAATGAGCATCGTCATCAATGATAACAATATGTAGTATTTTTCATTCCCACAACTTCACAACTTGTCGATTCCATCCACGTAACGATTCCCAAATTCTACCGGATGCAGAACTGATAAACACATCGTGAAGATATGATGTCGATTGGCTAATATGGCTGAATGGCGGCGCTCAAAGACCAGACGTAATTCATGAATAATTGTTTGGAAGTGAAAAATAAACAATTATTTTTCTCATTCGTTTCTAATCTCAATTCTTGCAAAATTTAAAGAATCTGATAAATTTGAATGAGCGAATTGATGGTTTTTTCAGAAATTCAAGTAACACCCTCTGTAGTTGGTTTTCGTCCGATTAAAAAATAACTTTTTGAATTCGAAGAATAGCTTCAAAAATTCACAAATCAAAGTATAGGAGCCTCATTTTCATGTCAAAAAACGGAAAGTAAGAATGGCAAGCACCTTGTGATTGGACCCCATCCACGGCCCCCAAAATTTGTTTTGGACTTTTACATATTGGGGGAGGTTCTGGGGGCCATGGGCGAAGTCGATTCGAAACACTAAGGCAATATTCGTGTTCAGCTATCTCGAAAACATACTATTTCACGTGTCATACGAATGTAACCATTTTTTTGGGGGGGTCACCCCCTTTGGGGAGGTGCTGGGGGCTGTGGACGGGTTCTATCAAAAATCTGACGTCATACTCGTATTCAGCGTCACCAAAAACATAGAATTCGATATATCACATGCCCCAGATTTTCTATCGAAAGTTTCGCCTAAAATTGGGGGTGAGGGTGCTCCCCCTCCATTGAGAGATCTCATCTCGAAACTTGAACATTTCGAAAAAACATCAAAAGGTACATCTATGGAAATTTTTTCAAAATTTTAAATGGTAGCTCCCACTTACATCGCCACTTTGAAATTTGAACTTTCAATTTGAAAGTTCAACTTTCAAATTTTGAAAATTTCAAAATGCTTAAAAAGTTCAAAATTCAATACCCTTTCGAACTGTGAAATCAGTTTTGATCAAAGTATCATAGTTTTTGAGAAATGGGTTGCTGAAGTTGAGTACCTCGAGACAATGTGAAAATAATGGAAGCACCCCCAACCGCCCCCTGTGGGGTCTGGGACGAAACTAATTGCGGGGTTCTTCCTTACTGGTGAGTATATTATTGTAAAAAAAAATTGAGCGAAATCGAAAGACATAACTCAAAAACGTTGGTTGAGTTGACATGGAATGACCCTGGGGTCATATCGTCGAGCTTTTTGCACTTTGAAGGCGCGTACTCGATGACTTGTCAATCAACAACCTACGAGCAATCAATTTTTCCAAGTTACTAAAAGCAACTTTTGGTTAATTTTAAACGTTTTGTTTACAAATTTTCAAAAATTTAATTCTTTGAAGAAAAGAAAAATGTTATCTAATATTTGATTTTTCAGTGAAAATTTCAAAGCCCAGCAGCCCAGCCTTATGCTAAAATTATCCAAGTTTTGCTTTCAGGCAAAAAAAAAAGAACAAACAACCCTGCTTTTTGTCAAACTTGTCAAATTATCTAGTTTCTGTCTGAAAACTGTCACTTTTTCGCAAAAAATGCCAAAAAATCTTGGGTAACATATTTTTTAAAAATCACCCAAAAGTTTCGTTTTTTGCTACAAATGTCAAAAACGTCTCTTTTTTTTACCAAAAAATGGAAAAATGTCTCGAAAATGGAAAAAAAAGTATCAATTGTCTAAAAAAAGCCTTCCTTTTTACCAAAATTGATAGTTTTGCTTTTTGCATTGCTTATTAGCAAAATTGCTAACGAATCTCACTTTTTTCAAAAATTGCTCAAAGGTTTCATTTTTTCGATAAAAATTTGCTATAAAATTTTTTTTGTATCCAAAAAATGCAAAAAAGTTTGGCATAATTTTTTGGACAAAGCTTGCGAAAAAGTAATAATCTTATTTGGTAAATAATTTACAAGTTCTGTTTTTTGCTTAAATTATAAAAGTTTTGCTCTAGATAAAAATTTTGACTTTTTTAGCAAATTTGCTGAAAAGTTTCACTCTTTTTTTCAAAAATTACTCAATAATCTCGTTTTTTCCCAGAAATTGCCAAAATATATTTTTTCCAATAATTCCGAAAAAGAAGTCCTGCAGCTTTTAGCTAAATTGACAGTCTTGTTTTTTGCCAAAAGCTAACAAAAAGATCTTTTTTTTTTAGAAAATTTCCAAAAAATATTTCAAAAGTGTCGTTTTGTCATCAAAAGATACCTACAGAAGTCTCGTTTTTTGACCAAACAGTTGAAAAAACAAACTTTTTTTTTTGATAGAAATGGAGAAAAAATATAACGTTAGATAGTCAGTGTTTTCCCAATAATTGTCAAAAAAGTGCTGTTTTTTGCTAAAATTATGAAAACGTACCGTCGCTTTTTATAGTAAGATTGTTAAAGAGCCTCGCTTATAATTTTCAATTGTCAAAAAGTTCTGCTTTTTTGTGAAATTTTCAAGATCTTGCTTATTGTCAAAAATCACTAAAAAGTGTAGTTTTTTAAAAAATTGACAAAAGTTTCTAAAAATTTTGTTTTTGCAGAATCAAAAAAAATTTTATTGTTTTTTTAAATTGCCCAAAATTTTTACTTTTTGGCAGCAATTGCCAAAAATCATATCAACTCCAAAATTTACATGAAGAGTGATATTCCAAAACTCGCTTTGTCCATTTTTATTGAAATTTTTTTCAGCAGTATTTAGTGGATGAAATGTATACCTACACTCCTACATCATAAATCCACCCAAATAAAGTGCTAAACTCGCCTAAAAAGCCAATTTACCCGTTTAAAGGGAAACTGTTTTTCCTCTCTCCTGAAAAGTTGTGAAAATGGACAAAGCGAGTTTTGGAATATCACTCTTCACATGAAAGTTTCAATTTTTCATCAAAACATTGCAAAATAGTTCAACTTTTCAAAATAATTAAAAATTGATACGTTTCAATTTGTTAGTAATATTTTAGATTTTTTTGAACGATTTTTCAAGAAAGAGACAAGAGTACGAGCCCTGCACTTGAGGTTGGTGATTTTTTGAATATGTTTCATGTGGATAGATCTCGAATCTCGATGACGAATGGCGCAAACCGAAGTTCTCAAAATGTATTTGCAGGGGAGAAAAGAGTGCTCAAAGTTGTGAGAAAAATAGGCAGATCGTAAAGTTTGAGCGAAGCAAACTTGAAAACTACAAAATGGTATCTATAGAATTTGGAAGTTTGTAGGTCCACAAAAGCGTTTTTTTTTTGGAGATGTGGTGAAAATCAGTGTTGCCACCCTTCTTAAAAACCTAAAATTAGCTGGAAAAGTTGAAAAATTATAGTTCTCCATCGCGTCGATGCTCAAAAATTCTAAAAGATAACCCCAAGTACAACTTCTTATGCTTGTGAACGTATCAAAAAATTTGAGTGATGTTTTTTGGCATTGGGTTATGCTAGATACAGGGGAAATTGGTGATGAAATTCGAACTCTCAATGGAAAAGTCACCCTAGCCCACATGTGTAGAATTTCAAACCTCTCTCATCAGTCATCAGCAATAATTTTTTTGCAAAAATATTCCATAAAAAATTCTATTTTTTTTGTTTGTTTTTTTGAACGACCGAGCCAACAGCTTGATTTGAAAAAGTTTTTCAATTATGACGTCATCAAAATGAACTCTTTACTGTACCGTGTTGCTTCGCAAAATTTATATCATAGGCACATTTTTCAACATTGTTCAAAGTCCGAATATTACCGGAAATCGTAAATAACTTAAACTCGTGTCGTGTGTACTTCTATGTCTACGTACAATGTACGTCGTCGTACGATCATCTCGAATCCGAATATACCCATTATCGTTCGCATTCGTCGTATCATCCACATCCATTTACGGTTCATTGAATTGTCCTTTAGACTCCGGGCTGTGATTTTTTTTTCATTCCTTATACGACCGTTCAAAGACGAGAGATTATCGTTATACAACAAAATATAACAAGGACGAGGAAAAAGGAAAATTATTAAAAAAATTTCTCGTCGGCGATATTCGACGACCAACCCTCCCCAACCGTTCCCTCTCGTATTGGTTTTATTATTGGAAACATTAATTTAATTTCTAGCGAAGGGAATTTTCACGCTTCAGGGCTACTGAATAACGTCCAAACGATCGGTATGCATTTCCTTCGGCGAAAATTAACAATTCGTCGTGGATCTCGATTTTCGATTAAGTATGTAGTTTGGCTGGGTTTCTTGGGCTCTCTTTTTCTTTCCAGAGTCTGTGGGGGTTGGAGGGAAAAAATGCCTGGGGGTGTGTAGGAGTCGATTGGTTGATTGTGTGAGATGTTGTGGGGCCTTTGATGCGAGTATTGAAAAGTGGCTTAGGATTTTTTGTCTGTTTTTCTTCGAAGGGTGATTTGATTCTTTTTTTTTTTGATCTGTATTATGATCTTTTTGACCCACTTATATTTAAATTTTTTGAATTGAAAATGATTGTATGTATTATTCATTGAGTATGTAATTGAGATTATTAACAAATAACTAATGCAAATCTCTGTTGTTTCTTTGTTTCAGGTTCGTATCAAAATTCTTAATTCTGAAGCATGAAAGAGCAAAAGAAATTAAGTAAGCGATTATTTTTATTTTTCTAATAACTTTCTAATCCAAGATTGGCTTTCAAGTTTGGACCAATCTCTTTATAAAACTCGATCATTCTTCAGTCTCGGGAGACCATATCGTCGTGATCGAGTAATCATCGCATATTTCATCGTACATTATATTAAGTCTAGAAAAATATGGGGTAGAATGAAGGGAAAGTCCACAGCCACGCAGCATTGTAACGCACCCCTTATGGAAAGAATCCCTAATTCAATGCGAATTATCCATGCCACGGTATCCACCGCACGGTAAATAGCTTTTGCGTGAGTAAAAGTATACTCTTATATGTGTGTGGTGTAGGACGATGAAACGTAACTTATCGTACAATAGTATAGGATACGTTTACGTACACTTATGTACAACATATACTACATATAAGAAGAAGAGAAACACGACACACAGGCTGTATACGAGAGAGCGCAGAAAAGATGCATCCATCCATAAAGTTGACTGAAGTAATTCAAATTACACAAAGTACAACTAAAATTTCTACCCTTTTTGCCGTTTAAATGTCACTTATGTAACCGGAAACCTTTGATATATAACCCACAATGAAAGGTCGGCTTTCCCAAATCTTCTCCTTTTGCTGCCTCTCTAAAACACACAAAATTGACGTCGACCAAAAAGTATCGTATCTCGCCTTTAAACCATATACACGTCGGTGGTATATGTGTATACTACACACAATACACACTCGTATCCTTATGTTGTAGCTGCGAGCGTGTGTAGTAAAACATGTAATATGCAACCCGCAACAAGCATCTGCGTATCCTCTTATTCTTTTTCTCGCGCGTATGCTGCGAGCTAAAGAGAGTATAAACACGCTGTACGTATACAAGTAGGTATAGTATTCGAGTCGAGAAAAAGGAAAATGCCAAGAACGGACGCACCAGGCAGTAAAATAAGGATATAGGGATAGAGAGAAAAAAAGGGAGATCATAGCATAAGCACGAGCGAGAGCGAGAGAAGGAGAACGCGAACGACTTGCCGAAAATGTAAATTTACGCGTACGTGCTCCTAAATCAATCAGTTCGACTTGTAACCCGTCGTACCGTGAAAATATACGTTTGCCTTTCGTTTCGCCCAAGCCAAGAGGTAAATTAAATCCTTTGCGGAGTGAGCGAAGGGCCGGGCGATTCGAAGGCTGCGTCCAATTTGCCAACGATGCGATGCCCGAAAGGCTTCGTTTGATTTGTACAACTACGCGCGCGATAATGGTGGTTTTGATTGGAATTCAGCAAAAATCAAACAGACATACGAGATTTGAAGATGGGGTGGAGATGACGTGGCGGCGCGGCGGTTGCAATGCACGAAGAAATGTATATGGAGAAAAAATATAGCGTGAATTGGGCGAAATTTAGATTCGAAGAAAACTCACGTTTGGCCTAGATGAGTATATTGCGGTAATGAAATGAACGAATTTTTCGAAATAGAAAGAAAGACGAGAAGTGGGAAAGAAATTGGCCTATAGAAGTAATTTTTCTGCAAGTTTATTCCATTATTAGTCTTATTCTAAATTTCTTTTGAGTTTTTGAGAAGTTTTTTTTTTCGATTTTCAAACGTGGAGTTATTTCACAATGTTGTTTCAATGTTGATAATTTTTTTAAAATAATTCATTCTTAGGTAAATGCTAGTAAAACATACCTGTAGAGTGTAGAGTGTAGATGAAAAAATCCTTTCACTCAATAAAATGAACTCATCACAAAAAAAAATCGAAATTCGAAAAAATTCAATTATCAATTCCAAACATCAAAAAAAGTTTAAATTTATTCGATTGTCTTATTTTGACCTTTTTCTGACGAATTTCATGAAAAAGTTGATGAAAATTACACTCATAGCAAAAAAATTAAAATTTGTTCATTTTTTCAATTCACTAAGAATTTTGATTCTTTTGTGATGAGTTCATTTTCATTGAGTGAAAGAGTTTTTTCAACTTTTTCAATTAGTACGTAAAAATTGGGGTGAAATGGGTCAACTTCACCAATCAAAGCTTTTTTTCATGTTTTAAATAAGAAAATCGCATTTTTTAGTGGCAACACTGATTTTTATACCACCAAAAAATCTTTCAAAACCCCTAACTATTGGAAAAAGTTCCAAATCCAGTGCTGAAATGGATGATATTTTAAGTTCACTGAAAACTTTAACACCCCATAGCAGTCTTTAAAAAAGGTCTAGATGGCTGCGATTTGGGCCATTGGTCATTGATCCGGAAGGTCTTTCCACAGGAAAAATTTCAAAAAAATCGTTGATCCCCCCTTACTACTTCTTGATCGAATTGACGTGGAATGACCCAATTATCATTTGGCATTTTTTTTGCAAATGTTGTACAAGTTTTTTTTTTTTTTTTCGTCAAAACTCCTCAATGACGTGTTTTTTAAAATCAAAATTGCTAGAAGTTTTGATTTATTTAAATGCAAAAGGATTTGTATTGTTTGCTAAAATTTTCATAAAAAGCCTTTAGCACAACCGTAGTCTTTTGTCAAAATTTCTCAAAAATCAGGTTTTCTGCCAAAATTTCACGTTTCTTTTTTTTGAAAAAGAAATCAAAACTGAGAAAGCCTCTCAAAGTCATTGACTCGTGTGCCTGGACTCTCAAAGTCCTTGACCTGTCTTCAACTTATCAAAGTCATCTGTTTTTCTATCTGGCCCCTTAAGGTCATTGACCTGTCAGTATGACTTCTCAAGATTGTCTTTCCGCCTGACTGGATTTTTGAGGTCATTGACCCGTCTGAATATCTTTTTAAGGCCACTGACCTACATATGTGTGCATGTTCCCAAGGTCGTTTGCCTGCTTGTCGGGCTTCTAAAGGTCATTGACTCATATGTCTGGCTTCTCAGTGTTATCCACATTCCTTTAGACTTTTAAAGGTCATTGACCCCATGTATCTGGACTACTAAGGTCACTAGGTTGCCTGTCCAACTTCCTGATAAGGTCATAAGTCTGTCTGGCTGGCCTCTGAAGGTCATTTGACTCGTGTCTATGGCTTCCCAAGGTCGTCTGTTCAGATATATGGCGTCTTAAGGTCATTAATTCGCGTTTCTTGAGGTCATTGACCTGTCTAACTATTCTTTTCAGGCCACTGGCCCATGTCTCTAGGTTCCGAAGGTCGTTAGCCTGCTTGTCTGGCTTCTAAAGATCATTGACTCATCTGTCTGGCTTCTCAATGTCATCTGCAATCCTTTATGACCTTCAAAGGTCATTGATTCCTTGTATCTGGACTATTAAGGTCATTTACTTGCCTGTCCAGTTTCCCGATAAGGTGATAAGTCTGCTTGGCTGTCCTCTGAAGGTCATTGACTCGTCAGTATGGCTTCTCAAGGTCGTATGTCCAGCTATCTGACGTCTTAAGGTCATAGACCCGTGCTTCTTGATGCCATTAACCCGTCTGACTATTCTTTTTAAAGGTCACTGACCTATGTCTCTATGTTTCCGAGGCAGGGCTGTAAGGTAATTTATGTTGGTAAATTACGGCGGTATTTTACTGTATTTTACGGTATTTTACCAAAAGTTTATTACCGTATTTTACCATAATTTACCAAGAAGCCAAATTAACACTTTTTTTCCATCTTTTCTTCATGAATTTCCAAATTTCCATGGAAATTTATGATTTGAAAGTTACCAAAAATTTTCCCCATAAATTTTCAAAAAATGTCCATGGAAAATTTTCTATAATCTTTAATAACACTTGAAACAGATGAAAATTTACTTCAGAGGCAGGTCAGAAGTTCAGAACTTCGAAGTCAAACTACAAAAAATAACTCTTCATATTCAAATTAGTAAAATACCATAAATACCGTAAAATACCGTATTTTACCGCCGTATTTTACCAGCGAATAAATTACGGTAATTTAACAGCCCTGTATCCGAGGTCGTTTGCCTGCTTGTCTTGTTTCTGAATGTCATCCGCATTCATGTATGGCCTTCAAAGGTCACTGACCCATTTTAATCCGGACTCTTAAGGTCACTGACTTGCCTATCCAGCTTCCTGATAAGGTCATAAGTCTGCTTGTCTGGCCTCTGAAGGTCATTGAGTCGTCAGTATGGCTTCACAAGGTCCTCCGTTCAGCTATACAGCGTCCTAAGGTCATTGACCCGTTTAGCTGGCCTCTCAAGGTTGTCTGTATTTCTGGCTGATCTCGTGAGGTCATTGACCTGTGTGTCTGGATTCTCGTGGTTATCTGCATGGCTGACTTCTCAAGGTCATTGACCTTTTATCAGATATTCCCAAGGCCATGTGTATGCATGCTCGTCTGTCTGTCTTCTTAAGGTCATTGACATGTCTATTTGACATCTCAAGGTCATTTCTGTTTTTATGGAGGATTTGCAATGAAGTTCTATATTTTTTTTGTCAAAATTGCACACTGTTGAAAGTTTTGTTTTTTCCCCTTTTTTTTTTTGTCAAAATAGCAAAGAGTTCTGTTTTTATTGCTGATAACAAATTTTTTTCCTGCAAGAATTGACAAAATTCGTCTTCTTTTTTAGGCAGAGTTGGAAAAAAGTCATGGTTTTTACCATAAAGTTATCAAATGAGCTTCTTTTGCCATAACTACAAAAAAATTCTTGTATTTTTTTTCTGAAATTGCACAAACTTGTTTTTTCCATTATGTTTTTTTTAAAAACTTTGCATTAATTTTTTTTTTTAATTTTCGTATTTTTGTTCATTTTTTTTTTTTTTTTTTTTTTTTTTTTTTGAAAATACCTTGATAAAAATGTTGGAGAAATGCTTTAGCCTATTTCTTTTTTTGAATCCAAGTTTCAAAACTTTCCATATTTTTCCCCACTCTTCTCTTCCTAATGTTGAATGATTTGAGGATTTTGAGAAAATTGAATTTTCTCGGTCTTCAAATAAGTTTGATAAGTAACCAATCAAGTAATAATGTAATGCAAAAAAACATTGAATTTTGTGAGATTTTATGTAATCTTGTTAAAAATAAAATTTTTCCAGTTCAATGCTTAATGAAGCTGATTTTTTCCAGAATTTCTCTCCCCCCTCCCTCCTCTTGTCTTTTCGAAAAGTACACTTCCGCAACGCTCATCGCCGTATGATTTTTTTCGCACGTGAATTCATGAGATTGAAGAAGAGCAAGAGGAGGAGGGGTCGACGCTCGAATGACAGTAGGATGCAATATTAATTAGGGTATTAAAAGTTCTCTTATATACTTTGGAGAATTGTTTTTTGGTCGTGAAATTTTGCATTAATAATACGCTCGGTTTTTCGATTGTTGATGGCGAAGGTGGAGGTGCGTTACGGTAGGAGGAGGAGGAAGAAGAGGTGAAGTTATATGTTGTATCTAGCTCTAGCTACCTATACTACCGCGACGAGAGATAGGAACTGGGACCTGAGCGAAAGAAAACCGCGCGACAAATTTTCTAAAGGTTAATGGTTATTTTTTGACAAGCAGGAAAATTAAATGAAGTATGAACCTTATTATAGACGTCCCACCGGACCAGGAACCGAAACGAAAGCCTTTGGCGCGACGATAACGTAGACGTGCATAAATTATTTTAGCGATAACTTGCTATTCGTGTACGAGTACAGTTCACATACGTATAATGTCTGCGTTCTTCCACCTATCTTTCTATCTACACACTTTTGCAGCGAATAAGTCGCGAATATGCGACAAAAAGTATCGCAGACTGGAGACGTTATACTCGCGACCCTGTTGGCTGTTCGCACGACCGCGACCTCAGCTGCATGTCTCGAGGTCTTATATTATCATGTGAGTTGATACTGGTGCTATATGCTGCCGGTGCTTGTGTTTTGTAAAAGCCAAATAAAATGGCAACTTGACTCGGAATTAAATTAATGGAAGTTGTAAAGTACCGGGTACGCAGACGGATAGATAGGTAATATTAGAAGAAGTGCGTTTAGTTTACTTTTAAATGGATTTTAAGAAAGTTTCTTCATTTAATTTCAAGCTCCACAATCCAAGCTGCTACCAATATCTGTCGAGAAAAAGTTTCCTTCTCTTAACGTCTTTTCCGCGCCATGCTCCGGTACCGGGCCGCGTCCCCGCCCTGCCACACGTTCGGTTCGAGTCCGAAGCATTTCCCACCGCTACCCCCTTCTGCTCTGTTTTGGATACTTTTTTGCGATGTGAAATTTTAACGCAATTTTAACGAAACCGTTGCTGGCGTTGTTTTGTAGTACATTTCTCTTATTTCACAACAGCTTCTTCTACGTATTCTTGCGATCTATTCGAGACCTCTTCTTGCTCGCACGTGTAATTAGAAACGAATGCGTTAAAAACCTACCCCCTCAAGGTTCCTCATCGTCACCGAGACGTTCGAAAAGAAAAAAATGGTAAAGAGAGGGTAGAGAAAGTTTGAAATTTTTTTAACCTTGATGGATCTTTGACTGTCATTCACACCCTCACCCTTTTCCTCGAGTATATATATACCCAAAATACTCGACGTGGGGTTTTAAATGAATTAACGATTGAGGTTCACGTTGCATCGCATCGTCTTTGTTTACGTTCCTATAACGATGATAACGATGCTTGAAAAAATAATTATTTAGACGAAGAATCTCGCAAAAGACGAATGAACTCGACGACTCAACGATCCGGAGAGATAAGATTCCTTTAATTGACCGTTTAAATGGGATTTCTACGAGCGAATGCGAATCAAGGGAAGAAAGCGGTGGGCAGTTTTAATTTATTATGATAGTTGGCTTGTCTGCCACCTATCCGAGTGCACTCATCGAGAGAACCCTTCGATTTAATTATTTTTAAAAGAATTTTTTCGTTTGGGGTGAATTGACGAATGTAAGAAAAAAGGTCAATATAATGAATCGTTGAAGTTGGAAATTGAAAATAAGAGGTTGTTCGGCTAATTAAAATTTTTACCAGATTTTTAAAAGTCATTTCAGTGTGTTTGTTTCAAAAAACCATTGAATTTTGAAAGACGTTGAAAATCAACAACATGAAAAGTACGAATCTTTCAAACTAACATTTTCCAATTTAAACCAAATCAAGATACAGATCGAAAATGCACGTCTCAAAACTGCCGTGACAATAATCTTACGTGCCAAAATTCAATTTTGAATTTTTGGCAAATTTTGAAAATTTTATTCACAAAATTCTAAAAAGTTTTTGTATTTTTTTTTTTTTTTTTTTTTTTTTTTTTTTTTTCAACAAAATGAAAACTGGCGTGCGAATAATTGCGTCAATTTAACTCTTGTTCTCTTTCCTTAAAACTTATACATGTAACAGTTTTTCTGAAATTTAAGATTTGGTCAGAAATTTAGGTATGTACTTCTGATCAGACCAGTCCTAAAATTTTCCGATTACCAAGTAAAACCGGTCGACAGGGTGCCCAAAAAACACCAACCAAAGTTGAAATGCTCAAATCAATTTTTCTCTTTTATAGATAAGCAATTTGAAACATAATTTTTTGATATTTTCATTCTTTTTGGACATTTTATTTAGATTTTCATGTAATTTTAATGTTTTTAACATTTTTTTTACGCAATTTGCGACTAAAATTTCTTCGAGTTCTGGTGATTTTCAACGACGCGATTTATGAAGTTTTTTCGTGTTTTTATGACATTTTATCATGTTTTTACGCTGTTTTGTGTAATTTTTGGTAATTTTCATTGATTTTGCCACTTTTTCTTGTGTTTAATTTTAACAAGTTTTCGACACTTTTTCAGATTTTTTCAAAATCTCATTTTTTGTCAATTATTATTCATTTTGACTTTTTTTTTTTGATTTTTATGTGATTTTGAAAATGTTTTCAACAGCTTTTCTGTATTTTTTAAAATTTCATTAAAATTTTATCACGTTTTGGTAATTTTTCAACGATTTTTACAGTTTTTCTATATCTATTTAAAACGTTTTGTTTTGTTTTTACACTTTTTCGT
This sequence comes from Planococcus citri, assembly GCF_950023065.1. Classification (NCBI taxonomy): domain Eukaryota; kingdom Metazoa; phylum Arthropoda; class Insecta; order Hemiptera; family Pseudococcidae; genus Planococcus; species Planococcus citri. Next base: position 18,371,583 of record NC_088681.1, read on the forward strand.
TTAATTTTTGGTAATTTTCATTAATTTAGACGCATTTTCTTAGTTTATAATATATGTCATCTAAAAAAATATGCTTTATGACTCCTTTTTGTGCAATTTTTGACGCATTTTGACTAAATCTCATCATCTTGACAATTTTTAAAGGTTTTAAGTTTTTTTGTGCATGCTTTTGATTTTTGTAATTTTTTTTCTCGATTTTTTATGCAATTTTTGCCAAAATTCACGTAAACTCCTTTTCTGTGTTTTTATTACATTTCAACATGGTTTTAGAATTTTTCATGCAATTTTTCTCGAAAATTGAAAAAATTTAAAAATTCACTACAGTCTTTAGAATGGAATAGAAATTATGGTTTATAAATTGGAGGGGGAGGGGGATTGACGTAAAATAACTATCAACTTCGATTCTTTTTTTTTTTTTTTTTTGAAAAACATGAATGACAAATTTGAGAAATTGCCGTAAAAATAAATTTTTTGAATTTTTCCAAACTTGATTCGCCAAAAATCTAAAAAAGAACCCAGACTTTTGAAATTTTAGCTTGATTTAATTCAAAATCGAAGGAAATCAGTTTAAAATGTTTTTTCTTTGTAAAATGTTCACGTACTAGAACATTTAGGGAAAATTTAAAAAAGTCAGGGAATGTCGAGGAATCTTACAATTTTTACTGTGAGTTCAGAAAATTTGTCGATAAAATTAATCACATCATTGATGTTGAATTCTTTATGTTATTATATGTAGGATAGATATTGAACTTTTAGGCATTTAGTCTGATTTTTGAGAACTTGAAATGAATAAATGAATTTCTGAAATTCTGTCAAACTTTTAGACATCATTTTTTCTGTCATTTTTTCAGGCTTCTAAAAACTTGAAAAAATCCTACCGAGTTCCTGAAATTACATCAGTCATTCTGTTAGACTGTTGAAAACTATAGGTAACATTTTAGTGTTTCTGTTGATAAAATTTCGTAATCAAGTTCCAAAGCAAAGCAAAACTCACATCCATGACTTTTGAATACTTGGAAAAAATCCTCACGGGTTTCTGTTGACATTTCATAGTCAAGTTTCCAGCAAAAAACACATTATTAATTTTGATAACTTCCCCACAAACTTTTGATTAGGTATGTCAAATGCTATTTTTTCCTTCCTCTTCCCTCGATCAAATAAAAACCTCTTTGTTTCATTTCTAGAAAAATCTCCAAAAAATTCCCAATCCTTTTCCTTCGTACCTCGTTTAATTTGAAACATGACGTGCTCTTTGAACGACGACCGAAAAAAAACACAACTACGAAATTATCGCAAAATACCTCAATTTGAGGGTTGTAAAGGGTAGAAAAAGAGAGAAAAAACATCATTTTAAACACGCAACCATTACAAGACTTGTATTAGCATAGCGTCTCGACTTAATTGGAGGGGTTAATTAAGATCTCAAATATGGCAAACCAGATTACACGCCATACATGTGCATTTAGTTATAAAGGAGGAAATGATACTTAACGCTGTACGTGCCTTGACGCCGAATTGTTTGTCGACACGACGAGAGGTAGGCAGCAAACTATACATATTCGTGCATTCTTAATACTTACAAAATAGGTACATACATATAATATGTGTAATATAGTATTGTATACCTTTTACAATGTATAATAATGCTCGTGTGTGTTTGTTTCGTATACTTAGTCTGAGAAATTCCGTAACAAAAACATCATCATCCCTAGCAAAAAAATCATAGATTAGTAGTACTGCAGTAGTACTACAGTACTTCTTTCAAAGTCATGTACTATTTTGTTCAGTAGTTCAGTATTACAGTACACTGGAAGTAGTACTGGTATTATACTTGAGTAGTACTGCAGTAGTACTTCAATACTATTTATGCTCTAGGAGTACTGAAGTTCAGTAGTTAAGTAGTACTGTGGTAATACTGCACTAGTACTGTGCAGTACTACTTGAAAAGTTCAAATTGTTACTACTGGCAGTACTACTATTTTTTTGCATGGGATCGCTGCAGAATGCAGAGCGAGGTGAAATATGCTTACATACGTTGCAACTGAGAACGTTCTATATGTATTTTGGTGTAAAATTCGACTACTTTGAATGCACTATTTGCTCCTGTGACTGTGAGGTAAAGAGAGCATCCAAGTCGGTTAATAATTTGATTGATTACGAACGATGATGGAAGCGATACACGATGGTATAATTATCAAATGCTACCTAAGTGGTAGCTCGTTCAGTGGCATGTAACAAGATGATGAGGGTAGAGGAAAGCAAGCAGAGTAGGCAGTTCGCTCGTAATCGATGTAATCATTAACCCACCCTGAAAGAATTTAATGGTCGCAAGTTATTAGCCTATCTGACCATAGTATACAGCCTACGTATACGTATTTCAAACATTACGTGGCAAAATGCACCGTCGTCGTCATCGTGCTTAGCGTGGTAATAAGTTTGTTGTTGGGGAAATGGCAGTACATTGTAGAACGTATAAAACCATTTCTGCACGATATTATTAAGTATATCAGAACGACAACGAGCTATTTCCACCCGTCAACGTATCGCTAAAAATGACGAGTTGATTAATTCGACGATGACTGGCGTATTTTATTTCTCAAGATGAACGAAATTTTTCACGCACTCTTGACCACTGAATCGAGGATAAATTTGTCGAACGAATATTCGATATGAGTGTCGTACAAGGGTAAAAATGTCCACGTGAGGTGTGTTCCTGGATAATATACAGGTACTTGTTGCCCATTTCTAATTTACGACAAATCCGAAATCCCTCACACATACTGGCGAAACATCACTTGATGCTTGGCAAGCATTTTTACAGAACGATACTTATGAATGACGATGAAGAGTGGAAAAAACCCAGAGCAATATCGAAATCATCTATCGAGAATTAGCTGTACCTACGCTTTTATTTTACCAGGTGCTCGAACACACGAATTGGCAACATATGGCCATGGACACCTGGTGTTGCACGATCGCTCGCCACCGCCGCCACCACCGATGATGATGACGACGACGACGTCGACGTTTTCGTTAATATCCATTAAATTAAAATTACGCGCCGAATACAATTTGTATTAATTAATACGCCTCGTGCTTACATGTTTTACGAGCGATTTTCTCATTATTACGAACGAGCGCGAGCGCGGTGAACACGCCGAATGCTATAGAGAAACTGGGGTGAAGGCTGCTGAATCTTTGGGCGAGAGATTCCCTTGAACAGGGACGAAACTGTGGGAGGAGGCCACCCTCCTACCTCAAGTTTTCAGATTTTGAAATAGTCTACAAATTTTTTATAAAACTGACAAATTTTTAACATTTTTAGGATTAATAAAGAAGCTATTTTTCCGAGTTTTTTGGAACTTGAATCACACATTTTTGAAAGATTTTTCCCTCGCTTCGCTCGGTTTAAATACATGTAGTTTTTATGGTTTTTGAATTTCTACATGCACATGGAAAATGTCTTTTCTAGGTAGTCACTATAAATCAACTTTCAAAAATGCCAAATGTGGAGAAACTGACTTCCTGTAAAAAATACCCAATATGTAATTATTACTTCTTGACTTGATAATTTATGAAAATATTTGCCCTCGCACAGTGGTCCGAAATGAAGAAGTACTCGTAGTAGTCAAAAAATCGAATTTAAATAGGGATCGCTGAAGTCGATCTTGGTATTTATTTTCCTGCTGACCTCGAAATGAGCCCTCAAGGGGAGGAGGGGGTGCAAAATATGAAATTTCGAAAAATTTCGACATGGGTATTGAAATAAGGGGTTTTTGGGTCGCCGAAATCAATTTTATCATTCATATTCCCCCTGAACCTCGAAATGTATTGGTTTCTTGACTTGCAGAGAGACTTTCAAAATTATGAATATGAGTGAACGTGAACGACTTCTTCGTAATTTGTATCAACTGTTTATGAATACTTAAAGTAAAATTTTTTATCAAAAGGAGGATAATGGGGGCAAATTCTTTTCTTGAATACTTTTATTTTCAATCTAAGGCACCAGCAAGGGCATGTGGTACATATTTTCTTATTCTCGCGCCATAATTACAAAATAATTATCAGAATTACTGAGGAATTACCACAATAACAGAAAAATTATGTATTACCAGAATTACTAAAGAATTACTGTAATCACCAGAACTACTAAAAAATTACCGTAATTACCAGCATTGCTAAAAAATTACCATAATTACCAAAATTACTGAAAAATTACAGTAATTACCAAAACTACTAAAAAATTACCGTAATTAATTACCAGATTTGCTGAAAAATTACCATAATTACCAGAATTAGGTACTGAAAAATTACCGTAATTACCAGAATTAGGTACTAAAAAATTACCGTAAGTACCAGAATTACTAAAAAATTATCGTAATTACCAGAATTACCAAAAAATTATTGTAATTACCAGAATTACCAAAAAAATCACTGTAATTACCAGAATTACTAAAAACTTACCGTAATTACCAAAATTACTGGAAAATTACCGTAATTACCAAAATTACTGGAAAATTACCGTAATTACCTGAAATTAGGTATTAAAAAATTACCGTAATTACCAGAATTAGGTACTAAAAAATTGCGGGAAGTACCAGAATTACCAAAAAAGAAATGTTGTAATTACCAAAATTACCAAAAAATTACTGTAATTTCTAGAATTACCAAGAAATTACCGTAATTACCAAAATTACTAAAAAAAATTACTGTAATTACCAGAATTACCAAAAAATTACCGTAATCACCAGAATTACTAAAAACTTACCGTAATTACCAGAATTACTAAAAATGTACCGTAACTACCAGAATTACTGAAAAATTACCGTAATTACCAGAATTAGGTACTAAAAAACTACCGTCAGTACCAGAATTACTAAAATTTTTTGAATTATCGTACTTTTCAAGGAATTACCATAATTACTAAGGAATTACGGTAATTACCAAAAAATTACCATAATTACCAAGAAATTACCGTAATTACATACCAAGAAATTTCCGTAATTACCAAAAAATTACCAAGAGATTTCCGTAATTACCAAGAAATTACCGTAATTACCAACAATTCTACAACTGAAAACGTATTATTATAATATATGTACTTTTATAAAATTTCGAAATTGTTGACACGATTTTTGATTTTTTACACTCGTGATTTACCGTAAATTACCATCATAATCTAATCAAAATACTAAATAGCCACAGTTTGTTTGAAAATGCTGCTGATCCATGTGAGCAGATTATTCTCAACCTCAACAATTATGATTCAAAATTACTGCAATTAATTAAACGTGAAAAATAAAGTAGGTATAGGTAACTTGAGTAACCACTGTAAATTCTCCATCTTCAGAGACTTGAGTAGGTAAATCTGTAGCATGCCAATTAACAAGCACTAACATGAATTTTCGTCTGAACTTCCAGAGAATTGGGAGTTGAGCCTCATATCGTTATTACAATTTTTCTACTTACCTACATATTAATTTTTAAAAAATGTTTTCAAAAAATGCTTTTGACCAATGTTTTTTACTCATGTTGTTGAATTATTTTTGAAAAAAAAATAGCAGCTTACTTGTATCCATTTTTTTAATTTTTTTTTTTTTGGAAATGGAGAATTTGAGCTTTTTTAAAATTTTTATTTTTTTAAAGAGGGCAAGTTAGAGCAAAAAAATGTTTATTGATATTTTTCCTTACATGCCATAGTATCTCAGAAATGTGAGCTGATCTAGAATGGGGTTTCTTGATAAATAAAGAGCTTTTACCTATAAAATACCAAAAAAAATTTGGAAAAATGAAATCAACGATTTTTATTCTTGAAAATGTCCATTATTTTTGATATAGACCCATAGAGTTTTGAAAAAAAATTAAAATTTTCATGCTTTACAGCATTTTAAAATAGGCAGTTTTCTTTTATCATTTTGATTTACCTACCTCAATTCAATTCAAAAATTTCGGTGGGGAAGGAAAATGGTGAAAAAGTGATTGAAATCACAGAAAAGGAAGATTCTGAGGATTTTTCGAATTTTGACCGCTAGTTGGTAATTTTGGACCATTGTGCCTCGTTTCGCTCCCAGACCTGTCAGGTTTTTTTTTCAAAATCAATTTTCTAAAAATCTATTATTCACACTCAAAAAGTATTCTTCTACATAAATCAAAAAATAAACTCCTCTAATGAAAATTGAACGTTTTTTTCTTCCCATACAGTGTAGATCTCATTCGAAATCAGCAACCTCAAATCCTAAATTTCAATGCAATTATCGTATTTTTTGACTTTTTGGGATCCAAGCCTCCCTCTGGAGCATGGAAGATTTCGATTTCAGGATCACTTTAATTTCAGAATCAACACCACCGCCTTCAAAAACGAATAATTTTATACAAATCGATGCATTTGTCAAAATTTTCGACCCAAAGCTCACATCTGAGGGCTCAACTTTGGTTTGAGGGTCAAACGAAATTCAGAATTGAAATTAGCACCCTCGAAAACCCATATTTCGATGCCCATTATTGCATTTTTTGACTTTTTGGGTCCCACTCCAAGCCACCCTCTGAAGCTCATTGGAGTCTGAATTTTGATTTTAGGATGAAACTCATCATTATCAAAAACGGATAATTCAATACCTACCCAATTTGCGATTGAATTTTCCCAAAAATACGTCAATTTTCTAAATTTGAAGACATTTTACTAATCAACCGAACACACAGTACCTGCAATCAATCCTTCATTTCAAGTACCTAAATCTAAATAACCCTGAACCGATAAAACACCACTTCGATAACGATTCCAAAGCTTAAAAAAAAATTTCACACCGATCAGCTAGCTTGTATGTACCTTTTATGCTCCAACAAAGAGCAACAAAAAAAAAAAAAAAAAAAACACTTTATACAATTGTACAAAACATGCAGAATGAATCTTTAATGAGATTCAGATGCTCAAGGTAGAGTTGGCGGGAACGAAGCTCTCGGTAGAATTTTCATTAAGAGCGCCATAATATGCAGCGTATCATTCGAAAAAGCAATATTCGAAACGTATTTAAACGAAGTAGCGAATTAGCAAGATAATTTGTTGTTATCAAAGTGGAAAATTGTTAACAACCTTATTATAAAGGTCTGTTTAAACGGTAAAAGCTGCTAAGATAATGTTCACTATGGTATACTGGTGATGTGTTTCGTTCGCGTACATACGGTATGTAGCTACGTGTATGTACGTAAACGTATGGTTTCTCGGTCTTCTTCGAATGAAGATGTGACGAGAGGACTGAGGAGGGTAGAATATGCATACGCGGTACGGATATAATGTGCATAAGTATGTAATACTCGCACTCGTTTAAAACCACCCTGTCTATGACATAATTAATCTTATACACCGAAAGAGAAGATGACGCGAGTGCTCGTATGTATTCTATAATAATTCTCTCACTGACAGAAAGCAAGAAAAGCAACATTGTGTATCAAATACAAGTACAATGCCAACAACCTCGCAGATACTTTTCGGTTACCGAATGCTTTGTTTTCAAGAAATATACAAATGGGTAAGAAAAAGTTGATGCAACTCTATGAAAATTTGAATAAGCAATACTTACCTAAAAAATATTATTTTGAGTTACCAATAAAGTCAACAAATCGACAACCTCAGGTTCCCCTGCACAATATAAGTTTTATTCGTTTCGTTTTCCTATTAATTCAGGGATTTCACGACGAGGACGAATAATCCGATCGTGAGAAAATGTATCAAAACGACAACCGAGCCATGCACAAAGAAGTATAACGTACAACGACATCGACACTTGGGGGTGTGCTTTCGCGGTAGATTCCTTCGCTGCGCTGTATAGACAACTTTTCTGACATAATCGACGATGTGGTTAGCTATGTTGCGTTTAATTTCTGAATTTACAAGAACGGAGAGGTTTATTGGCGGTTTGTACAGTGACGTTGTGTAGTTCCAAGGCTTTGGAAAAATTTTTCCAAGTGGTGGCGGTTTTCGCGAAATTCCACGGTTCAATAAACTAGGTGAAAATTGATTGGGACGTGTTACGAAACGTCTCGACGTCGAAGGGGATTTCATTTGACGATATGTTATCGATAAATTAGTAGGGTCTTTTTTGATCTTAGAAAAAAAAAGAAAAAACAGAGATTTGCAAAATTTAGCAGAAATTATGAAAAACAAATGAAAAAGACTAAAATTATCAGATTGTCTACTGGCTCGAAAAAGGCTCGAAAGCACGAGAATAGTGCAGAAATTTATCCAGGAAGCACGAAAATTTCTAAAAAAAAAAAAAATGGCGTCGTTATCAAAATTGTCGTCGCTTCCTATTTTTATTCAATTTTTGACCTCGCTTGGTTCGGTCTATTTTTCTCTTTTTTTCGAACTAAATTTTCAAATATGAAAAAGATAAGTCTGAAAAACCTATTATCTTGTCGAAAATAATGTTTTTAAAAATTATTTTCAAATCATAGGTACGTTTTTTGCCCTGGTTTCGCTTGGGCCACTTGGCTTTTTTTCAAATTTTCTGAAAAATTAGTGTTCAAAAACAACAAGGTAGTTTTATAAGATCTTAAGTAAGGAAAGAAATGGAAATTTTGCAGGCCATTCAGTCATTGCATCAATTTTTTTAAATTCAAAGAAGTGTTGATTCTGAATTTCAATGAACTGTACAAACCTTGTTAGAGGTTGTGTGAATTTTATTGACAGTTCTCTCAACTTGTTTTTTAAATAAAATGATGAAAGGGAAAGAGCTGGGAGGAACAAGGGGTTTAATTTTGAAATCTCATCAGTGACAAAGTCAAGGGCAGGGTGTCTAACACTCCTATTTATCCTACCTATTTATCCTACAAAAGTCCCTTTTTTGCCTATGACACCTTTTTGTTCTTTTAGTGTCCTTTTTTTCAACAATTTTATCCAAAAGTCCTTTTTTTTTCAAAATGACTTTTTCAAATTTTCAATTTTTTCCCTTCTTTCCCGGAATTTTGAACTTGTAGAAAAGGGCTCATTTATCGACTTTTTTAGAACTTGAATCACACATTTTTGTGAGCTTCTGCCCTCGCTTCGCTCGGGCTATTTGCTCTTCTTTTTCAAAATAAGTGACTTATTGTTCAAATTCAAGACATGTTCAAAGTTTGAATCAGAAAAATAAACTCCTCCTTCCTTACAGATTTTTTTTTACTTTCTCAGCAAAACATGACATTTTGAAATCAAAACTTTTAGCGTTGCTTCACTCGGGTTTGTTTGCTTTTCTTTTTCAAGTTTGAATTTTTATCTTTTCTTTTTATCATTTAAATTTTAAGATTTTGTAGCAAAATATATAGATAGCTTATTACACAAAAAAACATCATTTTCATACCTCTCAGAATACTGAATTTCTAAAGCTTTTGCCCTCGCTTCGCTCGGGCCCGTCAGCTTTTCTTTTTCCAGTTTTAAATTTTCAAAAAAAAAATCCCAATTCAAATTTTAAAATTTTGAAGCAAAACACGAATAATTCGTCTCACATACAAACATCGTTTTTGTATCTCTCGAACTCGAAATTATGATTTTAGAAGGATTTTTCCCTCGCTTTGTTCGGGTCCGTTTGCTTTTCTTTTTCGGATTTTAAATTTTCAAAAAAAATAATTTTTCGAATTTCAAAATTTTAAAGCAAAATAATATACTTACTTAGTAACTCATCACACAAGATAACATGATTTTTTATATCTCCCAAAATAACTTCTAATTTTTGAGAGCTTTCTCCCTCGCTTCGCCAGGGTCAGTTTGTTTCTCTTTTCCTTAATTAATAATAAATTCCGAACTTGTAGGAAAAATCTCGCCCACTCCCCCCTCCCCGTCTTAAAAAATCCCAAGTGTTCAAAAACTGGCCTGTTAAAAGTCCTGCTAAAATTCCTTTGGCTAAAAACTTGAATGAAAATTTGGAACCTCATCCCACCTTGAAAAAAATTTTGACCCCCCTCCTAACTCAAAAAATTTTATGAATGCTCGAAAAATGACCTGCTGAAAGTCCTACTATTAGTCCTTTTTAAGTCCTTTTTTTTCATTTTGAAATTTTGTTAGACACCCTGAAGGGGGAATATTTGGAAGATTGCGCCCCCCTTGAGGTTGAAAATTCAAAATAAAAAATTCATAAGGTAAAGTGCCCTAATTCCAACCACTTTTTTTTAAATGCATTTTCGGATATCTCAATTTGAATTTTTTTTAAAAGTTGTGTAACCATTTGATAAAGTAACTATTCAAAATTCATTTGGCATTGTCACCTTGTGGAAAAACCATCCCCAGAAAAAAAAATGAACTTTAGTGAAAAGTGTCAAATCGCAAATTTTCATTTTTGGGTCCCTAATTCCAACCACCTACTTTTACTATGAAAAAAAGTAGCGTAAATTGCAAAAAATACAAAGTTTATTGATTAAAATACAAAAGTAATTAAATCTTCATTTATTATTGAAGTGTCACATGCCGAGATTTGCAAATTTGAGGGCAGTAAAAAACAAAATTTCATGATTCTCCATCATACCTGAATTTAAAGACTCAAAAATTCATTATGTAAAAAGAGGTGTATCTGACGTCGTTTTTCCCCTCAGAGGCCTTAATTTCACTCAACAATGATGACGGCAGCTCTTTTCTCCTACCTACCACTAATTTACTGGGTATTAAAAATTTTTGAAAATGAATTATCATGTTGTACTTGCTGGTGGTTGGAATTAGGACCCCCACAGAGATTTGAAAATTGTGAAATTAATGGGCCTTCCGTGAGTGGTTCCTACAAATGAATACCGCACATATGTTGAAAACTATCTACTTTCAAGATATATTCATCAAACTTGACGAAAAACTTCGTTAAAAAAATTCCATCGGTATTTTTCTCCGAGCTTCCTTTCAACCGGCAATTTTGAAATGTGGTTTTTCGGCGATGATTTTTTTCCATTTGGCTTTCAGGTGCTGGCGTTTTGTACGTCATCATTTAATCACTTTAGCAACATAATTTCACAAACACCCGCTAGGTAGCGTTATCAACGGACGAGAAATTGAAAGTGGTTGGAATTAGGCACTGGGTGGAATTTGGGCACTTTACCTTAAATGGGTGTTTTTTCGCTTTTTGAGTAAAATTTTTCAAAAAATTTTCGTTCTCGTTTTTCTCAAGCAATAATTTTGCCATCTTTTCCCTGGACTAATCATACTTTATGGAAAATTTACATAAAATTGCCCCAAATTTTTATTTCTCATGCCTGATATTCTGATTTAGCTCCTCCTTGATAAAGTCCTGGCTATGCTACTGAATTCTATGTACCTTCACCTTCATGGATAAAAATATCAAAAAATCACCTATTTAGAATATTTTTAAAATCTATGGGACACTTTGAAGACTTTTTTTGGGGGAGGAGAAGGAAGGAGGAGGGTAACTACGGTACAAAATTTCAATTTGGGTGTACAAAAAAGGTACAAATTTAGCTTTCTAGATTTTAGTAGACACCCTGAATTGGCAAATTTTCAACCGCTCAGTAGAACCCTAAAAGTTGTCTTAGATTTTGAGGAAAAGAGAGTATGTCTACTCAGAATCTCAAATACTTTTATTTTGAACTGAGGCATTTTTCCCGAACAGGTTGAGTAGCTCCAGGAGCGAAAAAACCACAATTTTTTCGATAAAGTCCTCGCTTTGAAGGCACGTTTCTCCCTTCCAGAGGCACCTCCGGAGCTAACATTTTTTCTGGTCAAGTTTCAACTCAAAATGAAGGTCTCTGCTGAATTTGGTTAAATTACGTCTGACTTTTTGAAGGGGGGGGGGGGCGATTTCCCCTGATGTATAATTTAGGTATGCACAATATTTGAAGATTTGATATTTGGAGGGGGGATACCTATGGGTATATTTGACAACATTGACACGGTACGAAATTTTATTTGGAAGTACGAAAAAGGGTACGAAAAAAGCACGAAAATGGTTGAAATTCACCTACTAAAGATTGATAAAATTGCAATATTGCAGTGAAAATGATGAAATATCATAAGGTTCGATTGATAAAAATGGAAGAAAATAATTGGTAATATTTCACATATTGCTCATCAAATTTTGAAATTTTTCGAAAAACAAATTATAGAAGGGAAACGAGAAGCTTTATGAAAATAGATGGGAAAAAAACTGTAAATGTTTTTCAAAAATTGACGAAAATAGCTGAAAATGCAACATAAATGGATAAAATTTCACAAACTTCTTGAAATTTAGCCAAATAGAGATTTACTTACCAATATTTCAACTTTAAAAATTTGAATTCTTTTATTTTCAACTTTTAAATTAAAATGTTAAACAACTTTTAAAAAAAGAACAATAAATCACAAGAAAAAATTAATTATTCTATTGTCAGCTCCACCATTCCCACCAATTAACACAGATATAACACCCCCCGCCCCCGCCTCCGCTCATTAAAAGGATCAGTCCACCAGGAAGCTATTCCAGAATTTTGCTGTGTGTATTTTCAAGACAAATTTTTCAGATTTCCAAATGTATCAATGATATTTATTTTCGACGATTCTGAACATGAATACGACCTTATTTTTTCGACTAAACATTTTTTTACGCTCTCGGCACCCTCTTTGATGTAGACTGGTACTTCAAAAAGGTGTAGGATGTTGTAGGAAGGTTGTGGGATTCATCGAGTAATTCGTGTGCATAACTTCTTTCCAATCTTATAACCGCCATGAATCATCGACAACGCGACTTCAACTCAATTCTAAATATACAACATCTTCTACCCACCACTTGTGATGTCTCACACTCGATACGTCTCCTCGACTTAATCCATCCCTGAATGCACGTGGTATCAGTTCTCACCTTGTTATTGGTGGCAATTCTTCAACGTCAATTATCTCTTTTACGTATCTCACGCTGCCGGGAAAGCTAAAAAGAAGGATATTATCTTACGTGAAACTTCAACCAATCCGTGAATCCGAACCTTTGTACATTAAATACACCACACATACCCATATTCCACGTAGAAGGCTAGCTACAATCTCACCAAAAACTTATCAGAGAAAATGACTGCGTGTAAAGCACATCGACGAAAATCTCTTCTCCAAGTTTCAAGACTTTGGAATGGGTCACGCAGGGCAAAAAAAAAGGAAGTCAACTATAGGCTCGTTGTTCGCGATACTGATCAGCCATTCTTTTAACGTAGGTACCTAGTTGACGATGAAGAAGTCGAAAAAAAGTGAGAAGACACAGCAGGGTGGCTATGGCTATGGCTAATTTCGTGAACGAAAATAGCTTATTGTGGAGTTGTTCTTTTATTACAAAAAGACCCCTTTCTTTTTTCTTACTTTCTCGGCTCGATCTGTACTGTACTGTGCTGGGGCCTTTTTTCGTCTTCTCTGACACCACATTCCAGCCATTTAGCGAGAAATTCATTTCGCGCGCTTTTTTGCCCCTCGCCCTAATATACTAATGTCATTCGACTTTCTCTCGCTTTTCTTATAATATACTGTATGTAATGTAACGATCTTTCTCTCTGCCTTTTTTTTTTTCAAAATGAGGATGAGGTTGTGGGGATGGAGAGAAGGGCAGACGATACGAAGAGTTTCGAGACGTTGTTGTAATTACCCGAGCTATGTTCTCAAATGGCTTTTTAATTGCATTTTGGCATTTTAGGGTTATTTTGCCGTATTTTCAAAATCTCTTCTCGCACCCCTTTTTATTTCCAGTGGCTGGTGGGGTTGTGTGCATTCAACTCTGCCAGTGCATTTGGTGCTGTTTGGTGAATGATTTTTTTGGTGTGATTCGTGGGCAGAATATTCTATTTAGTGGATTTATTTCATCGCATTGAAAAAATTCATGATTTATGGAGATGTTTATGCAATTTTTAAAGATTCATTTGTGCTGAAATCAAAACAAATAATTTTTTCAACGAAAAAAAAACCACTCAATTCTAATCCAATTTTTTATTTTTCTGTTTACAGGTAAGTCTTCAGCTTCGCCGCTTCCTTTCTATGGTTTTAAAGATATTGGCGTGTAAAGTTGATGGGACGAGAACGAAGACGAGGAAAAAAAAGTACAATACCCGCGCCAAAAATAAACGAATTTACAGAGAGCTGTTCGATGACGATTCTCCTACTAGGTACAACGTGAACGAAAGAAGAAAATCTTATATCGAGAAACGAACGCATTGGGTGAGGTAAAAACATAAAAAAATAAAAAAAAACACGAAGCGAAGATTTCGCAGCGGTTTTTATAGTAATTTAACAAGAGCTGCAGCGGTTTCGACGACGACAACTGCGACGTCTGTCGTTAGAGAAGGTAGAAAAGGGGATATGACAACCGGAGGTTGTACATTGTTTGCACAGTTTATGCCCATTAATGCAATTGAATCGGGAGAAGAAAAATCGCGAATGCTTTTAGGAATTAATTTTACGTTTTGTCGAGTTTTTTTTTCGTCTGTTTTGGAGGTAGGAAGGGATGGGTGGTTGGAAGAGCTATACCAAGATGTTCCGCGAGTATTTGAAGAATTTAATTATCGTTAAGTTCCGAGTTGTGTGTACAAGATGTCTGGCAAGTGGATGTTGGGCCGCGAGATTTCGATGTTAATTGATGAAGGAGGTATCCCAGCTGGTGGGAAATTTTTTCGATCGAAAAGAAAAATCGAAAAAACGTCTTGACAATTTCATTTTAAAATTTTTAATGGTTTTTGAAAATTAAAGTTGGGCATATTTCATATTGAAAAAAATCAAAATTCGATAAAATTGAAGTAGAAGACTGAATTATCCTCTTGAATCAGTTCTGGAATCTACTGTGAATTTTCTAGATTAAAAAAAAATTTATCAGCGATTATCGTTCTTTACAGAGATAGGTAAGTAATTTACTTAATAAATGTACACATGAGAATTTAGCATAATATAAAAAGAAACACCTCATTCGGGGGGGGGAGGTTTAAATTAGTATTAAAATTTCGTTTTAACAAGAAACGACAACTCGGCGTATGCGATGCGCTACTTTTTATTTCATATCACTATTAAATTCCGGTAAAATCATATCATATTAAACTTAGCGCCATCGCCACGCTGCTGCTTGTTTTTCGTGTATCGTTGGTTGTAGGAACCGAATAACTTCGGTAGGTATGTACTCGAGTATACGAAGAAGAAATTATTAAACTTTGAACTTTACACATCGTCTTATATACGAGTGGTTCGGGTTTAACGAGAATTAAATGGAATTTTGAAAAGCTTTATACGTATATTAAAATCTTGGTTGCCATGTAAGAGCTATTTTTCGCTAGTCCTATACATACCTACTTATAAGGGAAAGGTCGGATAATCTAGACACTTTTTTCTCATTACCGAACTGTGTTTTGAATATTGACGAAATTTTAAATAAAAGCAAATAAATATTTACATAACTAAAACAAAGAAGGTTAAAATGAGTACTGGGTACTGAAACAAAAGGTCTAACAAAAAATTAACATATTCTTGTTTTTTGATAACAAAATGGAAGCAGCTATAAATATTCCCAAATGAATCAATGAAGAAAGCTACGTGCAGTACTCAAAGGACTAGGCATACCAATAATTAGAATAAATACACAAGCGTAGAAGGAAAAAAAATAATGACTATAAACGATTTAAGGTGACTAAAATGATCAGAGGTGTCAACCAAAATGAACGAAATGATGAAAAAGCCATTTAAAAGCACAGCATTTGATAAAAAAAAAAAAAAAAAAAAAAAAGGCATTGGCGCTACAAATTTCTTTGTGAGATAAGCAGATCTTTTTTTGTCTCTTGTTTTGTGGGGGCATTCATATTCTTGAAAGCTGTAAGTCCATAATTTTTTGTACACCCTCCCCACCCCAAACATTAAAAAAAAATTGACTCTTACGTTTAAAAGATGCTCTGTTTGTTCCGAAATTTCCAAAGAAATATCCTGTTATTTTGACAAATTTTCCCAAACAAAAAAGAAGTGTTGATTTCCAAAAAAGTTCTCATTAAGTGTCAATTTTTTGAAAAGTTGTTGAAAATTTTCAATTTTGATTTTTGAAAAAGTAGTCATCGAGTGTCAATTTTTAGAGAAGTTGTCAAAAAGTGTCAATTTTTGGCACCTTTAATGAACAGTGTCCGTTCTTGTCAGAATTGTCATAAGAGTCCAACATTTGCAAAAGTTGTCGAAAAGTGTTGGTTTTTTTGGGTGAGGGGAAGTGTAAAAAAAAACAATATTTTTTGGCAAAATAGTCAAAAAGTGTCCATTTTTTGTACGATTGTTGAAATGTCCCCACTTTTGTCAAAAGTGTCCCATCTGTAGTAAAATTGTCATTAGAGGCCAATTTTTGAAATGGTTGTCATAAAGTGTCAACTTTAAAAAAAGGTGTCAGAACGTGTCAATTTTTGAAAAAGTTGTCAAAAAGTGTCAATATTTTAAAAAGTTGTCAATAAGTGTCAACTTTTGCGGGAAAAACGTCAAAAGCGCCAATTTTTTAAAAAAGTTGTCAAATAGTGTCATTTTTTGGAAACGTTGTCTAAAAGTGGCAATTTTTGATTAAAAAAAAGTCAAAGAGTGTCAGTTTTTTAAAAAGTTGTCATTGATCCATTTTTGAAAAAAAGTTGTCAAAAATGTCAATATATAAGTTGCCAAAAAGTGTCAATCTTTGCGGGGAAAAAACGTCAAAAAGTGTCAATTTAAAAAGTTGTCAAATAGTGTCATTTTTTGAAAAAAGTTGTCAAACAGTGTCAATCTTTGATGAAGTTGTCAAAAAGTGTCAATTTTTGAAAAAGTTGTCAAAAAGTGTCAATTTTTGAAAAAATTGTCAAAATAAAGTGGCAATTTTTGAAAAAAAAGTCAAAGAGTGTCAGTTTTTAATAAAGTTGTCATTGATCCATTTTTGAAAAAGTTGTCAAAAACGTCAATATGTAAAGAAGTTGTCAAAAAAAAGTCAATTTTTGAAAAAAAAAGTCAAAAAATGTCAATTGTTTAAAAAAAGTCAAAAAATGTCAATTTTTGAAAAAAAGTCAAAAAATGTCACTTTTGAAAAAAAAGGTCAAAAAAATGTCAATTTTTGAAAAAATGTCAAAAAATGTCAATTTTTGAAAAAGTTGTCATTATAATGGTCAATTTTTGGACAAGTTTTTCATGGTGTCAATTTCTGAAAAAGTTGTCAATTTGTGTCAATCTTTAAAAAAATTATCATTGAGTGTCAATTTTTGAAAAACATTTCAAATTGTGTCAATTTCTGGAAAAATTGTTGATAAGTGTCAATTTGTGTCAATTTTTTGGAAAAGTTACTTATCGAAAAGAATCAGTTTTGGAGGGGTGTCAAAAAGCATCAATTTTTGGCAAACTAGTCAAGAAGTGCTCATTCTCGGCACAATTGTGAAAGTAGTGTCCATTTTTTTTGCCAATAAAAATTCTCAAAAAAAAGTTCATTTCTCGTAACATTGTCGTAAGGGGCCAATTTTCTCCAAAACTGCCACACAGTCCTGTTCTTGCCAGGATTGCTAAAAAAATCTGGTTTTTGCTAAAATTGTCAGAAAATTTCAGTTTTCTATCAAATTTATCTAAAAGTGTCAATTTTTGGCGAGTTGACGAAAAATTGTAATGTTTTTTTTTTTGTCCGAATTCTCTGGAAAAAGTTTTTTTAACGTCATCCGTTTGTTTCTAAGTTTGCCAAACAAAATTCCTATTTTTTACGAAATCGCTTAAAGGCTTCTTCTTCTATCAAATTTTATTTTTTCGCCCTAATTCATCAATTTTTTCAGTTTTTTATGGAAATGTTTCGATATTTTTGAAATATTGTCAACTACCTACTGAATGATACGACCATATACGAGTAGGTATGTATCGGTATTTGATCTTATCGAGTAGAAAAATTTTGGCAAAAAATACAATAATTTCCAGTCGAGCTGTTCCGTGGCTCGTCGTAATCGCGATCATAAAATCAAACCGAAAGTATTAACAACCCTTTCCCCCTTCTGCTGGGCGAAAAAAAACCTAGAAAAAATCCTTCTCGTGTACAGTACGCATCTGCTGCGCTGGATTTCGTCGAAATAAAAATAACGAGAAAACTATCGTTAAAACTTGGTCTGCGAGCCTGGGCCTGGGAGTTAAACTTACGAGAGCTAGAATATGGATGTACTTATCGTCGAATCGAGCCCTATTGTGTACAAAACTAAGCAATAGCAGAGGCTATCTAACGTAAGAAATCGAACAGGAACACAGAGAGTAGATACGTATAGAGTCGAGCAGCCCATCTCCCATCATTCGACCGCTGCGCGTTTTGAAATCCCACCTCGGATAAACGATGGTTATTTAATGAACAATACAGACGCTTACAGCCTTTCATTTCGCTTTTCACGGTATTACCACCGTATCTACACACGCATCGAAAACGCCATCGAATCGGATTATTTCACTATGTGCATTCGCTCTCTCCGGGTACTATGCTACGGTACGTGAGACGCAGACGGTCCTCTGTAATATAAGCTATACGGTAATTGACGCGGCGGCAATGCGGCTCGCTGCATTAATTTCGCGTACAGATTTTCCAGTTACAGAGAGCTACACGGTTATGCCGGACATTCCTCATCTGCATCATAGTCCATCGTCCATTTACGCTGCCAAGCTGTTCGGCCCTTCATACCGGCCCCGTCCACGTTGAATTACTAAGCTCGCTCGTGTATTTGTAATTTTTACACCGACGATCTATGTAATGTAGCGTACGCGTCATTGCAGCCAACGACGATACGGTTTTAATTAAACGTTGTCCGGCTCTCAGCCTTCCTCGATGCCGGATTTCACGCTATAACGCCGCACAGCTCGGAGCCCGGTCAGTTCTCACGATACTTTAGACTCAGGCATCATCGTGAGGAGATTTTGCTATCTTCGTCATGTCGTGTGCATCTGGTAAGATGAAATGATCAAGCGTTGAGCAAAGTACTCGAGAAAATTTTGCTTGACTCTTTGGAGGTTCTTTAGATTCCCATGTTGGGGAAACAACTACCCTACCCAATTGACCGAATCGCAAAAGAAGTTGGAGAAAGCAAGATTTCTTAGCTATATTTTGACAAAAATTCGGATTTTTGACAATTTTAGGAAAAAATGAGATTTTTTGACAATTTTGACCAAAAAAGACCATTTAACAAAATTTGATTTTTTGATGCGATTCCTGAACAAAAACAACCTGTTGGCAATTTTTAATTTTGAAAAAAATTAGAACTGACTTTTTGTCAGTTTTGACAAAGTTGGATCTTTCTGACTATTTTGAGCAAAAAAAAATACATCTTTATTTCAGCGATTTTGAAAAAAATCTCCTCTTGGCAATTTAGGCAAAAAGCGAACAAAACTGAAGTAAGTACGTATTAAACTATTTTGACAAAAACAAGACTTATTCGGCAATCTTGAAACAAACAGGAATTTCTGACAACTGTGGTCAAAACCAGGACCTTTTTGACAATTTCGGCCAAAAGTATAAATTTCTATGCAGTTTTGACGATAATTAAATCATTTAAAAAATGTTGGCAAAGGACGTCCTTTTAGGAAATTTTGGATTTTTTGACAATTTCGACAAAAGAAGAATTTATTTTTTGGCTATTTCGGCGAAAAAAAAAACAGACATTTCTTATAGGTATGCAATTTTTGCAAAGATTAAATCATTTGAAAAATGTTGGCAAAAAGCAGTATTTTTTGACAATTTTTGGAATGAAAATAAGACTTTTTGACAATTTTGATAAAAAAGAATGTTTTTTTGGAAATTTTGGTAAAAAATAACATTTTTGACAATTTTGAGGACTTTCCTACAATTTGTGACCAACCTGGGCCTTTTTGCCTATTTCGACAAAAAACGGGGCCCTTATATAATTTTTGTCAAGGTATAGACATTTTTTTCAGAATTTTGGCGAGTAATTGGAGATTTTTCATCAATAAAGAAGAAAAACGGTAATTTTTCAGAATTTTTGTCAAAAAACTAGATTTTTTGGTAATTTTTGCAAAAACACAGGGTGTCTACAGGACGAAAAAAGTACTAATTCACGAAAAAGGTACTAAATTGGAAAATGACCCAAAAAGTACGAAAAAAACGTCAAAAACGTACAAAATTTACGAAATTTGTACGAAATTTTGAAAGGATTTAAATCTTAATTTGCCGACAAAATTACCATAATGTATCCTCAAAATTTTCTTTTTTTCAAAAAATTTTGCCCTTGCTTTGCTCGGGCTAAATTATTGTTTTCCATATTTTCTCAAATTATTCATTGTGTTTGGAAAGTAGTTAGTTTTGAACAAACTTTTTAAAATGTCATTAGTGGAAAAACTGGATTTTTCACATTAAAATAAAATGACTATTGTTTCGCTTCTTGAAACTACATACAAATTTAGAAAAGCTTTTGCTCTCGCTTCGCTCGGGCTAATTTGGTGCTTTTTTCCCGCTTACAATTTCAAAAAACCATTGGTAAAATTGAATAAGAAAAACAGAATTTCTTACATTAAAATTGATATTGTTCTGCTTTTCAAACTACAATTTTCGAAAGCTTTTGCCCTCGCTTAGCTTGGGATTGTTTTCTTTTCTTTTTCAAAATTGAAATTCTTTTTAAAAATCGTCAACAAAGTATTCAATTTTTAAAGATTCAAAGTAAGAAATGAAATTCTAGCATACCTACTTCCCAAAATAAATTTTTCAATAGGTAATTTTCGCCTTCACTTGGACCTGTTCTCTGGCTTTTTTCTTATCAAAATTAACATCCTAAAAACATCTTTCCAATTCTAAAATTTTATAATCCACAAAACGAACTCCTAGCATTAAAAAACATTGGTTTTTTTATAGTTCTCTTGAAATACGAATTTTCCAAAGTTTTTGCCCTCGCCTCGCTCGGGCCTTTCCTCTTTTTTTTCAAAGTCTCGTTTTCAAGTCTTTTGAAATCAAATTTTCAAAAACTTTCACCCTTATTGCTTCGCTTGGGCCAATTTTTTTCTTCTTTTAAAATTTGAGAAAAATCACTTTTGGGTACCAAAAATTCAAAACAGAAAATGAACATTTTTGTAAGTCTTAGTAAATATGATATCAATCAGCAAAATGGACAGTTTTTCCGTAGTTCTGTTGACAAATTTTCAGTCAAACCACCTCCCCCCTCTCAAAAACCTCTATGGGCCAAATTATATGTATTCGTTGCAGGCTCGCATCGGCTCTCTACGACCCAGACCACACTGCTCAGAACGTTGAAATTTTGATTTTCTAATTCTGGAATTTTTTACTGCCTACATTCGAACATCTGCATTTTATTTAATTTTTAACGGTAGACTATCTTTTGTTCTCTTGTCTGTTTGTTGTACACTATAATTCGTCTAAAATAAATCTCATCCTTCTTCAACATCTACTCACACTGCACAGGTTATTTAGCACAAATACCTTCTAAAATGCAGAACGTTAAAACAAAAGTTAGCTGTTCTTTCGTGAAACTGGAATAATACTAAGTAACTCAAAAAGAGTCAAAAGGAAATCGAAGAATTAGGGTAGGTAAGTTACACCACAGCATGATCTCAGTTCCTGCGTATTGTGTAATGTAGGGATAGGCGATGAGCAATAAACAATGTACGAATGTAACAATTGTACATAACTGTAAACGATATCGACTGGCAAGTGATTTATTTGCGGCGTCGGCGAGTTACTCGTATCTAATATGGTGTGGTTCGAATGTGCCAAACGTTACACATATGACTCTCTTTGGGTGGCTGTCTGCTATGCGATAACGAAAGAAATCTCGGCGCTCGCGTACATAAGATTACAACGTTATGTGTGAGGAAAAAACGAGCAAGAAATGAAACAAATGTACTTTAAATAATGGCTAAACGAGTCATTAATTTTTCATCATCGTCCAATGTACTCTACAAGTACTACTGCACGTGCACACGCAGTGTTATACTTTGCTCTCAATATGTAAGTCTACAAAGTCTCTCGATATGCGTACAGTATCACGAGAGTTTGTGGTGGTAACGGAAGTCGCAGCTTTCCAGCTCCAGATCCGAAAACTCAATTCGGATTATTATTCGGAGACTTGTTAATGATTTACGATTACATTGCGCAGCCAATGAGTAGCAGAAAAAGACGTCTCGAGAAGCAGCAGGCAAGATGTATGCAAGTTTATGTAAGCTGAGCACGTATCGTAACGAAACCAATACCCGGCTCGAGGCGATATCTCGACCAAAATAAAGCTGTACTTTGAATCATAGACGCCACAAACCGTGTATAGACTAAAAGGGAAATGTTGCATTCGTGTATTTGTGTTGTAGTGTGCAGTGTTGCAAAAAATACACCAACACTGACAACACCTCTTTGCTGAATCTGATAGACTATGAAACTGCTCCAAGACTGTATGCAGAGGTACTATGTACTTTTAAAGTCTGTATGAGACTTATCACAGCTCGGAAGATACTCGACTAGAGATACTCTACGTCTACTGTTTACATACATAGTCTGGTGTATTTATACACTCACACACCTATACGAAGCACACAGTATATAATAAGAGAAAGCGTCAAACTCAATTTATCTCACAATGAAAATCTAAAATCAATATAGGCTGCAGTAGAATCCCCTTTCCCTGACTACTCTCATCAGCCAAGCTCAATCGTATACACATCGAGAATAGATACCCAACTTATTATACCAGGCTACGAGTGTTCTATAAGAGGGAAATGGAGGTTTGATACAACAAGAATAAGATTCGACTAGATTAATAGTTACACAGGAGGCGAGAGCTTTTCCTATTTTGACCACTTCTATCGCAATGTTTCCTGTATCTGGTGGATATCTGCTCGTATACACACTATAGAACTGTGTTGCACTCGATGTTACCGTACGAAGGACGTCGTTATCTCTTTAACGGCATCCAGATATGTTGAAATGATTTCACTAACCCTGTGCGTGGATCCTAACCTTCTCCCCTGAATCTCGTAATTCGTATCTGTGCTGTCGAGGAACTACTATTCAGTTAGGGTAAATTCATTAATAGGATGTTTTCGTACACGCGTTTTGATTAGGATAGACGTCTCCTGCGAGCTTTCTTTGCGGTCTTGTCCCAGCTCATTTAAGGTACCTACTCTGCTCCCTACGCTACGTACCTATAAACAAAACATCATTTTTATCGCTCTAGGAAATGTAACCAGGCACGAGAAAAAATTTCGCGATCGTTTTGGAATTTGAAAGACGAACCAAGTACAGATAAAAATGTTCTAAAGACCCGTGTTTTTATTAAAAACGCAAAAAAGTTTCAACTTTTCCAAAATTGTTAAAACAGTCTGCTTTTTGCAAACGTTTTCCAAAATATTACGTAAGTACTATTTTTTGCCAAAATTTTCGAAATATTTCCACTTGAAAATTTGCAAAGTCACATTTTTTGCAATAATTGTAAAAAAAAGTGCCCATCTGTTCCAAAATTTCTAAAAAATTTTTACTTTTTTGCTAAAATATCCAAAAAGTGCTGAGTTTATAGTTTTATTTTTCTTTTTAAAATTGTTTAAAGGTTCTGTTTTTTGACAAAATTCCCAAAAAATTTCTGTTTTCTTGACAACATTTTCAGAGAGTATCTTCAAGACCAAAACCGTTGCGAAGTGTCATTTTTCGACAAAATTGTAGGAAAGTAATCAATTGTTTGAATTTTCAAAATTTCCAAAATTACTGAAAAGGATTCCGTTTTCTGTACAAACAGTCAATCCCTTTTTTTGTAAAAATTCTCAAAAAGCTCTGTTTTTTTGCAATAAAATGTCGAAAAAAATCATTTTTTCAAAATGTTCAAAGAGATTTAATTTTTGATGCCAAAATCTCTGAGAAATTCCTATTTTTTCGCAATAACTGCCAAAAAGAATTGATTTTTTCTTTAGGTGTATTTTTCAAAATTGCATTTTAAAAGTCCTATTTGCAAAAATGGCCGAAAAATCCGGTTTTTTCACAAAAACGTCAAAAAATTGCCGTTTTTCTTCTCAATTGAGGAGTCGGCCTGCAAAGTGACCTACCTGCAAAAAATTGATTTCAAGATAAATGAGAAAAACGTGTCCTAGGAAAATGAAGTCACATTTTCGAAATCTGTTTTCGGGAATCGAAAGGGTCAACCTTCACTCACTTAATCACATTTTCGTTTCTGAAAAATATGAACACGGGTTCGCTACAGGGTGCAACAAAAATGAAAAATGCTGCAGTTAGGTCACTTTGCAGGCCGCACATACGTTTTTTTTTGTTTTTTAGTGATATGTAGCCTACGCAATTTTCTCCGGTTTTTCATTGCGTATGTTATTTTTTATGAAAGCAAAGATTTTTTTATGTACAGGAAGCTGGGTAGCTAAAACTGGAGTTGTGGCTTATTCTCAACTTACGATTTTACCATTTCGAATCGCTCTGGAGCCTCCAGTGCGATTTTCGATGTCTCCAAAATTTTTAAATTTCTTCAGAAGGGGTTAAAATTAATTTTGATTTCAACAAACAGTACCGTATGAAACACGTTTTCGGAAAATCGTAAAAATAAGGTCACTTTGCAGGCCATGAATTTAATTTTATCATTTTCAAAGGGGGGAAAAGGGGTGTTACAAGTGAAACTGGATGAAGGTGATATATTCCTTTTGTAGGGCATGTCCAAGACTATCAGATAGCGTTGCTATCTCAAAAATCATTTTTTTGCAGTTAGGTCACTTTGCAGGCCGACTCCTCAATTGATGAAAAATCTCAACGACCCTCAATTTTTTTTTAAATTTCTATTTTTCGAGGCAATTTTGGTGTAGGGAAGTCCTCAAAACTATCAAAAATTCTGCTTTTTACCAAAATTGCCAAAAATTATTTTTGTTTTGTCAAAATTGTCAAAAAGTTTTGTTCTTATTCCAAAAATGGTCAAAAAATACTATCTACGTACTTTTTGCCAAAATTGCCAAAAAAGGGTCCTTAGTAGAAATTGCATAGACGAAATGTATGTTTTTTGCCAAAAAAAAATTGTTTAAGTGGCGAATGATTCTATCAAAATTTCATGTGCTGGAATTCATTTTTAAATTTTTGGTGAATTTTTGAAAACATGAAAATTAAAAAAAAAACGTTTTTACGGAAACTTATCAACTTTCTCATTTTATTAGGTACCTATTTTTTTCAAACAAAATGAAGCATTGTAAATAATCACTACAACCCTTCCAACTTCGAGAATTTCCAGTTTTAGGTCATTCTGGAGTCTTCAGTGTGCTTTCAGTTTTCTCTACAAATTACAAAATTACTCTGAAAGAGCCAAAAATTAACTTCAGCCCTATTTTCTCCAATCAAAAGCTTATCCTCTGAAATCTCAATCTTCATAAAAAAAAAACATCAAACATTTCCAAGCCGAAATAACTTGAGAATAAAACTTCAAAACACATCACACACTCTAACTTCTTCTCTTTCTCTCTCTCCATCTTTCGCTACGTATAACAAATCAAGTAACTCCCCTCGCAAGACATCTCGATACCGTATAATTATAATGATACAGGAAACGTTCGAAAAAGAGATAAAGCAGAAATCAGCGACGTAGAAGTGATGGATCGATTCAAATATCCGGACTCGATACTACTTAAAAAAGGAAATTGCATCGCGTAAGTCAATAAAGACGCTCTCGCGTCGCATCGCAGATTCGTACAGCAGGGGTGAAGTGAAATATTTGTACGTTGAAATGGGGGTGATTAACGGCAATACGAATACGACGGCGATGATGTCACGATGTCTTTGGAGTTCCGATGAAAACGTACGTGTGTTCAGAGACTGTTCAGCTCGAAATGTTGTAGGGTGATGTGAATAAGTGCATAGATTGGTGTTCTTGACTGTTTGTCTGTCTGTGGAAATGTTGAATGGTTTATTGTGGTGGGTATCTCGTCACTAATATAATGCGTGCTACAAATCATTCGATTCTCTTCTTTTTTTTCACAATAAAATCTTCGTCAGTCGTGAAAGTGGTTGTTGAGATTAATGATCATGATCAATGTATGTAGAATATATCCCAGTAGGTATTAAAGATTGTGCAATTATGCATACCTATACATTACACATCTGAAGGGGGCTGCCCCTCCCCAAATTTAGCAGAGGCCTTCATTTTGAGATGAAAGTCCATCAGGAATTATTTTAGCTCCAATGGTACCTCTGGAGGGAAGAAATGTGCCTTAAAGAGGGGATATTTTCGAAAAATTCGTGTTTTTTAGCTCCCAGAGCTACTCAACCTGTTTTGGGAAAAATGCCCCAGTTCTAAATGAAAGTATTTGAGATTCTGCGTCGATCTGTCGCATTTTCGTCAAAATCCAAGACCTTTTCAAGGGTTCTACTCACCAGTTGAAAATTTGCAAATCGCTTATTTGAAATAAAATTCGTGTTTTGAAATTTTTTTTCTTCGCGTATATTTCGCATTAATTTAGTCGAAATATTAAAAGATATCATTCCTGAAACTGGGGGAATATTTTGGAACACAGTGGTGCCATTTTTTTTATAAATTTCAAAAAATCGAAAAAAATTGTAAGTTTTTGGCTTTTTATTCGAATTGCCCAATTTCCAAATTCGGAGTGTATCTGATCCAATTTTCAAAAATGATTGATAATTTTTCCAAATTTTCAAATCCTTATCCTCTGAAAATATTCTCAATCACAAATCATCTTCACGATTACAATAATTCTTTCTCTAAACAACTCCGATGACACACCATCCCCTCATTTTGGGACATATCAACATTCCTGAGCCATCTGACCAATCGTATTTCATCTACGCTGCCATTCGAAGGCGCCTCTTGGTTAAACAACGCACACACATACGTGTGGAGCACACAGCATTGACTCTGGCGATGAGGTTTAGGTAGTACCATCCGGTGCACACATTTCTTATATAAAACTAAATTAACTTTAACGACGTAATAAAATGTAAAAATTGTTTCGGTACTGCAGTTACACTGTTAGCATAAAACGGATTTTCGGGTAATAAAAGAATCCTAAAATGCGCCATAAAAGCTCCGTACCTACTAAAAATTGAAAACATGTAAGTAAAAATCTTTTCGCTAGCAATACGCGGTAACACTAGGCAAATTTTCGCCAAACCAATGCCAATGCCATCGTAGTTGTAGGTTCATAAAACCA
Source organism: Planococcus citri (assembly GCF_950023065.1). Lineage (NCBI taxonomy): Eukaryota > Metazoa > Arthropoda > Insecta > Hemiptera > Pseudococcidae > Planococcus > Planococcus citri. The sequence goes on from NC_088681.1 coordinate 18,398,635, forward strand.
CCCACGAAAATCGAAAGATCGCGAATTTATCAGCTTTTAATCGTCGTGTTTGTTTTGTCAAGAAGATTCGACGTACTCGTAACAATTGTTTCGCCATGTTTTTCATCGTAAATGCCTATACGAAGAACGAGATGGGAGAATTTTTTTTCGGATGTGCGAATCGTAATCGGATAACGAGCTTGGCGATGTTTATTCTGTACCGGTACGTAGATGCAATAACATAAACTATTTTGTAAACATTCGGGTCATTGTTGTTATTGGCCTGCGTAATATTTTTTTCCTTTCGCATTACCGAACGAGATTCAAATTACGAGTCGTTTAGCTACGTTGAGAATTCAGACATAAAACAGATCTGTCTATTTAACGCACTGAATTTCGCACTTGGCGAGCCCATTCGGATTTTGAATCGCTAAATGGCAATAATCTAAATACGAGAGGGTGACGACCTCTTTATAGAAAAATTTCACATTTCTTCTGATTCAATTTGTAGACCTTCAAGCGACATAAAATGATTAGATTTCAGTTGAAATAACTCCTCATTTCAGAAAAATTGTCCAAAAGTAACCAATCTAAACTTCAGAAAAAAAAAAATCGTATAAAAAAATTAATCACCTGAACTCTCGAGCCCTCGAGTAATTAAACCTAAATTACTTAGCTTCAAATGCACCCTACCCTAAGTATACATATTACCTCTCATATAAGCCCGACAATCATAAACTTTCACCAAATCGACCTAGTTCCCGATGAAAGCTCCAACGTCGTACAAATTTCGTCGCAGCAGCCCAGTATAAGGTACAGGTAATTTTGGAAAATTTTCGCCAATTTTACAACCTTACTTAGGTTATAAAACAGCACAATAAAAGCTGCTTCATACGCGACCGTATTCCGGTAAGTGCCTCATGTATTACAGTGCCGCCGATTCGGTAACTTATTGAATCGTCAAGATGAGGCAAAAAAATTACCACACGCATTTTATGTATATGCTCGGGGCCGGCTCGTTGATTTATTAGGTTGTAAAATTTTTTAATTTTATTTCTTCCCAGTTTTCTCCAAGATGCGATGTTACTAGCTAGGTAGACCTTTGGAAACGAGAAACGAACCGAAAAAACGAGAAATTTCACATTTCCACACAAAAAATACAGTGTATCAGAAGATTAGAATATCATTTTGCGAGCTTGAATTAAATTTTAAATTTCGCATGGTATTTCGTTTCATATCAATCGAAAATTTTGAAGAAAAAATTACCTACTTTTTAGATATTTCGGCAAAAAATCAAATTTTTTTAGCTATTTTGACAATTTTAGGAAAAAACAAGATTTTCTGACAATTTCGACAAAAAAGACTTTTTTCAACAATTTTGATTTTTTGACGCGATTTCTGAGGAAAAAACTTTTGGGAATTTTGAGAAAGATAAATGAGAATTTTGAAAAAAAAAAAAAAAAAAAAATAGGACTGACTTTCTGTCAGTTTTGGCAAAATTGGATCTTTCTGACCATTTTAGCAGAAACAAGACTTTCATTTGGCAATCTTGAATCAAACAGGACTTCCTGACAACTTGAGCCAAAAACGAGACCTTTTTGACAATTTTGGTTAAAACAACAGACATTTCTATGCAATATTAAATTATTTAAAAAATGTTGGCAAAGGTCCTTTTTTTCGGAAATTTTAGCAAAAAACAGTATTTTTTGGCAATTTTTGGAATAAAAACAAGGCTTTTTGCAATTTTATGACAAAAGAAGAATTTTTTTGGTAATTTTGGTATTTTTTTTTTCGAAATTTGAGGATTTGAAAGGCTCGGCATGAGCAGTCGAATTTGAAATATGAGTAGATATTCCAGATCCATGTCCTTGAAAACCTAACAAACTATGAGTCACGCGTCATTTCTAATCGTTTGCAATTCTGCTTTGGATTGAACAAAATTGAGAGCTTTCTGTACCCAAAATTTTGAAAAGCTCAAAAGGGAATTTTCGTGCTGAAAGCTCGTGAAATTTTCATGATAAAACTACCCACATAACGATTATTCCAACTGCATGTCTCCTGAAAAAAAAGGAAAGAAATTAGAATTCTTTGGTGTTAATAAAATTGCATAACCGGTTTGCCGTAAATACGAAGGATCCGCATTTTTTCCCAGTGGAAAGAGCCGTTATTATTTCCTCACTAACTCATCATTGGTGGGAGAGAAGGGTGAGTTCTGAAATTTTTGGTGTAGGTATGTGTATAAATCTCTTATCAGAAATATAAAAATTGATCAAATTTTTTAGCATTTTTGTTTGCGGAACTTCAAAAAAAAAAATAATAATAATAATAATTAGAGATTTTGAATCAACGATTGAAATTTCAAAAGCTCAAAATCAAACTTTCATGATCAAAGTTGAACTTTTTTGATATGTGTGTTAGATTATGGAATGGAAAGACTGGCTGATGTGAATATTACATTAATCATTGTGTATGACAGAAATCCAAGAAATATTCCCTAGGGAGTGAATATTTCCCAGATACCTAGCTGGCTTGGAGAGAAGGCTCTTGTCTATCCTACCATATCTCACACAGGATATATTATTTAAAAGTCAATAAAAGTAGACTCAAAAGGTAACAATTGTTGATATATTATTTCACAAAGTACAACAATTGTCAAAAGGTTACAAATAAGATCAATTAATCGTAAACTTAAGGAAGGAGAACATAGCAGAACAAAATGCTATGTCCCTTGGAAACAGATAATTAAGGTCATAAAAAGATGATTAGCTCCAAATTACGTTATGCAAAGAACAAATTTACTCAGGAACAAGTCCTGGTGAAATTGGCTAGATTAAAATTATCTAATCCTAATTTTAACCCTTCCTCAGCTCGTAAGTAGGTAATATATTTAAAATATATGAAAAAGGGCTCTACTTACGAGACGTTTCTACATTATTAGCAATAAAAGCATCGATAATGTGATCGGTGGAGAGTGTTCCAACTCATACCCAACTATTCGCGTTAATTATCTCCTCCGTGGCTCATCGATACTAGGCCCGGTAGATAATTATGATTTACTCTTGTACATTTTCAGCTAGTATACTCTCCTATGACCGGAAAATAGGATGTCTACCAAGATACCGAATAATCGCGACGTTCGATTCGAAACATACCGCGAATACCGTTAAAATACACAATTTTATCCGAACAAGCGGGTAATTCTTAAATTATAAAAAGTAGGGAGCCACGAGGGCTAAAATGACCGAAAGTTGACTACATAACCGAGAGCTCGAGATCTGGCAAGGTAGTGAAGAGAAGATATCTTCCGAACCTGGTCCAGACCCAGGATCGGAGATTTTAGCATGTAACCTTGTAGTACCTCTAAACCAGTTATTCTAATAATAACCACCCTAGAGTAAATTACATTAGAACTACCATAGGCAGTTAGGGCATGTCTGCTCATCACATGTGTGAGAATTGAAAGTTTTTATTTTGAAATTTGAAAAAAATTGATGTGGAATCCTTTTTAATGCTGTTTTCAATAATCTAACATGCCGTACGTAATGAAATATCATCGATAAGGGGGAGGGTGCACAAGGGCCCATAATTTTGTCAAAATTCAAAAAAAGAAGTATTAGGTACGATCGATTGTTGATAATTTTAAGGCGGTTAGTTCGAATTTTGGATTATTTTTTCAAACTGACTCCTCTGAACCCCCCCCCCACCTTTCAAATGTTTTCCAATATTGGGTTATTTTTTAGATTTGATTCATCAGTAGGTACCTCTTTATCCTCCATTTTTTAAAGGATATTTGGAAAAATAATGAAAATAGGGTATGGCTGAATCGTCGATAACCTGTAATTCGAAGTCGCCGATTTTAAATAGGTATCTACTTGTTTTTTAAACGCACTTCTCAGTATTTCTGTAGCTTTCATTTAAAAAAAAATGAACGACCAGAACTCAAGATTGAGGTCTCCCAATTCGCGTTAATCGGCGGAAAACTTACAGAATGGGGCAAAGAAAAATCGAAAGAGCGTTCAGAAATACTTATCCAGGCCAAATTTCAGATGAAGGATTTGGTTTTTTGATTTTTGGCGAATTCCTTGGAGAATTCGGAAAACTCATTTTCCATGAAAAAAATCGAAATCTGATCCAATAGGAATAAATAAGAATCTTAAATTTTGTTTATACAATATTTTTTGATTTTCTCTCCCTCACGAATCAATTGGTGTCGGTTTTGAACTGTTTTGAAGCCTTCAATGAATCTTTGGATTCTCTAGTATTGAAAAAAGTCCATGAAGAGAGCCAAAATGAAATTCAAGTAAGTAATATGAATTTGGACTTTACAACCTTTGTGACTCTATCGATCAATTTGAACATATTTTCAAAATTATTTCTGCATGTTCAAATCCAAAAGAACCCCCTCCCTCCCCATTCCTTTTTTTTTTCATTTTAATAGATAAAAATATATTTTTTTTCGGAAATGCATAAAAAATGAAGCTGAAATTCGATTCATCTTCTATCATTGACTTTCAAAATCTACTGGTAGTATTTTTAAGCTGTTTTGGAGCCTTCAGCAAATTTTTGAATTTTTTAGTTTCTAGGGAAAAAACTATTTTTTTTTCAATAAAACTTAAAATTTTTACTGATGAAAAAAATTCATAATACATAAATAGAAATAGTCTTAAGCAAATGGGAGAGCTCAAAAATTTTCAAAAAATTCCCCCTTCCCCGTCCACATGTCCATTGACATTCTTTCCTCTGCTGTGAGTCATTTTTTAAGAACACCCCTCCCCCCTCCCAAAAAATATTAGAATACCTTATAACACTGCAAAAATTGAAAATTCCAGTGTAAAATATTGACCTCTCGTTTCTCTTCACGAAAAACCTTGTGAAGTGTTTGCAGAATGCCTCGCCAATGAAAATTCGAAATGGTAGAGGAATTTTTGAAACACCTCTCACCCTTCGAAAAAATCTCAGAATGCCCAAAGACATTGAAAAGGCTAAAAATTGACAGGTAAAAATGTTGAACCTTCTACTCCCTTATAAAAAAATCGTAAAGAGTTTAAAAAATGTCCTGCCAAAAGTCCTGCTTGAGTCCTGATTTTGAAATTTTGAAATTTTGTTATTGACACATTGAAATATAAATTTGCACAGGCAAAAACAAATTGTCAAAGTCTGTGCCTAAATTGATCAGAGAGGTTGCAAAGACCATAAACCTTAGTTCATAAGTTTTATATTTCATTTTGGTCTGTTTTATGGCAATTTTTCAAAAGTTAAAATATCCAGTAATCTGTTGGAAGCTTCAGAACAGCTCGCGATCGAAACTGCCGCCAACCTACATGGCACGTTGAAAATAGAATATTAACCAAATTTCAGCTTTCGACTGTGTAGACACCTTATAATTTGACCAAATTTTCATTTTTTAAATAAAAAATTAAATCAATTAAAATTTTTTAAATTTTCCAAAAATTTCAAATTTTTAAAATTTGAAATCTGGTCTTCCCGCGTGTTTTTAAATACTTCCTTCTTTTTTTTCAAACAAATGAATGCAAAGTATCTGTATTCTACAAACATTTTCTCGCTCATCACCATGTACGATAATAGATGACCCTTTTTCATAAAATTCACCCTCTCACCCCCCCCCCCCTAGAAAAAAGGTAAAGAAAAATTACTTCTTAATCCTAATCCTTAAAACCCCGTCGAGGTATCTTTTACCATGTGACAGCTTGTAAAATATGACTGCTGATATACCGCTGTTTACTCAGTTACATCGCTCGTATAATAAACCCAATTCATGCATAAGGCAATAAAAGTATATAAAGAAAAAAACACCACCCCCAGCCCGAACGTTTTCATTTAGTAGGTAACGTAACCCTAAACTCGCGTATGATAAAAACTTTCTGCTCCATCAGGTATAAAACATGCATAAAAGAATACGTTAACTCGTCGTAGTCGTAGTCTTCGTATAGTCTATGCAACCAATCGTACGTCTATGTGATACCTACACAGCACACACCGTATACATATATAGAATGTATATTTATTATATATCTATTATATCAGCAGTATATGTAGTTAGATGTATTCGACAGAGTATAAGGTATAGTAATATAGGATGGCAGAGGAACCGCCAATATTTTATTTATTTCACTTTGAAACATTATTTGAACTGTAAATAATGCCACGTAGGTACACACCACTACAACATACGATATACTTCTTGTACATAAAGTAAAAGATCTTTTCGCGAATAGCTCCACACACATATTGTTGGTTACAGAGGGGGAGGTAAAAAAAAAAGGGAAGACCTCTAGAAACCGCTGGCGTCGCATCTCTCTGTGTTTTTCCTCACAGCAAAGCACAAAATATTCTTCTCGCAATACCTACCTATATCTATAGAGCAACCTACCTATCGTTCTTTCGCTTCGAAGCAGGCGACCAAAAAAAAAAAGCAGCCATAGAGTAAAAAAAAACAGCAGGGAAAAGATTAATAATACAAAGGATTAAAAAACACGACGTTAAAGCTGAAACCCAAACGCTTACGGGTAATTTTTAATATAGTTTCGTGCACATTGGCAAAATACCTTATTATTTTTGTCATTCATCCGTTTGTGTATCTTAATTACATGTTATTACTCATAGGCCTGTTTATAAAACTTACCCGTATTAATCACCACACAGAATAGTACCTTTCTGTTTACCCTTCGTGGGTTCCTTGATTCCTTTGCCAAGTATATACCTCTAGTAGTATTTTTTTTTTATTATTATTTTCATTTTCATTTTTTTTTTTTCATTTTTTTTCGTCATTCGTTCGTTTTTCACCTTCCACCACACCGTGTCGTAGTCGTATTCCCAGGTACTTGAAGAACACGCAAAACGTAACGATAAAATTATAAGCGATAAATATCTACGGCGACGTTATATTTTCAAACGCGACAACCTTTTTAATAATGAAATACATAAAGCGAATTCCAAACTAAAGAAGGTATGTGCTGCCTGCTTGCCTGCTCATGCCTATGCAGTCTGCGAAGTACTGGGCAGAAAAAAAATATACACTTACGTGAATTTTGCCGAACCGAAGCTGGAAAAAAAATTGCTTCGCTCGGTGACTTCTCCACCCCTTCGCCTATCGCCTTTCTGTATTTGTGTCTATGAACGTAAACGTATTGTCGAATGAAAAATATCATTTGTAAAAATTAATATCGAGAGATTTTCTCTTTTATACGGTATTATCGCAGTGTAGCATGTATTTGCCAGTATGTTATACGTATTACGGTATAATGCACGTTTGTATGTATACGATGGCGATATTTGGCCGCCGTTTGCGATATTAAATTAAAAATGTTTTTTTTTCTCGCTCCCTCCTCCTCCACCCCCTGTACCATTCGACTCGCGAACTGAATCGTTGCAGGGACGGTTATTGTTTAAATTTTAATAAGTGTATCGCCATTTTCGCACATTTATAAACAGAATATACACGCAGCTTAACACTTGGTCTGTTTATTGGCTCGAATAAGCGAACGATTTTTACGATTTATTACGGTTTTTTTTTGCACTCTGTGCTGCGAAGTTTTTCATACTTATGGGGCTTAATTTCCTTCTCGATGCGTGTATTTTTTTTTCTGTAAATAAGAGAGAACGAATCTAAGAGGAGTGAAAGAAACCCATATGGTTCGTGAAGTCGACTCGAGCTTCGAGCATCCAGCATCTAGCCTCATATCTCTAAATTAAACTGCTGATGCTGTGTACGAGACGCGACAATTTGAAAATGGCGAAGAGGAAAAAAAAACAAGAAAGAAAAAAGAAAGCCTCTAACGACGTTTCATCTTTTAAATGTGTGTGGCAAAAAATTGCCCATTAACGAGCCGAACAATTTAACAGCCATTTGTTGTGTAGGCCAAGTCTGGGGTGGATAACTTGGAAAAAGTTAAGAATTTTTCGTGTACTGTAACGTGATAAAACCGGGCGAGAAATGTGTTATATGATTTGTCTGCGCTGGAAATTCTTTTCTGGAGGAGTAGTTTTGAGAGTGTGGTAATGTGTCAAATGATGTCTGCTGAAATGAGCTTTTCTTTCTTGATGTTTTTTGTTCTTTTTGGGTATTTAAGAGAGGGGAAAGAGGTATAGGGTTATCAAGATTTTCTGATCTCATGGTTACAATTTGATAAAATTACTTTTGTCGTTGGCTGGGAATTGTTTTACTTTATGTATTTTTTTTTTAGCTTGGTGGATGAAAGAAGTTGTTTAAATTTTGTAAAGTGCATAGAAAGCCCTTACTTTGAATGAATCTGTGATCAAGAAATCGAATGTTCCTTCCGATGGATGAAAGATAAAATTTTGAATTTTGAAAATGATCAACTTATTCTCAAACCTGTAAATTTATTACAGCTCGAAGTAAGAGGCTGAGTTACTTAATTTTTAACGTTGATTCAACTCAACATGTAAAAGTTAAAATTTGGATCTATAGTTTTTGTTCAATTCTAAAAAAAAGTTGGAACCAGTTTTTGTGAGATTTTGAAAATGTTGATACGTAAATTTTTACCTGGCTCTGAAATTTTTTTTGACTGGTTTTGAAATTGTGAATCCAGTTTTTAGCTGACTCTGAAAACTTGGATCCAGTTTTTGAAATTTTGGTGTGTGAGGTTGGTGTTCAGGAGATCTGAGTTGATTGCAGTTTGGTAAGAGGAAATTTCAAAAAAAAAATCTAGCTTTCCTTTGGTTCTGAAAACTTGAATCTGATTTTTGCCGGGTCCTAAAACTACTTAATAACTTGGGCCTAGTTTTAGTCTGGTTTTGGAAATTTGGCTCCACTGATCCGGTCTGACTCTGAGAATTTGGATCCTGTTTGTTAGATTCTGAATATTTAGATGCAGTTTTAGTCTATCTTTGAAAATTTGAATGCAGTTTATATCTAGTTCTGAGAATTGGATCTAGTTTTTGTGTGGTTTTGAAATTTTGGATCCAGCTTTACTTGGGTTCTGAAAACTCGAATCTTGATTTTTGTCTGTTCCTAAAAACTAAAAACTTGAATCCAGTTTTAGTCTAGCTCTGAAAATTTGAATGCAATTTCCGTCTAGGTCTGAGAATTTGATCCAGTTTTTGTCAGATTTTTGAAATTTTGGATCCAGCTTTCCTTTGGTTCTGAGAACTTAAATCTGGCTTTTGTCTTATCCTAAAAACTAAAAACTTGGTTTTGGAAATTTGGATCTTGTGTACGTTAGAGTTGGAATACTTGGATCCAGTTTTAGTCTGACTTCGAAAATTCGGATCCAGCTTCTACCTAGTTCTAAGAATTGGATCTAGTTTTTGGTCTGGTTTTGAAATTGTGGATAGTTTCTTCCTGGATCTGAAAATTTGAATGCAGCTTTTTTGTGGTTGAGAAAATTTTGGTCTAGTTTTAGTTTGGTTTTGAAAATTTGTACCCAGATTCTGTCTGGTTCTGAAAACCTTGAATCGTTTTTTTTACTAGTTTTCAGAATTTTTCCTTATGCATTTTTTGTCTTGGTTTTGATAACTTTGATCTACTTTCTGTTTGATTTTGAAAATTGGACTCGTGGTTTTGATTTCTTTTGTTCTGAAAACTTGAATCCAGTTTGCATCTAGTTCTAAAAGTTGAGATCTTTTTTCTTCTTCTTCTTCTTCTTGGTTCTGATGACTTTATAACTTGGATTTAGTTTTCGTGTTGTTCTGGAAATTTGAATCCAATTTCTGCTGTTCTAAAAATTTGGATTCAGATTCGATCTGCTTCTGGGCATTTTTATCCAGTTTCCATCTGAAAATTTAGATACAGTTTTTATTTGGTTTTAAGAATATTTGAATCCAATTTTTGTATTGGTACAAAAATTTTAATTCAGTTTGTATCGATCGAGTTTTTGTTTGATTTTAAAAATTTGAATCCCATTTTTGACTGGTTTTGAAATTTTAGATAGTTTTTGTCTGGTTCTGATAACTTTTGGATGCAGTTTTTGTCTGGTTTTGAAGATCACGCTCCAGATTATGTTTGATTCTGTGGAATTTGGATCCTTTTATCTGATTTTGGAAATTTTGGATCAATTTTGTCTGGCTCTGAATGTTTGGATCTAGTTTTTGTCTGCTGCTGAAAATTTGGATACAGTTTCTATCTGGTTCTGGAGATTATATCCAATTTTTTTGTCTGGTTTTGAATTTTGGACCCAGCTTCTATCCAGGGTTCTGAAAATTTGTAGGCCTGGTTCTAAAAACTTGGATCTACATAGTTTTTGTGTGGTTTTTAGATAACTGTGAACTGTTCAAGTCTTGGTTCTGATGACTTGGATGCAGTTTCTATCAAGCTCTAAAAATTTGGATCATTTTTTTTTTTTTTTTTTTTGATTCTGGGAATTGAGATCTATGTAGTTTTTGACTGATTCTGGAAATTTTAATCCAATTTTTTGTTTTTTATGGTTTTGGTAATTCAGATGTAGTTTTTGTTTGCTTTTGGGAATTAGATTCATTTTTTGATCAATTCTGGATATTTTGATCCACTTTTTTTTACAGATTTTGAAAATTTGGGTCTAGTTTTTATTTGGTTCTGGAAACTTGGATTCAGAAATTTTGATCCAATTTTTTTCTGCTTTTGAAAAATTGGATCCAGGTTTTTTTGGTTCTAGAAATTTGGTACAAATTTTTTGGTTTTGATGATTCGGATGCAGTTTTTGTTTGGTTTTGGGAATTTAGATTCAATTTTTGATCATTTCTGGGTACTTTGGTCTATTTTTTTTGGATTTTGAAACTTTGGGTCTAGTTTTTGTTTGGTCCCGAGAACTTGAGTGCAAAAATTTCGATCTAATTTTTTTCTGCTCTTGAAAATTTGGATCCAGTTTTTTTTTTTTTGGTTCTAGAAATTTGGTGCAATTTTTTTGGTTTTGATAATTCGGATGCCGTTTTTGTTTGGGAATTTGGATTCAATTTTGTGATCAATTCTGGATATTTTGATCCAATTTTTTTTACATTTTTTGAAAATTTGTATCTAGTTTTTGTTTGGTTCCGAGAACTTGAATGCCGAAATTTCGATCCAATTTTTTTCTGCTTTTGAAAAATTGGATCCAGTTTTTTTTTGGTGCTGGAAATTAGATTTAGTTTCCAACTAATTTTGGAAATTTTGGATCCAGTTTTGATTCTGTTCTGGAAATTTGGATTCAATCTTTGACTATTTCTGGGAATTTAGATCTAGCTCTAATTTGGTTCTGAAAACTGGGATCCAACTTTTGTTCATTTCTGAAATTTGGATCCAGTTGTTTCATGCTCTTTAAAACTTGGATCTAGTTTTGCCTGATTCTAAAAAATAAATTTCTGTTTTTAAATTTGTTCGTGTAATTGACAAATAATTATTTGAAAATATTTTTTTTTAGTCGTTCAGAAATCGTTATTGAATTCTCAACGTTCTTCCAGCATTTGTTTTTCAAAATTTTTGAAAACGAAAAAAATCAATTATATCTCCAATTTATCATCATTAAATTGTTATTTTTTCGTAAATTGCAGCATTTGGGAATCATCTCAATTTATTTTCTAGCTTTTTTGAAGTGTTAGTCGCATTTTTTATGTTTTTGTATCTCAACATTTCTCAAAATTTTTAGTGTTTGCATTTTTTTCAAAATCGTCCTGCTCCTTTCAATATTACAAAATGAGAATCATCCATACCAACAGTTTCTGAAACTGAACCAATGCAGTAAATAGGTATTCAGTTTACCGTCTGAAAAAAAAAAGTTCTGCCTCGACAGCCTACAAAAATGGAATTTCAACTCGAGCACAACGAAATCGCGAGAGTTTCACAAACCAACTATATAGGCACTGGCAGCCAAACGAGAAGGTAGGAAAACGAAGAAGATAAACCTTTAAAACAACGGTTCCGTACACACAGACTCTTCATCGTTTTCGCCTTCATCGTCTTCGGTATACTTGCGAAAAACTTACCGATCCTAAAAAAGAATAGAAAGAAGAAGTTTTTTGTTTATTTTTTTCGTTTTGTTTGCCGACGACGAACAAAAATACAAAATAACGAAGCTCCCTCCTGCCCCCGCCTAGTCTTGGTCATCGCGGTGAATTGGCGGCCAACTCCGGATGCATAATAGTAAAAAGTTTTCACCTCCTTTGCACTTCTTCTTCATCTCGCTGAACTTCGAATTACCAGCAAAGAAAAAGATCCAACTATACGCAGACGACGTTCGACGTTCTTTTATATATTTATTAAAATTGTACGCTGAACAGTGCGGTGTACGTTTCTTCCGGTTTTAGTTCAATATGTCTCGAGCTGACAGCAGCAGAAAGCAAGGGCAAGCTGAAGCTGGATGCAGCAAATACTTAATAATTTGCACAGTTGTTGTAAAGTGCTGTTAACTTATTTATTTGCACTACGTTCGGTGCTTCGTAACGGTATAATAATTTAACCGCGTGATCGCCGGATATACTATATGGATATGTGCAAGGAGGGGGCAGGGTACGAGGGAGACAGCGCAAGCGAGATTATTGTTATCTCACGCGTTTGTTCTACACTCTCATCATCCCTTTTTCGTTGCCCACCTCCTATTTTAACGAGAGCTATTCACTCTGTAGGTTAAATTATTACAGCCAAAGTAGCATTTTAGCTAGTCAGCTCACAACTAATGCCGCAGCCTCGGTTCGAATTCCACCATTCGTGAAAATAATACATATTTCGAATAGTATAGCGATTTTTGTTTGTGTTTCTTTTTTGATCACAACAAATACAAGAGTATACACGATAGCCGAACAGGGCACGGCGACGAAGAGATCGTGTACACGGTGTAATATACCCCAATAAACACGATAAGTAGCATGCTGATTAGCCATTAGTTATAAAGTATGGAAAAAAAAAGCAGAAAACCCAGACGAGGAACGAAAGAGAGAACTTTCATAGGAGAAAAAAACTCGCGACGAACACGCTATCATATTGGAACTTCTTATAGTTGTTATACCCTGTGGACCTCCTGCCACCCCATCAGTTTAATAACTGTTTTACCTCATCGATAACGGGACAATAATTGACTCGACATAATTTTTCTACCAGCTCGTGTGGCTTTTTTTCTACCTTTTTAATCATTTTAACACTGACTTGTTAAAAAGTAACAAATTGTGTCGCGAAGTGTGCTAGTATACGAGTATAGTTTGTGCCGGATTCGGGTGTTTAATCGGGTGTAGGTCATGGTTGCTGAAGCTTTTTGTGATAATGGTTCATTCCTGTGTGGAATGTTGTCCTTGGATTAGCACTACTGCTAGAATACGTAAAAATAAGATTTACCTAATTTAAAGCTGCCCCTACCCCCTCTCAAAAAAACTCATTTGTATCTATAGTTGAAAATTTCAGTTCGGGAACTGGAAGGGTTTGAAAACTAGAAATGCTTAAAATTGGTGTAAATTCAGCGTTTTATTATTTTTTTTTTTTTGGATTCAAAAAGGTAGAGGAGAAGGTACAAATATGGACCGCCTCTAGCTTTTTGGCTTTAAAGGGTAGAAAAAATTATCAAATTTTTTTTTCGAATATACCATTCGAAAGGCCAAAGACTCTAGTATATTGTGTAAAAAAATAATTTTTTTCGTTGAAAACTCACGGAGAAATTTGAATTTTAGAAAAGTGACATAAAATGGTACAAATATGGACTCGGGTACAAATATGGACCCCCTCAAAAAATAAATAAAAATTTCAGAAAATTGGACAAAAATTTAATTAAAGATGTTTTTCGATGCTTTGGACTTGTCTTCTTTATTTATAACACTTTTCTCGGTATTCTAAAAACCATTGAATCAAAATTATATGAAAAAAAATTTAGGGGTCCATATTTGTACCCATGCAAAAAATTGGCTAAGTTTATGAAAAATGAAAAAATCATGGTTCCAATTTCGACACTTTGGACTTGTCTTCTTTGTTAATAACACTTTTCTCGACATTCTAAAAAATATTGAATCAAAATTAAGTAAAAAAAATTAGGGGTCCATATTTATACCCATGAAAAAAATCGGAGCAGTTTATGAAAAATGAAAAAAATTTTGAAAATCAGTTGAAGTACTGACAAATATGAAAGTATATTTTGAAAGTACACATTGTAAGCTACTTAAGTACTTACTTCGCTAATAATTTTTTTCCAAACTTTATTTGAAGTTGAGGAATTACCGAATGGAAAACTTGTAAAATTTTCCATTGGCAAGAAAATAATGCGCAAAAAAAAACAATTGCTGATGAAAGACACCCAAGTTTGCATGGATCCGAAATAAGTACATGGATCATCGATACTACACTACTAGTATAATTTTTAGTACCCAGCATGACTGTAGCGCTAGAGGTTGTACACTAAACCATGGGGGGGGGGGTCCATATTTGTACCTGGGTCCATAATTGTACCTTCTCCTCTAACATTTGAAGAAATCTAGCTCCTTTAATGAGATAATAAAATTTATGAGATTTTGAATGTTTTGATTTTAATGATCGAAAATATGGGCCAAAATTATTTAGGTATTCAAATTAACAAAGATGTGGACGAAGAAGGGGGAGGTTCAGCACGGTGGGGCGTGGACTCGGTCGGTTGGTGGTCTCTGCCAAATGCATTTTTAAAATTCAATTTCGCAAAAATAAGTGAATCTGACGAGAAAAAAAACTGGAGTTTTTTGGTTTTTTTTTTTGTGACAGATCCACCATCAATGCCCATATTTGACCGATTTTGAAAACCTGGTGACTTCTGGTGAATCTTGGTGACTGATTCACCAGAAGTCACCAGGATTCACCAGAACATAGAAAAGGCATATTTCATAAAATAGTGACTTTTTGGTGACAGATTAACTAAGCAGTAGCCATATTTGAGCGATTTTAAACACCTGGTGACTTCTGGTGAATCTTGGTGACTGATTCACCAAAAGTCACCGGGATTCACCAGGACATAGAAAATTCATATTTTATACCCTGGTGACTTTTTGATGACAGATCCACCAAGCAGTGCCCATATTTGAGCAATTTTTTACATCTGGTAACTTCTGGTGAATCTTGTTGACTAAATCACCAGAAGTCACTAGGATTCACCACAACATAGAAAAATCATATTTTATACCTGGTTGACTTTTTGGAGACTGATTCACTAAGAAGTAGCCATATTCGAGCATTTTTTTACACCTGGTGACTTCTGGTGAATCTTGGTGACAAATTCACCAGAAGACACCCGGATTCACCAGAACATAGAAAAGTTATATTTTATACCCAGGTGACTTTTTTGGTAACAGATCCACCAATCAGTTCCCATATTTGAGCAATTTTGAACACCTGGTGACTTCTGGTGAATCTTGGTGACTGATTCACCAGAACATAGAAAAGTCACATTTTATTTTCTGGTTACTTTTTGGTGACAGATCCATCAAGCAATGCCCATATTTGAGCGATTTTAAACTCTTGGTGACTTCTGGTGTATCTTGGTGACTGATTCACCAGAAGTCACCAGAATTCACCAGAACATAGAAAAGTCATATTTTATATCCTGGTGACTTTTTGGTGACAGATCCATCAGGCAATGCTCATTTTCGAGCGATTATAAACACCTGGTGACTTCAGGTGAATCTTGGTGACTGATTCACCGAAAGTCACAAGGGTATAAAATATGACTTTTCTATGTTCTGGTGAATCCTGGTGACTTCTGGTGAATCAGTCAAGAAGATTCACCAGAAGTCACCAGGTGTTTGAAATCGCTCAAATATGGCTACTGCTTAGTGAATCTGTCACCAAAAAGTCACCAGGGTATAAGATATGACTTTTCTATGTTCTGGTGAATCCTGGTGTCTTCTGGTGAATCTTGTTGACTGATTCACCAGAAGTCACCAGGATTCACCAGAACATAGAAGAGTCGTATTTTGTACCTTGGTGATTTTTTGGTGACAGATCCACCAAGCAGTGCCCATATTTGAGCAATTTTAAAAACCTGGTGACTTCTGGTGATCCTCCGTTCTGAAGCCTTCAGCAGATTTTTTGATTATTGAATTTTCGAAAAAATGCTACCTAGTGAAAATAAAATTCAGCGACTTTGAACTCGGATTTACCATTTTTCTAACCGGGCATGGTTTCCTAAAATATTTAAAAAAAAAAAAAAAAAACAGTTTGGATCAAAAATTGTATTCAATGATTAAGTATTTTTGAAAAAAAAATGAAAAATTCATCGTTCGAATATTTTGCTTAAAGGAAAAATGTCGAAATTTGGTTTTCACCGCTTCAACGACTTTCAAAGGCGATTGATGATGGTTTCAAATCGTTTTATAACCAGCAGCAGACTTTTTTTCATTTTTTCAAAAATTCTTGATTTCAAAAAAAAAAGTTGGATTTGAATTGGCACAAAAAAAAGTTGGAAATTTGTGCATAAATCGATCGAATGGATTACAAAGATGGCTAATGCGAGTTTATAGTAAATTTAATTTTCATGATATTTATCTGAAGAGTTTTTTTTTCAAAAATCTGAGAATTCAAAAATAGGCTCATGTGAGGCTTCAGAATGATTTGATACCATCACTTATCAACTCAGAAGGCCCTAACTGGGGCACAAACCAAATTTCAGCTTGTAGGTCGATTTGATAAATTTTTAATGTTTTCGTATTTTTGGCCCGAATTTTGAATTTTCAAAATGTACTTAGTCAAAATTTGTAGAATTATTTTCAGAATCTGAAATTTGGACTATGGTGGTGTATTTTGGGGTTTTCTATTCATTCCTTTTCATCCGGTTCAATAATTATTGCGTCTGTTTACGTGAGTATTTCCCTTGTCAAGGTTAAGCTGTAATCTTATAAAAAACTTTCCATCATTTTTTTTTATTATTTGGGATTTTCCAGGAATTTTTTTGTCAGCTGGAAAAAGTTTTAACCAGATGGATTTTTAATATTCGAATTGTATCTCTTTGAAAATCCAAACCATGAAAATAAAGTCTTTGGGCAATTTTGAAACTGAACGTAGGCCAGCTAAAATTAAATGACAAATGTTTTAATGCTACAGTTGTTGAAACAACTTTCGTATAGCATATTAATTTACCGAAATACTAAGTAAATCCTACACTCTCTCAGCTAAACTTTCAACAAACTTGACGAATGATCTAGTATGCCTCGACTACATAAACGATTACTCAAGAGAATCGAGAATCGAACGATAAAATGCCCCTGTACCTGGTACCTACCTAGTACCTACGTTTGCTTTTACGTTTCTTCTGGCCTTAGCAGCATTAGACGACGAGTGGTGACGAGGAAAAAGAGAGAGGCTTTCTACTCGTATTATACATCTCGAGCATCAAATCGAGACTAGCGACGTTATAAATAGTCTCGGTGCTTGCGAAAACAACAAAATAAATTAATGTAAAAGACACCGAGTCCTTTTCGCGAAGAGAAGAGAGAGAATACCGAATACGAGTATCTCGTCTTGCAAAAACTTACTGGAAGTTTTTTTCCCTTTTCTGTTTCGTTTTCTCCAGCCTCTTAAAAACGTAAAAACTTGCGAAGAAAAGAAACGCGAAAGATTGGGTCGTCGCAAAGTTTTGCTTAGGTGAAGTAAAACTACTAGTATATCTACCTGTGTATCCTGCTGTATCATTTAAAGACACGTCTCACCATTTTACCCCTTAACTATAAGGTGGAAAAGGTGTGTTTTTCAGCACGATGCGATGGCGTAAAATGGCCGAGCGATTTTTGTCATGAGAAGCGGAGAGTAATTTTCGTGTATTCGACTTGTTCATAAATTGTTATCAGCCATTTGGAATAGTAGTAGATTACAAAACAGCTTGCGCGTTTGTGCGGTGATGACGAGGGACGCAGGGAAGACCTTCTCACGACTTAACCAATAATCTTAAAAGCATTTTACCTTTTTCAGCTAGCGAAATAAAATTCGAACGAAATAAAATATATGATGTGTATGCGCGACTTGGCGAATTGGTCTCCTTTTTACCTACGTTTTTTTTTTCTCTTACGTATGTTCGTTTTTAGCTTATAGCTAGGTATAGAGTACTGTACTAATACAAGCGAAGGAGAAACGGGCAGGGCAAAACAGCAACCGATTCCGGTCCAAATTGCTGACTGTAGCGGTTAGATAGATATTTTTTAAGATAGCTATACGCAGTTTTTCTTTCGCAAAGGCCTTTGCCTCTCTTCTTTGCATTTGGAAATTTCGTAAATGGAATTCACCGCATCGAATTGAGTCGTCTCTCTCTCTTCCTCGTCGTACTATTTACGTGTAATGATGTAGGTGTAGTAGTACACGGTGGTAGTTTAAATATTCTCTAGGTATGAATTTCAACGTGCGGTTTCCAATTTACGTGTATTTTAGGGTGCTTGATTTATATAGATACGATGAGGGTATCGATACAAGCCCCGAGTCGTATATCTTCTATACTGGTGTACTTCGGGATGAAAAAAAACGAAATCATTGCATGTGTTTTTAGCTTACGAAAACGATTCGTAGTTTGGTCTTATGTAGAGGTATATTGATATCAAAGTTCATCTCAAAATCGTTGATAATGTTAATACATACTCGTATAAAATGTGGATTTTGCTTTAGATCAAGTCTAAGATGTGTTTTCAAGTAAAAATGAGTAATACCCAGACTGACCGCCTCCTCCCCCCAAACAAAATCCATGTCAAAACACATCCTTGATTTAAAAGTGTACTTGTCGAGGGGTATTTAATTTACCTTTATTCTGTTAAAAATCGCTAATCGACTATTTCATTGTTTTTTTGTTTCAGGTGAGTACGAATTTTGATCACGTGACCAAGTGAATATTGTGTTGAGAAGTGAGTTATTTATTGATAATGATAGTACTTATACTTAATAGAGTGGATCGTGAAAAAAAAATTTAGAGGATTTTGACTGAATTCAGCTGACACCCTCATTTTGAGTTGAAAGTCACTCAAACAAAAATTTGTGCTCCGGAGGTGCCTTGGAAAGGATTGAGGTCGTCAAAAAGGGAACATTTTAATAGAAATTGTGTTTTTTTTCGCTCTAGCTCTACTCAACCTGATTTGGAGAAAGGATCCAATTTCAAAAGAAAATTTTCAAATCACTTATTTTTGGGTGATTTCGTATTCTAAAAATTTTTTCTTCTCAAATATTTCGCATGACTTATGCTAAAACATGGGAGGATACAATTATTTCTGATACTGGTGAAATATTTTGGAACGCAATGGGCCAACTTATTGGTAATTACTGCCAATTTCAAAAAATTGAGAAAATTCGCCAAAAACTTAGCACATTGTTTCGGTTTTTTGAAACTGGCAATAATAACGAAAAAATTATCACCACCGTATTTCAAACAATTTTCTCAGCTTTAGAGCTGATCTTTTCGATGTAAATCGATTTGGAAGTGCAACTTTAGGGGGAAGATGTTTTGAGTTATTTGTTGCAGAAATTGATGATTTTGGAATTTTTTCAATTTCGAGATTTCCTGCAAAAAATGTCTACATTTTTCAACTCGTCACTTCGAATTGACAATTCACCAGCTCTAATATTTTTGTAATGTTGAACTTATGCAGGCGGAGAGTGGGTTAGTTGGAGGCCCTGGTGGATGTACCGAATGGGACCCTCGAAACTTTATCCCCTTCTCCTCAAGAATCTTTCTTGCCCCGTTTTTTTTCTGAGGCTCGGATACTTGAATTCAAGTTGCTCAACTGATTTTTTGTTTTTGTCTTTTTATTCAATTTCGCAAAAATAAATCAACCCTACAGGAGCAAAACTAGATGAAATGACAATTTTTCGAGTCGATATAATTCACTTAAATCCTTTGAGACCCGAAAAGAATCTGACGGATGAAAATTGAATAATTTCAATGAGCCATAACTTCGAAGCAGGATTTTCAAACAAAAAAAATTAAATATACTCGAAATTTCATTTTGGAATTTATCCCAATTTCCAAAATAAATTTTCAATTTAGGGATAAGTTTCTATATGCAACACCATCATAAAAATCAGAAAATTTTTAATGATATATTGCGTCAAATATTTCTGATGTAAAAATCCAAAATTTTGAGAAAAAAATGAAAAATGATTTTCTGCACAAGTTGTGACAATCACAAACTGGAAGTGACATGATTTTCAAATCAATTTTTTTTTGTCAAAAATGATGAGATTGTGGAGGGAGGGGAGTATGATATTTTTTTATGGAACGACCTTGAAACTCAATTTCCAAAATCTCTTTACTCTTGACCAAAAATTTTTTTGATTTGAAAATTATGTCACTCCCACATTTGTAATTGTCACAACTTGTGCAGAAAATCATTTTTTATTTTTTCTCAAAATTTTGAATTTTGGCTTCAGAAATTTTTGACGTTAATTATATGTTTCAAAATTTTCTGATTTTTATGTTGGTTATTACCTAGAAAAAACTTTTCGGAAAATTTTCATACGTCGAAAATCTATTTTGGAAATTGGGATAGAAAAAATGCACATTTTGAGCATTTCCTCAAATTCCAGAATAAAATTTTGAGTAAACCTCAATTTTAAAAAAAAATCTGTTTAACGAAGTTAAGGTATAATCCTCTCCATATAATGCAATTTTTCAATTTTCATCCCTCAGGTTCTTCTTGGGTCTCAAAGGGTTGAGCCCTATAAAAATTGTCATGTTCCCTTTTGAATTTATGATATAATGTAGTTTCAAAAATGGACTTTTTTGGGTTACAAAGGGGATAGAAATTGACCCGAGCAAAGCGAGAGCAAAATCTTTTAAAATATTGTACTTCGAGAGGTAAAAAAAACAATGCTTTTTGAAAGTTTGTTTAATATCTTACCTCAAAATTTTAGAATTTGATTGATGCGTTTTTAAAAATTTCAATTTTGAAAATTAAAGGCAGACTCGGGTCCGAACTGAGTGAAATCGAAAAAAAGCTAATTTCAAGAAATAGAAAAACAATTTTTTTTCATGTGAGTAATGAGTTTTTTTTGGCTCGAACATTTCTAAAAATTTGAACATCTAATACATAGATTGTTACAAAAGTTCGATCTCAATTTGACAAAAAAAAAAACACACACACAGAGGCCCTAGCGAAGAGTGGACAAAAATTGCAAAAATTCGTATCTTGAGAGGTGAAAAACAATTTTTTTTGTGTGATGAGTTTATTTTTTTGACAACACAATTTTAGAATTTGAATGTACTCAATTGATAACTTCCATTATTAAGTTGGAAAAAACTAACCCAAGTGAAGTGAGGGCAAAAGTTTGTGAAAATTTATGTTTGGAGAAAGTGAAAATAGTATATTTTTTGGTTTAAACATGGCCTTGGAGGTCCCTCGAATCACCTTCCAATATCAGCGATTTGAATCACTTCGAATAGCGAATCTGGAGAATCATTTTTTAAAAATAATATTCAAATCTTGAATCGTGAATTGCAATTTTTTTTAAATTCCCCTGCTTTTTTCTGTCGTTAATTGAAGTTGAATACAAAATTCAAAATTTTTGAATCTCAAATAAAATCACCAATCATTACTTCATTTCGGCGATTCGAATCAGTTCAAATCATCTATTCCTAAGAATCGCTTTAAAAATGATTCGAATCACGAATCTCAAATAAAAATGCACGATTCGAATCACGCCCTTTCCTGCATCACTTTTTGGAACAATTTGAAATTGCTGGAGGAAAGAAAACTTTAGCTAGAGGCTCTAAATCGACTAGAAAATTGTGGGAATCGTTTCAAGAAGTCAACTTAGGGGGCAGGAAAAGTTTCGTATGATTTTTTTCAAAAAATTACGATTTTTGGAATTTTTTGAGGTTTTTATCTCGTACTTTTTACGAGCCCTAATCGATTCAGAAAGTCATAATACTCGTATATAATGACATAATTAAATTTTTTGCAGCCGAATTTGATTGCGACGTCTTTTGGAACGATTCGAAATCTCTGGAAAAAAATCGACGTTTGCTGGAGGCTCGAAAATTGACTCAGAAACTATGAGAATCGATTCGTGATGCCCGGGGGGTTCCCAAATATCAGCTCAATCAGAGTTACGCATATTTTTGGGTAAATTAGTATTTTGAACATTTTTTCTTCTCAAATATTCGGTATTGATCAAGCCAAAAAAATTGAGAGATGTCATTTCTAAAACTTGGGAAACATTTTGGAACGCAGTGGCGTAAATTTTTTGTTAATTATTGTCAATTTCAAAAAATCGAGAAAAATAACCAAAAACTTGTCAATTTTTCTCGTTTTTTTGAAATTGGCACCGCTACATTCCAAAATAAACTTCCCATGTTTCTATAATAATCTTTCACTTTTCATTCTGCTCCCACATAAATAAAAAGAAATATAGAAAAAAATATTTTTTGTGTGACGTTTAGTAGATCTCCACTAACCCACTAACAATACCAGTATCATCATTCTCCTCGTACGAATTAATTCTTCTATTCGGTTGTACGTATACGTAGAAAGTAACTAAGATATTACACCGAGTCGGGGTAAAACCGCAACGCGGTTATCCCGATAAAAACTTATTCAAAAAACGGAACAAATTGCCAGCCTTTTTAAAAAAAAAAACCAACCAAACCGACTATACGACGAGCGAAAGAGAGAAACCGAGAAAAGATAAGCGAGGCGGGAGTCCGAAATTGAGAATGTTTTAAATTATATTATGCAAAATAAGCACGTGTCTACCTTTTTTTTTCGCTTTTCATTGCCGAAACGGGGATCGAGGCGTTCAGTGATGTTAAAAATGTGTGCTACGATGAGAGGAAGAGACGACGACTTCACAGCAACAGTTTAATTCGTCGACTAAGCAATTAATCCGGTGTACGAGTACGAAGAATAGGGCTGGTTTTATAACCACTGTCACCCAAGTCGGAGTCAACGGTTTGAGTATGCATAGACATTTCGCTGCGGCGTTTTTGGTGAAATATACATTTTGATAAGGCACAAGAGCAAGCATCTTTTTGCGTCGAGAAGAGCTATAAAAATGTATCTTATTACAAAAGACGATGAATAAATAAACGACGAAGACGAAGAGGACACGCTTCTATAAACACGCTCGCTTCGGCTGTTTCATCTTGGGCCTCCTCCGCTACAGTGCAACGTGGTGTATTTTAGTACTATAGCATAACGTTGGTCGGGCAGGGATTATTTTACGATATTCCGCATCCCGCCATCAGTATTACTGCTGTTAAGGACCACCTTGATCGTAAAATTCGCGAACCGGATCGTCTTCTTGGATGACATAAAAGATTCGCAAATATACTCCATATGGAGACATCATCGCTGTCGCGTTTAGGACTTAAGAGTTGCGAATTATGCAAAGCGATGAAAACGTAAACCCTCGTTAGAAAAGGTGACCTAAATCAAGTAACAGGGGTTTGCTGTATGCTCGAATAGTTTTCGAATTTTCAGTGATTTGGTTAAATATTTTGTGGATGTTTGATATCATTATTGTTCGCAGTCTTTGAAAAAAAAAAGAAATCATTCGATAATTTCTTAAAATTAAGATCTTACGTTAATTTAGATAATTTTGTTATTTTATCAATTTTTTCACCCTTTCATCCGAAGATTCGATGGATTTTAAAACTTTACAGCTCGCGATTTGCAAATTTTCCACCGCTCAGTAGAACCCTAAAAGTGTTTTTGGATTTTGATGGCAACAGCTATATAGGTCGACGTAGAATCTGAAATAGGTACTATGTTTCTCCTAAAACAGACTGGGTAGGGGATCCTGCTAATCCTGCTTTTTGTCCTGCTTTTAGTGCTTTTTATCAAAATGTCCTGCTTTTTTTTTATCAGACTTTGCATTTTTCATTTATTTTCTTTTTTTGTGGAATTTTGAGAAAAATGTCGTTTTCCCCAGCTGGTTGATGAAAAAATTTCTGTACAAGTAATCTTCAGCTACTGGAAAAATTCAAAAATTTTTCGCTCTCGCAAGAACAGGAATGCATTTTTTTTGTTTTCGAAAAAACGTTTTAAAAGTACAGGAAATTTTTACCAAAAAACGCAAAAAAATTGCTAAAAATGGCGCAAAAAGTGCAAAATTCTTTCAAAACCATCCAAAGACACGAAATTTGAACATTGAAACTTCTTGCTTAAAAATATTATTTTGGTATCTACCTCTCACAAATTGTAAATTTTCAAAAGCTTTCTTTGCAAAAAAATTTTGCCCCTGCGCTTCACTCAGCAACAAAATGTCCTTTTCTCTTTTTGAAATAAGTTTTCAAGGATTAAAAGGTGGAAAAGAGGACAAAAAAACGAAAAAGAGTGAAAATTTGTGATTTTTGATTTCAGTACCAACCCTGAATTAAGAATGTTTTTTTTTTTAAGGATTAAACTACCTAATAGTGTTTTCAATTTTTCTCATACTTTGGAGAGGAAGTACATCCATTCATATAATATACATTTTTTTGCATGCCAGATGAGAAGCTACTAAAAGTTGGTAATTTCAAAACTCCCTGAGAAAAAAAATGTAAAAAAGTTTAAACTTATCAAAAATCATGATTTTTGATTTTTTTCATGAAAAAAATGTGTAGGGAGAAGTAACGAAAAAAGGTCGCTTTGACATCTTTCCATCTCCCAAAAAGTCTTGAAATGTCCAAAGTTCACCCCCTCCCTCCTTTTAACAAATATATAGAAGAAGTCGTTACTCAAGTGTGTGAAAAATATCCTTCCTGAAGTGCTGCTTAAGTCCATGATTATTCATTTTGAATTTTTGTTAGACAGCTTGCAGTTGGAAAATGTCAAATTTGAGACACTCCTTCACTTCTAATCTGTTAAATTATAGTAAGAAAATGATGCCAAAAACGACCAGAAAACAAAATTTTGAAAAATGGGGGGGCTGACTTCTCTCGACTCACCCCCTCCCCACTGGACCACTTCTACGGGGTTTAGCAGGGTGTCTAACAGGTACTGTAGGTACTGCAAGTACTGTAAAAGTACTGCATTGAAATCTACGGTACTGCAAGTACTGCAAAGTACTGCATTTTGCCTGAAAAGTACTGTATTTTTTCTCAGAATCATTGATTTAAAATTTTTTAAAAACGTCAAAATGAATTAATTGGTGAAAATTAAAAAAAAAAAAATGTTCATTTTGTACCTCTAAAGATGGTAACACTTGTCAAATTAATAGTTGTAAAAATTTTATTTTTATCGACAAATTCCAACCTGTTCAAAAATATTTTTTTTCTTGGGGGGGGGGGGGGTCGGTGTAAGTTGGATAAAAAAAATAAGGTAATGCAAAAGGTACTGTAAAAGTACTGCATTTCTTCGGAGAAATTTTGTTAGACACCCTGTTTAGCGAATGTCTCCCGTGCTTGAAAATTTTGTTTTGAGGTCCTTGGGCATCAAGCAATTCTATTTTGTTTTTATCTACGTTGCGGCTCAAAAATAACTATAAAGCACGGTTTTTTTTTTGTAAATTTTGATTTTTTTGGGGGGGGGCATATTGTACTGATTTTTGAGCTCCACAAAAAATATTTATACGTTAGGGTGTAACTTTTTTTTTTTTGACATTTTTTTATACTGGGCGTGTATAATTTCCAGGATTTTTACGCCCAGTTTCGAGGGGTTTGTCTAGATTTGGTTTGAAAGATTGATTTCTTTGATGTATTTAAGAATGTTCTGTTCAAAAATAAACTCAAAAAATGGTTACAGGGATATGCGTTCTACAGCATTGATGAGTTGATGCAGTTGGAGTAAAATTGTGGTAAATTTTGTTTAGTCTGTAATGTATTGTTTCTATACTTTTACTTCATTTAAATTTTAGTGTTAGTATCATTTGTAATATTTATCTAGATTTACCCATAAACATATCTATTGGAAGTACTGTATCTACATCACTTAACATTTAAGTTGACTTTTGTAAATGCAGCTCAGCTGCCCATTGCAAGAATAAACTTGATTTGATTTTGATTTGATGTTTTCTATCTGCTTGATGTTGTCAGGAATTGTAGGGTTGAGGTTTGAAATGTTTAAGGATTGACGTTTTGTTTCGAGGGAGGGACAGTAGAATAGAAGGTGTTGAGTGGAGATTATTTCAGAATTACAGAATTGACAGGTGGGTTTAGGAGCTTTGGTGTACAAATAGCTGTGGGTTAATTTGGTATGACCAATTCGGAGGCGGGTGATTATAATTTCCTCTGATCTATTTAGGTGACTGAGGTGCTTCCAAGGGAGGATTGATTTTTTGTGGGTAAATAGTTTGTGATTTGTTTTTAAGTTCCATAGGTTTTGCCAATTGGAGTTTTGGATGATTTTTAGAATGTTAATAACATCATCATGGGTCACAGAGAAAATTTTAGAGGGGGTAACAGCTGTTTTAGCTGATTCATTTACTGCCTGATTTCCTTCAATGCCTACATGACTTGGGAGAAACATAAATTTAATATTTGTAATTTTGTCAGTAGACTGAAGTTTATAGATGATTTGATGGATCTTATGAACAAGTTGATGTTCAGAAAATTTGTTTTGAATTGATAAAAGAGCAGAGAGTGAGTCTGACTGAATCAGGAATTTTTTGTTAGGGCTTTTTGAAGTAGAGATCTTTTGTAGGCAATGGAGTATAGCAGAAACTTCTAAATTGAAAATTGAAGAATATTTATGAGCTGTGAAGTTGGTAATTTTACCATCAATAGAAAAAGCATAGCCTGCATATTCAAACTCATTTTTAGAACCATCTGTGAAGCATAAAATAAATTCATGATATTCTGCTATGATCTCAGTATATTTTTCTTTGATGAAACCAGATGGGTACTCATTTTTTTTGTATTGGGATAAGGATAGATTGAATTCTGGTAAAATTAATTCCCAGGGAGGAAATTTATTGTACTCGGAAGTGAGGTCTAATAGGCTTACATTAACTAAATTTCTAAAAAAAAATACCGCAGTTGACCCATCTTTGTTTTTTTGAAATTTCCAAGCCCCTCCCCCTTCCAAAAAACCCTCAAATATGATGATTTTTTGAAAAAAATTCATCGTACGCACCTTTCTAGTGACTATTTTCAGTGTAAGTTTTAAAATTTTTGGACCACACCTTCCGATTTTTGGACCACACCTTCCGATTTTTGGACCACACCTTCCGGGGGACAAAAATTTTGAATTTTGAGCATGTATGGGCACATTTCTTGGGTAGGGGTGGGGGGGGGTTCAACTCAAAAATTTTGTTGGGATGGTTGTACATCAAAACTAACATTTTGGATGAGTTTTATCAAAATTGGAGAAAGTGTCGATCTCACTATCTTTTCCTGAAAGGCTCAATTTTCAAGATTCAACATTTTGGATGAGTTTTGACAAAATTGGAGAAAGCGTCGATTTCACTATCTTATCCTGAAAGGCTCAATTTTCAAGATTTTGTCTGACTTTTGAGAACTTTGGAAAAAATTGTGAAGAATTCTTTATAATATTTCAGACTTTGAAAACATTGAAAAAAATCGTCCATATCTATAATTTTATTCAATTTGAAACTAGTAGACTTTTAAAAATTGATGAATTACTGATGTCAGACTTTCAAAAATGACTTGATGAGACTTTTCTTTTTATTTGAAATACGAAACATTGAGTGATCTATTTGGGCAAAAAATATATCAATGATTTAAAACTTTCCTTGGGGAGGAGACTTTATACCCATTTTTTTTTTCCGCGATCTACCCTAAGTTCATTTTGCTCACAGTGATTTGCGCGAATTCGCCTTCATTAAGAAATTTATTTGAAATTTCTCGACGACATTACCGTTCGATTTTTTCCTCACTTTGCTATTCGAAAAAGTAAATTTTAGAAACTTAAATTATATTTCGCACGTCGTTAAAATATTGGAGAGACTAGCGAGCAGATAAGTTGAACAAAGCTATAGAAGTGCAGACATCGAGACAGACTGAAAAATAAAGCACGTTCGTTGGCGAAAAAATATATATCGAACGTTTCGCGAATGAATCGTTTTCGCGTAATTTCCTTCACTCGGATGAATAATTTCCCCGAATTTCATCCTCTTATGTATACCGACGATATATAAGTGAAGTACTCAGTCCAGAGGACGCCTGCTTCAGCCATCTTACCCCATGCACCGCTGATCTGACGATACCCGCTTTCGCACTGCTTCTCGATATAAGTACGTAAAAAAAAAGAGAGAGTACGAGCCATAGAAAAGGAGAGGAAGAAGGCGGAAAATAATTACATTTTGAATTTATACACACGAACGCGAATGATAGTTAAAGGCAGATGAACGGTTATGCTGTGTAAAAAGCACCGGCCCGGCGCGGTTGCGGCCTCGGCAGCGTTAAATCCTCCGGGGAAATGATCCGGTAAAGTGTTCTCGCGTCGCGTTTACTAAATTAAAATACACTGCGTATAGCCAGGACTACGGTACCGTACTATAGACGACGACGACGACGTAAATACTACACGAGCAAAGAGAGGGTAGGTATATAAGTCTCCGTCACCGTATGGCCCAGGCTCAGGCCCCAAGTATAATGACGCGGAACTGATTATTGTCTCGAGATAGAGAGAGAATGGACGTGCGGATCCCATCCATATCCTGGCAAGTTTTTCGAATGGTAAATTAAGGCTATTTGGACGACGGAGCGCGCTCTGAACAAAAAAAAAGTGTCCACGAGAGAAATGAGTGTGTAGTGTGTGTGGTGCGTAACGAGATGCGAGCAGCGGTGAAGAGTCGAAGAGCAGGTTTTTTATGATTCATTTCGTTATACGACGACGACGGCCAACTTGTATGGAAGTGGAACACGAAACGCTTTAAGCTTACCAAGCGAAATATCTGCTGGCGAAATAAAGACTCGAAAATGTTTCGCAGTAATAAACGCTCGAGTGTATAACGTCTCGAAAGATGATAAAATACTCTCGCGCTTATATACCTATATTTACCAAAAACACACGTATAATGTTTTTACGTTTTGCCCATCCCCTCCCCTCTGGTTCATGGGCTCGTTTTAGACGAGAATTTGTGTTGCTTTTTAACCAGCAGCCTGTGCTGTTTTTTTGTGTATTTTTTTTTTTTGTCCACCATGCGAGGTCGATGATTTGAACGATCAAGTCGAACCGATTAATCCCAACCCCGCAAATATTCGCCAATGTAATAAAAATTAGGACTAAATATCTGGAAATTTTGCACTTTTATTTGTGCAAATTTTGTCAGTTGGTTTGTAAGCGTGTTTTCTTGTGTTTTTCTTTGGTTAATGTCTGATTTTTAGTATTCTCATTTGTAAGCAAAATTGCTAAAAAAAAAATGTATTTCATTCTAAAATTTACCCAAAAGTTTTTTTTTTACCTAGATAAAAAGTTGCGAAATGACTTTTCACTCACGTCAGTTCGCTTTTTCAGAACACTTGAAAACTTTTTTTTGGTTTTCCAATCCAAAAATAAACGCTGAGCGGGTTTTGCGCCAGGAGGAGCTTATGCTCTTTTTCACTCATTTCTTTTTTTCAGAACACTTGCTAAAACTTTTTTTTATTTGCCAATCTAGAAGAAAATGTTGAGCGGGTTTTGCCCCAGGAGGAACTGATGATTGTCTTTTTCATGCACTTTGCTTTTTCGAGATTATTGAAAAATCATTTTTTCTTTCCAATCTGTGAATGGTTGTTGAGCGGTTTCTGCGCCAGGAGGAATTGAGCATTGTTTTTATTTCAAAATTCGCAACACGCATTATAATTATTATTCTCTCATCTGTAGGTAAGTATGACCTTGCTTGTTGATTTTTTGAAATCAGAATGGCCATTCTGTTTTCTCTCTCCCCCCACCCCTCAAAAAATTACCATTTGCAGCAATTTTTGAAACAATTCATATTTCAGCACTAATTTTTTTCTCACTCTTATTAAAGAAGAAACAAAATTAATAATTATTTGTGATTTATTATCGTGTCAATTTTTCAATACAAGTTGGATATTTACAATTTCTTAAAATTATTTTAAGAATCTATGCTTTTTACATTCGCATGGGTCGTTTTGGAGCAGAGAAGCAGGCTCTCTCATTGTCGTATTTCGGTTTCTTGGCCACATTCTGTGACTCTGCACGTCTGACTTTGCGTTTCTTTTCACCATTCAGCTTAGGTGGTTGTCTGGGAGCATTTATTCGTTCAGGATTGTCCAGGTATTTGGCCATCCTTTGTCGTTGCTTTATTCTTTGACGAACACGTCTTCTCATAATTCTCGGCAGCGCAGGATCTGACATATAGATTCTGTACCATTCTTTGCGCACAGTCAAAGCAGCTTGCATCGCAGGAGGATCAAGCATGCGAAATATCGTCGTTGATATTTCCAGTGGCAAAACACTGACGATATCGAATCGGTTTTCATCGGTCGACATTTTTATCTCGCACAAAGCACTTTAAACTTTCAAAATATTTCACTTGAGCAGTGGAGCAGTTTTAATAGCAATTCAGTTTTAAGGTCTGATCGCTATTAACGTTTCAGTGAAGTGGTGCTCTCATATATAGCATCGTATGGGGCGTGGCTGTTTGGAAAGCCACACCCAGTTGACCAATCAGATGAGCTCATGGGTGTGGTCTTCGCGCATGCCTACGTGACCCGAATGCTCTCTATGTCACGTAGGCATGTTTGGCAAACAGGTCAACAATTTACGTCGCCTTGTTTCATGAAATGTCAATTTCTTTTCATTCCCTATTGAATGTTTTCTTTTCTGGAAAGTAAT
Organism: Planococcus citri; assembly: GCF_950023065.1. Lineage (NCBI taxonomy): Eukaryota > Metazoa > Arthropoda > Insecta > Hemiptera > Pseudococcidae > Planococcus > Planococcus citri. The sequence continues at coordinate 18,429,178 of NC_088681.1, forward strand.
CAATCCTACCATGTGTAATGAACAAAATAATATCATTTTTGAGTTTAATTTCTCGGAGTCTCAAACTCAAGAAGGCTCAAAGGAAATCTCTTCTAGTATTTTTTTGAATGTACAAAATTTTCATTTCTCAAAGATTGAAAAATTCTGAGATTTTTTTCAGAATAAAATTTTTCAACATTCAAAAATGATCGATTAGAAGATTGCAATTTGCATGAAAATACAAAAAAAGAAATTTGAGATGTTTACAGAATGCTTTTTTTTGGGTATTTCAAATTCAAAAAAAATTGTGATCTGAAAAAAAAAAACAAAAATTCACAATTAGTCGGTTTTTAGAGATTTTCCTATTGTTTCCCTCCAAAAATGGCTTCAACATTCTCCTGTCTTTCCTTTTTTCTGTTATATTCTCTTTTGCACGCCGCTAAAAAAATCGCGTAAGTATTTTGTTGTACTGTGTGCAAATATGAAATACCATAGAATTTATATGAAATAGAGCTATGTAAAACACGTGGATATTCATTCGAGTTTGTGTTTTTTCAAGATTTAATAATTGGAAACGAAATACTTTATAAATAGATTTTGAAGGTAAACAGTGAATACGTAATATGTATATTGTATGTACATAACAGATGGATTGGAAAATATAATCAATTTTTTCAAAAAAAAAAAAAAAAAAAAAAAAATAGGATCGAGTTTATTTTCTTGCTGTTTATTTTCGATATCACATTTCTCTCTTCCGAACGCCCTGTGTTGAAATATTAGCAAAATGCACACATTCGGTAATATCTTTTTAAAAAATCTGGATCTCTCGTTTTGGATTTTTTTCAAAATGTCACGATTTTGGCCTTTTAAGATCTCTCAGAAATCATGTTTTCTTTCCAGTATGTAAAATAATGTTGAGCGGGTTCTGCGCCAGGAGTAATTGAGAACGATCTCTTCTATCTAGTTTGCTTTTTCAAAATATGCGAAAAATCTGTTTTCATTTTCCAACCTGTAAAGAAATGTTGAGCGGGTTCTGCGCCAGGAGAACATACAAATCTTCATTTTCGCCAAGATCAAGCTGTTTCGTGCCAAGTTTTCTCCTCAATCAACGAAAGCTTTCCGGGGGGAAAAAACATGTCCATGTCAGTACTTATCGTCCAATTTTTTTGACATACAATAAATTTCTCGCTTTTTAGATAAATTTTGAAGAGTATCACTCTTTTGTCAATAATTTCCAAAAACTGCAGTAGGTATATTTCCTGGAATTGTCGAAGTGATGCTTTTCGTAAAAAATTGTAAGAAGTGCTTGTTTTTTATCAAAATGGCCAAAATTGGATATTTTGTTGCAGGGAATTCAAGAAAATTTCCTTTTTTTCAAAAAATCTTCTAAAATCTTGTTTCGTTGACTTTGGTTCTCAAAAAAAAATTTCAATTTTTTGCTAGTAAGTAATAATTTTTATGAAGTACAACTTTTTGCTAAAATTGACAAAAAAATGCTCGATTTTTAGCAGAATTTGTAAACCTGAAATGTTTACCTTGCTTGTTGATTTTTTGAAATCAAAATGGTCATTTTGCTTTCTCTCCTCTCCCCCTCAAAAAATCACCATTTGCAGCAATGTTCTAAACAATCCATATTTCAGCACAACTTTTCCTCACTCTGGTGAAAAAAGAAGAAGGATTAATAATTCATTGTGATTTATTATCGTGTTAGCTTTTCAATACATAAATGCAAGTATAACAAGTTTGATATTTATTTCTTATCATTATTTTAAGATTCTAAGTATGCGTTTTACATTCGCATCGGTCGTTTTGGAGCAGAAAAGCAGGCTCTCTCATTGTCGTATTTCGGTTTCTTGGCCACATTCTGTGACTCTGCACGTCTGACTTTGCGTTTCTTTTCACCATTCAGCTTAGGTGGTTGTCTGGGAGCATTTATTCGTTCAGGATTGTCCAGGTATTTGGCCATCCTTTGTCGTTGCTTTATTCTTTGACGAACACGTCTTCTCATAATTCTCGGCAGCGCAGGATCTGACAGATAGATTCTGTACCATTCTTTGCGCACAGTCAAAGCAGCTTGCATCGCAGGAGGATCAAGCATGCGAAATATGGTCGTTGATATTTCCAGTGGCAAAACACTGATGACATCGAATCGGTTTTCATCGGTCGACATTTTTATCTCGCACAAAGCACTTTAAACTTTCAAAATATTTCACTTGAGCAGTTGGAGCAGTTTTAATAGCAATCTAGTTCGAAGGTCTGATCGCTATTAACGTTTCAGTGAAGTGGTGCCCTCTTATATAGCATCGTAAGGGGTGTGCCTGCTTACATTGCCATACCCAGTCGACCAATCAGACGAGTGCTTGGGTGTGGTCTTTTGTATGTGCATGCTCAAGAGAACCACACCCAGTTGACCGATGACATAGGCTCATGGGTGTGGTCTTTTCTCATGTCTACGTGACCTGAACACAGTGTGTGTTCCTCGTCACGTAGGCATCTTTGTAAACAAACACTTGAATGACTTGAACCACTTTGACTTGAAAATTTGCAATTGTGATAAAAATTTGGAATCTTTTACCCAATCAATACAATTCTGATGAAAAAGTTACAATTGAAGCGTGGTTTTCCAAAATATTTGCCCCGGACTCGCATCAGCTCTCGACAGCCAAGGTCTCATATCAAGCTGGATCTAAAATTTTCAATTTAGACTAGAAGTTTTCAATATTCAAAAATTTATTGTAGGCTTCAGAATTGCTCAAAATGGTTCATAATCCACTGATTCGATTCAGAGATCTATAAAATAGGGTAAGGAAAACTTCTAAAAAAAATACATTGACCCCTTCCCGTTCAAATTTTTCTTCAGATGATTAATCTTGAGCTGTTGGCGTGGTTTTGAAAAAAAAAAAACGTGGAATAGATTGAATACTCATGTACAAGAAGCAATCGAAATACAATAAAAAATCCAGTGAGGCTATAAATCTCAATCGTATGAAGCCGATAGGAGGGAAATGGGCCCTCGAAACACTCACAATCTTCCATCGACATGATACTTATTCCCTGCTAATCAAATATTATTCCACATTGTACAGGTATTCGCGAGCTACTCAATATGTAGTACGTAATAAGTCAGGGTGTAAAATGCAAACAATACGATGTAGGTATATTTCTCGCGTGGAAATACAGGAGCACACAGACTCTTGAAATTTATGAACAATACAGAACTACCTGCCTATACACGCACCACATCATGAATATCTTTTGATTCGAATCCGAAGGCAAATGCATAATATGAATAAGAGGGGGAGGTAGAGTAGGCAAGAGGCATACACAATAAATATACACACGCACGCGAGAATTAGGTCACTTAAGTACATATCATTCGTTACATCAAAAGCTTCATCAACATCAACAACAACGACAACTCATCGTCGTCGTCGTTGTCCTCGTCCAAATACACAATAATACATAATGCGAATCTGGCAAAAAGGGATTTCCGGATAGGGTTGAGAGAGAGGTTGAAAAGTAGAACACAGAGTGTGAGTTCATAGTACTAGAATACGATACACGGAGAGCTTTTGTTTCTGATGGCTGGCGCGACGTTACACTACCCTCAATACACTCCATAGAATGCTGGGTTACTGGTACAGTACAGATAGACTGTATGCTATACACTTACACCCTACCATACCTACTACCCACCTACACTTACGTATTGCAGTATATACAGCACACTGTGTTGAATAAACGTTCGGAGAGAAAACACCACGAGAAGGAAGGAGGAGCAGGAAGGCCGAGAAGAGCGGCGTTAGCGTATACTACATAAGATATTATATACTCTCGCGGGCGCCTTCTCTAATTAATAATTCCAATAGTAAGTTATTCGCTTATCTGATAATTGATGTGTCAGAAACAAGGAGCGATAAGATAGCGCGTATTGTTGTTGACGTTAGCGACGAGTAATAAATTCGATTTTATTATCATCGACATTAAAGGGCACACGAGATCCGGATAAGAAGCTTAAGCAGCAGCGAGCGAAAAAAATCCATCCTTTTGTTCGGCTCGCCTCGCTTCGTCTTGCTTGGTCTGTGGCCTTCGTCTCGCGATTACCTATATACCCATGTACATATATTACCTAATGCAGCTCTCTTATCGTATAATATTGTAACGAATTGCGATGAAATTTAACTAAGTATCGTATACCGATTCTGTGCTACATATAATGTGCGGTGCGGTGCATTGCATAGGTATGTGCATAGTATACGATAGAGTGTACTGAGTAGTTTGGGTTTTATACAGGTAGAAAGGGAGCTATGGTACGTGGTCGATTTTTCACTGCTTTTGGTACTAGATGGGGAATATATTATATGAATATATACATGGTGTCCCTTCGAATGGCATATATTTTTTATTTCGGATTATCACAAAAATTCTGATGATTGAAGATACTTCATCTTATGTAGGAAAAGTTGTGAAATTTTCCAATTAAAATTATACAACTTTCACCAGAATTGTATTGATTGGACAAAAGATTCTACATTCTGAATTAAAATTGCAAATTTTCGAGTCAAAGTGTTCCGAGTGTCTGTTGGCAAAGATGCCTACGTGACGAGTAACACAAATTGTGTTCAGGTCACGTAGACACGAAAAAAGACCACGCCCATGAGCCAATCTCATCGGTCAACTGGGTGTGGTTCTCTTGAGCATGTACATAAAAAGCAGGTGTGGCCCTCTTAGGGTCACGTAGGCATGAGCAAAGACCACACCCAAGCACCCATCTGATTGGTTGAATGGGTGTGGCTATGCAGGCAACCACACCCCTTACGATGCTATATAAGGGAGTACTTCTCCATTGGAACGTTAATAGCGATCAGACCTTCGAACTAGATTGCTATTTAAACTGCTCTTACTGCCGAAGTGAAAAATTTTACAAGTTGAAAGTGCTTAGTGCGAAATAAAAATGTCGACCGATGAAAACCGATTCGATATCATCAGTGTTTTGCCACTGGAAATATCAACGACGATATTTCGCATGCTTGATCCTCCTGCGATGCAAGCTGCTTTGACTGTGCGCAAAGAATGGTACAGAATCTATCTGTCAGATCGTGCGCTGCCAAGAATTATGAAAAGACGAGTTCGTCAAAGAATAAAGCAACGACAAAGGATGGCCAAATACCTGGACAATCCTGAGCGAATAAATGCTCCCAGACAACCGCCTAAGCCGAATGGTGAAAAGAAACGCAAAGTCAGACGTGTAGAGTCACGGAATGTGGCCAAGAAACCGAAGTTCGACAATGAGAGAGCCTGCTTCTCTGCTCCAAAACGGCCAATGCGAATGTAAAACGCATAGAATCTTAAAATAATCATAAGAAATTATAAATATGTATTTAATTGTATTGAAAAAAATGACAATATAATAAATCACAAATGAAATGACTTTTTTCATTATCATTACCTATTGAGTGAGGAAAAGGTCAAAATTTCAAGTGCTCAAGATCATTTTTGAATTCTTGATGATTTTTTGAACATTTAAAAGAGGAATTTTTTGAGAAAAATGAACGATCCAACGAGTTCTCATTTATGTCAAAAATAAACTCAAGCATCCAACCAATTTGTAAATTTCCGGAAGTGTGAAGAAAAATCAAAGTTTCAAAGAAGTACACTCCATCAAGTATACCTATCAAAAGTTGAACTTTTTTAGAAAGTTTGCCAAACATCGAGCATTTTGTCAATTGGAGCAAAAAGTTGTACTTTTTTAAAAATTATTCCTATTAGCAAAAAAATTGATTTTTTTTTCAAAATTGTATAGTCAGCAAAACGAGATTTTGGACAACTTTTTAAAAAAAGGAGAATTTTCTTGAATTCCTCGCAAAAAAATATAAAATTTTAGCCATTTTGATGAAAAGTGAGCACTTCTACTTCTTGTCAAAAAGCATCACTTCGACAATTCCAGCAAAAAGCTGGACTTTTTGGGAACTTTTGACAAAAAAGGGATACTTTTTTAGAAATTTTTCTATAAAATGAAAGTTGTTTGTCAAAAAACTAAACTTTTGTTTTAATGGGTGATTTATGGTAAAAAAAAGATACTGACATGGACATGGTTTTTTCCCCGGAAAGCTTTCGTTAATTGGAGAGGAGACTCCACACCCATTTTTTTTTTCAAAGTCACGAAACAGTGCTCTTGACGAAAATGAAGGTTTGTAATTTTCTCCTGGCGCAGAACCCGCTCGACATTTATTTCTGGATTAGTAAATGAAAAAAAAGTCTTTCCGAGTGTTCTGAAAAAGCAATCTGGATGAAATAGACCATCAGCAGTCCATCCTGGGTCATTTCATGTCAATTGGACCAAGAAGTGGTTGGGGGGTTCGGCGATTTTTTTTTGAAATTTTTCCTGTAGAATGACCTTCCGAAGGGATGACGAATGGCGCAAATCGCAGCCCTGTAGCCCATTTTTAAAGGCAGCCATGGAGCGTCGAAGGTTTCAGTGAACCTAAAATATCATCCATTTCAGCAGTGAATTACTCGATAACCGCGATACCTACCAAAATGAAACTTTTTCTCATAGTTAGGGGTTTTAAAAGACTTTTTGGTGATATCATAAAAATCAGTGTTGCCACTTTTATTCATACAAAAAATTTGCTCAAAAAGTTTCGAAACATAGTTTTCATATCGTTTTGACTCTCAAAAATTCTGAAAAAAATATTATTATGGACAACTTTTTTTGCTGAACAACATATTAAAAAATTTGAATGGTACCATGTTGCAAAGTCGATTTAAAAAAATTCAATGTTTGCGAAAAAATGCTATTTTTTGATTAAAAACATGAGAAAAAAATTTTTAAAATAAACAACTCCTCACAAAAACATCAAAATTCGAAAAAAATCAATTTTCAATTTCAAACATCAAAAAAAGTTTAAATTTATTCAGTTGTCTTTTTTTGACCTCTTTCTGACGTATTTCATGAAAAAGTTAAATTACACTCACAACAAAAAAAATGAAAATTCGTTAATTTTTTGAATCTTTTCGAATTTTGATTTTTTTCTTGAGGAGTTTGTTTCATTGAATGAAAGGGTTTTTTCAACTTTTTCAACAGATACATGAAAATAGGGGTCAAATGGGTCAACTTCATCGATCAAACCTTTTTTTCATGTTTTGAATCAAAAAGTCGCATTTTTTCGCCAACTTTGAATTTTTAAAAATCAACTTTGCAACATGGTACCATCTCAATTTTTTAATATGTTGTTTAGCATGAAAAGTTGTCCATAATAATATTTTTTCAGAATTTTTGAGTCGGAACGATATAAAAACTACGTTTCCAAACTTTTTGAGCTAATTTTTTGTACGAAAAAAGTGGAAACACTGATTTTTATGATATCACTAAAAAGCCTTTCGAAACCCCTAACTATGGGAAGAAGTTCCATTTTTGTAGGTATCGCGGTTATCGAGTAATCCACTGCTGAAATTTATGATATTTTAGGTTCACTGAAAACTCTAGCTGACACCCCTGTGGCTGCTTTTAAAAATGGGCTAGAGGGCTGCAATTTGCGCCATTAGTCATCTCTTCGGAAGGTCATTCCACAGGAAAAATTTCAAAAAAATCGCTGAACCCCCCTACTACCACTTCTTGGTCCAATGAACGTGGAATGACTCTCTTGGCGCAAAACCCGCTCAATATTTATTTTGGGATCGTCAAACAAAAAAATTTGTTTCAAGTGTTTTGAAGAATTGGGTGAAAAAGATGATTCGTGCAGGTTTTTCCTGAAAAAGCAAATTGTTTTTTTTTTTTTGATTTTTGGAGCCTTCAAATGTGTAAAACGAGAAATCAAATTGACGCGAAGAAGTGAGGTTGAAAGGGTTTGAAAATTTTTATTACGAAATGCCTGAAAAATCAATGTATTTTTTTTTTTTTTAATGGGGAGGAGTTTATTTTTTGATTGTTGAAATTTTAGAATTTGAATTATTATTTTTTTGGGGAAGTTGATTTTGAAAAAGAAAAGAAAACAGGCTCGAGTGAAGTGATAATGAAAGCTTTTGAAAATTTGCGTTCGAGAAGTAAAAAATAAGGTTTTTCTGTCGGCACAGGTTCTTATTTTGACAGGCTCTCCAGAAACAGCGAGGTGAACTGCCCCCTTGCCCCCCTCTCGACGGCCCTGGAAGACCTATTTTGTTAATTTACTTGTTGAAACAGTTCCATTATTTATAAAAATTGTAAAAAAATCCTATTTTTTGCAGAAAATATCAAAAAAATATTTTTTTTTCAAAATTGTCAGGGAAGTTCCAATTTTTGATACCAAAATTTCTGAAAAATTCCTCATTTCTTTGCCAAAACTGCCAAAAAGAATTGATTTTTTTCTTTAGCTATATTTGCCAAAATTGCAACTTGGAAGTCCTGCTTTTTTTTTACAAAACATTGCCTAGAAAGTTTTGTTTTCCAAAATTGCCAAAAAATCGTATTTTCCAACGAAAATACCGAAAAATTCCTGTTTTTCTCCTTAATTGATAAATAATCTCAATAACTAAATCCACCAAAATTTTCGAAAAAATCTGATTTTTCTCCATTTTCAACTTGAAACACGATGGACGATTGATCGGACACCTTGTATAAGATAATACGAAATACATATTATATCTACTTACAATCCGCGCTCTCTTAAAACGTAAGAAGAAAATACGGAAAAAACGCTCGCTGAAATAACCATACAAGCAAGTATCATCTGTATCCGGTTAAGTCATCGAAAATAGAATATAAGCGAGTGTTTGCCATCAGCGAAGAGGTCATTTGAGTACGTGAACAGAATTAGTAACGATCATTTCGTCATTTCAAAGAATCGCCATACCACCATCCCTCTTAGCTCTCGCCTCCATCACCACTGCTGCTGCAGACCATGCGGTCGTCGTATTGGTTTTGAGAAAAACTGAGACGTATACAGAATCGCCCTCCTCTACTCCTCCTCCTCATCATCATCGACGCTATGAACAATCAATAATGAAAGGAAATTTGCGAACAAAAACGTAATCTAATTTTTTTCTCAGCACTTTTTCTCCATCTCACTCGTGTCCCTGATGGACGAACGACGGCGCGACGAACGCCTCGAACCAGATTTACCAAATTATCGCATTCGTGTTGGTAATTTCAGGTCGAAGAACCACCCTGCACTTCTGTACCAAGCCAAAGGAGGATGGGTTTGTTGTACTCGTACTTTCCACACAGAAAGCTCACATTATGAGATTAAAGGTGTGTTTCGGGCTCGTTCTAGCTCAATCTATTAAGGGTATGCTCATCGTCGTCGTATAGGTACCTTTGCTCTCACTATACACAATATTCTGTTCTCGATAAACGTGTTACGTACTTATACTGGAAAGATATAGATACTCGTAAGCTAAACTTTTACCAGCGTAATAATAAATCGACGACTTGGTTCGAGAAGAAAACGACGACGACGACGACGACAACGACGATATACGTAGCCGCAGCTCGCAACGTACTTAACAGAAAGTATCTCTCTTTCTGTTTTACGATTAGTTAAAAACTTCGACGGAGTGCTCGAGTCGACGAGCGCGGGCATTAACTATGGCTGCGTCATTAATTGATAATTAATACGTTATATACGCGCGAAATTAGTATCGCAGCTTCGTTAAATACAAACATCGTTATGCTAGATAGTGATTTTCTTCTTCTTCTTTCTTTTACTTTACTTTATTCTTCGGTTCGGATCGTTGTCTTATTTTCCAGTTCGGGTTTCGTAATTATCTCTGAAAATGTTTGTGACTTGGTACATTTGGAATTTGCATAGTAAAGATGGTGGTTTTACATAGCAGGAGAAGCGGTTGAGTGATTTGAACGAAGGTAAATGAATCTGATATTATGTAATCTTTACCCAGCACTGGTTAACTCGAATTTATCAGAAAATTTGATTTCGAGATACCTAACGTCAAGTGCCCTTATAGAAAAAAACATGTTGTAGCAACTTGGTGTAAATTGGGACATTGTAGTACAACATGTTCTACAACTTGTACTACATGCAGTAACCATTGAATTTAATTTTTTGTAGAACAAACTAGTAAATATTCAAGTACTAGGGTATTTACTAGCATTTGTGGCTACTGGTATCTCTAGTAATGTGAAAATTGAAAAAAAAATTCAAAAAACCTAATAAAAATTTCTGCCTGGGGTGGGACTCGAATCCAGGACCTCGCGCACACCACACGTTATACCACCTGACTTACCAACTAGACTACCGGGGCTGATGTTTGAATGGGCATTGAAAGCTTCTATATGCACCTCTCAATGCTCTGGACTTGGAAAAAATTTCAAGGAAGATGATTTTAATAAGTAAACAACACCAAAATTATCCGTTTTTTTTTTTTTTTTTTTTTTTTTTTTAATTTTAAGGAAGACGATTTTAATACTTAAGTAGACAAAACCAAAATTATCCGTTTTTTTTGTGTTTTTTTTTTAAAAATTAAATTTCAAGAAAGATAATAAAAAAATACCGAATTTGATTATTTTTTAATTTTTATTTTTATTTATGAAAATAAAGATCTATTTAAATGAATTCATTAAATGAGGAAAACTGAATTATTGCTTTTGAGATGGCCGGTGAAGCTGGTTAGATCTTACCTACAGCTTGTTCAAGAATCCAAGTTTCTGATTGGCCCAAAAGAGAAAAAATGTATCCCTATCAAAATGCAAAAATTGAATGGGTAGTTTTTAGGTGCACTACTTATTAAATCAGTGGTTTAAGTAGAAAAACCACCAGTTTCACAAGTGGTTTATAACTGAAATAACTACTAGTTCGTTTTACACAAGGGATGTGTACCTACTTACTATGAAATATTTCGCTCACTTCATAAAAAAATTGAATAAAATGGTTTTTGCTATTTGATGAATTTATTATTAGCTTTTTTCAAAATCTGTATGAGTAAACTTTCACGTTGTTCAAGTTTTGAAAATAAGTACATCCAGAACAAGTTGTACTTACAAGTAGTTTTACCACAAAACATCATGTAAAGATGTTTTTGCTGATTGTACAACAAGTAATATCAAGAGTACAAGTAGTTTTCATCGTAGTACACCTAGTTACTTGTTGTAGAACAACAAGTTTTGTGTTTTCACCTGAAAACTTGCTGTTGTACAACAGGTACATCGTGTTTTTACCTGAAAACTTGCTGTTGTACAACATGTACATCGTGTTTTTTTCTATAAGGGTGTGAAGGATAAATTATGGTAAAATGTTCAAAAATGATAAAATTTTGAGGGCCAATTACGAGACAAATTGGAGCCATATGTGCCCTGGTCTACGGAAAGGTACCTGACGTCCGAAAAATCGTTTTTCATTTTATTGGCTATTTTTATATGAAATTTAACGCTCTTTCCAATGAGGCAGACCGCAAATCGCAGACATTTTCCTTACATCTTCAAAAATCGCGAAAACGAGAGTGTGTAGGGGGCAAATTATTGTGGTACAACAGCAAAAATCGCAAAATTTTACTGTTTTTCAAAACGTCGCTACAGCTATACCGCTAAAAATTAAAAAAAAAAATATTGTGGGTGGAAGCCCTATCCTTTAGGAGAATTTTGGTGTGTTTGAACCAAAAAAAATTTTTTTTTAATACCTCTCAAAAGCTCACAAAAGCTGACTGAAAAAACCATGAGAAAATTTCCAGTCTTTTAGTTTTCCGCATTTAGCGGAAAAACTGTGCGTCCTAGCGAAAATCGGATGAGATTATGCTGAAAGAGAATTAAATTCTCTACAATTTCGTTTACGTGAAATTTTCGTAGGACGCTTAGTTTCAAAATGACGCGTCTTTGAATTTTGCAACTTTTCATAACTCGAATTTCAAAATTTCAATTTTTCGTCACTTCAACTTCAAATACGCGTCATTTTGAAACTAAGCGTCCTACGAAAATTTCCCGTGAACGAAATTGTAGAGAAATTAATTCTCTTTCAGCATAATATCATCAGATTTTCACTAGGACGCACAGTTCGTCCGGTAAATGCGGAAAACTAAAACACTGTGAGTTTTCTCATGTTTTTTTCAGTCAGCTTTTGTGAGCTTTAAAAAACTTTTTTTTTTTGGTTCCAACACATCAAAATTTTCTTAGAGGATAGGGCTTTCACCTACAATAATTTTTTTTTCAAAATTTCTAGCGGTATAGCTGTAGCAGCGTTTTGAAAAACAGTGAAATTTGTTAAATTGAAAAAAAAAATCAAATCATTTTGATAATTTAAATTCTGTATAAAAATTCGATATTCATGTTCAAAAGTGAAAAAAATGAATTAAATTACGATTTCTGTCGAAAATTAACTCGTAAAAATAAAAATGAAGAAAAAAAATTTTTAAAAAAATTTGCCGGTGGAGGGATTCGAACCCGGTACTTCCCGCGTGAGAAGCCATGGTCTGTGCCTCGCGGCTAGCACTGCAATACTCTATCCAAGCGATATCGAACAGTATACAAGTTGCCAATGTTGCCAAACAACGATGGAAATTATTCCCCTCGTACAAATGCGCGCGCACATGCAAATAGCGCGAAAAATCAGCTGTTTATTATAAAATTCCTTTGAAAAAAGTGATGAAATATTTCTTGAAAAAGCAACCCTGCATAGTGGGAGGTCTAAAGAGAGGTAGAGAGCAAAGAGAAGTAAGAAACAGGATGAAAAAGCATGTGAGAATTCGAACGCACGTGCAAAACGGGTACGTAAACTTCAAGCGCGTATTTCTCGGAATTTACGTTTCGGACGTCGGGTACCCTAGCGTAGTCCAGGTCACATATGTATTTGGTATGTCTGAAATCACTATGTAAAAACACTTCCCATTTGATATCAAATTTTGAAAATTTTCTGAATTTTTGAGCTTTTGCAATTATAAAAAGGTGGTGAAGGGGAGGGGGTGGATTGCGGAGACCATTTTTCCCCTGATTCGTATTGACATAGGTACTGATGATTTATTGCGAAGTGTTAAATAATGTATACGCGTAGGTGTTGATAAAATTGCATACTCGGTTCGCCGTAAATACCAAGTACGATAATTCTATACCTTGAAAAACTATTTCTGGCCTCAGCTGTGTTGATTTTGCTCAAAATTTTCTAACGAGTGCCCCTCGATAAAATAATGCAATTATCTGCATTTCCGTCCTAACCATATAGGTGCTGAGGGAGAGGGGTGATCCTTATAATTTTCGAATACGGTTGAGATTTCTTCCGAAATAGCTCAACTTGGAAGATTCATATCTCAAGGCTGGTTGAACTGGAGGCAAATCTGTGTTTAGGGATTTTTTATTGAGCTACTCAGAGGTTCAAAATTAGCGATTGAAAAAATTGAGAAATTTAATTTTTGAAATTTCAAGGTCAAAGCTCAACTTTTTATAATCAACAAAAAAGTTGAAGGATACACAGTAAAAAATTTGAAAAAAATTAAGTACCGTCAGTGTTTTTAAATTCTATTTTCAACAAACTAATTTTCCAAATTAGATGATTCACCCACCTTCCACCTCCTTCTCCCCTTTGCTGCACAAAGGCACCCAATTCTGATCTAAATTCAAAAAACATTCGCTCATTTTTTTTGGTTGAATCTCTTTGAACCAAGCTCCCTCAGGCCCACTCAATCAGTTCACTTCAAATATGGTCAATTAAATGCCAAAGTTGAGAATGATGTAAAGGTAAGGTGTCGTTTGTTAGGTTCTGAGGACATTGAGTTCACATACAGATACATTCCCCCTCTTTCGGATGCCTCTCGTTGCTCACTCGATTGAAAAAAATTGAAATGTGCAAGTCGTAGTGTGATATTTTGTGCTCAATGTATATTAATTTGGGATCGCCAAGTTTAAATATTACATAGGTCATTTTTTCGATACGACCTCTCCCCATAAACTGAGGACCCTTCTGAAAGATCGGACTCAGAGAATGAACTCTTACCTTAATTTTTGAAAGTTTTGGAATATATGGAAGGATTAGGGCGACCTGTTTTTTTTTTTTTTTTTTTTTTTTTTTTTTTAACCATCACTTTTCCACCTGGGTTTCAGAATTTTAAAATTAAAATTGAAAATAAATAAACAAATGTTTTTGAATATTTTTTTTGTGTTTATCAAATTCACTTAAAAGTAAATAAAACAACGAGTTTTTGAAATTTTTTGATTTCAATGTTTTTTTTTTTGTAGTCATTTTGGGGACTTAACTTTTGATTAGGTCCAAAATCGTATTATTTTTGCAAATCATGCAAAACCCTTGGAAAGGTGGGAAAAAAATCAAAAAACGATTTTCTTTTTTTTATATAAAATATTCACTTACCTACCACGAATTTTTTTTTCAAAAAAAACTTTTTTTCTGATTTCCAATGTCAATTTAAAAATTTGAAACCCCGGTAGAAAAATCATGCTTCAAATTAGGGATCCAAATTCAGGACCCCCAATAACTTTTTATCAAATTTTCCCTCCAATTTTACAAAAAAAAAAAAAAAAAAAAAAAAAGGTAAAGGTCAGAGATGATTACCTTAAGAAGGATCCTAACGAAGAAAGTATGTATTCCAATTGGCACCGAAAAATTTTAACCGGACCAAATGAAATCGAAATGGAGCCTCAAAACGCACCATCAGAAAAAAATTCAAGTTGGTTTAATTTTTTATGAAAAAAAAATTTGCTCAGAATTTTTCAATAAATAGCTGATAGGTCTCTTCAAATTCAAGCATTTATAATTTTTTTTGGAGTTATGACCACCTTCAAAGTAATTGTAAGTGGGAAGAGGGGAGGAAAGAGGGAGGGGGAGGGTTAGACGAATTGGATTGAAAAATTTGTTATAATTTTGATCATATTTGGAACGACTCCTCGTACCTTTTCAGGCGTTGAATTGACATTTTTGAAATTGTCTCGTTGAAGAAGAAGATGAAAAGAGTTCTCCAGGGCAATGTTTTCAAATTTTTAAATGGCGGATTTCAAATTTCAGCTCTCGTTTTGAGATTTTCATATTTTAATTCCTGATTTTGAATCCTTTATTGATTTCTTTCAAGATCTCGAAAACAGATTTGCTCTGAATTCAATTGATTTTGAGATATAGAGTCTTCAAAGTTTGGTAGTTTCACCAAATTGCATGTTGAGGTGGGTTGTTTTTTAATTTTTTTCGGATTCTGATGATGGAGCTTTTAGCAAAAAATCATGGCCAAATGACCTCAACAAATGCGCAGGAAAAATGTCAAATTTTCAGTGACCTCTTCCTCCCCTCCCTGGTCGACCTTAAAGTTTATTGCATATTGTTTCCATTTTTTTGACAATTTTTTTATTCAGTCTAGGTGGTTTCTGGACGTCTTAAGTAGGTACATTTACATAATTATGATTGCTTTTGGAACATTGAAAAGTTCAAAATTCATTTTTGCGGTGGCCATTAATAGACCAACTAAGCTTGAAAATTTTTTTTTTTTACAAATTTTTATAACTTTAGGCTTAAGCCTGGAGGGAGGGGGAGGGAGGTCAAACGTTAATCACGACATTTGAAATTTTTTCTACGGGGTATTGAGACCATTTGACCAAGTTTTTTTTTTGCAAAAAGTTGAACGAATTCAGAAGATTCCCCCCCCCCCCCCCTTCATTGCATACATGTCACCTCTTCATATTCTAGAAAGTTAGATCGAAATTGAGGGTGACATTTGTAGCTTAATTTGTGGTACCAACTACAAATTTTCTAAATTTTGAGCAGTTCATCTCATTGGATTATTAAATACTTTGTCAGTTTGAGCAATTATTATATTGATGATATTTTTTGTAAATGAGTTGTTATTTTGTGAACTTATTTCTCATGATCTAATTCTCAATTTATTTTTGTTTTTGTTTGTTTTAGGTAAGCAGCAATTTTCGCAATCGTAGATTTATTTAATGAAGAAATACGTGAGTTAGGTACCTTATGTTTTATTTTACATTAAGTATTGAAAAATTCTGACTTCGTAATCCATGTTCCCAAGTCGGATGGTAGTTTTGCCTGCTGGATCAATGATCCTGATGTTCCATTTCATGACATTCATCGTTCCTTACTTTGATATTTTATGAACAAATTAATCTACAGGTAAAATAAGTATAAAAAAATGTTTTCGATTTTGATACGAAAACTGTATCATTTTTGAGTGGGTAAGTTGAAATGTAACGAAATAAGACTCTGATTCCTACGGACGAAAATAATTTATAGAAAAAGGCCCATGATTTTACTAAACTGTAAATATTGAGCAAATTCTATTCATTCTCTTATAGCCACTCGAAACTACCCTACCCCTCTACCCTCTCTATCCCCTTTGACCATTCTCAGCAAACTGTACTCGTAAGTACATAGGTCGAGAAATAATTCATCATGATTAATTTGATCTTCCCCCCTGTACACCTTGACTCGGACTTCGTCAAGGTTACACACCAATAAAACGCAGGCGATCGTTAGCATTTAATTTTTTAGCTCTTTTTTTTCGCCATCGTGTCGGTTGTTTTTTTCTCACTAATTTCTCCAACATTAACGACTCGGCACGAAAAAAAAAAGGATAAAGGCAGGGAAGAGACAGAGAGCAAAGAAGAAAAAAAACCTCCGGTAGTTCTCTATTTTTGGTTTGGTATTCCGAAATCGCGCCCATTGCGTTGTTTTTTTTCCTCTCTCTGGCAGCAGCCGTCGTCCGTGGCAAAATATTACAGGCGTTTTCTTGGGAAAAAGTTAACTGGGTTAATTTATCAAAGCCCTTAATTACCGAACACGTAAAACGGAAGAAACGCTCCGGTCGACGAAGCGAACAGACCTAGACAGATGTGTTTTGGTGTTGAAGCGCGAAAAAACGAGTGTGCGAGTAGAACAAGCCGAGCTTTTCTCTATGTATAGTATAGTAGTATGAGAAAGCAGACGGAAAAAAGAAGAGAAAAAAAAACCTAGCTTGATTTGAAACGGCGAAGAAAAGTTTTTTACACTTCATTGTTGCGGGATTTGCGTTTTAGAGAACGAGCAATATAAGCGTATATATAGTATGTGTGCTGCTTTTGGAGCACGTAATGCTCGTTTCGCTTTGCTACGTATATATACGCGGTACGTTTGTACTTTTTGGTGTATTTTAGACGTCGCGTCGCTCGTGTATAATGAGACGGCGTGAAAAACAACACGAGAATTTGGCTGAGGCGGGCGAACGCGATGAACGAAGAAGGGGTCGGAGAGACTGGGTAATTTTCTTTTTAGGCGTTATTTTGATTAATGAGCGTGTACTTTATCGGTGTTTGGGAATTTGCATAAAGTCGAGAAAAAGATTTATAGAGTTGCGAGTTGTAAAAATTGGAAGATAATTTGAACGATTTTTTCCTCGTTTTGTACCCCTTCCCCTTCCCTCCCTGCCGAGGAATGAGCAAGAAAAGATGGCGAAAAAAAAGGATGCCAGGCAGGCGTGAGTGGATCTATCAACAACAGATTCAGCTGTTTCGATGAGAAGCTACTCGTATATAAGATGATAAAACCAATATCTTTCGTACTATATGCCTGCGCACATGGACGTGATGAGGAGAAAATATGAATCTGCAGCTCGCGTGGGAAACTTTTATCCGAGGTCAATAACAGCGTGAATTTTATTTACGCTCGTAAATTATTCGACTCGAGAAGTTTTTTATTTCGCTTGTAAGAAGTCGTTGTCGAGCTCAAGGCGAAGTTTTTTTTTTCTCCTTCGGGTAAAAGTTTACTACAGGTTGCGGGTTGCAGTCATGAATAAACGAAGGCGTTAATGTAAGAATGATTGCCGGGTTCGGATCTGGTAAGAGGAGCAGTGCCCATGCGGATGTGGGGGTGGCCACTGTGCGCTGAAAACTGGAAGCGAACAGGTGTTCGATGAAGAAAAATTGCTCTTTTAATTTAAACCTGTGCGGTGGCGGTGGTGTTGAAAATGGATGAAAAGTTGCCTATGTATTTGGTTCGCCGCCACTGTGAACAGCTTGTAATGGGATGTCGAAATTGTTGCTGGGCAGATGCGACGACTCGACTGTACGAAAGATGAATAAATACGTTTGTCTGTGTTGAGTTGGTTGTATGACTTTGTAGGATGGGATGATTTTGTGAATGAAAATGTTTGAAAGTGTGGGTGTAGCTTGAGGCTGGAAATGGTTGTTATTTCATTTATAGCTAGTGGACTTGAACATGAATTGAAAGCATTGTGTAATTTTTTTTTGGTTTGAATGGTGGGAGAAAAGTGAGGAGAGATCGAGTTACTCGGAGAATTTTTTTTCTCTCAAATTGGCCTACTGAATTGAAACAGTGACCTGATTGGATAGGAAACAATGATGGTTGTCTCATCGCAAGACAAATGAGTTATTCATCCTTTTGGTGATAAGTAAAATGGATGTTAATTAAATTGCATACTCGGTTCGCCGTAAATACGAAACACGGGTAATTTCATGCTGAGATGAACCATTTCTGGCCCTGAGTTTTTTGATGAAATCTCTTCGACTCTGTCATACGTAAAATAATATGTACGTAGATATTTTCTTCCTAATCATTCAAGTGGTGAGGTTAGTGGACTAACAGTTTTCGATATGCGCGAATTGAAATGGAATAATTATTCGCACTGGATCATTACTAAAATGTTTACTATATTTCATTAGAAAAATTGAAAAATTGCAATAAAAGTAGCGTTCTAGAATTTTAAAAATTCTCCAAAACTCCAAGAATGAACTTGGGCATCTGAAATTTTATTTGCTGGAGTTATGGAACATATACCTACTCTTTCGAGTTTTGATCTAGCTCGGTCTTTTTGTACCTATTCAAGAGGTTGGCCATTTTATGAAACATGGTAACACAAAACGGTGGTTCTGGTTGAGAAGATGCCTACGGGACAAGAGAAGCAAACTGCTTTTAGGTCACGTAGACGTGAACAAAGACCACACCCAAGCTCTCATCTGATTGGTCAACTGGGTGTGGTCCTCTGAAGGTCACAAAGGAATGAGCAAGGACCACACCCAAGCTCTCATCTGATTGGTCAACTGGGTGTGGCTGTCCAAACAACCACGCCTCGTATGATGCTTTATAAGGGAGCACCACTTCACTGAAACTTTAATAGCGATCAGACCTTCAAACTAGATTGCTATTTAAACTGCTCCAACTGCTCAAGTGAAATATTTTACAAGTTGAAAGTGCTTAGTGCGAAATAAAAATGTCGACCGAGGAAAACCGATTCGATATCATCAGTGCTTTGCCACTGGAAATATCAACGACGATATTTCGCATGCTTGATCCTCCTGCGATGCAAGCTGCTTTGACTGTGCACAAAGAATGGTACAGAATCTATCTGTCAGATCGTGCGCTGCCAAGAATTATGAAAAGACGAGTTCGTCAAAGAATAAAGCAACGACAAAGGATGGCCAAATACCTGGACAATCCTGAGCGAATAAATGCTCCCAGACAACCACCTAAGTAAAATGGTGAAAAGAAACGCAAAGTCAGACGTGCAGAGTCACAGAATGTGGCCAAGAAGCCGAAATACAACAATGAGAGAGCCTGCTTCTCTGTTCCAAAACGACCCATGCGGATGTAAAACGCATATGAATCTTAAGATAATCATAAGAAATTGTAAATATTCAACTTGTATTGAAAAATTGACATGATAATAAATCATATAATTAATAATTAATTATGCTTTTTCTTTCATAAGAGTGAGAAAAAAATAATGCTGAAAATGTGAATTTCAATTATGCTGCAAATAATAACTTCAGGTGGGGGGAGGGGGAGCGAACAGAAAACGAATGGACATTCTAATTTTTCAAAATGAATAATCAAGATCTAAATTTCAAGTGTTGAAGATCGTTTTTGAACTTCTTGGATTTTTGAAGAACTTTTGAGCGTTTAAAAAAGGCTGTTCTCAATGAAATTCTCAAAATATTTCATAAAATAGGAATTTTATGAGAAGAGTGAACGAATTTTTCGACAAGATGTCACTCTTTATTTGAGTTTTAAAAATCCACAGGAAAGGTCAGAATTTGAGATGCTAAAGATTTTTGAAGCATTTTTGATAATTAAAAAATTGTTTCAAGGGTGATTTTCAAACTTTTTCGTAAAATAGAAATTTCATCTCGGATTTAGTACTATTTAATTTGAAGTATCGACCTCAAGACGAAATTTGATTTTCAGGTACAACCTAATTTGTTTCCAAAATTGACGATTTTCATTTTTTTTTCAATTATGAGATTTTTCAACCTGTCATAAAACAGTACACATTTCAACTGGTTGCCTTGGATGACAAGTTTATCTAAAATTGACACGTTTTGACAATGTTGACAAAAATGGACACTTTTTGACAATTTTATCAAAAATGAACATTTTTTTCAATTTTTTCAAAAATGAAATCGATTTGGAATGTCGAAGTTATTCCAGTACATTTTTAACCGTCAATAAAGTCGATTACAACGTATTGTGAAGTAATTTTAAATTGTTGGAGAGGTTGCTGGAAGCTCGGGAATGCGAATCAGAAATTTTGTGATAAAGTTGTGAAAACTGAACCAAATAAATAAAATTGATTGATTGAAAGAATTTTCGCCCTCAACCATAATTGGAATTATACCAAAAAATTGGAACTGGGATCCAAATTTGAAATTTACATTTCCTTAATCCATAGCCAGTAACCTTTTAAAACAATTCCGTTAGCTAAAGTTTTTATTTTTTTATTTTTTTTGTGTGTGTTTTGAATTTCAACTGAAAGGTTCTGTTAACTTCGAATTATTGCATTTTCCATAAATCAACGAGTTTTTGTCTTTTTGAGCTACGAAGATGAATAAACAACAAAAATATCATGGAATTCGGCATTCAATTCTGTATTCATAATTACAAAAAAAAAAAGGTTCATTATAGGTGCCTACATTACAATTTTGAAAATGATTTGATTTTGAGGGGAAGAATTGAAGAGTCTTCAAGGAGGGCAATCAAACTGTTCATTCATTTAGGAGGGGGTCGACTTTGAAGGGTTAGACGAAATTTTGAAGAAAAATTGTCAATTTCGCAATTTTCTCCTCAGACTTGCGACTCGCCAACCCATAATCGACTCGAAATGTCTAACTTATGATAACATAGAATTTTCAGCTGCTGATGTTGCTTACAACTCCTTTTGGAGCAAATTAAAATTTCGTGTGAAAAATCAAGGTTATTTCGGCCATTTTCAAAAATTTTCCAAACATCGAGAAATCAACTTCGGCCGCTGAAAATTAAGTCCTGAGGTCTGCGAGGTACGCTCTTTCAGTTGACCAAATTTCAGCTCGATCGGAGATGATGAGATGTGAATGTTCTCTTGTATTAGGTGAAAAAGTATTTTCATGATTGTAGTTGCCAAAATTTCTCTTGATCTTTCTGATTGAAAATCTTTAATATCTGAATCTTCAGTTTTATTCATACCAGTGGAATTTTTTATTACCAACTTATGGCAATGACTTTAGAAAATCTATGAAATGTACGAGGGTCATTTCAAAAGTAATACACAGTGCGTCCTGGAGGAGACCATAATTCACATAATAATTCCAGTGAGTACTCATTTTGTAGCCTGAAATCTCAGGAACACGGTGGTGTATTCAGTTTTTTGATTCGACTCGAAGAAAAAAAATTGAACGCATGCAAAGTGGCTGAGGAACATCCTTCGGGTCACGAACGCAACAAACCAAGCAACGTAGCATCATGCAATGAACGCTCTACCGCAGGATTTACACTTACCATTGCGTCGCATATGTGCTCAGTTGATGGTAAAAAGTCTCAGGAACACAATGGTGTGCTTACTTTTTCTGTACGACGCATGGAAAAAATTTTAAAGGAATTTGAATGGGCCAATGGAAATTTTTCAGTTCATGCTGGATGGACTAATGCAATTTCGCGCTCTAGAGGCGAGACCAATTCTCGTATCCAGCCGCGTGTATGCTCATTTTGTAGTCTGAAGTCCCAGGAACACGGTGGTGTATTTAGTTTTTCTGTACAACATGTTCAAAAAATTTTAGACGAATCCAAAGTGACTGAGACATTTTTTTTATTGAAAATTCAACTTCACCAAGCTACACCACGATCATTTTGAGTCTGTTAAAAAAATGTTCACGCATCAAACAAAAAAATTGAATACACCACCGTGTTCCTGAAACTTTAGACTACAAAATGAGCGCTCACGCAGCTCGGTACAAGAATTAGTCTTGCTACTAGACCGCAGTATAGGGCACTCTACTCACCGTGACCCGAGACATTTTTCTGAGACACTTTGCATGCGTTCAACTTTTTTTCTTCAAGTCGAATCAAAAAACTGAATACACCATCGTGTTCCTGAGACTTCAGGCTACAAAATGAGTACTCTCTGGAATTATTATGTGAATTAGGGTTTCCTCCAGGGCGCACTGTGCATAATTTTTGAAATGACCCTCGTATTCTGCATCATTATGATGACGATTCACCGATTCCTTCGGTATTTTTATTTCATATTTCATTGAAAAATATTCCATTTTACTTCCATCGGCTCGCTCGCTGCATTCTCCGTATTATTAATTATTACGACTCGCACGAGATGAGCGAAACCGATACGATCGTTTGAACGATATAGTATACGACTCATCTTGAATCGCACGACGTCGTCAATTTTTCGTATTCGTACCGGCGGATAACGTTAAGTTACTTTTTACGCTCGAATGCGAATTGAAATAGGAAATAGAATCGAAAAAAGATATCCTATACGATGGCATACGTTTATACTATGTACGTATACCCTTACATAGTACATTGCAGTATGACAGAGAGAAGCCGTGAGAAGGGGGTAAAAAAAAAAGTAGATCCGAAGAAAAACCGTTTTACAGGCTTAAAAATACTCTATATTAATGGAAATGAGCGCAGTGATAAAGGTTACGGCTTGTGAATGTAATAAAGCAAACCACATCGCGTCGCCCACGCCCGGCCCATCGTTCGGTCTTCGGAAAAGAAGGACCTCTTTAAGATAGAAGCAGAGAAGCAGCCGAAGCGGAGTATTTCTAAGACGTGTTTCGGGCTCACAATAGAGAATTTAATAAAAGATATTTAACGAAGAAGCGATGCTCGCTACATCCATATACTATACTCTTAGTGTGTATGTAATTGTGTGTGCATGCTGAGCTCTCCACTATAGAGTATAGCATGCTGTATAGTATACCTATCTTCCTATACCTACTCAACCAATACCCACCCACTCGTAGTATCGCTGATGGTATATGCTGGTAAATACATATAATATCGTTATCACGAATGCACGGAAATTCTACGCTGAGAATTTCTCGGCTCGGTCGCATTGTCCGTACGGTGCTCGTGACCAAAGCACGTATCAAATTATCGACGTAGGTATATATGTGTATGGTGTGGTTTTTCGCGCATCGTCGACTAGAAAAAGCAGTCGCGTTGCAGCGTGATTTTAATTGAAAATATACTACCCACCTATACAAATATGGAAGATGGGTACACCTCATTTGCTTGAAAAACGATCTGGCATACAATGCTACAGGGACTAATGAGCTGAAAAATCAAACCCTTTTTGTGAAGTATCCGTGTAGTATCAATTATACCGAAACGAAAACCCAATTCGAGTTTTCAAATATGTGTTATACAGGTGAGGAGCTGGATATCAAAACGCCGTAAGTCCATTTTGCAAAATTTTCAGAAATGAGGAAAAACTGTGGGGGGTTGGGGGGAGTCGAAGGGGGTCAAATGTGGTATCAGAGGAAAGGGGAAGTCACCATGACCTCAAAACATGAAAGTGCCCAAATTTTTGAGAACCGGGGGGAACGTGGGAAGGGGGAGAAAAAAAATTACTGCGTTTTGATCTGAAAAAAAACACTCACGCAAAAAAGCGTGAGATAACCGGCTTTTCAGAATTGAAAAACGTATTAAAAACATATTAATTACCTATATTTATATCAGTATAACAGTTTTATAAATATAAAAAAAATATCTACATCGTAATCAACTTCGGGTCAGTTATTTATTCACTAGTTTCTCAAGTATTACAATAGCGTAATTAATTTTAAATTTGCATAATATTTCAATTCATTGAAATAAATTTAAAAAACAAATAAAATCTCAATAAAGCATATTTGGATATTTCATATTGTTCTTTTTTACGAGGGTGTTCATAATTCAATTATGACTGGAAAATTTTAAAATTTCTTGGGTTAATTTTTGATTGTGATTTTAAACATTACCACGTCGTAATCAACTTCGGGTCAGTTATTTATTCACTAGTTTCTCAAGTATTACAATAGCGTAATTAATTTTAAATTTGCATAATATTTCAATTCATTGAAATAAATTTAAAAAACAAATAAAATCTCAATAAAGCAAATTTGGAGATTTCATATTGTTCTTTTCAAATAGAATTCATAACAATGTCTTTCAATATGCAAATTTTAGTATTAAATTGCTTTTAGAATTTAATAGATAGAAAATCTGACGTCATATTCGTATTCAGCGTTACAAGAAACGTACTATTTCATGTGTCGCACGAACAAAACACTTTATTTAATTTTTACCCCCTTTGGGGAGGTGCCGGGGGCCATGGATGGGGTCCAATCAAAAATCTGACGTCATATTCGTGTTCAGCGTCACCGAAAACATACAATTCGATATATCACATGCCCCAGATTTTCTTTTGAAAGTTTCACCCAAAATTGGGGGTGGGGGTGCTCCCCCTTCGTCAAAGAGTCCCATCTCGAAACCTAAATATTTCGAAACAAGAAATAAACTGAGAAATCGTTTGGGTATTAAGACAGACATTGGTGTTTGCTAAGCAAAACATTTATGCTTTAAAAAAAAATAGGTGTACCAAAAACAAAACTGATGAGGAAGTCTGCAAAAGTCTGCAAAAATGCCACCAAAAATAAATTAGGCCTACCTAAGCTGAACTGTCAGAGGAACACGTGAACCGACTGTCCATCGAGTTCCTAACAAGAAATAAACTGAGAAATCGTTTGGGTATATTAAGACAGATGTTACTGATTATTGCTAAGCAAAATATTTATTCTTAGAAAAAAATAGGTATACCAAAAACAAAACTGATGAGGAAGTCTGCAAAAGGACGCAAAAATGACAAAAAATATCACTTAATCTGAAATATCGAGGGAACGCCTGGACCGATTTTAATAAAACTCGAAATCTCAAAATTTCGGCAATACACCAGTCGGGAGGGATAAAGCACTTTGTTCAAAATTTCATAGGTTTCGAGTTGACTCTGCCACAAAATTGGTACATAAACACATATATATATATATATTTGCTCGCGACCAGACATGTCAACTATGCTTGGCATATATGCTGAAAAGTGAACAAAATTGTAAAATTGGCATAATTTCTGTTCTAAATCACTTATCAAAATTTTATTTGCAGATTCAATTTAATATTAGAAAAATCTACGTGTTGGAAAAAGTAATCGGATTTTTAGGCTAAATTTTGAAAAAAAATTTTGAAAATGGAGTTGAAGTAATTTGAATTTTAAGGAAGTTAAGACACCACAAGAAAGCTTGAACAGCATAAAAATTTTTGATGTTTTTAATTTTTCATTGGGCCAATAAAATACTGAAAAATTTTAGGTCAAATTTGTTGTCGTGTACACTCAGGTTCGAAGTATTTAGATACATCTCCACCAGCGCATCACATTCTACTCACTACAAATCGACTGTAGACCCTGTGTTCGTCCTCGCGCCTTGATTTCTAATCCATGCGCACTCTGGTGGAAGTTTCTGAAAACTCATAGTTGACTTGTATAGTAAAATTAACCCATGACTTGTCAACTATAGTTGAGAAGTTGGTCAGTCCACTTGTATAGTAAAATTAACCCATTCATTAGTTGACAAGTCTGGATACTAATACCTATATATATAGCCGCATACAGGTAAACTCATAACGTTTTGTATAAACAGCAATCTCAAGACCCCTCTGTAACTTCGTTGCTGTGCATGCGCTCGACGCGTAACCCCATAGGCCTGATAGTACTCGATGTTAGGCTGCGTTATATTCGTTAACTTGATTTTTGGGTGACCTGTGAAGAGGTATCTCATTGCCGAAACATAAATTTTTCAGAAAAGCTTTTTTTTAAAAGTCCCATACGTCTCTGTTTTTCGCAAATAATTTTTCAACAAAGCATCCTACAGAAAAATAACCAGCTCTGAGCAGAAAGGAAATTTTATTCTCTACAATTTCCTTCATTGCATTTTTCTCCTAGGATGCATACTTTTCCCATAAAATCAATGTTTAGATTGAAAAACACGAAAATTCCGACCAGTATAATCAACTCTAAATTAAAATTGAGCGGTCAAAAATTTATTTTAGACGATTTTTGACCACGCCATGTGAAAGAGGACATCTTCAACCACCAAAATCACCAAACAGAACGTAAAAAAATGATTTGTGGCAAATTGGCAATAAGCACCTTTCCCTCATGTCCTGGTACATATTAATTAGGCTATGTACTCATTTGAAAATTGAGTGAAATGTGAAAGTGTATAAACAGCAATCTCACGTCCCTGCTCAAACTTTGCCAGTAGACTCCCCACACCTTGTAGATTCATATGGCACCTCATCGAAAAGTCACGTCCTAAAAAGGTTACGAGTTTGTCAAAACGTTATGAGTTTGCTGTTTAATCAAGAAAAAGGTTACGAGTTTGCCCCCTAAAATATTTTTATATATATATATATATATATATATAAACTTTAAGGAAACCTGAAAAAAAACTAATGGTCCCACAATGATCCCAACACCCCAAAACGCAAAGAAAATTTACTCCGGACCGAAACTGTCACAGTTGAGACAAATACAGTACCTGACTTTTCTTCGAAAAGCCGGTAAAAGACAGTTACTGCGTTTTGATCTGAAACTTGCTACAAAAATCACGCACATTTTATATCAAAACGCAGTAAATACACCGGCACTCTCTTACTGAAATAAAAACACATGGGTAGAGACTAGAGAACCATTTTAATGATTATTATCTATTAAATAGTAAAAAAAATATTCAAAATTGAAGCGCCGTTTGCCATAGTGACTGAGTCATGACACAAGATTTTGTTTTTTATGTTCAGGCCAAGTGTGATTATGATTGAACAATATGTTGAAAATTTTTTAAAAGTCTGTAGTTTCATTATCAACAGTAACCACCTTCTGAAATCAATGTTTACCAACCTTAAAACACAAAAAACGCTAAAAATAGTGTAGTTACTGCGTTTTGAAGTAAAATTGCTGGTTTTTACTGCGTTTTGAAGTAAATCTCAACTTTGAGCGGGATTTTCGAGGTGAAGCATGGCAGATGGATTTACGACGATGGCTGCAATCGATTCCCCGTTGAATTTTACATAGGAAAACACTCTTATCTCAATTTTCATAAAAATGGACTTACGGCGTTTTGATATCCAGCTCCTCAGGTGGTGATTTGAATGAGCCGTGTATATTCATGCTAGAGTAGCTTTCGATTTGAGTTTTAACTGCTTGAATAGCGCAGAGACCTTCATTTTGAGTTGAAAGAATGCTACTTGGAAAAATTTTTAGCTTCGGAGGTACCCTCTGGAGGGGTCATGTGGGCCCTCAAGGAGATTTTTTCGCTCCTGTTGCTACCCAACCTGGTTTGGAAGAAATGGTCCATCCATTCCTAAATGAAACTATGTATTTAAAATTTGAATAATCCTTGAAAGATGTAGAATGAAAAATTTAGCTGAATGGGAAAATCAAAAAAGTTTCTTGTGCGAGCGCGTGGATCAGAATTTTCCCACGACAACACCGTGGGAAAAACCTGAGCGTTGGGGTAGCGATTTTTGAAAATTTGAAAATTTTAAATTTTACTGTGTGAGCTAAACTGAAAACTAGCAGCTAATATTTTAATGGAGTGGTATATGGGCCATGGGCTACCACTTGGTCCACTTTCCATCCAAATCCCAGGGGGACACTTCGCGAGGAAAAATTTGCAAATCGCTTATTTTTGAATAAATTCGTGTTTTGAAAATTTTTTCTTCGCGGATATTTCGCATTAATTATGCTAAAAGATTTTTAAATATCGTTGCTGCAACGATGGTATTTTTTTTGGGAACGCAGTGGTGCCAATTTTTTGATCATTATTGCCGATTTCAAAAAATAGAAAAAAGCGACAAAATCTTATGAAATTTTTTCGATTTTCTAAAATTAGTAATAATGACCAAAAAATTCGCACCACTGCGTTCCAAAACATTTTTTCAGTTTTCGGGAACGTTATCACTTAATGTATCCAAAAATCCCAAAAGTTGCAAAAAAATCTCGTTTTTTGACAAACAATGCGAAGAAAAATAATTTGTTCGCCAATACAAAATTTTTGTTTTTAAGAAAATTTCTATAAAATGTGCCACTTTTTGGTCAATAATTCCCCAAAAAGTCCAGCTTTTTGCTGAATTTGTCAACGTGATGCTTTTAGTCAAAAATTGTGAGAAGTTCTGTTTGTTTTTAAATGATCGATAAAACCTTTGGATTTCTGGAAAAAAAAATTTCCGCAGAAGATTCTAAAAAGTGGAGATAGATATGTACATATTATCCAAAATCTCGTGGTGTTCACTAAAATACGGGAAAACGTCAACTTTGCCAGTATTGTGACAAAGTCCTGCTTTTCGCCTGTGTTGACAAAATGCTAGCTGTTTAGCGAAATTAGTCTATTCGTATATTGAGGTGTTTTTCTTCAAAAAATCGATTTGTCAATAATTGCAGAAATTTACGAATTGGTCCAAAGTTCACTTCCAAAGAATTCCCATTAAGCATCCACCGAAGTTATAGGTGCTTAGGTTCATTTTTGGTCCCTTCTGAGTGATTTGGAAGCCTTCGAAAAAGTTGAAAAATTGTTGAGGACTCCTAAAAGAACAAAATGGAGATTGTTTTCGAGATTATTCCTTTTTGAATATCACAATTGATTTAAAATTCGTTTTTGAGCTCTCGCTACTGGAATTTTGTAGTGACCTTCTAAAATGTTCGAGTAGGTGCCCAAAATAGGCACCAATCAAAGTTATGTAGGTGATGAAATTCACTTTTGGTGCTTTCGGAGTGATTTAAAATTTCTGGAGAAAATAAAAAAGTCGCTGGAGTCTTCAGAAGAATCCAAGACTATACTAGTGATGCCTGAAAAATTATTCACATTGGTCCACATTTCTCAAAAAATTTTAAGAATTGCCTTTGAAACAGTTTTTTTTAATTTTTAAAAATTTATTCGCCAAAAATCAATAAACACTTCAGCTCTAATTTTTTCTCACTCTAATGAAAGAAGAAGCCGGTTTAACAATTTTAATACAGAGAAGTATAGATGGTTTGTTGAACTGTTATGTTGTTCATTTGGGTGGGAGTTGAAAATTGAAAGAATTATTCACATTAGTCTCTCATGCTCAAAACACTTTCTAATTCATGAAAAAGTATGAAAATTGCTGTTAAAAAATATTTTTGAAATTTTCAAAAATTCACCTCAAATCCGAAATTGATCTTCATGCACTTGAAATTTTATCTTCATTAGGTACTAGGTAATTATTTTTAAAACTAAAATGTCCATTCGGTTTTCTGTTCTCTTCCCCTCCCCCTCGGGTGAAATCTATCATTTTCAGCATGTTTGAAATTCGCATTTAAGCACCACTTTTTCCTCACTCTATAGGTGGTAATGATTGTGAAAAAAAAACAGGTTTGATAGTTTCATCTGTGATATATTATCTTGTCGTTTTTTCAATACAATGAAATATTTACAAATTCTTATAGTTATTTTAAGATTCTATGCTTTTTACATTCGCATGGGTCGTTTTGGAGCAGAGAAGCAGGCTCTCTCACTGTCGTATCTCGGCTTCTTGGCCACATTCTGTGACTCTGCACGTCTGACTTTGCGTTTCTTTTCACCATTTAGCTTAGGTGGTTGAATGGGAGCATTTATTCGCTCAGGATTGTCCAGGTATTTGGCCATCCTTTGTCGTTGCTTTATTCTTTGACGAATACGTTTTTTCATAATTCTTGGCAGCGCAAGATCTGACAGATAGATTCTGTACCATTCTTTGCGCACAGTCAAAGCAGCTTGCATCGAAGGAGGATCAAGCATGCGAAATATGGTCGTTGATATTTCCAGTGGCAAAGCACTGATGATGTCAAATCGGCTTTCCTCGGTCGACATTCTTATTTCGCACTAAGCACTTTCAACTTGTAAAATATTTCACTTGAGCAGTTGGAGCAGTTTAAATAGCAATCTAGTTCGAAGGTCTGATCGCTATTGACGTTTTGGTGGAGAAGTACTCCCTTATATAGGATCGTATGGGGCGTGGCTGTTTGAAAAGCCACACCCAGTCGACCAATCAGACGAGGGCTTGGGTGTGGTCTTTGCTCATGCCTACGTGCCCCGAAAAGGACCACACCTATTTTTTACCAAATGCATTGCATAACCACACCCAGTCGGTCAAGTTGATCATGCCTACGTGACCCCTGAATGCTGTCTGTGTCACGTAGGCACGTATGGCAAACAGGACAACACGTTTACAGTGCCTTGTTTCATGAAATGCCATTTTCATTTCATTCCCTATTGAATATTTTCTTTTCTGGAAAGTAATCAATGCTGCCAAGTGTGAAAAACAGAAGTTACAACAAATTTTTCATAATTTCTCATCAAAATTGAAAAACTCTGAGATTTTTTTCAGAATAAAATGTTTAAAATTTAAAAATAATCAATCAGAAAATTAGACAAAATTTGCATGAAAATAAAAAAAAATGAAAGAAATTAGAGATGTTTTTTCCAGGATGGATTTTTTTTGGATATTTCAAGTTCGAAGATAATTGTGATTCTGACAGAAAACAAAAAATTCATAATTCATCATCTTTTAACGATTTGCCTACGGCGTTAGGGAGGGGGAAGAAGTTGTATCCCTAAAATGAATTTCAGGCAGGTAAACAAAACATAATTTTTCGCATTTCATGAATCACGATATGAAATTTTTATCATGGGCAAGATAACAATATCATCACCATTTTGAATTACGATCTCTCAATTTCCAATCACTCGGTGGTGGAATTTACCCAATACCATCGTAGAAAAAAATTCTCAAAAAAAAAAAGCTAGGTACACCTTGGCATCCCAGTAACGTTGGCTGGCGGTGTGCGGCGTATAACAAAAGATAAATGACACTTTAACCATTAAAGGCTTTAAAGCTTGACATAAATTTAGACGTAGACTTGTGATTTATAACAGGCGAACTTATTAATTCAAAGACACGCTTATGCAAACCCTTTACTTGTCTAACTTTTAAGCACCTACGAACACACATATGTTTCGAAGATTAGATACAACGAGCAGAATACAAACTTTCACACAGATAGTTCAAACCTGGTAACATATTCAAAATATGCCAAAAACTTGCCAGTAAATAATGCCGTTTCGATAAACGCTACCGGATACACAAGCGTATACGTACGAGTATAAGGTGTATGTGTGTAGTAAGTCTGCATCCATCCTCTATACACGCTACCTACTTGTAATATTTTGTCATCATGAGATCGAGAAGGGAGACAGGGCGATGAAGAGAGGCAGGGTCGATTCACCAATACTCTCACACTCGAGCATACTTTTCTTGTATACCCTTACGCAACTTATATGCCTACTTTACTAAATATATATAATCGTCGTATAGTCGCCTCCATCTATTAAGTATTCGCAAAGCCTCATGCCTCACACCTTCTTCATCGTGTTGCCTTTTCTGCTGGGAAAGCGTGAGAGATCCGAATGCCTACGCGAAAAATTACCTTATCAATGTAACCGAGCCATCGTTGTGAACTTTCTAGCTCACACTATATACCTTGAAATCGCACCGTGAAACTTTATACTGTACAGTCGACAACGCACGGTGACGCCTTCCTCGTAAAACAGTTCGACAAATGAGCCGGGTATTAAACTTACGAGCTCCATCGTGATCCTCCAATTTGTTCTCGTTTTCTTCTTTCTTTTCCTTCTTTTTTTTCCTTTCTTTTTTTCTATCCTTTAATAAAATTACCTCTATACTTACCGCTACATTGACTGTATAAATTCGTTTTTCGGTTTAGTTACTCGAGTGGGAGTACATTTCACACGAAATTGGCTGTTGAATGGCTTTTTCGTGTGAAATTTTTAACACCGGGTAGCTTTTGTTTTTAGCTAATCTTTTCACTTGTAGCCTCGTCCTAAAGTGAAGGTATCGATGAGATGACCTTAGCATGCTCAGAAGATCTAATCTGTCCATAGCCCACGTAAGAGATGTGGTTTGGATTTTTTTCAGTAGCAGGATAAAGAGTGGAACCCAAAAACCGCCAGTTTTCAAAATGGTAAAGGTCCAAATTTTTTTCACAGGCCAGTACTGGGCATTTTGCTCACTTCGAATATATGTTTATCTCAGATTATCAGTAGCAAAATGGGGAACAGGGGCCCCTTAAGTGTAATTTTTGGGCAAATTTAGCCCAAAAATTATTACTTATGCAGACATTATCAAGTCTTTGAAAAAGTTGTACATCACGTAATCTTATCCAAATGGGCAAAAATTTCGCGAAAAATTCAAATATTTCAACAACATTGTCTTTCTCGAGCATATTTGAAGAATTTTTAGCCCAAAATATGCTCACAATTTTTCAAAATTTTCAAAACATTGGCATGCGACGTATTAATTGAAATTTTGGAAGGAAATCAACATTTTTTATCAAAACTCTTTTGGAGCAGTTTTGAAGTATTTTGAGTCCAAAATTGAGTCACGATTTTTGGAATTTTTGAAAAATGTCATGCGATCAATCAGAATGAATCAAAATTACGCAAAAATCCAATTGTTTTGAAAAATAACAATTTTTTTGAGAATTTTTGAAGAATTTGGTTGCTTGTAATTGAGTCATAATTTTTGAAACTTCTAAAAAAATGCCTGGAAATTTTTCAAAAATGACTAAAATTTTGCAAGAAACTCGAGTGTATTGAAAATGATTTTTTTGAGTGTTTTTAACAGATTTTGAATTCAAAATTAAGTCACGCCTTTTGAGATTTTTGAGCTTTTTTTTTGGGAAAAATTCAGCTTTAAGAAGGAACGAAGATGTTTTCGAGAAGTTTTCAAGTGTTTTGCGCCCAAAATGAAGACGTGATTTTTGAGAATGTTGAAATGGCCTATCAAAATAAGTTGAAACTATTTCATAAATTTCAAAAAATTCATTGAAATAATTTCAAGTTCAAAATTGGGCAACGATTTCTGGGATTTTTAAAAAAATTTCATGAAATTTGCCTATATTGGGTTGAAATTTTGCGAGAAACACAAATATTTCAACGAGAATGTTTTTTGAGCAGCATCGAAGAATTTTCAGCTCGAAATTGTTTCATGATTTTCAGGACTCCTTAAAAAGCTGTTCTGCGAATCATCAAATGCGTTAAAATTTTCACAGAAAATCAAAAATGTATAATATCAAAACGCTTTCAAGCACCTTTGTACAATTTTCAGTCCAAATGATGTCAAAATTACATTCAGTTTCGATATAGTTTCCAAAAATCAACCAAATGCGAGGCTGAAATTTGTCAAAATTCAACAAAAAAAAACGTACTTAGACATTTTTGATGCTCTCCTAAAATTTGCATGAAAAAATTGGTGGGTCGCATGATACTTTTTCGAAACTTTCGAAAATCATGACTCAGTTTTGGACTCATCAATCATAGTTTTTCAAAAAAGCTCAAAATAATTCTCGTTGAATTATTTGGGTTCTTCGCAAAGTTTTAGCTCTTTTGGCAGATCGGAAAATAATTTTTCAAAAATTTCGAAAATTATGATCCAATTTTGTACAACAAAATTCTTTGAAATTGCTCGAAAAACATTTCCCCAAAATATTTGAATTTTTCTCAAAAATACTTGAAAACATTCTCACGAAATAACGACGAGCTTTGATGGATCGAAAATGATGATGCAATTTTGAGTAAAAAATTCTGAAAACTGTTCAAAAATAGTTTTGATAAACATTTTTGATTTTCTGCCGAAATTTCAACTTATTTTGATGGGAAATGACAGTTTTTTTTTGTTGGAAAATTCTGAAAATCAAAAAACCAATTTTGAGCTTAAAATGTTTCAAAAATGCTCAAAACAATTTTGATAATTTGCACGACATTTTTTCATAAATTTCAAAAATCATGACTCAGTTTTAGGTTCAAAATTTTCCAAACATGCAGAAAAAAATTTTTGAAAGAATTTTTTTGATTTTCTATCAGGATTTCAACCCATTTTTTTTAGATGATTTGCATGACACGTTTTTAAAAACTTTCTCAAAATTTTTTTATAAATTTCAAAAATCATGACCCAGTTTTAGGTTCAAAATTTTCCAAACATGCTCAAAAACATTTTTGAAAGAAATTTTTGATTTTCTATCAGAATTTCAACCCATTTTTTTATATGATTTGCATGACACGTTTTTAAAAACTTTCTCAAAATTTTGATACGATGTTGAAAATTTTTTGATTTTGAGTTCTATTTTCCTGCTATGAAAACTTAGAAAATTCAGAATAATTGGGTACCTGTCTTTTCTGATGTTTTAGACCCATAAGTATTCACAAATAACTAACTGAAATATTAGGTCGCAAAAATGTAAGTCAAATTGGACTTCTAGGTCACTTTTTGCCATTTGGACCGTAAACTTACAGCCCTGACAGCTAAAAGAAAATATTTTCAAGAGGAAACCAACACAGATCAATCAACTAATTCAAATGGGTAACATTAAATGAAAATTATTCTCCCATAAAAAAAATTATACGTTCCTACTTTGAGAACTGAAACCGAAAAAAATCAAAAAAAAAAATATATTCCCAGATATTTCATCGAGTATAAATATAGCCTACTCCCATACGAGTAATGTATGCGTATTGCCAATGCATAATTCGATAAACATATACAAAGTTGATTTACCGTTTAAACTTTTCTCCTCCTCTTACCTCATCTTCGTCTTCCTGGTTCTCAACATATGGTTGAAATACCTCTATAAAAGAATTTATAAAGAAGAAATAAAAAGCAAAAAAAAAATCTTCAACCGTAATTCGTCATATTTCTCTTACTTTGAACTCGCGATGAATTTATCGGGCTCTTTCGCCAGTTTGTGCGTACTTGTGTCTGAAGTGCTGCGACCGAGAAGCGATGTTTACATCGACCTGAATTATACCTACGTACTACAACGAATACTTATTCCAACAACGTTATGCTGAGCTTTTATTTGACTTATGCATTTTAGTAGCGAAGGTACCCGTACTCTCGCCGCGCCTGTAGCCTACCTATGTAATACGATAAGTGAGCAAATATAGCGAAATTAACGAGTTCAAACTCGCAAAATACTCGTTTTCTTTTTCAGCTTGAAGAAAATATTACGTTTAATGGGGGTTAATTGGTGGCCTTTACTTTTTTTAATGTCGTTATTCGGAGTATATTTTTTTAGAACGGGAAAAAAGAGGCTTTTTCAATGGGAGTGGATCGATGAAGGGGTCAATTTTGTGTGTAATTTGTAGGGGTAGGTATTTTTTGAATAGAACATTTTCATTCGAAGTTGTTGTGAGTGAGTTGGAATTTTCAAGGAGATTTGGGAACAAAAGATAGGAGGGGGGAGTGAAATTTATCATAAATTCTTCGTGTTTTCATCATAATCCATGAGATAATAAAATTCGACGAGTCTTCAACTAATAAAATAGTGACCAAGATCATGTACATATTCTGATAGAAAAAAAAATCACATCGATTATCACTAAAAAAAAAATACCAAAAAACAGAAAAAGTACCCAGGTAATTAAGCGAGGCAATTTCGGTCGTTTTCTTAATTAAGGAAGAAAATTCCATTGAAATATATTCAAGGCTAGATAACTGAAAAATGATAAAATTAACGGTATTACGAAAGCTTCCACCTTCTGACAGGTTTAAGCCAAGCACGAACAGTGGGTTTATGCCTCCGTAATTATAAATAAATCATACTTGCTCGCCCTACGAGGTGATGAGAATCTCCTTTCTCAGCATCATCATCGAGAATTGCACCAACATGTTTTTTTTTTGGAGGTCATTTCGCATCAATTCGACCAAGAAGGGGTAAGGGGGGGTCGGCGATTTTTTTGAAATTTTTCCTGTGGAAATACCTTCCAAAGAGATGACCAGTGGCGCAAATCGCAGCTCTCTTGACTTTTTTTAAAGGCTGCTAGGGGGTGTCAAAGTTTTCAGGGAACTTGAAATATCATAAATTTCAGCAGTGGATTACTCGATAACCGCAGTACCTACCAAAATAGAACTTTTTCCAATAGTTGAGGGTTTTGAAAGGCTTTTTGGTGGTATCATAAAAATCAGTGTTGTCACTTTTTTTCGTACGAAAAATTAGCTCGAAAAGTTTCAAAACGTAGTTTTCATATCGTTCCGATTCTCAAAAATTCTAAAAAAATATATTATGGACTACTTTTCATGCTGAACAACATATTAAAAAATTGGGATGGCGTTATTTCGAAAAGTCGATTTGAAAAAATCGAAAAAAAAATCAAAAGTTTGCAAAAAAAAAATGTGATTTTTTGATTTAAAACACGAAAAAAAGTTTTGATTGGTGAAGTTGACCCATTTGACTCCTATTTTTAAGTATCTGTTGAAAAAGTTGAAAAAACACTTTCACTCAATGAAATGAACTTATCACAAAAAAATCGGAATTCGAAAAAATTCAATTTTCAATTCCAAACATCAAAAAAAGTTTAAATTTATTCAGTTGTCTTATTTTGACCTATTTCTGACGTATTTCATGAAAAAGTTTGATAAAATTTACAAAACATGGCAAAAAATTCAAATTTGTTTTATTTTTTGAATTTGTTCGAATTTTGATTTTTTTAATGATGAGTTCATTTTATTTAGTGAAAAATTTTACCAATAAGAGAGAAATGAAACATAGTAGGTATATGAGCAGATTTTGTATCATGAGCAAGCACCACACCCATTCGCATATCTAATTGACCCATTGGGTGTGGTTATACAATGCATCAGGAAAAAAATAGGTGTGGTCCTTTTCGGGGCACGTAGGCATGAGCAAAGACCACACCCAAGGGCTCATCTGATTGGTCTCTTGGGTGTGGCTATGCAAGCAGCCACACCCCTTACTATGCTATATAAGGGAGTACCTCTCCATCAAAAGGTTAATAGCGATCAGACCTTCGAACTAGATTGCTATTTGAACTGCTCCAACTGCTCAAGTGAAATATTTTACAAGTTGAAAGTGCTTAGTGCGAAAT
Source organism: Planococcus citri (assembly GCF_950023065.1). Lineage (NCBI taxonomy): Eukaryota > Metazoa > Arthropoda > Insecta > Hemiptera > Pseudococcidae > Planococcus > Planococcus citri. The sequence continues at coordinate 18,466,352 of NC_088681.1, forward strand.
TAAAATGTCGACCGAGGAAAACCGATTTGACATCATCAGTGCTTTGCCACTGGAAATATCAACGACGATATTTCGAATGCTTGATCCTCCTTCGATGCAAGCTGCTTTGACTGTGCGCAAAGAATGGTACAGAATCTATCTGTCAGATCGTACGCTGCCAAGAATTATGAGAAGACGTGTTCGTCAACGAATAAGGCAACGACAAAGGATGGCTAAATACCTGGACAATCCTGAGCGAATAAATGCTCCCAGACAACCACCTAAGCTAAATGGTGAAAAGAAACGCAAAGTCAGACGTGTAGAGTCACAGAATGTGGCCAAGAAGTCGAAATACGACTATGAGAGAGCCTGCTCCTCTGCTCCAAAACGACCCATGCGAATGTAAAATGCATAGAATCTTAAAATAATCATAAGAAATTGTAAATATTTAATTGTATTGAAAAAATGACGCGATAATAAATTACAAATGAAAATTATCAAACCTGTTTTTTTTTTCATTATCATTATCATTACCATTACCTAATACATACATACCTGCCTATGGATTGAGGAAAAAGTGGCGTTGAAATGTGAATTTCAAACATGCTGAAAATGATAAATTTCAGCCGAGGGGAAGGGGAAGGGAACAGAAAACCGATTGGACATTTCAATTTACCTATCTAATGAAGGTTCGAAATTTCAAGTGCTGAACACCAATTTTGGATTTTAGGGGAATTTTTGAAAATATACTTTTTTATGAATTAGGTAGAAAGTGTTTCGAACATGTAAAACTAATGTAAATCTTTCAATTTTCTACTCCCACACAAATCAACAATTAGCAGTTCAGGTTCCTTCCGGAGACTCCAGCATTTTTTTTTGAAAAATTTTAAATCGTTTTGAAATGGTCAAAAGTAAGGATATTTCAGGCAAAAGTTTCAAAATCACTTTTAAAACAGCTTTTGTTATTTTTTTAAGTTTTCGAAAATTTGTCAAACAAAATTAATCACTCACTGATTCAGAGGTTCCCTTGTCAAAAAAATATGGCTCATGGATTTCAACACCCGAAGTCTACTCACATCAACCAGGCTCAGCTCAAAGTTTCAAAACACTCAAAAAAATGAGAAAAAAAATGTGAAAATAGTTCCAAGAAAAATCTTACCAACAAAGAAAAATTCCCTCAAAACACGTAGCATTTTCTTAAAGCACATCTGGACTAATTCCCCCTGCAAAAATACCCATTCTAGCAAAAATTAGCATTCCAGAATGATTACAATATAAACGATATTTTAAATAGATAATTTCGACGATAGAATTCAATTACACGCGGTTGTTGAGGAAACAAAAAAAGAAATAAAAAAAGGAAAAAATACCCAACTGCAACGAAATCTTTTAAAACCCGCTTAAAGGCAAACTTCTCTCTGTTCGGCTGAAATCTCACCATTTGCTTTCACAAACACGACCGATGAGAAACAGAGAGCTAGATAGCCGAAGAGAGGAAAAAAACCACACAACGTCGATCAGCTGTTGACACGATGAGAATGAAAAAATACGAAATAATTACCCGAACCGTCCAGAGAGGATTATGCTGTAAAAATAAAAATATTAAAAAAACACACCGAACGAAAATATTTTTCTTGTAAACCTTTTTTTTTTCTACTTTTCCGTATATACGAGAAAAGGATAAAAAATACTGTTCGCTGATGCGATGTATAGGGCATTGGGGGCGGGTTAGCAGGCGTTGAATCGTTTAATTAAAAAATACACTAATCGTTAGCCGCCGCAAAATTAGATTTTACTCCGACCAATCAAAATGGTTTTACCACACCTTCTACACCACCCAGCTGAAGGTGTTTTGATAAATCCTGATTCCTGATAACAAACTTACAATTTTTTTGAAAATAAATTATTCAAGTTTCCCGATTTCACGTATTTGTTGAGTACTAATCTAATTTGTTGATTAAAAATTAAAATATGACATCATGTCATTCATTTGTGATAATTGTGGTAAATCTTTCTCGCGATTCTTTAACTTGCAAAGACACTGTAAAAATGCTCATGATATAATTCTTCAAACTCAGAAGAACAATAATAAAGAGAAAGAACCTGAAAAACATGCAAACCCAAATAAATCATCGGAATCTTACTCATGCCCGATCCAAGAGTGTGATTTTGTGGGCAATAAAACCAAAAATTTTGATTTACATTTTACAAATGATCACCCGAACCTAGAAATTGATAAGAAAGAAATGAGTTTTCAAAATGTGGAAGAGTTTATGGTAAAAATGAAAAATGATTTGTATTCTTACTCTGCTGTACTTTACTTACTTTTTTTTTCGTTTTCCCCTCCATTTCAGGAGTAATTTCTAATAAAATTATAATTCTCTCATGTATCCGTGTTTTCTCCTTTATAGACCTGGAAATCTTCGGTGGAGAAACAGAATAAGTGTCGATTCGTTATTCATACTGGACGAACAGCGAAGTATGAATATTATTACTGCCATCGGTCAGGTCGATTTACGAGTGAACGCACAGGAAAACGATTTTTGAAAACCCAAGGTTCATGTAAATTTGGTTCTTATTGTCCTGCCAAGATTTGTGCTAAAATATCGGATTGTGGGAAGTTCAACGTCACATTTGTTTCTACTCATGTAGGGCACCAACACGATGTGGCCCATTTGACCATATCTCCCAATACTAAGAAGCAATTAGCTCAAAAAATGTTGCTAAAAATTCCTGATAATGTTATTATCGAAGATATCCAAGAATCTGTGACCGATGACATTCAACGAGTACATTTATTGACCAAACAAGATCTGTACAACATTCGTCGCGAATTTAAAATTCCCATTGATGATTCGAAAAAAGATGAGAATGATGCCATTAGCGTTGACTTACTAGTACAGCAACTGCGGAAAAATGACGCAGCCGGAGACCAAGAAAATGATTCATCTAGCGTTCTCTTTTATAAACCACAAGATCGTATTTGTGAAGAGTATCCAGTTTTCAAAGAAGAAGATTTTATGGTTATCATCATGAATAATGTGCAGAGTGAAATGCTGAAGACCTTTGGTCAGGATGTTATAACGTTTGATGGGACTCATGGTATGAGCTACGATTTTCAGCTTTACACTGTTATGGTACTCGATGAAATCCGGCAAGGGTTTCCATGTTGCTTTATCATATCAAACCGTGAAGACGAAGCTGTACTTACGTTTGCATTTTCAAAAATCCGTGATAAGGTTGGTACTATCACTGCCAAGGTTTTCATGAGTGATATGGCCACCCATTTTTACAATGCTTGGGAAACTGTCATGGGATCAACTACGTTTCGTTTATATTGCTCTTGGCATGTTTTAAAAGCATGGAATGATAATTTAGTAAAAGTAAAGGATGACGCCAAACGTGAAGAAACCAGTAATTTGATTCAATCATTTCAGCAAGAACTGGACAAAAATAGTTTCGAAACTTTGCTCAAGGCTGGAATGGAAAAACTGCTAAATGATGAAGGAACTGTAGAATTTGCGAATTACTTCTATACAAATTACGTGAAAGATGAAAAGTTCCAACGTTGGGCATATTGTTATCGTACTCACTCTGGATTAAACTCGAATATGCATATTGAGCGAATGCATAGAACTATTAAATACGTTTATCTGAAAGCTAAAAAAGTCAAGCGATTTGATAAATGTTTAACGTACCTCCTAAAGTTCCTGCGTACTGAAGTTTTCAAGCATGTAATTATGCAGCTTAAAGGAATAGTATCGATTAAAGTGAAACACCTGAGAAATCGTCACCGAACATCCTTAACTTACGAAAATTCCGTAGCAGTAAATGTTGAAAACGAATCTTGGATAGTCACATCTCAGTCTGATGAGATGGTGAAGTACAATGTTGAATGGCATTCGGCATGCAAAAGTGATTGTAAGCTGAGTTGCAGCGAATGTAAAGCCTGCATTCATAACTTCATTTGTAGTTGTTATGACAATTCTATAACTTGGAATATGTGTAAGCATATTCACCAGGTTTGCGCGTTCATTAATCTTCACGGAAAAAATCAAGGAGTTCAAGGACAGCAAGCAATCATTCTCCCTCAACAAGAAACTGAACGGATAGAGCCAGAAGATTGTGTGATGAAAGAAATCATGAATGAAATAAAAAATAAAGATACCGGAGGTGATGAGGCTGAACGGAGAACGCAATCATTATTAATCGAAGAAATCACGGAAATGATAAAAACGCCGGAAGATAACACGTACTTTACCAATGAATTGATCAAGTTGAAAAACCATTTCTTGTTGAAAAACTCTGCTGTACAAATACCTGTTCTGATGTCGAAGCCAACGGATGGTGAAAAGAAGACAAAAATTCAAAAGAAAGCCGATAGCAGTTCAAATATTATTCCTCAGCGCCGACTGTACTCTACTAAGAAAAAAACCACATCTAAACGTAAAAAAATTATCAAAAAGCCAACGTTGGCAGAAAAAGCTGCTGTTTCTTCCGTAAATTTTTTAATTCCGTCACTTCAAGGACCGCAGAAGACTGGAAACGTAATTTTGCTAAGTCAGAAAGATGTGAATGAATGAAAAAAAGATGAAAATATGTATTAAGGTACCTATTATTATGTAGTTACGAAAAAGATTGATGAAAAAGAGTCCAAAGAAAGAAACTCTAGAGTCTTAGATATTAATTTCTTGACATGTTGTATTATTGAAATATTTTATTTGTAAGGTTTTTACCATTCATTATGTGATGAATAATGTTTTTGGTGCTTTTCGTAATAAAACAATCACTTTTTTCACTCCTTTTCTCCATACAATTCATAGAGTAGAAAATAGAAAGTGAAAATCATCTCAATCCTAAGATCTACGTTTTCAAACACACTACAGTGTTATCACTATTTTCAATGGGTTGCTATGGAAACGTACAGCTCGTTTTCATTGGTCGGAGTAAAATCTAATTTTGCGGCGGCTAACGATTAGTAAAAAATACGCGGACAACTGTTTCCTATCAGTATAGTTTTTCATATTTTTTCCCCTCCCTTCTTGTCGGATCTCTCTCTCTGTATCTTTCTCATTCTCGTCCTTGTCTGAACACCAGCTATGATACGTTTTCCTCGTCTTAAGCCTTTAACTGTTTTGAATTTAATTAAAATACGAAAATACGTTCGGTCGTAATAAAGTTACGCAGGGTGCATAACTGGTCATGCAGGTCGTGCGAATCGTGCTAAAGTTTAGTATTTGGTTGAGTGGTCATGTATAAGTCGTGCGAAGTCGTGAAAAAGACATACATTTGATCAAAAAAAATAATCAGAATTGAAAAATGTAGTCAAAAAAATCATAAAACATACTTACCCATTTTACAAAATATCTGAAAAAATCAATTTTTTATTGTGGTTATTTAAATGTACCTACGAGAAGATATTTGAAGACAGCTAGATGAAAAAATCAACATGGAAGTTCGTATTGGTCGTTGAAAATCTGTCCATTTTTTTTCAAATTCAGAAAACAAAAAATTACAATTTTTATTTGTGGAGGGGGGGCTGGTCAAGTATCTTTCATTTTGGTGTTTTAATCAGGAGAAAAGGTCATATGAAGTCATGGATTTCGAGTTTGAAAATTTTTTAGACACCCTATTACGCTTCGGTGTATTTTTTCTCCGCATACTCGTATTATTGTTGGTCGAGATTAAACACAATACACACTTTCCACATTCGACACGTGAAATTTTCTCAGCCACCACGATCCCTTAATATTATGTCTCGCCACCTACTCGATGGGTTGTATTTCATCGCCATGAACACCAAGTCAGGGTAGGTGCAGGTACCTATATTATTAAGTCTATGTGTTTGTGTAATGTGTAAGTATACAATGCTAGGTGTAAAATTTCCATCGTTGTGTATGTTTCATCACCTTATAAGTATAAATGTAGAGAAAAAGACGTAGCGAGGATTTTAGATTCCCCCTGCCCCACCATACTGCTTTACTCGTGCAATTTACTGAAAGGTGCAGATTCGAGAATTGAACCAGCGACACAGATCTATGTACTTTTACCAATTGGATATCTCGTATAGTTCGTTTTACAAATTAGGTTACCTTTTTTTTTGCAGTAAACTACGACTATACGAGTACCTAACTTATACCCAAGTACGTATGATTCTCCTTTCTTTCCATTCTTCTGTTCTATTCTGTTTTGCACGCTGCTAAAAACTCGCGTATTTTATTCTTACTGTGTGCGAAATGAAAGAACAGTGAACTTATACGAAATAGAGGTGTGTAAAACACGTGGGTATTTATTCGAGTGTGTGTTTTTTCGATATTTAATTATAGAAACGAAGTAATTTATTTAGATTTTGAAGGTGACTGATTGATGAATACTTACTTAGCAGGTGAATTGTAAAATAATCAATTTTTTCAAAAAAAGATAAAAGGCACGAGTTTATTTTCTTGTTGTTCATTTTCGTGATCACATTTCTCTCTCTCGAAAACCCTTTGTTGAAATCTGATGATTTTGGTGTTTTAAGATTTCTCAAAAATTATTTTTTCTTTCCAAACTGTAAATTAATGTTGAGCGGGTTCTGCGCCAGGAGAAAATACAAATCTCCATTTTCGCCAAGATCAAGCTATTTCCTTACTTGGGGGGGGGGGGGTCTCCTCTCCAATCAACGAAAGCCTTCCGGGGCAAAAAACATTTCTATGTCAGTACCTATCGTTTTTTTGGCCATTAATTACTCATTTTAAAAAAAGCCCGATTTTTTTGACAATGAACAATAAAATTTTCGCTTTTCAGTAAAATTTCTAAAAGAGTATCACATTTTTATCAATAGTTTCCAAAAACTCCAGTATCGAACTGGAATTGTCGAAGTGATGCTTTTTGTCAAAAATTGTAGGTATGAAGTGCTTGATTTTTATAAAAATGGCCAAAATTGGATATTTTGTTGCAGGGAATTCAAGAAAGCTCCCTTTTTTTCAAATATTCTTCCAAAATCTTGTTTTGTTAACTACAATTTTGAAAAAAAAAAACTTCATTTTTTTCACACATCCGGGAATTTACGAATTGGTCCAAAATTCGTTTCCAAGGGTGCAGCAACTCCGATGTTATGGATGCTTATTTTCATTTTTGGCACCTCCAGAGCGATTTGAAAGCTTTTAAAGGTTGATATGTTGTAGAAAAATTCGTTCATTTTACTCAAAAAAAATTTTTTTTTAATGTTAGAAAATTCGTCAAGAATCCAGAAATGATCTTTAGCTTCTGGAATTTTGACCTTGCTCGTTGATTTTTTGAAATCAAAAGGTCATTCCATTTTCTGTTCTCCCCCCCCACCCCAACATTTACCATTTGCTGAATGTTTGTAATTCATATTTCAGCACTAATTTTTTCTCAATCTTAATGAAAGCAGAAGCAGGTTTGATATTAATTATGATTTATTATCGTGTAAGTTTTTCAATACATGTACAAGTTGAATATTTACAATTTCTTATGATTAGTTGAAGATTCTATGCGTTTTACATTCGCATGGGTCGTTTTGGAGCAGAAAAGCAGGCTCTGTCATAGTCGTATCTTGGCTTCTTGACCACATTCCGTGACTCTACACGTCTGACTTTGCGTCTCTTTTCACCATTCAGCTTAGGTGGTTGTCTGGGAGCATTTATTCGCTCAGGACTGTCCAGGTATTTGGCCATCCTTTGTCGTTGCTTTATTCTTTGACGAACTCGTCTTTTCATGATTCTTGGCAGCGCACGATCTGACAGATAGATTCTGTACCATTCTTTGCGCACAGTCAAAGCAGCTTGCATCGAAGGAGGATCAAGCATGCGAAATATGGTCGTTGATATTTCCAGTGGCAAAACACTGATGATGTCAAATCGGTTTTCCTCGGTCGACATTTTTATTTCGCACTAAGCACTTTCAACTTGTAAAATATTTCACTAGAGCAGTTGGAGCAGTTTAAATAGCAATCTAGTTCGAAGGTTTGATCGCTATTAACGTTTCAGTGAAGTTGTGCTCCCTTATATAGCATCGTAAGAGGTGTGGCTACTTGCATTGCTACACCCATTCGACCAATCAGATGAGGGCTTGGGTGTGGTCTTTGCTCATTCCCATGTGACCTTAAGAGGACCACACCCGCTTTTTACATGCTGAGATGAGAACCACACCCTGTTGACTGATGGGATAGGCTCATTGGGTGTGGTCTTTCTTCATGCCTACGTGACCCGAATCGAACACTGTTTGTGTCACTGGTCACGTAGGCACCTTTGGCAAGCGAGATCACAATTTAATGTTCCCATGTTTTACGGAAAAGAAAAGGAAAATGATCTATCCCGAGCAAAGCGAGGACGAAAGCTGTGAAAAATTGGCAATAATTCAAAACGTAAAACAAAATCATATTTGTATGTATTTTTGATGATGCAAAAAGTTGTTCTTCATGGCTTTAGCATCTTCAGTTTTCAGGAAATTATAATATTTCAAAAAAATGTGAAATGGGGCCCCCAGGGTATCTAACTGGTAGTGCAGGTAGTGAAAATAGTGAATTTAGTCAAATTGGTAATGAAAAACTTCATTACTGCGATCATTTTTTTTTTTTATATAATTTGGATTGAAATTGAAAAATACTGTGTACTTATACAAGTTTTCTTTCAATTTCTTCGTAAATGTGCATGTGAAAAATGGGTGGGGGAAGGGGGTGTTGAGTGAAGATCTCCTTGAAAATTTGGTAAATTCTGGTAATTTTCAATCATTGGAGAGGAGGTTGATTTGACGAATTTCTTGACACATTTCTGCAGTTTTGCCAAATCGTCATTCAATTTTGAGAATTTCCGATTAATTCTAGGTATTTTTCAATGATCTAAGCAGTCTGTGACAAATTTAACCCAAACGAGACATTTTCTCACATTTTGATCGTTTTCTGATGGTCCATCAAATTTTGACATTTTTGTGTGATTTTCACAATCAATCTTACAATTTTTATGATATATACCTACTTTTGTAAGAGGGTAAAATGTCTTAAAGCATGATTGGTAATGTGACTTACGATGGTTGCTATTGTGTTGTTTCCAAGAAATATCCCTTAGAGTATTTCTACTAAATACTCACCGGAATACCTCACATGCTCGGCTAGGGCGTGAGTAGGAAATGGTTGCTTTTACACTCTTAACATATGATCATACACACCATAAATAATAACAAGTTATACACGAGAATAATATTTAATGTGTGCAATATTAACAACACGTTACATGATTAGCACATATGCAAATGTACTAGTTAACATGACACTTTCTTAAACTAAATATACACACGTTGGTGTTACACACTGTGGTGTAGGTTTGGATAAGTGATCTCCTCTGGCAAGGAGATCTAACTTATTCACACTGATATGTGCAAGTACTTACCCAGAGTGGCGACGAGTAGATCATCACTCCTTCTCGTCTATTAATTGGTTTCACTAATAACTAACTAAAACTAAAGCACTAAATATAACACTTAACACTCGAGAGTAAAAACTTATACTTAAATGACTGCATTAACCCATTAACCGTGAATAACATACCCGCGTGCACTCGGATACATTACTGGCGTTCTGTACTCTCGTCGCTTGGCTCGTATGGCTAGCTGACGAGAATACAACGCAGTGTTGCCTTAGTGCAACGCAGTGTTACCATGTGGGCGAGCCCTATACATACCACGTACGGCATAGTAGTATATCACATATGCCCCTCTGAGGTTTGCTCGATGGCGTAACCAGCGGAGAAAAGCACGGATAAAAACATGATATACTATGCATGTACGTGGCAGCGGAGCTGTCCCCCTGCCCCCCTGCGTTTCTACGATGAGAATGGCAGAGGCATACGGTAAAGAATAACTTAGACAAGAGAAAATAAATTAATCGACCATCAAGGCCCAGCAACAGGTTCATGTATGGGTGGTACCGCGTAATAATCAAAGAATGGTATTCAAATTTCAAATTTTGTGCTTGGTAGCCTCGCTGCATTGGATATATGTATATGTAACATCTTGTATGTTACGTCCATTTTTCGAAATCGCTCACTGCGACGTCTGCAAGAAATCTGTCATTTTTTGAGGTTGATAATGCGAAAAATGGCACGTGCCTGCCGGATCGCGATTATCGATATGCAAAATAATGACACAGCGATTTCTGCAATTCTCGCAGAGGATTCGCAGGCTGGGAAACCTGTTATTATAGTATATCCTTCTTGCAGCGTTGTCCGTCTGAACATATTATAACACTTTAATTGTGTTAAAATTGGCATTTTTGATAACACGAAAGCTCGAACAACACCAACTACGAAAAGAAACTGGCTTCTTTAATTGAAGCTGTGTCATCGGTTTCGTGTGTGTCATGACTTGCAGAAAGGTAGTCATCGCTACATCTCATGCTGGAACCCGTAACCGGTTCCGTGCAAGTCATGGCATTATCAGGCAGCGTACCTGTCCTTTTCGGTAACGTCATCACCCGCGGAATCCTCCAGGACCATGCCTGATTTCTTCCAGATACGGGGTACGTACCGTGGCAGAGTACCAATTATTAATATGTTCTTATACGGATTCTTTTAATGGTTCGTAAACCATGCTACCAAGTTCCTCTCAATTCCCTAGGTGTCAGCATCCCATTCGAACATACTTGCAACATCTTGTATGTTACTTCTCGATTCCAATCGCCAAGTCGCTGAGGCAAATACAACGTTGTGTATTCCAGCGAATGGGCGAGTGGTCATTTTCGGTAACTTCACCATTTCAGTCACAGGCATTCGCCTACTGGATGGTTGTACCGGGGCAGAGCACCATCTTTTTCGGTGATTTCACTTCATCTTCTGCGAAACCGTGAACGTTGCTGTCCGAGTCTGTTTCTTCGAGTAACGTTACAGGTATCCGCTTGCTGACTAAGTGAGCCGTGGCAGAGGACCAAAATAATGCATGTCCTTGTATGGGTTTCAATTGGTTCAACGACCAAGATTGCTGATCAGCGGTCTACCTGATTTGAACATGCGCTTATAACACCTTGTGTGTTACAGTTCATTTTTTGGATCACATCGCCAATGATCAAGGTAACAATCGCCCTAGCAGGCGGTTCTTTCCATTGGCAATGGAGATGGCAATACCGTGCTCTCGAACAAGCTGCATTGCGCAAGGTTGTCGGCATGGTATGCCTCCATGGCAGAGTACCAATTAATAGCATGTCCTTTTTTCAGGGTGTAAAGGGTTCGTAAACCTTGACCACTAATTTACCAATTTTGAACTTGCTGTAATTGTGAGCCAGTTTGAATAATACCTTGCATCTACTCGACGGTAGTTGCATATACCAATATGGCAAAAATAAACTCTCCGAGCATACCAATATAACACCTGGTGTGTTACGGTCTATTTTCGGTAATATCATCTACACAGCCGGTGAAGAAGTCCTGAGCACTAGTCTCCCCAATATCTCGCGATTTGATGGTGACATGTCTCAATTTCTCAACATCTTGGCGCATAGATGTACCGTGGCAGAGAACCAATTATTAATATGCTCCTAGTGGAGGTGTTACGAGCGGCTTACAAAATTCGACCTGATAGTCGATTAAAGCGCATACTTCAACTGGTTGTCATTACAAGCAAGGTGACAAGGCCGAAATGAGCTTTCAGATACGATTCGACGATCGTTTTCCTATGGCTCGAAAGACTCGATCAGTTTATCGTGTGAGAACTACACCGCGGTAGTTCTAATTACCATCGCGGTAATTGTGCTCCCTGAGCATTGTATCACCTCGTGGAGATACTATCTGTCATTTTTTGGTAATAACACCCAGCGTTGAAAAAATAGTGGGTGTTTACCCAGGCAGAGTACCTGTTGTCTTTTTGGTGATGGCCCAAAGTTTCCGAAAAAATCGTGCAGGATTTTAACAGCCACTTCGGTATTACCCAGGCAGAGCACCTGTTGTCGTTTTAGGTATCAACAAAACACGAGGAAAACAACGCGAATCCGTCGCTTCTTTATATCCTGCGATACCAGGGCAGAGTACCTATTAAATTAATGTTCTTCTAGGAGACTTGCGGCTTACATTTCCAACCTGAATGTCGGAGAAGGCGCTTTGCAACTGATCGTTTTTATTTGAGAGGAAAGTTAGTTTATCTTTTAAGGGGACTACACCGCGGTAATCCCGAATACCATCGCGGTAATTCATTTAGCTCTCTGAACATTTGTAACGTTCTTGCGTTACGTACGAAATTGGAATTATTCACGGAGCCATCGGAACTCTGTCCAGTGGAACTCGCGCCGTCTCGGTTGGACGGGAAGCGTGATAATTCTTCATTTTAGGTCACGTTCGGATAGCGTGAGCTCGCCTCAATCTAAGACTCTAGAAAGAGAGAGGCTCGATAGGTATCGCGTATCCGATTCGTGCCTTGGCAGAGTACCTTTTATTTTAATGTTCTTGTGAGAGCGAGCGACTTACATTTCCAACCTGAATGTCGGATAATGCGCATTCAACTGACCCGTTGTTGCTTGTTGAGGGCTGCGGTCCAATCAATAAATAAATAAATGAATGGTTGCGTTTGATGACGCATCCTATGTCAACCAGGACAAAAAGAGTGCTCTTTAAACTTGCTACACCTGTTGTGTTGCATATATCGTTCAAAGAGACTTTGCGGCTTACAGTATCAACCTGTTTGTCGATTCATGCGCCATCTTATCCTGAGGTGGTAAAATATCAGACTGCGTGACAATCGATTCTAGCACATCAATTCTTCGAGTTTGCACGGGTATGTAGTACCAATTCGGCGATTGGTGCTGACGTGAGATAACTTCAACGAGTTGTCATCACGCTTAACGAATTGCAATATACGGCGATATTGCATTAAGGGTTTGCATAATAGAAAAGAGAAAATATAAAGTAAAAAACTCTTCGAAAGTGCAAACAATCAAACAAATAATACTATTACTAATGAGGTCGCTTCTACCTTCGACGAGGTAGTAACGAACAGTAGGAACTATGTACAAATACTCAAAAATTAATACTAGAACATAAAAAAGTAAAAAATACAAAACAACTAACAAATTAAGGTGACAAACACATCACTGGGTGAAAATTCAAACAAGAAATAATACGAAATGTTACAAAAGAGAATTAATACTAATCAAAGGAACAAAAACGTCATCACCGTGATACATCAATCACAAAAATTTAAGTCTTCTAAAAATTAGTTCAAAACGAAAATACAAGTAACAGAAAATTCATACACGTAGGTATGTAATTTGAAAACAAAAGAAAAAGTAATTTTAACATGATATTTACATAACAGCCATGATGAGAATAAAAACAATAAAAACTTTGAAATATCTGCACGCAGGCAGGATTGACAAAGAAAATACAAAAATACAAAAAACAAAAAAAAAAAAAAAAAAAATTATTTACAAAGAAAAATTTACAATGGTAGTATCGAAAAAACTGGTCATTGCGGTGCAATTCGAATGTCATCGACGTAAGTAAGCGGCGCGGTGACTCGTTCCAATTGGATCGTGAATGGATGTGCCGTCGGCGCTTCGTTGAGCGGTAGACGATTGAATTCCGTGTTCGGCTCGGGCTCATGCCGCAACTGGAGTATCTCATCGACGATGGAATCATAGCGGTTGAGGGGACGTACCGTTGATCGCCGATGAACCTGAGTCCAGGTGATTTGTCGCTGATCGGTAGAATTTGCCGGTCCCTGGATTGGTTGAAGTTGCGGCTCGTCGTTGGCATTGCGGGTGATCTCATAATATCGCCGCTCTTCGCCGCTTGGCATTACCGTGATAATGTCGGTTACTTCCGGAGTTGGCGGCCGGCGAGTGAGAATATTCGGCTGGAACCTTTGACGACGCTCGACGGTGTCATCGTTCGGTGCGAGTAAACGTCTCAACTCTGGGTGCCACGGTGGAATAATTGGCCATGGTCGGACTGGAACTTCGTTGCCTCGGACTGGCTCGTGTAACACGTCCAACGACGGCTTTCGGAACGAATGCCCTACTGGCATTTTCGATACGCAAACCATTTTTTCGATACTGTTGAAAAAATATAAAGTATTAGAATTGGCAGTAGAAAACTCAACAAACTACGACGAGTTTGTAACATAGAGAAAAGACCACCAATTCGACGATTGGGATATAATTCTATTTTTCGATCAACTCCTGTTAGAGAAGTTCGAAAGTTGATGTATTGAAAGTTTCAACAATTCGACGATTGTGAGCTTTCAATGTTGTAAATTTGCCAAATTAAGTCTGCGTAGAGTAGCAGCAGTGCAAACCATAGTATAAAATACTCTTTGTCGAGTTCAATTGAACGAGTTGTTGTCGATACATAGAAGCAGTCATCTTGATTATGACGTCTAATACTCATGTGCGCAGTTTTTTCAGATAGGGCATACGTTACTGTGAATGCGTGCACCAATCTGTTGACAAAGCGCAGTATGTAATAAATATCATTGAAGGCACACCAGCGTTCTTGAATATTCATTATTGCTGTAATCAAAATAATTTCGACAAAGTAAATAAAAGACATTGATTCAAAATCTTGTATTCTGATATCAAAAAGTCATACGGTATAGCTTATTACTACTACGACAGTGTGTTTTGGCCAATATAAGAGAACGAGAAATGATAATGATAAAAAATTATTAACTATTTACAAAGAAAACGCGAGTTGGTTTAAAGATCTTCGTCTTCTTCATCCTCCTCGTCGTCTTCACCTTCATCGTCGTTTGAAGGTTCAATTGCCGGTACGCCCGTTCGCTGTACTCCTTCGTCGAGGAGCGCCGCTTCGGTACGTGGTGATACTGGTTGTTGAGATTCTTCGTCGTTGCGAGGACTCTCATCGGTCAGATCGTAGGTACCAACGAGGTGTGCCGGCTCAGTTGTTTCGATGACTTCAGTAGTGACTTCAGTGGTCACTACTTGTCGAATGGTGGTGAACTCATCATTCTCGACGGAATGTAGAGTTAGAGTCGTATCCTGTACCGCTGTATCAACCTTTGTGAGTATGCGCTGCTCGACTGACTGCGCTCCTCGAGGTAGTTCCTCCTCGGCGGAAGGATCTACCGTATTGGTGAGATCGATAGTTTTGAGAGGTTTATCGGATTCCGCTGACTCGGTTAAGTCGACCGTTTTAACTGGTTTCTCATGCGGCGTTGGTTCTGTTAAATCAAGCTTCGGCACGAGTACCTTTGGCTGAGTGCTGACTGTTCCTTCCGTCGCAGGATGTTCAGCTTCAGTTTGCACCTTCGGTTGCGACTGTTTACCAAATACCTTTTTTAGGACTACGTTGCGCTTAAGCGCCGCGTTTACTCGCAGCTGCTTTGCGCGCTGCTGTCTCGGAATATAGGTAAGTAACGTTTGCGGCGGCGAGAGTTTAACTTTCACCGAGCTGCGTGACTTGCGCGGTTTTGACTTAACGGCTTTGGTCGTGTCGCTTTCCGATGCAGAGGCAGAGGTCGTTGAGTCGGTAGGCTCAGGTACGCCATCGGTATTGCCGAATATCTCGTACATTCGACGCTCTGTTTCGGTAGGAGGTTTACCCGATGGTGGAGTTTTTACCATGAACCCAATGTATTTGTCGTTATCGATAGTCGGGTTCGGTTTAAGACCGGTGTTGAGTACGGACGACTCATCTCCCGACTTTACCTTGCGATCTTTTGATTTATTGGACGATCGGTGCTCTGAGCGGGAGCGTTCTCTTGCTTTGGAGGTTGCGCGGGATGGAGTTTTAGACGAGCTTTGCTTAGACTTGTTTCTTGAATCTTCCGACGAGTTCCCGGATTGTTCAGAAACATTGCGGGCTGGTTTCTCCCTCGACGAGGAGATGCCCGCTTTCGCATTGTCAGCTTCTTTCTTCCACTCCATCTTTTCCTTCAGCGATTCGCGCGATTTGGCATCTGCGGCTAGTCGCTCCTGCTCTTTCGCTTTACTAGCTTTTACGTCGGCTTGAATTTTAGTGAGGACTTTGGCGCGTTCGATCACCTCTTTGTCGGTAAGCGGTTTCTGTTCGTCGTCAGAAAAACCTACATTTGTTAGGTGCAAGCCACTGTATGGTGAAATCTCAACTTTCGTTGAAGTTGTTGATTTCGCCTTTTGGTTGCGCGGATCTAGCGGATGACATCCAGGTGTCGCTGTACCCACTTTGGGGTATGGCGGCGTGCCCACTGCTTTATTTCCCAGGTAATTCGCTGTTGCCTGCTGCAACTGCGGGTTTACGTAGGATGGTGACAGGGTGTCGGTTACTATGTCATTCGGGCTTTGCTGAAACGACGATTTAGGTAGATTGAACTGCGGCATCACTGGTGCGGAAGTTTGTTGCGAATCGACGTTCGTATCAAGCTTCGCTTTTGATGTCGGCGGCGTTGCAGGTGATGATGCGGCGCTATTAGCGTTATTCAACTCGACGGTTGAATCGCTTTTTTCGATAACTGGTTCCGGAATAAATATGGCTGCAATACAGTTTGCTACTTTTTGGTATGTAGCTTTCGTATATTTCGGGCCAAGCTCGTCCACTGATGCCAATTCCAGGTTCAAGTCGTTGAGTAAGTGGCTCGCAACCATATACTGGAATTTTCCAGTTCCCCAATTGTACGAGAATGTCTGTGTAATTTGCCGGAACGTGTTGTTGTGCAGTCGGCCGCTTGCGTTCGGAGGCAACATGATTACCTGTTCGACTTTTTTATCTCCTAAAACTTCGATGAGTTTCCGGAAATTTAAGTCGAAGGTATTCGGTGGCGTAAATGAGAAGATGTCGAACGTGCCAATAGATATCATGAGATTTTTCGGGATTTGTTTTAATTCGACGATTAACTCAATCAATTCCGAAATCTTCATGTCGCGCTTATACATGCGCTTATCTATGTTGTCATGGTATGGTTTGCCTTCCGTAATCGCATGCATGATGCCATGAGCATGGATGTCGCCTACAATCCAATATTTGTACGCGAACAGAGCCATAACGGGTTTTGCTTCGCCGATTTTCAAACCGCAGACCGAAAAGTGTTGCGGGTAGGCATTCGTTGGGTAGAATGGCGCTAACACTTCGTGCGTTACCTCCGGGTATCGTGAATCGAAGGTGTCTCGATTTGCTTTCGTATTGGACTGTTTTCCCGGTTTTGCCCGCTTTTTCTTTTTTGGTACAACCGCCGGAGACTGGTTCGCCGTTGGTTGAGCGCTTTCGGCTTGATTCGGTACGTTCAAATTCGCGTTTGGATCAACGGAATTCTGCGTGTTGGCGGTATCAGGCGCGCTGGAGTTCAACTGCTTGCCACTTTGAGCGAGTGGTCTTCCCCAGTAGTCTGTTTCCTTCTTTTGCGGGAAATCCCAGTAAGGTGAAATCGGCGAGTGGAAACTTGCATCCGGTACAGTCGGCGCTGTACCCGGTTGCACGAACGGGATTTTGAAACTAATGAGCGCCCCGTCGGCCGCGTCCTCGACGTGAGCGAGTGTCCGTGGGGCGGTTGTCATGGCGGCGTTCGTCGTGATGGTGCTCGTATTCATCGTAGTACCGGTTGTCGTAGCGTTCGTCGTAGCGGTCATCGCGGCGTTCGTCGTAGCGTTCGTCGCGGCGTTCGCTGCGGCGCCTGTTATGGTCGGGAAACCGGGCGGCGGGCGGTGGAGGCCTTGCGTAAGGTTGCTCGCGGTAGCGGCGTTTGTTTGAGGTATCCCTGCGCCCACCGGCGTGGGTGCGGGGATACCTCTTTCCGCGTTTTTTGACGGCTTCGGAACTTTCGGCGTGACCTCTGGTGTACCGTTGTTGACCGGAGGTGGTGGCGGGAACGGTGACGGTACAAACCCCTGGCAGAGCTCGTTTGTCGCCGCGGTAGGTGCAGTGGTCGTCGAAATCGGCGTCGTATTCGTCGGTAAGGAGGCCGTAACCGCCGGCAGCGAAGCTGGCGTCGTCGCATTCGAGCTGGTTGCAGATTGCTGGTTCAAGTGACTGGCTATCGCTGTGGAGCTCGGGAATAGCGATGACATTTTGGCTTTACGAAGTGCCTCGTATTTCGCCGTAGTAGTTTCCAATTGAGCTTTTAAACTCGCGATCATATTATTAGCATCAGTTAATTGTACCTCGAAATCTGACATTTTCTTGTACATGTCTTCGGACAAATCTTGTTGTAGTTCTTTGTCGGTATGCAGCTGAGCGATTTCCCTACGTAGAGCTTGCAACTCGCCGGTTGCGGCTCCCGTAGGTTCAGGTGTTGAGATCTGAATACGAGTTACCTCTACCTTGTAGCAGATGTTCTCCTTCACGTCTCGTTCACAACCGATATGTGTACACCGAGTCAACTGCACGCCGGCAGGATCTCGGAGTTCGGAGTCTTTGATCGCTTTCATGATGCAGCTCTTATGGTAAAGATGCTGGCATTTGGTTATGTAGATTGATTCGGGAACCTTTTTATCGCCTCCATATTGTTTGCCGTGTGATGTAATCACCAAACCGCATTTATCGCATGCGAGATGCGTAGATTCTGCCATCACTGTGAACAGAAATGCGACGAGGTGTTAAACGAAGTTGTAAGGCAATACCTATTTAGCGACAAAATAAATGTTGAATAATTATTCGAAAACAAATCGGCATGGTGGGCCTATTGTCTTTTACGTTAACACTGCTTAGTATATTAAAAGCATATTAATCGTACGAGTTTGTACTTACCACAGGAGCTGACGACAAATATTTAAAATTGAAACGAGAAACGAAAATACTATACTCGAAATAAGTAATAATTACTTACGATAGCAACGCAAAAATAAGACGCGAAGACAGAATATGAAGATTCAAAAACGCATTAGCAAAACATATAGCAAGAGCAAAGGCATGTACTCGGTAGCACGTGAAACGAAATAATGATTTCGATAGTTGGATCAGGTTCGTCGTTGCTTCCAACTGCCGAGTCTTTCCCCCACTTCGCTACTCGGCGGCAGCGAACGGGATTGGTCGAACTCGGCGTTGTGTTGGTAGCGATGCGCTCGAACGGCAGGTTTTGACTATAACCTTCTAGAATGTTCTAAGCAGAAAATATCAGACGGCGCCGATTTTCCTGGAACGGGTTTGTCAAAATGTGCGCCTAAATGCGCAGTTCGGCGGTCTTTATTGTTATGATAAACTACGTCGCAATTAAATCGAATTTTTTAACGGCCTGTCAGCCATTTTGCTATCGTTACGAGTCACGTCGCTTTCTCTTCATCGAAAGAAAACATCTGCCTTTTGCTAAATGCACGTTTTTTCTTTGTCTCGAAATTATTGCGTCAGATTTCTTCATCGATTCCAATCTTTTATCGGATTCGATGGTTGAAATTTGCGTGCTGGTGGTTTTTGTTATTATCACCTCGAAATTCTAATTATTCAAATTTCTATTTGTCATCAATTAAATATTACTACTCCTGTGGTTTTTATTTATGTCTTTTTCAGGTATTTGTTCGAAGAAATTTGCGTCACAGTCTTTTACTGTATTGCAACAATTCCGTGAAAAAATATCCAAAATCTATTATTTCGGTCATTTTATTCACGTTTTGTAATTTTCAAAATTACATTTTGAGATTTGAAATAATTTCGAGTCAACAAAATTTTATTTATTTTGGGCTCTTAATTAATTTCAAAAATTTCTCATTGCCTCGAAAACGCTTTGCAATGCACGAATCTAATTTTCTCGCAAACATGAGGGCATATGTATGTGAAAAATGAATTTCAAAATCTATTATTTCGAAAAACATTTCGAACTTGTCTGCGTTAGAAAATTGCGTTTTCGTAATTTTGTTTTTTCGAATTTTGAGTTACAGTGTTAAGAAAAGGCATATGGATTTGTACATGAATCTCAGTATGCTAACTAAGTTTTACCTGTACGTTTAGCTCCAAAAGCAACTTTCTGAATAGAGTTTGCTATGTTGTCGATTTATTCCAGTTTGAATTCAATTTTTTCTGATTACTTTTCAACTGCTACTTTCTGTTGTGAAAATCTGCTTATTTTCATCATACTCGTAGTTGTTTCACCGAGAAAAATAAACATTGTATTACTTAACACTGATGCTGGAAAGTCTAAACGACTACATAATTAGTCACTGTACCTGTATTTTCTACTTCTAAATGCTACGTCTGGCAACGTTGCTATATTCCATTTGTATCGCTGGCGGTATTTTATACTACGATAAAATTTGCTCGCCTTTCGTATACGATCTGGAATCTGTATGAAAGTACGTGAACGTTATTAGCGATCATAATTTCTAAATAAATTATTACTGCTAATTATTCATAAATCTTGGTTGATTTAGTACTATTGTTTGGTCTTAGTATAATCGGTTTCAGTTTCGTAGCTCTTTTAGCTACTTTTGAAATTCTAAACTAAGAGACCATCGGTACTTTCTACGTAGCTCTTCCTAGCTAAAATCACTTTACTCACCGGTAAATTGATTGTAGGTATTTTGCTAATGAACGTTCGTTAAAATTATCTTTCATTTGCGTATCTGAATAGACTAAATTATTCGCTAGTTATCAATGATTTGATTTGGTTCGCTGCTAATTTGTAATTTTGAATTTTACTCACTTTGGAATATTTTTCAAAATACTAAATCGGAGAATTAGCGTTTGAAACCAAATCACCAAGTACCTACTGTTTTACTTACGTTGAAGTATGCAGTTTTTACTCAGCGATCATTATTCTGAAAGATAATTACTGTAACGTTCGGTTTCGTCTACGTAGCTCATTTTATAATTTGGAAATAAACACTATCTGAACAATCTGTACTCTGAGAGATCGTCTGGTACTCATTACTTACTTACATTGAAGTATGTAATTGGTATTTACGTGATATTTTATTTTACCATAAAGAAAATTTTGCATCAACGTTCGGTTTCATCTTCGTAGCTCTTCCACGTTAGAATCATTCCACTCGCCGGTGAATTAATCGTAGATGTAATGCTAACTTTCAAAATCTAATCATAAGTTCGAAACCAACTCTTATTAGAGTAATTTTCAACTCACGTAGCTTGTTGCTAACTATTTTGAAACGAAAACCGAATGCGATGAATTCATTGTAGAGATTCACTTTACCATTGATGTGTAATATTCACGTTGCTTGCTTTTATCATCGAATCATTTAGTATACAAATAAACTTCGAGTTGTTACCTGAATTTGTATTTGTAGTTATTCGATGTATTTTTCATTTCAGCCTTCATCATTGCTTAATTGCAGCTTCCATTTTTCTTGAGCGCTAAATAATCGATTGAGAACGATATTAGTATCGAGTTTGATTAAAATACTCTCAAGCGGTTGAGTTGTTAATTATGTGAGGCATATATTGAACGTTAGGTTACTTCCTACGAAGTATCCATTTGTTCATTTGCGTGTAATTAAGCTGTGTGAGAGCGTACATTGTTTACTTTCGGCGAAGTATGCAATGTTAAGCTGTGCAATGAGAGTGTGAATGACTAATTGAAGCAAGCAGTATATAATACATCTATATTTAAGGTATGAAAGACAAGTACGAAAATGCAAATTAGTGAGGTAAATTAAGATTTATCACGACGATGATCACATCTTTTATGTGTTTCATTCGTCGTAATCTGGTGCGCTGATTCACCCGCAAATACGTTGATTCGCTGGAGTTTCTGCGCCGCCGTTACCGTACTAATTACTCCTTGTTTGAACAAATAAATCACATGTCATTGGTTAGTTTCATTAACAGCGATGATTATTCAGAGTGTTAACGAAAAAATATATACCTGATAGTGGTTGGTATTTTCCGTGAGATTATCCCACCATTCCAGGTAGGACAACTGAATCCATTTCGGCGTTTCATTACCGTTGTTATTTCTAACGTAACATTTTCTGAAGATTTCGCCGTTGATTTTTCTAATCCGACATGTTTGACGAATGCGTTGCGTCGATATATTGTGCTCATGATGAACCACGTTCGGTTGGGCTTCCATTTTTCTGTTAAAAAGTTGAAGCGAGATAATTGAAATTGTTCGATGTTAGTTTGAACTGAATACTACGTAATTGGAGGCTTACTTACTCGTTTCAATACAGCTGGCACTGTAGAAATCGATGAACAGTAATTTAATACGTTAATGAACCTCAAAATAGCTTCAATTATTCAAAAAGATCGCAATTTTGCTAAGAACAACTTCTAATTCGATCAAACTTTCCTTCGAAGTGATGAAATCGTGATAAGAGCACATTTTCGCCGGTGTTATTCCGTCTGAGTACATGCGGATGCGGTGGCTCATGTTTTTTGCCCGTAACGTAACGCGTAACGCTTTGAATAGCGTTATTTTTCAAAAATCTGAGATTTTACTCAAATTTTGCGTTTTTAGCTATCTAAACCGAGTATTGGCTGTTACGTGGTTATTCCCTTGTGGAATATTTACGTGTCTAGTGATTCTCAAAGTTGGATTTCAGTTTTTTACCGAATTTCAACTTTGAAAAATTCCAAACTCAGCCAATATTGTAGTTAAATTTCAGTCTTTTACCGAATTTTAACTTGTTGAGACTTGTACTGGAGCTTACGTGATTTGTGATTATTCAAAAATCTAATTATTTTCGAAATTGATCATTTGAAATGCCCCAGTCCGCGTTTACGTATGTTTGGTTGTGTCTTCTAGTCAAATTATTTGAAATTTAAAACTTTTTCTCGTATTTGTGATTCATTCTGACTGTTTTAATTTCCTGTTTGAAATTTTGCCAATCAAAATAAATTTACATTGTGACTTGGATTTCGGCGAATCCTGGTCTGTGGCGTATTTTGGTCACTATCTGGTTATAGTGTTCAAAATTTCCAGTTACGATTTTACAAAATAAACTGACTAATTTCAGATTTTATTAAGTAACCAGCCATTCATGGCGTTGGTAATTGTACCCTTTAAGAATTGAGCAATTGCATTTTCATTTCTAGGTATTTCACACTGAGGTGGAATTTCAACCTTTATGATTTCCCCTTCCAGTTTATATTCTGGTGGGAGAGAAATGAAAATGTTAATTTCATTTTCCTCAGGATTAATCTCAACTGTGACTTTATTGATCTCTAAGTTTCTTGGTTCCACAGTAAAAACTTCTTGTAAGTCTTCTGTGAGCGAAAGTTCTGAGTCTTCAATAAAGTAACTTTTATATAGACTTTTCTCAGAGTAATGATATGGGACAATCTGGTGGAAATCGTAGGTTCTAAGTGGGTCTTGACCCATACGCATTAGGCGTGCCTTGATTCTCTCAGATTTTCTCTGAGATTTAGTCAATTTATTTGGATCTTTTGCCGGTTGTGCGCTGCCTCCTGTCGTCAAATCTCCTGTTTGAGATTGCGACATTGAAGGTTGCGGCTCCGCGGCGTTTGTCACAATTTTAGGTGTCTTTGGAGGTCGACCTCGCGGCTTCCTAACAGAAGGAGCGAGTTGTGCACTTTGTTTGGGTGTGGCTGCGGATGCCCCAGTTGAGGCTGAGGATTCTGGTTGATCCTCTGCACTCGTTGGAGTTTCCTTAGTGACACTGGTATTCTGAGCTGAGTCATTTGGATCAATTTCCTCTCGTAAATCAAAGGATGTTGATTCCGTAGACTGTTGTTCAGTTGGCACTTCACCATTTACTGCAGTTTCAGTAATCGGTGGGTTGTGCACTTCAACTTCCACTCGTAATTCAGTGGATGTTGAAGTGCTAGCTTGATCGCGTTTTTCAGCTCTTTGTTGTGCTCGAAGGTCGCGTGCTGTATTTTCAAGCTGTCGTAAAATAGCAGGTGATGCTTCTGCAATGTCACGCTCATTAATACCGACACCTTGCGGTGCACGAGTTGGCGGGTCGTCAACGTCTTCCTCGCTGTCAGACATTGCTTCGCGAGCTTTGAACAAAAATTCTTTGATTTTTTCTTCAATAGAACGCTGGTCTAGTAGAGATTTGAGACAGTCGCTTTTTTCCATGTCTTCGATGTTTTTACTAGTTAGGAATAGCGTTAACTGTCTTATGTTCGAAATTCTATCTACAGTTGTTCCATCTGTAGGTTTCAGAAGGTAACTGTTGAAACCTGACCATTTTATTACTATAAAAGGTCCATGTTTCTTTTGATAGAGTTTCGCCGCTGTTCGTTTTTCGAAACTTGACTGTTTGTGGTTGGTAATTAGTACCATATCGCCAGGTTGCAAATATGTAGGATCAACGTGCGTTTTGTTGAAGCAATATTCTTCTTCAATACGCTTTTGATGTCTTTTTTCTCTAATAAATGCTTCAACGGCTTGGCGATCAGTCAAATTCCCGCTTCTGTCTTCTTGCCATTCACTCGTATACACAGCTTTTTTAGCTAACATATCTGCTATGATGTTAGTGTATTCTACTTTGCGTGCGTATACGTGCTGAAATTCTACATCTTCGAGCTCTTGCCTGATAGCAAGAATACGTTGAAATAGTTCAGCATGATGAACTGGCTTGTTTCGGGAATTCTTCCAATTATTGGTTTTCCAAATCGAGCATGTGTTCGTTAGCGCTTTGATTACATAATTCGAGTCTGATAACAACTTTATCTTCTTCACACCGTTATCTCGTAATATTTCTAGCGCAATGATTATTGCCATTAACTCGGCATAATTGTTCGTAACCTGGAATTCTGTGCTCACAATCCTGTCAGATATGTTAGCAGTTGAACCCGGTTTGAAACAAATTCCTATTCCAGCAATAGCTTCGGGTGAGCCGTTTTTGGAACAGGCGCCGTCGGCTGTAACTCTGGCATAGCCATTGTTGTCGATAAAGACTTCCTGTTCGTTCGACGGGACGTCAAATATCTTGAGTTCACGGCTTCGACATTCCTCAATGGTTATTGATGGAATTTGGTTGTTTTCATTTTGATCGTGTAATCTTGCTAACGCATCTCGAAAATTGAAGGTTCGTATTTCAGTTGGAAAACCTGGAAT
The DNA here is from genome assembly GCF_950023065.1 of Planococcus citri. Taxonomy (NCBI): domain Eukaryota; kingdom Metazoa; phylum Arthropoda; class Insecta; order Hemiptera; family Pseudococcidae; genus Planococcus; species Planococcus citri. Next base: position 18,491,219 of record NC_088681.1, read on the forward strand.
TGTCGTGTCTGGTATAAACCAAGCCTCGTTGGGCTTGAAACCAAACGACGTTGGTGTGTTGTTAATTTCGTTTTGGATTTCTCCAACGAATTTACTCCAACCAAGGTGAGTGCGATATGGATCATAAACTTCATTGAGTTTGACACGTAACTTATCGCCTATGACTCTCATTGTTCGTTCCACTGAAGAACTCTGAGGGTTGTAAGCTGTCGTGTGTGCAACTTTGATCTCGCATTTTTCCAGCAAATTGTACCAGGAATCGGAAATAAATTGCGTACCGTTGTCATTGATCACTTTCTTGATCTTGACATCGTGGATTTCAATTTCAAATAAAATTGATTCCATTGCGTTGCAAACTACTTTCTTTTGAATCCTGTGCATGTCTCGAAGCCAGACACGACTGGTGAAGATTTCTTTTGCAACTAGCAAATATTTCGGGTCGTTCTTCAGTGCTGGAACTGGTCCATAGATATCTACCGATAGCACATCGCCGATGGCGTACGCCTCGATTTGAGCGTATTCCAGCACTTTGTGCTTCGCGTAGTTCTTGTTCACTTTGCATATAATGCAGGTGTTTGTAATATCGCGAATATACGCGAGTGAACTAGGATGGTAGTATAGTTGTTTGAAAATTGTATCCAATCTACTTGCCCCTGTATGCCCATAAGCACAGTGGAGGTAGTCAACCGTGTCATACAATAATCGATCAGGTAAGTAGGGTACTTGCGATTTGTCTGGCAAAATTTTCATCAGACGTTTCTTACCATCGCGTGTGTACATTATGTCATAAATTTGTTTTTTACGAAGTGACGTACCCTGTTGCTTCTTATTATTTGCTGGTACATCTTCTTCTAAGACATCCATTATTTTTTTGCAATGTTTGTCTGTAGCTTGTTCGTCTTCTATATTGGATAGTAGGTCGAACAATCTGGGTACGTTTTCGTCCATAAATTTGCAATCCAGAGGTGGTAGAGCGGTCTTTTTACTGGCACCTGTTAGTTCATGATTGTCTTCCTTGTGAAAACCTTTCGTGAACCTGGGTACCACTTGGTTAATCATCAATAGATCGAGCTCTGTTAGCTCTTCTATGACGATATTTCCAACTACCAGTTCTGGTGCTTTAATGTCGTATAAAGCTTTATTGGATAACTTCATGTCATAGATTAGATCGAAATTGCATATAGTTGTAACCCATTTTGCAGCTTTTCGGTGCGTTTTCGCCAGACTCTCAAATTCTTTGTAAATTGGGAGCAAATTGGCGCGCACGTGGACTCTCCTACTGAAAATCCACATCCAAATCTTTTTGATGACTGAGTAGAGTGTTAGCATTTCTTTGTCATACAGCGTAAAGTTTTTCTGGTGCTCCTTGAAGCCAACAGAAATGAACATAATGATTTGCTTTTGTTCATCTTCCTTGTAGAAGAGAACTGCATTCATTGCATCGTCTGTATAATGCGTATCCAAGAATAAGTCGCCCTCACGTGGAGGTTGTTTCAACGTGAATTCCTTCAAGTACTCCGATTTGAGTATGTCGAAGGCCTTCTGTTGGGCATCCGTCCAGACTATAGGGTCGTCACCCTTTGTCAGTTCGTATATTGGGCTCAGGATTTGCATGTATCGGGGAATAAACGGCTTGTACAGCACGGTGTTCCCAACAAGAGCTAACACTTCTTTGTTGTTTTTACGTACGAATTTGCCATGTTTCATATGGTCTTTCTCAAATTTCAGAAATTTTTCCTTTTTAAGGTCCTGTTTATCAATGTTTTCTTTGGATAAGACGAACCCCAAGTGGTCTGTACGCCTCTTGAAAAAGTGGGTTTTGGTCGGATTCAGTTTTAATCCAGCCCGTCTTATTTTTTCGAATACACTGAGTAGTCTATCAAGTGTTTCTTTAAACGTAGTACCAGAGACTTTGACGTCATCCACAAACTTGGAGATGCCTTCTTCGTCCTTTAGCACTTGGTTTATCATATGAACAAACTCACCGCTCGAGATCTTCAATCCGTACGGTAGTCTGTTAAATTCGTATACTTGGCCGTTTATTATGAACGCTGTATACTTTTTCGATTCTTCATCTAGCTCTAATTGCCAGAATCCGGACGTAAAGTCCAGCGTACAAAATAGACCATCAGGTGAACCACTGAATATTACGCTATCGATTGTAGCGGGTTCAGTTAGTACGCATTGTAAAAAGTTGTTCAACTCGTCAGCTGCCAAACACAGTCGTATATCGCCATTCTTTTTAATGACGGGTGCGAGTGTATTTATAAAAACTGAACGAGATGGCCGAATTATTCGCAAATCTAACATCTTTTGAGTCGTCATATCGAGGGCTTGTTTTAACCGAGCTGGAGGTCTATATTTTTCACCTCGTGGCACTGCTAGGTGCCCCTCACCGGGGATAAAGTTGAAATGTACTTTTTCACCTTTGTAACATCCCGGATTCAGACTAAATATGTCTTGATAAGCATTGATCTTGTGCATGGCATCGTCTACCTCCTTTTGAGGTGCAATGCCAAGCTCTCGTATTTCAGCTAAATCTTCGATGAGATTTTTCTGCATAATACGTACTGCTTTAATTCGGTCTTCTTCAGGCTCTTTTAGCTTGTCTCTTGTAGACATGCTTGTGGCCATTAAATCAATAGTTATTGTTGTGTGTTCAGGGATCTGCTCGATCTTAAATAAAGAGAGCGCGTCTTTGTAAACATCTGGGTTTATAAATGCAATTGTAAAATGATCGTCATCCTTAGGTTCATGACTTACGCATCTCTGGCGGAAATGTAAGTGTAGATCCAAATGCTCCATGGCTACTCTTCCCAATATGAAAGTGTTGCCAATGGTGTCCATTATGTAGAATGGTACTACAAATTCCTTTGGACCAAAATTAAATGTAATTTCAGCCAGAATTTGTGACGCTCGTTCAATTGCATTGTTGGCCATACGTAGCTGTACGATGCGATCCATAGCGATCTCGCGTACTGCATGTGGCACTTTCAATTTGAGTTGTTTCAGCACATTCCTCGAGATAACGTTGGGGAGTGCTCCCGAGTCCAACTGAATAGCAACGATCTTATCACCTACTGTGATTGGAACGACGCAAGTTGGGTCATCGGTGCCTTCGTTTACCACTAATGGTTTAGCTTTTTCTTTCAGCTGAGTTTCATCAAGGTGTGCGTTGTCAATCGCTTCGAGTGCTCGAGCTTCTTTAATTATTCGTTTACGAAGTGCATGATGTCTCCATTTCTTGTCGGCAGGTAGGCCTCTTATGAATTTCACGCGTGTTGTAGTCGTATCACTATTACACGGAAATGTCTTAATGCCATCCCTTGTTAACAATCTGAGCAATCTGTCTTTGGGAGGTTTCTTGATTATTGCATTTTTAACTCCAAAATCTCCGATTGGTCTTCGATCCTTCGCTCTATGGTGAATGTTCAAGACTTCAAAAGGAGTTGGAGAATAATCAAGTTCCGGAAACTCGTCTAATACGAGTTCTGGGTCCTCCATTATCAAACATTTGACATCCATCTCTCTTATGGATTTCTTAGTTTGATTTCCTTGTACTAAACCGTCGTCGTCAAGTTCTGTTAACTGAGCAGGACGGGTGTACTTGTCCGTGAATGTTTCATAATACTCCTCTGGTAACATGCAACACGTTGGATCTCGTTGGCAATTAGGATTATTGCACGAGGTTCGATATTCCATAAATAAGGTTTTCTTTCTAGGTTCGACGACCTGACTACCTTTTAATGGTTCGTCCTTTGTTTCTTCCTCCTGCTTAGGTTGCTGTTCAGGCGGAGCCATGTACGTGTACGGAGGTTGTGGACGTTGTTGGAGAATCTTTTGCATTTCGTCGTATGGAGATTTGAGCGCGTTTCTGCTTAAACGTACTCGTTTCCATTCTTCGAATAATCTGTATATACCTGTACAAGCCATGTCGTAAATCACACGGTACGTAGGTATAGCAGGGTAGTACTTGTTCCTATCCTTTTCGAATTTGAACTTTCGTTCACAAGGAATTACTCGTTGGTTTTTATCTGCCATGACGCCAATCGCTTCGACACCGGAGGCCGTTATCAATTTTTGCGTCTGCAAATAATACATGGGCGGTTCTTTCCAGAATATTACAATTTGGTCGTCCGCCGCGTTTTGAAATATTTTACGGTATTCGATGTATCGATCTAGTTTAACGCCAATGCTTTTGGGGTCACCTGGAATGCAGGGTTTTACTATTGGGAAGATTAATATAATCAATTCCGCCCCTTTATCTTTGACTAGTAGATCTAAGAGTTTGTTTAGACTTTTCTTTATTTTGTCATAAGGTTGAGGTGAGTGATTCAATTCGAATTGCAGAGCTGATAGAACGAATTTCTCTCCTTCGGGGAATTCCGTTTTCTCTATACGTCTGTATAATTCCTCAATTGGTAATTGATCACGTAAATATGGTGGCACCGCTACAGGTAATGGCGTGTCTCCTCTTTTTAGGAAATGCGCTATACCGTCGCCTACCCAAATGAATTCCGTAAAGATTGACTTCATGGGGACTTTGATGTTACTAGACCGTGCCCCTGTAGTGTCTAGTCCTTTTAGTTTTCCGAATTGTCATCGTTTCCTTGGTCTTGACTCTCGTTGGAATCTTGACTCAGGTCGATTTCTTCGATTTCTGCACAGAAATCGGCATTGTCCGGAGTACCTTCTCCTACCGTACCATCCTCGTTTATTACGAAGAAATGTACTGGTAAAGGTATCTGACTAGACACTTTCGGTTGGAAAGTCGAGGGTTTTCTGGCTTCATGCGGTTTTTCACCACGATTGTCGCTGTTCTGGGGTTTAGCATTATCATTACTGTTGTTATTACCACCAGAATTGTTCGAATTAGTATTAGTATGAGTGTTCTGTTTAACGCCATTACTATTACTAGTTTTGTTCGAGTTGGGATAGAAATTGATTTTCTGATTCCCTTTGAAATTGTTACCTAAAGCCTTTTGTAGCTTTTGGTATGCCATTTGTAGTTGTCCTTCGTTTACATTTTTGTTCGTAACAGCTGGATACGATTTCTTCGGATGTTCCGGCGCATTATGTGGTGAATTCGTGATCATTGGTTGGGTCGTCCAGTTCCCTATTGGAGTAGGACCTTGCGTAGAATTCCTATTCCTGTCAGAATTAGAATTCTTCGCATTCTTCTGCGAATTCCATCCTCCATTAAGGTTGGAATTCTGGAAGTTTTGATTGTTTCCCATATTCCAACTTATCTGTGGACCGAAGTTCTGGTTCGAGTTCATCTGAGTCTGATTACTCCATTGATTCGAATTCCAGTTGTTGTTCGGGTTTCCGGGAATTTGAGCCCACTGTCCATTCGCATTGAGTATCCAGTACGTAGATTGTGGTAAACCATTTCCGTTATTCCAGTTGTTGTTAGGCATTCTATTCCATTCGAATGATGGAGTTTGTTGCCATTGAACGGGCGTCATCGCGCTGTTGCGAACTGCAATGCGTACATTATTCTTCGGGTCAGAGTCATAGTTGGCGAATTCGTCAAGTTTTCTTATAAAACCTTCCACTGTAGTTTGTTTCGCTAATTTCTTATCGTATGGGTAAGGCACTTTTTCAGCTGCCACTTCCAGTACTTTGGAAATATTTGGATGTTTGCGTTTGATTAGAGATAGGACCCATCTCTTTATCTCCAAGAACAGACGTTTCTCTGTTTTGGTTTCGCAAAAATATTTCTGGAAATATTCCCATGCATCGTTTTGACACTGACTGTTCCAATAATGTTGAAGGAATCTCTGTTTTAGTTCTTCGTAATCCGTTATTCCCACCATGTCGCCTTTCCACTCTGTCGCATCTTGAGTCTCAATTACTCCTTGGAATGCGTAAATTTTCTGAGTTTCGGCGGCATTGCTTTTGTTTACGTAGTCTTCGAACTGACGTACAAATTCATGAGGGAAGTAACGTTTCGATTCATCGTAATAAATGCCAGCACTTCTGACCAAGTTGGCATTTATTTTCAAGGTTGGGGTTGAATTAAGACCACTGTTGGGTCTACATCCACCTTCCTTTCTCATATCCGCAACTGCATGCGCTAACTGGCTGCATTCTGCTTTATGCTTCGTCATTTCGACTTTAAATAAATTAGTCGCTTGGTCAAATTTGGTTTCACATTGCGTTGCCTTTTGCATCCCGCTGTCAGCTTTTTGTAAAGCTGCACCGGTAGTTTGACCTACATATTCTTTCATGCCAGTGGCCCATTGGGTACAGTGTTCACGAACGTCTTTTACGTCGTTTCTGTATCCGTCAATGTTGCGGTTCGTACTACCTGCATGGTCCACAAGATTAATTAGACAGTCTTCTATTCGGATAAGGCTGTGTTCTTGAACTGCTTGACCAATCTGTAGGTTCTCTATGGCACCTTCAGTGAAATCCCATGTTTGCTGAAACAACGATCTCAACGGATCATTTATTTCAGCATCGGTGGCGATTTCAGGTCGTTTCGGTTCAGTTTTGGATCTGCGTTCTTCCCTTTTTGAGTCCCTGTAATTTTGCAGGTGACGTGTCCTCGCTGGGGGCGGGTCAGGGAGATCTGATCCATGTACCATGTTATTTTCTTCGGTAGGTACGTAATCTTCGTCATCCTCATCATCATCCTCGTCATATTCTTCGTCAGAATTGTTTGATGGCGGATGACTGCTGAACAATGATTCCACAAGGTTCTGCGGACTCGATTGTTGTTCAGGTTGTTCTACGTTTAAATCCTGCGTAGGTGGATTTTTTCGATTTTTCCGTTTGGATTTGTTATCCGAATTTTTCAACGTAACGCACGATTCTTCGTGCGTTTCACCAATACATAAGCAATGTACTTGGTGTTGCGTAAGGGCTACCGCTTTACTTTGGGTGCCTGCAGCTGGTCCAGTAAATGCCATTTCGTTCGAATTCAACTACAGCTGGGGTAATATCACGACGAATATTTTCCCTTTTTTGTGTGAAATTTCTATTAAATTTCGAACACAAATTCACGTGCAATGCTGGTTTTAATTCGCGAGTTGGTTCTGGTACACAAAAATATTCTATCACGTAAATTGCGCTTCACTAGCACTGAGCTATACAGTCGGTTGACTCAAGTCGCTAGATTACTACGGCGAGTAATCCGGACAAGATAAAAAGCGCTGAGTCAGGACGAACTGTTTCACACGTGCTCGAAACGTGTTTCTTAGCGGGATTCGAGTGCAAAGTCACTTCAGAGGTGACTCGGACAAGATAAAGAGCACTAGATCTCAGCTAAAAAATTAGCTTCGAATGAATCGCGAACACGAACACGAATTGCTGGAGAAAAAATTCAGGTGCCAAAATACCACCTTGGGTATTTCTGAAAAAATACAAGGACACTGAATTATCACTCAGCTTTGAGTGCTGGTTTGAAAAATACGCGAAAAATGCTTGCGATGTGTTTGCTTTGATTGAAAAGCCACTCGCGAAATGTACTGTAATATTTTACGATATTACTTACCAATACTGCTGCAAAATATAGCTTCGAACAGAAGTTCTACTGCTGCTGATCGCGTGGTTGAAAAACAAACGCGGAGAAATTATGCAAATAAATTGCTTAGTATCAAAATTCACTTTAAAAATAAAACGTGAAAAGATACCGGACAAGACACACACGGAGGACGCAAAAAATGCGCGCAAAAAAATAACACAATGACAGTCAAGCTGCTTCTCTAGAGGAGCGTTGCTAGAACCGTCGTCACACTTGAAAAGAAAAATATATAATGCGAGCCGCGGTAGCTATCAACTCGTCGGTTGGTGGCTACGCAGCTACAGCGGCGACATCAAAAGATGGCGGCTAGTGCGACGTGTGTGTCTGTCCTTGGGTGGTGGTAGGGGTCACGCAACAATGCGGCGGACAAGCTGGAACTCGCTTTTCACGTTTCAACGAACGGATTGAGTTCTGAGAAATTCTCAACGGATATTTTATCCATCGATGGATTTCATCATCTACCACCACACATACACATGTAAAAATAAACACGTTTTCGTCAAATTCTGGCAAATTTGACTAGGTGTGTGTGTGTTTAGGTGAAAGCAACTTAATACTTTCGTGATTATTTACTTTGAAATATTCACAAGTATTCTTTCCTTTCCTATTTTCGGACACTTTGGTCTGAGAATAGTCAAGAAGTGAATCGTAAGTACAATGAAATCATACTGCAAGTATTATTTTCCAAAGTTTGGTCGCGATCTAAACTTTGTACTCATAACGATTTACTTCCTCCAAGCTCAGATTACGACGAATCTGTGCTTTTTGGACACTCGGAAGGGCGCCAATGTAAGAGGGTAAAATGTCTTAAAGCATGATTGGTAATGTGACTTACGATGGTTGCTATTGTGTTGTTTCCAAGAAATATCCCTTAGAGTATTTCTACTAAATACTCACCGGAATACCTCACATGCTCGGCTAGGGCGTGAGTAGGAAATGGTTGCTTTTACACTCTTAACATATGATCATACACACCATAAATAATAACAAGTTATACACGAGAATAATATTTAATGTGTGCAATATTAACAACACGTTACATGATTAGCACATATGCAAATGTACTAGTTAACATGACACTTTCTTAAACTAAATATACACACGTTGGTGTTACACACTGTGGTGTAGGTTTGGATAAGTGATCTCCTCTGGCAAGGAGATCTAACTTATTCACACTGATATGTGCAAGTACTTACCCAGAGTGGCGACGAGTAGATCATCACTCCTTCTCGTCTATTAATTGGTTTCACTAATAACTAACTAAAACTAAAGCACTAAATATAACACTTAACACTCGAGAGTAAAAACTTATACTTAAATGACTGCATTAACCCATTAACCGTGAATAACATACCCGCGTGCACTCGGATACATTACTGGCGTTCTGTACTCTCGTCGCTTGGCTCGTATGGCTAGCTGACGAGAATACAACGCAGTGTTGCCTTAGTGCAACGCAGTGTTACCATGTGGGCGAGCCCTATACATACCACGTACGGCATAGTAGTATATCACACTTTATTTGTGAATCATTTATGGCTCTTTATTAAACGTCGAGATGGTCAGAATTTTTACTTTGGCCTTCGACCTGTCAATTCTGTGAAAATGAACCTACATCCATCCAACATTTACTATTCACCTGTCCCAAACTACCTCTCCAAATAGACCCAAATACAATGACCATTCCAGATAACCCTTCAGAAATCCAGAAGTTTATAACCCTACTAAAAAACTTCAACCTAATAAACCAAATCTAAACCCTCCTTTCCACGGGTGTAATAATCCTGCAATTATAAACACCCAAAAAAAAAAAATTATATTATTTTGTATAATTAGTATTTGTTGATTGATCAATACTTGTTAGTATAACTAACTAATCCACCTTAATTTTTCTTTGTTTTAGGTGAGTACAAATTTCCTTTCGAAAATGATAGAATATGAACTCGCATACGAGAATAAGTAAGTAATTTTATAATCCTTATGAGAAAAGTTACATATGTGTAAGTCATTTGTACGTCTGTGACCTTTTATTTTAAATGGAAAATCAAAAAAAAATTTTAATCACCGAATTTGAAAATCAGCTGAAATATTATTGTCTCTCAGGTTTGAATCGAGGTGATCTGATTTTCATAATACAAATTTGGAAACAGTAGATCAAATGTTTGAGTTCACAAACGATTTTGATTTTTATTGAATTTTTGAAAAATCACTCTTGGGTCAAAAAATGGAAAAAAATTAAAATTTTACCAAATAGACCAAGAAAGCTTAAATTTGGTGTGTGCCCTGTTTTTGACCCTTCAAATCGATTGGAATCGGTTTAGAACCATTTTTAGTCGTAGTTCTGGTGCACCCTATAGGAGATTTTTGAAAATTGAAATTTCCACTACATTTTACCCAATTGAGTTGTTGTAATGAAATTTACTTAAGTACCCCATTTTTAATATGCTGAGTCGATTGGAGATGGTTTCAGACTGTTCTGGAGCCTTCGAGCATATTTTGGAACTTTCAGATTTCCTGAAAAGTGGTCTGAAAACCGTTCAAATAACCTTCAGCGTCATTTTTTTTTTTTTAAATGCAGGGTATCTAACAGGTAGTGAAAGTACAGAAAAAGTAGTGATTTTAAAAATGGGTAGTGAGAGTAGTGAAACAGTAGAGAATTTAGTCAAAGAGGTAGTAAAAAAAATTTTAAAAGTTCAAACGTGCAACAAAAACCTTCAAATTTTTTAAAAATTGATTGAAATATAAAAATATGTACCTTCGTACACCTTCTTTCAAACATCAAAATTAATTCGTCAATTTTTGGCATTTTGAGTAATTTTCATGCCCAATTTAGAGTTTTTCTGATACTTTATGCAATTTTTGTCAAAAGTATCCCACATATGATGCTGTTCGATCAATCTCCTCGTCTCAGGAGTGATACCTTTCAATATTTCGGCTAAATTATGCGAAATTTTTACGTAGAAAGAATTTTCAAAACACGAATTTATCCAAAAAATAAGCGATTTTTGACGACAATAGCATAGATCGATGTAGAATCTCAAATATTTTCATTTAGGACTGGACCATTTTTTCAAAACAGGTTGGGTAGTGACAGAAGCGAAAAAAACACGATTTTTTCGAAAATTCCTTCTCTTTGAGGGTCCAAATCATCCCTACAGGAAGTCTGCCAGAGCTAAAAAAAAATTTCTGAGTTACTTTCAATTCAAAATGAAGATCTTTGCTGAATCCACCCTATAAAACATATTTACGTACATGTTTGCCAAAGCAATCTGAATATGACCACTGTTCTCATCGATTTGAATAACCAAAACACATTTCTAGGTACTTGAACCGACGTAAAGAAGTAAAAAATAAAACCATTCGAATGAAGTTCTCTCGACCCAACAAACACATACATGAATTCGAGTCGATACGCTAAAAATTGGAATTAATTTCATATACGTTTCGAATGGTTGTAATGGTCATGTTGGTTGTTGCGAAAACAGCGACCCACAGCAGAGATAGAACCGCAAAACCTCGTCGCTCGATGGAGATCGAGAGACGGTGTATGATTCGTATATAGTAGATGGGTATTGGGTATACAGACAGGGGGCTAGGGATACATAGCATGTAATGTAGATACAGCTATCGTTTATTAAACCGCGAAATTAAAATTAATATGGAGCGGTAAACCGATACCTGCTGATTGAATTTTTCAGCAAAAACTAATTGTACGCGGGTAAATACATACGAATTAATGAGGTATCCGAGGAATTCGATTTCATTTGGCGAATACTACTCGTATTCGTATATTGGACGATGTGTTGCGCTCTTAAAATATTATATGTACATTCGACGATACAAAGTATATATGTAGATGGTGAAAAACACACCGTACATATTTCCATAGCTATCACGATTGTACACATACGCGTATGAGGTACCTTCAAACGATAGCAATTTTCTTTTCGGCGCCAATTAGTTGGCAAATTCATTGACAAGTAGCGATGTCGTTCGCGGTTCGTGTAGTATAATTTATAGGCAATGTAAACACATCGCGCTATATCTACACATAAGGGGGAAACGCGATTTTAATTTAATAACTGTAACTGTGCATTAACGAGAAGAGTCGGAGCGAGGCGAGACGCAAGCAGACGGGTACTTTTGTACAAATAGCGTCAAATGTTGTCACATCGTAAGCGTTACCATTTGCCAAAGTTTATATAACAAGTTTACTTACGTAACGAGAAACTGTCATTTAAAACGTCGTACGTACGTACGTACTCGTATTTTATATAGGTACCCTTGTAAAAATAGTACCTATTCGCGATACCGTGCCAGGGACAGCAGCAGGCATGGAGGACACTCTACAAAGGTTGGGGAGATGGCGGAGGGGTTCTTTCTCCAAACATTGCATTAACATCGAGAATACATATAGATGTGTTATTGAATATTGTATAAAGCAACGTTTACCCCGTGAGAAGGTAGGTGAGGTGCTTTTTGCGGGGTATTATATACGTATTGTAGACTGCACGACCGACGTGTATCACTGGCAGACAACGAAGAGACTGTACAATACCAACGCAGGCTGTAGCACCACCACCGTCTTCGACAAACATTTTAATTCGACTGGTTTGAAATCTGTGATATAATTTTAAGATAGTCTATTATGAAGAGATGTAGGGGAGGGACAAAATGGGTTTCTTTTACATAGATATGATTTTAGATCCTTTGGTTGTGATCTCACAAGCAAATCTTTCGGTCACTCGGTCACTGATTTCGTTCATTTCTTTAATCCTATTGGATTACCATTGAAAAAAAGTTTTCAGTTGGCCAAAGTAGAAAATTGAATTTAGATTTTCCTAAATAGTCTCAAAATTGTTAATTTTTTACTTGAAGTTTTCTAGAAAAAAAATGCCTCTTCAGTGCATTTCATTCAATAATTCAAGTATTAGAATTTTTCAATACCTATTGGGTTGGTACCGGTGCAAAAAAGTGCGAAATAGCGAAAAAAAGTGCGTAATTTCATAAAAAAAAAAAAAATACAAAAAATCACAAAATTTTGGCGTTGAAACTTCTTACATCAAAAATAATTTTTTGCACTTCGCAAATTGTAAATTTTCTGAAGCTTTATGCCTCGCTTCGCTCGCACAAAATTAAAAATGTTCTATTCTCTTCTTCGAATTTGATTTTCAAAGATCAAAAGGCTAAAAGAAAAATGATGAAAAAATTGATACTTTGTATTGTTGATTTCAGAATCAACTTTGCAATAAAATAATTCAAATTTTTTGTCGAGTTTGAAAGCATAGTTTTTGAACATAAAAAACATTTGAAATTTTTGCTTCCAACTCCCCCATTCCAAAATTTGATCGAACCACATTTGGCTAATTAATATGAAAAATACTGTAAGAGAGAGGAAGGGTCGAGGGAAAAAAGGTGGAAAAATTTTATCGAACCCCCTCTATTCCTCCTCACAATACATCACTGTATCTCGCCTCTGACTGGAGACTCTAGAATGATTCGAAACTAAAATTGCCATTGAAGCATTATTTTTTTATTCAGCACCACTTTTTCTCACTCTCATAATAAAGAAAAATGCAGGTTTGATAATTTCATTTGTGATTTATTATCTTGTCATTTCTTTTTAACACAAGTTGAATATTTACAATTTCTTATGATTATTTTACGATTCTATGCTTTTTACATTCGCATGGGTCGTTTTGGAGCAGAGGAGCAGGCTCTCTCATTGTCGTATTTCGGCTTCTTGGCCTCATTCCGTGACTCTACACGTCTGACTTTGCGTTTCTGTTCACCATTCTGCTTAGGTGGCTGTCTGAGAGCATTTATTCGCTCAGGATTGTCCAGGTATTTGGCCATCCTTTGTCGTTGCTTTATTCGTTGACGAACTCGTCTTTTCATAATTCTTGGCAGCGCACGATCTGACAGATAGATTCTGTACCATTCTTTGCGCACAGTCAAAGCAGCTTGCATCGCAGGAGGATCAAGCATGCGAAATATGGTCGTTGATATTTCCAGTGGCAAAGCACTGACGATGTCAAATCGGTTTTCTTCGGTCGACATTTCAATTTCGCACTAAGCACTTTCAACACTTGTAAAATAGTTCAGTTGAGCAGTTGGAGCAGTTTAAATAGCAATCCAGTTCGAAGGTCTGATCGCTATTAACGTTTCAGTGGAGAAATACTTCCTTATATAAGATCGTATGGGGCGTGGCTGTTTGGAAAGCCACACCTAGTCGACCAATCAAATGAGCTCATGGGTGTGGTCTTTGCTCATGCCTACGTGACCTGAATGCTTTCTATGTCACGTAGGCATGTTTGGCAAACGGGTCAACACATTTACATTCCTTTGTTTCATCAAATGTCAATTTCTTTTCATTCTCTATTGAATGTTTTTTTTCTTTTCTGGAAAGTAATCAATGCTACCAAGTGTAATGAACAAAATAATATAATTTTTGAGTTTAATTTGTTGGAGTCTCAAACTCAAGAAGGCTCAAAGGAAATCTCTTCTAGTATTTTTTCTGAATCTAGTTTACAACAAAATTTTCATTTCTCAAAGATTGAAAAACTCAGATTCTTTTCAGAATAAAATTTTTCAACATTCAAAAATGATAGATCAGAAGATTACAATTTGCCAGAAAATAAAAATAATAAATTTGAGATGTTAGCAGAATGCTTGTTTTTGGGTAAGTATTTCAAATTCAAAAAAAAACTGTGATTCTGATTAAAAAAAAAAACAAAAAATTCATAATTCGTTAGTGTTCAGAGATTTTCCAACAGTTTTCCTCCAAAAACGGCTTCAACATTCTCCTTTCTTTCCATTCTTCTGTTCTATATTCTATTCAAGATTTAATTAGAAACGAAATACTTTATGAAGATTCCGAAGGTAAACAGTGAATACGTAATATGTACCTACTTAGTTGGAAAAGAAAAAACTCTCTCCTTATTTTTAATGCTTTTTATTGCAAAGAATAAAAAGCATTAAAAATAAGGAGAGAGTTTTTTCTTTTCCAATTATTGGACTCCCTAGTTTGGGTTCATCCTTTACCTACCTACTTAGTGACAGATGAATTGTAAACTAATAAATTTTTTCAAAAAAATGAAATAGGCACGAGTTTATTTTCTTGTTGTTTATTTTCGTGATCACATTTCTCTCTTTCAAAAACGCTGTGTTGAAATATTAGCACAATGCACAGATTCGGTAATATCTTTTAAAAAATCTGGATCTCCCATTTTGGATTTTTTCCAAATGTTACGATTTTGGCCTTTTAAGATTTCTCAGAAATCATTTTTTCTTTCCAATCTGTAAATTAATGTTGAGCGGGTTCTGCGCCAGGAGTAATTGAGGACGACCTCTTCTATCTAGTTTGCTTTTTCAAAATATTCGAAAAATCTTTTTCCCTTTTTCGAACCTCTAAAGAAATGTTGAGCGGGTTCTGCGCCAGGAGAAAATACAAATCCTAATTATCGCCAAGATCACTGTCTTATGACTTGGACAAAAAAAAAAAAAAGTAGTTGTGAAGTCTCCTCTCCAATTAACGAAAGCTTTCCGGTGCGAAGACATATTTATGTCAGTATCATTTTTTGGCCATTAATTACCCATTAAAACAAAAGTCCGCTTTTTTGACTAACAATGAAATTTTCGCTTTTAGGCGAAATTTTTGAAAAGTATCACTCTTTTGACAATAATTTTCAAAACTTTCAGCATTTTGCTGAAATTGTTGAAACGATGCTTTTTGTTAAAAATTGTAAATTTGTAAGAAGTGCTTACTTTTTATCAAAATGGCTAAAATGGGATATTTGGATGCCTACAGATAATTCAAGAATGTTGTTTTTTTTTTTTTTCAAAAAATTGTCCAAAATCTCGCTTTGTTGACTGCAATTTTGAAAAAAAAACTTCAATTTTTTGCCAGTAATAAGTAATAGTCAAAAGTACAACTTTTTGCTCAAAGTGACAAAAATGCTCAACTTATTTTCAGCGAAATTTCTAAAAAATTCCAATTTTTGATCTACACATTAATGTGTTTTTCTATGAAAATTTGATTTTTTTTCACACTTTCAGAGAATTTACGAATTGATCCGAAATTCACTTCCAAGGGTACAGCACCCTCCATGTTATGGATGCTCAAGCACATTTTTGGCCCCTTCAGACAGATTTCAAAGCTTTAGAGAAATTTACAAACTGGTTGGAGGCTTCGAAAAGGTCAAAATAGAGGTTGATTTATGTTGATGAAAAATTCTTGACCTTTCTTCCTGATTTTTTGAAATCAAAATTACTATTCTGATTTCTGTTCTCCCCCCCCCCCCCCCACCCATATTAATCTTTGGCCAGCATATTTGAAATTCATATTTCAGCACTAATTTTTCTCACTCTTATGAAAGAAGAACCAAGTTTGATAATTTCATTTGTGATTTATTATTGCGTCAATTTTTCAATAGGTATACAATTAAATATTTACAATTTCTTATGTTTATTTCAAGATTCTATGCTTTTTACATTCGCATGGGTCGTTTTGGAGCAGAGGAGCAGGCTCTCTCATTGTCGTATTTCGGCTTCTTGGCCACATTCCGTGACTCTACACGTCTGACTTTGCGTTTTTTTTCACCATTCAGCTTAGGTGGTTGTCTGGGAGCATTTATTCGCTCAGGATTGTCCAGGTATTTGGCCATCCTTTGTCGTTGCTTTATTCTTTGACGAACTCGTTTTTTCATAAGTCTTGGCAGCGCACGATCTGACAGATAGATTCTGTACCATTCTTTGTGCACAGTCAAAGCAGCTTGCATCGCAGGAGGATCAAGCATGCGAAATATGGTCGTCGATATTTCCAGTGGCAAAACACTGATGATATCGAATCGGTTTTCATTGGTCGACATTTTTATTTCGCACTAAGCACGTTCAACTTGTAAAATCTTTCACTTGGGCAGTAAGAGCAGTTTAAATAGCAATTCAGTTCGAAGGTCTGATCGCTATTAACATTTTGGTGGAGAGGCACTCCCTTATATAGCATCGTAAGGGGTGTGGCTGCCTGCATAACCACACCCATTCGACCAATCAGATGGTTGCTTGGGTGTGGTCTTTGCTCATGCCTAGGGTCACACCCAGTTGACGGATCAAATGTATGCATGGGTGTGGTCTTTGTTCATGTCTACGTGACCTAAAAGCAGTTTGCGTCTCTTGTCACGTAGGCATCTTTGCAAACAGAACCACACTTTTGTGTTCCCATGTTTCATAAAATGGCCAACCTCTTGAATTGGCACAAAAATACCGAGCTAGATCATTTTAAGTGCTCAAGTTTATTCTTGAATTTTTGAAAAAATGTTTAAATTCTACAAAACTATTTTTTTTTGAAAATTTTTAAAATGAAATATCATATCTAAATATTTTATAAACAAACCTGTGTGAATAATTATTCCATTTCAATTCGCCATTTCGAAAACTTTCAGCCTTCTAACCTCACCACTTGAAGAATTAGGAAAAAATTATCTACATATAATTATTTTATTAGAGACTCGAAGACATCTCATTAAAAAACTCAGGGCCAGAAATGTTTCATTTCAGCATGAAATTACCCGTGTTTCGTATTTACGGCGAACCAAGTATGCAATTTAACTAACATTCACTTTAAAGTTTTAATTATTTTTTATTTTTTCCAATTTTGGAGACTTTATGGGAAGAGACCAACACATGTTTGGGAAACCAAGAAATGATTTTTCTTGAAAATGAGGTTATAGAGATGATTTCTGACACATAAATTATTTGGAAGAATTATATGACGTAAAAATGGGAAATTTTTGGATAAATTGTAATTTTTTCACTTTTATACCCTGATTTCCTAAACTTTGGGAGGATCTCGACTAGGCTTTTTTTTTGAAGTGGAGGAAAAACTAAATAATAGGGAATAATTTTTTTTATAAAATTTGAAACTCCAGGAGATTTGAGCCCCTCTATCTCCTTCCCAAAAAAAGAAATCAAAATAAGAGGCCGATACCTTATTTCATTTAAAACCCTGTAAGAAAATTTGCTCCAAGTTCAGCCAGTTCCAACCTGTAAAGAAATGGTGAGCGGGTTCTGCGCCAGGAGAAAATACAAATCCTAATTTTCCCCATGATCACTGTTTTATGACTTTGAAAAAAAAAGAAAGAAAAAAAATAATTGTGAATTCTCCTCTCCAATTAACGGAAGCTTTCCGGTGCGAAGACATATTTATGTCAGTATCATATTTAATTAATTTTAAAATTTTTGGCCATTAATTACCCATTAAAACAAAAGTCTGCTTTTTTGACTAAGTAACAATGAAATTCTCGGTTTTAGGCGAAATTTTTAAAACCGTATCACTCTTTTGTCAATAATTTCCAAAACTTTCAGCATTTTGCTGGAATTGTTAAAACGATGCTTTTTGTCAAAAATTGTAAGGAGTGCTTACGTTTTATCAAAATGGCTAAAATTATTGGATGTTTGGATACAGATAATTTCAAGAATGTTTCTTTTTCTTTTCAAAAAATTGTCCAAAATCTCGTTTTGTTGACTACAATTTTGAAAAAAAAAAACTTCAATTTTTTGCCAGTAATAAGTAATAGTCAAAAGTAAGCCTACAACTTTTTGCTGAAAGTTACAAAAATGCTCAATTTTCTGCGAAATTTCTAAAAAAATTCCAATTTTTGATCTACACATTAATTCGTTTTTCTTTGAAAACTTGATTTTTTCACACTTTCAGGGAATTTACTAATTTGTCCGAAATTCACTTCTAAAAGTACAGCACCCTCCAAGTTATGGATGCTCAAGTACACTTTTGGCCCCTTCAGACAGATTTCAAAGCTTTAGAGAAACTTACGAACTGGTTGTAGGCTTCACAAAGGTCAAAATAGAGGTTTATTTATGTTGTTGAAAAATTCTTCATTTTTCTCAAAAAATTCCTTTTTTAAAATATGTTCAAAAATTCGTCAAGAATTCAAAAATGATCTTTAGTCCCTGAAATTTTGACCATTCTTCCTGATTTTTGGAAATCAAATGACTATTCAGATTTCTGTTCTCTCCCCCCTTCCCATATTAATCTTTTGCCAGCATGTTTGAAACACATATTTCAGCACTACTTTTCCTCACTCTTTTGAAAGAAGAACCAAGTTTGATAATTTCATTTGTGATTTATTATTGCGTCAATTTTTCAATGCATACAATTAAATATTTACAATTTCTTATAATTATTTTAAGATTCTATGCTTTTTACATTCGCATGGGTCGTTTCGGAGCAGAGAAGCAGGCTCTGTCATTGTCGTATTTCGGCTTCTTGGTCATATTCCGTGAGTCTGAACGTCTGACTTTGCGTTTCTTTTCACCATTCAGCTTTGGTGGTTGTCTGGGAGCATTTATTCGCTCAGGATTGTCCAGGTATTTGGCCATCCTTTGTCGTTGCCTTATTCGTTGACGAACACGTCTTCTCATAATTCTTGGCAGCACAGGATCTGACAGATAGATTCTGCACCATTCTTTGCGCACAGTCAAAGCAGCTTGCATCGCAGGAGGATCAAGCATGCGAAATATCGTCGTTGATATTTCCAGTGGCAAAGCACTGATTATATCGAATCGGTTTTCCTCGGTCGACATTTTTATTTCGCACTAAGCACTTTCAACTTGTAAAATATTTCACTAGAGCAGTTGGAGCAGTTTAAATAGCAATCCAGTTCGAAGGTCTGATCGCTATTAACGTTTCAGTGAAGTTGTGCTCCCTTATATAGCACCGTAAGGGGTGTGGCTGCTTGAATTGCCACACCCATTTGACCAATGAGATGAGTGCTTGGGTGTGGCCTTTGCTCATTCCTGTTTGACCCTAAGAGGACCACACCTGCTTTTCACGTGACTAAAGTAACCACACCCACTTGACAAATCAGATGTCCGCATGGGTGTGGTCTTTGATCTCGTCTACGTGACCTAAACACAGTTTGGGTCACCGATCGTCACGTAAGCATTTTTCGTACCCTAGATGGAAAAAAAATTCGAAAAAGTTGAGAAAATTTCAGTTTTACCAGCCCAAGACACATCACTTCGTCGCACCTTTGCACTATATGGGAACTTGTAGAGGAACCCTTAAGCTATCCACACGTCTTTTCGTTTTATTTTTAACTCAAATTTGTGAGAAAAAAAATTTCCACCATCACAAGTCTCTCGAGTTATATCTTAAAATGTTATCTCGAATCCAATCTCGAATTCAAACCCACTCAAAACAATCACGAATTTACTCAAACAGAACCAAACTTTCGTAATAAAAATGATCCATTCACCTACATTTCAAAGAAAAAAATACCTCGGTAATAAATTAAAAACGCAGGTTTATTGTAGCTTAACACGTGCTCAAGTCGCAGCCCCTTTTCCCAATGATAAATCACGTGAAAAAAAATTTTCACACGCTCGAAGCGTAAAATTTTTATGCCATTTTTAAAAAGCTGGCCCGCGAACTCTTCACCTTGTATAACGTTTACAATGAAGAATCGTTCGCGTACGAGTATAGGGAATAGGGATACACCGAATCTGGTGAATTATTTATTCGCCATCGGCGCTTCGCGTTAATTTGTAACGTGTAATTTGCCGCGGCGATTATTTTAATACATTTTTTCGGCCGAGTGGATGTACCTACGATAGGAGGCCTTAGGGCAAGGTGAAGTAGCTCTCTACACGATAATGAGGCGAGAAAGAGAAGGTCGACATTGATACCAAAACACCCTTTGACCGAGTCCCATTCCACCCCATCTTACCCCAAGGTGCAAGTTGTCACTATACTCGTTATACTTGTACATTTTTTTCCACATATTTTAACCGCAC
This sequence comes from Planococcus citri, assembly GCF_950023065.1. NCBI lineage: Eukaryota > Metazoa > Arthropoda > Insecta > Hemiptera > Pseudococcidae > Planococcus > Planococcus citri. The sequence continues at coordinate 18,511,557 of NC_088681.1, forward strand.
AGGTGGATATGAGTCATCAAATGCTCGACTTGTTCCGTATACCACGTATAATACTTATGTACCTATATACCTATCCGAAAACGAGCTAGAAGAGGATGCAAAGATGGAATGAGAAAGAGAGCGAAAAAAATTACGAAATATATAAAAGTCGCGTCTGTTACAAAGTAGATAAAAATTTTCAACTCTGAAAATTCAAAAACTTCGTCGTCGTTCTTATACAGCGCAGCAGAAAAGTTGAAAGGTTTGGAATTTAATCGTATTCGACGAACAGCAGCATAGCAGGAAGAAGAAACGAGCGACGACGCCGAGCTGGAAATGGAACCATGCCCAGCATCGCGTCGGTGCTCCGGCACACGAAGCATATAGAGCGTCGGCAACAACAGAGTAAAAAAAAAACTGTTATGGAACGTTTTTAAAAATAAAATTCGATTACATTATTTCAGTCGGCTGCGACTGCGAAAAAAAGGTATTAACTTTTTTTTCACTTTGTCTGATCTCTTCGCGGTTTGCGTGGTTATATAATAAATGAGGATATTTTTAGAAAAATTCTCTCAACAACAATACGCGAGTCGAAACATACCCCCTCTGCGCCATCGTTCATCCCAAAATACACGAATAGGTTTCACGAAAATTACTCATCCTGACGAGAGAAAACTCATCCCGATAATTCGCCCACAATGATTCGGATTAAACGAGGGAAAACGCGAACACCGACGAAAGAGGAAAAATTTTCAATTTCTTTAATGAGCCTCGGCTAAAATGTAAATTTGTAATTGGAATTTTACCCAAAAGGTACCTACCGAAGCAGCGATGCGGTGTCGTATTATCATCGTAAGTATAAGAAGAATTATTTTCAACTTGCGAGATTTTCGGCTTCGGTTTCGCAGCTTGAGAAATTACTACTACTGCTGCTGCTAAGATGAGAGATGTGACATGCTCGACATGTCGAAATTTCTCGTACAGTTTTCAAACATAGGCAGGCAGGCGAGTATAAAATTCGATAAATTTTTAATAACGTAGCTCGAGTTGTGAAATTTAACGTCACGATGATGCTAATCAACGTTTTGGGACTTTTAAGGAATACGAGTATTTATACGAGTATGTTTCTCGACAACTTCTCATTGCTATACTTTTCCCTCTATCTGATCCGATTGTAAGCCGGATGGAAAATTTTGTAATTTACGAAAAGTTCTCTCCGTTATTTTTACTCGCTTCCTCCTTTTTAACAGTGATTGATAAATTGAAAAATGGAATTGAAAATTATAAAAATTGAATAGATATAAAATTGAAAAAAGGGGGATATTTTTGAAAATTAGAAACTGTGAAAAAGTAAAATATAAAATTCTGAAAACAAAACGAAAAATTCAGAAAATTAACCGAAAGTTTCCAAGAATAAGATCAAAAACCGAAAACAAAATAAAAAATAAAAATTTCGAACTAAAAATATAATTAAAAATTTTTTCTTCAAAATTATCTGAAAGTTTGGCTCAGGAATTCTCCAGAAATTGCCAAAGTATCTCTTTTTGCCGATGATTCTCACAAAGTTCCTCTTCTTGCTAAAATTGTCAAAATCCTGATATTTGCCAAAAATTGTAAAAAAAAAATCCTCGCTTTTCAACGTAAAAATAGTTGATTTTTCAGAAAATGTCGAATTTTTACTTTTTTCCAAACAAATTGTCCAAATGTTTCGCTTTTTATTGCCAGAAACTGTCAGGAAAACCATTCCTTTTGTCAAAATTGTCAGGCTCGTTTTACGAGTATGTATTATTTTTTTCATGTCCCATCTCCCTCCTCCCTCCCCAAAAAATGATGGATTTGATTAGAACATGATTCCATATTTTCATTTTTTTTCCAAGTACAAAAAAGTGGTGCTGGAACGCCCCCTACCTCGTTCAGTTGAAAATAATTGAATAATTTTTCAAGATGCCTCATTTTCTAATGACAAAAATTAAAACAGTGAAAAATTGACAACTTTTTAAACATTTCAACAAGTTAACTCTCACCCTCCCACCCTCCAAAATAACAAATTTGTTTGAATTTTTTAGAAATTTCATGTGAATAAAAAATTGTCAAAAATTGTTTCTTTTTTCCCCCACCTCCACCTTCAAAATTTTTAGTTTTTATTTTTTTTTTTAATTCTTGACAATTTCAGCCCTTTATTCAAAAATAAAGTAATCTCAAAGGTCTAGAAACAAAAAAAATAAAATAAAATAGAATAAAACTGAAACAATTGTGCTCCAAATACTCAATTTATTTGTAGGTAAGGTGCACCGGGGCACGTCAGAACGATTTTTCGCAATTTCAACTTTGACCAGCTGTTACTCCCCTTCTAATGAACCAATATGGATCAAATTTATTATGTAGGTTCCCATAAGGGTTCTTAACCTATGGTGAAAATTTGAGCGCGATTGACGCAGTAGCTTTTGCTCAGTGGAATAAAATACAAACTGTTCTGACTTCCCCCAATTGGGGGAAGTCAGAAGAGGCTAAACTTTACAGAGGCGTAGATCACAAACGGAGCGTCCTAGAAAAATTGCATAAACACAAAATTGTAGAGAATTTAATTCTCTTTGAGATCACTCTCATCAGATTTTCACTAGGACGCACGGTTCGTCCGCTATATGCGAAAAACTAAGAAATATAAAGTCTGTATTTTAGAACAAATTTAAAACAAGCTCAAAACAACAACAAAATACAATTGAACCAAAGACATCTAAAATTAAACTGAATCGCGAAAATTTTTATGCCATGATGAAGTAGGGGTAGTACCCTCAAGTCACCTTTAGTGGCACTTCGCCAGATATAAACCTCTATGCGCTAGAGCAAGTTTTCTAACTTACCCCGAATTCCAACTTCCCCCGGTGCACCTTAATATATTGTTTTTAAATGGCCCTTTTCTGAGAAATTTCCCCTACCCATACAATGATCATCCTTGTGCATAAAGCCCTTAAAAATTAAACAGAAATCAAAAGAAATCCAATAAAAGAGAATGTCGTTGAACATTTTCTAGAAATTTCAATAATTTTTTGCATCATTGTCCATCTAAATTAACCCTGTTTTGAAAAAAAACCTCCTCTACTCGCTCAAAATTTAAAAAAAAATGTTTTTCATTTCATTTTCATGATTTTTTTCCAACTCTGAGGGTTCCTTAACAAAAAGGCCTTTCCTCCTTGAGAAGACAATTTTTTAGAAAGGTTCTGAAAACAATTAAAAACAATTGGCATTTAATTTTTTTTGTTTTTACCTGGACCAGATGATATTCATCCATATATGTTGAAACATCTTTCTGACACCAGTAAAAATGACTTATTATTTGTACTCTCAGTCTTCTTTGATCTTGAAAAAGCTTTTGAAAAAGCATGGAGATACAAAATACTTCAAAAAATACATTCTATAGGGATTCGAGGGCATTTAGCTTACTTTATTCAAAACTTTTTATCAAATCGTACCTTTAGAGTCAGAATTGAAAATACATACTCTGAACTTTTTGATATTGAAAATGGGGTCCCTCAAAGCTCTGTGCTTAGCACCATACTATTTATACTCCTAATTGATGATATCTGTAGTATTATTCCTCAACCTCTTTCCTTAAGAATTTTTGCAGATGATATAAACATTTCAATACGTTCAAATAACATCAAACTAGCCTCAGAAATGATCCAAAAAACTCTAAATTGTATTGAAAAATGGGCTGAAACAAATGGATTAACATTTTCTGAATCTAAAACTCACTGTATGTATACTTTTTACCAAGAGAAATAAAACCTACCCAGAACCTATCCTTGAATTCAAAGGACATCCTTTAGTTTTTAAACCAACTACCAAATTCCTTGGACTTACTTTTGATAAAAAAAACTTACTTGGACGCCTCATTTTCTCAACATAAAAGCTCAACTTAACAAACGTCTAAATGTACTAAAAATTGTTAAAAATCCAAAGTGCCTATAACCCATCACGCCAACTATTGCTTCACTTGTACAAAGCTCTGATACTTAGTAAAATTGAATATGGAAGTCCATGCTTTACAAACCCGTCAAATAAAACTACTAACATTCTCAAAACTGTTCAAAATTCCTCCTTGCGCATCTGCATAGGTGCTCTCTATTCGTCTCCAATTGATAGCATTTATTGTGAAGCTGCAGAGCTTCCTCCTGATTTTAGGAAAATTCTCATGACAAACAAATTCTTGACAACTGTTGCAAATAATTCATCTCACCCTCTTCAAAGGTCAATCAATGTCTACAGCTCTCAGCATTTCCTCCATACTTCAGGTCCAATCCCAGAATTTATCAAAAATATGAACAACCTACAAATTGACCTAAAAAACCTAATACATAAACCAATATCTTATCCCCCTTGGTCTCTCAAACCTATACAGATAGAATTTTACTTAAGAATTTACCCAAAACATGATCACTGCCCAGTCATTAATTAGAACTGTTATCAAACTATACTGAATATAACTTATGCTTCACAGATGGTTCAAAAATTTCTAACATTCATACTGGTTATGCTTACTCAATTAATGACAAAGTTCTCAGTTTCAAAATTCACAACTGTGCCTCAATTTTTACTGCTGAACTCACTGCCATAAAACATTGCCTAATAGATATAATTTCCATTCAATCAGAAAATAAAAAATTCTTAATCCAAAGCGACTCACTAAGTTCACTGCTATCCATTCAAAACATATTTTTTTCTGACCATCCCATAGTTCAAGACATAAGTCCCTTTTTAACCTCCAATATTATGATTACTCAATTATTAGCTTCATGTATGTCCCCAGCCACATAGGTGTCACTGGAAACGAAACTGTTGATAGATTAGCAAAAACAGCCGCTGCCCCCTCCCCTCTTACCTCTCTCACTCCTGATGACATTAAATCTCTAATCACTCACAACACATTTACTAACTGGCAGAACTTTTGGTCACAACAAACTTCAAACAAACTCTTCCAACATAAAAAAACTACCCTCCCCTGGAAAAATCTAGGCCACCTGAACAGAAAAGCAGAAATCCTGATTACTAGACTAAGAATAGGCCACACAAAAATTACTCATAACCACTTGAACCAAAAAGAACCAAAACCCTCATGCCAATTTTGCAGAAACGAACCCACATCCATCCAACACGTACTTTTCAACTGTCCCCAACTAAAACAAAACAGACTTACACTACAGATAAAAGAAAACCCACCTACTATCCCTGACGAACCCTCAGAAATTCAAAAATTCATCTCCCTAATAAAAAACATCAACCTCACAAACCAAATCTAACCCCCCCCCCTTACGGGTGTAATAATCTTGTAATTATATAAACACCCAAAAAAAAAAAATATTTGTTTTTTGTTTTCAACTAATTAAGCATCTCAGCGCAGTGGAACCAAAATTGGTGGGTGAAGAGGGAATGTACATTGGAGCATAAATTAAAAATTTTTAAAAAGTTTTCACCAATCTCTTATCTACATTTCTAATGTTTTCAATTATGGATGGCTTTGTGCAGAGAGGTTAATATTTCTTAGCGGATAGAGTGAAATTCTCTCAAAAAAGGAGGACATTTTGAAAAATTTCACAAATTATTTGGAAATTTCCGATACAAATTTTTCTATTACATTTTTGAACATTTTCTTCTGTTGCGGGGCTTCGATTATAATTTAGCTCATTTTTAGATGAAGTTCGAGTGCGAGGGCTAAAAACCAAGAACTTAAGTGGATGAGAACGAAAAAAAATTAATAATTCTTTCATGTCAATGCAACTTACAAAAACAGAACTATTTTCAATTTGCCAAGTTTTTGAGTGAAAATGAAATTAGGGGAAAAAATTGCAAATTTTTCACCCTTCACACTGTATATAATTTTCGAGACATGCTAAAAATACACTTAAATTTAACAGATTACAAAATCTTCAAAAAAATGTATCCCTCGTATTCTCAATTTTTGTCTCATTGATGCTTCGTTTTTCGGACTCAAAACGCGTTCCGTTCAATTTGTCAAAACTTTTCTTTCGATGTTCTATTTCTCTGATTTTCTCTCAATCACCCCTTTCTTAAAATGACCATAAAATAATCAATAAAATTATCACAAAGATCGAAATCAAAAAGTAAAAATAACGATATCGAACAAACATTGTGAATGCACAGAAATTTTATAGCTGAATTTTCTCTCACCTCTTTCGCCCACTTTCCTTCCCCCCTTCCCCTCCTCCTCCATAATTTTTCAACTTTCCAAAAAACCATCCAGTTATCCGCATTGTAGGCATTCTAACCACAAAAAAGATTCGAAAATAGCGAATTCCTCCGCCAAAGGCAGCACATCATTTCATACCCTGACACGAGTACACTTTGGTAACCCCTATTTCAGCTCTATCTTTTTTTTTTTTGAGGATCCCTACTTCGCCTCGTCATTTGCCGGTTATATGTATGTACTATCCTGCGCATCGAATTCCTGTTTTAATAAACTCCGCTACATGCGATTTATCGTTGTTTTTTCGTTTTAATTTCGACATTCACAAATGGTTTCCTAATGGGGCTTCTCACATAAATTCAAGCCGTCTCTCGCTGTATTGTGTATCGCCAAAAAAAGAATATGTGTCCGTTATACTACCTTTACTCTTTTTCGACTTGCGAGCTCGTTTTTGCCATAGTGTGTTTCGCTTATTGCTGCGGCTGGCGGCGTTCTACGACCATAATACGAGCTCTTTAATGAGGAAAATAAACACCGCGATATATAAGACGTTTTTATACGTGATACGCGACAACCGTGGTTTCAGTCGAAAGCTCCACGTGGTTTCAAGTGAAACTGTGTTTGAATTTCCGTCAGATATTTCGATACAGTGGGCACAAAAAATATTGGCACACTTCATCTACCTGCAAAAATGGCAATTTGGGCTCACTGCAGGACGCAGGTACTTTCGAGTAACAGGAAACTTTACACTGGTGTGCCCAATTTGGTGGATTCGTAACCTAAGGTACGAAATTTTCAAGAATTAACTGGGTGAAAATAAAACCTCGAAATTCGATACTTTTTGAGCTGAAAATGAAAAACTACTACGACTTTATTTTTCGACATCGTTATTGAAAAAAAAAGAAACCGACTGAAAAAAAAATGAAAAAAGAAAAAGATACAAAAATCGTAATTAAAAAACACTCGGAAATTTTCGAAATTCGTACAACTTTGGCGGTTAACTTTCCACCGATGTGAAATTATTTTAATTTAGATCACGTTCTTTATCCTCCATTGCCACCTGTGCACTTAGTCGATCCAGTACGAGAGTATTGTTCGCTTCTTCGTGAGCAAGAAAAACATTCGGCACGAGCTGTAATCGAGAATCTCGAAATCCAACACCATAGCTGCTCATATCGTTCTCGCTTTTAAACGTAATTACGTTGTAAAAAATTCCACACAAGTTTGTTCGCACTTAATGAGACCAACGAGTACAGGAATAAAAAAAAGAATACCTGAAAAGCGAGTGAAAAAAAACCGCGCAAATCATTCCCCTCTTTGGTTTTCTTTTTATCCAACTTGACGAAGTACTAAAAGTCGTCCTACAGTAACGAAAAGACAACACGAACTTACACACTTTAATAACGACATTATAAACACCAAAAATATAATCAAATGCGTGAGTAAACGTCATTAAGTTGCCACTTAAATCAGTGATTCGTAAATTCACGAAGCGCACGAAAGTCACTAGATTACTTGTTGGAATTGTTCGTACGGAATAATTTTACAATGGCATTTTTACCCCGTTTCGAATTATTTAACAGCGCATTAAGGTCAGAAGGAAAAAAACCAGCGAGCCGACTCGTGATAAAATCTCTTCGCCATTTTTTTCCATCACCGCACCGTGCCGCCAAAAAAACGGTGAAAATTTGTTTCAATTGAGAAAAATTTACATAAATGACATTTTTTTTTACCCGGCTGTCTCCTTTTTCCCTCTGCTTTTACGCCGTTGAAATGCATAAGCCTGTATTTTTTTTTCACCAGTATTGATATGGTCGGATTTTCCCTTTATTGGCTGACGTATAGGTAATTAGGCGATATCGGTGTGGGTATATTTTGCTCGTACTTCTACTCTGTCGTCATAGCGAAAAACAAAAGCTATATTAAGCAATCTCAAATTAACGTCATACCAGAGTATATCGTATCGTGATTCGATATCTGTGACAATTTTCCAATTAGTTTGATGCCTCAATGGAAATCACATCGTCGTTGTTTCGAATGCCATTTTTCAAATTAGCAACAGCGGTATCGATAAATCTATTTATATAGAAATTTGAATTTTATCGAAACCAGGAATACAAGTGAAAAATTTTGCAAAAATCTGAGAATTATTGGTTTGCTGTGTGATTGAGTTAATGGTGAATTTATTTGTGGATTAATACACGAATCAAGAAGAATAATTTCTTTTGATGGGTAAGAAATGCCATCAAAACTCAATTCACAACGTAGTCTACATTGAGTTGAATATTATTTAAAATACATCCTGGTCTCTTGATCAGTCTTGGCTTTTTATGGGGAGACTGCCGAATTGAAAGAAAAGATAAAATGAAATGAAATTAAGGAAATTTTAAAATGCATTAAGAGAACTCAAACAGAATGAACCACATCTGAGATATTTTATTAAGCTAGCATAATACAAGACTAATTCAATATTTTAAAACTATGATACGCCATAGGGCATGAGTAATCTAGTAGCTATAAGCTATACTAACTAAAGATAAGAATATGCTGACTTCTTCAAATATTTCAAATGAGCAGAGGTTGAAGGGCTTTATATAGGAAGATGATCATTGCATAGGGGAGGGAGATTTTCTCAAAATAGGGTCATTCAAAACAAAATACAAATAAATTAAAAATTTGTAACGCAATTTCATTTTTTTTTTTGAAAATTTTTCATGTTTTGGGTAGGCTTTTGGAATCACTTTATTTTTAGATGAAGGGCAACATTTTTTCAAGGATTTAAGAAAAATAAAAAATAAAAAATTGTGAAGTGGAGATCAGAGCAAAAAGAAATAATTCTTCAACAATTTTATTCACATCAAATTTTGAAAAAATTCAAACACAATTTCAATTGAAGAAGCTTTTTGTTTTTTTCTTTTCTTTCATTTTTTTTTGTTTTTAACATGTTTAAATTTTAAAAAAGTCGACAATTTTTCACCGTTTCAATTTTTGTTATTGTCAATTTCAACTTGGCGGAGGAGAAGGCGTTTCAACACCACTTTTTTTGGACTTTAAGAAAAATAAAAAGGAAATATGAAATCATCTTCTAATCTAATCCCTCATTTTTTGGGGGGGAGGAGGGAGAGGGGACATGAAAAAGCCAAAGTTTGAAATAGAAGCTAATAATTATAAGTCATATTTTACTTTGATGGATTCCATACTTTCTTTTACAACTTTACACTCTTCTCTGATTCTTGTTAATACTTCCTTGTTGGTAATGAAGTCTTTCCATGAGATCCGTAGTAGCCTTCCCTACACAACAATTGTCGACGTCGACATTTACATCGACTACGTTTTTTTCCAACATAATGATGGAAAAGTGATCAATTAATTATTTAGTAGGAATCTTCTGTCCGTACAAAAGCCAAATAAATGAAAATTTTCGAAATTTTCTCATTATTTCTGATACTTACCTCTACATGCCAGATCGACATGTAGATGTAAAATTCGATGCTTGAAATTTACATCTATAACTAAGTATGTCGAACCAATTTTTCAGAATTAAAATTTCTGTTTTAGTGTTTAAAAGTTTAGTAAACATTCAAAAATATGATCTTGTTCAATGAGGAAAACAAATTTTTTAGGGCATTGATGAAATTATTCACTTTTCCACAGTTTTGAGTTGTAGATGATATGATGTTGATATTGTGGATGTATTTGTTGATGTCAAATTTCACATCAACATTAACATTGACATGTCGACATGAAAATGGAATATCGACATGAAAATGGATTAGTTTAGTACTCTTAGATAAAGTATTGCACCATCTATGATATAAGAAATCTCTGTTCAACTTTTTGATTGTACAGACTTTTTGTCTGTACTTCTTCGGAAGTGGACTTTGCATCAATGCTGTTTTCAGCACGAGCAATTGCCACATCAGAGGAAATCATTTTTGGAAAAAAAATTTAAAATGTTTAAACCCAAATTTTATAATTTTACGAAGTCGGAGGTCAACATAAATTTCGATGTGAATGTCAATCCATCCACATCTGTCACTTTTGGATGCCCCATGTCGATGTGAATTTCAACCCTGTGTCAAGCCAATTGTTGACACGAATGCAGATCAACATCAGTCGACAATTACATCGACAATTAGCTCGACACAGGGTTGAAATTCACATCAACATGTGGTATCCAAAAGTGACACATGTGGTATCCAAAAGTGACGGATGTGGATGGGTCGACATTCACATTGAAATTAGCATGGTCATTGTTGTATGGGTCAATGGCACCACATCTCAAAAGCAGATGCTTTCTTCTCGCATTCTGCACTCATGGTCCATATTTCACAGGAATACTTCAGAACAGTCCATACATAGCATCGCATAATTCTCTTCCTCAGACCACTATACTCATGGTTCGATTTCCCAGCACATTAGCAAGGTTGTTGAAAGCGGTTTTTGCCATTCCAATCAGGGATTTAATTTCTTTATGATCTCTACCATCGTTGTTTATCAACACTCCCAGGTATCTGAATTGATTTATGTACTTACATTTTCAATTTCTTGTGCTCAGATGTTGATTTTGACCTCTCTATTGTCTCCTTTTGTAAATCTCATAGCTGTGGTCCTGCCTGTGTTTATTTTCATTCTGTATTTTAATCCAGCACTGTTAATTTGGTGGATCATCTTCTGTATCTGCGCTTCTGTCCCAACAAGAATCACTTTGTTGTCTGCATAACTTATTTTGTGTATTCTCTTGTCATTGATCTTGAATCCCATTTGTTTAATTCACACTTCTCTCATTATTTCTTCTGTGTACACATTGAATAACCTAAGTGAGAGGAGGCATCCTTGCCTCATACCTCTCTTTATACCACATCCGTTCTCAGAGTACTCAGTTCAAATCTTGATGTTTGTGCTCATGAATTTTAAAAGTCTAATTACTCTGGAGCTCTCTTGAAATCATTCAAACTTTCCCTGTCTCCCCCTTTGTTTTTCATTTCATGTTTTGGGAACTCTGAAGTGAAAATGTTGCACAAAAACATGAAATATAAATCATTAAAATTCTTTTTTTTTTGTCAATCTTTCAATAATTCTAAAGCATTAATTTTTTTTCATTTTGTGAAGATTTCAGGTTACTGTTGGAAGTGTTTTTAGAGCTTTGAGAAAACACGAATGTTGAAAAAAAGTGCACAGTATGAGCAAACTAATAGGTTCGCATTAAATTGCCATCAACTTTTTAATTTTTTTTTCAATCTTGGTCCCTATAATATACGTCCGTGATAATTTTGCTCCCATCTAGGCATAGGTTGAAGTACAGCAGCAATGAGTTTTCAGTTTTTGAAAATGCCTATTGGCCTCAATCATATGGTTATTGCTGGACTTGGGTTTGAACTTTTTCCAGTTATTATTCAGAAAGAAGATAAATTAACGTCATATTCTCACTTGATATTATTGTGAAGAGCAAGTATCAACATATTTACCTTCTTTTACGCGTTATTGTTGGTGGTGTGATGAATATAATAGATTTCATGTATATGTATATTTAGTACTTCTCTCTGTACACATAAGACATTGAGACTTTGTGTGTAGAGAGGTTCACAGCGTTTGTCTTGTTAGGTATCATCAGCTAAGGTTCCTGAATTATTGTCAATTTTTTTTCTAAAGAAAAGAAAACAAGCAATTGTGTGTTCAAATATTCAAATTTTTCTTTCAACTTTTGAAGCCTGTAACTTCTTCTACATTTTCTTATCTGTTGCTTTGGCAAGGAGGTAATCACCTTTCATCTCTTTTTGAAGGTTCTTGGTTATGTAATGTTCCATTTTCCACCTCAAAGTCAGTTATTCTTATGTGAAGTGGATGTGCTGAAATTTTGAAAATTTTTAATGTTGATTTCCTAATTCAACTTCAGATAATAATCCGATAGGTAGATATGAATTTAAAGATAATTTCTTCTTGTTCTTGTTCATTTCCTTTCAACTTTCCATAATTTTTCATCTCTGATAGTGTATAATGCTCTTCTTTGTATTATTTCATAGACTTTTTCAATGCAGCCTCTGATAGAATTGAACTAATTAAGTACTTTCCTTTTTTTTCTATCTTTGTTAAGTTTTAATTCATTTAGAGATCTTACTAATTGAGTATGTACCTACTCAAATTTATCATTCTGCATGAATGATTTTTAAACAGTGTTTATATGGAAATATTCTAATAATTGAATCATTTACCTACTACGCTATATTACTGATGCAAACTTTTGATTTCATCAGATAATGATCCAGAAGATAGATATGAATTTAAAGATAATTAATTCTTCTTGTTCATTGCCTTTCAACTTTCCATAATTTATCCATCTCTGATTGTGTACAATGCTCTTATTTGTATTATTTCATAGACCTTTTCAATGTAGCCTCTGATAGAATTGAAACTAATTACCTTTTTTTTCTATCTTTATCAAGTTTAATTCATTTAGAGATTTCACCAAGTGAGTATGTACTTGAATTCATCATTCTGCATGACTGATTTTCAAAAAGTGTTTATATTGATATATTCTAATGATTGAATCATTCACCTACTGCACTATATTAATGTAAACTTGTGATTTCATCAGATAATAATCTAAAGGGTTGATATGAATTCAAAGATAATTTCTTCTTGTTCATTGCCTTTTAACTTTCTATAATTTATCCATCTCTAATAGTGTACAATGCTCATATTTGTATTATTTTATAGACCTTTTCAATGCAGCCTCTGATAGAATCCAACTAATTACCTTTTTTTTCTATCTTTATCAAGTTTCAATTCATTTAGAGATTTTACTAAGTGAGTATGTACTCAAATTCATCATTCTGCATGACTAATTTTCAAACAGTGTTTATATTGAAATATTCTAATAATTGAATCATTTACTGTACTACATTGATGTAAACTCGTGATTTCATCCAGCCTCATGCGTGTCTTACTCATGATCATCCATGTGATATCAAGAGGGCAAATATAATTACTGTCTTCAGTTACCCAGAAGATTGAGGTTTAGTTTATCCTATTATTATGTATTTGTTGGGAATTACAGAAACTCGACCAACTACACATTGCATATTTACAAAAATGACATTTCTCAAGGTTGAAAATTCAAAATCTTACCAAAAAACTTGGCACAACTTCTAGAAAACTCAAGGCCAATTATGATGGTGGGAAATGATCGGTCTTGATGCAGCAATTGTGTAACATGTCAGAAGTTTGTTGTTGGTGCAAATCAGTCCAGGGATATTGATATCAGATTGTGTTTTTAACAATTTATATTACCTGATTTCAAATTTGGGTAAGTTAAAATCATACAAGCATGAAGACAAAGTTCCAAATAAAAGCTTCCGTTTGATATTTGCTAAGTATAATGAAGACTGTTTTTAATTCACAAAGACAAAGCATTGCATCCATTTTCCTGCATTGCTCATTCATCATCTCCTTTGAATAACTTGGCTTCAACAAATAATTTTCTCAACAATTCGCACCACTGCTGCTTGTTGGTATACGCAATACTCTACAAAATTCTTGATCTCTCTAAACTGTACTTCAATAAAAATTTATAAATGAAATTATTACCTTTCAATTTCATGCTGAATCCAAATTTTTGATCTTGTTGATTGTATTTTATTATTTTTTGGTGAATTGTCCAAAATGTGTTTGACGTCTTGACACTTCTTAGGTGTAGTGTTGATGTATTTATATTTACTGACACTCAATTTCTATTTGCAATATTTTATCTAAGATTGATGTAAAGGTTGTGAAAGTAACCAACTACCTACAAATGATCATCTTGAGAATTGAATACAGTAAAAGCTTGTTATAACACTCTTCAAGGGACTGAAAAAAAAGTGTTATAAGCCAAAATGCATTATAAGCAAAAGTCCTGTTTTAACACTGATGAGCGTAATACTGTGAATTCTCGTTTCAAAGCAAAAAGAGTGTAATAAAAGAATTGGAAACGTGAACTTTATTTTGAATTTTGAACAACTGGGGTTCATGCATAGACTGAAATCCTTCTTAAATTCACAGAATTCATAAAAGATAAAACTTTTGGTGACATTAAAAAGTTCAATCATTTATCTGCAGTTGTTTGAGACAATTCAGTTTCCATTCTTTGAATCATTACAATTTCTTCTTTGAAAAAAAAAACACGTTTCTCAGTCGCTTACCTGCCTTTTTTGTTAGAATTGTAATCAAGTTTCTATTAAAGTTTCATAAGATTATCATAAAATCTTACTTTTTTTGGCCAAAATTTTACTTGTTTGTATGAACAGCGGTATTTTGAAATTTGAACTTTCAACTTTTGAAAATTTCAAAACATTTAACAAGTTCAAAATGCAATGCCCTTTCGAACTGTGATATCAGTTTTGATCAAAGTATCATATCTTTGGAGGTATGCGCTACTGAGGTTGAGTATACCTCGCGACAATGTGAAAGTACAATTGAAGCCCCCACCCCACCCACCCCCTGAGGGGGTTGGGACCAAACTGATTGCGCGTATCTCAATTATTGGGTGGGTAGACATTGTAAAAAAATTTGAGTGAAATCGAAGGACATGACTCAAAAACTTTAGTGAAATTGAGGTGGAATGACCCAGAACGTAATTAGGTAACACATATTTGTGCAGAAAACTACATTTTTTGAAACTAATCCGAACAAATGCTACACATTTCATAACACAAATACCAAACTTCCAAATTTAAACCACCCCAACCAGCTCTCGTTTCCCTCGTCCCTTCTCTTCTATCATTTGTGATAATCTGATCGAGCCAATCGCCAAAATTCGTACTCTCTCGTATATGCCGCGCCGGTGCTAATTTGGTAAACACTTGATACGACGATGACGGCGGCGATGGCGGCGGTATAGCATTGCGGATCGGTTTTTCAAATCAATTCGTAACATATAACCGCAGGATGCGTTTAGTAATTTGTTTAAAAGACAATAAAAGCCAACATATATCAATCGTACGTGACGGTTTTCGTAACGCTACATCATCGCAGCGCCGGTACACTCCATCCGCGGTGGTAATATCTTTCTCGGCGACAAGATATATGTCAAAGTATTTATGGACGATACGAGCGTAAATCATTCGTAAATTGGTAAAAAGCGATCTACAACGTTCGCACACGAGCCATCGCAATTCGCATCGGTTTGCCTCATCTGTAGTAGGTAGGTATAAAATATACCTACGCAAATTTTATACCACTTTATACTCAGCTAGAGCAATATTCGCAGTAAATTTTAAATATGGTTGAGATTTTTTTACCACCTGTGCTATGTAGGTATGTGCCTAGGTATATAATATTTATATGTATTTACCTATACCCATCTTTTTGGTCACATGTGAGTGAGGTGTCTTGTTATACCTGATTAGTATTGGATGATTTAAGTCGTTACGTCCATTAACGACTCAAGTATCGGTGTCGATAAAATCGTAATATATTTGTATCCATCCACCGTGTACTAGGTTAGGGTACTCTGGTTTTAGTTGATATTTATTATGTGAAGTAATTTATGGACATTGGCGAGGTGAAATATTACCTGTTACTGGTAAAAATTAATATAAAACTTGTTTTTATTCGATTTTTTTTCCTCGTTCGACCGAGATTAATATTTTTCGTGTGTATTTTGTATGTTACAGGTGAGTGGATATTTTTCCATATGGATTATGTTTGCTGGATATTCGGTGGGTGAATAAAGAAGAGATGGAGAAGAAGTATTTGTGATTGAAATATGTTCTTGTTGGAAAATTATTTTTGAAAGGTAAGCTTGATTCGTGGTGGATTTTCAACCAATGACCAACTGTTGCAATTAAACGCCTTCAGTATTTGTATTTTGTTTGATTGATTTGAGTTTTGGAGATTTTTCTATCAGCGATGATAATTTTCTGTAATAATCGAGTGGCGGGTTCTGCGCCAGGAGGAGTTTCAAATTAATAATTTGCAGTCAGCTTAAATTTTTTTCTCTTTTTTTAGGCTGTAAATTCTATTTTCAAAGCACTAGAACTCTCAGGTCGAAAAAATTTCCCCCAATGTCTGCGTCATGTTATACCACTAGACAACCTCCCCCTCCCCTTCCTTCCTATTCTTTCTTTTCTACGCGATTTTTACACTAGGTACTCGAGAAGAAAAGAAGTAAAGGTATATGTTAGGTACACAAATCAAAAGCGTATTATTCTTTGAGAAATAAAGAAGGAAAGGAAAAAAAAGAAAGAAAAATAGCCAAAAATGTTGAAGCGCGATGACGTTGAAAGCGAACGCGCGCGTCAAGTAAATTACCTAAATTTATCGTTGCTGTGTGGGTTTTTCAAAAAGAATATCGATGCGTAGGAAACTAGGAAAGGAACATTGCTGTACACGCGTATATGACGTGACAGTTACCGAAATCTGTACGTGCTTTTCTCCGGCTGTGCTGTGTGCTGTGTGTGGTCTTGGAAAAACCGCAAATTGTATACGCGAATAAATTTCGTCTGAACTCACGCTCACGTTTAGTGCGTATAAATCGTGGCTGAAAAATTCGGATTCATTTTTCAAGTCGTGAGAAAGGAATTCTTGGAGGAGGTTGAAAGCGGTGGAGAATGCTGGTTTCGAGTGATTTGTCGAGGATTGATGAGAAATGGGTATTGGTCAGGTTCTATAAGCCCGCCTTTGAGTTGAACGGGATAGTGATTTTTGGAAAGAGCATGATTTAAAATCCCAAAATCAAGATTTCAACTTCCCAAATTGATTTTTCGATTTTTGGTGAATTTTTGAAAGTTCAAAATTGATTACCTATCTTCAGTGATTGTTTTTTTTTACCAGCATTCTCCAGCGACAGTGAAAATACCTATGCTAGTCGAAGAAACGTACTTTTTAGACAAAATACAACCATTCGTGCAATTTTCAACCAAAATAGAATTTTTTTAAAGTTTTTTTTCTGGTTAAAAAAACACATTCGAAGAGTGTGACTGGAAATTGAACTCTTCAAATTGATCGAGAAGAAGTCAGAACTTGATTTTTTTGCTGTCAAAATTGATTTCCAAGCATTCTGGAAAAAATTTTAAAATTCTGGAGAAATTCAAATTTTTAGAAATTCACCAATAATCGATTTTTTTATTTTTGTTTGGTGGAGGGGTAATTTGGGGCGCTCAGTAAGTTGAAGGGGGAGGGCTGTTTGAGAAAAGTAAAAAAAGGCGAAAACCCTGATGAATCTGTCACCAAGAAGTCACAAGGATTCATCAAGTCAGTACCTACTGCCTGATATAGTACAATTTTGGGTACATACTGAACTAATCTGATGCTAGCATGGGTTTGATTCCTACACTGGTTCCAGTCAGATCGAATAAATGTGATTACAAATCCATATTAATCAATAATCATGATTTCTTTGCAATATTTTTTTAGAGGAGAATAAAATCATCATCATCATCATTGAACATTGACCCGGTGAGCTGTTCAGTCCGTCTGGGAAACTGTAGAAGAATTGCTTGCCAATGTACATGTCATCAATTTTTTTCTTCAGTCTTCCTCTGCTCCTCCTGCGAGTTGGAGTGTATTTTTTGACTTTTCGAGGGGACTGTTCATCAGGCATTCCATCAACATGTTTTCATCATTTCTTTCTGTAATCTTTCACTTGTCTAATGATTGGCTCTGCTCCTAGCTCCTTCGGGATGTCTTCGTTTCTTTTCCCATCTCCTCTCGTACATATATGCTGCCATGGCTCGCATGAATCTCATTTCCACTGCGGTTATACTCTGCTTTTTATATCCTTTCTCATTGTCCATGTTTCACTTCCATGCAGCAGCATTGGTCTTGCCTGTGTAGGTATTGTGGATCCTTATTCAAGTTTCAGCTCAGACTTTTCTTGGAGCAATGGCTCGGTTTATCACTCCGCTTACTCTCAGGAATTTATCGATCTCAAGTTGTGCGTTGACTTCTCCTTCATGTGATTGCTCACATCTGAGATGTTTAAAGCTTTTATCTTGTTCCACTGGTAGGTAGTCCATTTACAACGATTTTACAATTTTACTGTGTATTGGCTCTTTCGCCTCGAAGGCTTTCACTTTTGTTTTTGATGATGAGATTCTCCTTCCATATTTCCGACATGTTTCCAGATCTTACTCTTATTACATTATCCGTGTATATTTCTTCAATTAAGTGTACTATTTGTTCATTCACTTCAATTTCCCTCAGGATTTCAAACAACTTCTTCCTTCGTATTTGATCATACACCTTCTCCAGATCAACAAAGCACATGCGGGTTTCTAGGTTACATTCTCATATTTTCTCCATCAGCAGCTTTGTTGTTTATACCCCATCAATACATGATCTTCCCTTACAAAATCCATTTTGGCATTCCAATGTTATTGGCTCCACATAGTTCTTGATTCTACTCGCTAGCATCTTTGCAAGTATTTTGTAAGCAGCATTTGGTAGGCTAATTTCACGGTAGTTTCCTGGGTCATTTCAGTCTTCTTTTTTGGAAATGGGTATTACAATTGCAGTACGGAAGTCTCCCGGGATTGGTAGCACCCAATAGTATTTTATTGTAGAAAACTAGCAATCTCTTCTTAACAGTTATTGTGGCGTTCTTGAATAAGTCTGTTGGTAACTTATTGCTGCCTTGGGCTTTTCCATTTCTGAAGCTTTTCAGGACTCTATCTAGCTCTTGCCAAGAGAATGGCTCATACTTGTTCTCCTCATGGTTTACCGCTTTGACTTCATTGTTGGGATCACTCCATAGGTTTGCGTAGTATTTGACCATTTATTTGCAGTCTGGTGGGGCAATGTTGGCTCTGTGTACCTCATCTTCTGATATTCTTTTGATTATTTTGTACACTTTTGGTTTCAGTTTATATGTACCTATCCCTCTCCATGTTCGACACAAACCTTTCGTACTTACTTAATTTTTTATATTAATCATCACACACTTTTCTTCTCATCATCAACCACTCACCTCAACACCCACACAGATGATTAAAAAAAAAGAAAAAGAAGATGAAGAAGAAAATGAAACCACGCAGAAATGCAAGACCATTCGAAATCAAATAACGAAACGTGTTCCGATGTGCAAAATATATTTTTCTTTTCAATTTTCTGAAAATTCTCCCACAAGGCCTCCGGAAAGCCTCGTCGTATACACATTACAACGAAACTCTTAACTCTATTTTCAAACTTACTCGATGGAAAAGTTAAAATTCTTTGAAAGTGTATTCAACGTAAATCATTCACACCCCTCCTAATTAAAATTATTCTCCGAAGTATTATCGAGTTCTTGGGAAAAACTTTAATAAAGGGTCGTGCTTGTAGCCAAAAACTTTCAATATTAAAATTTTCAAAATCCCGCGTTATAATTAACTACGTAACGCGAATGAACATGTAATATATTATACTATTAAAACGCATCTTCAAGTTTTTTTTTTTTACTTTCCCATTGCTGCTCCTAGCTCTCAAAATTTCCAATTACTTTGGACCAATTTTCTCTATTTTAATTACAATTCGCAAATACTACTACGCACATTCACTCTACGAGAATTTCAGCTCGAATGATCTCGAAAGAAAACTCTCTTCTCAAATGATATTCTGTACACTTTGTATGTAGGTACCTATTTGGCAAGGCAGGTAGAGCACAAGTGCGAAAAAAAAACTCCATCGTGTACTTCTAGTGAAACCACACAAAATGATGTTAAAACAAAATGATGGGTGCAGTACTGCCGCGTCATTTCGACACGTTCATTTTCTTAAATGAAAAAGGAGAGAAAAAAAAAGAGGAAAAAGAAGAAGAAAAAACTACACTCATTAAAAGTTTTTCCTCATTTAGCAGTTTTCTTTTGTATTCAACGAAAGATATTCGTGTTGGCGGGCGATATTTATTAAAACATTGCTAAATTTATTTACACGCGTTTTTTTCTCCCTCTTCCCTATACTTACTATTTCTTCTTTCATTCTCCTTTTTTCTTCTACCTATCCCCTCCACCTGGTATCCGCTGCATCCATTGAAATTATATGGAAAGGGTTATAAATTGTGCCATTCGTTGCGGCGAATTTATTTCATACAAAATGCTTACATACCTTTTTATCGCATAAAGCTTCATTATTTCATTCCGCGTTTACCTTTCGCTTTTTCCAGGCAGCAAAAATTTTATTGTGCGAAATCAACTAACTCAGAATAGCTGCTGCAGTTTTACCTCCCCCTCTCTCCCCCTTCCCCCAATACCCACCCCCTTCGCCGTCGTCGTTTTAATGCTCAAAAACAATGTTTTCAAGAGTTGGTGATTTTCATTAGACTCCGGTAGCTTTTTAATTAAAACAACAGGCGTTTATACGGTCGTTTTTAACGATACGCCGGTAGTTCGCCTCATACTCTTTTTCAAACGTGTGTTAGTCGTAGGTATTGAAATCGAGAGAAAAACGCGAGTGCTCCACCACCCCTCCCCCTTCCAAGCTCCGGCCAATGGCACTGATAAGTTCTCGAGACCGCGCGCTTTCGAATGTGAATTTAATAAAAATTTAATACCGTTAATGAAACTCACGCCAGACTATATATAAATGTATAAATATAGTTACCTGCTGCTCTATCGTGCGAGTAATTAGGCTCTTTCGCGCTCCAGCCCCTCTCCCCGTTACACCTTGGTCATTCACTATCGCGCTCTCTTATACCTTTGTAGCCGCGTTTCTCTTTATTGTACTCTTTTTTTTTTAATCGCTTTGAACGACACAAAAAAACCCTCGTTAATTTGTTAAAACGTTTTACAATTAGTGCTTTTCGTGTTAGAAATGTTGTTTTTGTTTTTTAGTATTCGCATTGTGCTGTGCCTTTTTACCCGTTTCATTTCTGATGCATTTAGGGTCACACCCTCCTACTACGTTTTGACAGCAGATTTTCAACACAATAAAGAGAGCAGATTCGAGCTGTTTTAAGGTGGACAAATTCGGAGAGGGATATGGATTGTTGTCGAGATTCGGTGATGTTTTTTCCAGGATGTTTTCGTTTTGAAAGAGGTTGAAGATTATGTGGGAAAAAAAGGTAAAAATTATTCTAAAACAAGCACCAAAAAAATTGAAATACTTTCTTTATGTTGGAAAAAAATTAAAAAACCCTGAAAATTGGAAAAATTTTTAAAAAGTTGAAAAACTAGATAAAAAGTGGGAAAATTTTTTAATGATTGAAATACATTCGTAAATTGCAAACAAAATGAAAAAAATTGTATGACCAACGGTTTGATAAATTTTCAAAGGCACTGATTCAGAATTTCAACTCGGTGTTTTGATATTTTGAGCTCCATAGACTCCGCAATAAGGGCCAAATTTCAAAAAAAAAAAAAAAAAAAATTGAAATAAGTTGAAAGACCTATAATTTACAGAGTTCCTAATATTGCTGACTTCGTATTCGCTTTTTTGATACAAGATCATCTCAAACTCCAGAATAAACTCCAAAAATCGAAAAATCGAAAAAGAAAAAAATTATCATCCAAGCTTGCTAAGATTTTAGAGGCTCTGCTTTTGGACTGGTGAAGGAACTAAGAGAATATCCTCAAACCCCTTGAAAACTTGTTGAATGTCTGGTGACTCCTTCATGAATTCTGATGACTTCTTGGTGAATTCCGGTGACGTTTTGGTGACAGATTCGCCAGAAGTCACAATGTGGATTTTCACCTTTTATATGGCGAATTGTTGGTGAAGAAATCACCACAATGTCCTCATGGCCTTGAAAATTTTTTTGAATGTGTGATGACTCCTTGGTGAATTCTGATGACTTTTTGGTGGCAAATTCGCCAGAAGTCACAAAGTGGGTTTTTACCTCTTATATGGCGAATTATTGATGAAGAAATCACGAGACTGTTCTGAAGCCCCTTGAAAACTTTTTTGAATGTCTGGTGACTTCTTGGTGGCGGATTCACCAGAAGACACCATCATGTGGGTTTTCACCTTTTTTTTTATGGCGAATTGTTGTTAAAGAAATCACCAGAATGTCCTCATGACCATTGAAAATTTTTTTTAAATATCTTTTTTGAATGTCTGCTGGTGTCTTGGTGAATCCTGGTGACTTTTGGTGACAGATTCACCAGAAGTCACCATGTGGGTTTTCATTTTTTTCATGGTGAATAATTGTTGGTGAAAAAACCATTGAAATGTCCTCATGGCCCTTGAAAATTTTTTTGAATGGCTGATGACTTCTCGGTGAATCCTGGTGACTTCTTGGTGACAGATTCACCAGAAGTGACCATGTGGATTTTTATCTTTTTTATGATGAATTGTTGGTGAAGAAATTGCCAGAATGGTCCCTTGGCCCTTGAAAAGCTTCTTTGAATGTCTGTTGACTCCTTGTGGTGAACTCTAATGACTTCAGCTGACTTTTGGTGACAGACTCATCAGAAGTCACCATGTGGATTTTCATCTTTTTTATGGTGAATTGTTGGTGAAGAAATCACCAGAATGTTCCCTTGGCCCTTAAAAATCGTTTTTTGGTGTCTGGTGACTCATTGGTGAACTCTGGTGAGTTCTGGTGACTTCTTGATGGCAGATTCACTAGAAGTCACCATATGGGTTTTTGTATTTTTTATGTGCAAAATTGTTGGTTTAGAAATTAATGAAATGTCCTCAGACCCGTTCGCATACGAGTGTTGTGTGAATATAGTGGGTGCCTAAGCATTGTTTTTCTTATGCAAAAGTTGTCCCGGTGAACCCGGTGAACCCTCACACATCAAAAGAAAAAACCCTTCGACTACGAAATATTAGTTAAATTCACGCTGTACCCGTACGCTTATTAAAACCAAATATCTCACCATGAACCGGTCTATTGGGTGAATCCTGGTGACTTCTGGTGACTTCTGGTGACTTCTTTGTGACAAATTTACTAGAATTCACCATGTGGATTTTCATCTTTCTTATGGCAAATTGCTGGTGAAGAAATCACCAGAATGTTCTCACGGTCCTTGCAAATTTTTTTTAATGACTGGTGACTGCTTTGTGAATCCTTGGGACTTCTGGTGACTTCTTGGTGGCTGATTCACCAGAAGTCACCAGTGGGTTTCGTCTTTCTAAATTGTTGGTAAAGAAATCATCGGAATGTCCCTTTGGCCCTTGAAAATTTGTTTTATTATCAGGTGAATCCTGGTGACTTCTGGTGACTTTTGGTAACAGATTCACAAGAAGTCACCATGTGTGTATTTTTTTCATGGGGAATTGTTGGTGAAAAAAATCTCTGAAATGTCCTCATATGGCGCTAGAAAATTTTTTTGAATGGTTTGTGACTCCTTGCAGGCTAATCCTGGTTACTTCTGGTGACTTTTAGTGACAGATTCACCAGAAGTCACCATGTGAGGTTTCATATTTTTTATGGAGAATTGTTGGTGAAGAAATCACCAGAATGTTCCCCTTGGCCTGTGAAACTTTTTTTGAATGTCTGGTGACTCCTTGGTGAACTCTGGTGAGTTCTGGTGACTTCTTGGTGGCAGATTCATCAGAGGTCACCATGTGGGTTTTCATCTTTTTCATGGTGAATTGTTGGTGAAGAAATCACAGAAATGTTCTCACGTGGCCCTTGAAAATTTTTTTGAATTGCTGGTGACTCCTTGGTGAATCCTGGTGACTTCTGGTGACTTTGTGGTGACAGATTCACCAGAATTCGCCTAATTGGTTTTCGTGTATCTTATGACGAATTGTTGGCGAAGTAATCACCAGAATTTCCTTTTGGCCTTTGAATACTTTTTTGAATATCTGGTGACACCTTGGTGAATTGGAGTGACTTCATGATGACGTATTCACCGTCACCAAGTGAGTTTTTGTGTCTCTTATGGCTTATGGCGAATTGTTGGCGAAGAATCCACCAGAATTTTCTCATGGTTCTTGAAAAGTTTTTTGAATGTCTGGTGGTTCCTTGATCAATCCTGGTGGCTTTTGGCGACTTCTTGGTGGCACATTCATGAGGAGTCACCATGTACCATGTGGGATTTCATCTACCTTATGGCAACGTTGAATTCTTTTCTCAACAAATATAAAAAACTTGTTGAAATTTTAGAAAATACAACAAAAATTGCATTATAAATCGTTAAAAGGATATAAAAGCTCTAAAAAAGCGTCAAAATCACTTAACAACACTAATAAATATTAAATTCGTTAAAAATTAACAATAAACGATGAAACGTTCGAAATAATTTTTCAGCTACCTATCCGGACACCTCCTGGCCATCCATTAGATCCATCCAAGTCATCTACGATTTCTTGCACCGTTTCCCAGATTAATTCTGTGTAGATGTTGAACAAAAGGGGCAATCACATAAATACAGGGTGAGGCATGGGAACCTGACACATTTGTTTTGTCCAGCGCGTCAAGAGGAATGATAGGCGGGACTTCCGCGACCCCGCGTCTGAAAGTAGAAGGATGAAGGTTTTTTTTCTTTTTAGTAGCTTGCGAATATTCATCACTGGATGATGGTACATCATACGTTTATTTTTGAGCAGATTTATGGCCACGGCTCATATATTACGAGGGGCGGTTAAAGAGTAATGCATCCTGCGTTCATGTGGCAAGCCTAATTCAAGTATTGAACTGAGTGAGTGCTTATTTTGTAGCCTGAAGTCTCAGGAACACGATGGTGTATTCACTTTTTTGATACGATTCATAGAAAATAGTAGTTTTTACATCAAGATGCATAAAGTGGGTGATTATAAGCGAGTGCGAAATTGCAGCGCGAGCGTAAGCGAGCGCTGTAACGCACTCGTTTAGAATCATCCACTTTATGAATCGAGATGTAAAAACTGTTTTATATTAATTACATACATAATCCACACTACTATACCTCTGTTGGTACATTAGAAAAGTATGTCTGTATAGACGATCAAAATCGCAGGGAAATAGAATATTGTAAGCTTCCGAGGGAAATGAAGTAAATTTTATTTCAGGTTCACCCACGGAATCGGGAATAGTAAGTTGGTAATTGGTATCATTGATGTAAACAATGAATGTGTTATTCGCAAGGATAATGATAAAGCTGCAGTGTGGTGTGTGGTGTAATTTTGCTAGATTGCTACTACTACTGATTTGATTCATAGTACAAATTTAACAAGGAATTCGTGTCGTGTCAAGGTGTAAATCGTTATTATTTTGTTAGTACAGTGAATTAAAGTTTGGAGTGTCTTTCTGTGGAGCAAACACTACTTTATTCGGATAAATGAAACTTCAGAGGAACAACCAGCACAATAAAATGAGATCACAAGTCAATTCTTCGATTGTCGATTGTATTTAGAAATAATAAAGAAAGTAAAACATTAATATCACCTGGAATATTCGATAATGATAATACATGCAAATGAATCATGTAAATAAAGGTAACTTCTCGACTTGATAATACTTTAAATTCTAGTTTACGAAATCAATTCTTCAATCAAAGCATGCAAATAAATAAACTAAAATCACAGTCAATCTCGACTCAAGTTGATACTTCGATTAGAAATGATAATGATCAATACTTCGATTACAAATAATGAAAATAAAGGTTCGACTTAGGTAACTTCCTAATAATAAATTTCAAATGTTTGAAATGTTTCACGAATCAAATTCAAACGAGAAAAACACCGTATCCATCACTAAGTATGCGGTAAATTGATCGTTACATTACAGTTATTAAATGTAAAATTATTGGGTAGTAGAAAACTGGGGTTTTCTTTACGAACAGTTTCTGAATCTTTAGCAATACAAGGATGTGGATTACGATTTAAAGGCTGTATAACATATTCACCAGAAATATCTAACGAAGAACTTTCTTCATCATTCTGAAAAGTCTGACTCTGAGATACAAAATCTTCGATAATATATTGCGATAAATTAGTACACGTACTGAAGTGTATAGCTGTATCTTCAATCTGAATCTGTTCAAGCGATGTATCTTGTGATTCAACTTCTATTGTATCAATATCAGTGCTGTTTACAGATGGTTGTACAGTTTCTATCGTATCAGTATCTGTGCTGTTTACAGATGGTTGTACACTATGGTTAAATGTTGGTGTTTTAAATCTAAATCTGTTAAATTTAGTCGTAGTAGACGGCATTGGCATCGTTATCGTTGATGAACGGTTATCATTCTTACTAGTAGACGGCATCGGCATCGTTATCGTTGATGAACAGTTATCATTCTTACTAGTAGACGGCACGGGTTTTTTCTTGTTACTAATATTGGTATTAATTAGTTCCGCGATTCTTTTTTTACTATTAAGTGATTGTTCGACGTACGTATCAACCACCTTATCAGACTTCCAACCACCGAGTCGTTTCAAAGTGGTGATATCGGCTCCGGCGTTTGCAGCTAACGAAGCTGAAGAGCGTCTGTACGAGTGACCTAAACAAAACATTCAAAACAACATTTCAAGATTAATTGCTGCGAGATTATTTAAATTCATTTTTCTACATTGAAAGCTGCAACATTATTTGAATAATTCAGTTTTTTTTTTTTTTTATCAAGATATGAAAATAATTTTGAATAGAAAATTACCAGTATAGGTTTCCGGCTCCGGTAGTTCTAGGAACTTTGCTATTTTCTTCGGTAAGTTAGCAATCTTTGTTTTTCCTATAGGTTGACGTGTACACTTTTCATCTTGGTAATTCAAAAACGCTCTGTCATGGGTAAGTTTGTTAGGTCGAAGTGAAAAATATTTCTTCACTAGTTGATAATATTCATCGTGAATCGTGAAAGTTTTCGGTTTTTTGGTTTTTGTAACCGGAATTTTTACAAAATAAATCGTCCCCATATCTTGTATGTCCTTCATTTCAATATTAACAAGTTCACCGGTTCGTAGAGCTCCCATTAAGCCAAATACTGTGATTACCTGTTGAAAGAGAACGAAGTATATTAGTCACTGGGATTGAAATTACATGCTATTGTTCAGTTTTGTGATGAAAAATTACTCACTTTAACATCTAAATATTCTTTATCCGATGCCGTATTCAAAAAAGTTTTAATTTGATCGTCTGTTAAGGGCCTTGCTTGTTTTGGCACATATCCTTCGGCTTGACGTGATAGAAATAATTGGAGTTTCGAAAATGAAGTTATATCAATTCCTTCAGTCATTTTTATCATTGCTTTCAAGCAAGAGTATTTCGTATACAACGACGTAGGCGCATATTTCTCCGCAAGCTTTGTTAAATAAATTAAGAGCACATTTTGAGATGTTTTGCACCCTTTCTCCGTACACCATTCGATATACTTCTTGTATTCTTTTTCATACAGCTCTCGAGATAATTTAGGAAGCAGGCCATTCGATGCAACATTCGCATCTTCTCGCATGTCTGGTGGAGTACATCTTTCTTCCAATTCACCAACACTATCATTTGCCATTATTATACTTTAAACACCACCAAATAAAAAGAAAAACCAACACAAAACGTTGACAATTAATTAATACGTAATTTTATAAACGAATTCCAGCACCCACTGAGCGTTGTTGTTGTTGTTGTTGTTGTTGTTTTTTTACAAGTATTTACTAGACTGCATGTCGCCGGTGTTGGGTGTTGCGCTGTTGCCAAACGTAGCCGTAGGAATAAAATTTACTTTATTTCCCTAGGGAGCTTATAATATTTTATTTCCCTGCAATTTTGATCGACTATAAAGACATACTTTTCGTATGTACCAACAGAGGTATAATAGTGTGGTTTATGTATGTAATTAATATAAAATGTTGAACAAACCCGAAGTTTCTGGAAAAGATTTTCATTTTATGGTCAACACAGGATACAGTCAACGAGTCAACTCAACGAAGTAGGTACACAATCATGCGCGTTTTTTCTTCCGCAACTGAAGGGAAACGATCGTCTGAGTCGTGTTGAGTCGCGCCTGGCGTCTGAAAGATGGCGCTACGTGCCACAATTCCGAAAAAACATTTCAGTATCGAATAATTTTTACGCAACGCTGATTTTGTCTGGCTGCCGCGTTCGCCAGATTTATCTTATTGTAATTACCATCTGTAGGATACTTGAAGTCCGGAGTGAAAATAAATGAACCAAAAACCCTCCAACAATTAAAACGAAATATTATAAGTGAAATCGGTGAAATTTCGGGAGAATTTTTGAAAAAGTTTAAGAAAATTTCCCGAAAAAACCTTGAAAATTGTATCGTTAAAGAGGGCGATCATTTAAGCAGCATAATTTTTAAAACTAAGTGATAAATAAACCTTCCATCTTTCTACTATTTTTTGGTGTATTTATTTTTTCAAATAGAGCAATTCCCTTTCGGTTGCCTATCTCTCTGCCGTAACATCCGGGAGACACATCGTGCGCGTCCTTATCAGAACCTATATGTTTATTAACAAATTGTATCTTCGTTTAAATTAAAATTGAGTAGAACCATAGGTGTTTTAATAGTGTAAAATTATCTACATTTCACACTCTACACGATGCAATGATTTACAGAACCCTAGCTTTTACCGTTCAACTTTTATTCACGTTCAAAGTTTGCCCTCCCGCAATTGATAAGTTTTGAGTATTATTATTTCGTTTTTATAAAAAATTACAGACAAAATTGAGTGAACACATAGGTGTTTTAATAGTGTAAAATTATCTGCATTTCACGCTCTACACGATACAATAATTTCCAGAATCCTAGCTTTTACCATTCAACTTTTATTCAAGTTCAAACTTCCCCTTCAATATAATATTAGTAAATAAATGAAAAAATTATGAACTTTGAACTTGAATAAAAGTCGAATGATTAAAGCTAAGGTCCTGGAAATCATTGCATCGTGTAGAGCGTGAAATGTAGATAATTTTACACTATTAAAACACCTATGTGTTCACTCAACTTTGTTGTTAATTTTTATAAAAACGAAATAATAATACTCAAAACTTATCAATTGCGGGAGTGCAAACTTTGAACTTGAATAAAAGTTGAACGGTAAAAGCTAGGATTCCGTAAATCATTGCATCGTGTAGAGCGTGAAATGTAGATAATTTTACACTGCTAAAACATCCATGTGCCCATTCGATTTTTCTTCAATTTTAGTTTAAACAAACATACAAATTGTTAATAAACATATACGTTTTGTTAACGGCGCGCATCACGTGTCTCCCAAAATTTAAGGCGCAGTGGAAAAAGAGCGTCTGCAACCTGCTACACACAAAACGGGAACTGCTCTATGGTTCAGACTGAGTTGGAGTTTTTGCAGTTGTAAATGTGTCAGGTTCCCGTGCCTCACCCTTTTTTTGTGGGTAACTTCAAACTCAAAGTGGAGATCTGTGCTGAATTTTGTCAAAATCCGTCGACTATTTTTTTCGGCGATGCACCAACATTTACTCCTGGATGATTCAACTTAGCAAATTTGCTCCAACACGTATCCACTATCCAATGACGAAAAAGACGATTGATTAAACCGAGAAAACGCTATAGTCGGATTTTCAAAACCTGTATTCTGCAACTAGGCTCAGCGGATAGGCCAGATAAAAGTATTTAAAAACCGTAGTACCGGAGCGGCTGGTGAAATTTCCTTTTGTTTCATAAATAATAGTCGTCTGTAATCGAGAAAGAATACGTTCTGAGGTCGGCTCGACCGGGAAAGAGGGGGCCTGAGGGGGGATGTGGCACAGAGTTTACGTACAATATCGAAGAAGCTCTCCGTTTTGCTCGGCTAAATACGCACTACTCGTGGTATAGAGCACTACACTAGCGTATTTTTGCGTCTTTGTGGTGGTGGTGGCAGCGGCCAAAATGAAGGCAGAATTGTCATAAATCAACGCCAGCCCAGATAACGTCAGTTGCAACTCGGGCTTTATCACGGCTAAAGGCAAGTACAAGTCGCGAAAAAGCGGAAGGCGATAGCGCGCCGGGAATTTTCGTATATTGGATGGCGTTATACACGAAAAATTCGACTACACGGCAAAAGAGCAGGCAGCAGCAGGGGGCAGGGCGAGACGTCGAGGATGACGCTAAATAAAGAGAACACTCGCAAAAGGCTAGGTAGAGGTACGCGGTGAGGGTTTTTCCAGATTTGTTTTTGAACGGTGTGTGCGGTATTATACGTGCTCGTGCCAGAGAGAAAGGGGGAGGAAGTGAGAGGATGACGCGTTTTCTAAATTTCACTCAACAAGGGCCGGATATTAAAAAACTCGCGTACTGTACGTTTCTTCTTATATACGTACGAGAGAGAGAGGAGCGGCTGCTTCCTCCACCATTCTATAGTGTTCCGCTGGCGTATCTGTCTGTATAGGTCAAAATTATATTATTCAAGATACGATGAGATGAGGCGCGACTCGGCCGGATATCTGGGTGGATGTACATGCTATACTCGTACGCTTGCAGGTACCTACGAGTACATATTCGTTTGACGTATAAATATGGGCACTATTTCGTAGTATGCAACTCTCTGCTTTAAATAAATAGCATATGACATCGCTCGACGCGTCTTTCTCGTACACCGAATCGCAGCTTCTCTCGTCGTTGAATATAACATAACGTAAATATATAGCCAACTTGTAATCGTCGTTTCGCAGTCTTACGGGACGCGTATTTTTTACACGCCGGCACGGATTCGACTCGCGACTTCTCGACGAGATATTTATTACCTCGATGGATGCCTCTGAGGAGGTATTATGCTCGAAAATGCCACCTGGTTTGAAGAAATCGCGTCCCAGGTAGTGGAAATGGCGCCTCCTGGCGCAGAAGTACCGGTGCTATGCTGGGGTGCTAGAATATTGTGATTGTTTATGCGTATACAGGGTGTGCGATCGAATGAATGTTATGATATTCAAACCTGCGAGAGGACTGGACTTGACTCGATCCCTTTCTTTCATCGTGAAGCTAATAAAATAAAAACACCATTCGAAAAGAGGCCCTGCCACTGAAAACTGAAGAACCACCACGTGACTTACACGAAACTCACGTATTACAAATGGGCGTTTTTAATTGGCCTTGCATGTCAAAACTTGCGGAAATTTCAAATTAATTTTACCCTGTTTATTTATTTGTCCATTGTTCTTCTATCGTACACATAAGCAAAATGTACTTATAGGGTGGTTTGGGGGATCGACGATACGTGCTGAGAAGATAGAGACCCCTTGTACTTCTTTTCAGCTTTGAAATGAATTCGGATTTCTAGGTCAATGTGTTTGTGGCTAGAGCTACGAACAACAACGTATATGTGATGATGGGGTGGAAATTGAAAAGTCCAAAGAACAGTTTTCCTATCTATTTATTTTTTCTTTTTTTTTTGGTCTGTCTATAGTTTCATTTTTTTCAAGTTGGAGTGCAATTTTAGCGAATATTTCGAATTTTTGGCATGAACGTTGTGTTCAAATTTTCTGTTTTCCGGTCTTAGAAAATAATCAGGAAAAGTCCCATCTGCGCAAATGTACGCATCTGTGTCTATTAGTTTTGAGCAAATGCTCAAAATATGCTCGAGGAGAAAAGCATGTGACATATCAAAATACACGCCAGAGGTCGTTATTAACAAATAAACTGATAAAAACGCTTTCCATTAAATTCTCCTTTCCCAAAGTCGGAAAATGAAATGATTTGAGCCATTTTTTTTTTCATTCCATAACAATTTCTTGGTGAAGAGTGATAAATTTTGATTTTATTCTATTTCTAAAGATTGAAATGTGTGAAAAAAGTGTCTTTCAGAAAGTTCTGCTGTTTCATCTGTTTTTTCCTAATGCGTTTGTTTGGCATTTTGTACTTCCTTTTTTCTATTTTTCAACTATGGAACAAAAATGTTGTCTCCCTCTTCAAAAATTTTCTAATTTCCTATTCATGCCTTCTTCCCTTAAATTTTCTCCCCAGTGATGATAAATAGGGAGGGGAGAGGGGAGATCTAAGCATCTAAAAATTTGGAATCATAAAAAAAATATCGAAATTCTTTTTTAAGTAGGTAGTCTAAAAAATCGATGATAATATTTAACCACTGCCCCTTCCTTTAAAATAAAATTTGAGAAATTCTCTTGCTTCTGTCTTTTTCTCTATTTTTTAATTAGGGAACAAAAGTTTTGTGACCCCCCCTCCCCCTTCCAGGCATCGTAGCGAGTCACTTTTTTTACGAAAAGTCACTTTCGGTTACTTTTTTTATCAAAAAGTCACTATTGGTTATTTTTCATCCAAAAAAGTCACTTTTTTGAATTTTTGTGTGTTTTTAATGAAAAAAAATAAACAAAGTTTTTTATCCAAATTATCTTTTTTTTACTGCTTTTCAAAGGATTTTATGCAAATTTTCTTTATTAAAGTAAACAATTTCAGAATTTTAAAAACACAAATTTTTACTTTTCAAAACATCAATATTCAAAAGCTTTTGACATCGCTTCGCTTGGGCTTCTTTTCTTTTCTTTTTCGAAATTAACATGGAAATTAATTTTTTGTACATGAAATCTTAAAGCCAAAAAATAAACTCCTCTCAAAAAAAAACATCGTTTTTAGGCCTCTCGAAATACAAATTTTCAAGAGCTTTCGCCCTCGCTTAGACCTGTTCTTTTTTCATTTTTAAAATCGACTTCTTTCAAAAAAACATCATTCAAAATCTAAAATTTTAAAAGTAAAAAAATGAACTACCCGTTCTCACATTGAAAAAACGAGATGCATTTCCCCAGCCCCCCCACCACCGCCAAAAAGGGTCTAAGTAAGGTCATTCGTTTGTGCTTCAAGTCCGGTCGTTCGTGCTTGTGGGGCCGAGAAGAACATAGTAACGAATTTCAGGTGAGATTTGTATCATGCCAGTTCGTGATTTAATTAAATCGTACCGATTTCTTATTGAACGTTTTTTTTTTTGTTTTTCGATTTTTTGCTCTCCTGAACGCTGTAATTTGAAAAAAAAAATTGGTCCCTTTTTTTGGTCACTTTTTTCTCTGTTGAAAGTCATTAAAGTCACCGTTTTTAAGAAAAATTTGACTACGATGCCTGCTCCTTTCTGAAAATGATGGAAGTTTTTTGGGAAAATGACTTTTTTAAAGATTTTAAACCAACAATTTTTAAATGTCTATTCATTTTTCCCTTATTTTAAAAAGTTTCTAATTTCTAAACATTTTCTCTCAAGTGACGATTAATTGGGGGGGAGGAGGAGGGAGATCAAAGCATCTAAAAATTTGGAATAAGAAAAAATCAATATTTTTTTCAAGTAAGTAGTGCAAGAAATCGATAGTAATAATATTGAACCACTTCCCTTTACATTCAAATAAAATTTGAGAAATTGCTCTACTTTTGTCTTTTTTTCTATTTTTTAATCAAGGAAGAAAAATTTGCCCCTCCCCATTCCCTGAAAAACAATGAGGTATGTATTTTTGGAAATTTGTTTTATTTTTTCATAGCTAAAAATTTTTGAATTTCTATTCATTCTTCCCTTACTTTTAAAGTTTTAATTATTAAAATCTTCTCTCAAGTGATGAAAATTTGGAGGGGGGAGATCTAGATCCAAGCATATAAAAATTTGGAATTATAAAAAAAATTGTAATTCTTTCTCAAGTAGTGAACAAAATTGATAGAAATAATATTAAAACATTTTCCCCCTTTCCATTCAAATAACATTTGAGAAATTGCTCTACTTTTGTTTTTCTTTTATATTTTAAAAATTTTGAATTTCTATTAATTCTTCCCTTATTTTGAAAATTTTAATTTCTAAAAATTTTCTCTCAAATGATGATAAATGGGGGGGGGGAAATCTTAGATAATTATTTTTAAAAAAGTCGAAATGCTTTCTTGAGTAGGTACTGAAAAAAAATCGAAATTGATAATATCAAACTACTCCCCTTCCATTCGAATAAAATTTTGGAAGTTGTCTTGCTTTTGTCTTTTGTTGGACAACTTTTCGTGTTGAAAATCACAAATGTACTTAAGTAAGTAACATCCATTTGTGGAATTTGCGCGCATTTCAACATCATTACCCATACCCACCTACCTCCCTCCAGCCAAAGATGACGAAAAATTCATTCTATGTGAAATCAGTGCGGTTTTGGACTCGAGTCCTCCGACTTTGACCAACTTTTTTTTGGCAGATTTCTCAAATTTGGAAAGAATGAAAATCACTATCATTGGTCCCTAAACCACTGCTTTGGAGCAGAAGAAACTGTTGTGAAAAATCAAGAAAAGTCTATGAAAATAATTTCTCGGACAAACTGGACACTGGGCAGGTATTTGGGTGCAAATTTATATTTTCCTGGTATTTTTCCTGGAACAAAAAATCTTTAAAATCCAAAATGGACTTCAAACCGGATCGAAACTGGCATCAGTTGATTTAGGGATCCGAGTTCAATTTTGAATTTTTGAAAATTGGTCAAGAATCCAAAGCAGAATTTCAGTGATGTATTTTTTTTGAAATCCATTTCAGTTCCCCCCCTTTTTTTGTAGGAAGACCCGACAATAAAAGAGAATTATTTTCGGTGACAAGCAACAATGTCGAGTATTTTGAAGGAAGGGGGGGATGGTCGAGTGTTCGAAATTTACGAATAGAGGTCATCTTGGTGCACTTGTAATGTATGTGTATTATAGAGAGGAGAACCAGAAGTACTGGAGCAGTTATCGTGACGTAAACAACTGGCTGTAAATATGGTGGAAAACGTTCACTTTAATTAAACCGCACACGCGACTAATGTTTTCATTTATTCGTTCTCGTATGTATGTATAGTACTTATTTATACGTTGATGTGGCCAGACCTACTACCCCTTTACATTATTTATTGTGCATGTACGTGCTACTCGTATATATTTGATCGTGTTACAAATAAGCCAGCAAAAGGCAAAGGCGAAACTGACGAGTACGTTCATCGATATCGAACGAATCCGTGGCTGAGAAAAAACACCCCCCCCCCCATATCGCTAATTCACCATCATACCTCCCTTCATCCTCTTCTCGCATAATCTTCAAGAATCTTCGGTTTTTCATCATCACATCTCCTTTCAAAGAATACGAAAAAGGAAACAGTACTAATACGTCGAAGAAGACAGCGACCCTAAACCTCAAAATCACAACGCACCAAACTTCCCATTAGGATAGGGGGCGGTATTGGTCGCGTTCCTCATTCTCAGAGAGTTGAACGGACCGAGGACGACCGGGGGTTTAAAAAAGCTCGCGGTAATGGTACGATCGAACCCTGTAATTAGATAAGTTTGGCCGCATTTGTTGCCAGTGGCCGACCACAAATTCGGTTTCGCCACCTACCCGATGTCTCGAACGAGAGTATCGCAGATTAACGCCGGATTACAACTTACCCCCCTCTTATAGCTCTTCTCCCAACCGTAGAATGTACCGAGTATCCCTTCTTCGGTAGGTACTTACGTTATACAAAATGACCCAGTATTTTCGAGTCTATGGTGTCTGAAACTTGGCGGATTGTTTTTTGCCCTACGTGTAACGTTCGAAAGTAGGTTGTACGTAGAATATGGCTCAGGCTGAGGAATATGGCTGGGCGTTTGTCGATGATGCCTGTGGCGAAATTCTACTATTCTAAAAGATGCTGTTATTCGCTGTACTATAGCTGTGGCGATAATTTAACGAAAATCGTGCCTCTTTTTCGCATATATTAACGTTAGCTTATATCTCGCCAGGCATGACTATAAATGTATAGGTAGAGGTACACATTCATATACGTGGTAGCGTAGTACGAGGATTTTCGGGTTTAAACAACGGTATATAGGGGTAAGATAGTAGGCGAAAGGGCAGGTGTAGGAGTAGAGAGCCGAGGATTAAGTTGTATCACGTATCGTTTTCGCATAAAACGCGCCAAAACTATAGCTCTCTGCTCGCCGTGTGTTCTCGATTCGGCACACAGTCTAACCTCTTAACGTGTGCTACGTTTTCGCGTATAGGTTTAGGTACCACGATTCGAATGAATCAAATGTCCCTCCGCCTCTTCACTGTGTTCTTTTTCGATATCCCTTTTTCTAGGCAGCCGATACGGAAGACCGAGACCGAGGTGTTACGTGTGGCAATAATATCGAGGAACGGAGGAACGCTCACGCGATTTTGTAGCCGCAGAAAAACGCTTCGGCGTCTTGCTTACGCACTAAAAAGGATTTATCTTTTGAAAAGATGCTGCGAGATGGTAGAAAGGGAATGGAGCGAGGGTTGAAAAAAAGCTTCGGATGTAAGAGGAAAATTGCCGCGTAATTACAATAACCGGGATGAATTGCTGGTTCGCGTTGCAGCACGTTCAACAATGTTTTGAAGGTGGTACGTTCGTCGTGTGTATACAGGGTGTCCTATGTTACGAGTTAAATCAGGTGATGGAGAAACAAAATTAAACTGAGATGTAAATTCGTTGAAAGCTATAGATTTCGAGATGCAAGTTTTGAAATTCGGTCATTTTGAAGCAGGTTTTTGAGATTGGAGGGAGGGAGGGATGGAGAGAGGGGGTATTTCCTTCAGAATCGGGCAACCGCGACGAAGGAGGAATTTTTTGATTTTTTTGAAACTTCTGTGACGTGTCAAAATTTTAAAACCATGTTGTATTTTGATATTGGATATTTTGAGTTGAAGAAATCTGACAATGAAAATTCCTAGGATGGATGTTGAAAAAAAATTTTGGAAGATTTTGACCGAATTCGACGGAAGCCTTCATTTTGAGTTGAAAGTAACTCAAAAAAAATGTCAGCTCCGGATGTACTCCTGGAGGGGAGTGGGGAGATGTGGGTCCCTAAAAAAAGGGGGTTTTCAAAAAGAAATCGTGGGTTTTTTCACTCTAACTCCTACCTAACCTCTTTTGGGAAAAATTGCCCAGTTCCAAAAAGTAGGTAGTACCTATTTGAAATTCTACACCAACCAAGACCATTTTCATCAAAATCCAAGACGACTTTTAGGGTTCTACTTAGCGGTTGAAAATTTGCAAATCGCCAATTTTTGAGTACCTATATTAGTGTTTTAAAAAATTTTTCTTCTCGAATATTTCACAATTATTATGGAAAAACATCGAAAAATATTGTTTATGAAACCAAGGAAATATTTTGGAATGCAGTAGTGCCAATTTTTTGGCGATTATTTTGGAAAATTCAAAAAAAAACGAAAAAAAATTTATTAGTTTTTGTCCATTTTCATCAATTTTTTATAATTTGCAATAATTACCAAAAAATTGGCACCACTGCATTCGAAATCATTTCCCAAGTTTTAGAAATAATGTCTTTTGATGTTTGGACTTGATTAATCCGAAATACTTTAGAAGAAAACATTTTCAAAACACGAATTTACTCTTAAAAAAACAATTTTTAAGTCTTCAGTTGCTCGATCAGTAGAATCCTAAACGTGGTCTTAAATTTAATATTGATGGCAATGGCCTAGACCTGCGTGGAATCTCAAATACAATCTTTTGGTACTGGACCATTTTTCCCAAAACAGGTTGGGTAGGGGTTAGAACGAAAAGCCCATGATTTTTTTCGAAAATTTCTTCTCTTTGAGGACCAATATCTCCCCCTTTCAGAAGCACCTCCGAAGCTGTAATGTCCACCCCCTCTTCCTCAAAAACAAAGATTCAGTTTAAAAATACCAATACATAGAAAATATGTCAAATTGCTCGATGGATCCAAAAAATGCGTTTCATCTGAAGATGTTTTCAAGGATGGTGTTTTTAGAGGACCTTTTTGATATGGATATTCAGAAAAAAAGGATATTTTTTCAATATCATGTTTTTGATGTTCTTATTTTATTAATTTTTTTTTTTTCAAAATTGCTTTCTAATTTATGCAATTTATTTCCAGATAAATGCTTCATGAAAAACTTTTATTTCATTTTGTTTTTTCGATTTTCTAAGAGCTTAACGTTTTAAAATATATTTTACTCTACGCGAGAGACCACAAATTAATCTTTATGAATCTGTAATCTTGTTTTCACTCAGTTTCATTTTTTGCAAAATTTTCTTTAAAATTTGATGGTGCTCAGCGAAAAACTTCAATATTTAATTCACTTCCGATTCAACAGAAGTAAGATCTCTCATCCTCTCTTCTTCTCCTCTCCCTTTTTCTCAACAATTTCTTTCCCTTTATCAATTTATCATCTCCAGTCTTCATTTTGTTGAAATTTTCTTCTTCCTCATTTGTATTCAATTTTTTTGACTTACGTGAGAAGTTGTAATTTGAAAAATTATGGTCATGTTTCATTTCTCCCCACCCCCTTCTCACTTGTAAGAATAGCATTAAGGTTGCGCTGAAAATTTTTCTGTTTCTATTTTCTGATGGTATAGTTCTTCTATACAAATCTATCTATATATATTAAAAGAATCTTGAAAAATGTTGTTCCAGTCGGCGAGCCTCTCCCACTGGACCGATTTCGCTAATTTTTTTTTTTAAATGTTCCTCATGACGCGTAGATATGTCATCAAACATTTAGAATTCAAAATTTTTTAGTTTTAGCCCCAAAAAATTAAAAATGCACAATTTTGGACAATTGTAACTTTAAGCTTTCATTTCGCGGCCGAATATTTTTCATTTGCTAGGCATTTTTCTTATCATCAAAATTCAAAATACAACAAAACATCCAGCTTATACTTTGCAGCCGACCATTTCTCCTTCTAACTACTCATTTGGTTTGAAAATCTCATGATTTTTGATTTTGAAGAAGTGAGGAAATCTGAATAAAATGAAACAAAGGAAAAAGATAGCAATTGAGAATGAGAGTAAATGTACTTCTAAGTATATAGGTAAATAAATTGAGAAAGTAAGTAAACCAGAAAAAAAACAGAAAGAATGAAGAAAATTAATATGGACATTTGAAAAAATTTAAAACGAAAATAAAAAGTAAGGTAAAAGTCATTAAACAAAGAATGAAAAGTAATGGAAAACAAATGCATAAGGAAGAAACAAATTAATGAATTAAACAAAATCTAAATTGAAACCGCATCAATCTTGAAAAAACTGAATGAAAACGGAAAGAAATCAGATCAATTGTAAGAAAAGAAAATGTAAAACCAAAAACGTAGTTAACTTTTTATAAACAAACTCAATCGTTGAAAAACAAAAAAAGAAATGAAGGAAATTTAAATATTTGAAAATTAAAATGAAAGCTGAGAAAAAAATGCCCCCCCCCCTCAAAAAAAATGTATTGAAGTGAGATAAAACAAATATGGTTGAAATAGGAATAAAAATGAATTCATGATGAACAAATGAAAAAAATGAACAAAAAATAAAACAATAAAAAAATGATAACAGAAAAGTTATGGGAATTTGATAAATCCAATAAAAAATTAGATATATGAAAATGGAATGAAGAAGAATAAATGTTAAAAATTGATGAATAAAAACAAGAAAAAATGATGATGATGATGATGAATATAAAAACAATTGGAGAAAAAAATTGAAGGATATCAAAACAAAAAAAAAACTAAAATTGATTGAAAAACTGACATCAAGAAAAAGTACAAAAATAAAACTGAAGACAAAAAATTGAAAGTAAAACATGAAAAAAAGAAAAAATTATAATAATAAATGTGAATTTAAACAAAGAAAATTGAATGACATCTAAATAAAGAAAAACTGAAATTGAATTGAAAACTGAAACTAAAAATGGAAACCTTGAGATGAAGGATTTTTTACATTGGAGAAAACCACTTCATCAACAATTTTGAACTTTCAGGGGAAATATTTTCAACTTTTTTGTGGGGGAGGGTCGCGAGCCGAGGTTGGGGCTGCGGAGCAGCCCAGGGGGCGGACACCCTAGTTTATGTAAAAAAGTTCAATGTGACAAATTTTTTTCTGTTAGGTACCTACCTACCTATCACTCTTATCTGGAAGCTGGGACATTTTTACTCGAGTTTTCGTTCCAATTTATTTATCAAATTCGTTTGTGTCATTTTAAATTTAAATTTCTTTATATCGAGAAAAAAAAAATCAAATAAAATGATTTTGGTGTAGGTGTTTTTTTACAGTTAGGTCATTTTTTGAGGATTTATTTTTTTATCTGAAGCAGTAATTTGTCTACTTTCATGTTTTTTTTTTCTAAAAAAAAAAATCCAAGACAAAAATTTGTTGAAAAATGATATTTTACTGGTAGCAATAAAACATTCAAATCAGGTCGAGTCAATCGAGAAAAAAAAGACATATTGTTTATGCACTTTACCAGAAAATGAAAGTGAAAGTGAATAAAAAAATAATCGGAAATATCCATATCAAATCCCATGTTTCCAGGATTTATTGTTTGAAAATGATCAATTTTTTGGGTCTTATTTGTCATATTTGTGTTGAAAAAATTTTAATCAACCCTCCTGTTTTCACTTCTTCCCTCCTTCTCCCTCCTCCCCTCTCGCTCGCTTCCCTTCCCTCCCCTCTCTCCTCTCTCCCTTCCAGCTCCCATAATAAGAAAAAGCATCAAGTGTAAAAAATTTTTAAAAAAAACCACTTGTAAGTACATACATACGAGTACTTTCGGATTAGTTCCAAAAATTCTTGAAGTCGTATCCAAATACATTTAGGAAATTGTCAAATGATGCAGATTTTTAGGCGTTTTTTGTCCTTTTTATTTGTTTGAAAGCTCGAAAGTGGTTTTCAATGAATTTTAGTCGGGGAGCCCACTTAAGGATAAATTGCATCCCCCTGTCGATCCTCCGGGGCAACTTTTTTCTTAAAGGGGAAATCCTAAGGAACATTTCTAGCCCTTGTACTAAAAAAAAAAGTGGCCCTACTTACAAAATGGCGGCCATTTTGATTGACAGATCAGCCGAAATTGCAGATTTTATGTTCCAACATAGGACTTGCACAAAATTTTTCAAACTGTACAAAAGTAGATCAAAAGATCAAGCAAAAATTTATCACCTGTCAACATTTCAAGTGCTAAAAAGCGTTTTTCGATTTTTGGTGAATTTTTGAAAATCAAATTTAGGTCAAAATTGAGGGAAAAAAATCAAAATTTTACCAAATTGACTAAGAAAGCTGAAATTTGGGACACACCCCATTTTCGACATGACAAATCGATTAGAAACTGTTTCAAACTGTTTTGAGCAGTTCCGGAGCCTCCAGCAGATTTTCAAAACTCGAAATTCCTACAAAATTTTACCAAAATGGAGTTGGAAAGCTGAAATTTATTTCAAAAATCTCCTGGAGGCTCCAGGAATTATCAAAAAGTCGCCGGAGGCTCCAAAACAACTTGAAATTCCCCTGCAGTGCTTCATAGTGCATTGAAATTAGTTTGCAGAATAAATTTCA
Organism: Planococcus citri; assembly: GCF_950023065.1. Classification (NCBI taxonomy): domain Eukaryota; kingdom Metazoa; phylum Arthropoda; class Insecta; order Hemiptera; family Pseudococcidae; genus Planococcus; species Planococcus citri. The sequence continues at coordinate 18,552,813 of NC_088681.1, forward strand.
GCTTTCCAACTCCATTTTGGTAAAATTTTGTGGGAATTTCGAGTTTTGAAAATCTGCTGGAGGCTCCAAAACTGCTCAAAACAGTTTGAAATAGTTTCTAATCGATTTATCATGTCGAAAATGGGGTGTGTCCCAAATTTCAGCTTTCTTAGTCAATTTGGTAAAATTTTGATTTTTTCCCCTCAATTTTGGCCTAAAGATTTTCAAAAATTCACCAAAAATCGAAAAACGCACTTTAGCACTTGAAATGTTGACAGGTGATAAATTTTTGCTTGATATTTCGATCTACCTTTGTACAGTTTGAAAAATTTTGTGCAAGTCCTATGTTGGAACATAAAATCTGCGATTTCGGCTTACCTGTCAATCAAAATGGCCGCCATTTTGTAAGTAGGGCCACTTTTTTTTTGAGTACAAGGGCTAGAAATGTTCCTTAGGATTTCCTCTTTAAGGAAAAAGTTTACCCGGAGGATCGACAGGGGGGTGCTAGTTATCCTTAAGTGGGCTCCCCGACTATTTGTCACCCAAATACGATTTAAAAATGGATAAACTTTTTTTTCATCATAAAAAATGTCATACTTTTTCAAAATTGGAAAACCTCAGATCCATGCTCTCGCAGGGATTGGAGGTCTGAAATTTTTGGCATGTTCATCTGATACCCAAGTATGTACTAGGTACCGTCCATTTTGGCTGCCATTACCCAAGACCGCCCACCTTCACTTCTTCAGAATTTCCTAAAAGAAAAAAGTACAAAACGACTATGCTCAGGCAAATTTTTATTAGGACACCCTGTATACGTGTACGAGTTCTCAAATTTCAGTATACTGTATGGGAAGAAGTTGAAACAAATAGGCTGAGGTGAGTAAGGGGGAAGGTAACATCGTGCACGCACTTCCAGGTGATAAACGTTTATTAATATTTTTTCTTCTCGGCAGCGATTTGTTGTTTTTATGCAGAAGGAACGCAGATAGAGATGAATGGGAGGAGGAAGGGAGGGTGAGAATAAGGAACAAGTTGAAAGTATATGTATAGAGGTAAGGTACCTAAGGTGTACAGTACGTGTACCTACATAAAAATGATAGTGTACATAATTTGAATGGTTTTATCTCTCAGGGTGTATTGGTCGATGAGATGGATGTAGGGAGAGGATGGGGTGTGGGGGATAATCTCGGCATAGAACGGCGCTCGTGTATACTTCTCGTCGTGGGCTTGTTTATAATGTATAATATAAGAAGAACACACCATCCATTCGCACTCCGCAGCGAAAATACGTGTAGGTCTAGGTGTAGTATATTTGTAAAAAGGAAGGAGCCGAGCAGTGTTACCATTTGGCCAATTTATTATTGTTGTTGTTGTTGTTTCACGAGGAAGAAGAACGACTGGCGCGTGGTGGTCGGATGTGAGGGCACCCTCGTCGTTGCTTCGCCTTGTGCCCTGTGTCGTCCGCACCCTCGCTCGCGTCGAGGCGAATGTTTTAAAGATAACGTTTTATTATTTATGCTACGCTTATCTGGTTGTAATTTGAATTATTTAACCGCGAGACCGCGGGTTAACAAGAAAAACGGAAGCCTACCGCCACCTTTTAGACGCCGCCGTGTAAATTCATTCTTCCGAGTTATTAAACGATCGTTGTGGTTAGAATTATTTCGTCTTGTTGTTGTTGCTATACTGCTTGTTTTGCCTCTGCCTCTGCCTCTGTCACCCAAAACAACTCTAGTCCCCGTGCTGTAGTCGACTTACATTTTATTTTCACGTTTCTCTAGCACGTGTCTTGCTTGTCGCCCATTCTCCCTTGTATAAGTACTACGACGAGATACCTATTCAAATATTCAATAATTGTTTGTTACCGTATCGTGTAAATGGGGGAGTGGAGCAATTTAGGGAGAAAAAAATGACTATGAGAGCAATTTTCTCGCTCTTTTGTTTCAGTTTATTTTTTCTTATTTGTCATACTTAGAATTACTTACTGTGAAGCTTTTGAATGTCTTTTTTAAGGGGGATTTTTTTTTTTTGACGAATTAAATTCTAGTCTTTTAGTGCTCTTCTTTCCCACTCTGAATTCGTCGTCGTTGTGGTCGCAGCTCCTTTACAAGAGATAGTGTACATCTGATTCCATCTGTTTAAGTATATCGATCGGTTTCTAGAGTATTTGATAGTTTCTTTCAGGATTTTGCAGGGAGAGTTAGCTGGCGAGTTTGTTGTCAACAGCTCTGATCGTCTTCTCCCTCTCATCATGTTTCCTTGAAATTTTCCTTGTACCGCTAGCATGAAAATACCTACTGTTTTCTCATATTTTGTGTGTAATATACTTCATTTTCCTGTTTTTGATATCCTCTGTTGGTACTTTTCATTCTTCCCTGGACTTCTGCATTGGTGATGAAGTCCTTCCATGAGATCTTCAGTAGCCTTCGGTAGCACCACATCTCGAAAGCAGATATTTTATTTTCATATTCTGCGCTCATGGTTCATGTTTCACAAGAATACTTCAGAACGGTCCATATGTGGCACATTGATGAGATTATTGAACGCACTTTTTGCCATTCGGATCCTTAATTTGATCTCTAACGTCATTACCAGCGCTCCAACCCGTGTAGCACTGATGAGATCATCAGTAGCCTCGATAAAAGTATCAACATGATTTTACATGATTGTTGATTGAAAATGGTTGGAACATTATCCACAAAGTTGTTAATCTAACTACATTTACGATAATTGATTAAAAATTGACACTATTTTCAAGTTATGATGGAAATTCTGATGGTCGCCATTGCTGTGTACATTTGTATCTACAGTCATCTGCAAGATGTCAATATATTGTAGGTACCAGAGCTGAAAATGGTACTTGCTAACAGCGGGTAACTACTGTACTCATACTGTAAATTCCCACTGCTTGGTAGTAGCTGGTGGTGAGTTGAAAAAATTTCACACCGGTTCACATTGTAGCTGGTAGCATGTTGTATGAGTAGCGGGTGTATCGGCATTACATCATTGTTGCCAACAATCACTGTCAAACGTCAATCACACGCACCTATGACAGGTGCCAAAATGTAACTCCTCCCACTTACGCATTATCAAATGTTGAGGTGTGTGAGCAGACTAAGTGCGAAAGCAATCGGGTTGTGCTCACTATACGCTACTATCTGTAGCTGGAATCAACTCGATACCAGCTACTATCGGGTTCACCGGTATTTTAACCAGATACCAGTTAGTGGGTAGCATAACTGTTTTCAGCTCTGGCGGTACCTTTGTAGACCTGATGATTGATATCAAAATTCAGGTTGTCTTGTTGATACAAAGTTAATGTCAACTATAAGATCGACAAAAGCATCTACAAAATTTTCATCTTGCATAGTTACTTTTGTCGATCTAATAATTGAGGAGGTGGATAGCAGAACGCAATAACTCCATTTTTGCTTTTTTTTGGGGAAATTAGGAAAAATGGTCAGGAGGGGAAGGGTGGGGGGTCGAGTTCCAAAATTGGTGTCAAATGAAAGGGGAGGGTGCCATAAATAAAATTTCCACTCAATTTCAAAATTTTGGTCACCTGGGTAAGCACAGAGAGGAAAAGAAAAAAAAGTTATTGCGTTTTGAACGCAAAATTTTTTTTTGGGTGTTTTTCTGCAAAAAAAAACGTATTTTTTATTTGTAGAAATTGAAAAATTATAGAAAAAAAGTATGTTTAATCAAAAATTTTCAATACAAAACTGGAATGCGAAATTCAAACAATTCCTGTCTGTGATATAGCATTCAGAGAGTGGGAATGAAAGCACAATTTTTTTTAGTAACTCCTACCCAATGAGTTTCAGTATCTACCCTATGAAAAAAAACAGTGTTACCACATCTGCGCAACTGAAATGTATAAAAAGTAGTGGAGTTATTGCGTTTTGCAAACAAAATCTCATTTTTTAATGCATTTAGCTCTAAAATCAGACTTGTTTTCCTCGATTTCGCTATGATATTCAACTGATGGACAAAATCTGACACCAAGAATGGATTCCCCGTTGAATTTTACATAAGGATAGATATCTAACTCAATTTTCGTAATTTTGGAGTTATTGCGTTCTGCTATCCACCGCCTCAATTATCCTCAACTTTGGCATCGACAAGACGACCTGAATTTCAATATTGATTATAGGGTCTTCAAAAGTATCTACAAAATGTGGTCATTGAGTAGATACTTCTGTAGATCCAGTAATCGACATCAACCATCCAGTTGCTGTCAATTACAAGATCTAAAAATATTTTTAGAAATTTTGAGGTATTGCCGACTCATTTATGGATGCCTGAGTTGACAACAAATAAGAAAAATGTTCCAAGTCCAGAATAAAATGGACTGTGTATTCTTTTAAGGCCTCTCTATCCAACAGCAGCAATAGTTCAGTAGTTGGAGAATGCAACAGAAGCGAGTAGGGCAGTGGCAATCTTGGTTTGATCCCTACCCATGGCAAATTTTTTTCTTCCAAAAAAATTGTGTAGGGTGAAATGTTTTTGAGAATAATTTTACTTGAATCAAAAAAAGAGTTTTGGGCACATTTCGCACATTTTCTATCAAAATGTGCCGCTTTTACACTCGAAAAAATGACACCAATGTTGAGACCTTGTCGAGACAAGAAATGAAGGGAGACAACGGTCGATTTTGATAGCAACTTCTCAACCGTCATGTATCGACATTGGTGTCAACAATTGTCATGTGGGCAAGTGACGGATTAGAGATCTCGTCTTTTCCATCAACTTCAGCATTGCTTGTGCTACACCAAAAGATATCCAAACTAATTTTATGCTTCCAATTTCTTGTGTTCTGATTCTGATGTTGATTTCACCTCTTTATCTTCTCTCTTAGTGAATTTCATAGCCTTGGTCTTGCCTGAGTTTATTCATTCTGTATTTTAATCCAGCGCTGTGTATACTTTTGATCTTTACCTGCATTTGCGCTTCAGTTCCAGCAAGAATCACTTCGTTGTCTGCATAACTCATTTCATTAATTCTTTTGCCATTGATCTTCAGTCCCATTCTCTCAATTCTTGCTTCTCTCATAATTTTCTCTGCATACAAGTTGAACAGCCTAGGTGGTAGAGGGCATACCTGCCTCACACCTATTTTTATAGCACATCCGTTCTCCGAGTATATATCTCCATTCTCCAATTTTGATGTTTACACTCTTGTTCCCAGTACAGATTCCTTATTATTTGCAGGTCTTTGTCATCAACGTTGTACTTCTTTAGGGTCTTCAACATCCTCTTGTGGTTAACACGATCAAATGCCTTTTTTATAATCGATAAAACATGCAATTATTTCTTTGTTAGCATTCAGTGATCTCTGAATGATAATTTTCAGCAGAGCTATTGCATCTCAAATCAAATCATTTATTGCAGTAGACAGCTTTAGCTGTATTTACAATGTCAATAAACTAGATATCAATTTTAACATATTAACACAGTACTACGGGAGGGGAAAAAAAGTGATTTGAAAATACAGATAGGTAATTAAATTAAGGTGCACCTGGGGAAGTTAGAATTTGGGGTAAGTTAGAAAACTTGCTCTAGCGCCTAGAGGTTTATATCTGGCGAAGTGCCACTAAAGGTGACTTGAGAGTACTACCCCTACTTCATCACGGCGTAAAAATTTTCGCGATTCAGTTTCATTTTAGGTGTCTTTGGTTCAATTGTATTTTGTTGTTGTTTTGAACTTGTTTTGAATTTGTTCTAAAATACAGACTTTCTATTTCTTAGTTTTTCGCATATAGCGGACGAACCTTGCGTCCTAGTGAAAATCTGATGAGAATGATCTCAAAGAGAATTAAATTCTTTACAATTTTGTTATTATGCAATTTTTCTAGGACGCTCCGTTTGTGATCTACGCCTCTGCAAAGTTTAGCCTGTTCTGACTTCCCCCAAATTGGGGGAAGTCAGAACAGTTTAGAACAGTTTATATTTTATTCCACTGAGCGAAAGCTACTGTGTCAATCGCGCTTAAATTTTCACCATAGGTTAGGAACCCTTATGGGAACCTACATAATAAATTTGATCCATATTGGTTAATTAGAAGGGGAGTAACAGCAGGTCAAAGTTGAAATTGCGAAAAATCATTCTGACTTGCCCCGGTGCACCTTATACAAAGTGTTCAGAAATACTCTTTTGTAAGATATGTTTGAAATGAGGGAAAAAAGGAAAAAAACAGAAAACCACAAAAAAGAAGAAAAAAAAATTAAAACAAAAAAAACAACAGATTATAAGATACAGCTCATGAAAACACAGTAAAAAGTAAAATACCCCTTTGGTGAGAACAATAGTGAGTTTGAAATGAAATATCATAAAAAAATAGTAATAATAATAATAAAGATTAAAGAACAACAGATTATAAAAATTACAGTAAGGAAACAACTTATTAATCTAGCTACAACATTTCTACTGTAGAACGCATAGGTATCTCTATAGCCAATATTTGAGTTTATTTTTAAAAAGTTTTTTGGATGCTATATTTTTTAGTTCCTGTGGTATTTTGTTATACATTTTTGAGGCCATGAAATCAATGTTATTTTGCATAATTTTTGTTCTTAAATTTTCACTTATAGCCAAATTTCTAAATCTTGTTTCATATGTATGAGAAGGTACCTTGAGATTTATTATTCCATTCTTTACCATAATACATAATTGAAGAATGTACTCACATGGAGCTGGCAGTATGTTATTTTCAATAAAGACTGGTTTACATGATTCTCTTGGATGTTTTTGAAACATTATTCGTAGAACTCTTTTTTGTATTAGAAGTACACAATGGAGTAGGCTGTGATTACCACCCCAAAGTGCTATTCCATAGCTCAGATTAGAGTGAAATAGGCCAATGTATGCGATCTTTAAAGTATGAGAGTGTTTAATTTCTTGTCCCTTTCTTTGCTACAAAGCCGTATTGAGTTTCACTGAGGTTCTCATCAATCTTCTCTACTATTCTGGCAATTATGATGGTGAGTAGCAGCTTTAATATGTGGCTCATTAATGCGATGGTTCTATACGTATTCTGAGCATTTTTGTGAGTTACTCTTTTTTTGTATTGCTACAAAGTTTACTGTTTTGAAGTCCTTTGGTAGCACATCTTCATCATATATTTCATTCATCATCTTCAAAAGGTCCTTTTCATACAGTGGTGTGAATTATTTAAATAATTGAAATGAAAAATACATATTAGTATATCAATTTTTTGAAAAATATTTGGAGGGGGGATGCGATAGAAAGAGGAGGAATTCTGTGCTAATTTTCAAGAACATCCTGCCCTCCCCATCCTGCAAATACAGTTTATAGAAAATCATCTGTGGCAAGATTTTATACCTTTTCAATCGCTGACGCCTATTTGCATTTCTTTTCTTTTCTTTAATAAATCTAAAAATATTTGAATAGTGGGAAATCTTTCGCTATTGAAAATTATAACATTTGAAAAATCCGGCTTTATAGAAATAAGATCGTCGTCGTCGTCGTCGTCGTCGCAACCACGAACATTTTTTTCTGGTTTTTTGTCTCTCTCGCCGCTGTTGCTGGGTACAAAAAAATACAACGTTTTGACGTCGCAATCCAGGTATACCTACCTCTAAATCATGTTTATAGAAATTTTAAATGATATGAAAATTCACCCTTCGGCCCTCATCGTTCGTGTATACAGCAGAACACTTCGGCGAAATATTCTCAAAAGGGAATTTCTCGTAGGAACGTTTATTTTTTTTCATCGCTTATACCGCAAATACCTACTCGCAGTATACGCGGAAATAACTTTCACTTCGATTTGTATTTTATTGAAAAATCATAATTAAAAAGAAAGAGAAGAGAAGAAGAGGAGGAGGAAAAAAAAACCTAAAGTAAATAACGGCGAGAAAAGAATTTGCGCGCAAAAATACGTAATATTTTATTCGAAGTATTTTTAATTTCAAAGAAATACAAATACTGAGTTGAAAAAAAAAAGAAAAAAAAGGTTATTTCGAAATACTTACTAAAATGTATACAACATGAAATTTTTTTCTCGGCTTCTTGTCAATAAAAGAAATTAAAAATATTTTAACGTATCCTATTGAAGAGGATTTTTTTTTATGTATTTTAAAAATACACTTTTACTTCGCTTTTCAACGCCGTCGCCCCTCTAGCCCCCTCCCCCCCACCGGTGTTGTGTTGTATTGGCGCACGCTAGCTGCTGCGAGCTTTTCTTGCCAGCGACGAGTTCACCTTCGGCATTATATTCGAGATTCTAATTTTCTCTCGCTCACTTCAACGTGTATATTTCTCATCTCTCAAACAAGGGTGATTTTTTAAACTCGCGAGCTTTCGCCATCTATTCAAATGAATCGGAATTCAATTTCATTTTACGTACCGGCTCCTGCAGTAGCTCGCAATATAGTTAGTGTATGTGGTGGGTGGAGAAGGCAGACGAGGGGGCAAAATGATGAAAAGTTTAAATAACGTGCATTTTAAATCGTATTTATATTTTTATAATATCTTTATGTGTATAGAGAGTGTATTTATAAATACGAAAAAATACCAAAAGGTATGTGAAGAACACGCCAAATATACGAGTAAATAACAAATACGAAAAGATGTGTGCTGACGTTGAGTAAGTGCATTGCTCGGAGTAGGTACCTACCTACCTATGCGGAGTTGTGGTATATTGAATGAAACGACAGAGCAGAGCAGAACGAAAGCAAAGAGGTATGGGTTTGAAATTTGAATTCTAAGAAATGTTTTCTTTTTGTTCAAGAATATACGTATAGCATTTTACTTGGCTTTTTTTCTTTCTGAAGTACGAATGTACGATAATGGTAAAGAAGAAACGAGGTAGAGTTGAAGAAACGTATATCTAATATCCTACGTTGCATTTCAAGTAAGAAGAATAATCAAATCATAATAAATGGAACTAAACGTATTGAAAAAAAGATGTAGTAACTTGGAAAAATATTTGGACTGAGATTGTATACATATTGAAGTATAAAAATTTAGAAGGAAAAGTAATCGGAAAATGTACTTCCCTCATTTTGAAAGAAGTAAGAAACCATGGGAAGGGAGCAGCACTGAAGAGTCGAATCTGAAAAGTGACCAGATATTCGAATTCAGCGACCTCGAATTAGTAGGAATCGATATGTCACACTATATTTTCATTTTTTCAGTCTATTCTGTCAAAATGAGGGTAGTTGGAGGGATACTGCGAAGGGCTGTGTTCAAAAAATAACTGAATTTTTGAGCTTAGCGTTCTTGGGAACCTAACAAACGACACGTCACATGTCGTTTTGATTTTTTTAATATTTAAACCTTGTCAATCATGAAAGGGAGGGGGTAAGGGATGGCCAAATGAAAAGAATTACATTCATATTCGAATCCAGGACCCTCGAAAACATGGCAACCGACACGTCACACGTCATATTTGATTTCCTCACGTTGTGATCTTATACAATATTTGATGAGGAAGGGGGGGGGGGGGGTGTGAAATAACAAAACTAAACGAATTTTTACAACCTAGCTTCCTCGAATACCTAGAAAACGATACGTCATTCATCGTTTTGAGTTTTCTTTGGGCGTTCGACCTTGTTGTGAGTAATGGAGTGATGGGGGGGGGGGTGGGGAGGTCAAAGTCAACGATCGATAAAAAAATAGAATTTTCAACTGCCGAAGTTGATTACAACGTCTTCTGTTGCTGGAGGTTCCAGAGTGCAGATCGATCCAAAGATGGTGGCAATCGATTTGGGGGGAGGGGGGTTGACTTTAGTATACAAACCGAGTTTCAGATTTTTGTCTCTAAGTGTGGCTATTTTGGCAATTTTTAAAAATTCGCAAAAAATCGTAAATTCGACTTCGGCAGCTGAAAATTTGGTTCTTAGGTCTTGGTGACCTTGTTCTTTCAGTGAGGCAAATTCCAGCTCGATCGGAGTTGTCGAGGTTCTCTTGTCAGTGTGCTTTCAAAGTAATAAAATTTATTACTTCTTCAGTTCGATTTAAAAAAAAAAGTTTGATCAATTCTGGGGGCTATTGTGTCCTTAAAAGGTGTTTTTAGATTCCATTTTTCAACTAAATTCATATAGTGTTTAAAATTTTCAAATACATAATAACTTTGAACTATTGTGCCTATATTTGATACGAGTATATTTATTGTACGTGTGATCATTTTCCAGCATTAGAAAAATCGTAAAAAGGGGACTAAGTCAATTTTGGAGTAGAGGATTGTGTTAAATGCATCGTTTTTTCAATTGAAAGAGTACCTATAATCGTTGTTTCAAAATACCTATTCCAAGTGAACCAAATCGTCATTCATGATTTTGGTAGAAAAACGTTAGATTTCGTATTTACGGCGAACCGAGTACGCAATTCATTCGACACGCATTCCACTACCGCTGATCTGCTTAAGGTTTGGGGGGAGGGAGGGTTCGACGATTTTTTGTGAGATTGTCAAATTTTTAAGACTTTTCATGATGAATATAAAAGTTTTGAATGGTTTCGTTTGGAAATTTATAAAAAAATTTTCAACAAATTGATTTTCAAATACGGTATTTTCACCTCTCTTTCTATGAAGGGTTCAAAAGCCCCGATTTCGGTCGAAACTCAAAATTCTCCCCTCCCCCAAAAAAATATGATACCTAAATTTTAGAAAAAAATAACTCCAAAGTAAAGTGGCATATCAACAGTTGATAATTTCATGACGCTGAGCTTGAATATCAACTAATTTTTTCCGTTGATCTTCGAGAAAAACTTGCTTGCAGAGCCTTTCAGGAAACAGTGAAGTAGATACGTAATTCAAGATCCGCATTGAAATTTCAAATGCTCGTAATTTGATCTTTCAAGATGAAAACTCAAATTTAAATTTTCGTAATGTATGAAAAAGTTGAAATCTATAACCATTTAAAATTTGAAAAAATTGCCCCGAAGACCTGTTTCTCTCTTTTTAACTTACGGATTTTTAAAAAGGAATCTCAAATACCTCGAGGCTCACTAAAAATTTGAAATCGGATAGAGTTTACTTAATGTTCAAAAATTTTGGCTTATTTTTTTCGATCTTATTCTTTTAAACTGTCCTTCCCCCTCCCCCTTCCCAATCAGTATCCAAAAATATGGTCAAAATACTTAAAATAATGTGCGATGCGTCGTTCGTGACTTGTGAGGTTGTCTAAGGCTTCGAATTCAAATATATTAATTCTATATTTTAGATGGAATTCAAACCTTCAGTTCTTCCTCGAGCCTCGATCTTTTCAGTTTTTCAACGTGAATTAATTTGTAATTTTTTTCTGTGTTTCAGGTGAGTACAATTTTTCCGCAACAATAAAAGAACACATTCGTAGATATTACCAAGTAGTCTACGTTTTAGAATGGGTGAGTGTATTTTATAAATTATAATTTACGACATAAACGCAATTGTCGTCAATTGCTGAATTCCTAAATTGGATTTTGTCCAAAAAAAAAATCTCGAAGATGTTATGTAATTGTAGAAGGTACGCTTCTGCTGTAAAATAATATATTAACTTTGCATTAGTAATTTTATAGCATTGTACCTACGTTTTCTCTCACGTAATGACGTCAATGCAATTGCAATCACTTGACCTTGTTGCATTCTACGTAATTTGGTCGCGATGTGAACATTTTTCCATGTGAACTGTCAACGTTGTTGGAAAAGATGAATAAAAATCTGTGTTTTGTGGCTTTTAATTTCTCATTTCCTACTACATATAAATTAATAGAGGGGAAAATAGAACAAATTTTCTGGTGATGAAATTGTATACAAGATTTTATACAAGTAATGATGTCGAACTTTCGTTTTCTTCTTTTTTTTTGGAATATACTCAACAGTTCACAGTCTAATTTTCTAATTTTTTAAAACAATTTTTAGAATTATTCATACGTTGAATCTCTTTCGAACGTTGGATGGTTATGAGAACTGTACAAAATAATTTTAGAAAATAATGCTGATCATAATATTATTTCATGTTTTTTTTTCGAGGTCTCGTAGACTCTATGACTTTTTTTTTATTTTTCTAAACGAAGGCTGAAGAATTTTCAGAATTATGTAAGTAAATCAGAATTATCGAAGAAATATAGCATTAATAACACTTTGCAACTGAAAATTTAGAAGATTACCTTCTTCGCATTTGAACTTGATATTAAATTATTAAAATTTGAATGCGGATTAATTTGAAAAAAATGGATTTATTATTATTTTGGTTTTACACAGGTATACTACAGAGTTTATATTGATTTAATTTTTTAATCTACGTGTTTTATTTTTTACTTGCTGATAATGATAACTGATGAGTGATGACATAACGGATGGTTTTCAACGGTATTTAGCAAGCTCCATTGTGCACGAAGGTGTCTGCAAAAAAGAAAATGATTCATTAGATATAATTTTTTTAAAAAAAACCTAATCGTAAAGATTTTTTAGTTGAAGAAATTAATATTCAGTATTTCAATATTACGATTGAAAAAAAAACACTTACATGCTCCACCTCGAGCGTTTTCAGCATTCATCGCAGCAACGCTAGCGAAGTTTTGGGGACCACCGGAACGACGATCTCTGGCGCAAATGGTAGCTTCAGCGAAGCTGAAGATGACGAAGAGAGCTACAAGAGCTGGAATTTGTGCAAAAAAACAAATTAGATAATGACGTAATCATTTTCCTCCATAATATATTTAATCGGAAATAATATTTTAACGCATAAACAGAGTAAATTAATTCTTGTATGAATTCGAAATTTTCACTAAACACGATAAAAATACTTGAATGTAGTGAGCTTCTTGATTAAATTCTGTACCGAATTTATCCTTTAAATTATTATTGCATTGAATCGAGTGATGAGAGTAGAAAATTATGTCGAAAAATTTCCAAAATATTGTTGGCCAATGCTTCGACGAATTTCGATTTTTTCAGACCGAATGAAATTAAAAATTGGAAAAAAAATTGTTCAAAAACATGCTAAACAACCACAGTTTAATTGTTTTATAAAAAAATTACGATATTATTAATCAGTGAACTTTAAAATATAATAATATACGAGTATCAGAAAATTTTAACGAAGTGATCATTTTTTCACATCGAAATTTTGATAGAAAAGACGATCTATTGCATTAATTCTCAATAAGTTGATCTAATTCCTACCTCAAAATTTATCAAAAAATTCACTCAATTTATATGATCAAGCACATTTTTAATCATTAAAAAAAAATCAGTAAAAAAAAATATTTAAAATACTTTAATTTATAAGCAATGTTAGTTATAGAATTATTAAAAATCAATATAAAAACTCACCGAAGTAAATAGCAACGATTGGCTTCATGATTTCAAAGTAGTAGGTAATTAAACGTAGAGTTTAAAATTATCAAAAATTAGTATTAACCGAACAGGTTTAAGCACAGTGACGACTAATGATGCTAATGCTAGATCGTCTCACATTATATACTAATCGGGGATGCCATCGTACGTGCAATCGCGAACGTCGTTAATTGTCGTAAAGCTGTTTGTTTACATAAATTCACGATCTGGAATTTGATTCTGAGAATTTTGAACTAAGATAACAAGGTTATCTGCCAACTTTTTTTCTTGTTTGGCTGTATTTCTTATCTAATACATAATATACCTTCGTATGTAGTAGGTGTTTTATAATAATATAATGTTAATTAGTACATATAAAAGTGGTATTCCCCAACAAATTTTTTTATCTCTCGCGAATGTTTTGCGACTACTCTTATAATATGTAAAAGTGGGATTTCCGGCTGTCTTTCTCTTTCTTTTTGAAAAAAAAAAATCAGATGTGCATATGAAATAAAGGTTAATAGGTGTATAGATAATGAATACATTATTATTAAGTACCTGCAGTTGTACAATTCACGTGAAGAGTGTACAAAAAAAACCCCAAGTAATTGCAAAATTCTCGAAATTGAGATATCGGTATTTTTGGATCAGTTTCAAATTTTAATGAAGTTAACAGCCTTGAAAAATTCGAAACTCACGTTTCTTAGTGAAAAATCAAATTTTAAACGCTAATCCAACGCTATAAATGTCAATAGTTCATTTTTGTAAAAAATAATCTAATTTAATAGTTCGAAAAAAATGACCAGAAAACTCACGACGTAAATTATCTAAGGACCATTCCACGTCAAATCGGCCCAATTTAGGGCCTTAGGTGCACAGATTTTGCTCAAAATGTTTTCGTAGATTTCTATAAGGAAAACCACTGACACATGGCGTTTTTTAAAGGTGCCTCAAAAAAATGAGATTCAAAAACTATCCACTAAAAATTTCGAAACTTCAGAGTTGAGCTACCTAGTACCTATTTTTTGAAAGCTCAATTTTGGATCTATGATTTAAAAATTTGAAAAAAGAAATCCATTTCATGATGCGATTTTCTAAACCATGAGGGGTACGGAGCCCAAAAATTTTGGCGAATATAAGAAAAATGTCAAATATTGTGTGACATATCGTTTTATATGTTTTTAAAAGCGACCCCCCTCCCATTTTCTCAAAATTGGATGATTCAATCTTTTCTATAATAGTTATATAAAGAGTTTTTCATATTTTTGAAGGTCATCCATAAGATACATGGTGATATCGATTTTTTTGAAAAAAACTTACGCACAAAAAAGGTGAAAAACTGGAAATATGCGTTTTGTCAATCTTTTAAAGTTGGAGAAAAAAATTGGAATCTATCAAAGATGGAAATTTTAAATCTCTTTTGAAGATGTTAAGGGCGAGGTTGTGATCTAAAAAATTTACGGGGGGGGCGTTCTTATACCATGATAAACGACTTCTACTGCTGATTAGTTTCAAAATACGAGGGCAAGATTATTTTCTTTGAAGATTCTGGAGAAATCAGAAGTCGTGCTGAGGGCTGCGGGGCAATGACGTGCTGAGGGAGGAGGGTCAGTAGGGGGGTCTCATCACTTCCCTACCCCCAACCGTGATAGAAAAAAGTAGTCGAAAAGTTGGGAATTTTGGTTGGGAAATTTGGGCAGAAATTGTGTAAGAAGGAAAATTTGAAGAATTTTACCAAAAACCACGAGTTCTTATTAATTTTTTCGCCTTCGCTTCGCTCTAGTCAGGTAATTTTCCTTTTTCCTTCTCCTACCAAAGTTGAAGAGAAGAAAAATTGACCGCTCATATCAAAAATGATGTTATTTTACTTGCATCCCCCCCCCCCAAAAAGGCATTTCCAATGCATTCTTGTCAAAACTGCCAGAAAAAGTCCCATTTTCTGTTAAAATATCAAAAAATGTCTTATTTTTTTCCAAAAATTCGGAAACAATAATTTCTCATTTTTGCCAAAATTAGACGTTTTTGAAAATATAAAAATTATGTTCTGAAAAAAAATCGCAGCTTTCGCCCTCCCTTGATTCGGGTTAGATCAGTTTCCTTTTATTTTCCATGGCCAAAGGGTGAGGGTTGAAAAATTGATTTCTCATATCGAAAATAATGTTGTTTTAGTTTTGAAAATTTTTAAATTTCTGATCCTTTTGACTTCGCTTCGCTGGGGGGGGGGGTATTCCTATTTTTGAAAACATAATTTCCTGAAAATTATTGTTAAAATTGTAAAATGTCGAAGCTATAAAAATCAAGTTTTTGCATCAGTTAGTTTACTTTTCGAATTATCAATTTTTTCAAAACTTTGGGTCTCGCTCCGTTTTGGCAAATTTGAGTTCGACTGTACAATTTTTGAAAAATTTTCAGGAATAAAAATTGATTTCAAAAATTTGAAAAACATAACCAAATTAATACTCGTATCTACATATAAGCTTAATACCAATGCGAAAAAGATGCAAAATAACGAAAAAAAAGTACAAAATTCCATTTAAAAATACCAAAAGCACAACATTTTTGGTGTTGAAAGTTCTTATACTGAAAATTACGTTTTTGTGCCTCACAAATTCTAAAGTTTCTGAAGCTCTAACACCCTCGATTTGTTCGAGCCAAATCGATAATGTTACTCGTACCTGTTCTCATTTTTGAATTTGATTTTCAAATGTCAAAAGCTTAAAAAAAAATCAAATAATAACACAAAAAAAATTTTGAATTTTTCATTTTGGATTTCAGTATCAACTTTGCGATAGAACAATTCAAATTTTTTGTCAAGTATAAAAGCATCGTTTTTGAACATTTAAAATTATTCAACATTTTTGTTTCCTACTCCCGTTTGCAAAATTCGTTCTAACTGCATCTGGCTATAATTAGCATGAAAAATGCTAGAGGGGCAATTTGGGGTAAAAAACCAGTCAAAAAAAGTTGGTCAATTTCAGTCTCACCTCTCTCCTCCCTCCCCCCACGACACATCATTTTGCCAGGGGTCAAGTACCCAATTTCCATACCCCCCCTCTTACCACTGTGTTTTGAGAAAAAAAAATCAAAATACCTAAATTAAATTGTTTTTTTATTGTTTGAAAAAATATTTTTGGAAATGAAAAAAGTAACTTTCGTTTCAATTGAAGTGCAAGGTAAGTGCTAAGGTACAAATTTTAGATTCAAAGCAATTCCTAAATTTTCATCAAAGGAGGAGTCCCGATAAGGCCATGCTTTGGCCCCCTACACTGCCAAGTGTTCGATGATTTTTCATTTGATTTTTCCTGTAACTTTCAAAATTAGGCTTTTTTGGGCCAAATTCTGATATTTTACTCTTAGAAAAAACACCAAAATCACGTTTTCACGATTTCAACGAAGTAAAATATCAGAATTTGGCCCAAAAAAGATTCTGATCCTTGGCTGGATATCAAATCAAAATTATTATTGAGGGAGCTAAGAATGATTTTATTTTCCGCACAAATTGAAAATCCAGAAATTGTTTCTCTTTTTTCAAATTTGATTTAGGTATTATGATATTTATAATCAGGGTGTCCACAAGCCTGGAAAACCCGAAAAACCTGGAAAAGTCAGGGAAAAGTTAGGGAATTTTGGAATTTTACTACTGAAAAGTCAGGGAAGAAGAATCTGGAAAATTGGAGAAATCGGTCTGGAAAACCTAGAAAAGTCAGGAAAAATCATTTTCAGAAATGAGTGGACACCCTGTAAGATACTTATGATATTTTCAAGTGATTTCGGAATTTTTTGGTCACCACGTAGCCTAGCCATTTGTAAACCAGAGTTTTCATTTTGAAAAAATTCTGTATTTCAACATCTTGTATAATAGCTAAATTTTAAATGAAAGTACATATTTCATAGCTTCTTCAATAAAATTATTGTAATAGGCAAAAAACTGATATCACATTTCTTGTTTATTTTGACTTGAGGAAGTTAATGATTTGTTTATTTTTTTAAAAGTACATAGAAGAATGTTGCATTTTGTGGGTTCAAATTATTCCCATGTCTTGGCTTCTGGCGAGGATTTAATTCAGTCTGACTGAGAAAAACACCACGCCACAGACCCTGTAAATGTTCAAAAATTACTTTTGACCTAAAAAAAAATTCAAAATTTTTTGAAAAAGTTACCAAAATTTATTTTTTCATTTTTTTAAAATTCATTTATTTTTTTTTTTGATTTTAATGGAATTTTTTTGATATTTTGGAACTGTCCTTTGAGGGGACTGCGTTTCTTTGCGCTCCCTCCCCCCCCCCCCACAAAAAGAGCCATGATTTTCACTATTTTTACTAAATAAATACCTAGGTATACTTTTTTTTTAAAAGCATTTTCAAAAAAATTATTCGAAAACCAGAAAATTAGTTGGTTCTTTTGTCTGAAGATCATAAGCTGTCGATGTGCTGTAGCTTTTCAAAAAAATTAAATTCCAGAAAACATTCGTCAATTTCTCCTCTTCTACCCTCTCCTCTCAAACAAAACCCATTCTACTCGTCGTTTTACTTTACGTTGATATCAGCTCGTCTCGAAATAAGGCACCTGTGTAGGTGCCTGTCAGATTGAGACTGACAAAGGAGACGCAAATGTAGATAGCTACAACATACATACACATAGTATAAGGGTTACAAAGAGTATGAAAAATTGGAAAAACTCTGATTCTGGACGGTCAAACGTCACGCTACAGCTTCGTACACTACACCTACGAGTACATGTAAATCGTATAATACATATATAAGCAGACGTAGACGAGATACGTAAGTTACCTACCTACGCAGTAAACAGAACAACGTCATGCATATCGTCGTACGTACATATACGGGGTTGAAAAAATAAGCAGCACGTTTTACATCGGCGTGATTATCAGAGCAAATCTTTCTGCTTGTGGAAAAAGTATACGCATACATTAATATGTCGAAAGACATACCTACAGAGACACTTGCCCAGCGTCAAGATGAGATAAAAAGCAGCTAGCTGCACATTTTCGTCATCGTCAAACAGCCAAAAAACTGAACGAAGAAACGTGTGTGCGGTTAAAAAAGTAAACTAAGTTTCAAAAAGAAAAAAAAATTCATCGTATTGTACGTATAGCTCGAATATTCGGTTATTTCATGGACCGATAACCACGTCTCTGGAATGGCATACTCGTATTACGTTCTCGTATGTACAATTTTGAAATCGCATCTGTACGCGTTATTTTTCTATACTCGGTACGTTACTCTTGTTGTACAGACCCTCTTCCCTGTCCCCCCAACTACACGATGCCAAAATAGAGCCATCTTGTACTACGTGTAATACGTTCGGTAACGACGATGACTCGATGGACGAGGGAAAAGGCGATCATCAGACGAGGAATTTTTCTACATATGTAAATATCACGTCTGATTGGCGAATTCCTTTCGCAAAATGACCATCGCCATCGTCTATGATTGTACGTAAAATGGTCAAAATACCAGTAATAAAAACAAGCGTTTGAAAAACAAATCCGTATTCGTACGTACTTATAACATATACGAACAAATGGTCGGTAAAATAGCATTTTTAACGGTGGCCAGTCGACCCAAAAAAACTCAGAGAGAGGGAAACGACCGAGCTGAAGGGATTGTCGCCGCCATGCAGTCTGCAGAGGTCGCCGAGCGATGAGGCGAAGGCATGAGAACTCGTCTATCGTAAAACCACGCACGTTTTACGTATATAAAGGAAAATGGTGGACGAAATATCTCTACGTCAAATGCGGTTGTGAGGGTGGCGAGGGGGGGTAAAAATTACCGTATAGCGTTGTTTCGTATCTGTTCGTTCGTGTATGGAGAGGAAAACCCAACGATAAAGAGGACGACGAGGACGAAGAAGAATATGAAGAATGGGGCCAGAGTCAGCGACCAGGGCGAGGCAGTAGGCAGGGGGGAGAGGGGGTACGAGAGAACGTGATTATTCGCGAGAACACATGCGGCGCGCTCAAGAATATAAAGTTTTTAGGGCTTATAACGAGTAAAATTATGGTCTTTTAAAATTTTTAATTCGCCTCGCTTTTTGAAACGCTGTCAAAGTTCAAAGTTTAATTTGATCTTGTTAATAAAAGTTAATAAAATACGTTGCCGGAGGATTAAACATTTAAAATGGTGGCACACGGCGCGTCGAACATCTCATCTTCATCCTCGCCCAACCTCATCGCATCTCAACACTATGCCATATTCTATGCCGGGTATCATATACGTAGAGTATACTGTAATACGCTAGGGACAGGGGGCTGAGGGGAGGAGGCAGCTTCTAAGCGAGAAAATTTCTTCTCAACTGTGGCGAACTGGTATATTATAGTAAGCTTTTTACGTACAGTGTAGCTTTGATAGGATGACGAATCTCGTTTCAGGGTTCGGAATCGCTGAGCGATATTTTTACATAAGTAGAATTATTATTTACTGTACGTAAAAGTATACTTGGTACGATAAAGTATACGTTATTCGGGGCGAACCGCGTTATTCCCTTTGCCCCTTCGATAATCTTCGTCTCGTACTTCGAAGTAGGTATTATGATGTTAACGTGCTCGAAGCGTATTTAAAATGGAAATATTTTATATTATTTTTATAAGTTTTGGCGTATTGGTAGCTTACTTCTTATTCGTATATTATACTCGATATTTATAATCTCCGAAGAATTGCCTTTGCACGATGGATGGAGGTTTGGGGGGAGGGGGAGGGTGTAAAGAGAACAAAATGCTGTATCAAGTGTCAAAATTCATTTCGTCTGCGTGCTTTATTGCATACCTACATCTACACGCTGTTGTTATTGTTTGTCTGTTCGAGTCGATGTTGGATTGTTATTGGCGATAAATTCGAATACGTCAATAATGCGAAGACGAAGACGAAGACGTCAATAAAACTAGGTAAATAAGAAAAATAATTATGAAAATAACGACGTAATGGTTATACGTCGTCGATGAAAAACGATACCGAGGGAAATACCGTTCATTGGTGTAATCTTATTGCGATAAAACGAACGAAGAAATTGCCATAAGAAGAGGGGGGGTAAAAGCGCCATGCCGCGCCGTGTGCGGTGCGGAGGCAAATATGAGACGAAATGTAAATAAACCGAGATAATATTTCTTCTACTGTAAGACGTGAAATCCGAATCCGACGTATTTGGCTTTCAATGTGGAAAAAAAAGGTGGTTAGGGAGTGGTAAAATTATGGGAGATGATAATGTGTACAGTGAAGTAATATGAAAATGGATCTGAAATTTTGGATTTTCATAGTTGCACAATAGAAGCATGGCACCTAAAAAAACCCATTTTTCGGGGCCAACTATTTTTTTCACGTGTTAGTACAGGACACTCCCCTCATTCCAAATATGTATTTATTTTATTCGAGAACGAATTGATTTGTTTTCGTTTTTGTTTTTTGAAAATTTTGCATAGGAATTGATCTGTTTTCAAGCGAAGTGAATCGAATCATTCACAAACGATTGGTGATTGAATAAATTGTTTGATTTCTATAGGCGAATCATTCGCAAACGTAATAATTTTTTGTGAATCATTCACGAACGACTTGAATAATTTGTGGTGAATCATTCCTCATTCGTGAACGAATTAAATAATTTACGGTGAATCATTCGCGAACGAATTGAGTCTTTTTTTGGTGAATCGTTCGTGAATGAATTAATTATTTTTTGATGAATCATTCGTGAACGAATGGAATAATTTTTGGCGAATCATTCGCGAATAAATTGAATCATTATTCATTTTTGGTTAATTATTTGCGAACGAATTGAATCATTTTTGGTAAGTTGTTTGTAAATGAACTGAATAATTTTTAGTAGATCGTTCGCGAACAAATTGCATCATTTTTTGGTAAATCATTCCTCATTCGTGAATGTCTGAACGAATTGAATAATTTTTGGTGAATCATTCGCGAACGAATTAAATTATTTTTTGATGAATCATTCGTGAACGAATCGACTAGTTTTTGGCGAATCATTCGCGAACAAACAAAATTGAATAACTTTTGGTGAGTCATTCGCGAACAAATTGAATAATTTTTTAGTGAATCATTCGTGAGAGAATTAAATCATTTTTTGTTGAATCATTCGCGAACGAACGAAATCATTTTCGGTGAATTATTCGTGAACGAATTGAATCTTTTTTTAGTGAATTATTTGTGAACGAAATGAATAATTTTTTAGCGAAATATTCGCAAACGAATTAAACCGTTTTCGGTGAATCATTCGCAAACGAATTGAATCATTATTCATTTTTGGTGAATTATTCGCGAACGAATTGAATCATTTTTGGTAAATTGTTCGCAAACGAATTGAATCATTTTTGGTGAATCATTCGCGAATGAATCGAATCATTTTTTTGTGAATCATTCACGAACGAATTGAATCATTTTTGGTAAATGGTTCACGAACGAATTGAATCATTTTTTGGTGAATCATTCGTGAATGAATAGAATAAGTTTTGGTGAATCATTCGCGAAGGAATGAAATCTTTTTTTGGTGAATGATTTGTGAACGAATTGAATCATTTTTTAGTGAATCATTCGCGAAGGAATTGAATCATTATTCATTTGTAGTGAATTATTCGCGAACGAATTGAATCATTTTCGGCAAATTGTTCGCAAACGAATTGAATAATTTTTAGTGAATCATTCGCGAACGAATTGAATCATTTTTTGATGAATCACTCGCGAACGAATAGAATAATTTTTGGTGAATCATTCGCGAACAAATGAACTAGTTTTTGTTTTTGGTAAATTATTCGCGAACAATCAAATTGAATAATTTTTGGTGAATCACTCGCGAACGAATTGAATAATTTTTAGTGAATCATTCGCGAACAAATTGAATAATTTTTGGTGAATCATTCGTGAACGAATCGAATCATTTTCAGTAAATTGTTTGCGAACCAATTGAATCATTTTTTGATGAATCATTTGTGAACGAATAGAGTGATTTTTGGTGAATCATTTGCCAGCAAATGGACTAGTTTTTGGTGAATCATTCGCGAAAGAATTGAATCATTTATTGGTGAATCATTCCTCATGAGAACGTCTAAACGAATTGAATAATTTTTAGTGAATCATTCGCGAACCAATTGAATCATTTCTTGATGAATCATTCGCGAACCAATTGAATCTTTTTTTGATGAATCATTCGCGAACAAATTGAATAATTTTTGGTGAATTGTTCGTGGACAAATCGAATCATTTTTGGTGAATCATTCGCGAACGAATTGAATGATTTTTGGTGAATCATTCGCGAACCAATTGAATTATATTTTGATGAATCATTCGTGAACGAATAGAGTGATTTTTGATGAATCATTCGCGAACAAACAAATTGAATACCTAAATTTTGGTGAATCATTCGCGAACGAATCGACTAGGTTTTTTGTGAATCGTTCGCGAAAGAATTGAATCATTTATTGGGGAATCATTCTTCATGAGAACGTCTAAACGAATTGAATAATTTTTGGTGAATTATTCGCGAATGAATGAAATAATTTTTGGTGAATCATTCGCGAATGAATCTACCTGTTTTTGATGAATCGTTCGCGAACGAATTGAACAATTTCAAGTGAACAGTTTTTGGTTAATCATTCACGAACATATTGACTAATATGTGGTGTATCATTCACGAACGAATTGAATGATTGTTGGTGACTCCTTCTCGAACAAATTGATTCATAAATTAATGAATTAATCACTTCGTTCATGAATGGTTCCCTTATTGCACCAAAAAAAAATTTCACCTCCATAAAGAAGTTTGTTCACGTCCATTGAACCAAAGTTTGACCGAAATGGCTCGCACAACGGGAGTAGTCAAATTTTGAAGTCGCGACCCCCTCCAATTTTGAGTAAAAATGAACTACTTACGTAGATACTTATTGTAGAATTATTCGAAAGTGACCGTGTGATTGATCAAAATACGTTGAAATTTCTATATAAATTCAAATACTTTTAGGAAAGTGTTTTTAAAACACGTTTTGAAGAATTTTGAGCGTAATATCGAGTCATTAGTTTTGGCGTTTTGAAAAACTGCCTTGTGACGTGACCTATCAAAATGAATTGAAATTTCACAAGAAATCCGAATATGACGGACCAAAACATTTTTCGGGCCTTTTTTGCAGAATTCCGAGCCTAAAATTAGGTCATGTTTTTCGGGATTTCCAAAAAATATGTCATGAGACCTACCAAAAAAAAGTTCAATTCGTGAAAATTCTTAGTTTCTGCGTTAGAATTTTTCTATGTAAATATTATCCTTTTCAAGAAGAAACTTTCCCTGGCTCTTCAAGCCACCGCTCTGTCTTGTAACACGACAATAATTTATGATCTAGAATACGGTGGCATTTTTTAAATCTTACTCATGTCATCGGTGCTCTCCATTGAATCTTGATTCTAAGTGTCACACCGTCATGTTTATGATTAGCTTATACCTTTTACAGCTTATACAATTATACATATTTAAGACGTACGTGTTATTTACATTTTATGCAAAAGCGTCCCAGTCCATTGTACTCGTACTATCGCGAAACAGAGAGTAAAATTTTAGGTATTACTACGTGCGAATTGCAAATACCTGAGATTTATCACGCCCCCGATTCGACGAACCACTCGTATTTATAATTGGCCTTCGCTGTTGGAGAGACCTAAATGGTAAAAATAGAATAAAAACAGAATATGTAATGGTATGGCAGTTGACACTGCGTCGATCACAACATACACGTCTTATGTTAATGAACTGAATCTACTCGAACCACGATGACAATAAGACGTGACCTAATCGTTAAATCGTCGATCGATAAATCGACTTTGGAATTTCTCAGTTCAATGTAGAGTTTTTCATGCAATTTTTGCTGAAGTTCATGGAAATTTCGTCAGTTTTTGGTGATTTGCAGCGTTTTTAATGATTTTACGTAACTTGTGTTTAGAAAAGGAATTTTCCCTAAATTTCACTGTAATTCCATTTCTTTCAAGAAATAAATAAATAAAAAGGTCAGAAAGCTTCAAAAACACTATAAATAACCCAAAAGTGCTGAAATTTTTGGGAAATTTTGCAAAAATACCGTATCGTATGCTTACCACCACAATCTCGTAAATTAGCGAGCTCGCAAACGTTGCAATAATAAAATCGCAACCGCGAAGCTGCGATCAGTGTAACCATTTAGTCTGACGTTTAATTCAACGTCCTCTATTAATCCGGAATTCTCTGCCATTGGTTTCCTTAAACGATCCAGCAGCGTATAGAGATGAGCTGGAAATACCTACCTACGAATAAAATGGCTCCAAAACGAATGAAATTTACTCCTGTATAAATTTAAATTAGCATCGGCGAATATTATCCGTCGAACGTCGACAACCGGAATAAGATATAAGAATGATCGTAGAACGATCGTTGAATTCCAATTACTGCAGATGAACAAAGCACCAAGAAGAAGGTAGGTTTAATGTTGCTGTTAGGTTTTAAAACAGGATTTTACGCTTTTAAAAAAGCGATTAAAAGTGCGAATAAGAAAACGTCTTTCGATATAGAGAGTATATTTCTCTCGTTTTTGCGTTTTTTTTTATTCCTGCATCGAGCTCTCCGGCTGACGCTATCAAATAACCGCCGAAAAAAGAAAACGAGACCGTGGAGGAAACCGAGCTGGCGGTAAAAAACCTAAAATGTAAATCGCATTAAAAAAAACTCGTCGTGAAGACACTCGTAAATTACGTAGGATTAAAAAAAGGAGCGAAACGAAACGAACTATGAAGTTTAAATACTAATTCTTGCGGGCGGCTGCGACTGCGAGTGCGGCTTTGAGCTTTCGTATATACTAAACGAACCTCGAACCGGGGCCAAAAGAAATGTTATTTTCCAAAAGGGAAAAATGCAATGAATTAAATGGTTTTCTAGTCGGTTGGATAAAAAGTGGTTTTAGCATTATAAAGAATGGCATTGGCCGGTACATTGTATTTCACCACACGGAGCGCGTTTTAATGGGCTCTCCGCGAGGAGCAATTAAATGACGCACGAAAACTCCGACTCGACTCGACTCGTGCTATATACTTTCTGCACATACAATATTCTACGGCCGCGAACCCGAATCGGCGAATCCTGTGTTTGCCGAAGCCTTCTCTTGTCTCATCCTCTTCGCTATATTCTGCTCGATTATTCGCAGCTTTATACATACCTAATATACTCGTACACTCGCGTTATTGAAAATATTACACCGTAGGTTATTTTAATTGCTATTGTAGTTTTTAACATTTCTGCTGTCGATGCGGCCACGAAAACGACTCACTAATCTGGTGTTCGAAGCGAGTTAAGCGACGGCGTTTACCATATTCTACCCAGCGTTATGAGTAAAAGCCGACTTTTTGCAAGGTGGCTTTTAATATATTAAGCCTTTGACCGTTCGGTTTTCCTATACGAATAAAGCCGATAAGTTTATTAAAATTGCAAACGGATTAGAAGATCTCAACTTAGAGCGTCGTCCTTTCTATCTTTTTATCGTCTGTTGTATTCAACTCGTCGCTGGCCGGGTTTAAATTAACGTTGATTCGAGATCTTCGAAAAATCTATTCGTCGATGCGAAAGTTGCCGGATTTCGATAAGTTAGCTTGAGCCGAATTAGAGGCGGTTTCAGCAATGAAAAGAGAGCAGGAGAAGGACTGTGGCCAAGAAACTTTACGTAACGTTACCTGTTGCTCTGAAGTTTGTATATGATTACGATGAAAAACACAGATTTGTACAAGCATAACCAAAATTTTAGATGCTCTAGTTTATTTTTGGATTTTTGGTGAATTTTTGAAAATGTAAAAAATTCATATATGTACCTACGCAAGGCTCGTACCTACTCTACATATTTTTTCAAAAAAAAAAAGAGAGAGAGAGAGAGAGAAAAGGACTTTGGTAACAAAAAAAAGCACATAAACGGTAAAAGTAATCAAAAAGTTACTAAAAAAGTAACAAAATATGAGGAAAATATTTCAATGATGAAAAAAAAACACAAAAAAAACACGATCGAGGCTCTAACAATTTTCACAAAAAAAAAATGACTCTTGGTCGTAATTTTTGTGAAAAAAAAAGTTGGATTATTTGGTAAGTAATATTGATCCACAATTTTTTCAAAAGGCTGGATCTTGGCGAATTTCTGGCGAAATGGCGAGATTTGGACAACTTTTAGACAAAAGTGAGATATTTTCATTTTTGACAGAAATAAGGTAAACATTGATACGTAATATACTAAGCAAAGGCTCAACATTTCAGGAACTTTTGCCAAAAAAGCGAAATTTTTCAAAATTTTCAGCGAAGAAGTGAGGTTTGTGTGCAATTTTGGGCACAAAAAAAATGAAGGCGTTGGGTAATTGTTGATAGAAACCAAGGCTTTGACAATCTAGCAAAATTGTTGTGCGAGAGATGGGGGTAGAGGCGTTTGTGGATCTTTGCTTTAATAGAACGAATTATTAAAACGATAATAAACACAACGCACGTACATTTTATCGATTTATTATTATAATTAACGTCATAATATAGATATAAAACAAACTTAAAATTAATAAGGTGCACCGGGGCAAGTCAGAATGATTTTTTGCAATTTCAACTTTGACCAGCTGTTACTCCCCTTCTAATGAACCAATATGGATCAAATTTATTATGTAGGTTCCCATAAGGGTTCTTAACCTATGGTGAAAATTTGAGCGCAATTGACATAGTAGCTTTTGCTCAGTGGAATAAAATATAAACTGTTCTGACTTCCCCCAATTGGGGGAAGTCAGAACAGACTAAACTTTGCAGAGGCGTAGATCACAAACGGAGCGTCCTAGAAAAATTGCATAAAAACAAAATTGTAGAGAATTTAATTCTCTTTGAGATTACTCTCATCAGATTTTCACTAGGACGCACGGTTCGTCCGCTATATGCGAAAAACTAAGAAATAGAAAGTCTGTATTTTAGAACAAATTCAAAACAAGTTCAAAACAACAACAAAATACAATTGAACCAAAGACATCTAAAATGAAACTGAATCGCGACAATTTTTATGCAGTGATGAAGTAGGGGTAGTACCCTCAAGTCACCTTTAGTGGCACTTCGCCAGATATAAACCTCTAGGTGCTAGAGCACGTTTTCTAACTTACCCCGAATTCTGACTTCCCCCGGTGCACCTTAATCACCAGACGAGAAACATCTTCCATGAACGTTAAACAGCAAATACTCGATCATCCGTATTTTACAACATAGAACAACCGAGTTTTACAATTTTCACAAAGAACGAAAAATAAAGTGATGCTCAAAACGACTCTTCTCACAACATCCCTCCTTTGTTTTGACACATCTTGGAAAAAATATCGATTAAAAACTAAATACTAAGTAACAATTAAGTTACAAAACATCTTAAAAATAACAGAACAAAACTTGAAAATAAGTGATCGATTTTTGATTACTGAACTAACAAAGAACGATTAAATGCTCGATAGAAACAAATCAAATGAGCGATTAAAATGATCAATTAGCGATTGAGCGAGAAACAAAATTTGAACGATGCACCATTAAATTGAAAAAATACTAAATAGCACGAATACTTCGAGAACAGAAAAATTAAAAATAAAAATGAAAATGTGTGAGATCACCCCATGAACAAATATTTTTACATATCCAGAAGTAAGCACAACTTACAATGTTGAGTTGGAGGTTGATGGAATGCTGAAAGAGCACTTGATTGTGCTTGATGTGCTGTTTGAGCACTTGCAGAAGTTGGTATCTGCACACTCTACTGAGTTGGGCCTTGACTTTCAGGATAAGTGCGGCAATTCGGACCTTCATGTCCGTATTTGTGGCATTTATTACACTTTGGACGATTTTCAGGAAATCTCTGACAATTTCGGCCAATGTGACCTGGCAATTTGCATCTGTAGCACAACGGTGAATTCTGATGATGAGTCACAAGAGCGGTAGGCTGCGGGATCACATTTTCCTTTGGTTTTTCTTCCTTCTCAGGAGGAACGGAAACAGTTGACTTAGAATCTATGGGGGATAACTCTTGGATGAGGACTTAACAGGCTTTATTTACTGTTACCTTGGTAGCTTCAACTTCGGAGTATAAAAGAGTGTTGACGGAGGCACGAGCTGATGGGTATTGTTTCAGAATGTCAATCAGTAACCAAGAGATTTGTTCTTCGGGGAGAATCGAACTACCAGCTGGTAGACTAGCGTTAAGTTCGTTGTAAGTGAAAGCAATTTCCTCAACATATTTTTTCGGATCATTTTTATGTAGTTTGAGAGTCATGTTCATCAATTTTACACGGAGAGCGACGTGTTTAACGGAAGTTGACGCTGAGTAGATCAATTGCAACTTTGTTACAACTCTGTAAGGTTTGGTTTCATCAATCACGTGTCTCAATGGTTTATCTCCAATCAAATTTACGACGATTTCCATTGCTTTTCATTTATTTCAGTCCGATGCATCGTTATTTTTGATGGTTTTCTCAAGCCCATGAGCTTTTAATTTATTCAGGAGTAGGAAGCGCCATTCCATAAAGTTGTTACCATGAAACACGAGGTGCGGTGGTGGATTAAACTGATCCATCTTGAATTAAATGATTGGATGAAGCTAGGAACAATATTAATGATGACAAATAACAACAGTATGAACTACGAACGATTATAATGATAACGAAAATGTACGATTACTAAAACGAATTACAAATTACCATGTGGAACGTTACTTTAAAACCACATTGCTGTTTTTGGGGGTTTGTGGCTCCTCAATATTGGACCCCTCGGAGTTGAAAATTTGTCAAAACACTTTGAAGTTGTTGACACTATTGCTTTTTATGGTCCAAACGATCAATTTCAAAGAAATTTGGTCAAAACTGAAGTTTTTTCACATGTAAAATCCTATGTTAATTCCCATAAGGACATTGAGAGGCCCTGAGGCACGGGTTAATCTTTACGGATTTGGCTGAAATTTTTTTTGTGAACTACCTAAACCCAAAGGAAAAACATGAGCAGGTGAGACAGTGAATATTTAGCAAAAAAAGTTTTGCTGTGTAAATGATGGACAACCCTAAGGCAAGATGCACTATGTCAACTTCTTGAGTTACATAAATTTTCAAAAGTTTTTGGTTTCACTTTCACTCGGGTCAAATGGAAATTTTTGGTAAGAATAGAGAAAATTTTCGACAATTCAAGACGAAAAGAAAGATTTTAAAATTTTTTGCAGAAAACCTGTCTTTTATGCAATTTATGGCAAAAAGTGAGATTTTTTCAAAATTTCTGCCGAAGAATGAAATTTTCTGCAATTTTTTGATGAACAAGGATACGTAGTTTTTGTTAATTTGTGGCAAGAAGAAGATTTTGACAATTTCAGACAAAGACAGAGGGCATTTTAGCAATTTCAGGAAAAAATGAGACTTATGGGGCATTCTTTGAAAAAAATAATTTTTTGGTATTTTTTGCAAAAAGCATCAAAAGCTACATCTATGGAAATTTTTTCAGAATTTTAAATGGTAGGTAGCTCCCATGCACTTGCAGCACCATGTTGAAAGTTGAACTTTACATTTGCAAGTTCAACTTTCATTGGTCATTTTTCTATTAGTGGTTTCCAGTAACTGTCACTCTGAACCAGAGAGTGCAATTTTTCCCATAATACTACCTCAAAACTTTGAAAATACGGTTGTGCTTCAAGAATAATGATGTTGAGCCATGAATGTTCACGCTCGATCATTTTCAAATACCCTACTAATTTCCTCCCCTTCTTTCCGCACTCTTCGTTTTCCTCGTTACACCATGAAAACATCCACAAATTATACATGGTGCATTGATGCATCGTATATCGAGATCAAAAACGTTGTGTTACTTTTGAAAATTGGTGCTACGTTTCAGCTATGTAGGTATGTAGATGCTAGATGTGTACTTCTCCCCTATCTGGATTTCCTCTAGAACAACGATGCTGTGCGGATCAAGCGAGACATGCTTCGCTGTATGCTCTAGTTTATGTAATACACGAGTAGGCTAAATGTCGGTACCTACGTCACAAGTAGATACTTATATGTACGTGTGTATATCGAAACAAAGCAAAATAAATCAAGTTTCAAATCAAGCGTAACTCAAACATGGTCCGCGTAGCAAAAAGCTTTGATAAAGAGTATGTATGTATACTTTGAAGGGAGGAAAAAGTGAATGAGACAGCTAATGATAATTTTCACAGTTGCATAGAACACTGCATACAGCCTGCAGCATATCAAATACAGGTAGGCGGTAGTACCTCCACCTACAACATAGCTGAGCACCAAATTGTGAAAACGTTATAAAACGTAATTACATAATTACACGCTGCCCTGCGATACAAGTTGGTTTATCTGGTTGCCTATACCTGAACCCCTATATTCCTTGTACGCTCATCGTATTCTGTACATTGGCACATTTCCCTTTTACTACATATTTTAACACCCGCCAGCATGAAAACTGTATGGCTTCATTCGAGTGCTAAAAATACTCCCTCCACCACCACCGTCTTCGTCGTCGAAGCGCATTTTAAATCGTCATTCTACGATGAGCATGGAAGGGATGACGCTGGTTCCTTTAAGACGTTACGATGATGATGATTATGATGGAGTTAATGTACGCGCAGCAGTTCCGTTTATTCCGAGGATAATCGAAATTCGCGGCGCTTTTAACATTCTTCGTTTGGAACATTATTAATTATGTAAATATGAAAGGTAAAACCGAGCAAACAGTAATTACCGAAGGGTTTTCCTAATCGAGTTTGTAAAGTTCGCATGAGAAATTTCGTGGGATTTCGACTCGGAACGGTAGGTACACTATGGAGTCCGCAACGTGCTGTGATGAGGATGAGAAGCGATACAAATAAGGGCAGCGCAAATCGTATCGCAGATGTTTTAAAACCAACCAAATTTTCGCTACAGTCGAGTCGAAGATTTTAAAAGGTGTGTTTACATTGGACTCGTCGACGACGTTGTTGTGGCGTGGTCGTTGCTGTTTTTACCAATCCTCCTGATGGGACGATGACATTTTGTGGAAAGATATGGCTACGAGACTAGGGGAGGTCAATAGACCCTCCACTGAATTTGAGTTTGTTAATTTTTTTATCGTGTGTGGTGAGAAGGGGTCGAGTGGAGAGCTTTCTGAAAATTTTGCTGAAAAAAGGTGATGATTTTTTTTCCCGTTAAATATCGGTAGATACCATGATCAACTTCTGGTAATTTTCAATTTATTGGGTGTTGGGGGGGGGGGGTCAATTTGACAAATTTTATGACATTTTCTGCAGCTTTAACAAATCATCATCCAATTTTGAGAATTTCCGATTAATTCTCGGTGTTTTTCAATAATCCAAGCACTTGAACAGTCTGTGCAAAATTTTACCCAAATTAGATATTTTCTCAAATTTGTGCCGTTTTCTGATGGTCTATCAATTTTTGATATTTTCGAGTGATTTTCGCAATCAATTTTACAATTATTTTTATGATACTTTCTTTGTGAATATTCATTTCTGGCTCTTTATTAAACGTCGAGATCGTCAGAATTTTTACTTTGGCCTTCGACCATTATTATTTTGTACATTTTTTTGTTGATTGATCAATAATTTTATAACCAACTAATCCACCATAATTTTTCTTTGTTTCAGGTGAGTACAAGTTTCCTTCCAAAAATGATAGAATACGAACTCGCGTATGAGAATAAGTAAGTAATTTTATAATCCTTATGAGAAAAGTTACCTAACTCACTTCTACACCTGTGTCCTTTTATTTTCAATGGCAAATCAAAAAAAAAAATTCTAAAATCACGGAATTTGAAAATCAGCTGAAATAATTTGAATCGAGGTGATCTGATTTTTTCGAGTACGAAAACAGTAGATTAAATTTTTGAGTTCGCAAATGATTCTGATTTTTAACGAACTTTAAAAAAATCAAACTTGGCTCAAAAATGGGAAAAAATCCAAATTTTACCAAATAGACCAAGAGAGCTGAAATTTGATGTGTGCCTTGTTTTTAGCCTTTCAAATCGATTGGAAACGGTTTCGAACCATTTTGAGTAGTAGTTCTGGAGCTCCAAATTGAAATTTCCACAATATTTTACCCAATTGAGTTGTTGAAACGAAGTTTACTTAGTATAGTCGATTGGAGATGGTTTCAGGCTGTTCTGGAGCCTTCTTGTGTATTTTAGAATTTTCAGATTTTCTAAAAAGTGGTCTAAAAACCGTGCAAAACTTTTGCGTCATTTTTTGCAAAATACAGGGGATGCAAAGGTAGGTACCAGGTAGTGAGAGTAGTGAAAAAGTAGTGATTTCAAAAATGTGTAGGTAGTGAGAGTTGTAAAAAGGTTGTGAATTCAGTCAAAAAGGTAGTGAAAAAATAAAAAAATTCAAACGTGCAATAAAAACCTTCAAATTATTGAAAAAATTGAGTGAAATTAATACTTTGTGCAGGCGTAAGTTTCCTTCCAGTTTCAATTTTTTGAAAATTTCCCTGTGAAAAATTTGATTTTGTTGATTTATGTGTGGGTGTGGGGGGAGGGGGAAGAGTGTCCAGTGTAGAGCTTTCTAAAAATTTGGTTGCAGAAAGGTAGTGAAAAAAGTAGGGATTTTTTTCTACTGAAAAATGTAGTGATTTTTTTCTTGTGAAAAAAGTAGTAATTTTTTTCTAGTGAAAAAAGTGATGATTTTTTTCTAGTGAAAAAGTGATGATTTTTTTTCTAGTGAAAAAAGTGATGATTTTTCTCTACTGAAAAAAAGTGATGATTTTTTTCTAGTGAAAAAAGTGATGGTTTCTTTCTAGTGAAAAAGTGATGATTTTTCTAGTGAAAAAGTAGTGATTTTTTTCTAGTGAAAAAGTGATGATTTTTTTCTAGTGAAAAAGTGATGATTTTTTTTCTAGTGAAAAAAGTGATGATTTTTCTCTACTGAAAAAAGTGATTAAAAAAGTGATGATTTTTTTCTAGTGAAAAAAGTGATGATTTCTTTCTAGTGAAAAAGTAGTAATTTTTTTTCTATTGAAAAAAGTGATGATTTTTTTCTAGTGAAAAAGTAGTGATTTTTTCATAAAAAATGCTGTTAGATGCCATTCTGGAGTAACAATAACATGAGTAGGTGCTTATTGGGCATCCTCTTTCACAGAAGACCTATTGATATTTTGACATCTCCTAGTGTAAGACTTTTTTTGAAAACTTAAAAAAAATCGATTGCGTAGAATCGTGAGATTTCATTTTTACTTTTTGGTTTCAAAATAGAAAAACATATCCATGACAAGCTTTTCTCACAGAGGAGACTTCGCCTCATTTTCATTATTGATTTTTTCAACTTTGGAGGTCTCTATGTAGGTGGCCAGCATTGTCGGGGGGGGGGGGGTTGAGGAAAGTCTTTTCATGAAAAAGGAGTTATGTAGAAGTATTCTGATCTAAAATGAAAATTTTTCAAATAATTGATGTACCTTCAGACATCAATTTTTCACCTTTTTCGATATTTTCCACCTTTGAGAGCTTCGTACAAGGAGACCAATATCACTTGGAGGACCAAAGAGTTTTTTGTTGTTGAAAATGTGGTTATCTAAAAGTGGGTACTCTGCACAGAAATGAAGCATATTCAAAAAATTTGAACTGATATCAATTTCTCTCTTTTTTTGCTAATTTTTTTCGACTTTAAGGGGCTTCATATAGAGAACCAACATCATTCGGGAGACCGCAGGGAAGATTTTTCTTGAAAAAGTGTTCATTTAGAAAAATGCTTTCCATAAATGAAAATTTTTCAAAAAATTTCTGCGGATATGAATTTTTTATATTTTATTTTCCTCCAATTTGAGAGGGGGGGGGGTCACCATACAAGAGAGACAACATAATTTGATGGTCCGACAAAATTGTTTTTGAAAACGGGGTTAATACGTACTGTGAACAATTTTAATGTGAAGTGGTGAGCTTTCTGAAAATTTGGTTGAAAAAAGTAGTGAAAAAAGGTAGTGAAAAAGTGGTGATTTTTTTCAACAACAAAAAATCCATTAGATGCTACGACTCAAGTTGTCAAAATGAAAAAATTCATTAACTTTTGTGGCCATTAATTTTCCATTTCTTCGGATTAAGTAAATCGTTGAAAAGAGTTTGCAATTTGTATCCTTCGTGAAAAGTTGAGTTTTCGCCCATAAAAGTTCACTTTTGAAATTTCAAATTTGAAAAAAAAAAGATTTTGAATCGTTAATATTTTCATTTTAGGCCCTCGTACACAGATTTGCTTCAATTGGGAATTTTAACCTTCATAATTTGGCTGTTCGGTAGTCAATCGTAAATTTTGCTTGTAGTGTTGATAAAATTGCATACTTGGTTCGCCGTAAACAGGTTAACTTGTTTTTCAAAAATCATTTCACCCTCCCCCCTTCTTCCTCTCCTCTTTAAAATCAACTTTGTTTGCTTTTTGGATTCAAGCTTATGAACACTCATATCTCTAGACTGGTTAAACTTCCGAGGCAAATCTGTTAACCTCGCGAAGATGTAATTAGAAGAGATGTTTCATTTGAAATATTTTCATCATTTAAAATGCTCAGAATTGAACTTCAAAGTGAGAGCTCAACTTTCCACAATGAATTCACAAGTTGAAAACTACCATTTTGAAAATTGAAAAAAAAAAAATTATATCCAAATAATATTTATTCGCCGAATACGTGCTTTGTTAGCTAACTTCTACTTGACATATTGAGATAATAATTTAGTCAACGAAAACAAAATACATAGAAAGCGAATAGATAATACATATAACGTAAGTATCTGCTCGATTCAAAATTGACCAATAATTTTTTTTATAAAATTCGAAAACGATAAACAAAAATAACCAATAACTTAATAATAATAACGAATCGATCGTATACCTTTGGAAAAACAAGGTGAAAAAATAATATTTTACAGCCATTTGCCTCCCACAACTTTCTTGGGTGTGACAGCCGGTGATCGACCTGGAGCCGGACTTGATTCGGGCTTCAACGTAGACTTAGATTCGATATCCAGCACCACGTGTTCTTTTTTCTGCTCAGAATCAGGTTTGGCAGCTTCATCAGACGATGTTGGCATTTCAGCCGATGTGCTGGCTTTTCTGGACGAGCCTGGCTTTCCAGATGTGCTCGAAATGCTCGCTTTTCTAGACGACGAACCTTGCGATGAATCAGGTTCTCGAGCCATGCTGGCTAAACTGGATCTTCTACTTCCTGCTGTTCCACCAGCAAGGCTAGTTTTTCTTTCTGGACTGGTTATATCATCGGGTTTGGGTGGCAGAGGTGGTTTATCCGCTTGGCTGAGTCTTCGATCTATGCTGCTTTTTATTACTGTGCTCATTTTTTCCAGTTTTGGTGCCTTTGGTGTTGGTGTCGATGGCGTTTCCGATTCTGATTGGGTATCTTCGTGTATTGCATCTGGGACAGTGGCTGCTCTCAGAAGTGATCCGCGTTTGGTTGCAGAAACTGAAAAAATATCAAATAATACTCGTAGTTAAGACGAAACTATAGGTACCATTTTTCTGTATACTGGAGAAAGTTTTCAACTCAAGGGAGGGTGCGAGGAAAAAGAAAGATTATAAAGGAAAAGAGCCGAGATGAAAAACGAATGGTTATTAATTTAGAAAATTCATCGGTACGGTCGCGTTGATATCACAATGAAAGCTTGTCATTTGTTTGGATATCTTTGAAAAGTTTTTTTTTTGCCTCATCGTCGAACAAACTGACGCGTATAGTTTTTTCTCGCTGTTTTCGTGTTCCTCGTAATTACAAAAATGTGTCATTGAGCGAGGGCAACAGGTGATCCGATTCTATTACCTACTCGGGCTCTTTTCCATTATTTTTTTCACGAATTGGAACTTACCTTTGCTTTCTCTTCGCTCCATTGAAATAGATAGACGACCTTCTTGAACACCGTTGAATTCTTGTTTAATCAAAGCCATCTTGAATCTAGCGTAAGCTATTCTGGCAGTCGGATTTATATGCGAGAGTTGCGGATTATATTCCACCAGTTTATCCGGGTCCATTTTCATTACGTCTTCGCCTTGGTGATCGATTATGTATCTGCGAAAAATTTTCAAAAAATGTAGCTTTTTGGAAAAAAATAATCTTACTTTATATGTATAGGTGGGTCATTCTATCTCAAATGGTGTGAATTTTTGCATATGAAGAGGGGGGGGTTGTCGACGATTTTTTTTTGAATTTTTCATGTAGATGGATTCGTGCATTTTCAGGCGAGGTGGAGGTGCTCGAAGTTTCGAAAAAAAATATGAGGATTTCATTGGGGAAAAAATTAACTCTGGAGGTGCCCTTGGATGACTGAAATAGAGTCTTCAAAAAGGGAGCATTTTCGAAAAAAAAGTGGTTTTTTCGCTCTATTTGAGATTCTGCATCGACGTAGACTATTGCCATCAAAATCCAGAACCATTTTTAGAATTTCACTGAGCGATTGGAAATTTGCAGAATCGGTTATTTTTGGGTACCTAAATTCGCATTTTGAAAATTTTTTCTTCTCAAATACATATTTCGCATTAATTATGCTGAAGCATCAAAAGGTGTAATTTTTGAAACTAGGGAAATATTTTGAAACCCAGTGGTGCCAACGTTTTAGTCATAATGTCAAGTAGCTGAGAGGAAGATGGCCCGAATGTTATCAAATTTTTCTGTTTTTTGAAACTGACAATTCATGATCAAAAAATTGGCACCACTGTATTTCAAAATATTTCTCCAGTTTCAGAAATTATGCATAGGTTCATGAGAATAGATCGAACAATATCTTTTATAAACTTTTTCGCGATCTTATGCCTTTTTAACTAGTTTTCGACTCATTTTTGTGCTGTTTTGTTGAGTTTATTTTACTAATTTTTTTTTTTAAATTACTTTTTGATAATTTTCAGTGGTTTTCGATTTCTTTTGTTTTCACATCATTTCAACACTTTTTTAGCACGCGTTGGTAATTTTTCCAGATTTAAATGCTTTTTTGAGTGTTTTTACATCATTTTAACGCGTGTTCAACACATTTGATCCCGTTCAAATGTTGCCAAATTTTACTCAAATTTCATCATTTTTTGGTCCTTTTTGGTGATTTTGATGCTTTATTCGTGTTTTAAAGTTATTTCCGGGCATTTTGCTTCATTTTTACAAAATTTCTTTCATTTATGACGATTTTTATCGATTGGAATGGTTTTTTTTTTATTATTGATTTAATATCTTTTTAGGTACATCAATTTTACAAGTTTTTAAGACACACTATTTTCTTTCATTTTTAACGAATTGCACCAAAATTTTATAATTGATTGGCAATTTTTTTTGAGCGTATTTGTATTATTTTAACACGCTTGCAGCACTTTTTCATGAATTTTTGACAAATTTTACTGAAATGTTATCATTTTTTGGTAATTTAGTGAGGGGGGGGGGTTTGAATTTTGACAAATTTTACTGAAATGTCATCATTTCTTGGTAATTTAGTGGGGGGGGGGTTATCTTACAAGTTCAGTAGTCTTATTTTTCAGTTGAAATTTTTTTTTAATTTATATATTTCGGTTTTGGGTTCAGTTTTTGTCCAAATTGTCCAAAATCAATGGTTTTTTTGGTTTATTGATCGTCCAAAAAATTCAACAGATTTTGATCAAATTCAGCAGAAACCCTTATTTTGAATTGAAAGGTACCTACTCAAAAAAATTTCAACTCCGGAGGTGATCCTGGAGGGGAGAAAAGGGCCCTCAAAGAGAAGCTATTTTTGAAAAAATTGTGGTTTTTACACTCCTAAAGCTACCCAATCTGTTTTGGGAAGAATGGCCCAGTCCCAAATGAAAGTATTTGAGAATTGAGATTCTGATTCTACGTCAATCTATCTATGCAATTGCCTTCAAAACCCAGGACCACTTTTAAGGTTCTACTGATCAGTTGAAAATTTTCAAATTGCCCCTTATTTTTGGATAAATTCGCGTTTTGAAAATTTTTTCTTTGCAAATATTTCGCATCAATTTAGCAATTATTTTCTATCGCAGGGGTGCCAATTTTTTGGGTATTACAGCCAACATGAAAAAATCGAAAGAATTTCGTAAGTTTTTGGGGAATGGGGATTTTTTTTCTTTTGAAGTTGGCACTATGTTGGCAGTACTGATGAAAAAATTGACACCACTTCGTTCCAAAATATTTTCCTAGTTTCAGGAATGATATCTTTTAAATTTTTTTCTAAATTAATGCAAAATATTAGCGAAGAAGAAATTTTTAAAACAGGAATTTATTCAAAAATAAGTAATTTGAAAATTTTCCACAGCTCAGTAGAACCCCAAAAGTGGTCTTGGATTTTGAGCAGCTCCAGGAACCAAAGAAAAAACAAGATTTTTTTCTAAAATTCCCCCTTTTTGAGGCCCCATTTCTCCTCTCCACGGACACCTCCGGAGCTAAAAATTTTTCTGAGAAACTTCCAACTCAAAATGAATATTTCTGCTGAATTTGGTCAAAATCTGTCAACTTTTTTCTTCCCGATCAATGCCTTAATAGTACCTACTATTTTTGGAATTGTGGCATAATTTGACTCACTGTTACAAAATTTGCTACCATTGAATTTTTTTAAAAATCGTTAAAAAATTTCGCAATTGCTACGAAAATTGTTTGTCATTATAAGAAAATTTTACAATTATTGTTACAAGATTTTGAAATTTCAGTAACGAAATTTTCAAAAAATCATAAAATTATTCTGCAATTACTACAGGAAATTATTATAAAATTTTGTAATCATCACGATTCTGTCAAATTATTACAAAACCGGGCAAGTGCTATCAACATTTTTTGCAATCATTACAAAATTTTGCAACTTCTGCAACAAAATTTTTTAAAAATCCCAAAATTATGGTACAGTCAAATAATTCTAATAAATGTTGCAGATTTTAACAATTTTGCTGTTTTAGAAAAATTTTACCTACATTCTTAGAAAGATTGAAACATTTTTTGAAAAACTTTAAAATTTTTTTAATTGAAATTACTTGATAAAAATTGAAAATTTTTTGTGGGAAGGGCTTGAAACAAATGTCAGTTGATTTGGGACGTTGAAAATGAAATGCAAGTAGAATTTCAACTGCTTACTCATCTCAAGAGAGTTGAATTTTCATTTTTTTAAAAATTTTTGTGAGGTAAATTTTGAAAATATAAATTGAATTATCGATATTTTACTTGTCTTACTTACCTTCGAATACTTTGTTGACGAGTTTTTCGTTGAGCTTCGTCAGTGCTGCCGATTGGATTTTGTCTCAATGTACTCTTACGTGCGATCTCGTTCCAATCCTTCTTTTTCTTACTGTCGCCTTTACCAATAGCTTTGGCTATTTTACCAAAGATATTGGTGACTTTCTGTTCCGAGGTTATAATATCATTGACGACACCTTCAACCATACCGATTTGGAAATCTTTTACGATACGTCGCTCCATTAAACGATCCTTTTTACCTTGCGCTGGAAAAATTAACACCTCAGTGATTAGATCCTAACTTATTCGGAGTCTTGTACATACACAAATCAGGAATAGTGTAGGTAATCCTCATACCCATATCTTCAGTGTTTATCTTAGGCACGTTGAAATTGTTACGTTTGAATATATCGATGAGTTCGAATCTGAGTGTGGAGATATCGTGTCGAACCTCAGCTATATCATCCTCAGTGACTGCAAATTCTTCTAGTTTCTTTTGCTCTGTGGTGATGTATCGTCTGACCAAAAGCTGCATTATGAGGTCGTATCGTAAATCTGCGCGTTCTCTTTCGGATTCTTTTTTTCTCTAGACATGATTGTCGTGTATTAAATGTGTAGGTACATATTAGAGCGTCGCAATAAGCATAAAATGGGTTCAGTTTGACAATATTTACCATCATGGATCCTGTCATACGTTTCTTTCTGATGCCAAATAATTTAAGAATATGTTTGCTAGAAGGGAACAGATTGAATGGTGCAGGTAGGGTATCTCCTTCTTCGAAAAAACTGATGAATAATCGACTCCGGGCGAATTTCCATTCGGTATCGGATCGTTCCTGCCAAAAAAAAAACAAACTCGGGTAAGATGTTTTTGAAACAGTGGTCAGAAAATCAGTTTTGTCGTCGCTTACCGAAATGATCTGGTACGAATTGGACATCATGGCGATCAGCATGTTCAACAATACGATGATATTTATCACCGAGTAACAGCCGAAAATGAGCAATGCCCAAAATCTGGTAAAACTCTTGATTCCATTCAGATCGAAAGCAGTCAAATCAACCAGACCGAAACTAGCCCAAAATAACGATTGAGATGTTTCGAATAAGCTGAAACATTTCAAGACAGAGGCATCATTACAGTGTGTGTACTTTTTCTGTGGCAAATCATTCGAGTATAGGTGTGTTGGTCGAGGATGAAATTGCACGACCCTCGGAGCCATTAAGTCCGCGTTGGCCGACAAAATTGCCGGATTATTGGATTTAACTTCTAAATGCGTACTCGTTTGTATTTTATTTAGTGGCCGTAAACGTTGGCAATGGGCGAAAAGTACTTATTAAAGCATGCAAATTTGTACACTAGCAAATGGTTATTCGACAAAGTTTCCAATTGTCGGTTGTGTATTTTACCGTATCGCAGCCGCAGATTTGTTCTAACTTATTGCTAGAAGAAGCGTCAGTTTGTAGGGCTAGTCGTATGGGAAAGGAGGGGGGGGTTCATGGGTTTATTGTTTTATATATATACGTTCACGACAGCACACTTATGAACCCATGTATGGGTTAATCTTGCATAAGAAGTGAACCAGTAGGTTTACCAGCCTGGCTCACTTTGTAAAGGCTAAAGTTACATAACAAGTGAGCCACCTGTTTCAAACTAGTTTTGTCAAAGTTAGCTGCGCGCACCAAATGTTTCTCAGAGATGTTCGCTAGATGTAGTACTAACATGAGGCCTATAGAATAGGAAGTACTGGTCAGCATACCCAAAGCCCTGTTGAAATTGGGTATGCACGGTGATAAATTTGACTAATGATTTTTCTGTATTTTATTGCTCTATGGGAATACTGTTGATACCAAAAATTTTGATGTGGTTCAGACTTTTTGACAACCAAGCAATTTTCACAAAATTTAATATAGTTCAAAAAATTTTAAAATTTTTTTGAAAAAATTTTCTCCAAAAATTTTTTATTCTATTTCTTGATACTGATAAATTATATATTTCAATGACTGTGCAATTAGAATTTCGATTAGTTAATTAGAACAAAAATTGAAAATGATTTTTAAAATTTTGAAATTTTGAAAAATTGGCTCATAAGCCTGCCGCGATGCCTATATATATATATATGTTTTTTTTTCAAATTAACAAAATTTTCTTGAGGAGATTTTTATAAGATCAAGGTCATTTTAATATTAGCCTTGAAATTAACGTCATGATGATTTGACAAATCAATTCCTTTCTACTTGATTTCAGAAATTTTTAATTTTTTTTTCAAAAACTGGAGAATTCAAAATTCTGAAGACTCTAAAATCGGTTGAAACCATCTCCAGTCAATTGTGAGGTCGAAAATTGAGTATAGGCAAAAATTTCAGCTTTTTTCGTTCACGCGTTCGTGAACGATTAATTTTTCTCTTTTCTTTCAAAAATAATCCCTGGAGAAAATTTTTAATTGGGACCGGCACAAAAAGATTTTGAAAATGTGATTTCATTTCCATCCTACTTTCAGCGTTTTTTTTTTCAAGAACGAAAGAATTCAAAAGTCCACTGGCAGCTCCAAAACGATTCGAAACCATCAATAATCAATTCGGGAGGTCGAAAATAGGACGTAGACAAAATTTCAGCTTTTAGTGTGAATTTGATGTAATTTTGATATATTTTTCGTGAGAAATTCGTCGAATTTGGGTTTTTGAAAATTCACCAAAATTCAAAATTTTCGCTAGTGGTGTATTTTTGGATCCTGTTTTGATTTCACTTTGAATTGGTTCTTTCGATCGCCTCGAATATTTCACTTTCAGTAAAAGAAATCGTTCACGAACGACTCAAATCGGTTTAGCTTAGTCCATTGAAATATTATCGTTCGTGAATGATTCAGTTGTTATCAAAGCAATCGTTTGCAATCGATTGGAATTATTTTTACCAAACTTTTTCCTTTCCTTATTGTGACGATTTTGTGGGTCAAATTTTTGTGAAATCAGTTGTTTCGTTCGCGAATGATTCATTTTCAATGTAGAAGATCGTTCTCGAACGACAACTTATTTTGGATTCAACTTTTTTGGCTCATAGCCTCATGTGGCGATTATTGAATCAGTCCACTTATCCACTGTCTGATCTGTTGTTTCGTTCACGAATGATTCGATCAATTTTGACGAATGAAATCATTGATGAACGACTTTAGGACTCATATTTTTGCGCAAACTTTTTTCAGTCATGTGCCTTTTGGATCAGTCCTCTGCTGAATTGATTGTTTCGTTCACGAATGATTCAATTCATTCAATTTTGATGAAAGAAATCGTTCACGAAGGACTTCACATATTTTTTGCCGAACTTTTTTCAGTCGGTGATTTCAGTCTAAACTTTTTTCAGTCATGTGATTTTTGAATCAATCCACAGTTGAATCAGTTGTTTCGTTCGCGAATGATTCA
Organism: Planococcus citri; assembly: GCF_950023065.1. Taxonomy (NCBI): domain Eukaryota; kingdom Metazoa; phylum Arthropoda; class Insecta; order Hemiptera; family Pseudococcidae; genus Planococcus; species Planococcus citri. Next base: position 18,595,665 of record NC_088681.1, read on the forward strand.
TTCAATTTTTATGAAAAGAATCGTTCGCGAACGACTTTACATATTTTTTATCGAACTTTTTTCACTCTTTTGTGGTGAATTTTAAATGAGTTAATTGTTCAATCAGTTGTTTCGTTCGCGAATGATTCGTTCAATTTTGATGGAAGAAATCGTTCGCGAACGACTTCACATATTTTTTACCGAACTTTTTTCACTCTTTTGTGGTGATTTTTAAGTAAGTTAATTGTTTAATCAGTTGTTTCGTTCGCGAACGACTTTACATATTTTTGCAGAGCCTGTTTTACTCATATTGTGATGATTTTTAAATAAGTCTACTGTCTAATTAGTTGTTTCGTTCGCGAATGATTCATCCAATTTTGATGGAAGAAATCGTTCGCGAACGACTTCACATATTTTTTAACGAACTTTTTTCACTCTTTTGTGGCGATTTTTAAGTAAGTTAATTGTTCAATCAGTTGTTTCGTTCGGGAATGATTCATTCAATTTTGATGGAAGAAATCGTTCGCGAACGACTTTACATATTTTTGCCATTTTGCCAAATTTTTCTCGCTTATGCGGTGACTGTTGAATTAAATGAAAGAAAATCACTGTCGAATCAACCATTTCGTTCGCGAATGATTCAAGCGATTTTAATGATAGAAATTCATTGCTCACGAACGACTTTACTTCTTCTTGCTCGAACCTTTTTCACTCATTAGGTGATTTTTGAATAAGTCCACTATCTAATCAGATTGTTTCGTTCTTCAATGATTCACTTTTTTGCGAATGATTCTGTTTCAATTGAAGAAATCATTCGGGAACGATTGCAGGTATTTTAAGTAAACTTTTCCAGCCCATTGGTGATTTTTGAAATCGTTCATGATCATGATGAACTTGAATCAGTTTTACTGGATGAACGATTCAAATCAGTAAAAGAGTCGTTTTGAAAAATTTTCGTACACATTTTTTTTTGCGATTTTGAATGGAACTAAATTGTAATTCGAATCAGTCGTTCGCGAAACACCAGTTCGATTTTTCTAGTTCTCGCATTCGGAGACGAAATATCAGTTTTTTTTAAAAACAATCTAACCCCTAGAAACTGATTTAGTTGGTCGTGAACGAACTATGCGATTTTTTTGTCTGGTTGGACTCAGCTTTAGGACTCAGGAATTAATCCAGTGTAGCAAATGTTCGAAGCTTTCGAGTGCATTTTGTATTTGTGCTTTAAATTGAGTCTGCGGACTTATTAAATAAGTACCTAAGTACATTTATTTACATTTTTTTCTCTGTCTAAAAAACCTAGGTATGTAGTTTCTTACTTAGCGAAACGTCTCCATATTGTGCAGGCTTTATCCTCGTGTTCGAAATCCGGTGTCAAACCATCAATATGATAACATTTATCCGACTCCAAACCAGCAAAATACCAAAGTAATTGATTCATACCTGCGCAACACAATATGTTTTTGCTATATTACGTAGATCAAAATTTTGAACAATTTTGGGCTTTTTTCGAATAAAATCTTACCGCATCCGAAAGCAAACAAAACCAAGGTGTAAATGAAGAAGAATTTAATTATATCGATTATCATTCTCCCCAGCGATATCTGCAAAGGTCCTAAATGCGGATTAACGCTAAAAATATTCACCAGCTTCATAAAACTGCGATGAAAAAAAAAGTCTGATATTAGTTTATCTTTTTTTCCCCTTCCCCACCCCTTGAATTTGATGAACGACGTTGGTGTCATTATTACCTTAAAATCATGCTGGACGCGAAAGCGCACTCCGATAACATATGCGGATCGAATTTATCCCATTTATTTCTCGGATACCATGGATCTAAACCTTGCAAGTATTCTCTCTGAGGAGAAGTGAAAAAAAAAAAATTCAAAACGATAAGAAACTTATTTCCGCGCCAAAAGTTCAAGAAGGAATGAGAAAGAGAAATGAAGTTGACGATAGGCCTTCTTCTTTTCTCTTTCGCTCGTTTCGAGAACAGAATAGCGAATACGTTTTTAATATTCTATTCGCATAAAGCGAATTTGAACGAGTTACTTTGCGCTCGTAAAACAGTTTCATTTTCGTTACTCGGTGTAAATGCATGTACCGAGTTGGGCCGATTAGATTTGCGAACTGGAGAGACGTACGAGGTAATTCGATTTACTTACGTGTACTACATAAGCGGCGGTTAATCGTAAACTTATCCATGTTACGTAACCCAGATTTGAGCAGAAATCCAATATGTTCCATAGATCGGTTATATACTCGAGTAGACCGTCTTCGTACAACGATCGCATTTCTTTCCATATTAAACCTAGGTAAATGTGCGTAAAAAATTCAAAAATTAATCCAACAGTTACGTAGGTAGTCAGAAAGAAAAACAACGTAGGTAGGTAAGTAGGTTGGTACTAGGTACATATCTACGTAAGCTTACTTAATACGAACAGTACTATCATCGATTCCACCATTCCGAACATCGAACCTCGTTCTTTTTCTTGCCATTCTTTCACGATATCTAGCAGAAAAGGATGACCCATGTGTCCTAAGATTTCTAATGCTAGTGTTTCGACACGTTGAGAAGCTAGTGCCAAAAGACCTGGAAAAATCGAGTTTTGAGTCAGGTGTAAGAAGAATATTTTATACTCAGTGGGTTGAATTTGGCGATTGATTCTGCTAGTTTTGGCACATTGACGTTACAAAACAAAATGTATACAATTTTATGGGTGGCACGTTTGCGTTCCAAAACTAATTGTTGAATAATTTGAGATTTTCAAATGCGTTTTTAGCTTATTGACGTTGGATGGAAAAATTGAGAACTTTCATGGGTTGTTGATACATTTCCGCTTGCAAAAAAGTCTCAGATTTTTCATCATTCGATTTCATGTTGATTTTGGCACATTTAAGATACAAAAAAAATATACATTTTGAGATTTTGAGTTTGGCACGTTTGCGTCCAAAATCAATTTTTGAGCAATCGGATTTTTTTCAAACTGATTTTGGCCCATTAACGTTACAAAAAAATGAATTTCTTGTCCTAATACAAACACATTTTAGCACATTAGAATCCTGAAAATATATATTTTTTTATAGATTGGCACGATTGCGTTCCAATTTTTTTCAATTTTTCATCATTTTGAGCCTTTCAAGCAAATTTTGGTGCATTAACGTTGTAAAAAGTATGGACAATTTTGGTAGTTGGCAAGTTTGCGTTGCAAAAACAATTTTTCATCATTTCAGCATTTCAGGACCGTCTGTCTTGGCCCATTGACGTTGCAGAAAAAAGTATGGAAAATTCTAAGTCTGGTTGGCATGTTTTATCTTCCAAAAACAATTTTTGATCATTGGAATTTTTCGAGCCAATTTTAAGTTTCAAGTTTTTAACACATTTGCATTTCAAAAAATAGATTATTCAGTTTTACCGTTGAAAGAAAATGTAAGCTGTTTTGAAGGTTGGCGCATTTGCGTTCCAAAAAAAAATAATCAGAGTTTTTCAAACCAACTTTAGCACATATTTTACGCCACAAAAAATATTTTCTCAGCTTTGTGGGGGCTCAGGGGGAAGGCGTTGATACGTTTTTTATTGTACAAATTTTTGATTATTAGGTATTTATTTGAGCCTTTCGAAAAGCTTCTAGCACATCAACATTACAAAAAGAAAGACACTTTCAAGGGTTGGCAAGTTTTCGTTCCAAAAAAAATAATCGGTGTTTTTTAAACCAATTTTAGCTTTTTTACGCGACAAAAAAAAACTTCTCAGTTTTGTGGGTGGCACGTTTACTTTCCAAAAATAATTTTTGAATTTTGATCATCGGAATTTTTCCTTTTTCGGGCCAATTTTTCATTTTTGGCACATCAACGGTACAAAGTGAAAATTCAGTTTGGCGGATGCCGCGTTTACATTCCAATTACAATTTTTGATCATTTGAGCTTTTAAAGGCCCTTTTAGCATATTTGCCTTGCGAAAAAATATGGTTAATCTGAAGAAGGGTTGGCGCGTTTGCCTTCCAAAAACAATTCTTGTGATCATATGAGATTTTCAATTAAACTTTGGCACATTGACGTTACAAAAAAAATACGCACCAAAATACCTGTGATTAATTTCGTGGATAGCACATATTTTGCGTTTTAGAGAGTTTCATGATTTTGGGCTATTTGAATCTTTCAACGCAAGTCTAGACATGGCTCTGTTTGGCGTGGGCACATTCACGTTCCAAAAAAGTTTTTTTGTGTTTTTCATTATTTCAGCTTCTCGAGCCCATTTTAGCACCATGATACAAAAAAGGTACCTATGCACAATTTCGGGGTGTGGCATGTTTCAGTTTCGAGTACCTTTCAAAATATTTTTAGCACATTGACATTGCAAAAAAGAAATACGTACAATTCTGAGAGTTGATCATTAAAGTTTTTCAAGTCAATTTCAGCACATTTTCAAATGAGTTTCAAAAATAATCCAATTTTGGGGATGGCACGTTTACATTCCAAAAACAATTCTTGATCATTTGAACACTGCAAGTGGATCTTGGCACGTTAACATTACAAAAAAAAGTACCCATAGATCAGTCTTGGTTCGCACATTCACGTTTCAAAAACAGTTTTTGTTTTTTGATCATTTGAAGGTTTAAAACCAAATTTAGCAAATTGATATTCCAAAAAAAACAAAGAAAACAAATGTGAACCGTTTTGAGGGTGGTCATATTTGCGTTTCAAAAAGATTTTCCGATCGTTCTAGTTTTTCGTGCAATTTTAGCGCATTAACGTTGCAAAAAAATTAGGATAATTTGTAGATTGGCACGTTTGGGTTCCAAAAACTATTTTAGATCATTTGAACGTTGCGCCTGCAAGCTGCAGGTAAATTTTGGCGCATTGACGTTACAAAAAAAACGACTGATTTCGTAAGTTGGCAGGCACGTGCGCGTTTAAAAAAATTGGCTTTTGATCACTGAAGGCAGTGAAGGCCTTACGTACGCCTTGGGCTCAAGACTGCCGAAGGGACCGGTCCTTATGTCTAAAGTAACAATCGATTTGTCTCATTTGGCTTCTTTTGATCTCTATTCGGCAACCGAACCGAATCATCCATGCAAGTTTGGTCGGCTATCGTGCAATGAAAGGCATTGTTCATCAATCAGAACACACTTAAGCTATAGGCTATGTACATATTTGAGACTTACCTAAAAACGACGCGTACGACGCAGAATGGCAGACAAATTTAACGAAGGGATTTTTCAAAAACAACGCTGGTTCAGAATCGGGCGCCACTATGTAAACCATACTGTACACCCAAAACATGCTTCCCATCCTGAACACCTCAATTATCTGCTGGAACATGGTCAAACGTCGGAATCCCGGCAGACCTTTGTACCAAATCGAAGCTAATAACTGTTGTACGTTCGGATGCGCTACTAACTGGAAATAATGTAATTGTATTTCTTTATTTGTTGCAGGTAAAGAGATTTTGACAATGGCTGGGTCTGGTTATGGGTAAGATAATAACGTAGTGCATGTAATCACCGCTTTTAGTTTATACTTTATGGCCAATTTAAGTCTTTCCAACGTTTGCCTGTCGCCGGGCTCCCAAGGTGTTTTATTCGGATCCGGGTCGTAGTTGAGGATGATATCTAATTCGTTGGATGTTCTGACGTGATCTAGTAGTCCTGTAGAGAAAGTCTGGACGGTTTGTCTCATCTCCTGAAAGATATATTTATGCATCATTCATTTTCAAATTGAAGGTCAACTTTTAGGAGGATTAGTGAACTGATAGGTATTGGAATTTGCTAACGTTATATTCAGCTCGGAATTCGGTTTCCATCTTGGACAGTCTTTTCAATTCGAAGTACAATTCCATCGAAGTCAACAGCGGATCTCGAGATGATAGACAAATCAATGACGGTGATATCATAGCTCTGTAGGCGTTTATTCGAGATTGCGAAAAACGTAACGAGTCTTGCTCTTTGCTAGTTATGCAGGTGTCGCAGCCGCATCTGTAAGTTAAAAATTCAGTAAAAAATTTAGTAGAAATGTTGAACTAATCGGTTGACAGAGAAGTTACCTTATATCGTGATTGGAAGGTAAAGTAGCTCCTCGATCTAGTAAAAGTTTCAATATTTCGTAATTATTTTTATGAGCTGCTAAAATAACCGGAGTTATATCAGTCGTGTATCCTGAAGCTGATTTATCAACCGCTTCCCAACTCTGAAAACATGCAGGATCGAATGGGAAAGTGGGAATTTTCGTTCATTCCAACGAGTATTGTATGATACTTAGACTTACGTATGGTTCTCCTTTGACGTGAGTTTTCTCTTCCCATTGCAACAGCACTTCGACTCCTTCGACGTATTCTTCATTAATGGCGTGTAACAAGGCGTCCTTAAAATTCAACCACATTAAATATCTACGAAATAGAGGTACCTTATTTTTTGGAACACAAGTTTTCCAACATAACTCACCTTAACATCGATCCCCCTTTCCAACAGCAGCTCGATCAAGTCGATATTTTCTTTTTCCAAAGCGATTATCAGCGCGCTACGATTCAAAGGATCGAGACAATTTATATCTAATTCTGCCTTGTTGTCTTTGTTCTCGTCGAGCAATCTGTTTGCAAGAACATGGTTTTACATATACGAGGATGGAAGCTTTTAAAGGTTGAGAATTTAGGGCATCTTACTTGGTTACACTGGCACAGTCTCCTCGTTCTGCACATAGTAAAAATCTTTTCTCTGTGTTGGTCAGCGAATAATGAGGTATGGCTAATTGCGAGATTATACTAGGTCGGACTTTGGGTTTTGATGCCCGACGACTTGGTTGTTTCTGTTCCATTCTTCGGGTGTTCGTGGAATATTCCTCGAATAACTCAGAACTATAAGGGGGAATACTCGTACATTCCAAACATCAATATTGCTGCACTGTGGTTTTCAGCCTGGTTCTTTTCTTGGCGTTCTTGCTCTGTGTTTGGAATCGAAACAGTTTGTTATTATTCGATATTTACAAAACACAGAAGATATCATTGAGGAGATGAAAGAGAGGAGGGGGGACTGAGGATGTGAAGCAGCCCAATGAAAATATTGGTGACTTTGATCTAGAAATTCATCAAGTTGATGAAAATATGAGGGCAAGAAAAATTTCAAAACCGAGTAATCAGATAACGAAATTTATTTTATTATTGGCTAGCGAATTGACTTCTGAAAATCCTATTCGATATCATATTCATGACTCGAAAAAGTTTCCATTTACAGTTTTGGATTTTTGGGGACTCGAATGCGAATTTTTGAATTTCAAAACAAGAAACAAATCAGCCCTAGCGAAGCAAGGACGAAAGCTTTTGAAAATTTGATTCACAGAGCTCTAAAAACGAGGTATTTTTTCAGGAAGTTGATTTATAAAATAAGTATTTTGAGATAGGTAACGAAAAACAATCGTTTTTTTAATGCAAGATGGTTATTTTTTGCTTTTAAAATTTTAGAATTTGAAAGATATTTCTTAGGATGTTAATTTTGAAGAAAAAAAAAGACAACAGCCCTCAGTGAGGGTGAAAGCTCTTGAAAATGTGCATTTCCACAGGTATAAAAAGGATATTTTTAAGCGAGAAGATTTATTTATTGAAATTGAAATTTTAAATATCTTAAAAATAATCAAACAGGTAAACTAGTGAAAGAACCATCAAATAATCTAGGAAGGCTTTTTATTTCTATCATCACTCGCACAAAATTTGATATGGTCGTTTCTTCAACGTCAATTTCATTTAGTATCAGCCCATCCACAATTTGCTGGGCGGATAAAATCGAACTATAGTTGCGAATTACCGTACTTATTTTATCACGTATTATTTTCACTACACTACAGAATTCCAATACTGAAATGTTGTTGGTATTCAAAGTATTTCGAATCTTATCAGCGAAATTAGTTTGACAGAACGTCAAATAATTTAACCATTTGAAACAATGAATAACATTTGTAAACTTATCGAAGGAATTGGATTGAAGTGCGCGTTCTTGTAAAATTTTTAACATATCCTTTTTTGTAGGAAAGTTATATTCTGCATCCATGACATCTTCAACTTCGTCAATCCAAGAACGCGAAATTAAGAGAGAGTTTGATCTTAAATTTTCTTTTTCTGATTTCCCCTAAAAAGTAAAATCAATAGAAGAATTATTACATTCGTACGTAGTATTCAGATCACTGCAGAAAATGACCACAATTAACTGACTAATTCTCCAGCTAATAATCCGAAAGCAACTGCTAACTCGACAGGATCCTTGGGGATTGCGGTCAAATGTAATTTATGGAGTGCAATGCTTATCGCATTTATAGAAGTGGTTCCAACAATCTGAATTCAAAATAGAATTTTTTACTCGAATTTTCAACAAGAATTTAAACGAATATTTACCTAGGCAGTTATTTCTATTAAGCTCGTCTCCGAAGTTGTGTTTTTTTTTTATGTATTAAAATGACTTTCCAACGTTTACACAATTTTTAAGGTGAAATTAATAGATATTCTTACATTATCAATTAGTGGTTTTTCGTAACTTGGCATAATTACACTCAAAAAAAGAAAGAATAAATATGGAATTTTGTGCATTTCATAGGTTTAGTAGAGTAATTTTCTAAATTGTAACAATAATATTGGTATACTACATCCAAGTATATTGAGAGAGTGTGTTACCAATGTGATTGATACTTTTTTATCAAGTATGTAAATGAAATCTCATGAGAAGTATCAAACTGATAGAGGAAATTATCTCATGAGGAGAAAAAAAAAGATAGTACAAATTAAGATATTGAAATTCATTTCTTAAAATGGGTAAGTTATAAAAACGATAGAAAAGGTTCAAATCACTAAAAGTTACCAAGAAGTAAGATAAATTGCATAAAACATTGCCAAGGTTGCCTTCAAACGTGAAAAGAACACGAAAATTACTGTACATGAGCAAAAAATCATGAAAGTTGAGCAAAATTTAGTATGAAGAAATGGCAGATGAGCGTTAAAAATGAAATTTAACAAAAAATTCAAAAAACAAAAACGTTGGTTGAAATAAATTTATAAGAATTACTGAAAAGATTGTTGTTCATAACGAAAAGATGAAGGTTCAAGTGCTCATGTAAGAGCAGTTTCTGATAAAAAATACTTTCTAGTGTTAAATCTTTGTTAAATTTTTTTTGGAAATCTATTGCAGTAAAAATCATTGAATTGACGTTGAAGGTCATTGAAAAATGAATAAGTATCAATATCGTGGAAATTAATCCTTTATTATTCTTGGATGATGATAAAAAAAAATGTATAAGTATTTGAAAGGCGATTTTCAAGTTTTTTTTTCTCTGAATTGAAGATCTCTCCGTGCAAAGTGAATCAATGTGAATAATTTCTTTAATTATTCAACTCCCCCACACATTAACAATCCCAATTTCAGGCCATTCTGGAGCCTCCGGAGATTTTTTTAATTTTTTCCACAAATTTAAAATTGTGCTGGAAAGGTCAAAAATAAGTTTCAGCTCCAATATCTTTGGTTGCTGTTCATAGGACCCTTTTCTTAACCGTTTTATTTGTACATTGCTGTGAAATTTTAGGAGAGCCAATTCAAAAGTGAATTTTTGATCAATTCGTAAATTGACAGGGTGCCCATTAGGTAAGTACTGACCAAAGTTTACAGGTGCTGATGTTCATTTTAGTCTTTCCAGACTGATTTGAAGTTTCTGGAGGAAAAAATGTTAAAATCGCTAAAGGCTTCAGAATGACCCAAAACTAGTAATCTTTGATGTACGTGTGGAGTCGAATTGAAGGAATTATCAGGAATCCCAATTACATAGGTTACTTTTTTATCCATGGTTACTTTCGGTTACGATTTTCACCAAAAGAATACATAAAATTATTTAATCGGAGCCGTGACGAAGTTATCTGTCTTAGGGAGGGGGTGAGACTTGAATATTCCCAACTTTTTTTGCCAGATTTTTTCAACTGTTCACCCCAGACCCCCATCCCACCCTCCCTTCCTTCCTCCCTCCAGTTTGGAAGGGTGAGCTGGAAACAAAAATATTGAATAATTTTAAATGTTTAAAAACGATGGTTTTATACTCGACAAAAAATTGTGAATTGTTGTATTGAAAGCTTAAAACTGAAATCCAAAATAAAAAATTCCCAATTTTTTCATGTTTTTTTTCAGGCTATTGGCCTTTAAAAATCAAATTTAAAAAAGTAATTTCCCAAAGCTTCAAAAAATTTACAATTTGTGAGATACAAAAAAATCATTTTCATTATAAAAAGATTCAACGCCAAATGAAGACTTTTTTTTTGAAAGATTTCAAATGAAGCAGCATTATTTGTGATGTGAGAAGTCAATTTTTCTACTTTCATACTTTGGTCGGAGAAAGGCCCGAGCGAAGCGAAGCCGAAAACTTTCGAAAATTTATAGCTTAATTCAAGAAGTAATTAACCAATCTTCAAAATAGGCCCCAAAACTCTCGTTCAAAAACCAATATCCTACCCTCCATGGCTGCTTAATCCTCCTCAAATTGACTACTGTTTGAATAATTATTAAAAGAAAATTCATCCCCCATTAGTAATTAAAAATAACTTTCTGGGACTTCTATCAAAATATCCTGAATTCAACCTCTGTTTCACAGATGGATCAAAAATTCCAAATCATCATTGTGGATATGCATACTCTATAAATGGTGCAATTTCAAATTTCAAACTCCCAAACTGTTCATCTACTAATTTACTCTGATGAACTCACTGCTATCTATCATTGCATCTGTGATATACTCACCTCTGAACCAGATAACAAACATTTTTTTATCCAGAGTGATTCCTTAAGTTCATTGATTTCTATACAAAAACCTACGAGTATTTTCTGATCACCCTATAGTTCAAAATATTCTTAAAGAACTATTTGAGCTACAAAATTCCCTCTTTATTATTCAGTTTATGTATGTTCCCAGTCACATTGGAATCACTGGAAACGAAATTGTTGATACTTATGCGAAATCTGCAACTACTCTTTCCCCCCCTCACCATCATCACAGTTGACGAATTCAAATCTTTTCTCACTCAAAATATATACATGAATTGGCAATATTTCTGGTCCCAACGAACAGCCAACAAGCTCTTTCAACATTAAAAAATCAGTCCATCCTTGGAAAAACCTCTCCCACTTAAATAGACTTAGAATTGGACTCACCAAAATCACACATAACCATCTTTACCTAAAAGCCCCTAAGCCCTCGTGTCAATTTTGCTCATCTGAACCCATATCTGTTCAATACCTACTATTCTATTTTGTCCCCAGTTACACCAAGATCGATTATCTGTTCAAACAGATGAAAACTCTCTCTCCATTCCTGACAACCCCTCCGAAATAGAAAAATTTATTACTCTTGTTATGAAACACAACCTGACAAATTCAATATAATCTGACGTAGGGTGTAATAATCTAGCAATTATAAACACCCCCCCCCCCAAAAAAGAAGAGTAAAAATCCATGGTTTTTGGTAATTTTTTTGATTTTCCCTGCTCACACAATTTTTTTCCAACTTTTTCCAACTCACCCAATTTTTTCCCAAAATTTACAACTTTTCACTCTAATTTTTTTGTCTGGGAGGGGGAGGTCCCCTTCTAGTTTGGAACGCCTCCAGATTCAATCTTTTGATTGTTTTAGTGACTTTTTCTCGTGTTTTTAAAAGTTTCTACCCCCTGTTAATTTTTTGCTTTCAATTTTCGTGCTTCAATATAGGTATAGGTATCGATGAAAATATTTGCAAAACTGAAAGTTTTTGGTTACTTTTTTGATAAAAAAAAGTTGATTGAATTACCTTTTTTTTTTTTTTTGAAAAATATTGTTGAGATGCCTGAATTATTCACATTCGATTTCATGAAAAAGTTTGAAAATCGTCCTAAAAAAGCTTTTTTGAATATTTAAAAAATTTTTGAAATTCGCCAAAAACCATAAAATGAACTTCGGTAGGTATCTGAAATGTTTTAGTGGCTTTAGAGATTTTTGATACATGTTTTTCGATCTACGTACTACGTAGCTTGGTCTCGTTCAAATCGTAGAGAGTCAGTTCAACAGTTTTTTTATCAGTAAGATTTCTGACTGTATTTGATAAGAATTTTGTTGAAAAAAATGAAATAAAAAAATATATGGAAAATTGAATTTCGTTTCAACGATCAGAAATGAAAACATATTACGGTTCAATAAATACATGATTTGGATTAAAAATACTACGAAAGTAAAACTTTGGAATTTTTTTAGGCTTCATGGAAGATTTAGAAAATGAACACTGAGCAGGATAGCTAATTGTGAGGTAGTAGGTAGAGACAAATTTGATGAAAATCAGGGTGAGCAGGTCCAAGACAAGTAACTAGGTATTTATCCAATCAAGTATGCGTTTAAATAGAAAAAAAAATCATTGACATTACTTGAGCATAACATTTGGTTACTTATTCCAAAAAGTACAGCAATTTCCCAAAAATAGTCTGAAATTTTGAAACCAGTTTTTCTACCAGATTGATTGATCGATTGACCTACCCCATAAAACTAAAGTTTAAACTTGGAAAAACAGAAACAAAACTTACCAATCACTCGTCGTAGTATATTGACGTAGGCATTTACATCGCACTTTGACTACCTACTACAATTGACCGATAAACTACTTACACACGACGATTGAACCGTACTATTTAATTCCAGACTCTGACAGGGTTCGTCGCCGTCGACGTTGTGTAATAATTATAAGCTCACTTTGTTTTTTTCAAATAGGTTACTGTATTAATCCAATTACTACCAACGTGGTATCCCTTATTCGCCTATATATCGAAAGGTTTGCCATTTTCCTTTTCAATTCCAAAACGATACACGAGAATGCTGATTTTTATACATACAATACGTATAAACCTGCATAGAAACCTTTTTAAAGACACTGCTGGTTGACGTAATAGCGTTTAAATTGAGAAAACCTCGATGTAATGTTGAATTACTCGTAAAACCAGCACGATACGTACCTCTTCATTTAACCAAATTCTATGGTCGTGTAGTCTTCTTCTATAAGCGATGAGATGAGATAAATATTTTAAAGGTGTGTAAATTGTCTTTGTGCTTTTTCGTCTTCTGCAATAAAAGCATCAGCTGCGAGGCAAACTTACGAATACGTACCTTATGCAGAGTAGATACATATAATGTTACCTGGCAAGTTACTCGACGAAGACGTTTATTGGCAAAGGCTGCTAAGGTTGCAGGCGACGTTCGGAGGGTATTTTAATTGAAAATCGAGTACGTTAACCCGCTTATATGCATACAGTTGAATAATTAAAAAGAGTCGGTTGTATTACTCGGAGTATGTACTCGTACTTTGTGTCTAAGGATTCAGTAATCAATATCTCCTCTATATGTATGTAAGTATCGTGTACCATTTACCCAGATATGGCGAAAAATATATCCTAAGAGATGAGTACGCGACTCTATACGAGTGCAGAGGGTAGGAGCCAGGAGGAGGAGAGTGAACGCGTCTAGGGAGACGTAAGTTTTGGCGGCGGAAGTAATTTACAAAATAGCGATACTAGGTGTCTGTATGTGTGTGTATTTAGTTTAGCGTAAGCAAAAGCATACAGCCCACGGTATAGTGTATTGGTTTTAAAGGCAACGCCATCGCCATCCTCCCTGCAACGTGTAGCAATAATCCTGATTAACTGTCTAAATATGAATTCCACGATTATCTTCATAATTTATCTGTTCGCAATCGTAGAGTTGTCGGTGTTGCGCTATGCATAATCGTAGGTAGACGAAGGAGAGTATATTTTTGATGAATAATGTAAACCTCATCGGAAGTCGGTGTTTTGAAGTGCACGCTCGAAAAGCGTGATTCGTACTGTATTAGTCCATTAGCTAATTGATTTCAATTATAAAACGAATATTACGTCGGCTATCTGGGTACCTACCTATGCGAATAGGCGAAATTAAAATCGCCTGACGGTGATTAATTGTCCGAGAATGACTTCTGTTGGTGGTAGATCTCGGTTTGTTTTTATGGTGGCGTTTTTTGTTTTGTTTTATTGTATGTCTTGTGTTGTCGGATGTGATGGTAGAGGCGATTGGGGGGGGGGGTGAGGATAAAGGGGCTAGGTTTGACGACGGTTTTGATTACTTAAGGTGACTTTTGGTGAAGAAAATGTGAAATTTCAGCGATCATTTTACGATTTACGTCTGTTTATTTATGCATCCTGTTGTAAGTGTTTTTAAAGGTATAGGTATTACTTATATGAATTTACGTAAGTAATAAGCAGGGCTCGGATATTCTTTCCCTAAAAAACCCAAAATATGCGCTTAAATATTCCCTAAAAAAGGCCAAAATATGCTCTAAAAAGTAAAAATATTCCCCAACGATATGGGAATTGTTTTACAGGAAAAATCAATTCCTATACCTACAATATTTCTAATTAAATCTTGTTGTGTACGTAATACATACCAAGAATTCACGATCACGAATGCAAAACAGAGCATTTTAAAATCACAAAAAGGTAATTCTGATTCCATTATCAAAGGAATAAAAAACAAATAAAATGAACAAAAAAAAATAAGGAGGTACAAGAGAGCTATTGCCAGTTTCGCAAATTTTGAGGGGAAAAAATAAAAAATAGCCAACACTAACTTTATGCAAAAATTTAAAATTGAGCAAAATATTCCCTAAAAATCGCTAAAAACGTAAAATATGCTCTAAAAACGCAAAATATTCCCTAAAAAAATGCCAAAATATGCTTTTATGGTGAAATATGCCAAAATATGCTCTAACGAATTAGGCTCATTTTACTTGAAATTTCATGAATCGTGGAGATAATTGAAAAATTCCCTATCCTCTATGCATACAAAAAATATGCCCCAGCATGAAAATCCGAGCCCTGGTAATAAGGTACCTAATTTGGTATTCCTTTTAATCCTACAAATTAATGGATGAATTTTGAAATTTTTATGAGAATATCACATTGATGCATCTACTCCTACTATGCCCCGAACTTTTCAGGTTTGGAAATTCAAATTTGAATCGAGAAGTTGTGGGTAGGGGGGCTTTTTTGGTCGATTTTTAAAAATCGCTTTGTTTGGTTGGTTTTCAACCATTTTAAGGCTATTCTCTACCCCCTGTTATCAGTAGCGATTTTTGATGAAAACTACGAACGAAAACTATTGGACGGATTTTCATGGGGTTTGGTTTATTTTACTCAGAAAACATTAAAAAGCGAGGGTATGTCGAGATATTTTTGATTTACGGTTTGTCATTTTGTGGCAGTCATTGGGAATTGAATGGAGGTACTATTGATGCTCAGATCTCCGTTGGAAAAGCTAAATTAGAAAATATAGCTACATCAGCTCGTTTTCAATGATAAAGTATTAGCATTGGTGAAAAAATATTGAAAGAATTTTGAAACTTCACGGAGAAATCTCTGCCCAGAGTTCTGATGGGAGCAGGTCGCAGGACATAAGTACGACTAAATTTTTTCACTCGATTACATGCAATCTTATGAACAAACGATGAAAATAACGAACAAATTGGCTTCATATTTCAAACATTTTCGCAGAGGTAGAGAATACCCTTAAATTAATTAGTCCCTTCGTTTGTGAAGTACCATCATGCCTTGCAACGTCTACGTGTTGCTTCTAATATGATCTCTGTCCGAGTCTATGTGATGACTCCCCCCTATATTTATTTTATTTTTATTTTACAATTTAGGTCTCTCCAACAGCTAAAGCCAATTACAGGAGAGACCATTAATAATTAAAGAGATAAGACTAAGATTTGCTCCAGGGAAACAAGTTTGAGAAATACAAAAAAACAAAAGAAATATTTATAAATGTAGTTCTTCCTATCTAAAAGAGAATGTAAGAAATAAGCAAAAAAAGTATAACACCAAACAGAAGAAATACTTATAAAAAAGAAAAAAAAAAACATTGAAAACCAAAGGAATATAAGATACAGAATATGAAATGGTTCACACAGCTCCCACTGCACCCCCACTCCTACTCCCATGCCATCCTCACCACATGCCTGAAAGCAGACCTACCCATACTAAAAATATCAGCATCTGCACACCTACAGAGGAAAGCGTCAGAGGTACCCATGATGTTGTTCATAGGAGATACCTTCATCCTAAATGTGTTGTAATTGTTTAAGAATATTTTTTTCTGCCTGGAGTGGATTTTTAGGGCCCAGAAATTGATTTTTCCCAGGTTTCTGTCATTTATGTTGCAGTGGATGAGATCATATAGAAACATTAATGCAATTGTCTCTCTTCTTTTTTCTAATAGATCCACCTCAAACTCTTCCAAAAGTTCTTTTTATAATAAGTCATATAAAGATAATATTCAAAAGTCTTTAAATATAGGTATTTCAAAAATCTAGGTATTTCAAAAATCTAGTTTGAATTTTTTCAAGCTCTTTTATAAATTTTTAGTATGAGGGAACCAAACTACATAGTACACCAAACTCCAGAATTTACCTTATGGTAAACCTATCTATGCACTGGATGTGTGCGGCTCCTTGCATCATACTAAGAGAAGCTCTAGTCACTGCATAAGTTAACCTCAACTGATCAACTTTGTTCAAGTCTTAGTACTTGTATACTTACATACTCACCAACTTAGGCAATGTTAACTTTGAATAAAAGTTAAGAGAACTCGCTATGCTAAATACCTCTTGAGCCATATTGCGGTCGTTTCATAATTGTATGTTTGATGTTAATTCGATTTAATTGAGTAGGCACGTGATAGTTTTTTTTCTTCTTCATCATCGGTGTTCCATATCCTTTACAGGACATTGGAAATCTCATTAAATGGTACCCTAACAGGGTAAGGTGAATGCCTATGCCACAGTGATTATTCTAGTGAATCAACATTTTTTGAGCTTTCACATGGTAGTTTCCCATTGGTTTATACACTATTTTATAGAGTAGCTGACACATCACTAGCCGGGTTTTTACAACCCTGAGTTCAGTAATTAGCTACCTATAGATGCTCAAACCAGTTACAGCTTTTTGATGCTGGCAACAGATTGTGTGCATTTCTGTTACTGCTGCTGTTCTAGTGCTCAGAGATTAGCATGTAATAGATGCTTAAATGCACTACATTTTAGCACTTATTGATGTATGGTAAGGTGCAGTTTGTTATATGTATTACATCTATAATCTGTGTGTTAATTATAAGGTGTATATTTGTAAATATATTGCAAATATATGAGTGTAGAAATATTGATTGTTAAATTATTATTTGATCTACCTGCATCTGTATTGACAATAATACTATATAAAAGTGATGTATTGTGTTAATATTGACTACTCTTCCCACCATATGGATTTACACCAGAGTAGCTACATTAATGTAAGATTAGATGTTTACTTATGTGTTGATGAGATTCGTCATATCTCTTTGAGCTATCTGTAGGGTCATCATCATTGAGTTGTGTAACTGCTCGAGGTAGTATCGCGTACAAATCAAGGCGTACCCTTATGCTGAATTGGGTATTTGGGCCAACATCTTTTATGTTGGTGTTGCCTCTATCGTGTTGATGACGTATCTCATGGAAATTTATTTTCGAGCTTCCACTAGTAGTCTCCTGCTTGCTTACTAGTGACATCTACACAAGCACCTTGGAGCTAGCTGGGTAGTTTAGAGACCCTGAGCTCCTCAGTGTTGACCTCTATAGATGCTCGAACCAGTTTCAGCTTTTTGGTTCTGCTAACAGACGGTGTGCATGATCTGTTAGCTCAGCTAATAACATGGTAGTCCCCTGGTACTTGGCATGTAATGTTGATAATTGCACGAAAGATTTTCAATTACACTCACAAGCTTGCCTCTGTAGCTGGGTTTGAACTGGGTACCTCGTGAATGGAGGTCTGCGGCTCTACTTAATTAAAAGCTGACACTTGAACGAATAATTAGTGCTGATCACTTTTTGGCGATAATCTTGACGGCGAGTCTTCAAATTTCTGGTCAAAGTTACTTTTATGAAGTGTCCTAAATTCAACCTCCCATTCTTTTGGTAATTTCAAGGCATCGTTTTTCGCCACAGACATGCCAAAAAATGAACCAAAATTGTAAGAAATGGGCCAAAGTTTCCAGTAAAATGTTCTAAGGTACTTTTATGTTGATATGTCAAGTTATAAATATCTGTTTTAACATCTTCAGACTTTGATTTTGGTGTTTTCTTACTCATTTTTAAATTTTAACACGTTTTTTGAGGGGATCGATATTAGGGTCACTTTTTTTTTGGTGAGTGACCAATTTTCATAGTTTGTAAAAACGTTATAAATACTTTTATTCGGGTATTGAGCAATAAATATTTTTTTAACGCTTTTAGACTTTGATTTCAGTGTTTTTTACTCATTTTTAACACATTTTTTCAGGGGGTCGATATTTGGGTCACCTTTTTTTTTGTTGAATTTTTGAACTTTTTCGGAAAATGTAAAAAAAAAGATAGTAAATGAAAATGTTGGGTCTTTGGGCTCGTTTAAGCCATCACCAAAGATTTCCAGCTCAATTAGGCTATGAGAAATTCAAAAAATAAACTCTAGGAGGTCGATAATTGGTACCCTTACACTTAAACCATAAAGAAAGTATATATCACTTTGGTGAATATTCTCATCTATGCCCATATTAGTATTTGATCTTAATAACCTCTATCCGCATTTAAAAAAAGATTTGAATTCAGCAGCATCACAAAAACTTCTTCGAAATTAGCACACAAACAATCAAACATTCCTTCACTTTACTCACCATAAAAAAAATTGAAAATTTCCAAACTACAAGAAATTGATCGGAAAGCATCATGATAGAATTAATTCAAAAGCTCCTCAAAAAATTCATTCAAAATTTCCAAAAAAAAATTCTTCTAAAATCAACACAAAAACACTCGCTTCAAATGAAAAAAATTAAATTCCACTGATGATTGTATTAAAAATAATATGTCTGAATTACCTCCAAAAACATTATCCTAGATCGCTTCTAAGAAATATTTTCCCAATTCAATATCGCGAAGAGACAATCTGACTGACTTGTTTTTTTTTGTTTTCAATCTAAGCAGTCTTTGCGAAATTTTACCCAAATGAGACATTTTCTCAAATTTTGGTCGTTTTCTGATGGCCCATCAATTTTTGATATTTTTGAGAGATTTTCACTATAAATTTTTACAAAATTATTTTTAATGATACTTTATTTGTGAATAATACATTTCTGGCTCTTTATTAAATGTCGAGATCGTCAGAATTTTTACTTTGGCCTTCGACTATTATTATTTTGTACATTTTTTTGCTGATTGATCAATAATTTTATAACCAACTAATCCATCTTAATTTTTCTTTGTTTCAGGTGAGTACAAGTTTCCTTCCAAAAATGATAGAATATGAACTCGCGTATGATAATAAGTAAGTAAGTAATTTTATAATCCTTATGAGAAAAGTTACCTAAGTCACTTCTACACCAGTGTTCTTTTATTTTCAATGGCAAATCAAAAAAAAAATTCTAAAATCACGGAATTTGAAAATCAGCTGAAATAATCGTCCATCAGGTTTGAATCGAATTTTTTCGGATATGAATTTGGAAACAGTTGAGTAGATTAAATTTTTGAGTTCACAAACGATTTTGATTTTCAACGAATTTGTGAAAAATTAAATTCTGGTCAAAAATGAAAAAACAATCAAAATTTACCAAATAGACGAAGAAAGCTGAAATTTGGTGTGTGCTCTGTTTTCGACCCTCGAAATCGATTGAAAACGATTTCGAGTCATTTTGAGTGGTAGTTCTCGAGCACCCTAGGAGATTTTTAAAAATTGATGTTTCCACAATATTTCACCCAATTGAGTTGTTGGGAGGTGGTTTCAGGCTGTTCTGGAGACTCCGGGTGTACTTTGGAAATTTCAAATTTTCTAAAAAGTGGTATAAAAACTGTCTAAAGCAACTTTGGCATCATTAGAATCTAGTAGACCCCGCATTACCTTCTCATAGCAGATAATTCACCCTGATGTATTAAAACTTATATCTTTTTTTTGTGAAATGCCCCCACCTCCCTTCCCACGCCATTTGAAACCACATGTAATCATAATGGTATTGTTGTATTGTACAAATGGTAAAAATATAACTACCATACGAAGGTGGCAAAAGCTTCCAATAAATTACCATATTAATTATATAATTCGCGAGCTCATTGTACTAAAGGAAGCCATTCTTTGTTAATTGTCATATAAACGTTGATCGAGCGCTGCGTACCTACATGAAACATTCAACATTCCTCGTATACCATAATTTACATATTAAGCGTAATTTTTCGTTTACTTCTGCCTTTCTCGCAGTATACCTACGTAATAATTACGTCTTACTTGTTTGCGTACAGATTAAATTTTGCAAATATTCAGAAGCCTGTAGATATGCATATGTTATACCTATATCTATGTACGTTACACATACGATGCCTTTGCCTATACTTACTTACCTACCTATCTATACCTATACCGGGATACGTTGGATTATTATTATACCTGTATGTATATGTAAGATATTATTCGAGAGGAACGAGAAAAAGATATGTGTAGAATAAAACGCTTCGATTAGAAGGTTAATTTATATACCTTTTGTTATGTTATTTTCGAGCCATATCAAAAGTTTATCAATTAGTCGAAAGTTTGCCCAGAGAAATCTTTTTAACTATAAGTTCGCTTATAGCATATCAAAAACACGTATTTTACTGCTCGCAAGTTACTCGTTATATTGAATTACAACGCGCAGGATTGATTGTTATGAACTTAATATCGAAAACTTTCAAGCCGGGGACAAAACTGACGGTGACATTTTGTTAAAATGTGTACGTGTATGTAGTTCACAGAGCTCTATGTACCCTATAGTGCTATATGCTATGTATGCTGTATACACTCCACTAGTGCTCAAGTACCATGCTACCGTACACCATACGTAGTGTACGCGTACAACTCATATTAATAATTTTACTTTACATGTAAAATAAACGCGTATCGTGCCACTCATGTTAAAATCTATTCATAAATCAACATCGCCAAACGAACGAACGAACGCGTATATCGGGAGCTTTTACAAACCGTCTACAACCTATTTGTTGGCAGTGACAAGGGTATATAAATGTAAGGCTTTCTCGCCTACTATACTGCGGAGTGTTCACGTTTCCGTCGTCGTAGTAGTCGTCGTCGTCGTCGCCACCGTATGCTAATAATATCGAAACAAAATCTTCGTTTAATAGCCTCTATTGAAGGATTAGGTAATTTCACTAACGTCTACTCCATATTATTATTGTATTCGTAATAAGCGTGCCCGTACACCTACTTCTCTATGTATAGTTGCATTAAATTGACAAATTAATATCAGCTGACCAGTTATCGAAATATATTAGGACTATGGATTGTATTCATCTTGATGGCTTAATTGGAATTTATAATGCAAGCTCTTAAATAAATTTTCGTTTAGTTCGAGGCCTGACTTGTTCAATTTTTTTGAGGTTGGTTTTAGGTAGGTATACAGAAAAAAACACTCACGCATTATGTGTGAGAAGACCTACTTTCCTTTAAATGAAAATCTTTTACGAATTGATTCGCTTCATTTGAAACATTTGTATAGCAATTGATCTGTTTACAATCGAATCGAATCATTTACGAACGATTGGTGGTGAATAAATTGATTGATTTTTTGGTGAATCATTCGCAAACGGATCAATTGATTTACGATTGATTCGGTTTTTGAAAAGTTATTGTATAGGAATTGACCTGCTTTCAAGCGAAGTGAATTGGATCGAATCGAATCATTCATCGTTAGGGCAACCCAAAATATGCTCTCATTCAAGGTAAAATATTCAATATATATTCGATTTTTTGAGGTGAAATATTTGACAAAAATATTCGATTACCCCCAAAATATTCGAAAATATTCGAAATCAAATTTGGTATCGTTTCACTTGCCTTTACAAGCACATTACAAAAATGGCTACATCGTTGGGTTTTGTTTCCTAAATCGCATGCACTATTCGCAATTTCGCAAAATGGAACAAAATTGTTGAATTAACATTCTATTTTGATCGTAAAAAAAGAAAAAAAAATCAAAGCTTAATTTAAAATTCAATCTTAATTATCATTTCATCAATCATCAATATCATCATCATTAAAAAGGGCCATTTTTTTTCATCTTCAACATTCTGTGAAAATGACGTTTCCTGTGGTGCGATTCTCAAAATGCAAAAATTTCCAAAATATTCAAAAATATTTGATAAATTGCGAAACATGTGGTAATTTTAGACAAAAATATTCAAATAGCAATCAAATATGTGAAAATATTCATTTTAAGGCAAAATATTCGAAAATATTCGAAATGAAGTAGGTCTTATATGAAAGGCAATTTTCTGAAACGTAAAATGATTTTGTTACATTTGTAATCGGAGTGCAACAAAAAAACATTCAAAAAAATATATTGGGTTGCCCTATTCATCGTTATCACAACCAATTGGGGATTGAACAGACTGATTGATTTCTAGGTGAATCATTCGCGAACGAAATAATCAGTTTTCAGCGAATTATTCATGGAAGAATTGATTTATTATTGGTGAATCAATCGCGAACGAATTGAATAATTTTTTAGTGAATCATTCGCGAACGAATTGAATATTTACTTAATTTTTGATGAATCATTCACGAACCATTAATTAATTGTTGGCGAATCATTCGCGAACGAATTGAATAATTTTTGGTGCACTATTCGCAAGCGAATTGATTCGTATAAGTGACTCGTTCGCGAACGAATCGATTTATTTATTCAATTTATGGTGAATCATTCACGAACGAATTGAATAATTTTTGGTGCATTATTCGCGAACGAATTGATTCGTAAAGTGACTCGTTCGCGAACGAATCAATTAATTGTTGGTGAATCATCCACGAACAAATTGAATGATTTTTAGTGCATCATTCGCGAACGAATTGAATATTTACTTGATTTTTGATGAATCATTCATGAACCATTAAATAATTGTTGGCGAATCATTCCAGGACAAATTGATTTGTGTAAGTGACTTGTTCGCGAACGAATCGATTCATTTACTTAATTTTTGGTGAATCATTCGCGAACGAATTTAATAATTTTTGGTGCACTATTCGCGAAGGAATTGATTCGTATAAGTGACTCGTTCGCGAACGAATCATTCAATTGTTGGTGAATCATTCGCGAACGAATCGATATTTATTTATTCAATTTATGGTGAATCGTCCACGAACGAATTGAATAATTTTTAGTGAATCATTCGGGAACGAATTGAATAATTCTTGGTGAATCATTCGCGAACGAATTGAATCATTTTGGGTGCATTGTTCGCGAACGAATTGATTCGTATAAGTGACTCGTTCGCGAACGAATCGCTTTATTTATTCAATTTATGGTGAATCATTCACGAACGAATTGAATAATTTTTGGTGCATTATTCGCGAACGAATTGATTCGTAAAGTGACTCGTTCGCGAACGAATCAAATAACTGTTGGTGAATCATTCGCGAACGAATTGATTTATTCAGTTTCTGGTGAATCATCCACGAACGAATTGAATAATTTTTAGTGCATCATTCGCGAACGTATTGAATATTTACTTAATTGTTGATGAATCATCCACGAACCATTAATTAATTGTTGGCGAATCATTCGAGAACGAATTGATTTGTGTAAGTGACTCGTTCGCGAACGAATCGATTCATTTACTTAATTTTTGGTGAATCATTCGCGAATGAATCGATTCATTCACTTAATTTTTGGTGAATCATTCGCAAACGAATTGAATAATTCTTGGTGCACTATTCGCGAACGAATTGATTCGTATAAGTGACTCGTTTGGGAACGAATCATTAATTGTTGGTGAATCATTCGCAAACGAATTGAATAATTCTTGGTGCACTATTCGCGAACGAATTGATTCGTATAAGTGACTCGTTTGGGAACGAATCATTAATTGTTAGTGAATCATTCGCGAACGAATCGATATTTTAGAGTCCAATATGTTTCTTATAAAAATTATAAATCCAAAATTTACCCCTGTCCATCAGGTGTCCCTCAGGGTTCTAACTTGGGTCCCTTTTTCTTTCTCCTGTTTGTAAACGACCTACCATTAGTGATACATAATTCAGAAATACAACTTTTTGCTGATGATGTAAAGATGTACAGGAAAATTGAAGATATAAAGGATTGTCAGGGTCTTCAAGCAGATTTGGATAGGTTTGTGGAATGGAGTATCAAGAATAAACTGTCCCTTAACATCTCCAAGTGTGGAACAATGACATTCACTCGAAAAAAAAATGTTTTGAAGTATACTTACACAGTTAATGAGGAAGAACTTTGTCGCTTGACCACTGTTCGGGACCTAGGTATAAATCTTGATGTGGGACTTACCTTCAAACATCACATTAATACTGTTTTGGCGAAGGCAAGGCGGATGGCCTATTTTGTTGTCAGAAATTCAGTGCACTTTAAGAGGATAAGTACACTCAAAGTCCTATACTTCTCGTTCATAAGATCTATAGTTGAGTTTGGTGTACTAATTTGGTTCCCTCATACTAAAAAATTTGTGGAAGAGCTTGAAAAAATTCAAAACAGATTTCTAAAATACCTATATTTTAAAACTTTTGAATATTATCCCCATGATCTATCTCAAAAAGAGCTTTTAGAAGGGTTTGAAGTAGATTTGCTATTAAAGAGAAGAGAGACAGCTGCACTGATGTTCCTATATGATCTCATCCACTGCAATGTAAAAGATAGTAACCTTTTGGGAAAAATTAATTTCTGGGCCCCAAAGATCCACTCCAGGCAAAAAAAAATATTCTCTCTACACAATTACAGTACGTTTAGGATGAAGGTGTCCCCTATGAATAACATCATGGGTATCTCTGACGCTTTCCTCTGTAGGTGTGTGGATGCCGATATCTATAGTATGGGTAGGTCTGCTTTTAGGCGTGTGGTGGAGAAGGCATGGGAAAGGGAGCGTGGATGCAGTGGGAGCTGTTTATGAGCCATTTCATATCCCAGATTTTTTTTTTCTCTTTTTTTTTCTATTTTCCCCCCTTCCCCCCCCCTTTTATCTGCCTTAAGTTTGGGTTTTTGCCCTCACTCTTTTGTTTTTCTTCTATTTGATTTTGTACTTTTTATTTTCTTTTTTTGCTTATCTTACTTTTTTTTTCAATGAGAAGAACTACATATATATTGATAATGTACTAATGTTTCTTTTGTTTCTTACTGATTTTTTTTATGGTATTTTTTTTCTTTTCCTTGTTTTTGTAAGTTATAGTTTTTCAGGTCTTTTTTAGTTTTATCTAACGGTCTCTCCTGTAATTGGCTTACGCTGTTGGAGAGACCTAAATTGTAAATAAATAAATAAATAAATAAATAAATAAATTTATTTATTCAATTTATGGTGAATCATTCACGAACGAATTGAATAATTTTTAGTGCATCATTCGCGAACGAATTGATTCGTAAATTAAAGAATCGATCAAGTCGTTGGCGAATCATTCGCTATGACAAAATTTTAGGTAGGTATGCCTATATATTTATCATTTTCTACATTTTTTATAAATTTTCATGCAATTTTGAGAGCACTTCATCAATTTTTCATAGCTTAGGCGATTTTTGAAGTTGAATTTAGAAACATTTCATCACGTTTTGATTATCTTTAGAAGTAATCGATTCAATTGTTGCAGCTTTTTGTAGATTTAGAAGGATTTTATTGAGCGGGAAAGTTGAAATATTCTAAATCAACTCTATTGAAAACATACAAAGCGATGTGCTGCATGATTTTTTTCTTCAAATTGACCATCGAAGGAGGAGGTCGGATTCGACGTCCTTTCGAATATCATGTGTTTTCGCTGAAAAGTTCAACTTTGAAAATTGCTAAAAAAAATGTTTCTGAACTACTTTACTGCGCCACTCCCAAGTTCAACTTTAATCAATTCTGGTGTTGAAAAAAAAAGAGCGAGAGGTGAATCTAAATATCTTAAAATTCTGTCAATCAGGGGTAGGGGGTCGGGAGGGGGGTCGGAGGTTTGATGCTGCTATTTTTCTAATTTGCTCAGTAGAGGGAACTCATAAAAACTTAGAGTGAGATTGTGTAAGCTCAAAAATATACCATTCGACACGTTGTACTCGTATTTCGAAGAACGTCGACTTATTTACGGCGAACCAAGTATGCAATTTTATCAACACCACTTTCATACGCAGAATGTAGTCAGATTTTTACGGCAAAGTGAGTATGCAATTTATTCAACACACGTTTGGCTTTCATATTTATCTACTATGTTGAAGTTGAGGAAAGTTTTATTCTGAAGAATTGTGAAAACATTCTTTGTGAATGAAATAGGAGGGAGAAGTGACGGTCAAACTAAAAATTTTGAAAGATACCATGCTGGGTATCCAATATTGTATTTGTACGTTTCTCAGCTCCAGGAATTTTTTTTGAGCTAGTTTTACTCCAAATTGTAGGTTGGACTCTTCAGAGAAGGTACAAAGCTCAAAATTTTCGAAAATAGTTCTGTTTTTTGAATTTATGTGACCTCATCTCTTTACTTCTAAAACGTTATGAAATTGAGACAAAATTCAAAATCGAGATGATGTTTGAATATCCAACGAATGAAAAATACAGGAAGCTACCAATGACCAAAAAATGGGCTTCATGGCATTTCCTCACATCGTATAGAACGTATTTGACACTTTTACGAAAAAAAAAAAATGTTACGAGACATTCGCACGTCATCTTCATCTCCGTAACCACGTCATAATCCATCAACTCGAATCTCTCATTTGCACATGCAGTTCTCGCAGAGAACAGACGCGAATTCAGCATTTCATCCAGCTATAGTATTCTCACACTTGCACTCATACATTTATACATCGTAGAATGAAAGAAGCTCGCTAACGTGACCGAAATAGCTGATGAAACTTTACACCATTAGCTTGAGCGATGTGGCGCGAAACACCAGAGGAAGGGGTTAGCATGAAGAAGTGAGTTGAACTGAGGGGCGAAAACGAGAAGAAAATAAAAAAGAAACAAGAGATGCATCTCTCGATGTGTAACTTTATCTCTGCGATATATGTAGGTACTACACACTTTGTTGTATAGGTTTAGGTATACGACGACGTGTGTATGAAGAATGTATATGGCATATATACCTACCTACCTACGTGTAATTTGTACGATGCTTATATTTTTCATCTTTCTCTTCGCCTAGGTCTGGGTACACGTAAGAATACGAGTATATGTGGTAAATCGCACCTACGTAGTACACCTCGCGTGCTGCGGTCTTTATTTATACGTATAAAACGAATAAATGATAACGGAATATTAAACGGTTGAAAGGAAAAAAGTCTCCATTTGAGATTTTCCTTCGAATGTATCATACTCGTATTTTTGTAACTCTCGCAACGATTGTACTCTTATACGTGTTCTAGGTGTATTAGTAATCCTACAGTGCTGCGATACATTTTGTAATATTAAACAAACAACTCGAGTCTAGAATTGCTACAGGCTTGTCTTCTGTATGTCTCGTCGTGTCGTCGTACAATGTACGCGAATAAAAGACGATTTTACGTGTATTTGAAGACTCGTATATGGTGGTTGTATGTGTGCTACGTACACGAGTATGCAATTAGGTAACCCGAAAGCAAAACTGATGCATTATACGTTAGTCCTATGTTCTATGGTACGATGTAGTATTGTTGAAATAAATCAAATTACCGCTCGACAATTATTTCGCAGTTGAAAGGAAACCAACGTAACGTTTATTTTTTGCAAATGTTAGTTATATTGTTGTATTTTGGAATTTTGATGTGTTTTTTTTGGTGGATTATTACGTCTGTTTGTGTGTGAGTTGTTTTCCAGGTGTAGACATTTTACGAAGGAGTCGTACTCGTATTTTTATCATTTTCTTGGTAATTCATGGTCATTCTCAATTGTGATTCATCTTAACATGCCGAATTTTCTTTTTTGAAAGATGAAAGAATCTAAGGAATTTATGATGATGACGGTTTCCCAATTATTGAATCATTAAAACATCACTTGCAAAGACATCGATTTTCGGACAATTTTTAGCAAATTGGGTTGTTCCAATTTTGTTTAGTTTGTGGCCTAAATTTCAATATGGTTCCTGAAATAGCTGCGCTTGCTTCTCTGAGACTTCAAAAGAGATGAAGTATGGCATTTCCAGATTCTTTTTTAAGGTGCGTTCATGATTGTCTGTAACTAACCGTAATAAAAGTTACGGTCTGTTACGGAAAAGTAAAATACAAGAATTCTTATGGCGTAGTTCACGTTGTCCGTAACCGTAACTTTTTGTTTTACAGAAAAGAACAAAGAAAATTACAGAAAAGTAAAAAATTTTTTACTTTTCTGTAACAGGCCGTAAGAGTTACGGACAATCATAAACGCACCTTTACTGAATCGTTGCGCTAATTGACTTTCAACATACAATAGAAAGTTATTACTTACCTAATACCTATCTATCTGGAAAAATTAGAGCCCTATAACCGAATTTGTAAAATAACGACAAAGACGATGACGACATTGTAAATTATAGTTTCGTCTGTCTGACCTGTCAAGGTCACTGACCCATCTGTCCAGCTTTCCAAGATCGTGTGCATGTATGTCTGACCTCTTAAGGTCTTTGACCAGTCAGCATGGCCTCTATAAAGGTCGTCTGTCTGGTCGCTCATGGTCACTGATCCATCTGTCTAGCTTTCCAAGGTCGTGTGCCTGACTTCTAAGGTCATTGACCCGTCAGTATGACCTCTCAAGGTCGAATGTCTGGCCGCCAAAGGTCACTAACCCATCTGTCCAGCTTTCCCAGGTCGTGTGCATGTATGTCTGACCTCTTAAGGTCTTTGACCCGTCAGCATGGCCTCTATAAAGGTCGTCTGTCTGGTCGCTCATGGTCACTGATCCATCTGTCTAGCTTTCCAAGGTCGTGTGCCTGACTTCTAAGGTCATTGACCCGTCAGTATGACCTCTCAAGGTCGAATGTCTGGCCGCCAAAGGTCACTAACCCATCTGTCCAGCTTTCCCAGGTCGTATGCATGTCTGTCTGACCTATTTAAGGTCATTGACCTGTCAGTATGGCCTCTAAAGGTTGTCTGTCTGGTCGCTCAAGATCACCGACTCGTCTGTCTAGCTTTCCAAAGTCGTATGCATGTCTGTCTGACCTCTTAAGGTCATTGACTCGTCAGTATGACCTCTAAAGGTCGTCCGTCTGGTCGCCAAAGGTCACTAACCTATCTGTCCAGCTTCCCAAGTTCGTATTTATTCCTGTCTGACCTCTCAAGGTCATTGACCCATCCTTCTAACCTCTCAACGTCGTCTGTTTGCCCTCGAGTCTTCCAGAAATCTAGTAATTTTGTTTCAGAACTTGAATTGTATTTAGGCATGTCAGATTTGATAGGTATTCAAAAGTCCACTTATTTAATACAAAAATAAACATTTCCAAGATAGGTAATTTTTTCAAGTTTTCATAAGTTAAGCATGCTTTAAAAATTGGATTGAAGATTGTAAAATTAGCTGAATACTCTTGACATTGTAAATTGATCTATTGTTTTCAAATTAATTTTGAAAGTCTGATATAATATTAAAAGGCCAAAGAATATGACAGACACATCAAAATGCCAGAAATTAGTCATTTCTGTGTTTAAAAGCCCAACAAGATGACGAGGATTTATCAATATTTTATCCCAAGTTTTCAAAATCCAGAATGATGAAATTTTTGGACAGACCCCTGCCCCAAAAACATATCCATTTCAAAATGCTGGTTGATATCATTTTACCATAGATTACCTGCAATTTACCAAAAATTTTCTGTTGAAATGTACCAGTACCAGTATTTATCCAAAAAAGTTACCTACAATTCATAAAAAAAAAATACCCGTACATAATTTACCATGCAGTAATTACCAGTAATTTACCATGCAGTAATTACCAGTAATTTACCATGCAGTAATTACCAGTAATTTACCATGCAGTAATTACCAGTAATTTACCATGCAGTAATTACCGGTAATTTACCATGCAGTAATTACCAGTAATTTACCATGCAGTAATTACCGGTAATTTACCATGCAGTAATTACCAGTAATTTACCATGCAGTAATCACCAGTAATTTACCATGCAGTAATCACCAGTAATTTACCATAAAAAATTACCAATAATTTACCATGCAGAAATTACCAGTAATTTACCATGCAGTAATTACCAGTAATTTACCATGCAGTAATTACCAGTAATTTACCATAAAAAATTACCAATAATTTACCATGCAGAAATTACCAGCACTTTACCATGCAGAAATTACCAGCAATTTACCAGAAGAAATTACCAGTAATTTACCAGAAAAAATAACCTGTAATTTACGATAATAATTTACCATAAAAAATCACCAATAATTTACCATGCAAAAATTACTAGCAACTTACCATAAAAAATCACCAGTAATTTACCAGAAAAAATTACGAGCAATTTACCAGAAGAAATTACCAGTAATTTACCGAAAAAATTGAAAATACATACTAGGTAGCGATTAACCGAAAAAAATTGATAGTAATTTACCAAAAATCAGGAATAGAAAACAAAAAGAACTTTTGGCTTTTAGATTTTATAGCTTCTAAAATTTAAAATTCGTATACCTTTATGTTTCTTTCGCCTAGCTTTCCATCTCTGCCAAAAACTGATAGTGACTCACAATTTTCTACATTTTTTTTTCTAAAAATTGCCGGTAATTACCCAATAATTTTCTACATTTTTTTTTCTTAATGTCAAAAACGTACCAGAAATTACTTTACGAGTGATTCAACGAAAAATTTTTCAAAAATGTACCAAAAAATGCCAAAAATGTACCAGAAATTTCTGAAAATTTCGTTGAAAATTGTTTGTAAGTATTTTACCAAGTTTAAAATATTGACATAATTTTTGTAACTTTTTTTAAAACGTTGATTGCTTTTCACTTGTTAGGGAAGTATCCCAACAAGCATGAAAATTTTCAAACTGAGCAAGAGGGGATTGAAAGAGAGCCCAAAATACACTATCATCAAAACTTTCACACGCTGAAAATCATTTCTCGATTTTTGGTGAATTTTTAAAAGTTCAAATTTGGCTCATTTTTCATTTAAAAAATCAAAATTTGATCAAATTGACATACATAGCTCAAATTTAGTTTGTATCCCATTTTCAAGGAGCCTCCAGTGAATTTTTGGATTCTCTGCTGTAAGTACTGAATAGAGTGTGAAATTTAGCTCCTATGAACTCGGATGTACCGTCTGTGAGGCCCTTTCCAACAGTTTTGGCAGATGGCTCAAACCTAAAATTTTCTCCTACGATTACTTCTGAAAAAAATGAGACCAGAACGTTCCCTTCTTAGAACATACTCGTATATTTCGAAATTGGAGTGCAACGATAAAAATTACGCAAAGGTACAAGGTGTAAAGTGCAGTATCATCGTTTTAATTGAAAACCAATGTAAGAAAAAAGTCTGCAAAATTTCAGATGTCCATTTCGTAGTAGAAAATCTCTTTCGGATAATTTTCGCTAATATTCGAGTTCACCCAAGCATCAGTATATCTTGGAAAAGGAAGAGCAACTAAACTCAACATTATCGCCGCTTTTTCACCCCACAGATGCCTTTGGATGAAACTAACTAATAGCATTTTACTACAAACACTTCTCGACTAAATCACTTTAATATTCGAACACCGAACTAGAGAACATTGCTTTCGGATGGTGTAATTATCCGAGGAATCGGCCTCGAAAACTAATTAAAATAAAATTAGAAAAAATATCTCGCCGAGAAAAGTTTCACGCTGGTGAGTATAAGGAAACCTTTGCGAGTTGGCCATTTGCTCGATTCGGTTAAATTATGTGAAAGAAGGTTAAACGTTCGTTGCAGTTTTTCTCAGTTATTCTATTCTCTCGACGACAAATTGCTACTTAATCACTTTAATACTCTTTTGTCTTTTTCTTTGCTTTTTTCCTCCTCTTCTTCTTCGCTGCTGCGAACGTTTTATTATTTTAAACTTTGGCGAAGGTTTAAAATTAAAATACACTCGAATGAGGAATTCTACCAGGGAGCTCGCGTCGCCGCGTTTATTTATGAAATCGACATTCGACTGAATTCATTTCGATCGTATGGTAAAAAAATAAGTACCGAAGAAATACTTACTAAGAAAAAAAAATAAAATAAAATACCGAACAAAATGAAAAATAAAATGAAAGCGGAAAAAACCGAATTAAATTTCGAGTGTTTCTCCTTCCCCCTCCACAGACTTGAATTTACTCGATGACTTTTCCCTCATCTTTTGCTGCAACTATCGTGTACCTCCTTTGGCTAGGAGTATATTTTTTATACAGCGTCTCGAATAAAAAAATACCCTTCGTCGGGTTTATAATCGCGTTTAACTTTTCTCTCAGATTGGACTGCTTAACAGCTTCGCTCCTTGTTCTCCGCTGGAAATTTCCTCTTTTATAGACTACTATTATGGGTTTCAAATATACATCAATTAAATCGAATCGAGCGTATGTTTTCGCAGTTATATAAATATATCCGAGCCAGTGTACGTACTACATACTACATGAGCTGTAAAATGCTGCACCGAGTATTATTGTCTTGATGTTTTTTTTTTTTGTATTTGTGTATTCGCAGTAAATGCTACAATACTTATATTGAAACTTATTGTGTTGGTTTCTATCAACGTGAATGTATGTTGAGCTGAAATGAATACAAAATGTGTACACGAGATGAAGCATAGACGATGAGAAAGACAGAGAGAGAAAGAATGGTAGTTAGAAAAAAGAGCCAGCTAACACGCATACGTATACGTACGTACGTAGGTATTATATTATATCGTACGTATTTTGTTCCATTGATAAAGCTACAGCTATAGTGTAACGTACACGAATCCTAAGTTTTCAAGACATTTCGTAAATTTCGCGAGTGAAATTACAAATCCAACCTTCTGGCGAATAAACGCTTCACCGAGTTTGGGAGATATTTTTTTAAACTTTTCCCCTCCGGTTTCGATTGCACCCCCCAGTGACTCTTTGCCTTTCCTAGAATAGAAGTAGCTTTCTTTGTATGTACTTTGTGTGAGTTTGTGCATTTATTTGTTCAAACCTCGTGCACTGTATGTTTAGTATGTCATGATGCATCAGCTGTGCATTATACAGGCCACAGGGTGTCCGAAAATTAACATAGATGGTCTTAGATCAAATTAAAGTCATATTCCAACCCAATAGTATTCTTAGAAACGTCTTTAGAAAATAGAAATGTAAAAAAAATAGCCCTTTGCGTGTTTAAAAAGGTATTTTTTGGACCCAAAACGTTCAAAAAATTTGTCAAAAATGATGGAAAACTGCGATTGGGCAGCTACAACTCTGGAAATCGTCTTTTCTAGTCACGAAAAGTGTTTTGTGGGGTTTGTGGATGTATTCGAGTCTGCGCATTCAAAAATGTTTTTTTTCGACCCAAAGTTTTCGAAAAATTTCCCAAAAATGGTCGAAAACTGCGATTGGGCAACTACAACTTTGCGAATCGCCTTTTCTAGTCACTAGATGAGCTTTTCTTGAAGTTTGAGTGCAATTTTAAGAATACGAATTAAAAAAGGTATTTTTTTGAACCCAAAATTTTCAAAAAATTGTCAAAAACTACGATTGAGGAGCTACAACTTTGGGAATCGCTTTTTCTAGTCGTAAGACGAGTTTATTGAAATTTAAGAACGATTTCAGGGGTTCGAATGTGAAATGGTATTTTTTGGGCCCAAAATTTTCGAATTTTCCAAAAATGATCGAAAACTACGATTGGGAAACTACAACTTTGGAAATCGCCTTTTCTTATTACAAAACGAGTTATGGGCACGATTTCGAGTCTGTGTATTTGAAAAAGGTATGTTTTGGGCTCAAAATTTCCAAAAAATTTCTCAAACATTTTCAAAATGTTTTCAATCAATTTCTTAAAAATCTTTAAAACAATTTTCCAAAATTTCCAAAATAGTTTCAAACAATTTCCCAAACATTTTCAAACAATTTCTCAAACATTTTCAAAAAATTTTCAAAAAAGTTTTCAAACAATTTCTTTAAAAAAATTTTCAAAAAATTTCAAAACTTTCAAAAAATACGCTTGGACAACTACAACTTTGGAAATTGTCTTTTCTAATTACAAAACGAGTTCCATTAAGTTTGGACACGATTTCGAGTCTGCGTATTTAAAAACAGTAGATATGTTTTGGGCCCAAAATTTCGAAAAATTTTCAAATAGTTTTCAAACAATAATCTTCGAACAATTTTCCAAAAAAATTTCAAAAAATTTCCAAAAAGTTTTCAAACAATTTCCCAAAAATTTTCGAACAATTTCTCAAAAATTTTGAGAAAAATTCCAAAAAAGTTTTTAAACAATTTCTTTAAAAATGTCCTAAAAACTTTCAAAAAATACGCTTGGACAACTACGATTTTAGGAATCGCATTTTCCAATCACAAGACAATTTCCCTGAAGTTTGGGCGTGGGCACTATTTCGAGTTTGCGCATTTAAAAGTGTATCTTTTAAACCCAAAATTTTCAAAAATTTCCCAAAAATTCTGAAAAAATAAGCTTGAGCAACTACAACTTGGGAAATCGTATTTTCAAGTCACAAGATAAGTTCCCTATAGTTTTAAGCGCGATTTCGAGTCTCTGCATTTGAAAAAGGTGTGTTTTGGCCCCGAAATTTCCAAAAAAATTTCTCCAAAATTATCAAACAGTTTTCAAACAATTTCTCAAAAATTTTCAAAAAATTTCCAAAAAGTTTTCAAACAATTTTTCAACAACATTTTCTCAAAAAAATCATCAAAATTTCCTAAACACTTTTGAAAAATATGCTTGGACAAACTACAACTTTGGGAATCGCCCTTTCCAATCACAAGACGAGTTCCCTGTACTTTGGGCATGATTTCAAGTCTGCGCATTCAAAAAGGTATTTTTTGAGCCCAAAATTTTCAAAAAATTCTCAAAAAATAAGCTTGAGTAACTACAACTTTGGAAATCGCATTTTCAAGTCACAAGACGAGTTCCCTCAAGTTTTGAGCGCGATTTCGAGTCTGTGCATTCAATAAGGGTATGTTTTGGCCCCAAAATTTCAAAAAAGATTTCTAAAAATTTCTCAAAAATTTCCAAAAAGTTTTCAAACAATCTCTGAAAAATCTTCAAACAATTTTCCAAAAATATTTTCTCAAAAGTTTTCAAAAAATTTCCAAAAAGTTTCCAAACAATTTCTCAAAAATCTTCACACTATTTCCAAAAAAAAAAAAAAAATGTCTCAAAAATTTTCAAAAAGTTTCCAAAAAGCTCTCTAACAATTTTCCTAAAATCTTCAAAAAATTTTCCAAAAAATAACAAAGAATTTCCTAAAAATGTTCAAAAAATACGCTTGGACAACTACAACTTTGGGAATCGCCTTTCTCAATAACAAAACAAGTTCCCTCAAAAAATTGAGTGTGATTTCGAGTCTGCCCATTTGAAAGAATATCTTTTGGAGTTTTGGGCCCAACATTTTCAAAATTCTCAAAAATAACGCTTAAGCAACTACAACTCTGAGAATCGCCTTTTCTAGTCACAAGACGAGTTCTCTGAAGTTTTGATCTCGATTTCGAGTCTGTGCATTTAAAATAATATTTTTTGAGCCCAAAATTTTTAAAAAATGTTCTAAAAAATGATCAAAAAATACGCTTTAGCAGATGAAATTTTGATAACCGTCTTTTCTGGTCAGAAGTAGAGTTTCGTGGAGTTTTGGCACAATTTCGAGTCTGCGCAGTTGAGAAGGTGTTTTTTGGGCCCAAAATTTTTCCAAAAATTTTTCAAAAATGATCGAAAAATGCGATTATGCAGCTGTAACTTTGGGTATCGTCTTTTCTATCCAGAACTTGAGTTTCAAATAATTCCAAATGTTGCAGCTAGCCAATCGAATTTTTCGACCATTTCTGGAAAATTCTTCGAAATTTTTGGACCCCAAAAAATGCTTTATGAATCTTATGACCTTTTGACACATGATGTGTCATGTGGATCACTATTTCGCTTTCGACTTTTTTGGGACATTATTCCATTCGTTTGGCGGAATTATCCGAGAAATATCGAAATTTTGTGACTTGCAGTTTTCCAATTAGGCAGCTATAAATTTTGTAGCGTATCACTCTCGGGCCATGCTCTTAATTTAAAAAAAAAAAATTGGGTCAAATTGGAGACTGCACACTTGTGAGGTTCTCTCGTTAGTACGATTTCTTGTCTGTTTCTTCCTCTTATATTTTTCGCCAGAAAAAAAAATGTAAGGAAATATCTTCCGTTACTCTAAATACCTGTAGATTAACGCCTTCACGAACGGTTTGCTTTTTCTCTTCATAAGCCTTCGATTAAATTACCATTTCACTTTATTTATGTATAAGACAAGCTTTAATTATTAGTTTTAATTTTTTTACTCGTTTTTCGTCGATAACCCAAGTATAGGAAAAAATTACTACCGAAGGGTGATGCAATATTGCCTTGTAATTTTACGTTTTCGTGTCGTTTTTTTTTCGTCGTCTTACCCACCCTTGGCCTGTGCTGTCCGGTGACGTAGGTTTCGTCAAATGAGTCGAGTCGTCAAATATGACGGCGGGTCGAAGAGTCGGTGAATTTTTTATGAACATAGGCAATGAAAACACGTTGTCAGTGAAATTTTTAATGGTCGCGGTTTTTTATACTGTATTGTTTTCTGTTATGCTATAATACTATGCGATAGTGTGGAAGGGTATTGGGGTTGAGATAATTATTGATAGTGGAGTGCTTTGAAAGTGTGATTAAAAATTACAGTTGGAGGTATTTAAATTAGAAGGATCGATTTTTTCTTTTCTTGGAGAGGTTATTCGTAGGTGTGTTATAGAATTGGGACTTTGAAAAAAAAAAATGTGGAAAGTTGGATTTTACGCCTTATTGTTTTTTTTTCAATTTTATTTTATTTTTGGCTTTCTTAAAGGTGTCAAAAGGGTCAATAACATGAGAAGAAAATTAATGTCTCTGCTTATTGAATTTTCTCGAGTCAAAATCCTTTTGTTGCTTAAGCAGGTGCTCAATTGACTCTTATCAAATCTATCAACAGAAAAAAAAACACTTCCTTAAACGATTCTCTCGCACCTGTCTTAAATCATCATACATTCTTTCCTCAGCTCTCAGCCTTCTATTTCGTCAGCAGCAGCAGCATTCACTCATTCACTGCACACACGTGCTTTCGCTCGAGATAGAAAAAAAAAACACTTTCACCTCTATCTATACTCCAATGTGTATAGTACAGTTTCACTTCACATCAGACGGCGGAAATAAACCCTCTGGTAGAAAAACGTTTAATTTGATTGGTAAAATTTAAACACGAGGCCATTGTTGGAATCCGGCTTTAATTAAAGATATATACACTTCCCAAATAAGAGGTAATGTAGCTTCAAAGCAGCAAATAGAAAACGGCAACACCCTTTCGTTTAAATTACATTCCTCAATGTAAACATTCCCGCCGTCAGTCAATTTACAGCCAGGACGAGCGTTTCGCGGAGGGAGATTAAAAACAATAAGAAAGAGACGCGAAGATAAAGAACACGACGAGATCTCCCTTTGCGAATGGAAAAAAGACCGAATTCGCCCTGCTCTGCCGCGCTCTGCTCAGCGTCTTAAAAAGTGTTTTTATTACACTCTGGCCGGGTTTTGTTGTTGCGCCAAACCATTGTCGAGTAAAAGTCTTCTGCGAAAGGCTGCAAACGACGATTGATAGCGTATTAGATGCATGCAGTGGGGGAGGGGGGTTCTTTTGTTTTTCCATTTAGTATGGGCTATATATTTCCAAGAGGTACGTGAAGAGTGAGGACCTCAGATGTACATATTCCGTCGAGTTTGTTTTCGTTGTTTTTTTTTTAGGGTTGCATCACAATTATGTACCAAACACGACATTTTTTCAGGAGAAAAAAAATTGTATCATGAGAAATAACTTATAGAGGGAAGGGGAGGAGGGTTCACAGATCACATTTTTTTTCTGCTCGGTTAATTTCATCTCACGAATTAACATATGAGGTGAAGTGCTCGAATGTGGTCTGGGAAATAGCTTCTTTAGTATTAAAATCAAAAATTGAAAATTTTTTTTCTTCCAAAATTGACTTCCTGGTCTGAAATCATCTTAAGAAGGATTGACATATCCGGAGCGACAGAAAAAGTTTTGAAATGGAAGAAAATGAAATGGAAAGAGCATAAAAAAGTACATCAGCCAAAATTTCAGGAACTTAAGTGTATTTTTTTCATTTTTGGTGAATTTTTGAAAATCAAACGTGAGCCAAAAAATTGAAAAATCAAAATTTTATCAAATTGATTTAGAAAGCTGAACTTTGTTATATAGGTACGTATGTACATTAAGGTACCTGGTGCCCCATTTTTTACTCCCAGAATTGAATGGAAACGGTTTCGAACGGATTTTGAGCAGTTCTGAAGCTTTCAGTTAATTTTTAAATGTTGAAATTTCTGCAAAATTGTAGCCAAAATTTCAGGTGCTGAAATTCATTTTTCCATTTTTGGCGAATTTTTAAAAATTCAAATTGGTGCCAAAATTAGAAAAAGCCAATTAAAAGAGTTTTTCCGAAAACTGGAGAAAGCAAAAATCCGCTGAAGGCTCCAGAACGGTTCGAAACCATCACCAATCGACTCGAGAAGTCGACAATGGAGTATGAACCAAATTTCAGCTTTCAAGCTCAATTTACCAAAATTTTGATTATATTTAATTTTGGGCCTTTTGAATTTTTTAAAAATTCGCCAAAAATTGACAAATGAATTTCGCCACTTGAAACATTGGCTGGTGATATATTTCTTGGTTATTTTTCGATTCCTCTTTGTCTGGTTTAGTGTTGGGCAAATTCGCGAATATTCTTTTTTTGCTTGCGCATGCGCAAGAATATGCGCATAATCTTGCGCATATTCCGCAGATTCTTTTTTTTCATAAATTCAAGTGCTAACAGCCTTTGTAGCACCTACAATGCGGAAATAAACACTATATAACGCGTAAATATTCATTTATCTTGTTATTCTTGTTCAATTATGTTCGTCAGTCTAACTACCTTTGTAGCACCTACATAAAACGTGAAAATAAACACTGTATAAGTAACACGCAAATAAATATTCACTTATCCTTGATCAATCATCATTTTTTTAAACAGACAAACAGTCAATCCATATTTTAATCTATAAGTAAATGAACATAATCGTCTACATACAATACAACTACGCGTCTATATCAATATCTATAACAACATCTTCGTGGTCTGATTCTAATTCATCCGACGAAGTATCAGCATATGACACGGAGTCCTCTTCTGACTCACCGGACGAACACTCGGACTCTTCGGATTCTATTGGAGATAAGGGCGACTCTTTGGCTCTTCGTTTTTTTGCAGGTCTTACACCAATGCTTCGTCTGAGTGGATCACTGCTACGTTTTTTGCCATTCTTCTGATTCTTCGAAGTAGAGGCTTCTATAATAATTCAAATTAAACTGTATCAGTAAGTAAGTAAATCCCCATAGAATTACACAAGAAGCATAAAATAAAGAAAGAAAGAAGATTACATGCACTTGACCACCAAGCACTAACTAGCTATGATCTACAACCTAGACACTATGAAACAAAAACTACGATCAAATTACATAAGCTGATAAGCATCTACAAATTTTATAATGCCAAAATCTATAAAAAGGAAAACTGTACTGAAACATGGAACTTGTTTTTAAATATTACTGTATCTCTAACCAGATGTGCCGACATTTTGAGTTTCATTGCTTCGCGAATCTTCAATACTATCAGGATTATCAGGATCACTATCACACTTGGGATCATCATCACAAGACTTACCATATCTGCGACTCTTTCGTTTTTTTTGCGGATGTAAAATTTTCCAATTATGAGCTACATACGTTACCTTGAGAAATGAAAAGCATTTTTGAAATAAAGCATCACCATTGCATCTGTTTTTGCAGCATTTATACTACAACTAGTTGACTGAAATGAATAATCTACCTTAAGAGATCGCTACTCATACTCAATACCTAGCATTACTCACGTATAAAGGTATAAAATGCAGCTTACTGTATTACCAATTACCGTACGTGTGCTAAGATTAATTAGGTACATAATTATATAATAATCCAAAGATGAAACAACCAAGCTTCAAAAGTTCAGTTGAGATGAGAGTAAGTAATGATGAGTTTTCGTGTAAAATTACATAGTGAATAGTGAATACCATACCTTCGATGCTGTCTCTGTTGATAACCGATTTCTTTTTTTTGAATGAATAAAAGAAAACGTACTGAAAGAACGTTCAGTAGCAGCGCTTGTTACTGCAGCTGTTAAAATGCTAACCGCTATTTTTGATAAACTCGTATGCCCGCACAAGCCTCTCCACCATGATAAGATATCCATTTTTGAATCTACGGCTGCTTTCCAAAGAAAATCGTGCTTGAAGGCATTAGCTTTGGACCTATAATCTGCTAATTCATTTACAGCACCGTTATATGCGTCTAAAGAAAAAAAAAAACGAACGAAATCACTTGAGATACTTAACAACCAAGAATAAAAAAGTGAGCAAAAAATAAATTCTACCTGTTGCTTCGATAATATTTCTTTGTGCTGCGAACTCACTTATGAACTCCATACCCTGCATCAATTCACCAGGACTCAAAGATTTCCCCATATCATTCGGATTCAATAAAACTGCAGCATAATGTATGGGCTGAACCATCCACTCTTTACGAGCAATAAATTTGGCTTTTAGACTTTGGCACATTGAATCATCGGCAGATTTGAATATCGGAGCGGAAGTAGATGCGGCTGACAATTTTTCATTAAAGGTATGCTCTAATGTTTTCATTTCTTCGTTAATAGTATGCATGTACAATCCATCACCTTCAATTTTCACGATCAAAGACGTAATTGGGAGGAGAACTTCACGTAAACACTGAACGTTGGTCCAAAAATCCGCACTCAGTAAATCATCTTGTACACTTTTCTTCATCATTGAGGCGTTTGGATTGATAGCTAAGGATTGAAGCTCGAATTTGCTATCCAGAAGAGATGTTAAACTGTTCTCAATGGTACCCCAACGAGTTTTTACGTACAGTTTGAGTCTTCTTTTCAGCATAGAATTGAGAACCTGCGACTTCCTGATGTGATTTATAATTTGGTTGGTGTTTTCAAAAAACGCTTTTATAGGACCCATTTGCATGATGTCTTCACATAGTAAATTCAACGTATGTGCTGTACAACGAAGCGGAGTGATGTGCGGATACTTCAATTTTATATCATTCAAGGCTTTCTGGAAATTTTTAGCATTATCTCCGATTATGGTTGTAAACTTTGCCGGTCCGTATTCTAGTAAAATCTTTTCTATTTCGCTTCGAATGTAATCAGCTGTATGGCGCTCTGAACCAGTTGCAACAAATTTAATGTATACTGGTTCTGGTAAACATATCATGAAATTGATGATGCCTTCGTTGCGGATATTAGACCAACCATCACACTGGAGGTGAAAGTTGTCTGAATTTTTCAACTTTTCGTTTACATTACAGATCATTTCTTCATAATGTTTTTCTAGATGTTGTTTCGCTATCGCTTTTCTGGGTGGAATTTTGAACGATGGCCGGATCCTGTTGAAGAACTCTTTCCATAAGTCATGATCGAACATACGAAAGGAACAACCAGATACAATAATTGCTTTTGACATCATATCCGAGAGTATTTCCTACACAAAAAAAAATTAAATAGTAAATAGCATAGATGATTGATTTTTATTTGGAATTCTGATGATCAATTAAATCAATTTACTTACGTTTTCTCCAGTTGACATCAAGTCGCAAAACCTTTTCAAAGATCCCTTACTCTCAACACTGCTGGTTGAATTTGCATTGATTATATCGGCATCGAATGAATTTTGCGAAGTATTTTCTGGTTTTTTTGTACATTCCAGTAAATGTGCTCGAAGTCTGGTTGCATGAGGTGCGTAAGTTTTACCACAGAATTTACACTGATATTTAGTTTTATTGTCAATCGTAACTTCATTGTATTCGCTCCACGACGAACATTTCGGCTTTGTTTGATTCGACATTATAGTAATGAATTTACATTTTTTTACAAACTTATAAAAGTTATAAAACACATTTTGATAGAGTTGCAGTTGATAACAGATTTGAGATTTGGAGATTTCTATTAGAGTGATGGTAGGGAGGGGGTGGGGTGTTGATTTTTTCATCATATTATGAATCAGTGTTACCAGACGTGTATTTTGAGGTATCACATGACTTTTTTTTTTTTTTTGAGAGTGAAAGAATATTCTCCAGGCATTCGAGAATATTCGCGAATATTCGCGAATATTCTCAGATTATGCGCATTGAGAATATTCTCTGGCCAACACTAGTCTGGTTCAAAAATGTTTGTATCGTGATTGGGGTACTTCTGTTGTAAGGAAGTTGCATAGCTAAAATTTAATTTATACTCCAATTTGAACATGGTGAGTAAGCTAAAAATGGTTTTAGGCCGATTTCGAGCCTCTAACAATTTTTTGGAAATTTCAGTTTTCAGTTCCGCAAAAAATGTCATAAGATCTGCTGAATTCAACTTAAACCAGAGGTTTTTTGTAGGTGCTGTGCTCCCAATAAAAATTTAAAAAAATATCGAAAAGTTGCCATAAAAACAAACATTGGAGTCGATTCGTTCGGAAACGATTCGCTCAGAAACGATGAATCATTCAAGAACGAGAGAATCATTTGAAAATCAAATCACCCAAAAACACAAGATAACGCGAAAGATCTTTAATTCATGCATCCATGAAAATTGTGGATTATTCGTTCGCCAACGATTCTCTCAAGGGGAAAAAATCGTTCGCGAACGAATGAATCACTGATAAATCAAAGTCTATATGGGTGACATGACGAAACTTGACCACTTTAATCCAAATCCAATAATCAAAGACTGAGTTCAATTCGTTCGCGAATGATTCGCTCAAAGGAGAAGAATCGTTCGCGAACGAATGAATCGTTGCTCTTTAAAAAAGCTCAAGTTACATATAAATGACATGACGAAAACTTTTGACAGTTTTAATCCAATATTCAAAGACTGGGTTTAATTCGTTCTCGAACGATTCGCTCAAAAGAGAAGAATCGTTCGCGAACGAATGAGCCCTTGAAAAAGCTCAAGTTACATAATTATGTATAAATGACATGACGAAATTTTGACAGTTTTAATTCAATAATCAAAGAATGGGTTCAATTCGTTCGCGAACGATTCGCTCAAAGGAGAAGAATCGTTCGCGAACGAATGAATCGTTGCTCTTTAAAAAAGCTCAAGTTACATATAAAGGACATGACGAAATTTTGACAGTTTTAATTCAATAATCAAAGACTAGGTTCAATTCGTTCGCGAACGATTTGCTCAATGGAGAAGAATCGTTCGCGAACGAATGAGTCCTTGAAAAAGCTCAAGTTACATAATCATGTATAAATGACATGACGAAATTTTGACAGTTTTAATTCAGTAATCAAAGAATGAGTTCAATTCGTTCGCGAACGATTCGTTCAAAGGAGAAGAATCATTCGCAAACGATTGAGTCCTTGAAAAAGCTCAAGTTACATATAAATGAAATGACGAAATTTTGACAATTTTAATTCAATAATCAAACACTAGGTTCAATTCGTTCGCGAACGATTCGTTCAAAGGAGAAGAATCGTTCGCAAACGATTGAGTCCTTGAAAAAGCTGAAGTTACATATGAATGATCTGACAAAAATTTTGACAGTTTTAATTCAACAATCAAAGACTGGGTTTGATTCGTTCGCGAACGATTCGCTCAAAAGAGAAGAATCGTTCGCGAACGAATGAGTCCTTGAAAAAACTCAAGTTACATATAAATGAAATGACGAAATTTTGACAATTTTAATTCAATAATCAAAGACTAGGTTCAATTCGTTCGCGAACGATTTGCTCAATGGAGAAGAATCGTTCGCGAATGAATGAGTCCTTGAAAAAGCTCAAGTTACATAATCATGTATAAATGACATGACGAAATTTTGACAGTTTTAATTCAGTAATCAAAGAATGAGTTCAATTCGTTCGCGAACGATTCGTTCAAATGAGAAGAATCGTTCGCAAACGATTGAGTCCTTGAAAAAGCTGAAGTTACATATGAATGACCTGACAAAACTTTTGACAGTTTTAATCCAATATTCAAAGACTGGGTTCAATTCGTTCGCGAACGATTCGCTCAAAAGAGAAGAGTCGTTCGCGAACAAAGGAGTCCTTTAAAAAACTCAAATTACAATGCGACATGACGAAACTTTGACAGTTTCAATCCAATAATCAAAAACTGGGTTCAGATCGTTCGCGAACGATTCGCTCGTTATTCACAATGAATCAGTTCAGAACGACTAAATCAAATCCGGATGAAATAAA
The DNA here is from genome assembly GCF_950023065.1 of Planococcus citri. NCBI lineage: Eukaryota > Metazoa > Arthropoda > Insecta > Hemiptera > Pseudococcidae > Planococcus > Planococcus citri. The sequence continues at coordinate 18,640,140 of NC_088681.1, forward strand.
TCGTATCGAGATTTCAGTTTTTTTTTTCAAATTCAAAAATAAGAAGTTAAGAACTGAAGATCATTTGTTCGTGAATAATTTTACTAATCGTCAGAGGTAAAAACATGATTTGACTTGAAATGAATCACTAATGAATCGAAATATGTAAAGATGTCATGTCGAACATTTACTTCAAAAATAGCTTCATAGGCTACTATAATGACCTCAATGAATCCTCACATGTCACAGAACCATCAAATTCAAATTATTACTCTCAGATCTCTTGTCATAGACATCCACCTACTTACACAAAAACTTACCTACATTTCTATAGACACACTAAATCCAAACATAGTGCCATACTTACTGCCACGCAACATTAAATCGAGTAAATTTCGCCAAACTTACATAACACGAATACCTATCTACTTACCTGTTACAATCTAACTCACTAAGTACCTAACCTATGTCGGTCGTAACAATTAGAAATACTTAGCATCGATGAAAATTAGTCCTTTTGCCTGCAAACAGCCAAGATTCCATTTACAGTACAAGTTAGCGAACGCATCTCACACTCACAGTCAGCTTCGGCGAACCATTTCCACATCCACACACACACACACTACACAGCAAAGTAGTTAAAAACACCGTTTTAATCATAAACGCGGATATGGCGCATCTTTTCATTAAACGCGTTCGGAACCCGGTAATTATCATTCGACTATACGACTAAAGTTTATCCGGTACAAGAATATGAAAACTTTTTGCAACCTTGTCTTCTGAATGAATGTACGAGTACCTTATATATTCGTGGTGCGGTGTTCGCAAACGTTTTCTGCTTTGTTTCTGTAAGAGTAAGCTCTCTTTACTAGTTAATTAGCATTTAAGAACGAAGCTTAAATCGAAAAACGTTTCTTTTTTTTGTGCTGCGTTGCGTTGTCGTGAACGAAACTGGCGCATATGTGATAAGTGAGAACGAATTGGGTCCAGAACACGGAGGGTGCTGAAGGGGAGGGGGGTTGGCGAAAAAAAAATCAGGTAGGTTTTTCGACCTTTTAAAAATCAAATTTTCTGACACCTTGTATGCATAGAAACGATAACGAACAACAAATTGGCAATTTCCACACTTTCTCATCAAGTTTTAAATTATGTAATCACACACCTTGACATGTTCGAGACGATGGAAAATTGCTCGCATTTGAACATCAAACCCACCATCGACTCTGTGTACAAAGGCAAAGGTCAACCCAACCCTCTTCTCACCCTCCCCCTTGGCGTTATGAATTATCAAATGAACACGTTAAATAATATAAACCGTGTTGTTTAATAACGATGAAATAAATATTTCCGTCGCTGGCTTCGCTGTCCACATACCAACACCCGGAAATACGATATAGAGAGCTTTATAGCTTATAACAATCACTCGGTTTTGATATACTATAACGCAGCGATAGCAGCGACCAAGCAGAGAGTGAGCGAGCGAGGGAAACATTGTCGTTTAAAATATCCATCTTTATCCCGAACACGACCGCAGCCCATTTATAATACAGTACGAGCGAAATGTACCTACCCTACCTTCGCATCGACCACCGTGTGGCTATAGCATAGGTGCAGCGCAGGGTGCAGGGTGGATAAATGCCATATCAGTGATAGTTTAGCGAAACGTTTTCCAAATACATGCTAAGTTGACAGGTACGCTTCATTATTGACAAATAACCGATACGTAGTAGTTTTCAAATAACACGTAGCCCATGTCCAAAAGCCACTAATCAGAGGGGAACAGTGTTGCAGGGATGTGTATTCTTTTCTACCCACTGGAATACGTTTGGTGGGTAAGTACTGTGTCCACTTTGACCGGCTTGAGGAATTTTTTGAGGTAAATTCTTCCTGAAAGGCTATACTTACTCAATCTTACTGGTTTAAAAATAATATCAATCGAAAGTAGAGAAAATTTCGCATATTTTGGACACCTGATTTTCAGAAAATAAATTTCATTGCTAAAATTGTCAAAAAAAGTTCAGAGTTTTGTCAAAATTTTCGGAGAGAGTCAATTTATGGCGAGCTGACTAAAAGTTGTAATGTTTCTCTGTCAAAAATTTTCAGAAAATAGTTTTTTGACCAAGTTGTCAAGTAATTGTAATTTTCTGCCAAAATTGTCAAAAAAATTTCGTGTTTTGTCAAAATTGTCAGATTGAGTCAATTTTTGGTGAATTGGCTAAATGTTGTCATCTTTTTCTGTCCACATTTTCAGGAAGTACTAAGTTTCTTGATGAAATAATCAAAATGGTCGTAAATGTTGATCAAACGTCCGAAAAGCATTGATTTTTGCTTTGTCTGCCTAAAAAGCCCTCTTTTTGTTTCGAAGTTTGCCAAACAAGTCCTTTTTATTCAAAATTTCGTAATATGATTTATGTTTTTATTTTTTGAGTTTTCAGTCTTTCATTCGTTCGCGAACGAGTTTCTTTCTCTGAGCGAATCGTTCGTGAACGAATCATTCATAATTTTCCTTGATACATAGATTATAAAATGTCTCGTTAAAATACATATGTTCTTTCGTATCTGATTTGATTTCCGAGTGATTCGATCGTTCTCAAATGATTCATTATTCCTGAGTGAATCGTTCACAAATGAATAAATTACAAACATGTAGATTTTTCACCTTTAATCGAATCGTTCGTGAACGAATCGTTGTTCAGTTCTTGTCAATGAATTTGATCAAGTCAAATTTTACCAATTTCTCTTTCACCAAATTTCATTTAATAATGATTCACGTGTTTTAAAATGATTTTTTCGATTTTGAGCAAATCGTTCGCGAACGAATTGAGTCTTGTTTTTAGTGATAGGATTAAAATAGATAGCCAAGTTTGGTCATGTCATCCAGAATTCCATACAGAATTTTCGTCTTGATCAAATCGTTCGCGAACGAATAATTCTCAATTCTTATTGATGGATTTAAAAAAGTCAAATTTTTCCGCATATTCTCGCCCCGTATTTTAATCGAGAAGTGATCCAGTTTCAGTCGTTCTCAAAATGATTCATCCACTCTGAGCAAATCATTCGCGAACGATTTGTGCCTAGTTTTTGATGATAGGATTAAATTAAAATGGTCGAGTTTCGTCGTGTCATCCGTACAGACTTTGATTTTTCAGTGATTCATTCGTTCGCGAACGATTTCTTCCCCTTTGAGTGAATCGTTCGCGAACGAATCATTCTCAATTCCTTAATGATGAATTTAAAAAAGATCGAATTTTTTCGCAATTTTTCTCGCTGTATTTTGATTCAGAAGTGATCCAGTTGCAGCTAGTCGTTCTCAAATGATTCATCAACTCTGAGCAAATCATTCGCGAACGAATTGAGTCTAGTTTTTGATAAATAGGATTAAATTAAAATGATCCAGTTTTATCAAGGTATCTTTAATAAATAGACTCTGATTTTTCAGTGATTCATTCGTTCGTGAACGATTTTGCCCCCATGAGCGAATCGTTCGCGAACGAATAATTCACAATTTTCATTTTTGCATGGTTTAAAAAATCGTTCTCGTTATCTTGTGTTTTAATTTTTAAGTGATTTGATTCGCAAATGATTCATTCGTTCGCGAATGATTCATCGTTTCTGAGCGAATCAACTTCAATTTTGGTGATATATGTACATCTAGTAAGGCATGATATTTTATCTAGTATATGAATGTCTGGCTCATTGATGATTCATTCATTTATGATTGATTTTTTCGCCCCTGATCGAATCGTTCGCGAACGAATCGTTCTCAACTCTTATTGATGGATGTGAAAAATTCAAATTTTTACGCGTATCTTTTTTTTTCCATCGTGTTTTGAATTAGTGGGGATCCAGTCGTTCTCGAATGATTCATACCTATATGTACTCTGAGCAAAATCGTTTGCGAACAAATTGAGTCTATTTTTGGTGTCAAGATTAAAACTTTAAAGTTTCGTCTTGTCATTCATACAGACTTCAATTTTTCAGTGATTCTTTCGTTCGTAAACGATTTTTATCATCTGAGGGAATCATTCGCGAACGAATCATGTGTGATATTGACAATTGATTAATAGGTTTCTCAATTCGTTCGTGAACATTGAACAATTCATCAAAAATAAATTGAATAAATCGAGTCGTTCGCGAATGATTCACGAAAAATAATTCAAAGAATCGAGTCATTCGCGAATAATTCATCAACAATATTCGTTCGCGAATAATTCATCAACAATATTCGTTCGCGAATGATTTACTAACAATTGATAAATTCGTTCGTGAATGATTTACCAAAAATTAATCATATGAATCGATTCGTTCACCAATGATTAATTATTCATGAATCAATTTGTTTGCGAATGATTCACAAAAAATAATTCAATTCGTTCGTGAATGATTCACCAAAAATTGAGTAAATGAATCAATTCGTTCACGAACGAGTCACTTATACGAATCGATTCGTTCGCGAATGATTCATCAAAAATTCAGTAAATGATTCGATTGGTTCGCGAACGAGTCAATTATACGAATCAATTCGTTCGCGAATGATTCACCTAGAAATCAATCAATTTGTTCAATCGCCAATCGTTCGTAAATGATTCTATTCGATTATAAACAGATCAATTGCTGTACAAGTGTTTCAAAAAAAACGAATCAATTCATTCGTAAAATATTTTTATTTAGTAGTCCGGCATATGACAATAGGAGTAATTGCACCCCCCCCCCCCCCCGATCCTCCGGGACAACTTTTTTCTTGAAGGGGACATCCGAAGGAACATTTTAAAGCAAACTTGCCAAAAAAAAAAGTTGGCTTTACTTACAAAATGGCGGCCATTTTGATTGACAGGTCAGCCGGAATCGCAGATTTTGCGTTTTAACATCGGACTTGCACGAACTTTTTCAAACTTTACAAAGGTAGATCGAAAGATCATGTAAAAATTTATCACCTGTCAAAATTTCAAGTGCTAAAGTGCATTTTTCGATTTTTGGTGAATTTTTGAAAATCGAATTTAGGTCAAAAATGAGGGAAAAAATTAAAATTTTACCAAATTGACCAAGAAAGCTGAAATTTGGAATATACCCTATTTTTGACATGCCAAATCGATTGAAAACGGTTTCAACCCGTTCTGAGCAGTTCTGGAGCCTCCAGCAGATTTTTGAAACTCTAAATTCCCACAAAATTCCATCAAATTGGAGTTGTAAAGCTAAAATTTATTCTAAAAACTAATTTCAATACGCTACGAAGTACTGCAGGTGAATTTCAAGTCGTTTTGGATCCCCCAGCGACTTTTTGAAAATTACTGGAGCCTCCAGTAGATTCTTGAAACTTTAAATTTTCACAAAATTTGAAAGAAAAAATGACCCTGGCCAGCGGATTCAAAGTCATGTGCTGGAACGCCAATGGTCTTGCTTCTCGGAAGGACGAATTAGCATCCTTTTTGCACCTTAATGACATTGATATTGCTCTAATATCTGAAACTCACTGGACCAGTTACTCCAGTCGGCCAAAAATACCTAATTACTCAGTCTATCTTGCCAACCATCCCAGCTCTGTTGCAAGAGGTGGTTCTGCAGTCTTCATTAAGAATGTTCTATCCCACACAGATGTTGGTGCCTATGTTACAGAGGGTATTCAAGCATCCATAATTGCTCTGCAGGTCTCCAACGAGACTGTTCATATCAGTAGTGTGTATCTTCCTCCCCGCTTCCCTCCTACAGAGTTGCAATTCGTCGATCTCTTCCATCAGCTAGGTGAAAAGTGGATAATCGGCGGTGACTTCAATGCAAAACACCCAGATTGGGGCTCTCGCCTTTTCTCTCCTCGAGGCAGAGTTCTTCAGAAGGCATACACTCGTTTCAACGCTTTCCCAATCTCAGCAGGTGCTCCTACATACTGGCCAGCTGATCGTGAAAAGCTCCCAGATGTGATAGACTTTTTCATCGCAAGAAACTTACCTCAACACAACATTAAGGTCGAATGCATTGAAGACTTAAGCTCTGACCACCTACCAGTTGTTGCAGCAGTGGTCAGTACTCCTGTTTGTGCAGCTAGACGCAGCCCACTGGTCAATAAATCCACAAATTGGGACCAGTATCGCGACTACATAGACAAGAATGTTAATTTAAGAGACTGGCCAAACTCAAAGCTCGAGCTGGATGAGCAGGTTGAACGCTTTACTCAGACCCTGCTTGATGGTGTGAGCCAGTGCACCAGTTATTCAAAGCCTAGCCAGCCTAGGGTTGATTATCCTAAATTTATCCGTGACCTGGTGCGTAATCGCAGGAAAGCAAGGAAGACATGGCAGTCAAATCGCACAGCAACCAACAAAACTCACTTCAATCGCTTATGCAAAGAAGTCAAGCTTGCCCTCCAGGAATGGAGAAACCATACCTTCACCACATACCTAGTGTCTCTGGCTCCTACCAAGGAAGCAGGCTACTCACTATACAAAGCAGCTAAAAACATTCGGAGGCCCATACAGTACAACTCTCCTCTAAAAAACACAGATGGATCATGGGCCCGAAGTGACCTAGACAAGGCAAACTTATTTGCTAGCCATTTTGAGAGCTCCTTCAAGGACAACAACATTGCAACTGCGGTACAACCTGCTCTGAACTCATCTGATGCAGGCACCATAAAACCAACCTCGCCTTTAGAAGTAGCCAACTTGATTGATAAAATCAAACTTCGCAAATCCGCTGGTCCAGATACTGTTGTACCTAGAATGATCAAAGAGTTTCCGCGCCGAGGCATTATCTACCTTGCTGGCCTATTTAATGCTGTAATGCGTCTTCGCTATGTTCCCTTGGCATGGAAAAAAGCCAAAATGATTGTCATTTTAAAACCTGGTAAACCCCCCGAGGACCCTAGCTCATACAGACCTATTTCACTGCTCCCAATAATGTCAAAATTACTTGAAAAAGTAATACTGCACAGAATGACTCCAACCATTGAAGAAAATCACCTGATACCAGACGCTCAATTTGGATTCCGGCCCAAACACTCAACTATTGAACAAATCCATCGTGTTGTTCACATCGTGACCCAAGCACTGGAGAACAAGGAGTTTGCTCCAGCTGTATTTCTCGATGTAAGCAGTGCCTTTGATAGAGTGTGGCATGAGGGGCTCATTCACAAGCTCCAGGAAATCTTTCCTCCATGCCTATGTAGGTTGCTGCAATCCTACTTGAGTGATCGCACCTTCAGTGTTCATATTGGTCAGTCGGCATCGCCATACACCTGTATAGAAGCTGGTGTTCCTCAGGGTAGCGTCCTGGGGCCTATTCTATTCATACTATTTACCAGAGACTTCCCTGGAAAGTACCTATTTGCTGATGACTCCTGTGTGGTTGAAACGGACAGAGATTACAACTTGGCTGTTGCCAAACTCCAGGCCAAGGTGGATGGCATTGCTGAATGGGCTCGAAATTGGAAAATTAAGCTGAACGAAGTCAAGTCTGTTAGAGTGGATTTTGCTCTGAGGAAGCATAGCTACTGCCCCACAACCATTGAAGGAAACCCAGTTCCTCTCTCCTCTAGTGCGAGGTACCTAGGACTACATCTTGACTCCAAGCTAAACTGGCAGGAACATGTTCGAAAAAAGCGAACCCAACTAAACCTACTTCTAAAGAACTTCCAGTGGCTCATTGGCAGGCGCTCCCCAGTGAGCCTGGCCAATAAGAAACTCATCTACACATCTACGTTCCTACCTATGTGGACTTATGGATGCGAAATCTGGGGTACTACAAAGAAGTCCAACAGACTAGTCATTGAAAGATTCCAGAACAGAATTATGAGAGAAATTACAAGTGCCCCATGGTACATTGCAAATGAGGATCTTCGTAGAGACCTTCGCCTGGACCCTGTGGACAGAGTCATAGCAAAGAAATCCGAGGCATATTCCAGACGGCTGCATAACCACCCCAACATAGAGGCCATTGTCCTGCTCGATGTTGCAGAGAACACCCGTCGCCTTAAAAGGCAACATATCTTGGACATGTGATGTTATTTATAAAAATTTTTCTGTGATTAATTCCTTGAAAACTTATATGTATTGGCGCGAGCCAGATAATATAATAAACGATTTGAAAAAAAAAAAAAAAAAAAAAAAAAATGTTCCTTAGGATGTCTCCTTTAAGAAAAAAGTTGTCCCGGAGGATCGGCGGGGGGATGCAATTACTCCTATTGTCATATGCCGGACTATAGTGAAAAGTCGGTCTTCTCACGCTAAATGTGTGAGTGTTTTTTTCATCATTTTTTTCAGTTTTGTATCATTTTTATGCTAATGTTATCGATTCAAAAAATTTAATTCTAATTGGTCGAATGATTTTCTCGCTGTTGTATGTTTTTTTTTTTTTTTTTTTTTTGTTTACCGAAGTGTCGGCCAAGTTTGTGAATTAGGAGATTACAGGCTTATAAATAAAATCATCTTAAAAGGTCAGTTGAGAGAATAAAGAAAACTCGCCATTGAAAGTTAATAAGCTGATTAACTAATGGTCAATTCATCCCTTTCGCTGGCTGCGCTAAAAGGCACGAGACTGCTGGGTGCCTATACAAGGTATGTACTTCTCTATCTTGAGGGAATACGTGTAGAGCCTTTTAGCGAAATCGTTTTCAAATATTTTATTCGGATGCAACATTGGAAGGAAGAACCGCCGCCGCGCCGTATGGAAGTTTCCACCATACTCGAGACTCACTCGTATACCCACATAAATTCTCGATTGGCTCGAATAATCGTGGTAGGTAAATTTAGCGGATTAGAGAGTCGAGGATTACCTCGTCGGCGTAACCGCATAAGCTTAAGTAAGCTTCTTTGGCGCGAATATTTGGCGGAAATTTTTTTCCTTCGTGGAAACGGACGGATGCGGGACGAAGGCGGTGTTGGCAATCTGCACCTAGTGTACCTATTCGACGTCAAAATGACGGCGTAGTTGGTATATTTTGACGAATAATTTTCGCGTAAAAACTCGTTTTCTCGTGGCCCGAGTAGGGAAAAGTTGCGAGCACGAGCACGTCTAAAAGCTGTACCCAGGCTATGGCGTAACGCGCCGCGTTACTCGGTGATCTTTTAATTTAAAAACTCATCAACTTTTCAATCTATAACGTTAAATAATTCTACAGCAGGTTGAAGTACCTTCCCGACGCAAAGAACACGCCTATTTTCATTATTCCAACAGCAGTCGAACTAATGTATAAACTGATTAAAAGCCACGTCAAAAGTGCAAACTAACCCTGCATTATAAGAAGTTTTCTCGTTAGAAAAAAATTAACAAATTGTCGAAATAAGTCGTCGTTTTTCCCCCATGTACTCGTACCTGCGACGAGTTGTACACTGGTGTGTTTTGATGGAGTGTAATGAGTTGTTTTGGGTATTTTATCAAAGGTGGAGGGAAGGGAATAGAGGGGAGAATGAAAATGAGAATCGTTTACATTTATATGGGTAGGGGGATTACATATGTTTTCAATTTTTATCGATTTTTCAGTCTGATTTTCTTTAGGAAATTCAGATTTTATTGAGGTTTCATCTACTTAGCAGAATGCTCGAAATTTATTTCACATTTTTAGATAGGTATGGATTTTTATGGTTTTTGAGGGTGTGTGATGCCCCCCCCCCGATCGCCATTTACCAGATTTTCCTTTGGAATTCGATTTTTGACTCAAGAAGACAAATCCTATGATATGATAATTTGAAATCAACTAATCCGTTTTGTATTTTTCTTTGTTTCAGGTGAGTTCAAGCTTAGTTTTCGAAGCTGAAATAATTGAATGAAATGCCATGTATGAAAATAAGTGAGTAACTGAGTAGTTTCAATGATGTTAAGATGAAAATTTCACAATAATTGATGGAAATACTTACCTACAAATTTTTTAAAAATTGTTGTTGGATCTTTTGAACATCTTATTCTGATACTAAGGAGGAAACCTTTCGTGGTGTCCACTTCTGATTCGAACAGAGCTGACATTTTTGGAAAGATCATGGCCTGATGCCTTCATAACTACCTACTTTCATCTGCCCAAATTGATTTTTTGATTTTTATCAAATTTTTAAAAATTCAAAATTAACCAATTTTTGACATTTTATGCTTTTTTTTTGTTAAATATTTATTTAGTTAAAATTGTGAAAATTCTGACATCAGCTTTCCTGAATCAAATTTTACCTTTTCCGGTCATTCTGAAGCCTCCGGTGTAATTTTTGATTTCTCCAAAATTTTAGAATTTCTTCAGTGGACGTGAAACGAATCAATTTGGCCACGTAAAAAACGAGCTATGGCTCATTTTCGACCAGCTTAAAATATTTATCCACATTTGAGCTGATTTCCAGTGGGATATCTAGAGTAAGGTTACGTTTTTTTGACCAGAATATTTTATTAAATACTCTGACTGGAGAAATGTTCCAATCAAAATAGCCCAGACGTGTTTGAATCTGACAAAGAAGGATCAGGAGATGATTCCAAAATACACCTTCAGCGAAAATTTCAGGAGCTGAAATCCATTTTTCGTTTTTTTTTGGGGGGGGGGGAGGAGTTTTAAAAAATTCAAATTGGGTCCTTTTCTCATGAAAAAAAAATCAAAATTTGGTCAAATCAATATACAAGACTGAAAATTGATTTTCACTCTGTTTTCAACCTCACAAATCAATTGAAGAAGGATTAGGAGAGGATTACAAAATATACCTCCACTTCAAGCGTAAATTTCAGGGACTGAAAATCAATTATCGTTTTTTGAGAATTCCAAAAAAAATCAAATTTCGTCCTTTTCTCACAAAAAAAAAATCAAAATTTGATCAAATCATCATAAAAGACTAAAGTTTGGTTTTCACTCTATTTTCAACTTGCTTAATCGATTGAAAGTAGATCGAAAAATCAGGCAAAAATTTACCACTTGTCAAAATTTTAAATGCCCAAGTGCGTTTTTCGATTTTTGGAGAATTTTTGAAAATCAAATGAGGGAAAAGACAAAATTTTACCAAATTGACCAAGAAAGCTGAAATTTGGGATATACCCTATTTTTGACATGCCAAAAATCGATTGGAAACCGTTTCAAACTGTTTTCAGCAGTTCTGGAGCCTCCAGCAGATTTTTGAAACTTGAAATTTCCACAAAATTTCATCAAAATGGAGTTGGAAAGCTGAAGTTTACTCTGCAAACTAATTTCAATGCGTTACGAAGTACTGCAGGTAAATTTCAAAGCGTTTTGGAGCCTCCAGCGATTTTTTTAAAATTACTGGAGCCTCCAGCAGATTTTTCAAACTTTGAATTATTACAAAATTTCATCAAATGGAGATTTTTTTTGGGTGTTTATAATTACAAGATTATTACACCCGTAAGGGGGGGGGGGTTAGATTGGTTTGTGAGGTTGATGTTTTTTATTAGGGAGATGAATTTTTGAATTTCTGAGGGTTCGTCAGGGATAGTAGGTGGGTTTTCTTTTATCTGTAGTGTAAGTTTGTTTTGTTTTAGTTGGGGACAGTTGAAAAGTATGTGTTGGAGATGGAAAACTGAAATTTACTGTGCACTTGAATTTTAACACCCTCTGAAGACGACTTCAGGTGTGTTCAAGTCATTTCGGAGCCTCCACCGACTTTTTGAAAATTACTGGGGCCTCTAGTAGATTTTTGAAACTTGAAATTCCCGCAACATTTTATCAAAATGGAGTTTGCAAGCTGAAATTTACTTCGCAAACTAATTTCAATGCGATATGAAGTCGACTACAGAGTGGTTCCAAATGGTTTTGAAGCTTCCAGCTACTTTTTGGAAATTTCAATTTTCCAAAAAGCGCCATACGACCTTTCAAAAGGTCGCTGGAGGCTCCAAAACGACTTGAAATCCACCAGAAGTCGACTTCGTAGCTTATTGAAATTATTTTACAAAATAAATTTCGACTTTCCATCTCCATTTTTGATGAAATTTTGGGGAAATTTCAAGTTCAAAAATCTGCTGGAGGCTCCAGTAATTTTCAAAAAAACGCTGGAGGCTCCAAAACGACTTGAAATCTCCCTGCAGTTGACTTCGTAGCGTATTTAAATTAGTTTGCAGAGTAAATTTCGGTTATCCAACTCCATTTGATGAAATTTTGTGGGAATTTCGAGTTCTAAAAATCTGCTGGAGGCTACAGAAGTGCTCAAAACGGACTGAAACAGTTTCCAATCGATTTGGCATGTCAAAAATAGGGGTTATCCCAAATTTCAGCTTTCTTGGTCAATTTGGTAAAATTTTGATTTTTTCCCTCATTTTTGGCCTGAATTTGATGTTCAAAAATTCACCAAAAATCGAAAAACGCACTTTAGCACTTAAAATTTTAACAGGTGATAAATTTTTGCCTGATCTTTCGATCTACTTTTGTACGGTTTGAAAAATTTTGTGCAAGTCCTATGTTGGAACGCAAAATCTGCGATTTCGGCTGACCTGCCAATCAAAATGGCCGCCATTTTATAAGTAGGGCCACTTTTTTTTCTTTGAATACAAGGGCTAGAAATGTTCCTTAGGACTCTCCCTTTATGAAAAAAGTTGTCCCAGAGAATCGACCGGGGGGGGGGGTGCAATGGATCCTAAAGCGGGCTTCCCGACTACCTATCTTGCCCACCTGAATTGTTTTGAGTAGTTCTGGAAATTCCTACAGATTATTGAGAGTCTACAGAAAAATGTTGAGTCAATTCGTAGTATATAGGTACCTGAGCCCGAAACTGACTGATTCGACATGGAATGAGCCATACGGGTTCTGCGCCAGGCGCTCCTAGAACAAAAGTGGATAATCGAAATTTGCAGCGTGCAACATTCTCAAGTCACCTTGAGTAGGGTAAACATTCGGTAGAAAAGTATTTTTCAAAATTATGAGCATTTCTCCAATATTTTAGTACAAGAGGAAGGTCAGGGGGGGGGGTCACAGCATCTTTGTGACTATGAGCAAAATGAGTCGATTCGTCGAATATGTTGGTAAATTATCAAAAAGGTGCTCTCGTTCTCATCGTATATTCGTATAGAAAATTCATTTATTTTCTATTTCTATGCAAAACATTTTCATTCGCATACGAGGTAGAGTAGAACAAGTACTTAACTTTTTTTCTCGCAGCTACTCCCTTATTATGTAGTAATCGGGGGTAATTTTCTTGCACAAAAGCCATTCTTCGTGCCCTTCAGCCCCCCCGAGGCAGCCCGATTATATGTAGTTTGAAACACGACGAGTATGAGTATCGAGTATCTCTATTCTTAAAATACGAAACAATGCTCGCTAAAGGCAAATCGTACAACATAGAAACCGATGATTGAGTTTTGAAACGTAAAAGGTGTTTATGCGATTTAAATATGCATGTCTTGTAACCACCTTTTAGTATCTCAATTGTGCACGTTCGATGGTAAATTTATTCGGTACCCGGAGGCTCGCGGGTTGGGTCGGTGTCAGTTGAACTTACTAAATTGTCGAGTGTAACACGACACAAGTTACCGTGTAATTATCAGTCTTCGACAATTACCAGCGTCACTCGTTTCATTCACACGCACACATACTTTGGTTAGCTTTAGCTTATACCTACGAGTATATCGCAGCCAATTCCAACTCTGGCGCTCGTCGACGTTATATACGAGTACAATGTAATGTGTACTTAGCTCGCAGTGGGAAAAATTCACACGTCGAATATAATGATACGTTTTAACGTCATCGTTGTCGTCGTTTTTAGAATAATGCACGTATCTCCTCCGCCGCGCCATGCTGCAATTTAATATGTCATAATTTACGAGCAAACGTTTACCGTATAACGTAGCATATTGGGATACATTACGTATGGAGGAGGTGTTGAAGATGTAGTTTCATCAGGTTTACGTACGTATATTCTATAGGTAGATAGATTCGTCAAAGCGATTCATTCGCGGAGTAAATTTACCTATTGTAATTTGCCTACTAAATGAGAGAAAAATTTGAATAAACGAGTCTTACGTAGGTATGTACGTGGTATTCGAAGATGATACGTGTGATTTTCTACTCGTGTAGACTCTAATTTAGCAACGTGAAGTGTAGAATGGATTTATTTTCTGATTATTTTGAACGATTGTCATTAGTCTAACTAGATAAAAGTAGTGTTCAGGATTGGTATTTTGATTCTTGAATGTATCCAATCAGCTTGTGGATGAATACTTGAAACTTTCGTGAGAAGGATCATCAAGTGTGACATTTTTTCAGAAAGAAATGTGACGTTTCTAATTTGACAACCAGCATGAAAGTTCTCAAACTGGATGAAACTAAATCGGAAGATAATGCAAAAGTACACCCCTGACCAAAATTTTAGATTGTTAAAATTCATTTTTCGATTTTTAATGAATTTTTAAAACCCTTACCAAATTTATATGAAAACTATCAGTATCATTGATTGTTCGAATTTCTGTAACTTTATAAAACAGAAAATTTGGACGATTTCTTGGTAAATTACATGGTAATTTTCTCGGTAAATTACATGGTAATTTTCTCGGTAAATTACATGGTAATTTTCTCGGTAAATTACATGGTAATTTGCTCGGTATATTACATGGTAATCTTTCAGGTAATATAAGTGCACTGAAATCTTTTTTAGGTAAATTATTGGCATTTTTTTGGTAAAATCCGAAGACTTTTTTCATATCACTGGTAATTTTCAGGTAATTTACTGGTAATTTTTAGGTAAATAACTGGTAATTTTTGGGTAAATAACTGGTAACTTTTCAGTAATTTTTGCCAAGGAAAACTTACAAATTTTTGGGTAAAACGATTGTAAATTTTTGGTAAATTGCTCATCATTTTTTCAAGTGAATTACTGATAACATTTTTTTGATAAATCACTGGTCATTTTCTCTTAGTACCTACTTTTTATTAATAATTCTCCTGGTAATTTTCTAAGAATTTTTTATTCTTTTTTTTTTTGTAAAAAGTGCTATTTTTTAAAATGAAGAACTGCTAATTTTTGGTCAACGAGTTATGAGTAATTCATTGGCCAATTAGGGGTAATTTATTGGCCAATTAGGGGTAATTTTTTGGTAAATTACGGGTAATTGTTTGGTAAATTACGGGTAATTGTTTGATAAATTACGGATGATTGTTTAGTCAATCACTGGTAATTGATTGGTAAATTACTGGTAATTGTTTGGTAAATAGCAGGAAATTTTTTGGGGTAATTGGCAAAAAAATTACCATGCCAGAAAACAACCAGAAAAATAGAGTAATTTTTTGTAAAATGGGGTAATTTTTGTAAAATAGGGTAATTCTGGTAAATTACGGGTAATTTTGATAAATTATGGGTAATTCTAGTGAATTACGGGAAATTCTGGTGAATTACGGGTAATTCTGGTGAATTACGGGAATTACGGGTAATTCTGGTGAATTACGGGAATTACGGGTAATTCTGGTGAATTACGGGAATTACGGGTAATTCTGGTGAATTACGGGAATTACGGGTAATTCTGGTGAATTACGGGTAATTCTGGTGAATTACGGGTAATTCTGGTGAATTACGGGTAATTCTGGTGAATTACGGGTAATTCTGGTGAATTACGGGTAATTCTGGTGAATTACGGGTAATTCTGGTGAATTACGGGTAATTCTAGTGAATTACGGGTAATTCTGGCTGGTGAATTACGGGTAATTGGCAAAAAAAATTATCATGCCAACAAATAACCAAAAAATAGGGTAATTTTCTGTAAAATAGAGTAATTTTGGTAAATAACGGGTAATTTTGGTAAATTATGGGTACTTTTGGTAAATTACGAGTAATTCCGGTAAATTACGGGTAATTTTTTGGTAAATTATGAGTTATTTTTTCGGTAAATTACGGGTAACTGTTTGGTAAATTACAGGTAGTTGTGTGGTAAATTACGGGTAATTTTTTGGTAATTTAGGGGTAATTCAGGTAAATTACAATTTCTGGTGAATTTTCATGCAGTAATTTTCATCAAATAACATGTGATTTTTTGGTAAATTGGTGGTAATTTTTGGTAAATTACAAAAAAAAAATTCGTACATGATTGAAAAAATAGTCATTTTTTCAATGCTAGAAAATTGAGCAGGTTTCGAATTGTTTGAGTGCATGATTGTACAAGATTTTGTGAAGTTTGAACAAAAAAAAAAACCCAACTTCTGAACTTCGAATTACATCGAATTACATTTTTGGATGTCAGGACTGACTTCTGACAACTCTAAAAGAAATCAACAAATTACTAAAATCACATCAAACTCTCAAAAATGATTCTCTGATATCTTGTCAGACTTCTGAATAATTGAAAAATAATCCTGTGGAGTTCCCATACGATCAAGTTTCAAGTGAAAATCATATCCATGAATAATTGAAACTTCCTTATATGGAGGAGACAGATACTTCACCTTCATTTTACACATTCAGTTAGATTCTGTGTTTTTTCCTTTTTTTAAAACGTGCTCTCAGCCTTCAATAAAATTTCAGCCCAAGTGTTCGTTGGTATATGATGCATGGTTTTTAATCCGTCATCTGAATTTTAGTTGAGAAATATCGAGGATCTCGTCAATTTCTAAAGTTTGTATCTAATCGATCTCATTTCTTCCTCCAGAAAAATTCGCACGTACTCAACTTTATGCTTGACCTTATTTTACAAAAATTTTAAAATTTATACTGTTGAATTTCTCTCGAAAGCGTACTAAGAGAGCTCATTGTCAGATACAAAAATAGTTTCGAAGTATTTCAACAGTTGGAACGATCTCGTTGTTTGGGCCTGCGTAATTTTTCCCGCCTCCTTACGTTTCATTCGCCTTATTTTAATTACCGCGAAGTCATTTTTTTTCAACTCGAAGACGACGACGACGTCTCCAGTAAGAAAGGTTTGTGCTCAAATCTAAACCAAAAAGTAAACTCTACGTAGACGGCGAATAGTAATTGTCGCGGAATGTAGATTAAAAGGCATCCTTGGCAGCGTAGTCGTCTAAGGTGCTTGGTTGGATGTGAGGGGGAAAAAAAGTGCTTCGAATAAAAAGGCATCTTGAAAATTAAAACCTCGACCATAAAATCGTCGAGGGGCTTACGCAATTGAAAAATTTTTCTCATCAGAGGACCGAGAGAGGCAGGAGGGGGGTAGGGAGAAGAGATGATAATGCTTAGGCGGCCACTAAGAGAGATGATGATGATGACGGAGGCGGTTGCATAGTCAACGTGGATGTTGGAGGAGGGGGGGTAGAGGGGGGGTTTAAAACGACGAAAACGAACTTTCTGTGCAAACATAAATCAACAATTTGATGGCGATGTATTGTGCGGAATAATTTACGGCCGTGGATTTACACCTCCCGCGAAATTCATCTTTGAAATAGACGCTTGCGCTGCGCGCACGGCCCCCGAGGTTCACTTTAAACCGTCTCCAGAAACTTATTTATGACTGTGAAACTCGCGCGCGAAAAGACGACTAGCTGATAATAAAATCACGTTTTTTTTTCTCTTCTCAGTGTTCTGCTTCGCCTTCGCTCGGTTTGGTTTAAAAAGAAGTAGCAGACAGGGCGTCGTGGGCGCGTGCACGTTTGAAATATGCAGTAAACGGGTATTAAAATCCGTTTTACCATCGGGCCGCCGTTATACACAATAATTTGGGCGATAAATTCGATAGCGGGCCGCTTTTGTCGCCAAATTTATACAAATGTCGCTTAATTTCTCTATCGATAGGCAATTTATCGAAAAAAAGCAGGGGGAAGATGGGGAGAGCGTCTTTAATGCGTTTCCTTTTTCACGCTACGACGACTACTGAAAACTCTCTTCTCTACACGAGGCTAATTTCTCCGCTCTGTTTGTCCGTCCCTGAGGAGAGAGAAGCGGAGGAAAAAAGGCAGCCGCACTTTACACGACACCCTATAAGCATTTCTCTCTCTCACTCTGCCAAACCCCAGTGATAAATTTTTCTCGACGTATTTGTATTTCGAACGTAATTGAGCGAATTTTGTACAGTATTTAATTTTCGACCGAGTTGCCGAGCAGTTGATGTTTGCATTTTAATTAATTCGTCGTCGGCGGCGCAGCGTACACGCCGCCCAAGGCGTCTCGCAATTTTCGCGGTTTACGCGAACGTGGCTGGGGAGTGGGGAGGCGGGTGACGATGGCGGAGGGACGCGGATAGGATGTGTTTTAACACAATGGTAATTAAAACGCGACTTTATATGTTTGACAGCGATTTCAATTTTCTTCCTGGGTACTAAATAATTTTCCAGCTCGCATTTTCGTCGCGCCTTCAACCTTTTCCACCGATCGTAAACATTTTATATTGAGTTCGGCGCGCCGCACTGGTGCGAATGCCAACTGTGTCGAAGTCGTTTCGATTTTATCTACCGGAGCTGAGTTTTTCTTCGAGATCGAGAAGATCTGTATTTGTGTGATTTGCTCTATTGTGTTTGGTGGTTGATGATAAAGATTATATATTGCGAGGGGGTTGGGGGGGTGGAGTCGTCAATATTAGGATACAAAAGAACAATTGTAATATGTATTATAGGTAGCTAAGAGCTATTGGAAAAAATTGAACCCATCTCTCCTCAAAGTCAAAATTCAAAAAATTTCTACAGAAAATGAAAAATTCCTATCAACATTTTTTGTGAGCACTTTTGAAGAATTTTAAAACCAAAATTGGATCACGATTTTCAAAATTTTCCCTATCAAAATTGGAAGCAATTTCAAGAAGCAATCAAAAATATCTACCTTTCAAAACTTTTTTTCGAGTTTCTATATTTAGAGCAGGCAAATAGCGGTTTTAAAAAGGAAAAAATTGGCACATTAATTTTTTCTTCGGGAATGTGTTCAGATGAACCCCCTGAACTAGCAAAAAAAAACCGACCCTCCTACACCTGGAGCTAATTTTTTTAGGGAGCTAAAACCGGTTGCGATTCATGTTTCTCGCGTTTTACTCCGCAAATATTAGGTTTACGATAAAAAGTACCATGACAAAAAATGTTCCCCTTCAAATTCTCTACAATTTGATACTACGCTCGATACCTATCCCTCAAGAGGTGTGTCTAAAAAAAGGGGTGGAAAGAGTAGGTGTTTCAAAAAAGTTCAGTCCAATCAATTGATCAAAGTTACCGTCTCACCCCCAATGTCCCTCTGTGCCCTGACAAGGGGGCCAAAATTTCAAAAGGAGACCCAAAAAATAAGATCATATTTGTGCTTGGCGACCTCAAAAACATTCCAAATGATAATATATCACTCGATTTTTGGATGATTTTTTGAAATTTTGGCCTCCTTGTCAGGGCACAGAGGGACATTGGGGGGGGGGGGTGAGACCCAAAAAATAAGTTCATATTCGTACTCAGCGACCTCGAAAACATACAATTCGATGTATCACTCGATTTTTCACGATTTTTCAAAATTTTAACCCCCTTTTTGGGGCATAGAGGGGCTTTGAGGAGTTGTACCCGGAAAATAAGTTGTTATTCGTATTCAGCGACCTCGAAAACATACTATTCGATATATCGCATGTCCAGATTTGTTTTTCAAATATATGATTCAGTTGAAAAATCAAGCATCCCCCGCCAACCCCCAGGGAGGGATGAAGATCAATCAATGGTGGTGTGATTAATAGTTGGGTGAGTAGACTTTGTAAAAAAAATTTGAGCGAAAACGAATGATATTAAGTGGTAACTGTGATCAATTTATTGGACTGACCTTTTTTGAAACACCTACTCTTTCCACCCCCTTTTGTAGACACCCTTCTTGAGGGATGGGTATCGAGCGTAGTATCAAATTGTAGAGAATTTGAAGGGGGACATTTTTTGTCATGGTACTTTTTATCGTAAACCTAATATTTGCGGAGTAAAACGCGAAGAACATGAATCGCAACCGGTTTTAGCCCACTAAAAAATTAGCTCCAGGTGTAGGAGGGTCGGTTTTTTTTTTGGTAGTTCAGGGGGTTCCTCTGAACACATTCTCGAAGAAAAAATTAATGTGCCAATTTTTTCCTTTTCGCCCTAGCTTTTTTACGTTATTTTCCTGCTCTAATTTTTGAAAAATCGCAGCAGATTCCAAAGCATTTCAAATAACTAATTATTTGTATTTTCTCAAACAATAATTTGAATCCACTTTGAAAAGCCGAATATCCCTTCTTATTCGATAATTTTCAAAAATCAATCAAATTTGAAGCCACAATTTTTTGAAATTGCTCAAAAATATTTTTAATGGGAATTTGTGATTTTCTGCTGGAATTTTAACGTAGTATGTACTTTGATAAGTCACCTAGATTAACACTCAATTTTCAATTCAGAATTCTTCAAAAATGCCCTGAAAAAAGTATTGATGGAAAGTTTTGATTTTCTAGCAACGTTTTAACCTATTTTGTTAGGTCGGTATCCTTTTCAAGTCGTCTAGAAATCAAAACCCAAATTGAATTTAAAATGTTTCAAAATCCTCAATGGATTGATGGAAAATTTTGATTTTCTGTCAATATTTCAACCCATTTTGGTGGGTTTCAGGCCAGTTTTTCCAAAGACCCTGAAAATCAAGACCCACGTTTGGTTCGAAATTTTTTAAAAGCGCTCCAAAAAGTTTCGAAGGAAATTATCGATTTTCTGTCGAAATTCAACCAATTTTGAAAGGCAGTGTTGGGCTCAAAATTCTTCAAAGGTGGCCAAAAAAATGTTGATGAAATTTTTTTATTTTTTGTCAAATGGCATTTTTTTTTCAAAGGCATGACCCCATTTTAGGTTTAAAATTCTTCAAAGATGCGCGAAAAATGCTTTGGTAGAAATTGTAACCCATTTTGATAGATCTAAGTTTTGGTTCAAATGCCTTCAAAGTTCTCAAAAAAATATTGGAGAAAATCATTGATGTCTTGCTAAAATGTTAACCAATTAAGATAGATCGCATGACGCTTTTTTTTCAAACCCTAAATTTTTAATTTCTTGGCGAAATTTTAACCCATTCTGATGAGTCACATAACACTTGCTCAAAAGCCTCAGAAACGGTGACCAAATTTTGAGCTAAAAATTCTTCAAAAATGCTCCAAAAAAGTTTTTATGTATATGAAAATATTTTTGAGTTTCTGATGAAAATTTTAACCCATTTAGATGGGTTAAGTAACACTTTTTTTCGTAAAGCTCTAAAACTGTGATCAAATTCTAGACTCAAAATTCAACAAAAATGTTTTTAAAAAATGTTGATGGAAATTTTTCAACTTTATGATAAAATCACAATCTATTTTAATACTTGGATCACATGACACTAAATTCTTTAAAAATGCTCAAAAATAGGTACCTATGTACCTACGAGTATGTAGTTTTTGATAATTTTTTTTTTTTTTGATTTCATGACGAAATTTCAACCCATTTTGATGGGTCATATACTTGTACTTTTTCATGAGGCTCAAAAACCGTGACCTAATTTTGGGCTCAAAATTCTTCAAAAATGCTCAAAAAAGTTTTGATAATTTTTTTTTAATTTTATCACGAAATTTCAACTCATTTTGATTGGTTCCATAACACGTTTTCATAAGGCTTACAAACAGTGACCAAATTTTGGGCTCAAAATTCTTCAAAAATGCTCAAAAAAGTTCTGATGAAAATTTTTGATTTTCTTAAGAAATTTTAACACGTTTAGATGGATCATGCGATACTTACGACGCTTCTTCAAAAATCTCGAAAAACCGAGAACCAATTTTTTGCTCAAAAGTCTTTAAAAATACTTAGGAAGAAGTTTTTGTGGTATTTTTTCATTTTCTGTCAGAATCTTAACCCATTTCGATCGATCACACGACACCTTTTTGAGAATTACAAATATCATTACCCAATTTTGGGTTTAAAACTTCTTCAAAAATTCTCAAATAACATTTTCGTTGAAATATTCGAATTTCTCGAAAAATGTTAACCCATTTCGAATATTTTTCCTCCTCTCCCATTTCCATACCGAGCTCATCTGATCATTTCACCATTGCGAAGTCAAATCACAGCTAAAAGGGATTCAACGTTTGCAAAATCCTGGATGTAGATTAGCAGCTCCATCTTCGCCGTGCTAAATAAGGAAGTATACACAGAAGAGTCGAATTAGTTGCATACTCGGTTCGCCGTAAATCCTGTTGCTCCGAGTATACCATGGTGTTAATAAAATTGCATACTCGATTCGCCGTAAATAATAATTTTTCTGTTGGAATAATAATTCATAAGCTGCTGCAGCGGTAACCTTTTACGCAAGTTCGGGATCTCGGGTATGTTTTCAAAATCGACACTTTTTTTGAAACAGGGCACCTTTCTCCTAAATTAAGGGAGAGGGGGGGGGGTAAAATTTTAAAATTTTAAAAAACCGTCGAAATCATGCGACACATCGAATTGTATGTTTTCAAAGGTGCTGAACACCAAAATGGTCTTATTTTTTCGATTCTGTCACTTCCTGCTCCTCATTACTTTCTCTGCGGGGATAAAACTACGAAAATATTGACGAAATTGAGTAGCTAAAATTTTGAATCGCATGTTTCCGAGGGTAATATTGTTTGAAAAATTTCAAACGTGAGATCATTTTTTGTTTGGTCAAACTTGGCAGACTGCACTTCTCGCGTTTGAAGCTCGTTGCAGACCACCATTTTCATCGAGAAGAGTACGAATTCTGGTACACCCATCTGAAATACCAAAATATCAACTACATCTCGCACATATTCAGTTTTTCTTCTCTCACTGAACCTCCCTTCGCCCCACACCAAGAAACCTTCAGCGAAGATAAATTCCACAGATATAAAGACGCAGCGGCGAACCGCCCCCCGCGCCGAGGGGGACGCGATAAAAGATGAATATTCTTAAATGATATGGCAATTTCGTCGACGTACCATGCCACGTTAACGGGATCCGCAAATAGCTGGTAATAAGGGAGAATTCCCGGCACACACCGCCTCGAATAGAAGAAATGAAGAAAAAAAAAAAAAGAAAAAAGTTTTTTGAAGTCTGACGATGTCACGTCATTAATAATATCTCACCAGGGTATTTTTTTCTGCGCATTATTTGGAATATTTTTTTAATTCTTAGCCGGCTAAAAAGTTTTTCTAAATTCGAGCAGAATTAATAGATTTAATTAACGCGTTCGCGTTACGTTATATTTAGCCAGCTCGTTTCTCAGCTAAATGACCGATGCTGTTTGCCTCATCATACACTTACTCCATTTAGCCCCCCTCCCCCTCCTCCATACCAAATACCAAAAAAAGCACCGAAAGCTGGCACACATATATTCGTAGGTGAAGGTACCTACCTGCGTTTTAAAAAAACGAGTATACGAGTATATAGCACCGAGCAAGTCTTATGCACGCTTTGGTGGACATAGTATAACGTTGCAAATTGGTGGGTACTTTGTTGAAGAGAGCGAAAAAAAAACAGGTCGCAATTAAATGTCAAAAAAGTTTTAACAAGTTATTTTTTTCTTGCTTTTTTTTTTGCTCAACTTCCGGCATCTTTTTTTCACATTACGCAATTTTCGACTTTAATATTTTTTTTTTTTTTTACTTTTCGACCCGAAAAGTTGGCGAAAGTTTTAATTTAAAGACAGCAACTTTTCAAACATTTATATTCTGTTATCTGAATCCGATTAACGAATAAGTAAAACGGAATCCGTAAATATGAAACGGATCCCGCATTGAAATTTGCCAACTTACGACTTACGTTGAGACCTACGAACGAATAAATTCGCCGGAATGGAATATTTTTTTTAAAATTCCACGAGAATTCCTGTTTCGTATGAATTTGTAGCGTAAAAGTTGCATTAAAAATAGTCGAAGTGAGTGAAAACTGAAAACGAGATATTCCATGTCGAATCAGTCGAGCTTCGATTTTGAGCACTTCAAATTAGGGAAAAAGGCAATTTGATGTTATGGTCCTACAAACCCTCTTAGGGCAGGTGAGGCAGGGACTTTTTTCAGGAATTGAAATTTCACGTCGTACTTCTCAAATTTGGAGTCTGAATTGGCTCGAGACTTGAGAGTAGTTTTCAAAATAATGATTGCCAATTTTTTTTTTCGAAAGCTAGATTTTCAAAAGCTTGTTAAATTTTGAACCTATGATTTGAAAGTTTGAAAAAAAAACAGGTCATGCATTTTTATGATATTAACCTATGTACAACAATGAACTTTTCGTAATGGAATTCAAAAATTCATTGCGAGGAAAAGGAGGCTACAAAGCCTCAAAATTTTAGTTGAAATGTAAAAAAAAATGTTGAATACCGTGTGACACATATCGTTTCATCCTTTTTCGAATCACAGTATTAGCAATGTTCCCATCGACCCCCTCCATCTCCTGAAAAATTGAAAAATGGTTTGGAATATGGTTTACGAGTATCAGGGTTTTAGGGGCGTCAAATACAAATTTCAACTTTATTTTTCGATTTGCTGACTCCTTCAAAAACTCCATAGAATGCCCTCAAGTTTTCGAAAATTGAAAAAAAAAATGTTTTCAAAACTCTTAAAAGTCGCACAAAGTGTACAATTATCATGCATTCAAAGAATTGGGAATCCTCTCAATTTTCTAGCACAATAATAATGAGAATCAAACCATTTTTATCCAGATTTAAAAAGTCTGAAAAAACGTCAAAAGTTTATTCAACAAAAGTAGGTATGGTACCAGTACAGTAATTTCTCTAATATCTACTATTATTTTACAAAAATTATCAAATCACCAGCAAAACACATGACCAAAATTTAGTGATCTAATGTAAAATTACCAATAATTCACAAAAGAATAACCCACTAGTAATTTTTTTACAATTCTCCCACATTACCGGTAATTTACCCAAATTACCCGTAATTTACCCAAATTACCCGTAATTTACCCAAATTACCCGTAATTTACCCAAATTACCCGTAATTTACCCAAATTACCCGTAATTTACCCAAATTACCCGTAATTCACATAAATTAACTGTCAGAAAAAATTACTCATAATTTACCGAAAAATTACGCGTTAACCAAAATTACCCGTTCTTCATTAAAAAAATCCATTTTCTTTTTGCAAAACTTACAGATAATTTTTTTTTAGTAAAATACGGGTAATTTTGGTAAATTACGGATAATTTTTTTTTGCGAAAATACGGGTAATTGTGTAAAATACGGATAATTTAAGTAAATCACCGGTAAATTACGGATAATTTAGGTAAATTACGGATAATTTAGGTAAATTACGGATAATTTAGGTAAATTACAGGTAATTTAGGTAAATTACGGATAATTTAGGTAAATAACGGGAAATTACCCGTAATGGGTAATGTGGGTAAATTAAGGGTGATTGGCAAAAAAATTACCATGCCAAAAAATAGGGTAATTCTGATAAATTACGGGTAATTTTGGTAAATTACGGGTAATTCTGGTAAATTACGGGTAATTTTGGTAAATTACGGGTAATTTTGGTAAATTACGGGTAATTCTGGTAAATTACGGGTAATTCTGGTAAATAACGGGTAATTCTGGTGAATTACGGAGTAATTCTGGTGAATTACGGGTAATTCTGGTGAATTACGGGTAATTCTGGTGAATTACGGGTAATTCTGGTGAATTACGGGTAATTCTGGTGAATTACGGGTAATTCTGGTGAATTACGGGTAATTCTGGTGAATTACGGGTAATTCTAGTGAATTACGGGTAATTCTAGTGAATTACGGGTAATTCTGGTGAATTACAGGTAATTCTGGTAAATTACAGGTAATTCTGGTGAATTACAGGTAATTCTGGCTGGTAAATTACGGGTAATTGGCAAAAAAATTACCATGCCAAAAAATAACTAGAAAAATAGGGTAATTTTCTGTAAAATAGGGTAATTTTCTGTAAAATAGGGTAATTTTTTGTAAAATAGAGTAATTCTGGTAAATTACGGGTAACTGTTTGGTAAATTACGGGTAATTTTGGCTGGTAAATTACGGGTAATTCTGGTAAATTAAGGGTAATTTTGGTAAATTACTGGTATTTTACAAATAAAATACCGGTAATTCACCAAAAAATTATTACCATTTAACCGACAATACTTTATTGTTCACTAAAAATTTATCAAAAAATCACGAGAAAAGATAGGAAAATATTTAATCGAGCGACAAAAAAGGTGGTTTGAACGACAGGCAAGTCTTACGACAATAAGAGGGGTATTAACGACAAATTAGGTACTAAAAACAAACGTTTTTAAACGACTAAACAGGTCGTCATCACGACTACTTTTGTTTATGAATCACGACTACTTCTCTCGACAGATATGAGTGTTGGAAGGACAAAGTATGATTTTGTCGTGCATTCCCCCTTTTTTGTCATAACGATAAATCATATCCGAAAAGATATGCTAAAATATTACCAGAAAATGCACCAAAAATTGCCAGTCAATTACCAAAAATTTACTATCGATTTACTCAAAAACTGACATTATTTAACAGAAATTACTGAAATGTACCAGTTATTCACCTAAAAATGACCAGTAATTTGTGGAAAAAACTTTTGGATTTTACCAAAATATTACCAGCAATTTACCTAAAAGATTGTCATCGTGATTTACCGAAAAATTACCACGTAATTTACCAATAAATCATTCAAATTTTCTGTTCTACGAGTACGCTACTGATAATTTTCGCATTAATTTGACAAGTTTTATGTAAATTTTCTTCATCCATTCGAAAGACCATTTGACCCAAAAATGAATGCTGAACCTCTCAGAGCAGTTGATTTTCCCAACTGTATGTAATATTTGTCAACATTTTGAGCTTCATGCCCCTTCCATGGAAAGTTACCTTCAGATGCTGCCTCTTTCAATAAAACGCCCATCCACGGCTCTCTGGGAAACTGGAAACTGTCCGTTTTTCTTTATAGAGTCCAAACAAGTTTTTTTTTTTTTGAATAAATTGTTTGAAATTCTTGGTTTTTTGAGAATTTTTAAAAAATATTCCCCTTTAGGAGGAGGGTGGGGGATTGAAAACATTTTTGAACCATTAAAAAAAGTTACATTGAATGGGTATTGACTTTCAACCTTTAAAGGTATTCGAGGACTCTGATTTTGAATCTGAAAACTATTTCATTCCAAAATCCAAATTGAGTTCCTCAGAGAGAAAGAAGTTGAAGCCTCGAATTTTGAAAATGGAATATAAATGTCAAAATCTGATTTTTCAGGGAAGCTGATTATACCGTTCTGATGACCACTTGCCCTGAAACCAAACCCTCTATAGAGAAGAGTTGAGGTCCAGAATTATCAAATAGTGCAATAAGTCGTGTTATTTTCTGACAATCTCAAAACGCAGACATTTTTTCCCCATGTTTTTATGCTAGCTACTCATCTCATACTCTTTCAATTATTTCCTCATTATAATTTTCAGTGTTGCAAGAGTGGTGGTTTCAGCACTACTCTCACTCCTTACTCACTCCAAAGGAAATGTCAACACTCTTACTCCACTCCTACTCCACTCCTTACTCCCATTGTTTTTCATTATTTTTCAGGAATTTTGACTCTACAGATATTGAGTGATTGATTATATCCATAAATTAAAGGTGTAAGATGGTAAAAGTATATCAATAATTGATAAAATAGTATCATTGATGATAATAATGAGAAAAACAGTAAAATAAACAACTAAAAAAATTGAAAATACTGAAAATACGTGAGTAACAGCAACATTTTGATGTAATTTAGTCACAAAATTTGGGGAAAAAAGAGGAGTAAGGAGTTTTGATTTGACAACACTCCAACTCCACTCCTACTCCTTTCAAAAATTCTCACTCCTTGCACTCCTTACTCCTACTCTTACTCCACTCTTGCAACACTGATAATTTTTTATCACTTTAAAAAATGCACGATAATCGAATTAGGAAACAAATAGAATTCTCGAGTAGATGAGAAGAAGAACCCAAACAAACGTACCAAAAAGAAAAAAACAGAAAGCTAAAAAAACAATTACTTTTCGTCCTATTCTTCGTCTGGAATATCCATAAATAAAATATTATTGCCACGTTTGTCGTTTAAAAATATGCAAAAATTGTGTTTAAGTCGAAATGGCTCAATTAAACGGTCGCATTTGCGGGGCTAAATCGTCGTAAAGGATTTTTTTACTACGGTAATAAGGAAACAGGACTTATCAGGATACCCTATATATAGTCGTAAAAAGGAGGAGACCGAGACAGTCGAGGGTGAAAAAAAAGCAGCAAGCCGAAAGAGATTTTCTAAAACGAAAACGACAACGACCACGACGACCAAGACCATTGCTATAATGATGAAAATTTGGTAAATCGAAACGGTCGTCGTGTGCCGAATGAAGCGCAGAATTTTATACTACGACTCGCGTGTGTTTGAAAATTTAAAAGAAATTGCGACGAGAGGTGATTGTTTTTTTTTTCTTCTTTCTTCTATGTACCTATACACGTTCGCCTAGCTAGGTTTTTTTCTTCTTTTTTTTTACGTAGGTACTTTAGTCGTTTACTCGTTGCTGTTACCGAGTAGTAGATTGATAATAGCGAGTTATATTGCGGTTGATTTTTTGTTTTTAGTTTATTTTTGTATAAACTTGAAATGCATTAAGGTCTTTCGTATACTATTTTAACGGAAACTTTTCGAGGTTGTGTTCCGGTGTATCTCCACGGAGTCCACTTTTTAGTTTCCTCTTTAAAAAGAACGCTTTCTCTCAGATTTTTGCACACTTTCCGTTTTAGCGCGTTGTTTTTTTCGGGCGCATTTATTATTTACTTTTACTTGTTTATAGCATTTTCCATCTACCGAGCTTTTATTATTCATAAAATTTTCGCACCTAAGTGAAACGCACGAGTTTTCGGTACAATCTATCCTCTATAAATAAATATTTCATGCTAAGCTTTCGCCTCCTCACGGTGTGTACTATCAGGCGATGCTCCTGTTTCCTCTTTATACTATAACCAGGGGTGTTATACGTATACTTTTTTCCCTCGATATTGTAGTAGCATTTTTTTTTCGCTATGCTGCAGAAAAGAGAGAAATGAAATTTTCGAGTGAGTTTCTCTCCTCTGCTTGTCGCACTGTTCTTTGTTTTTTTTTTCATCGTGAGATCTAACACGAAATCCAAGTTTACGAAAGTTACCTAAGAAAATTTTTTAAATTTTTTGAGGGTAAATTGTTTTTTGAAAGTTTCCGAACTTTCCTTGCTTTTTCAAATTTTACCTTGAACTGTAATAAAATAATGATCGAAAATTTCAAACTTGGATTCGAGGTTTAAAAGGCACTGCATTTGAGCAAAATTTTGTGAATTTTCATTTTTTTTTTTTTTTTGAAATGAAATCGAAAATTTTGGGAGAAAAAAGCCTTTTCTTTTGTCTATGTGATTTGATTCACTTAAATAACTTAACTGGTCCTTTTCTAATCACTCTCACTGATTTTGATGAAAATTGGCAAACAAACCAAAAAAAATTTAATAACCTCAGAATCCAAAAAACCAACTGTTTTTGCTCAATTTTTTGACACGTAGGTAAGTATGTTGAAATGTTGATTTTTCAAAAATTGACCCATCAGTACATTTTAGGAAGGAATTATTTTTTTTG
Source organism: Planococcus citri (assembly GCF_950023065.1). Lineage (NCBI taxonomy): Eukaryota > Metazoa > Arthropoda > Insecta > Hemiptera > Pseudococcidae > Planococcus > Planococcus citri. Next base: position 18,669,552 of record NC_088681.1, read on the forward strand.
GGTGACCTAGTTTTTTTTAAAATTTTCTGCACCACTTGAATTACCTGTCTCTGCAGATGAAAAATTTGGAAACGATAAATCCAAACATTTTGTATCTCGTATCATAAAAAGTTCAGGTTTTGCTTTGGAAATTCAATTTTTCAGTAGTGGGTCATTCCACGTCAATTGGACCAAGAAGTGGTAGGCTAGGCGGGTTCGGCGATTTTTTTGAAATTTTTCCTGTGGATAGACCTTCCGAAGGGATGACCAATGGCGCAAATCGCAGCCCTCTAGCTCATTTTTAACGGCAGCCAGGGGGTGTCAAAGTTTTCACTGAACCTAAAATATCATCCATTTGAGCAGTGGATTGCTCGATAACCGCGATACCTACAAAAATGGAACTTTTTCCCATAGTTAGAGGTTTTGAAAGGCTTTTTGGTGATATCATGAAAATCAGTGTTGCCACTTTTTTTCGTACAAAAAATTAGCTCAAAAAGTTTCAAAACGTAATTTTCATATCGTTCCGACTCTCAAAAATTCTGAAAAAAATATATTATGGACAACTGTTCATGCTGAACAACATATTAAAAAATTGGGATGGTAACTTGTAACAAAGTTGATTTTAAAAAATTTAAACTTTGCGAAAAAATGCGATTTTTTTTATTTAAAACATGAAAAAAAGTTTTGATTGAGTTGACCCATTTGACCCCTATTCTCACGTATCTGTTGAAAAAGTTGAAAAAACCCCTTTCACTCAATAAAAATGAACTCATCACAAAAAAATCAAAATTTGAAAAAATTCAATTTTCAATTTCAAACATTAAAAAAAGTTTAAATTTATTCAGTTGTCTTATTTTGACCACTTTCTGACGAATTTCATGAAAAAGTTGATGAAAATCTCACTCACAGCAAAAAAATGAAATTTGCTTTTTTTTTGAATTTTGATTTTTTTGTGACGAGTTAATTTCACCGAGTGAAGGGGGTTTTTCAACTTTTTCAATAGATACGTGAAAATGGGGGTCAAATGGGTCAACTTTACCAATCAAAACTTTTTTTCATGTTTTAAATCAAAAAATCGCATTTTTTCGCAAAGTTAAAATTTTTTTAAATTGACTTTGCAACATGGTACCATCCCAATTTTTTAATATGTTGTTCAGCATGAACAGTTGTCCATAATATATTTTTTTCAGAATTTTTGAGAGTCGGAACAATATGAAAATTACGTTTTGAAACTTTTTGAGCTAATTTTTTGTACGAAAAAAAGTGGCAACACTGATTTTTATGATATCACCAAAAAGCCTTTCAAAACCTCTAACTATGGGAAAAAGTTCCATTTTTGTAGGTATCGCGGTTATCGAGCAATCCACTGCTGAAATGGATGATATTTTAGGTTCAGTGAAAACTTTGACACCCCCTGGCTGCCGTTAAAAATGAGCTAGAGGGCTGCGATTTGCGCCATTGGTCATCCCTTCGGAAGGTCTATCCACAGGAAAAATTTCAAAAAAATCGCCGAACCCGCCTACCACTTCTTGGTCCAATTGACGTGGAATGACCAAAGATGCAAATTTATTCATCTTTCACTTCGAAATTCTTATAAGTTAGTGAGATTTTCTTTAAAATTATTATTTCTTTCATTTTGTATTAAAAACAAAAACTTTTGATTTCAGTTCAATTATTTATTGCATTGTCAGTTTTTATTACAAATAATTATTTAACTAAGTACTATTTCTTAATGCTTATTAAGATTAAATGCATTTCACATTCGCATAGGTCGTTTGATCGCAGAGGAATTGGAATCCTCGAAGTCAAGTCTGGACTTCTTGTTGTCAATCTTTCCAGATTCGCATTTGGATTTACGTTTAATCCCACCAGTTTCCTTTGGTGGTCGTCTTTTGGGAGCATTTATTCTCTCCGGATTATCCAAATACTTGGCCATTCTTTTCCTTTGCTGAATTCGTCGACGAACTCGTCGTCTCATAATTCGTGGCAACGCAGGATCTGATAGGTATATTTCGTACCATTTTCTGCGCACTGTCAAAGCAGCCTGCATCGCAGGTGGATCAAGCATTCGAAATATCATCGTCGATATTTCCAGTGGCAAGGCATCGATGATATCGAATCGACACTCGTTAGTGGACATTTTTACTCGTATTTCGCGCAAAGCACTTGAAAAAATGTATGTAAATTTCCAACTTCAGAGATTGGAGCAGTTTTAATTTTTAATAGCGATGTACTGTGTGAAAGTTTGATCGCTATTGACTGTAAGGATGAACATCAGTGGTTTATATAGCACTTACTTTAGGGTGGGGTTGCGTGTGACCACACCCAATGAGCCAATCAGATTCGTGATTGGGTGTGGCTCATCTAAGGTCACGTAGTGTACTTCAGACACTCTATATTAAGATAAAGGTGGGGTTGCTAGCCACGCCCATCAATGAAGTAATCAAATCTGTGCATGGGTGTGGCTCATGTATTATCTCTTGCAGCATACTGGAGGCACATATCGTGGGGTTAGGCAGCCACGCCCAATGAACCAATCAAATTTGAACATGGGTGTGGGCCGCAGCTGCAACGCAATGTGCAAGCAGATTCATTCTAATGATACGTACGTGACCTTGGTCAAGCAATCAATTGATATCAATTTTTTTGCAGGATTAAGTATTGCGTACCTATTATTGATTTAGAATGGGTTTTAATCCAAGAAATTAAAAAATAAAACGTGAAATTTGATTCAAATTAATATTTTTATGATGTTTATTGAAAATAAATTCTGATCAATAAGCCATCATTTGGGCTTTGTTTTTAAATTTTTGTTATTTTCTTTGAAAAATTTTTGACCATTTTTTTAAAAGAAAGTTTGGTTGAAGGAATTTTTTAAAATATATACAAATACCTACCTACTTGAATTAAAGTCCTGAAAGACAATGCAAAAGAATCTGGCAATAATTTTTGCAGTAATTCAATTTGTATTTTGGAATAATTTAGCATAATGTAGGTCTAGGAACCTATTGTATATCAAATCATCGAGCTTTTTGTCTTATTTGTGACATGGATTATGGATAGACGACGATGAGAGATCCCGAATGTTGTAAACTGTAGTTCTAAAAATAGATTTGGAAGAGAGGGGTGCTCAAAGTTTTTGAAAAATAAGAATATTGTAAAAATTCAAGCAATGTCAAAACTTGAAAAGTATACTTACCAATTATGAAAATTTGGAATTTTTGTCAGTTTGCGAATCCACTGCAGAAGTGCTGTTTTGAGATATGGTGAAAATCATGATTACCATCCTTTTAAGCGCCAAAAATCAAAATTCCATTTTTTTCTTGAAATATGTATAAAAATTGCATCCGTTGAATGCATGAGTAAAATTGATGAAATTTTCGCGACTCAGATAATTTAAAAATTTGATTATTGTTATCTTTGGAATTTTTAAAATCTTGCTTGTCATCTTTTGGCACCAATGCTATGTTTTTTTTTTAATATCTAGGTAATTTTTTAATTCTTTTGACTTTTAAAAACATGAAAAATGTTTTCTGTCTTCTAAAAACTTGGAAAAACTGTGATGAATTTTTCACATTACTTGGACTTCTTAAAACTGAAAAAATTGACATTTTTGACATTTTAGGTAACATTGATGGGGGGGGGGGGTTCCGAACTTTCATGAGTTGGAAAAATTACAGACTTTTGAAGAAAAAAAATCAATACCAATACTTGTGTGACATTTTGAGTACCTAACAATTGGTGTAGATTCTTAGATATTATTTCAAACTTTTACAAACTTTGAAGATTTCGTCAGCCTTTTGAACTACCTATGTATCTACTTTGGAGATTTTCTAAGAATTACATTTTTTCATCTTTTAAAAATTCGGAAAGAAATCATGTCAAATCAAACTTTCAAAAATTACATCCCTACTTTCTGACTTTTTGTCTGATTTTTCGAGTGTCTTTGAAACCGAAAGTCAAGATTTTTGAAGTCGTTTGAGGTGTAAGCTAGGTAGTAAAAAATATCGTAAATGTGCAAAATTCCTGCTAAATCGAGAACTCGAGTTCGTGCAGTATTTGGAATTCTCATTGAGTTAATTTAAGCAAAAAACACACCCATGATTTTTGTATAACTTCCCTTGGAGAAGAGGCTTCATCTTTATTTACCTACTTACAAAATTTTTTAAATTATTGTGATTCTTCCCCCCTTCCTCCCACCTCTCTCCGTCCCTCCTTCCCTCACGCCCTTCCAACTGAAAAACCATAATCTGCTCGACAGAAAATTGAAAATTTCATCTCATTCATTAAAAAATAAAAATACAAACTTTTTAAATCGATTTTAATTAAAAGTCAGGTTTAGTTGAATATTCAATTCCTCAACTCCTAGCCAGTCTTCGAACAATCCTTTGCCCACGTAGAGATAATCTGCCCCAATACTTGATTTTTTTTGAAATGTGTCTATTCTGGAAATTGAGGGGGCAAGTACCTTTTGCAAAATCTGACATTTTTACTGAAATCCTCGATTCAACTTCTTGTAACGAACGAAAAAGGGATTTTTTTTGCGAAATAGCCCATCTTTAAAATTGGAAGAAATGAATCCCTACAGTTCATCTGAATTTTTGAAAGTTGGAATTTGTTGACTTTTGAGGTAAATTTATGCCTATGCATTTCCTGAGAAAATCCAAAAATTTTATTTTGAGAAATTGCTATTTTTGAAGTTGAAGGAACTGAGAGGGGATAAACTGCGAAAATTTGGAGATGTTTGTTGGAGATTTCCAATCAAGATCGTTTTTGATACGAAGCTTTGTCATTTTCAAGTATTTTTGTGTCAAGTTTTCTTTATAATTTATTTACCATTTCGTGAATTTTTCTTCCCAGAATAATTTATTATTTACAATTACCTACTTACCGTTACCTAATAATTTAAATTATGTGTTTTTCACATTCACATTGGTCCTTTCATCACAGAGGAGAGAATTCTCAAAGTAATGCATGGACTTCTTCTTGTCCATTGTTGATCCTAGGTCCTAATCTGCATTCGGACTTTTGTCCTTTCCCAGCAATTTCATTCGTTGGTCGTCTGCGAGCATTTATTCACTCCAGATTGTCCAAATACTTACTGATTTTGAATTTCTCAATGGTGCAAAATTATTCATAATTCACTTCGAAATTCCAATTATGGAGATTTTCTTCGAAATTATTATTTATTTTTTTCATTTTGTATTAAAGACAAAGATTTTTGATTTCAGTTCAATTATTTATTGCTTGTCAGTTTTTTTTTTTACAAATTACAAATAATTATTTAAGTAGGTAAGGTACTATTGCTTAATGCTTAAGATTAGATGCGTTTCACATTCGCATAGGTCGTTTACTCGCAGAGGAATTGGAGTCCTCGAAGTCATATCTGGACTTCTTGTTGTCAATCTTTCCAGATTCGCATTTGGATTTACGTTTTTTCCCACCAGTTTCCTTCGGTGGTCGTCTTTTGGGAGCATTTATTCTCTCCGGATTATCCAAATACTTGGCCATTCTTTTCCTTTGCTGAATTCGTCGACGAACTCGTCGTCTCATGATTCGTGGTAGCGCAGGATCTGATAAATAGATGCTGTACCATTTCTTGCGCACTATCAAAGCAGCCTGCATCGCAGGTGGGTCAAGCATTCGAAATATCATCGTCGATATTTCCAATGGCAATGCATCGATGATATCGAATTTGCGTTCGTCGGTAGACATTTATAAGAGTATTTTGCACTAAGCACTTGAAACACAATTTCAGAGTTAGAGTAGGTTTAATAGCGATGTGTACAGTTTAAAAGTTTGATCGCTATTAACCATTTGGAGAAATAGCAGTGGCTTATATAGTCACATAGTTTAGGGTGTGGCTGCATATACGACCACACCCAATGAGCCAATCAGATTCGTGTTTGGGTGTGGCTCATCTAAGGTCACGTAGGGTACTTCAGACACTCTATATTGAGATAAAGGTGGGGTTACCAGCCACGCCCATCGAAGTGATCAAATTTGAGCATGGGTGTGGCTCACTGGTGAATTTTTGTTCTTAACTATGATGCTCAAGTTACGTGACCTTGATCGAGTAATCACTCGATTTCAATTTCTTTGCCAGATTGTTCGCTTCAAAAGAAGCTGGAAAAATTGATGCTCAACTCATTAAAATGTTTTTTTAAAATTTCTTTTGAACGTAGATTTTAAACCATAAGTCACATCTTGATACCTATGAAAAGTTTCGTTTAAATTGATCTTATATTATTTTCTGCCAATGAGTAGGTACAATTACTCAACTTACTATATTGTAGAGTCGATACAATAACACTCTAATCCAAAAGTATAAAATGCGTTTATTTTATTGTTTACTACAATAACTTATGAATAAAAACCCAAGTCTATGATTTATTTATTGTCTAATAAATTATTCTAAGAATACTCCCATTCGAATCATTGATAAAGGTGGGTCCATCACGATCCATTTTGTCTTCGTACTTATTTTTCCTTTAGTTTTTATTATCAAAAAAAAACATACAAATTAAATTCCTATAGATACTCGTATTTATTAAATTCATTATCTTTGGTATGGACTTAATAATCTTGCATTACGAGATCGCACGATTTGAAAAACTCTTGAACAAAATTACAAAAAGCTAATAAAAATCTTTGTGGTTCAGATAACTGAGAGCATAACTGAAGATTCTGTAGTAAATACCTGTACAAAACTATGTAAGTTCGATGATCTTCTTGGTTTAGAACTTGAAGAGACGATGAATATTCTGTAGGTAGTTGAAATGTAGATTTCATGACGCAGAATAATTATTAAAATGATTTCTACGCTAGATCATCAGGAATGCAATAATGTTTAGTATATTGTACCGGATATTTGGCATTTTTTTTCGTTGTATTGCACTCGTTTTATGCAAGTTAATTGACTATACACGATGTAGCAGTCGTCTGCCTATATCTCTAGACGGGTTGAATAGATTGTTGAGGAGTTATAAGTTTATGGACGTTGTGTCTTTGCTTCAAACTGGCTATCAGATGTCTTTTTACTATTCTGTATTGAATCGTGTCACATTTTCTACTGAAAATCTAATTCGTTGGGACTGCACTTTGAAGGAAAATTCGATCACACTGTAGATGATTCTTTATACATATGAATTGAGTGTGGATTCTCACTATAGTTTTCATCACGATCATCTAGCTTAAAATGAAGTCCTGTGTGGCGTGCATCTCATTCATGTAGGTATCTGTTGTTCTACTTTAATTTCATGATGGGGCAGGTCTTATGTTGAGACATCTTTAGATCGTCTGCATCTCGATCACCTATATCAAACTCTGAAATTTTCTTTGTAAATTTTCTTTTATTTTTTGGCTTGGGGTATTGTTTCTATAGATGCATCATTGCGGCATTTTGTATTCTTTTAAACATGTATACATATTCATATCGTAGATTACATTTAGGTTCGATTATGCTAGTTCCTTTAAGTAGGTAAGGAAACAGACAGTCTAAAAATTAATTTTTTCGCCAGCGGTGGAGGATATCATTATTATGTTCAGCTTCCGAAATGGTGTAAAAATCTGATATTTTTCATTTCATCTGCACCCGGGTCTTTTTTTTCAGAAATCTTTATATTGTTTGCTTTTAGATCGGAGTACCTACATCAAACTCCAAAAAAAAAATTTGTAGAAATTTTCTTTTCTTGGATGATATTGTAATTCTTTTAAACACGACGTATACATAATTCATATCTATAGATTACAGTGAGCAGCGTAGTACTGGTTCGTGTAAGGAAACAGACAAAATGAATTTTCTCACCCGCTGTGGAGGATATCATTGTCATGTTCAGCTTCCGAAATGGTGTAAAAATCAGATTTCTATAGTTGGATAAAACGAAACGACTGTTACGAACATACTGAACTGAAACGAGTGAAATTTTTCTTAATCGCAACGTCTCACTTGAAAAACTAATATTACACATTATCATTGAAGGAAGTTGATTAAACTAAATTATTTGTAATTATTTATGCTCCAATCATTCCATCTTATTCTAGGTATTATGTGCCTTTATCTATATTACAGATCACTTGCTAATTTACTGTGTCAAGAGTATGTTAAAGAAGAATTTGCCTACTCATGATTTGATCGATATAATGGGGAATTAATATGATTTGGGAAATCGGGGAAAGGTTTTTCTTGAAAAAGTTTGCATTCAGGAAGATTTTGGCTCACACATGAAAAATTTTAAAATAATTTGTACAGATGTCAATTTTTCATATTTTTGTATTTTTCCCAGGGGAGGGAGCTCCATACAAAAGAGCCAACATCATTTCGGGGTCCAACAAAGGTCTTTTCCTGAAAAAGGGGTTGTGTATAGAACAATTCTAACGTGGAAATGAGATACTTTCAAAAAAAATTTCCTGATTATAGACACTGGACCTGCGTATAAGACAACCGACTGGCAGCCATCTTGGCAAAATATCCTCTGTAACGCCAATTTCTCCCGCTGGGTGGGGTGCTCTTGACAGCGCTGTGCTTCAATCTGCAGGCAAGGGGGAAGAGGGACAGTAGTGAAATTTTGTGTAGAGTCAATTTCTTCTGCTGGATGCTCATGGCTGCGCTGTATTTTGCATGGTACTTCGTTCAAGAATTCGACATCAGCGCTGCGAAGAGCACCCAGCGGGATAAATTTGTGTTATACAAGTTTTCTTTGCCGTTTCCATTCCCCTCAGCCTGCAGTTGGCTGTCTTATCCGCAGGTCCAGTGTCTATATTCCTGATCTTAATTTTATTTATTCTAATTTTTACAAGGATGCATACTAAGCCCAATCCTCTTCAATGCATATGGAGAATGAGTAATGAGAACTGCCCTAGAGGATTGGGAAAAGGGAGTCAGAATTGGAGGAAAGACATTGTCAAACGTATGATATGCCGATGACACAACCCTGCTCTCAGAAACACCAGATGAGATGAAAGAAATGCTCAGGAAAATCGAAGAAGCCAGCAATGAGGCAGGCCTGAGGGTCAACAAAGGAAAAACGAAAAATAATGATAATTGATAGGGAGCAAAAGAACAGACCTGAAATATTGGAAATTGATGGTATGGAGGAGAAGGATGGCTATAGCAAAGACAGCAATGGGAAAGCTCAACCGGATATGGAAAAGCCACAACATTATGAAGGCCACAAAGCTGAGAATAGTAAAAACGCTAGTCTTCTCATCTTCCTGTATGAGTCACAGTGCTGGACAATACGCAAGGCAGATGAAGATAATATTGACACATTCGAAATGTACTGCTGCAGACGCATGCTAAGGATATCATGGGTCCAGAAAAGAACAAATGCGTCAATACTTCAACAACTGGGTGTAAAGGAAAGGCTAAGCACAGTCAACAGGAGAAGAATACTGAAAGTTGACAGTCCAAGGCCACATAGATGGCAAGAGGGGAAGGGAAAGATCACCCACCCAATACACTGACTTGTTCAAGAATACTGCCTAAATGTCGCTGGGAGAGTGCACAAGAAAGGCTGAGGACAGAGATAGCTGGAGGGAACTGGTTGCAGGGATTTTGTAGTCGCAATGTCCGGATATGGGCAGGCGAGGAAGAAGAAGCTACAACTTATCTGATAGGAGTGCCAACTGTGGCATTGTGTAGCCTTGAGTGTAGCCAACCTAGAAAATTAGAAATGCAGGGTCTTTGGATGTTGGGTGTTATCAGTGTGCTCAGTGTGTTTGTAATCAGAAAGTAAAAATTTTGTTAAATTTGTACAAGGGATTTTAATTTATTAATTCAATTACATCGATCCAAAGAGTATATGTGTCACCGCATACAGAAAGGGGACACGCGACCCAAAAATGGATTTTTTTTAAATGATTGATTTTTATGTAAAATTCATCGTGGAATTCAATGGAACCATCGTTGAGACCGGATTTTTACTCTAAACTGGTAAAAAATGGCTCTAAGGTGAGGTACCTAAAAAAAATTTTTAAAAAAGACCAAAAAATCGATTTTTTTATGTTTGGATCACTTTGGAGGCGAAATGGAGCGTTCCACAAGAAAAATACATCAACCAAAATTGTAGAGAATTGAATTTCTAACAACCTGTAAGAGATTCATTTTCCTCCAGAATGCATATTTTTTCCGTTTTTGCTCAAAATAAGAAAATTTTACGATATCATCGTAAGATTTTTGTTTTTTGAGAAAAACGGAAAAACTATGCATTCTGGAGAAAAATTAATCTCTTGTAGGTTGTTGGAAATTCAATTCTCTACAAGTTTGGTTGATGTATTTTTCTCGTGGAACGCTCCATTTCGCCTCCAAATTGATCTCAAAATTTAAAATAATAAAAAAAAAATAAAAAGTAAAAAAATTTTTTAAAAATGAGCACAATTATAACTAGCCCAGTAGAATTAGACATAAAATGAGCCAAAGGTCGGAAAAATTCCTATCAAAGGGGACTTTTTTCTAAAACGTGTAGAATACCGCCCTAAACAACATACTAAAAGTCCCCATCGCTAGGGGTGGTGCTAACCCCAGGAGGGGGGTGAGACCTCCCCCAATTTCAGTTTTTCGCCATTTTCTCCTCCGCATTGCATTTTAACGAAAAATGTGTAGGTAGGTAAAAAAATCTACGTCAAATTTCCGATCTAATGATGTATCAACTTTCCTTGTAGGTACAAGGGGGGTGGGACTGCAACCATTTAAAGAAGGGGGTTTTCTAAAAAATGCATAACGGCTATAGGCGCCTAAGAGGGGTGAAATGGTCTCCGAGACCGATCGGGTTGATATTATCATGGAAGGTGGGTACCATTGAGAAACTTCCGCGCGGAAAATTTCAGATCCACAGCCCCTCCCCTTTTTGAGGAACCCCCCTTTTATGAAATTTCAATAACACTTTTCTCAGCCCCATATTAACCGATTTTGAAAATTTTTTAGGATGTTGTATACACCCTTGGTGGGTATCCCCACAAAATTTTTTAAACCCCCTCCCCACATATTTACCCCTCAAAATGGCGTTTTTTCGTTTTTTTATGCCTACTAACAATCGAGATTATGAGGTACAATTTTGGAAACACGTTTTTTGGATGTATTTTTGGTTCTCGAACATCATAAACTTTTTTCGAAATTTTTGCTTTTGGTGCGCCGCGCTAAAAAGTTGGAAAAAAGTGTATTAGGGGGGTGGGGGTGAAATGGGAATTTTGGGAAACATGACTATTAATGAGTAGGGTGTCGTTTTCTTATGATTTGATACCGCTGAGCACGAATATGATATCAGATTTTGTTTTACACTCACACAGCCCCTCCGCAGCCCTCAGCCCCCTCCACAATTTCCACTATTTTTGAAATAAACTTACTTTGATGATGTTGGTGTCGTTTTCTTACGATTCAATACCGCCAAGCACGAGCCATCCTGTATAATGTAAAATTATCCCGAAAAGTTCGCAAAGAGACTACCAGAGTGTGTCTTAAACATACCCAGCAGTGACCATCCTAATATTTCTAAAATTACAACTGGAAAATTCAAAAACGACTTCAAAAACTTTAAGCGCGTTTTTGTCAAAAACTTGTTTTTGAGCGCGTGTCCCCTTTCTGTATGCGTCGACACATGTATTTGACGAACATTTGGTGTCTATGTGTGAAGCTAAGTACCAAGAACTACTTTTTTGCATGTTCAAACTTTTTTGCAGATTTTAGGTTCGTGTTAGGCGCTTTTTGGTAGGATGACAATGTTCAAACATGAAATCACTGTAATGTTTTCAAAATTGATGATTATAAGCCAAGTCTTATGTATTTATGTTGCATACCACATATATTTTCATGTTCCGGTTAATAAACATTCAAATTGTGAAATTCAGCTTTGGTCCGCAATTGGTTTGATCCGCAATTGGTAGCTAATTTTTTTTAATGAATTTTTTAATTTCAGTAGGGTTGTCAGGTACCAATTACAGACCGGTCTACAACTGGTAGTTTTTCAACTTCAATATTTGTGAACTTTGATGATGAAAATTTTCTAATGTGGTTTTAGGGTACTATAACACTGGCCTCAGAGTGAAAAAAAATTAAACGCTTCCGTTCATATTTGCATGATCTGTAATTGGTACTTCTTCAAAAACTGCTTTTTTTTAGACCTTATTTCAAATAGGAATTAGGGAAATGAAAATTACTTTTTTTCAAAACTAAACACCTTGAAGTGAAAGAGGAAGCTTCAAGGATAATTAAAAAAAAAATCAAAATTGGGCCATAAATGTTGTATAGGCGATTAATTGTAAAAAAGTGGTCAATGACTAGCATGGTAGTTTACCTTACAACTTTTTTCCATTTTTTTGATTTTTTTTTCAACTAGGGAGGCTACCTGCACCGATTTTTTGTAGATGGGGGAAAATAAAAAATAGGGCTTTGCAAAATAAGGTATAGGAGATTAAAAAATTCGGAGTGTCTTTCAAACTCAAAATGAAGGCCTCCGTTGATTTTGGTCAAAATTTCCCAAAAAAATTTTCGTGATCCACTCTGATAATTACATAATTATTTATTTGAACGACGAGTTTTCAATTACTCGAATTGTAGCCTTTTCTATCTGTATGTCATCGGGTACATTTTTATATATTTTCACGCTTCCTCAAAACTTTTATTCGTGTACCTAAATTGACAATGGCGAGGGAAGATATCATAGTAAATGAAAAGTTGATTCACTTTACGTTTCGTGATACGTGTATACGTAGACTTTAAAAAATAAACGTACGAGTACCTACTTTACTTTACTTACGAATACAACTACAACCACCTCGCATACTCACACATTGACACAAAGATAAGATGACGTAGCGTCAACACGTCAATCTTAGCCACTGGCAATGCTCGCAAAGCTGCGAAATTGCCATAATTTCGTATAATCTAATGGCGTCGAGATGACGAGAGTATACGTACAGAATGTACCGTGAGTTAATGGGAAGGGAGGAGAGGGCAGGGAAAGAGTACGCAGTATATACACACACACGTGATACTGCACACATAGTACTCGGTAATACAGTTTTTTTTTACCGAAAAAAAAGAAGGAAGAAGAAAAAAAATGACATCAACGTCGTAAAAAATGACGAAAAAATATACGACTGAAACGAAGGCGCGTTGGAAAACACAGGCGAATAAAGAGGGGACGTAGCGTGGCAAGATATAAGTTTAATTTAAAAACCTTGATATTCTTTTAGGTAAATTATTCTCAGAGGTGTTCTCGAGCGTAGATCGTGTCTAGAGGGTGTATCAAAAAGATAACATGCGGGGTGAATCCAAAATTGAGTCGACTCTCGAGCCTACCTGGTGGTGAGAAAAGGAAGAGGGAGAATGAATATCTCGGTTTACAAGGTCTGTGATTCACCTCAGAAAAATTGATAACCCCCTCACAAAAAAAAACAAAAGTGCCTGTACAAAATTTTTAAATTAGTTTCTTCAAGAAAATTTTATAACATTTTAAATAGTTGATATTAATTTGAAGAGTGATATTCCAAAACTCGCTTTGTCCATTTTCACAACTTTTCAGGAGAGAGGAAAAACAGTTTCCCTTTAAACGGGTAAATTGGCTTTTTAGGCGAGTTTAGCACTTTATTTGGGTTGGATTTATGATGTAGGAGTGTAGGTATACATTTCATCCACTAAATACTGCTGAAAAAAATTTCAATAAAAATGAACAAAGCGCGTTTTGGAACATTATTTTTTTTTTAATTTTTATTGAATTGGCTATTTAGGTGAGTTTAACACCTCATTTTGGTAGGTTGATGATGTAGGAATGTGAGTTAATACTTCATCTACCAGGTACCACTGAAAACCCAACTTTGATAAAAATGGACAAAGCGAGTTTTGGAATATCACTCTTCATTTGAAAAAGTGTTCGAAATTTCACTACCGCAGTCAAATAGGTACTCCAGTTCAACTTCATCTCAACCACAAAAAAACCAACACCGATATAGCCAAACGATGTGGTAAAATTCGCTAAATCATTCAACCACTCAAGAAACACTTTCACCTTCTCGACCTTAAACCTAACTTCTTGCTCGATACGCTCCTCCACCTTTTACCACATCATCCCAAAACACACTCAATATTATACCTTCGTCGTTCTCGATACACTACATATTATTATTATACGAGTAAGTAAGTATAACCGCAAAGAGAGAGGACACAGCTTTATGAAAACTTTTGAGTACCCGGTCCGGGCTACAACGAAAGATTTGCTCGACTAAACAACCGTGAAAGGGATGAATGAGACAGTTTCTGCGCTTGAATATAAATGATTAATGGCTTCTCATTTATCTTAATTTTTTCTTCATTGTTATGCCCACTGGTAACTACATCTCCGACCTCTGCCCTTCCTCCACGCAGTCTGGACCGACTCTGGCCCGATTATACACATTCGAACTCACACGCTTCGTATTTGCTTTCGCCTTCCCTCCTCTGGACACTTCACCATCATCATCACCAACCAACCAAAAGTGAACAAAAACGCAGCTCGTTCGTTTGGTCTAACTATATTCGCCTCGCAGTAGCAGCCTCCTATATCGAAAATTTAATCCGAAATTTGAAAAATCGAGCGTTATTTCCCTTTCGCAAAGACAACTTCGTTGTCCGAACAAATCATCGGAAAAGATTACAAAGAGACCGACGCGGCTCAGCGTTCAGCCGTTCGAGATAGCAGACTTGAAAAATGTCTCGAAATAACGAAAAAATATGGACGTTCATTTGACACTGCCTTGCCTGCCCCGACAACACAAAGTAATCTTCCGATTTTCTTCCCTATTTTCTAGAGTTTTTACCCTCATTTCACCTTCAGGGTCAGGTTGGTTTTTTTCGATTTTCTTTTGGTGCGAGTGGACCTAACGAAATACATATATTAATATATATTTTCATTTCGAAATCTAAAGTCATGATTCAAAATTGAAAGTTGACCCATTATCAGTCATTAATTTTTATGGAAATTTACAGGTGGAAAAATAGGTACATGTCTTTAAAGACCAAATTTTATAACTGAAACTGAAACTAAAGTGAACTTTGAAGCGTCAAGTTTTTGTTTCGTGTAGTTTTTAAAATTTATAGTCTACAAATGGTTTGGAAACTTCATTACAAAAGACTTCATTTTTCAGTCGAATCATAAAAGATTGATTTAAACTATTGAATATAGTCGCTCATCTCGGCCGTGAACGATTCAAATAGGTAATAAAGGGATCATTTTTCAAGGGCCAATAGTGATATGGTGAGATATGGCCCAACTACGTAACTAGTTATTCATCGAATAACTAGTAAGTAGGTATAATTTTTGGTGAATCATTCGCGAACGAATTGATTTGTATAAATGAATCGTTCGCGAACGAATCGATTGATTTACTTTATTTTTTTGTGAATCGTTCACAAACGAATTGAATACTTTTTGGTGCATTATTCGCGAACGAATTGATTCGTTCAAGTGACTCGTTCGCGAACGAATCAATTCGTATAAGTGACTCGTTCGCGAACAAATCGATTCATTTACTTTATTTTTTTGTGAATTGTTCAACAACGAATTGAATAATTTTTGATGAATCATTTGCGAACGTATTGAGTCGTATAAGTGGCTCGTTCGCGAACGAATCGATTCGTTTAGGTGACTCGTTCGTGAAGGAATTGATTCATTCACTTTATTTTTTTGTGAATCGTTCACAAACGAATTGAATAATTTTTGGTGCATCATTTGCGAACGAATTGATTCGTTTAAGTGACTCGTTCGCGAACGAATTGATTCATTAAATCATTATACTTTTTTTTGTGAATCGTTCAAAAACGAATTGAATAATTTTTGGTGAATCATTCGCGAACGAATCGATTCGTATAAGTGACTCGTTCGTGAAGGGATTGATTCATTCACTTTATTTTTTTGTGAATCGTTCACAAACGAATTGAATAATTTTTGGTGCATCATTTGCGAACGAATTGATTCGTTTAAGTGACTCGTTCGCGAACGAATTGATTCATTATACTTTTTTTTGTGAATCGTTCAAAAACGAATTGAATAATTTTTGGTGAATCATTCGCGAACGAATTGATTCATTATACTTTTTTTTGTGAATCGTTCAAAAACGAATTGAATAATTTTTGGTGAATCATTCGCGAACGAATCGATTCGTATAAGTGACTCGTTCGTGAAGGGATTGATTCATTTACTTTATTTTTTTGTGAATCGTTCACAAACGAATTGAATAATTTTTGGTGAATCATAAGCAAACGAATTGCGGAATTGATTCGTATAAGTGGCTCGTTCGCTGACGAATCGATTCGTATAAGTGACTCGTTCGCGAATGAATCAGTTCGTATAAGTGACTCGTTCGCGAACGAATCAATTCGTATAAGTGACTCGTTCGCGAACGAATCGATTCATTTACTTTATTTTTTTTTGAATCGTTTACAAACGAATTGAATGATTTTTGATGAATCATTCGCGAACGAATTGATTCGTAAAAGTGACTCGTTCGCGAACGAATCGATTTATTTACTTGATTTTTGGTGAATCGTTCACAAACGAATTGAATGATTTTTGGTGAATCATTCGCGAACGAATTGATTTGTAAATTGAACAATTGATCAATTCGCTCGCGAATAATTCTTTCTGAAAATTATTCAATTCGTTCGCGAATGATTCACCAAAAATCAAGTAAATGAATAGATTTTGTTCGTGAATGATTCGCCAAAAATTAGGTAAATGAATCGATTCGTTCGCGAACGAGTCGACACTCATACAAATTAATTCGTTCGCGAATGATTCGCCGAAAAATTCAATTCGTTCGTGAATGATTCGCCAACTATTGATCAATTCGTTCGCGAATGATTCACCAACTAATAATCAATTTGCTCGCGAGTGATTCACCTAGAAATGAATCAATTTGTTCAATCGCCAATTGGTTGTGAATGATTCGATTCGACTGTAAACAGATCAATTGCTACGTATGTACATATGTTTCAAAAAAAGTGACTCAATTTGTTCGTAAAATATTTGCATTTGAAGAAAAGTCGGTTTTCTCACGCATGACGTGTGAGTGTTTCTTTATTTTCTGTAATCGAGTCACATTTGATTGATTTTGATAGCGTTCGTTCGCGAACGATTTATTCGTGAAATGACTCTAACATTAGAGAATCATTGAGCGCAAACACTCGATTAAATATTTCTAAAAATTTCAAACGAAGAATCAGACTAAAAAATGGAAATCAAACGTAAGAAATATTCGTATAACGATTGTAGAATAAGAATTGCTGTTAGCGTTGGATATCACGAGAAGAACTTACATCCATAAAATAATCGTCTGTTAATTTGAGATTCATTGCACTTGACGTCTGAAATGGTGTACTCGTATAATTTCCGATGGACGCATTATGAAGTGGACTCGTTCTCGAGCATCTGCTTCCACACTATGGAAAAAAGGACCCCTACGCGAATTCTAACATCTCTATTTCGAAGGGTTTCGAGTACCTAACCGCGCTATACGTATCTCAATCGAGGATGAAAATAGAAAAGCAATCCACACAGAGAGAGAGAGAAACGAAGACCACACCATGGTGGAAAATCAACCACGAATAGTATGTCTAATCATTTAACATGCTTTAATTTCATTTGCACTCTTGTTATGTCACTCCACACAGAGTTCAACGCGGCAATGGCATCTTGCAAAAGAGAACCCCCTGGACTCGAGCAGTACACTTTTTTGTTGTTGTTGTTTTCTTCTACATCATCGAAACTCTCGAGAAAGAGAAACCTTCTTCAGTAGGCTGTACTTATACAAAGAGGCTTTTACAGAGAGCATGTTTTGATGGCTGGGTATTTTTCGTCGGCTTCGTACGTATATACGTAGTACAAGGGCAAATAATATTATAAAAGGCTGAAAAGCCTCGGCGAGATGGTCGATGAGAAAGGTGCAGAGGATGACCTTACAATATCTATTACACCCTTCTCGAGAACTTTTACCAATTATATTTCCTCTATCTTTTGCACAAAAACCATTTCGTTTGGGGATTTCTTGGAGAAATTTTTTCCACGAAATGGGTTTTTACAATAATTTGAGTGCTTTATTTCCGGTTATGTATTTTTTTTTCTGGTTACGTTTCTCTCAGAGTTAGGCGTGCTGTGTACGAAGAATTTCTGGAAGAGATTTTTATAATAATTTTAACCGACAACCGTTAAAAATGGTTAAATGTAAGAAAAAAAGTCGTACATTTGATTAATGTTTATTCTTTTTCTGTTTTTTTTTCTTTCTTTCTTTCTTGGTCGGCGATCTCCTCTCTTTCTCGAGGTTCCTGTCTTGTTCTCTGTTTCGTTGTGTATTTCGTCTTATTTTCTCTTAACGCTCGGAAAGATTTATTATTTTTCGGATTTCGGATTTGTTTAATTTTTAACGAACGAGAATAGTATAACGTAGCCTATATCGTATATCTACGAATAGGACTACTATACGTTGATTTTCGCGTCTTGTTGCTGGGCACAAATCGAAAAAGCACGACGATTGCGAGCCAAAAGCTGGGATTTTTAATTTAGTATTATAAAAGCTCGACTCGACTGCCATATCTTTGCGCTGGCGGCGGAGACATTCGACGACGTTATCGTGTTTTTGGGCCGCAAAATGCCAAAATAAGTTGCTCTCGTTGTCCGAATGATAAAGCAGACACGAATTTACAATATTAATTCTACGTTTTGCGAACTTTCGCCCTGTGCAGGATGCCAAAGCAGTAGGAGCAGGCATAGGCAGGGGCACAAGGAAGAGACGTACGATCGCTGATATAATTGTGTGCGGCACACAGCTCGGTTTTGAAATGAAAAGTTCGCCGGTAGTATTTGTTTATCCGTTTAATACTACGCCGCCGAGTTTTGCCAACTACAATATATTTTGAAATTTCGGACAACCGTCGGCTCTTGCGAGCGCCCTGCCACGTCCCTTCGCTCGTGAACGATGCGACAAATTGACACGATGTTGCGCCCGCGTTTTCGTTAATCTGCGTCGGGGAATTATACTAATTTGACAGTTGATTGGATGGCCGCAGCGGAGGCGCCCTTATCGATCATTCGAAATGAAGCTGTGTCTTATGTAGCTGTAGCTACTCGTACTACGAATACGAAGTCTATAAACATAGTGCATAGATGGAGGAGACGTCTTCATCGTCATATTTGTACACGATGTCTGTTGCTTAAGCATTTCTAAAGCGAGTTAATTGTTAACTGGCTGCGCGCTGTGAGTGTGGGTACGAATATTTTGAACTCCCAATCTCTTTGATTTGAACGAAACTAAGCTATAGATTGAAAGAGCACGCCTTGAAACCTTCATAATCAGCACTTCGGATATTAAAGTTCGTTTCAGGATTTTCGGCGAATTTTTGTAGCTTAAAAAAATGTAACCCTTGAAGGCCCAGGCAGGGTGTCCACAAGCCTGGAAAACCTGAAAAAGTCATGGAATTTGGTCGATCTGGAAAAGTCAGGGAATTTTGGAAATTTACAGCATTTTTTACTCAAAAGCCAGGGAATTTTGTGAAAGGTTACTTCAAACAGATTTTTCCTTTTCTCATAATGAAAAAATTCACCTTCGCTTTGCTCAAGCAATTTTTTCGCTGGTCGGTTTTGTCATAAATTTCCAAATTTTTCTCAGAAAGTTTTTTTTTTTTTTGCAAAAATTGTAGAGAAGTCTTGCATTTTATCAACTCATGAGTTATGAGTATGATTAATAAATCTCGCTCTTGAGCGCTAAAATGTTTCGATTTTTTGATAAAAATGGTTAAGAAGATCTGCCTTTTACTGAAATTATTGTGAAAGTCTTGTTTTCTGTCAAAAATAGCGAAAAGTCTCGCTTTTAGCCTAAATTGTCAAGAATTTTTTCTTTTTTTTTTTGCGAAAAAGATGCTAAGAATTGTGTTGTTTTTTGCATTCGAAAACTCCCACTCTTTTCCAATAATATGTAGTTCTAATGTGTCGTTTTGTCACCAGAAATTGCTAAAAAAAAAAAAACTTTTGTTTTGCTGAAATTGTCAAAAGTCTCGTATTCATTGCCAAAAATAGCAAAAATTCTCAATTTTTGGTCTAAAATTACCAAAAAAATGATTTTTTCAATCAAAAGGTTGCCAAATATTTTGTAGTTCCACTTTTTTGACAAAAATTGGAAAAAGGAATTGCCCAAATGTCCTGCCTTTTGCTGAAATCAAACAAGTTTCTATCGAGTTTCATTTTTCGATTTGGTACCGTCACAAAATCTAACTACCTTGTACCGTCACAAAATCTAACTACCTTGTAATTTAATATTTTTTTTTTCAAAACCACCTGGAAATACCACTAAATGATTACACAAATAAGAATTTTGGCGATTTACTCAATTTTGAGGAAAATACTCAGGTAGTTAGATACTGTGATGCTAACCATTGGTACGCGTCACAATATCTAACTACCTTCTTTTTTTCGCTGTAAATCGCGGGAGGATGTGTGCGGTGGTTCTCCACTACGACGAGGAACATTCTCGTGATGTTAAGAATGCCAAATCAACGAATAGATCTATTTTATTTTGAAAAATTATGAAAAAATTTGCAGGTATGTGTTGTATGAATTCATGTTTTATTTCCTTTTTTTTTTTTTTTTTGTACAAGCAGCTACAATATGCTATAAAATATGTACCAAGTATAACATTCGAAAGCTGTTACAAAAAAACAGGTAACTACACAATGACTAGAAATAATTAGAATCCATATTCCTCCCATTCTGCAAAATGGCGAAGCAAAAAGTAAAACGTTTCCCCTACTCACAGTAATTTTGCCATTACATATAAATCTGCCTTGTAGTATTCAAATTTCAAATTATTCTTTCAGTTCCTGTGTTTATTTTATTTTTATAATAATCAACCATTTATATTTGACAACCTATGGTACAAAAAATTTTAATTTTATTCCTGCAAATTTTTTCATAATTTTTCAAAATAAAATGGATCAATTCGTTGATTTGGCATTCTTAACATCACGAGAATGTTCCTAGTCGTAGTGGAGAACCACCGCACACATCCTCCCGCGATTTACAGCGAAAAAAAAAGGTAGTTAGATATTGTGACGCGTATGCATCACAGTATCTAACTACCTGAGTATTTTCAGGGGGAAAAAAAAAGGTAGTTAGATATTGTGACGCGTACCAGTGGTTAGCATCACAGTATCTAACTACCTGAGTATTTTCCTCAAAATTGAGGGAACCGCAAAAATTCTGTTCCCTCGCCACATTTCTGGCAATTTTGCAATATTTTCAAAAAAAAATTGCAAAAATTGCGGGTAGTTAGATTCTGTTATATTACCTTAGATTTTAATTAAGCACAAAAAATTCTGTTTTTTTTTCATAATTTTTTTTTTGTGTTGAAAATATGTTGCCATGTTTTGTCACTTTTTTGGTTACTTTTTTGAGCGTTTGAGGTTACTGAAGTCGCCATTTAGTGGGGGATGTACGAGCCCTGGAATCTCAACAAACAACTGATTAAATTTGAGTAATGTTAACATATTAAAAAAATATATTTCTTCATGGAGTCATCCTTTCTCTAAAATTGTAAATTTCTTAGAGCTTTTGTCCTCGCATCGCTCAGGCCATTCAACATCAGATAGACATAAAGGACAAAATACAAAAAGGTAAAAAGACGCAAAGATGAAAAGACAGAAAGATGAAAAGCCAAAAAGCCGAAAAGCTGAAAAGATAAAAAGATGAAAAGCCAAAAAGACTAAAAGACAAAAAGACCAAAAACCAAAAAGCCAAAAAGCTGTGAAGATGTAAGGACGTCAAGCGGAAAAGCCAAAAAGACAAAAAGACAAAAAGACAAAAAGATGAAAAGATAAAAAGACAAAAAGCCGAAACGCTGTAAAGATGTAAAGACATAAAGCCGAAAAGATGAAAAGACGAAAAGCCAAAAAGAAGAAAAGCCAAAAATATGAAAAGATGAAAAGACAAAAAGAAGAAAAAACAACAAAATGGGAAGATGAAAAGACGAAAAGAAGAAAAGACAACAAGATGAAAAGATGAAAAGACTAAAAGAAGAAAAGACGAAAAGATGAAATGACGAAAAGACAAAAAGATGAAAAGATGAAAAGCCAAAAAAATGAAAAGATAAAAAGACAAAAAACCGAAACGCTGTAAAGATGTAAAGACATAAAGCCGAAAAGACGTAAAGCCAAAAAGAAGAAAAGACAACAAGATGAAAAGATGAAAAGACGAAAAGCCAAAAAGAAGAAACGCCAAAAAGATGAAAAGATGAAAAGACAAAAAGAAGAAAAGCCAAAAAGAAGAAAAAACAACGAAATGAAAAGATGAAAAGACGAAAAGAAGAAAAGACAACAAGATGAAAAGATGAAAAGACTAAAAGAAGAAAAGACAAAAAGATGAAATGACGAAAAGACAAAAAGATGAAAAGACGAAAAGCCAAAAAAATGAAAAGACAAAAAGCTAAAAAGTCGAAAAGACGAAAAGCCGAAAAGATGAAAAGACGAAAAGCCGAAAAGACAAGAAGACAAAAATAAAAAGACAAAAAGCCGAAAAGACAAAAACCTGAAAAGTCAAAAAACAAAAAGCTGAAACGCTGTAAAGATGTAAAGATGTAAAGCCAAAAAGAAGAAAAGACAACGAGATGAAAAGATGAAAAGCCGAAAAGACAAAAAGACAAAAACAAAAAGACAAAAAGCCGAACAGACAAAAACCCAACAAGATGAAAAGACAAAAAGCCAAAACGCTGTAAAGATGTAAAGACGTACGAGTAAAGTCAAACAGAAGAAAAGACAACAAGATGAAAAGATGAAAAGCCAAAAAGACAAAAATCTGAAAAGAAGAAAAGCCAAAAAGATGAAAAGATGAAAAGACAAAAAGAAGAAAAGCCAAAAAGAAGAAAAGACAAGATGAAAAGATGAAAAGACTAAAAGATGAAAAGACAAAAAGACGAAAAGACAAAATGACAAAAAGATGAAAATATGAAAAGACAAAAAGCCGAAAAGACGAAAAGATGAAAAGATGAAAAGATGAAAAGATGAAAAGACAAAAAGACAAAAAGACAAAAAGACAAAAAGACGAAAAGATGAAAAGACGAAAAGACAAAAAGATAAGAAGTCAAAAAGACAAAAAGATCAAAAGATGGACAGATGGACAGATGGAAAGACCGCGGAAGGATGGAAAGACAGAAAGGCTGGATGAAAGAATGAATTATTATTAAATACATAAAATAAAATAAAATTTCAGCATTGAAATAAAATACTTGACATAAAATTTCAGTATTCAGTTCAGTATTCTGTCCAGTTCATCATTTGTTTCAAGTTCCAATGAAAGATGTTTGAAGGTTCAAAAAAAAAATTTAAAAAAGTTTTGAAAAGTGATGTTCCTCCATTGTGTCTATGCTTGAATGCGAATAATTAATAATATAATTTTTGTTCTTTTAACAGAACGTCTCTCTTTTTAAAAAATTTGATACCATCGATTGAGCTCAGCAGGTTAAAAATCTTGATTTTTCCCACTAAAAAACCAAAAAAAAAAAAATCCCATGAAGTTTAAATAAGGTTCACCATTGAGCACACAGTCATGCTTAGGAAAAAAGGGCACAACTGTAGATTTATTAACGATATCTGGAGCTCATGATGTTCGAAAAAATTTGACCCCCCCTCCCCGCCCCCGCCCCACCTCATAGTATGTATAATTCATTTTTCAAGAAACTGGAAAATTTGAGAAATTGGTCTGGAAAACCTGGAAAAGTAGGGGAAATCATTTCCAGAAAGGAGTGAACACCCTGTATTGGAAAAAACGTGTCTCCACCCCCCCGGGCCCAGAATTATTTAGGCGAAATGTTTGGAATTGGTGGGGGGGGGGGTTGAGTGAGTTGGAAAACGTTGGGCAATTTGAAGAAATACTAATGACCATGAGTTTGTACTTCTTGAATTATAAATTTTCCAAAGAAAATTGACTCCTCACATCACAAATAATGTTGTTTCACATACTTCAAATTTTCCAAAAAAAAAAAAGGCCTTTCCAATGTATACCAATCAAAACTGCCAGAAAGTCCTAACTTCTGCTGAAAGATCAAACAATATCCTCTTTTTCGCTCAAAATTCGAAAAAAATCATTTCTAATTTTTTCCAAATTGGTTATTTTGGCCTCTATTTATAAATGTTAAAAAATATCAGATATTTTCTTAAAACTATTGTTGAAATTTTTAGATGATGAAGCTATGAAAATTTACGAATTATCAATTTTTTCCTAGCTTTTGCTCTAGTTTCGCCCGGTCAGATTTGAATTAATATTGTGCGATTTTTCAAAAATCTTCAAGAATGAAAAATTAACTTCAGAAATGAACGAAACATAACCAAATGAGGCACAATAAAATTTTGGCGTTGGAACTTCTTATATTGAAAATGATTTTCCAGAACCTCACAAATTGTAAATTTTCTTTAGCTTTCACCCTCGTTTCGCAGGCTAATTAGCATGAAAAATACTGGTGGAAGAGGAGGGGTCTCAGGGTAAAAAGTTGAAAAAATCTGGTGGCGAAACAGTTGATAAAATTTCAGTCTAACCCCCCCTCCCTTCACGGCCTCCTCCACAACACAATCTTTATCGTCGTCTACTCGTACTCGCGTATATTTGCAAACATCCTCATTGCGATAACTCGAAGCGGGTTTCTCAAGAGGAAAAAAGAGTACATATATAGGAGGATTGGTAAGATACACACACACGAGTACGAGAGGCAATATAAGAAAGAGACGCATGCAGAAGAATACATAAACGCGAGAATACTCTTACGTATACTTACTGTGTGTGTGGTATGTTTGAGTATATATACGAGAAGGAAAAATTTATATAACGTTTCTCTCTTGTACGAGTAGTTTTTTTTTCTGTTGTTATCGGTGGTATTTTCCATTCTAATCGATAATTTTTATATGTTGCAGTTTGTGTATCGGCTCTGAAATTGACAGAATTGCGAATCGACAAACATACGGTGAGAGGCAACACCACATTGTTGGAATGCAAATTTGATTTAGAAGGAGAAACTTTATACGCGGTTAAGTGGTATAAAGACGGCAACGAATTCTTCCGATATCTCCCCAAGGATTCGCCACAGATACAGGTTTTTGATGTGGCGGGAGTTCACGTCGATGTAAGTTTTAATTTTTTCCTTTCTTATTTTTTACGTAGTACTTAGTTTTATATGTATAAGTACGTTTTTTTACTCGTTTCGAAGATGGAAGCTCGATGAGCTATACTTATACTGTCGTCGATGTATAATTTTATTCGTTTACCGATGAGAAGACGGTTCTCGAAGCTGAGAATGGTTGAAATTTACCTAGTATACCTACGCGAATTAACGAGCTCGTTGCAGCCCAAGTCCGTGTAGATAAATGATGTAAAATTTATGTATTGTACCAGGTTAGATAGGTATAGTTTTATCGAGTCTTGTTGACATATTTGACTCGAAAATGTGGCCGAAACGTTTGGATTATTTTATGAGTACGTTATTTCACGCTCTAGTTGATAGGTACCTACTAACTGGTAACGTTGGATTGGCTGGCCGGTTACTACGCGATTCGATATCATTTTTTTTTCTCTCTCGAATGGAAGCTGCGTCGACCTGATGTTATCGCTCGATTATAGAATAAAATTGTCCTAGGGGCTGATTTATTAGGCGAAGTGAGCTGATACGCTGGTTAAGGATGCGAGGTTTCGTTCAATTTGTTGGAACGAGCCGGGATGTGCGATAAATGAGCGTGATATGTGCTGATGTGAGGATGTTTTGAGAGATTTTGAGTTAATTTATTTCGAAGGTGGTTTTGTGACTGCAATTATTTTAAAGTACATACATTAGTGAAAAATTCATCTGGATTCGAAACGTGATAAAATATTGTCAGAAAATCGACAATTTTAGTGGAAACTTTTTTGATGCATTTTTGAAGAATTTTAAGCTCGAAATTTGGTCACGTCATGTGTTTGAGACTTTTGAAAAAGTGTTATGTGACATATCAAAATGGGTTGAAACTTTGTCAGAAAATCGAAAATTATCATCAAATTTTTTTCGACTACTATTGAAACATTTTAAGCCCAAAATTGGGTTACAGTTTTTCGAGATTTTTGAAGAAGTGTCATTTATGACCCATCTAAACAGGTTAAAATTTTGTCAGAAAATCAAAAATTCGTAAGGAAACGTTTTCAATGCATTTTTGAAGAATTTTGAGCTAAAATTGGGTCACTGTTTTTCAAGATTTTTGAAGAAATGTTATTTATAAACGATCTAAACAGGTTAAAATTTTGTCAGAAAATTAAAAATTTGCATGGAAACTTTTTCAATGCATTTTTGAAGAATTTTGAGACCAAAATTTGGTCACAGTTGTTGAGACTTATGAAAAAATGTTATGAGACATATCAAAATAGGTCAAAATTTCGTCATAAAATCAAAATTTTCTCATCAAAACTTTTTTGAGCATTTTAATGCATTTTGAGCTTAAAATTTGATCATAATTTCTAAGTTTCATGTGATCTATTGAAATGGATTGAAATTTTGTAAGAAAATCAAAATTTTTTTATAAAAACTGTTTTCAGTACATACTTATTTTTTTAAAAGTTTTTAGCTGAAAAAGGTCACAGTTTTGAGAGTTATGAAAGTGATATGTAATCTATCAAAATGGGCTAACATTTTGTCAAAAAATCAACAATTTGTATCAAAACTTTTTTTGAGTGTTTTTGATACTTTTGAAGCAGTGTTATGTACTTACCTATCAAACTGGGTTAAAATTTCGACAGAAAATAAAAAATTATTCATCAAAATTTGTTTTGGGCATTTTTGAAAAATTTTGAGCTCAAAATTTAGCCACAATGTTTGAGACTTTTGAAAAAGTGTCATGTGGTGACCTATCAAAATAGGTTGAAATTTCGTTAGAAAATCGAAAATTTTTCAAAAAAGATTTTTTGAGCTTTTTTGAGGAATTTTGATTTTATGGGTTTTGAAAAAAAGGGGCTGTGATGAGCAGACATGCCAAAAAAAAATGTTGCAATATTTTAGAGAATTTCTAAAGAGTTTTGAGCCCAAAACTGTGCTATGATATTTTTTTTGAAGCACTTGAGAAAAAATGTTAAGACAAATTTTGCTGAAAAAAGTGGTATGCAGCCACCAGCTGGCCTATAAACGTTTTATTAGGTTGTGACTTAGGTCGTATACATTTTACCAAATATTTACCCTTTATTCTCTCTCAGCACTTCTAAAACCCCAACAATATTAATAAATATCTACATAATTTTACACAATACAACATTATCTATTTTCTTGATTTCAGGGGCTCATGTTGAGAGCACAGCTGGCTCAATGCTTCTGAAAACTTGATAAATTATAGATCATGCGAATTTTTAATTTTTTTTTTTAGGATGACGTGATGAGGCTCATTGTAGGGCTCAAGGGGCTTGAATCCAAAAATTAAATTTAAAGAAACCAGTTCCATCGAAAATTTAGCAAAACGATATCTCACATGATTTTTTGATTATTTTTTCACAAGTTACCCAAAATTTGAAGAGGGGGGGACCCACCCTTCCATGGAACTAAGATCCTTGAACGAAACAGGACAGGATTTGAGGATTCTCCACTTTTGGCAATTTTTTCTGTCACCCACCCCCCCCCCTCTCACATCCCTCCTCCTCCTCCTCACAAAAAGTATCCCAAACAGCAGAAAATGTTCAGATTGAACAAAAAATAATCGAAAGAGCCCCCAAACATACACATTCGAAACAAATTTCAGTTGCTGAATCTCAATTTTTAATTTTTGTAAATTTTTAAAAATATAAAATGCCCGAATTCTTATGGAAGAGTCGAAATTTGATCAAATAAAAATAGAAAGCTGCAGGATTTTGGTTCATCTAGTCCGTAATTTTGATCTTCCAAAATCGATTGGTGTTGATTTTGATCTCTTTTAAAGCCTCCAGCAGATTTTCATATTTCAATTTTTGAGGATTTTTTTTCTTTTTGACGCAAGGTACATTTTTTTGTATTCGAATTTTTAAAATGATTTTCACAAATCACTTTTTTCCAAATTTGGATTGCAATCTCTCCCCCTCTCCTGTCGCCATTTCCTGTTGATTTTAATAAGTTTCCCGTTCTACAATTGATAAAATTCAAACTATGCAGGGTGAGAATAATCGAATGTATTTATAAAACAACATATTTACAAAAGACAAAATATGTACACGAAATTAAACGGATAGAAAATCGCCATTTTGTCAAGTCTGAACCGAGTGCAGAACCGTCTTGACTGTCATCGTTGATATCATTGTTGTTATCATCGTTAGCGTCATCAAATTCATCATTCCCGAGCAAGGAACTGTTCGATGATTTCAGTGAACTTTTCGGCGTTGATTTGGTCGAAGATTTCGATGTAACAGGTGATGACTTCGACATAGAAGGTGCACTTTTCTTCGGTGTTGACGTAGTGCTTTTAGTATCCTTCGCATCGTTAATTTTGGTATCGGTTTTGGTATCAATTGGATCTAACAAATCTCGGTGGATCAGTATGGTAACTTGTTGGTCGCAATCTTGAAGTTTCTCGTTGAAAGTGACATCTTTCAAAATAACAATGTCACATTTCCCCAGAACGTAAACTCGATACTGCTCTTCACCATTTGCAATATTCCAGAACACTATTAAACAGTTTTGAGCCCAAAACTGTGTTATGATATTTTTTTGAAGCACTTGAGAAAAAATGTTAAGGTCAACATTTCTGCTATTTTATAATTGGTATTTTTGTGTTTGATTTTTTGAAATGATTTTGAATAAAAGATTAAATTTTGTTCCTTCCTGTTTCGTAAACTTCCCTCTCTTCTTTCAATTTTGCAATTTTTTCAGTAGTTTTAATACATTTTTCGATTAAATGTTTCCAGAATCCAATACTTTTTCATGCTTTCTTCTTGCATTTTGATCTACGAGTAGTTTACTTTTGAAATGTTGATGATTATCTGTTTTGAGCTGTTGCTAGTTTTTTTTTTCAAAAATGTTTTTTTTTTGAATTTTTATGTTTTTTTCTGTGTTTTTTGAAAAAACTGCTATCGACATTTTTGTTACGATTTTGTTTTCTTTTGTAATCTAAAATGTAATGTTTTGTATGCATTAAAGTTTTCTAGTTGCCACTTTTTTTTTACATCAACATTTTTTTTTTGGTTACTTTTTTCGGATTTTTTGGTTACAAAAGTTACCTACTTTTTTTGAGAAAAATTTGAGTACAATCCCTGCTCTAGCAAGTTGGGCCAAATTTGTATGATTTAAGATCCGTACACGCGGTCGCCCTGCGGGAACCCATACAAGGGGTCGAAATAAACCTCACGTTTAAAGCTACATAGTAAAATCGCTTAAATACGTACATCAAATTAAAGGCATCTAGAGGAGCACGAAAGAGGGCGTTGTTATCACGTTTGTCTGTCTGTCTCTACAGACACGTTTGTGTTGGTGTGAGATAAGAATGATAACGGCTTTTAAAGTTAACAAGTAAGATGTTGCGGATAATATATGAAAGGTAACGGAAGGAAGCTACAGGGGGTATTTTAAAGGGTCAAAAGTGTCTGAAAATGTCCGCTATGCTTGGCAAGAGGGTGCAGTCCTTCCATCCCAGTGCAGTACAGATACAGTAAACCGCACACAGATATCCATATACTCGTATACAGAGTGTAGTGTGTCGGTATTGGTGAATAAGAAGCGCGTCGAGCGTCGAATATATACAGTACACGACAGGCGAAAATGATATTATCTTTATAATGTGTAGTAGGAACGTGTTATGAATGACTTTTAGCCCCCGAAAAACGTGTACACACAAAACGCGACCGCTACCTTAAGCCATTAGGACCAATTTAAAGGTATTTTGTTCTTTCCGGTCTTGGTCGTTTTCGCCTGCTGCGCCTTCCTTTCGCAAGTGGGCAATTTCTCGCTTTATACGGTATATTTTTATTTCTCGAGTACATACGCTATATACAGTACCTTCAGTATTAGAGATATATAAGAAGATAGTATTTTCTTTCCTCAACAACTCTTCTTTTTAGTCGGCTTCCTGCCTTCTTCGTTTCGTCTCCACCAGACGGATGTCTCGTTTAATAAAAATGTTTACTTTTAATGGAAGTCTAAAGCGAGATTTTATTGGCGTAGCCTGGCGCTGATTTTTCAAATTAAACTTTACACTTCTCCTCTCCATACTTAAATATTATCGTTGTGGTAATTTTGTTTGTTGTGTCCGTCTCCCTATGTATTGTAGAAATGGCCAGAGTGGTAAACAAAGTCGATGCGATTTACTCTCCAAAGACTTTTTTCTTCGTTCATTTTCCCCCTTATACTTATTGTGATAGTCTACTTTACCGCAGATTCTCACGAGTGGGTAGTCTTGAGAGAGCGATGCCTGCTTTCGTCTCGTCGGTCTTTTTTTACTCGTAGACCCGTTTGTCGTCTAATTCTGCAGTAGCTTCGTTTGTTCGGTCGAGCCGTATTGCGTAGGTACGTTCGTGTATAGTCTCGAGTGTCCGCAGAGAATTTTCAAAGCGTTACGTGTCTGGATAACTTTTTTTCTCTTTCACAACTATAGATTTTTAAATTGATAAGAAAGTTGAGGAGGAGAAAACGTACGTGAACGTGATGCTTTATCGAATATTTGTTTCGAATAGCTGCAGCAAGGGTGACTGAGGTCGTTAAAAATGAAAAATTTTCGAGTGGGATTCACCAAGTCTTTACAAGAGATTAGTTGATGAAATCCTCCCCCCCCCCAAAATACAGGCCTCGGAAATGTCATTTTTCTGCTTTGTTGAAATTCGAACCCATTTAGAAATTCAACGGATCATGTTTTTATTCTATTTGGACAAAAAATTAAGTCAAGTCCTGAAAATTTACTCTTTTTTTGTAGTACCTTTTACAAGTTCCTTCGATGTTTTGAGGATTTTTTAGCGAAATTTCAACTGTTTCGGTTTTCTCAATATTTTTTTTTACACAGGACATGGGAAAAATTTCAATTTTTTGGCCAACATTTAATACCTTCAACCCTCTCTCTCGGTTCAAGCTCAAAGTCTTGAAAATATGAAAAGTTTTCGAATTTAAGTAGGTACCTAGTTGCATATAATTTGCTTTCAAGTTATTAGAAAAGTTCAAAGTTGATTTTTGTCGAGTTCGGGAGTTCTTAAATTATCAAGGTATTTGCTTGATGATGATTGATGAGCGGGTCAAACATAAATCAAAAAATTTGAAATTTATTAGCTATTTGTAAACAATGAACAAATTGAATAATTTTTTGGAAGAACCATTCGCGAACACATTGATCAATTCTTCAATTTGTGAATCAATTCGTTCACGAATGATTCACCAAAAATTATTCAATTCGTTCGCGAATGATTCACCAAAAAATTGAGTGAATGAATCGATTCGTTTGCGAACGAGTCACTTATACGAATCAATTCGTTCGCGAATAATTCATCAAAAATTATTCAATTCTTTCTTGTATGATTCACCAAAAATTGAGTAAATGAATCGATTCTTTCGCGAACGAGTTCTTTATACAAATCAATTCGTTCGCGAATGATTCACCAAAAATTATTCAATTTGTTCGTGAATGATTCGTTTGCGAACGAGTCACTTATACGAATCAATTCGTTCGCGAATGATTCACCAAAACTTATTCAATTCTTTCTTGTATGATTCACCGAAAATTAAGTGAATGAATCGATTCGTTCGCGAACGAGTTCTTTACACAAATCAATTCATTCGTGAATAATTCACCAAAAATTATTCAATTCGTTCGCGAATGATTCATTTGCGAATGAGTCACTTATACGAATCAATTTGTTCGCGAATGATTCACCAAAACTTATTCAATTTTTTCTTGTACGATTCACCAAAAATTGAGTGAATGAATCGATTCGTTCGCGAACGAGTTCGTCATACAAATCAATTCATTCGTGAATGATTCACCAAAAATTATTCAATTCGTTCGCGAATGATTCATTATTGCGAATGAGTCACTTATACGAATCAATTCGTTCGCGAATGATTCACCAATCAATTCGTTCGCGAATGATTCACCAATCAATTCGTTCGCGAATGATTCACCAATCAATTCGTTCGCGAATGATTCACTAATTAATTCGTTCGCGAATGATTCACCAAAAATTAATAAATTCATTTGCGAACGAGTCACTTATACAAATCAATTCGTTCGCGAATGATTCACCAAAAATTGAGTAAATGAATCGATTTGTTCGCGAACGAGTTCGTTATGCAAATCAATTCGTTTGTGAATGATTCACCAAAAATTATCAAATTCGTTTGCAAATGATTCATTTGCGAACGAGTCACTTATACGAATCAATTCGTTCTCAAATAATTCACCATAAATGGAGTAAATGAATCGATTCGTTCGCGAACGAGTTCTTTATACAAATCAATTCGTTCGCGAATGATTCACCAAAAATTATTCAATTCGTTCGTGAATGATTCGTTTGCGAACGAGTCACTTATACGAATCAATTCGTTCGCGAATGATTCACCAAAACTTATTCAAATTTTTTCTTGTACGATTCACCAAAAATTGAGTAAATGAATCGATTCGTTCGCGAACGAGTTCGTCATACAAATCAATTCATTCGTGAATGTTTCACCAAAAATTATTCAATTCGTTCGCGAATGATTCATTATTGCGAATGAGTCACTTATACCAATCAATTCGTTCGCGAATGATTCACCAAAAATTAATAAATTCGTTTGCGAATGATTCATTTGCGAACGAGTCACTTATACGAATCAATTCGTTCGCAAATGATTCACCAAAAATTGAGTAAATGAATCGATTCGTTCGCGAACGAGTTCGTTATACAAATCAATTCGTTCGTGAATGATTCACCAAAAATTATTAAATTCGTTTGCGAATGATTCATTTGCGAACGAGTCACTTATACGAATCAATTCGTTCTCAAATGATTCACCATAAATTGAGTAAATGAATCGATTCATTCACGAACAAGTTCTTTATACGAATCAATTCGTTCGCGAATGACTCACTAAAAAATTCAAGTAGTTTGCGAATGATTCACTAAAAAATTCAATTCGTTCGCGAACGAGTCACTTATACAAATCAATTCGTTCGCAAATGATTCACCATGAATTTTTTGTGAATCATTCGCGAATGAGTTCTTCATACAAATCAATTCGTTCGCGAATGACTCACTAAAAAATTAAATTCGTTCGCGAATGATTCACAAAAAATTCAATTTGTCCGCGAATGATTCATCAAAAATTATTCAATTATTTCCTGTATGGTTCACCAAAAATTGAGTAAATGAATCGATTCGTTCGCAAACGAGTTCTTTATACGAATCAATTCGTTCGCGAATGATTCACCAACTATTAATCAATTCGTTCGCGAGCGATTCACCTAGAAATCAATCAATTTGTTCAATCGCCAATCGGTTGTGAATGATTCGATTCGATTCGATTCACTTCGCTTGATAGCAGATCAATTCCTATACGATAGTTTCAAAAAATCCGAATCAGTCGTAAATTAATTGATTCGTTTGCGAATGATTCACCGAGAAATTAATCAATTTATTTTTTAATTCGATTGTAAACAGATTAATTATTTTGCTATACAAATGTTTCAAATAAAGTGACTCAATTTGTTCGTAAAAGGATTTGTATTTGATGAAAAGTCGGTCGAGTTTTTTTTTTTTTTTCTGGAGAACTGGAATTTACAAAATGTTGCTAAGAGCTCTAGTACAGCTTGAATAAGCCATCTGCAATTGACTCAGCATGTTGGAATTAGAATGGAAAGTGAATGCGAATAAAATTTTGTGGAAATTCTAGCTTTCTCATATCTGCTGGAGGCTCCAGAACTGCTCAAAACTGTTCAAGTAACCATTCCCAATCAATTGACTGGTTAAAAATGGGGTAGTTAAGTACCAAATTCAAGCTTTTCAAGTCAATTTGGTGAAATTCTGATTTTTTCCCCTCATTTTTGGCCCCAAATTCGATTTTTAAAAATTGGCTAAAAATCGAAAAATGCTTCTGAACTTGAAATTTTAGCTGGCGATTGTATTTTTGCTTGATTTTTTTGGATCTATCTTAGTTTGATTCATGCATTTTTATGCTAAATCAAATACCTTTCTTGGTAATGTTTTTTTTTTCTCTCTCTCATTATTATTACGAATGAGCTTTTTTGCTAAACCATCGAAGAAAGTCATTTCATAAAAACTGATTGAAATTTTGTTTCAATTTTTCGACAGTTCAACTAGACTAGGTGAAAATATGGAATCATTTCATCAAGGTTTTTTTTTTGATACGTCTCCTTCCTCCTCGGACACTTCAACGTTAAAAATTTCCCATCACATTGTACGTATGAACCTTGAACTCGAAACAGTTCGCTGTTCATATTACGTAGGTACCGAGCAACAGAAAGTCATTAAAATCACCTTTTGAGAGTTTTCCAGACACTGCGAGGGTAAAAGGTGTGTAGAAAAACACAGGATAGGTTACTTCAACAACACGAGCGTGTAGGTCTTTTATATATCGTACCATACACTCGAACGTGTAGGTATCAAGCACCGGTATAATTTCGAGGCAGGCGTAAAGGCGTGAAGAAGAAGAAGAAGAGGCGAAAAAAAAGAGGCGAAGATTTTGAAAAATGCTCGACAAGAAATATATCATCATTTAGATGAAGAAGTGTAGCTATACTCGTACGGTGATGAGGAGCGTGCGAGGCAGGCGTGCGTATGTTTATATATTAAAATTTCAAATCCGAAACAATTGAAATTGAATTTGAAGGCGATTTGCATTATTTGGCCGTTAACCAAACGCCGTCAACATTATTATAAGAGGTTTCGCGAATAACATTACTCGAAATATAGCAGCAGCATCCGCGCCGCGCTTTCAACACATCTGTTTACTGCAGTAGTAAATCTAAAAGCAACCTTATTTTTACACCTCGTTTACCGGTAGCCAGATATATAGAACCTTACAGTGCTACCATAAGCTCATTTTTTATTCTTTTCATAACTACTTGTCCGACAACTGCACCTGCTACTTATAATGGACGACTACGGTTAAAACACTGGCAAAAAAAACACACACCTTTTCTGCTCTTTTTATTTTTTTTCTTGCCCGGTTTTTTTTCACTTTACTTTGGTGTGTGTATTTTTTGTTTTTTAATATTACAAATTTATACCTGTAATTTTGTTTATATGAATATTTAAACGAAGCTACTTAACGCTTCTAGCGTTATTTAACCATTATAAAGAGCGAGCTTAGCATAATGAAAGTTTTTATACGCCGTCGAACAGGTCTAAGGGGGTGAGATTTTGGCTCAGGCGACCGCTGCCAACACAAGAGCACTCTTCTTGGGTATTTTTTTCGTTACTCCGACCCAAGTTTACCGATAAATGACAACAGGGGTTTTCCCCCTGCCCTCCTTCTCTCATCATCTCTTTCACTTACTCTTTTTGAGTTGGTAATTCATTACTTTAATGATTACGAGATGATTTACAACCGAATGGAGTATATATACGCGAACGCGTTTCATGTCTTCTTCTTCTTCTTGTTATATTCTTGCAGTACTTTTTTTCATTTTTATTGAAAAACCTTCGGTTAAAATTTTTGTGCCCGGTAAAAGCTTCTTTTTATCGGGTATTTTTATGCCGTAAATTATCTCTGGTAATTTTTCCATTTAGGTCGAGCTATCGCGTATCGTATCGTCATGACACCGCCGAGCCTTAATGTAATATCGAAAAACTCGTATAATATCTCAACACGGATCGAGAAAGTACTCTTGACGAAGTATACTCGCTTTCGCTTATTCTTACGATGCATAAAAAATTTTATAGTCTCGATATCTACCCCGAGTCGAAGATGTGAAAAATTTGGAAATGGATTTTATTCATTTTTTCGATACTTACTCAAAGTTGGTTCAGAAGTGGTCGACAGAAGATTGAAACAATTTCTCAAATTTTGTTTGAATGTAAGGAGGAGGAATTCATATTGCTGTGGATTTTTTTCACCACTTGAGGAAATATTTCGATTCTTTTTTGAATTCAAAATTTTTAAATGTTTAGATCTACGAGTATCCCCAAAAATTTATCATCGTGAGAAAAAATGTTCGAAAATAAATTAGGTTTCCATATTTTTTTCATCGTCGAGTTATTCTTGTCTGGATTTCGAACAATTTTTTCGATTTTTTGGTCCATCTCTTTTTAAAGGGGTCTCATTTTTTTTTACCTCCTATTCCAATCTAAAATTTCCAATTCTGTTAATCAATTTCATTAAATTTATGTAAGAAATTTTTTAATAATTTTGAATATGTTTTTATGAAATTTTTAACCATGTTTGAGTATTATTAGAGCTGGGATTTTTATGCAGAAATGTGATAAAAATATTATTTCTGGGTCATTCCATGTCAACTCAACCAAAAAAAGGCGATTTTGAAAGTCATGTCTTTCGATTTCGCTCAATTTTTTTTTACAATATCTACCCACCCATGTAAGTAAGAAAGCCACTATCAGTTTGGTCCCAGCCCCCTCAGGGGGCGGGTGGGGGGGCTTCCATTATTTTCACATTGTCTCGAGGTACTCAACTTCAGCAGCCCATTCCTCCAAAACTATGATACTTTGATCAAAACTGATTTCACAGTTCGAAAGAACATTGAATTTTGAACTTTTCAAGTATTTTGAAATTTTCAAAAGTTGAGAGTTGAACTTTCACTTTGAAAGTTCAAATTTCAAAATGGCGCTGTAAGTAGGAGCTACCATTTAAAATTTTGAAAAAATTTCCATTGATGTACATTTTGATACTTTTTCGAAATATTTAGGTTTCAAGATGGCACTCGTTGACGGAGGGGGAGCACCCCCACCACCAATTTTGAGTGAAACTTTCAAAAGAAAATCTGGGGCATGTGATACATCGAATTGTATGTTTTTGGTGACGCTGAACACGAATATGACGTCAGATTTTTGATAGGACCCCATCCACGGCCCCCAGCACCTCCTCAAAGGGGGTAAAAGTTCAAAAAAGAGTTTTGTTCGTGTGACACATGGAATAGTATGTTTTTGGTGACGCTGGAACACGAATATGACGTCAGATTTGTGATTGGACCCCATCCACGGCCACCAACAATTTTTTTGGACTTTTACCAATTGGGGGAGTTTCTGGGGGCCATGAGTGAAGTTGATTCGAAAAAGTAATGCAATATTCGTATTCAGAGATATCGAAAACATACTATTGCATGTGTCACACGAATGTAACAATTTGGGGGGGGGGTCACCCCTTTTGGAGAGGTGCTGGGGGCCGTGGACGGGTCCAATCACAAATCTGACGTCATATTCGTGTTCAGCGTCACCAAAAACATACAATTCGATGTATCACATGCCCCAGATTTTCTTTTGAAAGTTTCACTCAAAATTGGGGGTGGGGGTGCTCCCCTCCGTTAACGAGTGCCATCTTGAAACCTAAATATTTCGAAAAAGTATCAAAATGTACATCTATGGAAATTTTTTCAAAATTTTAAATGGTAGCTCCCACTTACAGCGCCATTTTGAAATTTGAACTTTCAAATTGAAAGTTCAACTCTCAACTTTTGAAAATTTCAAAATACTTGAAAAGTTCAAAATTCAATGTCCTTTCGAACTGTGAAATCAGTTTTGATCAAAGTATCATAGTTTTGGAGGAATGGGCTGCTGAAGTTGAGTACCTTGAGACAATGTGAAAATAATGGAAGCCCCCCCCCACCCGCCCCCTGAGAGGGCTGTGACCAAACTGATTGCGGATTTCTTACTTACTGGGTGGGTAGATATTGTAAAAAAAATTTGAGCAAAATTGAAGGACATGACCCAAAAACGTTGGTTGAGTTGACATGGAATGACCCTTCTGCAATGTTCTCACTCAAAATATGCAAAAACTATGCAAAAATTTCAGTTTCAGTGATGTACTTACTATTGAAAAAGATTTTTTTTTAAGCTTAAAAACGAGAAAACTGTCAATTCAAAACCAGATGAACGCAGTGATCAAAAAATACACTTCTCGTTTTAAAAAATTGGCAAAGCAAGTCATTTCATAATAATAAATTCTTCATAGAATTCATAAAATCGAGAAACAAAAAGAAGGAATAGGAAATTCAACTGAAAGAATTAGCAACTATTCAACTAAAGAAAATTGCATGCAATTATTAAATGCATCCTGAGATTTTCCACCAAAAAACTCCCCCATCTTGTCACAACGTAAGAAGTACTTTGAATGAATCGAAAGATCTGTCAACATCGAAATCACAACTCACGATCGAAGCATATTTGTAGCATGATGAAATGCTTCAATATTTCGAGAAAAAAAATTGTTGATGACATTTTAGCAGTGTTGTGATTTTTTTAAACAAAAAAAATCTTGAAAATGCCAATTTTTGCAAAATTTTCATAAATACCTACCTACGTATGCAAAAAAGTACCAGAAAATGCTCAAATATGCAGAAAGATGCAGGAATATGCTGAAATATGCAGGATTGCAGGTTTTCTTTATAAAATATGATAAAATATGCAATTTGGTCTGAAATAAGTAAAATATGCAAAATGATATTGGGCTCATTCGTCGGGAAATTTCATGATTTGTGGACAATTGGACATCTTATCAAATATGCACTTTTTCCAGTCCATAAAAAAATATACAAAGCATAAAAATCCCAGCTCTAATTATTATCGTGGCCATGTCCTCAATTTCTGACAAGTTTTGCACAAGTTTTCACATTTTTTTGTTTTGTCTTCTTTTCGGC
The DNA here is from genome assembly GCF_950023065.1 of Planococcus citri. Classification (NCBI taxonomy): domain Eukaryota; kingdom Metazoa; phylum Arthropoda; class Insecta; order Hemiptera; family Pseudococcidae; genus Planococcus; species Planococcus citri. The sequence continues at coordinate 18,708,295 of NC_088681.1, forward strand.
CAATTTTGAAACTGTTGGATAATTTAATTGATATTTTGGGCATTTTTGAAAGTATTTTATGAAATTTTAGCTCAGTTTTATCATTTTTTCTTGCTTTTTAACAATTTATAGAAGAATTAATTTCATTATTATGATAGTTTTTTTAATTTTTTTTTTTTTGAAATTTAGTGTGATTTTAATTATTTTAGTCTACGTATCTTTTCTTCATTTCTGATTTTGAGATAAATTTTTCGCTCAAGTTGGACTTTCAGAAAATTGAAGTGGTGTTAAGGAATTGAAAAAAAAAGTGAAATGTGAAGATCCAAAAATTTAGAAACGAATGGATGAAAGTAATGAGCTAATATGGAAACTTTGAAAGGGTCAAATTCAAAAAGTCGAGAAGATATTCGAAATCAACTGTCTGTTCGAATCAAGCCCTTGAAAATCAGCAACTTTTTCAAATGATCAGAATTCAGACTTAAAGCACCCTATCCCTCCAGGTGTGCTGAAATTTGATTTTGAAAATATGTTAATTAATTTAAAAGAGAATCGAAAAATAATTCATAATAACTTTATCAAATTTTCAAACCGTAGCTTTCAAATTTTGCACCTTATTCAAAGCAATAAAAAAATCGAACCTTCATTTTAGAAGTCAAGTTTTGAGCTGCACAAATTTCTAGAATTCCAACGAATCATCGAAAGGGAATCTGCAAAAAAAAAAAAAAAAGTAGAGCGAAATAGAAAGAGTGACCTCATGTTGGACTCGAGTTGATGTGGAAAGTCGACAGCTACACACGTGTCGAATGAATTGCATACTTAGTTCGCCGTAAATCCAGCTATCGCGCTTCATGTTGTGGTGTTAATAAAATTGCATACTCGATTCGCCGTAAATACGAGTCGACTTGATAGTCCGGCATAAAGCATATATGAAGTAATCACACCTTCTTTCTGATCCTCCAAGACTACTTTTTTCTTGAAGGGCACATCCTAAGGAACATTTTAAACCAAACTTGCCAAAAAACAGTTGGTCCTACTAACAAAATGGCGGCCATTTTGAGTCGAAATCGCAGATTTTACTTTCCAACATAGGACTAGCACGAAATTTTTTGAATTGGACACAGCTAAATTGAAAGAGCGTGCAAAAATTTATCACCTGCCAAAATTCCAAGTGCTGAAGTTCATTTTTCGATTTTTGATGAATTTTTGAAAATCTAATTCTTAGTCAAAAATTAGAGAAAAAAATCAAAATTTTACCAAATTGATTTAGAAAGCTGAAATTTGAGATATACGCTATTTCTGACCTGACAAATCGATTTGAAACGGTTTCTAACCGTTTTGAGCAGTTCTAGAGCCTCCAGCAGATTTTTGAAACTTGAAATTTCCAAAAAATTTCATCAAATGAAGTTGGAAATTCGAAATTCACGCTGCACTCCAACTTAAACACGCTATTAAGTCGGCTGCTGGTGAGTTTAAGTCATTCTGGAGCCTCTAGTAACTTTTTGAAAATTCTTGGAGCCTCCAGTAGATTTTTTAAACTGGAAATTTTCACGAAATTGCATCAAAATGCAGTTAGAAAGCCGAAATTCATTCTGTAAACTAATTTCAATACTCTATGAAGTCGACTGCAGGTAGATTTCTAGTCGTTTTGGAGCCTCTAGCGACTTTTTGGAAATTGCTGGAGCCTCCAGCAGATTTTTGAAACTGGAAATTTTCACAAAATTTCATCTGAAATTCATTCTGTAAACTAATTTCAATACACCATGAAGTCGACTGCAGGTGGATTTCTAGTCGTTTTGGAGCCTCCAGATACTTTTTGGAAATTACTGGAGCCTCCAGCAGATTTTCGAAACTTGAAATTTCCACAAAATTCATCAAATGGAATAGGGGTGCCCAAGTTCATCCTGTAAACTAATTTCAATGTGCTGTAAAGTCGACTCAGATAGATTTCAAATCGTTTTGGAGCCTCCAGTGACTTTTTGAAAATTCTTAGAGTCTCCAGTAGATTTTCAAAACTATCAAATTCAGTTGTAAAGCCTGAATTCATTCTGTAAACTAATTTCAATTCGCTATGAAGTCAACCACAGGTTGATTTCAAGTCGTTTTGGAGCCTCCAGTGACTTTTTGAAAATTCTTGGAGTCTCCAGTAGATTTTCGAAACTATCAAATTCAGTTGGAAAGCCTGAATTCAGTCTGTAAACTAATTTCAATACACTATGAAGTCGACTAGAGACAGATTTCAAGTCGTTTTGGAGCCTCCAGTGACTTTTTGTAAATTCTTGGAGTCTCCAGTAGATTTTTTAAACTATCAAATTCAGTTGTAAAGCCTGAATCCATTCTGTAAACTAATTTCAATACGCTATGAAGTCAACCACAGGTTGATTTCAAGTCGTTTTGGAGCCTCCAGTGACTTTTTGAAAATTCTTGGAGTCTCTAGTAGATTTTCGAAACTATCAAATTCAGTTAGAAAGCCTGAATTCATTCTGTAAACTAATTTCAATACACTATGAAGTCGACTAGAGACAGATTTCAAGTCGTTTTGGAGCCTCCAGCGAGTTTTTGGAAATCACTGGAGCCTCCAGCAGATTTTTGTAATGCTCGAAATTCTCATAAAATTTTACCAAGTAAAGCTGGAAATCCAAAATTCACTCAGCACTCCAATTTCAACACGCTATCGAGTCGACTGCAGGCGAGTTCGAGTCATTTTGGAGCGTCCAGCGACTTTTTAAAAATTCTTAGAGCTTCCGGCAGATTTTTGAATTTTGTAGATCACATTTTAAATGGCATCACAACTCGGACAAATTTTCTCAATTTTTTCTTCGCCTTTTTAGCAAGTACATAAAAGTCAAATGCAACGGTGAAAAAAAAGTACGGAAACCCAACTATAAAAATTATTCCACCTCGTATTTTTTTCTCATCGCCATTATTTTCAAACAATGAGAAGAAATTTGTCGTCGTAAACGCGTATACGTATATAAACCCTTCGGAAGGATTTTTTGCCACCCCGCAGTCCATACATTCGAAATATATAACTCACGATATAATCTGATCACCTCTGTATATAGCACATTTCTCTCTCTCTCTCGTATGTACCTCTACCTTACCTACCTATACGACGAGTATGTATAAAATACTCGTGTACAGCACGTAATATACACAAGACACAAATACTTATACGTACGAATGGCTTTCGCACGATAGCGTTTTTATCAGCGTGTCCCGGCGTGGCTGACCTTATGGTTGCAAGTGTTGAAAAAAAGTAATCTCTTCTCCACTTCGCCACTTCATCCTGCCTGCAACTCGGTATAGAGAGAAAAAAAAGAGCCAGAGCCCATCAACGACGACGACACAGGCAGGCAGGCAGGCAGGCAGGCAGGCAACCCGAGAAGAGAGTTTTTAATTCGGTAATAATACGAACCTAGGAGTAAAATTAGATCATTTGTTTTTTATTTCGAGATAATTTCGGTTGAGCGCGTGTTGTTAAATCATTCGAAAACAATGCCGTAATAAATAACCCATATACCTACTCGCACTACATCGCGAGGGAAATTTTCGAGTTGGATGTTTGCACCGATAGGTAGGTATATAGGGTTGAAAGTAGGTAATTTTTTTTCACTCTCTAACCAGATCGCAAAAGGCGCACGTTTATCGAGCAAAAAAAAACTCGCTATTAGGTACGAATTTGGCGACTGGTGGGCGAATCACTGCGCTGTATCTATACTGAAAATTACCTTTCTACAAAGTCAAAAACTAAATACACGAACGTGTTTTTTTCTTCGGCCACTTTGAAACGAATTAAATTTTCGTTATTTTTTCACGAAAACCACTCCTACAAATATCTATGAAAGTTATACTTATTCATAATTGGGGGGAAGGAGGTGGAAAAATATACGATCCTGGTATAATTTACGCCTCCTCTCCCACCCCACCACCAGTTTCTTGAGGGGAAAATTACGATACAGAAAAAAATCAAATAATGTTTCCAAGTGACCTATTTAACAAAAATGATCGATAAAGATCATTTTCAGCCATTTTTTACAACATTCTTCTCTCTCAAGTGAAAAAAGAAAGTAATTTTTCATGATTTTTTTAATGATTTTTTTTCAACAAAATGGCAAATATCACAAAATCTTTCCAACAGTCTCAAAAATTCAACAAGAAAAAAAAGTTTACACCCCCTCCTTTCCTCTTTCCTTTACCTCACACACAACACAGAACAGAATAACATCATAATAATAACTGGCAGTGGCATCACATCGCGACGAATTTCAATTCGCAGCTTCAAGCTATGGGAAATTAGCACACGATGCGACGCGACGCCGAGCGACGGTGTTTATTCCTCTATATTTATGTCAATATTTACAATTCAAACGGAAAATAAAATCACTAAATTATCAAACACCCGACGAACGTGACGCCTAATCTTTCGCGCTATTTTACGAAGAAAATACGACGAGTGAACATACGCACGTTTCTTTCTCACCTCCTCCTCCTCCTCCCCCATCCGTTTTTCTGAAATCTGCTTCATCTTTCACGTCTCTGCGATATTGTAGGTATTGAATTATTATGCCACGTGGTAAATTGAAGCGAATAATTCTGAATTGATTCGAATACTTAGGGCAACTCGCATTCTGCACTCATGGTCCATGTTTTGCAGGGATACTTCAAAACGGTCCATACGTAGCATTTTCCCAGCACATTGGCTAGGTTATTGAAGGCGCTTTTTGCCATTCCAATCCGTGATTTAATTTCTTTATGATCTCTACCATTGTAGTTAATCAGCGCTCCAAGGTATCTGAATTGGTGTATATTTTCAATTTCTTGAGTTCCGATGTCATTGCCTCACACCTCTCTTTATACCACATCCGTTCTCCGAGTACTCAGTTCCAATCTTGATGTTTGCACTCTGCTCCCAGTACAGGTTCTTGATTATTTGCAGGTCTTTGTCATCGATATTGTATGTCTTCAGGACCTCCAACATACTCTCATGGTTGACACAATCAAATGCTTTCTCATAATCAATGAAGCAAGCAATGATTTCCCTGTTTGCATTCAGTGCTCTTCGAATTATCACTTTCAGCAGGGCAATTGCATCACTCATACCTTTTTTCACCACAAAGCCATATTGTGTTTCGCTTAGATTTTCATCCGTCTTCTTTTGATGGTGAGTAGTAGCTTCAGCGTGTGGCTCATTAATGCAATGGTTCTATACTCAGCGCATTTTTGCAAGTTGTTCTTCTTTGGTATTAGTACAAAATTTACCGCTTTGAAATCCTTAGGCAGTGTACCTTCATTGTATATATTTTCATTTATTATCTTCAGCAGCTCCTTTTTGTACTCTCGTGTTAGATGTTTAATTGTTTAATCAAGTCTACTGGTATGAGATCTTCCCCCACTGCTTTGTGGTTTCTATCTCTCTTCACCGTGTTCTTCAGCTCCCACATTTCAATTTGTGGTGCCTCCTCCATAGATGAAACTTCCATTTGAGCTGGATGTGTGTCATCTCCATACAGTTCTTGTATGTAGCTGATCCAGACCGCTTCTATTTCTTGATTGTTAACACAATACTTTCTGTCTTTTCTTCACATAATATATGCTATTCTACTTACTTCTTGTTTTCTTGTGGACAGCCATCATCTGCTTCACTTTGGTATGCATTTCTCTAGAGTTGTGCTTTTTCTCCAGTTCTTCTATTTCTTGGCACTTCTCCACATACCATTGAGTTTTGGTCATTCTACACATTCCTATGACATCGTTATTTTAGTGCTGTGTATTTACTACTAAATCTGTTTGCTTTTCTTCATTCTTACATCACATCCAGTATCTCTTGAGTCATCCATGGTTTGTGTTTTCTTTTTTCTTTGAGTGGAATAGTCTTTTCTGTTGCTGTTTTAACCTTTTGCTTCCATTCTTGCCACTTTTCTTTGATACCGTGTTCTTCTTCCAACACGTGTCTTCCTTTTGTTTTTCCAGCTCTTCTTGGAATTTCTTTTGCACATGCTTTGATTTGGTTTTTGTAATGTTAAGTTGTTGATATTGTTCTTTGCTCTTCTTCTGGCTCTTCATGACTATCTGACATTTTACAGCCAATAGCTTATGGTCAGAGTTACTGTCAGCACCAGGATATGTACATATAACAGTTCTTCACTGTGTTCTTGAATCTTTCTTTTACAAGTATATTGTAGTCTATCTGGTTTCTAACTTGATCTCCAGGACTGACCCACATTTATAATCTTCTTGCATGCTGTTTGAATCAGGTATTGCATATTACTAGATTGTGTCTTTCTGCGAACTCTATGAGCATTTCACCTCTTTCATTCTGCTCTCCAAGTGCATACCTCCCCTCAACTTGGCTGCCATGATCGTTCCCAACTTTGGCATTGAAGTCTCCCATCAGGAACACAACATTGTTGTTCAAACAGCTCATCACTTCTTCTTCTAGGTCCTAGTAGAAAAAGTGGAATTAAATTAGGTAAAAATATTATTTCATAAAGTATCACAAAAACCGTATAAAATGGGCATAAAAATATCTGGAGAATTGTAAAAAATTGATGTTTCAGTAAAATTAACAACAATTGCTTGAAATCATTTATTTATGTATTTATTTATTTATATATTTTATAGGGTGCCTTGTACAGCTACTAAGGCTAGAGACACCACATAGACAAAATATCTCAAAAGAGCCAAATGTTGCAGAAATCAAACGTGTAGTCATCTTATGAGCAGGGCCTTCGAGAGGGGGCGAAGGAGGTAGTTTGTCTCCGGGTGGCAAGTTTTTGCCCTCTCTTTGCTCGGGCCTGTTCTCTTTTTTTTCAAAATCAAGTCCTTGAAAAAACCATCGTTTTTGGGCCTCTTGTAATCAAATTTTCAAAAACTTACGCCCTTGCTTCACTCGGGCCAATTTTTTTCTTGTTTTATAATTTAAAAAATTCACATTTGGGCCCCCAAAAATCCAAAACAGAAAATGAAAATTTTTATGAATCATATGAATATGATATCAACCGGCAAAATTAGTATTTTCCCCCTATATCAGTCGGTATTTTTTCAGTCAGACTCTCGACGACCCTACTTATGAGAAGAACGAGGAGCAAAAGAATGATTCTTGAACGTGATTCTTGATTCATAATTAGGTATTGTTATTCACTTAAATCATTGAATATCACGAATCACTGAAAAAATTAATTTCAATTACGGATCATGGAATCATTCCTGAAATATATTATTCAAATCAGAACATTTCGTATTGGAATCGTGATTCGATTAATCCCCAACTCTGCGAGGAACTTTGCATTGTTGACCGTATTTTTTATCAGCTTTTACTCAAAAACCTTTCCCACCACTTCGAGAAGGTAGCTTTCTTACCAACGTAAGTTAAAAAGCACCAATTAGCACCCTTCATGTCACATTGAAAATATTCAACCCCTATTTCCAGTATCTGCCAGAAGACACTTGTACCTACGTACGAGTATAAGCTATTGAACGACGAAATGGCCATACTTTTGAAAAGCTTTACACGTGCCTGTCTACTCGCTAGCAGTTCTCTAGAGACCATCTGAACGCCTCAAATAATATTATAAACATTTAAAAACTATTCGCTTTCTTCACGAAGCGAGCCTTTACCACGGCAGTACACCTGCTGCTCGCACACGGGGCAATAGTACAGGTGGAAGGAGGGGGTCAAGGAGGGGACTTGTACGTGTAGAAAGTGAGCGGAACTAAATGTTAAAGAAATTATGGCATATTTTTGCACGGCACCGCAGCACTGGGGTAGGGGAGGGCATCGTCATCAGCGTCCCTATACCTACGAGCGAGGTAGGAAACTTTTCGAGTATGGCAATAACTTTAGCACAGTCCATTAACGCAACGTAACTCATAAACGTACATCATTAAACAGGCCTGTAATTACTATACTAACCCTTATAGTATATATCATTCGAGTGTTTTATTTTATGCATGTTTTGTATTACTTATAGTTGCTCTGTATAGTAGTAGAAGGTGGATTGGTTGGTAGAGGTAGCCGAATAGTGTTAAAACTTCTTACACTTGTACTACATAATCTAACTCTATATACGTATAAGTAAGGTACAGGAAGATAGAGGATAAAAGAGAAGGTACGAGTACGAGTAAGAGTACATTTTACCCTCTTTCCAAAGTGTAGCCGAGATATTGACTGACTAGAGGTAATTTCTACCCAGACAAGATAATGTTTTCGGGTTATGGTAATAATTACCTACGCTCGAAATAAACCGAATCGACGCCTTCGTGCGCTAAATCGCTCGCGAATCGTATATATAAGCTGAAGCAGCGGCGAATACATTAAAAAAGGGGCGTGTACGAGTATCCGACTTGCAAGTGTTCGTCGCTTATAATTACGTGCGTAAGTTGGAAAATTCGACGTACACAAGATGAATTTCTTAACGTTTAAATTCGATGACGCGTAAGAAACGTTTCACTCTTCTGCTCATCCCTAGTTTTGGAAAAATTACCAAAAAATACCACCAATTCCGGCCTTTTAGAGAAATTCTCACGTCAAGGACGTTCGGCTAATCGTAATAATCCTTTAACAAGCTCGAAATTGCGTCGAATTAAATTTTAAAACCGTTTTACTCGGCGCAAATTGAGCAATTCTCATCTCAAAGCGAAAGCTTTGTGTTGCAGTTTTGCACACAGGGTAGGTAGGTAACTGGGTATGGTATTTTATTGGGCGCAGGAGACGGCGAGGGCGAGGGCGAGTGGAAATTTGACGTTATAATATTAAACTTCGATAATGAATATTACTTCGCCGAGTCTGTTTTGCAGGTTATCTTAAGAAAGCGTACTATAATGTATGCTAATTGTAGCCGAAAATTTCGTAAACGTCGACGAGAGGCATAACACAGCCTAGCATCGCGTCGTGTTTAATACGTAAAACACCACTTTGGTGGGGCTTCGCTTTCTCGTACTCAGTATACAGATCCGGCCTAAGGGCAGAAGGCGCCGGCGTCGTCGCCGAAATTTACACTCCTGTGGAGCCTTTCGGCGACACGGACCAATCTTTGTGATAATGTCGTTTTCGAATAAGGTACTCGTGGTACTGGAGTAGAGCTGGGGCGAGCTGGTTATCGCTTGAGAATTCCAATAGAGTGTTTCTTGATATGTAGTGGGTATAGTTTGGTGTAAAGCAGTTGAATTTTACCAAAAGTATAAAGACAACGTCGTCATGCATACGTGTAATAATAATAAGTGTAATAACCTCATCGTCGTTATATTTTTGGAATCCCTAAGGTTACAAAGTTAGCTGATATAGCTCTCACGTTTGCAGAATTCATGGGTTGATCACAAAAATGAGTCTGGGTATTTTTTCAATCATTTAATTATTTTTACAAATTTTTTTCAAACATGTTTATGAGGTTGGAAAATTTTAGAAAAATTCGAAAAACGGATGTAAATTCATCTAAATTTTAGTTTCAGGACAACATTGTAGTGGATGAAATTTTAAAAATAAATTTTTTCAAGATTATTGAAAGCCAGATCCAAGAATTGAAAATTTTGTAAATTTGGAAAAATATTTTTGAAAGAGAAAAATGGTCTGTGGAATCCTTTTCCTTCTTCCTTATCGAGATAGGTTTCAAAATTTTCCAACTTGAAAAAATACAAAAATTGGGTTCAAAGTGTTTTTGTTTAGGAAAATTATGTTTTTTGGTTGAAATTTGATTAAGGAGTTTCATTGATTGGTTTGGTACTCTAAGTATACCGATTTTTTTTTCAAGTTCTTAGAAGCCTGATACAATGTCAGTTTGACTTAGTTTCAGAAACTCATCAGAATTTTCTTGTTTTCAAAAGGCAAGATTTTTTCAAAATTTCAGACGGTAAGTTTTGAAAGTTTGACACAATTTTTTGTGATTTGTTGATTATCTTTCCAAATTCTTAAAAATCAGACTGCATAATTATTTATAAAAATTTATTTCAGAGTAAATATTGACACGTCTGCCTGGCCTCTCAAGCTCATTGACCCATCTGTCTTGCATATCAAGGTCATTGACCCATCTGCCAGCGTGGCCTTTGAAAGCCATTGCCCATCTATCTGGCTTCTCAAGGTCATTGATTGGTCCGTGTACCTAGCTTCTCAAAGTGGTTTGTCTGTTGGTCCAGCTTCTGAAGGTCATTGGCCTGTCTGTCGTCTGTCCGTTCTTTTAAGGGCGTTGAACCGTCTGTCCAACGTCCCAAGGATGTTTGTCTGGCCATCTGTATGGCCTCTCAGGGTCAATGACCCATCTATCTTGCATATCAAGGTCATTGACCTGTCTGCCAGCGTGTCCTTTGAAGGCCATTGTCCATCTATCTGGTTTCTCAAGGTCATTGATTGGTCCGTGTACCTAGCTTCTCAAAGTCGTTTGTCTGCTAGTCAAGCTTCTGAAGGTCATTGACCTGTCTGTCCGTTCTTTTGAGGGCGTTGAACCGTCTGTCCAACTTCCCAAGGACGTTTGTCTGGCCATCTGTATGGCCTCTCAGGGTCATTGACCCATCTGTCTGACATATCAAGATCATTTACCTGTCTGCCAGCATGGCCTTTGAAGGCCATTTCCCATTCTATCTGGCTTCTCAAGGTCATCGATTGGTCCGTGTTCCTAGCTTCTGAAAGTGGTTTGTCTGCTGGTCCAGCTTCTGAAGGTCATTGACCTGTCTGTCCATTCTTTTAAGGGCGTTGAACCGTCTGTCCAACTTCCCAAGAACGTTTGTCTGGCAATCTATAATATGGTCTCTCAGGGTCATTGACCGATCTATCTGACATATCAAGATCATTGACCCGTCTGCCTGGTTTCTTGAGGCCGCCATTCGGTCTACCTGGCCTTTGAAGGTCATTGACCTGTGTATCCGTTCTTTCAAGGGCGTTGACCCGTCTTTCTGGCTTCTAAGGTCGTTGACTCATCTGCCATCTCAAGTTCATTGACCTGTCTACCAGCCTGACCTTTGAAGGTCATTGACCCGTCTCTCTGGCTTTTCAAGGTCATAATTGGCTCATCTGCCTGGTTTCGCAAGGTCCTCTATCTGCTTGTCCAGCCTATGAAGGTCACTGATCCATCTGCCTGGCTTCTGAAGGGCATCTGTCTGCCTATTTGGCATCTTAAGGTCATTGACCCATCTGTCTAGCCTTTCAAGGTCGTCTGTCTGGTGGTCGGCCATCTCAGCAATTCAGTAATTTGGTTTCAAGTTCTTATGAGTCAGATTTAGTACCTATACCTTAAAGTACCTACTTCTTGTCGACTTTTAAATTATTCGGGCATTCTTGCTCAACTTCTCTCAAATCATAAGTTTTTGGTTTTTTTCTTGAAATTCGAAACAATTTTTGTGTGTTTATTCTGATTTTTTTTGGCAATTTCATCGTCATCTGGTGCCATTTATGATGTGATTTATGAATTTTTAGCAGTATTTTTGTCATGTTTCCTGATTTTCCTTTATTTTGTTGTGAATTTCTGCAATTTTTCTTCAGTTTTAGAACATTTTTTTAATTTTTATGCTTTTTAGTCAAGTTTTGAATAACTATTTTGTGTAATTTTTTGAATTGTTTGTGATATCTTAGCATTTTTTCTTTCATTATTTCAATAATTTTTATTTACAAGTCGCATCTCCATCAATTCCTGAACTCTTTTGCCCAATTTCTCTCAATAATTTCAGTTTTGAATATTTTTCATGTAATTTTTTTCAATTATTCATGTGTGTAAATGTTATATTTGCCAATTTTAGGAAGTTTTGTGTTTTTTTGCTCATTTTTTATGATCTTTTGGCAATTATTCGCAATATCGACATTTTAAAAATTTTTTCAATTTTTCGAGTGTTTGGAGGTCTTTCCGAAATTTTGAAAGCTTTGAAAAAAATATTGTCGAATTTCTGACATTATGTCAGATTTTGAAAAACTTGGAAGAAAATCGATCAATCTGTTTGAGGTTGACTTCTGAAATCTTGGAGAAAAACTGCTGACTTTCTGACATTATCTCACAATTTTAAAAAATTTGGGAAAAATCTTGTTGATTTTTTCACAGATCAAAGAAAAAAAATCAATCAATTACCAAAATTAGACTTCTCAAATTTTCAATAATGACTTTCAGATATTATTTTGTCAGACTTATTTCAAATACGAAATCTGTGATTTAAAACTTTTTTCAAAAGAACACTTTACTCTCTTTCTCCCTCTTTTTTTTTTTACTCATTTTAGGTAACTTAATTCTTGGAAGTTTGGTATGCTATTTTGTGCTAACTTTGGAAGTGTTTCGTGAAATGTAATTTTTTGTTACTTTTCATGACGTTTTAATTTCTGCAATTTTCCAGCAATTTTTGACAATTTTTCTTAGCCTTTGTCAGTTTCCAAGCATTTTTAACCGAATTTTCATCTACTTCCCTGCGGGGCTTTCGACCTTTTGAAAGGTTCTCATTTAAATTCTTCTGATTTTTTGTCGCTTTGACAATTTCGTCAACTTATTGCAGATTGTTTGTAAATTTTTTCCATTTTTCAAATATTTTAACAATTTTTTCAATTCACTACCGTTTACATGACAATTTCACCGATTATTTGTCAGTTTTGGACGACATAAAAAAAGTAACGATGTAGAATGAGAAAGATTGATAATTTTTTAACAATTCATGCGCAATTAATCGTCATTTTTCAAATTTTTTTCTTCGATAAGTTTTCTTCCCTAGCATTAGACTTGTATGCAAATGGCCAAAAATATTTGCAGTATTTTTCTCTGTTTTTTTGATTTTTCATAATGATTGCTTTTCTTTCGAGCACCTGAAAAATATCAGTTTTAAATTTGAATTTTTGGATTAAAAACATGGCCATTTTATTTTTCCAATTTCGCTCATTTTACTAATCATTTACGTAGGTAGGTAAATTTTTGAAATTTTTGAGCCTCAACAGTGATATTCCCTCCACAAAAAAATGGATAAAATTTTACTATTCAAAATGATCTTGAAAAAAAATTCAAATCAACCTGTTAAACATCGAAATCGAAATTTTTCTCAATCGGAAAGCGGGCAAAATAGAGAAAAGACGGCGAGAGACACAGCAGTATCGAGACGATAGCTCGACGAAGATGTCGCGAAACAACCGAGGCAATTAATAAATAAGCCTGTCGCTGTGTAAGAGCGAAGTATTAGTCAACGTAATTAATTCCGTTCATTTCGTTCAACTTGGCTAGGAATTGAAATTAATTTAGATAAGCCAATTAACTTTGGAAACGTGATGAACTCTTGAGAGAGAGAGTCAAAAGACATCGTACGTCTACGCGTACTCAACCAAAATACAGTCTCCACTCTTAAAACTATAACGAATAAGGTGAATGGTTCCAAAAGACGAACTTGACCCCACCCTCGTCGTTATAAAGGGCTATGTCCTCTTTAAGACATAGAACTTCGGGGGTTCGGACTTCAGACCATGGGTCGATGAGTTTGTGAAATGAAGGATGAGTACAAAAAGACGTGTGAGCAGGTAAATTACTGGACCATATACTAAATGTGCTGTGCTAGACGATCTAGTCTCTTCATTTGGTTGTGTATGAAGGGTGAAAAGGGAGAGAAGGGCCGAGGGATCTATTATATGTACTACGTAGCTATAGGCAACTTTGCCATATTGTGCTATATAGAGAAATAGCAATAGCAGAACACGTTTACTTGTTAATTATACTCGAAAATGTACACGTACGATTGTTTTCTTTGTTAGGTGAAGAATTCCGGGGCCAGTCAAGTGTACTTGAAATCGCTGGAGTTATCGAGTAGTGGTCGATACAGATGTGAAGTATCCGGAGAAGCGCCCTCTTTTACCACGGTTACAGAACACAATGACATGGTTACTGTTGGTAAGTGTACCAAGTACATAGACTAGTACATACCTACCTACCTAAGTAATAACTTCAAAGCCATACACGAGACCTTTATGCATCACTGCTATAAGAGTAGATATACACAACATACTCGTACATAAGCTTACCTACATATATATTATATGTAAATTTGCTCGAAAAACATTCAACTATCGTACAATATGTAGGCCATATTATTCATCGACGTCGACGGAATTTGTACTGTACGTAAATAAAATCACAAGACGAACGGTGAACTGTGGGCAGAGAAATTCGCATATGCTACCTGCGTTCATTTCGCGATGATTGCACAGTCAAGTACAGAAATTACTCGTACAGACCTACTACGGTACCTTATAGTATTCCTTCATTCTGCTCAGCTAATCAAATTAGCGATCTTAAAGTTTCGCCAGTTTTCGGCTCCGAGCTATACGAGTTTGATGGGGGTGGAATAGGTACCTCGTACTACCTACAGCAGGAGAAGGGTATCTTAAATAACTGTCATAATTCGCCCGGTCGCATCAAATTCGTATTTAAAACAGGACACGATTATCTGGGAACGTCGTTAGCACGTGTTCCTTAAGTTATTAACAGCTTTAACTTTTTGCCTTTCCCTTTGTACCGCTTTTCTTGCCAACCTAACAAGCGAATAATTTCATTATTAAAGGTACCTGCTATATACTAACTCGACTTATGTATAGGTATAGGCGCAGGGAATATCTTTAAGCCGAGGCTATTTCAAAATAACGAACGAGAACAAGGTGGAAAAAAATCTTCATCGGTAGGTTAGGTGGTGTAGGTACATCGAATATTTCCAGTAACGATGATGACGACGATGACGTGAATAAGAAAGGAAAGGGAGGAAAAGGTCCAGTAGCGTGTTTTGTTGCTTTTACAGGCGAATTTTCCGTGTAGGGCTTGTACATTTTGAATAATATTCGATGTGATTTCTGCTGTCGGAACGGTTTACGAATAAACTGGATGGGGAAGCGGTAGGGACGTCGAGAGAACGGGCAAAGGGGGCAGAACCCGTGCTTTCTGGAAGTCCTGGCAAAAGAAAGGGCCTGTGATGAAAGAAAGCCCCTGTTTTTTTTTTGTTTCTCAAAACACAAATTCTCGAAAGTTTTGCCCTTACTTCGCTCGGGCTCGTTTTCTTTTCTTTTTTAAAATTGAAATTTCTAAAAAAAAATATTATTCAACTTTTAAACTTTTAAAGTGAAAAAATAAACTTTTCGCATAATAAGTATCGTTTTAGTGCCTCTGATCGAAATGCAAATTCTCTAGAACTTTCGCCCTCATTTGGGCCTATTCTCTTTTCTTTTTCAAAATTATAACATCCTAAAAAAATGTTAAAAATTATTCCAAAATTTTAAAAAGCAAAAAATAAACTTCTTGCATAAAAAAAAACTCGTAAGCACATTTGGCCTTCAAAAATTCAAAACAGAAAATGAAAATTTTTATAAATCATATGAATATGATATCAATTGGCAAATTCTCGAATTACAAAACTGCGAAAATTGATCCATCCCCCCTCCCCTCCGGAACCCCAAATGTCTGTTTCAAGAAAAAGTTTTTAAAAATTATCCCAAGGCTAGTGATGATCGATGAAAAAGTTTATTGGTTTTTTTGAAGATATTTTGCCTGAAGCAATTCTACGACCTTTTTCGATGTTTTAAATTATATATTTTCGTTATTTTGAGTAATTTTGTCTTTAATTTTTTCACTTTGGCGTTCTATTAAGGTCTTGTAAAATTGTTATTTCCCTTACATTCACCAAGATTATTTTAGGCGGCGCAGTTGGGGGGGGGGTCAGTTCAATTTTTGTTTCACAACTCGCTTTGAGTTACTTTTCTAGTACTTGACTAAAAATTGAGTTATCGAAAGTGATTTTTGGTAATTTTTTTTAAGAATTTGGTTATCAAAATTAAATTTTTTGATAAGTTTCAAACATTTAATTTTTCTAAATCTTGGTTCTCTTTTTTTTTTGAGAAGAAAAGAAAAATTGTGAATAATATCAACGAAGAATGATTTTCAAAAGAATGCTCTTTTTTATTCTTTTCCAACTGGCTACACTGTTTTTTCAGTGTTACAGTTGCAAAGATCTTTCTTTTGCTGAAATTGTCAGTATCATCTTCTGCAGAAAGAGTCTCTCCTTTAGTCAAAATCTGCCAAAAATCTCGTTTCCCCTACAAAAGTTGCTAAAAATTCCAAAGTCTCCCATTTTTTGAAAAATTGACCAGAAGTCTCACTTTTTTGCCTAAAATGATTGAAGAGTGCTGATTTTTTCTTAATTTTCCAGGCTCGTTTTTTAACCAAAAATTAACAAAAATTCTTACTTTTTTGCCAAAAACTGCCAAAAAATCTCGCTTGTTTATTAAAAAAATTCCAAAAAAGTCTAATTTTTCACGAAAAAAAAAAAAGGAAGATCACGTTTTTGCCAATAATTTTCAAAAAAGTGTACCTAGTATTTTTTGCTAAACTTGTCAATCTTGCTTTTTACCAAAAATTGACCGAAAAAAGTCCTACTTCTTAGCTAACAATTGCTTATACTTAAGTCTAGCTTTTAGCCAGAAATTGCCGAAAACTCTTGCGTTTTGCTAATATTGCCAGAATCTTGCTTTTTTACCAAAATTCTAAGAAATTGAAATTGTCCAAGTCTAATTTTTTCTCAAAAATTACGAAGAAGTCTCGAAGTTGCGAAATAGTTAAGTACGTAGTTCCACAATTTTAATAAAAATTTTGAAAAGTATAACTTTTTTTACTCAATTGGATTTCAAATTTAAACATTTTTTTCGTTTTTTTTTTTTTTCATTTTATTTACTTAATTTAAATAATATTCTGATTTTTTGTGATTTTTTTCAGCATTAAAATGTTTTCTACCCGTTTTGTAACTTTTTTGGTTGCTAATGTTGCTAAAAGTGTCCAATTTTTTGGTGGTGGGAGGGGGGGGGGGTTGAGTCTTGATGTTATCACTACACCACACTATGTGTAAATGGTTTGGGAATTGTTCATCTTGATGTACAAGGTGGTCCAAAAAATCCGCTGGAATAAAATGATAAAATGAAACTGAGCTTTTCAAGTTTTTCGAAAAATATTTCGAAAATCAATCTTCCTAGAAAAAAAGTAAGTATACTGAGAATCTGTTTGTGGAAAATTTTACGCTCTACAATTTTGTTCGAAATTTTTCTTTTTTATAATTTCTGACTGAAAATCAAAGATTTTTATTGGGAAAACTCAAATTTCTTTAGTTTTCTGGCACAATCTGTTCCCCTGATTTTCCCGGTGCTGCCATTTTCACTCAATTTCATTCAGTCTCCCGCCCAGTGATCAGAAGCTCCATTTTAATTCCTTTTTTTAAATTTATTGATAATCAAGTTTTTTTTTCGATCTCAGGTATCGACATCGACTCCCCAAACGTCCTAAATTTTCAAATTCAAGTCTAATTGAAAAATCCTAATCAATGGGACTTGCCAAGATCTCGGAGCCTTATTTCATCTATGATCCATTAGTCTCTTCAGTCTCTTCTATCATTTCCTCCTGTTGAAAATCTCCAATAGACGTACCTTCGTCGACTAAAATTCACCTAAAAAACTATTCATAGGTATTCCCGAATAGACGAAGAGAAGAGAACCTCAGATAGAAAAAAAATCCAACGTTATAGCCTACGAAGCAGACGAGCTCGAGATCAGCGACGAGAGAAAAAAAATAGAGAAAAGTAGCTATACCATGCTATAACACACGCATACAGGCATACACGATATGGTATTTGACAAAACGAATTTTTCGCTCATCCTATAGTACCATACATGGCATCGTACTCATATAAGATGTCTAGATTACGTTGCCGATTCCTGAGGGAGCGCCGGCAGCTACTGCGGATGATTAGAAAAACAGTCCCTAGAACGGCTGACTGATCGCAAACTAGACGATTCTCGTCTGTATTTACAAACTGCGAATACTGCTACGTTGTTGTCGACTCTCGAGCTTTGTAACCTGTACTATATGCCTAAAGTTAGCCTTTGAATCTCAAGAGACTTTGGCCCGCCTGTGTGCCCTGTGTCTTCTGCGTCTATCGTGTTTTTCGCGTGTTTTTTTTCCTTCTGCGTGGCCTCCTCCTCCTCCTCCTCCTCCTCCTTGCCTTTTATACTTGTTTGTACGAACAGATATCTATACGATTCTCTGTACATATAGAAGACTGTGTTTTAAAGTATACCTATATTTTTATACGGTTTGATGGTGTAGTATGTGTAAACGATACACGTTTCTTTTATTTTCAATATTTGAAACACGAAACCACCGATACGTTGTTTCTTCATCTACGTGGATAGCGCTGGCGATGGCGGTTTGTTCGGGCTTTTTATATTATGTTTTGTCGAATACTCTGGCAGAAGATAGAAGGAAGGGGAAAGGAGGATTCCGTCGTACACTTCATTGTCAACGTAAAAAGCGAATGATTTTAGATGTAAATTTTTAGGCTGTTTCTTTTTTTTCGCGCCTATTTTATTCTTTTTTGCAGCTGAATCGATTTAGAAGGTGAGGGTTTTTTTCTAAGATAACCACTTTTTTGAATTTTTTTCTCGTTGGATGGAATTTTCCTAGAGGATGGGATGGATGATGGAGAGGGAGGGGAGGGTAGGGTCAAAGAAGTTGAGTATTTTTTAGGTGAGATCACGCGAATGATGTTGAACTGGGATAGGTCGTTCGGGGGGGGGGGGGCACAGTGGGCTGTGAGCACCCTCAAAACGGGCGTAATTCAAAAACTTACAATGAACCCTAAAAAAATGGTACAATGATATCCTCCCTTATGTTTTTGGGGTCGCAGAATACGAATTTGACAATATTTTTTTTTGTAGTGGTGGGGGTGAGGGGGTGAGGGGAGCGAAAAATGCAAAATTTGACTATAATGATGTGTGATATGTCGAAATGTATGTTTTTGAGGGTGTAGATCACGAATCTGACAATATTTTTTTCGTAGGGGTCAATGGTGGGGGCTGAGGGGGTGAAAATGTTTAAAAATTCAAAATTTGACTATAATGATGTGTGATATGTCGAAATGTATGTTTTCGAGGTTGTAGATCACGAATTTAACAATATTTTTTTCGTAGGGGTGAATCGTGGGGGATGAAGGGGGTGAAAAATTCAAATTTTGACCATAATGATGTGTGATATATCGAATTGTATGTTTTTGAGGGTGTAGATCACGAATTTGACAATATTTTTTTCGTAGGGGTGAATGGTGGGGGATGAAGGGGGTAAAAACGGTGAAAAATTCAAAATTTGACCATAATTACGTGTGATATGTCAAAATGTACGTTTTCGAGGGTGTAGAAGGGGTGAAGGGTGAGGGATGAAGAATTTTCTATTGGGGAGCCGTCAAAGTCCCTGGAAGAAAAAATTGGTCACATTTTAATGAAATTCACCAAGATATTTCACTATAATCGACTGTGGAGGTCGCGGGAGCACTTTAGAGCAAAAATGGCAATTAACATCTTGAAATACACTATCTTAAGTATTACCAGCCACTGGAATTTCTCGTGCATCTACATGCAAAAAATTTTTCTATTCCTATTTATGCAGCAGAGTAGGCAAAAAACGGAGTTTCAACGTAAATTATACCTCTATAATTACTTTATAACAACTAAAATCGAGTAAATTGATGAAAATTACTCACTTTTAGTTGAATTATTCATATTCGGTAGATACATTTCGACATATCACACATCATTATAGTCAAATTTTGAATTTTTAAACATTTTCACCCCCTCAGCCCCCACCATTGACCCCCTACGAAAAAAATATTGTCAGATTCGTGATCTACACCCTCAAAAACATACATTTCGACTTATCATACATCATTATAGTCAAATTTTGAATTTTTCTCCCCCTTCACCCCCTCACCCCCCATCCCTACGAAAAAAATATTGTCAAATTCGTATTCTGCGACCCCAAAAACATACGGGAGGATATCATTGTAAGTTTTTGAATTACGCCCGTTTTGAGGGTTCTCACAGCCCACTTGTGGGGGGGGGGGGGAGTTGATCAACTTTCTTAGGAAGTTTATTATGGATGATGTTAAAAAGGACAAAATTTTAATTGTATTTTTAATCGAATCTTGGTTTGATTCGTTGTTTTTGACATTTGTTGTGGAACATTTTAGACTGTCGTTGGCTTACTCAAGTAAAAATCTGAATTGTCAAAAATTGAAATTGAAATTTTTTTCATTGGATCAAGTCGATTTTTGATTTTTTTTCAAAATTAGGTATAAAAAAAGATTAAAATAATATACTTAATTGGTAATAAAAAAATTCACGATTTGTGAAATTGGGTTTTCTGGGTATTTTTTTTCAAAATTCAATAAGTAGGTACTCATAATTTGGTGAGGAGCAAGCAGGGGGTTTATTAAGTTTTGTGAGATTTTTTGACATTTATTTTTCAGAAAGTTTTTTTCAATTTTTGATAAAGTGGTGAATTCATGATATTGACTGATTTTGCTTGCTTCGTATCTCTTTTTATCAGTGTTCGAGGTGAGGATGGAGAAAGAGAATGAAAAAGTAATTTTATGGTGTTTTTTTCAATCGTACCTACTGCATACAAAAGATGTTAAAAACCAAAAAAAAATGTTGCTGAAAATTATACATAATTATTATTCGAGTGATAATACCTATCTATTCAAAAATTCGATCATTTGATTTTCGACTCTCGTCTCAATTTTTGGTGGTATGTTGAGGGAGGGGAAAGTGAAAAAGACTATGAAGATGTGATTTTTCTTCTACTTTGTATGTACAATCTTAAATTTGTTTGTGCTCAAAGAAAAATATGGAAAATTCAAAATTCTATTTTTTTGGCAGTTTTTGGGGGAGTTGATGAATTATTGTTCTTTTTTTCCTGTTTTTTAAATCTATTTGTGTTCAAAAGATTTAAAAAAATTTTAAATATTTCCAAATTTTGATTGACGTGTAATTTTTGCCTCACGTTTCTATTTTTCGATCGAGTTCAAAGAAAATGAGAGGAGTGAAATAGTTAATTTTGAAAATTTGAGGAAAATTCTTGAGAGATTTTTCCAAGTATGGTCTTTGAAGTCTTCATACAAAAATACCATATGGTGGGATTTTCGACGCTCGTTTACTTTTATGAATTGGTGTATGGGATAGTAAGAGAGAGGGGGGAATCCTTTTCTGGTATTTTTGAATCTGAATCTGCATTTTTTTAAAAATCTCAAATTGGTCTTTGAAATGTTTATCTAAAAATACAATTTGAAATAATTTCCTACTCTGGTGTCTTTTTTTGCTCGTGTTTGACGCGTGCTTTCACCCCCTCGGGGGGGGGGGGTGAATTATATTTTTTTGTTTTTTTTATCTGTGCCTACAAAATGTTCAAAATGTATTTTAAAAAATTTTGTCAAAAATGGTTTTGGAAATTTTTATCTAGAATTCTCATTTGTCTGAGCTTGATGGGCTAGGATGCGTCTTTTTTTATTCTTTTATGTTTTTTTTTTGGGGGGGGAGATATGAAGGACTCTTTGAAAAACAATGACTAATAATCTGAATGAGATGTATGAAAAACTTTAAATTTTCAAATCAAAATGTTGAATCCCTGCCTCCGCTGAAAGCTTAAAGTTTAAAAAATTCGAAAAATGTTCAAATTTTTCAAATGTTTAGAATTTTTTTGATGTTTTTACGTCCACTACTTTGCATGGAGTAGATTACGAAAAAAAATTGAGTGGAAATCTTTATTTTGAGTTGAAGGTCATCCAGAAAATATTCTAGCTCAGGAGGTGCTACTGGAAGAGAGTTATGGGTCCACAAAGACGGGGTAGGTATTTTTGAAAAAAATCGTGGTTTTTTCGCTCGAGCCTCTACTCAACCTGTTTTGAAAAAATAGCCCAGTTCTAAAAAATATGTAGTATTTGTGGTCTGCGTCGATCTAGATCATGCCATCAAAATCCAAGATCACTTTTAGGGTTCTAATAGACTAGATATTAAAAATTTGCCGAGTTCACTTTGGCACATGTTCAAAGCTACTAGTGGGTGAATTTCCATCGTGTTTTATTTAGTCGACCAAATTATGCTATAGCCGAACTGGGTCGAGCCTGCTCTCGGGTTGGGGTTCTTACAGTACTGGGCGTGATTAATTAGCGGACAAAATTTCACTCCGTGTGCCATGTAAAGTCGCAATTACGCTGGTTTAATTTTTCATGTCGTTTAAATATTTATTCGAGACGTTGCCGAGACCGGGGTCGCTGGGACCGTAGCTTTAATTCGTTAATGATTGTAACGACTACTTAATGGGTGTATTTATTTGTGTATAAGACGAGCAAAAGCTACCTAATTCTATTAACGTCGTCAGCCCAGACATCTTTTAACGTTGAAAATTTCTCGCTCTTTTACGCAACCCATAGTATAGTAGTCTTATCCCTGTAGGAGTAGAGAAAAATAAAGCGCGTAATGGCCGATCCATTAAATCGAGGCTCGAGCAACCAGCCAACGTGTAATATCATCGGGTTCGCGTTTCGCGTTCTTTAATTATGCCGGTTCCAGACTATGCGCGGTTCGCGTTTCGTGGTTCGCATTTTGAGATTCGTGAAGGATTCGCGATAAAAATGATGAAATACGAAACACCTCGAATTTGCACTCTACACACTATTCGTATTTCGTCGATATATGTACATTTGACAAGAACGAACTTGAAAATTCGTCAACGAATCGCGAATCCCTTTGACGATTCGTCTAAAAACCGCCCGGTCGAGAGATCGGGCGCGAAACGCGAAACGTGAAAAAACTGATTCGTGATGATTGCGAATCACCACGAACAGGTGCGAAATGTGATCTACACACTATTCGCAGTTCGCGATATATTCGCGAATCATGTTTTTTTCGTGGTGATTCGCGCATAGTCTGGAACCGGCATTACACGTGCACGATCGCGAGAAAATAATCGAGCTCGAAATCGCCGACAAAATACTCGCTAATTTTTTCCCCATCGAAATGTTCCGCTCGATTGCCACTTTTTGAGCGTAATATACTTGATATGATGAAAATACCATCTATACAAATGGGGACCTGCAACAACCTACACACTTTGGTCGACACTCTGACACAGTTTTCAACCATCCGAGAATCAGATTTTAATCGCGTAGTCGAGTTTCATTAATTACTCGAGGGTAATTTTTCCTACCTTGTGACGTGTTTCCTGCACCCTTCGCTTTGCTTGGAAATCTAAAAAAAAAACATCGCTTTTTTTACACCTGTTAAATTAATGCTGCTGCTTTCTCCCTTCTGCCTATCTGAGAGTATTGGATATGTGGTGGAGAGCGAGGAGAAATTGTTTTTTATTCTGATTTTTTGATTAATGGGATCAAAAGCTGTTTTGAGATTAGATGAGTGAATTAGCTTACCAAAGAAAGTATCCCAACCAAAGGAAGAATTTTTGAAACAGACAAAACTAAATCGACAGAGCATGCAAAATTGTATCATCAGCTAAAATTCCAGATATTGAAGTACATACATTTTTTGGAGACTTTTTGAAAATATTGGAGACGAATATGGAAAAAATCAAAATTTTACCAAATGGAGCCAGAAAGCTGGATCCGTGGCCTGTGTGCAACTCATTGAATTGATTTAAAATAGTTTCGAACCATTTTCAGGAGTTGTGGAGCCCCATACGGATTTTTGAAGGTATTTTTCACACAATTTTACCAAATGAAGTCAAAAGGCCATATTTTGGAAATTTAAGATTTTCAAAAAGTGTAATAAACTGCTCAATTTGCTGGCCCTGTAATTACAATGTATTTTAGAGTATATCACGAAAAAATATTTCGAAGGATTTTGACTAAATTTAGTGGAAACTTTCGTTTCGAGTTGAAAGTCACTCGAAAAAAATTTTAGCTTCTGGGTTGACTCTAGAGGGAAAAAATGGCTTATTCTTGGTTTAATTCCGGTTTTGAAAATTTTTTCTTCTGAAATATTCTACATTAATTTAGCAAAAATGTGGAAAGATGTCATTTCTGAAGCTTGGGAAATATTTAGGAATGCAGTGGTGCCAATTTTTGGCGATTTTTGCACAAAAACCGAAAATAATACGTATTTTTGATAAATAAGTTCTTAGCTATTCTTATCAATTACATATTTGAAATTGACAATAATGACCAAAAAAATTGGCAGCACTGGGGGGTCTAAAAATGTTTCCTCAGTTTCAGAAATTATACCTACTTCTCCATTGGTATAATTATGCTAAAAATCTTCGAAATTGCTTCAAAAATAAGCGAATTGCAAATTTTTAATTGTTCAGAGTGGGCAGAAGCTAGATTAAAAAAAATCACGATTTTTTCGAAAATTCTCATTTTTTGAGGACTTTGATCGTGACTTCAACTCAAATGAAGTTTTTCACTGAATTTGGTCGAAATCTTCAACATTTTTTTCGCGATTCATCTCAATAGGGGAAGCAGGAATTCTCAAATTGGGGGCCAAAATGGGAAAAATTTTTGTATGAGTAAAATTCTGTCCTTGTTGATTCCTTTGATCATAAAACTTGAACATTTTTTTTTTTATATATATATAATTGATGAAAAATGGCCGAATTTGAATATTTTTTCGACTGAAATATTAATCACCGGAGGACTGAATTCCCCCTCCAAACTTTTGAAAAAAGTGAATAGTTTTGGAATTTTTGAACCATTGACTTTTTTATTCCTTGTCCCGAAAAATGAGTGAAAAACAAATTGTGAAGAATAATTTTGAGCGTTGTGAGACTCATTTAAGAGATCCATGTGCCCCTAATTTTTCCCCCTCTTAAACCTGCCTCTGGCAATGGCCTAATTCGACGCAAAATCTCAAATATCATCTTTTGGAACTAAACCTTTCCGCTGTTTCCTTGTCCCTCCTGCACCCCACCCCCTCGGGTTTCGCCCAACTCTCTTCCTCCTGCAAAAAGTATGGTAACAAACCTGTCTTGACCCTGAAACAGGTCAAATGGGGTTAAAAGGTTGAAACCGGCAAAAAGGCCTGCGGTTACATCCTCCCATTGTACTGTGAAAATTTGAACCCTCTAGGTCAATTTGGAGGTGCTGTAGGCGTTCCTAAACGTCGAAAAACACATTTGACCCTGGAAAGGGGTCAAATAGGGTTGGAAGGTTGAAACATGCAAAAGGCACTTCGGGTACACCCTCTCATTGTACTGTGAAAATGTGGACCCCTCTAGGTCAATTTGGAGGGGCTACAGGCTATCTGAAAAATTGGAAAACGCGTAAAATAGCAAAAAAAGCCCACTTTTTTGACCCTGGAGAGAGGTCAAATAGGGTTGGAAGGTTGAAACCGGCAATAATCACTCATGAGGCACCCTCCCATTGTATGTTGAAAATTTGGACCTTCTAGATCAATTTTAGGGGTGAGGGGGTCAAAAACTGGGGTCAAATGTGGTTTTTCCCACCTTAATGGAGGTGGGGATGACCTAGGAAACTGAAATTTGGATATGTTGATCAAAATGAGGGTACTGACCAATGTTATGATTTTGGACCCTTTTCATCAATTTGGGGTCATATTATGCCCCTTCAAAAAAATGACCTTTCTGTAAAAATGTGGTTAGAAGGTCAAAACATGCAAAAGGCACTTTGGGTACATCCTCCCATTGTACTGTGAGAATTTGGACCCTCCAGGTCAATTTGGAGGGGCTGTAGGCTGTCTGAAAAATTGAAAAACATGTAAAATAGACCACAAATCCACTTTTTGACCCTGGAGAGAGGTCAAATGGGGTTGGAAGGTTGAAACCTGTAATAATCACTCATGGGGCACTCTTCTATTGCATGCTGAAAATTTGGACCTTCTAGATCAATTTTAGGGGCGAGGGAGTAAAAAATGAGGTCAAATGTGATTTTTCTCTTCTTAAATGGTGTGGGGGTGACCTAGGAAGCTGAAATTTGGATATGTTGATCACAGTGAAGGTACTGACCTATGGTATGATTTTGGACCCTTTTCGTTCATTTGGAGCCGTATTATGCCCCTTCCAAAAAAATGACCTTTCTGTAATTTTCAACTTTGACACTTCAAACTCCGGGAGTCAATTTTAGGTCCTAAAAGAACCTCATTTCCTAAGTTTGACCTTATTTGATCAATTAGAACAGGTTCCAAGTGATAAAATGTAAAAATCAAGGTTGTGCTGAAACTTATACTAAGTAAGTAAGTATAATTATTATAAAAACTGACACACCGGGAATCGTCTAGTTTGAGCTCAAAATGTCGAGAACTATCAAAATTTTTGACCCCCGACCTTTTTATCCGAAGTTGGGGCAATAGCAATCATTTTTTTTCAATAATTTGGCTAAAAAGAAAGAAAATCTTGAGTAATTTGCTAATAGAAAATCTTTTTCAAAAAGTAAAAATTTAACAAATTTTAGCAAAAAACAGAAATTTTTTTGGAATAATTGGCAAAAAAATTGCATTTTTTTCGGAATTTGTTTTTAAAAAGTGAAACTTGTTATGCCTTTTTAGGTATAAAACGACTATTCTTGGTAATTTTTGACAATTATAAGTGGATCAAAAATCGAAACTTTTCGATTGACAAAGAGCTAAAAATTCTGGACATTTTTGGCAAAAATGAAGACTTTGAGACAACATTTGAAAAAAAGTACATTTTTTTTGTTGAAATTTTTCACAAAAATCGAAAATTTTTGTCAGCCAAAATCCGCAAACATAAGCATTACTTGTCTATCTAAACTTGCTCGATAAATAAACAACAATAAACGAGATTTACCAAACTTTCAAAACAATGTATATTGTATATATATAGAGTAAGAGTAAGTATAGACTTCTTTGTACTAACAGATAGTCATAGGATTTGTGCACACAGCACAGCACATACTATTTTGTATAAATGTATACAAAAGGGGCTGAGCAGCAGAAGGGGGTCGATTAGTAATCCGCATCGTTTGGTCGATTAAACTCAAACGAATGGACGAATTCGATAATTACGAGAAACCGCGGACATTTAATGAAAACCGCATACGTAACAAGGATGCTATTTTGGTTACACTAGTGCCATTGATTTACTCAGATTCATCCGAGGATACATTTGCAGCATCTTATTGGTATACTCGTATAGCTGAAGCATCCCACGAGTTAATGTATGGCCGGCAAAGGAAGGGAATGAGACTACGTATTCCAAAAGGAAACCTCAAAATAGGATTTTCGCACTTTTAGTACGTAGCTCGACCTTGGTACAAAAAGCAATTTTTCTCATCGTTTTTGTCAATTGACATGATTGAAAAGTTTATTCGTGGTGAAAAATTTTAACTCAGCGAGATTTTTACCATGTACATATTATGCTTCGTATCACCCACACTTATAAACATCTACATAGAATTTTTATACCATTCGCGAGTCTATAATATGTACTTTAGCTATACCTTGCTCACTCGTACCTACCTATACCAACCCAACGTATAGGTGACGTTGTTTAAATAACTTAACGTGTTTTGTCGAGCGTGAATAAAAAATGAAAATAAAAAAAATTTGAATTGCTTTCGAATCTAAAGGCATTTATCGACTCGTACTCGTATATATAGCCTCATAGGTAGTATACGAGTACGCGAAGCACGCCGTTTCCATTTCATTAAAAATATTTAAAGGATAGGGTTTTGTGTAAGCGCCAATGCTTATTAGATAGGTGCTTTTTCATTTTCGATACTCTATAGTCGAACCCCTCCCTACCTCGTCACCCCTGCTAGGTACGCATTGCCCACGTATGTACCATTTGTATGTTAACCCCCTTTATTGAATGGTGTAGCCATGTAAATATGAACAACGTTCGCTGCGCTGTGCTGTGCTGATTGTGCTGTAATGTTTAATTCAAACGTATATATGTGTGTTTGGCATTCTATACGTAGTATAATTCCAAGTTTTTGAAATTTGTACACGCGAGCCGGTAAATTAGCGCTCCGGTCTGGGACACGGTGCGGGCGCCGCGCCGTTCAAACGGATGCGAAAACGGCGTTAATTAAGGTTCGATGTTGGTTTTTTATGCACGTTTAGGTTTCACCGAACGAGCCGAATGTTGCGGTTGGCAGGGCTATGCTTTTTCCCATACCCTATACATAAATGTAGAATAGGTATATGTAAGGTATACATATGTACGTGAATTTGCCCAACGTACGTTAGGTAAAGTAGCGATGTTAGGTGATGGGTGAAAAAAAAAGGCTGATTTCCAATTGAGAAAATTTTTCATGTAGCGATGAAAAGAGACGCGGAGAAAGGCTCGAGAGCGAAAATATATCTTTTCCTTTCGATTCGTCGAATGCAATGATTTCAAAAAGAGAGGGTTTCTTTGGCGAGTTTTGATGAAAATGAAAATCGACGTGATTTTTTTTTCAAAAACGAGCAAAAGAGAGGTTTATTTCTTCGATTTGTCAGTCTCTAGGTATTGAAGAATTTGATGCCCCCCTCCCTCCCTCCCTCTCTCCCTCCCACTATTCATCAAATATGGTCTCTGTTAGGGCGGATCGCGAAAAAAAGGTTGAGGATTTCGACCAAGATTCAGAGGAGACCTTCATTTTGAGTTGAAAGTCACAAAGAAAGATGCTCCTGGAGGGGAGATATGAGTCTCGCAGAATTTTGAGTCTATTTAAAATTAGAATGAAAATGAATCGAAATGAAAAAACACTCACGCATTATGCGTGAGAAGATCAACTCTTCTTCAAATACCTACAAATCTTTTACGAACATGTTATAACATCGAATCGAATCATTAACGAACGATGGGTGATTAAATACTTGAGTAAATTGATTCGGTTTATGTGAAACTAGTGTATAGGAATTCATCTGTTTTCAAGCGAAGTGAATCGGATCGAATCATTCACAACCGATTGACGATTGAACAAATTGATTGATTTATAGGTGAATCATTCGCAAACGAATTGATTCATATAAATGACTCCTTCGCGAACGAATCGATTCATTTACCTAATTTTTTTAATCATTCCCGAACGAATTGAATAATTTTTGGTGAATCATTCACGAACGAATTGAATAATTTTTGGTGAATCATTCGCGAACGAATTCAATTTTCTAGTGAATCATTCGCGAACGAATTGAATAATTTTTGGTGAATCATTCGCGAACGAATTGAATTTTTTAGTGAATCATTTGCGAACGAGTTCAATTTAATTTTCTAGTGAATCATTCGTGAACGAATTCAATTCAATTTTCTAGTGAATCGTTCGTGAACGAATTAAATAATTTTTGGTGAATAATTCGCAAACGAATTGATTCATATAAGTGACTCCTTCGCGAACGAATAGATTCATTTAGGTACTTGATTTTTGTTGAATCATTCGCGAACGAATTCAATTCAATTTTTTAGTGAATCATTCATGAACGAATTGAGTCATTTTTGTTGAATCATTCGCGAACGAATTCAATTCAATTTTCTAGTGAATCATTCGTGAACGAATTGAGTAATTTTTGTTGAATCATTCGCGAACGAATTGAATTTTTCAGTGAATCATTCGCGAATGAATTGAATAATTTTTGGTGAATCATTCGCGAACGAATTCAATTTAATTTTCAAGTGAATCATTCGTGAACGAGTTCAATTCAATTTTCTATTGAATCATTCGTGAACGAATTAAATAATTTTTGCTGATCATTCGCGAACGAGTTTAGTTCAATTTTCTGGTGAATCATTCGTGAACAAATTGAGTAATTTTTGGTGAATCATTCGCGAACGAATTCAATTTTTTAGTAAATCATTTGTGAACAAATTGAATTTTTTTAGTGAATCATTCGCGAACGAATTGATTCATATAAGTGACTCCTTCGCGAACGAATAGATTCATTCAGGTACTTAGTTTTTGTTGAATCTGTCGCGAACAAATGTAATTCAATTTTCTAGTGAATCATTCGTGAACAAAATGAATAATTTTTGGTGAATCATTCGCGAACAAATTAAATTTTCTAGTGAATCATTCGTGAACGAATTCAATTCAATTTTCTAGTGAATCGTTCGTGAACGAATTGATTTGTATAAGTGACTCCTTCGCGAATGAATCGATTAATTTGCTCAATTTTTGGTGAATCGTTCGCACACAAATTGAATATTTTTTGGTGAATAATCAACGAACCAATTGAATTTTCTAGTGAATCATTCGTGAACGAATTGAATAATTTTTGGTGAATCATTCGCGAACGAATTAATTGGTATAAGTGACTTCTTCACGAACGAATTGATTCATTTACCTAATTTTTGGTGAATAATTCGCGAACGAATTGATTGGTAGTTGGTAAATCATTCGCGAACGAATTGAATCATTAACTTGAGTTTTAGTGAATCATTCGCAAACGAATTAAATAATTTTTGGTGAATCATTCGCGAATGAATTGAATAGTTTTTGGTAAATCGTTCGCGAACGAATTGATTCATAAATTGAAGAACTGATCAACTCGTTCGCGAATCATGAACAATTCACTGAGAAATGAATTAATTTATATGTGAACAATTCGTTTGAGAACAGATCCACTTGTTGATAAACGATTCGTTATTGAAATGGTGGAGACTTTGTGGGATTTCAAGTTTCATCGAAATCCATTCAGCCGTGTTCTAGGAAATGAGTTTTAAAAAATGTTGAAAATGAAATGTTGTCGCTTAATGAACATGGAAGCTTTGAACTTTTGGAATTTGATGATGATGTTGAAATGTCCGGCTAGTAGCCTACAAGTTGTGAAACTCATGAATTTGTTCATCAATTTGCAACCAGTTATCAAGAAATACCTAAAAATTGGAGATGGAGAACAAAGCTTGAAAAAAAGTTGTAGGGCGTGTATAATTGAATTATTTTCGCCAATCAGATTTTGAAACTAGTTCATTGATTTGCAACCACTCAGCCAGTTATCTAAAATTGCCTAAAAATTTTAGGTAGAGAAAAAAGCTTGAAACAAAGGTTGCAAGGCGTGAAAAAATTACACAATTCTGTCCAATCACATTTTGAAACCGGTTCAATGGTTCGCATTTAGCAACCAGTTTTTTACAATCACCTAAAAATTCGAGATGGAGAAAAAAGTTCGATACAAAATATGTTGAACAGCGTGAAAAATTGAACTATTTTCGATG
Source organism: Planococcus citri (assembly GCF_950023065.1). Classification (NCBI taxonomy): domain Eukaryota; kingdom Metazoa; phylum Arthropoda; class Insecta; order Hemiptera; family Pseudococcidae; genus Planococcus; species Planococcus citri. The sequence goes on from NC_088681.1 coordinate 18,739,200, forward strand.
ATCGGATTTTGAAACCGGTTCATTAATTAGTAACCAGTTATCAAAAATTGCCTAAAAATTGGAGATAGAGGAAAAAGCTCGAAACAAGAGTTGTAGAGTGTGAAAAATTGAACTATTTTCACTAATCTGATTTTAAAACCGGTTCATTAGTTTGCAACCAGTTGTCGAAAATTACTTGTATGCAAATTGATGTACCGGTTTCAAAATCCGATTAGCGAATTTTTTAGTTCAATTTTTTTACACTCTACAGCTTTTGTTTCAAGCTTTTTCCTCTAACTGTTTTTCTTTTAGGTGATTCGTCAAAAACTGGTTGCGAAATGCGAACCAATGAACCGGTTTCAAAATGTAATTAGACAGAATTGTGTAATTTTTCATACTCTGCAACTTTTGTTCCAAGCTTTTTTCTGTATCCTTAATGTTTACTTAGTTGATTTTCAAAAACTGGTTGCAAATTAATGAACCGGTTTCAAAATTGGATTAGCGAAGATAGTTCCATTTTTCACGTTCAACAATTGCTGTTTCAAGCTTTTTTTCTCTATCTCCAATTTTAAGTGATTTTCAAAAACTGGTTGCTAAAATAACGCGAACCAATGAACCGGTTTCAAAATATGATCGGACAGAATTGTGTGATTTTTCACACCCTGCAATTTTTGTTTCAGGTATTTCTTCTCTTCTTCCAATTTTTTGTTGATTTTCGTTAACTGGTTGCAAATTAAGGAACCGGTTTCAAAATTGGATTAGCGAAATTAGTTCAATTTTTCACGATCTACAATTTTTGTTTCAAGTTTTTTTTCTCTTTCTGTAATTTTTATGTATGAATTTTTGTTTTCATTTTAACTCGAAACAAGTTTTGTTTTTCAAAATTTAAACGATCTGATTTCTTTGATGGAGAGGGGGGTGTTTGTAATTACACGATTATTACACCCGTCCTGAGAGAGTTTATATTATGTAGTGAGCTATACCAATAATTTCTCATTTTTTTTGTTGCAGCGTTACCAGACGAAGGTCCAAAAATCAACGGCGGCAAGCCACGTTACCATATTGGAGACACAGTAGATGTAAATTGTACCTCAGGACGTTCGAAACCGGCAGCCAGTCTGCATTGGTTCATAAATGGCGATCAAGTACGTGCTTTCAACTTGTACCTACTTCCTATTATCTATTTACATCCTTAAGGCTGGAATTCCTCTACTCTTCTTAAACTTGATCTGAAATAAATCTAGTAACATCGGCGTTATGACAAATGACAATGAAGAGATGAAAAAAAAAATCATCCTTAAAAAATAAAGAAATCACAGAGAAGAAATTATTTCACGTATCTAGGCATCTCTTCACTTTTTTCGCTCGTCTTTTGTGCATCTACATACATCGTTTATCTCCAAACCAGCATGAAATATGAGAGAAAATACCTCTAACTATCTATACACGAGGTACATATAAGCAGACGAGGAAAAGAAAGGATGTGCAGAGTCAGGGGTTAGAGATAGAGAGAGAGAGAGACAAAACTCGACGCGACGGTGGCGTAAAGATTGTCATTTCGTAGTATATTTGACAGTTACGACATCGTCGGCTACCTTTTCCCATATGATGATAAATGTGTATACGACGAAAGTTCAAGTGAAACAAGAAACTTTATAAAGTGAAAAACTTTTCGATATGGGATGGCATGATGTAAAAATATCTACACATGTCGCGTCGGTTAATTATCTCGAAAGTATTTTGACGCGACCACAAAGGTATAAATATGTGTAAACGCCAAAGCCAACAACGGTGGAAAATCATCCGCCATGTTTAATTTACTTTTTGCCAAATTGTGGGAGGTTGCGTTGGAGGCTTGTTTATCTATACATAGAATGCTAAATGGTGGGCATTAATCTAATGTGTTGATTTTTTATGCTGCGAAAGAACCCATCATGTATCATCAAAGCTTTCTGATATTTTTTTGATTAAATAATATGGCTCTCTTTCCCTGTCTCTTTTTGTAAAACTTGAATGATTAATTTTAGAATTTTGAATTTTGATTTGCCTCGTCAAATGAAAGCGCAGAAAGAAGTGGCAAAAAGTGCTCTTGAAATAAAATTTGCCTAGAGTTTTTGCAGCCCAATGAATTCAGATGGATTTTTAAAGAATGTATATTGTATTTTTTCAGTCACACAATTGGGGGGGGAGGGGGGGAGGTAAAGCCAAGAACTTAGACATTGTAGAATCATTCAAAAGTAACGTTTTGATCGATAAAAATGTGTTACTATTTTGTAAAAATTTCAAACATTGTAATAAATATGTTTCTTTGATCACTTTTCAAAAACTTTGAGCCCAAAATCGAGTATATTTGACGAATTTTGAGCTATAAATAAGGTCTTTGAAGAATTTTGAAGGGCAGAATTGGGTCATGATTTTTAGAATTCCACACTTGACCCCTCAAAATGGGTTAAAATTTTGTGAAAAATTTCAGAATTTCTACAAAACTGTTTTTCGAGCATTTTACTGATTATTTTCTCAAAATTGGGTCAGGATTTTCAGAGTTTTTGGAAAAGTGTCTTGTAACTTTTCAAAATATCTAGCTTAAGACCAGCACGAAATCAAAAATGTAAATTGAAATTTTTTTGAGCACTTTTGAAATCAAGATGGGTTGCAAAAAATTTAAATATTCCAACAAAAATGATTTTTGAGCATTTTTTGAAACTTTTAGATCCCAAAATGGGCTCATGATTTTTAGAATTTTTGAAAAATATTTCATGCGACCGATCAAAATGGATTAAAATTTTGAAACATAATCAGATTTAGGTGTCATCGTACTTTTGAAGAATCTTGAGCTCAAAATCTAATCGTGATTTTAAAAATTTGTGAAGATGGGACCATGTGACCTCTTGAAATTGGTTGAAATTTTGGCACAAATCAAAAATTTTCATTGAAATTTTCTCGAGTGCTTTTAAAGAGTTTTGAGATCAAAATAACTTATCAAAATGGGGTGAAGTTTTGCAAAAAAAAATTGAAAATTCCAACAAAAATTATTTTTGAGCTTTTTTGAAAATTTTAATGATTTTCAGAATTTTTGAAAAAAGATGTCCTGCAACCCATCAAAATGGGTTAAAATTAAGACAGAATTAGAAATAAAAAAATGCCAATAAGTTTTGAAGAATTTTGAGCTTATAAAATTTGGTCATGGTTTTGAGAATTTTTCGAGATCTTGTCATGTAATCTCCCAAAATTGGTTGAAATTTCGACAGAAAATCAAAAATTTTCATGAAAACTTTTTTGAGCACTTTTGAAGAATTATGAGCCCAGAGATAGGTTATGAATATCATGATCCAGGTTTGGGTTCAAAATTCTAATGTTCAAAAATCATTTTCATCGAAATATTATAGGATTTTTTTTACAAAATTTTAACTCATTTTGGTCGATCACGGAATACTTTTTTCCAAATCCAAAAAATCTTAAAAAAATATTTGGTCGAGAAATATTTTTATTGACATGTTTGAATTTCCTGGAAAATTTATGACTCAAATTTGGCCTTAAAATTTTTTAAAGTGCTCAAAAAAGTGGTGTTGAAAATTTTTGGGTTTTTTAACAAAAATTTTAACCTATTTTGATAGTTCACGTGACACCTTTTTCAATAATATTGTAGAAATCATGACCAAATTTTGGGCTCAAAATTCTTCAAAAGTGCTCAAAAAATTTTGATACAAATTTTTGATTTCTGGCCAGAATTTATACCAATTTTGATTGGTCGCAGGGCAACTTCGTTCATAAGCACTTGACTCGAAATAGAAGTCGTTGATGAGTGATGACAATTGGCTAAAATTCAAAATCGTTTGTGAACGGTTCACTTCAATTGAACGTCCTTCGTTGACGATTTGCCAAAATTAGGAGTCGTTCGCGAACGATTCACTCGAATTATAAGTCGTTCGTGAACGATTCACTCGAATTATAAGTCGTTCGTGAACGATTCACTCGAATTAATAGTCGTTCGTGAACGATTCACTCGAATTAGAAGTCGTTCGTGAACGATTCACTCGAATTAGAAGTCGTTCGTGAACGATTCACTCGAATTAGAAGTCGTTCGTGAACGATTCACTTGAATTAGAAGTCGTTCGTGAACGATTCACTTGAATTAGAAGTCGTTCGTGAACGATTCACTTGAATTAGAAGTCGTTCGTGAACGATTCACTCGAATTAATAGTCGTTCGTGAACGATTCACTCGAATTAATAGTCGTTCGTGAACGATTCACTCGAATTAATAGTCGTTCGTGAACGATTCACTCGAATATCAAAAATCATGACCTAATTTAATTTTGGGCTCAGAAAAATTCTTTAAAACTTCTCTTCGGCTATATTTTGAAAATTAATAACTCCAATTTTTTGCTTCACAGCCCATTTGATTTTTCATTCAAAGAGGGTAAAATTTTTCCAAAGTTATTTCCTCTTACTTAATACAAAATGCACAGAGAAAAAAAACATCTGTAGGTATCCATTGAAGGAAAAAAAAACAACCCTATCATCGCACAAAATCAAACCTCCTTTCAACGCGTTCCTCCTCTTACCCCTCCATCACCCCTTCCACCTCGATACAAAAAACGGGGAAAAAAGTAACTCGAAGAAAAACACACCATCTCGTAATTATCGCGATAATTTCCCCGAGATAGAAAAAGAAAGCTCGAGTAAAAAAAAAAGGGAAAACAAACTAGGTAGGTGATAAAAAAAGGACGATAAAAATCTGTAAAATGAACTTGACAACGACACCTTTAATTTTTACCCGTCAAGGTGACACATCTCCGTTATCTTGGTCGCTTCGACGACGACGACGACGACGACGAAGCTACAGCGACGAATTTTCATTAAATATCTCATCACGAGCTGCAAAAACAGACCGAGAGAGGAAGCAGTACAAGAGGAAAATTCTAATTGAGATTAATGTAACAAGACAAATTTTTCGTTGAAAATGATAAAATTTGCGTCGTTTTTCTTTTAATATTTCCTGCGAAAGATCACGACGTTATTATTTTGTTTCTGTACGGTATAGTTCTTCTCTTCTTCTTATACTTATACTCGTACTAGGTACACGTAAAATTGCCAGCATCTTTTTCGCAGCACGTTTCATTTAGGTAAACGAAGTGTATTATTTTTGCGAATCGAGTTTTTTATTAATTAAGACAAAAGTATAATTACACGAGGAAATCGAGATGGGCTAATTTACCGAATAAAAATTCAATCTGCTGTAGCGAATTTTTCAATTTGAAAAGCTATTTTTGGTGGGTGTTTTTTTTTTAGCTGCGGGAGATGGATTTGAATGAAAGGCTGAAACACGTAGGTTGGTAGGATACTTGAACTCTTATTACGAGAATATCTCCTATATTTATATTTTTTTCATCAAAGTGAAATTTGATTGGTATTTCCAAGTCTACAATGTACAAAATGGGGTGGGAGGAATGTTAATTAATTGAAAAATTTATGAAATAAGATTTCAGATTTGATGAATTTTTTGAAAGATTTCAATTCGTTTGATTTACTCAAACCACTTGTTTTATTATTGCAGGTGAACACGACATTTTTAAAAGGTCCTTTCAGAAAATTCATGGGACGCGAAGGTCTAGAAGCTACCGTACTCGGATTGAAATTCAAGGTACAACCGGAACACTTTAGAAACGGCGATATGAAATTGAAATGCTTAGCTACCATTGCGACAGTTTACTGGCGTTCGAACGAAGAGAGTGTCGAAGGAGAAAAACAACACAAACCCCCGGTCATGGAGATCAAAAAAACCGAAGAATTGGAAGATGATAAATCTAGAGCAGATCGTGTTCAAGGTTCGCAAAGTTTGTACTTCGAATTCTACATTTATGATATCAACCACTTAGATTCCCGTGGAATTAATTTTCCGTCTAATCGATTACATTAAATAAAAAATCCACATCCCCCCTCCCCTTTTCAGAAGAAAAAACAAAACTATGCCAAAATAGGAGAAAACAGGTTCATTTTTTATTGCATTGAGTATCAGTTAGTTTTTCAAATTGAACATTTGTATCAAGTCGATTGTTCGAGGTACTAAATACATATTTCGCCTTCGGTTGCCATGAAAGACAGCTCAAAATAAATCAATGCATAATGGTTTGCTTATCATTAAAATCGAAGGAGAAATTTTTCAGCTTTAGTGTGTCAAAAGAAATGAAAAATGCAAAATCACTAATTTATAATTGTAAATAATTATTATAATTCAAACATTTCAACTTTTAAGATGGATGCCTAATTTTTCTTGACTGACTACGGAATGTACTGATGTTAAGATTTATCACTAAAAAGCTCGAAAAATTATAGAAGAGAGACACTTCGATCTCCTCAGCAACAAACCAATATTTTCAAAACTGAATCGCAGCCCTTCTCGAGAGCACAACAGCCCCGAATTTGGCCAAAATTTGAAAAAAAAAATTGAAGTGGCGTGTCGATTTTTCTGAATTTGAATACTCTTGAGTTTAAATATATTTTCGATTCAAGGCCTCTGAGCTCCTCTCCACCCCTTTTTCTTGCATTAATGACCCTTAAATAGTCAAAATACCAACAAAAAAAAAAAAAAAGTGAAAATCCTGGGCTCCCAAACGTTTTTATTTGCGATTTTACCTTTTTTGTTTTACGTGAGCATTTTGCTCAATATTTAAGTAGGCAAAAATTGAACAATTCTTGGCAAAAATAACGTAACATATCGTTTAAAATATTTATTAAATGCCTTGAAAAACAATCAAAAACTATTCGAAGTTTGGTCGATAAAATATTTCGAAACTTTAAAATAATTTCGCGGAAATTGCGTACAAATTTCATCAAATTGAAACTTAGAATTTTGCGAGTTTTAAATTAAAATATCATAAAAACTGTCAAATTGGTCGGTTTAAAAAATAATTGAGAAAAATTGATTAGAAAATCAGGAAGCATATTTGATTGATTATTAAAACTTGTTCAACTTGAATAAAAAAAATTTAAGAGCACTAAACGGTGACAAAATGTACAAAAACTTTGAAAAAATATAGAAAAAATCATCTAAATGGTAGAAAATTTAAGAAAAAATCGATAAAATGTCGTGAAAGCGGTAAAAGTCGATAAAAAGATTGTCAGAATTGCATAAACTATCAAAAAAAATCGAATCAATGCATCACTTATTCAAGATAACCGGAAACAGGTGAGGAAAAAATTTTCATCAGAAAAATTGGGGGAAAATTTTGGGAAAACTAGTTTAAAAATTGTTGAATTTTTTTTTTGGTCATCTCATGAAAATAGTTGAAAATGAATCGATTTTGGGATAAAATTTTTGAAAAATGGCCTGAAGTGTCACAAAATTGCCAACAATTGATAAAATACGTACGATGAAAATTGAAGGAATTTTATGATAATTATTCAAAACATCAGAAACATTTTAAAAGTATGGCATTAATTATCTAAAATCACCAAAAATTGATTACCTAAATTTTTAAAAAATTACGAGCAAAATTGTAAAAAATTTAGAAAAACTGCTTTAAAATTTGTGAAAAAGTTATTAAAACTATTGAGAATTATGAAAAGTGAATGTAAAATTGCGAAATTCCTGCATTTATATCGCACAAATGTCTAAAATCTGAAATATCAGAAAAATTTGTTGGAAATTACGAAAAATTCATAGAAAAAATTTTAATTGAACGAAGTTTTCCAAAAATTACGTAAGTATAGTTGATTCAAAGAAAATTCATCGTGCATAAAATTCTTCCTCACAGAATTTTTTTTATCTATGTTTATGGAATTTGAGAACTTCAAATTTAAAACCAGTGGTAGTGACAGCCACTGTTTAACACCAGAGGTACTGACGTCTGACAGTCACTGTTTTAAACCAGTGTTTGTTACAGAAACTGTTTGAAACCAGCATCTGTAAGAGACATGTTTTATAACCAGTGGTAGTGACAGACACTGTTTAAAACCAGTGGTAGTGACAGAAACTTTTTAAAACCAGTGGTAGTGACAGAAACTGATTGAAAGCAGTGGTAGTGACAGATACTTTTTAAAACCAGCGGTAGTGACAAACACTGTTTTTAACCAGTGGTAGTGACAGACACTGTTTAAAACCAGTGGTAGTGACAGACACTGTTTATAACCAGTGGTAGTGACAGACACTGTTTAAAACCAGTGGTAGTTACATACACTGTTTCAAAAACCAGTGGTAGTGACAGACACTGTTTATAACCAGTGGTAGTGACAGACACTGATTGAAACCAGTGCTAGTGACAGAAACTTTTTAAAACCCGTGGTAGTGACAGATACGGTTCAAGTTCAAATAAATATTTGATTATTAAATTATCAACTTGACTGATTATTGCCTCATTTTGACTAATTTTCATTGGGACTCGATATTATATGTCTACTGGAAGCGATCAAATCTCTCCTCTCCAAAATCTTTTCTAGTGAAATTTGTTTTTAAATATGATTGATTAGATACCTGAAATATTTCTTGAAAATGACTGATTAAAGATTAAAATTACCACACATCAAACTTTTCTATTATTTTATTTGAAAAAAAAATTAATTAAAAAAAGAAACACCTGTCTACAAATATGGGCAAGAAAATTAATTTCAAAAAATTTGATATTGTGTCCCAATTTTCATATATCTAGGACCTAGGTACTTGATAATCAGTTGAGTATTTGAAAATCTAAGTATACACATTTCTCAAATTCCCTGAAAATTGATGAAAAAAAGTTCACAAGGAAGAATTTTCTCCTGGAAGAATTTCGTGGGATGAACTTTTCAGTTACCATGTAGCCTATCAAAAAAAAAAAAAAAAACTATAAAATTGCCATAAAAGTTACTGGATCAAAAATTGATGAAATGATTTATTATGAAAATTGAGGAAAATTTCGTGATACCTACCTAATTGTATAAAGTATCAGAAAAATTGTCAAACTGATGCGTTAATTATTCAGAACAATCAAAAATTGGTTTTAAAAAATCGATGAAATTAAAAAAAAATTGTTGAAATGCCATGAAAATAATTGAAAATGACTAAAAAATGATGTAAAATTATGCATAATTGTCCGAAATGTTGTTGGAAATCGGGAAAAATTGTAAAATTCTCAATTTCAGTAGGTACTATTGATTAAAATTAACCAAGCTTTTACTGAAATACGATTACTTATCATTGAATTATTTTTAAAATACATTACATAATAGGTAATACATATGAAAGCATTCAAAAACTAAGTACTAAAAATTAATAAAGCAACTCGAAATTTATACAAAAACTAATTGACATCAAGAGTAATGATTTCCTCATCAATTAACACGATTTTCAAAAAGTTTCCCAAATAAGCATCCGAATAACCAATCGCCTTTCTAGAATAATTTTCTTTTTTCCTGTCGTCGTTAAAAAAAAATTGAAAATTGAAAAAAAAAACGTCATAAGGGCTAAAGTTTTAATCTAGCTCGCCTTACAGCTTATTGAGAAAAAGTAGAGTGCAAAAATATTGAAGAAGTGCCCTCCTCCCCTCAAATTATGCATCTCGATTTGAAATTTTCCAAACACCCTATGACATGATTTCAAGCCTGTATATTGTTCCCCTCCCTGAGTACCCGTCCATAACCTAATATTAAATTGACCATATTACCTAGTTAATTATAATTATATTTACTTACCGAGCTAATTTCTGTTCGTTTTGATTTCAGCTTCGAGCGGATGTCGAAGTAAATGCAACTGGCACGTGTTAAACTACATCCCATTGCTCAGCTTTCACGCTCTGATCGTTCCTATCATCGCTGTCAGATGACTTGTTCTACCGTTACCTTATTGTTGTTACAATTTTAGCTGAACACGTGTTTTTTATGCAAATGTCCAGCGTTAAAATTTATTTGTGATGTTATATGCGTATATTTTTGTGATTAAACCGATAATGCTTCGAGTTTTCAAATTACGACGTGAATTTGTTTCGTTCTCTCGGTATCGATAAGATGGATCTGGAGTCGTGTACCTACCATTGATTAATATTTCATTATGTACCTACTACCTACCTTTTTTTGAATGTGTGTTTTGAATTCTGTCTGTTTTAATTCTTATTGTGTACCTTTTTTTTTTTTTTTTTTTTTGAACAAAAATTTTAGAATATTTTTTTTTTGTGTCACGATTTTAAAATTACTCGAGATTTATCTTATCGATTCTGTCGAATGAAACAATCCCGCATTTACCAAAAATGAAAATATAAAATTTAAAAAAAAAAACAAAAAAGAACATGGGCATTATACATATTTTTGTACAGTAGCAATAGGTACGTATAATTTTCGTAAGATTCGACGAAAAAAAAAATGAAATTAAAGCGAGTAACATATGAAAGCGAACAATTTTCATCTTCGGTAGTCTTCCTTTAGCTCAGATACAATATCTGATTCTTGAATCATTTTTCTCTCTCTCAGAGACGACAAAACGTATAAAAATACTTAATCGTTCGCGAATTTTTTTCAAAATAATATTTGAAACGTTTCAGGAAAATAATACGTTTTTAAAAATTGACGATAACGAAAGCAGGATTAATCGCAATGATGTTTTTTTTTTCAATTGTAAGTAATTTTTTGTATTACATATCATCGTTACGTATCAGCTCTCCTAGTCAAATAAGTTACATATATACGTAATTAGTGTTTTAAAAAAAATACCTCGTGTATGTTTTGAGGCCCCGGCCCCCTTCTCATTCCCATTTTGCCTCCCTCACCCCGAATGTTTTTTTTTTCTAAATGTACAGAAATATTCATTGTATGTATATAAATATCGTGTACAGTATACTGATACAGATTGTAAGTATAATATGATGTAATTGTTTTAAATGTTGACAGCTATTTACACCAGTTTACATTAAGCTTGACACAATTATTATTTTACACACGTAATTATTATTCATATAGAAAATTGTGAATTTTGATTTTTGATTTTTTTTTTCGTTTTATCCATCTTTTTTTTCTGTACATGGTTTATTTTTTATTGGTATCATGTTTCAAGTGAAATAAACATTATTACGATGCGTTTTCTCGGCGTGTTTTATTGTTTATTTGAATTAATTTCATTTTGTTTGTTTCGAGTTTTGGTGGTTTTAATTTGCGTAATGAATTGGTAACAAAAAATACGAATGGGGATGTTGAATTTTCATTGATTTTAATTTTTCAACGACTCGATAGCTCGTATGCTCGTAAATAAACCGCACGTACCTACGTTGCAAGAAGAGCTCAAATTCGTGATCTGTAGAATTGAATTTAGTGAAAACAGCTTCTAGTTTATAATGAAGCTGACATTTTCTGCTAATTCTGACGTTGGTTCTATCAAAAAGTTCAAACTTTTCTAGATAATGAAGCTTTCTGTAAAAAAGTTGAACTTTCATGGGTAAAAAAGCCACTTGGATTAGAATAAATAAGCTTTTCGTGATCAGCGATGCTGAATTTGTAATAATCGATTCCTCGTACACCCTAATGGGTTTAAATTTGAGGCAAAAAGATCAATTTTTGAAATATCACTGTGGCGCTATCTGTAATGTAAACAGTGAACTAACTGCTTAAAAAGAGAACAAATTTTGAAAAAATGATAGAGCGCTTCAGTCGGTCAAAAATGGAACTTCTTTTGTAATTCTAGAAAAAGACATTATAAAATGCATTTTTCTGTATCCAAATCAGGATAACAAATGAACTTCTCATTTTCACCACCTGAAGCGCTGCATCATAAATTTTGAGCTTTTGATTACATTTTGTGAGCTTTAGGAGCTTTTTAGGCTGTACGTACTGTCGTAATGGGGGTTTTGACACACGGAGAATCCATTTCTAATGTTGGTTTTTCCAAAAAGCTCAATGTTTCCTGAAAAATGAAGCTTTTTTTCAAAAAAATTGAACTTTCGGGTACAAAAAAGCTTCGACGCTTAGAATAAACCAGCTTGACGTAATCAGCGATGCTGAATTAGTGATAATCGACTATTCGTACACCCTATTGGGGTTTCATTCAGCCAAAAAGCTCAATTTTGAAAAACTTCATGTTTGCTTCTTTTGGTCGTGTTTGAGTCATTGTTTGATGCAAAATGGGACCAATTTCATTTGAAAAATATTATATGGGATATTATCAATTTTGTGAGCTTTAGAGAGCTTTTAAGACCGTACATACTGCACGAATGGAGGGTTTTCGCCCTATTTGACTTTCATTCGGCCAAAAAGCTCAATAATTTGAAGAGAACAAATTGTGAAAAAATGATGCAGCGCTTGAGGCGGCAGAAAATGAAACTTCCCTTGATATTGTCAAAAAAACGTTGTAAATACACTTTTCTATAACCCAAAATCAGGATTACAAAAGAACTTCTCATTTTAACCGAGCTTCAACCCTTGAAACAAACGATCTTGACGTGATCAGCGATGCTGAATTAATGATAATCGACTATTCGTACACTCTATTTGGCTTTCATTCGGCCAAAAAGCTCAATTTTGAAAAAGCACAAATTTTCCAATTTTGATCATTTTCGAGTATAAAAAAAGATGCTAAATGAGACCAATTTTATTAGGAGAATATAGAGTATCAGCAGGTTCGATTCTCCTAATACTTGAACTTTCAAGTGAATTTTGCAAGCTTTAGAGAGCTTTTTAGCCTGTACGAACTGTCTAAAGGGGGGAGGGGTCTGATGGGCGGAGAATCCATTTCCGTTCTTGGTACTGCCAAAAAGCTCGAAGTTCCTAGTGAAATGAAGTTTTTTTTCAAAAAAGTTGAACTTTGAGGTACAAAAAAGCTCGATCGATTAAAATAAATAAGCTCAACGTGATCAGCGATGCTTAATTATAGTGACAATCGACTATTCGAACACCCCATTTAGCTTTCATTTGGGCAAAAGCTCAATTTTGAAAACGTGATAGCAGCGCCATCTATAGCATGATAGGTGAAACAACTGTCTTGAGGAGAGAACAAATTTCCAAATTTATGATGCAGCGCTTCAGGCGGTGAAAACGAGAAGCTCTTTTGTAATCCTGATTTTGGGATATGGAAAGAGGTAATTTCAACTCATTTTTCCACTTTAACAAAAGAAGTTCCATTTCTGGCCGTCTGCAGCCCTGCATCATTTTTTTCAACATTTGTTCTCTTTTCAGTAGTTTACTTTTTACATAGCAGATAGCGCTACAGTCGAACATTTCAGAACATTTTCTGAACTTTAGAGAGCTTTTTAGGCTGTACAAAATTTCGTACTGTGGGGGGAGGGGATTGACATGCGGAGAATCCGTTTCTGGTGTTGGTTCCACAAAAAAGCTCAAAGTTTCCAAGATAATGAAGCTTTTTTTCAAAAAAGTTGAACTTTCCCTAATATGTGAACTTTTGAATGTATTTTGTGAACTTTAAAAAGGTTTTAAGGATGTACGAACTATCGTGGGAGGGGTTTTTCATCACGGAGAGTCTATTTCTGGCGTTGGTTCGACCATAAAGTTCCAAGTTTCTTAAATAGTGAAACTTTTAATCAGAAAGTTGAACTTTCAAGAGTTGAAATGCAACTTTGAATAAAATTAACAAACTTTTCATGATCAGCGATGCTCATTTAGAAATAATCGACCCCTCGTACGCTCAATTAGCTTTCAATTGATGTAAAATAAAAACACTCATTTTTTAAAAATCATATTTGCCCCTTTTTGTGATGAAGTATGCAACCTAAACTACAGCAGTGACTAAGATTGTGCCATTTTTAGACATAAAAGGGGTATTTTTATACTCGAGTGATGCAATTTTTTTTTTTTCTTTGAAATTAGTGTCTTTACCTAAATTAAAAGCTAATCAAGCTTACGAGGAGTCGATTATAATTATTTAAGCATGGCTGTTTACGAAAATATCATCTTTTTTACTCCATGTTGTATTTTTACCTCTGAAAGTTGAACTTTTCGTGTTTTGAATTGGTTCGTGGAATTTTTGCAACAATTATTGAATTTTGAACTTTGAAGTATGCAGCTTACTTTTTTGACATGATTTGAGAGGGAGAGTCGTTTTCAAAGACGCTGAATCCGAATTTTTTGTCCATTTAGTGATTCAAGAGGGGATGAATCCTTCTTCCAAGGGGACTAGTTTATTTTTTAAGGTAAGTATGTTTATTGATGTAGGTAAGTATCGATATCATGTTTTCAGAGGCACTGAATCCGAATTTTCTTCGCTGATCATCATTTAAATTAAAATACCTAATTAACCTAAATTAAATAATTATTTTTAATTGATTTTTAATAAGAATAAATTTAAAATTTTTGATTATAAAATTAATTGAAAAAAAATGAAAAATTCTATTTTTTTAAATTGATTTAATTTTTTAGTTTGGGGTTAAAAAAATGAAAAATATTATAATTTTCAATTTAAAAAAAATTAAATTTTAGATTTGATATGTAGCTTTAAAACCTGGTACAATTAAAATATAAACTTCTGGATGACCAAAAAATCAAAATAAATGTAAATGTTGATATAAACTGGGTTTCCATTTCCTAAAGGATTTTCTTCGCTGATGATCATAATCATTATTGCATTGCTTCGGAAATATTTTTTTCATTAGTTTTGAAATCATATTCTCACAACAGAAATTGTCTATGTCAGCAAAAATAATTTTATTCTTGAATTTTGAAAAATTGCTTGATTTGTGATCAGGTCCTTCAAGCGATTTTAAACGATTTTTTTCAAGTGAAAATCTACCATTCTCCATACCTATAGGTACATATAGGTACTCATGTATGCATATAAGTAGATATTATTACACAACACAAGTAATTTTATTTTTAACGGAACATCGTTTATTCAAGCTGAACATTTTCCATGGTATGATGAACAGAAAATAAACCAAATACAGGAACATAATTAAAAATTGTGTGTGAACAAGACACCTAAAACATTACACTAAATAGTTAGGTACTTAAGTCTATGAAAAGAAATGATTAAGCTCGATTAACGAAATAATTAAGAATAAATTAGATGATATGGGAGGTAGAATGTCGATAGATTTTGACCAAATTCGGTCGAGACACTCGAGACGTTCATTTTAAATGGAAACACACTCGGAAAAAATTTTAGCTTCAGAGGTTCTCTTGAAGGAGAGATAGGGGTCCTCAAAAAAAGAGCATTTTCTAAAAAATCGTGTTTTTTTTGCTCTTGCGGTTACTCAGCCTGTTTTGGAAAGATTCTGCGTCGACCTAAGTCATATTGCCATCAATCCGAGACCACTTTTAGGACTCTATAGGGTGTTGAAAATTTGCAGATCGTTTATTTTCGAATAAATTTGTGTTTTGAAAATTTTTTCATGTGAAATATTTTGCATCGATTAAGCCAAAACATTGAAACATCAATTCTGTAACTGGGGAAATATTTTGGAGCGCAGTAGTGCCAATTTTTTGATCATTTATTCAATTTCAAAAAAATCTAGAAAATGATTAAAAATTCATCTTTTTTTAAAAAATCTTCAATCGGAATATTTCAGAAAAAAAAATGTTCAAAACACAAATTTCCCTAAAAAACATAAGCAATTTGCAAATTTTCAACCTCATAATGGTCTTGGATTTTGAGGACAAGAATCTTAAACACCATCTTTTGGAACTGGGACTTTTTTCTCAAAACAGGTTGGGTAAAGGCTGGAGCAAAAAAAAACTTTGATTTTTTTTACAAATCTCCTCTTTGAGGACCCATAGGATCCCCTCCAGTATCACCTCCAGAGCTAAAAAAATTTCTGAGTGACGTTCATGAAACTCATAATTAGGGCTAGGATTTTTATGCAAATGCTTGTCTGAATGCACTGCAGTAGATACCGCATAACAATGTTTCTTTTGCGATTCATGCATTTTTAAGCCGAATTGCAAAATTTTTTAGCGCATAATTTTGCTTTTTTAGACCATAAACGCTTAAAACTGCTTATTTTCAGCAAAAAATGGCCGATAACCGCTTTTTTAGCGCTTTTTCAAGTACTTTAGAGCATATTTCGAAGAAAAACGACAAAAAATTGTTCTAAAAACTCGAATTTTCGTTGTTTTGTCAAAAAAATCACTTTCAAACCATTTTAGTTGAAAAAAAAAAAAAAAAAAAACATTTTGATGATTTTGATCCCTGATTTTGCAAACGAACGTTTGAATTTTGAATCAGTTAGTTTTTATTTACCTAAATCTTGTAATCTGACACTTGTAGGTACATTTAATGTTTTTGTTCAAAAATTAAATCTAAAATAAATGATTTTTACTATTTCTCTGATTTAAATAATTCAGTTTAAATTTGATAGGGAATCCAATAGGATTTTTGCATTCTGCTTAAAAATACCTGCATTTTGATATACCACATGATGCACTTACAAACTGCTTATTTTCGCTTTTTCAGATTTTTTGGCGCATAATTTTGCTTTTTTTGGCCATTTTAACTGCTTTTTTTAAGCGCTTAAAACTGTTTTTTTAGCGCATAAAAATCCTAGCCCTACTCATAATGAAAGTCTCCACTGAGTTTTATGGCACCTGCCATATTCTTCCAACATTTTACTAAACAAAGCTCACAGTCTTACTGATCATTGATTAACTAAATTTTTCAATCTATGCAACGCCATACTCGTAGAACTAATGAAAGACTTGCTGGCATATTTCTTCAGCTCCTCCGGAGCACTATTCCACACCTCGATGCAGAGCTTTTGCTCAATCTCGAGTTGGTGATTTGGATCAGGATTATTATCCCTTCTTTGGAACACATTCGCATAAATTTGAATAAATTGTTCTCCTTCAAACATATTCCCAATTCTTGACCACACAGGTAAAGCAAACTTACAGTTATGACTATTTGTAACCAACTCGAGCATAATACTCGGACCATGATTCTTCACAATACGTCGAATCAACTCCTCGTTCGGTTCCGAACACAGACATTTGACAAAGAATTCCATCTTGTATTGAATATTCTCGCTGAAGAAGTACCTCATGGCGAATTCTTTATTAGCTGAGCTTAGACGATTCCAAAAAAACTCAATTTCCCATACACGATACACAAATCGTTGCATAATCACGCTCAACTCTTTGGAATTTCGCGTAGAATGTATCTTGTTCAACTGGTTGGTCATTCGACAAGTCCAATAATGTTGCAGGGGAAATAAATCCGATGAGATTTCATCCACGTGAACGTTTTCTGATATTTCAGGCCATATGCTCCTGATTTCTTCTTCGAAGCAGTAAAGGCACGCGATGGCGTACTTATCAATCTGGCTGAATTTATCGTTCGTTAATATATTTCTGGCTGTTTTCACGTAATTAATGGTACCATCTGGGTGGTACGAGAATTGATGAAAACGTCTCAGGAAGTAAATTCTATTCATGTGTTTAGTGGTTCGATGGAAACAAGCGGACATGTGGTAATCGAGCCAATCTTTAACGCTATTGATGAGCGAATCTGTGTACTTTTGCATTGTGATTTGGATTTTAGAAGAAGTACTGATATTACTCCTGCTGGAATTTACCGGATCGATGAATATCTTTGGTTTATTTTGGCAAAGTTGGAATGATTTTTGATGCAGGTCGACTCGAACGTATCGTTTCATGTTGCTGCATAATCGACGTAGTGTTTTCTTGTTGCGATTTTTGATGATTTCTTCTCGAAACGAATGCTGAATGATTTTATTTATAGCCATGGTTTGGAGGGCTGGCTCGGCCGTCTCGTGGTTGAAAATGTTGGACATTCTTGAGCAGAAGGAAGATTATTTCTGGTTGAGGTGGAGATCGGATCCGTGACACAGGGAGGCTGAAATTCAAAAATGAATCTATTAATCAATCTGTTCATCTTTAATTAATAGTGGGAATATTATATTAGTGCACATAGATACATTTTCCTGAATTTGGTAGGCAGGTACTCAGATAAATTCAAATATTGAAAAGTATCACCCTGAAAAGAATTCCTTGAATCTGAGAGCCTGAAATGAACTCAATTCAAATTCTGAGTTCCAAAAACCCAAACACTTCAATTTCATTTTTTGTCCCCCCCCCCCTCAAAAAAAGCAGAATTCTGAAGTAAGTATTTATGAGTACTTGACCTAAAAATTTTCTCCTCCCATCTTCCCATTAAACCGATTTTTTTCCTCAAGTTGGATGATCTTGAAGAAAAACATTATTTTGGAAGAGGTTATTCCGTTGTAATTAATCGCTCGTGTAATCTGTCATCAGCCTGATTGACCATTCCTTCGAATGCATTTCCCCCAAAAACTCAATTTCCAAACGTAAGAATTTCTAGCAATTTTAATTAACAAACAACATTCTTAGACAATGTTGACATTGTTGACAAAAAAAAAGTCTCACTGTAATTTTGATATCAATGTAGGATTTTTATGTCAATTTTGGTAAACAATTTGCAAAAAAAAATACTTTCTGGAAATTTCGACAAAAAATGGACCATTTTTACAGGCCTTTACAGAAAAATTGGATTTTCTGAAAACTTTGGCCAAAAAAAAAGATTTTATCTGCGATTTTGAAAAAAAAAAACAGGCATTTTTATAAGGTTGAATTTCTTGATATTTTGGCAAAAAAAAACTCGTTAATTTTGATAAAACCCTCCCTCAAGAGTACTGAGGAAAAAAAGTACCTCAGATTCGTTTTTCTCGACCCAAAAAACCTATATTTTGACATATCACTAGATTTTTTTCATTTTTACAAATGTTGATTTTGGTAGCACCTCCCCAAGGGGTTTGAGGGGGAAAAAGACCTCAGATTCGTGTTTCTCGACCCAAAAAACCTACATTTTGACATATCACTTGATTTTTTTCTTCGTTTTTACAAAATTTGATTTTGGTAGCCCCCCCCCAGGGTCTAGCGTTTTTGTAAAAAAAAAACAAAAATTGACGTGTTTTTTTGAAAAGATCATTTATATTTCATCAAATTATGGGAATCATGTTGAAAATAGCTGAAATTAACTGCTGAATTAATTTAAAATTTTTTTCATTTTTTTTTTAAATTTACGTTTTTTGACATGAAAGTTGTTTTTCCCGGCGAACGATGCATCCTAGAGAAAAATGTCACTGAAGAAAATTGTAGGGGATAAAATTTCCAATCAGATAAATGTCTTTAAGAGGCTTAGTTCTTGAATTATACATATGTGACTTTTGATGGCGTAAACTGACTTTTGAGCACCCCTGTATATATAGAGACAAAAAATTGAATTTTTTGTAATTTTGATTTATTTTGGCTCAAAAAAAGGGGGTTTATCTGCAATTTTGAAAAAAATAAGACTTATTGGCAATTCAGATATATATATAAAAAAAAAAAAAAAAAACATAAAAAATGGTTTATTTTTACAAATTTCTCCAAAATTTTGACCAAAAAATGAATTTTTTTTCTAATTTTGATATTTTCGAAATTTTGATCAAAAATAGTATATTTTTTGCGACAAAAAGCAACAATTTTTGAAAATGTTGATCAATTTGCAATTTTAGCAAACAGAAACGAGATTTATTGGCCAATTTCGACTGAAAAAAACAGATCTTTTTTACAATCAAGGCAAAATATGCGTCTTTTTTTTAGCAATTAGGTACATACAAAAAAGTAGAATTTTTCGTAATATTGAAAAAAAAATCTGAGGTAATTTTGATGAAAAACTGATGAGTGATGATAAAAAATTTTTCGGAAATACAAATAAATTCTGAATTTTACAATAACAATTCTAACAAACTGTAAGCACGATTAAGAATCTTACGATATAAAAACCAACAGAGTAATGACCCCGAACTTATCGAACTAAAATTAGCGCAAACAAACATAAAACAAAACGAGAAATAACCAAATTATTTCTGAAATCGAATGCTCGACAGGAGCAAAGTGACGCACTATGGCGCCGCCAATACTTTCTAATTATAAAACAAAAATATTACATAAAATGGGCCGCAACTTAACGAATAATAAATTTGCGAAATTTATCTGCAATTTTGTTTGAAAAAAAAGCAAAACTTATTGGCAAATCATATTTTTAGAACAACAAAGAACAATTTTTTTTTGCAATTTTTACAAAAAAATTCATTTTTACAAGTTTTTTTAAAACTCGACTGACCAAAAAAAAAAACGGAATTTTTTCCTAATTTTGATATTTTTGAAATTTTAATCAAATACAGCCTATTTTTTGTGACAAAAAGCTACAATTTTCAAAAATGTTCATCAATTTGCAATTTTGGCAAAAAAGCAAGATTTATCGACAATTTTGACTTTAAAAGCGACCTTATTCAAAATTTAGTCAAAATATATGCGTTTTTTTTTTACAGTTTTTACAAAAAAGTAAGTAGAATTTTTAGTAATAGTGGCAAAAAACGATATTCTTTAGTAGTAATTTTGATAAAATACTGATTTTTTTGACATTTTATCCAAAAAAAAAGCATACTTTTTGGGACAAAAACCCCAAATTTTTGGAAATTTTCAACAATCTGCAATTTTTTTAAAAAACTAAACTTATTGGCAATTCACATTTTCTGTACAAATAGGGTTGTTTTCGCAATTTTGACAAAAATTGGTCAGTTTTACAGTTTTTACAAAAAAAAAGAAATGATATTTTTTGGTAATTTTCTGACCAATCTGCAATTTTGGTGAAACACAAAATAATTTATACCTATCTAAGCAATTTCAATTAAAAAAAAAAAAAAAAACGTTGCAGTTTTGGCAAACATGGGTCATTTTTACAGTTTTTTCAAAAAAGTACAGTTTTTTCTAATTTTAATAAAAATTGTTTTTATTTATTCATTTCAATTAAAAAAGAATATTTTCGTGTCCAAAAAATAAGAGTTTCTAGAAAAAGCCCAATAAATAGTTTTTTTCGGCAATTTTTGCATAAAAACAAGACTTTTTGGCAATTTTAATTTAAATTTGAAAAAAAATTGCAATTTTGGCAAAACATGGGTCATTTACAGTTTTTTCGAAAAAATACAATTTTTTTCTAATTTTAATAAAAATTGTTTTTATTTATATCATTTAATTAAAAAAGAATATTTTTGTGTCCAAAAAATAAGAGTTTCTAGCAATTTTACTCCAATAAAAAGTTTTTTTTTTGCAATTTTGGCAAAAAAAACAAGACTTTTTGGCAATTTTAATTTAAATAAAAAAAATTTAATTCTGATCGATTTGATTTCAATTTAATTTGTGATTTTTTATTTTGTTTTAATAATTTGATTGCAAGTATTCAATTTAGTTTTTTAAATTTCATTTCATTTTTCTTTACTCAAATCGTAGATGTATCTTGATTACATTGCAATTGCTTTGATTAAGTTTTATGCACGTTCATTAATTAATTTTATTGTATTTTAATTATACATAAACTAAAACGGTAGTGTTCAATATTTTAATCTACGTAACGTAACTAGTACTCGTATAATGTATTCCAATTTAGCTTTATTCCAAAGTTTCATAGTTCCAACTGGTATTTTAATTTTGCTTTTTAAATTAATTAGATACCTAGTTTTATTTTCATTTCATCAATTCAATTTTGAACTCAATTTTTCTGAGTGAATATTACTGAAGTTTAATTTCAATTTTATTTTCATTCAGTTCGGTTTCAGTTTAGTTTTCATAGTAGTAATTTAATTGTACAATGTGCACATTTTCAATCTATTTATTTCATGTCAAGTTTCCAAATTTGTACCATTTGTAGTTTTTAAATTAACCTCGCTCGAACTTTACCATATCCTTATTTTCCTCGAAACTGTTATCACCATTATCTCCCTTCGAAACGAAAATGCACTCTGAAAACTACTGTTTGACCCATTCGTCATATCTCATCGATGATGATGTATTCTCACGTACAAAAAATACGAGTATTTTAAAAATCGTCGATCCCAAGTTCAAAAAACTCGTCGATTTGATTTGGAATTGCCTTTGATTTAGTTTAAATTTTACGTTATAGCTACGTTTGTAAATAATCATCGGTTTCAAATTTAAATATGTTTAACGGTTCAGGTAGATATGCGTGAATAATACTTACAGATATTGACAAGGAATTCAACGTATCCAACGCTATTGATAGTATCGGCACTTTATCAGTAAAATGATAATTTCCATGTACGAGTATCTCACTTAATTGTTGACTTGGTACATATATAAGTATTTAGACACGATATCACATTCACAGCACTATATTATGTAGATGTACGTTAAATATGAAAAGAATACGAATTGAACAGCTATAAGAAGCATTAGACCCGAACACAACGATACTTTAACGTTATTCCATCATTTAAACAATCAGAGTGCACAACTTACTCGACCAAAGATAAGAATACTATAGGTGCTTTCATCTTATATATGCATCATATCAGCATCTCGCATTTTAGAGTGCACGACTTACACGACTAACAAAAATCAAAATACACTCGATAATCTCACGTTATACCATCATCTTGTAAAGAGAGTGCACAACTTATTCGAACAAAACACATGTCGGGTGACGCGAAACAATACACCGGCTGATAAAACTAGTTTACTAGTTCCATGAATACAACAAGACTACCGGACACAACAATAGTAAAATACAAAACATTTGCTCGCCATGTTTCCCAAACTACCTCTTGGGAGAGGAGGAACGAGTCTTTTATGAATGATACCGAATGCAGTTGTGACTAATGCGGGATACCTTAACAAATGCTTCGACAAATGTATTAGGTTGGGATGGTTAACGTACAGTAAAATATTTGTGAGTGACGCCTTCGTTCTGTTTTTTTTTTTTTTTTAATCTAATGGCCTTTTGTTGGGTTCGTCGAAGAAATACCAATAATGAATACTTCCGTTTCGTCGTCGTTTATCTGGTGCATTCGTAGTCGAAATGGCTCCAATCAAAAAAGGAAATTTACAAAAATACGCAGATTTAGAGTACATATTGGAAATTTTGCAAAGGGTGGGAAATGTAGGCTCGATTTACACATGAAATAATATATTTGAGAACATCAAACATGAAACCATCGTCTTAAAATATACGCTACAATTAAATGCACCTAAGTTTACTCGTAATTAATTAAATCAAACACGTTTACGGTGGAATGGAAATTTAATCGAAATCAAGTTTCTTGAAAGATCCATCGAATCCAAAAATATCTCCGGAATTTTTCGGTTTGCCGGTTCGTTGTGACTCATCCACACGAGCGAGCTTTTCATCGTCTGCGAACCACGGTTCGTATTTTTTCATCTTTTCGTTGCTAAGCTCTGAATAAATAAAAATAAAAAATGATTGATTCCAGATTAGATACATGAAAGGAACGTATGAAAAAGATAGGTCTAAAAAGAGAGAGAGAAAAAGGCAGTACTTACTGATTAATTCATCAAGTGAGGGAGCTTTTCCTCCGAAATTTGTTGGAAGGGAATCCTTAGGAACGTAATCGTACAAAGACTCGATGTTATTGGTTGGATGTACTTTGATCTGAGGAAAAATCGAAAAAAAATAAGATTCAAAAAATCATCATAGGTATATCTAGGTAGGTACCTATAGTGTTAGTAGGAAGTGATTAAAAATGTTTTCTTCAGAAGAATTAGGGCAGAAATTATTACGGTTATTTTACTAGGCCATTGAGAAGAACCTTTAAAAAAAATTGAGTGAAATCGAAAGACCCCCCTCCCACCTACTTTATTTTTGATTCGAAAACAGCTTTTGGCAATACGTCAATTTTGGGTACGAAAGTTCATTTTAGGGGCATAAAAATATTGAGATTTCAATACCTCATCTCATGAATTATTCCAGGGGCCCAAAGAGGGAGCTCTTGTTTTCAAAAGTGGTCTTAATGTAATAATTTTCACTTCAAAAGATATATTTTTTTGGAGACTGTGGGACAAGATGGTCCATCTCTATTCTAATTGCTTCATAGTTTCAATTTAATATAAGTATAGTGCTTAGCTTACCAATTGGTATAATTCCTTCTTCATGATAGGTTTGACAACAGCTAAGAACTGGTTAACCAATGGGATCGCGTTAAAGATATGAATACCTTTTAATCGTAATGGCAATCCATCCTGTATTGGGGACAAAAATCACATAGAATTAGTATCATGGATAAAAATCTTCGAGTTATCCAAAAAAAAAATATTAGGTAGGTAATAAGTTCATGCATTAAAAAATAAAAATCCCATCGATCGAACTCGAATCGAATCTTACTTGAAGGTAACAAATGACCTTCCTGACGATACCCATGTTAGTGGTTATCCTAGTGAAATGCCCGAGCGAAAATCCTTTCGCACTTATGATAACTCTCCATCCTGTTGCATCAGGGATCAGGTTTCCTTCGAGATCCCATATCGAGAAGAATAATCGAACAGCCTTCTGTACGTTAAATTTTTCAGGATTTTCGTCGTAAAATCCGGCCAAAATGAGGTTATCTTTTTCCACGGATAGATCGGGTAATACGGTGGCTATTCTATAGATTAATAAATCGTTGACTGGTGTCAAAAATAAGGTTCCATTTACGTACGTAGATAGGTAGGTATATAGAAAAGGTACACCTTCCACCCTTTTTCCAGCACCAATACAAGCAGAGTAGGTAAGTTATCATAAGTTGAGGTTGCGAGGATTTTCGAGAACCTTTCACTGGTAAAAGTGTAGTTTAGTTGGATGATGATATGAAAATGATGGTAGGAATAGAAAAATATTGCATGTGGTGAGTATGAAATATACAAGCATAAAAAATATTATTTATGTACATATGAAATTAAGCGAAAGAATCAAGATACGTACCTACTACCTGTAGTTAAATTGGGGTGACAATAGATTATTCTTCAGTGTACGCGTAGCACACTGTTACTCTGGGTTTGAAAATTGAAAAAAATTTTGGCTCGAATGTTCTCTCAGAGGAATGGCCCGAAATACTCAAGTAGCTTCTTGAGTAATTAGTTACAACTAGTTGTGAAAATTTGTACCTACCAAAAATGTATGAAAAAAAGGAAAAGAGTCGTATCAAAAGCAAAGCTGACATACACCTATTATAATCAACATATCCAAATTTCGGCTTCCTAGGTCATCCCCGCCCCCTTTAAGATGGAAAAAACCAAAAATAAGGGGGTTTCCACCTTAATTCCGCCTTAAATGGGGTAAAGATGACCTAGGAAGCTGAAATTTGGATATGCTGATCACAATAAGGGTACTGACCAATAGTATAATTTTGGACTCTTTTCACTCATTTGGGGCCATATTATGCCCCTTCCTAAAAAATGACCTTTCTGTAATTTTCAACTTTGACCCTCCCCACTCCAGGGCTCCACTTTAGGTCCCAAAAGAATCCCATTCCCTAAGTTTGACTTTATTTTATCAATCAGAACAGGTTTCAAGTCCCAAGTCATAAAATGTAAAATTATTAAAATCACGTCACTTTTAGGGGCCATGACGCCACCCCCTTGGGGCTAGGGTGTTGGTCGATAGCTCATTTGATTTGGAGAGGAGATGAAATGGTCACTGAGCTCATTTTACTCAAAATTCAATATTTCAGGAGTTTTTGACGAAAAACTGATTTAGGGGGTTTTGATCCACGGGGGGGGGGGGGTTAGCTCGTGGGGTAGGGGCGGGGACTTTTAGTATGTTGTTCAGCACACCATCCTGGACAATATTCGCCAAAAAAATCTTTGATCGCAATTATGTGTGGGTCAAATTGCATTTTCCCAGTGCTAATATTTAGTTGAAGTTGAAGTTCGAATCAAAACTTCAAATTCATTCACATTTATTAAAAAAATGATATAATTATTATTATTGAAAAATATACGTCTTTTTTACAAAGAATTATTTCATGACTACACGTTGTTTCCTAAAAGTGAGAATGAGAATAAATTTTCATTTTTGAAGAAAGGAGGAGTTGCGATAAGGCCATTTTTGGCACCTGCTAGTTATTGACTCAAGCACTATTAAAATGTTGTAATGAATGTACGAAATACGAATCCGTGGTTGGTTAATCCAAAATGACCATTTTTTGGGCTCCAGGGGTTCCCAAAGTTGTGAGTAAAAAAATAATTTCAGGTCCAATTTTTCGTAATTTCGATATTTTGAGAACCCCTGGAAAACTAGAAACCTGCAATTTGCGCCAAACGTAACGTTCTGAGGTGTATATTCGATTATTTGGATGAAAAAGTTGAATTAAGCTCCCTGTATATTCGTAATTTTGAACCCTTTTTTTAGAGCCCCCCATTTTAGGCACCCCTAAAAATGGCGTTTGTGCATATTTTTTCAAATGAATTGAAGAACTTACGTTTGAAACACACTAGCAAGTGCTCGATAATTTTTCATTTGATTTTTCCAGTAACTTTCAAAATTGAGCTATTTTGAATCAAATTGTGAGATTTAACTTTTCGAAAAGACGTGAAAATAACGTTTTCATGATTTCAACGAAGTAAAAATGCCAGAATTTGACCTAAAATAGCTCAATTTTGAAAGTTACCGGAAAAATCAAATGAAAAATTATCGAGCACTTGCTAGTGTGTTTCAAACGTGAATTCTTCAATTTATTTGAAAAAATATGCATAAACACCTTTTTTAGGGGTGCCTAAAGTGGGAGGGGGATCTAAAAAAAAGTTCCAAAATTACGAATATACAGGGAACTTAATTTAACTTTTTCATCCAGATTATTGAATACATAGGTACCTCAAAACGTTACGTTTGGCGCAAATCGTAGGTTTCTAGTTTTCCAGGGGTTCTCAAAATATCGAAATTACGAAAAATTGGAAAACTTGATTTTGAGTACCAGCGAAAATTTTTATTGAGCTCAAAATTTGGTAGGATGGAGGTCTTTCAGATACTAATAAACTGTAAAAAGCTTTTTAGCGAGGTTCGAAGGGGTAGGTTCAAAATGGTGGTTCCAAAATGTTCAAAAAATTGAAACCGCCCAATTTTTGCCCCCGAGAGTCTAAAATAAGAAAATAACCTCCCATAATGTTTGTTTAGTTCAAACAGATATTTTATGCTAAAAAAGTTTTTGAAAATAATACTAAGTGGTTCCTAAAATCATGTTTTTATTCGCAATTTTGGGAACCCCTGGAGCCCAAAAAATGGTCATTTTGGATTAACTAACCACGGATTCGTATTTCGTACATTTATTACAACATTTTAAGAGCGGTTGAGTCGATAACTAGCTGGTGCCAAAAAATGGCCTTATCGCAACTCCTCCGAAGAAAAATTGAAAAAAATATGCAAAACCGAAAAAAAAACCTAAACTGAAACCAAAACCAAAATTTTTGTAAATAAAATCAAGACCGAAATTTTGAATTTCAAAACCAAAACAAAAACGGAAAAATTTTCAACAAAAAAATCGGAGTAAACCGTAACTGTAATAAAAATAATAACGGTTAGCACCCCTGAATAATGATGGAAAAGTGATCAATTATAAATAAACATAAGTAGGTACATAGTTATTTAGTAGGAATATTCTGTCCATAAAGAAAGCCAGCCAGTATAATAAAAAAATTTGAAATTTTTTCATTTTTGATACCTTGACATGGCTCCTTGACTTGGATATGTTCAGGGATGGAAGAACGAGCATTTTTGAAAGAATGAACTGGAAAATCCCAGTTAAGAACATTGAGAACAAAGAACTAAAATTTGTATCTGTCTTTGAAGAACAGAAGAACAAGAACCATTCTTCTGATTTTTTTACCTTGTTCCCATTCTTCTTCTTTTTACTCTGTTTTCATTGTTTTTTTAGTTTTTATTGTTTTATTTTCGATCATTTTGGAAAATTGTAGGTCAAAACTTGAGAAAAAATGTACCAGAATTTGGACAATATGCAAAAAAGTGGTTTTTCAACTTTTTTTAAAAAATCATTTTGGGATATTTTGGGTTATAACTTGAGAAAAAAGTGCCAAAATTTGGCCCATATGCAAAAAAAAATGAAAGTTAAGAGAACAAAAGAACAATGGGAATTAGAACCAAAACACATTTTAAAGAAAAAAACGAAAGGATGAACAAAATTTCATAGAGTTTTGAGAAAGAACGAAAGAAAGAACATGTGAAAATTCATTTCAAGAACAAAGGAACGAAGAACAAAATTCCTTGTTCAATGTTCTTCCATCCCTAGATACATCAGTTGATGTAAAATTCGATGCATCAAAATTTACACCTACAACTATACCAACCAATTTTTCTGAATTAAAATTCCGGTATTAGTGTTTAAAAGTTCAGTAAACATTAAAAATACGATCTAGTTTAAAGAGGAAAATAATATTTTTTATCGCATTGATTATACCTATTCTTTTTTTCCATAGTTTGGAGTTGTCGATGGTGTGTCAATATGAAAGTTGATTGTCCACAAATACATCAATACCAACATCGACCAATTTTCAAAGATTTCTCAAATTTAGAAAATGACGTTGATACTGTGGATGTATTTGTCGATGTTGAATTTCACATCAACATCAACATTGACATGTTGTGAATGTGAAAATGTATTAATTCAGTAGGTACTTTTAGGTAAGGTACCTATTGCACCTTTTTTAATACAAATAATATGAAGAGTTTACGTTCAACTTGTGAAAACAAATGAATTTTTTTATTATGATCTCAAATGCATTTTTTGTGGTTCAATAATGATGATTTAGTTCGGAACTTTTTCAATATTATTTCAAATAAAATCTTTCTAAAGCAAAGTATTTTTTTGTGATTTTTAGAATACCTACCTAAATTTTTGCCAAGTGATTTTAGAATTTCATTTCTTGGAATTCAGCTTAATACTTTTCTTGCTGATTTCAAATCAATTTTGTAGTGTTGAATTCGAATAAATTTTTTTCGAGTGATGACAAAATGAATTTTTTCATGATGATTTCAAGTTTTTGTGGTGATTTAGAATGAATTATTCAGTGATGAACTGATGATTTAGAAAGAGTAACGAAGCCAAGTTATAAATTTTCTAAATTTTTAGTTTCCTGCAAAGGTTTATTCAGCCTAGTAAATTTTTTTAAAATTAAACTCTTGTTCGGATATCCCTGTTCTGAGAATTTCTCAACATTTGCGCTGATACAGCAACAATTTTGGCTACTTCAACTTGAAAATAATTACTCGAATCCGTACATTTATGGGTGATGAAGGGGGAGAAGGTTCCCAAATAACTTAGAGGGACTATTTTATTGATATGGTTCAGGATGTTCCATAATAGAAGAAAAAAGAGGGGGCAGAAGGAGAAATGCAAAAAAAGACCACAAATAAATCTGTTGCTTTTCTCACGAAAAGTTCACGAGAAGCTGCGCTCTCAGCCACTGGAAAGTTGATATTACATAATTCTTTGACATATGAAACCTGCGAAGAATAAGTAGATACTATTCTTGTTAGACTAAACGAACATTTTCTCAAAATGAGGTCATCAAACAGATGACAGAAAATCGTCACGTGCATTTCATTCAGTATTGTCACCCCATGAGGTGAATGAGTAGGTAGGTAGATAGATGGGTATTAAAATATTTGTAAAATATGAGTTTTTAATGTATAGCTAATGTCAAGATTTTCAAGCTAACAAGACATACGATGATTTCGCGACATTCGTACCTGTAAATAAGTAAAAGCTTTCTTCAATATGGAAATAGTAAACTTAGCCAAGTGTCCAAAACCAGCTCCAGTCATATCGTAAACTATACGTATGCCTTCGTCGAACGAATGCTCGTTGTACATAATATCCAAATTACAAAACAAAGATCTCAGGTAATTGGCCAAGTTAAATTTATTCGGATCAGGATCACTTAATCCCAATAAAAATATTCTACATCCATCAGGGGCCAATTCCTCCAACCGAATGCAATATCTTTAAAAGAAAATATTAATTTAGGTAAACTCTATAGAAAGATACGATCACCGTCTAAACTTTGTAATGTACTCGTAATTACAAAATTGAAATGAGAAAAAAAATATTTCAACAGACGACGACGTAGGTATATAAATAATTTCCAGTTGTTTTCAACGCAGACGTAGATAGATACTTGGCACTTATATATTTATGTAAAAATAATTACGTGCCGATGGCCCGAGTAAGTACTGTGAGCATACTTTCAAGGTTGTGGTTCATTATCAACGTGTGTAAACTTATATTATCATGTTACACGAGCAAGTACCTCTACCTATGTACCTATAGTAAGATAATTGACGGCCACCGGCACCGGCTCGGCTCTGCGGCTTCGTCATGTGAATGTGATGACTGATGATCAAGACGTAGGCCTATATTGAACTCACACGCAGAATTGAGCAATCTGTACTTTTTTTAATGCACATTTCAAGGCTCGAGGACAATTTTTGGAGCATGAACACGCGACCGACCTTCCTCGAATTAGGATTTTACGACTGGGTGCGTACCTAAGCCTAAGTTGTAAGAAAAAAGTGAGTAAGATCTGTTCTAATATTCAGTAGAGAGGAACAGAACG
Organism: Planococcus citri; assembly: GCF_950023065.1. Classification (NCBI taxonomy): domain Eukaryota; kingdom Metazoa; phylum Arthropoda; class Insecta; order Hemiptera; family Pseudococcidae; genus Planococcus; species Planococcus citri. The sequence continues at coordinate 18,769,516 of NC_088681.1, forward strand.
GGAGAATATATTTTATTACAACTTTCTGTTCAATTGGCAAAAAGGACAAGGACGAAGAAGATATTAAAATGAAAAGCGATCGAGAGTGCCTTTCTTAAGGTTCATTATAATGAGACGAACCGAAGAGAAATTTCAGTGAGTAGGATTCAGAAAAAACAAATTTTTTCATAGGAATTCACTTTGAAAAAAAAGCTTCTGGTAGTGAGTTCGATTTTTTGATTTTTGATTTAATTTTTGATAATTCAGAGGCTCATTTCTTGAGGGGAAAAATCAGAATTTGATCAAATTGAGGTAGAAAGCTTAAGTTTGATTTATAGGTAGGTAGAGATACCTTATATTCGATCTCCCGAATCGAACAGCGATGATTTAGAGCATTCGAGCCGTTTTGGAATCTGCAGAAAATTTTTAGATTTTCCAATTTTGGAAAAACTGCCATGAAAATGGCCAAAATGAAATCCAGCACCTATAAACTCAGATTTGCAGTCTTTTGACCCCTTCGATTTTTTTGAGGAGTGCGGGAGAAGGACAAATGGAAAAATTTGTCATTTACAAACGCAACAACATAAAAAGCTCTATAATTGGGCATATGCCTCATTTCTCAAGTGTGAAATTGATTGATCGTAATTTTCAACAATTCTGAAGCCTCCAGCGGATTTTTGAATTTTGGAATTTTGGAAAAAATTACCATAAAAAGAACTAGAATGAAATATAGCACCTGTGGACTCAGATTTACTACATTTGTGAACCTTTTTACTAATTTGGAGACAAATTTTCAAAGTCTCGCTTTCTACCAAAAATACCAAAAAATCTCATTTTATCAAAGTTGCCAATTAGTCTCATTTCTGGCTAAAAATTGACACGTTTTCACAAAAAATTTAAAAAAATCCTAATTTTCCAAAAATTTCTCAAGAGCTTCGCTCTTTTGTCAAAAAATTCCAAAAATTCTCGCTTTCTAACCGAAATAGTAGAACCTCGCTTTTTCAACAGACTGCAAAAAAGCATCATTTTGTGTTTTTTTTCCAGTACTTTTTGCTAAAATTGTCAGTCTTGCTTTTTTTCAAAAATAATCAAAAATTCCCATTGTTTCAAAAATTGAGAAAAAAAACTAGTTCTTCGAAAAATTGCGAAAGATTGTGATTTTTAAAAAAAAAATCCAAATAGTTTTGTTCAACTTTTAAGCAGCTGAAAAGTCTCGCTTTATTACCTAAAAATTGCAAAACAATCTCGCTTTTTGAAAATACCCAATGTGAAGAAATAATACATATATAATTATTTATTTCCAATGATTCCCAAAAATTGCTGCTTTTTGTTGAAATTTTGCTTCTTGATATAAATTTTTGCTTTTTAGCAAAATTGTTGAAAATTTTTACTTTTCTTTTGAAATTATACAAATCCAAAAGTCTTGCTTTTTTGCTAGAATTTATCAGAAAATATCACTGACATGCCAATATAATTCCCTAAAAGTTCTGCTATTGGTCAAAAATTCTCTTTTTTTGGCAAAGTTACTACAAATTGTGAGTTTTTTTGCAAAAAATTCCAAAAAGTCTCACTTTTTTCCATAAATTGGCGTAAAGTCCCATTTTTTTGTCAGAAATTTCCAAAAATTCTTTTTTTTGTTAAAATATTGTCAACGTTATTCCCCCCCCCCCACCCCCAAAACAGCAAAAATTCTCATTTTGGTGCGAAAATTTTTGAAAGTCTTTTTTTTCATTAAAAAGTTTTAAAATTGTTCAACAACCTTTAAAATTTGAAGACTAAAACATTTTCAATTAGAAATGTTTTTTTTTTGTTTTTTTTTCTGTGATTTTTTCTGCATTAAATTGTTAGATCCAAAATACGATATGCAGTGAACTTTTAGTTTCAATTGTACATTCATAAAGATGAATTTGTGAATTTTTAATTTCTTGTTGATGAAAATTTTGGATTTTATTGGTCATATTTTGGAAATCCATGCCTAAAAATTTTGGGGGCTCCGCACAAAGGGACCAGAATAACTTGGAGCATCAAAGGAATTGTTTTTCGTTTTAAAAAACTAAAATGAAAATCAGGTGAATCGAATTTTTTTATGTTTCAAGGAGGAGGGGTGCTTTTTAGCACGACATACTCAATTTTCAAGTTGAAGTACGGAAATTTTCAGGGATTTTTTCACATATTATATCTACATTACACACTAACAAGTTTGAAGATTGAGGACCAATGAGCTCGAAAAAACGGTAGGTCAAAAAAAAAGAAGGCATATTTCAGCATGTTTAACTTCGTTTTTTTTTTTTTTTTCATGAAAAATGAGTCAAATTAACACACGCCCTTTCTTGCCTCTCCCCTCCCATCATCATCCACGAGTTTTGTTTTGCATTTGGAGCCAAACGGTTTTACCCCCTCACCTCCTTATCTATGAGCTTCGCTTCGATTTTGGAGCCAAACCGATTTCAGAATCAGAATCAGCACCTACAAAACCCTAGATTTTGACACCAAATAGTATTTTTTGAAGATTTCAAATTCCCACCCGTCTTACCCCTACCCCCTCACCTTCGTAATGAGCTTCGCTTCGATCGATCGGAGCCAAATGGATTTCAGGATCAGAATCAGCGTTTACAAAACCCAAGATTTTGACACCCGAAAATGGTATTTTTTGAAAATTGCAAATTTCCACCCATCTCCCCCCCCCACCTCCTTATCTATGAGCTTCGCTTCGATTTTGGAGCCAACCGGATCTCAGAATCAGAATCAGCGCCTACAAAACTCAAGATTTCAGACACCTATATAGTATTTTTTGAAAACATTCCCACCCAATACCCATCTTACCCCCTCTCCTGCTTATCTATGAACGTCATTTCGATTTTTGGAGCCAAATGGATTTCAGGATCAGAATCAGCGTCTACAAAACCCAAGATTTTGACACCCAATAATGGTACTTTTTTTAATTTTCAAGTTTCCACCCGCCATCTTACCCCATGTTTACATTATCATATGAACTTCGTTTTGATTTTGGAGCCAAACGGATCTCAGAATCCGAATCAGCGCCTACAAAACTCAAGATTTTGACATCCATAAATAGTATTTTTTTGAAAATTTTAAATTTTCACTCATCTTACCCCCTTTCCTTATCATCAATGAGCCTCGTTTTGATTTTGAAGCCGAACAGTTTTCAGAATCAGAACTCACGCCTTCGAAGCCCACAATTTTTCCACAGTGATTTCAAACTTTTTTCACCCCCTCCCCTTCTTAAGGGATGGGAAATACTTGCTCAAAAAAGAAAGATGCGATAAAAGATCCTAAAAGAACGTACTGAAGCCTAATATTTTACTGTGTAATATTTGCTAATTTTTTTCATTTGAACAAAATATTTTTCAATTTTTTCCAGTTTAATGGTCAATTTTTTCAGGAAACTCTAAAAAATATGGAGTATCAAAAAATTTGCTCTCTCAGTTTTTTTTGTTTTTTTTCTTGAGATTCTGTAACAAAAAGTTTAGAGAATTTTTCATTTTTTCCTCAATCTGATTTTTGCATCTCAAGAATAGGTACATTTTTGTTAAAGTACCACATTCCAAAACTTTAATTTGTTGGCAGGGGGGAGAGACGAGGAACGAAATGCGAACTTGAAATCTCTCAAAACAGGATTTTCAGATTTTGCTCTCAAGCTTAGATGTTAGAATTTCCTAATTATCTAGTAATTACTATCAAATTTTAGCAGATAAATTTCAAGAAAATGGTATCCTTGTGCCTGAAAAATGACATTATTCTGTGGATAAATGAAGAAATTAATTAGAAACCCTGTCCTTGAAAATTTCATCGATTCAATCTCATATGAATCAATCGGAGTGATACTGCCACCTTTGTGAATACTCGTAGATATATGCAAAAGCAAATTGATTAACTCCATTGTCCAATATCTATCTACAACCTGATACCTGAATACCATAAATGGTGAAATATGGCATTTTTCCACCAATATATCCGGAAGATCCATTACCATTATAGAACTAATCGTTTGCTTCCAAACTCCAAAATCCAATCAACAGTACTCTTATATAGTGCAGAAATAAATCTACTAACTACTCAAATTCACCTAATCTAACAACTATATAGGTAAGATGAGTTGCTTTAAAAAAATTCTTCGAGCCTACTTACATAACGTTATTAGTTTCAGCCACTTCTTTGGCATTCCTTCCATTGAACAATTCAGGAGCATGAGTCCTTATGGTGTAATACGACTCGATGGTATTTTTCGTCAATTCCAACGCTCCGAAGCAGCTGTGAATGAAGATTGCGATTTGACGATCTGCAAGATAATTGGGAATTCCAAACACGTTAGAGAATCGAATTGAAAAAAAATATGTATTAAAAATAAATACTTAAACATAGTAGAAAAATGTATTCTGATCAATTGCGCAGTACGAAAAATCCACCACGTGAGCAAGTGGGTGCTTCGACTTCGAGCCAATTTTATTGATGAGATGTGCGAATTCTTCCGCGTCATCGAATCGCTGTAAAACTAGCCATGGATACTATGGAATGGAACCACTTACCTGACAATTCTGGTAAATGACGTTGTTTACTCAACCAGTCTTTGATGGATTTTATGTCCGCTTTGGTTATACTGTTGGGTATTTTCACGTCGCTAAAATATTTATCCAGTTGAGTGGCCATGTTTATTTATAGAATTTTATTATCGGTACACTGAAATCAAAGAATTACGATTGTACGATTAGGCCTGTACGATTGACAATATTTTATTTCGTTTTCATTTCCGCGTAGGTATTATAAAAATTCGCTGATCAAGGCGGGTTATTGTTTTGAACGTACACGAGTCGAAAAAATTATTCGAATTGTTGTTGGAGACTTGGAGAGAGGAATTGGAAACAGGTTTGGAGTTTGGCATATGATTCTCTCTGGGCAGAAATCACTTCGCAGTGGATTGCATTTATTTTGTAGGAAATGGAACGCAGTCGTCTAGTCTTGAGTTGGGTAAACCCAGGGTCAAGGTAAATGAAGATGGTGTAGCTGATGCTGATATTGTCCGTCTAACATAGCTTGAGCTGAATTGTGTCATTTGCATAAGCCGAATTCCAACAAATTTTTCATGAATTTTTCCAAATTTTTTTGGTTCCTAAAATTTTTTAGAGAGTAAAAATTATTGGCTATGTTCATTTTGCATGTTTATTTATGGCTAATTGGTTGGAAAAAGATTTATTGAAATAAATCAAGATAAAAGCTCAATTTGGGAAACCCTTCTGTTATTCCTTTTTGGCTTCCATAAAATGCAACTGACACAATTCAGCTCAAGCTATGTTGGACGGACAATATGCTTCTTGTGCTCCTCCCATCAGCATCAAAAATATTTTACATATTAAATTTATCGACTACGTATTACAGTATGAAAAAATTGGAAATCATTCAACTTCGGTTGCGGTTCGAATTTTTTATTCCTAACCCTAAGTATAACAATTTTTCATCACATAACTTTGAAAAAAAAAAACACGCAAAATTTGACGACATTAAACGTCTTCAATTCTGAGAATTTCGAAGAAAACAATTTTTTATCCCGAATTCATCAAGAGAAGAAAAACCCACTCAAGACGAATAAAAAAGCTTCTGCTACAAAATTGCTTGAAGGGGTTTGCAACGTGACGAGTTTTTTTAATTCGAGTGCATTAATTTGTTTACTTTAAGTCGTGCCACGCCAAGATTCACAAAAAAAAATGTGATTTACAATTTTCACTTGACTTATAGGATCTCAAAGAAGACCATTTCCACGAAAATCCAAAACTAGGTACTTTTCTAAAATGTGGTTAAAAGTTGTCAAATTACTCATTATTTTTTGGTAATGTTGTCGTGATACCAATACTCCTCATTTCACTTGAACTTCAACAGATTTTGAATCTATTAAAAATTGAAAAAAATGTATTTCATCAATCAACAGGACTGATCAGCTGGAAATCATTAATTTTTTCAGGTTTTAATTTGAGAGGAATGTTTCCGTTTTTTTAAATCAATTTTAACAAATTACATTTATTGTCAAAATTAGTCCCTCATTTTGTTTTTTAGATAGAAATTTTTTTCTAATATTTTTCATGTTTTTGGTTTTGATTCCTCTGTAAAAATTTTTATGATCCAAACAAAATAATAAACATTTTAGGCACCTACTTCTGTCAGTTCCGTCCAATTTCGTCAATTTTTAAAAAAAAATAGGTACTTTTCATTGGTTCTTAGGCTACAATTGTGTACTTTTTTTCGTTTGTTTGTTTTCATTTTGAATGTAATGCCAAATTCTTAATTTTCAAACAATTCAAGTAACATCACTTTTTTCTAAAAATCTGTTGATTTTTTATCTATTCACTCATCATACCTACTTATTTTCACTTTTCACCATTTTTTTGTGATTTTGTTTTTTTCATCTTTTATCTTATCAAATTTTTCAATTTTTGATGTTTTTACAAATATTTTTTCAGAATTTTTTCCTTGGTTCTGACTCAAACTAGGGCTACTTGATGAGAATTTTTCAAAAATTTTGTTCATTTTGATTTTTCAAATTTTTTTTTCAGGTTTTTCAATGTTTTTCGAATACTTTCTCGGATTTTTCACCATTATTTTTTCACTTTTTTTTTCTTAAAAACCGTTCTAATTCTCACGAGTAACTACTGAATTAAAAAATATCCATCATTTTTTGCAAAATTCTCCTTATGGTTTTGACTCAAACTAGGGCTGCTTGATTGTAAATTTTTCAAAAATTTTGTTCATTTTGATTTTTCAAAATTTTTTAGTTTGTTTATTCGAAATGTTTCATTTTAGATTTTCAAAGTTTTTCACTTTGGTTTTTCAAATTTTTCCATTTTGATTTTTCAAAATTTGTCATTTTGGTTTTTAAGATTTTTTTTGAATACTTTTTCGGATTTTTCACTGTTATTTCTTCACTTTTTTTTCTTAAAAACTGTTTTAGTTATCTTGAGTACTGAACTTAGAAATATCAATTTTTGGAAAAATTTCTTCCTATTGGTTTAACTCAAACTAGGGCTACTTAATTGAGAATTTTTCAAAAATTTTGTTCATTTTGGTTTTTCAAAATTTTTTAGGTTGTTTATTCAAAATATTTCATTTTAGTTTTTCAAAGTTTTGCACTTTGGTTTTTCAAATATTTTCATTTTGATTTTTCAAAATTTTTCATTTTGGTTTTTAAGATCTCTTTTGAATACTTTTTCGGATTTTTCACTATTTTTTTCTTTAAAACTGTTTTAGTTATCTTGAGTACTTACTGAACTTAAAAATACCAATTTTTGGAAAAATGTCTCATTATGGTTTTAACTCAAACTAGGGCTACTTGATTGAGAATTTTTCAAAAATTTTGCTCATTTTGGTTTTTTAAAACTTTTTAGTTTGTTTATTCATAATGTTTCATTTTATTGTTTTAATGTTTTTCACATTGGATTATCTTGAGTACCTACTGAACTTACAAATACCTATTTTTTGGTAAATTTCTTCTTATGGTTTTGACTCAGATTAGGGCTACTTAATAATTGAGAATTTTTCAAAAATTTCTATTTTGATTTTTCAAAATTTTGCATTTCAGTTTTTCAAAATTTTTTAGTTTGGTTATTTAGAACTTTTTCATTTTGGTTTTTTTAAATTTTTCGTTTTGGTTTTTCTAAATTTTTTAAAAATATTTTATTTTGGCTTTTTCATTTTTTTTTTTTTTTAATACTTTTTCGGATTTTTTACTATCATTTCTTCGTTTTTTTCCCCTAAAAGCTTTCTTTATTCTTCAGTACTAAATTTAAAAATATTTTTTGAAAAATTCCTTGATTTCTTAAATATTTTTCGTCTATTAATTTCTCTACAATATATTTCCAAAATTTTCAGCAAAGGTTTCCTTAGATTAGATAGAAAGATAAGGCTTATTCTGTCCATCATGATTCATGGAATTGGGATAGGACCAGGACCACTCTCAAAATCCGTTTGGAGGTCCAAAAAGTCCATTTTAATTAATTTTTTTTTGCAATGTCTGATCAATTTTTTTTATTTGTTTTTACCAAATCATAAGATCACCTCAACCCAAGACATTTTAATGAAATCCGCTCAAATGTGGTCTAAGCAGATCTAGATTAAAAGAGGGTTTTGAGGGGGAAGTGACCTTTACTCAAGAGGTCAAAAAAGTCAAATATGAATCGATCGATTCGAAATAAAAAATTGCAATTTGGAAGGGAGGAAACTGGAACCTCTCACCGCTCAAAATTGTCCCAGAAAGTCGAAATTTGTCAATTTGAATCGAAAATGTGCCTTTTTCGATGTTTTTTGATTTTGTGTTCTCGCTGAAGCCTCGTCAAATCGATCTAGGAGGCTGAAATTCAACATGTATGTCCGAAGAATGTCTTAGATGTGGCTTTTGAAAAAACGACGACTTTTCAATTCTCATTTTTCAATTTCCATCTTTATAACTTTTAGTAAATTTTATTTCTTGCTTTTTTTCCTACAGGTATCTTATTTTCATTCATAAAAATGCAGTAATTTTTTGCAATTAAAAAATATAATTTACACGAATTTTTTCGATTTTTTTGTTTTGTTTTTTCTTTTTTAATTTCCATTGACGAGTGATTGAAATACTTCACTTTTATGTGATTCAGGCCAGGAATTATTTATTTTCTCGTCAAAACTTTCTTCATTTTTGAATTATTTTTAAAAAATTGTGTTTTTTTGTCAGTTTATGGTTCGATGATACCATGTTTCTGTTCCAGGAACTGAGTATCAGGCCATGTTTAACACATCATCATTGTTTTTTTCAAATAGGTAACTACTTAATGGTAATCTATTCATACATATTTTTCCATTTTTTTCAGTTTTTTTATGCTCTCAATTAACAGTAGAAAAAATCTTTTTGAAATTTCATCAAAATATTAGCTAGGCAGGTAGGTACCTATTTATTTTTCTTTCATTTTTTATTTTCTTGAAAATAGCTCTTTTTTCATTTCTTGCCTCATTTGGGTTCTTCTGGACTATCTTGCAAATTGCCTTCACTGGATGAGAGCTTCTCCCCCCCCCTACCATCCTTCCTCCTCACGAAATGTTTCTTCAATTTATAAGCGATGTGTAATTTAGGTTTCATTTCATTTCATTAACCTTTTTTTTTTTTCTAATGATCATAATGCTTGGGTATTTTATTTTAAAAAAACACATTTTATAGCATCGTAAAACAATACTCCCAAAATACATACCATAGATACCTATTAATAAATTTCCTCAAATTATTAAGAAAAAAACGCACATAAACTCACTTTTAAGGAATTTTTAACGTAATATTACTCATTAACATTTTAATTTGAATAATTAAAAGAGAAATTATTTTCGTGTTTTTCAACACGAAGTAAGTACGTCAGTAAGTAAAGAATATTAGGTACGTAATTATTTTGTGGCGGATTTTATATGTTTTAAATTACATTAACGCAAAAAATGAACAATTCATTCTACATTATACACCAATAAATTACTTATTCGTCGAGAAAATAACATCAAAAAGTACGTAACTGATCCAAATTACGAGCGTCACTATTCAAAGAGTTTTTTTTTTTTTTTTTTTTTTTTTTTGAGAATTACCTATACTTATTTGAATTTTTACTTATTGAATAACGTATTTAATTTCTAATTTAAAATTTTCAATTCTTACCCGAAGAAAACACTTTGAATCTAAATCTACAAATAACTGAATTTAAACCGGTTCAAAATTGCGATAAAATTCACACTATAAACACGAACAAAACACAGTTGACAACTGAATACCTACACAAATACTCGACGAGGAAGAAGAATTTTTTTTTAAAAAATCACCAATTAATTGAAAAACATCAACATGTTGTGAAATATATTCCCATGTAATTTTTTCATGTGCTTTGTTTAATTGTGATTAAGAAACGAATATTAAAGGTTACAAGTGAAATTTCTCATTCTTGATAACGATAACATTTTGAAAAAAAAATTCCATTTATAGCCTACCGTGAACACTTTGTATATTCGGATACGTTTAGCATAAAGAAAACTATAATGGTAAAAGTAAAATTACCTATAAAATGCAATTAGTAGGTACTCAGGTAAGTAATATGCATTCGTGGTACGCGACACAGGCACACAGCACACAGCACAACGACGAGAACCAATCACTATAGGACACCAACCTGTATATGAGCCAGTGGCAGTCTCTGTACTTTAGACAGACAACAAACTCACATTGGGCAAAAAAGTTTCAGACGAGGATTAATTTCACTCTCGATGGTAACCTTGACTGTATTCGTGACCATCTGAATTGAACTTACAAATCTACGAGTTTACAAGGTAACCTACTATCGTATGGAGTATCAGTGTCTAATTTTATTCGTAAATATGTAAATAATACAGCTATCGAGAATACTCATTCGGGAATCATTTCCAGTTTACCTATACCTATCTTACGTATTTACACGAGTACGGTTCACTGCACTTGAAGAATGAGATAAATAGAAATGCCCTCTTTATAATGATAATGAGGTTTCGTTATCGAATATTGATACCTATGTTAATGAGATGTTGAGATATGGATCGAATCAGTACGAAATATCTAAAAATACAGACACCTAGATTTATGCCTCTTTTCATATTTGGCTAATTAACTATTTTTTTTTTCGATCGTACGTAATTATTGGAAAACAGGTAGAAAGAGTACTAATTGTTACAAGCGATCATTATACTGTACCTAGCGAGCTCGATTATTATTATTATACTATGTGGGTCTAAAATTATAATTTTTTAATTGCTGGGGACTGCTTTTTGAAATTTTTCGCAAATTTTCTTCGGATTAGTATCCAATCCCACATCTATACTTTTTTTGCAACCAGGTGACATCATAAAACGCGTTTTAAAAAAATAGGTACCTACCTATTGGAGAAATTGCACCTTCCTTCTTCGCAATAAAATTGATTACTTTTTCAAATACTTTAGGAACTTGTGTTTTTTATGGAAAATGAATGAAGTTTATAATGGACAAATTTTGAAATTGGCAGTTTTATTTGTAGGTACCTATTTCAAAAATGAGCAATACTGGAAAAAAATTGGCGAAATGACGATTGAAAATTTGATCTTCTACATACACGTTTGTTTCTTAACATATCCATCCTAAAATGCCTTCGTGACAACTGGAGAGAGGATTTTTTGAAAATATCCCTATAATACATACAATCAAAGAGGGTTTTGGAGTCCCCCCTCCCAACTGACTACTTTCAAGAAGGACAAATTAGTCTGTGAGGTTCACTTCTCTACTCTCTTTACTCCTATTTCTGAATGGAACACAGCCACAAAATACTCGAGAGTCGAAAAATAATTGAAATGCTAAATTTGAGGGCATTTTAACCTCTTCTCTCCTATCCCATGCAAGAAAATCATAGATGAGTAGTACTATAGTACTATTTCAGTACTATTTCTGTAAAACTATTGAGTACTAATTCAGTACTGTAGAACTAAGTAGTACTTAGTATTACTTCAGTACTACTTCTGTATAACTATTCAGTAGTACTTCAGTATTGGGATACCAAGTAATGCGATAGTACTATTCCAGTACTACTTTAGGTAAGACTATTCAGTACTACTTCGGTATTGTGGTATCAAGTAGTACTATAGTACCATTCTAAAATACTACTTTAGACAAATTTCTCATTTTATGGTCTATGTTCAAGCTTAAACTTATTTGTTAAAAATAGGTATGTGAGTTTGAATTTCAATTATACCTGCCCAGCACACGTTTTTTCTGAAATTTAAAAAATTAAGTAGCTAATAAATACGGCAATTATTTCTATATGCTGGAAAAACAGCAAAAAAAACTCTCATAATAAGTGATTATACAATAAAAAAATAAAAAAAAAACCACATTACATTAATATTATTGTGCTCAGAACCCAAAGACTGCAGAAATAAGTGCTATAAAACTGCTCCATCATGGGTAGGTATCAAAATGTAGGTATGTATGTATTTTCAATGAGCTATCAGAAAACCTAAAAAACGTCAAACGTTAATTTTTTTAAAAACACAAATGCAGCGATCATCGTTTTTAATTTATAAAAAAAATAAACATTTAGTTTTTTGTATTGACAATTTCAAAATTTTTGTTTTTTCCCATTTTTCAAACTGATTTTTGCTGTTTTTCTCCCACAAAAAAACTGTAACGACCTGAAAAAACTTCAAAATCAACGTTTTTTTAAACTAAAAAAAGCATTTGCATTTATTTATTCCAAAAATATGCGAAAAAATGCGCTATAAAGTGTCATCATTTGTCTCAAAATTGCATGAAACTGACAAAACGTAAAGAAAATTGCTATCTGCGGTATTTGGTGCAGCAAAAAAATATACGATATCATTAAAACAATTGCCTTACTAATAATGTACTGCAATTTTTTAAAAAAAGGAAATATTTCAGAATAACAAGGATAATATGCTTATATTGTTCAAAATGTGCTATATCCATTGAAGTCCCCATAGTCTAGTGGTTAAGGTTAGGCAGTTAGGAACGTAGGGTCGCAGGTTCGAATCTCAGGTTAGGTAGGAAATTTTCGTTAATGGAATTGGATGGTATATGAATAAATCATTCGATAGATAAAAAGTAAAACGATTACTGATAACATAAATTGTGCCAAATGTACTTAATATTTTTAAAAATTAATTTAAAAATGTTAAAATGTAGTACTAGGTACAGTTCTTTTGAGTAGTACTACAGTAATATGTCCTAGTAGTACTGCAGTAATACTTTCTCAGTAGTACTACAATAATACTTCTTAGTAGTACTGCCAGTAAAACTGAATTGCTCAATTTAGTACTACTGAAAGTAGTACTGCTTTTAGTATTACTTTAGTACCTAGTACTATTTTTCTGTATGGGTTATGAATTCATCACCCCAACGTGTCTCCAGATTATTCATTGGGGACAATTTTTGAATTTAAAAACAAATCAGATTAGGTGAATTTTTGAGATTAAAAAAACACTCACGCATTTAGCGTGAGTAGACCAACTTTTCTTTGAATAAAAATTTTTTACGAACGAATTGTTTCACTTTTTTTGAAACATTTGTACAGCAATGAATCGAATCATTTTCGAACAATTGGCGATTAAGTAAATAAATTGATTAATTTCTTGGTGAATCATTCGATTGATTTGTAGGCGAATCATTCGATTGATTTGTAGGCGAATCATTCACGAAAGAGTTGATCAATAGTTACTAAATCATTCGCGAACGAATTGATTCGTATAAGTGACTCGTTCGCGAACGAACCGATTCGTATAAGTGACTCATTCGCGAACGAATCAATTCATTTACTCATTTTTTGATGAATCATTCGCGAACGAATTGATTCGCGTTGGTGATTCATTCGCGAACGAATTGATTCGTTTTGGTGATTCAGTCGCGAACAAATTGACTCGTATTGGTGATTCATTCGTGAACGAATCGATTCGTATAAGTGACTCGTTCGCAAACGAATCGATTCGTATAAGTGACTCATTCGCGAACGAATCAATTCATTTACTCAATTTTTGATGAATCATTCGGGAACGAATCGATCCTTATAAGTGACTCGTTCGCGAACAAATCGATTCGTATAAGAGACTCGTTCGCGAACAAATCGATTTAAGTGACTCGTTCGCGAACAAATCGATTCGTATAAGAGACTCGTTCGCGAACGAATCGATTCGTATAAGTGACTCGTTCGCGAACGAATCGATTCGTATAAGTGACTCGTTCGCGAACGAATCGATTCGTATAAGTGACTCGTTCGCGAACAAATCGATTCGTATAAGTGACTCGTTCGCGAACGAATCGATTCGTATAAGAGACTCGTTCGCGAACGAATCGATTCGTATAAGTGACTCATTCGCGAACGAATTGATTCATAAATTGAAGAATTGGTCAATTCGTTGGGTACATCTATGGACATTTTTCAGAATTTTCAATGGTAGATCCCACTTAGAGCGCCATTTTGAAATTTCAAAATGCTTAAAAAGTTTAAAATTCAATATGCTTTCGAACCGTGAAATCAGTTTTGATCAAAGTATCATAGTTTTGGAGGATCGCGCTGCTGAAGTTGAGTAGGTACCTCGAAACAATGTGAAAATAATGGAAGCCCCACCACCCGTTCCCTGAGGATGCTGGGATCAAACTGATTGCGGGTTTCTTACTTAATGGGTGGGTAGATATTGTAAAAAAAATTTAAGCGAAATCGAAAGACATTACTCAAAAACGTTGGTCGAATTGACATGGAATGACCCGAGCTGAAAAAATCAACGAAACAAAAAAAAAGTAAGTATTCGGCCACTTTTCTCGATTTTTGGAAATTAGCTGTAAAAAAATTGGCACCACTGCGTTCCAAAATACTTCCCCAGTTTCAGGAATGATATCTTTCAAAGTTCTGGCATAATTATAGCTCAATTCGAAAAATGAGTCAATGTGCGACGACTCGTCGACTCGACGTGCAAAATTACCTAAAAAACGGATCATTCCTATACATCCCCTTATATTCCCTCGCCATCCTCTCCCCTCCTCTCTGTTCCCCTCCCAGTTCGCTTAGAATCTCCCAAATCTGAAAGTACATACGATCCAACTATTCCAATTTGAATTAAGCAAATTTTCGTGATTTGAAAAAATTTTAATGACCATGAATTCTTTTCTCGAAAGTTTTTCTGAGCCCCAAGATTCCTTGAAGTTGATTTCTCTGATACTTTTGAAGCTGAAGAAATATTCAAAAATGAATAAAATAATTATTTTCTAAATTCAGCTTATCACCTCTACTCCTCACTTCCCTTCATCTTTCTAATTTGTCTCAAGAACCTCTACCTCAAATACCATACGTATTATGAATATGAATATGATTTATGAAATAACTATACGTACATATTTAGGTACTTCGATTTATGAGTCAAAAAAATGGTCCTTCAGCACTATTTCCAAAAATGTTGAATCACGACCCCTCTCCTCTCATTCTGTCCCCTATGAGGTCAAAACGATCTCCTGAGGTTCATTTTCTAGTTTTATGAAGTTAAAACTAATGCAGCGACAACATTATTACAAATATGTATTATTATGCAAAAAATAATTTAAAAGCTGATTTTTAGAATTTTAGGAGAATTTAACCCTTTCAGTTTGTTACAAGACCCTCATATAGCCCAAACATAATTGACGTATTTACTCTGACTTTTTAGTCAAAAAAAAAAATCTTGAATTCGGTAACCAAGTTTCTACGGTTTCAAAAAAATATTGGGGAAAACTCCTTAAAAGAGCTCCTGCGAGATCAAATTTTAATAAGTAGATGTTATATTTTTCTGCATTTTTTGGAGTCAGCCTTCGAGCCAATGATAGGTACCTTTTTCATATTTCAATATTTCATGTGTAGGTATCGAAAAGTGTAGAAAAAATTTGACTTCGATCGCTTCAAGCTTTACGATTTTACCAAGTACAATAATTTTACGAAGAACATGAAGTAAGAACAGCTGTGAAATGATTCATTCATAATTGGCTTTTCAAATCACATCGAAAATTTTTCGCATATGGCGAGAAGGCAATACGATACGATACGATACGATACACATTACACCTATGTACATAAATGAACCTATGGTAGTTGTTTACATAGCGACTGATAAAACGACTATAAAATTTTTTCGAAAAAATCTAGACGGAAAATTTTTAAGGCAAGAAAACGAATTCGCTATACGTTATAGTAGGCCTACTCCTATACTCATGTAATTACTGAAAACAATTTTTTTTCAAGATTCAGAGCTCATGGATACGAAAGCACAATTTCCTAAAAATTCTTACACTGGTCGAATTTTCATTTCGCAGAAAATATTTCGATAACTGCAACTGGAAAAATTGAACCGGTGGAAACAGACTCTAAAAAATTATGTTTTTATTTGCACCATTTTTATACAACTTTTCAAAAAGTGTAGTACTCGAAACTTCCCTGCAGAGGCTGTAGATAAACCAGGAAGTGACACCAATCGATTCAAGAGATCGAAAACATGAAATAAACTAATGAACTACCAGCTACTTACATTTTTTTTTCATGAACCAAAAATGCACCAAAAATTCAATAGAATTAAAATACGCAGGGTCCTAAAATTTTGCATGATTTAGTACTTCAGGCGATACTCTTTCGATTTTTTTTCACTTTCAACTCGAAAGGTTTCCTAACATTTCAGAATACAATACACACATGTACCTATCCACTTCTCTTACAATTTCGTAAGTAGCAAAAATGAAGAAGAAAAGACAGTCGCGTAGTATAAAAAGGGGGGGGGGACCTCTTCATTTTCTTCATCGAAGATGAAAGTATTTTTATAGTCGTTTGATAGGTGGTCGTAAAACTATAAGAAAAATGTGGCTTTGATAAACAGGATGATGAGCCTCTCGAGCATAAAAGAAACTTAACAACGATGACGGATAATTTTTTCGAATATTTATTCTGTTTTACCATATTGGAGAAGTCCTGTTTGGAGGGAATTTATTTCACGTCGTATTTATTTTACTACCGTGAACACTGAACATTCTACCAACTATATGCAATGGAAACTCGTAAAATGGACTCGAATTTTTTCGAAGTGAATAAAATTGTGTTGGTCACATACTTGGCAAATTCGAAGGTAGGTATAGGTTAGATTGATTAGCGTGATTGGTCTGACGAGTAAATAAGTACCTATCCAAAAAATGAGGAGTGAAATCAAAATTTTGGGGGAATTGAGATATGTAGGTATTTGTTGAATTTTGAAGGCTGTGAAGGAAGGAATAATTACGAGAGTCGTATATTGTGTTTGACCCGGAAAAAAATAATATACGATGAATAGATGACGCATGGAAAGAATTAAGTAGTATACAGTTTATCGTAAGTTTATCAATTGACACGAATAGAACTCCATTGTTTCGTAGGTCTAGGTCTAGGTAGAGTAGAGGTACCTACATAATAATTTAGTGTCTTATCTTCTGCACTATCGAAATGTTTGACAATACGTTTTCTAGTTTAAAATAAAAAATTTACTTTCGTCGTCAGTGACGTAAGATGCTATACAATATACATATGTACATGTAGAATAAAAGAAGTACATACATTATAATAATGTATTTCAAATTCATTCAATATCTCTTTAGAATTTGCACTTTTTATTAAAATTTTAATTCATTGCTTTGTACTTCTAAAATTATCAGTGATACTTTCTTCGAAATGCTGATTTTCATAAAAAAAGATAAAAATCCAATATATTATAAATGCATCAGGATTTTTTTGTCGTAAGATGACGTTAGGTAGGTACTCAAGCTCGCATTTTATTATCGTAAATTAACATAGGTAATTTAAGGTGTACCCACAAAAAGTAGGTAGGTTTGAAAATGTAATCCTATAAGGGGAAAATATGAGGAAAAATTACCTGTAAAATTCTATCGAATTTATGTTTCATCAAGCAGAACCCAAACGTTCAAAAATCGATACTATATAAAATAATCCGATAAATAGCACATCAATTCGAGACAGAAAAAAATTGCAACATACCACAATTGCTCTTTCCTTTGGCGGATTGTTTTTGAGAATATAGCAACAATTTTAACGATTGTTTTTTGACGTTATTATTTCCGTATTCGTTACTTATCACTCATCACGAAATACACACCAACAGCAAGTTTTGAACCGTGTAGGTCGCTGCCAGTCGAAGCACATAATCACTGATAAGAAGCTTTTAAATACCTACACAAAGTAAGTACATATGTAGCAGTGAAAAATAATATTTTAATTTTTGGAGTCCGAAATCAACACGTACGGGTGGGCATAATTATGCATGCTGATAAAATACACATACGAATAATTTTCGTACAGTTTCATATTTTGTAACCATGTAATTAGGAAGGTACCTAGGTAGGTACCTTTAATTACCAAATTTTTGATTTACAATTAATTAATAAATGCCACGGTTTTATCTTGATGATAAGTAATCGGTTGCAAATTAAAGTGAATTTTACTTACTTTTGATTATTATTATATCGAATAAAAAATACGATGCTGTACTAGGTTGATAAAAAAAGGAACTTTTTCCAAACACTTGAAGAATGATTTGATTTCAATGATGAAACTTGCAGGGAAGCAAGATTCAAATATGAATATGTTTCAAGCCAGAGTTCAAAAGGCTACATTTTTAGCCCGACTTTCCACTGAACCAACAAGTGAACCTTTAGAACTGACACTCTACAAATCGAACAAATATTGCCCCCCCCCCAAATTCACATGCTGATTTGCTGAATAAGTTTAATTTTGGATTTTTCGTGAATTTTTAAAAATAACAATTTCTATGTACAGTTTTGAGCTATTCTGGAGCATCCACAAATAAAACTGCTCGTGAAGTATTTTCAATAAAGATCTGATTTTTTTTTCGCCTTCTCAGAAATTTACATTAAATTGGTCAAAAATTCACTTTCGAACTGGCTGACCTTATACCAGCATAACCACTTAAAAAGATCGACAGAGCACACAATAAACACCGACCAAAGTTATAGGAGCTAAAGTTCATTTGGGGTCATTCCACGTAAATTGAACCAAGAAGTGGTTGGGGGATTCGGCGATTTTTTTTGAAATTTTTCCTGTGGAAAGACCTTTTGAAGGGATGACCAATGACGCAAATCGCAGCCCTCTAGCCCATTTTTAAAGGCAGCCAGGGGGTGTCGAAAGTTTTTAGTGAACCTAAAATATCATCTATTTCAGCAGTGGATTACTCGATAACCGCGGTACCTACCAAAATGGAACATTTTCCCATAGTTAGGGGTTTTGAAAGGCTTTTTGGTGATATTAAAGCTCTTTAATACAAGTATGGAAATAGATTATGCTCTCAAGAAAGTCTTAGCATTTTACGTATGTATTACGTACTGCGCATGGCAGGTTGGTGTCGTCACACGGTCGAGGTGGGTGGAGCAACCAATGGGGTGCAACGTTGTGTACGTGAACAGCTGATTTGATGCTTGCTCGCGCACTGCGCAGTACGTAAAACTTACGTAAAATCCTATGACTTTCTTAAGAGTATAATCTATTTCCATACTTGTATTAAAGAGCTTTAGGTGATATCATGAAAATCAGTGTTGTCACTTTTTTTCGTACAAAAAATTAGCTCAAAAAGTTTCGAAACGTAGTTTTTATATCGTTCCGACTCTCAAAAATTCTGAAAAAAATATATTATTATGGACAATCTCTTCATGCTGAACAACATATTAAAAAATTGAGATGGTACCATGTTGCAAAGTTGATTTAAAAAAATTTTAAGTTTTCGAAAAATGCGATTTTTTGATTTAAAACATGAAAAAAAGTTTTGATAGGTGAAGTTGACCCATTTGACCCCTATTTTTACGTATCTGTTGAATCAGCTGAAAAAACCCTTTCACTCGATGAAATGAACTCCTCACAAAAAAATCAAAATTCGAAAAGATTCAAGAAATGAACGAATTTTAATTTTTTTGTTGCGAGTGTAATAATTTTTATCAACTTTTTCATGAAATACGTCAGAAAGCGGTCAAAATAAGACAACTGAATAAATTTAAACTTTTTTTGATGTTTGAAATTGAAAATTGAATTTTTTCGAATTTTGATTTTCTTGTGAGGAGTTTATTTCATCGAGTGAAAGGGTTTATAGTAGTTTCATTCAAAGAATCGTTCATTTTCAATAACTTCGCCCTTGCTGCACTCTGGCCAATTTGTTTCTTGTTTTAAAATAAAAAATTCGCATTTGGGCCCCGAAAAATCCGTAACAAAAAATGAAAATTTTTATAAGTCATATGAATAATGATGTCAATCAGCAAAATTGGCATTTTCTCCGCTATATCAATCGGTAAATTTTCAGCCGAACCTCCTTCCCCTCTCTAAAAGCCTCTATGTAGTTCCTGGCTCGCGACGGCCCCGATAATTTGAAGTGAGCTGCGTTTAAGTTACAGAGAAGACTTTTACGTCAGCTGAAGTGAGTAGGGAGTACACATGGTACATTCGAACAACTATCAAATACAGATAGTTTAAATCAAATACAGGTACATGGCTTTCTGTCTGAACTTCTTGCATTATAACTACTCGCAAGGTGTTGGAAAATTTCACTTTAGTTCATTTCTCCACGACAAGTAATATTCACTAGTGTGACTTCTACTAACTAGTACGTACAAATTTGAATAAGGTCGTACATGATTAATTATTCTAAACATCAAATTATATCCTATGAGAAAATGGATCGAAATATTATCCGATCAAATTATTAGTGGTGGGATATTATCGATATTTATATATACCTACTTTTGCAACGTTATGGCACCATTTAGTTAAATGGCGTTGTGGCACCAGGTAGCAAGTGAAGAAAACTTAGTCATTTACGCGAGCGTTTTTTCGGCAATGGTTAATTCTTTAATAAAAACCAACTGGTGCCTCTATATTATATGAGTATAGAGTGATGATTAAGGGTATAAGCAACAGCGCCATCTAATCAGAACATTTTACAATTAATTTTTACAAAAAAATACTTTGAAAATCAATGAGACCTGGAATGGTGCCACAACGTCTGTTCACTATATAATTTTACCAGTATATAAAAGGGATTTTTAAATGTCGTTGTGGCACCAATACAAAAATTTGCCTAACGACCCCTGGCAGTGCCCTGATGACATTCCACACGATTTTAGATAAAAACGTTGTGGCACCATTTGGTGGTGCCACAACGTAAATTTTGGTGCCTGAACGTGTGTAAAGTATATAAAATGGTGCCACAAGTACATTAATTATGAGTATCGATATATATCGATATTTGCCGCCGTTGATATATATCAATATTTTAAATCCGATAATCGATTATCGGAAAATTTTTAAAAATTATGCAAAAATCCCGTAAATAAAATTGTGCGAGGTGTTTTTTTGCTCTTTTTGAGCATTTTCAGACTCTTTTAGTGTAAAATAGTGATTATCACAGCTATTAATGGTAGCCATGGGCCATATCTGTAGAATGATGAAATGTTGACATTACGTCATCAATGTCATCATTATTTTAAAAAGTGCCAAATACGTAGCTAGATACTGAAAAAGCAAAAAGTAAGGAATAGAAACAGCTTAGAGATGACTCAGTTTCTCTTTTCATCAAAAATCAGCTGTTTTATGGTCTTTTTATGAACGTCAAAAACATCCGATATATATCGATATTATCGATATGAAACCTCCGATATTTTGACGATATCGATATCCCGAAATATCGATAATATCCCATCACTACAAATTATGGTATTCGGTTATAACTGCACTTGGGAAGAAAATAGATCACCTAAATTTTTACAAAATTATATCCTACAAGGTATATGAACATCGTTCGGTTTCCACCATTTTATATTTGACTGGATTTGATAAACATTTAGAGAAGACGTATTTTTTCCACATAAAATGCCTAGCAATAATTATGGTCAGCTAGCAGTTGAATGTTTTTTGGTTCAATATAAGTCAACACTGATTTCATGATTCAATTGACAAAAAATTGAATCTTTAGACAAGGCTGCAGCAAAAACTATAAATCAAAAAAAGCTGAAATTTTAAATATATATGCTTTGAACATAGACCTAGGCCCTTTTGATATTTTCAAAACATTTTCACCATTTATAAGGGGCCAAAAGAGGGGGTGAAGGTTGAATTTTCAAGATTTTGACAATTTTTTTGTACCATTCACTAATGGATAATGAATGGAATCTACATTTCAAATTTCATAAAATTCGGTTAGACCAATCTCTCGATATTGGTCTAAGTGTGCTGGAAAAAAATTACCAAAAAAACAGCGAAAATACTGCTTGACACTGCCAAAATGATGCTTGACACCTTGCAATTGTTTGATGTATAACAATTGTTATATATATTTTCTGAAAGCTCTTTAAAAAATAAAAACATTGGTCTTCTTACTTTTTTAAATAAGTTCATATTTTTCGAGAAAATTGCATTGGCGTGATGTCCAAAACTGTCCAAATAGTTTGAGAATGAGAATATTACTCCGCGGTGTTGCCGTACCGCCACCTACGGTTCGAAAACCGTGGGAGGGCGGGGGGGCAACACTACCGCGTCGCCTGATTTTAATCCAGCACTGTTTATCCTGTTGATCATTACCTGCATTTGCACTTCAGTTCCAGCAAGAATTACTTTGTCGTCTGCGTAACTTATTTCATGGATTCTTTTACCATTGATCCTGACTCCAGAGTCCCATTCTCTCAATTCATGCTTCTCTCATAATTTCCTCTGCATACAAGTTAAACAGCCTAGGTGATAGAGGACATTCCTGCCTAGCACTTCTTTTTATAGCACATCCGTTCTCCCGGTATACATTTCCAATTTTGATGTTACACATTAACGCCTGCGTCTCTAGCGGGATTTGAACCCACAACCTCTTGTTCAGAAAGCGGTGGCTCAACCCACTATGCCACTGGGCGCCGATCCCAGGACAGATTTCTTATTCGCAGGTCTTTGTCATCAACATTGTACTTCTTTAGGATTTTCAACATCCTCTCATGGTTAACACAATCAAATGCCTTTTCATAGGTACCTAAACATAAAAATGATGCATTCCTATAATTTTTTATATCTTTATCTTCAATTTAATTATTACACTACAAAATTACCTAACTGTAATGTGATATGATATTTCAGCGCAGATATCTGCAAAATGGAATCAGGCGTGTATAAGCACAACATTGATGATATTTGCGTCCTGCTGATGGGTTATAATTATGTAAGTGCAAGTTCAAGGTATGATGAAGCACAGATAAGACAACTCAGTGCATGTGGCAGTCACAATGTACAGCTGAAGGATGAAACCAAACAATATACTGTTCTTTTGTGTACCTTGAGCGGTCAGACCACTGGTAAAATATGTGTCACCAAAGGTAAAAGAACTAAGGATATTTTCACATATAATTACGACGCAGACACAGATACTTGTAGTCCGCTTGAAGAGAAAAAGGGAGTTGCTTGAGCATATTTTGGGTGAAAAATGATGGGTAAGTAGGTATATGGTTTATTGAGGTAGGTGAATACATATATTATTTTTCTTTTTATGTTTTAGATAAGTTTAAGTCATTATTTTTAAGTAATTTTAGAATAATAGGTGGTTAAGTAGGTAGTTGAAGCTACCTACTAGTTTGGTTGGTATCTCTGTCAGATTTATTGGGTGTGAGTCGGGTCTTTATTTTATCATTAATAAGGTATAAGGTATAAGTATAACTAGTATAAGTAATCTTTTTTATGGGGTGATAAAATTTAATCAATGAATAGTAAGTATACATATTTTAATAGCAATATGCAATTTAAATGTAAGTAAGTTGAGTATTAAATTAAGTAATTAGTATTATTGATACCTACCTATTCAATTTTAAAACTGTGTAAATGCACTTTTTGTTGGAATTATCAGATACATAATAATACCAAGTATAACGATGACGAATGACGCAAACCGGACATTTTTTCGATTCTTTTTTTTTGCAGAGCTGTGGGGCTTCAAAGTTCTCCGAAATGGCCGAAAATGGAAAATTTCAGTTGCAAATTGCTCCGGTTGTACGTGGTATAAAATTTTGAACTTTTTTTCAAATTGTAGCACATGTCCCTCCCTCGCAATTTGTCAAGGAATTTACGAAAAATATGTACCATTTTTCATGCTATACCTAATTGAATCAGTGGGAACAGAAAGGGACCAAGTCACATTTTTGGAAATTTTTTTTCACGGATATAGGGGTTTCAAAGTACGGCGGATCGACTGGTGATGTCAGATTTCCGCAAAACTGCCGGGAAAGTGGTATTTGGGCGCAGAAAAAGGGTGGATCCGCATTTATGACTTTTTTGTAAAAATTTTTAAATTCCTTGAAAAATAATTAACATTTTTGAGAAGACCATTTTTTGAAATTTAAGTTAATCTCTGAACTGAAAAATGATGAAAAAATTAACAACTTCGGCAAAAAGTCTAATACCTCAAGGGGTTTTTGGTCAATTTAAACGATATAGCAGTCTAAATGACGTACCTACTTAAATGTAGAATCAAGCCCCATTCGTGCCCGAGCGATTTCAAAAGAAATTTTGTCGATTGGGTGCAGAAAGGGTCTAAGTCCCATTTGTTTAGTCAGCAACAGCGCCGGCGCACGTGAATATTTTTTTTTTCTAAACAATGCTAAAAATTGTGTCTTGGGGTCCTCTTTCAATGACCTTAAGAATGTTTACAAAAAATTTTTGATTTTCAAATAAATCAGTTTGTTGTTATTCCTGAAAAGTGCGAAAATGGACTTAGCCCCTTTCTGTTCCCACTGATTCAATTTTAAGACTGAAACATATTGAAAAAATTTCACCGCTGTTTTAAACAAATAAGTAGCAGAAACCTAAAAAATTGAATATTTTTTTTCATTTTTGAAATATTTCGCCAATATGTAGACAGACATGTGAAAAATCCCCCTTCCTCCTATTTTGTCAGTGAATTTACGAGAAACGCCATTTTTCTGGCTATGATTTTGCAAATGATACACATTGAAAAAATTTTACCGCCATTTTAAACAAATGAAAAGAACGCCATTTTCATAAAACTTTTCACTAGGGTGAAACTGGGTCAAGTAGAACGATTTTCACTTGACCGAAAATTGTTACTACCTGTTTCAACTTTGAGACCCCCATCTTTTGACTACAAAATGACTCCTCATTTTTCAAATTTGGTCCAAAAACTTGGGCTCTAGAATTTTTTTTCTAAACCAACTTTTTTCGTTCCACTTGACGCGATGATCTGTTCAAGTGGAATGAACGGGTGGGTCGAGTGGAACGAAGAGTTTCCCATAAGAAAATATTAGAAAATTAACGTATGATTCTGAATTTTTAATATGTTTTTTCGCTTCAACGAGAGCTTCAATTTGAGATATTTCGAAAAATATAATGCCATTTTTCAAAAAAAATCATTTTTGACCCCTTTTTTTCTCAGTTTGAAAATTTCTTTTCCCCTTAAAACCACCTCAAAATGAAAAAATTTCGTTGTACCCTAGAGAAGGGTCATTCAAGTCATAATTTCTGTTACTAATATAAAAAATCTCATTCAAATCCGTTCATTTGGAGAGGCTGTAGCCCAGTGGCGTAGCCAAGGGGGGTGAAGGGGGCCATGCCCCCCCCCTTGAGAGCGAAAATTTGAAACAAAACATGCAAAAATGGACGTTTTTTCGTTGTTTGGACCCATTTTTTCTAAAAATTTTCGCTCTCGCTTCGCTCGAGCAGTAATTTTGCCTTCATATTTTCATGGAATCACCACACATCACAATAGATTTCCAGAAAATTACCCCTCATTTCGATTTTTCATGCCTAAAAATCTGGTTTTGCCCCCTCCTTGAGAAAATCCTGGCCACGCCACTGCTGTAGCCTTGTCAACGGAAATTTCAGCGTGAAAATTCATCGTCAATTCGTTGATGCCAAACTTGTAATTTTTTTCTCGAAAATGAAAAAAAAAATGCCAGTTCAATTTTTTGATATGTTATTCTATATAAAAAGGACTAAAACTGAGAATTTTTTCAAAATTTTTACTCGCTGACATCGTAGTTATATTTAAATTATAAGTTTTGTTTAAATCAATTTTTTTAGGTTTTTGAAAGTGGCAACACTGATTTCCACATAATTTGTCGATTACCCTATCAAAGTACTACAATTTGAAAAAATGTTTAAAATTCTATACCCACCACGTACAACCGGAGCAATTTGCAATTGAAATTTTCCATTTTCGGCCATTTTGGAGAACTGACATTTCTTTTGAAAATTTCTATTTTTGGTGGCTTTCAATCGAATTTTTTCATACTTTCAAGGATAAAAGTAAACCACGGATCATTTGTGGAAATTTTCTAAAAAAATTTTAAAAGTATCTTCCAATTGAAATACGCATTAATAATTTTAAATGGCCTGTTGGTAATTAATTTCTTTCAGAGGTGCAATCACCTGGGCCGTAAAAATGCCAGCCAAAATCGATTTCTGGAGCACATTTTTCCAGTTGCACTGTACTTCGCATTTCCGAAGATTTTTTGAAAAATAAAAAAATTAGGATTCTTTGGTGACAATTGGATTGCTATGTTGTCACTTGTCAGATCATGAGAATTTTTTGCATATCCCCCCCCCCCCTCAACCACGATTTATTCATATCCAATTGAGCTGAAAATTTGGAAAAATTTTCATCTACCTAAAAAATGATGCATTTCTATGATTTTTTTTTTGTTTTTCAAATATTTTAATTAATTGACTACAAAATTACCAAACTGTAACGTGATATTATGATATTTCAGCGCAGATATCTGCAAAATGGAATCAGGCGCGTATAAGTATAACATTGACGATGCTTGCGTCCTGCTGATGGGCTATAATTATGTAACTGCAAATGTAATGTATGCTGAAGCACGGATAAGACAACTCAGTTCATGTGGAAATTTCACAATGTACAGCTGGATGATGGAACCAAACAATATACTGTTCTGTTGTGTACTTTGAGCGGTCAGAATACTGGTAAATTATGTGTCACCAAAGGTAAAGGAATTAAGGATATTTTCGTCTATAATTACGACAAAGACTCAGATACTTGTTTTCCATTTGACGAGAAAACGGGAGTTGTTTGAGCACATATTTTTAGGTGAAAAGGGATATGTGGTTTATCGAGGTAGGTGAGTATATTATTTTTCTTTTTGCGTTTTAGATAATTTTAAGTCATTATATTTAAGTAATTTTAGAATATTATAGGTGGTTAAGTAGGTAGTTGAAGCTACTTACTAGTTGCTTGGTATCTCTGTCAGATTTATTGGGTGCGAGTCTGGTTTTTATTTTTCTTAATCCGATAATATTTTTATGTAGGTACCTACCTCAATATGTATGTATGATACATCAGAAGGTAACTAAGCACCAAGTTGCAGACTAGGTATATTTTATCTTGTATTCAGTAATTATTCTAATTTAACATTTAGGTAGTACTACCCTGTACTCCTGGCTACCTGCATATCATTAAGATTAAATTTTAAGACGACGATTGTCGCTCTTTTCATTTTGTTGTTGAAATTATTATACACATTAAACATTTAGCAATCAATTTCAACGTCAACCTTTCTTTCATGCCTAATTTTCCTCAGAGGAAAAATAATGCTAAAGTATATACTATCTACTATAGTCTATCATAACTTGAGATTGAGACTGGGATCGCTCAAGAATGCTGAAAGGATTTGAAAGTGATTTGGCCAAACTCTTTGAATAAATTCCATGATTTAGCGATCTTTTCAACTCATTTTTGAAAATAATCAAAGGTACAGCCTAGATCTAAGTTTTAAAAAAATTGGATTTTTGCCTATTTTTAAGAGTTTTTAATCGAGAGTTCTTAATTTTTTAAAGTTTTGAAAATTCCAGAAAGTGAGGAAAAAATCATGGCAAACTTTAGTTTCACAAAAAGTGTGCATTATTCTTCATAAAACTTAACCCAAGTTCTTAATACATTGTCTCAATGTCCCTATGTAAAAAAAAAATCAATTTATTTCGCAATTGTGCCTACGTAGGTACTTCAGGTTTTTTGCAAATTATTTTTAGAAACGAAGAATAAATATCTACAGATGATAATAATGTAGAATAGAATATTTTATCGATAAGACCCAGCTGCGTACGTGTAAACTGAAACGATTTTCTATGTGGGAGAGACAATTTCATGTGGCTTTAATGACTTGAGAAATCAATCGAAATCTTTTACGACACTTTTACCTCTGGTAAATCGCACTCGAGTTCTAATAAATTATTAAATACTGATATTTTAATGCCCGCCTGCGGCAGATTATAATGATACCAATTACATTTTTTTCTTACACCCTTCGTAATATAAAAACTCACAATTTGTAGAGTGAAAATCACTTTGAAGTTTGTCTTTCTTTGCAATAGTAACACAGATAGGTACCTATTCAAGTGATAACTTTCAATTTTTGATTAGATCAGTTTTTTGAGAATTAAGATCATCGTCAGAAATGTCAGCTCAGTTTCATGTATTCACAGTATCCATTTTGTTGGCGATGCAAATGTTATTCATTTCGGATGCCTTAGAGATAACTACTACACAATTTGAAACAATCTGGAAATGGTAAGGTTCTTAATTTTGGGTCATTCCATGTCAACTCAACCAAAAAAAAAGACGATTTTGAAAGTCTTGTCTTTCAATTTCGCTCAATTTTTTTTTTCAATATCTACCTACCCAGGAAGTAAGAAAGCCGCAATCAGTTTGGTCCCAGCCCCCTCAGGGGGCGCGTGGGAGGGCTTCCATTATTCTCACATTGTCTCGAGGTACTCAACTTCAGCAGAGCATTCCTTCAAAACTATGATACTTTTATCAAAACTGATTTCACAGTTCGAAAGAACATTGAATTTTGAACTTTTTAAGGATTTTGAAATTTTTAAAAGTTGAAAGTTGAACTTTCAATTTGAAAGTTCAAATTTCAAAATGACGCTGTAAGTGGGAGCTACCATTTAAAATTTTGAAAAAATTTCCATAGATGTACATTTTGATACTTTTTTGAAATATTTAGGTTTCGAGATGGAAATCTTGACGGAGGGGGAGCACCCCTACCCCCAATTTTGGGTGAAACTTTCAAAAGAAAATCTGGGGCATGTGATATATCGAATTGTATGTTTTCGGCGACGCTGAACACGAATATGATGTCAGATTTTTGATGGGACCCCATCCACGGTCCCCGCCAACTTTCCAAAGGGGGTAAAAATTCAAAAAAGTGTTTTGTTCGTGCGACACATGAAATCGTATGTTTTTGGTGACGCTGAACACGAATATGATGTCAGATTTGTGATTGGACCCCATCCACGGCCCCAAAACAATTTTTTTGGACTTTTACGTATTGGGGGAGGTTCTGGGGGCCATGGGTGAAGTCGATTCGTAAAACTAAAGCAATATTCGTGTTCAGCGATATCGAACACATACTATTGCATGTGTCACACGAATGTAACCATTTTTGGGCGTTCACCCCCTTTGGAGAGGTGCTGGGGGCCGTGGACGGGTCCAATCAAGAATCTGACGTCATAATCGTGTTCAGCGTCACCAAAAACATACTATTCCTTGTGTCACACGAACAAAACGCTTTTTTGAACTTTCACCCCCTTTGAGGAGGTGCTGGGGGCCGTGGATGGGGTCCTATCAAAAATCTGATGTCATATTCGTATTCAGGGTCGCCTAAAACATACAATTCGATATATCACATGCCCCAGATTTTCTTTTGAAAGTTTCACCCAAAATTGGGGGTGGGGGTGCTCCCCCTCCGTCAAGAGTTCCATCTCGAAACCTAAATATTTCAAAAAAGTATTAAAATGTACATCTATGAACATTTTTTCAGAATTTTAATTGGTAGCTCCCACTTACAGCGTCATTTTGAAAGTTCAACTTTCAAATTGAATGTTCAACTTTCAACTTTTGAAAATTTCAAAATTCCTAAAAAGTTCAAAATTCAATGCCCTTTCGAACTGTGAAATCAGTTTTGATCAAAGTATCATAGTTTTGAAGGAATGGGCTGCTGAAGTTGAGTACCTCGAGACAATGTAGATATTGTAAAAAAAATTTGAGCAAAATCGAAGGACATGACCCAAAATCGTTGGTTGAGTTGACATGGAATGACCCTGTTTTAAAAGAGAAAAACATATATATTTTGCGCGGTGAAACAAATGCATCGATGAAGTGAAAAGCCTCTTCCTAATGGATTTTCGATTTTTTAATTATTAGGTATTTTTTTAGAAGTTGAAGTTTGAAAATACAAGGGTCTCCCAGAATTACATTTTTTGGTTAGCTTAATTCAAAATTTTAGAAAATTGAAAAGATTCACGAATTTTTTTTTCTTTCTTAGTTTCGAGTTGAAAATTGATTCAATTTTAGTGTATAATAATTATATGTATATTTTTTTAAATAGTACGAATTTCAGAACAGTAATTTTTTAAAAATTCTCAAAAAAACATATTTGAATTTTTCAAAAAACTTTAACCCATTTTGCTAGGTCGTAAGGTCACTTTTTGAATAATTCTATCAACATTCCGTTTCTACTCGAAATTGAAGGGGGCACGACTCTGAAATTTGACTGTTTCTATTGTACAAGACTTCTGTGATGAACTTTGGTTCAATCGTCGTGGAACGGACTCTCTTACGCTCTGGACAGCTTATAATTTTCCTTGAGCCTCCGTTTAAATAGGTAACGTCTGCGTAGACAACTAATTCTGCTAAATCTGGGCATAAAAAAATTGTGAGTCCAAGACATGCCTTTTCTGGAATTTTATACTCATGTAGGTAAGTAATACAAAAGTCGAAGGCCAAATGAATTTTTTGGGCCGTAAAAATGCCAGCCAAATAAATTTCAGGAGCGCTTTTTGCCAATTCCACTGTATTTTCAATTTCCAGAGATTTTTTTGCAAATTAAAAAATTAGGATTCTTTGGTGACAATTGGATTGGATCTGTGGTAGAAATATCGCTATAATTGTCAGATCATGGGAATTGTTTGCATATCCAATTGAACTGAAACATTTTCCAAATTTTCAACATAGATATACACATAAATACGTATCTAAGTATTTAGAAAATAATGCATTTCTATGATTTTCGGTTTTTCAATTTGCACATTATGCGTCTTTACTTTTAATTTAATCAACTACAATTGCGAGTAAGTAGTACCAAACTATAACGTAATAATATCTATGTATTATGATATTTTAGCTCAGATATCTGCAAAATGGAATCAGGCAATTATAAGTATAAAATTGACGATATCTGCGTGCTGCTGATGAGCTATAATTATGTAGATGAAGATGCAATGTATGCTGAAGCACAGATAAGAGAACTCAGTGCATGCGGAGATCACAATGTACAGCTGCAAGATGGAATCAAAAAATATACTGTTCTGTTGTGTACCTTGAGCGGTCAGAATACTGGTAAAATATGTGTCACCAAAGGTAAAGAAACCAAGGATATTTTCATCCATAATTACGACCAAGCCTCAGATACTTGTATTCCGTTTGACGAGAAAGAGGGGGTTGTTTAAGCACATATTTTTAGGTGAAAAAGAACGTAGGTACGTATGATTTTCCTCTTTGTGCTTTAGATAAGTTTAAGTCATTATTTAAGTAATTTTAGAATAATAGGTGGTTGGGTACGTAGTTGAAGCTTACTACTAGATTGGTATCTCTGTCAGACTTATTGCGGGTGTGCGTCTGGTCTTTATATTTTAAAATTATCATTAATATAAGTCATATTTTTACAGGGTGGTACGATTTAATCAATGAATATGATTGTTGATTTAAGTTAGATATTCATTATTCTTAAGAAAAAAAAAAAAAAAAATTAGTATTATGATTTCATTTTGCATTAATTCAAAGTTGAAAGTTAAAAAACTCTACCTAGTTCGTGTATACCTACCATCAACATTTAATTTCGAAACAACCAGTGTCGTTCCTTTCTTTTTGTTGTTGGAATCATCAATAGTATACCTACACATTAAACAGTTGGAAATTCATCGTCAATCTTTCTTTTTTCCTTGAAAGAAAAATGAAGGTCAAGTATAGGTAGGTACCTATAGTCTATCATGATTCTGGGACTAGAGCTGGCACCATTTACGACATCCATTTGCGATCTCGGAAATCCATTTCAAGTTACAACATTTTTTAATGATATCTATACTTACCCAGAGCTCTTTTAAAGTACCCCGCAACGAAAATTTCAAAAATATAAAAAAATTACCGTAAAAATCAAATAAAAAATATGAAACCATTAGCAGGAAAAAATTAAATTTTATTTTAAAAAAAGCTTCAAAGAAGTTTTATAGGTGAAAAACAGGGCTTTTGTTTGACATACTTTGAAATCGAAAAACTACATACTTTTGGACGTTTTAGCAAACAAAAAAAAGCACAAATTTCTTTACAATTTTATTAAAAATTATGACCATTCGACTATTTTATCAAAAAGCTACTTCCTGAAAATTTTGAATTCTGCCGAAAAAACATTACAATTTTTCGTCCACTTGTCAAAAATTAACACTCTTCGACAATTTTAACAAATGACGGCAATTTCTTGACAATTTTGGCAAAAACAGGATTTTTTGGGCAATCTTGGCAAGCACAGGACTGTTTGACAATTTTACCAAAAATTGCCACCTTTTACCAACTGTGTGCAAAAAATAGACATTAGGGTGAATTCCCCCCCCCCCAAAAAAGTCGATGAATTTTGACCGAATTAAGCAGAGACCTTTATTTTGAGTTGAAAAGTACTCAGAAAAAATTTTAGCTCCGGAAGTACGTGGTATAGAATTTTGAACTTTTTTCAAATTGTAGTACGTAGAGAGGGTAATCGACCATATCGACTAATGATGTCAAAGCCAGTGTTGCCTTTTCCAAAAACCTAAAAAAATTGACTTAAAAATTTATAATTTAAATAACCACGATGTCCATGAGTAAAAATTCTGAAAAAATTCTCAGTTTTAGTCTGTGATGAGCAGGATTACCCTGACTGCCTGTAGGTGTTCATAACGTAATCCCTCCGCTTCATAGTTTTATGATCTTGCTGACCTTAGGCAAGATTATACAAATTCTACTGTAGGGACACAGTCATGGCTATCACGCGATAATTCTGTCGAAGCTGGGGTCCAGCTCCAGCTTTGTTCTCTTGAAAAAATCACGTATTCTGATGGAACAGTTCGCGATAGTTTCCTCTTAAGCTTAACCAGCTAAATAGGTGACCAGGGAGCCCATGCCTCGGCTCTCTGGAAACCACACATTCGATGTACCTGTCTGTAGATGGCGATTTTGAACTGATAACGTGTCGAGTTGTTAATCCCTCGTACGGACATGACACTATTTTATATAACGCGATACTTCGTTAATTTCGTAGTAAGATCGTGGTACTTTTTTGGATCATCCCTTGATTTATCTGGAAATCAGGGATGCTATCCCTACAAAAATGGAGTTACTAATCATACCCGCCAAAACGACTAATAGTTGGGGCAGGCCCGTAGCCAGCGTAGGGGCAGCCGGGGCAATGCCCCAGCTAGAAAGGCTGTTTGCCCCAGGTAGCAAAATCAAAAAAAAAAAAACACGTTTGCCCCGACCAGCAAAATCAGAAAAAAAAATCAGAAAGTGCAAAAAACCAAAAACTCGACAATGTAAAATTATGGTTACGTTCATGAAATGGCTACACTAGCATGAATTGCATTTGATAGCTCGATGGCTCGCTCGATGCGTTCACTAAAATTTAAATCAAAAATTTGATATGTAATTTGAGTAAAAATTAGTAATTTGAGAGGATTAGAAATCCAGTACATCTTTTTGCAATTTTTTTCGAAAAGTGAGACTTTCACTTTGTACAATTTATGGCAATTTTACATAAAAAATTGAGACTTTTACACTACGAAAAAGCTAAAATTTTCAGCAATAGGGGAGATCTATGGACAATTTTTAAGAAAGAATGAAAATTTTTATAATTTTTTGCGAAAAACCGAGAATTTTGACAATCTTAGCAAAAAGCAAGATGGACTATTTTTGAGGAAAACCACGAATTTTTGTCAATCATAGGCCAAAAAAATAACTATTTTTTTCGCAACCCTCGGTTGAAAATGGGAGAAATTTCGATCATTGACATTTTTTTCAAGCAAAAAAGCGGAATTATTTGGTATTTTTTAGAAAGGGAAATGGATATTTCTTGAATTTTTTTTACCAAAAAGTAACAATTTTTGGCAAGAAACGAGGATATTTTTGGAAATGTTGACAAAAAGTGAGATTTTGAGCTATTTTTGGCGATAAAAGTGTATGTATAAGTAGGTCAACTTTCTCAAATTATTCACTTATGGATATTAGGTACTAGCATTTTTTTCTCATCAAAAGTTAAATGCAAAAATTGAATTTTTGAAATTAAAAAAAAATAATAATAATTTGGAAAACCAAAGTTACTTATCGAAAAAGTAACCCAATTTAGTAACTTAGTTTCTTGAAAAGTAACCAAGTATGAGCCCTGAGTGAGGGCAAAAGTTTGTTTCAAGAAGTAAAGTTTTTTCAGGTGAAAAGAGCGTTTTTTGTCTTAACATTTCTTTAAAAATTTGAATAATATATTTTTTTAATGTTGTTTGGACGCGAGTCAAATTTGACTATTTTACCTCATGACAAAATTTAAACAGAAACAGTCACAGCCAAAGAATTATTACAAGAGTTTCACAGTAAATCGCGCAGATTACAGCTGTAAGTATTAGACTCAACCCCAGCATCACGCATTATGTTCATTTTTTTAAAAAATTGTTTTGGAATAACGGATGGTTGAGGGGGGTTAAAGGGGGGGGGATGTTTCACAGATGTTCGAGCCTCAAAAGTGCTGCCCCAGCTGATATTTCCTTCGCCCCAGCTACAGCCAGATTCTGGCTACGGGCCTGAGTTGGGGTCAGCACAGGAGATGCAGGCAATGTGCACATTATTATCTTAGAATCTGCTCAATCTCAGGTAATCGTCAAATCCTGTATTCAGGGTTGTGTGCACCCGCAATTTACCTAATACGTAAATTACAGTGCACTCTCGATAACTCAACGAAACTCTTTAACTCAAAAACCTCTATTAGCCGAATCAACCTCCATTCCCCTTGAAATCTCCGTAACACTCAATGTTAACTTTACTCCGATAAGTCAAAATTGAATATACAAACCAGTCGTAACTTGAAGCTAAAATTTTTCTGAAAATAGCGAGAAAGCATCTATAACTCGTACGTTGTTGGGCGTTTACCTCTATAATTCAAATGAAGGGCTAATTGTGAAAGTCGCCTAAGTCATTTTTTTGTTCACACAACTTTAAACATTTTTTTTTCATATTTCATCAATTTTAAAGGGAAAAATGAGTATTGTAATGCATTCTGGGATAGTTGAAGATGTTTTTTTAATACTTGACCATGAAGTTTTTACATTATCACTGAAGCAGGACAACAATGTTTTCATTGATTTGTACAAAAATCAATGCTGACTAAGGCGACTTTCACAATTAGCCCTTCAAATATTTTTCACTTTTTACTTCTATCTTTCATGCACTTAAATATCTCAGTTGTAACTCCAAGCTAAACTTTTGCCGAAAACAGTGAGAAAGCCTCTATAAGTCGTATACGACTTATCCAGACCACGTATACGTGGTCTGGCGTTTACCTCTATAACTCGAATATTTCAATTCATACTTCCATCTTTTATGCACTTACATATCTCTTAAGTCATTCATTTCGTAAGACCTCTATAACTCGAACGCTCTCAAAATGTTACCTGCATAACTCAAAACTGATTATCTCGAAAACCTCTATAAGCCGAATGAACGGCCATTCCCCTTGGATTTTGAGTTATCGAGAGTCTACTGTATATCGTTAAGCTAATTGTATCAATCTGTAGCCCTGTAGGTGACGACGTGACGAGGTGTTAATCACCTATCGATTGGTCTACTTAATTTAAAGACACTGCTGTAATTTATCTATCATTGTTTTACACTGCTTTTACCCAATCTGCCGAGTTATACTCGTGAATGTTTTAAGACAACTGCATAATCTTGGCCGATTATGCTGCCACCATTGAATCTCATGGCAACACAGAATAGTTGTATATTTTATTTATAATATTTGGTACACACGTCTCGATTATTGTAAATATTTCTGATATTATATTTGTTCTCCAATTTGAGCTATGCAGGCACCTGAGAAATATTTCCTCTCTAACAAATATTTCTCAGAATTCGCCTATGTCAAAATTATAAAAAATTGGACTGGCATTTTTTTTTTTTTTTCATTTTGTAGAAAAAAATTACAAGTTTGGCACTCATTGCAAAAATATCATCAGAAACCTAAAAAATGTTCATTTTTGCATTTTTGAGATATTTTACCAATGTGTAGACTGATATTTGAAAAAGTTTCCCTCCCTCGCAATTTGTCAACGAATTGACGAGAAATACCATTTTTCGTGAAGAGTGAAACATATTGAAAAATTCCACACCGCCGTTTTAAACAAAAGCAGAAGTCTAAAAAATGAATATTTTTGCATTTTTGAGATATTTCACCAATACATATGTAGACGGACATGTGAAAGTTCATCGTCAATTCGTTGACAAATTGCGAGGGAGAGAAATTTTTTTCAAATGTTCGTCTACACATTGGTAAAATATCTAAAAAATGTAAAAATTTTAATTTTTTAGGTTTCTGATGGTATTTTTGCAATAAGTGCCAAACTTGTAATTTTTTTTTCTTGAAAATGAAAAAAAATGCCGGTTCAATTTTTTGATATGTTCTTCTACATAAAAAGGACTAAAACTGAGAATTTTTTCAGAATTTTTACTCCCGGAAGTCATTGATATATTTAAATAATTATAAGTTTTTAAATCAATTTTTTAGGTTTTTGTAAGTGGCGACACTGATTTTGACATCATTCGTCGATTATACCCTCTCAAAGTACTACAATTTGAGAAAAAAAGTCCAAAATTCTATATCACGTAGAACCGGAGCAATTTGCAACTGAAATTTTCCATTTTCGGCCATTTCGGAGAACTTTGAAGCCACACATATGCAGCTCCGCCAAAAAAATCGAAAATTCGCCAGACCACTCTCAACTCTTCTAAACGGGGTAAAATTTGTTGACGAGGAAAACTTCTTTTTGTGATTCATCTCTGGCTAAGTTTTGTTTAATTTCATTCAAACACAAACTGCACTCATTCTTGGATTATTTTTTAAAATTCTTTGTGATCACGCAATTTTTAAAAAAAATATTCTTTGTTTGATGATATTTGTTCAATTTTTTATGCCATGTCTTCTGTCTTTTTTATGCTTGTCAAGAATTATTGAGTTAAAATGGATTATTTAAGTAGAAAGTTTGATTTTAAAAAAGGAAAACTAACAAGCCTGATCGAAGTGAGGGCAGGAATTTTTGAAAATTTTTAATTCAAGTATCTATAGTACGAGTGTATTACTTTCTTTCAAAAAATCAGTTTCTTTACATTGACATTTTTAAAATTTTGGTAGGTACCTCATGACCCAATTTTGAGTTCACAGTGCTTAACAAAACTGCTCAAAAAACATTTCCATCAAAATACCTATAATGTGAATTTCTCACAAAATTCAGCTCATTTTGATAGGTTACGAAATTAATTTTTTTTCACCTTCCGTAATACCATCGCTCTAAGGTAAATTTGTTTTTTGAGGGTGCAAATATTACGTAGATTGTAGACTTTCGCGAATTTTCCAACGAGTTTGAAAACACAGACAAGATTGCACACCAGTACCTTGTATCGTAGCATGCGAACGATATTTTTATGCATGATTCAAAAAACCAACAAGAATGAGTAATTTTGCACTTGTACCTGCTTCGAATTTCGATTTATTTGAAAATTATTTGCTTTATGCGTGAATATTGGAAACATAAGATTATGATTTAGGTAAATCGTGTCAAATTTGTGTGTACACAAGTGTTATAGGTACCGCAAATACATCGTGATTAAACACCAACGTAGCTACAGCCTACACACTTTTGTGTTTACACATTTTTCAAAATATATATAAATGAAAGAACCAATAACTTGTAAAACAGTATCACTTTGAAGTTTGTCATTTCTTGTACTTAGAAAAAACCATTTGGTATCCGAGTGATAATATCCAATTTTTGAAAACCGTATCACTTTACTACACGATTACATCAAATTATTGTGATTCTAAATTTCCAGAGCACCGCAGCGATGTCAGCACGATTTTCAGTAGCCATTTTCTTTGTTATGCAAATGTTATTCATTTTGGATAATTCGGATGCTTTCAATATAACTGCGCAACAATTCGAAAACGTCTGGAAGTGGTAAGATTGTTCAAATATTTTCGAAAAAAATCCTTACGTGATCGTGATTATCAAATTTCACCTTGGATTTTACGATTAATGATTACAAGAGCCTGGTAAAATTACACGATCAATTCCCTGTTACTAGGAAACCTTTTGAACTGACAATTTTCAATTTAAACGAAACCTAGCTAAATCAAAAAAACGCCTTAAGCTCAAAAACCTTGAAAAAAATCCCAAAATTGTACTAAAAAGTCATCTAAAATTCGTTCTAGAATATGGATTGGTCAAAATCAGATTATTGTCCCAAAATCAAGAGGTAGGTACCTAGGTAAGTTACGCGATTATAGAAAAATCGGGTCAACATCTCATGAAAGTGAATGAAAAAAAGTGATTCCAAACAGAGCCGAATGATAAATTACACAATTGAAGACGTCATAACAAAAAGGGGTATATAATATGACACATATGTCCTTTTTGAGACGAATCCATATTGTTATTCTACAGACCTTCCTCTATCATATGAGACCACCCCCACTTCACAAAGTCAAAAAACCAGTGAGCTATCGCCATTTTAAAACTGCAAAGTCGATTAAAAATTTACTTTTTCAGAGATAATGGGTTACTTATGGTCGATTTTGTGTTGTCAACCATTATTTACCTTGGTTTAAATCCAAAAATTTGCTCAAAAACATTTTTAAATCAATAAAAAAAAAATTGGCCAAAAAAACTTGTCTTTTTTGCTATTTTTTTTTTTACTTTAACATAGCGATCTTTTTTCAGAGATAATGGGTTACTCATAGTCGATTTTGTGTTGTCAACCGTTATTTACCTGATTTAAATCCAAAAACTTGCTCAAAAACATTTTTAAATCAAAAAAAAAATTGGTCAATTTTTCGCTTCAAAAAGGACATACTTATAATTTGAAATGTTTGAGCGCTTACCGCTAACACAGAGTTTCCTCCAGACTGACGGTTCATAGCATTTCGTATAGTGAGATAGTGGGAAAATAAGATAAAATCATCACCATGTTCAAATATGCACATTTCTAAAATTCACAAGCACTCAAACTTTCAAACCGTTTTTTCTCAGAATACAACTTTCACACATATGTCCTTTTTGCTATGACGTCTTCAATTTATATTTTTTTAATGTAAATTACGAACCATAAAAAATTGATCAACTTAATCCAAACTTGGCTTGATAGTGAGAGGCAAAAAAATTTCGACCAAAATTGACCCATCGAGAGGGATAAATTGTTTAAAAAATAACTTTTTTTAGCATTGAAATAATTCGTAATTTTAAAGAAAAAAGTGACTGATTGCTTTTGGGGTGCCGAGTATTGAAATCGTGTCCAAGAATAAAAGGTTTCAATTATCCAAAAATGGGAAACAATTTCGTTGCCTTAGTTGCAAAGTAGCGTATGTCCATCTGTTCACTTGATACCTAGTGTAAAAGTGCTTTCAATCTGGAGCGCCATCTATTGGGTTTTAGTGGTACCCATTGGGGAGGTATGCTGGCGGGCATTACCCACTACAGATACAGCCTGGAAGTGCAGAGCGGCAACGTCTCAAAAATCATACGATGTAGTCCTATACGCCTGCATTGTCTTATGGGATATTGCCCAAATTTCTTAGTTTTTCTTGAATAACTTTTGAATGGTTAATGCTACAGATTTGAATTAAAAATCAGTTTGTAGAGGAAAGAAAGTAGATCATTTTTCATTCTTCAAACACCTATGTGCTCGATCAAAATTTTGATTTATTTTAATTTAAATGCAAAAAAATTTCAACCTTGAAACTTTGAACTTTAATAAATCGAAAATTTGATCGAGCACATAGGTGTTTGAAACATGAAAAATGATCTACTCTTTCTCCTCTACAACCTCGTTTTTTCCCCAGAGCTCTAGCGCTTTTCGATCAAAAGTTGTGAAAGTTCAAAGCTTTGAGCTTTAGAAACTTTTGAACGGTAAATGCTAGCGCTTTCGGTAAAAAACCATTTGAAAGGGGATGAAATTCTGAACATTTTGGTATATTAAAGTACCTATGTGTCCACTGAAAATTTTGCGTAATTTCAATTTAAAGTTGGCATTTTGAAAAATCTGTCCATAAAAATGTTAAAAAAATCGCCATTTCTGTACGAAACTCGAAGCAAAATATACCAATCGATAGGAAATTTCATCCTCTTCAATTTATGTTCTGACAAAAATTTTCCTAAACCCCTTCAGTTCCGAGAAAAATCCGAATTTCAACGTTACGCATCGATAACTACATAAGAACAATTGATAAAGCCGGACTAGATGCGCAACGTTGCCAGATTGCACTTCCAGGCTGTATCTGTAGTGGGTAATGTGGCGGGACATGTCCTCGACATACCTACCCAAAGGGTACCACTAAAACCCAATAGATGGCGCTCCAGATTGAAAGCACTTTTACACTAGGTATCAAGTGAACGGATGGACATACGCTACTTTGCAACTAAGGCAACGATTTCCCTATTCAAAATTTAAAGTTATTTAAATTAAATTAATCGGTTTTTTTATTGGACCTCATCCACGGCCCCAAGCACCTCCCCAAATAGGTAAAAGTCCAAGGTAATGATTTCCATGTATGGGGTGAAATGACCTTTCTTCAGAGGGTGGGCCGTAAAAATGCCAGCCGAATTCGATTTCTAGAGCATATTTTTCCAGTTTTACACTGTATTTTCCATTTCCAAAGATTTTTTGAAAATTAAAAAAAATTAGGATTCTTTGGTAACAATTGGATTGCCTTATTGTCAGCTAGATCGTGAGAATTTTTCACAAATCCCCCCCCCCTCATTACCCCTCCACTCCTGCGACCTCGATTTATCGATTTACTCGTATCCAATTGAGCTGAACATTTTCCCGAAATTTCAACATAGGTACCTAGTACCTACATACATTTGTTTTTTAAATACCTATGTACTCGTATCTTTACCTTTAAGTAATTTAATTAATTTACTGCAAAATCACCACACTGTATCTAACTTGACATGTATTATGATATTTCAGCGCAGATATCTGCAAAATGGAATCAGGCGCGTATAAGTATAAAATTGACGATGTCTGCGCCCTGCTGATGGAGTATAATTATGTAACTGCAAATGCAATGTATACTGAAGAACAGATAAGAGAACTCAGTGCATGTGGAGAGCACAATGTACAGCTGCAAAATGGAACCAAAAAATATACTGTTCTCTTGTGTACGTTGAGCGGTCAGGTCACTGGTAAAATATGTGTCACCCAAGGTAAAATAACTAGGAATATTTTCACGTATAATTACGACGCAGCGAAAGATACTTGTTTTCCGCTTGAAGAGAAACCGGGAGTTGCTTGAGCATGTTTTAGGTGAAAAAAGATGTGCGGTTTATTGAGGTATAGGTGAGTATATTATTTTTTTTGTGTGTGTTTTAGATATTAGTTTAAGTCATTATTTAAGTAATTTTAGAATAATACTGGGTGACCATTAATATTGTGAACGCCTAAGATAGTTTTTCATTAAAAATATAGGTTGGCAACGTGAAATGGATGCAGCAGAAAACTTTATTAGGGGTTCACGATACTTCTGAGCACCCTGCTAGTTTGGTATCTCTGTCAGACTTACCTATTGGATGTGAGTCTGGCCTTTATTTTTTTAAATTATCTTTAAATAATGTATAATAAATTTGTAGGGTAAGTTGGGCATTGATTATTCTTTTTTAAGAAAATGAAAATTACTATACATATATACCTAATAGAAATATCCTTTCCGATAGTACTTTTATGTAGGTACCTATCTCAATATCTATAGGTAATACATAAGTAGGTAACCAAGTAGGTACTCAGTTGCATAGGTATTTCATTTTGCATTAATTCGAATTTTAAGTTGAAAAACTCTACGTAATAGGTACTTGTATATATAATTATATAATTAACATTTAATTTCAAAACAGCGATTGTCACTCTTTTAGTTTTATTGTTGGAATCATTATATTCATTATACGGTATAAGCAATTCATTATCAACCTTTCTTTTTTCCTCAAAGGAAAAATATAAGACGTGAATACCAAATTACATACCTAGTATAGTATATCATGAATCTGAGATTGGGGCTGGGACCACTCACAACATCCGTTCTGGGGTTCTTGAAATCCATTTCAAGTACAAATATTTTTCGTTGAACTTGCAACATTTTTTAGTGAAATCTATACCCAGGGTTTTTTTTAAAGTGCCCAGCCGCAAGGAAAATTTCAAAAATATCAAAAATTTATCATAAAAACAGCTGAAAAAATTAAAATTTGACAAAAAAAAGCTTTAAACTTGAAGAAATTTTATATAGGGGAAAAGGAGGACTTTCATTTGACAAACTTTGAAACAAATTGGATGTTTTAGCAACAAAAAAAGCAGAAATTTCTCAGCAATTTTAACAAAAATTACAACCATTTGTGATCTGTCACGAGAAAACCAAGTTAGTGTCCAAAAAATCGATTTGTTTTTTTTTATGAATATTGGTAGTACTCAGCGTGCAGAATCCGCCTGTGGTGGTTAAAACGTTCGCGAACGATTCTTTTGACCCTAAATTCAAGGTTAAAAAAATAGAGCAACTACAAAAAAAGTTTGAAAAAAATTTTTTTGTGACTTTCTTGAAAAGTATGTTCTGGGGAGTCAACATGCAAATTTTTGGGGCAATCGACTTACATTTGGAGGATTAGTGCCATATTATTGAAATTTGAATGAGGCTTGACTTTTCGGCCATGTTGGGTGGAGTGAGCGCGAGGTGGTCTGAGCGGTTGGTGAGGTTGGTGTTTAGGAGAAATGAGCAGTTTTCGAAGTACAGTATGATAGGTATACACAAAAAAAAAAAAAAAAAAAAAAAAAAAAAAGGCTTAAGCTGGAAAAATCAACTCCTTTCACCCTGAACAAAATTATTGAAAAAATTGAAAAACTCAATAAATAACTTCATTTTATATTAATTATTCATTCTTAGTAGTTTTC
The DNA here is from genome assembly GCF_950023065.1 of Planococcus citri. Lineage (NCBI taxonomy): Eukaryota > Metazoa > Arthropoda > Insecta > Hemiptera > Pseudococcidae > Planococcus > Planococcus citri. Next base: position 18,812,350 of record NC_088681.1, read on the forward strand.
GCAAAATTTCTGGCTCAAAATTTTAAAAAAATCAATTTTGGGAAATTTCGATTATTGGCCTTTGGCAACCCTGATTTTGAAAAAAAAATGTCAGGTTATGTTGGCACCCCTTGTGGCCAAAAGTGGTCCAAGTTTAACGGATCTACGAATCATAGATTGCCGAACACAAAGATTCAAAACTTCAAATGCCCATCCTGTAAAATTTACGTTTTGGACACTAACCTGGTTTTCTCATGACAGATCACGTTTGACTATTTTATCAAAAGCTACTTCCCGAGAATTTTGACAAAAAAATCATTACAACTTTTTGTCACCTCTCCAAAAATTGGCACTCTCTAAAACCAGTAATTTTTTGACAATTTTGGCAAAAACCTGATTTTTTGGGCAATTTTGGCAAGAACTGAACTGCTTTGACAATTTTAATAAGAATTGGACCTTTTTGACAATTCTACCAAAAATGAACACTTTTTACCAATCAAGCCAAAAATGGACATCACAGTGAATCGTCCAAAAAAGTCAGCAGATTTTGACCAAATTCAACTAAAACCTTTATTTTAGAGTCAAAAATTACTCAAAAAAAAAAAGTTTAGCTCTGGAAGTGCACTTATAAGGAAGAAATAGGCTCTCAAAGAAGTGGTGTAGTGGGGACCGGGGACTCCTGCTTACCCACCTAGATGGGAATTTATGCCCAGGTGAAGGCTAATTTGATTAGATCAGTGCCCTTAAAGCTCTTTAATACAAGTATGAAAATAGATTATGCTCTTAAGAAAGTCATAGCATTTTAAGTATGTGTTACGTACTGCACATGGCAGGTTGGTGTCGTCACACGGTGGAGCAACCAATGGGGTGCAACGTTGTATGTGAACAGCTGATTTGATGTGTGCGCAGTACATAAAACTTACGTAAAATGCTATGACTTTCTTAAGAGCATAATCTATTTCCATACTTGTATTAAAGAGCTTTAAGTGCCCTCGTAGCTGGAGCCGCAGTTCATTGCCTCATTGCCGTTTTATCTTTATAGTTGGCGTAGCATGTTCACCGCTGGTGCTTAAGCCGTAAGATAAGACGCTCACAGCAGAATAATACTTTGTATTGTATTGGTCAGACGTACACATGGCTGACAGTAGTGCACCTACAATATCCAAATATACGTTGTGAACAGTACCATTAGCTCTTCATTGGGGTGTTTGGTATAGGGGTATCTACGTGGTTGGGCAACAGTATATGGCCTAAGCCACCTTAGGCTTGTTAAGTCCTCGATTCTAGAGGTGCCCTCGTGAGTGTAAGGACGAAGGAGGGCCCCCAGGGAGGGCAAAACGGTTAAGCCCCTCCCCCCCAACAGGGGCATTTTCCAAAAAATCATGGTTTTTAGCTCCTGTCCCATTCCACCCTGTTTTGGGAAAATGGTCCAGTTCCAAATGGAACTATTTGAGATTCTGAGTTGATCTATGCTATTGCCGTCAAATCCAAGACCACTTTTGAGGTTCTACTTGAGCGGTTAAAACTTTGTGTTTTTGAAATTGTATAATTGTATATGAATATGAGGCAAACTCTAAGTAAACAATTGAAGTACCAAGAACTAGACGGGGTATCACTCACCGTATAATATCAAAAAATTGGACAGGCATCTTTTTTACATTTTCGAGAAAAAAAAATTACAAGTTTGGAACTTATTGCAAAAATAACACCAGAAACCTGAAAAATTAAAATTTTTGCATTTTTGAGATATTTTACCAATGTGTAGACAAATATTTGAAAAAAATTTCCATCCCTCGCAATTTGTCAACGAACTGACGAGAAATACCATTTTTTTGGTGCTAAGTGCTTTAATTCCAAGAGTGAAACACGTTGAAAAAATGTTACCACTGTTTAAACAAAAGAAGAAACCTAAAGAATGGATATTTTGCAGTTTGATATGAGGAAATATGCCTTCATCGCCTTAGCAATGGATAATAGAATAAACTCAATAGTATAAACTCCCACCAATTACTGAAAGTAGGGCAACGTGAACTATGTTTTCTGGCAAATCTATTCATGTATTCATCTGCGGCACGTAACTCCGTAGCTGGAGGCTCCGTGCATCGGATCAATGGTCACCAACCTTACTTAGTTTTGGATACTCGCGAGATCTGGTTTTCTGTCAATCTATAGACTGAAGGGATGTTGGGACTAGATCCTTCCTCTTTTGCTCTACGATATGCCCACTCTATTGAGTGGTTAAAATGTGTCTTTTAACGCGACGTTATTTATTTAATATTCATCGTGGTACTTTCTGCATATGTGCCAATCCTGCCGGCCATTAGAAATATGTCTCGTCGAATAGGAACCTCAAGTAATCCATTTCTGCCGCCGTACCTAGTATGAGTGAGTACCCGCGAAAGAGGCAGAAAAAGCGTACAGTGTTTAGGACAAGTAATTGTCTCTCTCTTTGCTCCATTAAAGGTATTATTTTATGTCATTACATCATTGGCCATCGCTAATTAATAATTATAAGCTAACACTTAGAATTATTTAGATTGTTCTCATAAATAACATGAGTCATATGGTACACACCAGAGTGTGTATCAATTATAAAATGTTCTCGTAGATATTTTATATTACTAACCCCATAAATGTGTACATTATAATTATTCTGTATTAACAATACTTAAATCACATTATGAACTTTGTGTCAAAAATGTGTATTGATTTGGTAATCTTGAATAATTACTGTGAAAGTGAATTGGTATTGATTGGAACCTCTCCTATGACTTGAGCTATCCACGGCAAGGTAATTATTCCTTCTTTAAGGAATAATTATTAACTCAACCATGTAAATAGGAAGTATGATAATTTCCCTCTTACCCAGTTATGTCCAGTCTCACTCTATCAAGTTTTGAAATATTTCACTAGTATGTTGACGAACATGTGAAGTCCCCCCCCCCCCATTCCCAATTTATTTGTCAGTGAATTTAGGAGAAACGCCATTTTTCTGGCTATGATTTTGCAAGTGGCATATATTGGAACAATGTTGCCACTGTTTTGAACAAATCAAAAGAACACCATTTTCATGAAACTTTTTACTTGGGATGAAACTGGGTCAAGTGGAACGATATTTACTTGATCGAAAATTGTGACTACCTGTTTCAGCTTTGAGACCCCCTGTGAATATTTTGATGTGTAGTCCCATCCTTTATTGGCTACAAAACGACTTCTCATTTTTAGTGTGCGTAGCAAACTGTTAGTTTCGGTCTGAAAGTTGAAAAATTCTTTGGCTCGAATGTTCTCTTAGATGAATGGGGTGATTTTTTTGAAATTTCCATACGTAGATACTTTCGAGTTTTTGGACTTAAAAATAGGTGGGTAATTTTATGAGAAAAGATGTCCCAAAATTATGGCATGTAAAATTTTTAAAGTAAATAATAATTAGATAAATGTGAGTTGAGTTTGCATCGTTTCCTTGAATAAAATTACCTACAAAATCACAAAATGTTAAGGAATGTTTTGAACCGGCACTTCCCGATTTGAATAAAACCAAGATAGATAGAACGATTTAGTCCTAAAATTCTATACACACAGTTTCAGTATTTAAAATTCATTTTTTAATATTGAATTTTTGAAAATTTAAAAACGCTGTTGAGCAACTTGATATTAACGATGTGTACAGGGCATACATATATAGAATTTTTGAACACATGTGTGTTTTCAATGTAACAATATAGAGATCCATTTGAACCTAATTATCGGTATAAATCCATCAAATACCATGTAGGTACTTGTAATTTATAGTTCATAAATCAAGCAAGTAAATTGTAAAACTTGTCGTAATTCAAAAAGAAAAGAATAGGTGCACAGGTTTCTGTGTGATTTTTCAAAACATTATATAATGCTTGGTGCTTTAACAACGAATCAACAGTATCAATTCAGACTTTGTCAAGTTATTCCTGAAAAAAAACGTTCATTCGAAGGTGATAATTTCCGATTTGTGAAAACCGTTTAGATTTCTAGTTGATCATCTGAATGTCAGCAATGACAGCTAAATTTTACGTAACTTTTTCAATAGTCGTTTTCTTCTCAACGCAAGTGTTTATTTCGAACGCCTTAGACGTCACTATTGCACAATTCGAAGACACCTGGAAGTGGTAAGATGCATTCGTTTCATGGAGAGACAGAAAATGGCCGCATAACCGACAATTGACACATCGAAAAAAAAAAGACAGGGTTGAAGTTGGTTATGTAGCATAGGTAATAATTTTGATGGTCTGGATGAATATTGTAAGAATTATGAGAAAGAATGCTGCTCATAGTGAGTCAAGAAAAGCGAATCTTTTGAAATTTGTAGAAGGAAGTTGGTCATTATAGTTCAAAAATCCAGTTGTACGTAAAATGTTCAGCTCGCCAGATCACTCTTAATTTCTCCAAACGGGGTAAAATTGTTCTAGTTGCACTGTATTTTCCATATCCAAAGATTTTTGGAAAATTAAAAAAATTGGGATTCTTTGGTAACAATTGGATTGCCATATATTGCCAGATCATGAGAATTTTTTGCATCCCCCCCTCCGCCCCCCCCCGATTTACTCATATCCAATCAAGCCGAACATTTTTCCTTGAAGAAATTTTGGACAAACTCGCTGAAAAATTTATCCCACTCCCACTTTTTCAATGTAGGTAGTATACAGGTTCCTAGATATGTATCTATCTACCTACCTAAAAAAATTAGAATAATTTCTATAATTTTCTGTTTCTCAAATCAAATACCATATGTACTTGTAGGTATCTTTATCTTTGATTTAATTATGTAATTGACTACAAAATTACGGAACTGTAACCTGATAATTATGATACATATTTCAGTGCAGATATCTGCAAAAAGGAATCAGGCTCGTATAAGTATCACATTGAGGATGTTTGTGTCCTGCTGATGGGCTATAATTATGTAACTGCAAATGCAATGCATGCTGAAGCACGGATAAGAGAACTCAGTTTATGTGGAGATCACAATGTAAAGCTGAAGGATGGAACCAAAAAATATACTGTCCTCTTGTGTACCTTGAGCGGCCAGGTCACTGGTAAAATATGTGTTACCAAAGGTAAAAGAACTAAAGATATTTTCGTCTATAATTATGACCAAGACTCGGATACTTGTACTCCGTTTGACGAGAAAACGGGAGTTGCCTGAGTTAATTTTAGGTGGATAAGGATGAGTGAGGTGAGTATATTATTATTCTTGTTGTGTTTTAGATAAGTTTTATTCATTATTATTAAGTAATTTTTTGAAAAATAGGTGATTGGGTTTAATTTATTATTATTAAGTAATTAAAAAAAAAAAGTAGGTGCATGGTTGGGTCTGTGTAGTTGAAGCTAGCTACTAGATTGGTATTTCTGCCAGATTTATTGAGTGTGACTTGTGAGTCGTGGTCTGTAAAATTATCATTAAGTAATATAAGTCATCTATTTTATAAGTTGGTAAGTTAGGATTTTATCAATGAATATGATTATTGATTTAAATTAGGTAAGTAAAATATTCATTATTCTTCAGAGAAAAAAATGAAAATTGGGTGGTAGGATAATATAGTAAAATGCTACCCGATATCTAATATTTTTATGTAAGTATGTAGGTATCTCAATATTTATGAAACATTACAGAGGTACGTATAGGTATGCATAACTAGTCTACTCAGTTGTAAAGTAGGTACCTACCTATTTTTAATTTTTCATTAAGTAATTCAAATTTAAAGTTACGCTTACGCATCTACTAGCTCTAGATTTACCTGCATATCATTAACATTTAATTTCAAAACAACGATTGTCACCCTTTTTATTTTGTTTCTGGAATCATTATACGCATTAAACAATTTGCAATCAATTCAACGTTAACCTTTCTTTCAAGTTTTAGGACTAATTTTCCTCTAAGAAAAAATAAGGCTAAAGTGGGGACGAAGAACATAAATTCTTATTTCTTTTTCATATGTATATTTTTCTGTGCTATTAAATAGGGAATATCCAACATATCTTTGTGAATCAAGAGATTTCTAGTCAAATGAATTACTTAATGTAATTTTGCATGTTTTTGCATAATTTGGCCATTAATGCATATATAGCATATTTTTACCTTTTTTACCTCATATTTCAGCATATTGAATCAATTTTCAAAGTTTTTCCCTATTTTTAGGGAATATTTTTTTAAATCTTCAAAATTTGTTTCTTATTCATAATTTTTTTAACACGTTTTTTTTTAATGAAAAAGTCAACACTGCATAAATTTGATATCATTCTTTATTTCTTTCTCATTAGACTTCAAATTCCTTTTCCTTGCAAATATGTCCTTGAACTTTCATCAAATTACCAAGGTTACCATTGAATTCATTTTGTTTTTCCCTGTAGAATGATATTACACATACTGTGTAGGAAATGCTGGGAATATTTTTGCATATTTCGGCTTTTTAGGGAATTTTTTGGCATATTTTCATCAAAATAATGCATAAAATATGCGCATATCTTCGTCCCTGCGCTAAAGTACATATATGCCTATAGTCTGTCACATCGAGTAATTTGGTATTGGGGCTGGGATCACCCACGACATCCATTTCGGGTTCCTCAAGTCCATTCTCAGGACAAATATTTTTCATTAGGTATACATACCTACATATGTACTTCAGTGTCTTTTGTGGTGAGAATAGTACAATAGTGAGGATGTGATTTGAATCTCGATAAAAAAGCATGGGCACTTTCACGGCACAAAAGTCATTAACACGACTAAATCGTGAATTCCTAATAGTAAGAATCTTACCCAGACAACAACAAAAAAGTGTTCAAATGACAAAATAATATGGGTATTGAACAGGGTTGTTGCAATTCACATCGCGTAAAGAATACAACAAATCTTCTTTCTCTAAAAAATCTTTCAAAATCTGGCACATTATCTATTAGACACATAATTGTATACTTATCTAGATATAAATTTATAGTGTAAATTATCATGTATTTATGAACTCACGAAATAACCTAAAAGGTTAAAGTGAGTATAATTTCAAATAAACAACAAATGAAAGAATCTTCAATAATCAAAATGATCAAGCGATAACTTTAAATTCATTTTTTTTTTCAAATAGGTACCATACCTAACATAATTTTTGAGTATATGCTAGACTTCTCGATTGAAAATGTTTGGAATCTTATTCGTTGATTTGAATTACTCTGGGGCGTCCAAGTGCCTGGTGCTTGTAAAAATCAAATGCAAAAATATGAATATGGAAAAACAGCTGAAAGGATCGGTAAAGGAATTTGACCAAACTCTTTGAAAAAATTCCACGATTCAGCGATCTTTTCAATAATACCTTTTCAACTTATTTTTGAAGAGGATCAAAGTGAAAATGCCCCCTCTTTAAGGGCCAATATCACCCCTCCGGAAGCACCTTCGGAACTAAAATATTTTTCTGAGTAAGTAATTTTCAACTCTGAATGGAGATCTCTGCTGAATTTGATCAAAATTCGCTGATTGTTTTTGAGGCGATCCGCCCTAATGATCAGCAGAAAAAAATAATAAAAAGGATCTGATAAGCAAGTTGAGCAAAAAAAAAAAAGAGTTTCAACAATTTTCAAACAAAAAGAGCACACATTTTTAAACAGATAAGGCGGAAATGAATTTTTTACGTTTGGACTGGGGACGGGAGTACAAAAATTTATGGGGAGTTTCTTAAAACATCTAAAATGAAATCCATTTTAAATTGAGATGTAAGCTCACCACAGGCAGAATTATTCAATCCCACATATCTTACCACTATATAAATTTTTCAGAAAGTTATAAAATAGGTACACCTACGTACATAATACGTAGCTACGTACCCAACTCCATTAAAAACAAAACAAGTGATTGTTTCAGTAATCACATTACAATAATAGAATTAGTCTCCAATAAGCTTGAGATAGTGCATGAGTCAACATATACATAAAATAGGCAGACCATTATTCGTGTTGAAAAAAGAGGAAAACTCCGAGTTCACGTTGTCATTGAAATATATTATCCATCATTCATCACAAACAGATACCATCACATACACACACACAAAGAAAAAAAGAGACACCCACAAACTACTAATTAGCAAAAACTTATTGCCATCATCGTCACATTAATCGTGAGAATTCCGTATTTTTCAAAAATTCATAATTTACAAATTACGATGATCATTTTAGATAAGTAATTCGTGGTGCTCGTATTCGGTCGACTAATTGTACGTACATATAATCAGAAAGATATCTAGATTCACATATGGTGTACCTCTAATCATAATTTACGAGTAACACGACTAATTTTTAAAAAGCTTGAACTTACCCAACTGAGTGAGCTGATTTTTTTCAAGATAATAATGAACCTAAATCCCAAATAAATACGTGATTCTAAACTATAGGCAGGTATGTAGGTAGGTACCAATGCTAATGTAGACTACCTAGTTCACCTTTTGAATTAAACAATTTTTTACAAAAATCTTGTGTTTTTTTTGCACATTAAAAGCATCTTGACAAGACATGGCACAGGTCAAATTGAGAAAATTTTTCAACCGATGCACTTTTCGAAATATTAACATGGTTTAATTCAGCGTTTTAACAATCTAATTTCATGTTGTTGATGGTAAACATGACGTTTGAAACGTTTCCATTTGCTTTTTTCAACAAGAAGAGGTACCTATTTTAAACTTGACATTAATTTGTGAAAATTATACTATTTTATGAGTTAGGTAATTATGCTATTGTTTTTGCTTCACTTCACTCGCATTAGGTACCTACTTATAGACTCACTCGATTTCATCACGTCGTCGTCGGCGTTGGAACAATAGTCACAAATCGGTGAATATTCGATATTTTCAGCGATGATTCAACGTTAAATTGTACATATAATAAATAAATTGTACCTATACGAAATTTGATCGTCATCGAAAGACGGTTTAGGAAATCCATAGGCAGCAGGTATAGTGTAAGTACGCAGATAATAATTTATCATCGTCTGCCTGAAACAACAAAGAAAAAAAGTGTGTATAGCATGTAATGTGAATTATAGCTTCCGTGTGGACTTGCTGGCGAGGAGACCATCTGAATGTGTAATTATTGAGAGATGATTCTTTTTATGATTTGTTTACTGCGAATGAGTAGGTACACAAAGTCGCAGTTGGCATCGCTTAAGAATATTATAGATACGTTTACGTACCTATTAACATTACGATGTAGCTTAGTGTAATGGAAAAATATTTCATGGTTGGAAGAGAAGAGAAGAGATGACAGGGATAAATTTTTCAGTTGATATATTGCGGTTATCTGCAAGAAAAGAAAACGCAAAGGTGATGAGTTGAAAAATAATTAGGTATGTAATGAAGTTGGTGCAAACGTGTACTTTTGAGTTTTTATATACCTAATACATATTACGATATATCTACCTACGAGTTTTATGCACATTTTAAGTACATATTTTTTCCAATGATTCATACCTCATAAATAATTAAAATATGCCAACATAAAAAACGAAGTGCGAAAATTCGTTCATAAAGACGACGTGTGATCTTTTATTAATGACGGATTTGAAACATTGTTTTACTAACCTACATCATTATCAGAGTTGATTGTTTTCAATAAATTAAAAAAATAGAGCAAATAGAAGATCCAAAATGGATTCGGTAGATTGAACATAAAACCCTCATCGTAACCAAAATTTTATATCCTCGAGTAGGAACATTTTTGAATTTTTGAAAAATTTTTGAAAATTCAAATAGGTATCTACTTGAAAAAAAAAAAAAAATATTTTAAAAGATGTTTTCAAACCTTTTCATAAAACAAAAAATTTTCTTCAACTCCCACACATCAACAACTACTAGTTTTGGATCATTTTGGAGCCTCCAAAAATTTTTCAGAGCCAATAACCAAGTTAATAATACATTTAAATCTAATAACTTGTAAATAACCCTTGGGTTAGAAACAAAAATAAATGATACGAAAAGGAAACAAAATTCCTGAAACTTCACGTTGCTCTGGAGGTTTCAAAAATGGACTTGACCAATTTGTAGGTAAATTCTAAAAAATGAAAAAAAAAAGTTCTAAAAAGATCAAATTGTGACTGTTTTTAAATCAAATAACCATGTATGGTGTAGGACAATGTCTTGCCAAAAAAAAAAAAAAAACGGCTTGTTATGTAAGTATCATATCTATGAAACTATTTTTCATTTTTTCTAGACTAAAGAAATTGTTCAAAAAATCACTTTCGGACTCGCAAACAGTCGAGAGAGTGCCCAATAAGCAACGATGATTTTAAAAAAAAAAGAAACGAAAAGATGAAAAAGAATAATTATGATTCAAAAAAAGCTCAAGAAAATATTTTTCAATGAAATAAGTTCATCAATGTTACAACTTTTGATATTTTTTTTACAAATAATTCTAAGTGATTTATTTGTACGTTTTTCATCATAAATTAATGTCCACAAGTTTTGAATAAATTTTCACGTAAATTTGAAAAACGTTCTTTAAAATTTGATCAAAGCGAAACTTTCTTGTAAATTTTTTTAATATTAGGAAATTTCCAGATAACGTTTTCGTTACTTATCTAAGTAATTTCAACTCTGTCTCATTTTTCATTTTTGCTTAATTTTTCTCCAAAATTATTATACTTAAATTACGAAAAATTGCTGAATAAATCGTACAGTTGAAGTAACGAGTGACGAGGGAAAAAATCCTCTTCTAGTAAAAATAACAGTTTTTTTTTCAAAATATAGCCAACTTATCTTGAATTGTCTATAAAAAATGATAAGTAAATAAAAATGTAATAATTATTGACCAAGGTATAATTTCATTTTAGTTTCTGATTTTACTACGTTCTATGGATGAATAATCTACAACAAAATAAGGAAATTTTTGTGGCTAACGTCGATATTACAAACTAAGTACTCAAAATGTGAATATTAATACCCACAAAACCGCTTTATGAGTCACAGTTTTTTCCCAACCTAACGCGGTTTTTACAACTTATTTTAAATATGTATCTAAATGAAGTAAACGTGTACCTGATATGTTCATTTTTCTAATCTGTTCTGAAGTTTAAAAAAAAACAGTCAAGTATTTTCAAATGAATGAAGACTCGTTGACAAATAATCAAAATGAAAGTCGAACAATTCCCAGACCAGTATAGATAAATTAGATGACTGATAATTTAACTACATAGAATTTTGTACAGTTCACCTATTTCCCCGAAAGTAAACACCGAATCAATCTCCACACAGAAAATCTACCCTAAATAGTGGTTTTTCGAAACTTGATCGATTTGAATTTGAAAAAAAAACAACGCAAAATCATCGACCTGTAAGATGGATGATTTTTCAATTCTCATTAGACAAATATGAGGTGTCTGAACTCTGAAGTACCTATGAAGAATAATTTGCTTCTAAAGTTATCTTGAAATTGGACCCTTTCAAGTTTCATTTGTCTTTTCACAGAGTTACGTTTAAATTACATAGGTGTGTATTGTATGTAAATATTACTCACCTAAAGTACACTGCTATTTTAAATTCCTACAGACATAAGTAAATTGATAGCAATTGAGTCTCCAATTTTCTTCGCCATCAACAATTCATAATCCAAAGAATGAAACCACCGAAAAAACTTATAAATTATCTGAGGGATTCACGAAGGTACCATGCAGATATCACACCAACCACTAACGAGGATAACAGATGAAAAATCAGCGAACAATCCAACACCCTGGCCCTGGCATGACAAACATGTGACGCATTTTATCTGTCGAACATCAAAATTCAAAATATATGACGCATTGTTATTGCCAAAATATCAAACACTAAAGTCTAAAACTTGATGAATCGTTATTCACCAACACAATTGACGAAGATGGATAATTGAAGTTCACGTTGATGCGAACTACCTTCCTTCAAATTGCTGAGTAGGCAACCTAACCTAAGTAACCGGAGATTTGAACTTTGAAGGGACCAAGTTACGTATTCTCACGTAAAAAATTTGTTGTTTCCCATTTTGCTGAGAAATTCCAGAAATTTTTAAAGAGAAAGCCCTCATAAAGAATTTTTCAGGAGTGTTGGGGCTTGTCGAAAAACCTGCGTGAAATAAAATGATGGGATTTGACATTGACTTGGAGAAATCATTATCTTAAAATTATCGGGAATACATTTTGAAATGAGATATAGGCGATAATTACCTAATGATTGAATATTAGTTAGTACAGATCGTATTCGTAATTCGATTTCACTTTCAGTATTTATCAGAATAAACGTCTACCTACCTAGTTTTTCCTGGTGTTGATGTTGATTCAAGTTCAACGAGAAGAAGAAGGAGCCTATCGCTCATTTTGTACGGTTATTCTAAGGTTGTTTCTCTAATTTCCTTAATTTTTTCAGGATATTTTTCATTTTTAATGTAGGTGCTTGCTTACTGATTTGGCGAGTTTGAAAAGAGAAAAACAACTGCAATCCTACGTAATGGTCAACTTCGAGCTGATCATCTCGAAGTTGACCATTTTGAATACATTGCTGTTATTTTTTCCATATTAGTGAGTGTTTCAATTTGTTTGTTTTAGCATAAGTATTATACATATGACTGAAATTCTCAGGAAATTCTTGGTCCTAAAATGTTCCATGAACTCTTCGTCTCTTCGTCAACAAAAACGAGCATCCACTCCATCGTAATTTATCATTTTTTCGATCAGTGAGATGAGTAATCTCGCAATCAGACTCATCGAACGATTATTCGATCGATGCTTCAAAAATCTATCATCTTACATATCATATCTTCTTCGAAAATCAGAACAAAAGTAGATTAATTATTAATTTGATTTGAACAAATTTTTTAATTAAAATTTAAAAAATTTTCGTCAAATCGGAATTCGGTCAAAAATACGCTGAAACGAGCGCTCTCATCCGGCGATCGGAAACACCAAACACTATCTGACGAAACTGATAATGGTGTGTTGTCATACGATCGCATGTGAAGACCCATCATCATTCGTTAGTCATAATTTACTCCGAAAAGTAGAACATTGAGTAATTTCGGCTGATGTATATTTAAATCATAATGCTGTGACACGTACTTCAACTAATTCCTAATTCTGTACTGTTGCAAAGTACTGCTACGATGAAGTGCTTCACGAATCCGAGCAATCCCGGTGCTTTGAAGCTACTGATAGCGTCAAAATGTGGCCAAAAAGAAATACAAATCGATACAGTAAACGCTAAAGGTACGTATCACTTTACATCTTAATTAAAATACGTTCAATTCTAACCATTAACTCGTCATTTCAGACCAAAAATCTCACGGTTTCAAGAGATTACCGGTGTTAGAATTAGATAACGGTACGAAGATCTTTTCCAGCACCGCTGGCGCACGTTATTTGTTCAAACCTGATGATAATTTGAGTGAAAAAGTTGATGTGTGGTTGACGTGGGAATCCACCGTTCTACTAGTTAGTATTTCCATGGTTTACGTTTGATTTTGTTTTGGAGCTGTGTTTCATAACTATGTGTTTTTTCAGCCTGCTCTAGCTGCTTGTAATTTAGATAAGATTTCCGATAGTCCGGTGCTGAATGCTGTTAGCTTTATCGACGAAGCTGTAAAAAATAAAGTGTATTTAGTCGACGTAAGTATATCGATCGTACTCGTACTGGAAGATGATCTAGTCTTCGAAATAGTATAATATGTGTGATGATGTGTTTTAGGAACGGTTAACGGTCGCTGATGTTGTTCTGTGGAGTTCGTTATTTGCTCTTTTTACGGAACAGAATATTGTATCGCAGTATTTATCATCCAAACACAGTATTTTAAATTGGTTTAATAATCTAAAAGATTCGAAACCATTCAAGGTGAGTTTTCTGTTACTCAAACCAGTAATCGTGCCATATTCTACGGTTTATATTGATTTGTGGTGATGTTTTCAGGAATCGATTGCTATTTGGGGCCAGAAACAAGGCAACGAAGTATTCAAATCATTCGTAGAAGGTTGTTCGTATCCTTCAGTCGGTAACATGGAAAATGTTACTGTTACAGAAGAGGTAAACATCCTTCGTACATTTGCTCACAAGCTTAATAATACTTCCCCCTCTCGTAATCGTGTCTTTATTTCAATATAGAAAGAGACGGTGGTAACCGAAGCTGAAATAAACGAAGCCGAACAAGCCTGGCTTGGTAAACGGTCATCTCGTCCTAAACCGAGAAAATTCACTAAACCAGTGTAAGTGTTTTTGGAGGAACTGAAACGATGACCAGTTCAAGTCCGGTGTTAATCTTCGATTGGGTTTCAGATTACCTCAAGCTGGAGAGAAAAATATTTTAATTACCTCAGCATTACCTTACGTCAACAACGTTCCTCATTTGGGTAATATCATTGGCTGTGTACTTTCTGCTGATGTTTTTGCCAGGTTGGTTATCCGAATACTGGAACGATACTGATTTCTATAAATTCAACTTACATGGTTTCTTTCATTGATAGATATTGCAAGCTGCGGAATTGGAACGCTTTGTATATCGCTGGTACCGATGAATATGGAACTGCTACTGAAACTAAAGCATTAGAAGAGAAACTAACTCCTCGTCAAATATGTGATAAGTATTTTGAAATACATAAAGAAACGTACACGTGGTTCAATATTGATTTCGATTATTTTGGTCGTACGACTACCGATCTTCAGACAACGTAAGGATAACATTTGATTCATTTTCTAGCATCTAGTTTAGAATTTGCTTAGCTAATTTCAAATCTTGGTTTCAGAATCGCTCAAGATTTATTTTTACGGATTCATAAGAAAGGATACACGTCTACTGCATCAGTCGAGCAACTATTTTGCCAAAATTGCAGCCGGTTAGCTCTTCATCTGAGAAGATAATTCGTCAGTTACCTAATTCGATACTCATGTACATTTTTTCACGTTGATAGGTTTTTAGCTGATCGTTTTGTAGAAGGAACTTGTCCAAAATGTAAGTATGAAGATGCCCGAGGGGATCAATGTGACGGATGTGGTACTCTAATCAATGCTGTCGAATTGATCCAGCCACGTTGCAAAGTTTGCGGTAAAATGCCCGTAGTACAAAATTCCAACCAGCTTTTCTTAGAATTACCCAAGGCGAGTAGTCTATTGTTTCGGAATTTCTGTGTATTTATTTACTAGATTCCGACGCAATTTTAATTCACGTTAGCTTGAATTTTTTCCCTCGCTTCTTTGTATGTTTATCGTTTTATTGGAAAATGATAACGGTGATGACGAAATGCGAAACCGTGATCATGCACTCGAGTTCAAATATCCAACTTGAATCATTATACGTACTTAGTTGAGATCAAAGCGGAAACACGTGTTGGGTTAGTTTCGACGTAGAATTTTCAAAACTCGGTCGAGTTCTGATGCAATTCTACGTCGAAGTGTTCCCGTTGAAAAATTTAATTGTTTATTGACGATGAAGAAGAATCAAAATAAGTGTCGAAGATTGAAAATGGGGGGAAAAATCTGTATCGAGTCTTCCTTCTTCGGTCTGAGTTTTGTTATCAAAGACCTGATAAGGTCAATTCGAAATCAATAAATTCGAAATTATCTTCAGCTTTCGTTTCCTACGTTTCACAATGTTATTTTACTTATTAATTATCTTTTACAATGTGACACGAAAGTTCTCCGGCGGAATAATTAATAATTCAAGTGAGATATCGAGATGATTTATAGTTAAATTTGATGTATTTTTTTCAACTATCCCGCCATTAAAAAGGAACTTTAGTGTCACATTTTCTATTCATGTGTAAAATAAAATGGCCATTAAAGGCATAATTATTTTCACGAATTTTGCTTTCAGCATATTTCATGTATTGTAATTTTTCGCACGCTTTAAAAAATTATTTTTTTTACGTGCATTGCAGATAGATACGTTAGCTTTTTGTGTTTTGAGACCTACATGGTCGATTGGATCTTCAAGGTGGTAGTTTTTTTGTTCGTCTTCAAACCTTACCGTTTATTTTGTTGATAAGGTGATTGTAATCGTATTTCTCTTTTTTTGTGCATGCGTTAAGAATGTCTTTTTCAAATAAAAATAAAATAATTCGAGAAAAAAATTCCCAATATCCAAAAAAAAGAACACCCTCGAACGAAAATTTTGTCAAAATTACAGATCGAACCAGTTTTGCAAGAATGGATCAAGTCATCTTGCGATCATTGGAGCCATAATGCTCGAGAGATAACGAATTCTTGGCTGAAAGACGGTTTAAAAGCGAGATGTATCACGAGAGATTTAAAATGGGGTGTTCCGGTTCCTTTGAGCGGATTCGAGAAAAAAGTAAGCTCGTCTAAAATTTTAGTAACCGTGTAAACAAACCTTATCGATGATTCATTCGTGTTTTAATCTATTTCCGAAGGTATTCTACGTCTGGTTCGATGCTCCGATCGGTTACATGAGTATAACAGCTAATTACAGCGACGAATGGAGGAAATGGTGGCAACCTGCGAAAGAAACGCCTGTAACACTTTATCAGTTTATGGCTAAAGATAACGTTCCTTTCCATTCAGTCATGTTCCCAGCCACTTTGTTGGCCGTAGGTGAAAACTATCAACTAGTTAATCATATTTTCGCCACAGGTAACGATTTTTTTTTCACCGTAGACGGAATTGTTTCAAAGCTTCCTGTATCGATAAACGAGTGTTTTATGTTTTGATCGTAGAATATTTGAATTACGAAGATGGTAAATTCTCAAAATCCAGAGGCATCGGTGTGTTCGGTACCGACGCCAAGAACACCGGAATCCCTGCCGATATATTTAGATTCTATTTACTCTACATGAGACCGGAATCGCACGACTCGTCGTTCAGTTGGGTCGATTTAGCGACCAAACATAATACCGAATTATTAAATAATATCGGTAACTTCGTCAATAGGTTGGTAATCATTGAGAACTTCAATTTACCTCGATACGTTATTGAAATAATACTAAATCACGTCGTCATTTTCAGAGCATTGGTCTTCGACGAAAAATTCTTCAATTCGGTCATTCCGCCGATGAATATGGTCAAAGAAGATTACGTACTTTTAGCCTCGGTGACGCGGGAAATTCGTGGATACCATAGTGTGCTAGAGAATGGTAAATTACGCGATGGTATCAAATACATGTTGAATATCTCCAGACACGGTAACATTTACATGCAAACACTCAAACCGTGGGTATTAATAAAAGGCAACGATGAAGAAAAGTACGTAACATGAAATGATTTTTTAAATACTCAATTCTCAGCTATGATTTGGGTACTAAAATGTATCATTTTTACGCAGGAAACGTGCTGCCACCGTGATCGGTATTTTATGCAATGTGGCTGCCTTATTGGCTATTGTGATTCGTCCTTATATGCCAAATATCGCGAAAATCATGGCCGAACAGATGAACGCGTCGGAGGATCTTTTCGTCTTGACCGAAGATATGAATATTTTACTTCCAGAAGGGCATAAAATTGGAAAAGTAACGCGAAATTTTGATTCTCGTTATATTTCAATTTTGAAATGATCGATTATTCGATGATTTTCATCGTTTTTATTTCAGCCTGTTCCGATTTTCACGAAAATTGAACTCAGTACCGTTGAAACGTTGAAGAAAATGTTCTCAGGACGTCAAACATCGCCCCCAAAAGAACCGTCGAAGAAACCCGAAGAAACGTTCGCTGATTTACAATCCGCTTCTAAGGTTGCGGACAGTTTGAAGAAAATGGAAAATGCTATCACCGAACAAGTTAGTACATATTTCGGGCCAGTTTCCAAGATTTGAGTTTGCTTAATCTAACTTGGGGTATATTTTAGGGTAATTTGGTTCGAAACATGAAGAGTGGCGGAGCTCAGAAGGCGGAATGGCAACCTCATGTTAACGCTTTGCTCGATATGAAAAAACAATACGAAGAATTGAAAAAAGTTCAAGCATCTTTGGCGAATAACGTATCGCCCGCTAGTACTGAAGAACCGGTCAAGAATGGGGAATGTCAAGATAAAGAACAAGAAATAATTAGATTAGAAGAAGGCATTAAAACGCTGGTATGGTTTTTGTTCACCTACGATAAACGTTTTAAAATTGAAACCCAGTAAATGAATGATAAAAATCAAAACAGCAAGAAAAAGCTAACGAGAAGTATTTTAATCATGAAGAAAATATTAGTCGGGGAGCCCACTTGAAGATAAATTGCACCCACACCCCCCCCCCCCGGTCGATCCTCCGAAGCAACTTTTTTCTTACAGGGGGAGTCCTAAGGAACATTTTTAGCCCTTGCACTCAAAAAAAAAGCGACCCTACTTACAAAATGGCGGCCATTTTGATTGACAGGTCAGCCGAAATCGCAGATTTTGCGTTCCAACATAGGACTTGCACAAAATTTTTCACAACTGTACACAGGTAGATCGAAAGATCAAGCAAAAATTCATCACCTGTCAACATTTCAAGTGCTAAAGTGCGTTTTTCGATTTTTGGTGAATTTTTGAAAATCAAATTCAGGCCAAAAATGAGGGTAAAAATCAAAATTTTACCAAATTGACCAAGAAAGCTGAAATTTGGAATACACCCTATTTTCGACATGCCAAATCGATTGGAAACTGTTTCAAACTGTTTTGAGCAGTTCTGGAGCCTCCAGAAGATTTTTGAAAACTTGAAATTCCCAAAAAATTTCATCAAGTAGAGTTGGAGCCGAAATTTACTCTGAAAACTAATTTCAATACGCTACGAAGTCAACTACAAGGGGAATTTAAATTGTTTTGGAGCATCCAGCGATTTTTTGAAAATTGCTGGAGCCTCTAGGAGATTTTTGAAACTTTAAATTTCCTAAAAATTTCATCAAACGGATATGGAAAGTCAAAATTCATTCTACAAACTAATTTCAATATTTCAAGTCGTTTTGGAGCCTCCAGCGACTTTTTGAGAGGTCATGTGGTGTTTTTAGGAAAATTGAAATTTCCAAAAAGTAGCTGGAAGCTTCAAAATTATTTAAAACCATTTGAAACAACCATGTAGTCGACTTCATATCGTATTGAAATTAGTTTGCAAAGTAAATTTCAGCTTGCCAACTCCATTTGGTAAAATGTTGCGGGAATTTCAAGTTTCAAAAATCTACTGGAGGCTCCAGTAATTTTTAAAAAGTCGCTGGAGGCTCCAAAATGATTTGAACCCACTTGAAGTCGTCTTCTGAGGATGTTAAAATTGGAGTGTAGAGTAAATTTCAGCTTTCCATCGCCATTTGATGAAATTTTGTTAAAATTTAAAGTTTCAAAAATCTGATGGAGGCTCCAGGAATTATCAAAAAGTCGGCGGAGGCTACAAAACGACTTGAAATTCACCTGCAGTACTTCGTAGCGCATTGAAATTTGATTACAGAATAAATTTCAGCTTTACAACTCCATTTTGGTGAAATTTTGTAGGAATTTCGAGTTTCAAAAATCTGCTGGAGGCTCCAGAACTGCTCAAAACAGTTTGAAACAGTTTCCAATCGATTTGGCATGTCGAAAATAACTTAAGTGGGCTCCCCGACTTCATAGGAAGATGTGCTCGACTCCTCGGGTTTTAGCGGTGGGGGGGGGGAGAGTGTTGTTATATTGTACGTACCTCAATAATTTATTTAATCATTCTTGAATAGAGAATAGGGGTCATTTTTGTTCATCCATTTACTGAACTATCAAGTTAAATGATTGTTTAATACGAGTTAACGTTATCTGTGTATTTTCACTTTTCAGGGCGATAAAATCCGAACGTCGAAGACTAATAAAGAAAGTAAAGAAGTATGGGGACCATTTTTAACAGAGATGTTAGATTTGAAAAACAAATTAGCTCAACTGAAGCCTTCTGCTGAGCCAGCAGCACCTTCTAAGAAGGGAAAGAAGAAATCATAGGTTTAAGTGAGACCGTGTTTGAATTTATTTATTTATTTAATATTTTGTCTGTCTCAATAAACGTCTATTTATTTGTCATTCGTGTTGATATTTTGAATTTATCAATTTAAATTATGAAGAGTAAATGAAGCATTGAAATGATGAAACTAATCTTGGCTGAAACTTGGCGTTTGAAATGGATAATTTCGAAATTTTGCTGAAGGCCACAAAGTGGAAATAATATGTTGTAATTTTCATTTCAAATGATCTGTACCTAATTGAATATATTTTCAACGATTATTTCATATTTGTGATTGTGATTTTCATGGATCTTACACAACTGGTTATCAATGTTCGGTTAGAATTAGCTTAATGGAAGACTAATTGGTTGCTTTGAATATATGTATATCTTGAAACAGGAAAATCCATGAGCATTGAAATCAATCTATTGAACTGTCAAGATCCCTTCGTAAGAATATCAGTTTGTCAATTCATTTATGATTAGAAAACTAAATCTTCTATGGTCCTTCGTATTGGATTTGATCAAATGAGGAATACACAATACACATTCAAAGCTGAGTGATGAGAATTGGATATTTATGATAACGAATTACGCTCATGTCATGAAGTTTTATCAAACTCTTTACATCAGGTTCATCTAAAAGCTTTCTAAATTTGACTAAAATCCAAGAATAATTTCAATATTATCTAATAATTAAAAAAAAAAAAACACTTGAACACTAAACCAATATCTCAAAATCAAAATATTTCCAAGTTCAACGAAGCTGCTCGAACATCAACGAAGTTACCCGAACCTACCTATTTACTTTTTTCATCGAACCATATGTTTGAACCTTCAATCTACAACACAATGATAAATAATTCAGACGTTACTTAATCAGTGGTTATCGTTAACTATATACTTTGTTGCATACTTCGATGTCATTAAACGATCGAAATCATACAAGATGACAGTAAAAACTTACGACACGTTTGGTAAGTAAAATCCTATCATAATCATTCTACCTGCTAAATTTTAAGCTAACAAACTGACCAACTCACATTTCAGGTGACAATGCTGAAAATGACGAGAAAAACTGCTCTGGCTCTTGTGAGAAAAAAGCCATCTTCGCCTTGTTAATTTGCGCTATAATAGCTCTAGGCTTTGTATTAGTGGAATACTACGAGGCCTCATCATCTTTACCCAGAGTATGGCGAAATCAAAGCTGGGATTATTTACTGTTCACCCAACAATGGCCAATTTCATATTGTACCGAATACACAGAAGAGAAAAAAGAACCTGTAACTGAATGCAATTTCGCCGATGATAGATATGCTTGGACGATACATGGAATATGGTAAAAAAAAACTCTTCATCATTTACCCAACCTAACACCAACAAGTGGCTTATGGTAGAATATTTTTACTCATTGTTTATTTATCTCGAAACGATTGTGTCGCGTGTCGAGTACGTTGTTTATTTCTAGTTTTACTAACATTACCGTTTATGACGTATTACGAAAGCGATAAGATTACGATGGATAAACGAATACCGCCGTTATGTTTATAAATTTCTTTATTTTATAGGCCAAGCCGAAGTAATAGCGCAGATTATCCGCAGTTTTGTGGCAGAATACCCTTTAATGCTAGCGCCTTAGCTCCGATCGAAGATGAATTAGAAGAGCATTGGCAGACGATTCAGAAAGATGCCAAAGTGACTTATCTCTGGAAACACGAATGGCTAAAACATGGCACTTGTGCTGCTCAAATCGAAGCACTGAATTCGGAAATTAAATATTTTAGCCAAGGGTTAGCCTGGAATAAACAGTATAATGTCACCGATGCTTTTACTAAATGCGGAATATATCCGGATGATGGTAAATTGTACACTAGTGAGCAAATTATACAATGCGTTCAGCAGAATTTCAACGTCGAGCCTCAAATTTTCTGCCAGCTCGATACTGTAAGTAGATAACAGCTATTTATCAATTTTATCGACTGGAGATTAAACATGTTTTTTTCACAGGTTCGTAATGAGCTACTCCTCACTGAAGTTCGCTTCTGCTTTGATAAGGAATTAAATTTAAAAGGTTGCGATACTTTCGGAGCAACGTTACATTGTAACGGAGAGTTCATTTATCCCGGTACGGTTGCGGAATCGTAAAATTCGATTTATACGAGAAGACTGATTATTCTTTACCTATAATTTTATCGAGATTTTAATTTTAATTTGGAGAGTATTTTTTTTTTTTCGTTTTACAATGCTGCAAACACTAAACGAAGATCTTCGTAATTTATCATTTTTAAATCCGATTTTATTAATTATTATAATCTAGTCAAAATTTTAAACGCAATTCTTTTATTTTTATCATAGTTTGGTATAGTTAATTACCTAATTCGTAAGTATTGAATGTGTACTGTTATCAATTATCGTTTTTAATTTCGAACATCGTGGTTTATTTAATTGTTCAAATTGGATTTTGATTTTTTATAAGAAAGAATGAAAAAACATATCTTATATTTATAGGTAATTTTGCTATATTTTTCTTTTCTGTAACCTTGATGGATTTTTCATTTTAATATAATTGTGTATATTTTTGAATTATTTTTAATTTTTTTTTCTCGAAAAATATTTTACGAAGACAGACAGTAAAATTTTTCATCATTTTGCTTCCTAAAATTCGCAGAATAAGTTTCATTTTAGTTCGAGAAAAAAACTCCGAATATTGAAAGGTCGAAGCTTTAAAACGGAACGCGAACCAGCTGCGAACTTTGCCGAATACTAACGAATTCTTTCGACACTGCGTTATCTCCAAAAATATTGATCCAGGAAAGAAAGTTCCAGTTTTAAAGTTGTTTCAAGGTGTTGTTTTGTATTTCATTCTACTATATGAAATTACCTATTTAACTTCTCGAATACTTTATGTTTAGTGTTTTATAAGCTAAAATGCCTCAAAACATCCATATTAATAGTAAGTGTAAAATATAATCGTATTTTTATTTCTCTAGGGACTTAATTTCGTCATTACGTTTTCTGCAGGAGTACCTCCGGAAGAAGAACCTAAACTGGAAAATGGTATTCCGCAACCTAAAGTGACCAACGATACTAATCCTCGAATCTGTTATAATCCTAACGATGTCCATATGCAAGTACAAGAACGAAAAACATCACGTCGTGTCAAAGTAGCTGTGATTTTTTGCATCCTCATCGCAGCATATGTGTTACTCAATAGACGTTCGTGCGATCGTTATTTTACGAAGGAGGATTTAATCGATATGCATTTTCCTTCGGATTCGGAATGGAATAAGGTGCATTCGTGGAATGATTTATTATTCAGTCAGTTTAGGAATAAGTATGGCTGGATGATTAATAATATTTGGTAAGCGAATATTTATTTATATACCTACTTCTTATTATTTCACTCTGAACCCTTTATTGCACTTTACACGAATTTTGTTTACATTTTATAGGACCGTTGAAAGTACCGATTCCAATTCCAATTCACCTAAGCAGCATTGCAGAATACCATTAATTTTTCGAAAAGCCGAATCAATCGTTTATCATAATTCGAAAATTAGAAACAGAATGATCAGTCGCTGGCCACCGGATTACAACAAGCAGTACACCTATGGACACACTTGTGCGACTCAAATCGAGCCTTTAGACAGCGAATACAAATTTTTAAACCAAGGAGCCGAATGGCACGATCATTATAATATTAACGAAACGTTGGGCAAATGTCACATAGTCCCGAACGACTCGAAAATGTACAATTATACTCAAGTCCACGATTGTTTTATGAATCGTTTCAACGTCGAGGTCAAAATTGGATGCAGAAATGAAACGGTGGGTGAATTTTTCCAAATCGAGGGGAATTTTAATACACGTAAATACCTATCTAGAGCTTCGAAGATTAAAATTTGGAAATTATTTTAATTTTTTTACAGATATCAACTAGACATACGTTGTACGAATTTGGATTTTGTTTCGATCAGAGTATGAATTTGAAAAATTGTACCAATGTGGGTGATTCGTATCTAGGATTTCAGTATTGTGCAGAAGAATTCACCTATCCTGTCACATCCCCGTTTTAATATGGAGAGCCCATTCAATACCATTAAGAAGGCTGATTAGGTACCTATCTGTAGATTACTTAATCTTGTATTTTTGAATTTTTTCATAAATTCTGAAGTCTGAACGTTGTTAAATCAGACAAGGGAACCTCTTAACTTCTTAAGGTGTCACACTCCGATTTGAACGGGACCACGATTTTTGGAAAGAGCATAGTCTAAAACCCCCAAAACCAAATTTTCAGCTGACCAAGTTCATTTTTCGATTTTTGGCGAATTTTTGAAAATTCAAAATTGACTATTTTTGGCGATTTATGCTTTTTTTTTAAAAAGTACGTACTTGATCAATAAAAATGGTCAAAATAAGTCCGAAAACTAATATTAATTACCCAAATCCAAATTTCACCATTTCCAGCCATTCTGGAGCCTCCGGCGCGATTTTTCGATTTCTCCAGAATTTTGAATTTGCTCCAGAAGGCGTGAATATGAAGTTGGGCAGCTAAAAATCGAGTTGTATATAACACTCGACCTGTTTAACGAGTTTATCCACATTTGAGACGATTTTGAGAGTGACACCTCAAAAGTGCCTTTTTGACCAGATTTTTTCAAAATTGAAAAATTCAAAAAATCAAAAGTTTCCTGCTTTTGTGGAAATTTTTGAAATTCACCCGAATCGCTGTATTTTATCCGTAACTAACCCCCCAAATCAAAATCTCTCAATTTCCAGCCGTTCTGGAGCCTCCAGCGCGATATTTCAATTTCTCCAGAGTTTTGCATTTGCTCCAGAAGGCGTGAATATGCAATTGGGCAGCTAAAAATCGAGTTGTATACTACACTCGACTTGTTTAACGAGTTTATCCAAATTTGAGCCGATTTTGAGAGTGACAACTCGAAAGTGGCTTTTTGACCAGCTTTTTTCAAAATTAAAAAATCAAAAAAATCAAAAGTTTCCCGTTTGTGTGAAAATTTTTTAAATTTACGTGAATCGCTGTATTTTGTCCAAAACTAACACCCCCCCCCCCAAATACAAATTTCACAATTTCCAGTCGTTCTGGAGCCTCCAGCGCGATTTTTAAATTACTCCTGAATTTTGAATTTGCTCCAAAAGACGTAAATATGCAGTTGGGCAGCTAAAAATCGAGTGGTGTATTATACTCGACCTGTTTAATGAGTTTATCCACATTTGAGCCGATTTTGAGAGTGACAACTCGAAAGTGGCTTTTTGACCAGCTTTTTTCAAAATTAAAAAATCAAAAAAATCAAAAGTTTCCTACCCGTTTGTGTGAAAATTTTTTAAATTTACGTGAATCGCTGTATTTTGTCCAAAACTAACACCCCCTCCCCCCCCCCAATACAAATTTCACAATTTCCAGTCGTTCTGGAGCCTCCAGCGCGATTTTTAAATTACTCCTGAATTTTGAATTTGCTCCAAAAGACGTAAATATGCAGTTGGACAGCTAAAAATCGAGTGGTGTATTATACTCGACCTGTTTGATGAGTTTATCCACATTTGAGCCGATTTTGAGAGTGACAACTCGAAAGTGGCTTTTTGACCAGCTTTTTTCAAAATTAAAAAATCAAAAAAATCAAAAGATAACCGTTTGTGAGGAAATTTTTGAAATTTGCGCGAATCACTGTATTTCTTCAAGAACTAACCCCCGGAGCGCAAATTCTACCATTTCCAGCCGTTTTGGAGCGAGAGTGACACCTCAAAAAACCACTCTTGACGTGTCACTTTGAAAATCGGCTCAAATGTGGATAAACTCGTTAAACAGGTCGAATGTAATGTACAACTCGATTTTTAGCTGCCCAACTTCACATTCACGCCTTCTGGAGCAGATTCAAAATTCTGGAGAAATTGAAAAATCGCGCCGGAGGCTCCAGAATGGCTGGAAATTGTGAAATTTGGATTTGGATAGTTAACATTTGTTTTCGGATTCATTTTGACCATTTTTATTGATCGAGTACGTACTTTTTTTAAAAAAAGCATAAATCGCCAAAAACAGTCAATTTTGAATTTTCAAAAATTCGCCAAAAATCGAAAAATGAACTTGGGCAGCTGAAAATTTGATTTTGGGGGTTTTAGACTATGCTCTTTCCAAAAATCGCAGCCCCGTTCAAATCAGAGTGTGACACCTCAAGAGGTTCCCTTGTGAGCTTTTATTTTATTTAGGTATTTATCTTTTTTTTTTGGTTACTCTGCTATTTGCTACTGAAATTATGATTTTATTTATATTGTTATTCTATTTTAATATATATTTTTGTTATTTTTCCCCTCAAAATAGGTATAGATTTTCATTTTTAAAGCTTTCAAATTACCATACGAATACTGCCGAATTATAACGAACGAATGCGGGGAATTAATTCACCGCGGAGTTATTGTCAAAATCAAACGACAGTGCAGAAACATAGAGCTGTGATACAAAATTGAAAAAACTCAACACTGAAATATTTTCAAAAAATTATTTTTTAAAATACTTACTTACCCTACCTAAAAAATTCCAAGATGCAAAATCGAAAGACTGTTTGTGAGTACCTACCTATAGTATTTTCCTGATTTAATTATTGTTCTAATGTGTCACAACATCCACAAATTAACCACACCTGCTGCTCAATTACAGGTGAAAATATTTACGAAAGTGTTCGTAGAAGATGGATGTTTCTTTTGGGAATATTTTGTGTATTCGTTTGCCTAGCTTTGGTCATATGGGTGATACAGTGCAACTACAGCAATTCGTCCACATCCAGAAATCAACCAACATCGAATAAAACCTTCGATTTATTGCTGCTCTCTTTGTCCTGGCCAATTTCATTTTGCAGATCACTCGCTGAAAAACGTGCAGGTGGTACTGAGACGTGTGTTTTACCAAAAAATGGAAATAATTGGTTAATACATGGACTTTGGTGAGTGAATAGAGAAGTACCTACTTGATATCTTACTTATACATGTTGATGAGTTGAATCGTAGGTACCTATTTTAAATCCTAATACGTGACTTTTTAAACAGGCCAAATAAAATGGGGTACTGCTCTCCATCTTCGTTTAATGAAACCGAACTGAAACCGATACGAGCTGAGTTAGAGGAATATTGGCTAACAATGCTCGAAAACAGCACCAATGCAGATTTCTGGAAACACGAATGGTTGAAACATGGTACTTGTGCCTTACAATGTGAGGTAATCAACACGCAGCTGAAATATTTTCGACGCAGTTTAGAACTGTATAAACAATACAATGTTACTAAAGCATTGGCCGAGTGCGGTATACATCCAAACGACTGGAAATTATATAAAAATAATGAATTTGTGGATTGTTTTAAGAAACATTTCAATATTCATCCTCAACTATCTTGCAAAAGGGTAAGGATATTCTTACTAGGTACCTAATAGTTCATTTTATGTAAATCATTCGAATGAAATGAATAATGATTACCATCTTCTTACATTACAGATGCGGAATGAGGAGACGTTACAAGAAATAAGACTCTGTTTCGATGAGAATTTGATCTTACGAGATTGTGATAAATATGCCCAAGAGTATTGCTTGGAAAATTTCTTATATCCATCCATCATTGAACCCAAAGTTTAAAGTGTATCTACCTATTTGGTTACGTATTCAGTATTAGGATGGTATTATAGCATTTCAACTTTTATGTTACCTATCTAAAGTGATAAGTTTTACGTATGTAAGGTTTAACCCTAGTTGTGTTGTGTTTAATCTAGTCAAATTTAAAACAATTCGAGTATTGAAAAAAATATAGAAATCATTTCTCTGTTTCAACTTTTTCTAGCCTTGACGGATTATTATTTTTAAAATCTAGGTGTAGGTACCTATTTTATGATTAGTTAAGTTTTTTTTACGCTGACTGTACATGTATATTTTATGCTTATTCGTATTTTGAATATAAATATTGTAAATTGTACTTTGCTTTTATTTTTTTCATAGGTACCAATATTGTGACTAAATGCAAATTTTACACATTCGAATGTATCATTTTGAAGACCACACATGAGCCATTAAGCTCCACTTCAACTGTTTGATAATCCTCGCAGATATGTCTACTTGAGTTTGAAATTAAAAATCGAAGTATTCGAATTCAAACTATAAAAGGATTACCATATCAGCAGAAAATTTATTCATCGTTGAACTGATAAGTCGAATCATTCAATATGTAGAGAAATGTCATTTACGCAATTTTTATTGATTTTATTTTCAAGTGCAACATGGGTTTAGGATTACAAAAAAAAAACCATTTGAGCTTTATAGGAAAGGAACAGCAAAAGTTTAAATTTGAGAGATTTTCAAATTTTCAATTCGATCAAACAGTGTATTTGTATGTAACTTAGATAGGCATTCATGAGTTTAAAATTTTAATTTTTCACTGAATAGCATTGTTGCTGTTTATTTATAATTTTTTTTTCAAATGTTTAAAACAGTCGTATTAAGTTATGGGTCATTCCACCTCAACTCAACCAACGTTTTTGAGTCATGTCCTTCGATTTCGCTCAAATTTTTCTTAGGTACAATATCTACACCTATACCCACTCAATAAATGAGAAACCCTCAATCAGTTTGATCCCAGCCCCCTCAGAGGAGGAGCTTCCATTATTTTCACATTGTCTCGAGGTACTCAACTTCAGCAGCCCATTCCTCCAAAATTATGATACTTTGATCAAAACTGATTTCACAGTTCGAAAGGGCATTGCATTCTAAACTTTTTAAGCATTTTGAAATTTTCAAAATGACGCTGTAAGTGGCAGCTACCATTTAAAATTCTGAAAAAATTCCCATAGATGTACCTTTAGATGTCTTCTCGAAGTATTCAATTTTCGAAATGGGATCTTTAAGTGGAGAGGGAGCACCCCCTTCCCCAGATTTGGGCAAAAATTTCAAAAAAAAAATCTGGGGCGTGTGATATATCAAATTATATGTTTTTGGTGACGCTGAACACGAATATGACGTCAAATTTTTGATTGGACCCCATCCGCGGCCCCCAGCACCTCACCAAATGGGGTAAAAGTTCAAAAAAGGGCTTTGTTCGTGCGACACATAAAACAGTATGTTTTTGGTGTCGCTGAACACGGATATAACGTCACATTTTTAACTGGACCTCATCCACGACCCCCCCCCCAACCTTCCCAAAGAGGTTAACCTAAAAAAATTGTTTCATTCGTGTGGCACATGAAATAGTATGTTTTCCATATGGCTGAACACGAATATAGCCTTAGTTTTTCAAATTTACCTAACCCACGGCTCCCAGAACCTCTCCCAATGGGTAAAAAAGCAAAAAATTTGTTGGAGACCGTGGATGGAATCCAATCAAAAATCTGACGTCATATTCGTGTCCAGCGTTACTAAAAACGTAGAATTCGATATATCACATGCCCCAGATTTTGTTTCGAAAGTTTTGCCCAAAATTGGGGGAGCGGGTGCTCCCCCTCCATTAAGAGATCCCATCTCGAAACTTGAATATTTCGAAAAAGCATCAAAAGGTACATCTATGGAAATTTTTTCAGAATTTTAAATGGTAGCTCCCACTTACATGCGCCATTCTAAATTTTGAACTCTCAATTCCAAAGTTCAACTTTCAACTTTTGACAATTTCAAAATACTTAAAAAGTTCAAAATGCAATACCCTTTCGAACTGTGAAATCAGTTTTGATAAAAGTATCATAGCTTTGGAGGAATGCGCTGTTGAAGTTGAGTACCCCGAGACAATGTGAAAATAATGGAAGCCCCCCCCCCACCCGTCCCCTGAGGGGGCTGGGACCAAACTGATTGCGGGTTTCTTACTTATTGGGTGGGTAGATATTGTAAAAAAAAATTGAGCGAAATCGAATGACATGACTCAAAAACGTTGGTCGAATTGACGTGGAATGACCCTTATACCTAAAGAGCTTTAGAATGAGTTCACATGATTTACTTTTCACACTTTTCAGAACTTTTCATACTGTCTAATGAAATTTTCACTTTTCGCATTTCACCAAAATTACTTCTGGGTCATTCCATGTCAACTCAACCAATGTTTTTGGGTCATGTCCTTCGATTTTGCTCAATTTTTTTTTACAATATCTACCCACCCAGTAAGTAAGAAAGCCGCAATCAGTTTGGTCCCAGCCCCCTCAGGGGGTGGGTGGGGGGCTCGAGGTACTCAACTTCAGCAGCCCATTCCTCCAAAATTATGATACTTTGATCAAAACTGATTTCACAGTTTTAAAGGGCATTGAATTTTGAACTTTTTAAGTATTTTGAAATTTTCAAAAGTTGAAAGTTCAAATTTCAAAATGGCGCTGTAAGTGGGAGCTACCATTTAAAATTTTGAAAAAATTTCCACAGATGTACATTTTGATACTTTTTCGAAATATTTAGGTTTCGAGATGGCACTCATTGACGGAGGGGGAGCACCCCCACCCCCAATTTTGGGTGAAACTTTCAAAAGGAAATCTGGGGCATGTGATATATCAAATTGTATGTTTTCGGCGACGCTGAACACGAATACGACGTCAGATTTTTGATAGGACCCCATCCACGGCCCCCAGCACCTCCTCAAAGGGGGTAAAAGTTCAAAAAAGCGTTTTGTTCGTGTGACACATGGAATAGTATGTTTTTGGTGACGCTGAACACGAATATGACGTCAGATTTGAGATTGGACCCCATCCACGGCCTCCAACAATTTTTTTGGACTCTTACCTATTGGGGGAGGTTCTAGGGGCCATGGGTGAAGTCGATTCGAAAAACTAAGGCAATATTCGTGTTCAGCGATATCAAAAACATACTATTGCATGTATCACACGAATGTAACCATTTTTGGGGGGGTCATCCCCTTTGGAGAGGTGCTGGGGGCCGTGGACGGGTCCAATCACAAATCTGACATCATATTCGTGTTCAGCGTCACCAAAAACATACTATTCCATGTGTCACACGAACAAAACGCTTTTTTGAACTTTTACCCCCTTTGAGGAGGTGCTGGGGGCCGTGGATGGGGTCCTATCAAAAATCTGACGTCATATTCGTGTTTAGCGTCGCCGAAAACATACAATTTGATATGTCACATGCCCCAGATTTTCTTTTGAAAGTTTCACCCAAAATTGGGGGTGGGGGTGCTCCCCCTCCGTCAACGAGTGCCATCTCGAAACCTAAATATTTCGAAAAAGTATCAAAATGTACATCTATGGAAATTTTTTCAAAATTTTAAATGGTAGCTCCCACTTACAGCGTCATTTTGAAATTTGAACTTTCAAATTGAAAGTTCAACTTTCAACTTTTGAAAATTTCAAAATACTTAAAAAGTTCAAAATTCAATGCCCTTTTGAACTGTGAAATCAGTTTTGATCGAAGTATCATAGTTTTGGAGGAGTGGGCTGCTGAAGTTGAGAACCTCGAGACAATGTGAAAATAATGGAAGCCCCCCCCCCCCACCCGCCCCCTGAGGAGGCTGGGACCAAACTGATTGCGGCTTTCTTACTTACTGGGTGGGTAGATATTGTAAAAAAAAATTGAGCAAAATCGAAAGACATGACTTTCAAAATCGCCTTTTTTTGGTTGAGTTGACATGGAATGTCCCTTCTCTGAAAAGTGTACATCTCTAATTTCACTAAATAGCAATTGCAATTATTTTTTTTTATCGCTGATACCATTTTACCGGCGATTTTCTTAGTGGGGTACTGATAAGTATGCCTTTTATCATCAACACAACGCTAATGTAATAAACAATACTTTGTGAAAAATTATCTTACTAAACTGTTCGGCAAAGTGCTAAAACACCAACTCGATGCGAATTACAGCGCTCGCCTGTGGTGAAAAAAAGAACAAGGTATATATGATCAATTTAATAATAGGTAGATATCGAAGCGTTGAAGAGTTCATTAAATTATTTTTCATATGTCAAACGGTTTCGAAATGTTGTCTAGTGATGTGGAGCAACGTAAGTATAAGTACCTATTCAATATTTTTCCAGTTTATCGTTCAAAATATCACGTCATTATCATTAACAAAGAGAACAGGCTGAGATGTATCCATATTAACCAATGGATGTTGATATTTGTGGTCTGCAATTTCCGTGACCAAATTTTCAGATCGCTGCCTCACTCCTGACACCTTAAAAAGGGTAAAAATCGTTTTTTTAGATAGGTATTAAAAATTCCAATTAGGTATTGGCAATTTTCAACCGAGTTTTTTCAAACTTGCAGGGATGTTTGACACTGCTCAGATTCATTCGGGAAAATTTTTAAAAATTTTCTCAAGCTTTTGATTCCTTAATGAAATGCATGTCTTCAGTTTTCAAAATTTATTTTTTCGGAATTTTTCTCACAAGTTTCAGGTGTTTTACCTTAATTTTTTCACAATTTTCCCGTCTAAAATTGACATTTTTTCTCACAAACATCATGAAAAAATAATGGCATTATGTACCACATGATAAATTCAAGTTTGAACCAGTCACTTTTTCCTATGTTTTTTAATTTTTATTTAAAAAATTAAATCGTGTCAATTTGAGAACCGCTGGCCCTACTTTTGGATGGCCTGCTACATAGAAATCTTCTATTTTTTCCTATTCATGTTGGATGTACCTAGGTACATATTACCTAAATTCCATATGTATTGGAAAATAATCACATCTGATGGAAATACCCAAGTAGAAAAAAATTGACCCACTAAATTCAGTTCTTGTTTTAGGTAGCCTATACGTATTTACCTATTTGTGCATGTTTAGAAAAAAAAACCATCACGTTCGTTATTTTTATAAGAAGAATAACTCGTAATCTTCAATCGACAACCGATTATGTAAATCAAAACCTACGTCGTCTAAAAACTTTTATTTGAAACACCTGATAAGAAAAGTGCGGATAGATAAGTTTCACAGACAAAAATTAGGTAATTAATTTGAAGAGATTTTTTACCGAAAATACGTAATTGGTACTTACTCGTACAATGTAATTAAACTTCTGCAGTAAAAGTTAATGGCACAGTTCAAAGAGCATAGAGCTGATTAAGAAAGATAACTGGCCGACCTGCGGCTGAGATTTAAAATAAACGGCCGTGGAAGTTGGTCCTATTGGCTATTGCAGTCCAAAATCCCCGTGACCAAATTTTCAGACCGTAAGATCATCCATAATCCCTCCAAAATAGGTGAAATTGGCATTTCTGTTCTAAATTTTCATCTTTGGAAATTTTCAAAAGAATTTTTTCAAACTTACAAGGGTGCTAGATATTACCAACAGGCAGTAGTCATTTGAAGAAATTAAAAAAAAAAAATGTGATCTGTTTTGGGCAGTTCTAGAGCTTGTAACAGATTTTTGAAACTTGCAATTTCTACAAGATTACTCCAGATGTAAATGGAAACCTGAAATTCACGTTAACCAGTTTCAGAAATGATATCTTTCAATATTTTTGGCATAATAAATACGAAATATTTGCCAAGAAAAAATTCCAAAACACGATTTCATCCAAAATTTTTTTTACAAAAAAGAGAGTACAATCTTACGTGATTAATCATAAATTAGTAGATACTAGTGTTTAGGAGAAAATTTAACAGGCGGGGGGGGGGGTTACAGCCCATTGACCGGATCCCTAATACAAGTAGTTCTAATTATACAAGTATAATCTGAAGGCTTGCTTCTCCAAAGCCTCCGAGGGCCATGAGGGTGCAGCATCTGGATTGCTTCTGTGTTGATGTGGCTGTGTAGGTGCTTCTCATGGGCATCCGCATAATATTCGCATACTTCATTCACATGGGGAATACTCAAATCTGCATGGATATCGTCATTAAGTGAGAATCTACATGCATTCACAATCATTCTCAGTATGACATTTTGCCTTCTCTGCATCACATGGCAATTAGGCCTTTTTGCACAGCCCCATAGCACCAGACCATACATCCAGATAGGTCGGATAATCTGCTTGTAGACCAGGATCTTGCAGCTCAGGTTTAGTTCTGAGTGCCTTCCAATTAGCCAATACATGTAGTTGCCACACCTGTTTCTTTATCTGGTTGGACTTCATTTTCACATGGACTTTCCATGATAATCTCGAGTGCAAGTGCATTCCCAGGTATTTAGCTGAGTCAGCCTGTGGTATTGGCTCGCCTGCAAGATAAGCCCTCATCGAGCTGTTGGCATGACAAAGAGTGAAGAGCACGTGCCTCGACTTTTGATGATTCAGGGCAATCTTCCGCTGTCTTGTCCAATTGTAGATTTTTTCTAGTGACTTTTGCAGTACACTGTTGGCACTGCTCTGGTCTCTGCTCACAGCCCCAAGACCGCATTATTGTCTGCAAACATTGCTGTGGTAGTAGTGTCATCAGTAGGGAGATCTTGAGTACATATCGCAGGTATAGGAGAGGGCCAAGTACACTACCTTGTAGTAACTCCCACCTGGATCCCGCCAAATTGTGACAAGGCCTCTTCATGACTGACTCTAAATCTAAATCGCCTCTCCTTCAAGTATGACTCAATCATTGACAAAGGTTGCCTGGAAGAATTTTTGATAACTTGTAAATCAGTCCTTTGTGCTAGACTGCATAAAATGCCTTTGCAATATCCAAAAACACGGCCGAGCAAAACTTTTTCTCCTCCAACACATTTTTGATGATGGTAACTCCCTGATGAACCTGATGAATGGTCGAGTGTCTTTTCCTGAATCGAAACTGGTGGAGGGGTAGGTTTTCACCAACCAAGGGAAGCATTCTTTTAATCAATAGTTTTTCAAATAGGTACTTTCGAGATAGTTGGTAGCAATGAGATTGGCCTATAAGATAGGATGTCTGAAAGTACATATAGCGATCTAAACATTTTATCACGGGAGTTTTGGAGTTTTGGACCATTAAGACCAACTTCCTTTAATTAATGATTTCAAAATCCCGCTCGGAGACCGATTCTATATCTTATTCTTAACCCTGCATGTTCTTTGTCATGTTTGTAGAATACAGCACAGATGGAACTAAAAATGGGAGTGCTGGTAAAAGAAAAAAGCTTTACGTTGGTCTTGGTATTGGGGTATTAATTCTCATAGGTATTGGAGTATATATGTATACTAGTAGTAGCACTAGTAGCTCATCAGGAACAACACCAACACAAGTTCATTTGAAACTCTCTGTGCAATGGCCACCTTCATTTTGCGCGTCATTCGCGAATCAAAAAAGATCTAAAATTGCTGATGTGTGTCGTGCATTGTCATCAGATGAAAAATGGATAATACATGGACTTTGGTGAGTAGTATACAAATAGGTTAGTTGACTAATATTTACAGGGTGCCCAGAAATATCGAGTACCCCTAAGAAAGTTTTTCATTAAAAGTATAGGTTGGCAACGTGAAATAGATGCATGTGATTGGTGGAATGTTATCTCTCCAGTCCAACAACCACCAACCAAAGTATTTTAGCAGAAAACTTTTTTAGGGGTACTCGATATTTCTGGGCACCCTGTATGTATTAAGTAGGTACTCGTATCTGCAGAAATGGTTCGGTAGTTAGATTTTCTCGCTCCTCATCCTCACTCTGTTCCATCTCAATTCTCATGTCATATTTATTTGTCAAACAGGCCGAGTTGGGAGACGAAACTGCAATCTTCATCACAATTCAGCGAACGCGATCTACAGGGTGTTCCAGAATAACCTTTCACATTTTGGTAACCACTGATCTGTGTTCAAGTGGAGCTAGGGGAATGGTAAAGGCGGTTCTAGGTAGCCAAAGCATGCCGAATTATGTTTCAATAGTTATTTTTTGCCCTGGAGAAGTAGATGGCTGTACAGTGTGCTTTTACTGTGAAGGCCTTTTTTAAAAATAAAGGTTCCTGTAACTCTTTACTCCTTATTCATCAGTAACGAAGCTCATTTTTATCTAAATGGTGAAGTGAATAATTGGAATGTGCGCTTCTAGTGTACAAAGAATCAGTTGATAATACTTGAGAAACATCTAAACCTCCGCCAAGTTGACTGTTTGGTTGGGCGTGGCTAAATTCGGTATAGTGGGACCATGTGTGTTTAATGAAACAGTAACAGTGAGGGGTAAGGCAAAATGTTAAACGAGTTTCTTGTTCCGAACTAAAAGACAGACGCGACGTAATAGAGTTACTTACTTCCTTCCAACATGTTGGAACTACCAGGGATGTACACATATGTTTAGCGCGTGAGCACTTCAGTCATCAAATAATTTTGTTATGGTCGACGTGTTGAACCAGAAATTTAATGGCCACCTTGATCCCCTGACTTTTCAGCCTGCGATTTTTTTTATGGAGTTATTCCAAGTCAAAAGTGTATCGAGATAAATCTAGGACTCTGAAACAGCTTCTAGGTTCACGAGTCGCAACTGATTGGAAGAGAAGTGTTCAATAATTTGAAAAAATGTTCGGTTGAATGTGTCAAAAATGAAGGAAAATATCTCGATGGAAAAATTTTTAAAACTTCATTTTTAATGAAAACTCAAATATACGGTCTAAAAACGGCATATTTCTACTTCATTTTGGTTGTAAAAGAATTTTTGTAAACATTTTTCTCTCAGAGTAATAAAAAAAACAAATGTGAAAGGTTATTCTGGAACACCCTGTAGATAGTTCAACTCTAGACGAGATGAAGGAATATTGGCCGAGTAAGAGGAAGGATTTCAGCAATTCAGCTTTTTGGAAACATGAGTGGGAGAAACACGGCGTTCATTCCTTGCAAATTAATTCAATAATGTCTCAATCGGAGTATTTTAAACAAACATTACAGCTGTATAAAGGATACGATGTAAATGAAGCATTGGCAAAGTGTAACATCCATCCAGATGACTCAAAGTCTTACAAGAGCGCCGATTTCTTCAAATGTTTCCAGGATCAATTCAGTATTCGTCCGCAGTTGTCTTGCAAAGAAGTAAAATATTGGCCGATTGGCGTTTAAATTACCCGAAGTATTATTAAGTACATTGAATCCCTACCTAATTTAGATTGTTTCATTTTGTACAGATTGTCACAAATAATGCTGATACAAGGATCTTAGAGGAGGTGCGATTGTGTTTCTCTGAGGATTTAGTTATAAAAAATTGTGCAGATTTTCAAGTTGACGAGAACTGGAAATGCCAAAACGATTTCAAATATCTTAATACTACAAATGGAATCTAACACAAAGTATTTGCCACAGCACAATGAATCTCATTTTTATTTTTTGTATTCATTTTTTAAATTTTATCTTATACCTACTTAGTACTTATTTTATGATGCACCTATCTTTACTGAGATAATTTTTTTTTTTTGCTGCACAATGTGTTTAATCTACGGTATCTACTTAACCAGGTATCTATTAAAATAATGTATGCTAATTCGTTTGTTTTTTATTTTATTTTATTATTTTTTTTTAGGGTAAAAAATATCCACATATATAAAGAAAATAGAAATAAAACTTCAACAAAATTATTGCATTTTTAAAATCCATTATTGATACCAACGATTTTCACTATGTACTTACCTACATTGTAACTCCAGGTCTAAATCTGATACGTGAATTCGATAATTAAAATTACAAGCAGAGACTTGATGCTATAATGCTAATTTCGGTAATATCTAATTAGTTTTGTCAAAATTTAAGTTAGCTCCTTCAAAGTTCAGAGTTCAATTTGTTATTTCAATTATCAACCGAACTCGTTTATATTTTGAAAAAATTAGATAACTACCTTTAAATAATTATAACGGTAAGAGTCTCTCAAATAGCATACCTTCAATAAAATTCCTCGCCCTATTCAAGGCTACGCAAGTCGCAAAAGTTATCTAAGAGCAAAAACGTGCCTAATTTTCCCATGTCCATGAAGTGCTAAATAACTTATGCCTACCTACGCATATTATCTATCAGATGTGAAGCACCGAATACCTACCTACTTTAACTGATCATCCATTCATCAGTTATCCGACTTAGTTCATCTAGGTATTTCATTTTGCACTTTTCACTCATTTAATTTTCAATTAGATATAACCAGTAGGTGAATACATTTTTATATGCTTTTTGAATTTTTGACAGTGGGTATTTGAACACAATTTTCAAAATTTTCAACTTTTGACATACATTATTAGGAATAAAAATGATTTTCTTAAAGTTGAATGCTGTATTTACCTACTAAAAGTTCTCTTCAATATTCCGGAAAATATTTGAGTGATGCAAAAATTGATTTAGGATAGTGAAAATTACTCAAAAACGCGTCAAGAAGTGAGAGAAAGTTTCACGAATAGCCTATTCGTAAATGAAAATCTAATAGGTAGTTAAGTACCTAACGTAAGTAAATTTGCATTTCATGGAAATAACCAATTAATAGGTAAGCAATGAAGGAACCAGATAAGAACATTTTTTGAAAATAAATTTCAAAAACAATCGAATTAGAAGAGTGTATTTTTTTACATATGCAAAGTAAAGTGCCCAAATGTGGCCTCAATTTTTTTTTTTTTAAGATACCTAAATACAACCTGACAGGTCACAGATCACTCTTACTGGCTCTAGAATCATATCAATCGAAAATGGGAAGATTTTTCAAATTTTGCATCTTTTGAACACCTAATATTTTCGAAAATGAATCAAATTTGTGGAAGAAATTTATTTTTGAAAGTAGCATTTTTTTGACCAAAAGTGGCTGTTTTAAAAATTGCAAAAATCCAAAAGAGGCCAAAGTAAAAAACAAAATTTCACCAAATTGAGTATTGACCGAGAAAGCTGCCAAAGAATCGAAACTGGGGTACCTAACTTACTAGTCAGTTTTCTAATAGGTCAACTTGATGAAATTTTCATTTTTTGGCTCTCTGACTTGATGTATATAACCTTAAATTCAGAATGTAAGTAAAAGATCAAATTTGTAACCAAATACGAGCCTTTAAGAAGCTCCACTTCAATTGTTTGATAATCCTTTTTTTGCAGGCATGTCTACTTAATTAAGTTTGAAATAAAAAATCGAAGTATTCGAATTCAAACTATAAAAGGATCGCCGTATCAGTGGAAAGGAGGAGTTGCGATAAGGCCATTTTTTGGTCCCAGCTAATTATCCACTCAACCACTCTTGAAATGTTGTAATAAATGTCCTAAATACGAATCCGTGGGTTAGGGGTTCTCAAAGTTGTGAATGAAAGAAGAATTTTAGGAACCACTGAGTATAAATTTCAAAAAAATTTATCGTAAAATAGCTTCAGAGCCCGATGAACGTTATGCGAGGAGATTTTTTTCTTTTTGACCCTCAGTGGTAGAAATGGGGAGGGGGGTTGGTTTTTGGAAAATTTTGAAACCACCATTTTGAACATACCTACCTCTTTGAGCCCCGCTAAAAAGTCTTTTATAGTTCATTAGTATCCGAAAGACTTCCATCCCACCAAATTTTGAGCTCAATAAAAAAGCCAATTTTCCAATTTTTTGTAATTTTGATATTTTGGGAACCCCTGGGAAAGTAGAAACCTGCGATCCGTGCCAAACGTAACATATATTCAATAATCTAGATGAAAACGTTAAATTAAGCTCCCTGTACATATATTCGTAATTTTGAACCGTTTTTTTAGAGCGGCCCCATTTTAGGCACCCCTAAAAAAGGTGTTTATGCATAGTTTTTCAAATAAATTGAAGCATTTTCATTTGAAACACACCAGCTGTAAGGTGGCATTATGGCCAGGGGCGGGCCGGGCTAAAAGGGCCTACCGGGAAATGATAGAAACAGGGGCCTATTTGTACACAAAGGGCCTATTTTCCATAGTCTTTTCGATCATGGGCCCCCCAAACTCATACTCATTACCAAAAATAGTTACATACTGTTGAATTTAATGAAAAATTTATAACTAAAGGGCCCCATTTTTCACCAAAAGGGCCCACTCTCTACTCAAGGGCCCACTTTCTTCATGGCCAGTCCGCCCCTGATTATGGCCTCACTGTCTTGGCAGTGTATTATGTAATGATTCTTAAGTTGGTGAGATCCTATAAGACTTGGTAATTCTGTCCTTTGGGTCTTGACAACTTAGGGATCGTTTGATTTATTAAGGTAAGATGTAGGTACTCGCGAATTCGAAGATATTATCGAGACTCAGCAGGGGTCTGCGCGTTTATTTATATCAGCGGGGGTCTCATTGTAACATTATTATGTTTTTATATTTCCCCCACTTTTTTGTTGGACTTGAGCATTTAGTCAACTTTCCCATAACTTCCTTATGAGAAAGTGTATAGTTTTAAGTTTCAATCTTGTGTGCCCTTAACAGGGATTGGTGAATTCAAGCTTACACGTGATTAGGTGGTTGAGCACAGTGTCTCTGTTCTAATTACGTTTTATTTATGGTGAATGTATACATTTTTGAGAAAACCTTATATTTAAGAGACTAATGTGATTTAACTACATCAATTACATTGGAGAAACGAACCTGTGTTTAATAATTTCACGAAAGTGAGCCTAATTTATACATGGGTTAGTTTATTATGTTGACGTATCTGATACTAGTGTGGTATATGCTGAGCTAGCAAGGGGTAAGTAAATAGTTCCTTCTTGATATTACGAGTATCAGTATAAGGAGACTTGTAATCTTTCATTCGCTAAGGAGTATTTCTCATCCTCCCTTTATATCCCAATAGTGCTTGAATACAGTCTAACACAGCATGATTGTGCATGCTCGATGATTTTCGAATGATTGTCAAATAACTTTCAAAATTGAGCTATTTTGGGTCAAATTCTGAGATTTAAAATCATGTTATCACGATTTCAACATAGTAAAAATCTCAGAATTTGACCCAAAATAGCTCAATTTTGAAAGTTACAGGAAAAATCATATGAAAAATTATCGTGCTCTTGCTAGTGTGTTTCAAATGTAAATTCTTCAATCTATTTGAAAAAATATCTTTTTTAGGGGTGCCTAAAATGGGGGGGCTCTAAAAAAAAGGGTTCAAAATTACGAATATACAGAGAGCTTGATTCGAATTTTCATCTACGAGTAATCGAGTATATTCTTCAAAACGTTACGTTTGGCGCAAATCCCAGCTGTTTCTAGTTTCCCAGGGGTTCCCAAAATATCGAAATTACAAAAAATTGGAAAATTGGATTCTTGAGTACCAGCGAGAAAATTCTTATTGAACTCAAAATTTGGTAAAATGGAGGTCTTTCAGATACTAATAAACTGTAAAAAGCTTTATAGCGCGGTTCGAAGGGATAGGATCAAAATGGTGGTTCCAAAATTTTCAAAAATTGAACCCCTCCCCAAATTTCTACTCCCGAGGATCGAAAATAAAAATATCTCCTCGCATAACGTTCATCAGGACCAAACAGATATTTCAAGCTAAAAAAATTTGAAATTCATACTCAGTGGTTCCTAAAATTCTTCGTTCATTCACAACTTTGGGAACCCCTGGAGCCCAAAAAATGGGCATTTTGGGTTAACTAACCACGGATTCGTATTTGGGACATTTATTATAACATTTTTAGAGTGATCTAGTCGATAATTATCTGGGGCCAAAAAATGGCCTTATTGCAACTCCTCCTCTTTTCATCGTAGAACTGATTGATAGGTAAGTCGAATCATTCAATAAGTAGGTAGACAAATATCATTTATGCTTCTTTTATTTTTTTATTTCTACGACACAGGTGTAGAATTACGTACAAAAAATTTGAATTTGAATTTTTTACTGAGAAGCATTATATTGCTGTTAATTTAACTACCTATGTATTTTTTCTCCCAAATATTTACTCAAACGTATTAAGTTATTCAGTAGATATTGCAGATTTGCAAACTAGTTTACTCGCGAATATCTCCGAAAAACAACGAGCGATGCGAAAAAGATGCGAACAAACCTGTTCAATGATCGCAATTAATTCATCGCGAGGTATGAAAAGTGACGGTGCCGGTGTGAAAAAGAGAACTACAAATCATAAATTAATTTGAAAATATCGAAGCGTGTTGATAAAGTTAATTTCTAAAATGACAATAAATAATTTAAATATGTCTTCTAATATGGAGAAACGTAAGTATACCTACCTATTTAAAATTTAACAATTTATCGTTCAAAATAATTTGCTTCGCATAATGTAGATTTTTAAATCAACCAGTGGATGCTTGTCCTTGAGATCTAAAATCTCTGAGACCAAATACTTTTCCCTTCTTAATTCGTCATTTTTGGGCAAAAAAAAATTTTTCTCGCAATACCTACATCATGCTGAAAGACGCCCATTTACACAAAAGACCTGAATTTGGACCAAATTCGTCGATTCTGTCCATATTTTACCTATAATTTTTATTTTAAAAAATTGAGCGTCATTATGGGAACACCTCTGAGTACTTTTTTGGATAACCGCTCGAGCTAAAATTCATATACTAACATCAATTCAAATTATATGTATCATACATTGCAATTTTAGCAATTCTTCGTCATATATTTACAGAAATCGTCATAGATAAAAATGAAAATGGAATTAGTAGGAGAAAAATGCTCTTCGGTGCTGTCGGCGTTATTGGGGCATTAGCTCTCATATTTTGCGGAATAGCACTACTACTCTATGATAGCTTACCATCAACACAAACCCAACATTATTTGATACTCGCTGTGGAATGGCCACTTTCAGTTTGCTTGTTACGAACGAATAAAACAGCTCCTAAAGTTACTGATGTGTGTGATTTAACAGCTGATGAAAAGTGGATAATACATGGACTTTGGTAAGTATGTACATGCTCACAAAATGCTTTTCAAAAAAAAATCTGAATTTAAAAAAATGAAATCATGAACCACTAGGCAAAAATTTATACTTATTTCATATCACTTGAAAAAAATATCATTAGAATTCACCACTAAAAACACTAAAAAAAAAAAATCACGAAAAATTTACTTGAAATCACTTGAGAAAAATTCATAGGAATTCAACACTTCTCACGAATAATTCGCTTGAAATGATTCCAAAAAAATTTATATGTCATCACTTGAAAAAAAAATTCATTTGCAATCATTCCAAAAAAATCATTGAATTAAACACTAAACGTTATTTTCTGCACCACTAAGTACCACACTTTAAGCCCCATAATGTGTTTTCTGAACAGGCCGAGCAAAGAGGGAGAATTTCTACCAAAATCTTTAATATCATTCAACGAATGCAATGCTAGTTCGACTCTAGAAGAGATGATGAAATGCTGGCCGAATAAAATGAACAGTTGGGACTACAAGAGTTTTT
Source organism: Planococcus citri (assembly GCF_950023065.1). NCBI lineage: Eukaryota > Metazoa > Arthropoda > Insecta > Hemiptera > Pseudococcidae > Planococcus > Planococcus citri. The sequence goes on from NC_088681.1 coordinate 18,855,386, forward strand.
GGGAACATCAGTGGCTGACTTACGGCCGCATTTATCCCTTACAAACTAATGCAATTAACTCTCCGTCGGATTATTTTAAACGAACATTCGAACTGTATCAAAAATATGATGTAAATGAAGCATTGGCAAAGTGTAACATCCATCCAGATGACTCAAAGTTTTATAACAGCGCCGATTTCCTCGATTGTTTCCAGAAACATTTCAATGTTCATACGCAGTTGTCTTGTAAAAATGTGAATATTTATTTGTGTTCAAATTATTCGAATTATTTCACATTAATAACCATTTCAAATAATAATTGTATTATATCATTCTGTACAGATATACTCAAAGAAATCAAAGAATATCGTAATCTTGAAAGAAGTAAGATTTTGTTTCACATTCTCTGAGGATTTCATCATACAAAATTGCACAGGTTATCAAATCGAAGAGGACTCGACGTGTCAAGAAGATTTTAAATACCCACTAAGCGAAAATATAACGTCAAGTGCACAAGAGTAGGTACCTATTATACTGTTTTACAAAGACTCAGACTCGTCTACCTCAAATATGTTGAGGAACAGCAACATTTCATAAATTTTTTTTGGTTTATTACCAAATTTAAGACAAGAGTATACCTAACATTTAGTTTCTTAAAGATCTAGGTACCTATTAAGGATTCGTATTATTTTTATTCGCCAGAGTACAATGATGAATCTCATTTTTATTTATTTATTTTTTTTAAATCTGTGAATAATTTTTTTTAAAAATTATTTTGTCTCTTATTTATCTTACAAGGGAACCTCTTGAGGTTTCACACTCGGATTTGAACGGGACCGCAATTTTCCAAAACCAAATTTTCAGCTGCCCAAGTTCATTTTTCGATTTTTGGCGAATTTTTGAAAATTCAAAATTGACTGTTTTTGGCGATTTATGTTTTTTTTTTAAAAGAACGTAGGTACTTGATCAGTAAAAACGGTCAAAATAAGTCCCAAAACTAATATTGATTACCCAAATCCAAATTTCACCATTTCCAGCCATTCTGGAGCCTCCAGCGCGATTTTTCAATTTCTCCAGAATTTTGAATTTGCTCTAGAAGGCGTGAATATGCAGTTGGGCAGCTAAAAATCGAGCTGTGCATTATACTCGACCTGTTTAACGAGTTTATCTACATTTGAGCCGATTTTGAGAATTACACCTCAAGAGTGGTTTTTTAACCAGCTTTTTTCAAAATCAAAAAATCCAAAAAATCAAAAAATGATTGTTTCTGAAGAAAATTTTGAAATTTGCGCGAATCGCTGTATTTCTTCAAGAACTAATCCCCGGAGCGCAAATTTTACTATTTCCAGCCGTTATGGAGCGAGAGAGTGACACCTCAAAAAACCACTCTTCAGATGTCACCCTCAAAATCGGCTTAAATGTGGATAAACTCGTTAAACAGGTCAGGTGCAATATACAACTTGATTTTTAGCTGCCTAACTTCATATTCACGCTCTTCTGGAGCAAATTCAAAATTCTGGATAAATTGAAAAACGTGCTGGAGGCTCCAGAATGGCTGGAAATGGTGAAATTTGGATTTGGGTAATCAATATTAATTTTGGGACTTATTTTGACCATTTTTATTTATCAAGTACGTACTTTTAAATAAAAAGCATAAATCGCCAGAAACAGTCAGTTTTGAATTTTCAAAAATTCGCCAAAAATCAAAAAATGAACTTGGGCAGCTGAAAATTTGGTTTTAGGGGTTTTCGACTATGCTCTTTCCAAAAATCGCGGTCCCGTTGGAATGGGAGTGTGACACCTCAAGAGGTTCCCTTGTTAGTTTACGAGTTACCTGCCTTTATTTAGATAGGTAGGTACTTAATCTCTTTTGTTGTGCATTATGTTCAATTTATGAGTACCATGTATTAAAATTCTAATGTTTACTGTTTTTTTTTTCTGTTTTTTTTTTTGTTTTTTTTTTATGGCAAAAAATATTTACATTTATAAAGAAAATTGAAATAAAACGTTGACAAAACGATGCCATTTTTCAAAACACATAATGTACTTAATGCCCTAAAATCTTGAAAATGTATATTAGACAGTTCGATCAATCATTTAGCAAGTAGGTACCTACCTATTACAAGTACCAACAATTTTCAGTAAGTGCATCGCACCGCATCGCAATTCCAATGTTAAAATTAATAAATTTGATAATTAGAATTACAAGCAGAGACTTGATGCTACAATGCTAATTTAGGTAATTAGTTTTGTCAAAATTGAAGTTAATAGCTTCTTCAACGTTCAGAATTCGATTTGTTATTTCAATTATCAATCGGAGCCGTTTCTATTTTGAAAAATTTAGGTAACATGCCTTTAAATATGTAGATAATTATAACGGCGAGCGTCTCTAATATACCATAGGTCTGGTACCTTCGAAATTCCTCACTCTGCTCAAGGCTACGCAAATCGCAAAAGTTATCTATGAGCAAAAAAATATAATTTGGTCATGTCTATGAAGTGCTAAATAACTATCTACCTATACATATTCTTTCAAATGCGATAATGCACCGAATACTTTAACTGAACATCCTATATTCACTTCATCATTCCTATTTTATTTTGAACGTTTTATCTAGAATTATATTCAATTTTTATTTAGAGTTGAAAAATAGCGAACAAGATTTCATCAAATTGATCGAGAAAGCTGTAGAAGAGTCGAAAATAGGGTGCTCACTACTTACATAGTAAATTTCAGCATTCTATAAAGTTAACTTGATAAAATTTTGATTTTTTTTTCGTTTTTTGGCCCAGACTTGATGGTTATGAATTCAGAATGTAAGTAAGAGATCGAATTTGCATATATTAAATATTTTTGTTTCAGAAAAAAGGTGATTATTTAATTAATGAAAATAAGGTTGAAGTGCAATTTGTGTTTAAAATATAACGATTTAAATTTGGAAAATTTTTTCCAATAAGTGATTTTACATGTACTACATAGGTAATGGTAGGCATAAAATTGAAATTGAATGAATATAAGTAAAAGGACTTCATTCAAGTGATGCGTAGTACGGGTACGGTGGTTTTTTTTCATAACAGGACTTGATTAATAAAAATTGATTCAACAATATCGTGATTTAATATAAGTAGGCTATCAATAATTTGTATCAGAATCAGAAGACACGCTACATCTAACATTATCAAAATATAAAACTTCATAATTCATTGCTAAAATCCATTCAATGATTTTCAATCTAATCAGTTATAATTTGATGAACGTTGATAGAATTTCACATTATAAAATTGTGTAAATTTTGATCGACTGAATCTAAATCAAATCATATTTCCATGGATGCGTCGTTGGTTTGGTACTAAGTATAGGTACCTAGTAATAAGTAAGTAATCTGTGTTAGCAATTTTTAAAAGAATAAACCTAATAGCTAATTAATTTTAATTCTTTGAAATTCGTATTCAAAACAGGCATCCAATACTTATTGTAGATTAACATTTTCCAAGCAGAAGCTGTCAAATTTGGTCAAATTCAAAGTATTTTATATATATTTTTTTTTCGAAAAAAACTTAACGAAGATGACACGACGACATTGACGACGTCAGTGACGTCACTGGCTTGTAAAGTTTGGGAATCCCTTTACCATGTGTTTACAGAAGCGACGATGCGGAAAAAAGAAACAATGATAACATGATAAGAGAGAAACTGATTACGTGATCAGAAAGAGAAGATTTTGAAGATTTATATTTCAAAATCCATCATTTTCAATATGCCAAATTGGGAAACTTGTTGTAAGTAGTATATTCTTTAATTCATCGTTTGTAATAATTTCACATCTTCAGTAAATTTGTAATATTCTACAGGTGAGAGTGTAAATGAAAGTGTACGCAGAAGAAGGATACTCATCTGTTGCATATTCTGGGGATTGATTTTCCTGGCTTTTGCCATACGAGTGATAAAGTATTACAACTACAATCCGTCCGGAATTCAGAGATCGTCTAAATCCACTTCCTTTGATTTCTTTATGCTGGCTGTGTCGTGGCCAATTTCACTTTGCAGAGCTCGCACTGATAACGGAACCAATGCTGCCGATGCGTGTAATTTGACCAAAAACGAAGATAATTGGTTAATACATGGGCTTTGGTGAGCATATATAGACCCATTTTTAGATGCTGTAGTGATTATTGATTAATCATTCGTAATACATCTCATATTTTTGTCAAACAGGCCGAAGAGAATCGAAGATTATTCAACGAAGAGCTGCCCTCCATCACGATTCAACGAAACCGAACTTGAACCGATTCGAGATGAGTTGGAAGAATATTGGCCAACCAAGTTGAACGATTGGACTAATCCTTCTTTGTGGAAGCACGAGTGGAAGAAACATGGCGCTTGTGCTTTACAAATTGAATCGTTAAACACGCAGCTGAAATATTTTCAACGAACTTTAGAGCTTTATAAACAATACAATGTGACTAAAGCGTTAAAAGATTGCGGTATTCATCCAGATGATTCCAAGTTGTACAAGAAAGACGAATTCATAAGTTGTTTTGAGAAACATTTCAACGCTCATCCGCAGCTATCTTGCAAAAAAGTAACTATTATTGTACATATTTCAGTTATTTACTTATTTTACGCGAGTTGGAAGATTAACATTTTTTTTTTGTTTTTTACAGATGCGGAATAAGACAACTTTGGATGAGATACGATTTTGTATCACTAAGAATTTTACTATACAAAACTGCGAAATGTTTCGTGTCCAGAAGTATTGCGAGAAAGATTTTATATTTCCAGCCAACGTTGATCCCAAAGTGTAGAGAAGTGTTTGGTTTGTGGGTTTCCCAGTACCTAAAGCTACAATTTATCATCAGAAGCTAGTTTTTGGTCTAGTCAAATTTAAGACAGGGGTATGACCGTCCATTAACTCGAGCATTGAAATGAGGACATCATTTTTTTAATCACTAAAAGTAAAGTATGAATCTCATTTTTTAATATTATATTTTTTTTAATGCACGAAAGATTTTTGTTTTTAAATACGATTCCTATTTTATAATAATTTAATGAAGTTTTTTTTGCTGTGCAATCTGTAAAGTTTTGTAATAATTCATATTTTTAAATGAATGTTTTATTTTGCTGTTTTTTAATTTTTTTTTTTTTTTCGTATCGCAGTCTGAAAGTTTTTTTTATTGGTTGGGATGATTTTGGAAGTTTGAATAAGAGTTTTCAGTCTTTTGATGATATCGAATTCCCAAGATATGAATTGGAAATTGAAACTCGAAGTGTAATACTCGTATGATACATTTCAGCAACTATTATGAACAGCAATTGTGCATGATCAACGTTGAAATGAAAATGAAATTGCAATGTCGTGGATCAATTTTAAATACCATGTTTAATTTATTCAAACTTTAGAGCAGTAATTGTCTTGAAATTTCAATTTTGGAAAAAAAATTAGCTAGAGCAAACTGCGAAATAAGGACCGAAAGCTTCGAAAATTCATGATTCAAAAAATTGAACTCTTTCATTATTGAGATGGGAACTGAGAAGTTAATATTTCAAACGTGCTATTAATTTTGAAATTTCGGTAAAATTAGCCAAAAATTCAACAAGTTGCAAACGAATTTTTGATTTAGTGCTCTTTTTCAGTGAGCTGCTTCCTCAATATTTAATGGATGAGAAAAACTGGCATGTGTAAAATCCTAAATCCACCTCTGCCAAGACGATTGAGAGACCTAGTGCTCACAAGGAAACATCTCCAGATGCCTGCTTTCTATTTTGATCGCGACCACGATTTCTGGAAAGAGCATGGTTCAAAACGTCCATGACCGAAATTTCAGCTGCTCAAATTTATTTTTCGATCTTTGGGAAACATTTGAAAATTCAAAATTTACCATTTTTAATGATTATTTATGCTCTTTTTTTTAAAAAAAAAAAAACACGTATTTGATCAGTAAAAATGATCACAATAGATGAGTCCTGAAACTAATATCAACCCCCCCCCCCCACATCCTCCCAAATTTCTCCATTTACAACCATTCTGTAGCCTCCAACGTCATTTTCAACTGCTCCAGAATTTTAAAAAATTGTACTGGAGACTCCAAAATGACAGCAACAGAGAAATTCGTACCCGCGATGGTTGGTTTTGGACTACATACAACGATTCGCGAAAATTGTCCGCCTTGGAATCGGCTCAAATGTGAATAGACTCATTAAACAGATCAAGTATAAGGTACAACTCGATTTTTAGCTGCCCAAGTTGATATTTACGCCTTCTGGAGCAAATTCAAAATTCTGGACAAATTGAAAATCGCGCTGGAGGCTCCAGAATGGCATGAAACGGCGAAATTTGGTCTCAGGAGGGGGGGGGGGGGGGTTGAACATTAGTTCCAAGACTTATTTTGATCATTTTTATTAATCAAGTACGTATGTATTTAAAAAAAAGCATAAATCACTGATTGCGATCAATTTTTAATTTAATTTTTATATTCCAATTTTCGCAGCTTTCAAAGTCAAACTTTACCACTTACCACGAAAATTACCGGCATCAAAAAATAACGAAACAATACGTAGGGGGGGGGGAGGCGGAGAGAACCGGATGCGCATCTACCGTGCCGACGATGGGAAACCTAATCACGTGTTTTTGAGAAGCGATGAACCGAGAGGAATGATTTTTAATGTGAAGATTAACAGCAGTAGTCGATAACTTTAATTAGATTCGAAGTGTCGTGGATTTACACAAACCAGTTTCGTATTCCTTCAAAAATTTCAAGATGTCTAATTGCTGTAAGTGCATATAGCTCATAGGCCTAGTTTACCTTATATTTTTCTAATTTATCGTTTGAAATTTTACATGCTCAATAGTTACCTACTTACCTACCTACCTAATTCGTTGCAAAATAATTGACTTATAGGTGATATTAATGTTCGTGATCGTGATAAAAGCAAACTCCTTTGCCTTATATTTTTGGGATTAATTGCGACAGTTTTAGCAATAAGTGTCATAAAGTACTTCAGCTACAAACCCGTTCAACCATCACCATCATCAAATAAAACCTTGGATTATTTGGTATTATCGGTGACATGGCCCATTTCATTTTGCAGATCGTTTAAAAAGGAAAAAAATTGCACTCATAAGTGTGTGTCAGAAGACAACTGGATAATACATGGATTTTGGTGAGTGTACCTAGCCATAGCCCTTACGTACTATATTATGAGTGTTAGTAGGTACCTAATCACCTACACCTCATGTTTTTACCAAATTACAGGCCGAATAAAAATAATAGAAGTGTTGAGTTAAGCCACTGCTCTAAATCACCGTTCAACGATACTGAAATAGAATCGATTCGATATCAAATGGAAGAATATTGGCCAACCAAGAATAACTGCTACAACAATTCCGGATTCTGGGAGCATGAATGGTCAAAACATGGAACTTGTGCCTTACAACTCGAGCCACTCAACACTCAACTGAAATATTTTCAACGGACTTTGGAATTGTATAAAGAGTATAATGTGACAGAAGCGTTAAGAGAGTGTAATATTCATCCGAATGATTCGACATTATATCAGAAAGACGACATCGTAGATTGTTTTTCGAACCATTTCAATGTGTCTCCGCAGTTATCTTGCAAAACTCGTAAAGTAAATTACACTCCTATTTATAGATTATTTTACGTAGGTAAATAATATTATTGAATTTAAAAATTCTCATTTTCTTTTTGAACAGGGTAATAAGACGTTCTTAGAGGAGATCAGGCTCTGTTTTAATAAAGAATTGATTTTGCAAGACTGTAAGACTTTTTCTGCCCAAAAAGATAATTGTAACGGAAGTCTTATATATCCAGCTCAACTTTGAACAGTAGGTAAAATTCACCTTTGGTTAAGTATATCGGGTCTCTGTGCTGTCTAAAGCTACGTTCTCGTCTAGTCAAATTTAAGACAGAATTGAAGTAGGAATAATTAATAGATATCATTTCTCATTTTAATTCAATTTAAATGTTTTTTACCTATTTATTTATTTTTGATTTTTGATCCGCGAAGTATTTTATTTTGTATAGTTAGAATAACATTTTCTTTTTATGAGTAAGTAGGTACATATTGGCGTAAAATGTTTTTATTACCTACTTGTTATTTTATCTTTTTGTACGTATTTTTATTTTATTGATTAAAACTGTAATAGGTCTAGGTACTGAATACCTAAGCCTGATTTTGTTCTTCCTAGTTTATCATAATTCATTTTTCGTTGTGCCAACTCGGCAGGTTGTAATTTATAATTTATTGAGATGTTTCTGAATTTCGAATATAAGAGTTTTAAGCACCCATGTTTTATAATCTCATATTTTGCAAATTACCTAAATTATCTAATAGATATGCAAATGCATTCTACGTAATATTAATGACCATAAGAGGAAGTGAATTACACACAACGTTAGATTTTCTTCAAATTTTTGATAGATAATAAGTATGATATGAATTTAATTTGCGTTTGGGCCTTGGGTAAAACCATCTCGTACACGTCTGCTTTCTCAGAAGAATGCCGCATATTTTTCAATCGAAGATGTAACTGGAGATGTAAATTAATGCTCGTAGTTTCTAGAAATATTCATTCGGAACATCCGGTCCCGCATGTGAGCGATTTTCTAGAAAAAAAAACCATCTATAATGAACGTTTTTTACCGATAAGTAAATTGTCAAACTCTTGAATGAATTCATAAAGCTGGGTGTTTCGAATGAGTAGCATATTTCTAGAAACTGCAAGTATTAATTTACATCTCTATTTCCATCTCAACCTTCCAGATCGCTAAATTACTCATAGGTAATCCCTCCAAAATAGGTAAAATTGACAGTTTATTTTAGTCGGGGAGCCCACTTAAGGATAAATTGCACCCCCCCCCGTCGATCCTCCGGGACAACTTTTTTCTTAAAGGGGGAGTCCTAAGCAACATTTTTAGCCCTTGTACTCAAAAAAAAAGTGGCCCTACTTACAAAATGGTGGCCATTTTGATTGACAGGTCAGCCGAAATCGCAGATTTTGCGTTCCAACATAGGACTTGCTCAACATATTTCAAACTGTACAAGGTAGATCGAAAGATCAAGCAAAAATTTATCACCTGCCAAAATTTCAAGTGCCAAAGTGCGTTTTTCGATTTTTGGTGAATTTTTGAAAATCAAATTTAGGCCAAAAATGTGGGAAAGTCAAAATTTTACCAAATTGACCAAGAAAGCTGAAATTTGGGATATACCCTATTTTCGACATGCCAAATCGATTGGAAACTGTTTCAACCCGTTTTGAGCAGTTCTGGAGCCTCCAGTAGATCTTTGAAACTCGTAATTTCCACAAAATTTCACCAAAATGGAGTTGGAAAGCTGAAATTTATTCTGCAAACTAATTTCAATACGCTACGAAGTCAACTGCAGGAGAATTTCAAGTCGTTTTGGAGCATCCAGCGATTTTTTGAAAATTACTGGAGCCTCCAGTAGATTTTTGAAACTTTAAAATTTCCTAAAAATTTCATCAAACGCAGGTAGAAACTAGAAAGTCAAAATTCATTCTGCAAACTAATTTTACTACGCTACGAACTCGTCTGCTGGAGGATTTCAAGTCGTTTTGGAGCATCCAGTCACTTTTCGAGAGGTCTTATGGTGTTTTTTGGAAAATTGAAATTTCCAAGAAAAAGCTGGAAGCTTCAAAACCATTTAAAACCATTTGAAACCACCATGTAGTCGACTTCATATCGTATTGAAATTAGTTTGCGAAGTAAATTTTAGCTTGCCAACTTCATTTGGTAAAATGTTGCGGGAATTTCAAGTTTCCAAAATCTACTGGACGCTCCAGTAATTTTCAAAAAGGCGCTGGAGGCTCCAAAATGATTTGGACTCGCCTGAAGTCGTATTCAGAGGGTGTTAAAATTGGAGCGTAGAGTAAATTTCAGCTTTCCATCTCCATTTGATGAAATTTTGTGAACATTTAAAGTTTCAAAAATCTACTGGAGGCTCCAGTAATTTTCAAAAAATGACTGGATGCTCCAAAACGACTTGAAATTCCCCTGCAGTTGACTTCGTAGCGTATTGAAATTAGTTTGCAGAATAAATTTCAGCTTTCCAACTCCATTTTGGTGAAATTTTGTGGAAATTACGAGTTTCAATGTTTGAAACAGTTTCCAATCGATTTGGCATGTCGAAAATAGGGTATATCCCAAATTACAGCTTTCTTGGTCAATTTGGTAAAATTTTGACTTTCCCACATTTTTGGCCTAAATTTGATTTTCAAAAATTCACCAAAAATCGAAAAACGCACTTTGGCACTTGAAATTTTGCTTTCGATCTACCTTTGTACAGTTTGAAAAATGTTGAGCAAGTCCTATGTTGGAACGCAAAATCTGCGATTTCGGCTGACCTGTCAATCAAAATGGCCACCATTTTGTAAGTAGGGCCACTTTTTTTTTTGAGTACAAGGGCTAGAAATGTTGCTTAGGACTCCCCCTTTAAGAAAAAAGTTGTCCCGGAGGATCGACGGGGGGGGGTGCAATTTATCCTTAAGTGGGCTCCCCGACTATTTCTGGAAATTTTCAACAGAATTTTTTCAAACTTACACGGATGCTAGACACAACCAAGGGACATCCTGATAGTTTTTTGAGATTTTTTTCAATCTTATCTTCTTAATGAAATGCTTATTTTTAGTTTTTAAATGGCAATATGACGAGTAAAAGGTACCGTAGAAAGTAAATATCCCAACCAACCCAAACATTTTTGTGATAGACAAAGGGGAATCGAAATAGAGCCTCAAAATACACTTTCAGCCGAACTTTTGACTGCTAAAATTCATTTTTTTCATTTTTGAATCTTTTTTAAAAATTTACATTATGGGTCAAAAATTTTTAAAAAATAAAAATTTTAGAAAAATGACCCAGAAGACTGAAGTTTGATTTATACCCTATTTTCCAACTCCCGAGTCGATTTATGACGATTTCAAACTGTTCTGGAGCCTCCAGCAAATTTTAAGATCTCAGTTTTCGAAAAAAAAAAAAAACGAAAATGTTTACTTGGAGTGAAAATGAAATTCAACACCTATAAACTCGGATTTACTGCGTTTTCAACGCTTTCGATCGATTTAGGCACTTATTATAGTACCTATCAGAATGTTTTTGTGCTCGTTCGAATTAAAAATTTTCTTCAATGATTAAGTTTTGGCATTTTTTCGAAAACTGAGAAACCAAAAATTTGCTAGAAGCTCCAGAATGGTTCGAAACCGTCACCAATCGACCACACTAGAGTAAAATAAGACACTCAGACTAATTTCAACATGCCGAGTAAACCAAAACTGCTTTCAGGTTGATTGAGAGCCTCCTACAATTATTGTGAAATTTCAGTTCCTCAAAAAATGTCATAAAATGTATCGAAATGCAGACCTTTGAATTTTCAATACCTACATACTTATATCGCAAGTGGCTCCAGAATGGCTAGAAACCCCCTCCAGACTCCAGTCAACTCAGCTCAGCAGTTTAAAATTTGGTTAGGTATAAAGTAAATTTCAGCTTCACAACTTTCTCAGGCAAAATCTTTCGGGAATTTGAATTATCAAAAATTTGCCGGAAGCTCCAGAACTGCTTGATACCATTCGAAGCCATTTTTAATCGATTCGGTGGATTAAACTACACTAATTTTCAGATTTCTAGGTCCATTTGGTGAAATCTTGTTCTTCATTTTTCAGAGGGCCAATTTCGAGTACCTACCTATACTTACTTTTGATTTTTGCACTTTCAAAATGGCCACTTTCGGCCAAAAAAATGAAATTTTGGCTGAAAATTTGATCTATTTTTCGATAGGAAGAAGTTCGAAAGATGCGAAATTTTTTCTAATTTTGATTGATTTGATTTTGAAACCTGTAAATGCTTTTTTTTAAATTTTTATTCCAATTTTTAGAGCTTTCAAAGTCATTCCTTTCGAGAACTAAGTATCAAATAATTTTTTAAAAATGCAAAGAGGCGGTGCAACGCGAAGTGCGCCTGTGTGACAATGATTAGACAAGAAGACATTGATAATTCAGTAAGTAGGTATTCATTACGTGTTCTCAGAAGCGAATGCGATAAACTCTAACTTCAGAAATGCTTTTCAATAGAAAAAAAATAACAATGATAGAAAATAACTTTAATTAATGAGAGTTCAAAGTGTCGTTTAAAATCCAAAAATTTCAAGATGTCTAATTGCTGTAAGTACCCACGATTCCTACTTATTTTTATAATTTACCTATCGTTTGAAATCTCGCATCGTTATAGTAATTTGTTGCATGATAATTATAGGTACAGGTGAAAATATAAACGAATTCGTTCGTAGAAGAAGGAAACTCATTTGCCACATATTTTTGGGATTAATCGTATTAGTTTTAGCAGTCAGTGTTATAAAGTACTTGAGCTATAAACTCAATCGTCCATCATCAATTGACTCTTTCCCCTTCGATTTCTTGATGTTATCGGTATCGTGGCCTATTTCATTTTGCAAATCACTTAAAAATGGAAAAAGTTGTACTCATAAGTGTAATTTATCAGAAGATAGCTGGACAATACATGGATTTTGGTGAGTGTAGACAAGACACCTGCTGAAGGATGCATAAGTTATAAGCGAATGTTAATAATCAATAATAGGTAGGTACCTACATTGTTGCGTTTTAACCAAACAGGCCGAATAAAATAGGAAACTATAAAATAACGAACTGCTCTTCATCGCCATTCAACGAAACTGAACTAGATCCGATTCGAAATCAAATGGAGGAATATTGGCCAACCAAGAATAACTGCTGGAATAATTCCGGATTCTGGGAGCACGAATGGTCAAAACATGGCATTTGTGCCCTAGAACTTAAGCTTCTTAACACTCAACTGAAATATTTTCAACAAACATTGGACTTGTATAAAGAATATAACGTGACAGAAGCGTTAAAAAATTGTAAGATTTATCCGAATGATTCAACATCATATCAGAAAAAGGACATCGTTGATTGTTTTGAGAACCATTTTAAAGTTTCTCCGCGATTAATTTGCAGTTGCAGTAAGGTAGGTAAATTATTATTCTATTTAAACTAATAAGTACAGGTATCTCAATTATTTTACAGTAGGTAAATAAGATAATTAACACATTCCCATTTTTTTATCTTTTTGTACAGCTGCTTAATAAGACGTTCTTAATGGAAGTACAATTATGTTTTGATAGGGGATTGGTCCCACAAAACTGTGAATCTTCTTTTCTTATTCGAAATAGTAATTGCAACGAAACTCTTATTATGTATCCAGCTCACGTTTGAACTTTGGACTTTCAAAGTGCACACTCTTTATTGTATACCCAGCCAGTTATAGGTACATAGTTTCTGGTCTAGTCAAATTTAAGACAGAATTAAAATTGGTATAATTATAATCATTTTTATTTAACACGTGTAACTATCTCACTTTTATTTTTTTTTGTTTTTTTATACATTTACAAACTATATTTTTTATTTCATGAACGGAAGTTGGTGCTGTAAGTTTTTTATTGTCATGTTATCATATTCATGTATATTGCATGCTCATTCAAGTAGGGTCACGGGTGGTTAGTTGTCAAAAAAAAAAGTTTTTTGAAGTTTCTGAAGCCATTTATGAATATTTTTTTGCGGTTTTGGGCTCATTTGAAAGCTTGATTCTTTGCGCATGTTTTCTTTTTTTAAAATTGAATTTTGGTTCATGTGATGAATAGTTAATGGTGGATTTAGTGAGATACTTTTTTGTGACAACTAACAACCACCCCTGTTGTAAGTTGTCAAACACGCATTCACTATTGATTTTAAAAAAACTTACAATGCAATTTTCGAAAATTTTCAAAAAGATAACACGTGAGAAGGACTAAACTTTTAGATAAACCCAAAAACTTGAAAAAATATCCATCAATGACTTAAAAATTGACTGGTCATTCTTTGATTTTTTTTTGCGTAGGTAAATCGATCAATACAACTTTTTATTCGTTTTATAGAATGAAAGGCAGAAAAAAAATGATTCAATAATGCAATAGATAATTTTCTAAAAATATTTCCCCTTTTTGATGCATATTTTGGTAAACTATCTCATTGACAACTAACAATATTCCCTTTTTTGACAACTAACAACTTCTCGTTTTTCATCTTTGCACCAAAAAATTTTATTCATTTCAAAATTTTTTGTAATTGAACATGTGATTACTGAATCCGTGATAAAATTTCCTTTAAATTGATGTATAGTTTATTTACTTTTGACATATTTTTGATGTTTAAAAACGAAAAGTTCCAATTTAACATGTGTAACTTCGCACCTGTAAAATCACTTTTTTCAAAACTGTATCCCCAAATAAAAAGCTATGTAGCCAATTTTGCATGTTGGAACATTAGTAGGTATAGCATGAAGTTATTATGAAGGTTTCGTGGAGATAGCGTTCATGTATCCTTTTAAAAACGCAATTTGACAACTAACAATTATTGACAACTAACCACCCGTGACCCTACATATTATATTCATTTTGCTATCTCAGCAGGTTATAATTTATTTAGATAATTCTGAAGCTCATTTAACATAAGAGTTGTAAGCAGTAAGCATATTTGATAAGACCTCATGTTCCTACGTAAATACCTACGCATGCAATTCACTTACGATTAGAATAAAGATTGGCGGACGAAGTGAATTAAATGTACACATGTGTAGGTACAACGTTACAATACATTATCAGTCACAATTTTACAGCGCTGGCATAAAATTTGATGGATCGAATAATTTACCAAATAAGCATAAAGCAATCGCTTAATTCACTTCTTTTTTTAATTTTCTAATATGCGTTTAATTTACGTTCAGAAAAACCATCATTTTTTTTTTTTTGAGTGTCAGAATTATTATTAGATCAGATAGGTACAAAATTAAAGGAGAAAGGGGAATGGGTGAAATAAAAAAAACTAATGTAATATTTGCACCCCCCCCCCAAAAAAAAACCAACATCACACAGCATTATTATTTTTTTGAAGTTTTCAAAGTCAAGGGTATGCTTAGCTGTGGTGAGGGTTGAGAGAGTTAAATCTAAAAACGAATTAAGTATGTATAAATTCAGTCTTGGTCCTTTAAAGAACCCAATAAAGAATAAACAATTTGCTGCATTGCAAGGAATTGTCATTTTTTTCATCTTGAGCACCAATCTGAAGTGCCCGAAATGATTGCAAGGGTCAGATCAAAAAACTAAGCGGATATTCGGACTCCGCATGCTCAAACACCTAACAAACGATATGTCACACGACATTACAAATTTTCCATCTTGAGGACCAGTTGGGGAGGGGTGGTCTGTAGTAGGGATTGGAAGGGTCAGACCAAAAAACTAAGCAGATATTCCGACTTTCCATCCCTAAAAACCTAACAAACGATATGTCACACGACATTATAATTTTTTTCATCTAGAGGACCAATTTAAGGTGCCTGAAGGGGTTGTAAGGGCCAGATCAAAAAACTAAGCAAATATTCGTACTCTGCATCCCTAAAAACCTAATAAACGATATGTCACACGGCAGCATAATTTTTTTTCATCTTCAGGACCAATTTGGGGTGTTTGTGGAGGGGGTTGCAAGGGTCAGATCAAAAAATTAAGCTGAGATTCGGATTTAGTGTCCCTAAGAACCCAACAAACGATATGTCACACGGCACTGACGGCAGCATAATTTTTTTTCATCTTGAGGACCAATTTGGAGTGTTTGTGGAGGGGGTTGCAAGGGTCAGATCAAAAAATTAAGCCGAGATTCGGACTCTACATCCCCAAGAACATAACAAACGATATGTCACACGACATTATAATTTTTTTCATTTTGAGGACCACTTGGGGGGGGTCTGTCTCTGTAGTAGGGATTGGAAGGGTCAGATCAGAAAACTAAGCAGGTATTCGGACTCAGCATCCCTTAAAACCTAACAAACGATATGTCACATAGCAGTATAATTTTTTTCATTTTGTGGACCAGTTTGAGGTAGGAGGGCTCTGTAGTGGGGAAGGGATGGGTCAGACCAAAAAACTAAGCAGATATTCGGACTCTGCATCTCTAAAAACCTAACAAACGATATGTCACATGACAGTATCATTTTTTTCATTTTGAGGACCAGTTTGGGGGGGGGCTCTGTAGTAGGGATTGGAAGGGTCAGATCAAAAACCTAAGCACATATTCGGACTCAGCATTCCCAAAAGCCCAACAAACGATATGTCACACGACATTACACTTTTTTTCATCTTGAAGGCAAGTTTGGAGGGGGGGGGTCTGTAGCAGGTATTGGAAGGGCCAAATTCAAAAACTAAGCAGATATTCGTATTCAGCATCCCTAAAAACCTAACAAACGATATGTCACACGGTATGTCTGTTATATTTCCAGCTCTAGTCAAAATACCCTCCCCCCCCTCTTTTTTGGAATTAAGGGTCAATCATTTTATATTTCTCACTTCAAGTCACATTTCGACCTGATAAAGATTAGAAAAGGCACATTGGTTGAATTAAGTTGATTTTTCATCATTTATCAATCAAGATTATAGGAAGGAAAATGTAAATTTTCTACTGACTTAATACTTTCAGTCCAGTATGCCATAATCCCCCCCTTTCCACGACAACTCGAAGAAAACATTCCAGGATGAAACTTGCTCCTCTTTTGATGCTCTACAACGTTTGTTTGGACAGTTTTATCGAATTATAGCAAAGGATCATAGAGTAGGTAACTAGGTATTTCAGTCTCAGGAACCAAAAAAGACTGAAAAAGTAATCAAAGAGTAACCAAAAAAAGTTACAAAACGTGAGCAAAATATTTTAGTTCAAGCAGAAAAAAAAACATGAAAAAACATTACAAATAAAATGTTCTGGTTTTTGATTTTTAAAAAGTTGAATTTTTTAGAAAAGAGACTTTTTGCAATTTTTTACAAAAAAAAACTACAATTTTTCGCAATTTTGATAGACAACGAAAATTTTTGAAAATTTTTGATAAAATGTAATACTTTGACAATTTTAGCCAAAACCAAGACTTTTTGGAAATTATTGGCAAGAAAAAAATACTTGATAACTTCTGGCAAAAAAGCGAAACTTTTGGATAACTTTTGGAAAAAAAGAATAATTTTGCTAAAAAGCAAAAGTAATAATTGATGTTTGAAAGCAAAAATTTGAAACCTCCAAGAAGGAGCAGACTATTTTTGGGAATTAGTATTGGAGTAAGTATTGGCAAAAAAAAAAATCTCCGCAATTACTTTCTAAAGACGACATTTTTGTTTGCAGTTTTTAGGTAAAAACAAACTTTTGCCAATTTTAGGTAAAAAAGTGAGAATTTTGATTATCCAAAAAGTGGGTACTTTTGATGATTTCTGGCAAAAATCAAAACTACTAGAATTTTTTTTCCAACGAAAATTTCTAACAATCGCTCAAGAACGAGATTTTTAAAACTTTAACTTTAGGTAGAGTAGAAAGCGAGATTTTGAAATGAATTTTTGAAAGTTTGAAAAAAAAAAGAAAAAAGAAAGAAAGAAGATAAGACACGAGAAAAAAAGTAACCAAAAATTTCTTTTAGTATCTTTAGTAATTTGAATATGTACTTGAAAAGTAACCGAATACAAGTCCCGCATCCAAAAAAGTGAAACAATAATTCGCAATTACGAATAAAATTAAATCACTTCGAAATTCGCATTATCGAACAAAACCAAGCAAAACGATTGAAACGCGCGAGTACAAATTCTATATTTCGAAAACTATAAAATAAAAGAAAACAAAATATATAAGTAACGAATTAAGTTAGATTTGTATTACGGGTCACACACACCATACACATGTTATCGCCCAGGCTCAACACGACGAAAATTCACAATAGGTAATACTACAAAAAGAAAAATTTACACGCGAATAAATAAACGACGTAATAATTTATTTCGAAACAAGCGAGCTTATTCAATCTTGGCGGCAACATAACTCATATAAGGTATAGTATAATAAGGTACATTTCACTAACATTTTTAAATTAATTTTCACAGCTCGATGGCTGAACATAATCATAGTATACATAGACATACGAGACGAGTACGTAGTACATACAACAATAAACACCGCTATAAACATACGATTTCAAATTAATGTTCATCATGTTCACTTTACACTACACAGATTTAGGTAGGTAGGTACTTTAAAATAACATCTTTTTATAGGAATCACAGAAAATAAACTAAAAAAAATTCCAGGAATGGCGTTTGTAAAAATATTACAAAAATCACATGAGTTTTTTACAGAGGAAAAAAAACCATCGTTTTTTCAATACGACAAGAATCTTTGCAACCTAAACTTTCAAGTACTATTCGAATAATGCGACATCATTTGAAATTAAAATACACACGACGATCGTTTTTTAAACGTTACTTCAAATTATATAAAATGATTTCGAATTTCATCACGAAAATAAAAAATGAAAAAAAAAATACCGAGTGCGTGTAAACGAAATAACAAAATATAAATATACAAAACATAACAAAATTCATAAGGAGAAGACGAGCTGGGATAGAGAGATGAGCAAGGGTGGGGGGGGGGAGTTACACGAGTGAGAACGTATTATTTAAAAAAATTCGCTATTCCAATATCGTTCTCGTTGCCGGACAAATTCAATATATTTTCACCTTTTGGCCGATTTATCTCGATTCTGGGTAAATCGCGTATGGTTTCTTTGCGTTTAAACAGCTGTCCGATGTTTTTACCGATCAAATTGCTCACGAGTTTTTTAAACATTTCTCTCATACCTGAAATCCGAGACAAAACACCTGTCATTAGTAAAATAACAAATACAACAGTTGGTAAAATTATTTCTCTATCGTTTACCTTTATCTATTTTAGACTGGGGACCGATTTTCAATACTTTTTGATCGAATTTCTGCAAATCTTCCATATTGATACCAGGTACCATGGTCATGATCTCCAGAACTTGAGGATACTGCGGCCTGACCAGAAGGTAGACTTGAATGGCACAGTTTAAAAGGCTGCCTTGATTGCTGTCGTGTTGACCGTGTAATTGCAACCCTTGCAATAGACTGATTAGAGTTTGAACCGCTAACTCTTGGGTTACGTTTCCGTCAGCTGAGAGTTGTTTCATGATGGCGGGAACTTTGAAGGTAGCTTTTAAGCTGTGAGTGCTGTCTAGCCAGGAAATCGAGCTTAGGATGAAGCTTATAATACCGTAACGTGTGCTCTCGTATCGGAGGAATTTGATGCCCAGATCGGAGAGGCTTTCGTAGATGTTCGTCGAGTATGATAGATTTGAC
Source organism: Planococcus citri (assembly GCF_950023065.1). Classification (NCBI taxonomy): domain Eukaryota; kingdom Metazoa; phylum Arthropoda; class Insecta; order Hemiptera; family Pseudococcidae; genus Planococcus; species Planococcus citri. Next base: position 18,874,644 of record NC_088681.1, read on the forward strand.
TGCGAGCCCAGCGGAGACGGGAGTTCGTCGTTTGAGTTGGCTGTACCTGGAACAAAATATAAATAAAGAGATTGATTAGTCTTTATTTTAAGATTCATTGTTTTGTACGATCGGAAAAACATAGATGAACTGGACAAAGGTAGTAATGATAAAAATAAAAAATTGGAAGCGAAAGAGGCGAACTTCCTAAAATTTTATAACATCAAACAGTTCTATTGATTTTAGAAATTTTTTGATTTCAGGATCCGAAGACCAGAAATTGAAATTGGGACTATCGTTTTTTCGAAAATTCAAAGAAAACTCTTTTCTTCTTCACTTCTCAGAAAAAATTTTACCTCAAGAATCTCAAGTCAACTGAAATATTTTTTTCCAATTCAAAAAAGTCACAAAAAATGAGAACCAAAAATTATAATTCACAAACAATCACAAAAAAAAACCCACAAAATTACCAACTGAAATAAAAAGTTGAACTAGTTCCCAACTTTTTGACAATTTTGGAAATCAATAAGTAAGAATTTTCACTGATAAAATAACCAATTTTTAATTTAAAAAAAAAGAAAAAGAAAAAAAACAGTCTTTTACAATTTTAGCAAAAGAAACAGATTTTTTGACAATTTTTGGCAAGAAAGTTCGACTTCTGGACAGTTTTTTCCAAGAGGTAAAACTTTTAGAATATTTCTGCAAAAAAAAAAAAAAAAACGAAAAAAACGACAATTCTGTAATTTTTTTCAAAAAAAAACCACAATTGCAACAATTGTGCAGAAAACGAAAATTTAAAGTTTTGACGAGAATTTTTCGGCAAAAAGCAAGACTTTGCCAATTTTAACAAAAAGCAGGACCTTTTGAAAATTATTGGCGAAGAAGTGACACTTCTTTTTTTGCAAAAAAAGACAATTTTTTGGTTAAAAAAGCGAGAGGTTTTGGAATTTTTTTTTGGAATTTTACGTGAAAAGTGAGAATTTTAGTCAATTTGGAGGAGGGGGGGGGGGGTGTTTACTGGTAAGATTACCAATTTTTGTTTTTTTAAAAAAAAACAAGTCTTACAATAAATTTTAGTAAAAGAAAGAGCTTTTTTTTGGCAATTTCTGGAAAAAAAATTAAGACTTCTGGACAATTTATTCTAAGACGTAAAACTTTTAGAATATTTCTGCAAAAAAAACAATTCTGTAATTTTTGGCAAAAAAGTGAGACTTTTAGACAATTTTTTTGAAAACAAAGACATTTTTGAAATTTTTGGCAAAAAAAACACATTACAACAATTTTGCAGAAAACGAAAATTTAAAGTTTTGACGAGAATTCTTTGGCAAAAATCAAGACTTTGACAATTCCAACAAAAAGCAGGACCTTTTGAAAATTGTTGACGAAGAAGTGACACTTTTTTTTTTGCAAAAAAAGACAATTTTTTGGTCAACAAAGCGAGAGGTTTCGGAATTTTTGTTGGAATTTTATGTGAAAAGTGAGAATTTTGATCAATTTGAGGGAGAGGGGGGGAGGGGTTAATGATAAAATTACCAATTCTTGTTAAAAAAAAAAAAAAAAAAAAAAAAATAGTCTTACAATTTAGCAAAAGAAACAGCTTTTTTTTGACAATTTCTGGCAAAAAAATTAAGACTTATGGGCAATTTATTCGAAGAGGTAAAATTTTTAGAATATTTCTGCAAAAAAACGACAATTCTGTAATTTTTGGCAAAAAGTGAGACTTTTAGACAATTTTTTTGAAAACAGTGGCATTTTTGGAATTTTTTGCAAAAAAAACTACAAATACAACAACTACGCAGAAAACGAAAATTCAAAGTTCTGACGAGAATTTTTGGGCAAAAATCAAGACTTTGACAATTTCAACAAAAAGCAAGACCTTTTAAAAATTATTGGTGAAGAAGTGACACTTTTATTTTTAAAAAAGCGAAAGTTTTTGGGATTTTATGTGAAAAGTGAGAATTTTGGTTATTTTTTTGAGGGGGGGGGGGAGAGAGAAATGAAAATATTTGGCAATTTCGCTAAAGAGCGAGAATTTTTGTCAAAAAATCAAAATTTGTTAATTTCACCAAAAAGTAGAAACGTTTTAGAATTTTTGGAGAAAAAAAATCACTTTTTTTCGATATTTTGGTTCAAAAAGCTAGTTTTTTTTAGCAATTTTATCAAAAAAACGAGGTTTTGTGCAACCTCAATACAAAAAAGTGAGATTTTAAAACAATTTTTGAAAAAAAATAATTTTTTAGTAATTTTTAAAAAAATTTTCTATTTGAAATTTTTTGGTAAAAAAAAATTTAAACAGATTTGTAAAAAGCGAGAATTTTTGTCAATAAGAACGAGACTTCATTGGCTTTTTGACAATTTTTGAAAAAAAATAAGACATTTGAAACTTTTTGCAAACGATAATTTTTAGCAATTTTGGTGAACAAGCAACACTTTTTGACAATTTCGAATTGAATTTTTGAAAATTGAAAACAAAATAGGTAATTTTAGTAATCAAAATCTTGAAAAAGTAATCAAAACCTTACTCTTTTAATGAGGTAGTTACTTGAAAAGTAATCGAGTACGAGCCCTGTTCGATTTCAAAACTACGTCACAATTCAGAATAAATTACGTACAAAAATTCAATCGAATAGGTTTTTTTTCTTCGATACCTAATCAAAATGCGCGTTAATTTCACCGCGTCACGATACAGATAACACCGCACATAAAATCGTATCCAAATTGCATTTTTGATAACGAAAAAGAAACGTAATGCTTGAAAAACAAACACCATTACAACTCGTATAGCAGATTCCCTTTCGTCATTGACCTATCTAAATCTATCAGAAGGTCTACCGATAACGTGAAATACCTTTCAAAAAAAAAGTACATATATCAACACAGCTGATACTCACCATTACACGATTTCAGGTCAGATAATGTAAACTTGAGTAGCATAGCTTTAATAACATCCATGTATTCTCGAGACAGCAACGTGTTGATGAGATCTTCGACTACTTCCTTGCTATCTTCCTCATCGTCATCCTTCAGCTTACCACTTTCTCGGCATTCTTTGAGATATTTCCATTTATTAGACAGTCTTTCGAACATATACGACGTGAAGTACGCGAAAATAGGCATCAGTATATCGTCGTATTTGGAAGCCGGGCAACAATATATGAACGGTTTCATGAACTGCTTCACCATCACTCGTAACCGGTAATCAGGGATCGAATCAATATTACAGAATACCGAAGCAGCGAAACTAGGAGCGAAATTGGGCAACTCGTAGAAAAAGTATCCGAGGTTCTGGCACGCTTTCGTAATCACCGTGTAGCAAGACTCGTACAATGCGAGCAGGAAATTTTGCATTTTAGCGAAAGCGTTGACAGCTGGGACCGGATCGAGCGAGTTGAACTCCGGTTTTTGGCTCAGGTGACCGCCGAATAATGACTTCAATTCGGATTCAGTTAATTCGTGTACTTTAGCGTAATCCGAATGCAGTTTGAATTTGCCTTCTGGAGACCATAACGAATGGAAGGCTTTAATTAAGGAAAATACACCGGGTAGAGCTTCCAGCAAGTGAGGAGTAGCTGGATTCTTGTAAATAGGTTGGTCTCCTTCGTAACCAACTACGAAGCCTCCGTTGATGGCTTTTTCTTTCGATTCGGGCCAAGACGATCGTTTAATTACAGCTACGATGATATCGACGCAGTACATAAGTTCGCCTCGATTCTTCATGAAGATATCTTCTTCGCTGGATGATTTACTGTCGAGCCCGATGAATGAGGCGAATTTCGAGTAATCGTTGAATACTTCGGAGCTTAATTTAGCCCAGAAATTTTTCACTTCGGCGAACACCTCGCTGATGAACTGACTTTGGCGTTCGTATTCGCAGAAAGCGTTATTAATAGACAGCATGGCTTCCAGAAACAAAACGATCTCCATTTTATACAGTTGATTCGTATCTTGTTTCAAATCATTGAAGGCTTTCTTGATGTTATCGAAGAATGGTAAAAACAACATCGGATATTTCTGGCCCAATTTCACCAACATACAGGCGGCGTGACGGCGTAAATTACGCACGTTCTTGGATCTGGTCAGCTTGGTTTGGCCGGGTATCTCGAATGTCAACGTAGAGAATACTTTATGGAGTACGCGAGGCATATACGAGCTTTGTACTTCGGCCGGAGACGCGTCGACGAAATAAATAAACACCGATATGCAAGATAAAACGAACGACAGTACGCCCGGATCTGATGGTTTCAGATTCAAGCACAAATCTAATAACTGTAAGCTTCGTTCGAGAGGAATAGCGTGATTTTTGGGCAAATGACCGACGATGGTGTCGAGTAATGCGGCTATGCCTTCCCATTCGAGATAAGCGATTGAATATATTGACTGGTAAGCGTTCAAGTTGAACGATGTTTCGTGTATTCTGGTCATAAGCCATTGTTCGATGCAAGAGAACGTTACCATCGGAGCGATGGCTGTCAGATGGCGGAAAGCTTCGAGTAATTCGACTCTGAAACGATAGTAGAACGTAGCGAAGGATTCTTCGGAATCGAAATCGAATACGAGATATTTATAGCTTTCTTGAAACATTGGCACAGCGTTTTCCGGATTGTAAGGTATACGAATGATCTTCGATGTAACATTAGTAACCCATTTGGTAACGTAGTTCAGTACGTTAGCATCTTTGTTGATGATTCCGTGCTTGAATATAACAGTCCAGCCGCAGTTAACGTTGAAAGCTACAACTAACGAAGGATGATTACACAGGGTGGTTAAAATCTCCAATAATAGAATCATATTCTCTAATTTGATAAATTCGTATAAGCTATCGTTATCGTTTTTGATCACGCTGCATAATAGATTACATAACGAACATAATAACTCGGATATTTTCTTCACAAATAAATAATTACGTTCGTTTAAAGTTCCATTCTGGAGTAATAAATTAATTCTCGATATATCGTTTACCAACGTAGAACTGAATAATAACTTGCAAATGATTTTTTTATCTTCGGCTTTGCCTTTCTTCGTAGCGATACGATTTAAACACTCGGCTGTTTCTAGTTGAAAATTCTCATCAGCTAAGAACCCACACAAGACGGGTAACAGTCTAGTTTCTTCAGCAGCGATACGATTTATGAAAGCGAATTCTACGATCTCGCTGACCAACTTGAGCGATAAATTGATGACTCGAACGCTTTCAGGAACATTTAGCTTGTAATGCTGCGCCATTAAATTGAGTAAAAACGTGAACACGTTCTCCAACTCGAGGACTAAGTGTTGGTATAAATCTTTTCTACGTTGGGCGTACTCTAACGTCTGTAAAACTACAATATCTTCGATAAATCTTAAAAATATAAGCAGTACGGTTTCAGCTTGTATATGACCTTTTGCAGCGATAGCGAATAACTCGGGTAGCAAATCTGGCCAATGCTGGGGCCATTCGCGTTTTATCATTTCGACTATAACGCGAGATAAAGCATCGCGTAGATGAATATGATGAATGAAATCACCTTCGCAAGATTGCAGCAAAGACATGGTTACATCTTTGATGGATATTTTCTGCGATTGATCTATACCGTACCATTTGTATTTGACGCAATATTCCATCAACTGGAGACCGAAATGACGTACGAGATGCGAACCATGCAGCGAAAGATACACCGAACACTGGATACATAGCGGAGATTTCTCTTTGAATTCTTCGCAAGCGTTGTACGCCTGCTGACGTTTATCCGGAGGTACTTCGGGATTTAGAGCTGCTTCGACAGCCTGAGCTAATTGATTCGAGATGTTGATGATTTCTTGATTATCCATCGTAGCTGGCTGCTCGAATTCGAGATGCGGATTCAAAACTTATCGTAGGTTTTTCTTCTAACTTGATGATGCAATCACATGGTTTAACTAATTCATTTTCACTGCGACGTTATTCCGGTAAAACACAAGCACACCTCAATTTTCAATCTACATCACATGATATCTACACGTTCGAATCGCACAAACGCATTGCGAAAAATTCATTTGTACACAAAGAAAATAAACTCAAATTTTGGGGGCGTATTGTAAAAGCATTTCACGTGTTTGAAATTTGAAAAAAAAATTATACGCATTCGATAATTGAATCGTGGAAGGAGACGAAAGGGGAATGGTCTTATCGGTCAAAGTTCACACTTATGTGCAGATCGAAGTACAATTCAACGACATGAAAGTAACATTGTAATTCGTATTACTTTGTAAATACGGTAAATATTCGTCATGATGTGCAAACCAAATGTGCAGAATCCGGCCTCGTGGCCTCCGGCGTCCGAAACTCCGAATCCGTCGTCAAACTCGAAACCTTTCTCATTTTCACCACTTTCTAGGCCTGGGGCCCCAGAGGCCAGATTTCGAATAAGTTCACAACGAATGATGAAGCAAAGATATTTTAATCGTAGTACCAGTAGGCAGTAGTAATACGTTCATAACTTTACATAATTTGTAAATTCAGCATCAGTTGTCTTCATTTCTCAAGATCCAGAAAAGGAGCACTCATCAACACTGCCATAGGCATCAACAAAGACCAACTGGAACTATCGTAGCAAGTTTTACCTTAATAATTTTCGAACGTATTTTGATAATGATTTCAGCAATTAACTCTTCAAATACCGACGCAACTACTTGAATTATTCTACCAACGAAACACCCAACATGAGTCTTGAATAACACAATCCTATGGAGCTTTCATCCACTAACAAACACAACAACGAATTGTAAATTACGGTTAGTTATATATTACACACCCAGTGGTACATCATGGAATATAGATACAGAATAATACATGATCTTTAAAAATCAAATCACGTAAAAAGATCTGAAGTACAATTTTGCACGTTCATTAAAAAAAAAGCGGTAAAAAATATTTATGCTTTGCTCTTCGTAACAATCAACACAGCACTAGGCACGAGTTCTGAAACGAGAAAATGAATCACATTATTAGATACCTACGTCAATTGAAATAATTCGTCAAAACATTCCATACTCACTTAAATCTTCGAGTCTTTGACCATATTCGTCTTCGGTGAATATCTTCTTGGGGAAATTAGTCATAAGTGAAAAAGGCCCTTTCTCGTCTGTTCTATTCATTTCAACGTATAACCTGACAGCAGCTAATTGTTCCTTAACGTTAAAAGTTTCGGTAAGCGTACTTCCATTTGTAAGTCTTATCTATAAAATGAAAATTTCCTTATGAAACAAAATACGACAAGAAAAGAACACAATTCTGTCTCCTAAATGATGAATAGATATTACTTGAATTCTAGTCTGTGAATAATCTTTTGGAGGGGCACTAACTACAGGTGCTTTGACCTCAGGAGCAGCTACTACTGTACTGGCTACGTTATCCGGTGTGATTCCTTTACGTGCTAATTTATCAGCTTCGATCAGTTGTTTTACTCGTAATCGAGCTTGTCTTTCTTCTTCTTTTTCTCTTTTACGCAGTTCTACTATTTTTTTCATTTCTTGTTCTTCCATCCTGTAAATCACAAAAGATTATAAAACAGATGCTATTATGCGGTTTCCTAAACACAATAAGTTGATAGATATTTACTTCTTTTTAGCTTCGGTCATTTCTTTGCCAGACTGTATCCTTCGTTTCTCCTTATCCAAAGCTTCTTGTTTCTCTTTTTCTTCTCGTTCTTTACGTTTAAGCTTCAATTTTTCTTCTATTTTCCTCAGCTGTTCTCGTCTTTCTTCTTCGGTTAGAGGTTTTTTCTCTTCAGTGGATTCGGAAAAGTTACTATGTCCAGATTTAGTAGCATGATATTCTACTTCGAGTTGGGTTTTGAATAATTTATTACAACTGCGACAAATTCAAAAGCATGAATAATGTAATCGATACGAGAATTGAGTTGAAAAACGTTATAAATACGTACTCTTCGCATTTAATTGATTTGGCCACCTCTGCCTCTGCATCAGCATCTTTATCAGTAGGAGGTGGAGCTGAATCGCTTGTAGAGGCAGCTGGAGGTTCCGAAGTACTTTTAGAAGAACCTGGTTCGAATTCATCCGCGTGGTTGAATATCCTGAAGTAGTACACGAATACGTAAGAATTACGAGTTAGAATTTTGAATAATGTTTATCGAAATACTCACCATTCCATGGCAGCTTCCACACCTACATTACCGGTCATGGATAATCCTTTTTCGCTGTAAGAAACAAACAATGTAGATTATAGAAAAATACACTGATCAGTTATAGATTCGATTTAAACTCTATGAACATACGCTTTCTCCTTGCTGAATCCCATTTCCATCAACATGGCAACGAAATCAGTACCGGCAGACATGATATCAGTTGAGAGATCCTACGTGAAATCGGGAAATATCAGCGGTAAATCTACTGGAATAGTATATAATATCTCTAAATACAAAGTAACTATTGCTTAATCACTTATTCGCATCATTAATCGAAAAAAAAACTCGAAAACTTGGGAAAATTCGCTCTATTTTTCACAAATTTGAGAAAAATGATTAGCGGAATTGAAAAATTTTCCGAAAACTTGATGTGACGTCACAAGTTGTCTTCAACTTTGTTTTTTGGCATTCAGCTTTGGATTGTGGATTTTGTCAAAAATAATTTGAAGTTGAAACTTTTTTTTAGCAATTAAACTTGTTTTAATTCGAAAAATAAATTCAATTTCAGTGAAAAAATTTAAATTACCAGTTCATAAAATTATTCAAATTGCATATTTTTCAGAAAAAATGGAAAAAATTGAAAAATAATTACTTCTGATTTTGTAAACGTTTTCGATTCTGCACAAGCCTGTCTTTGTAGGTCTGTGTGTACAGTGTTTTGCTTTTTGCTTTTCTTATCTCTGAAAGTTTGAACGAGGTCGACTGAACTTTTAAACTTTCGTCGGTTTCGTCTGTTGTAAGGCTCTAGTCTTTTGCGGTGATAAGCTTTTTAAATTCTGTTGGCGCGTGATGCTTTTTTAAATACATCCAAGTCCCTGTTGGTGTTCTTGGTATATAAATGGAAGAAGAGCCGGTTCAAAAGCCTCGTCAAGCAAGAGGTACCCCAGCTTATAAATTTTCGTACAAATTTGCCATCTGTTTTGTCGGTGCTTGCGCCGCTGTGCAGCTTCTTTTTGCGTAAGTATAGAGAACTTACTTTGAATTATCGCCAAATTTTAGTGTATTAACTGTCTGTCATTCCTTTCAGGCAAATTAGTAAAGAACGATTCTACAGAAAAATCGCAGCTGGTTACTACAACGCATCGGAATTTGCTAAAAATCGAAGAACGTTGATGAGTAACTTCAGTCCGATACCTAATATTCGAGATGGTCCCGTGAGGGAATTCGAACGCCGTACCGAAAGTCTGGATTACGCAGCAGAAAATACGCTGGATATCGATCTGAAATAACTTCGTATCAACTTTTCATAGTATCAAAATAGTGATCAGTGATAATGGCGTTTTTATTGTTAAGAACTTAATTTGTTTTGGTATAGTGAGAACAGCTGTACTTGTATATCAGCTTTATTAATTTTACGCCGAAATATGAACGCGATTTCAAAAAGGTATAGTGTTACCTAGTCTTATGTTCTAATTGTTAAAATGAATAAAAATTATTCCGTTTGAAATCGTCTTATTCGCGTTGTTATTTTTGCAGAAATCTCAAGAGTAAATCTAAGACTGATTCTAAAACAGTTACTTTGAAAGAAATGCTATCGAAGAAAGATCAAAATACCGCTAGTACTTCGAACACGAGTGAAAATCAGAATGAAAGTTTCATTGATGTTTTCAAATTCAACGCAGGTACGAATCAGTTATTTCATTTTTCGTTGAAAAGTAACCAGTCTTGATGGAAGTATTTTTACAGTTAAGGATAAAAAACACCAAACACAAAGTCAGTTTAAAGAAGACAAATCCAAATCGGATGATGCGTTCGATGAATTATTTTCGGATTTCAAAATTAAAACTGAAACTTCGAAAGAAGACAGTGCGTCGAAATCAGACGACAGCGTTGACGAGCTATTTTCCGATTTTTCAAGAAAAGCTGCGACTTCCAGCGATGAGAATAAATCCACTGTTGACTACGAAGAGAAAGATTTTACTGAAATTCTACGTGATAATCTTTCTACCAGATGTCCCATTTGTTTTCGAAAAAATAGTTACGATGGTGAAGCCGCGTACATTGGTCATTTGAAAAAATGTGCTTATACTAATAAAATGACCATGGAACAACTTAAAAAAGCTCTAGAACTGCAGCATAAACAAGCGTCGGAACGTGTAGCTTTAGGATTACCGATTGCACCTAAAGAGAGACCGCAAAGAAAATATCAAAATAAGGTACCAACTCATTGCTTATTTACTGTCAGAATTCAAATTGATAATTTTCTTGTTCATTTTGCCTCTAGGGACCTATGGATTCCAACATGCAGCTCGGAATCGCCTTATCGAATTCGTTACGTGAGTTCGATTATATGAATGTAATTCAAGAGAAAGAAGCCCTCGTTCAAGCTGGAATTGAACCGGAAACACTTTCGCAGTACAGAAATCTAGAAGATTTTGGATTTGCTTCTAATAAACCGGCCGAAAATACGAATTTTAGAGGTTGTCTTGCAGTCATATTTCACTCAAGTTATTCGTTGCATTATTTGATTTGAAAAATCCTTTCGCAGGATATAAGCGGAATAGAAATCCTGCTCCTCGAAATACGGTGCTTTTTACTCGAACTCAAGAAGAAAGGGAACGTATAATTACCGAAAAAGTTGCCATCTTATTGATTGACGGATGCACCGAAACAATACCTAATGAAACCATCTCTGAACCATTCATTCTGAAATCAAATTATTTAAAACAACATCTCGACGATGTAAGGTTTTCAATAACGTGATTGCTATTTTGTTAATCGCAGTGTTTCCTGTTTCAAGTGGTCAATTTTTTTGCTCTAGGAAACGACCTTTTGGAAAAAGTCTCATCAAATGGAAGAAAATATTACAGACTTGTATTATGTTGAGACGTTGTCCAATTTCATCACCCCTTGTGAAGTCGACACCGGTGCGAATTTGCGACATGTCTCTCAAATACCCTGCAGACCTCCTAGCCCAGTAAGTATTTTACTCGAAAATTAAAATGTTGATGTTGAATAACTTTGAAAAACATTAATCTTTTTTCATTTTCAGCCCAAACCAACCATCTTAAGAACCATCGAGCCTGTGTCTTGGGTTCCTCCTTCTCCCGAAACACTAACCACGATAAAAACCGTAACTAAAAAGTTGAAACGAACGCCCACTCCTGTGATTAAAGATTCCCAACTGCGTCAAGATTGGAGATACATGTTGAACAAAGATATCCTCAGCGATTTGACTATCTACGTCAAAAACGAAGTACCTATTTACGCTCATAAATTAGTCTTCTACGCCAGATGTCGTTCTATTCTGACTGAAACGATCGAAGAAATAGAGAATAATAAACGTAACGAAATCTTGATGTGGATGGAGTACAGTTTCGAAGCTGTTATGTCCTTATTGGAGTATATTTATGCCGGAAGTCTTCCCGATTTAACCAAACTAGCTGATCCTGACAAGAAAGATCTTAGAGCTTTGAGTGATAGATACTCCTTTAAAGATGTAATCGATGCGTTGAATAGTTCGGAAGAAGCTCAAATGTTTTCTTGTGACGAAGACGAGTCATCTTCACCTTCAAAGAATCATAAAGTACCTGTAGTGGAGCTGACTATGTTATCATATAAATCTGCATCCCCAGTTAAGAACGATTCTGCAACGCCTCATAAAACGGATCTCGTAGAAGAATCTGAAATTATTTCAGATGATGATTCGTCTCCTAAAAATATCGCTGCCGAAGTAACCGAAGGCGAGAAAAATTTACAAATAATGTTAGAATCAATGAAAACGCAGAATATACGATCACCGGAACTCTTCGAAGACGATTCAGATACGGCAGCAGAAGAAACGAGTGAAGCACGCAAGTCGCAGAGTCAATTATTTATTGAGGAAGTTCTGTCTCGATTATGTAGTCCAGTTCGATCACCTTCTTCACCCAAGAAACCAGATACTAATTTAAACGAATCGATAATTTCTGAAGTCGATCTAACCGAAGAATTCAACAGTGATAAGAAAATCGTCGAGAAACGCAAATCATTCTCCCCTTTGGAAAAAAGTCGAGTGAAAAAAACCAAAACCTCTTCTGAGAAGAAAAAACGCAGAACACCCAGGAAGTTACCTCTCAGTCAAGTTTGCTCGTTAAGTGATGCTTCGGAAATTAGTGATTCTGACGAGTCTCTTTATAAAGCCAAGAAAGCCACCAGTGATCACTCTAATCACTCTGATCTTAATAATAGCATATCGAGTATCGAACACAAAGATCCGCCGTCGTCGAATTCACAATCCACGCACAACATCTCCGGTATTGATGAAATACCTCGTAGAGAATCCGAATCCTCGACTACCAGCAAGGTATCGCATGTTTTAAACGATGAACCTTGCCAAGATATAAATCCTGTTTGGGAAGGCTTCGAAGATTTCAACAGTATGCCTTGTGATTACGATTATTTTCCCGAACCGGTTCACAACTCTTCTCATGTATCTGGGCGTGGACTAGGACTCTCATCGCCTCGTAAATCAAAATCACCTGCTATAAAATTCGCCACAGATTCGCTTTTTGATTCTCCTCTTGTGGCACTTTCGTCGCCTTGTCAATCAAAAACCCCTGTGAGAAAATCCATCACAGATTCCCTCTTTGGTTCTTCGTTCACCGTTTCGGAAGATATCTTGAGTAAGATTGAAACTGCTGCTTTCGCTGTAGCTTCGCAAAAACCGCCGGCGAGTTCGACTCCCGATAGCGTTAGAAAATTTCAACGTCGATCGAGATCAGAAAATTCGATAACTCCTGCGAATAAATGTTCGTGGAATAATGTCACTCCTATGGCAGATTACAGCGCTATGAAGAACGAAGAATTAAAGGTATGACTATGAGCTTACTTTTTTCCTGCGTGAAATGGTATTTTTGTTTATTCAAAATGAATCGTTTAATGTCTGTTTTGTTTCGCAGAAAGAACTAGAGAAATACGGTATTAAACCCGGACTGAGTAGAAATAAGGCTAAAATGATGTTGAAATACATATATGAAGAGTTACACCCGTTCGAAGATAAAATCGACGAAGTTCCTCAAAAAACTAACGATCCGGCTACTCGCAAAGATCCTGAAAAGAATACCAATCATGATGCCAATTCGAATGATTCTAGGTAATACTTCATCATCCAACGGAACGTAGTCCTACTCTCAAATCAAATACCATTAACGATAATTTCTTTCTACTTTAGTGATACCGATACTTCCGGTGTAAGTGTATTGGAAGAAACATACGTAGAAGATACACCTGAAATTTGTACACAAGATCCAGGAAATACCAAAACCAAAGTTGATTTAAACACCGGATTTACTAATTTATTACGCTGTGATAAGTCATTGCAACGTCAGATCCTACTTTATGAACCAATTTGGCTAGAACCGTTGAAATCTACTTTGAAAGAATCCGGAGTCAAATGTACCTTGAACGAATTAATGAATTATTTAGATGAAAAGGTGCGTAATTGGTTCAGCTCTTTGGATCAAAATGACATATTTTATTACATCGTTCGCTTTTTTTTTCAGTGTATAACGTTTCGTAGCCAACAACAAAGAGGTAGGCAGAAGAAAAAAAAGTCCACTGAAGACGAAAAAACTAAAAAGAAGAGAAAGAATAAAGATGCCATCGATTTTGCAGATCTTTGATATATTTGTATATTTGTTTTCTTGAACCATTTTGTGATTTTGTATATAGCGTTATTTTTTGTAGGCTCGATATTTTGTGAAGTTTTTATATTTCGTTCGTTTTTTCATTTGTATACCTTTTTTTTCTTCAAATTTGAGGTATTATCGTCGACCGACGGTCGACGGGTATTATTTATTTTGTATTTTTAGAAATGTACCCGTAAATACCAAGTTCTTTTAATAAAAACTACCATTATGTTTTTTTCTCCAAAGCTGCAACTAATGTGTGCATTTTTTGTTGCAAGTGGCAGTAAAGAAAGACATTTTGGAACTCCGAAGAGCAAAGCTCATGACCATGAAGATATGACGAGTTCAGGTCTATTTACGAGATCTTCTAATGTGAAAGGTAGAAGAACTTTTGATGAAAAGCTCGGTGTCTCATCTGTTAATATTAAAATTCGCTGATTTTGAATTATAAAATCAAATTAGCAAAAGCTGTATGTCGGAGACGCCGGAAAGTTCCAAGAGCTCCAGTCGGTTTTTTACTCCGAAAATGGTCTTTAGTTGCTCGATGTTTATTTACATCTACTTATCACTCTTTTTCCTCGCTGATAAGAATAATTTTTTTTCTTGAACTAAATTCAATTTCTTAGTTCTGAATTTGTGAAGAAATGTGAATTTCCGAATTTCAGAAATGTTTAAAAACGTTTCAAAGATAAGGACTATATCTAGATGTACCTGGTGTACCCAAATCTGTCAAAATATTAGAAACTTCAGCTCAGAAACACCAAATCCCAATGTTACCTTTGACTTCACCGATAAATTTAAAACATCTCACATTCGAATTTCTCCTTTCCAACGTGTTCTGTTGGGAGCAGGCTCTTCGATCATGTCTTTGATAGATCCTTCCAGAGCAGGTAAACTCATCACTTGTTTATTTTTTCTTTACGAGTAATTTTCAAGGATGATTTTGATTCAGATATGATTGCTATTATGGGAGAGACAACCGGTGCAGCTGCCATCAACTATATGCATAGTCAAATGTCAAAGGATGAAGAAGGGTCCAGAATTCTAAGGTGAATATTCATAGGAACTCTCACTTTCTTAGCCTCAGAACAAGTGTTCTTTTACCGAAAGGTTTCAAGTAATTTCAAAGCTTGATGTATCCCACGCTCCAACTTTTCGATCCGAATCAGATTTGTGAAAATCTGAAAGCTATAAATAAGTACATCAACGTATGTTTTATTTCCATTTTTATTCTAGAGAAAAACCTGTGATTAATTCGTCGACTATTGATCTAGAAGCGTTGAAATCGTTACCAGATAATACGCTTGGCAGAGCATATGTACGATTCTTAGAAAAAAATGTAAGCTTTGTTATTCGTAATAATTGACAATAGTAATATTATGATTGGTTTTGGTATCTCATATTATTGTATTTCCTTTCGCAGAAAGTTACTCCTGATTCGAGAGATATCGTTAAATTCATCGATGACGTTGAATTAGCGTACGTGATTCAGAGATACAGAGAAGTTCACGATTTAGTTCATACTGTTCTCGATATGCCAACGAATATGTTAGGTAAGGTCATTCATAGAGTTCATTACACGATAAGGTAGAAATCAATTAATCATCGTGATATCAATCTCTGTGCTGTTGTAGGTGAAGTTACCGTAAAATGGGTCGAAGCTTTTCAAACGAGGTTACCACTGTGTGTTTTTGGAGGAGTATTTGGTGCAGTGAGATTAGCGCCCAAGTAATTGAATATTCATTAGGTAAAGTGCTCAAATATGGTCACCAACCCTGCATAAGCAATGTCCTTAACCACAACTTGATGTAATTTTTTACATCACGCTGAAAAGAAAAAATTTTCCACAACATGATGTAAAAAATTACATCACAACTACGATATTGTAGAAATTTTTTTCCAGCATTGATGTAAAAAAAATATACTTACATCAAATTTTGAAAAAAATTAACATTTTGATGTATTTTTTTACATCAATATTGTCGTTTGAGGGTTAAGGGTGTTTTTTTTTCTTCGATAAATGTAACCAGGCAAGCCACAGATCACACGTACTGGCCTTAAAATCATACCAATCGAAAGCAGAGATTTCGCATCTTTTGAATAGGTACCTTATTTTCACTACATTGATCAAATTTGCGTGCGAAATTTCTTTTTGAAAATTTACAATTTTTTTCCCACAAGTGAACCCCTTGAAAATTGTAAAAATCCAAGTGTGGCCAACCAAAATCAGGCTACTCAAACTTAGCCACTTGAAAAATAAAGAACAAAATGCATTGCACACGTTCATAGATGTTGTAAGTTCATTTTTTCGACAGATTTTATAACGTTTTTTGGGGAACTAAAATTTCCAAAAAAGTGACGGAGGCTTCGAACAATTTCTAGTTGACTCGTAAATTTTAGCTTGGCAACTTTCTTCAGTAAAATTTTACGGAAATTTCACCATTAAAAATTTTTTTGAAGATTTCATTACTTGCTCAAAACGGTTGAAACATGTTTCCATCCCATCCAGAGAGTCAAAGCTAACAAGGGAACCTACTTGAGGTGTCACACTCCGATTTGAACGGGACCACGATTTCTGGAAAGAGCATAGTTAAAAACTCCCAAAACCAAATTTTTAGCTGCCCAAGTCCATTTTTCGATTTTTGGCGAATTTTAGAAAATTCAAAATTGACTGTTTTTGGCGATTTGTGCTTTTTTAAAAAAAGTACGTACTTGATCAGTAAAAATGGTCAAAATAAGCCCCAAAACTAATATTAATTATCTAAATCCATATTTTACCGTTTCCAGCCATTCTGGAGCCTCCAGCGCGATTTTTCAATTTCTCCAGAATTTTGAATTTGCTCCAGAAGGCGCGAATATGAAGTTGTGCAGCTAAAAATCGAGTTGTATATTATTACACTCGACCTGTTAAACGAGTTCATCCACATTTGAGCCGATTTTGAGAATGACACCTCAAAAGTGGCGTTTTGACCAGCTTTTTTCAAAATTAAAAAATCCAAAAAATCAAAAGATAACCGTTTGTGAGGAAATTTTCGAAATTCACTCGAATCGCTGTATTTTGTCCAAAACTAACCCCCCAAATCCAAATTTCACAATTTCCAGCCATTCTGGAGCCTCCAGCGCGATTTTCAATTTCTCCAGAATTTTGAATTTGCTCCAGAAGGCGTGAATATGAAGTTGGGTAGCTTAAAATCGAGTTGTATATTAAACTCGACCTGTTTAACGAGTTTATCCACATTTGAGCCAATTTTAGGAGTGACACCTCAAGAGTTGTTTTTTGACCAGCTTTTTTCAAAATTAAAAAATCCAAAAAATCAAAAGCTTCCCGTTTGTGTGGAAATTTTTGAAATTCACTCGAATCGCTGTAGTTTGTCCAAAACTAACCCCCCAAATCCAAATTTCACAATTTCCAGCCATTCTGGAGCCTCCAGCGCGATTTTCAACTTCTCCAGAATTCCGAATTTGCTGTAGAAGGCGTTAATATGAAGTTGGGCAGTTAAAAATCGAGTTGTATATTAAACTCGACCTGTTTAACGAGTTTATCCACATTTGAGCCGATTTTGAGAGTGACACCTCAAGAGTGGTTTTTTGAGGTGTCACTCTCGCTCCAAAACGGCTGGAAATGATAGAATTTGCGCTCTTGGGGTTAGTTCTTGAAGAAATACAGCGATTTGCAGAAATTTCAAAAATTTAACACAAACATTATCTTTTGACTTTTTTGGATTTTTTAATTTTGAAAAAAGCTGGTCAAAACGCCACTTTTGAGGCGTCACTCTCAAAATCGGCTCAATTGTGGATAAACTCGTTTAACAGGTCGAGTGTAATATACAACTCGATTTTTAGCTGCCCAACTTCATATTCGGGCCTTCTGGAGCAAATTCAAAATTCTGGAGAAATTGAAAAATCGCGATGGAGGCTCCAGAATGGCTGGAAATTGTAAACTTTTGATTTGGGTAATTAATATTAATTTTGGGACTTATTTTGACCATTTTTATTGATCAAGTTCGTACTTTTAAAAAAAAAGCACAAATCACCAAAAACAGTCAATTTTGAATTTTCAAAAATTCGCCAAAAATCGAAAAATGAACTTGGGCAGCTGAAAATTTGGTTTTGGGGGTTTTAGATTATGCTCTTTCCAAAAATCGCGACCCGGTTCAAATCAGAGTGTGACACCTCAAGAGGTTCCCTTGTAAGAACTAAGGTACCTATTACCTAAATACCAAACTTCAGCTTGGCCCAGATTTGATTTTTAAAAATTCGTCATAGATAGAAAAATGCACTCTAACCCCTAACCCTTTCTTGACAAATCATCAAACTTATCGAAATCCCTACTTTGCTCTTAATTTTTCCAGTCGAACGCTAATGTGGCCACTTTAGGCCTTAGGTTAGGTCGTCAGCTCGTCACATTGGGCACTTTACCTTATTACGAATTTATTCGTTTCGTTTCAACAACTAATAAGATGAATTTGTTACAGGCAACGAATGAAATATGTCAATTATTACCTTCCATGGGCTATAAAAACCGGAATGAATAGTAAATTTTTCATGAATGTTTATTACGAACAGAGATGGGATCAGTCGATGGAAAGTCTGTTGAAAGAGTTGAATATTGAGCCTTTAGTTTTGCCAAAGTAATCTTAATTTTGGAGATTGTATCAGAAATTGAGAGAAGTAGGCTAAAGTATTCTGTTTTCTGTTCAATTGAATATTTTGGAGTATTTCTGTATGTTTTATTGTTAGTGTTGCTCTGATTTTATTGAAATTTGATGTGAAAATATAAGAAATATACTGTGTTTAATTATATCACCGGAATGATTGATATTTACCTCGTGAACATTTTTGAATTTACTTTGAGGTTTGAGGAATCGCCGAAATGATCAATCACTTCATAATCTTCATTATCGTGAATCTGAACCTCAAAATGTTTGAGTTTGAAAATTGAAAATGTTCAGATGTTGAAATTCAAGAACTCTAAAACTAAAACCATTTTACAGTCTTGAAAAATGAAAATCTGAAGTAATCGTTCGAAATTTTCCAAAAATAATTCACAAAATTCTCAAAAAAACGAAAAAAGGAAAGGAAAAATCGATCGCCACAAATAAAAACGTAAGAATTACGTTTAGTTACGTAGCGTTATCCGGCGTTATTTAGCTTCCCTTCTGTTATTTTTCATCTGTGATTTTGAACATGCTAAGAAATGTTTGTATGTTTACGTTCATATTGCTTTTGTTGTTTCAAGTGGGAAGAGTTGGGATCTTGTTTCGCGTTTTTTTAATTTAATGTGAGTGAATTACATTTATTTAATTGAGTGAAAAATAAATAAGTTTATTAATTTCATATCTACATCGGTTGTGCCGTTCGTTACAATGTCGATATTATTTTCGCGGTTTTGATCGGCGGTTCGTTAGATGTAAAAATTTGTGTGATGTTGAGCGGTCGTAGTATCATCTGAGTGCTAATGTTTGTGTTCAATTCGAGCTGTATTTTCATCAATTAATTATGGCCGAGAGTAAAATCGATCTGTCAAAACTACCGGAGGATGTTCGGGAGAAGCTAGCTGAGCTAGATTTGGAACTATCTGAAGGTAATGAAAACTTGTAATATTCGTAACCGTATAGTCTACCACTACAGTGTACCCTGTATAAGCTCTCTGCTCTCTTAATTAATAAACCTAACAATTGATATAGACCTTAATGAAAACCAACGAGATGTTAAATTCTCTCTCTCGCCAACTCTCAACAGAATTATTATTAGCAATTAGTTCTAGTCGAATGGAACCGGTCTCGCGAGCCAAACCAGCGACGATTTATTGGTGTTTGGTAAATAATCAACTGGGAATCGGCGACGATGATTTTTCACAACCGACAACGAATAAACTACGTAAACCATCAATCCGAACGTGTCGGTAAATAGAATCTTAACAAGTGTTTTTTTACTGCCAACATAAACAATCTGGTTTCAAAGGTGTATTTGTTTACATATAGCTAACGTCTTGCGAATTTCTCTTCGTGATCGTATCGTCGTCGTCATTGTATCGCAAAATATTCTAATCTTGAGAACCCCTACTAGTGGAGAATGGATTGGATATTGTGACACGTTAATTTTCTATACTCTTAAATGACGCATTCCATTCTATCAAGCAAATCGTGTGTGTCTGGAGATTGATTGAATCTCTCACACGCGACCTATATCAGCTATTCATCGAGTCTCCCATATGAGACTAACTACCGTTCGCTATTATATTCTCACTCGCAACGATACACTTATATCACACCGGTTCCATGTATAGAAGAAAAAATAATCTACGATATGCTGCATTGTGATAATTTCCGCAGAAACTAATCGTCTCATATAATTTCCATTTAACCCTGGCCTGCTTCATGGAATCGTCTCATCAGTACTCTTGTACGTGAAAAGAAGATATCTTTGCAAACATTTGCTGGAAATTCGCCCAAATCTCATTCGTTCTATTATTAAAGACGTCGAATTTTTTCGCCCGTGCTAATTTTCTTCTCAGAAGACTGGAATCGTTGACTCGAGAATATCAGGTGAGCTCATCGTTACAAAAACGATGGTACGGATCCACAATGCACCATGTACACTGTACAGCTAGTGGTTTTTACCACAGCTTGCCCTCAACAGCAGTCTTACGTCAGGTGATCGAGTCGCAGTCGGTCGTGTTGTTCATTGATAAAAAAACACGTCGTCAGCGGTGTTTCCTGTACTGGGTATTGTTTTTTTCAAGATAGGCCAAAGCTGAAGTCGAGTCGAAATTAAAATTCGACTATCGTTTTACGCTATTTTCCCCTCGCGATGCGATACCCTATCCCGTTATTTAAATGAAAAAAACTTGTTATCAAATCCGCGATGAAATTTCTTCTCTTACCTAGCTCGTGTTTCTTGTATATTGATTAAATACGATAACTTTATGAACGAAGAATATACCTAGCAATGATTAGTAACAGATAACATGCTCAAGAGTCACAGTACAATGAACAAATTTTCGTTACAGACTTATCTTTCTGTAGTCTATAGTTTTCATATATTATACGGGTTACATTCGCCTTTGTCTTTACCTCTGGGTTGTTTAATAGTGTGCTATTAAAACCTATAGCGAATTATGCGCGAAATTTAACCAACGGTATGGAAATTCTAAGCGACAAAATTGCCATATTCGACATTCAACTGGGTACTTGTACGTTTTGCGAATGAATTTGAATTTAACGCGTCAACTTGAGCGCAATCGTTGTATTCAAAAGTGAAATTAGGTGTCGAGACAGACGACGATATTCAAAGGCTGGATTGTCTTGTACAAAATAGCCTCGTTTAACTACTCGTAAAAGCTCGACGAAAGTTTACTTTTGTCTGCAACGTTCGGCGAGGTTTGACGATTACTCGAGAATTCGAATAGCAAAATACGTCGAAGTGTTTTTGTCGTCTTGAAATTACCGCAAGTTAGAGAAATTTTTAAGCTGGGGAGAAGTTTGCTCGAAGTTGGTGGAAATTTTAAGGAGGGGGAGGGGGTGAGGAGAGGTATTGGTTTGGTCAGCTCGACTATCCGAGGTGTTGGAAAAGGGTTTTGAAATTCAAATTCGCTTGAGATATACGAGGGATGGTTGTTGTTATGATGTTTATTTAGGATCGGAAAGGTGATGACTGGAATTTTTTTCTTCTTATCTTATGCCTCAAATTCGAAATTTGGAATATTTTATAAATTCAGAAACCACGTCCCGTATTATGGATTTATGAAAGGAGAAATGAGGAAGAAAAAGTTGGAGGAGAAGGATGACTTCAATACCAATTTTTTTTTTGATTTCTTGGAAATTCCGAGAACTGGGGAACAGCTTGGGAAAGATAGCCGGGGAGCCCGCTTAAGGATCTATTGCACCCCCCTGTCGATCATATGGGACAACTTTTTTCTTGAAGGGGGAGTCCTAAGGAACATTTCTAGCCCTGGTCCTCAAAAACAAAATGGCGGCTATTTTGATTGACAGGTCAGCAGAAATCGCAAATTTTGCATTCCAACATAGAACTTGCGCGAAAATTTTAAAACTGTACAAAGGTAGATCGAAAGGGCAGGCAAAAATGTATCACCTGTCACAATTTCAAGTGCTAAAGCGCCTTTTTGGATTTTTAGGAAATTTTTGAAAATCAAATTAGGCCAAAAATGAGGTAAAAATCAAAATTTTACCAAATTGACCAAGAGGGGCTGAAATTTGGGATATACCCTATTTTCAACATGCCAAATCGATTGGAAACTGTTTCTAACCGTTTTGAGCAGTTCATGGAGCCTCCAGCAGATTTTTGAAACTCGAAATTCCGACAAAATTTCATCAAATGGAGTTGAAAAGCCAAAATTCATTCTGCAAACTAATTTCAATACGCTACGAAGTCAACTGCAGGTGGATTTTGAGTCGTTTTGGAGCCTCCAGCGACTTTTTGAAAATTATTGGAGCCTCCAGTAGATTTTTGAAACTTGAAACTTTTCAAATTTTCATCAAAAGAAAATAGAATAAGCCGAAATTCATTCTGCAAACCAATTTCAATACGCTACGAAGTCAACTGCAGGTGGATTTCAAGTCGTTTTGGAGTCTCCAGCGACTTTTTGAAAATTATTGAAACCTCTAGTAGATTTTTGAAACTTGAAGATGGAATAAGCCGAAATTCATTCTGCAAACTAATTTCAATACGCTACGAAGGCGACTGCAGGTGAATTTTAAGTCGTTTTGGAGCCTCCAGTGACTTTTTAAAAGGTTGTATATGGCGTTTTTTGGAAAATGAAAATTTCCAAAAAGTAGCTGGAAGCTTCAAAACCAATTGAAACCACGCAGTTTACTTCATATCGTATTAAAATTATTAGTTTGCGAAGAAATTTCTGCTTGCTAACTCCATTTGATAAAATGTTGTGGGAATTTCAAGTTTCAAAAATCTGATGGAGACTCCAGCAATTTCCAAAAAGTTGCTGGAAGCTCCAAAATGAACACCTGAAGTCGTCTTCAGAGAGTGTTAAAATTGGAGTGCAGAGTAAATTTCGGCTTTCCATCTTCGTTTGATGAAATTTTGGGAAATTTCATGTATGGCGTTCCCTTCTTTCTTGTCTTTTTTTTCTCATTTTTTTCAAATACGGGGTGTCTATTGGTCATGAAAGTCATGAATTTTGCTCGAAACACACTTGAAAATTTTTTAAACAGCCCATAAAATGAAAACAAAAATAAAAAAATTGTTAAAAAAATTAGAAAAATGAAAAAATTGAAGTACGGACTTGCCTACAAATCAAAAAAAAATTCCTCGCAGTTTCAAGTTATCCAAAATTGTTGTGGGGGGAAGGGGGGTATTTTCATGCGGTAAAAATATGAAAAATAGGTCATGAAAAAGTCGTGATTTTTTGTCTGGGAGTTTTGTTAGACACCCTAAAATGACATCCGCTCTCTCTTTCGAGCCTACATTTTTTCCTCAATAGTCAATTATTTATAGATACCTAATTAATTTTCACAAGTCAAAGGAATCATACCAACTGGCACAAAAAGTTTTGAACCAAACAAAGGAGAACTGGAAGAGGATCCCAAAAAACCCTTCTTGCAAAAATTTCAGTTTCTGAAATTAATTTTTCGATTTTTGGCTTATTCCAAAATTTGATCAAATTGACATATTGGGCTGAAAATTAAGAGTTTACACCTTATTTTTGACCTATCGAGTCGATCAGAGATGATTTCGAATTGATCTGGAGCCTCCAGCGGATTTTCAAATTCTCCGGTTTTCGAAAAAAAATGTTCGGGTTCGTGTAAAATGACCTGTCGGATGAAAAATTGAAATGGTAAAATCATTCTTGACGCCCCCTTCTCCAAATAAAAAAAAAATCTTGAAACAACCAAATAATTATACTGAAAAAGTTGTGCAAAAGTGAAAAATTGACCTGAGAAATTTGCTCCCCTCCCTTTCAAAAAATAACAGAACAAAAAATGAAAAGTGTTTGAAAAAATTGTCCTGCTAAAAATCCTTCCAAAGTCGTGCTTTTTTGGCTTGAAATTTTATGAGACACCTGGCTTTTTGGGTTTTTGATTTCTCGATCCCTCTCTGCCCCCTTCCAGCTTCAAAAAATCGGATTTTCGCGCCTTTTTCTCGATTTTGGATTTTGAATTATCGCTTTTTCGAGCTTCTTTTCATTTTTCCTGAATTTCCTTTGATTTTTATCAATAGTTAATTTTTTTATCATCTGAAACCTGAAATTGAAAAAAAAAGGTTTCGGTTACTTTTTTCATTATGAAAAATTCGAAAAATGGAAAAAACTAAATGCGATGTTTGAAAACGTCTTTTTTTTATGAGTTACTTCCTCAAAAATTGAGAAAATGAAAGCCTACAAACTTTTTGAGTAGAGAAAGTCAGTACATACAAAATCTGAGATTTTTAGTGTTTTTTTTGTTTGTTGTTTTTTTTGTATAGTTCCCCATTTTTGTCTCGATTCTTCCCTCCCATTTTTGAAAAAAAAAGGCAAATCCATGTGCGAAATTCCATTTTTTAAAAATTGAACGAAACAGCCCAAAATGAAGAGAGATAATTTCAAGAATAGGTACACTGGAAAAATTCAAAATTTCTTGTCAATATTTTAATCTCTTCTCTCCCTTTTATACTCCCATCCTCCTTAAAAATCTCAAGAGTTGAATTAATTTTTTTTGAAATCTGAAGAAATTTTTTGGAATAACCTGACAACAACGAATTCAGTGCTTTTAAATATTTTTACCCTTCCCTCCCTCCCACCCCCCCCCCCAATTAAAAATTTTTGCCTTATCGTGTAATTTTGAAGGGAAAAAATGGAATTTCAACTCGCTCTGGTGATAATTGACATACTCTTGAAAAAACCTTTGAAAGTCAACGTCAATAAGGTACAACATACAAATTTTGAGTTTGTAATTCAATAATTTGATGGACTTGTAAAAAAAGCCTCCTGCAATCAAAAACATTTATTATTACTAACTAAACCTATTTATACTTGTTTGTTTTATTTATTGAGTAAATTCAATTACGAAAAATGATTACAAATTCCTTCAAGATTGAATTTTTATCCTTAGAAAATTTGTGCATCCTATTTTTTTTACGCCCACCTTCATTTTCGGACACTAGCACGTGATAACGTTCGAATAGGAAAACACATTCTAAAGGAAAGATAGGTAATAGGTATCGTTCATCTGCACTGCGATAGATGCGATCTAAGCATCGCTTACGATCGTTTGATAGAGAAAATTGAGCAAAGTGACTAAAAAGAAGAAGGAGTAAAACGACACACAAGACTCGTGTTTATGTACTCGTTGTGCACGTACAAGAGGAAGAAATTAATTAAAAGATCGAGCTCATTGTGAACGAACGCGAAGATACGCATATTACACTGACTCGTATCACTCTCCTTTTCCTTGCTCGCTCTCTGTCTCTCTCCGTCTTTCTTTCAGTATAGCTATGGACGTTATATGTAGCTGCAGCATGCAAAGCTCGCCTCTCCGCCATTTAACGACTGTATATAGAGAGTAGTCACATTGTGTACGAAGTACGACCAGAGTTAATTACGCTAACGGGCCGCGATTACTCGTCCAATTAAGTAATAAATAAGGCGACTTATTAATTAATCGTCGAACCACAACATCTCAACGGCGACGATATAATACAGCAGGAACGGCCAAAACCCAACGCGGAGGCGGTAGAATTTTTCTTTTTAATCTGCGTGCGAACGTGGAAACCCACGTCGCGTCACCATGATGCTATAATATACTTACGTTTAAGCCAAAATACAAGAATTACGAATCATTGCCAAAATTAATGGTCGTCGACGAACTAATTACCTGCCTTATAGTAGAAGTAGCCGAACTTTACTTGAAAGAGAACGAGGAGGTCTTGGATGATGATTTAATCGACCCGTATTATCGTGATTGTTTTGGCCGCTATCTGACAGATTGATCCGATGTGCGTGTGCACAACTGAGCGTTCAAGTGTGAGGATACCTGGTTGTATTGTGGTAGATACAGAACTGGTTTGAGCAAGGCTTACATGGTGATTCGTTTGCTGTCGAGTTGGATGAGGATGGACTAGATCGATATAAATGAGGTATAAATACGCGCATGCGCAATATTTGTTGTCTGACTTTAACCTCAAGTACTGATTAAAAAGATTACCCTTCCCCTTCTCCATTGCAATCGACAAATACATGGAGAAATTGAAGAACAAGACATACTGAAGGGATAATTCTTCTTCTCATTAAGGTTTTTTTGAAATTTGAGCACTTATTGTGGGACACTTAGGGCTCGTATCAAAAAAGCAAGTAAAAATTCGAAATCAGCGCCTCTAAAAACCCCAGAAAACCATAGGTCGCTCGAATTTTTCAATTTTTCGACATTTTGAGGCTCATTGTAGTACTCTGAGGGCTCATATCAAAAAACTAAGTTGAAATTCGAAATCAGCCTTTTTAAAACCCTTGAAAACCATAGGTCACTCGAATTTTTCAATTTTTTCAAAATTTGGGGCCCAATGTGCGGCCCCTTCCCTCATTTTTGGTCAAATTTTGAAAAAAATCTTGAAATCGTGTGACATATCGTTTGTTATGTTTTCGATAGCGCTGATTTCAAATTTCGCCCTAATTTTTTGATTCGAGCCCTCAGGGCCTCACAATAAGCCTCCAAAAGTCCAAATATGGAAAAAATTGAAAAATTCGTGTGACCTATTGTTTGTTAGGTTTTCAAAGGTGCTGATTTCAAATTTCGACTTAATTTTTTGATTTGTGCCCTCAGGGTGTCACAATGAGGCCCAAGTATCGAAAAAATTGAAAAATTCGTGTGACCTATGGTTTGTTGGGTTTTCGAAGGTGCTGATTTCAAATTTCGACTTAATTTTTTGATTCGAGCCCTCAAACGAACCACAGGTGACGCAACTCTTTCAGTTTTTACGATATTATGGAGAAATATGCAGCTATTCTCCCCTTAATCGTCCAATAGCGGTTATATTATTGCTGTACAGGATTTTCATCGTTTGTATTAGAACAAGACCCGTACATAAACATACCTGTTATCTAGTTTTAACGTCCTGAATTCACGGTTGGAAATTATTGTACATGATGTTATAGGTACTCAACGCGTCGACGTATGTAAACCATTCTTCGCCCATGTTCGTGTATTATTTGCGTTTATGTAAAACATTCAAAGGGTGCAGAAGGCAGGAGAGGAGGATTTAACGCGATATAAATTCTTACCATATTACAGTGCTCATATAAAAGTGTACATTTATGTACGTAGGTACTTGCGTATGGTATTGTATGCTCACATACGTGTCTGAATATACTAACTAAAGGAGGGAGAAACACAGACAGAGAAAGATAGACCGAAAAAACCATTACAAATGAAGCCCCATACAAGGCAAAAAAAATATGTAAGAAAGAAAAGAAATCGCATCGATTTGTTCGACTCGTGTATTCGCGAAGACGACGAAGCAATAGTCTGTCATATCGCTGAACGTTGATTTTTTTCGGAATTTTCAAGATATTACAGAAGCGATAAAATGTACACAGCGGGATGAGAAGGGGAAAAAGCATAGTTTTTGCACAAGATGTTGCCTATTCCAGCCTCAGTGTCTTTTCACGCGCGTTATTTGGCTGGAAATTCAAGAACGGAAATGACATCTTTGGTTGAAATTCGATTTCCTGCTCTCGAAATGCTACGTGTACTTTTACGTACAAGAAAGGGAGCAAGCTCGACAACACGATGAAAATGTCTACGAGAGAGCTCGGGTATCGATATCGCGCGATCTGTCTGGTACCCCAAGTCACAGCACCCCGACGATATGGCTTCACCCATTGGTTGGTTTCATATACCGAGCTTCGTGTTTATAAACCGATGTAACGGTAAAAGGTATACAGAGGGGGGAAAATACGGGCGAAAAAAATTAGCCCGATAAATTGACTTATTTGTCGAGTCTCGATTTTAAAATTTAATTACCGCGCAGGGTAAGTTTTACGGTGTGATTTTGTACGCGCCCAAGCCAGCCTATATAGCCTTGCCCGCACATCCCATAAAAGCTGAACGTGAACCCGCAACGACCAAGTTTATCGTAATTATATTCCGAGTTATAAATTATTCGACGAGGGAATGCGAATACGAACGCGAACCAAACGCTGCCGACTGATTGAAATGTTCACAAATGGCTGCAAGCGGTGCTGCATTAGAGCAGGTTGTTTGCCAGATGAAAAGGAGGGGATCCTTTTTCACCATTTTCACGATAAACTAATTTTAATTTTCACCATAAGGAGCACAAGCAACGCGGTGTAAATTGGAAGATGGTACAGGTGTTTTTTTTCGTGTTTTTATAGAATCGGCGAATCTGTCGGAGGAGGATTTGGCAGGAGCAACGAGCAGGGTGGATGGGCTTTTGAGAAACGCGATGTAAATAAGAAACGATGAGCTTTTGAAAGTGTGGCTTGAATTTTATATGAGAAGGAAATGTTTTGATGTGGTTTTTCAAGAGGAAAACGATTAGTTCGTGTTTACGAGTGATTTGGGGTTGTTTCGAGGTGTAGTTTTGATAGAAATTGTAGAGGGGGTGAATTGGTTCTATTTTTACGAAAATTTGGTTAATTTGATGTGAAAAAAGGTAATAACTTCGCAGGCTTCTAAAAACTTGGAAAAATTGAAAAAAATTTACATCGCGACAAATTTTTAAAAACTTTCAAATTACTGGGGAAAAGTCAAGAAGAGCAATGCTTACTCTATCATATCAAATTTTTTCAAATTTCATAACCTAGTTGATTCATCGATTCCCATATTATTATACCAAGTGTAATTATGTTTCTCGCAGAATAATTTCTTACCGCAGTAATTCGATCACCGAACGAAAAATCTCCATTGTAAAAATAATAATATCCACTCGTAAAAAACCATATTCTCGTTTTACACACCTAACGACCCTCATAAAGCCGCGAACTACTTACTCGCGTGAATTTATTGACCCAATTTATCAACGCCGGATGAAGAAACAAGACGAAGACGCAGGAGGCGGAGAGTAAAAGTGCATAAAATAAAGGGGAGAATCGTTTAGAACAGCATCAGTTCGCATTAAGAGCTGCGTGTGTTATGATATCTGCATTAAGCTCGATACTACCAACCACTCTCCGCTCACTTCTCGGTCATCTCATCCATTTAACCCTATTCGATAATATTGAAATATGACGATTAGCGCGAACGAATTGCTATTCACCGCATCTTGTCGCGTACTAAAAAGTCTCTTCCAAAAAATACCCTTTCAGCGTGAATCTGCAGTGTGCGGTAAAGTAGATTTTATGTTTCAATAGCCCGAACACTAAAAAAAGGATCGAGGATTACGTGTAAAGGGAAGATAGTGTCGGTGTACACGACACAGCTCTTGAAAAAAAAACCAAGAGATCGTATTTCAAACGAGGAGCACGAAGGAGAGAAAAGTCATAGCTTAGGGCAATCTTATACATACCACACGACCATCTCTATCGTCTTTGTTGATGCAAAGGGGGAGATATGGTGAGTTAATTTTTGATATGGTTACGAATTGCATAGGCTTAGGCTTGGGCTTGTGCCGGTGTTATTAGAAAAGATGATCGGAGCATAATTGCTCGATGAGATCGCAGCGGTCGCGCCACACCATGTCTTGTCTTATTCTAGTCTTTATGAAATATTTAGAATGTCGAAGACTCCGAGTAACCGTCTAATTTAACCTGGCACCGAAGATCTTTTTCATCGTAGTCTGCGCGATAAATAAACGCCGGCTATCAATGGAACACGCGTTTTCATTCAAAAGGTGTTTTCAGAATGGTAAAGTATGCGTGGCGTAGTCTTTGAAAACATCGTGTAGTGGAATGCTTTTACAAGCTGCTACGAAGTATCTTAATCACGTGTGTTTTGCGATGTTCAGCTTATTTGAGGGTGGTACGGTTTTTTCTTTTGTAAGCCTAAGGAATGCAGAAGAGAGATAAATAGTTGTATTTTTTTCCTTTGGAGAAGAAAGGAAGAACTGGATGATAGAAAAATAGTATAAATGTGTAAATGATTGGTTATGTCCAGAAATTTTCTGTTTTAAATTCAGCGCTAAATGTAGATGTCAATCGATATCCAATGTCCATATACATGACATTTCCGATTATTTATTCAATTTTTTTCCTCATACAAGGTGTTCATTCTCTGGAAAACTGGAAGAAGTTGGGATATTTCACTTTCCTAGAAAAGTTCCTGGAAACGTAGGCAAGGGAAATTTAAAATTTTCATTCCAGGATCAGGGTATTTCATAAAAGTAACAATTGAATCGATAATTAACCCTTTGGAGGTTCTCTAGGTTTTCGGGTTAGAAAATTGAAGTGCCTTAATGAGTGTGATAGGGTACCTCGCCCAATTGGCCAAACCACAAAAAAGTCGAGCTTTTGATGAAAAGTTTTATAGGAAAATGAAAGTTTCCAAAAAACACAAATGTGACATTTCCTAAAAAAAATTGAATGTATGCAGAATTTTTTTTGAAAAAATGAACCAAAAACATGTGTCAAAAACATTGAACAAAAGCACTCTTTCAAAAAATGAAATAAAAATTGAATTGGAAAAAAATAAAAAAACAAGGTTGAAAAAAAGTCATCTGGCAGTTCACAAATTCAGCGAGAATCAAATCTTGCTGGCAAAAATGCCTTTGTTTAAAGCATGAAGAGAAGAAAAATCTATGTCGCTAAGAGAGGATTTTTTATCAAGTCATAAAATCTTTTAGGAAATTGAGCCGAAATATGGGACAAAATTTAGCGAAATTGCGAGCTTTCTCGCAGGAGGTAACTAATTATAAAACCATTTTCGCCTTTATTCACGAGATGTAGCATAGAATTTTCTTTCATTTTGGGAAAAAATGAGTATTTTATCACTTATTGGAGTATAGGAATATGAAGATGAAGATGAAGAGAAATAGTGAACAAAAACACAAATCCACAGCGTAAACGAAATGAAAGACTGAACTCGTAGATGAATTTGGATTTTTATTTAGTATTTTCACCATTTCTCTTCATCTTCATCTTCATATTCCTATACTCCAATAAGTGATAAAATACTCATTTTTTCCCAAAATGAAAGAAAATTCTATGCTACATCTCGTGAATAAAGGCGAAAATGTTTTTATAATTAGTTACCTCCTGCGAGAAAGCTCGCAATTTCGCTAAATTTTGTCCCATATTTCGGCTCAATTTCCTAAAAGATTTTATGACTTGATAAAAAATCCTCTCTTAGCGACATAGATTTTTCTTCTCTTCATGCTTTAAACAAAGGCATTTTTGCCAACAAGATTTGATTCTCGCTGAATTTGTGAACTGCCAGATGACTTTTTTTCAACCTTGTTTTTTTATTTTTTTCCAATTCAATTTTTATTTCATTTTTTGAAAGAGTGCTTTTGTTCAATGTTTTTGACACATGTTTTTGGTTCATTTTTTCAAAAAAAATTCTGCATACATTCAATTTTTTTTTAGGAAATGTCACATTTGTGTTTTTTGGAAACTTTCATTTTCCTATAAAACTTTTCATCAAAAGCTCGACTTTTTTGTGGTTTGGCCAATTGGGCGAGGTACCCTATCACACTCATTAAGGCACTTCAATTTTCCAACCCGAAAACCTAGAGAACCTCCAAAGGGTTAACATAAAAAAATTCGTTTGCTGATTGATAATACAAGATGTCTCCTCCTGTCTACTTACTGTGTGACTCTCGGGCTCATCCTGTTTTCCCTACATTTGTCCTGCTTCTTGCTCGTGTGACCTGTTTTTTTGTCAAATCATCCAAAAAATGCAAATTTTTTGTCTTAATAATTGTCAAAGAAGTCCTGCTTTTTCCAAAATTAGCAAAAAAATACCGTTTTTAGTCAAAATTGTCAGGAAGTCTCAATTTTTTCAGAGTTGTCAAAAAGGTCTTAATTTTTGCAGAAACCGTTGAGTAATTCCAGCTTTTTTGCTTAAGCATCGAAAAAATATCAATTTTAACAGTTTTTTCCAAAGTCTCATTTTTTTTTCAAAATTGCTAAATCAAAGTCCTGTTTTTTGACAAATAAGTTAGCGAAAAAATTCTGTTTTATGCTCACATTTTTTTAAAAAAAGTTCAAATTGACACCAATGTACATATGTTTTCTGCCAAAATCGCCGAAAAAGGTCACGTGTTTTGCCATAAATTGTCAAAAGTCCTAATTTTTTCAAAATTGTCAAAGTCATGTTTTTTGTCAAAATTTTTGAAAAGTTTCGTTTTGTGCCAAAATTGTTAAAAAATCCTGTTTTCTGTTCATGTGATTTTTTTTTTTTTTGCTAAAATTGTCCAAAAAAGTACCTATAATTTTTACCAAAATTGTCAAAAAGGTTCTTGTATTTTTTTTTCTAGATAAAATTTTCAAAAAATTCCATTTTGTGTTGAAATTGTCGAAAACCCCTGTTTTCTGACCATGTGAAAAAGTCATTTTTTCCGCCTGAATTGCCCAAAAAGGTGCCATTTTTTATCAGATAAAATTTTCAAAAAATTCCATTTTGTGTTAAAATTGTCGAAATCCCATGTTTTCTGATCATGTGAAAAAGTCGTTTTTTTTCGCCTAAATTGTCCAAAAAGGTTCCATTTTTTACCAGAATAATTGTCGAAAAAATTCCTTTATTTTTTTCTTGTCAAAATATTCAAAAAGTTCCATTTTGTGTCAAAATTGTTGAGAAATCTTGTTTTCTGTTCACGTAAAAAAATTCATTTTTTTCGCCTATAAAGGTTCCATTTTTTACCAAAATTTTCGAAAATGTTCTTGTATTTTTGTCTTGTCAAAATTTTCAAAAAATTCCGTTTTGTGCCAAAATTGTCGAAGAATTCTGTTTTGTTCATGTAAAAAAGTCATTTTTTCGTCTAAAAATTGCCCAAAAAAGTCCCATTTTTTTTACCAAAATCATCAAAAAGGTTCTTAAAAATATGTTTTTTTTACAAAAATTTTTAAAAAATTCCATTTTGTGCCAAAATTGTTAAAAAATCTTGTTTATTTCTGTTCATTTGAAAAAAAGTGTTTTTCACCTAAAATTTCCCAAAAAGGTCTCATTTCTTGCCAAAATTGTCAAGAGGTTTTATTTTTTTGCCAGAATTTTCTGAAAATTTGGTATTGTTAGAGATAGTTACTAAAATTGACGAACAGTATTATTTTCTGCCTGAAATATCAAGAAAAGTCATGTTTTGTGTTAAGACTGTCGTAAAAAGTCCTATTTTCTGTTTTATGCAAAAAAGTTTTGTTTTTCACCAAAATTGCACAAAAGGTACCGTTTCTTGCTAAAGTTTTCAAAGTGCCTAATTTTGTCAAATTTTTCAAAAAATTCTGTTTTTTTTGCCAAAATGTTCTCATACTTATAAAAAAAACCAGTTTTCTGCCAAAATTTTAAAAAAATCATTTTTTGCCACAATTTTCAAAAAGTCTTGTTTTTTTCCAAAAAATGGAAAAAGATTTCATTTCTGCCAAAATTTTCAAAAAGTTTTGTTTTGTGCCAAAAGTTCCAGAAAATCCTCATTTCTGCCAAAAACGCCATAAAAAGTCCAGTTTTCTGTCTAGACTATTATAAAAATTTCTGTTGTATATTTGAGTGGAAAAGTCCTGTTTTTCGCCAAAATTGTCCTACAAGTTTTCATTTGTCGCGTCAAAAAGTTCTAATTTTTGACAAAATTATCAGAAAGTACTAATTTTTGGCAAAATTGTCAAAAAGTACTCATTTTTGTCAAAATTGCCTGCATTGGTTTTTTTTTCATTCCTCAATCATCCTGTGTAATTTTCCATTATTGCCGAAAGTGGAAACACTTTGACCCCAAAATATTGTTGCTTGACCCTCCCCCCTTCTTCAAAAATTGTCAAAATTGCCAGTGTTTTGCTTTTTTTCATTCCTCAATCAAGCTTCGCAATTTTCCATTTACTTTAGTGTTCGAAAGTGGAAATATTTTGGCTCTAAAATATTCTAGCTTGAACCATCAGAAAAATCATCGTGCATTTCGTGATATGGGTTTAAACAGAATAAATGCATATCCGAATAATCCTTCGGACGAATAACACTGCTGAAAATATTGGTAATTTGGCCCAAGTTTCGATACAGTAAACAGTTTCGATTTTTTGTAGCTGTACTTTTTTTCCAATATAAGAGCTGGATTCTCATGGAAAAAGTTAACGTAGACGGTTTAAAATAATAAATCAATCGGTCTCGTATTTATCACACGAAACCGTTCCGCTGTACGCGTTGTCTATTTCTTGAAGAGATTAACGTTTGCCAAAATTCGCATCGTCGAGTTTTTGTACAGACTTCGTCTTCATAGCATTTGGATGCCTTACAGGCGAGACTTTCCGAATAATACTCTCCCTTGCCTTCAACCTAAACAAAATAGTGGTTTGAAATTTCGCATCATTTTATTGACCACCTTGCCCCGGCCCCTACTACCCCCTTGAAAAATGCTCGAAGTAGCCAGCGATATAGCCAAATTGGTATACTTCCTATTTTTTTATACACGCTTCGGGGGAAAAGTGTTTGAAATTTTTTTCGTTAAATAAAACAAACATATAACATTTGTACGATGGCTATACGACAATGTATCTAATGGCATAATTAGCTACGTTTGTTGTGAGAATTATTACACCGTGACTGCCACTTACGGTCACTCTGACCTCGGCAACCACGTTCAAAAAAAAAAAAAAAAAAAATAGAAAAAATTTAATCGCGAAAATTAAAAATTAGACTTCCTTTTCATTTACCATTTAACACGAATGGCCTTTTAGTGCTGCTCGTCTCGTCTCGAATCGTAACTTGTTCCACCATGCTATACCATGACTTGGACGAGAAGACAAGCTGTATTGAAAATTCATGTCGTTTTCGTGTAAGTATACGTATAGTCTCCTTTCTACTTGGATAGTTTTTAGTTCTTAATTGAGTTGATGCGAAAAATCGCCAATACAAACGCCACTTAGGAGACAAATTGTGCCGGTTGCACCTACGCGCTGCTTCTCTTTTATTCAATTGACAACGTATTCCTACGCGTTTGCGAGCTGTGCTGTGCATTTATCGTCGAATCTTCTTCTCTATTTATTCAAACTAGACGTGTGGATGTGTATGTGTTTTTGCTTTTGATGTGTATGCGGAAGTCGTTTGAAAAACGAGAAAGCATTACGCGAAATAACAGGTCTGAGTCTGAAGGAAAATTTATTATTTTGAAGTTTCGTGTCATTTCAACCAACGTGTGCTGTGTATTTGGAGAATTTTTTGCATGCGATGGATAGATTTAGGTACTGGTCCCTTTCCTCGTGTATTCGTTGGTGAAAAATGCTGACACGGAATGTATGGTCGTGGGAACCTAGAGAAGTCTACGTCTGGGGTCTGGGATCTGCTTTAGACGTGGTACGAGTAATTTTGACCAGATTGTGTAGGAAGTTGTGAAACATACGACTGTTGATGTGATCGTAAGATTACGATTTTTTGTAGGATTTTTTCTATAAGATGTGAGTTCAACCAACTTGAAAATTTAAAAAGGAATCGTTTTCGATTCTGGTGCTGAAGTGCATTTTTCGATTTTTGGTGAATTTTAAAAAATTAGTTTTGGGTCAAAAATGGTGAAAATAATCATTTTACCTAATTCATCTTGGAGGCTGAAATTTGGTATCGACCCTATTTTTAATCCATGGAATCAATTGGAAATTGTTTCAAATTGTTTTGAGCCGTTCTGGAGCCTCCAGCAGATTTCTCGAATCGCAAAATTTTACCCAACGAAGTTGTCAAGTTGAAATTCACTGTATACCATAATTTCACCATGCTAAGTCAATTGAAAGTGGTTTCAAGCCGTTCTGGAGCCTCTAGCCGTATTTTTGAAATTCCAGAGTTGTGCATTTTTCGATTTTTGGGGAATTTTTGAAAATTAAATTTCAGTGAAAATGATAAAAAAATCAAAATTTCATTAAATTTACCTAGGAGGCTGAAATTTGGTACCAGCCCAACCGTTTTGAGTAGTTCTGGAGCCTCCAGCAGATTTCTCAAAACTGAAATTTCCACAAAATTTTACCCAATAAAGTTGAAAATTCAAAATTAACTCTATACCCGAATTTTACCATGCTAAGTAGTAGATTGAAGGTGGTTTTGAGCCGTTCTGGAGCCTCCAGCCGTATTTTTGAAATTCCAGATTTACAAAAAATGCTATAAAAATGCTTCAAATCAACTTGAGCTCGTGCAAACGCAATTGGCGCTTGGTAGTGATCTACTTGAGCAATTACACGCTATTTTTCCAAAATCGGGTTCTACCAGTTTGAAACCGATATTCCTCCAGCAATTTCATAATTGAAAATTTTGATAAATATGTAATTCTGTGCTGGCAGGATCATATTTTCAAAAATCAAAGTTTGAATAGTCAAATGGGTCACTAACATGTTCTGAACGCGTTTGAAGGCCCTATATCTAATTCAGACTGATTTTTATTCAAAAATAGGGCTAAAACAGAATTTCGACTTTTTTAGTAAAATGTGAATTTTTCAAATTTTTGATTTTGAAATTACTGGAAATTTTGAACTGGCAGAAATAGATTTTGAAAAAATGATGTGAATCGGTCAAGTAAGTCACTATCAAGCACCAATCGTGTTTATACGAGCTAAAGTTGATTTAAACAATTTTTATGGAATTCTTTGAAAATCTGAAATTTTCAAAATACATCTGGAGACTTCAGAATAGCTTGAAGCCATCTTCAATCGACTTAGAATGTTGAAATTGGGGTATTTTAAGTAAAATTTGGCTTTCCAACCAGATTTGGTGAAATTTTCTGAAAATTTTCACTTTCAAAAATCTACTGGAGGCTCCAGAACTGCTCAAAATACTTCTCAACTCCATCCAATCGATTCGGTGGGTCGAAAACGGAGCATATACCAAATTTCACCTTTCTAGATCAATTTGGTAAAATTTTGATTTTTTTCATATTTTTTTGCCCCAAATTTGATTTTGAAAAATTCATCAAAAATCAAAAAATGCTCATGAGCGTCTGAAAGTTTGGCTCATGATGCTTTTTTGCATGTTATTTCAATTTGGCTTTGCCTGGTTCGAAAATTTGTCTGCCAGTTCCCAGTTGGGTTTTCTCTTTGAACGTCTCCATGACACCCCCCTCCCCCCTCTTGAAACGAGGAAAACGTGGCGTATTTTCGTATTGAGGTTTTTGGTTTGATTTCAACTATTCACCTCATCATTTCATCGCTATTACGTAAAACACTCGTATATATCTGTATGTCGTCAAAGATATAAGAATCCTTTTTGCAGGTGCATTTTGTCAACGAACTCGATTGATCAGCGGTCGGTGGCGTGCCAGTAATTAGCCTTAACGTCGTCGTCTTCGTCGAAGAGAAGACGTCGTTGTAAATCGCCGATGATTTACCATCTGTCATCGTCGTGTCGCTCGGTAAAGATACACTGCACATTATACGACCTTCGACGACGAGCTACCGTGCTCACGCGAGCCACTTGATTAATTTACGCGTAAATGCGAAGAGTAATATAAAAGTGACGACGACGTACGCGTATTTTTAGCCAGCGTGGCGCGCAGCAGGCGAATAACGCGGTATATATTTGATGATGGAAGTATTAAAATTACTGTCAAGTGCCAAATTGCTTCGCGAAATGGCCCATCGACCGATGAAATCGAAGAAAGTGAAATTGTTCGAGAATTTCGATATATTTCGAGATGCAGACAGTGATGGGAGCAGGGTGTTTGGGGGAAAAAATTGGTGGAGAGGTGAAAAATTGAACATTTTTTGTATGTATTACTTTACTTGGCATATTTCTGAAGAGTTTTAATTTCTATGGTTTGAGGAGACGAATGATTCCTCACCGAACTCTTTGATGTGTCAACTCTGATGAGTAGATCCCTACCTACCAATATTTGTGCAGAATGATGAAGGTGACTTATGAATGAGCGGTTGAAAAATTTCCCATTCTGCTTATTTCGTTTTGATTGAGAACTGAAAACTGGAGAAGAGTAACGCCTGGTAGGTCTAATTTTATGAGTATACCAGATACCTATTTGATTACGAATGTCGAGTACACGTTAACGGTAGCTAGGTAAATTGGTCGTTTACGAAGCGTTAAATTTATGCGATGTAATTTGCCTCTCTACCCAGTCACACGCAGCATAATAGATACATACATTTTCGCAGACTCGACTCGATTCGTGCTGTTGCAGACTCGTATGTATAATATGGTGGAAAATAAATTGTATTAAAATGCTGATGAGCCTTCGCTGGCGAGCTGCTCTGCTCTGCTCTGGTCGCGATGAATCACGTGATGAAATTTTTGCTAGACGTTGAACATCCACACTGGACAGCAACAGCACCTATAGCCAGCAACCAGCTAGAATGCTTTCGATAAATCCTCACTGCGCAGTGCTGCCAAACGTGCTGATTTATCAGCACATGTGCTGATTTTCAAGTCGCGTCAGCACCTGTGCTGTTTTTCAGTGCTGATATGTGAAAATTGCTGATTTTTTGCTGATTTTACACCAAGAAGTGAAAATTCCTATCATTTTGGTCAAATTTCATTAAAATTTCATCAATTTTAGCACTTCATTCACGTATATTGTGAAATTTGAACAATTTTTCACAAAATTTTGTCATTTTTTACTAAAATTATTTACTTTTTAAAAATAACTTTCATTGATTTTTTTTTAGTAATTTTTGACGCGTTTTAGATAAATTTCAAAATTCTTCATTTTTTGATAATTTTTATAATTTTAATGCTTGTTTGAGTGTACTTATTGTTCTAAACAGTTTAAAATCATTTTTCAAGCAATAGAAATTAATAGAGATGTGAAAATCCTTCAAAATGATACCCATATTGCATTATGTGCTGACAAGTGCTGATTTTTTTATCAAAAATTGCTGATTTTTGGCTTTATCAATTTGGCAGCACTGTCACTGCGTGAATCATCGTCCTTGTTGTCCATTGTGTTCCTCTGTTTTTCTTTTTACCTCCGCATCGCGTCTTCTTTGTTACCTATTTATATATCGAACTCTTCAACGACGTGGTGTAAAAAGAATGTGCTTCGAAGAGTCGCGTAAGTAACTATATTGATGGCAATTTTTTTAAAATAAGAGACGAGTCTGGGCTCGGATTGTATTCTGAGTGCTGGATGCTGCTGGTATTTTGATGATGGTGTGGTTTTTTTATGGAGGTTTTTTATGGTTTATCGTCGTATCTTGGCCCACAGCTGGTTTATTATCGAGATTAGGTGTATCGATGAGGTGCAATTGTTACATCGTCGTTCTGTATCGATGTCGCGAACATTCTGAAACAGAATTGCCAAAGAATGTTAATGTTGATGGGATGTTTTCGTTTATTTGATTGGAATAACTTAACTATTGTCAGAACGAAATTTTCGTATTCTGATCCAACAAAATGTGTTTCTTTTCCTCGAGAAAAATTCATATTGGAACATATTTTCTGTCGTTGCCTCTAATAAGTGACCTTGATAGCGAAATTACTGCCATCGGTACATGCATTAATCCGGTTTTGTGTATTGTGACTCGACGAATATTAATCTCGGTGAAAAATATCTGCGTATTTAATTTTAATCTGGCTCGAATTTCCTGTCATGAGTGAATAAGTAATTCACGCTCACGATTTACTTATACAAAAAGAGAAGTGAGGTTTAATGAAATATAAATGATTCTGAGATTGTTTTCAAAATTTATTTTTTTCTTTCATTCGTGTTGAAAAAGTACTTTCAATCGAGCCAACCTCTCGCCATTTTCAAAATCGGAGTCTGGAGACACGGGAAGCTTGAATCTAAAAAATTAATAAGGTAAATATTCGAACTGGGTGCTCTCAAATTAGTGAAAATCGACATATCGTATTTCAAATTTTTTAAAGATAATTTTTCAAAGCTGGGGAAATGATATCGGGGGGGGGGATTCAGAGTGATCGTAAGGTCGTATCGTCGAAAAAATAAACCGATATTCGAACTCAGCATCATAATTTATGACAATCGATATATGTACCTCTGTACTTGTAAAACTTTTTGGAATTTTAATCGAAATTGGGCCCCCTTTGTCAGTGTTGAAGACGATTCGAATCATTTTTTTAAACGTATGTAAATCATGATCATTGATTCGAATTCATCAATTTCTGGCAGTTTTTGAATTTACAGTCATTTTCATGCTCATGTTTTGAGTTCCAATAATAGATACCTAATTCGTGTAATTTTTTCCAAATTTTATTCTTTTTTAATGACAATTGATCATTTTTATTGAGAGTTGAGAATGTTTGATAATCTACGCAATTTTCTTGAAGTTTCGCTCAAATTTTAAGATATTTTCTAATTATTTTTGGTCGGTTTTGAATGTTTTATGAAATTTGATCGATTTTGTTCAATTTTATCGGTTTTTGAGCATTTTTATCTATTTTAAAAGTGTTTTATCGTTATTTATAACATGACATATTGTTTACGATTTTTGTATAAACGTTACCAAATTCCCCTAAAATCTGATCATTTTTTGGTCATTTTAAATAATTTTAATGTTTTTTCTGTTTTTTTTTTTTTTTTGTAATTTTAATAGGTTTCCAACGATGTTTTATACAGTGTAGGCAGAATTTTAACAAATCTTACTTGAATTTCATCAATTATTGTCAAATTTTAATGATTTTAGCATTTTTTTGCTGTTTCTTATGTTATTTTAAACACATCTTCAGTAATATTTTACGCAATTTTGCTTTTCTTTTTTGTTCATTCAAATAAATGAATAAAAATAAAATTTGGCCAAATTTCAACAGTTTTTGGTTTTAAAACTGGTGACTTTTATAATTTTTTTTTTTTTTTGAAAATTGATTTTATGACGTTTTTAATATTTTTTCACGATGTTTCATGCCGATTTTGGTAAAATTTTATGGATTTTTGACAGTTTTTAATGTCCATGTTTTTGCATGAAATTTTTATTATAAGTTTTTTGGTGCTTTTAAATGTTTTTTAATATTATTTAAGCGTTCTAATGACAAGTTTTATCATGTTTTGTACATCTTCAGGAGTTTTCGACAATTTTTGCTGAAATTTTATCAGTTTTTCGTATTTTCAAAGATTTTTGTGCATTTTTTTTGTTTTTTTTATGTCATTTTTAACACGTTTTCTCGAAGTGACATTCAAATTTTGCTAAAATTTCAATCGGTGAATTTCAATAAGTATTCTGTCATTTTAAACGCATTTTAACAGTGCAATTTTTTTACTACAATTTGAGCAATCTTCATCAGTTTTTGATCATATTTGGTGACATGAATGTTTTAGTTTTTGAAAAATTGTTTTTATGACATTTTTAGCATTTTTTCACAATGTTTCATAGGTACCATATTAAAAAAAAAAAAAAAAATGCTAAAATTTCATGAATGTTTACTAATTTTTAATGATTTTAAAACTTCTTAATCGTTAAACATGTTTTTTGCAGTTTTCTGGAAATGTCAACAATTTTTTCTAGAATTTTGTAATTTAATATGATTTTAATTCTTTTAGTTTTGGAAGTGTATTATGTCATTTTCAACATTTTTAATGACATTTGATTCAATTTTCACTAAATTTCGCCAAATTTTGTCGAAATATTATTATTTTGTGCAGTTGGAATTGCTCGTAATATTCAGCAATGTTTAACCTTCAAAATATTCTGTAACCTTCCCTCCCCCCTCCTCTTCAAGAAAACCTTGGCTAAAGCTACCCAAATGTTGAAGAAACTCGCCTACTTGCATTTTTGAACAAACGAATCATTGATTCGTGAAAATGAGTTTATTCACTTTTTTTGAGCAGTAAATCGGGATCCATGGTTCGAACCCTTTTTTTCGTCCTGATTTATTAAGCCAACCTGAACCATTCCTCTCCCCCTCCCCTCAAGGATATCATCGAAATTTCATTCTGAAAATTAATTTGTTATTTAAAAAAAAGGGAAAAAGAGGGTTTTTATTGCGATTTTTTCAAAGTTTTACATTTTTTTGCCATATACGTATTAATGCTTTTACTGTTAAATTGAGAAAAAATTACTTCCAACTTGATGCATCAGTTTTTCAAATTTCAGCCCTACCTTAAAAAAGAGAAAAAAATTGGTGAAAATGTCCAAGTCATGCGATGTATCGAACAATAGGTTTTCAAGTGTGCTGAATGCGAATATGTGCTTAATATTTCAATCTGACACCCCCCCTCCCGTCTTCAGGACCCATTCTACTGTAGATATGAACTTGCATTTTTTGAAATATCGAAAGTCTGAGTCTATCTCTTCAGGTTTTAGGAATTTCGGTAGAATAATCATTGTTAAGTAGAGCTTTTCTTCAAGCTTTTCTTCTAATGGCACCTTGTCCCTCCTTCGGTTCTTCCTGCTCAAAGAATATCAACGATGAAAAAATTCGTCGACTCGTACGAAGATGATACACATAAACGACGTAGGTAGGTATTTTCCCAAAGTAAAATTACGTTACGCCCTTTATCTTATTATGGTAAATACTCGTATACGCAGGAGCATAAAGGGCGAAGGGATAGGCGAAATTGTGCGGTATAAATACTCGTATCTTCGTACTACGTGCTATAAATTGAGGTACGTGTGTGCATTCGTATTCGTACGTACGAAATCGAATATTTACGTTTCATTTACTATAAACCAAAGCAATTGGAATAAATTTACATAATGTTTCAATGAATTGCGTTCCTCTAATCAAAACACATATTAGTGATTTCTTATCCGTTATCTATCAATTATTTAGATACGCATTTTTGGCAACACTCGGACCAATTCTCGCTCTTATTAATAATTCCTTTTGAGCTTTCGCCTTCGGTACGTAGCTACGTAGGTAGGTATATCGATGTTTGTAAATTAATCGGCTGAAATTTTGCATCCAGGGATGGTGATTATTTTTCCATTTAAACGAGACAAGACGAGTGGCAAACAATTAGTCGTTTATTCAAGTCGTCTTTGCAAATACACCCTATACTACGAGTAGCTATAGCCTATAACTCGTGAGAAGAATCGTATATGTAAAGCTGTGTGAAGACGCGTCATCTGCAGAACAAAGCTGTGTATTTAGACAGAGAGAAAGAGAGAGAGGCATTCGTATACACTCGAAGTCGACTCGTACCTACAGCTGAACTGAAGAAGTGAAGACGAGGAATAAACGACGGATTA
This sequence comes from Planococcus citri, assembly GCF_950023065.1. Taxonomy (NCBI): domain Eukaryota; kingdom Metazoa; phylum Arthropoda; class Insecta; order Hemiptera; family Pseudococcidae; genus Planococcus; species Planococcus citri. The sequence goes on from NC_088681.1 coordinate 18,917,561, forward strand.
TCGAGCGGCGGTGGCAATCATGTGGTATAAACAATTCCAACCGTAATGAATCAGACTGCGTGTGTGTATATTCAAATAGTCGTTTAACGAAACCGCAAAGCGCAAAACTGAAGCCACCGTCGAGTAAAATGTTATCGTTTGTATACAAATTACATTACGTCACTTGTGCCCTATCTTCCATATTCTCCCCTTTGGTCCTAGGGATATATTTTAGCGTTCTGTATCTTGGTACGATGTGTATCTCTATCTGTGCCCTATTTGTGGATCGTCTAAAAAAGGTGGATTTTGACCAAATTCAGCTGCAAAGACCTTCGTTCTGAGTTGAAAATTACCCATAAAAATTTTTTTATTCGCCAATCACTATTGCCAACTTCAAAAAATCGAAAAAATTTCATTAGTTTTTGGCTATTTTTCTCGATTTTCCATATGAGATTGGAACCCATTTTTCCAAAAACAGATTGGGCAGCAACAGGAGCGAAAAAACCACGATTTTTTCGAAAATGCCCTCTCTTTGAGGCCTCCTACCTCTTCTCCAGAACCACCTTGGTGGTTAAAAATTTTTATGGGTAACTTTCAACTCAAAATGAAGATCTCTGCTGAATTTGATTAAAATCCGCCGACTTTTTTCCCCGACGATGAACCCTAATATGTATACACATCACGAATTTATTTTATGGCAGAATAGTTCTCTATATAGATGGATATAATATGTACTCTGTGTATACACATCTTCTCAAAATACGTGTATACGTACACAAAACGAGATAATTTATCGAAATTTCACGCTCGAATGTACCAAGATTGATACAAAGCGGTCACATATAGCTAGCATACGAGCTCCATATTTTCTACCAAATGTGTATTTGAAAAGATCCATAGTGCATCTTGATGTTCTGGTATGCTGGAAGAAAATTCGCTATTATGATAGGAAGCAGGCGAACGGCGAACAAAATACATTTGTCGACTTCCTCCCCTCAACTCTTCTTCCATCTCATCACCAGATAGCTGGTCGAGTATACATGAAATGTTTATAAGCATTTCGAGTTTTCTGCGTATACTCGTATGTGTGTTTTTTTTTTTTCAAGGCATGTACGACTGTGTATGATGGGCACGCTGCTGTGAAACGATAAGCGTGAATTTTACTAATAAAGGTGTATAAATTGAAGAAGGAATCTAATAAGCCATTCGAAATGGTACGACGAACTTCGTGGAATTGGTGATGGTAATGGCTTTGTATATGGATGGAGTTATACATGTAAGTCGTACTATATGATCGTATATTCGTAGACGTACGAGTACCTGTATCTTGAGAACTGAGAAGAAAACGCGTATTGCATCGGTGTGTGTTATTGGGTAACATGATTTAGGATACGCGGACGCGTATTGAATACGAGATGACTCAGACTCACGGCATGGCAAATGGCATGGCATGGTGACTGTGGGACTGGGATCGGTAGGAGATATCCAAGCGCGAGTATGGTGTATTGGTGTAGTTTTTACCTTTATACCTAGCATCGTAATGTTTAACGACCAGATTATGTAAAGCATTATGGAAAAAAAATTCCGAGTTATGGGCGGTAAATCGTGATGCTGATTGGAAATACTCGTAATTATCGAGGTTTGGGTATTTTAGTCGACTTAGTCGACTGTGGTATGTTCGAAAGCGTGACAATGACTTTGGTAGTGAAAATTACTTATACTTGCTCTTTGTGGCCGGGGTGTACGTTACTGTGATTATCTAGGATTTACGGGTCGATTACCTTGATTTCAGTGTGAATTGATCCGTGGTTCTGATGAGTCGACTGCGATTTTTCATAAATTACTGCCATTTTCATCTATTTACCCCAATTTACGATTTATTTTCGTAAATTACCGTAATTACCGCCAAGTTGACGGTAAATATCGTCATTTTTTGTAAAATACTGCAAATTTACCGAATATTACGTGTCTTGGAGAATTTTCGGGGTAATTACCTTGGATATACTGGAAGATAACTTCGTAAAACCCCCGTAACCCAAATTTCAAGTGCTAAAGTTCATTTTTGAATTTTTGGAAATTTTTTAAAATTTGAAAAATCCAAAAAGCTGTTTTAAGGAGCGAATTTTATTTTTCATGAAACGTGCATTTTTTCGAGCAAAGTGAACCAATGTGAATAAGTTCCTTCAGTTCAACTCTCATAATACAAAATTAACAACTGATATTATTTTGGGCAGTTTTGGTTCTGAAGTTTCTGTAGCAGTTTTTTAATATCTTCAGAAACTTCAAAGTGCTTTGAAAGGGTCAGAAATGAACTACAGCATTATTGTTTTCCCTCATTGTGGAATTTACTTACAAATTATTCAAAAATTCACTTTTGAATTCATTCTCTTGGAATTTTCTGGTAATTAACTGAAGCAGTGAACAAAGTACCAAAAAGACACCAGCCAAAGTTGTAGCTGCTCAAATTTTTTTTTGGGCTTTTTGAAGCGATTTGAAATTTTTTGAGAAAATTATAAAATGGCTAAAGGCTGCAAAATATCTCAAAATTATTAGTAGTTTTTTCATAACTGTGGAAGTTGAATTTGAAGGAATTGTTCACATTCATTCACTTTGTCATAAAAAAGTTTGAAAACAGTCCTTGAAATAGATTTTTAAAATTTTTTCAAACTCTCAAAACTTTTTTCAAAAATCCAAAAATATATATTTTTTTTGATACAGCTGCAAGTTTTTTTTTTTGTGAAAACGCGTCCAAAAATACACCACCAAATCAAATTTTAAGCGTTGAATTTCATTTTTCGATTTTTAGCGAATTTCTGAAAATTCAAATGGTCGTTTTTCGTGAAAAAATCAAAAATTGATAAAATTGAGATTTTTTGTGTCTTATTTCTGAAATTTGTATCGATTAGTAATAGTTTCGACCCTTTTAGATCCTTTTCTAGCAAATTTTTAGATTGCCCAGTTTTGGAAAAATTGTCGATAAAAGATCCGAAATGAAATCCAGTATCTTGACAGAAAAGGGAAGTATAAAAATTTGCATGAGACTCTAAACAAGTTCGAAAGTACCAGTAGTCGATTTTAAAAGTCAAAAAAGGGTATAAACTGATTTTTTTTCAATTTTTCCATTAGAATTTAAACAATTTTGAATTTTTTCAGAAATCAAAACATAAAATTCAGCGAGTGATTTTTTTTAGTGGTGTATTTTTGTATGCTCGTATCCAAAATTTCGCCTGCTATTTGGGATGTTTTTTGTAAGGGAGAGGGGGAGGGAGTGGAGAAAACTTTTGCTTTTGCCTATAGAGCAAAAAGTACTTGAGTATAACCCTGCTTCTGGAAAAAATGTGTTTTGGAAATTGTTAAAGCTGTTTTCAGTCATGAGAAATGTGTTGAAAGGTAGACAACAGTTGAAATTAAAAGGTTGTAAAGGTCTGCAATCATCTTAGAAATAATTTATTAAAAAATTTTTGTGCTAAAAACTGATGTTTATCAAGTGTGCATTGTACATAGAATCATTGAAATACATTGGAATAATGTTGAGCTTGTTTTTCTTCAATTGGTGAAAACACTCGAGGAAACCTTTAAAAGAACCTGAAAATCCTTAAAAATGTAGAAATATCCTAAAAATTTGTTGAAATTGTCTTTCACGCAACTTTTAAAAATTGAAAGAAAAAAGTATCATTGAAAGTAAATTAATTTTTCTGTGTATTTTTTTATGAAATATTAAAAATTTGAATATTTTTAAAGGTTTGTTTTATTGGGGGGAGGGGGTAGGATGGAGAAGGGGAATCAGAAGTATTTATGCCAAGATTGACGGAGCTGTGGAAAATAAGACAGTTAGTGTAAAAATTAGAAATCTCAAGGTGCATTATCTGTGTGGAAAAGTTGAAGTGCATCGACAAAGTTTTACTTTGTCATCTCAAAAATCACCAAATTATTTAAAATTGGAATTATTTCTATTTATTTATCTATTTTTTCCCCGAAAAATCCCAACTTCTGTGAATAGATTATTATATAATGAAAGTTGATATCAACTTCGCAGTTCGCTCATTTGTTGAAAAACCATCAACATTTTGAAATAATGTGGAACCTTCAAAATTATAATTTTTTGTTTGATTTCAATAAAGACTCGAGTATCACATACTTGTGAAAAAATTGTCAAACTTTCCATTCATCAATTGGTTAAATTGAAGTATTTTCCCATACCTATTCAAGTGATACTCGAGTAACGTCCAAAAACACTCTTCAGTCTCTTAAGTTTCACACTTGAGGATATTTGCAATATTCTGAATCCTAATTTTAAAAACTAACATCTCCATGTACTCGTATTTTGTTGTCAACAAATTATTTTCATTAATATGCTGATCTAATTGAATGTTGTTATTTTTGTATGTTACAGGTGAGTTGCTCCAATTGACCTTCTTGTAAATATATTGAACTGAAAAAATATTCGTAAGTACTCGTATCTACAAGAATAATTCATTTTTAAAAACTCATCTGTGAAAAATTGCAATATTCGCCACCGACGAGAGAAAAAAAATCGATTTGAAAAAGTGGAGGGTTGTAACCAAATCTGCAGCTAAAATCTCGCCATCGCGTCGTCGTCGTCGCTCTTCAAACCGAGATAAAGGTGACTGTAGGGATAGGGAAGTATGTAGGCATTTGTGTTTTTTGTCTCTACACAAAGTGAAAACGAATAAGCGACCATGTACTAGGATGGAATATGGTGTCCTTCTAGGAGAATAACATTGTGTTATCACTTTTATTACATTGTATTCCGTTACAGTAGACATACCTAACCTAACCTACCTGTGTGTAAGGCGACGACGTAGGAGGTGCAAAAGATGAAAGAAGTGAACAGGAGAAAAGAGTGGATGCTTTCGTCGAATCCTTCTTCCAGGAATGAAGGCATACGAGTAAAAAGCCACTCGCAGGTATTACGGTTGAGAAAACTGAACGGAAATCGAAACTTTACCGTCGCTATTCTACGAGGATTCCGATTACGAGAATGATATTTTAACTGTACTGAAATATTATCATGGTGTCGTGAACTCGACTCGCGTATGTTTCGGAACTTATGGTACCTATAACAAACCAACCTACAACAACAATGCTTATAAAACTGATAAATTTCCAAGTAATGATAAGATTTCAGATATGGACTTTAGAGCGTTGTTTACTCGAGCCGGAAATGGAAACCAAAACCAACAGGGAATTATCTCCGTTGGTGCGAAAAATGCACGTCGAATATAGAACAATATACATAGGAGAGTAAAAGAACGTACGAGATTCGTTCTTGGTTCTTTAACTGTGTAATCTTCTGCGTTCAATCGAATCATCATTTCACTCGGGTGGCGCTTGATCTCGATAAAAAGTTACATTTTAGTTAGGAAGATGAAGCAGTGCGGAGAGTGAAGTATCATCGAAAAAAAAACACCACAGCACACTTACGTACTACTTCGAACTGTCGAATATGTACCATATTTTTGTTTATTTTGTAAATTTGCCAAAATGAAATCATTAGCTTTGGCTTCACCGAAAATCTATTCTCAGATTCGATCCGGACACTGGTGAGATGTTCGCGTGTAACGCAACGAATCGTGGCCTGGTTCACCTATATTTTTACGTGTATAGATGACATCTCGCAGTTTTATAATGGCGAGGACGAATGATGCACTAATGTTGAATAATTTGCGTAAAAACGAGGTACACATACAGGGTGTCCGGTCGAATATCAACATCGTTGGAATCGTGATCGAAGGTGGACAAGTAGTGTGCTGAATTTAGGATTTGTTGGTCTGATTTGAACTCCTGAAGTCGGTCTGCCTTCGCTAAGGGAAAAATCTGTAACTTTTTTCTCTACGGTTTTTTTTTGAAATTCGAAGGCTTATTGTGTTTAGAAAGCTCGTATCGAAAAAATAAGTTGAAATTCGAAATCAGCGCCTTTAAAAACCTAGTAAGCCATATGTCGCTCGAATTTTTCATTTTTTTTGAAATTTGGGGGCAAATTCGTGCCCCCTCCCCCAATTTTGGTCAAATTTTGAAAAAAAAATTAAAATTGTGTGACATGTCGCTTATTATGTTTTCGATAACGCTGATTTCAAATTTCGACTTATTTTTTTGATTCGAGCTTACAGGGGCTCCAGGGGCTCTCAAAGAGCATCAAAATATGAAAAAAATGAAAAATTCGTGCGACCTGTGGTTTGTTTGGTTTTCGAGGGTGCTGAATTCGAATTTGGACTTATTTTTTTGATACGAGCCCTCAAGGCCCTTCAACAGGCTCCAAAAATCCTGAAATTATGAACGTCCTGTATTGAAACCTAAAAGTGGCTCCCTCCTTCAACTCTGGTAGGAGAAAAATGGCAAAATAATAGTGGTTTTCTAATCTACTTAGCAGAAAACACCCTTGAAAAATTGTTTTAAAAAATCCGAACACTCGAGTCAATTTATACTCTAATCTGATGTTTAAAGGGGACACCCTGTATAAAGCAACAATATCGAATGACACTGTTCTGCATTTATACGTATGTATCACCGCAACAACTCGTACGCTAGAGGCAAAAAAGTCACCAGTATTTCTACATACTTTACAAATGTACATCGGTGTTAACACGTGAGTGAGAGATTTTGCATCCGAGAGGGGAAACTATGCGCCAGACACGAACGATGACAAAAAAAACGGATGCTGGACGCGTGTAATTATTATAACATTTTTTATAAAGTGAATTCGCGGTTAAACGATTTCATCGGATGGGTTGTTTCGGTTTTTTTTCTCTTTCTTTTTTCATGGGTAATTATTCGCGTAAACGTAGCGTATACGATGGCCAAGTTTATATTGAATGTTTTCATCGCGTATTTAGCTATTCGACCGACGATGCTGCGGGGATTTTTTTCGTGTTTTTCTTCAATTTAATTTAGTGTTGGTTTTTGCCCCCGACTCCCTTCTCGTTGTCGTTTTGCATTTCGCGAACAGATGAGATGAATTTTTGTCGAGATTTATTACCCCGGTGGAGTTGGACGTTTTGAAAGGTACACGGAGGCGTTTTGGGTACGGATTTCAAATCGACGAATGATTTAAGAGATAATGGAGGTGGAATGTGGTACGTTTATTTTATACTGTTGTTAGTATTTTCAGGTCAATTTTCCGTTTAGAGTTTTTTTGGGGGGGCGGGGGTGATTGAACGTTGAGAAAGATATGACCGAAGTCGATTTTCTATACTAAAGTGGTATTATGTGAAGTTGTAGGCTCTGAATAAATATTTGCTTAAAATTATGGAAAGATTCATTTTGGTTTCGCGTTTATTCGAGTTTTAAAAATGCTGCCTTGCAAATTATCATCGTTTCTCGTGTACGTATTCCTTCCACAGTATTTTATATAGCCTTCAGTTTCAGTTAAAGAAAAAAATGGTAGAATTCCTATCTCATCCTTGAGGATTATTTTGAAAGTTGTAAAAAAATGAAAATTGTCAGATTAACGAATAAAAGCTACTCAACGAAGAGCTTACTTCTTTTCCAAAATTTAATTTCTATTTGAACTGAAGCATTCTCTATCCCTTTTGACGTCTCAGAATCAAAAATTATGTAACAGAAGTTACGAAATTCCAAAAGTATCCATCTATACACGTCGTGTCAGCTCAAATTTAGATAATAAGGTCACACACAGATGGACAGCCCAATAATAAACATCGTTCTCTAAAATGGCGCTCAGCCAGCTTATCCAGAGACGTCTCGATATATCTCTTTTGACATGGAACATGAAAAGGGTTAAGATAGTGAAATTGTCATCACCTTTTAAAATACCTACGTACAAATTGATGTACGATTTGTTGCAATTTTTTGTACCTTTGTCTTTATTTCATTTGGTTCTGATGAAGAAATTGAAAGGGCTCTATTTCAGCGTCCCTTGGATTTGAATTTTTTGCAGAATTTGAATCCTCGAATAATATGAAGTTGTATGTATGACCTTGAAAGTTAACTTCGTGTCAGAATCAAAAAAGCTTCCACGTGGATCTCTCAATTCTTCTTCATGTATTCGACAATGAATACTAATTTGTCAACAGAACAGAAATTTTGCTGGTTATCTTGGGATTTGGCACGCGACACGTAAAATAACTCATACTACAACGTCGATACGTATCTTTTTTTATGCACTCATTTCGATTACCTGGTTCGCTGCTGTAGCATTACGATGGGTGGTTTATTATCGCGAAGTGTGTTAGAAAAAAAAAAAAAAAAGAAGAAGAAAATGAATGAAGGGATGTAAAACCCTCGACGGTATTCGAAAGGCTTCTCTATCGGTACATAACTCTTTTTATTGGTAGTCGTAGCGTAGTGTATTATACACCTTTGGGAATTGGACAAACTACCCTACAAGGTTCGTGATAATAGTACTGAAATTCGAAACACGATTCTTTATGCTTTTTGATACTCCGTTGCTTCTGGTGTTATGAACTCAACTCCATAGACAGATAAACTCACGTGTGTGGTATTGCAATTAGACATAAGTTCATGCGAAGGAACTGGTTTTAATTACGGAATGGAAAGTGTTGCAGACGAGGCGAAGATTAATAACGCCAATTTGGATATCGTATAAAGTACACTAGGTCTAGGTATATACCATGTATGTATGTAGAAGTATAAACGTACGTACATTATCCTATACAGAGGAGACTAATTAAAATAGTATTTTTTTTTATTTTTCGTTGTAACGGTGCCCATGCCTGTGCCCGTGATAATGGAGCAGAGAAAAGAGACTTTTTTCAGTGCACTGTTTTACATACTCACCTAGACCTACTGCTGCTACTGCTGTAGAGTGGTAGACTGGTAGTGGTACTCGAAAAAAAAACACCAAGAACAGGCGTCAGATTAAGAAGATTCGTGAGTACGTGGAGTAAACCTCGGGTACTTGGGCGGTGCGGTACTTTTGTGTCTTTGTACTCGCGATATGATGATGATCGGAAACATACTTAGTACCGGTTTCCGCTGGATGCGGTAACGGTTTATATGGGATTCGGTTGAAAGTGATACATTGTTTGGTCTTGTTATACGTACGTGTAATGTACGAGTATTTCTTTTTTTTTTTCTGTTTTTGTTTTAACCTTAGTGTGGTCGTTCAACTTGGGATGAAATTTTTTTCAACGTATTCGAACTCATTCGTTCGTTGTGTGGTAAATTTATACATACATGGTGTCCTGTCAAAACTTCTGGTTTGTGTAGTGTAATGTGTGATGCCGGGATTGAAATTTTAAAAATCTAAGGGGTCAAAAATTTCAAAAAAATTCGAGCTCAGGAACCAAAAAAATTGTAATTAGGTAAATCCTGACCAGAAATTTTGAAGTGACATATACAGAACATGTGGTGAAAAATTGAGATCTTGAGTCATTCCAGAGCCCTCGGTCAGTTTTCTCCAAAAATTTCAAATTTCAAATTGTTTTTTTTGGGGAGGGGGGGCAAAAATTTTCTAATAATGAAAAAGTCCTGCGTTTAACAAAGTGATTCAGAAAATCGAAAAAAAAGCTGAAAAGTCAGTTAATTATGGCCTTTTTTTTCTTCAAACTGTTTTTTTTTCCGAAACAATCATACAAAAAGTTCCAGTTTTAAAATTGCCTAAAAAGTTTTGTTTTTTGACACAAATGGTGAGAAATGCTATTTTTTTTTTTTTTGTATATAGCCAGAAGAAGTCGAGTGTGTCTCTGGCTAAAAAAAAAAAAGTCATGTTGCCAAAATTTGTCACAAAGTCCAGTTTTTTTTTGTCTAAATTGTCAGAAAGTCTCATTTTTGCCAAAATCTTCAGCTAAAAGTCACAAATTCCAATTTTTTGCTTAATATTCCAATCTCATTTTTTTCAAAAAAAATATCCATCAGTTTCGCTTTTTTGCCAAAAAAAGGAAAAAAAATAGAAAAAAATTGAATAGAATCTTTTTTTGCCAATAATTGCCAAAAAGTCTTGCTTTTTGCAAAAAATTTACAAAAAATTTCGCTTTTCATCAAAATTGCTGAAAATACTTCACTTTTTTCCAAAAAAAAGTACTATTGGGATTTCAGCTTTGTTGCCCAAAAATCACCACAACGTCATGATTGCAAAATAGTCCAACTTTTTTTTGACTAAAATTACGATAAAATATCCACGAGTCTTGCTTTTTGCAAAAATTATCGAAATCTTACATTTCGACCATTTATGTTCAAAAATTCCCACCTTTTTAACAAAATTACTGAAGTTTTGCTTTTTTGTCAAAAATGGTTCAGAATCCTTACTTTTTACTAGAATTATTATCAAAGTCTAGTTTTGTTCGAAAAATATCTAAAAGTCTCGTCTATAAATTCTTTAACGTCCCAACTCTTTGTGTCGCTTTTTCGTCATAAATTGCAAAAATTCTCACGGTTGTTGCCCAAGTTTCCAAAAAATTTCAATTTTTTAAATCCAAAACGTTGCAACATAGCCTAGTTCTATTTTCTTGGCAAAAAAAAAGTTCGGCTTTTCTCTGGTTCCATTTTTATACATATTTTAGCCAAAAAAAAAGTTTTGGCTTTTTCTGTAATTTTTTTTGATTATACGAGTGAAATGTTTCTTTCATGTTTTGTCACTTTTTTTGGAAAAAAAAAATTAGTACGAGTTCTGCTCTCATTATTTCTGCCAATATTCGGTCAAAAATCCAAATTTATTCTATCAATCAAAATTTTTTAAAATTGCCAAAAAAGTTTTATTTTTTTATTTGTAAAAATTGCTAAGAAATTCCTACTTTTTTTGCCGAAATATTCAAAAAGTTACATTCCATATTTTGCTAAAATTGTCCAAAAGTCCCTGTTTCTGCCAAAAATTCCTCTTAAAAAATGTCTACGTTTCTGTCAAAACATTTGAATTAATTTTTGCCTTTGCTGCCAAAAAAGTTTTGTTTTTTTTGCCAAAATTGTCTAAAAAAAGAAAAAATTATATTTTTTATCAAAATTATCAGACAGAGTCATTTCATATTTTGCTAAAATTGTCTCTTGCCAAAATTGCTGAAAAATTTCTACTTTCTCTCAAAACATCCAAAAAATATTGATTTTCTCCTTAGCTGTCTAGAAATTTTCGTTTTTTTCAAAACTGCCTAATAAAAGTCCATGTTTTCTCAAAGTTCCAAAAAAAAAAAATTGTTTTTGCGAAATATTCAACTTTTTTGCCAAAATCACCGATGTTAATAAAGTTCTGATTTTTTTCATTTTTTTATTCAAAGTTTGTAATTTTTCATATTTTATTGCTTTTTTTTTAGAATTTTGATTTTTTAAAAATATTTTGCTGGTTTTCTTTTAAAATGGAAACATTTTTAGTCCCAAACAATTCTGCCTTGAATAAATTTAAGGCCTCCTCTTCCCTGAATTGGAATGTTCAAAAATATACCCTACCAAAGGTTCTACAGAAGAATTGGTTCGTTGGAAGATTATAATTTAAACAAACTACAGTAATAGCATGAAATTTGAGTCTCACCCTTACTCCATGTTCGACTTTGTGATTCAACAAAATTGGTACGAGACCTACCTAATTTCAAGCTATTTTGGAGTCTTCAGGAGGTTTTATAGGTTCACAAGTTTCAAACAGTGTTCTTTACCTTTCAAACATGGCAGACGTTTGATTGGACACCCTGTATATGTGATGTATACCTGTGCCTGTGCACATTCATTCGGGTACCGGGTTACCTGAACACTTTTTCGGATAACTACATGAGGTCATACACCAGCGTCAGCAGGTTTCTCCAGCTCAGCGGCGTGGCGGGGGTGGGTAATTAGGATTTGTCATTAATTTAACGCGGCCAGCATGAGTCATACACGCGAATAAAACCAGAAGTGGAAGGATGGACTGAACGGCGAACGGTGTGTCCGGCTGGCGCATCGTCGTTCATCGCGACGACGACAACGACAACTACAACTGGTTCTGCGTGAAAATTACATAGATAGCACGTGAAAATGATGACCTCCTCTACCTCGTCGTGCCCCTGCTCGTCTTCGTCAGATAAATAGATGGCTGAAACGAGCTGCGAAGTAACGTAACCAGATGACCAAAGTGTCAGTCAATTGTGTAAGCAGCTCGTCATTTTCTTCCTTCTGGAAAGAGAGAACGAATTAATCGGAAGGATGCGATGCTAACTTATACTTCATTATTCGACAGTACAACGCATGATATCATTAATATTATGACGATAGCGACGAGTACATTATATTATACCGGCGCGATGTAATTCTTAGAAATAATATGTATGTTATCGAGATACTTCACGACTCGTTATGGTTAGTTTATTGGTAAGGTAGCACGTAGTGTATTGTATGGGTCACGCTTTTGGCATGTTGAATTTTTCAGGTTTTGGTTTCTCGTATATTTTTTCGTTGTTGTTAGAAAGACAGACGAAGAGGTGGTGTTTGGTGTTGACGTATTTGTTTGTAGTAATATGGGATATGGAAGGTTTTAAAATATTCGGTCGATTGTCGACGATCAGGTGCGAAGTGAGGTACAAAAGAAACCGAGGAGAATATGGTTCGTGTACCTCACAATCCTGGTATAGCTAGGATAAGGGCAGAGAGAGGTGCATAGAGGAAGGTAATGGTATGCAGTATGTATGTAGATGTGAGAATTGGAATTAATTTGAAGTGTGCCTGCCTTGCCGTCGTTGCTCCGTGGTAAATACTCGTGGATGTTGTAGATGAGCCTCGGGCAAGGTGATGTCCGTAGATTTTTAACCAAAAGAGTGGTTTTTTTCGTGATGAAGTCGTGTACTATATGTACACCTTGGACAGAGATATTTTGATGGAATGATGTAATAAAAAAAGAACTGAAATAGGAAATTGAGACAGGAATTTGAATAAATTGAAAAGGAAGCAGTAGTGTGGCGAATTGTTTGTAGAAAAATTGGAGATTGATAATGAATGGTTGTAAAAATTGGTACGTTTGACGTCCACGTACAGCAAATTTCATTGAACCACGTTAACGCCCTTCATGAGAGTTACGCACAATAGAAGAAATCTGAAGACTTTCGTGTGTGCTCGAATGAAATCAACTCTAAAGGCTTGAAAAATGTCCTAATCATAAGATTGGAATTCTCAGATTCTCCAGTTTTCGAACAAATAGGTACTGTCAGGGAGACGAAAATGAAATTCAACTCTCAAGCATCGTAAATTTTTACTTTTCAAGTACATATTTTAGTTAGGTACTTTTTTCAAAGTTACTTTTTTTCAAAAACTGCTCATTATTTTTGCTTCATTTTCTGTCAAAAAAAAAAAAAAAAAAAATTAATGTCCTTATCAAATCTACAGTTTGTTATTTTCAGTTTTTATTTCATTTTTTTCTTTGTTCTGTACTTGTGTTATAAATTTTCAAAAGCTTTTAGAACCATATCAAAAATAACATCTAAAAAAATTAATTTTTGAAACATTTTGCCCTCGCTTCGTTTGGACTGCTTTACTTTTTCTTTTTCAAAACATCAGTTGAGTAAAAACTCTATTAAAAGTTGTGTGAAATTGGTTTGAAAATTCTGTTTAAAAAAAAGTAATAGTCCAAGAGCTATCCCACTGAGACGGGGCCGAAATAACTGAAAGCTGGGGATGGTCTCAAAAGTTAGTGTATGTACCCCTATTTTGAAAACACTCGGTCTGCCGATCCGCAGCTGCTGCTTTAAAGCTCAGTGAAAGCTCAAAAGTTCATTATTTTACTGAACTTTCAGTCAAGAAAACTGATGGCTAAAATTGGTGCCTACTTATAGCATTTTTCGCGCTGAATCCGATTATGTTGGTCTGCCGACCCTAAAGTGCTGCCAAAGCCCCGCCAGACTGGGTCAAAGGGGGGACCAAATTTAGCAAATTTCATGTTTTTGGGCTAAATGCTCATAAAAAGCTATAAAATCGAGTTAAAAATGATTTTCAAGCAATTTAACGAAATGCTCTACCGGTAAGATGATTTTTAGGCGCCGAAATTTTTCAAAATTTTCATTTTGGGGGGGGGTGGCGCTCAAGGGGGGTATCAATAAATTCTCCAAATATGGCCTTGCGATACATCAAAATACATGTTTTTTGGACCGTAGAATTCAATTATGGCAATATTTTTCACATCGCTCGGTTTCCCGACCCGCAGCCGCTGCTCTAAAGCTCAGTGAAAGCTCAAAAGTTCACAATTATTCTGAACTTTCAGCCGAGAAAACTGATGGCTATAATTGGTGCCTAATTATAGCATTTTTCGCGCTGAATCCGAATATGTAGGTCTGCCGACCCTAAAGTGCTGCCAAAGCTCTGCCAGACTGGGTCTAAGGGGGAGAAAATGTGACAAATTTCGCGTTTTTGGGCTAAATTCTTATACAAATAAAAATCTATAAGATTGGGTTAAAAATGATTTTCAAGCAGTTCAACGGAATGCTCTAGGGACAAAATGATTTTCAGGTGACGTAATTTTTCAAAATTTTCTTTTTTGGGGGGGGGCATAAGGGGGGTTTCGATAAATTCTCCAAATATGGCCTTGTGGTATATCAAAATATATGTTTTTTGGACCGTAGAATTCAATTATGGCAATATTTTTCACATTGGGGGGCTGGTACCTATACACTGTAAACTACATGCAAAAGATTTGTGTTTCTGCGCTTTTTGTAGCCCTGAATTAAATTTTTACATTTTTGCGTTACCGCGTCCCTTTTGCCTGTGGTGGTGTGGTGGTATCGTCATCGGTAACCTTGAGACGTGTTATTTTCTCCCCCTTAGACCCAGTCTGGCAGGGCTTTGGCAGCACTTTAGGGTCGGCAGACCTACATATTCGGATTCAGCGCGAAAAATGCTATAATTAGGCACCAATTATAGCCATCAGTTTTCTCGGCTGAAAGTTCAGAATAATTGTGAACTTTTGAGCTTTCACTGAGCTTTAGAGCAGCGGCTGCGGGTCGGGAAACCGAGCGATGTGAAAAATATTGCCATAATTGAATTCTACGGTCCAAAAAACATGTATTTTGATGTATCGCAAGGCCATATTTGGAGAATTTATTGATACCCCCCTTGAGCGCCACTCCCCCCCCCAAAATGAAAATTTTGAAAAATTTCGGCGCCTAAAAATCATCTTACCGGTAGAGCATTTCGTTAAATTGCTTGAAAATCATTTTTAACTCGATTTTATAGCTTTTTATGAGCATTTAGCCCAAAAACATGAAATTTGCTAAATTTGGTCCCCCCTTTGACCCAGTCTGGCGGGGCTTTGGCAGCACTTTGGGGTCGGCAGACCAACATAATCGGATTCAGCGCGAAAAATGCTATAAGTAGGCACCAATTTTAGCCATCAGTTTTCTTGACTGAAAGTTCAGTAAAATAATGAACTTTTGAGCTTTCACTGAGCTTTAAAGCAGCAGCTGCGGATCGGCAGACCGAGTGTTTTCAAAATAGGGGTACATACACTAACTTTTGAGACCATCCCCAGCTTTCAGTTATTTCGGCCCCGTCTCAGTGGGATAGCTCTTGGACTATAAGGTTTTGAAAAGTTTTGGCACCAATTTTAGAGAAGGGGGAAGGGGTAAATCTTATACACTTAGACGGAGAAAAATGTCTCAAAAAATGCAGCTTTTTAGAATTTTGAAAATCTGCGGAGAGTGTGAAAATTTGATGTTTTTTTTTTTTGAGTGGACGTGGAGTAGGTCACATTAGGGGATGATAAGAAATTTCATTTTGAAAGTACGAAAAAGCCCTTCTACCTGCCAAAAGAAAGAATTTGACTTCTTGAATTTTTGTCGCAACGCTTAAAAAAGTTGACCCCCCCCCCTTCCTCCTCCCGTATGCAAGTGTATTTAGTTGAAATCTGAAGAATTCAGAAATCCTGGAAAAGTTAAGATAGAATAATTTCTTCAAAAGAGTGGACACCCAGGTGGTGTTATTGTATTTTATTTTTCAAAAATACTTATGCAAGTCTATTATCTACCTATTGTTTATTCTTCATTTCTTTTCTTATCTTTTGTTGCTTTTTAAAATACTGAACATGAATTAGGTTTCAAGTGTGTTACAGGTGTTTTAGTAATTTTTATTTCTACATTGTTTCTTTTTTTTTTTTTTTTTTGTTGAAGAGAGTCGTATTTCAAGCTGAAAATTTACAAAATACCTATTTTGAAATAAAGTTGGAAAACTTTTCATTTTCACTTTTCTGTCTTCTAAATTTTTTGTACAAAACTATTAAAAACACTTCAAAATCAGTGGCCATTTGGTTATTTTTTTGATGAAAAATTTTTACTAATGTTGATTTTTTTAAAGACCAATTCTGTTACTTGAAAATAAAAATACAATATGTGTATCAGAATGTGGGTTTTTGAGGGTGCAGAATTCATTTTCGAAGACCATTTTGACCTTAAATTCCATTGATTCAAATCAGCTCAAAAACTTTCTTTAAATAATTATGTGCCTAAATCGATTAAATGGGTCACATATTATGGCGTCGTAGCGCATGTAGAATAAAATTGCAAAATGGTGTAATTAAATAAATTGAAAGATACCGTTTGTAATTTAAAATTGATTTTTTCAAATCGTCGATTTGGTTACGATTATAATTCTAAATTGATCGATAATAATCTAACCTAAATTGATACAAATTTATTGATATGTTGACTATTATCGTCCAAATGGCGTCGAATTTGTTGCCATATCTTTTCAATTTCGGTATTTTTGGGGTTATTGAGCTATTAAAAGTGACTAATGATGTAGATCTAGGTACATGAAGAGACCGCCTTGAACCTTGACATTGATACAAATGTTATTCTGATACAGCTAGTTCGTTTTTCAAGTTTCAAGTTGATTTTTGGGCTTGATTGTTTGATGAACTGTGAGGTCGTTTTGCAAATTTTCGTAACATGAAAATTCGCTTTGAAGCGTATCAAGTGTCAAGTTTTCTTACTTCGCATTTTCACTCTCCAATTCAAGGTCATTTCAAATGAGGTTGTATTTGAAACCGATGAGATTTAAAAAAAGGTCCCAATACAAAAGTCCTTTTTCCTTTTTTTCAATTTAGTATCTACTTCAAAATTTGATGAAAATTTTCAACTTTCACGTATAAACTGTAGGTCCTCTTTTAATAATTTAAAATTAATGAAAAAATGATGTATTTTTTAGAAGAATAAACTTAGGTACCGAGTGAGAAAAAATTTCGCAATTTTATTTTATTTTTAGCGGCGAGGAAGGGGTTTAAAAGGAACACGAAAGTGGTACGTCAGTCCCTTGAAAAAAAAACAGACATTGCACCACATCTTTTAAACGAGAGCGCTTATTTTTTCATCTTCATTGTACTCGAAGGTACTTTTTCTTTCGAAGAAGATACATTTACACGCTTATTACTCGTATATCGAAAGTTTGAAAATTTATACGAGATTTTTCTCCTTTTTCAACTCCTTAAAAAAGTTATATAACTTTGACGAGAACTTCATATTATTATTTTAGCGAAAACTTGGGCGTAATTTCGCGACGATAAAAAACAAAAACAAAAGCAACAACAACTCCGGTCGTTTCTCAACAACGGTAGTGAAAATATTAAATTGAGCGTGAATAAAGCGAAGTGAAAAAATACCGAACAGAGAATTTGTATGTATTTGATTTGTATGTTTGAAAATTTCAATCGAGAAGTACCTCGTTACATGCTCGCGAGAAGAAATTTTATTCTCGAGATGAGAAAATTTATGTACACAAATTTGACGTTCGCGTTGTACGAATTTTAGAGAGTTGAAGTTTATTTTAGTACGTAAAATGTACAATGTGGAAGTAACGTCGACGAATACAATCGAATGAATTTGGAATTGAAAGCTTTCGATGGTATGTATGCGTATATTTTAAATGCATGGTAAAAGATAGTATAGTTGGAGAAGTGTATAATATAAAAAGATCGTTATAATAATTTCATAAAAAGCGTATTTTAAACTCGGTCGATTTATTTTAACAAAAAACTCCGTGCTAGAGAGCGAGAAGAGTGTATTTTAAGGTGGGAAAATTCATTTTCAGTTTGAGTTTTTATATTGCTCTGTGTGTGAGTACATAGATTTATGTAGGTATTTGAAATGTGTTTGTGTACATAAGAAACTGACTGGTTGATTCGAAATGGACGAAAGCAGAAGAGGATATCTAAATAGAAAAATACGTGACTGCGACTTCACACTGTTTGGTTCACTTTGTCGCCGCATCATCAACTCCTGAGCTGCGTAGGGAAAAAATACACCTATTTGTAAATAGGTGAACGATGGAGAAGAATTTAACGATTGAAGATGTTCAAAGTTTACTGTCGGCAGTATACCGTATGGGTTTTTGAAGTAAAAAAAATTATATTTTACGATGCTCGGGATGAGAAGCCATGTAGTGTATCGTGAGAAAAATAAAGAGGGAGAAATGATGAAAAAAAAGCAACGTGGTTAGTTGAGGTGCTGTTTTGGCCGAATTTCTCATGTTTTTTCTGGTGGTGTTGATGAATGAATAATCCTTGAAATTGATGGGGAGGAAATGAGAGTAGGGGAGAGGAGAGAGGTTTCGCGAATAAAATAAAAAATATGAATTCGTTAGTTACCATATGGTTACTTAAGTTACATATGATTGTAAATTTCCAAAACTACAATTATTACCTCGAGATCATGATTTTGTAAAAGTATTAATTATGAATATTCCAGTAAAATACTTCCATGTGGGAGTTTGGCATATTTTATCTATAATTTGTAGTGAATATTGGATTGAAAATGGTATAGACAAGCTGTCATGAAAGTGTTGAACGAATGTGTCAATTGCAGATGAGTTGATGGTGGTCCATTCCATTTATCATACCTGATCTTCCTCCTTTTTATGCCAAATGTTGTGGCAATGTTAAGAAATTCTTTGTCATTGTATGTATTCACCTGTTTGGGGGACCCTGCCCTACAATGGCATAGTTCCTAAGACAGCAATTAAAATTTCTGGCGTCTGGCAACGCTGATGTAAAAACCAACTGCACCCTGTCTTTGTGCTTCATATCTTCGACTTTTCGACGTCGTCCTACCTGCTCGAACAATTACCTTGCTTTCTTGAGAACGTATTTTTGTTTTTTTGCTTAAAAATTTGATCGTTGCAATTTTTTGCCAGAAGCTCTTCCAAATTAGTTTCATTACTAAAAGTGGCTGAAAGTATCTTATAATGTGCCAAATTTCATCTACTTTTCAATGCGCTACTCAGTTTTTTCATTAGTGCAGTTTTATGTTCATTCAAAATTGACTAAAATTTGAATTTGTATAACCAGTTCTATGATGGCGCAGCCGCAAAAGCAGGAGCTTTTCATCAACAAAAATTGGTAGATTTAGGTGAATCGTGTATTATTGTATATAGTGTGCCTAATGTTACATGTATCTGTTCAAAATATTTCATAAAAATGTATTATTGCAAAAAGATTGAAAAAAGCAGGATTGTCAGCCAAATTCACTGAAAAAACTCTAACAGCCTTTAAAAAAATAGAATGGGGTAAATTAGGGATCCTAATGCATTTAACATGATAATTTTCAATTAAATTCAAACAATAATATAGTTACAGTTTTACTTCAAAATTGGATTTGCACCGTCTTAGGAATGAATTTGCGCTGTCAGTGCATTTGACCTAACTTACAATTCATTCAATTGAGACAAGAGTTTGAAACCAAAAGTTTTACATTTCTGGTGGTAAGTAGTAGATAGTCTGAGGGACCTTTCATCAAATTTTTGTCCATTTTGGTTGGATACTTTAGGAGTACCAGGCCTTTGAAAAAAAAAAGTGCGCGGTGTTGAGGCAGGGTCCCCTAACTGTCCAAGCTATTCATTTGGAACTTGTTGAAAGTATGAAAGCTACAGATTTTTAAATCATTTTTCTTCGTTTTATTGCAAAGAGAAAGTACCAGGTTTGTTAACCAAAAAAAAAAAATTTCCAGTCAAGGTTACAGTTAAAAATTCAACAAGAAATTCAAAATTTAGATTAAAGGTTAAGGTTAAGGTTATTAAATTTTTTTAAAGTTATGGTCAAGGTTCAGGTTACGGTTATTGGTGATCATTTTTTTGGTTAATGGTTGGTTAAGGTTACAATTTTTGGTGGTAATTTTTCCAGCTGAGCTTAAAATTTCAGTTAACTTAATGGTTAAAATTACAGTTGAAAATTTGAAAAATTCTAAAACTTTTCTCTGAGTTTGAAATTTTGATGTTTGAAAATTGAAAAACTGGTAAGTAACATTCGAATTCAAAATTTAACAATTTTTTCAAGAAACAATGCTTCATCATCTCTTATCATTAAAATATCATTTTAGATCGAGCCTTAATAGTTTAATGACTAAAGAGTATGATGCAACTATCGTCGTCGTCGTAGTCGCGCTCCTTTACAGGAGATAGCGTATATGTCCATCTATAGTTTCAAATTTTTTGAACTTTCTATTCATATTTTTTTAATTTCCTCTTTTGATCATTTTTTTTTGATTTAAATTTCTAATCACTACAAATCACATTGAAAAAACCACAGAATGTGAGGGCGCATACGGAAAGGGACCTTATGACCAAAAAATCAATTTTTTATTTCTTCACCAAATTTTTGTGGGGACTCTTTAAAAATTGAGTAGAACCCTCCATAGGCCTCAATTTTTATTATTTCATCGATTTTTTTTACTTTTAAGCGAAGCATGCATACATTTATCATTCATAAAAGTTGAAAAATGACGCAAAAAATTTGAAAAAAGATGTAAAAACGGGTAAAAAATGAAAATTTTACAAAAACTCGTGACTTTAATAAGACATGAGTGGAAAAAATCATTAAAAAAAATTTCCGATAGCGGAGTTCGAATCGAAGACTTTTGGCAAGGTACATACACCTAGCCACGTGTATCGATTTACGAAATGTATTTTTTAACAATATATAACTAACTTTAATGTGAAACTATATAAAAAACACAAGTTGAACCAAAAAACACTGCCACAATCAGCAGCAAACGATTTTTATCAAAACTAATACCCTAAAATTCTTGATAATATCAACAGAATTGCTCACTTTATCAACTTTGTAGTGCCTAATTTGGCCAGTACAGGTAGTTGGAGGGCGTGTGTGAATGTGTGATAATGTATAGGACCTTCAAAGTTGGAATAGCCATATGTAATCGTACCTTGAAACAAGGGAAATAACACAAAACTTTAAACTCTCCTCTTGTGAAATTTTACTTTTGGTCGTAAGGTCCCTTTCCGTATGCGCCCTCACAGATATAAAAAAATGAAAAAACTACACTTCAATTTTTTTTTTAAATTTCTAACCGGTTTTTGTCCAACAATTTTTTGGTTCAGGTTAAGGTTAAAGTTCATTTTGATCTCAGAAAATGGTTACAGTTACGGTTATGATTAGTGATATTTCAAAAAAAAAAATTTGGTCAAGGTTAATTTTGTTTCCGGTTATTTTACCAGTTAATTTGCAGTTATGGTTAATGGTTAAAAACTGGTTAACAAGCCTGAGAGAAACGTGCCTAAAAGGATCATTTCTGATGATGCTCCATAATTTAAAAAATTTAAATTGTTCATTGATCAATTTTAGAGAGAATATTGTTTCCTTCCCAGAGGTGTAACAATTATGGTTATGATCGATTATATCCAATTAATAATCGCTGATGATTTTCAATTGTCTATATAATCGATTAATCGAACCTTTGAAAAATTTTTTTAATTAATTCAAATGTTGATTTTGTGTCTTCCTTTTGGTTTTAATTTGTTAGTACTTGAAGTTTTATATTTTTTCATTTTTCAACAGCAATTTTTTTTGACCGATTAATCGATTATCTCCGATCGATGCAGCATCGATTATTATCGTAAAACCTCTGTTCCTTCCTGCTCAAAAACAATATTGAATGGAAGTTTATTCCTGAAAATGCTCCCCGGATGGGAGGTGTCTAAGAACGATTGATTTTGTCAGTGAAGAAATGTATCAAAAAATCAGTCTCTGGTATGATCAATTTTGAAAACTTGAAAACAACGTTGAAGAAATCGATAATTTATTAAACTCAAGGCGGCGCACTTATGTGTCTGGTGATCTCAAAGACATCATTACTCCAGCTAATTTCATTTGTAATCAAAGTAACATTTCAGTCGACAATGAATTGGATGTTGTTATCCAACATTTGGAATTTTTGTAAAAAGGTTCTACAGTCGTTTTGGACCATGTGGTATACTGATTGGATTATTTATCGAATTTACGTAAAAAGGACGATTCAACACAGAGAAATGCTGTTTGTCATACACCTAGAGTTGGTAAAGCAAATGCGATAGGGTATGGCCCAAAAAATTATTTTTGACCTGCGATTTGTTAGAATTGAACTAAATCGCTCAAAATGTGGCCAAAAAAGTTGAAAATATTACCAATAAAAATTTATTAACTACACGAAAACTGTTTCAAGAGAATCTCCTCCCCCTCATGAGCTGGCTAAATTGATTTATTTCTATTCTATTTTACACGTTTTTCTCTAATTGTTTCAACTCATTCCATATCCTTTTTTTTTTTCAAATCACATTTTCCAAGTTCTCCGTACAATAGTGGTATTTTCACGAGGTAAATTCGCCTAAAAAAATGGAATACATATAGAGACGTTCGCTGCTGATACGATGATGTAGTTCGGCGCTTCAAACGACGCATAACGTAAAAGAGCCAAAAGAGTATATAAATACGAGATTGTAATTACGACCAGAAGAACCAACACATCAAAAGCCGTTTATTCAACTTCCGCTTGTAATGCGAATGTCCGCGTAGATTAATTATTAGTTGGAAGAAAACACGACGCGATGACGACGATGACGATGAAGAGGATAAGAAGAGAGCTGGGCTGGGACAGCGCGCGACATATTGCATTTTTAATGCGCGTTTATTAGCGCGAATGGCGGCGGCGAGTAGAAGGGTGCACATCCATCGATGCAATGGCCCCCTCTCTGCCCCCTCTGCCATAAACTCCCCTCGAAATATTCGCATAGTGCAGCATGTATGGTGGCTGAAATGCGGTGCATTAAAATTGAGCTAACGTAAGTTTGCAGTGCGGTTTGTTCACTTACGAGTTTAGTATGTAAATGTGAATTATCGTATGAAATAATTAGCCGGTGTTACCTGCCTCTCTGCCTATACCTTACCTACTCTACTTGTTGACTCAGGTAGCTGGAGCTCGCGATGCATGGTGGCTCAAGGCTGGTGCGGGGGCTGTAAATGTATCGTGGGTAAAGAGTAAAGAGTGAAGGGAGCCCGTGAATGGAGCTGTATTTGAAACACGTCCGATTATAGTATGTACAGGGAACTAATTATCGATCGCCTTAAGGAGTTATGTGTGTACCTCTACTACGTCTCCTTTATATACTTACCTGTGGTACGGTGTGTACTGTGTACTGTGTACTTCGTAAATGGATCGTGATATAGGTTGAAATCGTACCCCCTCTTGGCTTCGCCCCCTTGGCATGTGCATTGTTCCTCTTGGAATACGTACAGCGAAAACGACACGATACATATTTGCAGCGATATATTTTACATGGAAACGCACAGTATTATACCTACATATAACGATATCATAATACCAACTAACCAATGAAATCATCTAAGAAATGTGCCCATTGTGTAAGGCGACCGTGTAGCGTTAAATGGTGTTATGGTCGATTAAGCTCGGGTTCCAGTCCATGATCTGTTTTATGTGTGTCTGTGTACTAGAGTGTGTGGTGTGCTGTACCACTATACCTATTACCTACACAGGGAAAATATAGTTTTTCGTATTTCAATTCTGGTAATATTTTGTGAGTTGAAGAAGCTGGGGTCTGTTTTCAATCTCGCTGAATAACGTTTTTGAATAAGTTTTTGTTCATATCAATTAATTATTATTAGGTATATTTTTTGATAATTTTTGGGTTTTGTATATCTCCCTTTTGGTCCCTTTTCGAGCCTATTTTGGGATTTTAAGTCAAAATAGTTTTCGAAAATGGATTCTATACCCTCAAAACCCACATTCTGATGTAAATATTGTATTTTTTTTTGAAAATTTTCAATTTTGTACCTCCTCTTTGAAGATCATTTTGGAGTTTTAGGTCAAATTAATAGTCTTCAAAATAAATTTTTTTATTCTCAACTTGGAAGGATGGATTTTGTTACCCATATTGTATTTTTTTAAAAACATAAAATTTTATACCTCTTCTTCAGAGCAGATTTCTGGTTTTGAGGACGAATTGTCTTTAATAATGAGTTCTGCGCTACTTTTTGAAAATCCAGATGTTAATGTCCATGTTGTATTGTTTTGGAAATTGTACCTCTTCTTTGGAATTTATTTTGGATTTTGAGGTCTAATTGTCCTGAAAAATGTATCCAGCACTTTTCAAATTGAAAACTTAAATTTTGATATCCGTAATTTATTTTTTTTTCGAAAATCGAGGGTTTTCTCTTTTTTGGAGCTTGAGATCGAATGGTGTTCCAAAAATAAACTCCTGTGTTTTTGAAACCACAGATTTTTGTACTTATCAGCAGGGATTTTTTGGTGGGAAATTTCGAAAATATCGAGAAAATTGCCATAAAAACAAAAATCGGAAGAATTGAAAAAAATTTTTTGGTGACTTTTTCAAAAAATTTTGAATTTTATTTTAGGTCAATTAAATTATATGAATACAAAATCAGTCAAGGTTGTCACATTGAAATTTTTGAATTATGAAACATTAAGCAAGTATTACTTGAAGAGCAAAAAAGTGATCAAAATTTTTTTAAACATTAAAAAAATAATTTAGGTAGGTACTTACTTTGATTTTTTTATTAAACACAGGAGGAGGGTATGAAAATTAGGGACTTGCAACTTGCAACTTCAATTTAGCGCCTCCCCCTTCCTGGAAGGAAATACAAAGAAAGGCCTGCTTATAAGTGTTGTTTTCAGCTTTTTTTGGAAGCTAGGATTTCAAAGTCGAATTAATTTCAAAAATTAATTCTGCGCTATTGAGATCCCAAATTTTGATAGTCACGTGTTTTTTTGTTGAAAATTTTCAATTTTGAGCATTTTCTTTGGAGCCTATTTTCGGTTTTGAGGTCAAATGGTCCTTACGGGGCTCGTACTTAGTTACTTTTCAAGTAATTGAGTTACTAAAAGTTACTACTGGTTACTTTTTCAAAATTTTGGTTAATAAAGTTACCTTTTTTTACGAATTAAAATGTTCAAAAATGCAAATTGTAAGTCTTGCTTCTGCCAAGAATAGCTTAAAGTCTCGCCTTTTGTCAAAAAGTCTTGTTTTTTTGCTAAAAACTACGAAAAATTGTCTGATTTCTTGGCAAAAAATTCAAAAAGAAATTTTTTTGTCAAAAATTGCTTAAAAATTTCATTTGTTTGCGGAAAATTGTATAAAGATTTCGCTTTTTGGCAAAAATTGCTAAAAAGTTCGTTTTTTGACACCAATTTTAATTGACCTAATAAACCTAGATTTTGATACTCAATTACTCATTATTATATATTTTTTTTTAATAATTGTAAATTTTGTACCTCACCTCTGAGTCTATATATTTGAGTCTTCAAAAATAGATTTTGTGCTTTCAAAAACCCAAAAATTGATTTTTTTCATCTACATCACTTTATGACCCTCTCCCCCTAAAGACATTTTGAGTGTAATTCATATTTGAAAGGGTCTAGGAGATTGGGAAACTTGGTCTGAACAACCGAAAAAAGTCAATGAAAATCATTTCTTCAAGCGAGTCGACACCCTGACTCAGATACAAAGAAGCCAAAATCGCTGGGTTTACTCTTCAGAAAGGAATAAAAGGAAATAAATCAATGTTGAAAGTCGAACTGCTCAATAATGTAAAAATAATTAAGCACCATCAACACAACTCCTGTGTTGAGGTAGAAAATAATTTTTATTTTGTACGAATTTATGGAATCATGAAAAAATGTACCTGTACCGCGAACTTCAACTCGTTCTCGGCCAAAAAAGGTCATTGAACCAATTTTGGAATCAATCACCCTGAAAAAAAAGTTGTAAGTATTCATTAGGTAATCTACTTTTTCATAAAATAGCATCTAGTATGGATAAGGAACATTATTGGAAGCCGAGGCCACATGATAGTGTGAAAACGAGTCTTAGCCCTGCCCAGCTCACCCATCCACTGCGAATGAACAATTTTTAGAAGGAGGGCCTAAAAAAATACTCGAAAATTTTCTTCTATCGGCATCGTCACGTCGAAGTCGCCAGTGAGACTGGGTACAATAAAAGGATACGTTTACGATGCCTAATTCAGACGAATGGCAAAAGACTCAAGACGCCACCTGACGTAAGCTATACACAAATACGTAAGGCGAATAAAGGTGCGAAAGAGGGTTGACGTTGAGATGAGCAGGGTTCTGGGGTGATTGTTTGAATGTTATGGTTGTCAAGTGCAGTCGACTAGGTTTGCTTTTTGTATCGGGTCTGCTGTAGTATGAAGGGACTAAAAGGGTATTCCTATATTTTAAGCAGGTGGATGTAGTTTCTCGTCAGAGGAAAAGGAATACTTTAGCGATAGGGTTTCTGTCTCTATACCTTTTGCCATGTTCCAGAGATGGTGTTTTGAAAGGTGATGGGGTTAATAAGGATGGCTTGATGTGCAGTTTTGGAAGTTTCTTGATTTTTTTGCACGTTTCTGCTTCATTTTACGTAGGTACTTACATACATATTAAATTACGAAAATGACGATGATTTATTACGAGTATTTGGGTGGAATTCAACTTGGTGTGTTTTTGGTTATTAATTTTATTCGGTGTTCGGATTACAAAATTTTGTTACCGTGGAACCTTGAAATGAAATGAATTGAAGTTTTTTTTTTATTTTCAAATCATGGTCTTGGGGGGGGGGCAGTTTAAAAAAATTGAGCGAATAACTTTATCCAAGAAATACGAGTAAGCCCTTTTCAATTTCAAGGTATCGAAATAATGCTGCGAAAAAAGGATTCGAGCTATCTAATTTAACAATGTCAATTTTTCCATTAAATTTTGTATGAGATTCATTCTATAGCGTTGTTTTTTTTGTAGTATTTGAATCTTGAACTGAAAATTTGAATGCAAAATTCACCGTTATAATATAATTGGATTTTAGATTTATTTTTTCCATTGATATTTTTCAATTTTTTCCCTCCTATCGTGAAATTACATCCATTACATTTTCATTAAACGATAAAGATGAATGAAAAAGTGATTGATAAACACGTTTAAAAAGACCTTTGACCGATAATGAAATATTTGAACCGAATCGTTACAAAATATTGAAAAAATAGGTAAACACAGAATAAAAAAAAATCAAATATAATCTAAAAAAGATGACGATGACAACAACGTGACCAATGTCATCTTCCAATAAAAATACGATACACTACGTTATATCAATACCTACATCAATTTAATACGTTTTCAGTATTGTTTGTTCTTAGTATAATTTCATACACGCGTATTATGTATCGCGTATTAGTAATTATTTATTTATAATTCGGCGATTAGAACGAATTCACGTAAACAAAAAAGTATACCCTATACCAGTGAAAAAAAAATTGTGGAATATTAATTTTTTTATTGCTCGTAAAATAATTTGATGTGGAATTGAATATGAGCCAGGCACACATTTGTCTCTATGTATATCGAATTTGTAATTAAAAAATACGTATAGCGTGTATAATATTTTTTTTATGGTGAAATTATATTACATTGACGTGTGTGCCTCGCCGCAGTGATGAAAAAAATAACGATGATAGAACAGCTGTGTTGCTGTTTGGGGAGAGGGAAGGGGAATGTTTGAAAATTTTGGGAGAAATTGATAGTTTTGGGTTGAATAGAGAGAGATAGACAAGATAATTTTTTAAAAAATCAAAACGAAAAAACTGATAAAATGTTGTAATGTTAAATGCCTTTGTGTTTACTATTTTTGTATTTTTTCTTTTTCAATTTTTGTGGCTTAAAAATATTTTTGACAATGCTTTCAAGTCCTGCCTCCTTTATGATTCAATTTTGCAGAAAATAATTATTGCTTGAAAATTTTTGGAAAACGTGATGTTAAAAATCATTACTTCTACAGGGTGTCCATTTTCTGAAAAATCTGAAAAATTGAGAAAAGTCAGAGAATTAATTGTAAATTTGAAAAAATCAGGAAGAAAGTCAGAAAATTTTGTGATTCTTATACCTACAAAATTCTTGGAATTTCAAAAAAATTATTAGTCGCATAATCTTCAAGTTTTACTTCATTTGGAAGATTTTTTCCAAACGTACTTCCCGATGCCCAAAATGAGATCAAAAATTTGGATTTAGAAATTAAGAACAAATTCTTTTTGTAATTGAAGGATTTCTTCAAACAAATGCTCATGATGCACTGCTGCACAGGTTTATTTTGAGAATTCTTCCAATTATTTGATTGCCAAAAGGAACAAGTATTGTTGAGCGCTTTAATCGCATAATTTGAATCGCTCAGCAATGTAACTTTTTTGATGTCATTTTCCTTGAGAATTTGAAGAGCTGTGCATATTGCAATCAGCTCTACAAGGTTATTCAAAATTGGGTATTCTGAGTGTGTTATGCACTTCTGAAATGTTTAAAATAGAGTCTGGTGCAAAATATATCCCTATGGTATTCCTGCAATTGCGTTTGCATCACCATTTTTCGAGCAGGCTTCATCTGCAGTAACTCGAACATAGCCGTCTGTGTCCAATATTAGGTCAATGTCTGGATTTAGTATTTCTTCCTAACATTTTGTGGCTGAGACAGAAGGAATTTCGCGCTTTGTCATTTTTTTTGCGAATTCGTAGAAGCTCGCGTTTAAAATTGAACTTCATACTTTCCTGAGGGATCTTCAGACTTATAATAGGTATCTGAGATACTCCAGGCTTCATTTGGCTTAAATCCGAATGAAGTTGGCATGTTGTTAACTTCATCTTCAATTTTGGTGATTGACGATTTTGTAACTCGCTGTAATTTTAGGTTGTTTTGACGATTTTGTAACTCGCTGTAATTTTAGGTTGTTTTGAAGCTGAATGTGAGAATTTTTGTTCTTTTTTTCTGCTTGTACCCAATCAAAGTTTTGCTGTTTTGAAGAAGTATCCAGTTTGAAGAGAAACGTATGAAAAAAATTACCTCCCCTTTAAGTAAAGTATGTGGCATGTATAGGAAATTGGTCTGGAAAACCTGGAAAAGTCTGGGAAAATGACTTGCCAAAAATAATAGACACCCTGTTTTACTATGAAAAAAATTGAAAATCGTTTCTGATTTAGATGAATGAAACTGTGTTATTCCCCCCCCCCCCGCCAACCTGAATAAAAACTGACAATTTGGAAAATCCTTTGTTCATTTTCTTGCATATATCTTCTGTTCATTTAGTCTGGCATTTATTTTTAAATCAAATTTTATGCGAAGAAGTATCCGGTTTGAAGAGAAACCTATGAAGATAAAATTAAACCCCCTCCCCCGGCAAGTTCTTCGTTAATTTAAGTATGGGGTAAGTATAGAAAATTGGTCTGGAGAACCAGGAAAAGTCAGGGGAAATGACTTGCCAAAAATAATGGACGCTTTTTTTAGTACGGAAAAAAAATTGAAAATCGTCTGAATGAAACTGTTTTATCTCCCCCCCCCTCCTGGGTGAAAACTGACAACGGAAAATCCTTTGTTCATTTTCTTGCATATCTGTCCTGTTAATTTGGTCTGACATTTTTTCTTAAAATCAAATTCCACATTTTTTGTTTCATGAAATGAGAAAGCGGAAAGAATTAGGGGAAAATCGAAAGCATAAAGTACATAACACAGCCTTACTGCGAACCCTATTTACTTCAACTCGCCCCTTGTAACCGCACCTAGTCCATCTCGCTCGGTAATTATTTTGACCCTTTACGACGAAGTTCTCTTTTTATGTATTTACGTCACTCTTTCACATTAACACACACGAAGAAGACGAAATGACGGCCATGGCCACGACGATGTGATGGTTATTTAATAGGATTCTGAAGCAAATGGGAGAAGAGCGAATCGAGCTCGAGATAAAGTGTGAGCTAAGTTGTGATCGAAAGTGTTGCAGATGCGGAATGGGCAACGGTGCTGAGCGCATCTTTGAAGGGATTTCCATTCCACCTCATAAATCTGGTATTCGGTAGTCATAGTGTACTTTCGATAGAATGTAGATAATTTTCGGCGCATCTTAATTGATGTGGAAAGTTTAACGTACTGGGTCTGTCTCTGTACCAGTAGTATAGCTTCGAGGGAGAAAGTTCTATACGTATGTGCTGGAAGGATGTGGTCATAAAGATTAAGGTTTTAAGAACGTAAAACGTATAGAAGGCAGAGGTAGCACGACTACGGTGACGTGTAAAAAGTAGCTGCCTAAGTGGTCAATATCGAGGAGGTGATTTATTAATCGAGCGAGATTTATTTCCTAAAATAAACTCGCCTGTAAAACAAGAAGAAGAGTAGCTATGGATGGCGTGTTTTAGTATACTCGTATAAGGTGTGTGTGTGTGTGAGGAGGATTTGTTTTATAGAAAGATTCGAACGATGTGTAAATTAGATGGCTGGCTTCGTCCATGTGCGACTCATAATATTACGTGTACAACGTGTAATTTCGATGTTTTATTGAAAAATACGAGTCGTAGAGGCGATAAAAACCAGGTTACGAATTTGTATGATGAGTTTAAAGGCTGTGTACGTTTTGAGATGGTACTTATAATGCTCGCGAAGACCTACGTAGGTAGAGGTGTATTTTTGAAATTGAGCCGTTTGTATGATAAACTTTAGACTTTGTCGAGTGTAATACGTAGGTACGTCAAACGCTTGAAAACCGAGAACGTTTTGCGATGACTAATTGAAAGCTCGCGTAGAACGAACGACACGA
This sequence comes from Planococcus citri, assembly GCF_950023065.1. Classification (NCBI taxonomy): domain Eukaryota; kingdom Metazoa; phylum Arthropoda; class Insecta; order Hemiptera; family Pseudococcidae; genus Planococcus; species Planococcus citri. Next base: position 18,948,332 of record NC_088681.1, read on the forward strand.
AATGAAGTGGTTTTTAGTTGACGAAATTGTGTCAAGATGATTTTAGCGGAATTTTTTTCTCTAGTTTATTATGCGACGAAATGAAAGATAATTTTTTTCCACTTCCTGTACCATGAAGTTTGTTTTTGTTGAGGTTGGTAGAAGATTTGTTGTAATTGCGCCAATTACGGTGTCATTTTGATGCCTGCAAAAATCGATGTAGGCAGGAATTAGGACAGTGGTGTGGTTTGTATGTTGAGAGTGGTTAATTGAAGGCGAGAGTGAACTCTGTTTTTGTTATTGGTGCAAAGTTCAAACATTGGAAAAATTCTTCATTTCGCTTATAGGGTTCTAAAGTTGAAAATTTTGAAGAAAATATTTATATTTCTGTATGAAAAAAAAAAACAAATATTGATGTATGATTTTGCAGACACCATTTATTTGAACTTTGAACGTTGCGATTGTGAGTTGGCTTAAAGGGGTTCTTAAAAGGAAATGAAACAACTATCACTGCGTGATGTCATCTTTTTAATTTATGTATAAAATTTATTCATAACAAATTTTCCCACAATTTTGCGTATTGTTCACAATAAAATCGATGAATCGGTACGAGATGATGGCTAGAAAGTTGCTAATGAATCATTTTTCGATTTAAAATTTTATGCTGAAATGTAGGTACGCCAGTGTTGATTTTAATTTATTAATACTCAGGAGTCCTATTCATAAGTGTTTCAGTCTTGGCTGTAATCTGCAGATTATTATAAATTTGGATTGGAGATGCTAATTTATGATTGTGTTTTTGTTTGTTTCAGGTGAGTCTGAGAATAAATTTTCGCCATAGCAGTAATGAAATATGCATTTATGTAAGAGAATAAGTAAGTCATTTTTATGGTCATTTTTTTGGAAGAAGTTGGCTTCGACTGATGAAAGTGGAATCAATTTGAAAATCGATGGATAATATTAATCTGACCGATCGAATTTCTGACATGAACTCTGTGCTCCGAATCAACGTATTTTTAAGTTTTTCAAAATCCTTTTTTGGAGACGAAATTTTGAAAAAAACGTTTTGAATGAATGAATGATTTATTTTTCGGGGATCAGCATTCACAATTTTGCTTGAACAAGTACCAACTGAAATAAAACAAATCATTTTTAGAATAAAATGAAAGCTCACAAAAAATCTCGAAAATACAGAAAATATCCTCCTTCTTCTCTTTTTCCTTCGACAAAATGAGAGCAAATCATGAATTTCCAAACACTTACGTACAACATTAATTACCTGTATTAGAAGAGTCTCCCCATTCGCAATTTTTTTAATTGGGAGGAATACTCTGACTGAGTAGTGAAGTCCATGATAGCATTAAAAAATATCTTTCGAGCTCAGCAAGTGGCATACAACATGTTTGATCACATTTGAGGGTATGGGGGAGGGGTGCAGGGGTTAGAATATTTGAAGTCAAACTCAGCGTATTCAAATTAGTTTGAATAATTTTGTTTCATTTTGAATTTTGATCAAAATGAGGGTACCTGAGTCCTGTTGGAGTTGTTGAAACTCCATTTTGAAAATTACTTCGTTGAAAAAAATCCAAAACCAAGTCTTCACTGACTATATTTTTTCCTCCAATTCAGAGTAGTAAAAAAGTCTCGTTTTTGGCCAAAAATTGGAAAAATTTTCCCTTTTTCTAGAATTACTGAAAAGTCAATTGACCTAGAATTACAAAAAGTTTTCATATTGTTAAGATCTTAATTTTTTGCTAATAATTGTGAAAAAATCTTGATTTTTGCCAAAAATTACCGCGAGTAAAAAGCCTTTCCTTTACTAAAATTATCATCATCTCATTTTTAAACTAAAAAAGTAAAATATCCTGCCATGTGTCAAAATTGCCATCAAATTTTTTTTGTTTTTTTTTTTTTGCTTAAAATTTGCAAATTTTCGTTTCTTTTTAAAAAATTGTAAAATAGTTGCGAAATAGTCTCACTGTTTTGACAAAAGTGTTGTAAAAATGTACAAGTTTCATTACTAGGGCTAGGATTTTTATGCGCTGAAAAAACAGTTTTAAGCGCTTATAAAAAGCAGTTAAAATGGCCAAAAAAAGCAAAATTATGCGCCAAAAAATCTAAAAAAGCGAAAATAAGCGGTTTGTAAGTGCATCATGTGACATATCAAAATGCAGGCATTTTCAAGCAGAATGCGAAAATCCTATTGAATTTCCTATCAAGTTAAAACTGAATTATTTAAATCAGAAAAATACCGAAAATCATTTATTTTAGATTTAATTTTTGAACAAAAACATGAAATGTACCTACAAGTGACAGATTACAAGATTTGGGTAAATAAAAACTAACTGAATCAAAATTCAAACGTTCGTTTGCGAAATCAGAGATCGAAATGTTTTTATTTATTTTTTTTCAACTAACATAGTTTTAAAGTGATTTTTTTTGACAAAACAACAAAAATTTGAGTTTTTAGAACGATTTTTTGTCGTTTTTCTTCGAAATATGCGCTAAAGTACTTGAAAAAGCGCTAAAAAAGCGGTTATCGACCATTTTTTCCTGAAAATAAGCAGTTTTAAGTGTTTATGGTCTAAAAAAGCAAAATTATGCGCTAAAAAATTTTGCAAATCGGCTTAAAAATGCATGAATCGCAAAAGAAACATTGTTATGCGGTATCTGCTGCAGCGCATTCAGACAAGCATTTGCATAAAAATCCTAGCCCTATTCATTACGTATCAGATTTCAATATTGGAACGTATTATTTCGTAATTTTTTCTACATTAAAATGTTTTGCACACGCTTTTCAATTTTTTTGGTTACTTTTTCGAACTTTTTCGGAAATTGTCTAGGTATGTCTGAGTACGAGGGCGAGCCACTTTCTGAAATTCTTAAATCATAGATCATAACTTTTGTATTCATTTTTAAAAATTGACCTTTCCCTTAGGAAGTTCAGTTTTGAGCTTTTCAAATGTGAAATGAATTACTGACATTTCAAAATGATTTATTCTTTCTAAAATCATTCAATTCAAATAGTCTTTAATTTCCGAAGTTGGACTGGCTGTCTCACGAGAAATTGTCTTACGTCGAAACTTTAAACTTCTTATTCCTCCTCTTCGTCCAATTCCTGTGCGGATTAAGACTAAAATTATGATGATTATTTTACTAGACCATCTAACACAACTCCTAAAAACATTGAGCAAAAAATTAGAAAATCTAAATCCAAAATCAGCCTTATTTGGCATACAGTTAATTGCATACATTTGTGATTTTTTATATGATTTTTTTTGTTTTACATTTTCTGAGATGTTTTGATTGCAAAAAAGTCTAATTGCTTTTAGCTAACGTTAGCGAACAGCTTACTTTGAGCAGTTCCACAGGAAACGTCATTCTCGAACAGTGAATGGAAATTTCAATTTGGAACCGAAAAGTAAAAATGCAACCCTCGTTTTTGACAAGCAATTGAAAACTTCATTTTTCAAAAGAAAATGGAAACTTCATGGAACAAAATCTATTAAGCTTTGCTTGTTGAAAAAATGAAAATCTGTTGTGAAAAACTCCCTTGGAAAAAACTCCACTAGAGAAAACCCCTCTCTCAAAAAATTATTTGTTGTGAAACAAAATTTTGTTCTTGATCTCAACTTCCAAAAATGAAATCTTCAAAAATAAAAATAAAAACTTGAAAAAAACTTTTTATTTGGAAAATTAATTCTTTTTGAAAAAACTACTTCAAAAAGAACTTTTCCTTCTCCGATATTTTTTTTGAAAACGAAATTATCATTTTTTATTGATGGGGTGGAAGGAGGGGGGGGGGTCGTCTTCATGGAAGAAAACTTGTACCTACTTGTGGAAAAATTTTGTTTTGCAAATAACTCATTTTCAACTTAATGTTTGAAAAAAACACACCGATTTGCTTCAGAGGAAGGAGGAGGTTTAAAAAATTTTCAGGAAGCCCTGCTTTTTTGCCCCAGGCCCAGAAAATTGGCTCTCAGCGGCAATAGCTTCAAGGAGTCACTTTTTGTGAATTTTCAATACCTAGTCGTAATTCTTTTCTCGTGAGTTGTTCAACAAATGTGTGCCTGTGAAGATCTGGATAGGCTATTTGTAATACTTGGAACATGGATACTTTGAGTACAGTTTTGTAATGAAGGCGAACACGAATGGAATAGTATGGAAATGCGTAAAAAATTATTTTACTATCAACTTCAACTTGATGATTTTAAAATAATTTTAAAATTTTAAAAATTAATAAAAAAAAAAGAAACAGACCTGAATTTTCATAAAACCATCATAAAATTGAAAGAACCATGAAAAAGTCGCGATTTTACGAATTTATGTTTAAATCTGGAAAAATCTTTATTTTATTCTCATGAAATATCAATTTTATAAATTACTCGGGCTTTTTTTTTGGTCTCCTACGGTGTGTCGCCTTCTTACAAAAATGTAGATGAAATAAACGTATGGTGAGAAAAACAGGTTCTTGAAAAAGTCTGGAAAAGTCACAAAAAGGTCAAAAAATGGGTTTTAGATTGGAGGCTTAAGCAGTGGACGCGAAAGAATTTTTGTTCTGCTGTGTTTTTTAAATCTCAGATACCGTACACATCAAGAACTTTGACCCGTGACTGTTGATCTTGTAGGCTAAAAATAAAATTTATACTTTTTCCTCCTGCTGAAATATTGCGAATTTTAGAGTTGACAGAGGTAAATCTATGGTACAAGAGCTTATATGGGATACAATATTGAAAAAATTTAATTTTTTTTTGTATTGTTTTTCAAGATTTCTGCTGATCTTGGGCGTTTATTTCGAGATGAAAATATTTCGAAAAGAGTATTTACTTAATCCGGTGTCGTTTGATTTTCATGTATGAATGTATTTTTTCCTCCATCTCTCTCGTATTCCTGCTAGATAGACGAACATATTTTCGTATATCATTTTTCCTTTTCACCTTGGTGGACTGTTGCATTAAGAGATCAACAAGCAAACCCTCCCTCGAACCTTTTGCTTTTTTCATACTACACGACGAAATTTTGATTTATTCCGGCAAACGTAGGTGATATAGAAAGAGAAAACAAAACCACGAGGAAAAAAAGAGCCAAGAATAAAAGAAAATCCATAATACTACGCTGAATGTTGGTGTTTTTTGATTCGAGTGTAGACAAAGCCCGAACTACCGAACACGAAGGGATAACTGAAAACTGAGTACTACCTACTACCTACGTATTGCGAGTTAAAGCATATAAATGAAATGGAACATGGAACTATGAAAAAAAAGCGTGCGAAAGGCAACGACAGAAAAGGAAAAAACGTACGAAAAAAGCTCGACCATATGATAGCAGATTGTAGAGACAGCGATTCTTTGAAATTATTATACTCCAGATTAGATATAGTGAGTGGGTATTGAGGCAGGGGGTAATGTAATAGTGGTCGTTTCTAAAACGCGCAAAAGTATACGGTTGGCTGGGCGCTAGCAGCACTTCCAAGATGCTATTTCATTTTCCGTATTAAAAAGATTTTTCACGGTGTAGCACGAAGACAAAGTTGAAGTATTTTATTTTCATAAAACGTACGTATGAGGTTTAATAATGAATAAAAAACTGACGCAAAGGCAATGTGATACGATTCGTTCGTAGCGAGAGCGACCCGGTTTGCTGCCAGAAATCGAGTAAGTTATGTTGCCTAACGAATGCCTGAAATGAGATGTTACTAGATTTGCATAAACGAGTCGATTTACGGCGCTGTTTTGATAGGCTTGTTGAGGGAATTCGCGAGAAAACCGAAGACGTAGCTGAAAATTGGGATCTGTTTATTTTATTGGGCTATTTTCATGATTTTTAAGATATTTGTGGTCTAAAAAGTAGTCGATTCGAGAAGTGAGATGGAATTCGTCAATCTGAGAAATATTTTCTGAATAGATCAAGAATGTGAAAATGTGAGTTTTAAAAATATTTTGCCAATATTGAACAATTATTGTTTGTGATTTGAGTATTTTTAACCATCCCCCCCCCGAAATTGATCAATTTTAAGGCTTTTTTCTGCTATTTTTACTCAATTTTAATTGCATTTTATGTGCTACAGGGTGTCCAACAGTCCTGCTTTTCACCAAAATTTCCTGCCCATTTTTCCTTTTTTCCAGTCAAATTTCAACATTTTTATTAATCAATTTCTCCCTTTTTCAAAATTGAAAAGAAAAAGAAAAACATTAAAAAAATATTATTATTGAAACTGGAAAAACTTTTTAGTATTTCTCGAAAAATTATTGAAATGTCCGAAAACATTTGAAAAACAAAAAAATGAATTTACAAATTTTGACCCCCCCCCTCCCCCCGTAAACTTTTTGAGAAATGTTCTGCTAAAATGTACAGCTAGCGTCCTGCTTTTGAGCTTTGAAATTTTGTTGGACACTCTGTAATATTTTGTAATTTTCTGTAGCCTAAATAAGTTACCAATTTTTTATTTTTGGATTTGTTAAACTTTTTTTCAAATTTTGATGGCATTTCTCAACTTTTTCCCCGAATTTTCAGAAATTTTCGATTCAATTTTGTTGATTTTTGCAGCAAGTTTTTATTGAAAAATCTTTAGTCATATTGTAACAGCTCTTGCAAGTTTTCGTGAGTCATAATTCATTTAGTTGATTATTTGTGGATTGTGGGTTACTTCAATACTTGGAATCACTTGAAAAATTTCAGCCTTTCGGTAACACTTTTGCATTTGGTCAATTTTTTATTGTTTTGGGTGTGGTTTTTTTTTCTTTTCATTTTAGATGAAAATTGCTGTTTTTTGTACTTTTAAACTATTTGTACAGCAATTTAACTAATTTCCTGTAAATTTGATGTTTTGAAATGTAAATTTTCCTATTTTTTCAGCAGAGATATTTTTGAGCAATTTTGACGAACATCGACATTTTGACACACTTGTCCAAACGAATAATTTGCACGTACCTCGCTTCATCGTTTTGCGAAACATTACGTATACTCTTTTAATTCGCTGGCAATTTTAACGGTACTGTCTCCTACGTAATAAATATTACCTTAACCTACGCGACCATCGTCATCGAGCAAAAATGGTAAAAAATTTTACAACCGGGTAAATTTGACCACCTCCACAGCCTCGGGCGCTTTTCGGCCAAATAAACACGCTCCAGTTACTCTCGAACGGCGCGAAATAATCGCTATTTTACAACTGGAATAATATAGTCGAGTCGTAGTCGCCGACAAATTATACAAGTTCGCTTGTTTCAAACGGTATTACAAAATTCTTTCGTACATACGAACGACCTCTGCGAGCCCCGAAGCCATATTTATCGTGTACGTATTATACTATACCCTCTCTCTTCACTTCACCGCCGATGCTTCGCTCGTATATTACGTACGAATATTGTACGAATTTCCATTTCGAGATTCTCTCTTCGTCTTTGCAGCTGATATCGTTTTTTTCTTTCCCTATCTAAATCTTATGCCACCTATTCCTCGGGTGAAGATGCATTATTCAGTTGTGACCGCAGCATCTTTTTTTTTACTCCTTAGTACCAGCTGAGAAAATAACCCTTTTTAACCGTGTAAATATCTCGTCTCGGGTCTCGCAGGTTCACTCGACGTACTACAGGTACAGGTACCTGGGTACATAGTAGACATTTATACACATACCACATTATCACTTACTATACGTACCAGGTATATGTACCTGTGTAATTCGTTGATGATGATGATGATGGTGATGGAGAAGAAGAAGAAGTTGAGAAAAAAAACAACACCTCCCTAGCTTCACCTTCCACATGGTCGAAATTATATAAAAAGAACGCCTTACCATAGAATTAAACGGAAGACTTACCGAAGCAATAAGCATAGTCATTAAATCACAGGCTTTATACCCCGCAAACCTGTAATTTGGTCGTTTTCACATCATCCGTCTCTGTTTCTTTCGTTTTCATCAGAGCCATGCACGGCCACGCTCTTCGTCTGCAATGCACTAGACTCTCGCAGCTTCAGAAAAGACCTTGCTCGTCGTATCCCTCTCGCTCTAGCTTATTGCCTTCGAGTTTTCTTCTACATACTCGTATACATATAAGAAGATGCAGACGTCGTTGAAAATCTATAGCCACTTGGAAATTTCAGCTCGTAGAGTCTGTCAGGTGTGTCATCTCGCAGGTCTAGGTACGCTACAACCTCGTAATACCTTTCACGTCGTTCCTCCTCCTTGGTTGAAAACCCTGCCAGTAATCCTTAAATCTGTAATTTATATCGAATTAAGGCGAGATCTCGTTTTACTATCGTTATACGAGTACGATGGGTGAGTATTTCAGTGTCTTGATTTAGTTATATGTACTATCAACAAGGTTCTCGAGTTATGAAGGAAGGGGAGCGGAGGTAGAATTCAATACGGACAAGTGTACTTTGAAAAATGTTATTTTTTGCTGTATTTTGTTTTTTCTAAAAATGTTTCCGTGAATATTTTTTGGCTATTTTTGTTCAAAAGACATAAAAATTTTGCAAATTTTGGAAAAATCTTTCAATTTTTTCAAATTTTATTGAATTTTAAAAGTTTGAAATGGAGATTGTTTTCAATTCAATTCAGAAGTTTCTCTCATATCTGGGCTCATTTCAAAATTTTGGTTAGGTAGGTCTACGTACTAAAGTTACTTTTTTAAAAATGTTCAAAAATTCAATTTTTTATTCTTCTTCTTCAAAGTCTCGCTCTCTGCCAAAAATTGTGAAAAGTCTCGGCTTTGTCAGACTTGCCAAATAAAAAGTGTTGTTTCTAATCGAAAATTGCTGAAAATTGTCGCTTGTTCGCAATAAATTTCAAAATCATATTTTTTTCAAAAATTGATCACAACACCTTTTTTTATTCCCAATATTTGCCAAATAGTCTTGCCTTTTTTCTAAAATGATAAAATGTCACTTTCTACTAACATTCTTCAAAAACAAAAAAAAAATGATAAAGTCTCACTTTTGCAACAAAAATTGCAGTCAATAATGTCCAAAAATCCTAAGGTGATTCACCTAGCTGTCTGGCCTCTCAAGGTCACTGACCTACCCGTCTAGCCAGTCACTGTTGTCTGTCTGGTCTGCCTTTCTGTCCTCTTGAGGTCATTGACCCATCTGTCTGACTTTTCAAAGTCGTCTATCTTTTTAGTTGGCCTCTTGAGGTCATTGATATGCCTATTTACCCTCTGAAGGAGGTCATTGACTCGTCTGTCTGGCTTCCCAAGGGCGTCTGTCAGGCTGTCTGGCCTCTTAGGGTCACTGACCTACCTGTATAGCCTGTCATGATCTTCTGTCTGCTAGTCTTGTCTCTCGAGATCGTCTGTGTGCGTGTCTGTCTGTCTAGCATGTCAAGGCCATTGACCGAGTTGTATTTTAAAAGGTCATTGACCTGGCTGACATTTTTAAGGTCATTGCCTTGTCTGTATGACCTTTATAAAATTTTGACCTGTCTATCTAACATCTCAAGGTCGTCTGTCCTATTGCGTCATCGACCTAGCTGTCTTGTTAAGGTGATTGACCTGACTGACCTTTCAAGGTCATTGCCCTGACTTGCATTTTAAGTTCATTGACTTGTCTGATTGACCCTTTAAGGTCATTGACTTGTCTGTCTGGCCTTTATAAAATTATTGACCCGTCTATCTACATCTCAAGGCCGTCCTGCCTATTGCGGTCATTGACCCGTCCTTCTAGATTTTCAAGGTCGCATGTCTTATTGGCTGGCCTCTTCAGGTGATTGAGTCATCCGCATGGTTTCTTAAGGTCGTCTGACTGCCTTTTCGGCCTTTTGAGGTCGCTCCTACCTGTCTAGTCGTCTGTCTGCATGTCTGGCTTTCTAACGTTGTTAGGCTGTCTGACTGGCTTTTTTAGGTCATTGACCCATTGATCTTGCTCTTCAAGGCAGACACATTTTTTAAAGCTTTTGATTCTGATATTAAAATGTCAGAAAACGTGACATTCAACCTATAGAGCTGCAAGAAAAAAAAAAATATTCAAAAAATACTCGAAAAATTGGAAAATAGTCTTGAGTTTGATCTACTTTGCAATAGCACCTAGAAAGCTTTTTTTTTTTAAATCCGACACTTGAACGTCTCTAGAATATGGAGGAAAAATGCGCTGCCGAAAAAATTCTGAAATTAGGGCTCAAATTTTGAGTTGAAATGGACTGTTTGCCGTTTGTTACTTCAAACGTCAATATCCAAAATTTTCTTTCTTATAAATATGGTTGAAAAAAATGTATTTGAACCGGTGCAGGGGTCACGAATTGCGAGCATTTGTGTCGAAAAGTGCTGGATTTCAATTTAGCCCCTTTTGTGACACATTTTCCAAAACTGGAAAATCCAGAAATTCGTCGAGGACTTCAGTACTAATTGAAACTCTCAAAAATCGATTCGGGTGATTGAAAACAAGCTATATAAACTAGATTCCTGCCTCGAGGCTCGAATTGATCAAATTTTTTATTTTTCGTAGAAAATGAAAATCACCAATAATTAAAAACAAAATTCGGTCCAAAATTTGACCTGGGAGTGTTCAAGTAGGACAAAGGAGTGGGGAGGGAGAGTTGGTGTAAAATGTAAGTTTATCCAAAAGATTGATGTTGCGAGAAAAATTGAAGAAAATCCATAAGAAATAAGCTTTACTTATGTACCTTAAATTTGTCAACATGTTAGAGCCAGTCTTACATTCTTGTAATGGGAGGGAGCCAAGTCATCCATTTTCACCAGTTTGCTACTAATCGACTCAACAGTCAGCGAGAAGCATAGTAAATTATGCTTTCATTTCGATTTTGTTAAATTTCTCCTTGATGAATTGTCACGACGAATGGATCATTAGGCGATTTTTCTTACAGGGTGGTTCAAATTATGTGTAAAATGGTCTTCGAAATTGCTCATGGCCTTTGGTCATCTGTCATACATCTCGTCGAACATATGCATTATATTTTCAAACAAAAGAGAGAAAAGAAAAGAGAGATTGTCTATACTCTCGTTCTTATTTTCTGCGCTCTATTATGAGTGAGTTATTTAGACATTTACGAGCGAATCGTGATTCAGTTCTGTTTGATTTGCGATTAAAGGTCACGAATAGGGTTAAAAAGCCTTATAAGTAAAATAACTTCATAAAAATTTACGTACAAACGAGTATAGGTAATGTTGCGCGCTGAAAAGGTGTTTTCGTATAGAAAACGCGATAATAACGACGCTACTCCAGTAATCGGCATTCATGAAATGACCACTCGCGTATAAAATGCGTATAAATTTAATAAATAGGTAATTTAACCCGAGCCCAAGTTTTACTCGCGCTAATACGATCATTTTATGAATCAGCGTTATAATTTAATGTTACGTGTACGTACATCATATGTATAAGGAGAGGAGAGTGAAAAAAATAAAATAAGCGGAGATTATTATTTATGGCGTAACCTACGAAAAATCAAGTTCGCCGAGAGAAGGCGCGAGCGTGCGGGCGTCTCATCATCTCTCATACCTTACCATACCTACCTTACGAATGTGTACTTATTTAAGCCTGACTTGACTATAAGCACATCATGACCGCTGCTGCGGTCCATTCGGCCGAAACGGACGCGGACGCTCTACTCGTTGTGGCAGAAAAAATGGCCACGAAGTTGTATATTATGGTAACATATTAGGCGCTTTATTACTTCCACGTTGCCAGCGAGTTTATCTAGGTAGATATTGTACGATGTTTTCTACTCTCTGCCTTCCCAACACGACAGCTACTTAAAAATTTTGATTGATTGTGGCCGTTATTAGCGAATGAAAAAACAACGAATCGTATTAAGCCGGTAAATACACCGTGGCTGGATCGTTATACTTGTAGCAGAATTGTACAGGTTTGGCGAATTCTTGGTCGGTGTGTTGGATTTGTTAAATGTGGTCTGGTTGTACGTAAATGGTTGAAGAAATGAGATGACTGAGAGATGCTGGAAAGTTGCATGGATGTGATGAGGTATGTGAATGGGTTTTTCGGAAGAAACAGGGTGAAATTGGGGTACGAGTGAAAAATTTGTATGTACCAATTGAAGAATTGAAATTTCTGAAAGTGAAGATGAAAGAATTCGAGGAAAGTTTGAGCAGGGAGAGGAATAAATTGAACAATTTTTAGAGGAAAACAAGTTGGAAGATTGTACCAACAACGTGTGCTTCTCAACTGAAAATGTCGTTTTCTTCGCAATTTTCCCAATTCGAGATGTACATACTTTATTTACTTAAGTGCAGAATTACTTTTAGTAAAATAGGATAATGATGATTACCGAGTCTGGAGTTCGTTAAAAGTTCATTTGTGGCGATTGGTCGAGTCATTCGATGATTCCCAATCAAAATTTATGAACTGAACTGTGACAGTTTTGAAGCTTTGATCTTATCTGAATTCTATTTAATTTAAGATACAATTTACAAGGTAATCTGTGGATAATGTGGATCGAGATGTCCTCTTGTGATTTGAACGGGCGATTATTGAATAGAGCATGGTCGAAAATACCCATAAACAAAATTTCAGCTGCCAATATTGATTTTTTTAATTTTGGCGAATTTTTGAAAATTCAAAATTGACCATTTTCGGCGATTTATGCTTTATTTATTTTTTAAAAAAAATGTTTTCAGTAATATTGATGAAATTAATCCTGGTACTTAATATCAACTCCCCCCAAAAACCTGCAATTTTTCACCATTTTTGGCCATTCTGGAATCTTGAGTGGGATTTTTGATTTCTCCAGAATTTTTGAATTTCTCCAGGAAACGTGAAAATTAATTTGGGCAGTTAAAAATCGAGATTTGCCTTAAATTCTCAACCTGTTTAAAGGGGACTTATCTACATTTAAGCCCATTTCCAGGCAGACACCTCGAATGATGATTTTTTGATCAGCATATTTTACAAAAATTCCAAAAATCAAAAATTTTCTGTTCTTTGAAAAATTTTTGAAATTTTTACGAATGGGTGTACTTATCATGTCTAAAATGTGCTTCACGAATCCGATTTTTACCATTTCGATTCGTTCTGGAGCCTCCAGCGCAGTTTTCAAATTCTCCAGAATATGTGGAAATTAATTTGGGCAGCTTAAAATCGAGTTTTACCTTATTCTCAACCTGTTTGGAGGGGACTTATCTGCATTTAAGCCCATTTCCAGGCAGACACCTCGAGTGTGATTTTTTGAACAGCATTATTTTATAAGGACAAAAATTCCAAAAATCAAAAATTTTCTGTTCGTTGGAAAATTTTTGAAATGTTTACGAATGGCTGTATCATGTCTAAAACCTGGCTCCCCGAATTCGATTTTCACCATTTTGATTCGTTCTGGAGCCTCCAGAGCCATTTTCTATTTCTCAAGAATTTTTGAATTTCTCCAGAAGACGTAAAAATTAATTTGGGCAGCTGAAAACCGAGTTGTGACCTTTTCTCAATCTGTTTAAAAATCGTATCAGTAACGTGAACCCAAATTTTCAACATTTCGAGCCATCCTGGAGCCTCCAGCGTGATTTGCGATTTCTCCAGGGCTTTGAAATGACTCCAGAAAGTGTGGAGATTATTTCGAGTGAGCTAAAAATGGAATTGTGGCTTATTCTCGACCTATCTAACGAGTTTTTCCACATTTTTGAAGCTGATTTCCAGCGATTAATTTCTCAAGATGTGACGTCACAACCCCTTACCCTTACCCATCATCTGGAAATTCACCGAAGACTAAAAAATTACTGTTTCGCCATTTTTGATTTCTCAATGCGATAAAATTTCTCCCGTAACCTTTTCATCATCACGCTACGAGTTCTACTCTGGTGCTCGTTGATCCTATGATTAAATTTTTTTTCACTAAAACTAGCCAAATTTTTTTCTAAACCGGTTCGATGACGATAGGAGTTCGTTTAACCCTCATTGATGGAAGTTCGACTCATATTAGAAAGACGTATGTACCTTTACCTACCTATAGATAAGTATGGAGGACACACCATACGCATTAGCCAAATATTCGAAGCGTATACTTGGTGCAGATCACCCTGTTTTTAAATTTTTTAAACACATACTCTCGCTGCGATGCTGGTATGCGATAATTACCCGTTTGTTTTAGCCCAAGTCGTTGATAACCCTGTTTGACTTGGAAAATTAAAAGACATAGTACATTATGAACAGCTATAGAGTAAGGTAAAAGAAGACTTATACATACGAAAGGAACGCAAACCCAAATCGCAGGTGTTGAAGCGTATTAAACGAGTACTTACCTCTAGAGAGTATATCTGTCTAGGTACTCTTCGCTATACGAGTATGTAATCGTAAATTCACAAAGCTCTCGTCTGTCGTCGTAGGCTAAATGAATTCCAAGTATATTTGGACGTTTACACGCGCCCACTACCATCTTCAAATAGGGTTTGAAAAAAATTATCGAGAAAAAAATTACTTACCTCGAAACTGGTTTATCTCGAACTTGATTTCGTATGTACTATAGTTGAAACAACATATACGAGTAATTGAATTTGTTGGTCGCGTATTTAATCACAACTTGCATAGGCATGGTTTTTTTTTCGCCTGCTTTATCGTCGTTTGATTTATCGTTTAACCAATTTTACTGATATCGATGCCCTTTTTTTACTTTTTTGTTTTTCCCTCGTGGATGTTGCGAGTTCACGCTCTGCGGTGTGTGTTTAAGTTCATGTAAAATTGATGAGATGTGAGAATGAAAATAGGTTTATCTCGCGGTATGCGAGACGAGTAGGTACCTAGAGATAGTTTTAATACGCGTGACAAGACGATTATCATCGTCGTAAACCGATATTATATACGTTGAAACTCGTCGTTTTATACTAGGATGAGTGAATTAGAGAAGGGTATCGTTCCCAAAACTCTATACAATTACATATAGGTACCTGCGTTTATCGAAATGGTAAATACGAGTTTACGGTAATTAAATGTATTTATAGAGCTATTAAACTAGTAGGTTTGTTGTTTTCTTTCTCAGAGTTATTCTAACGTATTGTTGTTTGAATTGTATTATGTTTCAGGTAAGCGTGTGTTGTAATCTGAATTCTGAGGTTTAGTCGATTGGAATGAAATGAAAATGGATCGTATTCGGTGGTATGTAAGAATCGTACTGTAAATATTGAAGATACTGATTTCGAAGTCTCCCAGGATCTGGATTGTTTTTAAAAGAATGAATCTGGATTAAACGCGTATTCGCGGGGCTAAGGGGACAAAGGGACAAAGGAGCAGTTCGCTCCAGACTCCAATTTCCTGGAAGGTCTGGCCACTGAATAGTTTGAAACCAGAGATAAGTAATGAATTACTCGTATTGATCGTAAAGGTGATAAGTTTTCAAATTCATTGAAAAATGGTGATTAAAAAAAATAGATAAATAAATAAACAAATTATTGATTGGAGGAAAAATAATTTTTCACCAATTGATTTCTCGTGGAGTAAAGAGGGGTCCAAAATGGCATTTACCATGGGCTTATTTTGTGACTACGTTTTTGCAAATCCTGCAATGATGAAAGTATAAGAAAAAGTCTTTTTAGGCCAAGGCTGTACTCACAAAAAGTTTTGTTTTTTTTCATTTTTTAAAGTTGAATTTTGAAATTTTTTTTCTTTGAAAATGGAAAAATTTTGACTTGAATAAACGCTAATCCTTTCCCTCCCCTCCATCAAATTGAATTTAAAAAAAAATACTGCCAAAGGTCCTGATTTTGTGTCGCTTTTGCATGCTGTCCAGTTTGTTAAATAATTTTATTCTTTCAGTTTTAAACTTTGAAATTTTTCGTTCAATCACTTCATTGACTTCTTTCAAAAATTCCATCTTTTAAATACCTATGTTTCCTAGTTTTCATTGAAAATTAAACAGTATTTGCTTGAGAAATTTTCGATTTGAATGAATTTTTACTTCCCACCCCCTCCCCCTCAATTGAAACATATTTTTATGATATTTCTTGCTCAAAGTTAACTGCTTTTTCACCAAAATTGTCTAACTATAAGTGCAGAAAAGGTTCTGTTTTTCTCAATTTTTTCCAATCAAAATTTGAAATTTACTATTTATCATCTTTCTTTCAAAATTTTAAAATGTTTACATTTTTTTTTTAGTTTTTTTCTTCAATAGAAATGATCTAAAAATATTTCATGTTGAATCAATTTTGACCTAAAAATTTTGTTCTTTCCTCCCTCCATTCCCTCAAAAATTGAAACATTTAAACAAATTATTGCCAAAAGTCCTGTTATTGTCTTGCGATTGCATATTTCTCTGTTTGTTGGACACCCTGTACTAAAAATTAGAAAATTTCTGAAAAATTTCTGGATTTAATTCGAGCGTGCTTCATTTTTACTTGTACATGTACAATGTACATACATATCTTCTAATTCATTCAAAATGAAAAATAAAAAATTGAGATTAGAAATCCACTATCGAATTGGGGAATTTTTTTGAGGTGAGAGGGAGAAGAGAGGGATTGAAAAATTATACAGTCTTTGAGGTCTTACAAAAAAATTCTCTTGAAGACCTGCATTTAGATTTCAGGATGTCCTACAGTTCTGCTTGTTCTGCTTTCTCTGCTGTTGTCCGGATTTTTTGCTCAAATTATTGAAAAATGGCCTGCTTCAAAATTCTAAACAAATCCTGTTATTTTTCAAAAATTGCGTGAAGTATCAATTTTTTGATAAAATACCAAAAAAGGTTAGGTTTTTATCCAAAATTTCCAAAAATCTCAACTTTTTTTTGGAAATTTTGAAAGTTTTGATTTTTTTGCCATTAATAAATTGCATAAAAATTTTTTCCCAAAAATTACATGAAAAATACCGTTTTTTCCTTCAAATTACAAAAATTGCATACTTTTTTGCAAAATTGCAATAAATTCCTTTTTTTTAAAAAAAATCAAAATTGCAAAAACTCCTGCTTTACACCAAAAGTGTTGTAAAGAAGTCCTGTTTTTTGCCAAAATTGCTAAGAAATTCGATTTTATCCTCTTAGATCCTCTTAAATATATCATTACATAATCAAACTTAAAAGTTACTTATCCAGTTATTTTTTGCTTTTTTCAAATTCGGTTTTTTTGCTTTTCCTTGAGAATGAACAAATTTGTTTTAAATAAATTTTGACCTGATTCCTGCTCCCAAACATTAAAATATTTGAAACAATTCCTGTCAAAAGTCTTGCTTTTGCAATGTATCCTATGTTTTTTAGACGTTTTGGACTTGTAGATTATACCTTTATATTCTGTGTTGATTTTTGCCGCAGGTTTCCCTGCATTTTCTTCAGACTGCAATCGTATTATTAGTTTTAGATTTTTGTCAAAGTTTAAGCTCTTTTGACTTCTATTTCATTCAAGTGACTAAGCGTAGCAAGATCGCGCTCCCCCCCCCTCTTCCACGGCTCTCACCATGGGTTGAAAAATTGGGAATGTGGTGAACGATGTGAAAATTTTTGATTTCGGCTTGATTTCCAGCTCAAATTTTAAACCGTTCAGTTATTTACAAGAAAACACGTCGAGTGTTTAATTATTATTTTAAGAGAGAATGTGACTTAGAGCCTGTTCTAAAACTCTCGTAACCAAAATTTTAGCTCCTTACGTTGGTTTTTCGGTATTGGCAAGTTTTTGAAAATTTAATTTAATTTATCTATATTTTTTTAAAATTTTAGAGGTCTCTTTGTAGGTGACCAACATTGTTGGGAGACTGAGGAAAGGCTTTTCTTGAAAAAAAAAAAAAATTATCTCGACCTACCTTAGTACTTAACTGGAGACATCAATTTTTCATCCTTTTCGATATTATTCAACTTTGGTATTTTTAAAAGCCCCTGATTTTAATGTATTCTCATTTTTAAAAATTTTTTCAACTTTCCAATATGGTTTGAAGGGCCTAGGAATGTTTTTTCTTGAAAAGTGAATTATTGAAAAAAAAATTCTGACGCAGAAACAAAGAATCTACATAAATTGATTTTTTTTGAACTTGGGTCCCCAAAAAAACTCTCCAAAAATTGAGGAAAAAATCGCCAACAAAAGAGCGTCAAAAATGATACCAAAATATCCCACGTTTTATTGCAGATATCATGGTCTTCCTCTTTTCCTTTCCTAGGTTATATTTTTGTATTATTTTTAAGAACTCATTTCTTTCTTACATAATCTAAAACATTCCAATCACCGCAAGCACCCCTAATACTACCAAAGTAGTACAATGTACATGTGTCATTCGTGCTCTCTAATCAACCCTTCTTGAACCCCTTCTTGACCTCTACTCCACAACAATGGTATTTCGTTGACGGGCATCGTTATTACCATATACGTCCTCAATAATACGATCAATTAAACGCGAACCTTTTGACCATAATCGAAAGTTATGATAAATACTCCATCGTATAAGCATAGAGGGAACCGGTTATGATAATACGCACTCATTATCGGCTCATTTCCGTGCCCTCTCGCATGCAAATCATTAATTGTTGTACCAGGTACACATACCTTCGAAAAAAAATACACCCTGCACTGTATTAGACGAAAAGTACAAGATGAAAAAAATATATAAAGAAAACAAAATAAGCCGAAATACAATGCATCGTTAAACGCTGCCTGAGTCTGTTTTCGAGTCTTGTAGTACACACTTATGTCGGCTCATAAGGCACCAAATTCAATAAATCGATTGTATTACGAGATGAATGTAAAAGTTGAATTGGCGTTTTGAAAAATATCAAATAATAATATATCGCTGTATAACGATTCGTACGTATAAATTCGTCGCCGCCATTTCCTTTGATCGGCATGCCGCGAAAATCATTATATCATTGGACATAATGCAGCACGCTATTAGCTTACCCTTTCGTTCTCTCTTTCTCTCTATCTCATTTCATTACTTTTTTTTCACACATGTATTGGTTTAGGTAAGGTATAAATGTAAAATGTCTCTACTTCTACACGTAAGCTGGTGTGCAATATTATAATATGGTTTCGCTGCGGTCATCGTTGCTACCGCAGTACCTACTATAAATCGTGCTAATAAATTAGAATCGTTTTGAATTATAATATTTATATGTTCTATATTTATTATGGTACGTATATCTGCACATTCGTACGAGTTTTGTATACTTTCGATGACGTAACATTGAAGACCAATTAATTTACTTCCCCATCGCGTGCGATTTCGATCGTATGGTATCGCCTCGCCGCGCCTCTTCCCTCTTACTCTCTCAAAAGCACTATGGGGCTTCATAGTTATTTGAAATGCAGCAGGATTTTTCAGCAATTGGGGCAAGAAAGCAGGACAAAAGTATTAAAGCAGGATAAGTAAGAGAACTCTTTCAAATCTGGTCATCAACTTGGAGTTTTTTTTGAGGGAGGGGGGGAGCTTTTTTGACCTTGAGGTATTTTGAGTTTTCTGAAACGATGAATTTGTAAATTATATTTTCATTCTCATGGAAATATTTTAAAAAAATTAAATTTGAAAGAAAGAAAAAACAGATGGATAAAGTAACTGTCGAGTTTGATTAAAGACATTGAAGAGGATAAAAGAGAATTTCATTGCAATTTTGGCAAAAAACAGGATTTTATTGCCATAAAAACCAGAACTTTTTACGTAGTTTGGTAAAAAAAGCAGGATTTTTTGCGATTTGATTTTTAAAAAATAGGGATTTTTTGCAATTTTGGATATAAACATAACCTTTTTTTGGAATTTCGGGGGAAAATATGGATTTTTTATAATTTGAAGGGAAAAAATAATTTTTGGAAATTTCGGACTTTTTATGCAATTGTAGGGAAAACAACAATTTTTTTGCAAATATGGCCAAAGAAACAAGACTTTTAACATTTTTGAAAAAAAATTGAAATTTTTTGCAATTTTGCCAACATTACATAGAAACATGATTTTTTTGGCAATTTTGGTAAAAAAAACAAAACTTGTTATCCTTTCTTGAAACAATTGAGATTTTTTTGCAATTTTAGCAAAAATTCGATACTTAACACAATTTTTGAAAAATAACAGAATTTTTTTGAAATTTTGAAGCAGAACATTTTTTGATAATTTTACCAAAAAAGCAGGACAAAAGTAAGATAGTATGAACACGAAGTAAGTCTGAAAAAATCAACAAAAAAAATCAGAAATTGATATCTGTACAAATTTTTTGAAAAAATGTTTCATTTCTGGGCTGAGTATTTTTAGAAGACCACATTTTCAAGAAAACACTCCCCCCTCTTTGGCCCTCCAAATAATGTTGGTCCCCTTGTATGAAGCCCCCAACGTTAAAAAAAATATGAAAAATTGATGTCTGTAAATGTAGGTACAAATTATTTGAAAATTTTTCATCTATCTATGAGCAGAATACTTCTAGGTAATTCTTTTTTCAAGAAAAACCTGTCCTCAGCCCCCCCCCCCCAACAATGTTGGTCAGTGGTCACCTACATAAAGACCTCTAAAACTGAAAAAAAATCAAAAAAAAAATGGACGTAAAGTCTTCTCTGCGAGGAAAGTCTCAAGTCATGGATATGTGTTTTTTGCTTTAAACCTAAAAATGAAAGTCTATTCTGCCTGAGCTGCAGCTCGAATCAAAATATCTTCGCAAAAGATAAGAAAGCTGGGCTCGGTTTTCAAAAAATGATAGATTTTGTCCCAAAAATAGATAATAAAAAATGAAAACGAGAAAGCTCGTCGACAATTCAACTTTTGCAAAGTTGCAATTTCCACAGACAAACAGGGTGGAAATTCGCGATAATTTCAACAAAACTAATTTATAGCCAGATCAGAAGCTGGGTGTAAATAAAAAGAAACAAAGAAGACGTTCGTAACGAGGTAGCATCAAAAATATTGCGACGACTACGACGACGTGATATTTTCCAAAACTTGGTCACGTAATTTGAAGAAACGCTCGTGCTAGGTATATTACCCTGGTACATACCTACCTACGTATACTCAATATTGGCACAAATTACATTGTTTTCATAGATGGGAGGGGTGAATTGCACACACGTGTGCGCAAACCACGACGGCTATTTGATTACATTAGCCGAACGTAGGTCGAGGTACCCTACGTACTACGTCTATGTATAAAAAGGCAAGACATTTGGTCGTCGTCGTCGCCGCCGTCGGTACGCCAGCGAACAGAAACAAGAGTTCAAAAGGTGGAGAAAGAGGAAAGGTGCTATACCTGAGTGCGGTAAAGTGATCGTAGAGAAAAAAACACCAATCAAGAGCAAGGGTCATCTAGGTACATGGTACGTACCAAGTTTTGCAGGCTGCTGTACAATGCAACGGAGTGAAGGCGAACTCAACCGCGGTCGACGATTGATTTGTATCCTGCAATATGTATCGCGATATACATATTCGTCGGTACGATGGATGTGTGTGTGCTGTTCAATGTGCCAGTACAGATATCTATACTTAATTATAATTATCGCGACGTGTTGTGGCTTATGTTATGGTGTACGCGGAATGAAAGTCATAGTGCCAATTGCCAATATGATGAAGGGTTTTAGGTGGATTTTCTGCGGCTGGATGGAATGACTATTGCGTTGTAATGTCGAATTTTGACTATGGGGTGGGAGAAGTATATGCTGGAATACCATTAACCCTTTTCAGAGATATAGGGATAGTTTGATGGGTGAAATTTCAATATTTTTGTACCCTTTGCGAGAAAAAATTGAAATTGCCCAAAATCTCTAAAAAAAAAGTACAAAATGAATTTTTTTTTTTTGAAGATTCAAGATGACTCAATTGTTTTCTTGGAATGATTTTTCAAAATATTATGTACTTTTCTGAACCAAAAAAACAAAAACAAAAAAAAATGGTCGATGAAATTCGGCTCAAAAAGCCTCGCAGCTTACTCCAGTGTTTTTTTTTTTGTGTGTGTATACTTTGAATCGAACAGGCGCGTTGATTCGATAAGTGCACAGAATAATTATGCAATAATGCAATCATATATCTCTATTCGCGTGTATGTTAGAATTATGCAGCGAGGGTGTATAAAGAAGGGATGGTCACCTGGTAGGTTTTTTAAGGAGTTTCGCTGCTCACGATTTGTATGTTCTCTAGTCGAGATATAGGTATCTTTGATTAGTTTACGGTGTTCGAGCTTCGGCAGCGCAGCAGTTGTATTGGTATTTATGTCGACCTCTAATGAAGCGATAATTCTTTAATAGCAGTGAACAGTTATAACAATACTGAACTAATAACAGTACATTAATTCTTGTCTGTGTCTTTTCACTTTCGAGTATAATTTCATATCAACAGCAGCGTGTGTATTGGTAACTTGTTGTTTCCATTTTTTTTCTTCTTTTAGTTTGCTTCTGCGAATGCGGCGATACCGTTTCTGTCACTGTATGGAGTATTTCTCTCTGTGTGTTTTCTTTCATTGTCGCGATAATATACGCAAATGTAAGAGAATTTATTTGCTTAAGAAACCAGACTGGTGACAGGCTTGGTTGTTATATAGGGTGTCCCAAGTCACATAGTTGCGATTTAGGTATACCTATATGTACCATGGCATCGTGTCCGAGTACAAAAGGTGAAAATTTATTTGAACTAGGTGTCTACTTTGACATTTGAAGGACTAGTGATTTTGAAAATGTTGAAATAAATTGAATTTGGTGTTGAGAAAGCTGTGAAAAATCTCAATTTAATCAAATAATTTTATCTTGAGGAGTTATTTGAGAAATTAGGAAGAGGAAAGGGATGTAAAAATCAGAATCACTTTTGAATCTTGAGAATAAGGGGATCAAATTAGACAGGAAGCAGTACGTACTCGAAGTTTTGCAAACATTTTCAGAAGTCCTCTGTTCGATCCTAAGTGGACTTTCTTTTTGGGTTAGGTACTTTACTTGTAATTTTTCGCTGTGAAGGGAATTTTTATAGAGTCAATTCAATTAGAGTACCCAGTAAGGGTGGGTCTTTTTTCGAAATTTGATGGAGCCTAGCGAAGTATTATGGCCAAATAACCTCAACAAGACGTAGAAAATTTTTTAAATTTTATGACGAATATTTATCCCCCCCCCCCATTTCTCTCCGTTCTCTCCTGGAGAAAGCTCAAAGTTGAAAAATTCCAGAATTTTCACAAAATTATCGGTATTTTGAACAAGAAGAAATATTTTGAGAACTCCTGAACTGGCAGAACTTGACAAAAATGAGTTTTGACAGTTTTTCTAACAGTCTATAAAAATGATCAAATGCAAATACAAAAAACATCAAGAGATCACCTGGGCGAAAAAAAATTAACGAATAAAATGTTTGAAAATAGGTATGTCAAATCTTTCAAACTTTGAGTTCTTGCCGAGAAAGTGGAGGGGATCGAGGGTGTAAACATTCTCCTAAAAAATTTAAAATTTTTTCTACGTTTTATTGAGGTCATTTGGCCATGATTTTTTTTGCTAGGCTTCATCAGATTTCGAAAAAAAAAAATTGAAAAGGGGTCATGAAAAGCTGAAAGCATTTCGTACTTCTGGAAAAAATGTTGCAATTTTCACTCTTAAATCAATAAAATTGATTTTTGATTTGAGATTCCTTTGGAGAGGGGAGAAAAGGGGTAATATGGCCCAAATTTTTTGAAAAAATCAAACATCAACTCTATTCAAAAAATTGTTTGACTGAATAATTAAAGTAAAAATTTCATTTATGTTTTCGGTGTGAGGTTTTCGAGATGAACGGTGGAGAAAGAGGTGTTAAATGTGCCAAAAATTCTGCTCCAAAAACCAAATCGCTGAATAGGAGGTTGTATGCCTTGGAATATTTTTTTTAAAAGTTGAAATTCATCTAAATCAAGGATGTTTGATTTAATAATTTAAATACCTTGATTCGGAGTATGACAGACTTGTAATGAGCTCTCTCGATTTTTTTCAGCGTTTTTGAGGTGTCTCCTAATTTAGAGCTGAATGGTCCCCCTCGGCCTCCCCTCTCCATACATTCCTTGAAGTTCATGAATCCCTACACTGTATTTATATAGACCCTTTCAATTTTTCAAAAAAATGATAGAATCAGGTGAATTTTCGGGGGGGGGGGGGGGGTCGTGTGATCACAGAACTATCATTTTTTTCAGTATTTTCTGTTTTTTGAGTCAAGATGTGCAAAAATTACTAAAATATTAATTTTCAAAATTCTTGGCGCATTCAACCCCCTGCTCTCCTTCGTTGCTTGTTCGTGTCCGGAATCTTACATCCCAAATTAAGTTCGAGTGCTCGCTAAAACACTGTAGCCAAAAATTCTTGGTGTGGAACGATCCAGATATTGGGGTGGAAAAATTCGAACTTTCAAGCAAGCCATCCTAACCCCTTGCCTCGTCTGATCCCATTTTGAAAACAACTGGCAAAAATTCGTGAATCAATAATTGATAGAATTCGTCACTAAAACGTCCAAAAATCCCCCCCCCCTCTGTTCCCTATTTCGTGATTCACTGCAATTTGAAATAGACCTATGCGGAAAATTTGAAAAGTTGTAAAAAGTGAAGGAAAATCAATTCTTTGAAATATCTTCAATTTTGAATTGGGGCAATTTTTTCGTTGCGAAGTTATGTGTTCCTTTTGGATACAATCTTGAAAATCTTCTAACCTTTGCCCTTTTACATGCCAAAAAAGGCACTGTGTTCTTATGAAATGTCATGTTTCTCAAACTTAGTCTTTTCATACCCAAATCGAGTATTACGGACACTTGATGGGACACCTTGAATACAGATAGCAGATACTTCGTTCTTTTCTTACATTGACATAATCATCTTAATCTCAAAGACTCGAGCATAGTGTTTATCGAGAGAAATATGAAACGAATCGACTGTTTAAAAAAACGTAGAAAACGTTTACGAATATTTTCATTTTAACGAAAGAGGAAACAAATGATTTGAATAATTCAACATTTTATTCGCGACCGACACGACAAACAAAACGTTCGCCTTCGCAGAAAATTTCGCCGGATCATAACTCGGCGGTGAATTATTTTCGCAAATGATCCAACGCTGTGCGAGGATTTCATTTATGTTTGTACATCGTGTCTGTCGGATTTTTCGGCTTCGCTACTGCTACAGAGACCATAGAGAGAGCTCGACGAGATTAGTCAGACAACCCTGGCAGCCGCCGTCATCTTCATCTGCAGTGTACGATTTATCCGAGTGATTTGTGTAGACTGAATGACGTTCTGGTTGTACGACGAAAGTGACATTTACGAAGGGCGTCGAATTCGCAATAGGACACATCTGGACTGGAAATTAGTCTTTATTTGGAAATCAGCGTGTTTTTTTATGTTTTGGGTTGCGGCGAAGATACAAAAAAAAAAAAATTGTCTCCTTAGGAGCTATGTGCAACGAACTACCACTGCGAAGACAGAGAAATATATCTATACGTAACCGGTTATTGTAATTTTGGTCGAAGCGATGTTATATTGTCATTTAGCGTAGGTTGTCAAGCTGCGCGAAGTGTTTTCTTCTCCGGTGCGCTTTTTTTTCCGAGGCGGTTGAAAAAAATCGTGGGTTCGAGGAAGGCAGCTTGATCGGTGTGTGATAATGGAGCTGGTCGCACAAGAGTACCTCGAGTCGAGCCAAAGCTCGTATATGATGTAATCATTTATAGGTTATCGGTCATATCATTGTGTGCAGTATATTTGACGTCGTACTTATATATTTCAAAGGAGTAGTGCCATAGGTACTGTAGCTGTCGATTAATTAAAATACTACTCCGGCTCTGGCTCTGGCTTTGGCTCGAGCCCTGAATCGTATTAATGTAGGTATACCATGTAGACAGATGGTAAACGCGTATGAGGTATGTGTTAATTCGCGACCACGACGAGCTGTTGAATGACCACCGCGACCGACCGTGTCTGTATCTATTCAACTTATCCGCAACATATAAACGTGTTGAGCATCTGGATACCAAGTATTCTACATATGAACATATGTACACAGATCTCTATACCATACAGGACAGGCGTATATGTAGAAGAAATATTTGCAAATATTTTAGTATTTTCTCGTCTATCTCGTATGTAGGAGGATTATGGTGTATATTACGACGACTTGTGTGTAAACGAAAATTTACGCAGCGCTGTTTCTTCCTGCTTTTTTCCTTCTTCATCATCGTCAATGTTCCGTGTGGGTCGTCGCTGTGCATGCATACTATATATCTAAATCGTGTACTTATATTTACCGTACTATACATATATACAACCAAAGAGACGTGTGTTGAGTTTTATTAGCTAAATTAGCGTAGTTCGATTGATCGAGCGTAGGTGCTTACAGAGCCGTAAACGCTGCTAAATATATCGAGTTGATTGATTCGTCTTCGTAAAAGACGACGGTATGGACCTGGGTGGATTTCTTTTAGAGGTTGGGTAACATGTGGTTGTTTCTGTGCCCCGAGTGTTGCGTGATCGCCGGCCATGATAAGAGATTTTATGCCCGATATTGCATTCGACTTGTGTGTGCGACTCATAATTTGGAACGATTCCTAATTTCAATGGAATCGAATTTGTTGGATTTAATGAACGATGGTCGATAATGGGGCGAATTCGATGAATTGACTTTGTTTACAGAGTGTAATTGGACGAATTTTTGGGCAGGTTTGACGAATTACCACCAGTTAACTCGTTGTTTACCTTAATTTTTTGCGGATTACGCGTAATTACCGTTGATTTCTATTGAGTTTTGACATATTGCTCCTTCAAAATTGCTATTTGAATGTGATGATTATGCTACATTAATTTTCAATTTGTGGTTCTCACACTAAATTACCACTCGGTTATGGGCAATTTTCCAAAATTACCTTACAGTATTGGTAATTACCTAAAATTACAGTTCAATACTTGTATTTACCAAAAATTACCACTCAATACTGATATTGACCACATATCACCAGCAAATACATCCATAGTTGTTCACTCCTTTTAGTTGGACATCAAGGCAACCTGATGGATGAATCCAAATTGATGTATATATAGCACAGGTGACAAACTAAAAGCAAATCACCTGAAAATTACAGTTGCAGAATGACCTGCAACATGATATCAACCATTGCCACCAGAATTTCCATTTTGGGGGACCAGTAACCCCTTTGCCAGTACATATTTACACCAATAGAAGTCCCACAGTCACCTGCATTTCAGCTCCAAACACCCAAATACAGAGCACAACTGATAGTTGAAGGAGCATCACCAATATGTGATCCTCCCTTCGATATAGAATCACCCTATACAACCTCCTGATCTATCACTTCCAAGGATGAGAGGTTAGCTTTCCTTATATATTTGGAATTTCAATCGAGTCAAATGGCAGCACTAGGAAGAGTCAATGACTTATGCCAGGATCAGAAAACTGTATTACTGGAAAAGTATGAAGTCTGATATTTGCGATTATATCAGAAAATGCATAATATCTTGCCAATTAATTATGAATAATCTGCGTCCCGTCCTATCAAAAATCCGATGGAAATTACCACCACCTTTTGAAAGACTGGCCATAGATATGGTTGGGCCTTTTAATATGACTGAAAATGGGAATCAATGTGAAATGGGCCCACTCAAAATTATGCTGATTCTGACAGAAATACTGACTCTGACTGAAGCAATCAACATAACTCATTTAACAAATTACTCAGGACTCTATTTCAAAAATTTAGGAAGAGCCTGAGTAGCAACTGAATGATGGACTTTACTTATTTCAATTGACTTAAACTTATTTGAAGATAAACTTAATGTTATAATCCAAACTACTAAACAGGCTGACTCATGGTGTAAACTGTAAATTTGATAGAAATTCTATAGGAAAGGATCCAATTTGTGAACACTTGCTTAAGGACTTGATTTTAAGAATGAAATATTTTAGTGGATAAATTTGAAACTTTAAATCATTCAACTGGTCAGCAATCAAATAATACTGATCAAAGTAAGCGAGGTAAGTATAATTAATTATAAAAATTAATTATAAAAATTTAGAATTACGTTTTTTTTAATAAGAATTCTAAAACTAAGAGGGGGCTAGTTGACAGACTTTCTACAATCATGAAATGGCTCATTGGGACACCTGATGCTAAAATATATGCCAAAAGATATGACAAATCCATCACTCAAGCACTCAATGGTGAAAAATATATTCAAATCTTGATGAAAGTCCAAATTTAAATTATTCAATCAACTATTACTAATTTCAACAAAACTAATGCAACACTCAAACAGAATGAAAATTACCTCAATGTGAAACCTCATTTCGTTGATAAAATATAGAAGACAAAAATTAAGAAATAGATCAATTGCTTTACCTTATATTGAAGCTCAACAACCTCCAAGTTGTACTCAGTGCTTTTAAAACTGTTCAATTGTCAGAGCACTTACCAGCTGTACTCATTCACATTCACAAGCTGAAGAGGAAGAAGGACATACAGAGTTCACTGAACTCCAAGATATTGCAGTAGATTCAAGATATCTGCTGAGATCTCAACAAAAACCCTCAAAAGAGGCATACAAATAATTAAAATATTCATTTTTTATTTAAATTTCACATTTCATTCGAAAATCACCACTGAACTACTTGCAAATTCACGCAAAAAATCGATTCAAAACGAGATAAAATGATTAAAATTTACTTCAATGTTCATAAAGAGTCATGTTTGATGAAGGAGTGATTCCTAATTTATTTAAAAATATCGAGGAATTGCAAGAAAGCATGGTAAACTACCAAAGGTCCAAGGTGCATTGCGATTGTTTGAGGAATAGAGAAATAAATAAAAAACTGGACCAGATAACTGCCACAGTTACATAGGTGTGGCTGAATACAGTGAGATTACAAAACAACTTATAAACTCACATCAATTATTGTCACAGGAATCTCTAGCCCAAGGGACTAACTCCTTTGGCTGCATTCCAGTCACCTGCATTCCAACCTCGCACCCCCAAATATGTCCAGCAGCCAGTGGGAGTGGGGGCATCACCAATTTCAGATCGTCTATTTGATACTCCATCCCCATACACTACCTCGTCATCCATCACATCAGAGGATGAGAGGCTAGCCATCAAAATTTATACTGAATTCTGATTGCATCAAATGGCAACATAGGGGAGAGCCAATGTGGTACCAAATTGGCACACTCCTCAGGAAACAATGCACTATGATGAAGAGGATGCGGAAGTAGCTATAATACTAATGAGTTCTTGTACATTACATTAAGTTGTATTATTTAAGATTTTCTTCACATTAATTATTTTTGGAAATTTCACGTGCCTTAAAATTTTTCTCAAGGGGGAGGTGTAATATTCTGGCTAGATTTCAGTATTTCAACTTCTATATTGCAATTTTACAATGTCATAAACTTAAGATTTCCTAACAATTTTACTAGTTCAATTTATTCAACTTAATTGGTAAGTAAGTCTCCTTTTGGAGTTTATTTTTCCTTACTTTACCTAAACTTAATTTCAAATTTTTGTATTTGTGTAAACAACAATTTAAACATTTTCTAAATTCAACCATAAACTTAGATTTTTATTATATTTTTTATCCAAAGTTTTGTAAATTTCTATCTTGAATTTATCAAATAAAATTTTGAAAACTTAAATTTTCAAATTTTATTAAATTAAAGTTGAGGAATATAACACAGTGTTCTACCTCAAAGTCCAGTTCCACCTCCGCCTCCACCTTAGGACCAAGAGGAAAATGAGGAAGACAAGGAAGTAGCAAGAATCATGGGGACATGCAGTCTGAACTGAAAAATAATATTGGTATTGTAGGTAAGTACATATTATTTTTATTCCATAAAATTGAAATTCCCTCCATTTTTGTAATAAATTTTATTTCCCTTATTTTAGCTAAATCTTAAATTTCTGTTTCATTCTACATAGTTTAATTTTGAACTCAAAATTTTAGCAATTAAGTAAATTCTATGTTTGTAATGTTGACCTAATAAAATTTTGAAATTTCACCCTGAAGTTTTTCTTTAATTTGATTGAGGTGGGATCAACCCAAAATTTTATTGTTTGTAAGTTGATTCAATAAAATTTTGAAATTTACTCTGAAGTTTTTCAAAAATTTGATTGAGGGGGTAGGATGTAGGTAGGTAATTTGTTGGAAAGTAGTAATAAAAGTGGTAAGTGTTAAGATGAGTACAAACAACAGAAATATAATGGTAATTGTTGAAATGGTGTAGAGTTCATGTGGTAAAAATGGTAAATTTTGGAATTATGGTAATCTCATGGTAATTTACAGGTAATAACAGTAATCCATTGGTAATTATGGTAATTCATGGGTAATCGTGATAATTATGAGTATTTTCCTGGTGATTTGAACTAATTTGTTTCATTTATCCTGAATTTTCCCTTTAATTTAAGCAATTTAAAGTTTTAATGTCACTACGAGATGATTTACGATCGCGATGTTTGTAATTATGGGTAATCACTCGACCATTGACTATATTTGAACAATTCGTACACATTCAAGGGTAAATACAGCGGAATGCGATCATTTACGCGAACACATCTCGTCATTAGAGTATTTCCAATCTCGATCAAATAGTTTATACCCGACGATAATGTATCAACCCGCTACAAATACCAGAAAAGAAGAAAAATACGGTCGATCTTGACAAGAAGGCAGATTATACGCGAAGTATGGAAAAAGGGAAAAAATCATTTACCGCAGGAATTGAATTCTCGGCGCGTTTACACGCGATTTAACGCTTTTTGACGTAGCTGCAGTCGCTGATAGGTATAATTGGCGTAATACGCTGGTCGCGTGTGCGCGCACTTCGCGGCCTAGTGCGAATTTTTTCTTCCTTTTTATCGAATAAAGAGTTGGAGTGTATTATAAAATGTTGGAGATTACGACAAGTCCATATAGATACAATAAATACGGTGACTTGGACTATACAACTACAACAACAACAACAACACACGTCCACGTGTGGGCTCTTCAAGGAAAACTGGAGTAGATGCGGTTTTAAGTATGTGTGTGCGTGTAAGAGTCAGGAGTATGCAGTTCTGCTGTATCTTGTAAATGCGTACGCCAGTTTACATGTGAATTTATCTGACGCATCGATTACATAAGCAGAAGAGGTAGACATACGACAGTATACTTGGGTATACCTTCTGTGGCTCTGGAAAGGGTTGCGGTGGCTTATTCCTCTGCTACGATGTCAAATACGAAGGTTTGTTTTCATGAAATCGACTAACAAGAACTGGTGCCACTTTTTCTACCAATATCTAGTGCTAGAGGGTGGCAGGGGACCGAAAGATGGTATGGTTTTTTGGTAACTGTACGGAAAATAGATTTATGCCATGGCGGGATACACTCAGAGCACGTGAAACCCACATCGTAATTAGTTGTCGGATGATCGGCAGCTGGCATTGGAAAGGTGACATGGCGCGGTATGCTGTGTGCTTAATCGTGAATGAATATACGAATCAAATATATTGGCATGTGCTTTACCAGCTGCATCAGCATGCGATAATTTTGGCGTATGCTAGACTGTGGGCCAAGTATTACGTGACCAAATTGGGAGCTCGAGTTGTTCAACATCTACAGACATGCGGCTAGCAAAATCGCTTGAAATTCTGGGCATTACAGGGAGAAAAAAAAAGTATACAAGATGGAAAAAACCTTGGTGAATGCGTCTGCGGAAGAGTTTATTGGCCGATAGTGGTTCACACACAGAGAAAAAGAAAGATGGAGAAAGAAGCAGAGAGAGAGAGAACTCGATCAGTTGGGTTTTGTTGTACTGCGGCGATATTTTGTAAATGTGTAACCGGTTTGTTATGTTTCATCACGAATGTTAGCGTGTTCGTAAAGGTTAAGGATAGTAAAAGGTATATATTAATATATTAGAATATAAACTCTCTTGTGTGCTCCAAGAGACGGACGCGGACGACGCGATGAGTCTTTTTATTTTATTTTTTTTCTTCTTTCCTTCTTGGTTCAGTTTTTTATCCGTTCGAGAATATATTTTCCCTATAGTCTGTTAATGCGACACTTTAAAAGGGAGGGTTATTCCGATTTATTGAAGCGATGACCGACTCGCGAGGTGAATGCACTGCCCCAGACTATCGGTTGGAATGAAGCCTGAAGGGTGACCCCGGGTATTATACGATTAGAATTGTTCAATTGTGAAGAGACCAACTTGTGAGGTGGTTAATGGAGAGCTTATGAGGTTTGGAATATGGAATGGTCAATAGAGATGCGGATAACGGTGTAAAATATGAAAATGATCGTATGTAATTTCAAGAGATGTAAACGAGAAATGGTCTCTTGGATGGTATGTCGAGCATAAGAATTGAGTGTGGAGTGGTTTGTGGAGTACAAAACAATGTAGTATGCAGCATTGTTGATGGATCATGACGAGTACTAAGAAGAATTGAAAAAATAATCATGTTCTAGTATGTAATATCCGAGAAGTAATATAAGATCTCTCAGATATTTAGGTACCAAAAATTAATGCTTTTTGCTTCCACCTTTTTGACAAAATATTGCTAAGAAGTCTCACTTTTTTGCAAGAGTCACCCAAAGGTTGAGCTTTTTTCCAGAAATTGTAAAAAAGTAACTACCCTTCCCTTTTTTGCAAATTATATTTTCCAAGAAGACCTATTTTTTTCTGAAACTGTCAAAGTCCTGCTTATTACCAAAAATTATCAGAAATACACGTTTTTTTTTCAAAAATTGACGAGAATTTTAGTTTTTTAGAAAATGGCCGGAGATTGTAATTTTTTTAATGGAAATTCCAAAAAGTTGCATGTTTTTCTCAAAATTTTCCGTCTCACTTTTTCTACAAAAATTTCGAAAAAAATCCATTTTTTGCCAATAATTTCCAAATTGCCTTTCTTTCTACTAAAATTATTGCAAAAAAAACTAGCCCCAAAACTCTCAATTTCTAACAAAAGTGTTTGAAAATTACACTTTTTTTTCAAAAATTGACTCAAAGTTTGTTTTTTTTTTTGTAAAAAATTCCAAAAAATCTCAATACATTTTGGAAACAAAATTTCACTTGTTTCCAAAATATATTCAAATTTTATTTTTGTTGCCAGAAATCAAACAAAAGAAGTTCTCATTTTGGTCAAAATGTCAAAGTCTTCTTATTCCCAAAAATCTTCAAAAATTAACAAAAATTTTTTCTGTTCAGAAAAATGGTTGGAGATTTGTCATTTTTTGCAGAAAATTCCAAAAAGTTTTATAAAAATTTTTAATGTCTCCATTTTTTTTTTCAAAAATTCCGAAAAATCCCATTTTTTTACCAATAATTGCAATTGACAAAAACTCTCAATTTCTAATGAAATTGCAGAAAAATTTCACCCTTTTTTTCGAAAATTGACTGATTATGATTTTTCAAAAATGACAGAAATGTTTGGTTTTTGACAAAATGGCCAAAAGTGTCATTTTGTTTGCAGAAAATTTTAAAAAGTTCCATGTTATTCCCAAAATTTTTCTAATGTCTCGCTTTTCTACAAAAATTCCGAAAAAATTCCATTTTTTGCCATGCCAGAAAGTCATGCTTTTTACAAAAAAAAAAAAAAAAAAAAAAATAGGCAAAAACTCAATTTTTAACAAAGATTTGTTTAAAAATTTGACCTTTTCCCCCCAAAAATTGACTTTGAATTTAGTGGGGGGGGGGGTTGTCGAAAATCGGAAACAATTTTGGATTTTCAAAAATGTTTGGTATTTAACAAAATGGCTAAAAAGTGTAATTTTTTTGAAAAAATTCGAAAAATCAAAAATTGTCCAAAAGTCTTGTTTTTTAGCTAGAAATTTACCAAAAGTAAGTACAAATCTCTTTCTTGCCACTAATAAGTAATCACCTCCAAAAAGGTTCTCCTTTTTGCTAAAATTGTCAGACTTTTTTTTTTACAAGAATTTGACAATTTTGGAAAAAAACAAGACTATAAGATAGCTATAGGGCAAAGGGCATAAATTAATTTTTCATCTTTCTTGATGGGAAGAGGTGGGAGGGAGATCCTATTACCATCGTATTATAACAAAAATTCAAAATCTTTTACAAGAAATAAGAGAAAAATCTGAGGTTTTACACAATAACCGATAATATGTATAATATTTGATTTACATTTTGATTGCCCTTTACAAATCTGGGGTTTTCAAGTTTTTCAGAGAATGGACGCCTCCTGTCACTTTAGGATAAGAATTAAAGCTTCGAAGAAAAATCAATTCAGTTAAATGACTCGGAGTTGAGATGATTCGTTGATCCCCATGTAAAATATGTGACTTTAACCAAGAGAAAATGTACTCGTACCTATATATTTCCTGTCGCATCTTCGTGGGAAATACTGTACTCACGCCATTTATTTTTCAAAATACTCACTACTTCTCGTGCTGACAACTACGTATCGACATGATATTTCGGTGACGTTATTTTTACTCCAAAATGAACGCTTTCAGTGAGGATGCGAGTGACTTTGGCATTAATAATTTTTATTTTTCATATGTGACTTGACTATTCTAGTCGTTCACAGATGACCATACCAGCACACGAGTCTAACACTTTGGACATCTCAGCCAGCGGTGACTCTGCAGAGTATAGGTAATTCCAAGCGAGAATTTCTCAACACATGGTCAACAAACGCAACATACCCCCCAAAGCGAGCTGGTAATTAAACATCTCACACAGGGGGATGTTCAGCGAGAGGATGGATACACCGATGTCGAAAATGAAATCAAAAGAGACGTTGTTGCTCGTTTCTCGTTTCCATTTTACATATACGTACGCAGATGGCTATCGAGAGAAAGAAAAGAGTATATCAGAAAGACTGCGAAAGAGGGCCAGACAGGGGACGTTGTTCGGTTCACACTTCACAGTTCGATTGTTGTATACGCGACCAAAGCTAATTATATCGTTTTTTCAGAATAGGAAGACAGGCGCTCGTTGTCGATCGTTAATTATTATTAATTGAACTGTGATGCAATAATACGAAGGCGACAACAGCAGATAAGAAAACGGTATAAGTATACTATAATATGTATATGCGCGCAATTTATGTACAATATACGCGTATTTAAGAGTCGACGCGCGAGCTCGCGCGCCCGACCCCAACCCGCCGCGTATATGGAAAGGATTTTTTTTCTCGAACGCGTGCTTTTAAACGCCATAAATATCAACACGGCGTGCCTTATTGATTTATAGAGTACACGGCCAGAACTCGGTCCATGAAAATGGAAAGTACCGACGGATAATTTTAATTAGCATAAGACTCGCCGAATGGCTTATAAGTATACGCAGCCTGCTGCAGGAGATGGTGGATGGCGTCTCTTTCTCCAAGTCCTGCGAGGCTGAATGTGCAGAAAAAAGATGCGATGTCGAGATCTCGCCCGGCACCAAGGTACAGGAAGATGGAACTTATCACGTTGCCAGATACATCATCGCGGACGTGCTATCTTGTATCCGAAATGAAAAACAGAGATATTGGCACGAAGCTCGGCTCGAATGGATAATCTGCCTAGGTAGGGGGGTATACCCAGCCGTGAAACGAACAAGTGAAAATATCGTAGACGAATTTTTACTTTTCATTTTGACACGAGGCTTTTTTTTTCAACCATTATCGCACCTTGATCTTAGTGAAAGATCATAAATACGACGAGCTGGCGTATTATTGATAAGATTATTCATTGTGAGCCATCTTCCGATAGGAAGACTACCCGGTGAGGAGGAGAGAAAAGGCACCAAAAAGTACCTCATCATCGTGGCTGGCTGGAATTAGAGCACAGCAAATCTCCGTGTACGTGGATGTAGATCGATGAAAGAGGCGCTCGCGATGAATCGATTATACAGCCGGTGTTTTGGAGAAGACGAGATGACAAACTCGCTGAACTGGTGCTATGGTGCGGCGCTAAGAGTCCACGATGATGTTATATGGTGCTCTACATCGGACATTGGTCCGGTTCAGCGTCGTTGTCGTTGTCATTTTGTGTTGTGACGTAGTCGTAATTAAGATTTATTATTATTATTATTATTATTATTATAGTTGTAGGATTTCTCGCTACATTAAGAAGGTGATTTGGCTGCATATTATACCAACAGTGATGACACGGTCTAGTTGTCATTCGTATGTATTTGTACGTAGTGTTTTGTGTACATAGTTTGTTTTTCGGTGGTACACACGATAGGCTTCGATGGGCCAGCTAGAGAAAAATATGCAGTACGTTTATGGTGCGAGTACGGTACATGTAACATTAGTGAAGAGGTCAGAGCACTGGGTGTGCTTGGATGGAGAAGTTATAATACCTATAATATTGGTTTTGGGTGAGGTTCAGGGAGCTCCATTCTCACAGAATTGAATTTTTTGGGCTCTGGTGAATTCAGGAAGGAAGCCGGGTGAACATTGGAGGTATTTTGAAAGAGAAGAGAACCCTGTTTAAGAAACTGAGGAGCCAGACAGAGCGAAATGTTCAACATAGTACACATACAGATTACAGTAAGACTTTCAGCTGCTAGCACGACACTTTGAGGATTTTCCTAATCCACCTCACAGTTCACAAAACCATCCATAAGTAATAAGAGATTGATCAGAATACTGATAGATCAAGTCAAAGCCTCACTGAAATAACAGAACATAAAAATCTGATTATAGTGAGTTCAATTATGCCAACTTAGTTATCTATCCAAAAAAAAAAAAAAAAAACGAAAAAGTAACCAAAAAGCAATAAGAAAAGTGACAAAATGGGAGCCAAACAGTCTAATGTAATGATAACAGATCAAACAAAAACAGCACATTTTAAATTGAAATGGTTTGGTTTTTAGTTTCAAAAAATGTGGACTATTTTTCAACCTTTTGGTAAAAAAAAAAAAAAAAAAAAAAAACGAGAATTTCTGGCAATTTGTGAAAACGAAGTGAAATTTTCATAACTTTTTTGGCAAAATTGCTGCCAAAGGAAGGGCTTTTGGAAATTTGTGGTAACCCGAAACTTTTGAATAATTTTTGGAAAAAACTGTGATTTTTTGGAATTTTTTGAGAAAAAAAATCTAAAAAAGTGAGTAAGTACAGTTTTTTGCCAAAATTATTAAAAAATTCTTTTTTTTGTAAAAATGTTCTATAAGTTTAATTTTTTGGCAAAATTGTTAAAAACTTGATTTTTTCAAATTTTCCAAAAACTTCTTTTTGTGCCCAAAATGGCTGAAAAATACTGCTTCTTATCAAAATTTTCTAAAAGTTTCGTTTTTTGGCAGAATTATCAAAAAATTCTTGTTTTTTGTAAAAATGTTCTAAAAGTTTCATTTTTTGACAAAATATTCAAAAAATCTTAATTTTTTCCAAAATTGCCGAAAACTTATTTTTTTTGCCCAAAATGGCTGAAAAATACTGCTTCTTATCAACATTTTCTAGAAGTTTCATTTTTTGGCAAAATTGCCAACAAAAATTGTCGAAGAAGTCCCTGTTTGTTTTTTTTGTCAGAATGGTCGGAAATCCATTTTTTAATTTTGATTTTCGCTAAAATTTCCTACTAAGAAAAATCTTGTTTTTTTTCCAAAATATCCAAAAAGCATTGATCTTTGGCTTAGCTGCCTAAAAAGCTCTCTTTTTGTTCCAAAAAATCCTGTTTTTTGCCAATTTCGCTAAAAAATTTTGTGTTTTTCCAAAAACGTGTCATTTTTGGTCAGAATTGTCAGAAATTCCTTGTTTTGCTAAAATTGTCAACAATTCCTAATTCTCTTATCAAAAATGTGAAAACGTTTCACTTTTTGCCGAAATTGAAAATTCAAATTTTGCAGAAATTGTGGATGAGTCTTTTTTTTTTGACTGAATTGTCATGAAAAGCTCATCAAGTTAGCTGTTCTCTTCTTTCGGAATTCTAATTATTTTTTCATTTTTTCTAGTTGTCAAATATTAAAAATTTAATATAAACATTTTGACTCCAAAAAAATTCTGTTAAATTTAAACCCCCTCCCCCCTCATTGAAACATTTGAATCGAATAATTCTTCTGCCAGAAGTCCTGCTTCTGTCCTCATCCAGCATACTGTCGTATTTATAAAATATCTACATCTTGTAATGATTTGCTTCCCCATCCTATTTCAGTGTTGTTGTTATTTGAAGGAATGGAAAATTGGTAAAATTGGACTGGAAAACCAAGAACAGTCAGCGAAAATAATTTCTTCCGAAGAGAGAATAATACTGACACCCTGAGGCGACTTTATTAAAAATTCGAGCAAAAATGCAGGCGATCGACTTCATTTTTTGTTCAAGTTGATAAAAAAGAATTATTTGTGTGGTTATTCTCTGCTATAAATTATATTTAGTCCCTAAAACACGATAGAAAAATATGCAGCAACGAAGGCGAGAAGACGTATACAGCGTCGTACTTTTCGTTTCACGAATAATAAGGGTGATGGAGGTCGTTAACGCGACCCTGGATCTGTAAGAAAATTCTCTCGTTCGAATTGTTACACTCCTTTCTCTTCTGTTCTCAGCAGCCCTTTTCATTTCATAAAATATAATCCAACAATATAGGAAAAAAGAAGAGTTGTTTAAAAATTCGCAAATCTTTTGTATTATATTTCATTTATTTCTTTTTCTCCGAGAAAGAAATCTCTTGAATATAGCGAAGAAGAAAGCCACCATTTACGTAGAATTATATTTAAGCTACTTGCGTCCTTTTTTTCCTTTTCCTTTTTTTTTTTGCACCCTGAGCTGAGAGATTTCGCGACAAATCTCGATATTCCGTGTTCCTGCAAGAAGAATACTTACCTACTCTTATGCTTTTGAAAATATCGAGCGAGGATTTTTTATAATTATGTGTTTATACTTTACCCTAGTGACCAATACATCTTCGTTGAGCTATTCTGTGGTTTCCCCGGGTAAGGTTCGGGAATTGAATGAACGATACGTTGAGGATGTTTTGATTAAACGACTCCTCATTCCATCGTCGTCCCCCAAATGAATGATACGTTTAGAAAAGGGGTGAAAACTCGAGTACTCCCTGGAGATTCGCTATTGTGTTTAGCTTTGACGAAAAAATAGGTTCTCGAAATCTGAAAATTATTTACCTATGGTGGCTGCATTGTGTTTTTTTGAAGGGTTTTGGAAAATGAGAATAGGTTTGAGTTTGATGAAGATTATTTTCGAAATTGATTTTTTGGAATCGTTGAAAATTCGAAAAGTGAGTTCACTGATTACCCTTTATTGCCTTTTTCATGAAGGTTTGAGTAGAAGTTGCTAAATATGGAGTAGAAAAATAGAACCATAATACACGAAATGCAATTTGTAAATTTTTCCTTGACTGGTGGATTTTCCAGGATTCCAGTTATAAAACAGCGAATTTTTCATACTTGAGGTTGCCTTTGTTCAAAATTGAAGAAGCAGACCATAATTTGAAAATTTTTAGTTTTAATATTTTGCTGTGAATTTTCAATTTGCAAATTTTTAAGCTCTTTAATTAGATATTATGTACTCTTGTGCTTGGGGAAAATTGAAACAATACATAATTATAATCCAATGTACTGCGACTTATTTAGTGAACTTGACTAAATCCAAATTTTATTCTTTTTTCTGTTGCAGGTGAGTACCCATTTTCATAGTGTAAGACTGTAAGTGGTAGGAATTTACCCATACTCTTGTGAAAGAAGATATGCAAGTAAGTTGTTGATCCCTTGATTATAAGTTTTGTTCTTTTCCCATCGATTTTCATTTTTTTTATGAATGGAATTTGAGAGAGAAGAAAAGTAGTAAAGTGGTGTATTTTTTCCAATTTCAGATTTCTCACTATTAACACATACCTAATTTTCAATAATCCCCCCCTCAAAAAATTAAAAAATGAAGAAAATGAATGATCATTTGACAAAATTAATCAACACTTCAAGTCAGATGATTAAAATTCATAAAAATGAATAATTTTCTAATCGAAAAAAAAATTTTGAAATTCAAACAAGTTGGTGTAAAATTTGCAGAAAAATATTCAAAAAAATAACCATAACCAAGGAAAGAAAAAAACTTGGAAAAAAATAATTTTCAAAAAAAGTTTATAAAAATGAAGCGATTTTTCAATTTTTTAAAAAGACCACATAAAAAGAAGTAAAAAATTGGAAAAATATTTTTTTAAAAATCAGTCAAGTTTCGAAGAAATGACCAAAAAAATATTTAAAAAAAAATGAAAACCAATCTCAAAACACTTTTTGAATGACATGAAATTTTTAAATTGAAATACTACAAGTAAGTAAGTAGTTTTAAAAGAAAAAAAAATGTGAAAAAATTACCAAAAAATTGAAAAAAATTACAGATGTTTCATTATTAACACCTACCTAATTTTCTATTACCCTCCCACCCCCCTCCACAAAAATTAAAAGGTGATGAAAATGGATGATTATTTGACAGAATTTATCAACGCTTTTAAGTCAGATGATGAAAATTTTTTAAAATGAATCATTTTTTGATAGAAGAAAAATTTTTTGAAATTCAAACGAGTTGGTGTAAAATTTGCTGAAAACATGACTGAAAAAATATTCGAAAAAATAACCAAGAAAAGAAAAAAACTTGAAAAGAAATAATTTTCAAAAAAAGTTTATAAAAATGAAGCGTTTTTTTAATTTTTAAAAAAGACCAATGTAATTACTAATTACATGAAAAAAAGTAAAAATTTAAATTTAAAAAAAAAATCAGTCAAGTTTTAAGAAAATTGTCAAAAAAATATGAAAAAAATGAAAACCAAAAAATACTTTTAAAAAAATAGAAACTGATTTCAAAATAAATTGGTATTTTTTCACCATTTTGGAAAATTTTTAGATATTTCTTCAATTTTTTCACTTTTTTCCCTGTTTTTTCTGAAAGAGTAGTTGAGCAATGAATTTTAGGCATTTGCTGATACAAAGCTTAAGTAATTATTGAAAAATGCATGTTTTATTGTTTTTTTATTTTTTTTATTTAAAATTAATTACAACGGCCATTTTCAGCCACCCAAGTGCTACTAAAATGTAGACTAAAAAATTTATTGAACACCCGGTACAACCTTTTAAAAAATACTATAAGCTTTTAAGAAAAACTTCTCGAGCTCGTATCTATGATTTTTAAAAACGTTCTCCTTCGAAAGCTTCGAACAAAAAACTTGCTTCATTAAGTGAAAAAAATTGTATTCAGAATTTTTTTGGTCTATACTTCGAACCAAGCAGCATGTTGGGGGTAAAGGAGGGGATCTGTCGTATTGAGTAAAGGCGGTTATGATTCTTTCTCGTGGAGAATTTTTATTTCGTCTTAAGAAAATGACGACAGATTTTTAATTTAAAGTTGTCGTAAATCGTCGCAATGAACTCGACGATGGCAGCGTCGACGACAACGACAGCGCCGTTTGCCTAGCTCTAAATGGTGGATGGGTGGTTGGGAAGGGGTGTTAAATAGAGCTGGGTAAAGCTTGTAGGAATTTACATGGGTGAACGAGCGATGCTGGAGGTTGTTGTTGTGCTCGGTCGGGGGGGTTTTTTGCGTTTATTTTTCTTTCTTTTAACAACGCGACCGCGCCACGTTCTCGTTGAAAGCACGTACCCGTGTTAATCGAGCTTTTATGAAAGTTTCACTGGCGCGCGATGATTTTATAATAGAAATTGTTTACTTTATATTGTGTATAAATGGCGATGGCGGTGCGGGTCGGCAATCGGTCGTTGCTGTAAGAAAAACTATACACATAGTGAGAAACTGTAAGGGGGAGATGGTTCTAAAGTAAGCTGGATGATTTTATGTAATGATGAAAGCATAACAACGACGATATAATGTTATTAACTTCCAAAAGGAAACTAGAGACGGTCGAGGTTTGGGTTAAATGAGGGGAGGGGGTTGGGGGTTAAATCAGTGTGTCGATATAAGGTTCAATACACGATGACAAGAGTCTATTCGGTCTGGCTTTGTGTGCTTTTGTCTTGAACGAAGGCAGGGTGAGGCAGAGGTGGTAGAGAAGCCGAAGATTTCGGGTATCTTCTTTTTCATCGAAGACTATAGAGAAAGAAGGATGGAGGGAAAGGGACGAAGACACGGCGATGAATCGATACGACGGTATAATTATCGTATCTATCTACGATTAACCGGTTAAAAGGGATTTGATATAACGGGCTGAGGAGATTGCGTTGTGTGTGTGTGGGTATTACAATGAAACGAAATGGAAAAAAAAAGTCGTCTTGTGGATGATACGGAGGAGAGCGCGCGAGAAGAGCAAGAATGGTTCGCGATGGAACTAACAACACAACCGGTCCAGTCTGTGATGACGTCCTTGCGGAGCGTACTGTGGCCTAGCTGACC
Organism: Planococcus citri; assembly: GCF_950023065.1. Taxonomy (NCBI): domain Eukaryota; kingdom Metazoa; phylum Arthropoda; class Insecta; order Hemiptera; family Pseudococcidae; genus Planococcus; species Planococcus citri. The sequence continues at coordinate 18,990,411 of NC_088681.1, forward strand.
TCCCGCTGTAAACAAGACGACGACGGCGTGAGGTAGATTTACCATTCGGCATTCGGCTCGACGCTCGACGCAGAGCTCATGTTAGTCGAATAGTAGATCGCTCGATGGTGGCACGTTCGATGTTGTGTATCGTGTTGTTGCCGACGACGAGTTTGTTGTTCAACGAGTGCCCAGTGTTGTGTTGTGTGTGAAGTGTTGTTTATGTGTCGCGTTATTCGCGCAGCAAATTTATCGCGAGCTCGCAGCGTGCTATATTTTGGTGAAATTCAATCGCGAAGTTATAAAAATTTTGAGGGGCAAAATTTCGGCCAAATGACGTAATTGGTTCGATTAGTTGACGTGTATCTATATCGGGTTTTATCGTGATGAAAATTGGCAATTTTTCGGGAAATTTTATCTCACATGCGTTTCGTTGGTTGTGAACGGTGCAAGTGTCGAGATAGAAGAGTATATTCTTCGTTATAGTGGTTGCTGAAAATACGACGATGCATTCTACAGCGCGATGAAATCGTTAACTTTGGACAGCCTGCGCCGGCTCATCGGCAGGCATCGCAAGAAAGACAAACACGAGTCGTCGTTCAAACGTAGCGAATCGTTCAAACGTATCTCCATCAAGAAGAACTACCTGGACAGGGGTGGAAAATGTCGAAATCCGGCAGCCGGAGCGAAATTTGCTCAAAAGAAGAACGCCACCGTCATCTGCGAGACACCGGAGATAGATCCTGCCTCACCAACCAGCTCGGTCATCAAGGAATCTGCTAAATCGAGCGAATCCCCACCGGTGGCCGCTTCGGGCGAATCGTTGATCATCGATTACGGCGAATGGATTCGATGTATTCAGCAAGAAGACGTAGATACGACGAAAAAAGGATCCGAGTCTTCGCTGGAGGTGACGAAATTAGACAGGTCGCCGATTTTGACCCCCAAACGATTCCCATTGTCGAGTAAAGGATCGTCTAGCGAACTCGACGACGGTAGCAGGACCGATTCGGCGATTAGCGTTAGTTTGGGCAGGATCTGGATGGATGCACCTTTGGCCATGACGAATTCACCCCGAAGTCTCGAACTACCCAGACCGGTATCGGTCGTCGAGCTCAATCCGAACGGCCAGCGAGCTCATCATTCTTTAGACAGCGCTTTGAAGGATAAAAAAGACGACGTTCCGGCGTTCCGAGGAGCGACATCGGCGTACCGAGCAGGATTATCGGGCAAAATACCCTATAACAGGACATCTTCCGAATTGCTCAGCTCGAGTAAAGATTCCGGGTTCTCGTTTTCCATCTCGATACCAAGACTGTCGCCGGTTCTATCTCAAGGTCATGGCTTTTTCCGCAAGAAGAAACCGGTCAAAAGTTCGAAAAAGTATAGCTCCGGCGCATCAGAATGTCGCCGAACACCCTCTTCGTGCGGATCCGGCGGCGGCGGCGCTAAAAACGTTCGAACTCGTAGAACCAGGCAGCAGGGCTCGTCGAGAAACGATTCGGATTTGTATCAGGTGGTGATAAATCGACCTCCTAGATCGTTAGACGCGTTAAAATTAGATCCGATTATTTTCGTACCACCCGAGAAACGTAAATCTACCATTAAAAAGGTGTACGAAGTACGAGAGATCAGAGACTACTGCACGCCGTGCGATGCTCAATTGCTGCTCGAAGACGAAAGCGATAATCTGGAAGAATTATACGAAGTGATCTCCGATGAACGCGAAGCACCCCCGTATACGAGTAGAACGACCAACAGCACTACTGATTTGTGGACATCCGAAGATGAAGATGTGGACATGTTACCAGGCATTTCGCCAGCCCAGCAGGCCAACTATTCTCCTAATCTGAAACGACGTCCGGTAGCGAGGAAGAAATCGTCGCGAAGAAATATCAGATACGTCGCCAAACCAATACATCGTGCTCCGTCCACGTTAAAACGTAATAGACGTATAGTGAAGAAAACCAATGGTGAGTGTAGAAAATTAAAAATTAATCAAAGATGAGTGTCTAGTTTTTTTTTTGAGGCAGTCAGAGCTTCATCTAATGTTGAGATAAGGATCTTGGGTCCTAATATTGTGGATAGAAGTATGGGACTCGAATATTAAACCTTCTTTTCGATGAGTTAATATCGGGTTTGAGCTTGAAATAGTTCTTAATGGTGAAAACAAGTGTTTAACTACTTCACTGAATTAGCAGGGAAATTCCAATGCGTAGTAATGACTCTAGATTAGGTAATCATTTCGATTAGTTGATAGAAAACACTTGTCTTGTAGTAAAGCACGAAAACAGTGGCTAAATGAATTAAATTTTGAGCCATAAATTGTTTAATATGAGTCAAAATTTGTTTTTTTGAAGATGTTTTTAAATTTTTGGAAAAAAATTCAGACGTATTTTAATAGAACTTGAATGCGCATTTTGAAATTATTTCGATGAATTGTTTCTTAAAAAGACGAAATAATGACGAAGGGAATTGAATTTTGGGGTCCGAAATAATCCATTGAGAGTCGAACTGAATTTCGGTGAAAAAAAAATTCTTCAATAAGTCTGAATTGAACATTTTGAAATGTTGGTTGATGGTAATTGAAAAAATAAAAAAAAAGAAAATGAAAATAATGGCCATGCAGGTCGACATTTTTGATTTCAAATTATTCGATAGAGATAGAAACGAACCTCACGAAGGGTTTATTCGTCTAGGAATTAAAAACACCCCCCCACCACCACCACCAAAAAATTGTTTTGGTATTTTTGAATTCTCTGAAAAATGTACGTATACTATACTCATTTCAATATGTTCGGTGAAAAATTACTTAAGAGGTAAATCATATTTTTATGAAGATAAAACGAGTGTTCGAAGAAATGTTTGAATCTGCTGCGAGATTGCTGCAAATTTCAATGGATTTCAAAATAACGGTCATGATATGATTAAATCAGCCGATTGATTAAGTAATCGATTTTTTTTTCTTGAAAAATTTACGATTTTTTTTCACCTGAAAATTGAGCGATATTATTCATTAATAATCGTCTGAATAAAATGGTTTGGACTTTGGATGTTCTGTTCTATCAAATAATAATTTCTAATCAACCAATTATTTTATATAATCGTTGAGTAGATGTGTTATTATCGCGTTAAATTTCTATAAAATTGACCTACTGAAAATTTAAATTGGGTTATTAAAAATTTTAATTAACTTGAGAAGCGTCACAACTATTCGATTTTTGGTGAATTTTTTAAAATCGAATTTAAGCAAAAAAAGACTGAGGAAAAAATCAATATTGCAGCAAGTTGATTTAATACTGAAATTCGATGTGTAATTATTGTATTTTCAATCCATTAAATCGTTTCGAACCGTTTTGAGAAGTTCTGGAGCCTCTAATACATTTTTGAAACATGCAATTTCTTCAAAATTTCACTGAATGAAGCTGTGAAAGTGAAGTTTATTTTGTATCATAAAATTTTAACGTGCTGAGTCGACTGAAGAATGATTCAGGATCCTCCGCCGACATTTTGGATTTTTCAATTTTCCAAAAAATGTTCATGACACTTTTTAGAAATCTGGAACTTTTAAAATGTCACTGAAGGTTCCAGAACGGCTTGAAATTACCTTCAGTGGACTTAGCATGTTGAATTTTAGAATAAAACGTGAATTTCTAGCTCTCTAACTTCATTTTGGTCAAATTTTGTGGACATTTCAAGTTTCAAAAATCTACTGGAAACTCCGGAACTTCTCGAAACGGTTCTAAGCCGTTTCCAACCGATTTGGCGAGTCAAAAAAGTATGGCACGTATCGGAAATTTTGAAAAATTTAAATTTTCCCCATTTTCAGCCCAAATTTGATTTTCAAAAATTCACCAAAAATCAAAAAAATACCGTTCAACGCCTCAAATTTTGGCTGGTGAAATATTTTTGCATGATGTTTCGATCTTGCTTAGGCCAGTTTACGAATTTTTCTGTCAGTGGGTTACTTTTCTGGTTTTATTGGTTGAATTTCAAATTCTCGAATGTTAAAATCTGGGGCCCAAAGCTTCATGCTAATTAAAAAGCTACAAAATAAAGTGCCAATACTTCAAAAATTCAAGTATAGAGTTGAAATTTTGTTAAGCAAATTTAAATAAGATTTTCATGAATTATTCAGAGTAAAGAATTTAAAACAGAAAAAATGCTTGCAAAACCCCCTTTTTTTTGGATTTTAAAAATATTAATTTTTTTTTAAAATTTTGTCTCAGCTCAGCTTTGTTGGATTTATTTTTTGCTGGAAATGAACCTGGAAAAACTGATTCTACGATGTTTTTTTTTTTGTGCTTTTTTACTGCAAGGAACCTTTTCAATATTTCAATCCCTCGAAACCCCAATTAAACTAGAATTGAGTTCACTGAGAGTCCATCATTCACATCTCAGATCCATATTTTGAGCTGTAGAATAATTTTCTGGATTTCGACGAATTTTTAAAAATGGCAGAAATGGTACAGGCCCCTGCTTTGAGAAAAGTGTGACTCGGTCATTATTCAAAAAATTTAAATTTGATAACAGTTTTTTGCTATTTTTCTCGATTTTTTTAATGACCAAAAAAATATTTCCTCAGTTTCAGAAAGGACGTAAATGAAGGCCATATGGTTGAGAGGGGGAGGGGGTACTGAATGATCGAATTCAAAAAATTCATGAATGAACACTGGAAGTTGGCACCCAGTTCTCAAATTATAGTGATAATAATTTTTTGATTTTTTTTAATGGCATTGGGAGAGCTATGGGGGGGGGGGGGGGTGTATTCAAAAAGTATCTAAAGTGAATGCTGTCTCCGAAAACATAAAGTCATTTTAAATTTTTTGATAATTTGATTGCGTGTTTAAGGATATGTGCTGGAAAAGGAGGAGGGGAGGGGGTCAGAAAAGTCGGATCGAAAAAAATATCAATAATTATTCAAAAAACCCATTGTGTTTGAATTTTTAAAAAATTCAATATTATTTCATTTTAAAATTTTTTTTGTTTTTCATCAAAGTTTGGGTCCTTATTTATGTCCCATACCCTGTTCAGATTCCATGTTCAAAACTCGTTTGTTACCAAAAAAAATGAAAAAGTATCTTCACTGCAATTTCTTCAAATTTAAAAATGCTCGTTTCCAAATTTTAATTACTGATGATTTTGAAATTGATCCTTCCCTTCAACTTTGACAATTACATATTTCCAAAAAATCTCGAATGTGTGAAAATTATGCACTTACATATCTCTTAAGTCATTCATTTCGTAAGACCTCTATAACTCGAACGCACTCAAAATCTTACCTGCATAACTCGAAACTGATTATCTCGAAAACCTCTATAAGCCGAATGAACGACCATTCCCCTTGGATTTCGAGTTATCGAGAGTGTACTGTATTTCTAAAAAAATCTCGAATGTGTGAAAATTAGGAGACATCTCCCCCCCCCCGCCCAATCTATTAAAAACTTACAAAAAAAATGACGGTGATTCTTGTCCTTGAAAAATAAAGATAAATAATGATGGTTATATTTTTTATATTTTTGGTCTAGTTTCTTGCTCGTGTTTTGAAATATTTTCAAAAGAATGATGAAAAAATTATGCGAGGCTTCTTGATTCAGCTGCGCTCAAACAGTCACGGTTTGCATTAATCATAGAAATAATAATCCAAACATCGAGGCAGGTGGCGCAAAAATACGAAAATTGTGCAAATTTATGAGGAAAAAAATTCAAAGAGTGTAAAATTTTCATTTTGTTCACATAATTAGACGGTTCCTAGAATGTTGAATTATTTTATTGAGAGAAATTGAACGTAAAAACGTTATCGAATGGGACGTTATCGATACGTGTCGATTCGATGTAATGTTTAGAGAGAAGGAGAGGTTGGAGGGATCACTGTACAAGCATTATAGAGAACTGATAAGAAAAAATTGAAGTGATTTCGGTGCAATGAACCCTGCTGATTACGATTCGTTGATCCGTATTGACTCAACGGACTCGCGTTTAGAGATTTTTTTTCTCGTTTGGAGGTTTTCATTTTTGGCTGAGCATAATGCTGAGGCCATCTCTCTAGAGTTGCTGGTCGAATTGTTCGGTTTTGAAGACGAATAAAGAAAAAACCTCGACGAGACTTAATTGGGTTTCGGTCACGCTCTCGTGTCTCAGTCTCGTATATGCGTTTATGGTATCCACGTATATACGGTTTGAAAAATGACCACTAATTGTGTGCTGAACTGAAGCTGTCACCTCGGTCGCATATACGAATACTTTGCTAGTCCTAGAGGCTCACGAGACGCGAATTAACTAGCTAATATTGTGCGTTCGCGGTCCTCCAAAGATGTGCTCGATTGTTTTCCAAGTATGACGATGAGGTTTACATTGCGAGTACCTGGGTAATTGACGCCCTGTAAAAACAATAACAAAATTGTACGAGATTATCTTGGTCGAGTCGAGTCGAGTCTATGCTCGAGAGCAAAGTAATACCTAGACCTCAATGTCGTCGTTATGCTTTCAAATTCTGCGGCCGCCTGACAATGAAAACCTCGAGAGTTGAGATGACGACCAAAATATGTGCGAGATAATTGTAGCTTCGTTCTCAGCATTGTTCAGGGGCGATCAATTGGCGCTTATTTGTGAGCATTATCGCGGCTTCGAGCAAATTATAGTATAGATGGCTCGTTATTTATCGTGTAGTTAGCCGATACCGAAAATACCTTATATATATACCGGTGGTTTGCTTAATTTAATATTATTTCAAAAATTAACGTTGAGAAATATCGCGCTTACTTTACTTTATATTTTCATAAGTACCTACGTATCCCAACAAAGGAGTATAATTACGTAAAAATATGCGGCCAAATGCGTCATTGCTCTCGTTGAAATTATATTATTATTACCAGTCGTCGAAAATAATAATATGGTCTAAATGTAGGTGTACTGTTCAGTGTACAAGTACAGTACGTCGTCGTCGTACTCAGCAAGTCTGTCTCTGTAGTACTCTGTATGAGTGAGTATGAATATGCTCATTTTTTAACGACCCCCATATCTCTAATTCTCTTTACCCATGTACCGTATTACTCTGTATGAAAATTTATCACCAACTATGTGTACTGTATAGTCATTTTGTCGAGCTTAAGTACGACGACGTATTGTAGAATGGACTGAAGTTGAACGCTGGTGTGATGTTTTTTGTTGACATCGTTATCAGCTTTGACTTACTTTTCACGGACCAAGTGAACCGAACCATACGGTAGTGATAGTAAATCGTATGGGTGGTTCTCTCAATGCTCGGGCATGCTCATCGTGCCATGAACAACACTGTAAATGGAATCAGGGAAATGTTAATTCGACGTAATTCACGACACCGCGAAGCCGTTGGCCATTCTATAGGTACATTACTGTATATATCGTATTACATATTTTGTTTCGGCCGGTCTAGTCTGTCTCTGTCTCTCTCTATCTCTCTGCAGTGTGCTGAGAAGAAGAATATTAATTGAGTGAAATTCTCGCCTTTAAAAAACTCTATTGTCGGTGTTGATGTTGGTTATTTGAGGTGCGAGAATCAATTAGAGCGGAATTAGAGGATGGGCTACTCTGTGCTTAAGTAAATCTGCCGAGAGATAAGAGAGTCGCGGAAAATTGACGTGGGAATTGAGGTATTTTAATGCGCGGAGGTGTTTGTGAAAATATGACCTCTCTGTAATTTGATTATGTAGATGGATGAAGAGTTATATTCTTCTATTGTGTTATTGAAGGAGCCTGCCTATGAAAGGTGATAATTATGATCGACTGATGATCAAGTAGTAGAGGTCAAGAATTGAAGTTTAACGAGACTTATTTTTCAAAATGGGAGCGTTACTATTATTTATTTGTGTGTTTTCACGAAAAAAATGTGATTTTTTCCAAAAAAAATGCACGAACAACCCTTTTGTATTTTTCGCGATGTTTTCAATTTTCAAAAAAAAAAAATCTGTGAAATGACAGCGAAGTACGATTTAGATTCATGTTCGTCCTTGGACTAAATTCACATGGAAAAAAAATTCTAAACGTTGAAATGATATAAATAAATACCAAAAAAGAATCAAAATTATTAAAAAATTCAAAAAAAAATGAATACAATTTTAATTGATACTTATAATTGGGCAAAAATTGCATGAAATTTTTTTCAGAAATAAATATTCAAGGAAAAAGTTATTAAAAAGTTGTGAAATTACCGTAGAATTTGGCGCAATAATTGCGTGAAAATTTGTTCAAACAATGATTAAATGATATAAAAACCCAAATAAAATTTCAAAAAAGTATAGGTAGAAATTTCCATGCAATTGGGCAAAAATTGCATTAAAAAGTCTTGAAAAAAAAAACAGAAAAGCGTTAAAATCGTTAAAAATTGCCAAAAATAATGAAATTTCAGTCAAATTTGGTAAAAATTTTTATAAAAAGGGTTGAAAACACGTTAATAAAATAGTATGAAAACAATATAATGAATGAAAATTACTCAAAAGTGACGAAATATCAGTGGAATTTGGCAAAAATTGCATGAAAAAATGTAACGCAAAATCATTGAAAATCACCAAAAAGTAATAAAATTTTCGTTGAAATGTTATAAAAATACAGAAAAGCACCAAAGTGAACGAAAATTACCAAACAGTGACGAATATCAGTGAAATTTGGCAAAAATTGCACGAAAAAATGTTGAAATGATGATATGAAAACATCAAAAAAATTCAGAGGAATTTAGCGAAAATTGTATCAAAAAATGTTGATTTGTGATATTTTATTATCTAAATTTTCATTGCTCTGTGAAATGATTTTTTTCCAAAATAATTTTTTTTATTCAATTTTTGTCCATTTTGTTCAGCAATATTTTGCTTTAGATGTTTTAGACATCACCTACTAGCAATAAAGTAATAAAAACAAAACTGAAAAAATTTTCAGTTTCATAAGAAAAATATAATATTGAAACTTGAAAAAAAAATTTGAACGGGGGAGGGGCTAAAGTCCTAGAGTGGTTGTGCTCACTGCGTCATTTTGTTTTTAAAAAAGTAAATGGTGAAAAAAATTGAAAAATCACCATAAAAATAGCTTTTTTGAATTGTGAAAAATTCACAAAAAATCCAAAAATGAATTCTATCACCTAAAATTGTGGTTCGGAGGTGTTGAGAGATTCAAATCAGAAGTTGATAGTTCAAAAAATTGTCTTCCGGCGAATAGGAATTTTTCAAATTAACGATTTTTCAAAGAAGTTGATCTGTTAAACTGATTTCATTTCACAACTTGAACCAGAATTTGAGGAGGTTTGTTTAGTAATCAACAGTTTTAGTTAATCGCAATTCGTTAAAAATGTTGATTCATTTTATTCAAGAACACTTCAGTCATTTTTGGAAAAATAAGCTTCATTAAAAAAATATAATACCTATGTTGAAACTTGAAAAAAAATGAGTGGGGAGGGGGCTAAAGCCACGGAGAGGTTGTGCTCACTGCGTCATTTCGTTTTTAAAAAAGTAAATCGTGAAAAAAAAATGAAAAAACCACCATAAAAATTGCTTTTTTGAATTGTCAAAAATTAACAAATAATCCAAAAATGAATTCTATTGCCTAAAATTATGGTTACGGAGGTGTTGAGAGATTCAAATCAGAGGATGATTGTTCAAATAATTGCCTTTTCCAGGGAATAGGAATTTTTCAAATTGACGATTTTTCAAAGAAGTTGATCTGTTAAAATGATTTTATTTCACAACACTTGAACCAGAATTTTGAGGAGGTTTGTTCACTAATGAACAGTTATAATAGTTAATCGCAATTTTCTTAAAAACTTTGATTCATTAGGTATGTTCAAGAACACTTTAGTCATTTTTGGAAAAATACTTATGTACTTGGAATTCGAAAATTTTCAGGTTCATGTCTCATGATTCAGAAAATGCTCTACGAATCTCTGTCGCCATTTTTATTATTTTAAATTTTAAGTATGGATTTCTGCATGATCATTTAAACTTTGATCCTTTGAATGCACTTCGTTGTGAGTATTTTTTCACGATACTTCCAACAATTTTAAATTCCAAAATGTGTTTATACTTTTAAGAGTAATTTTTCGTAATTTTTATACCTTTTTTTTTACATTCTTATAGCAATTTTTCAACATTTTTATGTATTTTCTGTTATGTTGGGTGATTTTTTTCGTTTACTTTTTATGATTTTTTAATCGAATTGTGTCATAAACAAATCAGCTTGACCAATTTTTGTTGTAATTCAAACAGCTTTGCTTATCCTGTTATTCCTGTTCTAGTCTTGTTATTTGCTTGGTTCTCTCCCTTTTTCAAAATTTTGATTTTTTTGCACTTTTTCCAGTTCTTTTTGAAAATTGAAAAATAGACCTGAAAAGAAATATTGCCCTCCTACTTTGTGCCAAAATTGAAAATATTCGCTAATTAAAATGCCCTGCTAAAAGTTCTACTTTTCATTTTGATGAACTCGCAAATTTTCAATAATTTTTTAGCCTTTGTGAAAAATCTATTGGACGCAGACGTGGTTTTGAAATTACAGGGACAAGAGAATCCGAGGAGGGGAGGGTGAGATTTCAAGGCTTTCCGATAATGACTCAAAATGATCGAAATTGCGAATAATATTTTCAAAATCTATTAAAAAAAGTTGGTATCTCGAGTCTTCATCATCTAAAGGTCCTTTAAAATCTCTCTTCTTTCAAAGCTTTCGAATTCATCACCATTAAAAAACATCGCCGAAATTCCACTCTCATTCTTGAAAAAAACCAGGGTTACCATCTCTCAAGCAATCATTTGCATCTCACGTATAGCAATTCGTCTTGTCTGTGTAGAACAACAACAACAACAGGAGGCGTAGGAGTTACATCGAGCAAGAATTACAAACGGTGCAATTTTTCGCCATTATTACTCAACCTAAAATAACCATTCTCGACTACCAGTACCAGCAGCCGAACGTATTGTGAAAATTACCCACCGAGTAGGTGGACATATTACTCGTTCGAAAAAACACTATAATATTCCGCACACAAGTTCTCGTATATGGAGGAGGCCGAATCTCGTATATTCCATTCGCGATTTTATAGTAATACCGATGTATTTAATCGTCGAATCAAATAATTATCTTAATCTACCCGCAGAAACCCTTAAAATAAAACAAACTCGTATACCGAACCGCTGCACTGCCGAACGATAACGCAAAGTTGGCTAAATTACGTGCTTAAAATTGGCCCTATTCTCGAGAATGGTAATACATAGTACTATAAACGTACGTACGTGATTCGAAAAACAAAAACTAAACCATACATTATTGCTCTTCTTTATACCTCATCCGAAGAGCTGTCGTCCCTCACACACTGCAAACATATTTGTTAAACTATTGTGCATAAATGTATTCGTATACTGTATAGTTTTTTCGTCTTCTACTCGCCTGTCGTTCCATCTCTCAGTTCTTGAAAACAGAATCTCATCGTTATTTCAATTCGCTCTACTTTTATCCAGAGAATCATCTTTATTATTCTTATAAATGTTGGTACTCTGTATGTTCAATGTTTATGCGTACATTACGCATACGTACTCGTATGTACATCTTGGTCGTCGTTAATTCTTCCTCAAATGGAAACCGATGCTCGTCAAATTAGCCTTCTTCCATATACAACAACGCAGCGCAGACGGACACCTGTTAACGCCGAAATTCACTTTGACGTAAAACAGAAAACCAATCTTACGAAAGCAGACTCTTGGTCAAACGCCGACTTATTTATAGTCCAAAGAATATACGTACGTACATTTCGTATAAGAAGAAAGCTTTTATATAGCTGTTTCTTCCTCTATCTCTCTCTTTCTCTTTATTTCTATGGTTTTCTTCGCGTATTTTCAACTCATTTTACAGCGAGGTCTACTTCGCATCTCTTTTCAATTCTCTGTGTTAAAGTACATGCAGTACATATACATATCTCCATTGTGTTTACGTATTCGTATGTATAAGAATACGAATGCCTTAAGTACAAGTTATTGCCGCATTTAATCGTTCGACTAAATAATCGATTTTCCCATAAAATCGGTTCGCCGTTTAATCAGCCATTACATATACATCGCGGAGAGGTTAAACGATGCTGGAGGAAGGAGGTGCAACGGAGAGGCCCAGTTTTACGGCGTGTTTTTTTGCACATTGCATCGTGCCAATGCACGAGTTCTAATTTAATAGCTTGGCGAATTCATTTTAAATGGTTCGCAAATATATAGATCATAGTGTTGAACTTGGCTCTAGGTATTGGATTCGCAAGTGTGCGGTTAACTTTCCGTTATATTTTTTGGGAAGAAAACGAGCGGAAATAGAGGTTTTTAGATGTGTTTGGATTGATTTGAATTTTGATCTGAGTGGTTAAATGAGAGAATCTACAGTTTAGTCAGAAAATAGATTTGTTAAAAGTTGAACTTGTCTGGAGTTATGAATGTTTGAAAATTGACATTTTTACGAGACATTGCAAATATGAGAAGAGAAGATCATTTCTGCTTCTTCTAGAGCAATTTGAAATTTTTGGAGAAAATCGAAGGTTCGCTGGAAGCCCCATGAATGGCATAAAATAGGAGCTTTTTGGAGTGGGGAGCGGAGGTGATATGAACAATGAAGTACTTCTTCATATTCTGCTTCATTTTTCTTTTTCATTAAAATTCAAAAAAACAGTTTTATGGCGATTTTTCAACATTTTCATAATTTTTTTTATTCAAGCGAAATGGAAAAAAAATGAAGCAGAATATGAATAAGTACTCCATTTTGTCACTTTGTCATTTCGCCTTCTCTTCCCACTTCGAAAAGTACCTATTTTAGGCCATTCTGGAGCTTCCAGCGAATCTTCAATTTTCTGCAGAAATTTCAAATTGCTCTGGAAGGGGAAAAATTATCTTCACCACCTGTGTCAGTTCATTCCAAATTATCAAAAATTTATTCGATGGGCCATCGAGGCCAGGGCTGGGGACGATTAGGACCATGATTCGATTTCGATTCGAGTCATAATATTTTGATCGAAAATGCTGTGATTTTATTCGTGATTAAAATCGTTTTTTAAGACGTGGTTCATGGTTCGTGATTCGGAATTTTTTTTAAAGCTTTTCTTACAGATTTTATGATACATAATTCGTGTAATTTTTGCCCAATTTTATTCAACTTTGGTGGCATTTGATCTATTTTATTATTGCATTGAATAATCTACCCAATTTTCATTGAAATTTTATCAAGTTTTTTTCGCTTTTAATTATTTTTAAGCAATTTTAATAAGTTTCAACTTTGTTTTATGCATTTTTTGCTGAATTTTTTTTGATTTTAGTGAAATTTCATAACTTTTTGGTTAAAAATAGTTTTTGCAATTTTTGATGGTTCCATTTTTTTTTAGCGTTTATTCTTCCCAATTTTGGAATTTTTAGCTTTTGAGATTGATGCTTTTCAAAAATTTTTAATATCTTTAAATCATATTTTTGCGTAATTTTCACTCGATTCCTCTTAATTTTCCTAAAATTTCATCAGTTTTTTGTAGCTTTCAGTAATTTTGAAAAGTTTTTCTGAATTTTTTCAAATTTTCCTGAAATTTTATCAGTTTTTTTGGTAAAATTTTTATTGATTTGAAAGCTATTTAAGTATTTTAATGGCAAAAAAAGTCCAATTTTTTGTCGAATTTGTCAAAAAAAAAAAATGTTGTTATTTTACCAGAATTCCCGGAGAAAGTCTCGTGTTTTTTCAAAATTGTTATTGAGTCCCATTTTTACAAAAATTGTCGAAAAATCTCATTTTTTCCCAAAATTGTCAATGAAATGGTCGTAATTGTTTTCAAGCCACATTTCTTGCCAAAATGGTCAAAAAGTTTCAATGTTTGTCAAAGTTGCCAAAAATGTTCTATTTTTTTGTCCAATTTTTCAGAAGCAAGGTTGGTAAGAAAAAAGAGTTGACACCTTCAAACTCTTTTATAAGAGTCCAACTCTTTTTTTTCAACTTTTTTCCCTTCGAAGAGTTTAGAACTCATGTTGGACTTTTTTTATTTCAATGCTGTTTTATAACTTTTTCTAGCTCTTTTTTGATCCAAGAGTTTGGAACCTTTCTTTAAAATAGGTACCTCAACTGGTGTGCATAATGCTATGAAAATAGAATACTGTACTTCACTGGCTCCAATTTTTTATTTTTCAACAATTTTTATTAATAATTATGTAGATATGTATGATTTCAGCCAACTGGGTAAAAATGCTGAAGCGCGATCTGTCGCTCACAATTAAAATTCATAAAAAAGTTGGAATTGAAAAGAGTTTTTTGAACTCTTCTGAACTCTTTTTGTAAAAGAGCTGAACTCACTGACTCTTTCAGACTCTTTTTGGAAAAGAGTTGGGCTCTGAACTAAACTCAGTGCCCAATCTTGGTCAAAAGTCCCATTTTTGGTAAAATTTTTTAAAAATCCCATTTTTTTCAAAATTATCAAAAATTTAAAAAGTTACAATTTTTTTGTCAAAATTGCTAGGAAATTTTTATTTTCCCCATTTTTTGCCTCATCAGTCATCAGTCCAAAAAGTCAGGGCTTTTTTCCAAAATGGACAAAAAAAGGGCCTCTTTTTACTACAGATCCCGTTTTTTTGTTTTTTTTTTTTGCCAAAATTGTGAAAAGGGGTTGGGTTGTGTGTATTTTGACATAAAAAACAAAAAATTCAGTCCCTCCCCCCAAAAAATGAAAAGTTAGAATTCTATCAAAATTGTCAGAAAATCCTTTTCTTTCAAAAATTGTCAGTAAGTCTTCATATCTGCCAAAATTCCCAAGGAATTTCTGTTTTTTTCTGAAACATCAAGAAGCATAATTTTTTTGTCTGAAAAGTGAAAAGTCTCGTTTTTACTGAAATTGCAAAATAAGTCATATTTCTTGCCAAAATCACAGACAAAAAAATTTCAGTGTTTTGACAAAATTACTGATTGTTCTGTTTTTAAAATTTTAATAGAATTTCATTGTGATGATTTTCAGTGATTTTAACGAAATTTTTGCATTTTCATATTATTTTAATAGATTTTTAACCATGTTTCATGTATTTTTTGACAACTTTTTCCAAATTTGTGAAATGATTTTAATGGTTTTACGTAAAAGTGTTTTCAAGTCATTTTAAACATGTTTTAAATATATTCCTTGTTCTTTTTCTTTTTAACACTGTTTTTCGCCAAATTTTGCAAAATAAATCGGATTCGCTTGAAGTTCATGGATTATTTTATTTTCTTCAATTTACCCCATTTTGGAGATTATAGACACCTTTTTCATATTTCTATGTCTATTTTTTCTCCAGATAATTCTTTTCAATGGTCTATAAAAATCGTATTACGTGCACAAGCCGCCGCAGAACGTGGAAAAAAAGAACTAATATGAATCTCATAGACACCCCATTAACCGTGAACTTGTGTAAACGGCAAGTTACTCGTATAGATGGAATGGACGAGGTATGACGAGGTGTGTCGACTTGGTAGCTCGAATACACATACGTATATGAAATAGATCTACTCGCGAGAGTCTGTGCAACTAGAACGTCGTCGTCGCGATCGATCTTACAGTACTCGTGATCATTGATTTTGAGCGAAATTAACTCGTTAAATTGAAACAGATAAACGAAATGTTTATAAAGAAGCCGATCGTTAACGGTGTATTTCGAAAGATTATAGTAGCAGGAGCAGGGCAAAGCGCAGGCGGCTCTACTGTCGTAAAACGAGACTTGCGAAGACAGACAGATGGCCACAGACGAGACGCGGAGCAAGGTATATAAAATTGCAACGTGTATTATTCATATACACTTTATACGCGTCTTATAGGCATACTCGACGTTACGTATAGAGAGATATTTATTTAGCATGTACTGGTTGTGCGTGTAGTACGACTAATCTCTATACCATATTAGGAGACGCGGTTACCGCCAGATTGGCCGAAAGGTAGCAGGGGAGGTAATAACGTCGAGAAGCTAGCGGTACCTCTACCTACCTATACCTATGTGTATGCGGTATTTAATTTACGAATCGCGAATTTAAAAATAATTGAAGTTCGATTGTCGAAAATTAAATTCAAGTATGCCAAATGAGCCAATGCAACGTGGCCAAAGCAGCGGGATGATTGATCGACCAAAATAACCGCACATAGGCGACCTTTAACATCGCCACGATTACGTGAATTAAATAAGGTACTTTATGTGTGTACTTTTTTTTTTTTTTCTGCCTCGGTATTACAAGGTATATAACTATGAGGTCCGCTACCACTGTCTGTGTGTTGTTAAATCGTACTAGTATACATAATGAAATATATAGATAAAATTAACTTTCACCGTAAAATTAAACTATACCTAAAAGAGTATCTGCTGAGGTTAGCTTTCTGTACACTGATGAAATATAAAGCAGCAGATTGGATTGGACGTGTGTACAAGGAGTTGTGTGAACTGTAGGTGATCGGATTCGGATGTACTTTGATAATATCTATTCTACTTTGTTGGTGTATACAGGGTGTCCGAGCTGGAAATGTTTGTTTGCCAAATGTCAACCTCTTTGGTCTGTTAAAATGAAAATTCATGTTTGAGGGTTGGAATCAACCTAACCCCCCTAACCTTTTGCTCTTCTGGAATATCAGATCCAACTTACAATTCCAGATTTTAGCCTCTTACACAATTTGAACAAGCTGAAACGATCACTTGGACCTACATTGTCAAAAAGTAAATATTTTTTGTGACTGGGAAGGGAAAGGAAGGAGGTGAAATCGATGCAAGGTTGTTTTCAACAGAAATTGTGGAGTTTGAAAAAAAAAATATTTGAAGTATCAGAGATGCTTTAAAAGCAAGAAGTTAAGTCGTAAGACAAAAATTAATTTTCAAACTCGTCGAATTTTCATTTTTCAAAAAAAAAAAAAGTACTTTACAAAGGAAGTCTTTGAACCGTCTCTTTATAGAGGAAGTCTTTGATCAAGAATGAGCTAGACAGAAAGGCCCAAAAACGAAGAAAATCAAAATGGTACCATTGGACTTGGAAGTTGAAATTCGGTTGTCATTTGGCTCTGAACCCCTCTCTCTTTTCTCCTTCTTCATCCCCTAGTTCATCAGAAGTGGTTCTGACACTGAGCTATTTTGGATGGTTCTGGAGCCTCCAGCAACGTTCTAGAAATCACTGTGGTCATAAAATCTCATCCAGTCTGAGTTAGACGGATTTTGGAACGTTTTTAGCCTTCATGAAATTCCTAAAAATGTCGTTGGATTGACTCAAAACGCCCTCCAGTTGATTTCTTACCCCAAGTTCAGCTTTCTATCATTTAAATTGGGACAAATTTGCCTCAAATTATCATTTTAAAACATTTTCTGTTCCCAAAATGGCTTGTAACCGCTGATGATCGATTTGGAGAGAGTGTTACCAAATTTCAGCTTCAGACGAAATTTTGAATTTTTTAATGGAGATATTTAATCCAAATTTGATTTAAAAAAATTCTTTGAAGCTCGAAAAGTTAACTTTGCTAGCTGATAATTTTGGCTGGGAAGGGAGGGGAGGGGGTACTTTTACGTGTTGTTCCGATTTAGTTTGGTTTGGAATCGAAATTTTTCTGCTAGTTTGGAAACTTCTTTTGCTAGGTTGGTAATTATTGTCGTTGTTTCTTTTTTTTTGGAGGGGGGAGGTGGATTGGAATTTGGGTTCATTTGGACCTCAATTTTTTTCAGGTTGAAAACTTCAGGATGCATGAAAGCTTCGTCTCCTGAGCTCCAGCCCACTGCTTGTGATCATTTCAAGTAGTAGAAATCTTCAGAATTTTGCTGGGGATGAAAAATACGAAAATTGCAGAAATTTGAGTTTTCAGACACATAGCTTCCTTTTCGTAAAACCAAAAATGTTTTGGATTTTGGATTTGACATTAAAGTCGTATCTTTTTGGGAAAACAAAACACTAAAAAAAACAGTTTCTAAAATTTTGTATTTTGATTTTGAATTATATCTACCTGAGTTTCTAATGAAATTCAAGGTGAAAAGTGTCTTGCCAAAAATTGCTAAAAATTGTCGTCTGTTTGCGAAAAATCCAATTTTTTTAATTTTTTTTTTCTAAAAATTGCCTGCAAGTCTTGCTTTGTTACCAAAAGTTGTCCAAAAAAATTTGTTTTTTACTAAATTTGACCAAGTCCAACTTTTTGACAACATTTTCAAAAATAGTCACTTTTTGTCAATAATTTCGAAAAAGCCTGGCTTTTTGTCAAAAATTATGAAACATTTTCGCTTCTTACCAAATTGCTTGAAAATTTCACTATTTTGGCTAAAAATTGCCATAAAGTCTCCCTTTTTTTGCTGAAAATTTCCAAAAAATCTGTTTCTTGTTGAAATTGTCAAAATTTTGCTTTTTGCAAAAATTATCAAAAATGTTTGCTTCTTACCAAATTGCTTGAATATCTCACTTTTTTGGCTAAAAATTGCCATAAAGTCTTTTCTTTTTTTTTTTTGCTAAAAATTGCTAAGAAGTTCTGCTTTTTGTTGAAATTGTCAAAACCTCACTTTTTGCCAAAAATTTGTTATTTTTGTGTCAAAAATTGTCAAAAAAATTCGCTTAAATACAAAAAGTTGAGAAATAATCTTACCTTCTTGACAGAAATTTTGAAAGAATAAAATGTATGATGTTTTGCCAGTAATTGCCTAAAAAAGTCCTGCTTTTTGCTGAAATTGTCAAAGTCTCTATTGAGTTTCATTATTGGATTTAAATTAGCGTGTTTAATTGTTTCGTATTTTTTTTTTTTTTTTACATTTTTTCAATTTTATCGAAATTTTTTGGTTATTTTTGTGATTTTTTTCTACTTCGAAGTGTTTTGCTTACGTCTTGTAACTTTTTTGGTCACTTTTTGGTCTAGTTTGATTAATTTAGGTACCTTTTTAGTGTGCGTAGCACACTATTGGTTTCGCTTTGAGAAATGAAATTTTATTGGAACTGAATGTTCTCTTAAGCTATCCAACCGTTTTTTGTACCTATTGGACACCATTTGAGAATCATTAAGGCGGAGGGAATAGATTAATTTTCATTCAATTCGGATGGGTAATTGCTGAGTAATTGCAATTTTAGTTCATTATTTTAATGCATTAAATCCTAAAAAAGGGAAAAGGGGACTTGTAGAACACCTGCCGCTCATTGTACCCTGCTATACCCCCAGTCTATTCCATCACCAGCTGTGTTTCATTGTACCCTGTTACACCCCCGGTCTGTTAGCTGTAAATTCCAAGTGGGCGTGGTTTGGTGGGGCGTTTACCAAACAAATATATTATTTTAATGCCTTAACCCTCGTAGCAAAGTGGTGGCTGAGTGGTTAGGGCATGTAGGTAGGAATAGGAAATTTAGGGACCCAGGTTCGAATCCCCGTGAGGTAAGTAGGTAGGTGACAGATTTTTCGTAGGAAAATTGGATAGGTAAAGGTAAATGCTTTGGAGTTACCTATGTAGTACATGATAATGGGGTAAAAATAATGCTAAAATTGAGTTATGAATTATGATATCATTTGCTAACTAAAAATTCATTTCATTAATTTTTTGTCTACCAATAGCCATCAGTATAGTAAGAATTACCTTGACATGAATAATTTTTAACTTTTTACTTATAATTTAAAAATTACTTCAAAATGAGTAATTAAACTAATTTTTGTACAATTGAAACATGTAATTTTTATTATCATGATTTAGTAAAAATTATTACCTAAAACAAAATGATTTTTACTATTGGTACCTATAGCAAAATTTATTAAAATGATAATTTTTACTATACGATTACAGTAAAAATTATTGAATGGGAGCTGGTACTTAATTGTGCTGAATACCAGTAGGTATTTAGTTACATTTTTTTGTAAAAATTACCCATATTTTTTTCGTGTAATTTAGAGGCAATTCAAATTCTTAACATATTTTATAAGATTTAATTCTTAATTTAGAATAAAAAGCAAGTTCTGAAAATTGGTTTGAAAATTTATAAATTTGAAGACAATGGAAATTCCAAAAAAAATAATATGAAAATTTGTATTTAGAGACGCTGAGAATTCCAAAAATTGATTAAAAGTTCTGTAAGTTGCAGATAATGTGAACTTGAAAATTATATGAAATAAGTATTGTAATATTCATGAAGAAGATGAGAATTCTGAAAAATTGGAGGCAATGTGAATTCCAACAATTGAGTAAACGTTTTACAATTTGTGGACAATATGAACTTGAAAATTGAATTTGAAATTTTTTAATTTAAAGACAATAAGAATTCTGAAATATTATTCAAAATTTGACTATTTAGAGGCAATGTGAATTCTAAAAATTGATTGCAAATTTCCTAACTCAGCAGCAATGCAAAATTCTGAAAATTTATTGAAAACTTTATGAAATTGTAGCGATGGGGAATTCGGGAAATCGATTTGAAATTTTGTAAATTTTAAAACAATGCAACTATGAAAAACAACTAGAAATTTCTTAATTTAGAAGCAATACAAGCTTATAAATTATTCTGAAATACCTATTGTAACTTGGAAAATATGAAAACACTGAAAAACAATTATTATTTTGAAGCAGTGAGAGTTTCAAAAATTCTCATCACTGTGACATGGTTGATTCACTTATGCACTACCTAGATATAATAACGGTTATAGCTGTAGAAAAGGCAGCTAGCTACGCACACTTTGCAGCTAAGCTTTGCTTAGCTGTCTAGTTTTTTATTTTTCAGGTTACTAAAGTTACGTACTTCTTTGCAAAAACTTTAGTACGAGCTCTGTTCATGAAGTGAAGTTACAAAAATTCACAACTTACTATATGGTAGCAGAGCATGGTTTTTTAAAAACATACCTACAACTATAAATAATTGAAACTTTATATGGTGCTTGAGAGATCCTTCTATCAAATTTCCATTGAGGGGGAAAATGTCGATTTTTTGATACGTATCACCCCTCCCCCCCAATTGGATTTACCCCAATCATTTTTATATTTTTCAAAAGAAAACCCACATGCTCTGCCACCATGTAAATGTACACTTCGTGTATACTGATTTCATTCAGTGCAGATATAACCGCCCTAAATGTTTGAGTCTTTTTGTCTTATTCCATTGTTCAAGCAAAGTTTACGTTGAGCTTTGTGCGAATCACCCTGTATACGCTGCTCGTACCGTACCTACTGAAAAATACAGAAAAAGAGAGATGCTCGAGAGGAAGAGAAAGGAAGAAGAAAGAAACAGATGCGGCAGCGACCATAGCTATACGTACCTCGTATAGTATACGTAGAACTCGCGCTGAGTAAATCATGATACACGAACAGAATCAAATTCCCGATCATCTCACACACACAGCCAAGAACGTGACTCGTCAGTGATGGTATTTACTTCAGATTGCAGAAGTACCCAGATAAGAGCACAGAGCTGAGCTACATTATATTACTCTGCGGCTGCTTCAGCTGTGTAAGTGTGTAGTGTGTACCTATAGCATGAACTCTGGAGCTCGACGACCAGTTATCTAAACCAGCTCTACCGTTGGTCGGCGGCTTAGGTACTGTTGTTTATCGCCAAATAGCCAAAGGTTCGCCAAGATCATCCAATTAACACGTCTGTTGGCGTTAGTATTATTATGAAAACCACGTTAATCAAAAATCATCTTCGGTTGCGAAACGAACGAACGATCGCGATCGAGCAGCGAAAGAATCTTTTTCGTGTGTGATAAATGGACTTCATTCATCATTGTTGCTAACAATGGTGTAGAGAATTTTTTTTTTCCTAGATGGCTTATGGGAAAGCACATGGCACGAAGCAAGTGCTGGACGATTGCATTGCGGTGATCGCCAAAGCCATAGCCAGTGTTATTATTGTAGCAGGTGACCTTGTGGTTGGCCATTGTTTTATACGCGAGTAACGAGCAGAGGATTTTTTTGTTTGTATAATATTTTTTCGATTTGATTTTTTTTCCTTTTCTGACTCGGTGGTTGTTGGGGTCTCTCTTTCTAGTCTTGAGGAAAGGTCAATGGAGCTGATTGCTAAACAAGTGCTCGCAGTTAAATGAGGTTGGCAGATTTGAATGCACAATGCGGATTATGTGTAATTCTATGTGTACTGTACTTTGTGTACTTTGATCGCGAATCCTCGCCAATAGTCATTAATAGTAATAATAATCGAAATAATGAGGTCGTAAAATTTTTTTCTATGGGTTCTCTTGTTTAAAATATGAAGTAGCCGAAGTCGAAATTGCAAAAATTGAATGATGAAAATCATTAATTAGAAATTGTTGTTATGGGTGACGTCGTCAATGTGATTGAATTCACAGATGTTCATTTGTTTCTTTTGACTTGGAACCTTTTGGACTGGCATTCTTCGATTTGAAAGAAATCAAGCTAGATCAAAAAACCATGTCTTAAAACCCCCTTGACCAAAATTTCAGTTCCCAAAGTTCATTTTTGGATTTTTGGTGAATTTTTAATAATTCAAAACCTGGATCAGCGAGTTTCAAATTTCTCCAAAAATTTCAAATCGCTCTAAGAGGGTGAAAAATGAACGTGAGCATCTATTTTTGTGAATAATTATTTCACACAAATCCATCACATCATCTTCGAAACTCCGAATGAATTTCACAACAAAAAGCGAAAATGAAAATTTCCTTTTGTGAATTAGCGAAAATACGGAGAAATCAACGAATAATGAATAAAATAATAGACGACGATTTGATTCGATGATAACCCAATACGTATCGAATTAGAAATGAAAATCGGTTAATCGGTTGGAATTGCTGGTCGTCGTCTTCGCCTGCTGCCATTATCGATGATGATTCACAATCGATCAAGATGAATTAGGCACATTCGGTTAAATCTTCAAGCTCCAGTAATTCTCCTTCTGCAACGCGATCTTGTCATCGTCAGAATCCATACACACGTTAAATGTACCTATGATAAAAAATAACGACGATTTCATTGCTCACGTGTGCTGTGAGGGTTTTCTTCTCTTTCCTTGCGTATTTGTTTCCATTTTGCTCTCAAGATGCATCTCGTGGATGGTTAGCTCACAGCGAAACATTATTTATCTAAAATCGTTATACGTATTTTTTCACTTTCACACGCGCGTATACGAAAATAAAATTGTCGTGCCGAGAGATGGCCGATGGCTTCGATGTAATTCGGTACAAATTAAGTGGATAGCTACGAGATCTATCGCGTTATTTTTTTTCTTCTCCATTTTGATTACACGTTTTCGATGAAAACGACGACCAAGTCCAAGACCGACGTTATCGAAACGTATTTACGTAAAGATAAGGCGTGTCGTTCGACTTCTGTAATGAAACTGAAAGTGAAAATATACAGATGCTCATGAGACGATGGTGGGTGAGGTTGTGAGGAAAAAAATCGTGCAAACGGTGGAGAAAAAATTTCGGTAAAAACCTCCTGTCTGGTTGCGGATTTTGGTCGAAGGTCGTGTGGAAAGTTACTTCGTGGGATGCTGATGCTGCCGCCTGCCAGGTAGTTCATTGATGAGAAAAATTTACAACCAGTGATTGGGTAAGATGAAAGGAGTGTCGTGAAACAAAAAAAAAATGAATTGCGGATTCAATTGGCTGTTATATCAACAACACTGCTTGCACATATGAGTATACAAATGTATTATGGTGTTTGCATTTTCGTGAGTATTTAATCATCGTAAACTGCGAAAGGTTTGTTGAAAGTGGTGGCGTAAGAAGATGCCGAAATTTGTGTGGATTCTGACTGTAATATATACGTCGAAGTGAATCGTGGAGGGTTTTTAGCCTCCTGGAATTTGAAAAGTTATGTCCAGGAGGAGGGGGGAGGGGTTTTGAAATTTCCATTTTTGCTAATTTAGAAATATTTTAGCGAATTTCTGAAAATTTTGAAAATTATTCTACATATTTCAGAATGAGAGTTTGTCGATACTCACTGAGGTGCTTTATCAAATCATATGATTCTAGTGTAATTATAAATTATAATGTGATACATTAGTTAAATTAAACTCATCCATGCTTGTGTTTTCCTCTGTTTCAGGTGAGTTCGAATTTTCGAAGCATGAGTTATGGGTCCCTATCACTACCCACATGTGAGAATAAGTAAGTCATTTTATGATTTGTGAACTGATCTGGCATCAATTGACGGAGTGGAGCAGTTTCTGTCGAAAAGGTCCATGAGTTTCAAACTCGTTATTTTAGGTTTAGTGAGGATAAGGGCCTCAGCGTTTTGTTGAAAACAAAATATGTTAAGCAATTGAAATTTGAAACCCATTAATTTGAAAATTTTCTGTCTCAAGGTATCTCCATTTTGTAAAAAAAATACGTTTTTTGCTTTTAGTATTTCAAAAAAACTAAATTCAAACCTTTCTCATTTTCAACGTCAAACCACTCAATTAGTTTTTTGATTTTTACCCCCTCCCTCCCTCTGCCTTCTAAACTTACGTTTTTTGTATATTTTTTTTTTGGATTTAACGTGAAACTGGAGTTTTTTTTTTGGGAAAAAGTTGATAGTGACCGAATTTTTTGGTAATTGAATTTAGAATTTATTGTTTAGGGTTCGAGGTCGTGCTTTTTTCAAAATTTTCAAATTGTAATTTTACATTGAAATTAAATTATAAAAAATCTCTCAATTTTTCATTTTTTCAACGTTAAAATAGGTTTGTTTTCTTAATATTTTTAAAATTATTTTTTGAAGTATTCGGTTTGGTGATTTTGTATAAATGATTGGGTTTTTGGCGAGAGAGGGGGAGGGAAGGGGGCTGTATTGACCCATTTTTCATTTTCAAAAAGTTCTTCTCAAGTCCTTGTTTTTGGTTTTGAATTTTGTGAAAGATAACCTGGGTTTAAAAATTTTTATTTAGTACATATTGAAATCTCGTCGAGTTTTTTTGTTTTTGGGGGGGGAGGGCGTGGGGGAGTAGACATTCAGCAGAGACTAAAAGTATTTACCTACGTACTAGAATTTTCAGTCTTGCTTTTCTCCAAAAATTGTTAACGATGTTCGCTTTTTTAAAAAGAATTTACAAAAACTATCGCTATATCAGCAAAATTGCTAAAAATTGTCGTTTTTTACAAAAAATTTCAAAAAGCTACTTTTTAAAAAAAATTGTTTAAAAGTTTTACTTTTTGCCAAAAATTGGTAAAAATTCTACCTCGCAACAATTGATAAGTTTCGCTTTTTTACCTAAAATTTCCCAAAAAAAATAGGTACTAAAAAATCTAGTTTTTTTACCTTAAAAATTCAAAAAAAAATCGCTTTTTGAAAAAAAAGCAAAAAAGTATATTTTTTGCCAATAATTCCCAAAAGTTGCTACTTTTTGCTCAAATTGTCAAATTTTTACTTTTTGACAGTAATTCAAATTTTTGATTTTCAAGATTTTTTTTTTTTTTTTTTTTTTGGGTGTTTGTAATTACTTGATTATTACACCCGTCGTATGAGATTTAAATCGAGTTGGTAAGGTCAAGTTTTTTAATTAGGTCTAAGAATTTTTTAATTTCGGAAGGGTCGTCTGGTATGAATAGGGATCTTTCATCTATTTGTAGGGATAGTCTGTGCTGATGTAAGGAGTGATTTTCAAGATTGATATTATATATTTTTCATTTTTTTCAGAAACTATCCCTAAGCCGCTTTTTTGCCAGAAATTGTCAAAAAATATCATTTTTTGGTCAAGGAGTCTCAAAAAGTTGCTTTTTGCTAAAATTGTCAAATTTTTGTTTGTTGCTTGAAATTTTCTAATTTTCCTTCTGAAATTACCGTAAGTCGCTTTTCTGCCAGAAATGGCAAAAATATCACTTTTTTCACCCAAGAGTCTCAAAAAGTGCTGCTTTTAGCTAAATTTGTCAAAGTTTTGTTTTTTGACAGAAATTCTTGAAAATGCTTGTCCTTTACAATAAATTCCAAAAAATCACTTGTCGAAAAATCTCGCTTTTTTTGCCAAAAGTTGCTGGAATGTCTCACTTTTTTATCAAAAAGTTTCAAAATAGTTCAACTTTTTCAGATGAAAAATAAAAAATTTCTTTTTTTTTCGTT
This sequence comes from Planococcus citri, assembly GCF_950023065.1. NCBI lineage: Eukaryota > Metazoa > Arthropoda > Insecta > Hemiptera > Pseudococcidae > Planococcus > Planococcus citri. Next base: position 19,016,357 of record NC_088681.1, read on the forward strand.
CACTTTTTTCTAGGTAGGTACCTACCTTGAAAGTTTTGCTCACGTTTTGTCATTTTTTTGATATACGTATATCTTTTTGGTTACTTTTTCGAGCTTTTTGGTGACGAAAATTTTTTTTTTGGAAAAAATTGAGTAAACCAGTATTTTAAACACAAATGTATTTTTAGAGAGATAATGGAGATTTTGAAATTTTCAAAAATTCTCAATTGAATCACACGAGCTATGAATGACTTGGAAGTCTAAAAATATGTATTTGATTGAGGATATGAAGATGAATAATTCTCAGAATTTTCGAGTATTAGCTGAAATTCCCATCATTCCAGCTCAATTTTTTTCTTGAAAGCATCGACTGGTGTACCAATCTACCCAAATCTCTGCTCTAAATTGCTCCCAAATTTCAAAAGGTTCGTCCCTTCGACGACTAATTACTGCTTGCTCGAGTTCAGTCATATATTACTCTTACAATTGGATTTATGGCCCAAGTTGGCTTATTACACGACAGCAGGACATTTTACAACGTAGTGTACAGAGGAGAATAGTGTAGCGTAAGCGTGAGCTGGAGGCAGCAGTGTCGAGAGAATCTGGCGGACACAGACCTCTATACACATAGATAAAAAACCATAAGAGAGAGAGAGAGAGAAAGAGAGAAACCTTGTCGACTACTGTGTATCTGTAGCATGTTGCCTGACAAACGAACACACTGTAGTAATGAATGATTTGTTAGCCTGTGGTTAAAGCGTCGAGAGACCATTAACGCCACACCGTTCAAAACAAATATAAAAACAAAAGGCCGCTTGTGTAAGAAATATGTACTACCTATGCTCTTCTCTGATACAGAATCGTCGTCTTCGTCTTCTTCTTATTTGTAGGTAGTATTTGTATTATGTATATTTATTTATACGTATTATACCGAGTACTTCGGTCGTCGGTCGCGAGAAGTAGTAGTCAGTTTTTCTTCCTCTATATATCTACGAGTACCTATGTGGTGTTATTGAACCAGATAACGGTATAAATATGTATGCAGATGCATAGAGAACTAGAGAGAAGAGAGGTTCATTCGGTCAGTAAGTTGAAGTCTACTCTGTACATGGTGATTTTGAAATGACGGCGAAAAATTTAATGTGGGAATTTCGCCGGTTGCACGTCACGAAATTCTGTGTGAAGCGTGATTGCCTCGACGAGTCGAGAATGAAGACACGGAAGATACACACGATAGCATCTAAGTATCGCGACTTGAGTGAGGGTTGCATAATCGGATCAAAGGTGAATACCGAACAATAACGCTATTGTGAGTGTTCTCGCAGAAGCGATCGAGAGGGTTTGAGAAGTGTTGGGATTTCAGTATGAGAGGATACAGGTTGGTCGTATTTGAGGAAATGGCAGCTACAGAGAGAAAAGGATTGGTTGGATGAGTGGTTTACTCGATGTGAAGATTCTGAATGATCTCGAAAAATATTTTTTGGTGTAAGAAAATCATCCTTACAAGGGAGGTATTCAAACTGGCTGAAAACATTTTTAATTGAAAAAAAAATGTGTTATCAGCTAAAATTTCATGTCCAAAATGCATTTTTTAATTTTTGGCCAAGTAATTTTTGAAATTCAATATCCGCGAATTTTTGAAATTTTATTGAAACATTGTTAGGCACCTTTAAAAAAATTTTGGACCCAAACAATTTCCCCCACCCCAACCCCCTTGCCCCAATGGCGAAAACCCTTTTCTTTTTTCAGGAAAAAAATCATACTTTAACGAGTTTTGAACCAAAATTTTTTAATTTACCCAAAATATAATTATAGAAGAGACATGAGTTTAACCACGTGAATTTTTTCAAAAATGTTTGGCTCCAGGGCCAGGGGGGAGATATTGACAATAGAAACTTTGAAACCGCCATATCTCCGTACCTACGTAATTCAAGTATACGAAATTTTTTTATTTCAAAAATATTCCTGCTTGAGTACATTTTTAGAATTTTTTCAAATTTTTCCTCCGGATGGGTCATCTTTGAAAACCCAAAAAACACTCAAAAATGTGTTTTTTGTGTCATTGTACTATCTAAAAAAGCGATACTGCAAGTGATGCAGTTTTGAAATTTCGCATACAGGCTTCTAAAAGCAGTAGAAAATCATACAATTTCTCAAAACCCCCATTTTGAACCCGTGGGCACCCCCTCCCCCAATTTTGGGGCAAAAGAAGATTGGCAATATGGGTATCGTTTTCATATGAATTGAACCCGCTGAACACGAATATGATGTTAGATTTGCGGTTAGACCCTACCGAGGGCCACATTGGGGGAGGGGGTTGCCCAAAAGTTGAGTTTTCGCGAAAAATTCAACTTTTAGGCGACACACCTCCTCAAATGTGTCATTTAGAAGGGTTCAACTGTAATATAACTTCATATAACTTCATATTCGTTTATCCAATGAAAATCATAAGTTGATATTTATTTTATGAGTCGATTAGAGATGGCCTCAAGCCATTCTGGAGCCTCCAGCTGTATTTAGGAAATTCCAGATTTTTTAAAAGTGTCAAAAGAACAGTCTAAATCGACAGAATTCACCATTTGTAGTGAATCCCTGCTTTCTATTCTGTCATAGTTGAAAAAAATTCATCGAATCCAGAATCCAACTCTCAAGCGAGAATATTATAGGTACCTATTTGCTGTAAAAATGGAACATTTTTCTTCTTTTTGTATCAAGTTTATATTGCTCCAGAACGTTTGCTTCGCAGCATTCTTATTTCTCTCATCGACTTTTGGTTAAATTGAAAAATTTTTCTTCGCCCTTACGCAACTACAAATCGAAGTTAATCAACATCCACAAGTACTACAAAGATGATTTCGCTTTGAAAACTAATCAAGAGTGAAAAAGATGTACCTTTTGGAGTACGTGGAGGGGGAGGGTTAAGCACGCAATTTTGGTAGATATCGAGGTGAGCTATATATTTGAAAAGTTTTAACGATTCGTACCCTGTATAAAGGACGTACGTGGAGTAGATTTTTTCCACCTTAAGGCTCCGGAGGGAGACCTGTATCACGTAACAAATTCATTCTCATTTTTAATGCAAAAAAAAAGGCCACTTGGTCGAAATTGTTGGCGACTACGACCACTATACTAACACTGGTAAGATTTATACGAGTGGGTGTTGTATAGACTAGCGAACAAGAGTAGCACTAGGTACATAATAAATAACGAAATGTAATACGTAGGTATGCTATAATTCGGCTAACGAAGAAGAGTCGTGAGAGAATACCTCGTAAGGACGTATATTAACATTAGAAATAACCTTGCGAAACGACGACCGACGACGACGATGTACTCGTACGAGCCGAGTATATTTTTCAGAGGCACTGGGTAAACTCGTTAAAATGCCCTAATTTCGATATAATTACATTCTAAATTAATTGCATCCTTGTTAGTCGTAGTTGGTTTTTTGTGCGTATTCTCGTGTTTCTGTGCGTATACTCGCAACGGAGCTCGATGCGGTGTAATTTTTCTGCCATACATCTTCTTCTTCGTGTTTTATGTTGGTTATTTTACGCGTTATTACATAAATAATAAAAAAAAAAAAGAATCGTACTTAGAGACTTACGTATACAGTAGCTTTTTTTTTCTTTCGTTTGTTTTTCATTTTGCCAATAACAATTTGAAATGACGACTGTGTTACGTAAACTGGCGTGTGTATATTTCTCACATGGAAAAATGATTCCCGAAGCCAACAATAGCGGTGGTTTTCCATGTACGAGTATTAAGTCTACATACATCGTTTGTGGCATTTTAGACGAGGACGACGACACTCATATGTGTGCAAGTAGTACATACTTGGTTCTTTGATGAGGAAAATCGTGCGAAAATAGGCTAATATCGACCTGGTGCTAAAACAATGGCGTATGTGTTTAATTATGTAATGATTAACGACCTCGAAAATCGCCCCTAAACGTTATCATAATATACGAATACGAGGTATGGTATGTATAATACGAGTATAATATTTGCAATCGACTAACTAGGTCTTGGAGCACATGCATGTGTATCTTTTGGTCAAAAATCTAACTCGTTTGTTGGACTAGAATGTTGTTACGATTCGTGTATTGAATGTATGATGGTGTATGCAGGGTGCCCTATGAAAGGTCAGTCATATTTCAGATTTGGGTTCAATTATGGTGAATTTCATGAACAAGAAACTGTACATACTCGTATTATGAATGAAGGGACTTTTCTGGAAATTTGAAAAGACTTATGTTCAGTTATGAAAAATGAGAAGATTTTTCATTTTATAAATTTTGGTTGATGATTTGGGGTCGATGGATTCTAAATTTTTTGTCAAAATTTGACAAATTGTGAGCCAGGGTGTCTATAACAGGCATGTAGTATACCTATCCTGCTAATCCTGCTTTCAAAGCTTTTTATCAAAATGTTCTGATTTTTTCCCTTAGGTTTTGAATTTTCAATTTATTTTCTTTTTTTGTAGAATTTTAACAAAATTGATGTTATCCCCTCCTGATTTAATGAGAAATTTTTGTATAAAAATAGTCTTCAGCTAATGAGAAAATACAAAATTTTTAAAAAATGTATTTACTCCATTCAAGTTACTTTTGAAAAACGGAAATGCATTTTTTTTGAAAACTGTTTTAAAGTACCCACTTATGATGAAAAGCTCTTCTTTTGATATTCTAAACTGAAAGTTGTCCAAAAATGTTATGCCTCACTTCGTTTTCTAAAGTAATTTTTAATAATCATTTATTTGATTTGCATTTTTTAATTCAACAATTCGAAAAATTGGTATGGTAAAAATATCATCAATTCTCCCCCCCCCCCCACCCCAAAAAAGATTATTGGAATACCCCATGTCGCTGAATCTCCCCCTTGATATGTTGGCAGAATTCCTCGCCGATGAAAAATTTGAATGATAAAAGTATTTTGACCCCCCTCCTCGCTCTGAAAAATCTTAATTAAAAAAGAAAAAAAATTGACGTGTAAAATATTAAACCTTCCTCCTCCTCCTTTCCCACAACCCCTCCCTCCCTCCTCCCCTCCCAAAAAAGAAGTCGTAAAGTATTTGAAAAATGAGCTGCCAAAAGTCCTGCTGAAGTCATTTGCTTTTTCATCATAAAATTCTTTGAAGACACCTTGTGAAATGAAAATTACGTCAAGTGGATGTGGTCAAAATCCGAGTGTTTCTTGTCAATATCCAACCATCCTTCCCATTCTCACGAGTATAATTTTTGAACTGGCACTCTCTAATTTAAAGAAAATCAAGCTAGATCGAAAGAGCATGTCCTAAAACCCCTCTTAACCTAAATTTTAGAATCGCTGGTTCATTTTTGTATTTTTGGCGAGTTTTTGAAAATTTAAAAAAATTGAAAAAAACTGTTTCAGGCATGATTTTTGAACCATCTCATGAGCAAATTTGTTAATAATTCAGAATTGTAGAAAATGTCCCGTTTTTTGTAAAAATTGTCAGAAAGTCCAATTTTTGTAAAAATTGTCAAAAGGTTCTTTAAAAATCTCATTTTTTGTCAAAATTGTCAAAAAGGCTCTGTTTTTTCCCCAAAATTATTAGAAAGTCTAATTTTTACCAAAATTATCAAAAAGTTCTGTCATTTTTTAAATTGTAAAAAAAATCTGTGCATTTTTTACTAAAACTTCCAAAAATTGCTGTTTGCCTTAGATTTTTGAAAAGTCCTATTTTTATTATTATTATTATTATTATTTTTGCTTAAAATTGTCCAAAAAAGTCATTTTATGTCAAAAGCACCAAAAAAACCTGTTGGTGGATGCTTATTGAACACCCCTTTAACCATCTTAGGTGATTATCGTGAAATTCGAGGAGTGTGAAATCGCGATTTGATCTTTTTGTAGCTTCCCGCGAGTTTTCAAATTTGTCCAAGAATTCCAAATCGTTCTGGAGGGGGTGGGGAGGGTTCAAAAATGAATCTTTACACCGATAACTTGGATCTCTGCTTATTGGGCACCCTCTCGACCGTTTTTGGTGATTATCTTAAATTCCAGGAGTTAAAATTCAAAAGTAGATTTTCAAACTTTTCTGGAATTTATAAATCGGTCAAAAATTTACTTACAAACATGGCTCCCCTGGAATTTCGTGAAAACCACCAAAAACTGTCGAGAGGGTGTCCACCGAATAGGCACGGACCAAACTTATTGGTGCTAAAGTTCGTTTTTGTCCTTTTCAGTGTGGCTTTAAGTTTCTGGAGAAAATTGAGAAATCGCTGGAGGCTCCAGAATGGTTCAAAACTGGCTATTCTTGATGCGAGGGAGTTTAATTTCCGAAATTATTTGCGTTGGTTCACTTTGCCAAAAAAAAATTAATTCGATTAAAAATTTAAAAATCGCATTCAAAACAGTTTTTTTTTATTTCAAAAATTCAAAAATAAAACTTTAGCTCCTGAAATTTTAGTTTTGGAGGTTTTAGGACATGCTCTTTCGATCTAGCTTAGTTTTGTTCAAATCAAAGAGTACCATTTCAAAATGTTCTCTCAACAGTAAAAGCTTGAAGGGTGAGGAACTTTCTCTTAATTTTCGTTGATTTTGAAACCAGACACCTCAAGTTGAAAGCATGTACTGCTGCTTCAACTTCAACAAATACTGAAATGGACATGAACACCCTCTCCTTATCCATCGTACATAGCAAACATTCGATTGGACACTCCGTAATTACTTTTTAATTGTACACGCATATAAAACCCAAAATACTCGTACATATAAAAAGAAACGAAAAGTAGAGCAGAAAAAATGTAATTTAAAAATTATAATTAACGAGTTAAATGAAGCCCGACGTTCTGTAAACATTTCGCAACCGTTTATAAATGTAAAAAGTATACCCCCGAATAAACGCTACTGGAATTTACGATTTAAAATAATTTTTGTAGTATAATGTGGTGCTGGTCGTCGCCATATCGTTGGCCATTGTCGACGGTTATATTGTGTTGTTTAACCCTGGTGAACTTTCTCGTTGAACACATCCCGGTTTTAAATTATGGTCGCAACGAGGCTGGGGTTTCATTTGGTTGTGTTTTCGTTAACCTTTCCCTTTAACCCGACCCGACCACTCGAATGACCACGTGGTGGCGTTTAATTACGATTTCAAGAGAGTGCTAAATTGAACGAATGATGAATAGGCGGCATGGTCGAGGTGTTTAATAAGAACTTACGACGCGAGTATAAGATGAGGCGATTTCTTCGTGTATTTTACCGCCGTTAGCGTTCGGTTTCGCGATTTGTGTCGAGCGAATTAAATACCTCTACACTATAGGTATACGTTGAGATGTACAGATAAAGAAATCATCTTCGATGGCGAACAATGAGCTCGTGACGAAGAGCTTTGCGTGCTGGAGTCAGGAAATATATAAGGAGATTGTGCGAATTTATTAACGCGTAAGACTATGTGTGGTGTGAGAGCAAGGTGCCGAAAATCGATGGATGGTTATTGTTAACTGAGCCGAAAACGAGAGCCGGAATTGAAATCCGCGTGCTTGAGAATCTAACAGTTGATATGGGTGAAGTGTTTTTATCAGTTTTTTGAAAGCTTCCTCTCCCTTATCACCTCTTCCAATACATGAGGGTGTCTACCTGGTCGCGATTTTTACCAAACATCACCAAAAAAGTCTCGAAATATTGTCTCGACTTCAAATTCAATTTTTATGTTGAAGTACATACATACTTCCTATTTTTTTTATATTTCTTTAGTACAGAGTATGTATTTTATACATTTTTTTATGTCACATTGGGAACTATTGAATGTTGGCCAAAAACTCTTTTAAAAAAAGTGTGAACTTTATTGGAAACCCAGTTTTTTTTTTCGTTAAGATATAGGGAGAAGGAGAAATGTCGCAAAAAAAAGATCGCGAAAAAAAATGTCGCAAAAAAAGATCGCGAAGAAAAAGGTCGCGAAAAGTCGCGAATTTTGAATATCAAATTTTGGTTTCAAAATTTCTTGAAACCAAATTTCATGTTTTTCAATTTGGGACTGTTCAACAAGGTTTCCTTTGACTCCCACCTACTTTCAAGGTGCCCAATGCTAAAATTCTCCTCCTCAACTCAGAATGCAATTTTTTCAAACTTATTTTCAAATAGTCAACTTCGTAAAACCCTGAACGAGGACGATCTTTTTTTATCTACGTATATCGTAAATAGCCCTGGCACACCATCAATCAATTTAAATTTTAATTAATGAATAATAAAAACGAATACGAACGTTTCCGTTCAAGAAGAAGACAACATCTACTGGACCAATTAACCCCTTCAACACGTTCACCACCCTTTCACGTCATCTATGCTCAATCATTCAAGCACAAAAACCCTCGATACCTTCTCATCAACATATCAAAATGTGGAACTAATCATCCGACACGTACTCGTATATCGTCTTGGCATCTTTAAGCCTCATCCAATTTCATCTCATCATCATCATCATCACATCACTTCGCCCAAAAAAATCAATTACTTATACTCGGCTACGTCAAACCATTCATTTAATATGCCTTTCCATCGTCATCGTCCATCGCTCGACGCTCGACGATGAAGGCCAAAAAAATACTCTACAAATATATATACCTACCTAAATCTCGTTATTCAAACACTCGAATCTGAGAATACGTATCATACATATAAGAACCTGCCTCAACACCGAATAATCGTGACGTTTACCATCGATCATCATCGACGCGTATAATCGATAAAATCAACCCGTAAGCTTTTAATTATACCACCGGACACAAAACAAAAACATACAGAGAAAAAACCGTATCGACGCCCAAAAAAAACCCACATCGGTATGATCCGCCCTTCCTACGATACATCGTCGTATCCATTTTGTCTTACTTTTGTTTTTTTTCGTCGTTCGTGCTCGTATAGTTCGATTTTTATAGGCCTGTTAATAAATAATCTCGGCCAATAACCTGCCTTTCGTCTCTCAACAACCTAAACTAAAACTATTGTCTTCGACACACGAGCATCGTAATTTTTTTTTATTAAGACATACGAGTATATACGAGAGATCGTAAATGAGGCTGCGTGGGTTATATCGCTCAATATTCGCTCTATTACGTAAACATAATAAATATACTCGTAAGAACGAGAAGAGTAATCGAAAACAAATCAAATGGTTCGATGTCGTCATGCAGATGTCGTTGCATATGCCCTCGTATGCTATTCACATATCATGGCGCGATATCGATAGGTGAAAATTTCAACCTCTAAGAACCGTAATCATTACAACGATCGCGGTATCTCTGTTCTCAAAAGTACGTACAGTATTATGCATTCGAACTCGAACCCTGCTCCTCTTTCCGCACCGTGTTGCGAGGATTACATCGACCTCTCGCCGAAAATCTCATATAGGCAGTTCGCGAATCGCTACCGCGGCGTAATTGAAACAATATACTTACTCGCGAACCAACCGCAAGTTCACCAGAAGTCTTTCAACCAGGCATTGGCATCGCGGTAGAAGGCCCTAAGCACGTGAATTTTTTCGGTACAGTACATCCCGCGGAGTGGTTATATCTGCGGGCTACGCACTAAAGGTAAATGACAATCTGTAGCCGACTCAGCTACCGCGAAAGGCGAAGATTAATCAATTCGGTTTCGCGGCGCCTTTTCTATTCCTTTTTCGGAGCGTAGACTTCCTACGTGTGATCATAACACACACGTAGAATGTCTATTTCGTATCCTTTCCTTTCACGTTACAGCTAATTCCGATTCGATGCGATCAATAATACGGATTGCATTCCAGCTCTCGCAGCACGATCGGAATAAATGAGCGAAAAATCCGCATACTTTGGATCCCACTACGTTTCCCTCTTTCGATATACGAGTAGTATCGCGAAATGGTTCGAAGGATTGGATGAATGGATGAAGTTGCATCGAAGCTTATTTTGAAGTCGATGACTATGACGCTATTCTAATTATAGGGGTTTGAACGAAGGTAAAATATTATTCACTACCCTCCCTCAACCCTAGAAAAAGGGCGAAAGGATTACAAATTGTAACAATAGGAAGGGGTAGGGAAAAAAATTTCTGATGATTTGACCAAATTCAATGGAGATCTTCATTTAGCGTTGAAAGTTACTCAGAAATAATTTTAGCTCCGTTGGCACTCTTGAGGAGGCGATATAGGGCCACGAAGAGGAGGAATTCTTGAAGAAAACTCGTTTTTTCGTTAGTTAGCCTCTACCCAACGTGCTTTGGGAAAAATGTATCAGCGCCAAGAAATAAAGTTTCAGATTCTGTGTCGACAAAAGCCATTGCCATACTAAGCGGTTGAAAATAAAATTTTAAAAGAAGCATAGAACATTTCTTTGTCCGAGCAAAGGGAGAACGTAAAATTTTGGGAAATTTTTTTCGTGAAGGCGAAATTCTTTTTGCGATATTTTGCAGAATTTTCGCGATGTTTCATCTATTTCGAATTAGTTTAAATTATTTTGATGACATTTTTACTAAATTTTTGAAATAGTTTTTGCGAAAATTTGCTCTTTTCATTTTCAATCTTAATTGCGTGCAAGCTAAATGTTATTATTTGTAACAGATTGCTTTTCTTTTTGTTCCTTCAAATAAAATAAAATAAATAATTAATTAATTTGAAGTAATTTCCAGCTGCCAGTTTCGAGTTTAGCTCCTACAGTAAAATTTTCAATAATGCAATACCCCGACGCTCAAGTTTTTCCCATCGCAGCGTTGTCGTACGTGGCAAAATTTCGACCCACGCGCTTGATCGAGGGGCATGTTTTATCCTCCCATTCAACTAAATTTTTCGTATTATATTTTTCAAAGATTATTCAAATTCTTTATTTTTGATCAAAATTAGAATCATCTTTGAAAGATGTACATAATACGAGTACGAAAAATTCAGTTGAATAGAAAAATGAAAGAAGTCCCTTGTGCAAGCGCGTGGGTCAAAATTTTTTCAGCACAATACCGTGGACAAAACCTGAACATCAGGGTAGCGATTTTTGAAAATTTTGAGAATTTTGAAATTTGAAATTGGACTGTGGAAGCTGAACTCAAAATTGGTCTCAAAAATTTTAATGGTGTGGTACTTGGGCCAATGACTCTCACTACATTTTTGATGAACTATATTATTCAATGTTGATAATATTCAAATAATTTTTGGTAATTTTCATTGATCTAAATAATTTATTCTAAATTTCTTCCAAATTTTCAGACATTTTCTCAACTTTTAGTTCTTTTTTAAAAGAATTCACCAACTTTTGGTAATATTGGGTGGTTTTTATAACAATTTTACAATTTTCATGATACTCTATTTAACGTTAATTATTTTGTCAGAATTTACTATCTTTTTTTTTGAGCAGTTATTCGTGATTGGTCTTGGCCATTTGCAGGGGGAGAAAGTAATTCTTGTGTCCTCATCTGCAATGTAGGGGGGTAAGTCGCATAATTGAACACATTACTTTTGTTGATTCTCGAAATAATTGCATTTCTTCGCATAAATACAGTTATCCTCCAACACTATGACCCATGACTCTTTCCTAAGGAGCCTTGTGAACCGAGAGTAATTCACAATTTAACGGAGATCTTGATATCGTGAAGCGCGAAGTCATAAAATAATAGAATGTGTCATAAACTGGTCAGGTAGGAAGCCCTGGTAAATGTATCATCTCAGGTATAGGGTATTAGGAAATTATGACATCAATTAGCCAAATAATAAATTCATGTATTGACTGTGTAAACACGTAATATCACAGGTTGCTCAAATTGTATACATGAATGAGACTTCTATAATAATTATAAACTTCTAGTCAAATGCATAATTAATCGAATGCGTAATATCATGGCAGGCTTTCAATGGTTTTAGTTATAAATTGAGCTCAAAGCCAGAAAGCTCATTTACAACCCCCTGTTGGGGTCTTGGTTAAGGACATCGTGTTCTCTGGATTGCTGTGTCTACTGATGAGCTTTTAACCCCAATGCCTGAGTGCTAGTTACATTCCACGGTTCCTCATTTATGATCCTTCGTAACTTATATCCAACGATACAGTGGAGATATAAGAACACATAAAGCGTGACTTGGTATGTTGGTCTGCGAAGGATGGGATAAGTTCCAAGCATCCTTAGAAAGCGTATCCGCAGCATAAATTCAAATTCATAATCTAGACTACCTAGGTCTTTCACTGGACAGCAAGAAATCGAGAATGTGTGTGAGGAGGAATGCGTACAACAACTGGAACAGCTAGCATTAGTCAGGTCTCAATTTGACAAAAAATGACGTCCGCTCGCGTATTCTGTCGAAAGCAATTTTATGATTGATTATTGTTCTATAGGTCAATACGAAAAAATTTAGCCCAGATGCCCTTTTTTTACCCTCCCCCTTTTCCGAGGGTCCACCCCCCTAACTTGAAAATCCGTCTATCTCTTCACCTATGGGTCGTACAGAAAAAAAGTTTAGATGAAAATTGTTCCTTAACATCTCCTCTACAACGTGGTCATCTTCAATTTTTGTTTGGAACAACCGTTGAGCTTAAAAGCTCAAAAAAGCTCTTTCAAAATCAGTTTTTTTTATTTTCTGCCGAAATTTACAGAGATACATTAAGAAGTATAATAACAAAAAGTGTTTAGAATTGAATTTACTTTCTAAAGACCCGTATAACAACCGATTTCCTCACCTCCCCCTCGATTCCATAGGACCCACCCCCCTTCCCAAGATTCCAATATTTGATTTCAGGGACAATTGAAAATAACCTTGATAAAAATTGTTTGTTTTCATTCAATAATGCTGAAATACGCAGTTTTTGATTAATATAAGACATAAAAATAGTCAAAACTGTAGGCTTATAATTAGTTGATTAGCAAATTACATATACCTAATACTTATTAGGAGAGAAGTGGCCAATCCTCCCTATTACCATATCCACTACTCAATTTTGAATTTTTTTACTCGAAAGGTTGAAAATTGGGTATAAACTGAATCTCACCATTCTCATTTACATGCCTGCGCATTTCTCAATTTTTGATGGATTTTCAAAATTTCAAATTTGGCTCGTTTTCTATGAAAAAATATCGTAAGTGTCATAAGATTAACCAGAGAAAGATTAAATTTAATTGTACTCTACTCTAGATCTTTCCTGTCGATTAGTCATGATTTCGAACCATTTTTGATTTTCTCTAGCAATTTTTAGACTCTGGTTTTCTAAAAGATAAGTAAGTAGGTAAGTATGCCATAAATAGGGACAAAATGTAATTCAATTCAGACACATGTTTTCAAAAGCAATTTTTTTTAAAAGACTTTTTAAAATCATTTTTTAATTTTATATGGCAGTGTTTAACACATTTTCTGTTCATTCAAAAGTAATCACATGGAGAAAATTTTGGCCTCAGGGTGTTAATTTGCATGAAAAAATTAAAAAATGTTCATCAAAAAGTTTTTATTACAAAAATAAAGAATTGATCTGTACTACTCGAAAGGTTGAAAATGGGGTATAAACCGAATTTCACCTTTTTCATTTACATGCCTGCACTCAGAGAAGCAGCGATTATAATCGATGCTACATCGATTATTTTGTCCCAAAGAATAGGATGTAATCGATTGATCGGTCAAAAAATCTGCTGTTCCGTGATCGGTTAGAATTGAGTGACGTCAATCATCGCCATCATGCCATCAATATGCCATCAATATTCTCAGAGCCATTATGTACCTAAATAGTTTTCCATTCCAATTTTTAATGAAAAAGTCATTCTAATGAAAGGGTTGAAGTGAAAAAGAAAATATGAAACTCCACATAACAAATTAAGTAGGTATCTAATCTACATAAAACCAAAACATATGAATTGATTTAAAAATTATGCAAAGGTCTGATTAATCGATTATGGACGATTGTAAATAATCGGTGATTATTAATCGATTATAATTGCAATACGTAGTTGCACCTATCTATGTTTTCATTCAATAATGCTGAAATGCACAGTTGTTTTTGATTTGTATATTCAAGCATAAAAATAGTCGAAACTACATACTTACATATAGGTCTATTCTGTAAAAATCAAAAGATATTATGATGGAAATTTTGATCGATTTTTTATGCAAATTCTTAAAATTTATTTGTGCAGATTCATATCTTCAGACTGAAATTTTCTCCAGTGATTTTTTTAATCATGGAATGGAAAATGTGCTAGACACTGCAACGTATGTACTCATATAAGTAAAATGAAAAAAATGACTGAAAATGAAATGTTAGTTACCTAGGTGTTGAACTGTTGATACGTATCTGCCTATTGTAATTTGAACTTTACTCCATGTTTTGAAACTTACCAATTGACCACTTCTTTCCTAATACGTATTATATGTAATTTGCTAATCAACTTTTCATTTTCACAGAACAATTATAAGCCTACAGTTTTGACTATTTTTATGTCTTATATTAATCAAAAACTGCGTATTTCAGCATTATTGAATGAAAACAAACAATTTTTATCAAGGTTATTTTCAATTGTCCCTGAAATCAAATATTGGAATCTTGGGAAGGGGGGTGGGTCCTATGGAATCGAGGGGGAGGTGAGGAAATCGGTTGTTATACGGGTCTTTAGAAAGTAAATTCAATTCTAAACACTTTTTGTTATTATACTTCTTAATGTATCTCTGTAAATTTCGGCAGAAAATAAAAAAAACTGATTTTGAAAGAGCTTTTTTGAGCTTTTAAGCTCAACGGTTGTTCCAAACAAAAATTGAAGATGACCACGTTGTAGAGGAGATGTTAAGGAACAATTTTCATCTAAACTTTTTTTCTGTACGACCCATAGGTGAAGAGATAGACGGATTTTCAAGTTAGGGGGGTGGACCCTCGGAAAAGGGGGAGGGTAAAAAAAGGGCATCTGGGCTAAATTTTTTCGTATTGACCTATAGAACAATAATCAATCATAAAATTGCTTTCGACAGAATTAGCGAGCGGATGACCAATTGAGACCTGACTACATGGTGAGTTGTTGCAACTAACAACTGAGGAAAAAACGCTTGTGCAGTAACTTTTATAGATGAAAGTTCAATGTAAAAGCAGCAGGGATGACGGATATTTGGCATAAAAGTAGGGACATAACGACGCGCGTCGCATGTATTTTATTGGCCGCAGCAAATTGGTGGTGGTATCGTGGAAGGGTTGAAGAGCCGCGAATATTTCTCGCGTATGACGTCACGAATACTCTAATTAGAGATGTGCAGTCTGAAAAGTGAAAAGTACTTTTCTTACAAAAAAGTTGAAAAGAAAAGTTCCTACTTTTCACTTCACTTTTCAGTTTTTACTAAAAAAAAAAGCGAGTGACCAATCAATTTCCTCATCAGAGATCACTGACCTCATTGATGAAGTCAAATATCAAGTTTCACTCTCTTCACTCCTCCACCTTTGCAATTCAGCACCCATTTTTGATATTTTTCATTACATTTTTTTCAAAACTGAAAAACCCAAAAATGTTAGAGGCTCTAGAAAGGCTCAAAACTACCACTATTTGATTAATTAGGTGGAAAAAAATGATTTTGTTCTTTTTGTGTGTTTTAGATAGGCAAAAACTACATCAACTTGAAGCTCTTGCAAAGAGCTTTAAAATGAGACTCACACGATTTACTTTTCACACTTTTCACAAAATTTCACACTTTTCAATCAACTTTTCACTTTTCATTTCACCAAAATTACTTTTCTGAAAAGTGCACATCTCTAACTCTAATGAAATGCGTCTGACGTCACGAATACCTTATAGAATTACGTAGAATCGTTCATTTTCTACCGCTTATAGTGGAAAAAGTGATCATTTCTACTGCTACACATTTTCCTTAAAACAGGTTGGGTAGGAGCTAGAGCGAAAAAACAACGATTTGTTTTTGAAAATACCTTCTCTTTAAGGATCTATATCTCCTCTCGGCTCTCTAGGAACACCTCCGCCCCTACCGAGCCAAAATTTTGTCTGAGTCACTTTCAACTCTCAAAATGAAGGTTTCCACTGAATTTTGTAGAAAATCCTGCAATTTCGCGATACAGGTGTTGTATAGGACGTGACTGCATTTATTTCGAAAGGCCTCCTTTTGAGATATTTGAACCATTTTTTAAGTATTTATGGAAATTTAATTTCTCAGAACCGAACTGAACAAATTGCATGCAAAGTTCTAAGAATATCTTGAATATGGCATTTGACGATCATTGTATTTCATTGTCAAAAGTCCATAATGAATGTTTGAAATTCGATCGAACAGAAATGCATCACCGTAATAGCCATAAGGCACGCGCAACACGTCCGGACTGTTCGTCTATCGGTATTCGGTCCACCTGATTGATACTATTTCGTCGAAGGATCGTCGCTGGCAGGCGTTTTCTCGGAATAAATATTAGAAATATGTGCGGCATTGACTGGCGACACCTCGAGACACGTTAAATATTATGCGATTCTTTCTATATACCTTTGGTCGATAGGTAGACTAAGGTAAGGTACACATTGCACACTCTGGTGCTGGTGTATTATCGTCAACGACGGTGGCAGTCGACTCGACGGCATGTATGCGTTATATTTTTCCACGATGTAAGACTCTCGAGTAGTCTCGAGGTCGATGATCTTATGCTAGCCATTTGTGTGAATATACACAGTATCTATCTGTGTAGTATGTACCATCGATGAAGTACATAATACTGCATAGAGATCGCCTAAGAATATAAGAAGAACAAGCGAGATGACTCGCGCTAGTATTTCTGTTCATTTTAGAAAAATAAAGACAGCAGATGGAAAAAAACAAAATGAAATGAGAAGAGAAGAGTAAAGAGATGATTTTTTTTCATCCGAAGCCCGAAGCGATTTGGTCGCCTCGTATGTGTTATTTATTGGTGATCGAGGAGAAGAGATGTCGTCGCCTTGGGGCAGATGAAGTGTACCAGGCCCATAAGCGAGGCGCGATTTTTAATTACAATTCGGTGCTAGGTGTACAGTTATGGGATTAATTAATAACGAGTAGAGTGCTGGATGGCACACGGACCCCCTTATCGAGTTCGTAGAAAAAAACATACGATGAGGTGTGATGAGCCGGAATACATACTTCATACACAGAGAAAGAGACAGAGGAGGTATTTCTTCTAGGATACTGCGAACGCGTTGAATATACGTGTGATAATAATGATGGCCATATAATGAGAAAACCTTATAAGGTTCGGGGGACCCGTCCTGCCGCATGTGTATATCGTCGCCTGACTATTCTCTAGTGTATTTTTCATTACGTAATAAAAAAGGCTCCTCGTATGTACTTGTGGTGTTTGTCTATACACAAGAGTTAGATAACGTCCGACATATCCGCTAATGCGTTTTTTTGGTACTTTTTTGGGCGAGAGAGGCGGATACATGTACGATGTTATAGTCTCTCATCGCAAAGTGTTAGTACATAATTAAACAGGAGCGAAGTAAGCTCCTCGCGTCCGCGCCTCATGCCTTGGCAATGAGCATGAGCATTACTGCACAGTGCACATACTACCTATATAGCAGGAAATTAGGTCTAAAGTGTATACGAGAAGTGTAATTTAAAATGTAAAATACTCGCGTATTTAAATGTAGGTACAGCACGCGGACACGCGAAAGTGACGCTATGTCGTGTTGAATCAATGAACCGTGCTAAAAAAAAAAAAAGTATAAAACAGGAGCACAGCAGCAGCCACGATGGCGAATGTTTCGCACAAGGGGAAGGTGGAAAAAAGGTCGCCACGACTATATTAATTTTATCATTTACTACTCAAAACGAGTCCGCGTAATAACGGTATCGCCTGTGGCGCGTACAATCGCTGCAGATTTATTTTCTATCTCTCTCCAACAGCGTTTAATGATTCATCTATATATTTTTAATTTATATCGAACGTCTTCTTATGTATAGTCGTAGTCGCCTCCTTGGCCACGGTCCTCTAGATGCACAGCTCTTCCCCCTAGTCCAACGCTTGGTAGCGGCGTCCACTTAGGAAATGGACAGAGCGAGCGAAAAAAACTACGAGTAAAAAACTCGTTTAATTATGACGAACTCTGGTCTCTGACTGACGACTGGCGAACGCCGCGCCGAACGGTGAAAAAATTCACCATTTTTTGACGTAACTTAATCGTGTGCATCGATAGTGAATATTTAATGAGTGATTCGAAACAGGAATGCCGGATCGATGAATAATCAGCCGTCCCAGCCGAGTTGTAAGCATATACGAGATGTGCATTTTAAAATGCTGTTGCTATATACTCGTCGTACCAACGACCATGCGAGGTCGAGTCGATGACAAACAGACGAGTACGGGTATCCATCGAAGCATACATTGCTGCAAATTTTCAAGTGGAATTTTTTGTTTTGAAAGTCTCCAACGGGGATGCGATTTTTGGGAAGAAAATGCGGATGCGTGTTGAACGGGAGGGGGGCGGGAGAGTCCCCCTCTCGACAGAAAAATGTTGGCAAAAAGTTGGGAAGAAGTTGTGTTAGCTCAGCTGGGAAAATCAAAAAATTATGTTTTCAAAAGCTTTCGCCAAAATTGACTTCTCACATCGAAAATAATATCGTTTTACTTTTGAAAAATCATTAATTAATGGAAAGATTTTGTCCTCGCTTCGCTCAGGCCTTTGTTAAAATTTTTGAAAATATTATAATTTCCTGAAAACTATTGTTAAAATGTTAAAAAATACTGAAGCTATGAAAATCGACTTTTTGCATTATTTATTTTACTTTTTGAATTATCAATTTTTTCAAAGCTTTTGTCCTCCCTTCGCTCAGGCAGACTTGAATTCCTCTACACAATTTTTCAACAATTTTCAAAAATTAAAAATTAACTCCAGAAATTCTAAAAACATGGCCAAGTTAACAGGGTTGGTACCGCTGCAAAAAAGCGCGAAATAAGTAACGAAAACAGCGCAAAATTTTACTATGATTTTTGCAAAAATAGCGAAAATTTTTCAAAACAACGTTGAAATCTGTTTGAATGAAATGAAAACAATTTTAAAATTTTTAAATGACCAAAATTGAGCAAAATTTTGTGGAAATGCTCATGATTCGTGAAAGTATAGTGAAAAGGTGGTAATTTTGAAAATTGGTAGTCAAAGTAGTGAAAAAGTACTTGTATCTAGTGATTTTTAGCAATTTTGCTTGAAAGGTAGTGAAAAATTAGAAAAAGTGCAAAATCCAAGTACCGAAGTTCATCTGAACAGTTTTTTAAAAAATTTTTTGAAAAACTGGAATTTCCAAAAAAATTTCAGGAGGCTTCAAAATGGCTTAAAACCATTTCTAGTCGACTCGGGTTCCCAAAAATTTGCCCAAATGCACTTTACCGGATGAAAAAATCTTGAATTCCTATTTTTCCGAGTATGATGAATTTCACGAATAAAAGAACTCTCAAAAAATCGACGACTCTTGCCCCTTCTTCCTTCGTCTTGGAAAGCTTGTCTGCCAAAATGGGCGAGAAAGATCATTGAATTGATTTCAAATTGATGAAAAGGTATACCTCAATGTAAAAAATTACCAAGTCCAAACCAAAAAATGAAAAAAAATTATCTGAAGTGGGGAGGGTGAAAATATTTTGTGAGGTACCTAGTGATTTTTTTTTTGAAAGGTAGTGAAAATGTGGTGATTTTCGGTCAACAAATTCCTGTATAGATAACTTGCTCTAAGATGGAGTAATTCGTGCCAATTTCAAAAATTTTTGATTTTTTGAATTTTAAGCAGATCACGAACAAGCCATTGCTCGATTTTTAACCTCACAAATTCATTTCCACACGTTTTGGAGAAGATTGCAAATTCTGTAGAAAACTTGAATTGCACTGCAGGCTCCAGAATTGTCCAAAGTAGTAATATTTTTGCGGAAGGGGGCAGGGGGTTCAGATGATATAAATATTCATTACTGCAAATTTCACAAATTTCTTTCTTGAATTGTTACAACTAGATTTTTAGCTGACCGAATTGATTTCTGCCCATTTTGGAGAAATTTGAAAATTGTGGAGAAATCAGAAAATCTCGCCGGAGGCTCCACTTTCCAGAACAGTTTTCATCATTTTTCTTGGATAATGTGTTTTTTTTTTTCAAAAAAGGATAAATCTCTGGAAATAGTCTACCTATTTGGATTTTTAAAAATTCATTAAAAATGTAAAAATAATCAAGTTGGGCAGCTGAAATTTCAGTGTTGAGGGCTTAAGACCATGCTCTTTGCAAAAATTGAGGCTCTATCTCGAATGATTCCATTTTTCCGGAAAAATCTAGAGTAAGAGGTCTGAAATTATCTGTCAATGAGCTGATGTCGAATTCTGATAACTTTTTTGAAATACATAATTGCAATTTTTTGGCATATTTTCGTATATTTTTTCTGATGAAAATATCATTTTGTGAATTTAACAACTTCAAAAATTGATTCCAAATCAAGAAATCGATATTTTCTGATAACTCATAAAATAAATGCAAGATGATTTTTGACTATTCTTTTCAGGCTTAGGAGCTATACGATTTGTTTGTTAATCCAAATAAAGAATAATGTCAACGTAACGACCTATGTACGTAAGCAGGTCGCCGATTTTAACAATTAGCAGCGTCGATGTCGAAATAGAAAGAAAGACGGAGTAGAGACGCCAGAGAGGAACGAATGAAATAGGAAATCAATCTCGTTCAAATAAGCAGCTAATGAATCGTAACAATTAGCCGTTGATAATTGGCGTTTAGAAATTTCATTGTTAATTAAAAAATTTTGAAAATTCATCTCTCGGTTAATGGGATTTGAAACGGTGACCTTGCTAAAAATATTGAAATTTCAAACACGAGCTGCAAGTTCGCTCCGCATGTGTGGCATAGTAAGACGCGTGTCAATAAATACTCGAACTAGTTTTTATACTTACTTCTTTTAATTCATTCATGTTTACGAGAACTAGTACTACGTTGATTGACATATGCGAAAAAAATTTCGCGCTCGTTTTAAATGACACAAGAAAAGTTATACACCGTGTATAATCTCCTCCTACACATTTATGCCACCTCACGCTCTGTATAAGAAAGTTTGCCAGGGCGAAATGTCAAGATTTTGATGGAGCGGAGTAGATAGTATACGTAAGTACGTATCTTATGCATAATTTTTTTTCTTCAACGTTACTCGCAGGGCAAAGAGCTTCGGACGAGATGTTTTCAAACGTCGGTCGGTGCGGTATTCGAGAATACGCCGAAACTAATCACGTTTTATCAATTAATCAATAAAAGAGTAGGTTTTTTTTCTTCGTTTGGTTCCGAGAGTGCTTAGTCTAGCTTGAAATTGTGACTATATAGTATTCATCAGTCGGCTCATTAGCATGCGAAACCGTACGCTACTTTTCATTTATGGATTCACACCCACCGGAGAACCTGAGAGTATTTGCCGAGAGTAAACGTTGTCGAATGTCGATGCGCGTGGTTCAAGGATTTAGCTATCGTACGAGTACGTCTGTGATGTGTACTTGAATTCTCGTAGAACGATTATCGACAAGTGCCATCTCGAGGAAGTGGACTGGAGAATTCGAAGATTGAGTTGAAATGAGCTAAGAGGTTGTCGAAAATTGGCACAACTGGGTGAAGATGAGTTGTGTTTTGAGTATAGTGATTCGAAATGGTGTTAATGAAGAACAGAGAAGTGATTCGAAATTCGAGTTTATTATTGGATTAACTTGTTTCAGAATTGTTTCATTTTTTCATTAGTAGGTATAAAGCTACATAATCTATAAATCACGATCGTAGATGGTGATCAAAGTATCAAGGATGTAAAAAGAGAAATTGAAAGTTTTTTTGAATATTGCGAAGTCGAAATTAAAATTTCAGAAGAAATAGTTTTGGTGAAATTTGTCGAAAATTCACTATAATTATTTAATATGCTGAAAACGTGTTAAAAATAATGTTATTATTATTATTATCATTATTATTTTAAATGAAGAATATTATCTATTGAAAGCTCGTCACCCTAATACGTAAAATATCTAACTCCATTTTTGTAAATTGTTCAGGAAATGCGAAAAACAGCATTATCAACTATTGATGGGTGTTACATAGTTAAGGTTATTTATTATAGTAAAAAAAAAATGCTGGTAAAAAATTTTTTCACTTGACACCTTTTAAGCCACTTTGAGTGGAGTTAGATAGTTTTCTCGAATTCAAACGTGGATGGTACACCAATGAATTCACCTGAAGTAATTTTCAACATCGGAAGTTCCATACGAAGTGTTCACCTTTCAAATGGTGTTCATAACTCATTTTCATGTAACGTAAAAATGAAACAGTTTCACGTAGCTAAATAAACAGTGCATTATCCTTTAGTGGAGTTAGATAATTTTCCTGACTTCGAACGCGAATTGTACACCAATGAATTCGCCTAAAATAGATTTTAAGGTCGGAAGTTCCATATGAAGTGTTCACCATTCAGATGGTGTTCATAACTCATTTTTGAAAAAAATGGAGTTAGATTACGTATTAGGGTGACGATGCTGTTAAATTACTAAAATGTGATAGACATACCTATTTGTAAAATTTTCCAAAAATTCATGAAAAAGAGCTTAAAATACTGAAAATTTAATGCATTTTAAATAGTTGAAAACATTGTGAAAAATGCTTGAAAATGTGCTGAAACACGGAAATTTCAGTGAAATTCTTCTAAAAAGCATTTCAAAAATTGTTGAAAACTTGTTAAAATTATTAGCTACATTATTATGTGAAAAAAAAATCATGAAATCACTGAAAATAACAAAAACATAATAAAATTGCAGTTGAACGTATAGAACGCAAAAATTCAAGATCAGTTCATCGAAAATGCATGAACAAGTGCTTGAAAATGCGTTGAAAACACTTGAATTTTTGTAGAATTTTACAGACAAACATAAAAATGTGTTGAAAACATTGAAATTTCTTTCAAATTTGTCGAAAATACATTAAAAAGTGTAAAAAACAAGTTGAAATGATACCAAAAAAAATCATAAAAATCGCTAAAAACTTCAAAAACATTGAAAATTTTGTAAAACTTTCTAAAAAGGATGAAAAAGTGCTAAAATATACCGAAATTTTAGTTACATTTGTCAAAAATCCTAGAACTGTCAAAAACACTGAAAATTTTAAAAATTTTTTTCAAAAATGCTTTGAAAAGTCCTAGTGAAATGATGTCAAAAAAAAATTACTAAAATCACCAGAAATTACAAAAACCTAATGAGTAGGTAATAAAATTTATGTAAAACTTGTAAAAATTAATAAAAAAGTGCAAAAACACTGAAATTTCAGTAAAATTTGTCAAAAAGCGTGAAACAATGTTAAAAACATTGAAAACTCTGTTAAAGGCAAAAAAACATAAAAATGTGTTGAAAACTCAGCAATTTCAGAAGAATTTGACAGAATAAATGTATGAAAAAAATGTGGAAAAAGTTGAAGTTCAGTAAAGTTTGTTGAAAATGGATAAAATTGTGTTGAAAACGCTGAAAATTCATCAAAGTTTGTAATAATTAATTGTTAATAATGCATGAAAATAAGTGTTGAAAATACAAAAATGTCAGTAAAATCGGTTTAAAAATGCAAGAAAACGTGTTAAAATCGTCGAAGGAATTGTATTAAAATTCATCTGAAGTGTATTAAATATTTTTGAAAACTTGTTAAGGTTATTAAAAAATACTTAAAAAATTATCGAAATATCTGTATTCTACTGTAAATCATCAAAATACTATGAATTTTCAGTAAAAATTGGAAAAAAATAATGAAAAGGTGTCCAAAACACTCAAATTCTAGTGAACTTCGTTTAAAGCATGAAAATGTATTAAAAACTTCTAAAGCTCTTGCCAAAAACGGATTAAAATTTCTCAAAAACACGGAAATTTTTAGTAAATTGGTGAAAAAAGACAAGAAAAAGTGTTGTAATCGTTGAAATTTCAGTAAAAGTCATCAAAAGTGCATTTAAAAAAAAGTCCTGGAAACCTGTTGGAATAATTTTAAAACACTCAAAAAATCATTAAAATTCATATAAATCACCAAAATCATGTATTTTCAATGAAATTTGACAAAAAAAGGTAAGAAAATGTTAAAAGCACTGAAATTTTTGTTTAATTTGTCAAAAAAGCACAATAATGTATCAAAACAATCAAAATTCAGTAAAATTTTTCAGTCAAAGATGCGTGAAGTAGTGTTAAAAACACTAAAATTTCAGTAAAATTTATATATGTATTTAAAAAAAAAAAGTGTTAAAATTGTTGAAGTTTTAGTGCAATTTGTTGAAAGTGCTTAAAATTGTAAAATTTCACAAAATTCGGCCATTTGCATAAAATATCGATAGATTTGAGCATTAAAAATCACTGAAATTGCAGAAAAACATGTCACATCATGCCTGAAAAAAGTGTTGAAAACACTGAAATTTCAGTAAAATTAGTCAAAAATTCATAAAAAAGTTTTTAACACTTGTTTGTAAGTATGACGTAAAAATCCACAAAATAGCATCAAAATCATTTTCAAATCGAGTAAAAATGATGAAATTTCAGTAAAATTTGCTTTAAAAAATCCACGAAAAATTAATAAAGTATTAGAATAAAAGTGAAAACACTTTTTAAAAAATGGGATTTCTGAAAATGCAGGAAAAATACTCGTAATTGAAAACGTGTTAAAGGAGTGGGGAGGTTTCTGGAGTGCTATTGGGATGCAAATGATTAAAAATCATGATGCATATCGATTTCATCGTTTTCTTGGGTACAAAACCCAAAATCTGATGTAATTTTTGACGATTTTGGTTTCCTTGTCCCAGTCATCTGTTCAAGGTATCTGACAAAATGGAAATGGGAGAATTTAAGGGAGCTGATGGGGAAGTAGACTGGAAGCGAAGAAGTCATCGAGAGAGTTTTAAATTATTTTTTCTTATAATGAATCCGAATCTAATGCCATTTTTCATTTTTTTTCTTCTTCTTAGTGTACCTAGTGTGATTTATGATTAGATAGAAAATAGATGAGAGGAGGTGGGGGGGTTGAGATGCATGAGCAATGATACAAATCACGATGCATATCGATTCCATGGTTTTCTCGAGCACTGATTCCAAATCTGATATCATTTCTGACGTTTTCACTCTCTTTGTAAAATAATCCATAAAAATACACCTGACCAATGTGAGATAATTATATCAAAAAAATACTCGAATTAATCCTCACAAAAACATAATAAATTCGTTTACAAAGTGATACGTAGTAATACGTACGTTCGAGTTCACGTGTTGTAATTCAGGGGAATATTTTTCGGGATTATGGAATGCAGTCGACGAGGCGATGTCATTTAAAAAAGAGCCTACATACCAAAGTACTGAAAGAGCAGAGGGGAGGTGGAACCCGATCGTATATTTTATTACACCTCGTACTCGTATAGTATAGTTTCGTAATTCGTCGAAATATAAAAAAAAAAAAATACTATAAATAATAATAAAAAAAAAAATACTCGTAAGTATTAAAATACTTGTGTATGTACTACCATCAGCGACAAGAGCTGAGCATGATACACACGTATACGTACATAAAAAAAATATTATATTCGTATCGATATTTTATACCATACGTGAGTATAGTCTCTGTATAGACAAGAGTGAATAAGACGAGTTACATAATTTTAACGTCGTACTAAATTAATTAAAGGTAGTACACGTGAAAGGAGGAGTATCGCAGAGAGTATGAACGGAAATGGTTGTTTTTTTTTTCAAAGTTGAAACGTCGTAAATATGTAAATGTAGATTAACGCATATTGGTATCGTGTTTAATAGTTTTAATACCCTTTCTACACGTATAGTTTTGGTACAGAGAGATCACGAGTATGTAGTTTGGACTGGAGTTTGAGCTGGATCAGTTTCACGAGTGTATCTTTTTACATTGTCAAAGAACTCGAAAAGTATCGGGAACCGGTTTAAATTGTGGCGATTCGATGTGTATGTAGATGATTCTCTGGAACAGGAGCGAGTCCCGAGTCGAGTGCAGGATTTTATTATTATTATAATACTCGTATGTAGGTATTGGTTTCTGGACATAGGTCTAGTATAAGTGAACCAATTGTACGTATCAAAGTTTAATATATGTGCATGTTAACGATGAAGGAAAGAATACATTTGGGAGCGGAGACGGAGATGCTCTATGCTTACGATGGAGGTGAATCGTGATGAGTATTGGTGATAAAAGTATACACTCTGAGAGGTATTAGCCTGGCAAGTCGAGATTTACGATAATGGAATCCGGGTCCGAAGTGCACGTGGCGCGAAAGCTCCCCAGGCAGCTTTTATTATGAAAAAATTTGGGAAACTGGGTTCGATTATAATGCGACCATAATAATAATAACTAATCGATCTGTTCTTTTTGTGATTTCAGGCGACATCACGCAGAAAGGATATGAAAAGAAACGTGGCAGATTACTCGCACCTTATGTACCAAAGGAACCTACTCAAGGTAAATATCGTATGTAGCTTCGATGTGTACAAAATACCTACTTAAATTATATTATTATGATATCGAACGATATACTCGCTTTTGACTCGATGGGCTCAGTTTTTATACACGTTACGATAACGTTATCGTGTATGGCGGGAAAGCGACAAACAACGGTTTTTTAAGCGCGTTTACGAAGAGAGTGAAATTTCATTGAAATGGATTGGTTTGCGCGTACTCGTATGTGTCGTAAAAAAAAAAAGTGAGGGAGAAAAAAATGCTCGAAAGTGAGTATGGAAATACTGGCGCGAATTTTTGCCTTGTAACTCTCGTTTGAATTGAAAAATGCAGACGCACAGTGGACGACAGAATGGCGAGTAGGTATTTTATGTGTACACTGTGTACAGGATGATAATTAGGTTACCATATGGGAAATGAATAGCCAACCGCGGTGATGTTTGTATTTTCATCTCTGTTCGATGATGGTCTTCTCTCTCTCTCTGGCTTGATTTTGTATTCATGTATAAGTAAAAGAATGCTGCGTATTTAATTGTACGAGTACGCGTAAAAGTGAATGCCATTTATGTGTATAAAATTGTACATAAACGCGTATGTACCTCTCTGCCTATATACCTACTATAATGATTGTGTCTGTTGTGTAAATGGACGACATATACACGAGAGGACTCTGTGTAGCGATTAAAAGAAGGTAATTAGAAAGATTTAATCGAGTTTATATATGTGAATGAAGGTTTTGCATGTCTATCGAAGTGTTTGTCATTGTATTTCTCTGTATTGTAAAGAAGTATTATAATTACCATTACCTATGTACGACGTGCTGTGTCGTTTAGTATATGTACGCGATTTTTTTCTTTTTCTTTCTTTGATGTGTATGTGTAATTGTGTATCGATTGCGATACCTGTACGATGAGGGTTCAGGGTTGAGAAGATGAAATGATCGCGGAAGTTGTAAGAATTGTGTTAATTTTGTGTGAAAGCCTGATTATGATTGTATGTGCATTCTAAAGCTTGGGAAATGGGTTTTGGGATGTGTGTGAAGATTTATTAAGGATTTGTGTGCATGAAAATATCGAATATTTGTTATTTATGTAAATGTGATATGTGTAAATTAAATTAGAGATGGGCACTATTCCAAGAAAAATGATCAAATATGGCGGTGGGTTTGGAAAATTTTCAATTTTGAGCTCAAAGACTCAAATTGCAAAAAAAAATCGTTGGATTGAAAAAAAATTCTGATTTTCCTGCGTGTAAGAAAAGAATAGAATACTTGAAAAATTTCTTATAAAATTTGAGTACTACTTGTACTGGGTGTTCCGTAACGAATATTTAAACCCATATTCTGCAAGTTTGCAAACCTTAGAAATCGGAAAGGGGAAAGTGAAGGGGTAAAGCACCTTTTTTTGTTAACTCGATTTGTGAAAAAAGAAACATTTGTTATCATTTATCATCGAGTAAAAAATGCTCCAATGTTGCCCATCTCTACAGTGTAAATGTGCTTGAATATGTGGTATTTTTTCTTCGTACGAATAAATGTTTTTTAAATTCATAAAAATATTTGAGTACATATTTATCGTGTTTTGAATTAATAATAATGTTTCAAGGCCCTGATTCAGGGCAGTTTCTATTTTCAAGTATTTTTGAACGAGTTTTTCTGAAATAGCCTTTTTTTACTTTCGGAATGAAACAAAATTATTTAGATTTTGGTTTTTCGAAATTTTTCTACTTGTGGAAAGAGAGGAGGAAGTTGGTATTGTTTTTGAATTATTTTAAGGGTGAGGATTTTTGTGAACTTGGAGACTGTAGAAGGGTTTTTAATTTTAGGTGTACTCCATTTTTGGAGATTTCTCATTGGAGAATTTAGATTGATTTGAAAATAATTTTTTCACGATTCGTTATTGAATTGAGTCATTCTGATGATTTGTGATGCTTTTCCAATATTGTAAGTCTGGAATTTTGAAGCAATTTTTTAGAATTCTGGCCCCTGCCTGGTTTTTTTCGATTGCTGCTGCGAGACGAATAGAGATGTGTTCGAATGATATCGTTTTTGAGTACGTTTGAAACAGAATTTTTTCATATTTTCAATCAATTTTTGAAGTGAAATCGTCATGGTTTTTTGATGAACTTTGGTGAATTGAGTTTTCATTTTTCGAATGATTTTTAAAGATAATTTTTTCCTAGTTTTGTAATCAGGTTTCTGAAATTTCCAAATTTATTCTTTTAAATCATTCTGCGAGAAGATATCGGATCAGATGGGTCCTTTTTTCACTCCTCCCCCACCCTCCTTACGACATATCGCACTTCGTGACGAAGTAAATATGAAATGAGTGGTAAAAATATCATCTTTGTACTTTCTTCCTGTAAATTCTCTAGCTCATTTCTCTTCAATGTTACCCCCCTCCCCTCCTCCTGTCCCAAGAAAATGACGTTTTAATAATTGATAATTTTTTTTTTTGAAAATGGACGCTATATTATGATTAATTTTATTCAGAAAAACAAAGTTACCAAAAAATGAAGATTTCATGGAATTTTATTTTAATTTTCGAAAAATGGGTGGAAAATGCAATGAGTGGATTAATTTGTCCTGCTTTTTCGACAAAACATCCAAAAATTCCAGTTTATTCATTAATAATAATTTCAAAAAAGCCCTGTTTTTACCAAAATTGGCAAGAAAAACTACACTTTTCCAAATTTGTCTGAAAGCCTTTTTTTTAAATTTGTCTCAAAAATCCTCAAAAAGTTTTGCTTTTAGCAAAAATTTTTGAAAGTCGTGCTTTTGCAAAAATTTTCATGAAAAGCCATTTTTTTCCAAAATTTTGCAAAAAAGGCTTATTTTTGCCAAAATTATCGAGAAAGTCTTGATTTTGGCAAATTTGTCTGAAAGCTTTTTATGTATCTGTCCAAATTGTCACAGAAGCTCTGTTTTTTCCAAAATTGTCAAAAAATCTTAATTTTTTCCAATTTGTTTGAAAGTTTTTTTTTTTTGTAAAAAATTTGTCTCAAAAATCCTGTTTTTTGCCAGACTTGTCAAGAAGTTTTGCTTTTAGCAAAAATCTCTAAAAAGTCATGTTTTTGCAAAAAATGTCATAAAAAGTCCTTTTTTTCAAAATTCTGCAATAAATGCTTATTTCTGCCAAAATTATCGATCTAGATTTTTGCCAAATTTATCTGAAAGCCTTTTATGTACATATTTGTCAAAATTGTCACAAAAGCACAGGTTTTTGCCCAAAATGTCTTGAAAAACTTGTTTTTTCCAAAATCAAAAAAGTTTTATTTCTGCCAAAATTGTCAAAAAGTTTTGATTTTGTCAAAATTCTCTGAAATCATGTTTTTTTTTTTTTTTTTTTTTTTTTGTTAAAATTTGTCTTGAAAATCCTGCCCCCCCCCCCCCAGAATTGTCAAGAAGTCTTGCTTTTAGCAAAAATCTTTGAAAAGTCATGTTTTTGCGAAAATTGTCTAAAAGACCCTGTTTGTGCCCAAATTGTCATTGAAAGCCCTTTTTCCAAAATTTTGCAAAAAAGGCTTATTTCTGCCAAAATTATCAAAAAAGTCTTAATTTTGCCAAATGTGTCTGGAAGTTTATTTTTGTTTTTTTCTGGCTGAAATTTGTTTCAAAAATCCTGTTTTTTGTCAGAATTGTCGAAAAGATGCTGTTTTTTGTCGAAATTATCAATAATAGTTTTATAGTTTCCCAACATTGTTTCAACTTTTGTCAAAATATTGTCAAAAATTGATAGATTTTCATTGGTTCGATTCATCTTAATTTAGAGTAATTATGGGAAGGGGGTTTGTAAATTTTCAAAATTGAATTAGGATTGTTTTTGAAAATTTTTCGGAAAATCGTGAGCAATAATGTATTCAATGAAAAAGTAATCGTAGCAATTTTTGAATAAAAAAATGAATCGTTGGGATAATCTTTGGAAAGTGTTAGGAATATTTCGATCGAATTTTCAAAATTGATGAATTTTTTGTGGAAGGATACTGAATTAATTATTGCCTTATTCTGGCATCCCATATCTCTATCAGTTACACGACAAGACTAATCAATGTCACACAAGTCCAAATCTCGTTTTCATAGCCACTCATTTCCACGACACTCGTTGATTTTCGACTCAATCTCCATTATTTTCGTATCAAACCTCGAAAATACACTTCCACTAAACAATACCAATTTTGACCGCAGCTTCGGCTCCTTCGAGTGGTAACCGTCACTCGTCCAGTAGCCAGCATCATTCGTCGCAGCAAAGCTCCTCGTCTCATTCGCACCAATCCCATCATTCTCAGCAACAATACCATCATCATCAGCAACAGCAACAACAACAACAACAACAACAGCATCATCAACAGCAACAGCAGCAACAACAACAGTCTCAACAATACGAGCAAAAATCGCGTAGAAATCAAAGACGTTTGACGCATAATGAGAAACGTTATCATTCAGGTACCTATTCATCATGATCATCAGTCGTGTGTGCTGAATGCTGATTCGCTGAGTAGACAGATTTTTTCGAGCTGTTGCAACGCTTATATTTGTTGTTGTTATCGTAGTTTTTTTGGTTTTCTTATGTGTGGCTTTGATTTTGATTCGATGAATTTTAGCTATTTTTCTATAGTTTGATGGCTTCGGTTTTATTTTTTATTTTATTCTGCCTCGTGTTTCGAAAATATCATCGAGGTGCTTGTACCTACGCTTTTTTTTCGAGTTATTTTCACATACAGTAGTTTGTTTTCGTTTTTATTTTTTGATCGTCGTCGATGTGTTTGAGAAGAATTATTAAAATCTGGGTGTAGTTGGGTGGTGAGGATATTGATATTGAAATGGGACGACGCGACGACCACGTCGTCGTCGTCGACGACTCTATGTAGTGGAAAGTAATCACGTACAAGGTGTATCGTAAATACATATCTCTGTGTGTATACACTGTACGTTTATTAAAAAATAATGAAATTGTCAACAATCGACGTGTCTCGACGGTATATATTGTTGTATTGTTACCACGTTATATCATTGATCGGCGGGCATTGCGCTGTTAAGCTCGAATGGATGGTGTCATCGTCTTTTGTCGAACCGTAAAGCGCAATCGAGGTGTTTAATTTTTATATGACGTAATATTTATACACGCTGTAGGTGATCTTCGAAGAAACACACATACGCGGACGCGTTCAACGGAAAAGTACACACAGAGAGGTTTATAGATGTCTTGGAAAGAGACGCGAAAGCCCTTGGCCGTGTCGATGATGTCGTCCTCTTTGGTATAGTGGCCGATGCCGAAGGCGAGAGTTGCTCGCTGCAACGGGGAAAAGAAGGCGCGAAAAAAAAGAAATACGAACACGTTTTCATATTTTAAAGGTCAATGTGTTTTAATAGAATCACGAAATTGACAACAATATCTAGGCAGAATGAAGAGCAAAGGGTGTAGAAAAAGCACTGTAGCGGTGGAGGAGAAGAGAAGGGAATCGTCGACTATGGCTATGGTTAATGTATAACGCGCGAGAGTCGGTCATGATCACGATGCTGATCATGCATCACGAGAAAGGAAACGTAGTAGGTACTTTTTAAAATTCACCCACCGACCGATAGGTATAGGTAATGGTATTGCCGGCGAAATTTACGAATTATCGAATCGCGTACTCGTATATCGTTATCGATCGCGATGTGCCTGCCTGGCTGCCTTCGAGGTCGATCGATCGTAACCAAGTTGGATGATCTTTGAACTTGCGTGTGAGTATGATGCTAAATTACCGGCTACGAGAATGAAGACGATTCGTATGAGCGGAATTTCGGACGTAGGTTTGTCGTTTTACGAGTATGTATGTACTTGGATTAAGATACCTATCGAATTATCAATGGAGGAGTTGAAGGTGGAAAAGATCGGCAGTGATCCGAATCGTACTCGTAGATTTGTTAATTTGAGTACTGTTTGATCGTATGTGAATGTTTGGTAGGTTTAAAGTTCACGAACGTATTGGAGAAATTTTCCGATGATAGAACGTCGTTCATTTTGGAAATAATTCATACAGGAATTATGTTTTCGGTAGTAAATGATTCATTTTTGATAGACGAGTTGGCTTTGAACAACTTTTGAACAAATTTTCACGAGTTGAGTCGTTTTCGAGAGATTTGCGGTTTGAAATACGCACATTCAATTTGTGATGTTTAAGTAAAATTTCCTCAGTGAATCAAGAAATCGTTCGCGAACGATTCACGATGGACTTTTGGTACGTGTTTTATGTAAAATTTGAAATTTACGGACTATTTTCCGATTGCTATTAATGAACTGATTGAATTCGTGAGTTTTTCGTTCATGAAATAGTTTGGTCGTTCTCGAACGATTCACCTGTTGATATTTTGCTTTTGCGAAAAAGTGTTTTTCTCAATCTTGCAATATGATTCTTGTATTTCTTGTTGTAAGCTGATTTAATTTAATTGAATGACTCATTCAGGAATTCGTTCATTATTTGAATCAGTCGTTCGCGAACGATTCACTTGCGAACGAAATGGGGTGTTTAATGTACGACTTGAAAACATTCCTCGTTTTTCACAATCTTACGATACCGTTCTAGAAATATCTGATTTAGTCTGCGAGTCATTCGTTCATTAAATCGTTCATTCGTTCGCGAACGATTCTGTTGAAGAAGTGAGTTGATATTTTGAAAATTATTTAAAATCATTCAAAATTTCTCTCCGTTTAGCAATTCTATTCTCAGAGTCAGAATAACACGATTCATTTCATGAGACATTCATCATTCATTCACTAAATCGTTCATTCGTTCGCGAACGATTTTCTTCAGGAAGTGAGTTGATATTTTGAAAATTATTTGAACATTCGAGTTTTTTCTTCCTTTCATTTCTCATTCTCGAAAATGGTGTAATTGAATTTATGAGTGATTCGTTCATTGAATCGTTCATTCGTTCGCGAACGATTCTTTTTGAAGAAGTGAGTTGGTATTTCGAAAATTATTTGAAAACATTCAAAATTTCTCTCCGTTTAGCGATTCTATTCTCAAAATAATACGATTGACTTCGTGAGTCATTCCATTCATTCAATCGTTCATTCGTTCGCGAACGATTTTCTTGAATTGAGTCAGTATTTCGAAAATTATTTTGAAAACATTCAATATTTATCTCTGTTTTATTTCTCTATTTCCAAAATTAAGTTATCAAATTCGCGAGTCGATCAATCTTTAAATCGTTCATTCGTTCGCGAACGATTTTCCTTCGAAAATGAGTTGATATTTTGAAAATTATTTGAAAACATTAGAAATTTCTCTCCGATTGTTTGCGATTTTTTGTCTCGTAATAGTATGATTCAACTTTCAAGTTATGATCCATTTGTTCATAACATCACTCAGTCGTTCGCGAACGATTTTCTCGAGGAATTGAGTTGATATTTTGTAAACAATTTGAAAACATTCATGATTTCAATTTTCAATTTCTGTCGATTTCACTCTTCTGTTCGTAGAATTATTGTGAAATTCAGGTCATCGGTGATTCGTTCGTTGAATAATTCGGTCGTTCGCGAACGATTTTCTTGAAGAAGCGAATTAAAATTTTGTGAGTTAGTTATTTGAAAACTTTTGTAATTTCTTCTCAATTTTGGGATTTTTTTTAAAAAAACATGTATGTAATTCAGTTCATGATTCATTCGTTCACATGTGATTCAGTCATTCGCAAACGATTCTCTTGCTCACGTAGGTTGGTCTGTTGCGAAAATTGTGAAAGTATTCAGCATTTCTTCTCATTTCTATCGCAACGGAATCGATGTCAAAAGAAATCAATTCAGTTCACTTGTCTCTTATTTATTTTATGGCTCAGTCGTTCGCGAATGATTCACATCTAGAAGCAAGTTGATCCGGGAACTATGTACTTGAAGAATTATAAATTTTTATGCAATTTTGCAAATCTATTCTTGAGAAAATATGATTCAGTCAACGAATCGTTTTTTTCTTTTGATCATTGTTTCGTTCGCGAACGATTCAGTTAGTTGAACGAATCGATACAATAAAATCAATTCTCTTTTTCGTCGGGATGATGGTAAAAAAATTCAGTTGATTTTGTGAAATTATTTTTTCAAAAAGTGATTCAATCGTTCGCGAACGAATGAATCATTGAGTGTTCATTTATAAATATTTTTTTGCAGAAATTTCGTCAATTAATCAGTTTTTTTTTTTTAATTTTACTTTATAAGTACGATTTCTAAAAAGATTCGTTTTCAAATACTCGTTCGCGAACGATTCATTTATATGGAATTGTTTCATTGAATTTGGAACAATCTCTGTACGTACAGGATTGTTCATCTCGAATCTCGATTTTATTTTTCAAATTTTAGTGTTTTGAATTTTGATACAATTTTTTTTACGTTCACGAACGATTCATTTGAAAAATTGAACGAAGTAAACTAGAATTATTTCACGATTAAATTTCGATTACGAGAGATTCCTCCCAAAGTAGTTTGATGGATTCACAATTTTTTGGAAAATTTTTCAAGTCGTTCGCGAACGAATTGTTCATTTGGTAGTGATTCGTTCATCGGCGAACGACTTTAGCGATTTTTTGATATTTTTGTATTTTCCAAATTCGTGCTGTACTGAATTTTTGCGAATGATTCGTTCAAATAGGATTCCTGGATTCAGTCGTTCATGTGAATGAATCATGAAAAAATTGATTCGCTAGAGAAATTTTGAAAATTTGGAAATCGAGAATGGTTTGATAAATAGTTCAATCGCTAAATTTACGAATCGTATGCGAGCAAATCGATGGCGGAAATTGATTCTTGAATCGTTTTGAAATCCGGAAAAATCCTCGATACCATAACCATTCAAGTGTCCAATCAACGCTTTATCAATGACGTTCTAAGAAATAACGCGGATATTATTCTAACGTTTTAATATTATTCTAATCAATTGTGCTCAAACGACATGTGTGCGCAATTCAGCTCGTAAGACGTACATTTGATTTCAAAAATGTCTCCTCAAGGCGTTGCTCAAGTTCGGCGTCCTTCTTGTATAATCGCTACCGTAATCGAGCAACGGTATTGAAAAAATAAAAATAAAAAAAAGGCATCCTATATTGCATTTACAACAAACGATTCTCGGAAGGCATTTCTTCTATGTGTATATTTTCATAGCTTATTCATTTGGCTCGGCGCGAGATAGAAGGCAATTGAAAAAGAGTTACGAGGCGAGATTATTTCAATCTTCGAACTTAATTAAAAGTTTGAACGGAACGAACGGAATGGATTTTGTTTCATGTGCGCGAATATTTTCGCCATATCTAGCGTCTGGTTGGCGTGAATGAATGATGTCGCCTCGGGGTTCATTCCTAATGGTATGTTCTCGCTTTGATGTGAAAAAATTATTAATTTAAATTTCATCGTCCTTGGTTCGATTCGTCGTCGAATTTTTATTACGTCCGCGCTGCAGACAACTTTAGTCGCAATTCTCGCCTCCTCATTTTGCAGCATTTCACGCTAGATTAACTCCATCCACCTTTATCTCTGGGCATCGTTCGAAGGTGTAAGGGTATTTGATAGACCTGCTCTTCGTGTTATAGTTATTCGAATATCTTGTCGCGACGAGGGTGAGTCGACTGGAAAAAGAACGAAATGACGATTCCGCATCTACATCCCTTATTTTCGTGTTGGATTTCTCTACCGTAGGTTTATTGTCGGTGAACTTCTCGAGGCGTTAATTTTGTTAATTAGCGTTGCTCGTTCGTCATCCTGTGTGAAGTCTTCTTTGTTTTATTCGCTCGAGAGGAAAAAGCTCCTCTTGGAAAGGGTCAAAATATAGACGTCACTTCTGACAGAGAATTGTTAGTTTATTCGTGGCAGGGTATACAAGGCAAAGGGTATATCGAGATGATATCGTACCTACGTATTTTAGGACATGATAGTGTAAAAAAGTAACACGATATTGAGTGATTGGTTACCATACGTGTATGGCTTTTGACAGTTACGTCATCGACGCGTAGTAAAAACGCCTCGGGGAATAGTAGCGGTGGCGGCACGAATGGCAGCCAATCTCACGCATCTTCGGCCAGTCCGAATTCGAAATATAGAAGACGAGGCAATCGACGATTAACGCGTAATGAAAGCAGATATCATAGCGGTAAGTTTTCCTTTGTAAGCCAAAGCACACTAATGCATGCGGTAAGTTGTTGTGCCCTCTTTCTTTCTTTTTTTCTTCATTCTTCGTCTGTCTGTCTGTTTTTCTTCTTCTCTGTCTTTGTCGCTCTTTCTGTGCGCTAAGTTCGGCTTATTCTCTTTTTCTTACTACGTTTCATGTCTCTTGAGAGCTGAACCATAGTACATATTCTATGGGTATAGAATACTCGATGTGGTTGTGGGTTCGCTGCATGGTTTTGTGACGCTTTTGAAAAAACTTTTTCACAGATGAAAGGCTCGTCGCTCGCGTGTGTACATTTTAGGGCGCTCGTGTTGCGTTGGTCGTAGTTCGCGTTTGAAAGGGTTATGTACTATTTTCTGTGTATTTTGTAATTTGTACCCAGTTACGAAGAAGTTTTTAGGGTGTGTGGATGAGATTTTTTAACTGCCTCGTGCATTTTTTACGGTGTAATTATTTTTTTTTGTAGAGTTTGGGAATTTGAGTGGTATTTTTACGGAGCGTTTTTCGGGTGGTTTGGAGCGATGCTGGACTGATTGTTTGATTGTGGGAGGGGAGGGGGTGAGATAGAGAAAATATCGACTTGAAGCCTAAATTGCTCGATTTTTGGGCATTTTTTCTTTCAAAGTTTTTGAAATTTGATCAACCTTTTTTGCTTTTTGTTCCCTTGAAATATTCAATATTTATCTTAATTTCTTCCATTTTCTTCACTTTGCTGGACTTGGAAATTTTTTTTTATTCGTGTTTTCAAACTTCCGAAAGTTTACATTTTTTTTCATGTGCATTTTTGGAACTTTGGACTTTTACAGTTTTTGACCTTTTTGCAATAGGAATATGTATCATGGCTTAAAACCACCTCACCCCCCCCGTTTTAAAAATGCATGAAAAATGAATGTTAGAGGAAAGAATTTTCTCGAGCTACATCTGATGTTTGAAGACATTTTGGCATCTCCTGTGAGATGGGATACCTCCCCAGTACTTTGAATTTGCACCAAAATGGCCACAAATGAATATAGGCTGCTAAAATATTGTGTTTAGATTGAGCTTATTAGGGAGGAGTGAAGCCGAAACACGATGCTTGTGAAAAAGGGGGAAAGGAGAGAAAACAGAAGATCTAATTTTGCTCCAGAAAATCAAAATGAGCTAATAACATTCAATTTTTATAGTCGGGGTGTCGTTTTGAAGCCTTCAGTGATTTTTTGAAAATTACTGGAGCCTCCAGTAGATTTTTGAAACTTGAAATTTCCCCAAAATTCCATCGAATGGGGTTAGCAAGCCGAAATTTACTCTACAGACTAATTTCAATACGCCATGAAGTCAACTGCAGGTAAATTTCAGGTCGTTTTGAATCCTTTAGCGATTTTTTGAAAATTACTGGAGCCTCCAGTAGATTTTTAAAACTTGAAATTTCCCCAAAATTCCATCAAATGGGGTTAGCAAGCCGAAATTTACTCTGCAAACTAATTTCAATACATCAATAATATGAAATCGACTGCATAGTGGTTTCAAGTGGTTTTGAAGGTTCCAGCGTCTTCAGAGGGTGTTAAAATTGGAATGCATAGTTAATTTCAGCTTTCCATCTCCATTTTGAGGAAATTTTGGGGAAATTTCGAGTTTCAAAAATTTACTGGAGGCTCCAGTAATTTTCAAAAAATTGCTGGAGGCTCCAAAACGACTTGAAATTTACCTGCAGTCGACTTCATAGCGTATTGAAATTAGTTTTCAGAATTAATTTCGGCTTTCCAACTCCATTTGATGAAATTTTGTGAGAATTTAGAGTTTCAAAAATCTGTTGGAGGCTCCAGAACTGCTCAAAACAGGTTGAAACAGTTTCCAATCGATTTGGCAGGTCGAAAATAGGGTATATCCAAAATTTAAGCTTTCTAGGTCAATTTGGTAAAATTTTGATTTTTTCTCACATTTTGGCCAAAATTTGATTTTTGAAAATTCACCAAAAATCGAAAAAGGCACTTTGGCATTTGAAATTTTGACAGGTGATGAATTTTTGCCTGCTCTTTCGATCTACCTTTGTACGGTTTAAAAAATGTTATGCTAGTCCTATGTTGGAACGCAAAATCTGCGATTTCGGCTGACCTGTCAATCAAAATGGCCGCCATTTTGTAAGTAGGGCCACTTTTGTTTTTGAGGACAAGGGCTAGAAATGTTCCTTAGGACTCCTCCTTTAAGAAAAAAGTTGTCCCGGAGGATCGGCAGGGGGTGCAAGTGATCCTTATGCGAGCCTCCCGACTATATTGAAAATTTTACCTACTTACAATTTTTATCGTTTTTTTTTAAATGAAATTTTAATGTTTTCAATTTTTTTTAAATTTAATTTTTGTTTTTTTTGGTGTTTTTTATTCCAAAAATCCAGATTTTGTACGATTTGAAGCTTTGCTGGCAGCAAATATTAAAAAATTTATTTCATTTGATTAAATGAAGG
Organism: Planococcus citri; assembly: GCF_950023065.1. NCBI lineage: Eukaryota > Metazoa > Arthropoda > Insecta > Hemiptera > Pseudococcidae > Planococcus > Planococcus citri. Next base: position 19,055,305 of record NC_088681.1, read on the forward strand.
TCATTGAACTCTATAATAATAGGCCTACCTCGACTTTGCCATGTTTTTGATAGTTTTACATTAGCTCATTCAAATACGTGGAATTCGATTTTCTCAAATTTAGAAATTTTCGTCTTCTACTTTTCCAATTACAGATTATTACAAAATTTCCGAAGTTGGGCATTTGTGGTTTTCTCAAACTGCCGAACTTCTTGATAAATTTCAACTTTATTATTTATGTCTTTGGAAATTTGAATATTCTGAGGGTTTGGCAACTTTAAAAATTTATTAGATTGCCCATTTGAAATAAGTAGTTGAAATATTTTCATTTTTCTTTTATATTGTTAAAACACTCTTTTCATAAAAATTCATTTTTTTCGAATTTTGAAAAAGTCAGGGCCTTAGGTCCGATTGACTTAGATGGTCGTGAAAAGATTTTCATTTCTTCGACCTTTATGTGGGGCAAGATCCACGGTTTCAAAAATTCGTTTTTGGCCCGGATGGTTTTTTCTGGTGGCCGGGGGGGGGGGGATCTTCCCAAAATTTTCAAGAGGCTTAATCGTGTAACACTGATCCGTTAGACGTTAGCATTTCAAAACTGGGAAAACATTTTACTGTTTTATCAAATTGTTAAGAACTTGAAAAAAGTGGGATGAATTCTTGACATAATGTCAGTGTTTCAAAAACTATGAAAAAAAATTACCAATTTCTGCCATAAAAAAATTGATTGTCGAAATGTCAGATATTTAAAAAATTGAAAACACATTTTGTCGATTTCATCCTGATTTTTTTGAAAATTGAAAAAATAATCATTGAATGGCTAAAAATGTGTCAAACTTTCAAAAATGACTTTTAGTCCAAGAGCTATACCCATTGCGATTGCCCTGAAATAACTGAAAGCTGGGAATGGTCTCAAAAGTTAGTATATATACCCATATTTTAAAAGCACTCGGTCTGCCAATCCGCAGCTGCTGCTTTAAAGCTCAGCGAAAGCTCAAAAGTTCACAATTTATCTGAACTTTTGCCCGAGAAAACTGATGGCTCAAATTAGTGCCAAATTATAGCATTTTTCGCGCTGAATCCGAATATGTAGGTCTGCCGACCCTAAAGTGCTGCCAAAGCCCCGCCAGACTGGTTTAAAGAGGGGTCAAATTTCGCAAATTTCATCTTTTTGGGCTAAATTTGCATAAAAAGCTATAAAATTGGTTTAAAAATGATTTTCAAGCAGTTTAACTAAATGCTCTAAGGGTGAGATGATTTTTAGATGCCAAAATTTTTAAAATTTTCATTTTTTGGGGGGTGGGGCATAAGGGGGGTGTGGAAAAATTCACCAAATATGGCCTTGTGATACATCAAAATATATGTTTTTTGGGCCGCAGAATTCGATTATGGCAATATTTTTCACATCACCCGGTCCCCGGACCCGCAGCTGCTGCTTTAAAGTTCAGTGAAAGTTCAAAAGTTCACAATTTTTCTGAACTTTTGCCCGAGAAAACTGATGGCTCAAATTGGTGCCAAATTATAGCATTTTTTGCGCTGAATTCGACTATATAGGTCTGCCGACCCTAAAGTGCTGCCAAAGCCCCGCCAGACCGGTTCAAAAGGGGAGTAAATTTGGTAAATTTCATGTTGAGCTTTTACTGAACTTTAAAGCAGCAGCTGCGGGTCCGGGGACCGGGTGATGTGAAAAATATTGCCATAATCGAATTCTGCGGCCCAAAAAACATATATTTTGATGTATCACAAGGCCATATTTGGTGAATTTTTCCACACCCCCCTTATGCCACACCCCCCAAAAAATGAAAATTTTGAAAAATTTTTGCATCAAAAATCATCTCACCCTTAGAGCATTTAGTTAAACTGCTTGAAAATCATTTTTAAACCGATTGTATAGCTTTTTATGCGAATTTAGCCCAAAAAGATGAAATTTGCGAAATTTGACCCCTCTTTAAACCAGTCTGGCGGGGCTTTGGCAACACTTTAGGGTCGGCAGACCTACATATTCGGATTCAGCGCGAAAAATTCTATAATTTGGCACTAATTTGAGCCATCAGTTTTCTCGGGCAAAAGTTCAGATAAATTGTGAACTTTTGAGCTTTCACTGAGCTTTAAAGCAGCAGCTGCGGATTGGCAGACCAAGTGCTTTTAAAATAGGGGTATGTATACTAACTTTTGAGACCAATCCCAGCTTTCAGTTATTTCAGGGCAATCGCAGTGGGTATAGCTCTTCTACTATTTCTGATTTTTTTATAAAAACTCGTTCTATTTTGGAATTTTTGAACTAAAATTTTCGATATTTTTATTTTTTCAATTTTTAAATCGTATTTGGGTTTAAATGATTATAAAAAACCCTCCAAAATGTTTAAATTCAGAGATACTCACGCACTTATTTATTTTGAATTCTTCTATTTTTCTTATGGCTGGATGGTGTTTCTATTCATTTTAACCCAATAATTTATTATTTATAAAAAATGAAAATGAAAATTGAATTAAGTATGGAATTTTGGGAACGTTCATATTTGTTCATAATTGAGATCCCTACTTTTTCAAAATCAAAAAAAAATAAAAATGTAAAAACGATCCATTGGTGTGGATTTTTTAAATATTTCATCAAAAAAAAATTCCAATCAAAATTTCAAAAACATTTTTTCTTCATTTTCATGTTTCCCTGTGAAATTATGCTAATCCGTAAGTTTCAAATCCTCCTCCTCCCTCTCTCGATGGCTTTCATTAGGAAAACACTTTAAAAACTCGTACATGATTTATAGCACATTTTTGAAATTTTTTGAGATCTGTTTATTTTTTTACGTTGTTGTTATCAAGGTCAGATGTGTATTTTACATAGATGAATTTTTCTGATCGTATGTTGGAATTCATACTTGATTACATAATACGTAGGATAGTACACCTGAAATTTAATTCTTTAGTTTTGAAAATTTGCTAATTCATTATAAAAATGCGATCAAGTACTGCGATGACCTGAAAGAATACCTAAGTCAAGTGCTTATGGATTCGATGGCGATCGAATCGATGGCTATTGTAAGATGATGACTACCACGATGACCGACCGACGTCGTCATCGTCTCGAGGAGGAAGAGCACGAGAGAAAGAGAGATAGTATGATGATAGAGAAGAGTTCTGTATGTACTTATACTTATACGTGCACGTATAGATACGCGTACATATAAAGTACCAACTAAAGAAGAAGGTCATATGGCTGGAGGAAATTCAAGGCCACCGACCCTACTGGAAAAAAAGAAGAAGGTGCGAAGGCGAAGGCGCGCGCGCTCCTCTTAGGCTCTTGGTTTGGTTCTCGAGTTGTTGAATCGTCCGACTGCGAGTCCAAGATGCAGCAGCCATCGACATCGAGGAACGCTACCAAACTAGTGAGCTGTGGCTCTGGATGGCGTGCTTTTGGTCGATAAGACTGCAGTATAGTCAAGTTAGCTATATAGAGGAACATATATGTATTTTATGGCGGAACATGGCAGTGGCTGATGCTGCAGAATGAGAGAGAGTGAGATGATGATATTCTTTTCATGAGACAAAAGAGCGGTGCTAGTTCGAGTATACTGGTTAGATTATACGTTGTTGTGTAGAAGAGAGGTAAAAAAGTCAAAGTAGAAAAAAATCATAGTCTGGCAGAATACGTGTGTATTTATGTATAGTACTCGTATGTTGGACGATGTGAGGACGGAGGCTGAGCTGCGTACGTGTGTTCTCCAGACCCATGAATATGTACGAAGAGCGCCCGAAGAAGCTGGATTTGGCCTCGAGCGAAGATTTTTTCGGGTGTTTTTTTTTCTGCTATGTGTTTCCTTTCGATATAGATTGAATCTTTTTTTTTTTTTTTTGGTATGTAGATATGTGTGGTGTTGTGGTATATAAATTGAGTAACTCGAGTAATGCGGTTATTGGTAGGTATGATTTTTTTTCAACTCGTAGATCGATGTGTTTATTGTATGGAAGCTAATTCCCGATTCCGCGATTCGATGGATATAGGATGGCAGGTGTAAATTAGTTACATGTTGCGGCAATTAGTTTTGGTGGTTTGAAGATGAGCGTGAATTTGAGAATTTTTTTTTTCGTCGAAATTTCGGACTCTTTGAAGTTGTTGTTTTGAAGAGATGTATGTGACATGTGTAAGGGTAAAAAAAACTTTATGGAGAGAATTGGCTGACGTATGTCAAGTTCCTGTCAAGGTCAAGCATGTTGTATGAATGGCGAGGCATCGGAATAGTGATGAACTTATGATATCGGTGTTAATTGGAATTGAAATCTTGGTAAGATTTACTCATACAACTATAAAATCAGAAATTCTTGGATTTCTTTCAAAAATGATTGTTTGCAAATTTTAATCGATTTCAGAGAATTCGACGAAAAAATTGAAGAGCAATCAAATCACAAAGCCTGAGATTTCCCCAAGGACAAAGCGTGTTCAGTTTTTCTCTGAGAGATGCTCCGTAGGTGGGGTTATTTTGAATCAAAACTGAGAAGTTCAAATTGAACTGAAGCTGGAAAAATTCAACTTGAATTACCCGACTTGAAAAGATTCAATTTTTAATTATTTTTTCATCGCAGAAAATTGAAACTAGAGATTTTTTGAATGGAAGAATGAGGGAGGGGGGGGTCAATTGAAAATTTGTTGATTGATATGAGGAAATGACTTATGTTTTCAAAGAAATTAGAGGGGGAAGGGAGGGGATGAATAATTCCAAATTCAGCAAAACTTGAATTTTTGGAATACAAAAGTTTTGAAACAGGTTTTTTTGGCAGGACCATCGAGAGCCGAAGTGGGGCAGGAGTAAATATCATTTGGTCGTATCTCTATGAACGATACTAGAGATTTTTTGAATTGGGAGGGGGGTGGGTGTCGATTGGAAATTTGTTGGGTGATATGAGGAAATTACGTATAAAAATTCTCATTTTCTTTTTTATTAGATTTTCTTGAGGGCTCAAGAAATGTAAATTTTTTTCATTTTAAAACGAAAAAATAATTTGACTGAGCAAAGCGAAGGTGAAAACTTTTGAAAATTTGTATTTCGAGAGGCATAAAAACGATGGTTATTTATGCAAGAAACTTATATTTTTCTGACTTTCAAAGTCTCCGAATTTGAACGATTTTTTAAAATGAAATTCGATTTTTAAAAGGATAAGAAAACAGATCCAAGCGAAGTGAGGGCAAAAGCATTCAAAAATTCGTATTTCAAGGGACTTAAAGATGATAAAATTTTAAAAGAAATTACATTTTTTCTGTTCAGTTATTTTCTATTTTTGAATGTAATTTTCTACTTTTAGGTAAGAGGAGGCGAATGAATCGTATTAATACCTACTATTTAGAAAAATTATGCGCGAAAAACGTACAAAATTTGGTTTTTCTGATTTGGTAGACACCATCGTTATATGGTAATTTTTGGTTAATTATGGTAAATTACAGTAATTTCCAGTAAATTATGGTTATTTTTGGTAAATTACTATAATTTTTCATTTTTGGTAAATTACCTACAATAACTTTTCATTTTTGGTAAATTATGGTAATTTTTCATTGTTGGTAAACACCGTCAACTACTGTAATTTTTCATTTTTGGTAAATTACTTACAGTAATTTTTCCTGTAATTTTTCATTTTTGGTAAATTACAATAATTTTTTTTTTGATAAATTACTGTAATTTTTCATTTTTAAGAAATTATCTGTTATTTTCCATTTTTGGTAAATTACAGTAATTTTTGATAAATTTTGGTAATGATTACAGTAATTTACCAAAAACTACCGTAGTTTACCAAAAATTACCGCAATTTACCAAACAATACCGTAATTGACCAAAAATAAAAAATTACTTACTGTAATTTTTCATTTTTGGTTAAATACGGTAATTTTTTACTTTTGATAAATTACTGTGATTTTTCATTTTTGGTAAATTACAATAATTTTTTTTTTTTGGTTAATTACTGTAATTTTTCATTTTTAAGAAATTATGTGTTATTTTCCATTTTTGGTAAATTACAGTAATTTTTTATTTTTGGTCAATTTTGGTTATATTTGGTATATTACAGTAATTTTTGATAAATTTTGGTAATAATTACAGTAATTTACCAAAAATTACCGTAGTTTACCGAAAATTACCGCAATTTACCAAAAAAATACCGTAATTGACCAAAAATAAAAAATTACTGTAATTTTTCATTTTTGGTCAATTACTGTAATTTTTAATTTTTGGTAAATTACTTACTGTAATTTTTCATTTTTGGTAAATTACTGTAATTTTTCATTTTTGGTAAATTACTGTAATTTTTCATTTTTGGTAAATTACTGTAATTTTTCATTTTTGGTAAATTACTGTAATTTTTCATTTTTGGTAAATTACAGTAATTTTTCATTTTTGGTAAATTACTGTAATTTTTCATTTTTGGTAAATTACTGTCATTTTTTATTTTTGGTAAGTTACTGTAATTTTTCTTTTTCATTTTTATTTTAGGAAATTATGGTTATTTCCCATTTTTGGTAAATTACGGTAATTTTTTATTTTTGGTAAAATTTGGTCATTTTTGGTAAATCACGGTAATTTTTGTTAAAATGAGGTAATTTTGCGTAAATTTTTGGTTTCTTTTATTAACTTTAAATTCCTAGAATTTTTCAGTAAATAATTTTTTGGGATGTGAAAACTTGAGGAAGAACCTGTTGAATTATCATCATTCTGACTTTTCAACAATTCTGTGGAGTCTCTATATTCTCGGGCGATATTTTCATCTTCTTCTCAGCTTCAAATTTTTTTCAATAGCTTGAAAATTGAGAAAAGCAGCTGTTCCCACCTTAATTTCGTCATGTTCAACATGAAACCTCGAAATTTTATTATTTTAGTAATCTTAGAAAATGTCGAAAGTGTTATTTTGGGATTCAATACATTTTCAGGGTAAGTATACTCTTTTAAGACAGATTTTTGAACGTCCTACCATAAAATTGGCAACAAGGGTTTCTAGGTTTTTGAGAAGCTTCTTGCCCTATTCTGTCAGGAAAAAAATTATCAACTGCAAAATCTCAATTTTTCGGTTCGAATGAAGATGTAATTTTTTTCGAATTCGTTGTTTATTTATCTAATTCCTACCAACTTTTCTACGAAAAATTGGATAATTTTTGTAGTAATATTGATGAAACTAAGTAGTTGCTTCTTCCCCTCTTTTATGCAGTTTAATATATTTCTAGAGACGAGAGCTTGAAATACGAATATTAGTATTTCGTTAATTTCGATATTAATGTATCGATATACTTGAATGGATTTTCCCTCGAATGTGTCAGTTGCAACGTTATAATCTGACTAATGGGAATTGCTGGCACGAACACCAGCATCATTTTATTCTACGTCCAAATAAGTACACAAAAAAACGTAATATTTAGTACGACGACAAGATTATCAAATAAGAGAATGAAAAAAATCCCCTCGCGTACGAATCCTCCCCCTTCTTCGCCTCCTGGTATAAAAATTCGAGTCGTCCTGCGAATATTATATAAGGGGATCTTTTGTTTTTACTTTCTCCCGAGGCCGTATACTTTCTCTGTCCTTTTTAATTATCGCCCGTTATTAAGATTAATGTATTCGTAATTTTTTTGCGCGTTATTTTCCGGGTTACATCTTAGTAATTGATTAACTGGATGCGGTGCAACAAATATCCACTCGTTGGGTTCGCCGTTGCATATATTAATCTGCATTCCCCCGGTCGTCTCCTGTCATCGTGTTTTGCCCAAAGGATAAAATGTGATGTTTTTTTTTCCTTCTCAGATACATCGTACAACATACAACATATTACGCGATGTACTCGCGAGCATGTGGTTTGTTCTCTTATAAATATTTTACTCTTGCCTGTCGCTTTGAAAATGTATGGTAGAGGTATAGCTAACGTAAGCTATGCAGAATATTCTTCTTCTATCGCTCTTTCGCTGCTGTGTAACTTCTCATATGCACATGTGTGCTGTGCGTTGTGTGTAGCTTTTAGTATGTATTTTTTTAAAAAAAAGCTACAGATGTGTGTGTGACGCTATCTGTTGCGTATATTTATGCGTGGCCAATTGGCTAGTGATGCTGGAGATTGACATGCATGATTATAAGGACGCTTTATTTTAGTACACATAGAATGTCGCTGTGCCCATGACGATGAAAAAAATTTTCACGCGGAGATATAATTTCTTTTTCTTTTTTTTCACGAGCTCACACATATACTAACTATAGTACTACATATTTAGCTATACGTATACTAAAAGACGAATGAGATGACGAGATGAGATTGAGAGATAATATTAAGATTGTTTTTTTTTTGTAGCGGCGAGATTGCTAGTTTTTTTTTGTTGTTCTCGTCGGCTCTTTTTAGTTTACTTTTTTATCTATATCCGATGTACGTATGTACGTAATTTTCAACGAGCTAATTTTTAATTGCGACTGGTGTGTTTTGCCATCACAGAAGTGAGACAAGAAGCGGTCCAGCAAGCGTTGGCCGCGATGCAGAATCAACCAAAGCCATCTCTTCCGATGCCATCGAAAAGGACCTCAGTTATGGCCAGAAGTCCGGATCGTGCCAGACATGGAAGTGGTAAATGCCCTCTGCTGGAGATATTGTTTGGATCGAGGATCCTTCCAGAATTTGAGGTGGAGGGAGAGTGAAAATATAAGAAGGAGTTTCTTGTAAAGGAGAAGTTATTTTTGGGTTATTGTGAAGTAGGGTCAATATTGATGGTCAAAAGTTGAACGATAAGTTTCTATTTTTCGAGCGTACTTTTTTGTTTGCCTTCAAAAGTTGGGGCAGAAATTATGGTCAAAAAATTGAATCTCGTCTCAAGAAAAATCGAATACAAGTGCAAATTTCCCCTTTAAGTTCAACTCATGGGTGAAGTTCATTCTGATCAGCGAGTATCTCTTTCGATCATTTCTTTGTTATTATAGGGAAAGAAAGAGAAAGAGATTGCACTTTCCAAAATATTAGATCTTTTTAGAAGAGAGAAAATGATTAAAATGATGAAAAATTGAAAAAAAGTTTTACGTGTGGAACTGTGGAATGTTTATGTTCAAAATTCTAAAGTAAAAGTTCTATAAATATTGAAAAAATGCAAAAATTTGAAAAATCTTTTTGAAAAATTGAAAAAATGGTACTCTTGACCTAAGATTTTGATACATTTGTTAAAATTCTAGAAAATTGGAACATTTTTCCAACAGAAATAAAATATGTGAAAACTCGAAAAACATTTGAAAAAATTTAAGGCATAAAAAATCTTATTTTTATCAACAATGTGGAAATGTGAAAATCTGTAATGTAATTTTCTTTAATACAAGTTTCAACCCTGCCCCCCCCCAACATGAGCTCCTATTGAAAAAATCCTATGACGTTATTACTGTTGATAATTCAGTAATTCATAACTAATATATTAAATTTTTAAAAAATCTTGAAAATTGGAAAATTATTCTTAAAAAAAACGAATTAAAAATTTGCAAAATCTAATGAAGTGAAAAGGGGAGACATATTGAAATTCAAAAAAAGCATTTGAATATTTAGAGTGGATTCAAGAAGGAGGGGAGGGCCGAAAAATCCTCCAAATATAGAGGAGTGCATCCTTTAATGGAGTAATGGGCTGCAGAATTAATTAAACGCAATGGAATATTTTGAACATATTTTTTGAATTTAAAAAGCATAAAGAATGGTTTTTTTCCGAAAAAACGAAAAAATAAAAAAAATTGAAAAGCAATAAACAAAAAAAAAGGTAAAAATTGTTTTTTTTTGCTCAGAAATGGAAAAAAAACAACAACATGAGAAATGTGTGAACATCGAAAAAAAGGTCAACAAATATTTTAGCATCATTTTGGACCTGAAAAATATGAAAAATTATCTCGTTTTACGATCGTTTTATAGAACGATGAAAAATTTATAAAAATTCAAGGTAAAAATAAAATTGAAAAAATGAATTCTATTGCTTAAAAAAACGTGAACCTGAAAAAATTTGAAAACATTTTCTAGAAATATTCGATTGAAACAATAGAGTAAAAAACGTCCAAAACAGGAAAAATATAACAAAATTGTTCTGGTTTATAAAACAGTGAAAAAATTGAAGCCATCTTTTAAAAAAATAATGAACCAAAAAAAAGTAAAATTTATTTTTTTTTCACCAAAAAGCCAGCTTGAAAAAAACTGGGAAAAATTCATAAGAAAAAATGAGAAATCTTACAAAAAAAAAACAATCTTAAATTGGTATATAATTTTTTGAACTTGGAAATTATAAACAAAAATCATTCTCCGGATGAAAAAATCGACGAAGTTCGAAAAAAAATCTAAAAAACAAAAACAAAAAATGCCAAAAAATTGTTGAAAAAATTTCCCAGTTTGACCTCAAAAACTTACATTTTTTGTCCCCCCCCCCTTGAATCGATTAAAAACGATTTCGAAACAATATTTTGTGTATCTAGTTGTGACCCTTCGGTAGATTTTTTGAAGTTGGGGTTCATTTTTTCCGCTTGAAAAGCCAAATTAAAGTAGAAAACCTCGAAAAACAAGTAAAAAATCGAAAATACCCCCCCCCCATTATTATCAAATAAAATGGAAAGAAAAATCTTTTTTTTTCATTAAAAAAGGTCAATTGAAAAAAATGGAAAAAATTGTTAAGAAAAAATTTGAAAAAAAAACATTGTAAAACCATCAAAAAATCCTTATATTTTGAACTTGAAAATATGAAAAAAATGCAAACCTCAAAAAACAAGTGACAGAATCAAAAATACCCCTTCCCCCATCATTATAAAATTTATAAAAAAGGAAATTATTTTTTCAGTAAAACTCTTGAGAAATTTGAAAAAAAAACATCAAAAAACAATCAGAAAAATACCTTAATTTTTGAACATGAAAAATATGAAAAAATTGCAAACCTCGAAAAACAAGTGAAAAATCGAAAATACCCCAAAAAATTATAATAAAATGAAAAAAAGAGAGAAAAATTATTTTTTCATTCAGAAAGGTTAATTGAAATAATTCTTAAGAAATTTGAAAAAAAAACATCAAAAAACCTTACTTTTTGAACTTGAAAAATAATTTTGAGATAAAATGTAAAAACAAAAAGAAAGTGAAAATTCTCCAAAATTTGTGAAAAAAAACAACAAATTTTTACCAAATTGTGCTACAAAGTTTACGTATGGTATGTGCTTTGGTTTTTACCCCCTCCCCCTCTTCCTCCATCAATTATATTGATATTGAGGTATTCTGAGGCTTCAGTGAATTTTTAAGTTGAAATTTCTGTTTTTTTTTTTTTCGTTTGAATAGTCAACTTTGAATTTAAAAAAACATCTAAAATTTTTTGAGAAATGATTGAAAAAAAACAACAAAAAGAAAATAAATTAATAATTGCCTATGTGGTATTTTTGTTATTCAACTTGAAAAACGTAAAAATCGTGCTGTTTAATATAATAACACTTTGAAAAAATTGTAAAATTTAGAATTTTTTAAAATATAAAAAAAGAATCAATGCAAAAATTATAAACATTATTTAATTTATTCGAGTACAATAATATGACGAGTATTTCACTGAAATTTGAAAAAATTGGTGTATTTTCTGGTATTGAAAAAAAAAAAAAAAGGTACTAAAAGATTAGAGTTTTATGTGGTGTCAGATCGCTTAAAGTATTCTGGAAGCATCTTAACGTATATTTTTATGTCAGACTGTTTTCTAATTGATTTTCTTCGATATTTTTCAGCTTCTAGTTCAGACGACGAGAGCGTCGGCGACAACAGTACGCCGGAACGCGATCGGATGCGAGCCATTTCCCATACGCCATCACAGTCAGATACCAGCAGTACCGGTTCGTCGAGAGATAACCATCGGCAACAGAATCAAAGGCAACAGATGAGGTAAGATGACCAGTGATCGCATCTTGTATACTACTCGTATTTATATACCTGGTACAGCTAGGGTACCTTAATCTGAATCTAACGCTGGAATTTCCTCGTTTATCGCCTCAGGTTACCAAATGGCGGCCCTAATCGAACAGGTTGGCAAAACGACGAACAGCCACCACGAATACAAGAACGAGTCAAAGACGAAGATTTACCATTACCACTGCCACCTAGAAATGTAATTAAACACGACGTCACAGACGCTCCTAATGACGTTTCGTCCACCAATTCCAGACCACGTAAGTGTATCTCGATCGTTATAATGGCTTAAAATACAAATAGAATCACGGTGGTAGTTTTTTGGACAGTGACGTACTGTACTCGTATTTTGGCTTCGAGCTTTTGTGACGTTTGCATCACTCACACGTCGACTAATTTGAATTTTGCAGCTATGCAACCGCCTGATGTTACTCACAATACGTATTCTATATTACCTAGAAGATCAGCACCGGCCGATCGGGTTAATCGTTTTAGTCAATCGAGATGCTCGTCCGACGATGGTAGGAATACGATCGACGATATTATATTGTTGTAATCACATAAGTCGAGCTGAACACCGCACTTGGCTTGAAATTTATCCAGTATATTTAGCACTGACGACGGTTTTTGTATTTTTCTTAGGCACTGGTACTGGAAGATGGAAAGTATCTGCTAAAATTCAACAATTGCTGAACACATTGAAGCGTCCGAAACGACGCCCGTTACCGGAATTCTACGAAGACGACGATATCGAACTGGAGATCGCGGCTAATCCGAAAGATCCTCACGCTCCGCATCCGGAAGGAGGCACCATGACTCCGGCTGTCGGAGAACCGCTCATTGTACCTTCGGGATTACCTCGTAATTTGGAAGCTGCCATACAAAGATACGGTTCGGCAACTTTCAAAGCTCCAGTCGGCACCGTTCTCGATCCAAATGGAAAGCTGAGCTTTACCTTAACTTATGGTAAGCGATCAATTGATCATACTCGACTAATGAGTCTATAATATGGATAATGCCGAGTTGATATGATAATTTTGGGTTTGTTTTTTCGCAGGTAAATTACTCAGTAGATCTCATAAAGTAGCTTACATGTTGCTCAATAAATCGTGGGGAGGTAAAGGAGGCGAATCGTGCCTAAAAAGTGGCGATCGAGTTGCTCTAGTCTATCCGAATAGTGATCCGATTAACTTTTTGTGCGCCTTTTACGGTTGCATGTTCGCTGGAATTGTACCAGTTCCTATCGAAGTACCGTTGACCCGAAGAGTAAGTCGAATACAGATTCTGAATGCTCTGGAATGAGACTCGTCGGTAATCTGAGTGTATTTTTTATGTGCAGGATGCCGGATCTCAGCAAATAGGTTTTTTACTCGGTAGCTGCAGCGTTTCAGTTGCGTTGACTAGTGAAGCCTGCTTGAAAGGATTACCCAAGACTACAACCGGCGAGGTGATCTCGTTTAAAGGATGGCCCAAGTTAACCTGGGTCGTAACCGAGCACCTACCTAGACCTCCTAAAGACTGGTCACCGATGCCGAAGCTGACTGATGATACTCCGGCCTACATCGAAGTGAGTATTGTACTGAAATCCCTTCAAAGTGTGGGCTTTATTGTACCTACGACGACGAATATTAATTTTGGATGGTGTATTTTTTTTTTGACAGTATTCGACCGATAAAGATGGCTCAGTGATGGGAGTGACGATTACAAGAACATCTATGCTGACGCATTGTCGAGCCATAACTCAAGCCTGTAACTATACCGAAGGTGAGAACATGGTTTGTGTTTTGGATTTCAAAAGAGAAACCGGCATGTGGCACAGCATCTTGGCCAGCGTACTGAACGGAATGCACGTTATATTCATACCGTACGCTTTGATGAAAGTGAACCCAGCTTCGTGGATGCAGATGATTACCAAGCATAAAGGTAAGATACTCGTGGAAACGTGGCATGGCAGCATGTGTGTGTAGAGAAGTACGAGTACGTACTTCCTACACGTATGTATTGTATGTACTATGTAGAGGTGCACCTGAGACTTGAGAGAGTAATTTTGTATGCGTGTTTTTGCAGCTACCGTTGCCGTGGTCAAGTCACGCGATCTGCATTGGGGACTATTGGCCACCAAAGATCATAAAGATATTACGCTGTCGTCGCTGCGATTGCTGCTGATCGGAGATGGAGCTAATCCGTGGTCGTTGTCGTCTTGTGATCAATTTCTTAGCGTGTTTCAACCCAAAGGTCTTCGACCGGATGCGGTATGCCCGTGCGCGTCGTCCAGCGAGTGCCTGACTGTTTCGATTCGCAGGTGAGGATTTTGTCGTTGATATGTGCGACTTTTGTGCTTCGAGATAGGAGTGGTTTGGGTTTTATTGATAGAAGATGCTGGAAGTTTGTAATTTTTTGGATTTTTTTCTCTGCGGTTTGATTAAATTTTTTAATTAGAGGACAAGGGGAGGGGACTTGAAATTTTGCTTGAAATCATTCGCGAAAGGTTTCATTATGCTGCATAAAAATATTTAAAGTGAAGTTGGGTGGAAAAAAATCACCCTATTTTTCTCAAAAGATAAGTTATTGAAATTAAATTAAAACTATTTAAAATGCTCAAAAATATTGAACTGGTGAAAAAAAGTCCTTTAATGCTGCAAAATGGTAAAAATCCATCAGAATCATTGAAAAATTACAAGAATTTCTGAAAAAAAAATGAAAAAATATATCTTTATAAGAAAATGCATCCCGGACTGGTAAAAAAGATGTCAAAAATTGTTTGAAAACTGATGAAATAAAATTCGTGGAAATTATCAAATTTTCGTATAAATTAATTCGAAAAAAAATCGTCGGAAGTAATGCTGAAGCAGTAAAAAAAAAAAAGAAGTAAACTTCATAAAATGAATAAGCTCTCCTGAAAGTTGTGAAAATGCAGCAAAAAAATTTCGTTGCAAAATTCATAAAAAAAAAAAAATGAAAAATTTTCAGAAGTGATAGATTTATTGAAAAAGCGTTGAAAATCATTGAAATGAATCCAAGTTTTGATAAATGTGATAAAAACGTTCGGAAATGTTTTCAAAAAACGGCATAAATTAATATACGAGTAAAAATTGATAAAACTACCTACGTAAATCGTTGAAAAAGATGTAAAATTTATACAAACGTTTGCAAAATTGTTTTAAAATCCCAAAAATTGACCAGGCCATTGAAATTGTTGGTTCAAAATTATTTAAAATTTGGGGAACATTTTGGAATAAATTTTGATTATTTAAGTTACTTTTTCAAAAAAAAAATGGGAAAAATTCAATTTGTCTAAATCTTATTGGCTGTATTTTTTCGAAAAAAAAAGTGTAAAATTGCCAAGAAGTCTCGTTTATAATTCACAGAAAATTGTAAAAAATTAGCCAAAGTTTCACTTTTTTGCCAAAAATTGATGAATTTACTCTCGTGTTCAATCAAATAAATCGTAAAGTTTCACCATTTTGTCAAAATTGTCGTAAAATCTCATTTTTTACTAAAAACTTGCTAAATTTTTTTTTTGCAAAAAATCCAAAAAGTTTGATTTTTTTTCTCAAAAATTGCCCCAAAATCTCGCTTTTTCGCCAGAAACTTGCAAAAAATCCTCAAAAAGTCTCGTTTTCTTTTTTTTGCCAAATAGTCGCAAAATAGTTTCACTTTTTTGAAAAGAAATAAGTGATTGTCAAAAAATCTTGCCTTTTTACGAAAATTGCAATAACCTCGATTGAGTTTCATTTTTAAATTTTAATAAGAACATTTTGCTTGGTTTCAAATTTCTTCAGCTGGCATTAAAATTCAATTGGAAAGTTCAGTTTTTTGAGGAATGATTTTTTTCTAATTTGAAATGTTTTGCTCACGTTTTGTAACTTAATTGGTTGGTTTTTGGTTTACTTACTTTTGAGGTCAACTACCAAAGTTATTTTTTTATTTATTTATTTTTTTTTGAGAAAATTCGGTAAGTGTGAGCTTTGTAAATTGAATGAATTGGTAATATGTAATTTAGTTTTATAAGTCTTGAAAATCGTGTAAAATTCGTTGAAATTCCTACCAAGTAATGATGAAATGTTCTGAAGAAAGTAAAAATTTATTAAGATACAAAAAAAATCAAAAGAACATTCAAATTTTAAAAATTGAACAGTTTTTTTACAAATTTTAAAAGTGGCTGAAACAACGTTTTAAAATCTATTGAAATAAAGTTCAATTTTTTTTGAAAATTGCATAATACTGTTTGAAAATTATAAAGAAGTTGTAAAAACCTCGCAATTACAAAATTTATTCAAAATTCCTCAAAATTAGTTTAAAATGTGGCAAAAAATAGTTGAAAAATTTGAAAAAATTGTATGTACTTAGGTATAATGTATCAAAAAAAAAAAAAAAAAAAAAAAAAGGACTGAGCATGATTTAAACATTGTTGAAATATCAATAAAATTGTAAAAAATTGCGTACAATTTTCATGTAAGTAGAAGTACTAAGTTGTTCCAATAAAGCTAAACTTTTGAAAAAAAAAAAAAAACTCAATTAAAAAAAAGTCTAAACCATCCTAAAAGTTGTAAAATACGAGTAGGGTTTAGAATGCTCAAAATAAGGTGTAAACAGTTGAAAAATGTTTTTTTTTTCCAAAATACCCAAACTTTTTTGAAAATCATTTTAAAATTGTGAAAGTATCTTCAAAATTATTTTAAATTCTAAAAAAATCATTCAAAATTCTCTATAATTGATAAGACCGTTTAAAACGCCATAAAAATTGACAAATGATCACATTTCAAACAAATCATTGTTCAATGTAACTGGAAAAGTGATTTAAAATGCCACTAAAAAATTGCAGAAATGCCTTCAAAATATCGTAAAAATTGTTGAAATAGAATTAAAATGTTTCAAAATTGTACCTGTAAAAATAACTGAAGTCATCAAACCAGTAAAAATGTTTAAAATCGTTCTAATTTACCTATAAATGGAAAAAAATTATTCAAAGATTGTACCAGAAATGTAAATATAAAATTGTCCAAAGATTAGAAAAGGTCCTAAAAATGCACTAAAAACTGGTCTCTGAATTCATTGAAATGTCCTAGGAATTGTTGAAATTATTGAAAATTTTTAATAGAATTTTGCTTAGTTTCACATGATTTAAAATTTTTTTGGCGCCATTTTCTTTTTTTCCTGTGTTATTTATCTTCTAACTGATCGATTTTTTTTTATCTTTGCAGACCTGGCAGAGCCGGAGTAAACGCTACCGGAAGAGGAATACTTTCCATGTCTGGACTGAGCTACGGTGTTGTACGAGTCGATCAGGAGAATTCATTAACTTCATTAACGTTACAAGACTGCGGTCAAGTGATGCCTGGTTGTAAGTATTTTGAATTCAGAAACATGTCAGACCATCCCTAAATCTTCTCCTCTCCGGCTCCATCCTCTCTTGATAATAAATGTGAAATTGATTTAATGTGAACTATTTTTCTGTTGGCGCAGGTGTAATGGTTGTTGTGAAACTGGAAGGACCAACGTATTTATGTAAGACAGACGAAGTGGGAGAGATTTGCATTAGTTCAGGAGGAACTGCTAGTCAATATTGGGGATTACCCGGATTTAGTAATACTACGTTTAAAGTAACGCCTTTGCTGGCCGATGGCAAACCTTTGAGCGATACAGATTTCACGAGATCCGGATTATTAGGATTTTTAGGACCGGTACGTGTGCATAAATCATTTCATTCTGCATCAGAATTCAGACATAAGATAATAATTATATTCGATCTAATGATGTTTTTTTTTACCAGGGAGGTTTGGTGTTCGTTTGCGGTTCTCGCGACGGTTTGATGACGGTGACTGGACGTAAACATAATGCCGACGACATAATCGCGACTGTATTGGCTGTGGAACCTATGAAATTCATTTATAGAGGTCGCATAGCTGTATTTAGCATTCGAGTTCTGCGCGACGAACGTATCTGCGTGATTGCCGAACAGAGACCAGAATGCAGCGAAGAAGAGGTAAGCAGAGTCATCGTTGGATATCGTGAATCGTTTTTTAGGCTGTGATCATTGATCATGATGCCCTGAAATGATTGAGTATCTCTTTGTCTCTAGCTCTGAATTTTTTCTGAAAATCAGCAACTGAGGGGTTGTGAGACATCGAGGCTGATCGTTTCGAAACACTTGCTTTTAGTTAACCGTTTGTTGTAAAAATAGAAAAACTTGACTTTATTCGTATTTTACAGAGTTTCCAATGGATGTCCAGAGTCTTACAGGCGGTTGATTCGATACATCAAGTCGGTCTATACTGTTTGGCTTTAGTACCACCGAATTACCTGCCGAAAACACCTTTGGGAGGAATCCATCTATCGGAATGCAAGCGTCGATTCATGGAAGGCAATCTGCATCCAGCCAACGTACTTCTATGTCCTCACACGTGTGTTACGAACTTACCGAAACCGCGGGAGATACATTCGGGTATGTATATTGCACGATTTACTCGTATACTATGTAAGGGCACCTGTGTATGTTTTCTAATGCTATGTGTGCGGTGTTAGCTAATCCTTTCCTGCTTAATTGTGTATTAGCCGTTAAATCTGTTCCAGATGTGGGACCTGCTTCGGTAATGGTTGGCAACATCGTGCAAGGAAATAGACTCGCGTCAGCTCAAGGCAGAGATGTCAGATTAGCCGATGACGAAGCTGATACGCCCAAGAAAGTGAGTATCCGATGGAGAATGAGGAGCTTCGATCAGTATACTGGAATCTAACGTGATGTTGTATTACAGTTTATCGCCGAGATACTCAAATGGAGAGCTCAGAGTACAGCAGATCATGTAATATTTACGTTACTGAATGCTAAAGGCGCCGCTTCTGCTACGCTTACGTGCTCGCAGCTGCATAAGAAAGCGGAGAGGATCGGATCGTTGTTGCAAGAAAGAGCCAAGGTTAATACCGGCGACCACGTCGCTTTGATATTTCCTCCCGGTATCGATCTTATATGCGCTTTTTACGGCTGTTTATATGTTGGTAAGTGTATCTGGCTGGAAAATGCCTCATCGAAGTGCTGGAGATACCATATGTTACTCGTTTCTGATGGTATATTGTTGTCTTTTTTGCCATTTTCAGGAGCTGTACCAGTAACGATTCGACCACCTCATCCGCAAAATTTACAAACTACGTTACCAACCGTTCGCATGATTGTGGACGTCAGCAAATCTGTTCTAGTCTTATCTAACCAAAATGTCATTAAATTGCTCAAATCGAAGGTAAACTGTCCACCTGAGTGGAAAATTTGACCATTTTTTTCACGCGATTGGAGCTTGTTTGATGAATATGTTTTATCTTTGATTTGCAGGAAGCCAGCGGTGTTGTAGATATTAAATCGTGGCCAATTACCCTTGATACAGACGATATGCCCAAGAAGAAACTTTCCTCTTTGTATAGAGCTCCGACAGCGGAGATGTTAGCATATCTTGATTTCAGGTGAGTTGAGTATTCATTCGTACAGCGAAGGTATACGATTCAGGAATGAAAGCATGAAAATGATCGATTCGTTTTACTAATTGATCTTTGGTGTGTTTGTTTTTGTAGTGTTTCAACGACTGGCATGTTGGCTGGTATCAAAATGTCGCATACGGCTCTAACTTCGCTCTGTAGATCGATGAAGTTGGCCTGTGAGTTGTACCCCTCACGTCATATCGCCCTCTGCCTCGATCCATATTGTGGATTAGGGTTCGCATTGTGGTGTTTAAGCAGGTGAGATTAAATTGGAAATAATTTATTGTTTTTTCTGTTGTTGTTGTTTTTTTTTTTTTGGATGAACTTGCTTTTGATTAGGGAACCTCTCGAGGTGTCAGCCTCAGATGAGAACGAGACCGTAATTTTCGGAAAGATCGTAATCTCAAATCTGAAATCTCATAATCAAGATTTCAGCAGCTCAAATTGATTTTTCAATTTTTTGGAGAATTTTTGAAAATCAAAATTGATTTTTTTCGACTCCTTATGCCTTTTTCAAAAATATTTCTTTGTAAAAATGATAAAAATTGGTCTTGAAAATAATATCAACGCCCTCAGAGCGGATTTTACTAGTTCCGGTCATTCTGGAGCCTCTAACGTGGCTTTCAATTTCTCCAGAATTTTAAAATACCCCAAAAATGCGTGGAAATTGATCTGAGCCGGTGAAAATCCATTTATGCTTCATTTTCGACCTGTTTAAAGAGTTTATTCTTATTTGAGCCGATTTCCAGGCGGATATCTCGAGAATGTTTTTTGAACATCATTCTCTAGTTATCATTGGAAATCTAGTGGTGGAAAAAATTAGGTGCCCAAAGTAATTTCCACATCTTCTGGAAAAAGTTTAAAATTCTGGAGAGTTCGAAAATCTTTCTGGAGCCTCTAAAATGGCTGAAATGGTGAAATTCGGGTTCCAAAGGTTGATTTTATACGAGATACAGTTTTCGTGCAAATTAAAAAAATTTCCCTGTGAACAGATAATGTTTGATTTCTTAAATTATTTCCTTAATGCGCTGGTTAAAAAAAAAATAATGATAAAAACCACTTGAGATGTCTACTTTTTACTTGAATAGGGGTCGAGAATGAGCATCAACCCGATTTTTATTTGGCAAAATTAATTTCAAGACCTTTCTGGAGAAATTTTAAAATTCTGGAAAATTCAAAAATTCCTCTGGAGCCTCCAAAATGGCTGAAATAATGAAATTCGGATCCTGAGAGTTGATTTTGGACAAGACACGGTCGTTCGTGCAGATTTTAAAAATTTCTCTGTGAACAGAAAATGTTTGATTTCTTGAATATTTTTCCTTAATGTGCTGGTCAAAAAAAACACTTGAGATACCCACCTGGAAATCAGGACAATTAATGGATTAACTCGTTAAATAGATCGAGAATGAGCATCAACCCGATTTTCATCTGCTGAAATTAATTTCCAGACCTTTCTACAGAAATTTTAAAATTCTGGAGAATTCGAAAATCGCTTTGGAGGCTCAAAAGTAACTCAAATTGGTGAAATTCGAATTCAGAGCGTTGATTTCAGACACAAACGGTCATTTGTATTTTCAAGATTTTTCCCGTGAACATAAAACAATTGATATTTTGTTGGGGGGGGGGGGGTCAAAAACCCGCACTCGAAGGATACCTTGAAATCGAGCCAAATATGAATTAACTCATTGAATAGGTCGAGAATAGACCTCAATTCGATTTTTAGGTACCTGAATAAATTTCCTCACCTTCTGGAGAAATTTTAAAATTGTTGAGAAATCAAAAATTGTCCCGAAGGGCACAGAATGGCTCGAAATGGTGAAGTTTGGACTCTGGGTGGGGAGAAGGGGGGCTGGTTTCAGACTTTCCAAACATTTTCCCTTAAATGAACGAATGATTGATTTATTTTTGAATTTTTTTCGGTAAAAAATCGTATTTGAAGGTTTGTCTGAAAATCGGATAAAATATGAAAAAACTCGTTAAATTAGTTGTTTACGCCTCAACTCAATTTTTAGCTGCCCAAATTGATTGTTTCACTTTCTGGAGAAATTTTGGAGTAATCGAAAAATGCGCAAGAGGCTCCACCAGAAATCAGAAGAACTCGAAATGATGAAATTCGAATACCGAGGGGTTTATTTTAGCCAAAATACTGCCATTGGTGCAAATTTCATAAATTTCCCCATGAACCTAAAATAATTTATTTTTTGAATTTCTATTTTTTTTCTGGTCAAAAAAATGCACTCGAGGTGTCTGTCTGGAAATCAGGCCAAATGTAGATTAACTCGTTAAATGGAACCACAACTCGATTTTTAACTGCCAAGATCAATTTCTGCGCCTTCTGGTAAAATTTTAACATTCTGGAGAAATGGAGAAATCAAAAATCACGCTGGAGGCTTCAAAATAACCAAAAATGATGAAATTCGGTTCGAGGGAGTTGTTATCAGTTTCAGGATTAATTTTATCATTTTTCTGAAGGAATTTAATTAAAAAAAAAAAAAAAAAACATGAATAGTCGAAAATGGTCAATTTTGAACTTTTGAAAATCCTCTAATAATCGAAAAATTTATTTAGTCGTTTGAAATTTTTGTTTGGAGGGTTTTAGCCCATACTTTTTCCAAAAATCGTGGTCTCGTTCAAATCGGAGGTGGACAGGACACCTCGAGAGGTTCCTTTGTTAACAACTCTGCGAAAATGCTTTGAATTTTATTGAAATTTAATGAACAGAATGGGCGAATTTATGGTCTTCTTATTGCTGATCTGACGTTTATCTACTTTTGACTAAAACACGATTTTCTGTGATTTATTTTCAGCGTGTATTCTGGTCATCATTCGATTCTCATTCCTCCTTCGGAAGTCGAAGTGAACCCAGCACTATGGTTATCCGCTGTCAGTCAGTATCGAGTCAGAGATACATTCTGTTCTTACGGTAAGTCTTTTTTGTCTAGTTATTAAAGAATTAATTTCATCGATAGAATATTTTGTATGTGTTTCAACTCTGATTGTAAAATATTGCAGGTGTCATGGAACTTTGCACCAAAGGTCTAGGATCATCTGTGAATCAATTGAAACAACGAGGAGTTAGTTTAAGCTGCGTTCGAACTTGCGTAGTCGTCGCCGAAGAACGACCTCGTATCACGTTAACGACCAGTTTCTCGAAATTATTCTCAGCATTGGGGCTGAGCCCTCGAGCAGTATCCACCAGTTTCGGATGCAGAGTCAATATCGCAATTTGCTTACAGGTAAATACCTACCTAATAGATAGAGAGGGAGCGAGATAGAGTACATATTGAAATGAATAGACGATTAAATTGTGTCATGATTTTTCCATTTCAGGGTGCATCAAGTCCTGAACCCTCAAGCGTTTATGTTGATCTACGTGCTTTACGAAATGACCGTGTTTCGTTAGTCGAACGTGGCAGTCCGCACTCGCTCTGCTTACTCGAATCCGGTAAACTGCTACCCGGCGTTAAAGTAATCATCGCCAATCCAGAAACCAAAGGCCAATGTGGAGATTCTCATTTAGGAGAGGTAAGCAAAACGCTCTATAAACAGTAGCGGTGGTATGTATTTTAGAAGTTTTTTCACTGTTTTTAGAACAGCTTGTTAATTCGATTTGTATTCTCAATTCCGCAGATTTGGGTCCAATCGCCTCACAGCGCTAGCGGGTATTTCAGTATTTACGGCGAAGATAGCGAATACAACGAACAATTCAGCGCACGTTTGGTTACCGGTAATACGAACGAGGTCTATGCTCGGACCGGATATCTAGGATTCCTCAGAAGAACCGAATCAATATCGTCGAACCAACCTGCTCTCATTTCGGAAGCTACTGATGTCTCTAGTATCAGCGAATTATCTATCGGATCTAATAGCTCTTTTGAATCTTCTGGTGAGTTTCAATCTCAAAGATTGAAGTGAAATTTTTAGATTTGTGTGATTGTATGAAAAATGAGTAAGGGGATCAACGTTTCTTCATTTGGAGGAGGAAATTAGAAGAAAAATCCAGGTCATTTTCAAAAAAAAAAAATGTTTTTTTTATGATACTGTTTTTGATGAAAATTTTTAGCAAAAATTAGCTAGTTCGGTTAGATTTTGAAAGTAAATTTAAAAACTGAAAAAAATTTGTAGAACGTCAAAAAACTGAAAGGTTTAACCTCCCTCCCAATTTGCTGTTTTCATGAACACATAAAATATTAAAAGGGATTCCTCAGAACTTGAGAAGTCAGATGTCAACATCCAAGTCTTATGTGAATTGAGGAACAAAAAATCAAAAATTAATTAATTTTCGATTGTGAATTTTCATTTTGTTTTCAAAGTGCAATTTTACATACTTATTATTTTGGATTTGAATTTTTTCCGATTCAATGGAAATTTTTCAACTTTTCTATAGAGAGATGGTCATTTTTTCTAGAATTTTTCATCCAGGAACCGAATATGTCGATCTGAGTATCAAATGTGCCAATGCTGAAATGGGGGAGGGGGAGAATTGATCATGATTGAAAATCGACAGATTGATCCCCAGAAATAGTTTTTTTTTGCGATTTTCGAGTCCATATTATTCGATTACGTCTGAAAATAAAAAATCAATTTTAGACTCGAAATAAATCTCCTGATCTAAAATCGATCGTTATAGAAAATAGATTTATCAAAATCCAGAAATCGAGTTTTTTTTTGCGAATTTCGATTCTTATGATTGATTACGTTTGAAATAAAAATCAATTTCAGCTCAAAAATATATTTCCTGATCAAAAATTGATCATGATTGAAAATCGATTCAAGTATCGAACCTTAGCAATCGATTTTTTGTGACTTTAGATTTCATATTATTCGATCACGTTTGAAAATAAAAAATTAATTTTAGCCTCGAAATAAATCTCCTGATCAAAAAATATTGATCATGAAAATCGATTTTTTGCGATTTTCGATTCCATATTATTCGATTACGTTCGAAATGAAAAATATCAATTTGAGCTTCAAAATAAATCTTCTCATCATAAATTTATGATCATGATTGAAAATCGATTTATATCGATTCCCAGATATCGATTTTTTTCGAATTTTGATTCCATATTATTCGATTGCGTTCAAAATTGAAAAAAAAATCAATTTTAGCCTCGAAATAAATCTGATCAAAAATTGACTCTAATCGTGATTGAAAATCGATTTATCGATTCCCAAAAGTCGATTTTTTGCGATTTTCAATCCCATATTTTTCGTTTACGTTGGAAATAAAAAATCAATTTGAGCCTCGAAATAAATCTCCTCGTCAAAAATTGATCATGATCATGATTGAAAATCGATTTATCGATTCCCAGGTATCGATTTTTTTGCTATTTTCGACTCTCTGTGATTGATCACGTTTGAAACAGGAAACAGATAATCAATTTCTGATGAAAAATATATTTCCTGATCAATAATTGATCATGAATAAAAATAGATCGATCATTATTTTTTTAACACTTTCGTTTTGTCACATCTTTTTTTTGTTCGGCAAAAATTGGCCAAAATTAGTTTTTTTTTCTCGATTTTGATAGATCTGGTTCCCAATTTAATTTACCTAGTTCTAGAAATTTGATCTTATTTCTTGAAAGTTGTTCTCAAAAAGGAGTTTTGTTGAAACTTCAGAGTCGCCCACAGCTGCATAAAAGAGTGTCCAAAAATGCATCACCAAGTCAAATTTCAAAATTGTTGATTTCTTTTTTCAATTTTTGACAAATTTTTGAAAATTCAAACTGTTTATTCAATAAAAATTATCAACATGGATTAAAAATGAAATTGAAAGGAAAACTTTGATTTGTGCCTCATTTTTGATCTCCCAAATCGATTAGTAATGGTATTAACTTTTTTTGAAGCCTGCTGATTTTTTAAATTTTCCTTTTTTGGTAAAATGGAAAATTAAATCAAAATCTTTCGGTGGCTCTGAAATTATGCAAAACCATTTCCAATTGATTCAATGATTTTTTTTTTGACATTGATTTTGGCAGATTAAAAATCCACAAGAATCTGTTAGAATGTACTTAGTAGTTTTTGAAAATGGATTGTGGATTTCACTGATTTTATGTTCGTACTGAAAGAGAGAAAAGTTTTGAAGGTTTAGCTGAAATTCAGGAAAATGTGTCGAAATCCATTTTTTTCACAATTTTATGCTCTGTTGGAATTGAATATTTTATTCTTTCTCGTTAAAATAATTATGTTTTTCTGATTTTTTTTCAAATATGATTTGATAGTTTGAAAACGTTCAAAACTGTGAAGTTTCTAAAACTAATTAATTTTCTCAAATTGCTGTATGGATGGTGAAGGGAGGGGAAGGGGAGGTGATGCTCATGAAGACCATGTTGATCTTGTGACCTCTGGAATCATCCTTGCAAGTTAATTTGTGTAAAAAGTTAAAAGCTTTTTTGGTAGAGTTTTTGAAGGAGGAGAAAGGGTGAGTTGATAACTGAAATTTTAAAATATTGTTGAGTGAGATATCGAAATCAGTGCTTTTTTTGATCTGCGTTCATTTTTTGTTGAATTTTCGATATTATTTGCTTCGTAAAACTATGAATTAACGACTCGGTTTTAATTTTACAGACTTACACGATGCAGTATTCGTAGTCGGTGCCCTAGACGAGACGATTATGCTACGTGGAATGCGATACCATCCGATCGACATCGAAAACAGCGTCATGAGATCACATAAGAAAATCGCCGAATGGTAAGCAACTTCTCAAATTATCTAAACTCACTGCTATTTCATTCACCTATCATTTTCTTTAATTACCTATTCTTCGAAGATCATTATTCTAGTATACTTAACTAGAGTCGCCTATACTAATCACCGATTGTGACATTATGTCAATTACAGCGCTGTATTCACCTGGACCAATTTACTAGTCGTGGTCGCCGAACTGGATGGCAACGAAAGCGAAGCTTTAGACTTGGTGCCATTAATTACAAACGCTGTCTTGGAAGAGCATCATCTGATCGTTGGCGTTGCTGTCATCGTCGATCCTGGAGTCGTACCTATTAACTCGAGAGGTGAAAAACAACGCATGCATTTACGCGACGGTTTCCTGGCCGATCAACTGGATCCGATTTACGTAGCTTATAACATGTAAATTACCTATTAATGAACGACGACGATTGATCTTTTCATTCGAGTATATCTTTGTCCCCTTCCCTCATTCCGTGGAAATATTTCGTGAGGCATTGCTTTTTAGCTTATACATTTTATACCGTGTTCGATATAGACGCACTGTTCTCCTTACGCTTAGCTATTTTTTTCTCTTCCTTATCCTCTTATACTATTAATTTAATAATAATGTAATTAACGTGCAATATTTTATCAAGGTTCGTTTCAGAACGTTTACCACTTCGAAAGGTATGGATTATAGTGATAGGTTGTTTTATTATGTATTTAGCCTTTAAAAAAACAAAAAAAAAATTAAAGACTCTATTATCGTTAATAGTATAACCAAGTAGTTAATTTGATATCCTGCCTGATAGTGTAATATAATAAACGAAAAAAAAAGAATTATTATACTTAACATCGACATTATTTTTAACATTTTTTGTTTTTATGTTTTTGTTTTTTTTCTCCCAATTTGTTTTTTTTTTGCTGCGTATTTTTATTATTATTTTTTTCTAAAAAAAAATATGTTTATTTGTATGTACAAAAATATTTACCTACCTATTTCTATATAGGTAAAATTTGTAAATAGGAAAAAAATTACCGCTTTATTTTTACGAGTAATTTTTTTTCGTTTTCATTTTTAGAATATTGTAATTTTTTGTATTATTTTGATTTATATGTATTTTAGTATATATATGATATAAATAGCCTCGTGTATTTAATTTACGTTTTAACTGTCTTTCCAAGTTTATAGTGGCTAGAGCGTTTATCTTTTTATTATTTTTTTTTCGTTTTTATTTCGATGTAATTTTTTTTCTTCTGATTTTTTTTACCGCTATAGAATCGATGTATTTTGTTACTGTAATAGTGCCATGTGAAGATTTTTTTTAAAAGTTTTTTTTTTATTATTATTTTGTATTATTGAGTCATACAAGACACGTTATCTCGATTCTCGAATCACGATATTTTTGTAACGTGAGTATATTGTTTACGCGTGAGAAACATGGTTCTTTTATGTTTTTGTAATTTATATCATTCTTTAGTGTAGCTTTGATCTTGATTGTGGAAATTTTGACGAATCAAATAAATTTTCAATGGTTTTTTTGTTTTATTTTTTTGTATAGGAAAAGAGGTATTGGAGGGGGAGTTCACTTATTTCTATGTGGATCCCCCTCCCCTTCAGGACCAGGTACGTATTGCTCTTCTCTTAGGTAGTTCGAGTCTTCGATAAATTGTCGTAATTTTTGTTTTGGTTTTGTTTTTATTTTTACAGAAACAAGTGAAGTAATTTGACGTCGAAAATTATTTTCAATATTTTCAGTTCCTCAAAATCAGATAAAAATTGAACTTTCAGTTGTCCAGATCGATTTTCACGTCTGGAAAAATTGCTGTTTATGGGAAAATTAAAATGTTCGTAGACTGGAAATTATGAAATTCTGGTTTGATGGCTCGATATTGGACGAGGAAATATTTCCTCATTTGTTTTTGGAGGTTGATCATATTCATTGGATCATTTAGACATCTTTGATTTTTTGGGGCTCATCAACTCGAACCAAAGATGAAGTCTGAGAACTTTTCAATCGCTGTCACAGACTTGGCTCATTTTTTCACCAAAGCATGGCGACCCAAAAATGAAAAAATTACTTCAAAAAAAATTCACTCTCCAAGTGGAAAATGGAGTGTATTGAGATTTTGAATTTTCCAAAATTGATAAAAAATTGGATAAAGCGATGAAAAAAATCGAAGATCATTGAGCTGGTTTTAGATAATTTGAAAAGAAAAAATAATGCCCTCAAAAATACCCCTTTGACTGCATTCAAACAACAAAAAATTTCCACATGAGAGATACTCCAGGTATGTTAATTAAGCCACTGCTTGGAAAATTGGCCTACAGACTACAGGGTGTCCCAGAATTATGAATTTTCTAGGGGTACTTTTGAAAAAAAAAACCAAAATCAATTTTTAACTGACAAATGGATCATAAATTAATCAAAATTAACGCACATCGAAGACGTAATGCATTGCTGAAGACATAAATTCATATACGAATGCTACGAATGATAAATACTTTGATAAAAATTCCATAAAATACATTTAAAACATCCTACGACTACAATACAAGAATAAATACACAACTCGTATATGACAAAATTATTTATTATGCTTCTTCTTTTTGACATTTTTATTTTTATCTTTACCATGTTGTTTCTCTTTCTGTTTTTGTTTCTGTAATAAATGATACTCTCCGGATTCTAACATTTTATCCATTTTACTTTCAGGTTGCGGAGGTGGGAACGGATTATACGGTTTCTTGGCTTTCTTGATTTTGGGTTTCTTTCGTGGAACATTCTTGGGTGTAAACTTGGGTAAGAATCGATCCCAGTTTTCATTCTTCAGTTTCGGATCCTTTTCTAATTCTCGTTTAATCATTAACGCTTTGATGTTGTATATAGGATGGATGTTTTTCATGGTATCTGTGACGATTCTTCGAACCTAGAGAATAGAACGTGATTCGAATTCAGTCAATGGGTCAACGATAGAGGTAAATATTACGCAGATAGAGAAGTACTCACTTGAACTAATCCTTTATGTGGTCCTAGAGCAGCTACGGTTTGTCCTTGTACTAATACGTAACAATTGGTAAGTAATTCTATGCATTTCAAAGTCGATCCGTTCGGACCGATGATACGTTGTCTTCTTTTAATGAATTTCTCTTTGTTTCTAACCAGCGTACCGATTTTAATCACGTCGGCGGAGATTTCATCTTGGAGTACTTTCTGGGCATGTTCGAAAGGTACACTTCGAGCCAACAACTGAAGCATGTCTCTAGCTTTGAGTATGATGTACGGATCCCACGTCTTTTTCGTCGTTTTCACTGACATACTACCTTGTATAAGATCGAGTTCGGCTTTGATGTGGTGTGCATCTAGGGCGTTCTGAACCAGGGGCCAGCATTCGCGTAAGTATTTTTCACGATATTTGGGAAATAGAAGCGAGAACGAGCTTTCTTCTAGTAACGAGTGTCGCATATCTTCGGCTTGAAAAGGTGGTATTTTTAGCGTCCAAGCGTCGTCGATCGGTTCCATTTTAGTGGCCGGAGATGATCGCTGAGTAGTGGTGATTGATTAATACGAGTGGATTATAACATTCGACGAGTAATTAGCGCGTTTTTGAGAATAAATTACGCGATTTTTGTTCTCGAGTTAGAAGTTTATTGCGTTTTGATAAGAAATTTCAAAATTCAAAACATTAAAAAAATTTTTTTTGGATTACAGGGTAACGGTTTCGAACAGTATTTTTTTGCTCCGAGTTACGGTCGTTAGTTGCTCGTGGATGTTATTCGTCGTATTCTCGTTTCTGATTGGTTGTATCCAAATTTAGGTTTTGGTCGATGATTCACCGGAAAAAAAATGTGCAAGAAATTAAAACGAAGCTGTTTCTTTCTGAGTTTTGAATTATTGAATCAAGTGAGTGAATTTCATTCTTATTACGCTGGAAATGGTTGAAAATTTGTGATTTAATGCTGTGTCGTTCTAGTATTTTCAATTGGAAACGACCTTGTAGCTGTTCTTTCGTTTTTATTGAACTCTGACGTCTCTGACTCAGTCAGGGTTGCTTTGCAAGTTTGTTCTGTTCTGATCCTCGTAAATTTTCATTTCAGTAAAATTCAGTCCTGTCTGGTGGTTGAAAATGTTCGTCAGATGTTACGAAAGCTGCTGAGTATTCGATGATTGCTTGAGAAGTTGTACGTACCAAACACGTAATTTCTTTTATTAAATATAAGTTAACATTCGTCCATTTAATGTAGTTCAGTGTTGAAAGAAGTGAAAGAAGCTTGTGTTTTTCACTCGTGTTTCGTCTCCAGTTTGTTTTTAACCAATTCACTACCAATACCATGATCTTTCACCGATTTCAGATTTCGTCGAAGAAGTTCATCTCTCAACATATCCGTATATGATCCATCTTCCTGTGAAATCATCAGTTGCTGTAATCATAACATGATATCTGATATTGTCGACGACTGGATTCATCTCAAATACCCACCTACCTACTTTGAAATTGAAAATGGCATGACGATGAACTGCTGATCATTCTAAACCTGTACTACCGAACGATAACGATATCATGGAACTAAAACAAGGTAAGTTACGATGAAAAGTTTTTGAAATCGTCGTCTGAAATCCAGACTACGCTATTTTAGGTCTTGTAGACAAATATGATTGTTTTTATTCTACTGCTTTGATGACTAAGAAGAGATTTTTCAGTGAAATGATACACTAACTCTTTGTTGTTGATAATTAGGAGTAAAAAAAGCGGAAACGAAAGATGATGTTTGTCCTGAATCAATTTCAAGAGCTTTGCGTCCTTTTCTCGAACAGATTCGATTCAACGACGATGACGTGTTGGGAATATTTTCCTCTTGTATTTTCTCATACATCATTATTTTGTTGAAAAATGTACGTTGATTTGTTACCTACGATTTACGATTATTTTATAACACATGAAATACCTAGGTAGTTTGATTATTTTCAATCGTCTAATTTGATTTTTGTCCATGCAGATGATCGGTTTTGGTTTTCGGTTTTTCAAAGTCGGAGTGATTTTCTTGAAATTGAATGATGACTTTTTCGTTCTTTGATATACCTACCTATTTTCTTCGTTACTCGATAATGTATTACAACGAATCTACTCTGTAAGTTATCAGTGTTTGGCGTCTGATGTATCGCTTTTGATTGAGATTTTATTTAATTCATTGCGGATATTTCAGGTGAATTTGAAGCGAAACAATAGAAATTTTCGAAGATGTCATTACGTAGAGTACTTTTGCTCCTGTGTAACAATTTTTGAAACAATCGAAAATACTCATCATTGGGTTACGAAGCAAACAGCAATTGAGTGAGTACCTACCTACCTAGTGTTTAATTTTGGTGTATTTCTTAATTTAAGGAAGATGGATTTCGAGCCTACGCCATTTTAAATTGATTTCGATGGAATTCGCAATGTGTTTTGATATGCTTCGTGTTAATTTTGAGGAAACGTTTTGTTTTTATTTCACTTCGTGCAATTTTGTTTCATTTCCTGCGATTTAATCTTTGATGAAGTTAATTTGGATAGAGAGTATTTTCTTTTCAATGAGTAACAACGAAAGTCGTTGGTGAATTTCATATTTTTTTGTAAGTTTTTCACAAGTATTATTTAATTGCATCTCCTTCTCCTACTATGTTCACTTCTGGTATTAGGGTAATATTGAACTGTGTTTTTACTTTTTGTATAATTTCGGTAGCTAGATTTATAATATCTTTGCCACTAGCCCCTCCACAATTTACTAAAATAAGCGCGTGTAAAGTATAGACACCTGCATTACCTTTACGTAATCCTTTAAGACCTGCTGCTTCTATAAGCCAAGCTGCTGAAATTTTTACCTGTTCTGAATACTCGTCTGGTGTTCTGAAAGCAACGACTGAAGGATATTGCTGCTTAAGCCATCGGTAATGTCCTACAGATATGAAAGGATTCTGAAAAAAACTACCAGCATTGCCCAAAATATCAGGATCTGGCAGTTTTTGTTTTCGAATAGCGATAATCGCGTCACTTATCGCTTTAAATGACAACTGATTAATTTCCATTTTAGCTATCATGGTTTGGATGGCTTCGTATTCTATTGAAAATTTTTTTTCTTTATGTAACGCTAGCGTGATACTTGTAATTAAATACCGATGTCGCCATTTTGTCTTGAAAAAGCTCGTTCTGTAACCGAAGCCACATTCGGAAGATGTAAAGATCACCTTTTGCCCGGTTGATAATTCGATGGCCTCGATTGTATCCAGTACCTGATTAAGTTCTACACCATATGCGCCTATATTTTGTACAGGCGCTGCTCCTACTGTTCCTGGTATTAGTGATAGGTTTTCTATACCCCCATATCCCTTTTCTATGCAAAATAAGACCAAGTCATGCCAGAGGACACCTGCAGCTGCCTTGACTAGTACTTTATGGGAAGTTTCGCGTATTACCTCTATACCGAGTAGTTGAACATGAAGTAGGTAACCAGAGAAGTTGCTGACAAATAGTGTATTGCTACCGCCACCAAGGATATATAAATTTGTTTGGCTTACATTTACTGTTGTACAAAAATCTTCTATATCTTTTAGACTATTGAGTCGGATGTAATGGGCTGCAAATGCTGGAACATGGAAAGTATTGAGTGATTGTAAGGGATAGTGGTTTAGACATGTCGTTATTGCTTCAGAGTGAAATTGTATATCTTCCATCAGGTTTGTTTTGTCAACAAGTGCAGGCTGCCGGACTACTGTCTCCGTCGTTGTTGAATCAATAGTGGAATTTGTTTGTGAAGCAACACACCTTCTCCGTTCTTCTTTGCAATCAGTTTCAATCGAGCTAAACAAAAAAGGTGCCAGAATAAACACGTGAAGAATATTCTGATTCTTCATTTAAAATCTATTGAAAAATGAATAAATAAATGGTAATACATGCTATTTGATAAGAGGAAAGTTAACGGTTATCAGAATACCTACCTATTCAAAATTGTTATCTTAATCCAAGCGCAACAAATTGAACAAAACTTAAAAATACCAACAGTACATATGAAATTCTTACTCAACTCGGAAGTTTAGACACGCTCAATACGTTTGATAAAAAATTATGGCATCGAAAAAAATTGATAAGGTTCTATCGCAGGAGGCGGATTGTTTGCACGATAGGTCTTCGATTTAAAAAAAAAAATCAGATCATGTGTAGAAGTCAATAAACGATGACGAATGACGCAAACCGAATATTTTTTCGATTTTTTTTGGCAGAGCTGGGGGCTTCAAAGTTCTCCAAAATGGCCGAAAATGGAAAATTTCAATTGCAATGCAAATACGTAGCTCCGGTTGTAAGTGGTATAGAATTTTGAACTTTTTTTCAAATTGTAGTACTTTGAGAGAGTAATCGACGAATGATTTCAAAATCAGTGTTGCCACTTTCAAAAACCTGAAAAAGTCGATTTAAAAACTTATAATTTAAATATAGGTAACCACGATTTTTACGAGTAAAAATTCTGAAAAAATTCTCAGTTTTAGTCCTTTTCACGTAGAACATAATTATGTATTAATAAATTGGACTGACTTTTTTTTTTTTTTTTTTGAGAAAAAAAAATTACATGTTTGGCACTTATTGCTAGAATACTATCACAAACCTAAAAAAATGAAAAAATTTGGCATTTTTGAAATATTTTACCAATGTGTAGACAAACGTGTCCCCCCTCCTCCTCCTCCTCCAATTTGTCAACGAATTGATGAGAAATGCCATCTTTCGTGCTATAATTTTATGAGTGAAACATATTGAAAAAATTTCGCCTCTGTTTTAAACAAAAGCAGAAACCTAAAAAATGAATATTTCTACAGGGATTGTACTTTATTAACTTATGATGGTTACTTTCTAAAAATTTTCGTTGCTAAACGTTACTTTTTTCTGGTTTTTTCACAAATTTCCTTTTTTTTAAACTAAAATTCTTGAAGAAAAAAATGGTTTTTCCTGCTTTTTCAGCGTTTTGAATTTCATTTTTCCAAATTTGGTGGTTTTTCTTTTGAAATATTTCCAATTTTTTCTCAATTTTAACAAGTATTAGGTACTCATTCATAATTTTCGAATTTCTCGTTGTATTGGTTTTTAGTGGATTTTTTCTGTTTTGGTCAATTTTTACATCTTGAATTGTAGTGATTTTTTCTCCAAAATAATTTTTCCATAATTTTGTTTTGAATTCTGATGTTTTTTTTTTCGTCTAAATTTTTGCTGAATTTTATCACCTTCGAGCTCTTGTGATTTTTTCATAGTTTTTCCTTTAAGGTCACTTTTTTTTGCCTTACTTTTGACTGAATTTTTTAAAATTTCAACAGTTTTTTTTCGAGTCTTATGCTTTAAAAAAACTAGTAATTTTTTGGCTCAAGTTTTTGTAGAATTGTGATTTTTCTTCTTCCAAAAGTTACGGTTTCCTTTAAATTTTGATCATTTTTTTTAGGAAGGGGGGACTTCTTCTAGATTCGATGAGTTTGTTTTTTTCATTTTCACTTTTGTGAGGTGGATTTTTTTCAGAGTTTTGATATCTTTCATTCGTTGATCCCTCTCTCTTTGAACAATTTTTTTTTCAAGTTGAAATTATTTTTTTCTCTCGAATCGTCTCGAGTTTCAAAATTTTGTCGATTTTTTTCCGAAGTCGTACTTTTAATTCTCGCGAGTTCTTTGATTTTCCTGAATTTTTCAGTGATTTTTCCTGAACTGAATTTTCGAGAGTTTTCCATTTTCATCCCTTCCACAATTTTGTTTTGAATTTTATCGATTCGTTTTACTTATTAAATTTTTGTTTTTGATTTCGACGAAACCAATTTCTTGAATTTTTGCGCCAAATTTTAGTTATTTTTTCTGCCTAAATTTTTGCGGAGTTTTTTTTTTTCAGTATTTGAGAGGTTTTTTTTGGATTTTAAGACTCGATGTTTTATTTTGAAATTTTTTGGGCCTTCCTTGAATTTATTTCACGTTTCATTCTTTTTATGTTCTTGTAGATTCTATTTCCTAATTTTTCGACGATTTTCTCTCGAATTTTCGTGTTTTCTCTTGTGTCTAAATTTTTGTGAAGTTTCCGAAATGTTGTCTTGAGTTTTCACGAGTTTTTAAAAAAAAATTTAGTATGTTTTTTCTTAAAGTTTAGTGCTTTTATGTTGAATTTCGCTTTTGAGTTTTATTCTTAAATCTTAGGGACTTATGATTTTGATGTTTTTCCACATTATTCTTTGACTAATTTTTTTTCTCTCCAGATCCTGTTTTGGCCATTTTCGTTTTTCTCTCAAATTCAGTATTTTTGTTGCATTTTTTTACATTTTTTTTAAATAATTTTTTTTGAAATTTATTGTTTCACTTTTTGTCAAGTTTTGATGTCTTTTTCTCGCAAAGAGGATTCTTTTCATTTCTGAAACAAATTACTATTTGTTCCAAATTTGGATTACAAGCTCGTCTCCCCCGCCTCTTACTATTGATTTTAATGAGTTTTCTGTTCCAAAATGATTCTTCTTATTTATGGAATTTTTTCCTATTATTATTTATTCTTTCTCAACATTCAAATAATTTTTTTCTTCGATTGCTCGCTCGTGTCAAAATTTCTGAAATTTTATAATCGGTATTTTTGTGTTTAATTTTTCGAAATGATTTCGGATAAGATTAAAGATAGTTCCTCCCTATTTCGGTGGACCTCCCCCCCAATTGCCTTCAGTTTTGCAATTTTTTTCATTAGTTGGGATGTTTCCAGAATCCGATATTTTTTTCATGCCTCCTTTTTGAATTTTCACCTTTTATTTGAATTTTGATGATTTTTCTGGTTACTTATTCCAGCTGTTTTGGTTACTAAAGTTACTTTTTTTGAGAAAAACTCGAGTACAATCCGTGAGGTCATTAACCTTTGCCGATACAGGTTTTTCGGCTGTATCTCCGACATGAAGGGTCCGAGAGGAAAAATGTTCGAACAAAAATTGTTCTACGCAAAATTTCCTATCAGCATGACCAGTTCAGCTTTTCTCGAAATGGCGATTTCACCCTTACTAAGGAGGGGGTAAAGTTGTCAATTTTAGGGAATTGTTTTAAAAAATTAAAATCGACAATTTAATACGTGAATTCGATTTACAGTGAACTCGAAAATATTTTGACCAAAGTTGTACTCCGCAACTTGTCTGCAACCCCCTCAAGAGGTCATTAACCTTTGCCAATCTACGTTTTTCGGCTATATCGCCGAAATGAAGGGTCGGCCGGAAGAAAAAAAGTGATTGAACTAAAATTATTCTACGCCAAATTTCCTATAAGCATGACCAATTCAGTTAAAATATATTTGTAAATTTTTGAAAATCAAATTTAGGCTAAAAATGAGGGAAAAAATCAAAATTTTACCAAATTGAGCTATGAAACTGAAATTTGGTTATACTCTTATTTTCGACCTGCCAAATCGATTGAAAACTATTTCAACCCGTTTTGAGCAGTTCTGGAGCCTCCAGCACATTTTTGAAACTTGCAATTTCTACAAAATTTCATCAAATGAAGTTGAAAAGCCGAAAGTTGATTCGGATACATTTTGTGGAATTTTTTGAAAAACACGAGTTTCTAAAAATTTGCTGGAGGCTCCAAAACGGATTGAAACTGCCTGCGATCCACCTCAGAGTAATGTCAAAAATGAGGTGTCTCTGTTTGGCAAAATTTTATGGAAATTTTGAGCATTGAAAAATCTGCTGGAGGCTCCGGTAATTTCCAAAAACGTGACTGGAGGCTCCAAAACGACTTGAAATCTACGAATAGTCGACTTCATAGCATATTGAAATTAGATTACAGAGTAAATTTTAGCTTTACAACTGTTTTTTTTATGAAATTTTAATCTTCTAAAATCTGTTGGGAGGCTCTAGGAATTTTCAAAAAGTTGCTGGAGGCTCCAAAATGACTTTGAACCAACCTGCAGTCAACTTGATAGCGCATTGAAATTGAAGTACAGGGCGAATTTTGGATTTTCAACTCTGTTTGGTAAATTTTTATGGAAATTTCGAGTATTGAAATATCTGCTGGAGGCTCCAGTAATTTCCAAAAAGTCTCTGGAGGCTCCAAAACAACTTGAAATCTACTTGCAGTCGACTCCGTAGCGTATTGAAATTAGTTTACAGAATGAATTTTAGCTTTCCAACTGCTTTTGATGAAATTTTAAACTTCAAAAATCTGTTGGAGGCTCTAGTCAAAAAGTTGCTGGAGGCTCCAAAATGACTTTGAACCAACCTTGCGGGGGTAGTGGTCAGGTTGTGGGGTGCAACTTTTGATGGGTTGTTTTAGAGACCAATCTGAACAAATAATATGAAATCCAGCTTTCCCCCAATTTTTCCAAGGTTCGACTGAAAATTTTGCTAAAATTACTGTAGGTACTACGTTACTTATGCTACACAACTCGTTCTGTCGTCAAAATTTGGAGAAAAGATGGGCTTTTCGAGTAGAAATTATTTTAAAAATCCATCTCTAATTTTTGGATTTGAAAACACTGCGAAAAATCAACCAAAAAAAACTCTATTTTTCTATCAGAGTTACCCCAATTTATTGGCAGCGTCTCGTCTCTACTTTCAAATCAATTTTCAGTTGAAAATATTAGCTCGAGGCAGCATGAAACTCTTGAAAAATACATTTTAGGAGATTCCACCTCCTCTCTTTTGAAGTGCAGATGGAAAACGCTTTATGGGCTCGGGCTCTGGGCTCAAGAATTTTTATTCAATAATAGGTATTTTGAATGAGAAATAGCTTCCAAACCGAAATCCAAGTCATAGGTCAAATCATCTTATCTCCCGAAATACAGCCTTATCAATTTTTTCGATGCTATCATTTTTCAAACATATCTACATTGAGCGTGACTAAACTTTCGAGTTGAGTATAGGAAGTTTTAAATAATTACTTAGTCTTGGGATTTTCAATTTGTTGCGCTTGGATTAAGATTACATATTTTTTAATTCTTAAAAATTTTAGTTAGTCTTTTACTTTCAAATCAAGTCGTGTCGGGAAACCACCTAACTCGTAAGTAAATCAGAAAATCCTATTTACCCAAAAAAATTGATTTCTGGATCAGAATTAAGTATGAATATTGAATAATGTAATTCACTTCTTAAAGAATATCACCCCCTACCCCGCTAATTATATACGTACGTGAGTTTCGTCAAAGTGTGGATTTCACCATCTTACCTTTTTGAAGGTCCTGCACAATTTGTTTTGGAGTTGACAAAATTGCAGAGAAACTTTTTTATGTAAATGCTGTGTAACGTAAGCTACCGTTAAGTTGCTGTTTTCAGTTCGAATACATACCTATATATATACGGTTTATTTATTTATTTTTCAATAGATTTGAAAGTGATGAATCAGAATATTATTCTTCAGGTGTTTATTCTGGCACCTTTTTTGCTTGGCTCGATTAAAACTGATGGCAATGAAGAGCAAAGAACGTGTATTGAACAAATGTCAACCAACACCAACAATGCTACGACCCAAACCTCCGCCAGCTCCTCGAGTATTTTATCGACCACGAGCTCATCATCCACGAACGGCAAACCAATTATTCTCGGAAAATATTTGAACCCAATTTTAATTGATAATTGGAATTGATGCTATATAGCTTCAAATAATGTAATATTAATTGTACAGGTAGAAATATTCTTCAGAAATGTTTCAAAAACCATCAATACACCGCAAAATTATGTACCTACATTTTTAATCCTTTCGACATCGAGACAAACTGGGCGAATAAAATTTGAAGTGCTTTTAACTGAATAAGGTCGGTTGCTGTTTAGAACTCTAAATTTACTGGGAATCGCAAATTTTGAGTTCTAAACAACAACCTACTTTATTCAGTTTAAAGCACTTCAAATTTTATTCGTTAGTTTGTCTCGTTGTCGAAAGGGTTAAACTGAATTTTTTGTTGATTATGGTTAAGGTAGAATTGGAAATGAGTGCAAGGAATCGTTATTGATTTGTTAGGTTTTCAAGAGTAAAGTACTGAGTTCAGAAATATTCACTCTCTTACCTTACCTATTGGATTTCAACCCTTAGTATCCTTTCTAAACTTCGAAAAATTATGAAAATTGAAGTGACGTGCCAATTCCTAAGCTGATCCCATAATTTGTGATCGCTAAGTTGAAATTTGTTTTCTAGATTAGACGAACCTCTCAAGTCTCAGTGCCATTCTAATGACTCACTTTTTTCAAAATTATGGAGCTTAAGAAACCCATGTGCCATCGAATCCAAAAAATGAATAGATTGTACACCTTTACTTACCTACCTACCTACCTTTGCATTTTGTATTCAGTGCTTTCGAAAACTTTGATGACGCAATTCGAATTCATTTAATGGTGAATTGTTTTTGGAACATTTCAGATGTTATCAAATCAACGTCATCAACGCGATGTACGTAGAAATGAGAGAATATTATAATTAAACGAATTTCCCCACAAGTTTTATTAGTCAAGCAATAGATTCACATCCACATAGGTACAACATAATTATACACAACACACTTCTCTCCATTTCGCTCTTCTTTGAAGCGGAAATGAAAATTTTGATAACGTGAATGAGAATTTTAAAATGATGAATTTTGATAAACAAAACGTGTAGTACCTTGTGTAAAACCGCTAGTTTTCAATTTCATTTTTTTTTTTTTTTTTTGTGAAAAAAGGGGAGAAATTATGATACCAGGTTTTTTTTCATAGTTTATGAAATAATTCGTCGAAATAAACATACCTATTGCATTGAATATGACTCGCTTCTTCTGCGTATGATCGAATTGATACAATTTTCATCGACTGATTATGAATTATGATTCAACTTGATCAATTGAACTAATTGAAGTGTAGACGCGTGTTTAACTGTAAAGTGTAAATTTTCGTTATAATTTTTGCGGTGTGCAATAATTGTAGACGTGTGTTTTTTTTTACTTTTTCGGGAGACTTGGATTTTTTTTTTTTGATTCGGTTCATCATAATTCATATCATCCATCTTCGTAAGTAAGTAAATGCATTGTACCTACTTATTCAGTAATGTTGTCTTGGGACCTACACCTTCACAGTTTGCTTTTCGAATTTCATTTTTTCCTAGTCGTTTTTCAATCAATTTTAGGTATGTGATTGTTCTCACCTGACTAATAATTCACTAATGCTCTAGGTATTTTTTGTTGGGTACCTAGCTACGAAATTTCCAGGGAACAAAATTCTTTGAAATGACCACGACGTCGTTTGCTTTGCTGGTGTGATTGTTCGTAACAGAAATCAGTCTTTCCAAGTACGTATTTTTGATTTTTTGCCACTGTTTTTACAACAGCTAGACCTCAATGACCGCATTCAACATATCATGAGACGTCAAACGTCTGAGCAGGCCGACACCCGACACTGTAAAATAAATATAAATTAACCCGCGACTAGCGGTATGGTGTATGGTGTGATCAACTGAAAATATGAGCTAACAGATTTGAATGGTCTACATTGGTCTACATTTTCAGTTTCTTAACAGCTTGCATGGTCGTTCATTTTCCTGATTTCACAAATCAATCATTCTTGGTATCTTGGAGCATATTGTTACCTTATTGCAGAAAAGTACGATTTTATGCATCACTGATAAAGTTCGGATATGCTCGGAAGGTTTCGTTGAGTTCCGATTGAACATCGAGCTTTGTGCATCTTTCATGGTGCACTTTTACTGCACTCAGATGTAAATTTTTCAATTCAGGGCATCCCAGAGTCTTATCAGTGTGACAAAAAGACATTTTTTTTTTTTGATGGACATAAGTACATGGATTCGGTATTAAGGTAACAAAATACCTAGGTAAGATGAATCGAAACTTTTCTGACTTTATTCTACGTGTCCAAATTTAAATCAAGTGAATGATAGTCAAATTGTAACCAATAACATTCAACAACGAATAATTATCACAATTTACCTGCATTTACTTGCCTATGCTTGCTTTTAAAACAAAAAATACAACAGAGAGTTCGTCATTTTAATGTAATTTCCTCCTTGCAGGTAGGACATCTGCATACCAGAATGAAGAATCAACTTGAGGATAGTTCTCAACCGGCATTCAACCAGTCAGCATATGATGCCAATACTCTGCCACCTTATTCGGATTTGAATCAGCAGATGCCTCCACCACTTCAGCAGATGCCTCAATCACCTCAGCAGATGCCTCAACAACTTCAGCAGATGCCTCAACCACCTCAGCTTCAGCAGGTGCCTCAATCACCTCAGCAGATGCCTCAACAGCTTCAGCAGATGCCTCAATCACCTCAGCAGATGCCTCAACAGCTTCAGCAGGTGCCTCAACCACCTCAGCTTCAGCAGATGCCTCAACAGCTTCAGCAGGTGCCTCAACAGCTTCAGCAGATGCATCAACAACCTCAGCTTCAGCAGGTGCCTCAACAGCTTCAGCAGATGCCTCAACAGCTTCAGCAGATGCCTCAACAGCTTCAGCAGATGCCTCAACAGCTTCAGCAGATGCCTCAACAGCTTCAGCAGATGCCTCAACAACTTCAGCAGATGCCCCAACCAATTCAGCAGATGCCCCAACCAATTCAGCAGATGCCTCAACCAATTCAACAGATAACTCAAGTAGTTCAGCAGATGCCTCAACCAGTTCAGCAGATGCCTCAACCTAGCTTCAATATCACAATGAATAATCAATCCCAGCAAGTTCAGAATGTTTTATCTTTAGCTCCGTCTTACTTTGGTAAAAGGTCAGCTCGTATGGCGTGTCCAAATTGCCATGCTGAAATAATGACAAAAGTGTCGGCTCCATGCGGATTTTTCACATGTGGCTTATGTATGGTTTACTCGTGTCTGTTGTGCTGCTTTGGTGATTGTGCCTGTGGTCCGTGCAGACATTCGTGTCCGTACAAACATTCGTGTCCGAGATGTCGCATGCATATTGGATCATACTACCCGTGAATTCCTATATTACTTACACAAATTTAGTGGCATTCATGTATGAATTTGATGATGTTTTTTAAAATGAGCGTTTGAATTTAATTCTTATTTGTGTATACATCAGGGTTGTAAGGTAATTTATGTCGGTAAATTACAGCGGTATTTTACCGTATTTTACGGTATTTTACCAAAAGTTTATTACCGTATTTTACCGTAAATTACCAAAAAGCATTTTTTTGCCACATTATTTGAAAGTTGAACGGATGAATCAACAGCTGAAGATGATTGGCATCAAAATTCACAGTTAATTTGCATCAATGCTAATGATAATTGATACATGCTACATATAAACAGGAAAATATCTTGAAAATTACCAAACAATTGCCAGAAAATTATTCACAATTGGTCAAAAATTAGAAAAAATTGCATCAAATTGTGAAAACATGTTGAAATGTCATTAAAATGTACTTCAAAATCATTAAATTTTGGTTATTTCAATCATTTTATTTAAAATAACCAAATTGGTCAATTTTTTATTTTTTGACAATGTTGAATGATTTTAAATTGAGGAGGTTGGTTACAAAGTTAGACAAACGCCACTTCTACAAAAATCGAGTTAGATATTGATTCTTATAGGATTTTCAACGCTCTTTTCATTGCCGAGGTCTGTTATTTTCAATATAGTACGTAAAAGGGTGAAAAACGTGCTCAAAGTTTTGCCTTAGTTTCAAACACAGACATGTGCAAATTGTCTTAGTTTCAAAAACAGACATATCCAGGATATGTCTGTTTTTGAAACTAAGATGATAGGATATGTCTCATTTTGAAACTAAGATAATGTTCACATGTCCGTGTTTGAAATTAAGGCCCAACTTTGATCACGTTTTTTGACCTTTTATGTACTATTTTGAAACTAAGGGACCTCAGAAATGGAAAGAGGGTTAAAAATCCTATACGTATCAAAACCTAACTGATCTAGAAAGCTTCAATTTCAAATTATCTTTGTCTTGTTTTCAAAATCAGACAAGTGCATTTTCAGGTTCTTTTTATTAGTGGTGGGGGGCAATGGTGGAAGGATATTTTTTGTATTTTTGTTACTCAGTATCATCACTACAATTTGTCAAATATCCCCCGCCTTTACAATGCTGTATATTTTTGTAACAAAAAACATAGTTTTTCTCAAAATCAACCCTGTGGCGTTTGTCTAACTTTGTAACCAAGCTCCTCAATTTTAATTTTAATCCTTGCATGGTTATTGGTTATACAATTCAAGCAGAAAATTATTGAAATTTCCATCCATTACATAATATACAATAATTTTATATGTTTGAACTTTTGAAGGTTTGAAGTTTGAACACTATATGTTCATTATATTCAAGTTGGTAAAATACGGTAAAATACCGTATTTTACCGTATTTTACTGCCGTATTTTACCAGCGAATAAATTACGGTAATTTAACAACCCTGGTATACATACTTTCTAAGAATTTGTAGTTTTTTTGATTTTGATTTCAGTTTAACGTTTTATATTTTTTTACTTGGAGGTCTTTATTATAATCAATGGTTGAAATTTAAATAATATTTTTTCATTGAGCATTTTGAGTTTAATTTTTATTCGTAGATTTACTTATTGTCTTGCAATAACGATACCTTTTTTATTTGGTGGTCTTTACCGCAGGCTGAATTAAAACAATAATATTTTCACGCCATTATTTTGTTTTTAATTGACAGTAACTTTTGTAGATCGATATTCTTCTTACATTGGTAGGAACCTAAACCTATCTACTATTATGGAATACAGAATACAGAATATTTACCTATATTAAGCTTTTGTCTTTTACAAACAATATGAATTGACAGTTCGGATGTCGCGTTACTAGTGCTAAAAAGACAGTTCGGATGTCGCGTTACTAGTGCTACATGCACCGCAACTGAAAGGCGAAAAGCACGTTTGTGTTTTTATTTCAGCTACCAGCTATGTACAACCTACAACCGATGTATGTAATTCAAAAATGCTTCAATAGTACTACAGCTGAAAATGGTTACACTACCCACTTATCAGTATCTGGTTAAAATACTGGTCTGACCCGCTAGTAGCTGATGGTATTCAGTTGATTCGGGTACAGATAGTGCGTATAGCGAGCACAACCCAATCGTTTTGCACTTAGTCTGCACACGCATCCCAAAACTTGATAATGAGTAAGTGGGAGGAGTTACACTTTGATACCTGTCATTTGTATATGTGATTGACGATTGACAGTGATTGATGACAATGATGATGTCATGCCAGTACACCCGCTACGCATACAACATGCTACCAGCTACAATGTGAAGTAGTGTGAAATTTTTTCAACTCTCTACCAGCTAATTGCGAGCAGTGGGAATTTATAGTATGGGTACAGTAGTTACCGGCTGTTAGCGAGTACCGTTTGTTTTCAGCTCTAGTACTTATAATATAATACTCCAGCATGTTTTTGATTC
Source organism: Planococcus citri (assembly GCF_950023065.1). NCBI lineage: Eukaryota > Metazoa > Arthropoda > Insecta > Hemiptera > Pseudococcidae > Planococcus > Planococcus citri. The sequence goes on from NC_088681.1 coordinate 19,099,706, forward strand.
CATCTTCAGCACTAACACCGAAGTTGAGCAGCGTTGGGCCTGGTCAAAGGTTGAATGGATGACCATTCAGAAATTATTCTGTAGGAGTACTGAAGTTTAGTAGTACTGTAGTAATATGTACTTGCATGGTACTATTTTAAAAAAATGGAATCAAGAGTTACAGTACTAACTGAAAAGTTCAAATTGTTACTACTGAAAGTAGTACTGCATTTATATTATAATTTAGTAGTACTATTTTTTTTTTGGCATGGAATCCTGTGCTGGTGACAAAGCGAAAAAATTTTTGACCCCACTCCTTCCTGCCTACACCATTTCCATTTTGAAAAATAATTGTGAAATTTTTTTATCAAAATGCCCGGTGTTTCTATTTCTGAAATTGTGTCAGGCATCTTGACATTTGAAGAAGAAAAATTGATTTGAAAAAAATGTTTTGGGAGTGGCTGATTTTTCATTAAAGAATAATTTATTTATCATGTGAGAAAATTTTTTCAAACTGGCTCGGCCATGGTAGAGAATGAGCCCCTTTCACCAGTAATACATATATGCAACCCATCGTGTGCGCAAGTATGCATGTTTGCCTTCCCTGAGATTTGAAGGGGCTCAGTTTCACTCTTATAAAAAAATTTGTTTTCGATTTTTTGCGTGAGCAATTTGGACGTTGCATCATGCGAGACCAAGATGGATGGAATGTTGCGCTTTGCAGGGTTGAAACTTGAATGGCTCATTTTGTCTAGAATTTTTCCATGTGGTCGATCTTAATGCTTGTTGATCAGGAAGGGCTGTCCAACTTCTTGAGGTCATTGATCTGTCTGTCTGTCTGACTGATTTGTCAAGGTCGTCTTTAATTTTATGTAAATTTTTGGGGTCATTGACCTGTCTGTCCAGCTTCTCAAAGTCGTCTGTTTGCCGCAGCCTCGCTAGGTTTTTTAAGTGTCTGTTTGGCCTCTGTGGTCGTTGACCCGTGTGTCTACACTCTCAAGGTCACTACCTTACCTGCTCAGCTTTCCTAAATCATTTGTTCGCCTGTCTGGCCTCTTGAGGTCATTTACCTGTCTGTCTCCCATTGGATAGAAATTCGCCCAACGCTGCAAAAATTGCGCTTAATCAGCGTAAGTATATAATGTAATTTTATTGGGCAGAAGTTCGTTCAGCGAGCTGGTTTTTGAAAATTCGCTTATAAATGAGCCGACGCTCATTGAATTAAAGTAGAGTATTTTAGTCGTTTAATTAGATAATGAAATATTGATTAATTTACGTAACTTTATTTTTCGAAAGTATTGCGTTCAATTCTCGATGTACGTTACTAATTTGTTTCGTTTTTTTCACGAATGTTTCAGGTTTTGTTCGTAATTCACTTCCTCACGATACAAGCACTCATCCTACTAGTATAATGATGCTGAAAACGTATTTGCGGATACGGACCTCCGAGTCGACAGAGCTCGGACTGCCCTTGTAGCCATCCCAGGCGAGGTTAGGGTAGAAATCCGTGCGCCGTCTACTTGCTTACTGCTTCCCGGCGGTACACGTGCCGACCGGGGTTTTTACAGGATCGGGCTTATCAAATGGGATGTAGGCTGGCGCTTTTCAGGCGGTCTGTTATCACTTCGTACAAGTGTAACTTTTATTCCTACGCTGACGTCGGCGTGTTGTAAATTTTACTCTTGTACGAAGTTATAACTGACCTGTCTGCGGGGTTAGCTATATACCTTGCCTTGAGGATCAAGTTCAGCCTATCCCGCAGTGTTGGCGCTTTGGTGGGATGTCATGATGACTCATGAACATTCAACTGCACTGCTTGTGGTGAGTGTAGGGAATTGAGCTTCTGTTCCGGAGAGTTGGGCCCGACAAAGGGTTCGATTCGCTGGACAGTTGAGAGTGCGCGAAGAGCGGGTGTCGATCTGGATTTTTATGCTTTGTTAGAATGTAGTCGAAGGTGTAAGGTTATTCCGTCATCGTAAAATGTCGAAGTCTCATTAAAAAGATGGGTTCGTTTTTTTTCCTGAAATTTTAGTATGGGGAAGTAACGGAAGATGATCAATTTTTGACTGCGAGTTTGACTGGTGGACTTTGAGGAATTCTGAATCGAACTACGTGCGTTTTGACCTCTGTGATAATAGGCATGGAATCGGATAAAAAAACGTTTTGGAGTTTTGTATCGATCGCGTGATCGAGGTGTTTAGATTAGGGTACGTTTAGCATATCGAAATCGTTAATCTGTAGTGTTGTTCAAACACCCGGTTTCTCGGACACCCGGTTGTTTTGATAACATGATCCGGGTACCCGGGTGGCAACCGGTTCCGACCTCAAAAATTGATGAAAAATGAAAAAATCAAGAAAAATTGCGATTTTTAAGCTAAATTTAGCGAAATGTCGATGTTTTAATTCAAAGACGACGCGAATCTACAATTATTACTGCCGAAAATCCGAAATGTCAAATAAATAATTTTCTAAAGCGAATATTGAATTTTGATAAAAAATCGCGGACATTCCTATTTTCACAACATTCATTTACTTTTTCAATGAAATTTCCACCCGGTTGCGAATCCGGGTACCCGGTTGCTCCCCAACCGGGTGCAAATTGTATGGTGCAACCGGTTGACCCGGTTGTTTGAGCAACACTATTAATCTGTAGATTCGTACATATTTTTTTCATCGATTTGTTTGTCCCTAACCCCCTCCCCCTTCTGTTTTAATTCTAGCAGTGGATTCGGTTATTCACCAAAAATGAGGAGGGTTTTATTTTGGGATGGAAATTTTGTCCCAATTGGTTAATATCAATTTTTTCTGCCTGTTGTGCTTAATTTTTCTGTACAAATTGTTGACATTTTTGCCCTGTTTTATCATTTTTAAAAGTTGATTTTGCGATTTCTGTTTTATCTCTGTTATATTGTTTTATGACTTGACTATTTGTTGTTTCTTTTTTCTGTGTACATTATTTTTAGTACTTACAATGATTAATCCCATTATTGTAATGACCAATCACGGTTTTTCACTGTTGCCCGGCCAGCAGTGTTTTTTAACCCAGATGGTCAAGTTTTTAGGCATTTTTTTGTTCAATGTCGCTGATTCTTGGTACCTATATGATTTTTGGCCGTGTGGAGTCTTTTTATTACTTTTTGAAAGTTGAGTTTGAAATGACCGAAAAAAGTCAATAATGAGAGAATATGGCGAGTAAGAGCCTTTGAATACCGATTTCACGATACTTAAGTGAATATACGTACCTCTAATTGCTTTGATTAAATTGATTCGTATATCTTGAGACGATTCAAATCTTGATTTCTTTTATCTAAGTTGTTGAAAGCTGCTGCGATGGATTTGCACTGCAAAAGTAGGTTCTAAATCAGTGCATGAAAGGCAGGTCAGTGTTTATTTATATACCTATTGAGCAGAAGCGAGCTCTTGATATGCCTGTGGTGTGGTAAAAAAAAATAACACAAGGAATCGAAAATGACAATTATGGCTCATTTTAAATTTAGCCCCTTTCCGAACCCTCCTTTGGATTTTATCGATGAACTAATATCAAATTCGCATTTAGCAGGTTTGAAAACCTGTATTTTGATACCCCACTTGGCAATTGAGCTCATTTTCAAAATTTTGACCCCCTCCTCTGAAAGCCCTTTTTTGGTTTTATCGCTGAAACATCGTCATATGTATAGTTCTGGGTAGGTTCAAACCACGGAAATATGGCTCATTTTTCATAATTTGGACCCTTTCGCACTGGGCAAGCGCAAACGCCTGTTTTGATACCTCACATGGCATTAATTAGGTCAGTTTTCAAAATTGGACCCTCCTTCTCAGAAGCATCTTTCCTCACAAAACAATATTTGGCCTCGTTATCGAATTTGGACCTTTTCTCGCCATTAAATATCCATGGATCAATTAAATTTAGCCCCTCACAATAGAGATCCTATCGCCGAAATGATATTATCAAAATCGTGCTTGGGGAGGCTCAAAACATACATTTCGACCCCTCACATGGCATGGAGGTCAATTTTTTGAATTTTTCAGCTCATTGAAATAAGTCTATGGCCTCAAATTAGCTCAAATTCTCTTTGAAACAAAATATAAATGTCAGAATCGCGATCAGTGACCTCGAATTAATATAAATATACGAACGAAAAAATCCAATCCTCGGATAATCGATCAATTCCAGCCAAAAAATCAAATTACTCCTGCGAAAATCAACGTAGGCAACTTCATTGACAGGTTTACCAACAACACGCAGTGCTCTCTATGCCATTGAACTCGAAATAGTCGTCAAATTGGTAAATTAAGGTGAAAGTCCTGCGATTTTAATACTACTAGCGCCATCTATTGAGCAAAAATGAAACTTTTGTTCTGTTTTTAAAAGACGAGGTGATGAAATGGCGAAATGAGAGCTAGATATGCGCGTGGCGCTATCTCTCGGAATATTCGGGAACTATTACGAAAAAGAGCGATAGAAACGGTTTTTCGATGATCTCTCTCTAAGTAGTTCCTTATTATTGCGATAGATAGCGCCACGCGCATATCTAGCTTTCATTTCGTCCATTACCCACTACAGATACAGCCTGGAAGTGCAGAGCGGCAACGTCTCAAAAATCATACGATGTAGTCCTATACGGCTGCATTGTCTTATGGGATATTGCTCAAATTTCTTAGTTTTTCTTGAATAACTTTTGAATGGTTAATGCTACAGATTTGAATTAAAAACCAGTTTGTAGAGGAAAGAAAGTAGATCATTTTTCATTCTTCAAACACCTATGTGCTCGATCAAAATTTTGATTTATTTTAATTTAAATGTAAAAAATTTCAACCTTGAAACTTTGAACTTTAATAAATCGAAAATTTGATCGAGCACATAGGTGTTTGAAACATGAAAAATGATCTACTCTTTCTCCTCTACAACCTCGTTTTTTCACCAGAGCTCTAGCGCTTTTTGATCAAAAGTTGTGAAAGTTCAAAGCTTTGAGCTTTAGAAACTTTTGAACGGTAAATGCTAGCGCTTTCGGTAAAAAACCATTTGAAAGAGGATGAAATTCTGAACGTTTTGGTATATTAAAGTACCTATGTGTCCACTGAAAATTTTGCGTAATTTCAATTTAAAGTTGGCATTTTGAAAAATTTGTCCATAAAAATGTTTAAAAAATCGCCATTTCTGTACGAAACTCGAAGAAAAATATACCAATCGATAGGAAATTTCATCCTCTTCAATTTATGTTCTGACAAAAATTTTCCTAAACCCCTTCAGTTCCGAGAAAAATCCGAATTTCAACGTTACGCATCGAACTGCATAAGAACAATTGATAAAGCCGGACTAGATGCGCAACGTTGCCAGATTGTACTTCCAGGCTGTATCTGTAGTGGGTAATGTTTCGTCATTTTTCAACCTAGTTTTTTTGAAAACAGATTCCGATAGATGGCGCTATACATCCGCGGATTTTTTCGAGTTTGAAAATACGCCATTTTCGTACGGTTGCCATTTGAGTTGCATATCTTACCCGTCTTTAGGGGCAAATCTCATAATTGAAAAAATTAGTATTTTTATCTTAATAAAGGGGCTATTATCGCGTACGAGGGGTCGATTATTATTAATTAAGCATCGCTGATTACGAATATGGCATCCATTTTACTCCATATCGCGTTTATAAATTTTCGATGTCGTAGATTCCAAATTTGACATCAATTTTACGATTAGAGCGGGGGAAGTGACGGTTAGAGAGGGTATACAAACGTTTATAAAATATAATATTGAAAAGACTCAAATTTACTAACGTAAAATTCGTGTAATTCGAACAAAAAAACACATTAAACATCAAAGTACATCACTACATAAACATCAACGAATCATCACGACGTATCCGCGTATATAAAAAAAATAAATAATAAATAAAAATGAATAAATAAAATCATGGGGGTGATGTTGGAAAAACAGGGGAGAAAAACTATGGCGTATACAAAATAAAACAACAACATCAAAAAAGAAAAACAGTCGATTTAAAAAAAAAATAAAAATAAAAACAGCAGGTAAAGAATAATATACGTAAAGGGGAGTAAACTCATACATTATCCTAGATAACATTCGACATCAGAGGAATAACAAATTTCACATCAACTCAACAAGTAAGAAAAAAAATCAAGGTAGGTAGAGGTACGTACTACGTACAAAAAAAAAAAACCACAACAAAATAAACAATTATTAATCGGTAGCTGCTACGATCACTTTTATTGTCGATGCGATTTCGTTGAACGATTATTTTCGCATGAAGCCTGCTTTGGGGGGCGGTCCTAAGTTGATACTTTCACTCATCGGTAGAGTAGGGTCTCTGATAAAACTTCGACTGGATCCTTCGCTGGATGTTTCACCGTCGGTGATGTCGAATGGTAGGATGGTCTGCGGTACTTGGTTATCCGTGAAAATGCCCATATCGCCGTAGATTTCCTTCAGTACGAGTAACATTGTATCTCTGGATGTCCTATTATTTAAAAAAAAAAAACAAGAATATTAATACAATGATAATTTAAAAGCTTAACGAGTTGGGTGCAATAAAGATGAAAAATACTAACCAATAACAAAGATGACTAGCTAAAGCGAACAAATATTCGTTGAAATATTCTACTGGAGCTTCCTGCAGTACGAAATCGATTCTTTTGCCACCATTTAGACAACCCACTTTGATATTGGTGCCTTCGATGACCGGTTCGTTCGGTACGACATTCGGATTGACTGGTTTATTGGTGAGAGCTTCGCTGGTTTGCAGAACCTGAATGACATGTAATTAAAATAATCACTGTTATTATGTACATAAAATCTCTAAAGAAATTCTCACTCAATAAAAATAATAAAATTTTTCATTTTTGATATTTCAAAATTCAAAATTTACTCACGTGACTTAATTCTTGCTGAATAACGGACTCGGCTGCATCGACGCTTTTATTGATGGCCAAATGATACACCATGTTCCAAGTATTTTTTACCGTATCGATGAGTCTTTGACCAACATGAGATACCGTATCTTTCAATTCTGTAAAAAAAAAAAGTTTCAATTGAGTATCAATAGAAATAGAATAGAGTAATTTTATTTGTATTTGAGAAAAAAAGGCTCAAGAATCAGGTTTCAGTTGAGTACTTGGAACTTGGACTTACCAAGATGCATTCTTTTACGTCCTTTATGATGAGCAACCTGGACCGGTTTCACGGTGCTCATCGAAGGTATTATCAACGGCTCGATACGATAGGCGATCGGATCGTACGGATGGAAAATATTGAAAAATCCTTTGCAAGTTGGGAATTTGAAATCTTCGCCGAGGATCTCGTTACTTCGAGTAGCCACGAAACAAGCTGCAAAAAAAAAAATTCTCATTAAGAAATCGTCAGTTTTCAACGAAGAATTAATGGTCAGTGCTCAAAACAGATACCAAATTCGGATTCGGCGATCTCAAATTAGTCAGAAAATACATTTTACTCGATTTTTTTGAAAATAGAAAAAAATTCAAAGGGGTTCTAAGTTCGTGCATTTTTTTGGAGAAAAAAAACTTTTGGTCAAACATCCAGTCGAAATTTGAAAGGGGTTTTTCGGGGCGGAGAATTCATTTCCAGTGTCAGATTTCCACCAAAGCGCTTCCTTCTACTGGAAATCGGCCATTTTGGGCTCAAAATTGATCAGAAAAATTATCAATTGGCACTTGGCAGAAAATTGCTTCAAAATTGTTAAGAGAAAGTTTTATTAATAATAATAATGAATGATTAAAGAAAAAAAAACACACAATTCCTTGAAATTAATAAAAATTACAAACAGGTGAGTTTTGCTAAAATGTCATTGATCTTATATCTCTTCGGCGCATTTTAAAACCATTTTAACAAGTTTTTTCAGCTGCAATTTTTCATTATTATTTTTTCAAATTTTAATAAAAATTCATTCACTTATTTTTTGACAATTTTTAAAAATTTTTACGAATTTTATGTATTTTACATTATTTTAACACGCTTTAGTCACTTCTTCGTGAATTTTTACCAATAATTTAGCACTTTTTGGAATTTTTATCGATCTTGAGATTTTTTTGTATTTTATATGAACACGATTCAGAAATTTTCATCGACTTTGAAGTGTTTTATTTTGTTTTTATATCTTTTTAACATGTTGAAATAATGTGTTTCGCCTTTTCAGAATTTTTTTTTTTAATTACTAATTTTACATTACATATTTTTCAACACTTGAAGTTTTCATTTATTTTCATGGTGTGTTTCTGTGTTTTCAAGTACATACATTATTGTAACATGTTTCTTCAACAATATTTTTCATGTAATTTTTTCCAAACTTCATTCAAATTTCATTAATTTTTGGCAATTTTTTTTCAATTTTTGCGTTTTTTTTTGTATTTTTTCATCATTTTAACACGTTTATATGACTTTTCATGCATATTTTCAACAATATTTCAACACTTTATGAAATTTTTAGAAAGTTAAAAAATTTTTTTTTGTGTTTTTATGTAATTTTTACATGTTTTTAAACATTTTCTCACATGATTTTTTCTTTTCATTGACTTTTCAGTTCTTTTTTTGTTTTGATGTGAGTTATTTCAATAGTTTATTAGAACACCTTGTCATACAATTTTTTCAAATTAATTTTACTCGTTTCATTAATTTTTTTAAAACTTGTTTAAAACACTTTTCCATTGAATTTTCCCAAATTTTACCCAAATTCCAACAACTTTTGTTAATTTTTATCGATTTTCAAAGCTTTTATTTTGGTTTTTTTTTTTATCATTTCAACATGTTTTTATACACTTTTTCGTGTGATTTTTTTTCTTCAAAATTCACTTACGTATATGTCGGTACTTTAAAAAAAATTTTATCCATCAATTTTAAAGTTTTTTTTTTTTTTTTTTTTTTTTTTGTATTTTTTATCATTGAAAGATGTTTTTAGAAACTTTCTCTTGTGATTTTTTTCAAAATCTTTAGGCACTAATATTTGTCAATATTTTTTTGGAAAATTTTTATCTATTAATTTCAACTTTTTTTGATATCATTTTTTTCAATTTTAAACACGTTTTTACGCACTTTTTCTCGTGTTTTTTTTTTCAAAATTCACTAATATTTGTCGGTAGAATTTTTTTTTGAAAATTTTTATCAATTTTAACATTTGAAAAAAAAATGTTGCAACATGATACAATTCTCTTACACGCAATTTTAGGTGCATTTGATTAGTTTTTGACATTTTTTTGGTGTTTTAATGTAATTTTGACATTTTTCTGATGTTTATATTATGATTAAAAATTTTTTCAAAATACTTTTTTGTGCAATTTCTGATACTTTTCATCATTAATTCTGACTATTATTTTTTTGTGAGCTTTATATCATCATTTTAACATATTACTTTCAAAGCTTTTGGATACAATATTTCAAAGCAATTTTATCATCTTATGGAAATTTTTATTGATTTTAAAGCTATTTGTGCATTTACGTGTCATTCTGACACGTTTTCAAGACTTTTTCAGACTGCTATTCATTTTTTTTTTTTGCAATTTTTACATGTTTTATAATCTTTTTTACGCAGTTTTCAGTAATTTTCTGGTAAGTATTGATTTTGATAAGCTTTTTTTTGTGTTTCATTTCAACATGTTGTCAACACTTTTTGTCAACTTTAACAGATCTTGATAACACGTTTTATCGACATTTTTTATGCAATTTTTTGTACTTTTGGTCAACTTTTTCGTGCGAATTTTGATAATTTTTATTGATTTAGGCGCTTTTTTGTGTGTTTATGTCATTAACACTTCTTTGTGCGATTTTTTCGGTTTTTTTTTTATTTTATTTTTAGATTTTCATTAAAAGTTATACCGTTGAATTATTTTTGAAATATTTTGATAAAGAGTATCAATTTGAAAATTCAAAGTTATTTTTAAAACCCTGAATTTTGTAAATAGGCCCCTGAAATCTCAACCGGTGACTATTTTTCATTTCCAAGTACAGGTTCATCGAAAAAAAAATATTCACATAAAAATAATAAGACGAGAGGAGGGGGGAAGAGATAGAAACACTCTCGATAACTAATTACTAATAATCATCACTCACCAATAGGAGATCCAAAAGCGAAGAAAAACACCGGATTAAAACTCAATCTCGGATATTTAATCAACGGTTGCCCCGTGCCAGCTTTACCTATCGTCACTACTGAAATTCTTCTCGTCATCGTCGTCAGTCTTTTGTCGTATTCGTGGCTCAAATCATCCACGATCTGTATAGATCAAAAACAACCAAAAAAAAGTCGATCAATTTATAAGCCCATTACACTTAAATATGTATTTCCATGCAAAGTAATTGTCACCACTTACATTTGATTCCGGTTCGTGAGGAGTGGCAGGCTGATTGCTGAGTAAATCGAATAAAATCAACGATCCCAAGCTGTGTCCGCCGACGGAAACTTTACCATTAAAATCCGGATTTCTTCTCGAGAATATATCGAATAATTTATTCATCTCGTTCGCAACCGCGTTCACGATCACCTAATCACGATCAAACATTATCAATTAATGACAGAACTTCGATCAAAATCATAACTATTCTAGAAATATAAGAGAGTTCGATGGCGAGAAGGAGGAGGATCTAATTACTTACTTGACAAAACACCGGACTCGTATAAAATAGCAGATCCAATATGGTATCATTGGCGAAATCTCTCAGTCTAGGGATAGACGGAAGTGTGATGTTTTTCAGACGTTTATCGACTCCGGTATCTTCGCTGTGTAGTGCTTTATGCCAAGATACCGGTAATATCTCAATACGGTTGACTTCGCCCAATTCGCACGATTCTTGAAAATGTGACTGAGTCAGCTGTAAAGATATGCTTCGAGTTTCGTCCACTGAAAAAAAATAACATAAGTAAAACACCCAATAAGCAAGTAAAAAGGTATTACATATATGGAATGTTTCATTTACGTCATTCCGTCTAAAATCATTTATTTAATGATTCAAACGTACTAATATCTACATCGAAGCAAAATAAATACACAGGTACGATGATTAGATACACAGGTAATAATTATTACTCACCCACTTCGATAATAGAACGAAATTTAAGATCGCAAAATTGCCCTATGCCGTGCACTAAAAATAACAAATGGTCTACTTTTTCTGGTTCGCCATCTTCGATATCAAAATCGTCGAAACCGCCTCGTTTCACCATTCTGGGTTTAAGTTGTGAAGGCTGAAAAAAGATGAAAAAAATTAGAACCGTTTATATCAATAAAAAAAAAAAAAAAAAAAAAAACTGAATATTTAAATTCAAACAATTTTGCATTAAAATCACATTAATCATAAAAAAAAAAGACATTTTAAAAAATGTAAAAATGAAATAAAACATGCAAAGAATCAAAACAAATGACCAGGTACTAAAAAATGATCCAAAAAGTCAATACTCATTTCATCTCATTCCATTTCACCCCACCCCTTCTCATGCCATCAAATCACAGGGTGTTCAAGAATATTTCCCTCAAATACCATCACATCCTTCGAACCAGATCATCATGAGCTAATTCATGCAAGATGACGAGGGTAAGTATCATTTTGGCACACGAGATACGAGAATACCTGATTGGTCAAAGTAGCCCACTGATCCTCGTACGAATTACGTATCCATCTTTTAACCTTCGATCGACGTCTCATTGGTCTATAAATCTGCACGAGATATACATGGAAAAAATAACTTGATAGGTGAGTGAAAATTTGTCACTGAAGGGTTGAAAAAATCCAGTCCCTTCCTCTTCTCCCCCTTCCCAAAAAGTAATTCGAAAATCAACACTCGCCTCTCGTAAATATGGTGTACTTACAATAGACGAATCAGAGGCCACTTCGATGGTAACATTGGAGCATTTCACTTGATGGGTGATTAAAGACATATTATGCATGATGACTTCTTCGCTTCCGACGTCGATTCTTCTATTCCAGAGTCCAGTTACCATACCTAGTTTGTATTCTTCCTGCAAACATACAAAAATACAATTTAGATTTCAAACAACAGTTGAATTTGGATTTGGACGAGGAAAAGCACCATTTAAACCAGTTGAAAATTTTTTCCATCCGACTTACCTCCAATTTAGCTGCAACATCTTCCTCGTAAGGGATATAGTAACTCTCGGTGGATCCTTTCGAGAACCACGAGCATCTTCTCACGACGCTTTTACGCTCATCCCAATACACAGCTGTTTTTTCACGTTTCACGATATTCACATCGTATCGCGAACCGTCCGTTGGTACGACTGTTTTATCATTCAAGGTAGCTAGAAAACACAAAACAAGAAAATTAGCATCATTCCCCACATGAAAAAAAGTTGTGAAAAGACAGATCACAAGAAAAAAAATAGGTACTATTTGGATCAACTTACGTAAACTATAAGCTCTTTCTAGAGCCAAAGAATCAGTCATACTGAACGGTTTCCATAAACTTTTCAAATCGCCTTCTTTATGATAAAACCAATTCTTCTCGGTATCCTTTCTGTAGAACCAGTGATGATAGACTGGCCTATACAATGATTTCTCCTACACCATTGAACAAAATAATACAAATAACAATAATAAATGTACACTTTTAATTTTAAAATCATGCATTGTAGGTACAAATACTTACAGTCGACATAACCGAAGGTCTAGGAGGATCACTCCTCATCGTGTCACCGGAATTCAAAGGTATCGTGGTAGTATTATAAGGACCAGTGGAACTCGGAGTTCCAGGGAAACTATTACTCATGCCTTGGGGACCACTACTAGTCGTATCTGGTACTGGAGAAGGCGGCAAGTGATTTATATTGTTCGGTGTAGCTGCGAAGTGTACGAAATTCGGTTGGCTCACATTAGTCGTCGATGAGAGCCCAGGCAGCGGAGCGTAGGTCGGTTTCTTTAGATTGCCCAGACGGAAACTGTTCGCTGAACCTGAAATGTACGAAGAAATGGTTACTCGTATGAAAACCTCAAATTATAGGATACGGCTTTGATTAGAATAGGTAGGGTAAATTTATAGTCTGAAAAAATAGACTATTTTAAAATCTACAAACTGAACAATTTTTAATGTGTTTTGCCTCGTAGTCAAAGAAGCTGATAAATGGACTATTATGCCAATTCCAGAAAAATATATGAACTGTTCAATGAAATTGTCAAGAAAGCCACAAAAATTATATTCCAAAGGGAGCGATGACAACACTGACCCCTACCAGATACCTGTGCCCAACCCTCTGAAAAGAAATTCTGTACCCGTACCCAAAAACGTTCGGATGTGAAGCCCTGAGGAGGAAAGACTCAATAGAGTTTTTTAAACTCAGGTCACAGCTAATCAAGTAGCCCATCAAAATTGTAAAATGGGATTTTTGATTTCAGAATATTAAAACTTTGAAAGAAATTGAATCATAATTGGAATTTTATCAAAATATGCATCTAAACTGGCATCAAAAATGAGAAAAATTATATGTAACTGGGATCCAAACCACGGTCATTGGTCTGATTTTTTAGAAAGGTCTTTAGTCTAGGTCTGTTGTCTTTTCCTGGTATTTTTTCTGAAGAGGGTTATCCGTTCAGTTAATATTCATGTAAATTTGTTTCAAAGAGGTCAGGTCCACTTGGTCTTGTGGACATTAGTGGGTCCAGTTTTTTGATCTGGTCAGACAAGCCTGGGTATGGGTATTCCTCGTTTCATTTTTCAAGTATGGATCAAATACTATCAACTAACAATACTGGCAACCACATTGAAAAATGGTGGTGTATCCTCCTAGCGGCCTGGGGTGAAACTAAATTTTACCACAAGCGTCTGATTTGCTGTTTTGCTGATTCGAATTTTGCGGACTCTCGAGATTTAAACCAGTTATAAACCAACCAATCAGAGCATTTTTGTTAGAAAACTGTGATGTGCATTGTTTCAAAATCGCGTTGTGCTTTTTTTTCAAAATCACGTTGTGCTTTTTTCTAAATTCACATTGTGCTTTTTTTTCAAAATTGTCTTGTGCTTTTTTTTCAAAATCGCGTTTTTTTTGGAATTGCGTTGTGCTTCTTTTTCAAAATTACGTTGTGTGTGCTTTTTTTTTGAATCGTGTTTTAGTTTTTTTTTTCAAATTGTGTTGTGCTCATTTTTTCAAAATTGCTTTTTATTTTCGAAATCACCATGTTTTTTTTGAAATTGTGTTGTGTGTGTTTTTTTTAAATCGCGTTGTGCTTTTTTCTAAAATCTCGTTGTGCTTTTTTTCTCAAAATTGTGTTGTGCTCTTTTTTAAAATCACGTTTTGTTTTTTTTTCAAATTGCGTTGTGCTTATTTTTTTAAAATCGCTTTTTATTTTCTAAATTGCTGTCTTTTTTAAAATTGTGTTGTGTGTGTTTTTTTCAAAAATCGCGTTGTGCTTTTTTACAAAGTTGTGTTTTTTTTTTAAATTACGTTGTTTTTTCAAAATCAAAATTGTGTTCTGCTTTTGAAATCCAAATTGCGTTTTTTTCCAAAACCTCGTTGTGCTTTTTTTTCAAATTTTCGTGTTTTTTTGCGAATTTTCGTTGTTTTTTTTTTTTTGAATTCACATTGTGTTTTTTTTTCAAAATCATGTTTTATAATCGAATTTATGCTTTTTTTCAAATTTGTGATCTGATTTTTTTCAAAATCGCGTTTTTTTTCAAATTTGCGTTGTGCTTTTTTCCTCAAAATCAAGTTGCTTTTTTTCAAAATCGCGTTTTAATTTCTTTTTTGAAATTATGTTGTGCTTTTTTTTTGAAATTTCGTTTTTGTTTTTGAAACTGCTTTGTTTTTTTTTTTGAAATTGCATTGTGTGTGCTTTTTTTTAAAATCGCATACTTAGTGCTTTTTTTCAAAGTTGTGTTTTTTTTTAAATCGCGTTTTCATTTTGGAAATTGTGTTGTGCTTCTTTTACAAAATTGTGTTGTGTGTGATTTTTTTCAAAATCACGTTGTGCTTTTTTTCAAAATCGCGTTGTGTCTTTTTTCAAAGTTGTGCTTTTTTTTGAAATTGTGTTGTGCTTTCAAAATCAAAATCGCGTTCTGCTTTTGAAATCCAAAATTGCGTTGTTTTTTTTGATGGTTTGTACTTTCATAACAAAACAGGCTACACACACTGTAGCCCAGTCAATATGCAATTTGACACAAACATAATTACAAACGAAGGTTTTTTTGGTGAATATTGTCTAGGGTGATGTGCTGAATAACATACTAAAAGTCCCCGCCACTACCCCATGAGCTAACCCCCCCACAGTGGATCAAAGCCCCCCAAAATCAGTTTTTCATCAAGAACTCCTGAAATATTGAATTTTGAGTAAAATGAGCCCAGTGATCATTTCATCTCCTCCCCAATACCTATCAAATGAGCTATCGACCAACTTCCTAGCCTCAAGGGGGGTGGCGCTACGACCCCTCAATGTGATTTCAATAATTTTGCATTTTATGATTTGGGACTAGTAACCTGTTCTAATTGATAAAATAAAGTCAAACTTGGGGAATGGGATTCTTTTGGGAGCTAGAGTTGACCTCTAGAGTGGAGAGGGTCAAATTTGAAAATTACAGAAAGGTCATTTTTTTGGAGGGGCATAACATGACCCCAAATGAATGAAAAGGGTCCAAAATCATACCATCGGACAGTACCCTATCTGTGATCAACATATCCAAATTTCAGCTTCCTAGGTCATCCCCACCCCATTTAAAGCGGAATTAAGCTAAAAATCCCTTATTTTGCCCCTATTTTCGGTTTTTCCATCTTAAATGGAGTGGGGATGACCTAGGAAGCTAAAATTTGGATATGTTGATCACGATAGGGTACTGTCCGATGGTATGATTTTGGACCCTTTTCATCCATTTGGGGTCATGTTATGCCTCTCCAAAAAAATGACCTTTGTGTAATTTTCAAATTTGACCCTCCCCTCTCTAGAGGTCAACTCTAGCTACCAAAAGAATCCCATTCCCCAAGTTTGACTTCATTTTATCAATTAAAACAGGTTACAAGTCCCAAAATATCATAAAATGTAAAATTATTGAAATCACATCACTTTGAGGGGTCGTAGCGCCACCCCCCTTGAGGCTAGGAAGTTGGTCGATAGCTCATTTGATAGGTATTGGGGGAGGAGATGAAATGATCACTGGGCTCATTTTACTCAAAATTCAATATTTCAGGAGTTCTTGATGAAAAACAGTTTTTGGGGGGGGGGCTCTGATCCACTGTGGGGAGGGGGTTAGCTCGTGGGGTAGGGGCGGGGACTTTTAGTATGTTATTCAGCACGTCACCCCAGACAATATTCACCAAACAAAAGTAAAAAACCTTTGTTTACAATTATGTTTGGGTTCGCCCATTTTTTTCTGCAATTTGCCTGGGCTACTGTTATAGCGCAGTTGTCTAGTTTTTTTTTTGTAATTATTGGTAGATGGAACTTTGGAGGCCATCTCTTGATTTAATTCTTTTACAACTCCAAATTTTACATTTCTCTCCGGAAAATGATAATTGGAACGAGGGGGGAAGATGGCACACTCTTTATTTCCCTCAAAGTATACCCCATCAAGACAACATTTCACCTCACGCAGTACAATGAAAACCAAATTTACCTGAAACTGGAGTCGCACAAGATCCAGGCGGTGGCAAAACAGAACTATCAATCTGAGTCGGCGATCGAGCTTCGAACTGTCCCGGATTAAAAAACTGAGGCACGAAAGGTTCGCTGTTACTTTCACCAGCTGCTGAGTTAGCACCAACGTTAAAAAATTCCAAGTTTTCGGGGGTCTTTTTTCCGTGATCAGATCGTGGAGGAAAACTCGGAGTGAAAAAGCTGGGCTGCTGATACTGCTGATGATGATTCAATCCACTTGAGAATAGATTCTGAGTACTTGGAGGTAATCTCGCAGCTGTTGTAGCGGCAGTTAAAGGAGTAGAAGATGCAACAGGAAGTTGAGCAACCGAATCCGATGAGCTCGTAGAAGCTGGAACCACTAAGGGTACAGATTGTTCGCTTGTGATGTTATTTCTAAACGAGGAATTCTCGTTGACAATCGAGTTTAATAATGGGACTGCTTCAGTTGGACTTGATTCTTGCCCGATGAAGCTATCGATTTCGCCCGAATCTGTAATCAAAATATTTTAAACCAAAAATGTTGAAAAATTATATAACTCGAGTACATCCGTTTCAAGACATAGGTATTCGTATTGTATAATACATAACATAACATTCGCGAGTCTAAATCCAAGGACTCGGTGGAAAAAAAGGAAGTGAGTCGAACGAGGCCTACAGACCTGGTATTCGATATGTACTTGTACTCCAAAGTCCAAGTGCATAAACTAAACACATAAACATATTATCTACCTAAACGAAATATGACTCAAATACCGCTTTAAAATCGTAACAATTAGAGTGAGCAAACAAAGGTACGGAAAGGAACTGATAATGAGAGTGAAACGTTCGCACGTTCCAATATTATAAAACCATAATATTGTAGATCAATATATGCGCAATTATTCTTACACCTCTCGCTATACTACGAAATCTATCAAAGTAAATATTACTAATATCCTTCGTTCGTAAATACTCGTACAAATATATTTGCACCTTGCCTCGTACCAACGTCTACACCAGCCGCAGATATCGACTAGAAAAATCAGTCTATCCATCGAACTGAACTGGTTCAACCATCAAGCTCCCGAAACCCTTCGGGTATATTGCCTAGTTTTATAAGAAATCATGGAAATTTCGATAAGTTACGCGACTCTTGTATTAACGGTGCTTTGGATCACCCATGGTGGCGATGCAGTTTCAGTTTTTCAATTTTTCGAAGATATTCCCGATGGGCTTTTGAATTTTTTCATGTTAGATTGCGAGCAAAGTAGTTTGAACGAGGCTCGAAATGTGTTCAACGAGTTACGAGATCATCTTCCTGGTCGTAGAGTTGATATCGTTACCGTGCCTTTGGATTTGGATAAACGAGGTAAGTTGAAAAAAATGCATAAGTATTTGAAATTTATATATTATTTTTTAAAATGCAATTTTTGCCTGACGTAAGCTTGAACAATGCCCTCACTCGGATGTCTCTCACCAACATTATTTTTTTGGTTCCTTTTCAATTTCAAATTTCAAAAGTATATTCTTGGGTAAAATAGGTGAAATGCCCTTGTCCTCAGATTTTTGAAATTTTGATTGAACATTGTTGGATACCTCTGAAAACTTGGCAACAATGTCGAAAAAACTTTTTTTTCAGGACGAGTCTCGTCACGTGATTTTTTCAAAAATTTTTGCCGCCCCCCCCCCTCCCAGGGGGAAGATATTGACCAAAGAAAATTCTAAACCACTACAACTTCAAACCTAATTCCTTTTCTTTCTTCTAAAAATACGTTTAGATGAGTACTATTTTCGGAAATTTTTTCAAATTTTCCCTTCGAGATTAAGGGGGGGGGGTCTTCCTTAAAAACTAAAAAAATTCTCAAAAATGTGTTTTTTGGGGGCCTTGGCATCGCCAAAAAAAAAACGCTACTTCCGGTCATGTGGTTCTGAAATTTCGCACGAAGGCTTTTAAAAACAGCAGAAAACGAAACCACTTCTTGAAAACCTCATTTAGAGCCCATGGGTACCTCCCCCCAATTTTGGGTCAAAATAACATTGGCAATATGGGTACCTATCGCAATCATAAAAATTTCCATAGATGTACTTTTTAATGCTATTTTCTAAACACATATTCAGTTTTCAAGATGGGATCTTTCAATAGAGGGGGCACCCCCTCCTGGAAATTTGGGGCTCAACTTTCAAAAAAAATCTGGGGCATGTGACACATCGAATGGTATGTTTTTGGTAACGCTGAACACGAATATGGCGTCAGATTATTGATTGGACCTCATCCACGTCCTCCTGCACCTCTCCAAATGGGGGAAAAGTAAAAAAAAAAAATGGTTTCATTCGTATGACACATGAAATAGTATGTTTTTGATATCGCTGAACACGAATAATAGCCATAGTTTTTCAAATTGACCTCACCAATGGCCCCCAGATCCTCCCCAAATAGGTAAAAGTGCAACAAATAGGTAATGATTTCCATATATGAAGTCCAATCAAAAATCTGACATCATATCCGTGTTCAGCGTCACCGAAAACATACTATTTCATGTGTCGCACCAACAAAACACTTTTTTGAACTTTTACCCCGTTTGGGGAGGTGCTGCACTGGGGGGCCGTGAATGGGGTCCAATCAAAAATCTGACGTCATATTCGTGTTTAGCGTTACCAAAAACATACAATTCGATATATAACATGCCCCAGATTTTTTTTGAAAGTTTTGCCCAAATTTGGAGGAGGGGGTGCTCCTTTCCATCAAAAGATCCCGTCTCGAAAATTGAATATTTCGAAAAAGCACCAAAAGGTACATCTACGGAAATTTTTTCAGAATTTCAAATAGTAGCTCTCACTTACAGCGCCATTTTGAAATTTGAACTTTCAATTTGAAAGTTCAACTTTCAACTTTTGAAAATTTCAAAATGCTTAAAAAGTTCACAATGCAACGTCCTTTCGAACTGTGAAATCAGTTTTGATCAAAGTATCATAGCTTTGGAGGCATGCGTTGCTGAAGTTGAGTACCTCGAAACAATACGAAAATAATTGAAGCCCCCCGGCCACCTACCCCCTGAGGGGGCTCGGATCAAACGGATTACGGGTTTCTTACTTATTTTGGGTGGGTAGACATTGTAAAAAAAAATTGAGCGTAATCGAAGGCCATGGCTCAAAAACGTTGGTCGAATTGAGGTGAAATTGCCCATCTATTTTACCCGAGAATACCAGTTCGAACTTCTCATTGTCAGGAGTGTAGGAGTGTGCACCTCTAATTACGAGTAGATTTCTGATCCTGTTTACCTCTTTTTCAGAACTCAAACCTCTCATATACACCAAAACCATCGATCAAATGGCCGAGACTTTGGAAAATTACGCCTGCTCCTCCAATCTCCAAGAAGATCCTCCAAGCACTTACGATACCACAGACTCGGTTATTCTATCGTTGATACCTCAACTGCACCCGAAAGATGGCATCATACTTTTCGGATCAATACTCAACTCGACCACACCATCTATGAGTTCGTCGATACATCGACAACTCAAACCAAAAGGAAACCAAGTAAGACATTCGTACAAATATTTCATTACGAAGACGAGGTAAGTCTATTTCCATTCAATTTTATGTATCATAAATTTCCATTTCAAAATCGACTGCATATCGCTGAAAAAATAATCTAAGTTTATCTACCTAAACCTCATATTTTTGATTTTTTCTTGTTGAAAAAAATAAACGAATTCGGAGAAAATACACCTCATTATTCACGTAATAATCTGTCAACGATTCAACGAACTTAAACTCTCAATAATTATCAGGTTACTGGTATTTTATGTGCTACAAATATATTTTTTATCTGCGCAGATACACATATTACATCGAGAAAACACGCATATTTCTGGCGAATACCAGGATTTAATCAGACTCACGTGGGGACAGGTTATCACCTACGGTAACAACGACCGCGTATCTTTGTCTCAGCTAGACGACTTTAACAATAATTACAACAATTACAACAACAACGAAACTCACTTCATTCAAGCTTTTGCACAGCCAAATTACAAGGTGAGTGATATGTAGTCGAACACATTTTATAATAGACCTTTCCCCTTTCTTCCTACCTATATTATCAATTTATCGTCGATGAGTCGACTTCGGCCCATATTTATATTCATCACGATTTATTTATATGTATTGGCAGAGAAATAAATAGAATTTATTAAAAATTCCTTTCATCGCTATAAAAGTGGAAATTTTCCACTCGAAGAAAACCATCATAGAGATTTTCACGCCTTGGTCACTTCGGATTTCAAAGTTCGATGAATCATGAATGAACGGACTTTTGGCCCACCTCACAGATCGACTGGGAATGGTTTTAAGCCATCCTGAAGCCTTCAATCGAGTCTTGCACTTTTCAGTTTTCAAAAAAAGTTCCATACAAAGAGCTCAAATCAAGTACAAAATCTATGAACTCGAGAGTAATTAACTGTTCTTGAGACTCAATCTATCTACTCAAAGTATGTAGATATTTTTCAAGTGCTGGAAGCTTTTCATTTCAATTTGACCAAATTTTGCCATTGGGGGGGGGGATGGAATAAATTTACTAACATTTTTAATACTTCATGAAAAATCAAAAAATGAAATTCAGCTCGTAAAATTTTGATTGGTGATGTACTCGTATATTATTTTTTGAATATTCTCTCGATTATTTTTCGTAATAAGTCCAGAAACTTTTTGTCGATTGAGAAATCATCTTTGCAAGGATTCTACAGGGAGATCAATTAACCCCCCCCCCCGGCCCATTAAAAATACGTACAATTCCGTATTCTTGAATTTAAAAAATGAAACAGGATCTTGAGCAAGATGCGTAAATTCAAGCTGAAAATTTGGATGGTAATCTACCTGAACTAAAAACCGAAGTTTTTCATTTCTTGAAGCATTCGCGAAATATCAACATATCAAAAAATGTATGTAAAACAACGAAGAAGAAAAGTCAAAAAAAAGAGGTACGAGTTTTAATTAAGAATGCTTTTCGAACATTGCTCATCCAGAAAACCGTATCTTAAAGTGCTAATTTTTCGAACGTTCCGTCCTCTCCCCTCCCCAACCTATCATGATAGTTTTGAGTTTTTACAAGAAAATAACTCTTTGCGTCTTGTTTCAAGTCAAAAATACATCGTTCTGAGGAGCCTTATGCGCGTTTGAAAAATACAAAAATTATAAGTCAAAAAAATTGCACCTCCTCCTCCTCCTCCTCCTCCTCCGTTTTATAAAAATTTCAAGCTTTTTCGGCAAACAGAGAGAAAATTTTTATTTTTTTATTTTTGTTGAAAAATCAAAGGATCCAAAGTCCTATTTAAAAGCCTGGTTTAATCCGAATTTCAGAAACCGAAATTTTCGATTTTCATTGTCAAAAACTAAAACTTGAACTGGAATGCAAAGACTGAAAACTGAAACCTAAATTTTTTCAGTTTTCTTTCTCTTTTTTTTGGCCAATTTATTCTAATGGATTTTTTTTTTGAAAAAAAAACAACAATACTTTTTCACCATCTTTTTTCAAACAAATTTTTAGAATGGCCTCCACTCGACCACCTCCCCCCCCCTCCTCCTCAAACACAAAAAAGATTAACAATGTCGAATTTTTTACAAGAGGAAATTTTCATAAAATTCAAACTGTAAGAAAATTTGTACACAAAATAGTTTTCAATTTCATCAGAAATAAAAAATTGAAAAAATTATGTTTTCTGACAACGAGTAAGTAGGGTATTTTTGTTTTTTTTTTTACAACATAACAACGAATTACAAATCTGAAACTAAAGCTGAAATTGAAAAAAAAAAGAACTGAAATAATTGAAACCAAAAGTAAAGTCTGGAAATAGAAAAATGAAAAAATTGACACTTTTTATGTTTTAGTTTTTTTTAGCCCTGGCTTGATTATTGGAAAAGTACTTTTTAGCCCCCCCCCGCCCCTCCTCTCAAAAAAAACAACGGAAGGTAAGAAAACAAGGTGTCTAACAACCCAACAACATGAAAAGCAGGACAAAAGCAAACCTTTGATCGCGACGTTTTTTTTCAAATGTTCAATTTTTGTGGGAGAGGGGGCGGGGTAGTGACACATTTCAAGATTCATCTTTTTCATAACTGTAAAAAACATTTGTACTTTTTCAAATTCATTAACCAAAAGCATTAATCTGAAAAATTCAAATTTTCTGAAAGAATCAGAGAATAAATGAAGAATTCCAAATTTGATTCAAACAAAAAAGGGGAGTGGGTGGGTCAAAATTCAATGTTTCCAATTGTTTTCTTTCAAATACGTCGCTCGAGGAAATTGAAAACAAAATCAAAATTCACAAAGAAGAGAATAGATAAAAAATTTTGAAGCTTGATAAAAAAAAATGACAAACTAACAATTTACAAATTGGTCAAAAATTCACTTTTGAACTCACCCTCCTGGAATTAAGCATCTACAAAAATCGCTGGAGGCTCCAGAATGATCTAAGACTAATATTTTTCGAGTTTTTGATATTGTAGAAGTTGGATTGAAAGAATTCCTCACATATTGGTTCACTTTGTTTAAAAAAATTCGTATCCCATGAAAATATTTCAAAATGCCTCTTAAAATAGCTTTTTTGAATGTTTGAAATTTTCAAAACTTCGCCAAAATGAAATTCATCACTTGAAATTCAAAAGGTTTCCTAGCAAATAACTTTTTTCAAAAAATTCTACTTCCACTACCATTCAAAAATGAAAAAAGTACAAGGTGTCTCGTAATAAGCACAAAAATGTGAAAAATCAGTACAAAAGGGAGAGTTTCCAGAAGGACATTTTTTCAGATTTTTCAATTTTTCAGGAGTGAAGGGGGGGGGCAGTTGCAATTTTTCAACTCAAAACATTTTTATGTCGGAAATTTTCAATTTTAAAGAAAAACAGAAGAATAATGGCAGGTTTGATTAAACCACAGTACGTAAAACAAAACCATTTTTTTTTCGAAATTTGAGCAAAAAACAGGATGAGCAGGATATAGGACTGTTAAACACCCTAAAAAAAAATGTTTTGCAAACTCTGATTCTAAAAAAAAAAAAATTAAGGAACATGGTCACCAATACAATAAAAACTAAAACCAACAACTTCAACTTTTCTCTTCATTTTTCAGTTTTCAATTTGATAAAAAAAAAATCAGAAAAAAATGAATTTCAAGCAAAAAAAAAACACACTCACTACAGAATATGAAATTCGTAAAGATACTTTTAGCAGCGATTGAAGGGCAGTAAAAAGCAAAAGGGTGAGACGGGGGTTAAAAATTGGCTCTCGCAGGAACTTTTCTTTTCGCCCACTTCGACTGACCAATTGATAATTTCTCAAATGTTTCTCCCCCCCCCCCTTTACCTCAAAAATTATTCCCTTCAGCATATCTCACGATCAGTGTTTTTTTTTCAACAACCAATCGTAATTTGTAATTCACAATTAATTTTCTTCATCCCTTACAGACTTCAGTAACGAAACATCGTCTTCAGCAAGACACCCGAACCGAGATCATCTTACCCCAAGGCACATTCCGCGTATTCATCAACATCCACGGAATTTTACGCAAAGCTTTACTACTCAGTCCAACAGGTACGTAAATCGATTAATAAAATATTCAATTAGGTAGATAGGTATTTATAATCGCCTATGCGACCTACCTTGAAAACTATACGTATGGTATTTCGCCAAGTACCAAACTATAATTAATTTATCTTCGCACAATATATGTACTCGTATGTAGTAATCAACGCGATTAAATAACGTCTCGATTCGAAAAAAACAAAACAAAATACAGAAAAAATTCGCAAAATCACGACACTATATCTACAGAGACGTGTACGCGATACAAATAGTAGACCTGTGTTCGATTCGCACGTTAATTCAACACTCACGTAAAAATCATATTTACTCGATCGGCAGTTGATCGGATCGGATCGGCGCAGAAAAAATAAAAGTAATAAATTGCAACTACTTAAAATATTGATAACAACAATTGCGGGCGAACACGGACGCGGTGATAACAAACAATAAAGGTGAACATAGTAGTGACGCGAGAGATGAAAACACCACTACTGCCGAATCGTCTTCGCGTCTCTCTGTGTGTCTTATCAGATGCCACTATATTTTATATTGATACTACGAGTAAATCGCATTCGCCTATGTAAACTGTAGTAAATCCCTAAAATAATATACGATGATCGAAAAAATAATTTATACGCAAAAAAAAAGATGAGTAAATAACGAGACGAAAGACAATCATAATGTACATACAAAGCAACGAGGAAATAAAGGTAGAAGAGAAGAAGGGTTAAAATCAGGTGACGTTTTTTTCTTCTCGTTGTTGATGTTGATACATACAAATACATCATACGATAATATTTCGAATCTTTTTCTTTGTATGTTTCTTTCTTTCTGTCCCTCGTCTCTCGGCTCTCCTCCGCATCTTTACTTCTCTCGAAAATGCGCGTAAATGTTCAACGAGTAAACACATACCGCCGTTTTCAATATAGGTCCAAAAACACATTGGCTCGATATCAAAAACGTGAAATTTTTCGACGCCTAATGACTCTGTCGTCAAAAAAAATGTACTTAAGTTCACCGCAATCACCACGTACTTATGTCTTATACGTACGATGGGCAATGAGCATGAGCAATGGACACGCACTGCTAAGTTGGAAATCGTATCCAAGTGTACTTAATTGCCAGAGTCGAGGGAGTAATTAAATGAGCTGCAGGACTTCCATTATGCACTCGTGTTACTAGATAATAAATGCATTATAAAAGTATTTAAACACGCGATATAGCTTTTCGATGCACTTTTGTTTTACTTGGGCGAATTTTTAACGCAATTTGTCACTTGATGCGAAATAGGTACATAACGTCTCCGATTGAACTTGGCAAAGAGAATTTTTACCTAAAAATACCTATAATTACACCTACATGTGCTCAGTATATTTCATTATAGTCGACTGATTTTTTTAAATGAATGAGACGAGGAAATTGGGGGGGGGGGTGAGGAAGAAGTAGAGTGAACCTTTCAAATCAACATTTTTTCGAAAATTGAAGTTTTCAGTAGGTACAAAAATACAACAAAAAACAAAAAAAAAATTAGAATTAGATTTTTTTTTAAATTGAAAAAACATTAAGTAAGTAGGTGAGTATGATTTGGAAAAATGATCACAATATTTTGAAAAGAATGTCCGAAAATCAAAACGTTTTTTCAATAACAATTGAAAAAAAAATGAAAGCAGTTTTTTTTAAATTTTCAAATAGGCACTCAAGAAAACGTCCATAATTCAAAGTTTTCCCCTAAAAGGAAAATCTGCTTCATTTTTTTGAACATGAGCATTTTCAAGGACAACAATTAGGGAGTATGTAGGGGAGGGGGAAAAGAACGAAAAGATAATGTTCAAAAAAATTGAAAAAGTGCTGAAAACAGACCTGTACTTAATTTACATTCCTACAAAGCACAAAGTTGTATAAAAAAATTAAAAAAATAAAAATAAAATAGAAAAACACAATTAAAAAATACAAAAAAAAATTATCTAGTAAAAATTATTGAAATTTTTTCAAAAAGTAGGTAACATTGTTGCTCCAAATTACGAAGATTTGCTCAAATTTGAAAAACCAAAATAAGTATTTTCTCAGTGCTTTAAACAACCAAAACAAAAATTAATTTTCTTTTTCCAAAAAATACCCACATTCAAGATACTAATCACTGTACTTGCCATGTTTCGATTATTTCTGGATCAATCTGAATAGTCTGCAGGTAGCTCTTTAAAAGTCAAAAAAAAAAAAAAAAAAAAAAAAATCAAAAAATATCTCAAAGACGAACTTTTTTGATCACTGAGGAAGTGAGGAGGGATCAAATCGTAGAACCTACAAAAGGCACATCTGAGCAGGCATCTTGCAATCTTTCCGCAGTCCATTTTTTTGGAAGGAAGAGAAAAAGAGAGGTTCAAAGACGAGTCTAAAGATCAAAAACCGCAAAAAATGACTCAAATCGACTTTTTTGATCTTGGCGAATGATCAAAATATTAATAGAGTGTTGGAAGGCAAAAACTTGCAAAAGACACATCAGATGGCATCTTCCAATAGCAGGGTGTCTATACAGGTGTTGAAAGTATAGTGAAAAAGTAGTGATTTTAAAAATCGGTAGTGAAAGTAAGTGAAAAATGAAAAAAAGTGGAAAATACAACTTTTCACCCATAAAAAAATATAAAAATCACTGCTGAAAATAAAAAATCCTACATCTTTTAAATATGAAAAAAATTGAGAAAAATTGTAACAACTTGAATAAATATAGCGATGGTTTTATAATCATTGAATTGATTTTAAATTGATGAAAACGTATCCAGGTGTCCAACAAAATTTCAAAATGAAAAAGTAGAACTTTTAGTAGGACTTTCAGCAGGTCATTTTTCGAGCACTTATGGAATTTTTAGATGGGGTGAGGGGAGGGGGAGGTCAAAATTTACCAAGTTTTTAGCCAAATTTTTGTTGAAAAGCTCTCGAAAAAAAAACGATGTTCTTTAAGTAATTGGTTACTTATAAAAAATTCATAAGTTTGTTTAAAAATTTTGAAATTCGAATACTTGATGTTTTTTTTTTTGAAAAAAATTC
Source organism: Planococcus citri (assembly GCF_950023065.1). Classification (NCBI taxonomy): domain Eukaryota; kingdom Metazoa; phylum Arthropoda; class Insecta; order Hemiptera; family Pseudococcidae; genus Planococcus; species Planococcus citri. Next base: position 19,126,882 of record NC_088681.1, read on the forward strand.
AAAAGTATATCAAAATATCAAGAGGTATTTATTATCGTATTTTGCTTCAAAATTTTAAAATGAGGGCAAATCCCGAAAATTGGTATTTTGAAGGGTATGAAAACGACGTTTTCTTGAATAATAGGAATAAATTTATTATTTTTGTTTCAAAATTTTTAAAATCCGAATGATTATTTAAAAAAAAAAAATTCAAACTTGAGAAAGAAAAGCAAACAATGCTGAATGAAGCGAGGCCAAAAGCTTTCAAAAATTCAATCATGTTTTGAAAAGTAAAAATAAAAAGTTTCTTCATGAAGAGAGGAGTTCATTTTTCTGATTCAAACTTTGAACAATTGAACATTTATCGAATTTGAACAATAAGTTTACTATGTGGGAAAAGAAGATGCAAATAGCTCGAAGCGAAGCGAGGGCAAAAGCTCTCAAAAATGTGTAATTCAAAATCCAAAAAAGTCGACAAAATGAGCTTTTTTACTTCAAAATTTGTTCAAAATTCCGGAAAAAGGGGAAAAATTGAAAAAGTTTTATTGAAAAAAAAAGGAGGACTTTTGGATGAAATTGTTGAAAAGTAGGACTTAAGTAGGACTAAAAGGACCTTCGAGAAAAAGTAGGACTTAAGTAGGACTAATAGGACCAGTAGCACCTGTTAGACACCTTGGAATACCCCAATGTAAAAAATTATCAAGTCCAAATAAAAAAAAATCGACTTGAAGGGGGGGGGGAATTTTTTTGGAAGATGGTGATTTTTTTCGACTCATTTTATTCCAAAAAAAAAAGAAAGTATTTTTAGTAAACAAAAAAAAGGGACGAAACATTGGAAAAACATTACATATTTTGATGCAGAAAAAAATTACACAAAAATTCAGAACTTTTGGTTTTTAATTAAAATCTAAAAATGGAACTCGCTAAAAACTTGTACAATTTAATCAAAAAGAGGGATTTTTTGGCAATTAACCCAAAAAAAAAACACTTTTTTGCAATTTTGCCAGAAAAATTTGCCTTTGAAACATTTTGATAAAAAAAATTTGAGATTTTTTTGACATTTCAGTTGAAAAAGTTTTTTTTTGTAGCCATTTTTGGTGAAAAAGCTGTTCATTAGGATAATTTTCAGAAAAGAGTGAGACTTTACAGAATTTTTTGCACAAAAGAAACACAATTTTCAGCAATTTTTGGCAATTTAGGAAAAAGGCGAGGTTTTTTGCTACTTTTGGCAGAAAAGCGAGACATCGACAATATATTTTTTGAAAAAAGAAGGGCTTCTAAGCATATTTTTGACAAAAAAGGGAAACTTTTGGGCAATTAGGTGTCTTTTTCTGCAATTTTTGTCAAAAAAGCCACAATTTTCTCTATTGCTGGCAATTGTTGACAATTTCTGCCAAAAAAGCGATATTTCTGGATATATAAACTTTTTTTTTGGAGAGGGAGGAGTGGAATTTTTTGCGAGAAGTCACAATTTTTAGCAAGAAACATGGCTTTTTGGCAAATTTAACCGAGACTTGGACAATTTTAGCAAAAAGCAGGGTAGGTCAAAATCTAGAAAAGGTACATCTGAGGCAACTTTCTGCAACTTTATATCGCTTAAGTAAAATTTTCATCTTCCATATGGTTTTTTGAGGGGGGCCGGGGGGCTGGTCAAAAAGACAAAAACGTGAAAAATATCTCAAAATTGGAATGTTTGACCCTGCAGAGAAATCATAAAGGATTGGAAGATTGAAACTTGCAAATCGCACATCCATAACACCCTCCCATTGTAAATACCAGTCACATTTTGAGCTCCTAAATCAATTTAGGGGGTCCGCAGTTTGGCCCAAAGGTCAAAAAACAGCGAAAATGACTCAAAAATCCATTTTATTTGACTCTGGAGAACGGTTAAACAGGACGAGTATAGAGGTTAAAACGAGCGAAAGGCACATCTTTGATACCGTCCTATTGATAGGTGCCTAATTTGGATTATCGGTGGGGAGGGGATGGGGAAGGGCGTGATGAGGCGAAAATGGAGTTTTCTCATGTTTTAAAATGTAGTAAGGATGACCTAAAATGTTGAAATTCATTCGTGGTTTCATTCAAAGGAATCCCATTTATCAAGTTTGACCTCATTTGACCTATAACAACAGTCAGTTCGAGAATTGCAAACATTTCAAGAGGAAGGGAGACAGGTGAAACAAGTCAATATTTTTGTAGGGAATGGACCCAGAACAATTTTTCTTTTTTTTTTTTACAAAAAATCGGCTCAAATAAAAAATTAACTCAATGCAACGACATAAATGGTTTTTGAGGGGGGGGGGGAGAAGAGGAAATCGCCATCGGATTTCTTTTTCAATTTAACAAAAAAAATCAATAATTGATAAAAATATTACCCACTCTTTCGACACGCAATGTTCATCTTTACTGGGAAACTTGTACATAAAAAAAATTACAGAAGTGACTTTATCAGAAATTTCTGAGAAATTATCGAGAGTATTTCCATGAATTCGCAAAAGTTGATGAAAAAATGACAGATTTTATATCGAATCTTTTTCCGAACATTTTTCAAATCGTGGAATTATAGCCTCTTTATTCAACAGTTTGGAAGTTAGAATTTTTTCTGATATTTTTACCAAATTGCACAGATCAATGTTGAAATACCAGACACAATTTTATTTTTTAAATTCAGATTATTGAGAAAAAATTTACAAAAATGGATTTTTTCAAAACTTTATTTTAAAGAGGGGGGGGGGAGGGATTTAAACCAAATAACAATTTTTTGTGAATTCAATCTTAGAAAAAAAAACAAAAAACAAACAAAAAAAAAACAAGAAGCTGAAAAAATCAACTGTTCCAAAATAAAAATTACGAGCATTATTCCTTGGAAGGCAAAGAGAAATGTGAAAATACACACAAAGCTCTCTTTTTTTCACACGCAATTAAATTCAAACGTCAAAAAAATAATAAAATTTCATTCGAGCGAAATAAAACAGAAACAGAAAAAAAATCTCGATTTCGATTTCTTTTCCTCGTTGAACCAAAACCTTGAACTTACGTTAAATTATCTAAGCTCGCTATAACATTCCGATTTTTTCTTCTCTAATCAGTACGTAGAATATTACTCTTTTCTCACATAATAAATTTTACGCCCGAGTGAAAATTTCTCAGAAGTAAACCTCACCACTCACACATTGCGTCTCCAAATTACGTACCTTTACCTGCTGCAAAAACTCCAAAGTTTCACCCAACTTGCTCGTTCAAAAAAAAAACAACAAATGACTCATCGTCATTGTCATTAGTAAAAACAACCTCAACAATTACGTAATATTATTCGACCTTTTCCCCCCTCAACTTTCGTACCAAATGAGTAACCCTTCATTATATTTGTACCTAATAAGTCGTACATATTTTATCTTTTAGGCATTTCTATAAATTTATTACCAATCGATAACGCATCTCGATTATTACGGAATCGGACGGTGAATTTCGACATGACTGTGCTGAAAAGTCCATCTAGTTGGACTCTTTCGTGCAACGGCGAACAATACAACGTCACTGTGATGAAACTACGCAACTTCGAAGATCGCTTGTTGACAGGTACGTATGATCAAAAATTTGTTGCGATTTACGTAGGTATAATTTCCTCTTTTTTTCGTCGCTTTCGTTCGTCCCACTTGACAAATAATACAAAATAACAATAAGAAGCAGAAGAAGATGAAAAACGCATTACGAGGTACAAAAATGTACAGCTGTCGATACAGCACAACATTTTTACACTAATGGAAGTGTAACTGTAATCACGCGCATCTATGACGTAAACGTTATCACTTCCTTGAAGATTTGCGTATACGAATTTTATTTCGACGCGACTTTCTTCAATAACCAATATCATTCTCGTTTCGTAATGCAAATAATATTATTATCTATCAGTATTTTGTTTGGTTTTTAAATCAAACTCAAGCCTCCGTACAATATAAATACATATGTACTTTTTATACGAGAAACGCAAAAACACGATAATTAATTTGATTCGACGACAAAGACGATGGGTTGTTGTTCGATAATAAGACTCACGTAAGAAAATTCCAGTCGAATGTATCATCTTTTTCTCAACTCGTCAACAAATTACACCATAGAGCGTTTTTTTCGATGCATCGAGGCACGAGGAAAAATTTAACAATGAGAAAGGGATAGGAAAAAGGCAGAGGCAAACTCACGATCTATTTTACTCGTAGATAAATCCATCTCCCCGGACCAGTCTCACGTTTCAGTCGCTCTGAAGCAAAGAAGCATCAATCCGGAGCACTCGATGACGAAACGATTGGATTTACTCAGACCGCAATTCTACGCAGACGGTTCGTATATTTCTAAATTTGTTTACGATCCTCGTCGGAGAGAAAAACAATTCGCGAGAAGAATTAATAAATATTCGAGTATTTTTAATCTCGTTCGCGTAAATCCGATAAGATAATACCCGTATAATTACGTCAACGTAACCGATTATGGTAACGGAATTCGACGTTCTGTGTTTCTCTCTAGGTCAATTCGATATGGATTTGGGTGCTTGGTACGCCAACAGCAATGATTTTCCGACCACTATCGATGTCGATCTGCAGTCGACTTTTTTCTTGATGCCAGGAGAAATGGCCAGAATACTGTTACAAGTGAGGAATAATAAACCGATCCAGACTAGGTACCATTTCGATTGCGTTTATCCGCAGCAACCTTGTGTGACGAGGCCCAGGACGTGAGTATTTGTGCTGCTGGATAATCAACAGGTAGCAAGAATTTCAACGATGGTATTTTGCAGGGTTGTACTGATGCCAGGGCAAAGTATACCGGTTGATTTGATAGTCCGAGCTGAAGGTATCGACGATAGTTCCAATATAATTACGTTCATTTGCAAAGATATCGAAATCGTTCACAGGAAGATCTACTTGTTCATTGGAAGACAGGTAAATAATAAACTTTAAAACGAATTTCACACATTTGACTCTCACTCGATCCATTTTCTACGCAGAGATCCGACACAACTCGACCAGATATCGGTTTCGAATACAACGGGAACTGCGACGATGCCAATACCGGAAATACGTGTACCAGGAAACGATGGAGCGTCGAATTATACGCCAGAGATACCGGTTCAGGTACCCAGACTTTCCATAAATTGATCAATAATCGAGTTAGATCGAATGTATAACGCTGTATTCATTCCGTAGGATTACTCAGCTTCTGGTCTGAACCGTCTGGTTTGTACTATACATCGGAATTCACCGTAGGAACGCGAGATCCGGTCCCAGGAAGATACTCAGCGAGCTGTTGCGAAACCAAAGTCGACATATTGGCTATGGATTTGAAAGGAAACGTTAATAAAGTCGTATTAGACGTCGAACATCGTAATAATAATAATGCATTCTAGTATTATTAATATAATTAATTCGAGTCGCGGTTCATCGAATACCGTACTGATAACGTTATCATTCTTTACAGAATACCTCAACTGGGTTGAAATCAGTGCGATTGTCTTAGCAGCCATATTACTCATCCTGATAATAGCTCTGCTAATCTTTCTACTCGTACGATGGCGTCGAAAACGAAAAGAAATGTCGTTTTTGAACAACTGATTCCGGGCAGTTCAAAAATAGTGTAGGTGTGCGGATTGAAGACAGATGTACATTCGACTGGTCCTAGGAACGATTTCTTCACCACTTCTACAGACTCGTTCACTTCGACTATAACTTCTTAATCAGTATTATTCGTATATACGATTACTTTTGTACGATATTAGATTAATTATCGAGATAAATATACGTTTTGTTACGAAAAATCGAACCGAGATTTCGAAAATTTCTTCAGCCTAGTACAAGGTGTAAGTTTATCGAGACGTTAAGCAATCAGCTGATGCTTGAAGAGTATAATACAGAAACACGTAATCGGCATACCTGTGATAGATGACGTTTCTTCTTTCGATACAGGAACCACTAAGGCATTTGCAAAAGGAAATCCATAGCTGGCGTTCTGGAGTAAAGGATTTTTCACGATTTTCGGAGGTGCTTTGTTATTGTCCATCTTGATTGAACCGAAGACCACTGTTTGTCAACCTGAGACCAACGAGAATTACGTAAAATTAATATAAAAATACGAAACTGTCGAATAATAAGAACATTTTTAACTCGAAAACTTGTTAAAAATCAACTTTTCAGTTCACGATCGTGAAAAAAAGTGAACTTTGAAACGTAAACAAATCTTTGTTTTTTGGCTTCCAACGTAGAATTTCTAAAAGCTCAAAAGTATTCTATTTTCACAACATTCTCGAATCATTTACGTTAAGGATGATCATTCTCGTCCAATTCTCCATTAGCTCACACGTAACGTGAAATCGGTCTCGAACGATTCATTCGCTGAGATTGTTGTAATCGTAGAACACGACGCTACCTTTTTCATTGCCGAAATCTTGACTTTGGTTCGTATGTTCGTAATCACTCATTAGTCATTTCAAAACGTTATTTTTAATTTCTTCATTCGAAATTACGAATTTTCTAAGGCCACTCTGAAATGATCCATCGCAAACTCTCACTATGAATTAACCTCGCGTCCTCTCGACCCCTAAAACTCATCTGTTTCGGTGAACTTACCCAGTGAAAATGCTCAGTGATCCTTTGGACGACGATTCTTTCACTTCTGATTATTACGAAACTGACGCCAAACAGATCCCATACAAAAGTATAATCAACGGCGAAACCGAAGATGGACTTATATTCCAGCAGCTCGATATCTTCTCCCAAGGATTCCACATCATGGAGGAGTTTCGTAAAGAAGAAAAGCTCTGCGATGTGATCCTGAAAGTAAATAAACTCATCTTATTAACTGCACTACATATTCGTAAAATCTTATCACTAAAATTTACTCTCGAATGTTATAGGCTGACAATCAATCATTTAGTGGACATCGTATCGTATTAGCTGCCACTATACCTTACTTTAAAGCTATGTTTTCTTACGATATGGTCGAAAGTAAACAGAAGGAAATTGTTATTCAGGGCATTGACGCCATGTAAGAGTAATATCAACAAGTAATCCAACGTTAACGTATCCGAATACGAATACTTTTGTATTTTTCAGTGCACTGGAAGCTCTAGTCAAATTCTCGTACACTGGTCGAGTACTAATAAATATACACAACGTACAGTCGCTCATGTTTGGAGCATCTTTTCTACAACTTTTGAGAGTTAAAAACGCTTGCGGAGATTTTCTCAAAAAAAGGTAGCTTCATCGTGTTTTGAAATGTTTTCCAAACTGAAAATATTAATCCGAAATGTATCATTTTAGATTCAATCCGAACAATGTCCTAGGTATAAGATCGTTCGCTGATACTTTGGGATGCACTCAACTAACCGAAGCTGCTGATAAATATATCCAAAAACATTTCCACGAAGTTTCACTATCCGATGAGTTTCTATCGATTAATGGAGGCGAATTACTCGATATCGTGAAAAAAGATGACCTAAATGTTACTTCTGAAGAACAAGTAATTCGTGAATCATGCAAGTTTTCATCGTAGAAATGAACAATTATTAACATCAAAATGTTGCCAGGTTTTCGAAGCTGTGATGCGATGGGTTAACAAAGACCAAGATGTGAGGAAATCTTTACTTCCTCATTTACTGGCGTTTGTTCGATTACCATTAATGAAATTACCTTATCTCGTCGATAAAGTATCGAGCAATCAATTAATCAAATCGTCTCACGAATGCAGGTAATTATACAACGCCAACGATGTGTCTACAAGTCGTAAAACTTACTCAATTACTCGAGTAATTAATTAACTAACGACCACCGTATTACAGAGATTTACTAGACGAAGCTCGAGACTACCATCTAATGCCCGAACGACGTCCTCTAATACAGGAATTCAAACTACAGCAACGTTATTGTAAACTCCTAATTGGGTATATTTTCGCTGTAGGCGGATTGACTAAATCTGGTTGGTAACTTACCATTTCGATGTCGTTGTTTTTCGCATCCCATCTAACGAAATGAATTTTCTAGGCGATTCTCTCAGCACAGTCGAAGTCTACGATCCAACAACCGGTAAATGGGAGATGGCTGAGGCGATGAGTATGCTTAGGAGTCGAGTCGGAGTAGCTGTCATGCATAATAAACTCTTTGCTGTCGGAGGATACAACGGTTCGGAGAGATTATCAACCTCAGAGGTGTTCGATCCGGTGAAACGAGTGTGGAGTCGAGTCTCTCCGATGCATTTTAACCGAAGCGCTGTCGGTGCTGCTGCTCTTAATGGAAGATTATACGTTTGCGGAGGATACGACGGGATCACTTCGTTGAATACGGTCGAGTGCTATATACCTGAAAGAGACGAATGGAATGTAATCACTTGTATGCAAAAGCATCGTAGTGCCGGTGGCGTTGCTGCGTTCAACGATCACGTTTACGCTCTCGGTGGACACGATGGGTTATCTATTTTCGATTCGGTACGATTTTCGAATAATTGTTTCGATATTTCGAAAATTATTAGTAATAAAAATCAATCAATTAATCGATTCATTATTTTCAACAGGTCGAAAGATACGATCCTAAAATCGGTATTTGGACTTCGGTCACACCAATGCTAACGAAAAGATGCAGACTAGGAGTAGCTGTTCTAAACGGTAAACTTTACGTCTGCGGAGGCTACGACGGAGCTAAATTCTTGAAAACCGTCGAAGTATACGATCCTGAAACCGATAAGTACGTCTTTTTCACACCCTATCTATTCATTTACACGAATGTACTGCTTTTCAACTCACTAATCTTTGTAATCATTCGATTTAGATGGCAGTTTGTCGCATCGATGAACGGAATGCGCAGCAGAGTAGCATTGGTTTCATCAATGGGTAAACTTTGGGCAATCGGAGGCTACGACGGTGAATCTAATTTACCCACAGTCGAAGTATACGATCCTCAGATCGACTCTTGGTCATTTGTAGCTCCAATGTGTGCTCACGAAGGAGGTGTAGGAGCCGGTGTGATACCTTTATGTAAACCAGATCATGGCTGGAAAAACGAACGCGAACGAGGAACCGAACTAGAACGAGTAAAAGAGCAAAAGAATGGTTTCTTTTGAAACAAGCACGAGCGATTAGTTTTTCTTCTAGATCTGAATCAGACTTACAAACAATTGGCATTTTGTATTGTATCGCATTTTCCCTCCTTTTTGCATATTTTTTATGATCTCATTTCTCGTTTATTATTTTACTGTTCGAACGTTATAAATGTACGTATGTTTCGTTTTTGTTTTCATTATTTTTCAATTTCTTCTTCTACTATCGTTTCTTTTTACCATTTTTATGTTCATTCGTGAATTAAGTTACGCTTCTTCATTATACATATTACGTGTATGTGTAATTTTTCTCAATGAATCGTGTTCGAATATTAGACGAGCATATGGCACCGTCGTTAATCTATCTTTAAATATATCACTGTGAGTAACTCAAGAGAGAGTACTCTGTAAAAGTATCGCATTTTCAAAGGTTTTGCAATTATTCAATCGTCCTTAGATAGTGATTTATATCATTTGGTTATTTTATTATCATTATTATTCGTAATTTATGACGTATAACGTTGGAAAATATATTTTTTTGCGCTTTTATTTCTATTTTTATTTCTTTGTTGTAATTTAGAATATGAAAATTTTTTCAAAACACCAAATTGGAAGCAAGTATCTGCAGAAATAGAATTTTGATCCTTTTTTGCAAAACTATTCGGAATTTCCTACGTAAAAAATACATTGTTGACATATTATAATTTTTTTAAAGCAAATTTACCTATTCTTCGAAAATTGTACCTAATTTTTTGAAAAAAAATTGTTCCCACCAAAGCAAAGCCAAAGGAACAAATTTTTTTTTGAAAAAGTTTCCAAAATTAGAGCATTAATTTTAATTGACGAATAATAACACCCTCCAAATAGGAGTGATTAAAAATTAGTTTACGAGATAATTAATAAATTGTACGAGATTTTAACGACAATTCTACAAAACTTTATCCCCCAAAGATGAAGAAAAAAAAGGGATCCGTAGCGTAAGCGAATATGTACATAAAATGGCCAGTTAAAATTTGTACAACACTGTGTTGTCGACATGTTTAACTTACGTATTTAGGTATAGCCTAATTTGAAATTAGCTTAAAATTCAAATAATGCGGCGGCGAATTTGCTTATTAGTCTGCGCAAATGGATTTCGTATTTATTCGCGAAAATCCTATTCGCACAGTAAATAGTCGTTCGGTAATGAGTATAAAATTACGGCTAGATTATCGGCGGCGCAGCCGGAGCATGTTTCTTACCTCACTAATGACTTTCTTATCGTATCTATACACTATTTAAATAACGTCGTCCTTTGCCTTTACCATTACCTACCGCTGCATCCCGATCCCGGTGTAGTTAACTACATCGTAGCTTTTCCCAAAAGCAAATACCGCTAAGCTTCATTTTCTGGTGTTTTGCGAACGTTTATAACTTACGATTAGGTGTACGTATATATCTTATCGGTGTATCTCGGTGGTGTTAACATAGTGTAGTGAAAAGCACGAGTCGATGGTGTAGTTTTGCGAACGAGTGGATGATGAATTTTAATTTGAGGCTGAGGCATAAGGGGGGGGGATGATGAGCGAGAAGAAGAGTAATTTATTTTGATACTTTTTGAGCTCGAGCAGCCAAAATTATTCATTTTATTCAGTATTTGGAAGATGCAAGTGGGTGAATTACAGCTGCAATCAAATGCACATTTACTTTTTTTTTCATCGTAATAAAAATAATCATTCATGTGTAATTTGGAAAATGATATGATGATATTGTCAAGTTGGAAATTGGAAACACTGTATTACTCTTAATTAACCCTCCTCCCCACCGATTAAAATTTTTCTCATAAACTTTTTAGGCTTGAAAAAATTAAAAAGTCACTGAGTCCATTTTTTTTAATGATTTTTTTTTCAATTTTCGCTATTTCTGAACAATTTTAGAATTCTTGGAGGGGGGAAGGGGGTAGATTCTGTTAGTATTATATTTTTAAAAAAAATTGCTCACAATTGACCAAACTTTAGGAATAGAACTTCATTCATAAATTTTTAGAGGATTTTGAAATTTGAGCAGACACAGGCATCGTACTTGAATTTTTATTGAAAAAAATACTTTCAGAATTAAAATTTCCAAAAAGTATACGTTTTTTTTTTTCAATTTCAGCATTCAGTGGAGCAAAAAATCGAGAAAAAAATGTAATAAGGAAGATAGGTACCTACTACCTAGGTACCTACTCAATATTAAAATTAAATCACGAATTCCATTTAAAATTTATCTAGAAAAATTAACCTAAATTAAACGTACGAGGGACGAGGGGGGCGGATCGCTGAAAAATTTCAACTCTAGTTACCAAAATTTTCAACTTCACTCGTCATTAAAATTTTACAATTATTAAACCCTAAGAACAGTTTATTCCTGTTCAAATGCTCATAAAAGACAGAAAAATTGAAAGTTTACTATTACCTAGGAAACAAAAAAATGCCAAATAGGTACATACAAAATATTAGCCAAAAATTTGAATTACGTATGTACGCTTCTGAAATTTTTTCATTTCAATTTTTTCGTTCAATTCTCAAGAAACTTTAATATTTTCAAAAATACAAATGCGAATTATAAATTTGGCTCGAGCGAAGCGAAGGCAAAAACTTTCGAAAATTCACAACTCTCCAGAAGGGAAAAAAACATCATTTTTGATGAGAGGATGCATTTTAATAAACATTGAAATGTCACCGGTTTTTTTTATTTTTGCGAAAAAAATTTCAAAAAAGTAACCAATAGTAAACGTATTAGTAGTAGTTGAACAAAATTTTGAATTTAAACTAGCACAGACGGATTTTAAAATTGCTCACACACGACGACGGTTAATTCAAAATTTTGAGAGCTGAATTTCATTCAAATATGTACTTTTGATGAAAAAAATTTTTAAAAAAATAAATCAAAAACAGCCAAATTTACCGGATGCTCCAGAAGATCAGAACTCTTCGAGTCCACAAGCAATTGGAAGGGAGGAGGAAGGGAGAGGAAACAAAAAATATATTGCAAATTAAATAACAATTCTCTACTTACCTCAATTTGATCAAATTTTAATTTTTCTCTGTAAAATGAGCTTTTAACATCCAAAAATTGCGCAAAAATCGAAAAATTCAGAAGTAGGAGAAGGGAAGCGAATTTTCACATTGATGATTTAACCCAAATTTTGAAAAGATACTCATTTTTGAAACTTTCTAGTTCTTGAGATTTTGACACTGATTTTTTCTTTTTTTTAAATTTAAAATATGCACCAAAATTTGATGATTTTTAAAATTCGCAATTTTAAAATCGATTTTAGCAGTTAAATTAGAGGAAGAGCCTTTTTGACCTCTATTTCGTACCATTTTAAGGGCAATCGGAAGTTCTACACTCAAGGGCATCCGTTGTAAGAGAAATTTTTTCAAAATCAAAATTTCCGTTTCATCATGATTTTCAACTCTTGTTTTGAATTTCACACGATCGAAATCGAAAAACTAATTTCCAATATTTCCCCATTGTTCCTAACAATGGGAGGTAAGTAGTAAGTGCATCCCAACCGATACAATAATTTCGAACCGGACAGAGGCGAATCGAAAGAGAACCTAAAAAAAAACCACTAGCAAAAATTTCAGGAGCTGAAATTCATTTTTTGATTTTTGGCGATTTTTTAAAAATTTAACGTTGGTCTTTTCTCATGAAAAAAATCCAAAATTTCACCAAATTCACATAAAAGGCTCAAATTTTTGACCTCTCGAGTCAATTAATGATGGTTTCGAACCGTTCTGGAGTCTCCAGCGAATTTTCGAGCTCTCCAGTTCTTGAAAAAATGCTGTTTACCGCCCCCCTACCAACCCCTTCCTATTTGAAACCTCGCGAAAGAAGGTGTACACAGGGTGAACTGTAACAAGGTGAAAACCTATCTCTCGTTACCCGTTTCCATTTTTCATTAATTGAATTTACAATAAAATTTTGAAATTTTTTAATGCACCTAATTTATAAAATTACATACTCTCAAATTTTTACTTTGCCTATTAGCGATTGAATTGGAAATTTCATACACACAGACTTGAAAAGTGTAGGAACGAGAAGGACATAGGTATTCGATGATTTAGGTTCACTTCACTTCAGAGGTACGAAAAAGTTTTGAGGGCTTGTAAAACAAAAAGGGCGAGAAATGTTCACGATACGTTTAAAACTCGTATTAACTTTTCATTCGACATTTTTACATTTTTTGTTAGTAAATTTCAATTCACCTCATATACGTATATTGGCAAATAATTGAATGGTGAGAGGTCAGAATGGGTAGGTCCAACCCCCTTGAGACTGGAAAATTGATCAATGGGTCATCTGATGAGAAATTAGATGTAGAGCCGCATTCGTCCTAACCATTTTTGAGCTGGACTCAATACTTTTCGATATATTGGTCAAAAACCGATTGGGGGAGGTGGCTAAGATCCACAAAGGGGGAGAAGTGGTCACAATACGCCAAAACTGGTTTTTGAAACTCGTATCAACATTCCATTCGACAATTTTAATTTTTTAGTGCATTTCAATTCATCTCACGTGCGTATATAGGCAAATAACTGAATAGTAGGGTGACAATGAAATTAAAATTTCGGATTTTTGAATACAGCACACCTAAAAAATGTGCTATGAGGTGTCAAAAAATGATCCCCAAAGTTTCATCCCTCCAAGTTGATTTTAACCCGTGCCTCAAGGGCCCCAAAGTTTTGAACATAACGTCCGAGCGCGACCTTACGAGTTCCACCGCGACGCGTGGTGGAGAATTTGTTGAATGCGCGCTACATGTATGAAGTGCAATGGAGTAATGATGTACTGTATTTTTTAATCGATTTTTTTTTCTCAGCCGCAAGTTGACTTAAAAACAATTTGTTAATTATATTTTCTATGAAAAAACACGATTTTTCTATTTCATTCCACTATGGAAAAAAATTGAACGTTCAACGCACTTCTGTTTTCGTTTTGTTCGTTTCTCTGTACTTCCTCACCACCGGCAAAAAATTCAAAAGTTTAAAAGGGTATAAATTTCACTAATTATACTTATTCAATATTTTTTCACTCACTATCCATGTCCAATGGCCATCATTTACCTCATATCCTTGCTAAGAACTACTTCCATTGAATGAACATGACTTTATTAATGAAAACCAGATTTTCATAAGGTGATTGATAGTAATTGAACATGATAGTGAGTGAAATAATATTGAATTAGCGTAATAAATGAACTTTATTCTTGTAACGTTTTGAATTTTATGCAGGCGCTGAAGAAGGTGTAGAGAAACGTACAGAAGCGTAAACACAAGTGTGTTGAAAGCTCAATTTTTTTCCATAGCGGAATAGAATAAAAGAATCGTGTTTTTTCATAGAAAATATAATTTATAAATTGTTTTCAAGTTAACTTGTGACTAAAAAAAAAAAATTGATCAAAAAATACAGTATATCGTTACTCTTTTGCACTTCGTACATGTCGCGCGCATTCAACAAATTCTCCACCACGCGTCGCGGTGGAACTCATAAGGTCGCGCTCGGACGTTACGTTCAAAACTTTGGGGCCCTTGAGGCACGGGTTAAAATCAACTTAGAGGGATGAAACTTTGGGGATCATTTTTTGACACCTCATAGCACATTTTTCAGGTGTGCTGTAAAAAAAATATTGGAAAAAATTTTTCCCCGTGTATTTCATTGTCACCCTACTGAATAGTGAAGGGGGGAGGGGGGCGGGATAACATTGTGCTCCGCTCTGTACCTCAGAAAAACAAAGAAAACCACCCCCCGTACCATTTTGGAACGATTGAAGGTATTACAATCAATATTAACCGTCAACATTATGGCGACCGATTTTGGGGGGCTAAGATCCACAATTTAGGGGAAAGCTCACCCGGGACCGCAAGGGACTCCTCGGATTCGTTTTCAGGCCATCAAAATGGACCAGTATATCAAAAATCAGCTTGCCACCTACAGATTCACGATACCCCCTATTTTTTTGCTTAAGTTACTGGACTATTGTTACATCACGTTTTTTGACGTTCCAACCCCCTCAGCTCGGGCCCTATCAATGCTAAGAAAAAAAATGACACATTTTTGAAATCGTCGTAAAATTTCGCAACTTTTTATCTGGACTGGTTTTTGATTGCTGAATTTATTTACTAACAATATTCGTTTGAATGCGTGACTTTAAAAATTTGGAATACAAAAGTTCAACTTTGGGAACCACTGAAACGTGAGGTATCACTAAATGAGAACGGTCATGGGTAGATATTTCAAGAGTGATCCAATACGAGTTATTTGAGACCACAAGCACCCCCCCTACCCCCTTTTGGTTGGGATTTATGGGCCAAAACAGATGACAACGAAGGTGCTCAATTTTCACAACTTTGGGAACCCCTGGATCGGTTTTGCAATTCAATCTCAAAAATGTAATGGTGGTTTCGGGGTCGGGAAATGATCCCCTTTCGAGGAAATATCGCGAAAAAAGTATATCTTTCCGGTCCCATTGTTTTGATAATTTTCACTTTGGTACCCGTACTAACATATTTCTCGATAATATGAGCAAAATTTGGAATTTCTCCCCTCCCACGCCACACCACCCACCCCACCCAACCCAACCCAACCAAAAAAACTCCAGATTCCAATTTTACGACCTCAACAGCATAACAATGAGATTGGTCTGTATGATTTTACATCATCAGCAGGTTTGTCAGGCTTTTTGATCATAATTATTTTTGCCACTTTGAAGCTACTAGGGAAGGCACATATGTACTCCGTACGCATGCATGCGTTAAAAATATACATCAGGAAGATGATTGCTCTATTTGGTTGCTCTTTGAGTATGGTGGGTTGCATTCCATCCATACCCGGCGCCTTCTTTGGTTTTAGGCTTTGTTTTGTTGGAAATGAAGCATTTGAGCTTCTTCAAAATTTTCATTTTCCAACATGATTTTTTTTTGAAAGCTTAACTTTTTTGTGATTTGATGAAATGGGCAGGGTACCCTATTATTTGTTTCCCAACATGGGAACCTAGAGAACCTCCAAAGGGTTAATAATTACGACTCGGATTCTTTGGATTTTATACCTATCTTTTTCGTTATTATGTATTCTATGTAGCTTTTCAATATTTGCTTGCGCTTCAGTGTCTTTCTATCGTCCTCTGGGTACTCGGTGGGGGAGAGGGATAATATAAGCAGAGAATTTTGAATTGAGAGTTCTAATTTTTTTAAAACCGTGCTGTATTGAAATCCCATGATCATCAATTATACTAATCGTCACATTTTGTTCCATCAATAAACCTGCACCTCCGGATCTAGTTTCGAAAAAAAAAAGTGTTCCGGTATTACGACGACAGGGTGGAAAAAAAGGGGGCTCGGGGGGAAACAAAATCTATAAAATGATGAAACTAGTTCATGCACAATGTCATTGTTGTGGGAATTAGTATTTGATGTATTAAGATGAATTAGTTTCAGACGAGTGATACAGTAACGATCGCCGTATTAAGAGGGGTGTGACGACCGCAAAAAGTCAACTATTGAACCGGAGTTAAATCGATCAACTCGCAGACAAGGTTACAATGTTGGCCATACTGTCGAGTATAAAATCATTTTAGCAGAATAATTGCCGCCGTGCGCGTATTTGCAAACGGATGTTTTTTTATTTTATCATCAATAGAAGCGTTAAAAGTCACGAAAAATGATTCTATTTAGCAGCAATTACATACTAGCAGGGTGGATTTCAACGACGATGATGCGATGGCGAACGCGTTTTTATAATAATATCGCTTCGATGCTCAATGCTCATTCGTACATATTACACATGTTCCCCTCCCTCCTCCTGTGTGGGAAAAGGAATGGGGTAGGTAGGGTACGTTCTTATACAAAAGTGGTGTCAATCATTTTCGTAATACGAATGCGAGTAGTGTAATATGAGCTCGAATATGCGGTATATACGATGTATTTTTAAATATCGCATTGGATCTCCGAATGTATTATACATATTATAGGTGGTGTTTGTCGACGAATAAAATGGCGAAGGTACATTATAGATAGTTCATTTCACATTTAAATTTTCTCCACTCCCTTCGATAGTCGTCGAGGCAAAGGCATACGCACCTAGTTCTTATGAATAATAATTACACGTTGGCCGAAAAAGTCACACTTTTTGACGTCGATTCATCTCGTTATACACATCTACTGAATTTGAATACGAACGAAATCACACGTGACATAGTCTCTGATCGCCGTCAGGCGTCAATCTACGAAACTGTTTCAAAAAGACTAAAATTAGACAGGGTATCGAGAAATGTAAATTTTTAGGTTACCGCCAAGACTGAAACAATAAGTACGAGTATCTATGTACGCTGAATTACATTACGACGAATTATAATATCTGGATTGTCTTTTCACCCCTTTATTTTATTATTAGATAGGTTGGTATTTTGTTTAGAATTTTTAATGAAGCTTTTGAACGTTACTTCGAGACATGAATTTAAAAAATGAACTTAGGTACTATTTAAGCGACGAGGTGTTTAATTTGTTCGTAAAATATTTACTACTGGTCGTTGTATAGTTTTTTGTAATGGGTTAATTTGCATTTGATAGAGAAGAGAGGCGAGAAGGAAAGGGTTATTTTGAAGTATTATTTTTTGCTCATTATAGTACAAAATGAGATTGAACAGGGTGTCCAAAAATTTGAAGAAATTAATTCCCCGAAAATCGTTATTTTTTCATTAGATAGGCACCTCGAATGAAACAGTACCTATTTAAAGGATTCTTTTGAGAAACTCATCCAATATACTTTATACCAAAGCTCACAAAAACGACTCAAACTCAACCAAAAATACACAGACCCTCATAAAATACACTCAGACAAAATTTCAATAGCTAGATTTCATTTTTACAATGTTGGCTTGAAAATCCAAAATTTTTTCACGAAGGAAACCGTAATTTTATTCAATTGGAGTAATAATCTGAAGTTTTTAAACGATGTATCAAGAAATCGCTGACAAGTTCACCTCAAAAATTAAGCTGAAATTTCATCAATTTTGAGACATTTTTCAGTCATTTTCATGCTTAAAAGCTTAATTATCCATTCTGCAGTTTTTACGATGCTTCATGTAATTTTATGCCACTTTGAAGACATTTGATCAATTTTATTAAAAATCTCTAATAATCTCCGTAGGTAGGTAACACATGATGATCAAATTTCGCTTAAACTCTAAAATATTACAAATCGATTTTTAATTATTTTAAAATGTTTTCACGTCATTTCAACCGGTTCTAACATTTTTTTCACGCAGCTTTCGTTGAATTTGGCTCAAGTTTGCTGAAAATGCATCACTTTTTTGGTGATTTCCGAAAATCTAAACCCAATTTAACAATATTTTATGCAATTTTTGCAAAATTTGGAAACATTTTATGTATTTTTTATAATTTTTTCATTTAGTGTTTTCAAAAAAGTAATTTTGGCAACCAAAAAAGTATCAAGAGTAACGGAAAAAGTTGGAAGATGCGAGCAAAACATTTTAGATCTAGAAAAAAATCATAAAACCACCACGAACATTTCGCAAGACTTTCGAACAACTACATAAATTATCAAAAAATCATACTTTTCACAAATTTTTTGTCGTATTTCGCATAAACTTTGACAAAACTAAGACTTTTGGAAATAATTTTTCACATAAAACAGAGAATTTCTCAAATCTTAGCAAAAGGCAACTCTTTCAGGCAATTTTTGGCAAAAAAAACCTAGATTTTTAAGCAATTGCTGAGAAAAACACGAAACTTTTTGACGATTTTTGGCATTTTCTGGTTTTTTTAAAAAACGAATTTTTTACGATTTGGCAAAAGATGAGAATATTTTGCTTGGAAATTATTATTGACAAAAAAAGATGCAAAAAGTTGATATTTTTTGACAATTTTTGGAAGAAACGTGAGGTATTTGAAATTTTTTTGTAAAAGAAGCGACTGAAATAAAACAGATTTTGAAGCAACTTTTGGAAAAAATGGGAATTTTTTGAAATTATTCGCAAAAATCCAACAATTTTTAGTAGTTTTTGCCAAAAAAGTAAAATTTCTACGCAATCTGGTTAAAAGCGAGTTTTTGTCAGTTTTTGGTAAAAAGCGAGAATTTTTGAAAATTATGTAAGTTGTATAGCTACTAACCAAAAATGATACTTTTTTTACAATTTTTTTTGTCGAAAAAGCGATCCTTTTTGCAAATTCAAAACGTTCGCGATTTTGGCAAAAAGTTGAGTCTTTCTTCCAGAAATTTTTCTGAACAAAGCAAATTGTTTAATAATTTTTCAAGAAAGGATGATTTGACATTTTTATCAAAGAAACAACAATTTTTAGCAACTTTTGGTTAGGAAACAACATTTTTGGTAATTTTAACCAAAAAAAAAACAAACTTTTGAGCAATTTTTGAAAAAAATTATATTTTTTGAAAATTTTTGGAAAAAGCATCAATGTTTAGTGGTTTTTGGCAAAAAAAGTGAATCTTCTTCGCAATTTTTTGTAAAAAGTGAGGCTTTCTAGCTATTTTTTTTTGGCAAAAAGCACTTTTCGGAAATTTTTGTCAAAATACTTAGCATGACTGTTTGTTTTTGAAAATTTTTGGTAAAAAAGTAACGTTGGAAATTCTGGCAAAAAATAAATCAACGCTTAGGTACTTTTTTCTTATAAAGCAAGACTTTTTGGCAATTTTTGAAAAAAAAGTGATACATTTGAAAGTTTTTGTGAAGAAGCGGTCATTTTCAGTACTCAATTCTTGGCAATGTAACAACACTTTTTTGACAAGACTTTTTGTCAAGTATTTTTTACAGATAGCGAGGTCTCGACAATTCTAGCCAAATACCGGGCTTTGTAATCGTAACTCTGATTGGTATGGAAGATTGGAAAATGGAAGGTTTTTTTTTTTTTTTTGGGGGGGGGAGTGTTTATAATTACACGATTTTTACATCAGTAAAGTGGGGGGGGGTTGATTTGGTTTGTGAGGTTGGTGTTTAAAGTTCATCCAATTGAAAAAGAGTTAAAAAGCGAATACGTACTTTTGTAAATTATTCACTTGTTGATACCTACCATTATTAATTTTTTCTTTTTTGTTTCAATTGAAACCAAGATTTGAGAATTTTAAATTTTCGAAAATTGAAAAAAAAAGAAATTTTAGTCACCAAAATCGAGAATGCTTTTTCAGGTTTTTGATCATGTTTTATGCAGTTTTAGCTAAATTTGGCTTTTTAGAGGATAAATATCGTTTGATTATTGATTATTGAGAACTTTCGATGGAGTTTTTTATTCGTGTTTTTGTCATTTGAAATATATTTTAACAAAACTTTACCTATCCAATTTGTGTTAGAATTCTCCCATAATTTCACTAATTTTTGATAATTTTTAAAGATTCAGCTTTATGTGTTTTCTCAATATTTTTATGTCATTTTTAACACATTTTCACAACGTTGTATGTTGATGTTGAACAAAGTGCAAAATTGTTCTTCGAAAGAAACAAGGTAGAAGATATTCAAAATTTTCCATCTCACTGGCATTTTTTCAAAAATTTTAAAAATCGTTTAAATGTTTCGAGACAATTTCTTGAATTACCTAAATCATTTCTGAGTAAATTTCTATAGATAATTCTCGGCCAACAATTGTTCCTAAACGCAATAGAAAATGGTCACGAATCCAATTCGATTACCATTTATTCAAAGGTTTACCATACCAAGTACATACTTAAATTTTCAAAAATATCATTTTTTTCAAACTTCTTGCCCCTTTTATCCCTCCCACAAAATCTTCAAAGCAGACACGTGTCTCACCATCTCTACATCTAAATGTACCTTTAAGGCATTTTCTTTCTCTCTATCTCATCGTCAGTCGAATGTTGATATGTACTCGTAAGAATAGAAAACCCGCAACTGGTCATCCGATGACACGTGTAAATTCAACAACCTACCAATTCAAAGCCACCCCGAGTACGTCTAAAGACACCTCGTCGATGATACAATTCGATTCGCGAATAAAACCTCTACCCTGTTCCAAAAATCAGTCTCATGTTTCCAATACCATAATACACGTATAGATAGGTAGGTAAAATAGGTACCTAATTGTGCCAACATATACGATACGAAGGACCCATCGTCGAATAAAATAAACAATTTTACGATCCGTCGTTTCATTCTGCTTTTTATTGGAGTAAGCATATAATAGATAAAACAAAAAAACCTCAGAAAAATATTCCATGTTCGCGGTTATACCCAAGTAAGTATAAGGCTCAAAGAAAATATTTATTAAAGGAGTCGAGTTTTATGACATCCAGCACAAGTCCACGCCGCCGATGCTTTTTATTCGACGAAGACAAACACATACACAAAACCATATCGGCGGGCTTCTCTCGCATTATAAGAGATCCAAGAATACACCTTTTTATATTTTATTATTACGAATACGACGACGATCCGATTCGAGCCCGATGTTCCAAGTTCGAGATGCTGGCCCCTGTAGCTATAAAATTCTGCTAAGCTAACCGTAATGTAGTTGATATAATTTAAAAATTACACACTCCATTCAGCCGTGTCATTGCTAAACAGACGAAAAAATACCCGATTCTTTTGTCCAGCAACAGAATCGCGGGGCAGCCCGAGTTAAAAGAAAGAATAACATTTACTCTACTTAACGTGTATCCATCGTACGTATGTACATAGAATAGCCTAAGACCTTGTACGTATGAAAATTCGACTATTTATTTTCATAGGTGCCCGATTGAGAGCATAGGCAAAGGGGACATGGAGGGAGAATCCAACCCAAGTCGTACGTTTACACTATAAAAGGGTAATTGATCCAGTTTCAGTTTACTCCTAGTCCTGCATAGCATAACAATATCTTCAGGCTACAGCAAATTTTCCACATAACTAACCCCATCTCACGAGCTCAATCACGTCCAACCTCATCTCCCTCTTCGTCCAATTTTGAAAAATCACCGCAGTCGAAAAAATAAAAACAAACGCATAAATTAACATGAGAACATATTAAGCATCAAAGAAAGAAAAAAGAACTACTCTCAAGTAACTCGCAATTACACACCTCTCTTCTTTTGACGCGATGTCAGGGCATAACAATCTTACAAATAACTCGCGGCCACGATCACGATAAACTAGGGTCGAAAAATTATTATTACTGTAAAAACGTTGAAAAGTCGTTCTTTTGATGGTCACGGATGCGTAAAATTTAACTCGGTTATTTTTATATATTACAGGGCCTCTCTCTCTCTCACTCACTCTCACTATGTGTACTGTGTATACTACCTTTGATGATAGTGAATACAAAAAAGAAGAGAAAAAAAAGAACATTGGCAAGAAGTATAGCAAAGGCCTGCCATTATAATAACAGCTGCTTCTCTCGCGTACGTACGTTTCCATATCTTGCAAATCTGACTGCCTAATGTCGATTGTAAACAGGCAAACAGGCCGCCGACAGCCGTTTAGCGGAGGGGCTTGGTGACACCAATTTGGCACAATTTGTGTCACTTTGAGCGGATTTAAAAAGGTGTCATTGTAAAAGAGGGTAAGATTAGCTTTTCCATTATTCTTTGTAATCCTTCACGCTATCGGCTTTATAATTCTTATCGCCCGAGAGAGATGCGATACTATACATATACACCGTATAGTTGGTCGGGTAAGATATTATGATACTATAGGAGCGAGTGAGCGAGCTATAAGTATAATTTTTATTGGATTTTTCGCAATTAATAGATATACCTACAATGGGATACCGCGCGAAGAAGGCTGCACGAGTTGACGTAAGAAAAGTATCTTTTATGGTTTGTTTAAACACTTTACCAGCTTGGGTTTTATTTTCGTAAAATGAGAGCGGATTAATTTCAAAGGATTGGATTTTATTCAGGTGTAAAAGGGGGGAAGGGTGTAAAAAGGTAGTTTTAATTATTGACTATTCTTTCGCGTGTATGGGTCTTTTGGCCTAATTGCATGTACCTACGTATTTAGTTATCTCGACTATACAGAAGTACAAAATTGGATGGATAAAACGATTTTCAAAGATACTTGCTTACCTCTCTTTCCACGGTTTATCCTCACTCCTGTTTCACCATTGAATGAAATTTTCATCATAAAGTCCGTCTGTAAGAATAAAAACATACCAATGCTATGAAAATCATTGAAAAATTAAACAAAATTTTTAAAAAACAAATAAAAAACATTTTCTAAAAAAATTGAAAAAAACACTCTAATTGTAAATATGAAGGTTTTTTTGTTCATTTTTATCTGTTTTCTTTGCTATTTTTGACAAAATTTTCAAACAATCTTCACTTTTTGTAAAAATTGTCAAAACAGCACCTGTTTTTTTTTGGAAAAAATGTTTTAAAAATCTTATCGCCAAAATAATTGTCAAAAAAGTCTCATTTTCGCCAAAATTGTACAGAAGTTTCTTTAAAAAAAAAAATTATAAAAAAATCCTAATTTAAAATTATGCTTAAAACATTCAAGCAGTGGCGTTGAGCTTCAAATTTCCTGGGGGTGGGGGGAGTGAGGAGAGTTGGATACAAAAATGCCGAATCAAAAATTAGGAATATTTGACTGACAAAACTAAAAATAAGTACCTACAATAAGAGCAATTATACGTACGCTTTTATTTATTCCAGTATGAAATTGAGAAAAACTAGAAGCTGCAAAGTGTGCGTAGCTAGCTGCCTTTTCTACAGCTATAACCGTTATTACATCTAGGTAGTGCATAAGTGAATCAACCATGTCACAGTGATGAGAATTTTTGAAACTCTCACTGCTTCAAAATAATAATTGTTTTTCAGTGTTTTCATATTTTCTAAATTACAATAGGTATTTCAGAATAATTTATAAGCTTGTATTGCTTCTAAATTGAGAAATTTCTAGTTGTTTTTCATAGTTTGCATTGTTTTATACAAAATTTCAAATCGATTTCCCGAATTCCCCATCTCTACAATTTCATAAAGTTTTCAATAAATTTTCAGAATTTTGCATTGCTGCTGAGTTAGGAAATTTGCAATCAATTTTTAGAATTTACATTGCCTCTAAATAGTCAAATTTTGAATAATTTTTCAGAATTCTTATTGTCTTTAAATTAGAAAATTTCAAATTCAATTTTCAAGTTCATATTGTCCACAAATTGTAAAACGTTTACTCAATTTTTGGAATTCACATTGCCTCCAATTTTTGGAATTCACATTGCCTCCAATTTTTCGGAATTCTCATCTTCTTCATAAATATTACAATACTTATTTCATATAATTTTCAAGTTCACATTATCTGCAACTTACAGAACTTTTAATCAATTTTTGGAATTCTCAACGTCTCTAAATACAAATTTTCATATTATTTTTTCTAGAATTTCCATTGTAGAGCAGGAAAATAACGTAAAAAAGCGAGGGCGAAAAGGAAAAAATTGGCACATAAATTTTTTCTTCGGGAATGTGTTCAGATGAACCCCCTGAACTACCAAAAAAAACCCGAACCTCCTAACCCTGGAGCTAATTTTTTTAGGGGGCTAAAACCGGTTCCGATTTACGTTTTTTGCGATTTACTCCGAAAATATTAGGTTTACGAGAAAAACTACCATGACTAAAAATGTTCCCCTTCAAATTCTCGACAATTTGATACTACGCTCGATACCCATACCTCAAGAGGGGTGTCTGAAAAAAGGGGTGGAAAGAGTAGGTGTTTGAAAAAAAGTCAGTCCAATAAATTGATCAAAGTTACCACTTAATATCATTCGTTTTCGCTCAAATTTTTTTTACAAAGTCTACTCACCCAACTATTAGTCACACCACCATTGATTGGTCTTCATCCCTCCTAAGGGGTTGGTGGGGGATGCTTGGTTTTTCAAGTAACACACAACTGAATCATATATTTGAAAAACGAATCTGGACATGCAATATATCGAATGGTATGTTTTCGAGGCCGCTGAATACGAATACCAACTTATTTTCTGGGTCCAAATCCTCAAAGCCCCTCTGTGCCCCAAAAAGGGGGTTAAAATTTTGAAAAATCGTGAAAAGTCGAGTGATATATCGAATGGTATGTTTTCGAGGTCGCTGAGTACGAATATGAACTTATTTTTCGGGTACAACCTCACAATGTCCCTCTGGGCCCCAACAAGGGGGCCAAAATTTCAAAAAATCATCAAAAAGTCGAGTGATATATCAAATGAAATGTTTTTGAGGTCGCCATGCAGGCGCAAATATGAACTTATTTTTGGGTCCCACCCCACAATATCCCTCTGTGCCCCAAAAAAGGGGCCAAATTTTGAAAAATCATGGAAAGTAGAGTTATATATCGAATAGTATGTTTTTGAGGTCTCTGAGTACGAATATGAACTTATTTTTCGGGTCAAACCTCACAATGTCCCTCTTCGCTCCAAAAAATGGGCCAAATTTTGAAAAATCATGAAAAGTCGAATCATAAGTATATGGAATGGTATGTTTTCAAGATCGCTGAACACATATTTTTAGAATCCAAAGCACAATGGTTCTCAGCCCCAAAGAAGTTAACGAAAAAACATGGTGTGATCTTTTTCTTTAAAGATTCACACCATTATTTTAGAAAAAATTCTGAAAATTCATCTCAAAAATACTGATTGGACTAAATTTCGGCGGGAGGAGGGGAGATGTAAGTAGAGCTACTCGCATTGCCAGGGTATTATTGGGATCGCTGTTCAAAAAGATTGAACGCTCATTTTTGCAAAGAAAACATTTTACATCTCAAGATTTTTCTTTAAAACGCTCACTCACCTACCTGCAGGTTTTGATTATTTTTCAATAGAAAATAAAATGGAACTAGGACTTTCATAAAATGTATATAATCATCCAACTAATTTCTATTTTTAAATTTTGTCTAGGTTCTTACGTGCCACTCGAATTATATTTTCATGGGAAATTTAAATGAAATTAATCATTTATAATGTTTCTTTTTTTGCTGAAAAAACTCATAAATTGATAAAAAATTTCAAAATAGAATCCTGAAAACACACCATTCGATATATTTCACTCGACTTTTCATGATTTTTCGAAATTTGGCCCCTTTTTTGGGGCACAGAGGGATATTGTGGGGTGGGACCCAAAAATAAGTTCATATTTGCGCCTCAGAGTGTCTACTAAAATCAAAAAAGCGAATTTCTCGCCTTATTCTTGCTTTTTTCTTGCTTCCAAAAATGAAATTTCTTACCCCTCTTCATATTTACGCATAGATAATCTTCGCTAACCCCTCTAACCCCCCCCCCACCCAACAAAATTTGTCAAAAATTTATTCTTCAAAGCAGAGAAGTGAATTAATTTTTCAAAATATGAAAAAATAGTAATAAAAAAACGTAATAAAAACAAACGTTGCGAGGCAAGTCTACTGAAGTGAATTCAATTCTATGATAACAGTAACAAAATAAAAAGTCAACTCAAATGCGGATCGAAGTCATGTTATTTGGGGGAGGGGGAGTATGATGTCATTTTTCCAATAAAAAATTGTTATTTTTTGGACAAAAATCAAAATTTTAAGGTGCTGAATACCAGTGACATACATTTATACAATATTACAAGATCAAAACATGAAAGAGCTTATATTTTTATTTGTGATTGAGGGTAGAGCGCAATCAGAATTTTAGACACCAAAAATCGACATTTTAGGTTGTTTTCAGAAAACTCTTCACAATGAGTGATCATTTTATTGAAATGAAAGTAAAATTACTGCTCGAACGAAGCGAGAGCGAAAATTCGTTGAAAAAATTGGTGTAAAAAACGAAAAAACGACCATTTTGCATGCTTTATTTTACATTTTCATCGGAGAACAATAATATCAACAATTTTGAAAAGTTAGTTGTTCTGTAGTTCAGAAAATGAAAATTTGCACTTTTCAAATGATTTGGGTATTACCTGGAATTCGAAAATTTTCTATTTAATTTTTGAATTCTTAAAATTTTTAAAAACAGTATCTTGAATGGCCCGAGCGAAGCGAGGGCAAAATTTTTGGAAAATTTTTAATTCGAAAAGTAAAACAACATCAATTTTAACAAAATGAAAACTTGAAATTTTGGTGGGATAGCTTCAATTTTTCAGAGATTTTTGATGTGAATTCTTGGAAATTTTCTTGCTTTTCGAAGGAATTTCTATACTATTTTCTAACTTTCTTGCCACTCATGCGAATTTCTCGCCTTTTTCTAACTTTCTTGCCTTTTTCTTGCCAGTAGACACTCTGCGCCTGCATGGCGACCTCAAAAACATTTCATTTGATATATCACTCGACTTTTTGATGATTTTTTGAAATTTTGGCCCCCTTGTTGGGGCCCAGAGGGACATTGTGAGGTTGTACCCGAAAAATAAGTTCATATTCGTACTCAGCGACCTCGAAAACATACCATTCGATATATCACTCGACTTTTCACGATTTTTCAAAATTTTAACCCCCTTTTTGGGGCACAGAGGGGCTTTGAGGATTTGGACCCAGAAAATAAGTTGGTATTCGTATTCAGCGGCCTCGAAAACATACCATTCGATATATTGCATGTCCAGATTCGTTTTTCAAATATATGATTCAGTTGTGTGTTACTTGAAAAACCAAGCATCCCCCACCAACCCCTTAGGAGGGATGAAGACCAATCAATGGTGGTGTGACTAATAGTTGGGTGAGTAGACTTTGTAAAAAAAATTTGAGCGAAAACGAATGATATTAAGTGGTAACTTTGATCAATTTATTGGACTGACTTTTTTTCAAACACCTACTCTTTCCACCCCTTTTTTCAGACACCCCTCTTGAGGTATGGGTATCGAGCGTAGTATCAAATTGTCGAGAATTTGAAGGGGAACATTTTTAGTCATGGTAGTTTTTCTCGTAAACCTAATATTTTCGGAGTAAATCGCAAAAAACGTAAATCGGAACCGGTTTTAGCCCCCTAAAAAAATTAGCTCCAGGGTTAGGAGGTTCGGGTTTTTTTTGGTAGTTCAGGGGGTTCATCTGAACACATTCACGAAGAAAAAATTTATGTGCCAATTTTTTCCTTTTTAAAACCGCTATTTGCCTGCTCTATTGTCTTCAAATTTATAAATTTTCAAACCAACTTTCAGAACTTGCTTTTTATTCTAAATTAAGAATTAAATCTTATAAAATATGTTAAGAATTTGAATTGCCTCTAAATTAAACGAAAAAAAATATGGGTAATTTTTACAAAAAAATTTAACTAAATACTGGTATTAAGCACAATTAAGTACCAGATCCCATACAATAATTTTTACTGTAATTGTATAAGTCAGTAAAAATTATCATTTTAAGGTAAAGTGGGGTAATTCCGATATGGGGTAATTCCGATAGCAAGCCCTAGCTTTGTTGCAAAACACATTTTGGCACAAATGATGAAGAAAGTAGGTAGTTTTAGTGCTAACCTACACCCATTAATGATCAGATGGTTCATCTGCTCTGTTTTGTCAAGTCTGTGCAGTGTTCAAAATCTGAATGCCCAAATCCTTTGCCGCAAAAAACAGGGCACTTTTGAAACTCGTTTTTATCGTTCAAAACTTGTTGAAAAATTCTGTTAGGAGCTGATATTTGATGAATACGTGTTTAAGTGTCAGTACCTCTTTTGATTTTGCTTTTATAATTATTTGTTTGGTGGCATTGAATTATTAAACATGTCGATCATTTTTCATGCTGTGGGGTAATTCCGATAGCCCCAGCAAAATTGTAATGCAATGTTTTTTTCGCTGTTTTGATGTATTATAGTTTTAGGGGGTCGAAATTATCAAAGAAAATCCTCAAAACGGGGCATTTTTCTCTAGTTGGTCTAGTTTTCAAAAATTATGCCTCAAAAATGCATATTTGTAAAAAAAATTTAATTTTTGTTCTAATGATTCAATTTACATGAAATAAAAACCTAAGGGTAAAGTGCCCTATTGCCGACCAGGTGCCTAAATCCGACCACCAGCATATCTCGTCCAATAATGCCTCAACCATCCGGGGAAAAATGTTTTCATATGTATTTTTCACAGACAAAACGATTAAGACCAAAATCACAACCCAAAAGCCAAAACTCGCGAAAATATAGCTAAAAAACGAAATTCAAAAAGTCAAAATCAACTTTTCCGGTAACTTCAATCGCCTATTGCTCAAATGTGTAATTTTTTGTAAAAAAAGGTTCAATTATTTTTTAAAGTTCATAGTTTGATGAATAAAAGCTGATAATTATTTTTTGGATAAATTACAGGCAAGTTCGAAAAGTTTCCCATCAAATTAAATTTTATAGGGTGCTCTAATTCCGACCACCAATGAATTGGCTATATACTTGAAATTTTTATTTTCCTGGATTTTCAAAAAAAACGTCAAAATGTAAAAAATGGTGTGCTGATGCAATGAACAAAGCTGTAAAAGCTGTAAGAAACCGAGAATGTGGGTATCTGAAGGCGTCTAAACAATTTTCAAGTGTTTCAAATGGGGACATGTGATTTGTGATACGACGTCAGAAAAATGTAAAAAAAATTGAATATTTGTTCCCCTTTTGCTTAAATAATTAATTGCCTTTCTATTTGTGTCATTTTAATTCATAAACAACATTTTTTTGGGGTGGTCGGAATTAGGACACCATTTTTGCAATTTTCGATTTTCTCTGTTTTTGGAAAAATTGTCATAAAAAATTAGTGGGGAGGTTTTAGGTTTAGTGGCTTTATGGCATTAAACTAGAGGTATGTGGCTATCATTTAAGCCATTGTGCGCGCAGCTACGTCAATTACAGGTCTCATAATTCCAAAAATAAACTAGGTGGTCGACAATAGGGCACTTTACCCTTAAATATGCAATAAATGGTATATTTCAACATTACTGGCTCGGAATTACTCTGGGTGAATTTCTTTCCTTATAAAACTCATTATCGGAATTACCCCATTTTTAAGGTAATTCTGATAACTCAACCTTCCAAAATGTTTTTTCAATTATATGTATGAAGCCTTCACACAAATCACTCTTCAATATAGTCAATGTGTAGCTGAAGGACGCAGGAATAAAGTTGTTACATCATTTTTGCCCCAAAATGTACAGGAAATCCAAAAAATGAGAAATTGCTAGAATTTTGAATTTTGCCATCGGAATTACCCCACTTTACCTTAATAAATTTTGCTATAGGTACCAATAGTAAAAAATCATTTTGTTTTAATAATTTTCACTAAATCATGATAATAAAAATTACATGTTTCAGTTGTACAAAAATTAGTTTAATTACTCATTTTGAAGTAATTTTTAAATTATAAGTAAAAAGTTGAAAATTATTCATGTCAAGGTGATCCTTACTATACTTATGGCTATAGGTAGACAAAAAATTGATGAAATGAATTTTTAGTTAGCAAATGATATCATAATTCATAACTCAATTTCAGCATTATTTTTACCCCACTATCATGTACCTACTACATAGGTAACTCCAAAGCATTTCCCTATTCACTTTTCCTACGAAAAATCTGTCACCTACCTACTTACCTCACGGTGATTCGAACCTGGGTCCCTAAATTTCCTATTCCTACCTACATGCCCTAACCACTCAGCCACAACTTTACTACGAGGGTTAGGGCATTAAAATAATATATTTGTTTGGTAAACGCCCCACCAAACCACGCCCACTTGGAATTTACAGCTAACAGACCGGGGGTGTAACAGGGTACAATGAAACACAGCTGGTGATGGAATAGACTGGGGGTATAGCAGGGTACAATGAGCGGCAGGTGTTCTACAAGTCCCCTTTTCCCTTTTTTAGGATTTAATGCATTAAAATAACAGCAATTACCCATCCGAATTGAATGAAAATTAATCTATTCCCTCCGCCTTAATGATTCTCAAATGGTGTCCAATAGGTACAAAAAACGGTTGGATAGCTTAAGAGAACATTCATGTATAATGAAATTTCAATTTTTCAAAGCGAAACCAATAGTGTGCTACGCACACTAAAAATAGCAGAGCCGATACGGGCCCGAAGAAGATATTATGTTGAGCCTCATTTCTACAGGAGAAGCTAGAAGGCCAGAGGGGGTGGTGTCGAATAAAAATTTTGTGGATTGATGTGATAGAAAAACATCAATTTTGCCAATTGATACAATATTCATATGACTGATAATGACTTGCGAAAATTTTTCTTTTCTTTTTTGGTTTTTTGGAGGTCTCAAATATGAAATGTGTTTTTTTACAATGAGAAACAAATTTACCCGAGCGAAGCGAAGACGAGAACTATTGAAAATTTTCATTTCGAGCTGCCTAATTAAAAACAAGTTTTTTTTTAATGCGAGGGGTTTATTTTTTGGTTTTTAAATTTGTTGTTTTGAAAGAAGTTACTTTTGAAAAAGATAAGAGAACAGCCTGAAACAAAGCAAGAGCGAAAGCTTCTGAAAATAGGTATTTCGAGAGGCATAAAAGCGAGGTTTTTTCATGTGAGGACGAGTAGGTTTCTTGGCTTTTAAACTTTTAGAATTTGAATGATTTAGAAAAAGAAAACAGAACAGGCCCAAGTGAGAGTGAAAACTCTTGTAAATTTATACTTCGAGAGACATAAAAACGACGTTTTTTCGTAAGGAGTTTATTTTTTAGGTATCCCAACAAAAAATTTCAACCCCCCTCTCCTCATATTTATCCTCCTCAAAATGGCGTTTTTCAACTTATTTTATGCTTTTTAACAATGAATTAGAAGTACGTTCTTTGGATGTATTTTTGATCCCTAAACAGCATACTTTTATCAAAATTTTCGCTTTGATGTGCCATGGTGAAAAGTTGGAAAAATGTATTGGGGGGAGGGGGGAATGGAAAATTTTGGGGAAAATAACTATTAATGAGTATGGTGTCGTTTTCTTATGATTCGATACCGCTGAGCACGAAAATGAAGTCAGATTTTCCGCTACTTTCAACTAGCCCTCCCCAGAGCCCTCAGCCCACATCTCAATTTTTACTATTTTTGAAATAAAATTACTTTGATGATATTGGTGTCGTTTTCTAATGATTCGAGCCCCCTACGCACAAATATTGCGTCAGATTTTGTTTATACACTCACACTGCCTCCCTAATTTTAAAAGAAGTGGAAATTTAAGAGGGGGCTGAGGCTCGATCCGGAAAGCCTGTGTGAGTGTAAAACAAAATCTGACGCAGTATTTGTGCTCAGTGGGTTCGGAGCTATTTTTAATACTCACTTTCCTGGACTAAATGAGTAATTCGGTGATGTGATAACATTTAAAAAAATGTACCTACCTACTTACATTATATTTTCAGAAAGCAGGAAGATGTAGTGATGTAAATCGTTACACAGTTGCTGATAAAGGGGGAAAAATAGACACACTAATTTCATGATTAATATTCAACATCATTTTTTTTATTGATGCGCGTAGTTCCACATATACGTAATTGATGTATTAGGTAAGAAAATCGAATGTAGATAGGTAGATACCTATTTTGTTTATGGCAAGAATAATTTTAAATTCAAATCAATTTTGGTAAGTGAACATTTTCATTAACTATTTTTTTTCCTTTCGATACCTACTCTTATTCTGCTAATCAGTGATCATCAATCCTGTCCTTTTGCTTCAGACTTCCAATCTACTACTCATTTCATCTACAGAGTTCATGTGATAGGTAGGTACCTATCAAACAAAAATAACATGGAAATTGAAAATCTACCGAAGATTATACTGAAGATTTTACTGCCTTTTATATTCATATTCTCAATCATCTGCGTGATAGCTCATTTGTACAAGTTTTTTCGCATTACAACTCCAAAAAGTCTAGCAACGAAGAACCTCACCTTTTACTGTTTTTTCTTATTGTTGATATACGTTTTTTCCTTCATATGGTTTATTGTAATATTAATAGAATCAGATAATAACTGCAAAGGCGCCGGCGCGTACTATGTCACTCGTATCATTGTTCACTTGATGGTCACAGTGACTCTGATCAAGTTCATTATCGCTTTGGACCTATTCTTACGCTTTCGCAATATAGCTAAATATTTACAAAAATCTTCTTCTCCGGCTACTCAAAATAAAAAATTCATCATTTACAGTCTGCTCAGTACAATCTTCCCTTTGCTTTACGCATTACTTTGGTTCAAAGTACCGGATTACAAACTTGAAAACCCAAACTTGTATTATGGACCATTTTCCATCATGAGAATTATTCGTGCCGGGCGTTTGTTCGTGATCCTTGGTACAGTTTGGTACATCCGATTGGCCAGCGTAAATAAAAAGGGATTATGGTCAAAATATGGTCTACATATGCGCCTTCTCACGATGCTAGGTGGATTCTCGGCTGCAATCAGCGTGGTGGAAATCATCACCATGATTATACAGAAAGGAGATCGATTTTCTGGTGACGAGTTTACTGGGAACAGGACAACGGTCGTATATTTTTTTATGCATTATTTCGGAAGTGTTCTGGAGGGAGTGGTTATTGGCATATTATTTACATTCAGAAAAGAAACATTTCGGCCAACTGCTACTGCCGTTACTTCTGGTCAACAGACTACGATTACCTGATTTTTTTCAATTTTGAAAAAGTATACCTACTTCGCAACTTGTACGTATTTTTAAAATGTTTTAGACTCGTGAATAGAGTTATTTTTAGTCATTTTTAAACTCCTTTCATAATTTAAGTACCCTCTACCAAGATCAAGAAGTAGGTCACCAACAAGCACTAATCTTGAACATACGCACTAATGTTAATTTTGATACATTTTACGATTTTTTTTTGGAAAACCGGATTTCCAAAAAGTGCTTGGGGGCTGCAAAACGACGTGAAACCGTCTTCAGTCGACTCAGCAGGAAACTCCTGAACGCTTCGAAACGACTCGAAACCATTTCCAATCGATTTGGTTTGGTCGACCGAAAAAAGGGTACCTAGCTTATATCCTTTTCTCATTTGGGCTCTTTAATTTTCAAAAGTTCTCCAAAAATCGAAAAATTAATTTTAGTACCTGCAATATTGGTTGGTGTTATAATTTTGCGTGCGCTTTCAACCCAGCCTAGTTCGGTTCAAAACTTTTAGTGCGAGTTGGGTATTTCCCTCGTTAGAATTAATTGAATGACAGTATATGTAATTATTCATCGTATCTATTGTGAAAGAGATAATTTTTATAACGTTATCATTGTTAGAGTATACATAAATTAGATTAAAACAGGAGTATGATAATGATAGATATAGGAACATTATACGTATTATGGAATGATTCTTGGAGATTTTTTTATTTTACGTAAATATAGATTTTTTTCCCAATTTAAACTGTTCTTCAAAAATGACAATGATTCATAGAGATAGCAGCTTTCAATTTTCATAATTCCAAAAAAAAAAAATTGTTCACAACGAATCTACCTATATAACCAAAGGATGGATTGCAGGAAACTGTATTATCATGTTTAATAAGCTGTTGATAAAGGGGGGGGGGACCGAAAAATCTAAAACGTTATCTCTCGATATCAGATCTATGAGTAGGTATATCCTCGAACCAATCTATGCGTAATTGTCGTGTTCAGAACTTGACCATTTTCAGTTGGGTATTAATTTTTTTTAATGAAATAATAAGCAATTTGATTCATCAAAATTGTTAGGTTGTCATACCTTATAACGGATTCTCCTTCATAAAAATTCAGCAGCCAAAGATGAACTATGAAATCTATGAAATTGGATATACTTCATTGATTCGAGTACACAAAGTAGGCTAAGTAAACATATACCTAGCTTATAACAAACGAACAAATAATTCTACCCCGCACATCCTCCCTTTCTGGTTGAGCGACATATTATCGTTGACAAATCATTGAAAAGAGTAGTAGTACTAAGCAGGCTAAAAATACTCTCTTTTTTGGTCGGAATTGAAAAAAGCACCAATAATATACGTACACAAATGTATAAAATTTATCCAACGTGAAAGAGATTTTTTCGTACACTCACGTTCCAGGTGCCGTAATGGTTTTTATAAACACGATTAAAAGACTAACGACACTATATAATGCTCCAGAAAAGGTAATAATAGAAGTCGACAAATAATACCGATTTAGAGAGAAGCGACGACGAACGATTATTGACCGTGAGCTATAGAATGCTTGCTACACACTACACAGCTACTAATACACACTATAGGTACCTATAATATGATCTGTATAGAATAGTTAGCAGCTCGCCATGTCCGGATATGCCAATAAATCACACGGTTATCCTTAAAAGTCACCAGATGCGTCGGACCTTCAACTTTTTTTTTCAATTCTTTTGTACGTACAACCTATGGTATGAGTAAATGTAGTAATTTCACTGTTAGAGACTTCTTCTTCCGTTTCGCTATATCGGATTTTCGCCACCGAAGCAAAAGCAAAGCAAAGCGCGCAGCAGCGAGTTATTTCTCAATGAACCGATCCTCTCCACTATGTTTTGTCGGCGGGAGGCGAATATCAATTACGTTTTTATTTGATGAACCCCGCTAGCCAGCCGTGAATCCACAAAGAAGGTGTTATCGTAGGTACGAAATTCTTTCATGGTATTGTTATACCCAGAATTATGAGGGTGGGTTAGGAGGAATTTGTAGGCATTTTTGTGTTGTTGTTTTTTTTTATTCGATTTTACCCCCTTTTTTTGAAGGATTTTTACACTTTCTTTGAAGTTTTTTTTAGATCATTTCACTTTTCAGCCTGTTTTGAATGTAAATACGAAAGTGAATTGCGAAATTATACGAAGGGGCCATAGAGGTTGGCGTTGGAGACAATTTGAATCACGATTCAGATCGAAAATGTCATGATTTTATTCGTAATCAACAGAAATTAAGTATAAGTCATGAATCGCGTTCACGAATCATTATTTTATTCCTTCTCGTTCTCTTCATCAAAAGATATGACTTGACTCCTGATTTTTGCAATACTCGTATTTTATTTAAATTTTTAGATTCTTAATCAACTTTAAAGGTTCCGAGACATTTACTCGAATAAACAAAATTGCAATTTTTCTGAATGACTAATTTTTCGAATCTTTTGATCCCATCATCTTGAACGCATAAAACAAAAGTGAGCGATTGTTCAGTTTTTTGTCAAAATTGTAGAAAAGGCTTGTTTTTGATAGGTAAGTATGTTTTTTTTTTCGTCAAGCTTCTTAAACTTCTCAGGGAGTACTATTTCTGCAAAAAATCCAAAAAATCCTACTTTGAAAAAAAAATAAAAATTGGCAAGGAAAATCTGTTTGTTGTCAGAATCGCAGAAATGACTCGACGACTTGATTACAAAAGTAGCCCGTTACTCTATCAAATTAAGTGGACTAGGACTTGCATTTTTTGTTCGAAAAAATTCCATTTTGTTGTTGTTGTTGTTTTTTTCGTCAAAATTGCAATTAAGACGGGGAGTAAGTAAATAAGTCTCCTCTCCATGGAAAGCTTCAAGTCATAGATATGTATTTTGGTCAAATTGATCCAATGCTCGATCAGACATGATCATCCGGATCAGGTCTTTAGTCTGATCCGGGCCGGTCTGATCGTCCGGACCAGAATTTCAGCCTATTGATTATCTGTCTGGCTTCCTAAGGCCATTGACTCGTGAGTCTGGACTATAAAAGTCACTGATCTACCTGTCTGGCTGACCAAAGTCGTCAGTCTGTTTATCTGTATGTCTTTCTTAAGGTTATTTGCCCGTCTTTATTGTTTCTAAAGGTCCCGGTCATCTGTCTCTCTGTCTGACCTCTCGAGGTCATTGACCCGTTTGTCTGACTTCTCCAAGGTCATCTATCCGCTTGTGATGCGGCCTCTTAAAATCATCTGTCTGCCTTTATGACATATCCAGGTCATTGACCTATCAGTCTGACCTCTTCAGGTCATTGACCTTTTAGTCTGATCTTCTAAGGTCACTGACTTACATGTCTAGCTTCTCATGATCGTACGTCGGTCTATCCCTCTGGCTTCCCATCCCCTACAGGTCATGGCTGTTTGGCTGCTCAAGGTCATACGTCCGCCTGGTTGGCCTCTTGAAGTCATTGACCTCTCAGTCCAGTCTCTCATGGTGGTCTGTTTGTCTCATCTGGCTTCCTAAGGTCATCCTGTCATCCATTTTCCTATCTGTCTCCTACAGGTCACTGATCCGTCTGCTTAGGTTTCCAAGGGCCTCTGTCAGCTTTCTTGAGGTCATTGACCTGTCTGTTCAGCCCCTTAGGGTCACTGACCTACCTGTATATCTTCTCATGGTCGCCTGTATAGCCTTTCGAGGTTGCTTACGTGCCTCTCTGGATTCTCAATGTTGTCTGTCTGCCTTCTCAGGGTCATTGACCCATCTGTCTGTCTTTTCAAGGTTGTCTGCCTTTCTTTCTTGTCTCTTAAGGTCATTTCCCTGTCAATATGGCTTCCCAAAGTTGTCTTCTCAATGACCTGTCTGTCTGGCCCCTTGAAGTCGCATTGACCTAACTGTCTGGCTTTTCATGGTTGTCTGCCTGTTTCTCTGGTTTCCAAACATAATCTGCCTTCATATCTCTCTTCTAAAGGTCATTGACACGTCTATCTGACCTCTCAAGGCCATTGACCTACCTGCCTAGCCGCTCGTAGCTGTCTGTCTGACTTCTCAAGGTCATTGACCCGTCAAATATGTCTTCTCAAGGTCATTCGTTTGTCTGTCCGGCCTCTTATAAGGTCATTGACTTGTATTTTTGGCTCCTCAAGATCGTTTGTTCGTCCGTCTGGCTTCCCGAGGAGGTCTGTCTTTCTGTCTGGCCTCTCAGTTTAGTAATTTTGTTTTAATTCTTATTAGTACTTATCTAAAAGTTCACTCTAATAGAAGTATACAATGACATGTACATATTTTTTTTCAAATTTCTAAAAGTCTGATATATGTACTTACTTAAAATGTCAAGAGAATGAGTACCAGACATAATATCAAAATGCCAGAAACTGGTGACATTTGTTTTTAAAAGTTCCACATGAGAACGAGAATTTATCGTATATTTTTTCCAAGTTTTTAAAAGTCAGACAAACATCATGTGAAGAATTGAACAATTTTTTCATATTTTTAAAGTAATAGAACTCCCTTTCTCTCTCCCTCCCTCCCTCCCTCCCTCCAAAATATATACCTACCCATTTCAAAATTATTTTTTTCCATCAAAATTACCAATAAATCGCATACTGTTAACACTCTTTTGAACCCAACAAAAGACGATGCATCAATCTTCGTTATCAATTTTTTTGGTATTTTGACCATTTTTAGTTTTTGTAAATGAGGGGGGGAGGGGCTGTAAAAAGGTGGAATGGAAAAAAGAAGTCGAAATTCGAACATAGCGCCTTCAAATTAATAACAATCGATATGTCACTTCACTTTCAAAATTTTTATCAATTTATATGGTCATACTGAACTTGGATTTCGAAAGTTCAAAAAAATTTCATACCTAAGCTAGGAGCTAAATTTTTTTTTTGAAATATCCATTTTGAAAATTAAATTTAAACTCGTCACCGCGATTGAAAATTCTGGAAAACAAATCGCATCGTAGTAACTTTTTACACGCGAATTCGAAGTACAAATTTTTTTTCAGAAGGTAAGGCACCCCCTCACCCAAATTGGGGGCGAAATTTGAAAAAAATTAAAAAGTCGAGTGATATATCGATTGGTATGTTTTTAGAGGTGCTGAACACGAATATGGTCTTACTTTTTCGATTCAACCCTTCCACACCCCTGCTACCCCTCTATTGGGGTCAAAATCTGAAAATTGAATTGTATAGTTTCGAAGGTGTGAAAAACCAGTTGCCTGTTAATGTATGTACCCGCAAATCCATCACAAATCTTTTTCATGAAACCAAATGAGCCTTTCTTTGTCGACTTCCTGTAAATTGATCATTCTATACCCTCAATCTTGGTGAATTAAGGGAAAACACTCGTTCGCTGTTTCTCGTTGATAAATACATTAAAAAGTGCCAATTTCTTCATTCTCGGTTCTCACTTCAATCAAATCAACCCGGAATATTTATAATAGAAAAAATTAATGTCGTGATACGGTGATAATTCGATAATATCTGAGCAAACCCTGTATGTATAGTCACTGATTATTGCAAGTAATATGTAAGTACATCTTGCACATCGGCGGTGTTGAAAGCAGCCTAAAAATAAATCAAATTAACACTCCGGCAAACATCTATGTGTACTTTCGAGCAATACAACAGATTCGTTTACACGATAATATGAAAAGGCGTACAGTAATAAAGGCCCTATATAAGGACGACATGTAGACACATCCCTCTCACTGACGACAGGCAGACTATAAGAAGAAAATTTCGTTAATAATCGTCGCCGTGTGTGTCTGTTTACTGATAAGCTCGCGTATATAACGTTTTTCCGCATCCGTAGCATATTTGCACGGCTGTCTAACGAATCGCTCTTTCGTTCGTTTCGCGCTGTGGAGCTGCAGCTCTGTCAGGGTTAATGTATTTTTGATCGTTAATAGAAAGACATTATCACGCGATAACAAGTATGGCGGCGGGGGCCCAAAAGCAACGAAAATATCGCGCCGAATTGTGTAAATCCGCGCGTTACTACTCGGCCGCAAATTATAATATACCAACAGTTGTATTATATACGTACGATATATAGATGCGTTTAGTTGATTGTTCAGAAAACCGCCATTTTGTTGATGACTGTTGACGAACGTGACTGGCTGTCATTTATTTCGCATTAACTCGCTCTGCCTGCCTTCTCCTTCGATAATCGTCGTCGAAACGATGATGAAACGTAAATGCTAAAACTCCCCAAGAGTTTACTTTCTCTTCGTCTATTCCCTATGTATTCATCTCTCTATCTCTCCTCCAGCCAGCGTGTGTATCGTCGTCGTCGTCGTCGTCGAGCCCGTGTCGATTTTATACACAGTCATAATGAATGTTGGGCGCCCTGCTCCACTCCTTTCCTCT
Organism: Planococcus citri; assembly: GCF_950023065.1. NCBI lineage: Eukaryota > Metazoa > Arthropoda > Insecta > Hemiptera > Pseudococcidae > Planococcus > Planococcus citri. The sequence continues at coordinate 19,166,817 of NC_088681.1, forward strand.
GCAATCTGCCCCCCATCCTTTCTACGTTTATAGTATATAGCTCGCGATCATTAAAATAATGAAAGCTTTTCCAGCAGCATGTCCCCCTCGTCTCGCCTTTTCTCCTGTCACTCGTCGCCTCGACTAACCTTAATGCAAATAGCGGAACTAATTGGTCTTGTCACTTGGGTCATTACAAGATACGCGTTTTCCAGCTTGTCTCTTATTTATTTTTACACCCTGCAAAGGTCTCAGCCTCGATGGCGACGACGGTGGTGCGCCGCATTATGGAAATTAACCCTTTCGCGTCCACTACACTGCACATCTGTAGATGGGTAAAAATTTCGAAAATTTTCATGACTTAATAACGAGATTTGATTTTTAAAAAAATACTCAAAATGGCAATTAAAATCTGCACGAGGAAACAAATCAGCTCAGAAGAGCTTCGTTTAAAAACCACCCAGAAAATGATCGTATACAACAAGTTGAACGAATACTCGAAAAAAGTGATTCTATCCATTTTAATAATTCCCCTCCCCCTCTTTACTTTTTCCCAACTCACTAAAACCAATCAAAATGGAATAATTTTTCGTAGTAATATCGCGATACGCCGCACACGTTCGATTTACAAAAATACTCGTCGAGTATCGCGAATACGAGCATGGAATCATTCCCACGAAACGAAAAAACACAATATTATTCATATTCAAATTGAACAAAACTATAGCAAAATGTCACCATCGCGACATAGCATCGCGGATTAATTATAACAGTTCAATTTTAATTTTAATAATTCGTACGTAACGTCGCTTTAGTACGCAAAATTCATTGCTAAATCCGTCGCAAATCTCGTCGTGTAATCTGATGGATTCGAATTTCAATTTTTATATTTTACATAATAACCATTTGTTATTTGTGCGCCATGCTAAGCAGTAGATGGTAATTCGTAGTGCAGCATTCGATGTACATATAGGGGGACTGCGGCTGCGGCACGTTTCTCTACTAAAAAGATACAACACCGACTCCAGATATCATCGTGTCGATTCGTAATTAAGTTCGTTTATATCTGATGGATATATTTTCTGATTAACTTTTTGCTTCTCCCGATACCTACCTACTTCACCCTATATATATATGTTTTTGAAAAGCATGCATTTTTTTATTGTCGAATAGTGGTGCTCAAAAGTGGAGGTTTTTTGGCGAAATCGACAATTTAAACGTTGGTACATCAAATCAGATTACATATTTTTTCGACATTAGGTACCTACTCGTATTTAAATTTTTTAAAAAACTCGAGAACGATTATTTAAATCTGAACCTTTTTCGTCAAGTTTAGGTCAATAGACTTGAATTTTTAAAACATGTCTAAAGCAACGAAGGTACATAGGAAGAGGAGTAGATAAGACAGGGATGCCCAATGTCACGTGTAGCCTGTTCAACATCTACTTCGACGACATGATTGAAGAATGGCTGAAAACCAAGCCAAAAGGGCTAGACATTAATGATAGGGCAGAATAACATATTCTTTGGCATATTTTTTTCTGTGCTATTAGGAAGGGGATTTCCAACACATCTTTGCGAATCAAAAGATTTCGAGTCGAATAAGCCAATGTTATTTTGCATAATTGTATTTTAGCATATTTCGACTGTAAATGCATATTTTAGCTTATTTTTACCTCTTTTAGCGCATATTTCAGCATTTTCCCCTATTTTTAGGGAATATTTTCAAAAATCTCCAAAATTTCACTTCTTTGTAATTTTTTGAACACAAATTTTCATTTTTTGTAATTTCTTGAACGCGCATTTTTTTGAATGGAAAACGTCAACACTGTAAGTAGGTATAAAAAAACTGCCTCATAATATAAGATCTATCACTTTATCAAATTATCAATGTTATCAATTCACTTTGTTATTCCCTGTAAAATGATACTTACCCATATTGTGTACGAAAAGATGGGAATATTTTGGCATACTTAATTATTTTGACTTTTTAGGGATTTTTTTTGCATTGTTGTAAATGGACTGCCAGTAGAGCAAGTCAGACGCTTTAAATATCTCTGGTGCCAGCCATCTTATGAAGGAGAGGTTGGCGCACAACTTAAGATCAACAAATTCCTGAGAGTAAGCGGGATGATAAACCGAGCCATCCCTCCAAGAAAAGTCAGAGCTAAAATTCGAATAAGAATCTACAATAGGGGACCCAGCCTTGAGACGGCACACTTTTTTTTCCTGAAGCCTGGTACTCCTAAAGTATCCAACCAAAATGGACAAAAATTTGATGGAAGGTCCCTCAGACTAACTACTACTTGCCACCAGAAATGTAAAACTTTTGGTTTCAAACTCTTGTCTCAATCAAATGCGCCGATGGCACAAATTCATTCCTAAGACAGCGCAAATCCAGTTTTAAAGTAAAACTGTAACTATATCGTTTGAATTCAATTGAAATTATCATGTAGAATGCATTATGATACCTAATTTACTCCATTTTACTTGTTTAAAGGCTCTTGGAGTTTTTTCAGTGAATTTGGCTGACAATCCCGGTTTTTTTAAAATCTTTTCACAATTAAGGGTAAGGGCACCCAAAACCACCCACTTTTTGTAAAACCACCATTGATCGAAGACTATTTCACTTCAGAACATGGTAAGTAGCATAAAAGATAGGTTGACCCTTCCCCTAACTCATATAAAAATTTTGACATAAACGAATAAATTAATGTTTTTGGAATTTTTTCCCGCGACAACTCAAAAATTATTTTTCAAATTTTGGTATCCTAATTCCGACCACCCTAAAAAGTGAGGTATCCTAATTCAGACCACATTTGAAAGTGCAGCAACCAATAAAATATCTACTATTTGACATGAAAATACAGTAAATGGCTTAAAAGATAGATTGAACCTTTCCCCAACTCATATTAAAATTTTGGGGTTATAGAATAATTCTTTATGGCTTTTTGGAATTTTTTTCCAAGGCACCTCAAAAATGACTGTGTGTTTGAATTTGGTACCCTAATCCCGACCACCCTGAATTTACATGATCTTGTGGGTAGTCAGGGTTGGCGACCCATACTATTTTACACTTTTGTAAAAATTTTTTATACATACCTTTGATGGGTTAGCAAAGCGGCTATATCATCACAATTGTAGTTTATAACCATCACAACACAAACATAATATAACATCATAAAATTATTCATAGCTAGTTAAACATTTTCAACAATGAAAAATGGCAAAAAACAATTTTTTGATTATGGAATTTCGCGAGTTTTGGCTTTACAGTGGCCGAGGAATGTCTCAAATTAATTGTCTGTGATAGAGGAATACATTTATACCACTTTTCAATAGGCAACGCTAATAACAGATGAGATATGCATGGTGGTTATGAAATACATATTTTGAACAGAAACATGCAACCTTAGGCACACTATATACCTACACTACTACACAATTCACCTAAAGCTACCCATTTTTGTTGATGAAAAGCTCCTGCTTTTGCAGCTGCTTGATCATAGGACTGGTTATACAAATTCAAATTTTAGTTAATTTTGAATGAACACAAACACTAATGAAAAAACTGAGTAGTGCATTAAAAAGTAGATGAAATTTCGCACATTATAAGATACTTTCAAACACTTTTAGTATTAAAACCAATTTGGAAAAGCTTCTGGCAAAAATTGCAACGATTGAATTTTTTTTAAAGCAAAAAAACAAATACATTCTTAAGAAAGCAAGGTAATTGTTCGAGCGGGTCAGACTACGTTGAAAAGTTGAAGATGTGAAGCACAAAGCCCGGGTGCAGTTGGTTTTTACATCAGCTAGACGCCAGAAATTTGAATTGTGCTGTCTTAGGAACTGTACCATCATAGAGCAGGGTTCCCTAAGCATGGCAAGACCAATGCTGCTGTATGCTGTATTGTATGGAAGCAAAACATGGACGATGAGAAAGCATATAAAAAGCAGAGTAACTGCAGCGGAAATGAGATTCATGCGAGCCATGGCACGACATACAAGACGAGATAGGAAAAGGAATGAAGACATCCTGAAGGAGGTAGGAGCAGAGCCAATCATTGGATGGGTGAAAGATTACAGAAAGAAATGGCGAAGAAAATATGTTCATAGAATGCCTGACAAACGGTCCCCGTCAACAAATACACTCCAACTGGCAGGAGGAGCAGAGGAAGCCTGATGAAAAAACTTGACACATCAGCGAGCAATTCTTCTGCAGTTTCCCAGATGGTCTGAACATCTCATCCGATCAAAGTTCAATGATGATGAATGATGATGATGATGATGAATTTTTAAAAATTACATATCAAATTTCAGCTTTCTAGATCAATTTAGAAAAAATTCGATTTTCTTGTATTTTCGACCTGACCCAAATTTGATTTCAAAAATTCAAAAATGCTGTTTAGTACCAAGAATTTTGACTGATGATGTATTCTTGATTGTTTTTTTGATTTAATAGCTATGCACAATTTAAAATTTTTTCTGGTGTTTGGGATACCACCCTTGTTAGGTAAATATTTACATGCAGAATATTTCTTTCACCTTTGTAAGTTTGTACGTGTACCATTGTACCAAACATGTAATAAAACTCGCGTCAGTCAGAAATAATTTATATTTTCCATGAAATATCCTGCTATGAAAACCACCTCACTCCAATTCAATAAATAATACAATTATCTTTGCCTATGATATAACCGTTTTCAGCACACCAAGTATTTATACGTTTTTTATATCTCTTAATTAAATCTTTCTTTTCTTTACCTTCCCATTCTGCGCGTTGAATTTTTCCTTTGGAATTTATGGTAACTCTGTAAGTGGAATTCTTGAACGCCCATTTCTGAGTTCTTGTTCCATCCATCTTTCTACTCAGTTCAACTAAGGCATTTGGGAAATACCACTGTTGAGTGATTGAATCATCGTAGACATTCTTCATTATTACATCAACTTCATGTTTTTTATTATACCATGTCAGAGATAATCTAGAGGTAGTCTTTTTTAAAATAACATGATAGTAACGGTCAACATCCCAATTTTTCCCACCTAGTTTGAGCTCTTCAACTTCCGATTTTTCGAGCCCTCGAAGCTTCCACCAAACGTCCTTGGTATTTGAAGAAGTGCTGAGATCACTTTGATTAGATGGTTCATTACGTCTTGTTAGTTTGATCAACTTATTAACTGTTGCTACATCTATGAGACGGATCACGTTTCCTTTGTCTTCTTTACGGGAACAGGCAGTGGAGTCAATACTGAGGCTTCTGTTGCGCTCATTGAGAGCTTCGATCAAAAGTTCATTTTGTGAGCGACATACTTCTTGATAGATACGATCGAAGTAGCCACCATCAGCGCTCTGTATCACGCTGCTTAAGTATTTCTTAGTATCATTACCATCTGCAGATATCTCAGATTGTAGATTCTTGGCGACGTAGTTTTCAACAGCTTTAAATTTATCATCAGCGACGAATATGTTCTGAGCGTCTTTGTCCTTGGGATGAAGATTTTTCAGCTGTTTCTCTTTTAAGAGCGGTTTCAGAGCGGATATGGTTTCTTGATACGTTTGAAGCGGGGTTTTCAGCACAGCGAGGACTTTTTTAGAAAGCGCCCTATCTTTGCGGATTTCTTCAAGGACGTTTGTCGAGTCGCTGTCGAATTTCTTATTCCAATAGTCATCCAGAGAAGCTTTTGGTAAAACGTTACACATGCATTCGTTAAGTTCAGCACAGATGCCTGAGGTTAGCGGTTGTCCATAAATTGATCCGATCAAGGAGCACGTTTCAGTGCATGCGGAAACACCAAACAGCACACAGGACAAAAAAGGGCCATAAGCTAAACCTGTGCAATAAAACATCATGTAGGTACCTAATGCTTTTTTTTGTTACCGTTGTTTCAAGCATTAAAATAGGCAATTTTTCGAAAAATTGTAAATTTGAAGATTTTATTTAAAATTCTTACTTCCCCTGTCAGTGAGTTCAAGCTGATTGTTTAGCTCGTCCAGTCTTCCGCATAAAGATTGAACTGAAATAAAACTGTTTTAAATTCCCAGTAAAAATTTTAAAAGCCAACTTCAAAATACGTACCTATTAGGTAACCTATTGAAAAAATTGCAAAGAAGAATGACTTTGCCATAATGACGAGTTGATGGACGACAAATACGCGTTTGTACTTGGTATAGAATTTTCACAAAATTGAATTATTTGCGACGATGTACTTTCATTTTTATATTTGCGCTGCTTGGGCCCATACAAGTGTTTCGAAGGTGATATAGTTGTTCGAGTACATGTGTTAGGGTTTTCTACAATTATCCTTAATTGCAACACAGGTAATTTTTAATTTATCGAAATTTCATTTATTTTTTGACATTTTGAACAATTTTTTTTTCAAAGCTTTAACACGCATTTTTGGCGATGTTCACTAAATTTTCTGTACCTACATTTTGGTAATTTTCTGACATTCTATAATACCTATTTGTTTGGTAAAATTCGCCAAAAATGCATGAAGATAATATACCTACGTTAAGAGCGTGTTAAAATGACTATTTGCCTAAAATTGCGAAAAATTCTAATTTTTCCCAAAAAATGTTTAAAATCTTGCTTTTTGCTTGAAATTTTTAAAAAATTTAATTTTTCTCTCCAACAAAAATTTCCAAAAAGTCTCAGTTTTTTGCCAAAAATTTGCAAAAGGCTTAGTTTTTCCAAAAAAATTTAATAATTCTCCAGAAATCTTACTTTTTTCCTCAAAAATTGGTCATGTTTCATTTTTTGCCTGAATTTTCCTTAGAGACCCTACGTTCTGCTAAAATTATCAGTAAAAAATTGCTAAAAACTTTAATTTTTTCCTCAAAGTTTTTTTTTTCTAAAGTTAAAGTCTTGTTTTTTTTAACCAAAAGTTCCGAATAAATGTCATGCGAAAAAATTTCACCTTTTTAGCAAAAGTTGCAAATAATAAAGCTTGTTAGAGTATTTTCTCCCGAATTTGTGACCTTGAAAATTGAAATCCCGAAAACCTTCGCTCTGGGAAAATCATTCCCAAAATTCAATGTTCCTTGACTGACGAGAAAAAGGTCACGACTCACGAGTGCGATTTTTCAGAGTAAATCTGAGTGATTAGGGCCGAGCAAGCTAAAACTTCATTTAGGCTATTATGGAGAAATGTTTTCATAGCCGTAAATTGAACCCCCCCATTGGCTTTTCATTTCAATTTTGCCACGTTACGATTCGTCTATTATTCATAAGCGAAATTGAAATTTGCAAAATTTTTCAAAAATGAAAAAAAATCATACCTATTCAGCCTTTGAAATTTTGCATAATGGTGATGGCCTGTTCGGGTACAACCGTAAATTTTTCAGGCACGTATCATTTACAAAAAAAATAAAAATTTGGAAGTAATTTTTAGATGATCAAAAATTCTTTCCATGCTTTTTTTCGACGTTTCAGATCAATCGAAATCCAAAATTGAGATAGGGATGACAAAAAATTGCTCGTAGAATGATTGTTTTAAATTTTTTTCAAACGGTTTTTTAGGTAGGTACCTATTCTTTGGAAAATATGAGAAAAATATTTGTAAAAAGTTGATATGTACTGTCTTGTAAATTCGTGAGGAGCATTTTAAATGTTGAAGAAATTGAACGAACAATTTTTTGGGAGGGGAAGGGGTGGGTGTGGCAGTTTTTATTCTACCAAGATGCATGAAAAAGCCAAATCTGCCCTTGGTTCTCCTCAACTTTTATACCCATTATGGAAAATTCAACTTTCACGGTGAAAGTGAAAAGTTGAGCTTTTCTAATTTTGATTACGTATTGATTTATTTGATTTTGAGATTTGCTCTAAATTTAATCAATCTCGAGGTGAGTATGAACTGTCAAATTTTGGCTGTTTTTCGAAAAGTTTCTTACTCGAGAAAATCACAAGGTGAGGTAAAAAGTGTTCCTTTATATTTTTATCATCTTTTTAAAACTTTTTTTTGAAAAATGAAGACATAATCTCAACCTTTTTGACGCTTCATTCAAATGTACTTTTCTTCAATAATGATCTACATTTTCAAAAACAAAAAAAAATGAAAAATTTGTGTTTTAGGAATAATTGTTGAGATCTAGTGCTCTATTTTTTCCGGGCTTCCTTCCACATTCGATTGGTCGCTGCTTCAAGCCGTTTTGAGACCTTCAATTAATCGACTCAGCATATTAAAAATGTGGTCCTAAGTAAATTTCATTTCAACAACTCAATTGGATTATATGTTGTGGAAATTTCAATTTTCCAAAATCTGCTAGGGTGCTCCAGAACTACCACTCAAAATGGTTCTAAACTAATTCCAATCAATTTGGAGGGTCGAAAACAGGGTACACACCAAATTTCAGCTTTCTTGGTCTGTTTGGTGAAATTTTGATTTTTTTCCATTTTTGACCCGATTTTGATTTTTCAAAAATTCGTTAAAAATTAAAATCATTTGTGAACTCAAAAATTTGATCTACTGTTTCTAAATTCGTATTCGGAGAATCAGATTACCTCAATTCAAACTAATGGACAATTATTTTATCTGATTTTCAAATTCCGCGACTTTGGAATTTTTTTTTTTTTGATTTGCCATTGAAAATAAAAGGTTACAAGTGTAGAAGTGACTTACGTAACTTTTCTTATAAGGATTATCAAATTACTTACTTATTCTCATACGCGATTTCATATTTCATCATTTTTGGAAGGAAATTTGTGCTCACCTGAAACAAAGAAAAATTAAGGTGGATTAGTTAGTTATAAAATTATTGATCAATCAACAGATGAATAATGAAATAATAATGGTCGAAGGCCAAAGTAAAAATTCTGACGATCTCCACGTTTAATAAAGAATCAGAAATGAATATTCACAAACAAAGTATCATAAAAATTGTAAAATTTATTGTGAAAATCACTGAAAAATAGGTATCATAAATTGATGGACCATCAAAAAACGACAGAAATTTGAGAAACGTCTCATTTGGGTAAAATTTTGTACAGACTGCTTGGATTTCAAAAATTTCAAGTATTGGACATATTCATGTTGGGGGGGGGGGGACACAAAAAGTTTCTTTCTAAAAATCCCTTCGCAAAAAAGTTCGATACATGAAACATGTTTCACTAGAAAAAAGCCAACTCCATTCTCAAGTTGTGATTTGGGAAGTCAAAATTATGTAAAATTGTGTCCTTAAAGCCTCCCCCTTCTTCCTCAGACAGAAAATCTCACAATTCAGGGCAAATTTTATGCTGAATTCTATTCTTTCAATCACTTCTTTAAAATCTAAAATTCCTCGTCATCATACCCCAAGAGCATCTAACCCAAAAAGCACACATTTCCACCTGATTGGCGCCTCAAAAACCCAGCAACAGCTTCGGACAAAAATGCAGATTAGCCAGTACGAATTTATCGTACTTGTATTTATTTTACGATACTCACACGTGAATAAATTTTTTCACATTCGAATTGACCTATCCCCCGTACCATAATTTCACGTAGTCGAAAACACTCGCGCGATAAATTACACAACACTCGCAGCCAAGCCAACCGAGCGTCAGTTTGAATTCGCAGCGTCACATTTGACACCCCCTAAATTCCATTAATCGTGTTATTACGGAAATAAAAACATTTTACATATACCAGGTAGATATAAATAAATATTTTACGCGATTGAGTTTTTTATATGTACCAAGCAGCATATCGATGAATTGGCTCGCAGATTTACTTTTTAATTTATATTTATATTTGGTGATTTACGGGCTTTGCTGATATGAATGAAAGCGGCGCTCGGCGCTCCACACACACAGAGACGCGAGCGAGCAGCGAGCAACCCTCGTATACGAAAAATATTTTTTATATTATTCGGAAAATTGGTTTTTGAAATTGATAGAATGAGCGTATAGCCGGATAATGTAAAAGATTGTAATACCAAATCCCGTAAGGGAATTAGAAATGAAATCGTTTTTTAAAACCTTTTAAACCTTTTTTTTTTTTTTTTACATCTCCCTTCTGCGCGTTTCTCTGCTTCTCTGTTGCTCTTTCGCTGGTATAACTTTCAAATACCCAAACGTACACAAATCCGCCACTAATTTCAACACTACGACCACTAATTTTTATATACGAGGGCTCTATAGTACGTATATCTCCGTACTATTCGACAACACGCATTTCAATCGACACATCGCTCGCGCCAGTATAAAAAAAAGGACACTTTTAAGCAAATTTTTTTCATTTTTTACAAACGCCATCACGTTATACTACATACACATACTCCTCTTCGAGCGTGGGCTCTTTCGCGTCGTTCTGCCCCCCTCCCCCCACAGGCCTTCGACTTCGTGTATATTCCGCTCGTCGTCGTCGTATTTATAACGAGTAATATTCCGGGCACATGGCAGCCTTATTTATGCTCAGTATCGGATTATTTATGCTGAAAAGAAATGATATAAAAGTGGAAACAATTTATCAAAAAGGATTTGCTCGTTTTTTCTTGTTAAACGTAAAAACGGGTAATATGACGTTGGAAATTTTTGTTTAAATCTGTTGACTGATTGAACATCATCAAGACATTTCATCTAGCTGGCATTATGTATCCATGGTATATGCGTATATATCGTTGATGAAATGCATCGATACAGGGTGCTCGACAAGGTGTAACGTTAACTTGTTACTTTCTATGACGATTTGTTGAGTGGTTAATTTGAATGAGCAGAGAAAACAAGAAGGAATGGGTGAAATTAATTGAAATTTGATTAAAGTTGTCACTTTGAACAGCACGAATTTAACGGTAAAAGGAGAAAACAGAACTCTGATGCAGCTAGAGTGATCCAAAGAAGCTTTTTTAAAAGAGATCTGCCCCCCTCCTCCCAAAAAATATCAATCACTCGAGTTTTGAACAAATTACAAATTTTTGGCTAACAAACAATGCACCTACACAAAGCATAAAAATTTTATTTCACATTTAAAATATGATACTTGAACTTCCAACAATATTTCTCGAGTTTAGTAACATTACGAACAATTTACTTATGTGAAATTTATTGCAAATTTTTCAGAATTTCAACCACTTTCGAAGGCATTTTTATGCAATTTTTACCAAATACATAAATGTATCTCGATAATTTATACCATGTACATACATCTAAAATATTTCATTTCAATGCCCTACTTCAAAGTCACATAATACATTTTTAATTCAAAAACATTTTTTTTTTCAAAAGCTCAATTTTTAAATGCTCCAAGATCAACTTTCAAGTACTTACAATTGGAAAGTTTTAAAATCACTAAATTTCAAATTTCAAACTCTCAGAATTGAACTATCAAGGTGAAAGCTCAAATTTTAACAATGAGTAAAAAAGTGGAAAACTACCATTTGAAAATTCGAAAACATTAGGCACAAATTCGAATTTTGAGCAGCCAATGGTCAAGTTTCGAGAGCTACCATAGCATTCAGAAATCTGCGAAACATTATTTTTTCACATCAATTAGATCTGAATATGTTTCATTCTGGGCTCTTGATACCCTAAAAGAGGCACGACTCCTCTTTGGTTTAATTTCGAAAGAACAAATGAAAGTCAAGTTTTATATGCGAAGAATTTCATTTATGATGAAATTTTTATAAAACTAAAAAATCCAAAAATTCGCTAGAGGCTTTAGGCTTCAGAAAGGGCACCATAGTCCATCTTCAATAGATTCCAGATGTCGCAAATCGAGTTTAAACTCAGCTTTGAACTCGTATTTTATTGAATTCTGAATTTTTCATAATACTTAAAATAAATCAAATTTTCATTTCTAAAAATTTTTTTAAAAATTGAAAAATGAAATTCAGCATTTGAAATTTGGCTGGAGGTGTAATTTTGAATACACTTTCAATTATTTTTCGTCCAGTGCAGAAATGTTTCTGCAGATTGAGATAATTATATTTCATGTTGGAGTCCAAAATTGAAGAAAGCTAAGACTGAATATAGCAGTTTCAATGTGTTCTAGCGAATTCAATTTTAGACATGGGCAAAACAAGAATAAAACCTAATTTATCGAACTCCGAATGCTCTGCCACATTTTGTCTGAGCTCAAAATCGTTGAAAGCTCTAAAAATTGTCGTTGGGGGGGGGGAGGAGGGAAGGCAGAATCTGTTCCATTCGAAATAACATAGATTCAAAATTTGTGTCCAATACCTACAAGCCGGTTTTTTTTGGTAGGGAGACGCAGAAGCACTGTGTGCCTCCAAAAAAGGTTCCAAAAATATCGAAAAATTGTCATAAAAACTGAGAAAAAAATGAAAGATTTAATTTGGAGAAAAAAATGAAATTCGACAAAAAAATGAAGCTTTTGAGCAATTTTGTGAAAACCAGGACTCTTGTTTAGCAAACATGGAAACAAAAAGAGAACTTTTCAGGCAGGGCACGCAAAGAATCCATGCTTTTTGGACATTTTTGTGAAAAAAGGAACAAATTTCTTAGCAATTTTGGCAAGCATTCCGATATTTATGCATTTCGTAAAAAAAAAACTAGTACCTATTTCCTGAGATTTTGACGAAATAATAATAAAAGTACCTACCTACTTGACTTTACATCAACTCGCCAAAAATTGACACCTCTGACAATTTTGACAAAAACATGATTTTTACATAGAACAGGACTGCTTGACAATTTTAGTAAAAATTGGTCCTTTTCAACTATTTCACCAAAAATGGACACTTCTTGACTGTTTTTCCAAAAATTGACGTTTCTGCATCCCCCCCCCAAAAAAAAAAATTACCCACTTTTAGAAAACTTTTCAAAAAATTGAAACTTTCACAAGTAGGCAATAATAATCTCCATTTCAACCTCTCTCAGCGAAGTTTTGCCCCCGAATCCAACTTTATAAGTTGAAACATACTTGAATTTTTACGATAAGGGAACACATCCCTTCTAGAGCCCCTTATCCAGTTCGTTAAAAGTATGAATTTTGAGGTGTCAGTCTTTGTTGATGGATTTCAAATTTTCAATTTTTTTTAGCGGGGGGAGGAGTCCTCTTAGAATTTTATTCAGAATAAAATTTTTCTATTCCAAAAAAAATGAAGTGGAAAAAAAATTCAAAGTTTTGAAAAAAGGAGGAAAAAATGTTAAAATGCAAAGTTTCATGTTGATAATGAGGAAAAGAAGAACCTAGGGTAAAGTTGTCAAAAAACGGGACTTATTGGCAATTTTGCAAAAATGTGAAGGCTTTCAGCCGGAATTTGTTTCAAAATATTTCGGTTGAGAAAAGCTAGATTTTTCACAGCGCTGATCCAGAATTTTCACTCACCTTTTGAATACGAACACCTTGAAATCCATAATAGGCGCTCATATAAATCCTCAATTTCAAAAAAAAAAAATTAAACATTCGAGTTACTTACAATTTTGGCCAGGTTTTTAGAAGAGCTGATCTCAAATTTCCACATAATGTTCCACATGAGTCTACATGGCCTTATACGTACAAAAGTGAATGACTCGCGATGATGAACTTTCATTTTTATACTATGCTGCCTCGGATTCGCACAGGTGTTTCTGAAGAATCAGTAGTTCGAGTACAGGTGTTGAGGTACTCATCAATTATCCTTAATTGCAACAAACATGGCAGATTTTTATTGCATTTTCATGTCCTCAACAGTTTTAGTCCTCGTAAAAAAGTGACAATTTTGTGGTTGTAGGTATCCTTATGTAGGTAATTGTTCATCACTGCTCGTTTAAAATGACTTCGAACATTTGTTGAACTGTAGGTAATTTTCATTAGCGAATAATTCAAAATTGAGTGTACCATGTATGTAACATGGTTTCGAGTATAAAATTGAAAAATAACCTGTGTTGCAATCAAGGATAATTGTTAGGTAACACCTTTACTCAATCAATTTTCACTTTTGAAACACCTGTACTGACACATTAATCCACAGTGGCACAATATAAAAATGAAAGTTCATAATCACGAGTCATTCAATTTTGTAGAAATTCTGTGCCAAGTACAAACGTGTATTTGTCGTGCAACAACTCTTCAATATGATGAAATCGATCTTTTTTGCGATTTTTTCAACAGGATACCTAATAAGTACGTGTTTTCAGAAGTGGGGTATTAAAAGTTTTACTCGGTATTTAAAAAAGTTATGTTTCAGCTCAAGTTTTATGCGGAAGACTTGATGCGGAAAACAATCAGCTTGAACTCTCTGAAAGCCCAAGTAAGACTTGCATACATTTTTCAAACACATTTTTCAAACAATATGCCATTTTTTCAAATGAAAATTTAGCTTCTTTAATGCTTAAAACAAGGGTAACAAAAACAGAATATGGAAAAGCATTAAGTACATGATGTTATATTGCGCAGGTCTCACTGATAGTCCATTTTTATCCTGTGTGCTGCTCAAAACTGTTTCTGCATGCGGTGAAACATGCTCCTTGATCGGATCAATTTATGGCGAACCGATTGCTTCAGGGACCTGCAGTGAATATGACGAATGCATGTGTAACACTTTACCAAATGCTTCTCTGAAAGACTACTGGAATAAGAAATTCGACAGCGATTCGAGAAACGTGCTTGGAGAAATCCTCAAAGATAAAGCGCTATCTAAGAAAGTCCTCGCTGAGCTGAAAACCCCATTTCAAACGTATCAAGAAACCATATCCGCTCTAAAACCCCTTTTGAAAGAGGCACAGCTGAAAAATCTTCACCCCCAGGACAAAGAAGCTCAGAACATATTCGTCGCTGATGATAAATTCAAAGCTGTAAAAGAATACGTCGAAAAGAATGTAAAACCAAAGGAATCTGCAGATGGTGATGAAACTAAGAAACACCTAAAACAGGCGATACAGAGGTCTGATGGTGCCTACTACGATCGTGTCTATCAAGAAGTATGTCGCTCACAAAATGAATTTCTGATCAAAGTTCTCAACGAGTACAACAAAAGCCGCAGCATTGAAGCCGCTGCCTGTTCCCTTAAAGAAGATGAAGAAGACGTGATCCGTCTGATAGATGTAGAAACGGTTAATAAATTGATCAAAATGTCGTCTAGTAAACCATCTAACCACAGTGATCCCAGCACCAAAGAGATGAAATCAAAGAGCACAGCTCGATCTTCGAATGCCAAAGACATTTGGTGGAAGCTTCCAGGAATCAAAAAATCAGATGTTAAAAAGCTCAAACAAGGCAAGAAGGAATGGGAAGTTGAAGGTTACTATTACGTGTATTTGGAAAAGACTAGCTCTGTATTGTCGCTTACATGGTACAATGAAAAACATGAAGTTCATACAGTAATGAATAACTACTACGATGGTGAGGTCACGCAACAGTGGGATTTCCCAAACGTCTATGTTGAACTGAATAAGAAGATGGATGGTACAAAAACTCAGAAATGGGAATTCAATAAGAATTCCACTTATGAAGTTACCATAAATTCCGAAGGAAAAATCCAACACGCAGAATGGAAAGGTGAAGAAAATAACGATTTAGTTAAGAAATATAAACAACGTATCAATACTTGGTGCGCTGAAAATGATTATATCGTAGGCAAAGCTAATTGTATTATTTATTGAATTGAAAAAAAGAAGTAACGTATTTAGAGTAAAGGTAGTCTTCATAGCATTGCACTTATGGGAAATATAAATTCCTTCTGACTAACCGAGTTTTATTACATGTCAACAAAGTTGAGCTAAATCCAAAGGACATGCAAGAATACATCATCAGCAAAAATTCTCGATGCTAAAGGGCATTTCTCAATTTTGGTGAATTTTTGAAATATCAAAATTTCATCCACTCGATCTAGAAAGCAGAAATTTGGTAAGTATGTAATGTAATCTAATTTCAACCTCCGAATCGATTGCAAAAATTTATTAACCGTTTTGAGCGGTTCCAGAGCCTCCAATGCACTTCTTGTACATATTTGAAATTTACCCAAAATTTTACCCATCAATGAAGTTATGAAGCTGAAATTTGCAGATCTAAAAATTTCATCACAGGGGTTCAGGAACCATAAGGAACTTCGCTGGTTAGTTTCAAAATCCGAGGATGAGGCCAAATCGCCTATTAAACCTGGCTACGCTCTTACACAGAAATTTAAAAATTGATCTGATCAACTGAAAATTTACCTACTATTCAAATGATTTCTTTGCAGACTTCAAAAACCCAAAATATTATGCCATTCAATTCAGATGATGAGAAAAAACTCTCTTCTGCAATATAGACTGCTGAAGTCAAATTTCATTACTTTCAACCTAAACACTTGGACTGTCCAAAAAATGCAGGTTTTCTCCGATGGTTTATAGTTACAAAATCCGCCAGTCCAAAATAAATACATATACAACCAGACTATTGGAATTCAAAAAAAGAAAAGAAAAAGAAAAACACTGAAAAATAGTTAAACTAATTTGACCATGTACCCTGCTAGAAGCTCCATGGTCGGGGAGCCCGCATAGGATCAATGGAACCCCTTTGCCAATCTTCCGGGACAACTTTTTCTTAAAGGAGAAGTCCTAAGGAACATTATAGCCTTTGTCCTAAAAAAAAAACATGGCCCTACACACAAAACATGACCCTACACACAAAATGGCGGCCATTTTGATTGACAGGTCATCCGACTTCGTAGATTTTGCGTTCCAACATAGGACTTGCACGAAATTCTTCAAACCTTACAAACGTAGATCGAAAGAGTAGGCAAAAATTTATCATCTGACAAAATTTCAAAAACTAAAGTGTCTTTTTCGAGTTTTGGTGAATTTTTGAAGATCAAATTATGGCCAAAAATGAGGGAAAAAATCTAAATTTCACCAAATTGACCAAGAAAGCTGAAATTTGGGATTATACCTTATTTTTGACCTGCCAAATTGATTGGAAACTGTTTCAGACCGTTCAGAGTAGTTCTGGAGCCTCCAGCAGATTTTTGAAACTTGAAACTTCCCACAAAATTTCATCAAAATGGAGCTGGAAAGAAGAAATTAAGTCTGCCAACTAATTTCAATTTTCAATACGCTACGAAGTCGACTGCAGGTGGATTTCAAGTCGTTTTGGAGTCTTCCAGTGACGTTTTGAAAATCACTGGGGCCTCCAGATTTCTGAAACTTGAAATTTTCACAAAATTTCATCAAATGGAGATGAAAAGCGGAAATTTACATCTGCACTCCAATTTTAGCACTCTATGAAGACGACTTTCGGTGGGTTCAAGTCATTTTGGAGCCTCCAGCGACTTTTTGAGAATTCCTAGAGTCTCCAGCAGATTATTGAAACTTGAAATTTCAACAACAGGTTTTTTGGGCAATCTAGAAAAGAACAGGATTGTTTAACAATTTTGGCAAAAATTTACCCTTTTCTACAATTCTACCAAAAATGGAATAATTACCTTGTATGGAATAGCTTAGATAATAGGAGAGGTTTCAATAAATACCATCTACTCTATACATAAATTATTCGTAAGTACCAAATCAATACACACGTTTGCCAAATAGTGTTAATTATGTGATTTATTGATATTAAAGAGCAACTAGAAAGTACACTTTAAGGGTTAATCAAATATAAACCAATTATGAGATTATTTTATAATACATACAAGCTCTGGCTTCTATCTTACAACTCGCGTTAATAACTAGAATAATCTTAATAATAATGATAAGTGTAAGCTTATTAATTATTAATTAGCGATGAAGTAATATAACTTTAATGGAAATAATCAAAGTAATTACTTACTCATAACACTGTACACTTTTTCTGCCTCTTTTGTGGGTGTCCCCAATAATAGACAATGTCAACAGAAATGTATTACATGAAGTTCCTTTTCAACGAGAAATACCCTCCAATGGCTAGCAGGATCGGAGATGTATCCAATGTACCGTGATAATTAGACATAATTAGAAAAACTATCACGTTATCAGCACAAATTATCCACTTGATAAACTGGGCTAAGGCTGGAAAGAGGGGCAGAGAGGAAAGGCTCCGCTGCCTTTACATATGTATATGAGAGGCGTTTCGCGATATGGGTCCTTGTGGTAATTCAATGTTTTTTTTTTATTGGCGATTCCGACTTACTTTTTCACGAGAAATCGAATGGTGCAATCAGATTTCACCTATCTCATCAAACATGAATACTCAAAAACTCACATTTTTGGGAAATCAAAAACAAAGTTTTTTTTTGTTTTTGATTTTAAAAAAAATTAAAAAATGTTGATGGAAAAATTATTTTATTGTTGTTATCTAAGTAAAATTTCATGGCAAATCCGAATTTCTTGGTATTTTTTTGCGGGGTAGTCTGTATAATGTTGTGTAAATTTGGCTGTTCACCACAAGGTCCCTTTTCTAAATCACGGATATCAGGCGATGATGAACTAATTTTGTCAAAGTTTCCCACCCAACCTATGCGCAAGACAACACTGCACCCGAAAATCAAAAAATCAAAGCGATTCGATGTTTTTTCTCTCCTAAAAAATCGAAATATCACCACAAGGGACCTTATCGCAAAACCCCTCTCTTATCTATAAGTTGACAGAGAACCAGTCATCAGGAGTAGCCAAAAATAAGTAAAGCTGCTGGTAGATATCCGATGCGGATCTCTAAATAGAATCTCACATTACCATACTTCCAATACACAGGGATATATTAATTTAACCATCTCTAAGGTGATGCGGATGAAGGTATATTTCCTCATATCAACTTCAATATTTAAAAAAAAATACAACCTGACTCACCCTAGTGGGTACATCATTTTTCCTGAAGATCTGACAAAGTTTGTTGGTTATAACTGGGTAGTGGGTCAACTTGATTCTTCTATTGTCTGGTTTATCTCTTTGGAATGTGGTGATCTCTTTCGATCTTTGTTTGCTTATATGGTTTTTGATGAGGGTGTCTATGGTTCTAATCTTGTATCCCAGATTGTTGGCTACTCTTTTAATGTGGTCAAATTCTCTCTTTCTATTTCCTGGGCTCAAGGGTAGTGCACAACAGAACCATAGACACCCTCATCAAAAACCATATAAGCAAACAATGTCAGATCTTCAGGAAAAATGATTTAGAACCTGTCACAACTAACCAACATAAACTGAAAACCCTACTGGGAAGCCTCAAGGACAAGGACCCAAAAACTGACCAATTTGGAATTTATAAGATCACATGCTCTGGCTGTGACAAACTTTACATAGGACAGACTAAGAGAAACATCATAACCAGATACAAGGAACATTTATGCACAAAGCTAGATACAATATTGAAGGAAAATCAGCAATAGGAGACCACATTATCGCAACTGGACACACAATAACTGAACTCAACTTGACCCTAGAAAAACCAGTTGCCAGAATATCAGAACTACCAATTAGGGAAGCAATAGCCATGCACAAAAACAATAGAGAAAAACTCCTCAATGATGACTTGGGACCTTTGGACATTGACCTGCTCAAATGCCTACATGGAACTAGTCACATACACATTCCAACAAACAGACACACCCATCCTGGTAGTGACCACACCCAAGTTTTAGGACCAATCACAACACAGAGAAACTGACACACCCAAAGGAGTGACCACACCCAACCTTTACTTTAAGATACACACTTTGTATTTGTTCATTAAGTGCTCTTGCCTGATGATGAAAAGTTGTACTTTTTGAAAAGATCTTTGCAATAAAAAGCATTAAAAATAAGGAGAGAGTTTTTTCTTTTCCAAAGCTTTTCGAGCCTTTTCACTTTTCTGAAGGACTAGAAAATAATCGTAAATCATTTTTAACCAAATTCTGAATTTTAAAAAAATGGTAATACCTAATTAGGTGAATCATCAAACATGAGGCCTTTTTATTGCAATTTTCAAGTCAACGATTTTAGTCCTCACAAAAGCTCGAGTTCAGAAATTTTCTGAGCATGCATTGAAGTAAATTTGGAAACCATGAAAATTGCTCTATTTTTACAAACCTTCGAAAAAAAAACAAGAGAATTCGTAAATTCTGCGAGACTTCGTGAATATTAAGCACGGTTTCCAGAATAATCACAGCCACACGACTTTTTTATCAATTTCATACGATTTTCGGACTAAATAGAAGAATTCAAACAAGTTTATGGTCTTAATTTCTCAAGTTATAATCAGGGTATTTATAGAAAATTGTAGCTTTTCAACTTCATCAGGTAAAATTTTGCACCAATTTCAACCATCAAAAATTCACTGCACGCTCCAGAACAGCTTAAAACGGTTAGTAATGGTTTGAAATCAATTTGTAGGTTAAAATTAGAGTATGTACCAAATTTCAGCTTTCTAGATCAATTTGGTAAAATTTTGATTTTTCGAATTTCATTTTTGACTCCAATTTGATACCACCATTCCTATAAGTGGTACTCATTTAACATATAAAATATTACTTTCAACTTTGTAAACATTGTAATAAAACTCAATTAAAAGGAATTTATATTTCCCATAAATGTCTTTCTATGAAGACCACCTCACTCAAACAGTTACTTCTTTTTTTTCAATTCAATAAATAATACAATTATCTTTGCCTATGATATAATCGTTTTCGGTGCACCAAGTATTGATACGTTGTTTATATTTCTCAATTAAACCATTCTTCTCTTTACCTTCCGTTTCTGCGTGTAGAATTTTTCCTTCCGAATTCATGGTAACCTTATAAGTGAAACTCTTGAACATCCATTTCTGAGATCTTGCTCCATCCATCTTTTTATTCAGTTCAATACGAGCGTTTGGGTCAAAATCCCACTGTTGGGTGATTTCATCACCATAGATAATATTCATCGCTATAGCAACTCTGTGCTTTTCATTACGCCATGTCAGCGACAATCCAGAGCTAGATTTATCCAAAAAGACATAGTAATAATAGTCAACTTGCCACCTTTTCTTGCCTTACTTGAGATTTTTAACTTCTGATTTCTTGAGTCCTCGAAGCTTCCACCAAACGCCCTTGGAATTCGAAGATGCAGCTGTGCTCTTACCACTTTGATCAGACGGTTTACTGCATGACGGTTTGATCAACTTATTTACCACTACTACATCTATGATACGGATCACGTTATCATCTTTAAGGGAACTGGTGGCGGAGGTGCTGGCGGATGAGCTGGCGGAGGAGCCAGAACTGCGGCGTCTGCTGCGCTCATTGTGAGCATCGATCAAAAGTTTATTTTTTGAGCGATAAACTTTTTGGAAAAGACGGTTGCCGTAGGCACCATCAGCTCTCGGTGCCTCAGCGCTTAGAAATTTACTAATATCATTACCATCTGCAAATTGTTTTGGTTTTAAATTCTTGGCGACGTAGTTTTCAATAGCTTCGAATTTATCATCGGCGACGAATATATTCTGAGCCTCTATATCCTTGGGGTGAAGATTTTTCAGCTGTTTCTCCTTTAAAAGCGGTTTTAGAGCGGATACGGTTTCTTGATACGTTTGAAATGGGGTTTTCAGCACTGCGAGGACTTTCTTAGAAAGCGCGCCATCTTTGCCGATTTCTCCAAGCACTTTCCTCGAGCTATTGTCAAATTTCGCATTCCAGTAGTCGTTCAGAGAGGCAGTTGGTAAAATTTTACACAGGCATTCGCTATATTCACTACAGATTCCTGAATTAGTCGGTTGGCCATAAATTGATCCGATCATGGTGCATGTTTCACTGCATGCGGAAATTTTTTCCAGCAGCATACACGACAAAAACATGGTATCAGTGAAACCTGCGCATTAAAACGTTATGTTTTATTGTTACTGTTGTTTTCACCATTAGAGTGAAGCTAAATTTTGAAAAAATTGTGTATTTTCTTACTTGGGGTCTCAGAAAGTTCAAGCTGATTGTTTTGTACATCAAGTCTTCCGCATAAAGTTTGAGCTGAAATATAACTTATTAAAAAACCGAGTGAAAATTTTAAAAACCAACTTCAAAAAAACATACCTATTAGACAACCTATTGAAAAAATCGCAAAAATGAACGATTTTGCCATATTGACGAGTAGATGCACGACAATAATTACGCGTTTGTACTTAGTGTAGAATTTTCACAAAATTGAATGACTTGCGATGATACGAACTTTCCTTTTTATATTGTGCTGCTTCGAATTCATACCAGTGTTTCTAAAGTAAAAATTGTTCGAGTAAAGGTGTTAGGGTAATACTTATCAAGTATCGTTAATTGCAACGCAGGTAATTTTCAGTTTTCTACTCGAAGCCATATAGCAATATATAGCATGGTACATTCGCTAATGAAAATTACTGTTCGTCATTTGCTCTAAACATTTTAAACGAGCAGTGGATTACCTATACATATGGTACCTATCTACCTACCTACCTATCTACCACTACAAGTTTGTCACCTTGTAATTCAGCCAACATGCGGGAAGGAAATTTTCAAAATTATTTGAACACGTGTTAGAACCCGGGAGCAATCCAAATTTCACAAGTTCGAAATACTGCTTCGAACACGAAATTAATTTGTAGTTCTGTAAAATATGGCATTATAAAATGAATTGTGGCTATTTTTTTGAAGTCTCTTTGAATATATCGAATCCAATTTTCCTCCTGCATCCGCCCCCTTTCACCAAGCCCTACCAAAAAACCTTCGATTGAACTTCAAATTACGGATTCAAATTATGGGCTTAAATAAACGTGGCTAAAATTACAGATCTTCAGACCTCGAAATACCACTCGTTATATCACCCGACTTTTCAGGATTTTTCAAAATTTAACCCCCTTTTTTGCGGCACAGAGGCTTTGAGGAACTGGACCCAGAAAATAAGTTGGTATTCGTATTCAGCGACCTCGAAAACATACTATTCGATATATCGCATGTCCAGATTCGTTTTTCAAATATATGATTCAGTTGTGTGTTACTTGAAAAATCAGGCATCCCCCACCAACCCCTTGGGAGGGTTGAAGACCAGTCAATGGTGGTGTAATTAATAGTTGGGTGAGTAGACTTTGTAAAAAAAAATTGAGCGAAAACGAATGATATTACGTGGCAACTTTGATCAATTTATTGGACTTTTTTTTGAAACACTTACTCTTTCCACCCCTATTTTCAGACACCCCTCTATAGGGATGAGTATCGAGCATAGTATCAAATTGTCGAGAATTTAAAGGGGAACATTTTTAGTCATGGTAGTTTTTCTCGTAAACCTAATATTTTCGGAGTAAATCGCATAAAACGTGAATCGGAACCGGTTTTAGCCCCCTAAAAAAATTAGCTCCAGGGTTAGGAGGGTCGGTTTTTTTTTGGTAGTTCAGGGAGTTCATCTGAACACACTCTCGAAAAAAAAAATTAATGTGCCAATTTTTTCCTTTTTAAAACCGCTATTTGCCTGCTCTAGAATTTTTCAAAATCAAATTTGAGTCAGGTCAAAAATGTGAAAAAATCAAAATTTTATCAAACTGATCTAGAATGCTGAAATTTTGTTATGTACCCTAATTTCGACCTCCAAATCGATTGCAAACAGTTTCTAATCGTTTTGAGCAGTTCCGGAGCCTCCAGTGAATTTTTGATAGTTGAATTTAACACAAAATTTCAGCCAATAAAGTTAAAAAGCTGAAATTTGGCGGTCTAAAAATCTTATAACCGGGGGTTTGGACCATAAAGAACAACTTCCACAGGTTATATTTAAAATTCGGAGATGAGACCAAATCGCCATTTAAACCTGGTTTTGCTCTTTCTGAAAAATTAAAATATTGATTTAAATAACGGAAAATTGGCTATTAAAATGATTTCTTCGTAAAGACTTCGAAGGTGATTATTTTCCAAAAAACCAAAAATATTAAATTGATCAAATCATTTAGTCATTCATCGCTCCAGCCGACGAGAAAAAAATTCTTTTCTTCAATATTCGGGGGATCTAACAAAATTTTAAAATATGTAAAATAGCAGGACTTTACTGAAATCAACTATCGAAATGATTTTTTTTTTTTGCTTTCTCAACTAACCTAGCTTCAAAAATAGATACCTACTCAGAATTTCAATTTTCAACAATTCAAATTAATTTTTATGTCATTGTTTGAATTCTGAAACATTGCGACGAAAAAAACGAAATCTCGTCAAAGGATTAAATTAGGTAGCTGGAAATGACGAACTAGGCTTCAGAGGTTCTCAAGTGGTCCCCTACTTATTAAAATTCATTTAGAAGATGCCATGAGTTATCATGACGTCGAATGGTTAAACATTTTAATCGTGAAATCGAGTCCTAATTCCTTGAAAAATGAGATTTTTCTCCATTGATCTGATTCACATTCTCACCAATCCTATCTCCAGACCTAATTCTAATCTTCGAACCCTTTAGTCACCACCATCAAGAGTCAAGACATTAAATACCCTCTACTTACTTAGGTAAACGATCAAAAGAAAAAAAAGAAATCAAATCATTCAACTCCTATAAGGTACAAGTAAGTATAAATAAATACAAATTGAAACCCATGAAAAATCCGAGTCAATTTTTCAAAACCTAAGACCCCCATCAACACGTCGAAAATCCTTCAGCCAATTCATTGTACATACATAATATCGTATAAACCCTCATCCAAACCAATCCATCCATAGTTCGCCAGTTATAGGCAAAAAAAAACCACCTCTCTATACTCGTACATCCAATGTAGTACTTTTCTATTACGTATTAATGTTATTCAATGATTAAAGTCGTTGTCTATATGCGAGTGTAACGTGTACTATAGTCCAGAAGTTGAAAGCATTTACGAGGAGCAAATCTATTTACAAGGGATTCGGAAGGATTACAATATTCCCTATTGGATTGAGGGTATACTGAACACGCACCGGCACCGCAAATATAAGCGTCAGTAAGTAATTTATCCCCGTTTTGTAAACTTTATCACATACTTATACGAGAAATTGACTAATTACACCTACACAGTTACACACACGCATGTTTCAGCATCCTCGAAGAATTCGCCAAACATCCCATAGGGTATAAGAAAAAAATAATAATAATAACGCGGAATAATTTCAGGGCACCCTATAGCAGTGTTTTTTTTTCACGCGTTCGTAGCGCAGTCAAACAATTACCCCGCTTTTTCTAGTTTTACAACAACCCCAGCCTAGTTTTAATATATACACCTGCGTCTCTTATTGAATAACAAATAGCCCGATATTATCCTCTGATATAACCATATAATGTAGACAACTTAACGAATCGGCTGTACCGAGCCCCCTGCCAGCCTCACCATGTCTAACTTTTATACTAAAATGCTAAAAGTATACACGGGGCTCGAGAGGTATAGTGTTTTTAACGCGAGCTTATACATATCGAAACGCGCGTATATATACGCAGAAAGCTTTCGCGTCGAGAGCTCGACGAAAGCTTTAAAAATGGAAGTCGTTTTTGGTTGACAAATATTTTTCAAAAGAGGGATGCAAAACGATTTATTTTACCAGGATTAACATTTAAAAAAATCATATTCTCGCAAACATTTACGTAATGAAAAATAATTTTCTAGAAAAGTTACCCTTCGCATTCTGTCAGCACTGCACAGACATCACGCGGCTATCTTTTCTATATGCAAAAGAGATGTCAGATAGAAGCTAATGTGAGAGCGAAGGGAGTGAGGGGAGGGGGGAATTCCAATTATTTTTCAATCGACAATTGGCATTTTTTTAATAGGGTAACGAGGGAAGTTTTTGAACTGGTCCTCTTTGATTCGAACGAAACCAAGCTAGATGGAAAGAGCATGTTAGTCGGAAATCCCACTTAAGGATCTATTTCCCTCCCCCCCCCCGTCGATCCTCTGGGACAAGTTCTTTCTTAAAGGAGGAGGCCTAAAGAACATTTCTAGCCCTTGTAATCAAAAAAAAAAAAAATGGCCCTACTTACAAAATGGCGGCCGTTTTGATTGATAGGTCAGTCGAAATCGTAGATTTTACGTTCCAACATAGAACCTGGGCGAAATTTTTCAAATCGTACAAAGGTATATCGAAAGATCAGGCAAAAATTTATCACCTGTCAAAATTTCAAGTGCTTAAGTACGTTTTTCGATTTTTGGTGAATTTTTGAAAATTAAATTCAGGCCAAAAATGAGGGGAAAATCAAAATTTTACCAAATCGACCAAGAAAGCTGAAATTTGGGATATACCCTATTTTCGACATGCCAAATCGATTGGAAACTGTTTCAAACCGTTTTGAGCAGTTCTGGAGCCTCCAGCAGATTTTTTAAACTCGAAATTTCCACAAAATTTCATCAAAATGGGGTTGGAAAGCTGAAAGTTATTCTGCAAACTAATTCCAATGCGCTATACGAAGTACTGCAGGTAAATTTCAAGTCTTTTTGGAGCCTCCAGCGATTTTTTGAAAATTACTGGAGCCTCCAGAAGATTTTTTAAACTTTAAATTTTGACAAAATTTCATCAAATGGAGATGGAAAGCTGAAATTTACTCTACACTCCAATTTTAACACCCTCTGAAGACGACTTCAGGTGAGTTCAAGCCATTTTGGAGCCTCCAGCGACTTTTTGAAAATTAATGGAGCCTCTAGTAGATTTTTGAAACTTGAAATTCCCGCAACATTTTACCAAATGGAGTTGGCAAGCTGAAATTTACTTCGCAAACTAATTTCAATGCGATATGATGAAGTCGACTACATAGTGATTTTAAATGGTTTTGAAGCTTCCAGCTACTTTTTGAAAATTTCAATTTTCCAAAAAACGCCATACGACCTTTCAAAAAGTCGCTGTAGGCTCCAAAACGACTTGAAATCTACCAGTAGTCGACTTCGTAGCGTATTGAAATTAGTTTGCAGAATGAATTTCGACTTTCCATCTCCGTTTGATGAAATTTTGTAAAAATTTAAAGTTTAAAAAATCTCCTGGAGGCTCCAGTAATTTTCAACAAATTGCTGGAGGCTCCAAAATGACTTAAAATTTCCCTGCAGTTGACTTCGCAGCGTATTGAAATTAGTTTTCAGAATGAATTTCGACTTTCCATCTCCGTTTGATGCAATTTTGTAAAAATTTAAAATTTAAAAAATCTTCTGGAGGCTCCAGTAATTTTCAAAAAATCGCTGGAGAGTCCCAAACGACTTGAAATCCCCCTTGCTGTTGACTTCGTAGCGTATTGAAATTGGTTTGCACAATAAATTTCGGCTTTTCAACTCCATTTTGATGAAATTTTGTGGGAATTTCGAGTATCAAAAATCTGCTGGAGGCTCCAGAACTGCTCAAAACGGTTTGAAACAGTTTCCAATCGATTTGGCATGTCGAAAATAGGGTACATCCCAAATTTCAGCTTTCTTGGTCAATTTGGTAAAATTTTGATTTTTCCTCTCATTTTTGGCCTGAATTTGATTTTCAAAAATTCACCAAAAATCGAAAAACGCACTTTAGCACTTGAAACTTTGACAGGTGATAAATTTTTGCCTGATCTTTCGATCTACCTTCGTACGGTTTGAAAAATGTTGTCTAAGTCTTATGTTGGAACGCGAAATCTGCGATTTCGGCTGACCTGTCAATCAAAATGGCCGCCATTTTGTAAGTAGGGCCACTTTTTTTTTGAGTACAAGGGCTAGAAATGTTCCTTAGAACTTCCCCTTCAAGAAAAAAGTTGTCCCAGCGGATCGACGGGGGGGGGGGTGCCATAGATCCTTAAGCGGGCTCTCCGACTATGTCTTAAAACCCCCGAAAACAAAATTTCAGGTGCTCAAACTCGTTTTTGGATTTTTGACGAATTTTTGAAAATTTCAAGAACTTGAAAATTGATTTCAGGTTCTTTTTTTCAAATCCAGAGCTCGAAATCCCCCCCCCCCCCGACAAATCGCACTCAATTCCAATTCAAATCTTCAACAAATCAACTTATACTCATCCATGCCTCATATCCTAGTAAATCCTCGTCACACATTCACCAAAAATCAACCTGTATACGCGAATTTGACCCGGTTGTCGGTGCTTTTCACACCCTCACATATAGTCCTATATACGTCAACTGACTCTTCAATCACGTTATTTTTGGAATGACCTAAACACAATACAAACGTACAGGTAAACTATAAAGTGTAAAGAAGAGATTGCCAGAGAGAGAGAGGAAGGAAGACAGCATCGCAGCAAAACGATAGAGAGAAGCTATAATAGTAATATAGCAGCAGATACGGTCCACCGAATTCGTACGTTTCATTCATAAAAAAAAAGAAGAAAAAATCTTCCAGTCAATGAATCCGAAGGAATCCATTATTGTGTATTACACAGCTAGAGGAAGATGGACTGTGTTGTAAAGAGTCACAATATGGTTATTTCTCTCCTCTCTCTGCCTCATCTTACACTTAGACTGGCCGGTTCCGAATCCAATTCGTAACATAATACATAAAAATCTTTCTCGCGTTCGGGCGGGAAGTGCTCACTCTATATCTATACACACAGAGAAGTGAAAAATCTACTGAATGAACTTACGTGTATGAATGAAACTAATTGAATAGAGTTCCGGTTTTAGTGATATGTTGAGGCTGGCCCGGTCCGCCGAATGACTTACGATTATAAAAT
Organism: Planococcus citri; assembly: GCF_950023065.1. NCBI lineage: Eukaryota > Metazoa > Arthropoda > Insecta > Hemiptera > Pseudococcidae > Planococcus > Planococcus citri. The sequence continues at coordinate 19,195,204 of NC_088681.1, forward strand.
TACTATTATCGTTAATAATGACGATAATTTTCAGTCATTAAGGTATTTTATAATATAAATGACCCGACACACAACTACTGCTGTGCTGCTGTGGTGGCGGCGGCGGAAGTGCCATTGAGGTAATATGTGAATAAAAAATACTATAATATAAACTCTTCTTTATATACTCGCTGCAGGCCGACAAATCTGTAGCTAATTTGATAGCTTCTGCAGGCCTCTGGGAAGAAGCGAAAACGGTAGCTGCGATGGTGATTTTATGTCCTGATAATATGTAGTTGTGTAAGGGGATCGATTTTATAGCAGAAATCGAATCAGTTTTATGGGTTGTTTTGACATTCGATCTATAAGCATACATAGCAAAGTATCAACAGCTCGAGTCCATAAAATCAGCACATGTCCCAATTCACTGTCAGAGGTATCTCGATCATTTTTTTGTACTTTTTTTGTCATTCTGGCGACAAAGGCAGTTGTAGCATTTTTTGGTACAGGAGGCAGGAAAGGAGAGACAGAGGAAAGGAGATGGAGGGCTATAGTGCAATGCATGTTAGGCTAGGCAGGGGGTCTATTAAAATCCATAAAGCTAAATTCGTGCTTTTTTCGTACTCCCAAAATGAAATTTTGTACCACGTCAATGTCGTCAAGTTCACCAACCCCCAAAAAAAATCAAGTCTTCAAGGAGTCCGATTTTTAAAATATTCCGGAGATTTTTTTTGGTTATTTTTCTCCATGAATGTACATACGGTTTCAAAATTTACTCTCTTCTCCACCATTTCATCATTTTATTCAAAAGAACGAGAGAATTGTGAAAAAAATTTCACGCAACCTCAAACAAGGATTGTACAATTTATTGAAATCCAAAGTCGAGACATTTTTATGATTTTTGGAGTACTTTTTTTAATGAGAAAAAAATTCGATGCAATGACCTGCAAAATTTTAATTTTTTTCCTTACACAAGATTTTGTAAAACCATCTCATTGTTTATGAACAATCATTTTTCAGGACATTTTCTATAAAAGGCAAGTGGTCTAAGCGAAGCGAAGTCAAAAGAAAACTTGTGATTTGAAAACGTTGTTTCTGTATTTTTTTAAACTACTATGGTAAAAAATTTAAGAAAAAGGGGGAGAGGATTTGAAATTTTGGTTGAATTGTGCTTCTTCTTTTACAACTTTAGCAACCAACTGTTGAATTTGCAAAAATTATTTCAAAAGTTGTTTGCTGAAATAGTGAAAAAGATGCACAGTTCATTTAAAATCGCAAATTTCCCCATAATTTTCAGACATTTTGTGCCATAACAGTAAAACTTGCAAAGAAAAATTCAATAAAGGTTTTTTTTTCGAAAATTGTGGTTATCTAAAAGTACTCTACTCAGAAATGAAACATTTTCAGAAAATTTGTTCAGATATCAATTTCTCATTTAGGTATTTTGTTGATTTTTTTCGACTTGGAGGGGCTTTATAGGGAACCAACACCGTTTGGTAGATCAGGGGAAGGATTTTCTTGAAAAAATGCTTATGTAGAAAGATTCAGCCCATAAATGAATAATTTTCAAAATAATTCTACTGACATTGATTTTTCATATTTTTTCCCCAAAATTGGGGTTAAGGGGCTCCATACAAGAGTAACTTTAGCAAACAAAATTGCTAGAAAAAGTAACCAGAAGAATCATCAAAATTCAAATAAAAACCATTCATCAACACTTCGAATGTAAACTGGATGAAAATGCAAAAAAAGAAAGCATGAAAAAAGTATCGGGTTCTGAAAACATCCGAACTAATGAAAAAAATTGGAAGATAGGGGGGGGGAGTTCACAAAAATAGGGAGGAACTAAATTTAATCTTATCCAAAATCATTTCGAAAAATTAAACACAAAAATACCAATCGTAAAATTGCAAAAATTTTGACACGAGCGAGCAATAAAATTGATGAAAAAAATTATTTGAGTGTTGAGAAAGAATAAACAATAATTGTAAAAAATTCCATAAATGAGAAGAATCATTTTGAAACAGAAAACTTAGGTATTAAAATCAATAGTAAAGGGCAGGGGAGGCGAGCTTGTAATTCAAATTCGGAAAAAATAGTGATTTTTGAAAATCATTTTAAAAATTTGAATACGAAAAAATGTACTGTGCTTCAGAAATTAAAAAAGAATCCTCAAATTCGCGAGAAAAATGTATCAAAACTTGGCATAAATTGACACGATAAATTTCAAAAAAAAATAAAATTAAAAAAAAATGAAGAAAACGCAACAAATTATTGAAATTGAGAGAAAATGACTAAAAGAGGAAGCAGATGAGAATAAAACTCAAGAGCGAAATTCAACATTAAAGCACTAAAATTTAAGAAAAAACATACTTATTAATTTTTTTTTAAACTCATGAAAACTCGTGACAAAATTGCGGAAACTTCACAAGAATTTAGACACAAGAGAAAACACGAAAATTCGGGGAAAATGGGTCGAAAAATTGGGAAACAAAATCCATGAGAATTTAAAAGAATAAAACGTGAAAAAAATCAAGAAAGCCCCCCCCCCCAAAAAAAAATCAAAATAAAAACATCGAGTCTTAAAATCTAAAAAAACTGTAAAAAGGAGAATTCCACAAAGATGTCATAAAAATCGCGAAAATTTAAGAAACAAGGTTTCGACGAAATCAAGAACAATCAGCTTCAGAACATAGAACCTGCGCGAATTAAAAGCACAAATTAGGAAAAAATTCAAACAAATTTTGAGAAAAATCATCAAACAATTTCAAGCAAAACTCGAAACAAATCAAGAGAAAAAAATAATTTCAACTTGAAAATTGTCAAAAGAGAGAAGAAATTCAGAGGATTTTCCAATCAACGAATAAAGAATATCAAGTCTCAGAAAAAAATCCACCACAAAAGGTGAAAAAAAAAACCAAACAAACTCGTCAAATCTTGAAGAAGCTCCCCTCTCTCCTCAAACAAATAATCAAAATTTAAAGGAAATCATAACTTTTGGAAGAAGAAAAATCACAATTCTACAAAAACATAAGCAAACAAATCACTTGACTCGAAAAAAAACCTATTGAAATAAAAAAGAATCAGTCAAAATTAAGGCAAAAAAATGACTATACCTAACTTAGAGAAAACCTAAAATCGTGAAAAATCAGTCTGAACTAAAAAAAAAAAAAAAATGAAAAATCTACAATAATTCTAAAGGAAAATCACTAGATCTGAGATTTGAGCAAAAAAAGCATACAAGCTTAAAGGAAACTTTTTATGAAAAAATCACGAGAACTCGAGGTGAAAAAATATCATAAAAAATTCAGGCGAAAAAAAAAACTATCAAAATTCAAAACAAAATCGTGGAAAAATAATTTCAGAAAAAAATCACTACAATTCAAGATGTAAAAATCGATCAAAACAGGAAAAAATCCACTAAATATTATCCAGAAATTCAAAAATAATGAATAAAACTTGTTGTAATTAAGAAAAATGAGGAGCTGGATATCAAAACGCCGTAAGTCCATTTTGCAAAATTTTCAGAAATGAGGAAAAACTGTGGGGAGGTCGGGGGGAGTCGAAGGGGGTCAAATGTGGTATCAGAGGAAAGGGGAAGTCACCATGACCTCAAAACATGAAAGTGCCCAAATTTTTGAGAACCGGGGGGAACGTGGGAAGGGGGAGAAAAAAAGTTACTGCGTTTTGATCTGAAAAAAGACAGTTACTGCGTTTTGATCTGAAACTTGCTACAAAAATCACGCACATTTTATATCAAAACGCAGTAAATACACCGGCACTCTCTTACTGAAATAAAAACACATGGGTAGAGAACCATTTTAATGATTATTATCTATTAAATAGTAAAAAAAATATTCAAAATTAAAGCGCCGTTTGCCATAGTGACTGAGTCATGACACAAGATTTTGTTTTTTATGTTCAGGCCAAGTGTGATTATGATTGAACAATATGTTGGAAATTTTTTAAAAGTCTGTAGTTTCATTACCAACAGTAACCACCTTCTGAAATCAATGTTTACCAACCTTAAAACACAAAAAACGCTAAAAATAGTGTAGTTACTGCGTTTTGAAGTAAAATTGCTGGTTTTTACTGCGTTTTGAAGTAAATCTCAACTTTGAGTGGGATTTTCGAGGTGAAGCATGGCAGATGGATTTACGACGATGGCTGCAATCGATTCCCCGTTGAATTTTACATAGGAAAACACTCTTATCTCAATTTTCATAAAAATGGACTTACGGCGTTTTGATATCCAGCTCCTCAAATAACCTAAAAAAATTTTTCAAGAAGAAACATCAAATCCGGAAAAACAAAATTCGTAACGCTAAAAAAGCAGTAAGGCCATCTAAATAACAGCGTTTTTTCCCCTTCGAGAATCCTGGTTATAATTTAAAAAAAAAAAGGAAATTTGTGAAAAAACTAGAAAAAAGTTACTTTTAGTAACAAACATTTTTAGAAAGTAACCAAAAGTTACAATTAGTAACTTTAGTAACCTAGTTAATAGAAAAGTAACCGAGTACAATCCCTGAATGTGGCAAAAAATCCATTTTTTGTTTACTAAACACACGAAAGTCTTCAACTTTGAGCAATTTGGGCCTTCAAAATATCTGAATTAGACATAGAGAAAGAAATAAAATTTCAACATAGCTTTTGTTTTTCTTCTTTTTTTAAAAAAAATGGCAATTTTCATAGATTTTAAACATTGATAGGTGACGATTGATTTTTTGAATCATACCTATAGGCTATTACTCGACAAGTTTTGAAATTCCATCCGTAAGATATTTCGTAGCCACCAAAACAACCAAACAAATATCATCACCTCAATCCTCATTCCTTCCTCTCTTTTTTTCCTTCCCCATTCAACAAAATCTCGCATCAATCAAAAAAAGAATCGAAACACATTAATTCCACACCTGTTACAAATTACCTGATTTCTCCTCAATCAGTCCTCAAATCTCACAAACGAATCCGTCGAGTCGATTACGCATCATGCTTCTAAATACAGTCATCACCTTACATTTGACACCCGATCTCAATTTCATTCAAGCCTACGTATAAATTAATTCCACCATGCGAGCTATAATCGCCTTTGCATGCGCACAAAGGAGTCGAATTCGAATCGCATCACACAGTAGCTCTAAACCTAGAGTACATTACTATACACATCTTATACAGCTTCCGATCACCTATATGTATAGCATAGAAACCTACTCAGTGCAAAAAATACTTCTTAGAAGTATTCAATACATCTCTACGCCTGTGCCGCGATCGAATACACAGAGGGTTATTGATGAAGAACCGATACCTATGAAAAATCAAGTATAAAAAGTACAACATACGATATAGGCCTTCTACATCTACACACACTTTACTATACATTGATGCGAAATATAGCATAAGCTACACCTCGAGGAGGCGAGATGAACATATGAATGAATGAAATTTATCCTTTTAAAATTACACATTGAATCGGGACCGGATGTAGGCGGTGGTCATTACGCTACAATAGACTTGAAAAGATTTTTTTCTTTTTTTTTCCTCCTCAGTCAAAAGGTGTTAGAAAATTAACTATGTTGCGGTGATATATTCCACCTGTGTTGGTTTCTTCGTCTTCATCGGTGGGGGGTTTTCTCTAGCACACAGTTGTATAACGTTTCGTTCATCTTCATATAGTAGACCTTTACCTGTATGGAAAAAAATACCTCGTACAATAGAGATGCACCATCCACTTGACTCGACGATCAAGGCCTCCGGCTCTCTCACAAGAGCATCAATGAATAACAATACGTATAAGACCACATGCTATTTCTTTTTTAACGCGAATTAACACTCGTTTAAAAAAAAAGCTAGATACCAAAGGTCAAATGGGACCGTACACAATGTAAAGTAATTTTCGCGCACTCGCCCACTAGACGCAGACAAAGTTTCTAGAGGAGGAAAAAAACCTACTACAGTAAGTAACACACTCGAGAGCGTTAAATTTAATCATCGAGTAATTTGGAAAACTATGGTAAAAGCTCGGACCGCCGCCTTCTAGAACGTTTAAAAGCGACGTACGAGGGCCGGCTGTGCGCCTTTGAAATATACTGATAAATATATCAGTTCCAGATTTAAGGGTAGCTACTTTGAAACTTTGCTGGGTTCGCGGTCAGTAGTTCGCAACCCTAATTCACATTTATCTAAATTACCGAAAACTGTTATTGTTTCAGAAGGTCCACTTTTAAACGTCCTCCGCCAATCCGAGACGTAGAATTAAAGGGAAGCTTGTATCCAAGAAAAGAAAATATACACCGGACTCGAGAGCGAAGCTTGTATTAATCTTTTTCGAGTCTAAACTCGGACAAAATGGGATGAGCTTTTTTCGGCGAGGTACGATATTAGGGGAATGTTTGTTGCTTCAAGTTGACGTTGCGTTGTATAGGTATGTAATTTGGGATGCATAAACATGCTTCTGAGGAAAAATTCGAATAAATTTTCTGATGATGGAGACTGAGTACATAAGTGAGTAGGCTGGAGAATCATTTAAAATTACGAACAACCATGCATCAATAAACCTTGATAAACCATATGTAACAGATCTTTTCAATTTCCAGGACATTTTAGGGATCGATGAGAGCGTTCGAGGCCGAATCAAAAAAAAAATAAGCTGATATTCTCTATTCAACAGTTCAACACTTCCAGAAACCTAATGAAGCTTATGTCACGCCATTTTTTTCAATTTTTAGAAAATATAGAGCACGAAGGAGGGGAGCATTGGAAGGGTTGAATCAAAAAAATAAGTTGAAATTCGTATTCAGCACTCTCCTAAACGTATATGAAACAATGTCACACGATATTTGACATTTTTTCATATTATGAGCGTTGTAAACGTCACAAAAATTTATGCTTCCTGAATTTTTTTTCAAATTTTTAAATCTTAAGTACCTACCTCCAAAATTTGGGAACATTTTTGAAAATTGAGTTCTACTTTTTCCAAGTTTCAGTAGTCCCGAGCAATTAGACTCCAAAAATGGGAACCAAAACGAGAAATTTCAATGATGAAAAAAAATTTCGCTTCACCTGCCCTAAGGCGGATGAAAAAACCAATTCAAATTTTAAAATTTACTTTAAAAATACAAAAAAAAGTTTTTGTTATTGATTGATCATATTATTAGGTTAGGTAAGAAAACGATTCTCGAAATTGTTTCACTGTCCAAGTCATTTTACAGGCATAACTTTTGAATTTTCAAAGTAAATTTTGAAATTTGAAACTCCAGTAGAGAAAAGTGATGGTTCAAGTTATTGATCGAAAATATTTCCTGCAGTGTTTTGAAGCCTCCCAGCAATTTTTTATCGAATCCTTTTTCCAATTTTCAAAAAAAAGGTCAAAGATGACTCGCCCTAGTAGGAACTGAACCTTTAAAAATTACATTAAAAACACACAACTGTGTAAATGTCAACCTATTTCACAAATTCAAAAAAAAAATCCAAATGAACCAATTTAAATAAAGGCGTTACATTTGATTCCAAAAAAAATCAACAGATTTTGATGGAAGTAATCGTTCATTTCTGAATCATAATAATTCAAAAAAAACCCGGTTCTGCTCAATATTCTCAAAATTTTCGAAATTTGATTCCAATTTCGCTCAATTTTTAGCAAATCACAATGTAGTTACCTAGTTACCTACTGTAGGAAATTTAAATTCATGTTCTACAATTTTATTATCATTTCTTTAAAGGGTCATTCATTTTTTCCAAAAAGTTGTTTTTTAAACGAAAAATGGGGGGGGGGGAGAAAAATTTCTCACCATAAACAAGCAATTCGAGTTGAACTTTCTAGCTTTTGCTCAGTTAAAATCACGAAATAAAGCTTTCTTTGGAAAGTTGATAGTATTTCACCGAAGAGAAGCTTTATTTTCACCAATTTTTATTTCATTTTTTCCCCTCGTATGCGACCAACCTATCAGTTTTGTTCCAAACATCGAATTTTGATGACAAAACATTTGTCATTTTTCAGCAAATTTTGTTCATAGTAAAAAAAACTAAAATCAACTTTTAGGAAAAACTAAAAATCTTACGAAAAAAAAAATCAGTTGATAAAAAATTGTTTCCATCAAAATACACGTCAACGTCGATTTACTCCCCCTCCCCTCTTTTCACAACTCTAATAAAATAATACAATAAATGGCGTAATGTACCCTACGCTCAAAAAATCATATTTTTTCCAGAATGTCTTGATAGACTTCAAAATTTCAAAATTGAATTCAGGTAAATCATTTACCTATCAGATTTTTCTATTATCCTTTCGTAATTTTGTTCAAATTTTAAAATTTGTTCGTGATTCAAAGGCAAGAAAAGTTGAAGAAATTAATTTTTTTGGATTTTTGAATTGTTGTTCAAACGTCAAAAATTAAAGTAGGTAGGTACCTATACTTTTACAAGGTGTCTAAAAAATTTTCAAAATAAAAAAGCAGGATTTTTGGCATAATGTTTTTCAAAAATTTTACAACTGCTTTGAAAAAATGAGGGGGGAGGGGTTGTCAGAATATTACTCATCGAATTTTTTCTTTTTCAATGTTATTGGAAATTTTAAGATTTTTTTCGGAGGGTAAAGAAATGTTAAAAATATTTTTATCGTTACAATTTTTCAATTTTCGAATTTTCATTTCGAAATATTTAGGTAAGAGAGCATCCAGCGAAGCGAAATTGTAAAATTTGTGAGTTTTTTTTTGGTATCTTGTTCTTTGAAAATAACCTACCCGATAGGAAAGAATGTACCGACACTTTTTAAAATCCTCCAAAGAAAGATTAATTATGAAATTAAAAGCCTAATATTTGAAAAAAAGTGATAATTTACAGCTTTAAAGCTCTCCATTTGACACCCCCCTCCCCCAACAAACACAAAAAAACAAAAAAATAACAAAATTGAATTTTTCACAGGAAAATTTTTTCAAAAAAATTGAAATTGGAAGAAAATTTGTATGCAAAGTATTTCTTAATTTCAATCAATTTTTCAATAGGTCTTTGTTGTACGTATGTGTACGTTTGAATTTCTTAATTCTTTTACTACCTTTTTGACTAAATTCACTACTTTTTCACTACTCTCACTACCCATTTTTAAAATCACTACTTTTTCACTACTTTCACCACCTGTTGGATCCCCCGTATTTTGAAAAAAATGAAGTCAAAAGTTAATTTGGACAATTTTTAGACTAGGTACTTACTTTTAAGAAAATCTGAGATTTCCAAAATACACCCGAAGGCTCCAGAGCAGTCTGAAACCACCTGCAATCGACTCAGCAAATTAAAAATGGGTAACTAAATAAATTTCATTCCAACAACCAATTGGGTAAAATGTTGTGGCATTTTCAATTTTCAAAAATCTGCTAGGGTGCTCCAGAATTATCACTCAAAATGGTTCAAAACCGTTTCCAATCAATTTTTTTTTTTTTTTTTTTTTTTTTTTTGACATTTTTTTATACTGGGCGTGTATAATTGCCAGGATTTTTACGCCCAGTTTCGAGGGGTTAGTCTAGATTTGGTTTGAAAGATTGATTTCTTTGATGTATTTAAGAATGTTTTCCATCTGTTTGATGTTGTCAGGAATTGTAGGGTTGAGGTCTGAAATGTTTAAGGATTGGCGTTTTGTTTTGAGGGAGGGGCAGTGGAATAGAAGGTGTTGAGTGGAGATTATTTCAGAATTACAGAATTGACAGGTGGGTTTAGGAGCTTTGGTGTACAAATGGCTGTGGGTTAATTTGGTATGACCAATTCGGAGGCGGGTGATTATAATTTCTTCTGATCTGTTTAGGTGATTAAGGTGCTTCCAAGGGAGGATTGATTTTTTGTGGGTAAATAGTTTGTGATTTGTTTTTGAGTTCCATAGGTTTTGCCAATTGGAGTTTTGGATGATTTTTAGAATGTTAATAACATCATCATGGGTCACAGAGAAAATTTTAGAGGGGGTAACAGCTGATTTAGCTGATTCATCTACTGCTTGATTTCCTTCAATGCCTACATGACTTGGGACAAACATAAATTTGATAATTTTGTCAGTAGTCTGAAGTTTATAGATGATTTGATGGATCTTATGGACTAGTTGATGTTCAGAAAATTTTGGAGGGTCGAAAACAGGTCATACACCAAATTTGAGCTCTCTTGATCTATTTTGTAAAATTTTGATTTTTTTCCGTTTTTGACCCGAGTTTTATTTTTTAAAAATTCATCAAAAATCGAAATCGTTGGTGAACTCAAAAATTTGATTTACTGTTTCCAAATTCGTATTCGGAAAATCAAATCATCTCGATTCAAACCCAATGGACAATTATTTCAGCTGATTTTCAAATTCCGTGATTTTAGAATTTTTTTTTTTGATTTGCCATAGAAAATAAAAGGTCACAGGTGTAAAAGTGACCTACGTAACTTTTCTCATAAGGATTATAAAAATTACTTACTTATTCTCATAGTCGAGTTCATATTCTATCATTTTTGGAAGGAAATTTGTACTCACCTGAAACAAAGAAAAATTAAGGTGAATTAGTTAGTTATAAAATTATTGATCAATCAACAGATATATGATAAAATAATAATGGTTGAAGGCCAAAGTAAAAATTCTGACATTCTCCATATTTCATAAATCGAGTTAGAAATGAATATTGACAAATAAAGTATCATAAAAATTCTAAAATTGATTGTGAAAATCACTTAAAAATATCAAAAATTGATGGGCCATTAGAAAACGACAAAAATTAGAGAAATTACCGTACTTGGGTAAAATTTTGCACAGACTGCTCAAGTGCTTAAATTACTAAAAAATTACATGAATTAATCGGAAATTCTCAAAATTGAATGATGACTTGTCAAAACTGCAGAAAGTGTCATAAAATTGGTCGAATTACCCCCCCCCCCACCTCAAAATCCAAAAATGAACTTTTGCGCTTGAAATTATTGTTTAAGTTATGAGGGATCTTAGGACATGTCCTTTCGATCCAACTAAGGGTGTTAGTTCAAAAATATTCATTTTTTTTCATCGAAAAATCAACACCATAGGTAATTTAACCAACCTACTCGACAAAATTTCGTTCACTCCACCTAGAGTCAGCTTCCAGACTCGGCCAAGACCAGTCGGACTGGTAACACATACGCACACGTTCGTATGCGGTTTTTCTTTCTGCAAAAAGGAAAGGCAACGTGTAGCCTCGAGTTAACCAAAATATTATTCAACACGAACGACTTTACTCTCCGTATAGTTTTTAGCATGATCGCCATAGTACGTAGTACGCAATGAGGTGAGTACAGGGGGAAACCGACCAAGCAGGGGCGCGAACTTTAACAAAATAAACAATTTAACGTATAGTTTAAAACGCATAGTTACTCGTATAAAAGCAAGAGAAAGAGATACGCCGCGCCGTCGTCCGAATGTGAGAGAAAGAGTCGAGTCGAGTGAATCTTTTCCATTGTGTGGTCAACATTTTGCTGCAATAAGGAGGAGACGCAGACGCCTTCGACTTCGACTATAATTTAATAATTACGCCGGACCTAACGAGCCGAAATTTTCGTTTTGTTTAATACGTCGAGCTTATAAATTACACCGTTTGTGTGCTGTTTTCCAAACTTAATTAAATTTATTTCCAGTTTCGTCGTCGGAGTCGAGATTTGTAGATGCGAGTACCTCTGTCCTCGCTCGCGATAATGGACAATACCAACGACTAAACTTTCCTCGTTGGTATAAGCATTCGAAACACAAACGCACAAGAGACGAAGAGGTGTAAGGCAACGGTGATTTAGCATTTTCGCTAATTAACCCTCTCCATGTTTGAGAAACTTTCCTTCATCGTGTGCACCATATTACACACATATCTACAGTTAGGTACTCCTATGATTGAAAGCAACTCACAAAAGTCGTTTCGAATACGATAAGGTTATGTAGAAAAATTCCGAGCATTTGGCCTCTCGCCTCCCGCACTGAATAGTTAATAGGATCAGTCGAAGCGTGACTATATCCTGCATTTGAAAGTTTCAAAAAGATCGAAGCGGAGGAAAAAAAAACTACCAACGAAGAAAAGAGGGTCAGGGTGGCGGTACGTTTTCAACGATGAGGATGATTTTTTCATTCAACAAAATCAGATCAACGCGGCAAGGTCGAACCTATTGTTGACTTTTTCTATATTCGAGAGAAATTGATACTGTATAGTTTTTGTACATACGAGTATAAGCCAATATACACCTATCAATAGCATCGTGTATGTGTAGTGGAGTATTGAATAGAAATTCTTTTTTCCTTTCAATTCGTGTGTAGCCTGGTACCTGGAAAGGTATACCTGTAGTTTACCTTACAAGACTAGACTGCGTGTCGCCGCCGAACTCGGGCGCGTTTTTACGAATACTGACCAGAAATATGTCGAACGAAGTGAATTCGTAAACTTTGTTTTCTTGTACCAAGTCTCGGAAATAATTTTTCAAATCGAAAATATGAGAATACGTCACAATAATGTTTGGATATATTGGTCAGCGTAACTGATTTTTGGTGCTAAAAAAATTGGCAAAACTGATTTATACCACATTTACAAAAAGCGCTCCCACGGATCCGAAAACTGGCAGAAGTTTTAAATTTGCACAGTTTGTGGTTTTCAAATTACTCCGCTCGAACTCCAAAATATCCATATTTTCCTCAATATTTTGAGCACCCCTATCTGCACAGGTTTTGGGAAAACAGATTTAGGAAATCAGATTCGGAGAAATGGATGTTCGGGGAAAAATGGATTCTGGGAATTGTACCTAAATCAAGTTTTACTGTCAACATAAACGTTGAATTGTCCATAGTAGGAAAAATGTATTGTTCGAGATTTGATAACGGAATTTGATGACGTCCAAAAAAAAAAAACAAACAAAATGAATAAACGTTCAAAAGTTCTGAGAATTGTCGTTTAATGACTACACAATTCGAAATGGAACAAGCATCGCAGTGATAAAATTTTACCAGCAGGATGTACCTACCTATTCAAAAAAGGGAAAACATTAAAAACTCGATGAGTAATTTTCAATATTATACGTATGTATCATCTTTGATAATTTGAGATCATGACACTAGTTCGCAGGCACTGCACTCGTACGTATTATACATAATGTACTTAGCCTACATGTCGTGATAATTTATCAAATTGGCGCTTTGTATACGTACTTACCTAATGTGAAAAAAGTTGATTTGTTTTCAGCGAAAGTGATTTTATAAATTGAAAATCGCATACGTAAGTTGACTTTACCCATACCTACTTTCTCTTTCTTTCGATATTTTATTAATTGAATACAAACACGCACACGTAAGTTGCTTTTACCAGTTACCTAATCTTTTGTTTTGTTTTGTTTTTTTTTTAAGTTGATAATTTGTCAATTTAAATAAATAAAGATTCGTGTAAATACCAATCAACATCATGGACATTGGCATTGTACTTCTTATACTAACTTATCTGTTGCTGCTCATATTCGTTATCGCATACATACCCTCAACCATCTGTGTGATCATTCATTTGTACAAATTTTTCAAGACCACGTCACCGCAAAGTCTCGCAACAAAGAATATAACCGTTTACTGTTTTCTCTTACTATTGATCTACATTGTTACTTTAATCATGATTGTTGCATTCACAAATTATGTAGAACCATACATGACAATTGCTGCTGAAGTTATTTTATACTTGTTGATGACAACAACTTTGCTAAAATTCATCATCGCTGTGGATCTATTTTGGTGTTTTCGCAAAATTGCTATAGATCTACGAAAACCTTCTTCCTTGGCTACCCAGAATAAAAAATGTATCTTTCATTTTCTTCTCAGTACAACTGCACCTTTACTCTATTATCCAATATACGGCTCAAAAATGTATGACATAGAATTTAATGAAGCAGGCCTATCCTCATATTTTGGACCAGCTACGTTGATGAGGATTATTCGCATCGCGCGTTTATTTTTAGTTTTGGGAGCATTCTGGTATATCAGGTCAGCCAGTATCAATAAAGAAGAATTATGGTCAAAGTATGGTTTGCATATGCGAATTCTGATAATCCTCGGAGGGTTCTCTGCTGTAATAAATATATGGGAAGCTTTCTCACTGTATGTGACTTACAAGCAAAATAAACCAACGCAGAATTCGAGTTTCAGCAGAGAAATGAATGCTTAGTATTTTGGTTTACAGTACATGGGATGTGTTGTAGAAGGAGTTGTTATAGGAAAATTCATCACTTTTAGAAAAGAAACATTTCAGTCTGAAGGTAATGGTGCGTCTGGCCAACGCACATGTACACTAATTGTTCAAACAAGAATACTAATTAGGCAACTATGTTCATTACCTAATTACTTATAATTATAAAATAGTTTCATGTCATGAAAAAGGTTTACACGATGAATTGAACAGTTGATTACCTCGAGAAATTATTTGTGTGAGTAGTTAAGCTAATAATAGGTACTATTGATAGAATATGTTTACATTTTAGCTTACTCAAAATGAATTTTATCATACCTACTTATGTATACCTATGCGTAGATATACCTAATTGTAAAGTTACTTATCAAATACAGCTTCTTTTCTTTATAACTTTTCAATTTTGATTGCACGTTAACATGCGCAATTTTTTCAGATTTCTTTTCAACTTCAAAAGCATCCTTAAAACGTATTTTAAGAATGTATTTTTGGACTTTAAACCGGGGATGAAAAACTAAAAATCTAAACCGAATAATCGATTGATACCGAAACTTCTATTAGAAAAACCTTCAACTGAAAGAACCAAAAAATATCGATTTTACAATTTACAACCTATATGTATTATGCTATTCGCGGTAAAAAACACAAAAAAAGGATCAAACTCGTTAAAAATTACAAAAAAATGATGAAATTTCAATCAAATTCGAAGCGAATTCCATCATTTCCGATTTCCCCACAATTTAAAAAATCAGTTTGGGCGACTAAAAATCGAACTGTGCTTTATCCTCGACCATGTACCTACTCGTATAAAGGAGTTATTCACATTTATGCCAATTTCTAGGTGGCCTTCTCAAGAGAATTTTTTGACCAGAAAATTTTGAGAGAAAAAAATACACACTGTGGCTGTATCATTTCAACTCCCCTCTCCCCCTCCTCCCCCAAACCACAATTTCGAGCAATTCTGGAACTTCCAGCACTATTTTTAGTTTCTCCAGAAGACGAGAAATTCAATTTAGGCAACTGAAAATCGAGTTGTAGCTCATTCTCGATCTATAGGTATTTAACGAGTTTATCCACATCTCAGGCGATTTCAAGGCAGACATCCCAAATGTGTTTTTTTGACCGGCCGGAATATTTTCAAAGATGGATAAGTGGAAATTACTCGTTAAAAAACATACTCGAGGATAAGCCACAACTAGATTTTTATCTGTTCAAATTGATTTCCACGCTTCCTGGAGAAGTTTTAAAATTATTGAGAAATAGAAAATTGCAATTGAGGCTGCTTCAGAAAGGCCAGAAATGGCGAAATTCGGTTCAAGGGAGTTGATAAATAAAAAAAAATGAATTTGGAAGCTAAAAATCGAGTAGCGGCTATGTGTGACAGATAAGTGGAAATTGTTAGCCAAAAAAATGCACTTCAGGTGTTCGTCTGGAAATCGGCTCCAATGTGAATAATCGAAAATTCATTTTGGTGCATGAAATTATGGGGGGGGGGGCCGCGTAATCGAAGACAGGCATCTCAAGGGATTCTCTCGTTAGAAAAATTTTGAACTCTCTACTCGAACAATGAAAATTAAATTCAAATTTTCCTCTGAAGATTTTTAAAAAATTCAATTTCAAGCTCCTTATCATGAAATATACCGGATGTAATCGCATAGTTCCCTACTTCTGGGAGAAGGGAGCTGGTGACGGAAATGATTCAGACATTGGTGATAGCAAAATGAAAAAAAAAACAAACAAACAAACAACTGTAAATTTGTTAACTAATTTGATTTTGAAGTGTCCTAATAATGCAATTGTCGTGCCAATGCCAGTTCATGTAAACTGTTACTCGTACTTCAACGTGTACAAAATAGTTGATCGTTATTTGGGAAAACATACAGGTGAGGAAACGAATCATCATATCATTGCTTTTCAAACATATCTTGTCGATTTTAAGTTCATCGTCGAGAATTTTAATCTATCCATTTTATTCGAACTAGGTAGCTGTAATACTCGTGTCAATAAGCAGAAATGGAAAGTAAAGGTTCACGCGTGATCCAACTGCTGATTATGATGATGATCGCGTTACTGATGGTATTATTGATAATCGCGCTAATGTTGGTCTTCATTTATATATACGTATCCTCAATAGTTTACACGATCATCCATTTGTACAAATTTTTCAAGACAACTACACCGCAAAGTCTGTCAACTAAAAACATTACTTTTTATTGTTTTTTCTTACTTATGATCTATATTGTTTCGATCACACAAATTGTTGCACTTTTCATAACATCTGGGAATGGACCTATATTTTTTTATTCTAATGCAATTCTTATGTACTTTATGGTGACAGCAGCATTCATTAAGTTCATTATGGCGCTTGATATGTTTTTGTCTTTTCGCAAGGTTGCTATCTACTTGCAAAAACCTACTTCGGGGACTCAAAACAGAAAATGTATCGTATACTGTCTTGTGGGTACGATTTTACCCTTGATATTCATATGCATATCAACTTTACTTGAATCATCAACGCACCCATTACTGTCACTCGAATCACTAGGGTCATTCAATTTATTAGAGTTAGAATCACTGTCAGAAAAAATCGCAAGTACATATTTTTTATACAGGTATATTTCACCATTCACCATCATGAGGATCATTCGTATCGGGCGTTTAATTTTGGTTATTGGTACATTCTGGTACATCCGCTCAGCTAGTATGAATAAGAAAGAATTATGGTCAAACTATGGTCTACATATGCGTATTCTTACGATGATTGGCGGATTCTCAGCTGTAATAAGCATCGTAGAAGTAATTTCAATAATTTTGACGACTTCTTTTTCCACAACAGAGGTGTGGTACTTTTCGTACGTACATCACAATGGATATATCTTGGAAGGGATGATTATTGGAAAATACATCACATCCAGAAAGGAAACATTTCAGTCTTCTCGTGAGGAGCAACAAAATATATAGCTACTGAAATTTCATAAAGCTGAAATAACAGAGTCATATTTATCAATGACGTAATTTGGTAAACATTGAATAAACATTCAGTCATCAAGTAAACTTTTTTTCATGCGACATTTATGGTAATAATAGGATAGGTATCTCTATTTTTAAAATAGATATAGGTACAGTGTTTTCTATTATGCATGTAATTTTTCAAGTTTGATTTTATAAATCAATAGGATATGTTTTCATGTTACGTACATCGTAATTACTTGATTCGCTCTCGTAGTTTTAATATTCTGGATTTGAAACGAAACTTTCCACGGTGTGGAGACTCTACCCTCGTTTTTCAAATTCTATTCTCACCTAAATTTAATTCATTATTTTCACTTTATTTATTCCCAATTGAATTAGAATAAATTTATTTTTATCGATTCCCATTTTCATTTTAATTTCTTTCTACTTTGATTTATTTTCACAGGGGTATTGTTTTTTGAGAACTAAAAAATTTTAAAACAATAAACAATTTTCCAAAATTTCAGTATTAGTGGAGAACTGATTTTGCAATTTTTTTTTGAAGTTTTCAAAAGATAGAAAAATTAAAAAACTTTATCGGTAATTGACGTTTAAACAAAAAGTATGCCTATCTATTTAAAAGTTTACTTTCAGAGTGTAGACTTAACATCCCACACTTTATTTCAATTCAATTGTGTTGTACACTACACATAATGTCATTTCTGTTTTCATTCAAATCAGTTTTAGATAATTACTTTTTTCCCTCGCGGAAGCTTACAATATTCTATTTCCCTGCGATTTTGGTCAACCATACAGACATACAGACATACTTTTTGCATACCAACAGAGGTATAGTAGTGTGCTATATGTACGTAATTAATATAAAACAGTTTTTACATCAAGATGCATAAAGTGGATGATTATAAACGAGTGCGAAATTGCAGCGCTCGCCTAATAATCACTCAACTTCATGCGTCTTGAATCTTGATGTAAAAACTACTATTACTTATCTAAATTCCGAATTCAATTCAAACTTTTATTGTTGATAATATTGATATGAAAACTTTTGAAACTCTATTGTAAACAGTTTCTCATCATAGTCGTCATCTAATTAAACAAAAAAATAATAATATTAGACATTTGAATTTTCAAGGGTCAGGAAGATCATGAACTTGCAAAATATAATTTCAATTAATAAAAATTATAAAATTATAATCCAATATGGTTAACGAAATTGCAAAAACTCTATTGAAATCTGTGAATAGCTGATGGCTTGTTAAAACTATTTTTTGGTTTAATTAAGGGCTGATTGTATTAAATTGCTAGGTAATTTGATTTCCAGTCTAATTTTCTACTTGAATGTTTCAATTACTTACGTGAATTTATTTTTGTTTAAAAGGTTACTGTTAGGTAGTTTTTATTTGTATGTATGTAAGTATAGGTATACGTTCCCATCAGCTACTGAATTTTAAATAAACCAGATTTATTCTGCTCGTTGTTTTTCCTGCACAATTTTTTTAAAAATTCAACTTGCACTAATAATCATTGTTTAAAAACTCTATTAAAACAACTATTAAATCATTGAGGGCGGAGAGAGGGTTCGTGCGTTCAGGTATGCGTGTGAACAATTTGCATCAACATATCAGTCTAATGACTCATAAACAGCTAAATTTTAGATTTCCACATAAAATACACATTTCAGCTATTCTAGGGAGCCATCTTGGTTTTCAAGGGAAGGGTCTAAAATCGTCATGAGAGTTAATTTTACTCAAAAGGGACTTTTTTAGTGATAATAACTAGAACTTGAAATTTCAAAATTTACAATTCAAAATGGAAAAGTAACCCAGTGATAAATTTTACCATCAGGATGTGTTCACCGACAGAAAGGAGGAAGCTGATAATAAAAAACGAATACAACTAGATGAGTAATTAAATACTCGTAAATTATCCAAGATAACGAGATCATCACATTACAGCTACTGCACTCATTACATGTTGGAGAAATTTATCGGATTGACGCTTCGTATACATACCTGCAGTAAAAAAAAGCTAACTTTGTTCTCAGCAGAAGTGATCTTATTAAATTGAAATCGCTTAAGGTACGTAAGTTGTTTTTACATCATAATCACATATTTTCTGTTTCTTTAAGTTGAGTTGAACAATTACCTGATTTCTATTTCTTTTTATATTTCGTCAATTGAAATAAATACAGATTCGTGTAATATCAACATCATGGACATTGAATATGCACTAATTAGACTGTTGATGATTATATCCGTTATCCTGTACATACCCTCAACCATCTGTATGATCATTCATTTGTATAAATTTTTCAAGACCACATCACCTCAATGTCTCACAACAAGGAATATAACTGTTTACTGTTTTCTTTTACTATTGATCTACATTTTTACAGCAATCCTCATTGTTGCATATGAAAATGATTTAGAATTATGCATGGGCATTTCTTTTCTGATTATTGTGTACTTGTGGCTGATGACGACCTTACTCAAATTCATAATCGCTGTGGACCTATTTTGGTGTTTTCGCAAAGTTGCTATTTATCTACAAAGACCTTCTTCCTCGGCTACCCAGAAAAAATTCATCATTCATTGTCTTCTCAGCGCCAGTATACCTTTACTTTACTTATTTATTGGGGCTTTATTGGATTGGAAATTGGACGCCTATTACGGACCGTATGTACTCACGAGAATTATTCGCATCGCGCGTTTATTTTTCATTTTTGGCTCATTCTGGTACATCAGGTCAGCCAGCATGAATAAAAAAGAATTATGGACAAAATATGGTTTGCATATGCGAATTCTGATAATGCTTGGAGGGTTCTCTGCTGTAATAAGTATCTGGGAAGCTTTCTCACTGCAGATGTTTCACGATCAAGATGAATTGATAATGAAGGATGGAGATTATTACAGAGAAATAGATTATATGTATTTAGTTTTACAACATTTAGGATGTGTGGTGGAAGGAGTTGTTATAGGGAAATTCATCACTTTCAGAAAAGGAACATTTCAGTCTGACGATACTGATGCACCTGGCCAACGCACAGTATAGTAATTGTTTAAATTTCAAAAATACTTTGTTTCATGTCATGAAAAAGGTTCACATGATGAATTGAACAGTTGATTATCTCATGAAATCATGTATGAGTATAGTTACGATAGGTACTACGTTTACATGTAAGCTTACCTACAATGAATTTATTTATACCTAGTTACGAATGTACTCAATTGCCAAATTAATTATCGAATACAGCTTCTTTTCTTTAAACATTCTTTATTTTGATTGTGAGCATTTTTAAAACGTTATTTGAAAACATATTATGGGAATTTAAAATACATACAAACAAACAAACAAAATTGGGGTAAATTCTCTTCTGCAAGGGAAGTTTTGGATGATGAATCAGAATAACCATCTGAATAAGTTTTTGCTTTCAATATAATGAAATCTCATTAATAGTGACCAGTGATGGAACACTAAGATTATAAACCAAAAAATCGATTGATTTTAGACAAACCTTCAACTGAAGCCTAAAACTAAACCAAAAAATTTCGATTTTTCAGAATGGGGTTTTTTCAAAAATTTACAAATAATATCACCTTATTCGTTGTGTAGCCTAAAAACACAAAAAAAGCATCGAGCTCATTGAAATTAAATTTACCAAAAAGTGATGAAATTCATTAATAAAATCCGATAAAAACGTATGAAAAAGTGTTGAAAACGTGTTCAAGTGGCGTTTCCGCAGAAAACGTGAAAATCAATTTAGGCAACTGAAAATCGAGTTGAAGCAAATCCTCGATCTATTCAACGAGTTTATCCACATTTCAGGCGATTTCAAGGCAGACATGTGTTTTTTTGACCGGCATATTTTCAAAGATAGATAGATAAGTGGAAATTACTAGTCAAAAAAACGTACTCGAGAATAAGCCAAACCTTGATTTTTAGCTGCTCAAATTTATTTCCACGCCTCTTGGAGAAGTTTTAAAATTTTGGAGAAATCGAAAATTCAAATGGAGGCTTCAGAATGGCCAGAAATGGCGAAATTTGGGTTAAGGGAGTTGATATTATAGTTTCAGGACTGATTTCCACCATTTTTACTGAATAAGTATACATTTAAAAAAAGAACATGAATTGCCAAAAATCGAAAAATCCAATTAGGTTGCTGAAATTCTGAATTAGAGGGTTTCGGATACCTAATGCTTTTTCCAAAAATCGTGGTCTTGTTTCCTCGAAAGATTCCCGTGTAGGGAAAATAGAACTCTGAAAAATCAAAATAACTTAAACACGAAAATTGCGGTTGTATGATTGACAGAGACGAAACGTTTGCATGTTGATAAAATCTAGTTGAAAAATACTTGACAATGAGACCTTTATTGGATAGGAGATAAATTTAGCTAATTTCTCGCGTCAAATAAAAATATTTTAATAAGATGAGGACAAATATCCAAGAAAAATAATCATATCGCAGCGAGTCACCTATTTGTCTCACAATTCGCGGGCACTTATAAAATATTGAGACGTTATGATGACGTCAACATCCGGTTGGTCGTGGGAGATGGACTTTAAATCCTATTAATAACTACTCGTATACTGATTAACTACGGAAATGATCGAACCAGGTACTCAGTAGATATGACAAACGTTGAGTTATTCGCGTTAATAAAATTATACCTAATCGTGTGCTCTAGACTTGTAAGAATAATTTTTGGAAACATTTATAGTGATTTTTTTTCTTTTCTAAATCAACTTGTGTAAAAGTGCAGTGTAAAATTGATCTTTTACTCGTACAAAAATAGAATTCAATTCGTGCACATGGGTTTTTTCTTATATCAAGTGTTTTTAAAAATTAAATAATTAATATTTAGCCTTGACCCCCCCCCCCTCGGGCCAGCAGCTTCATCACACTTCATGCCGTTAGGTTTTCACCTCTTTTGCAGTGTTGAGGGTTGGGATTTTGGAAATATGTGGGTTTAGTGTGAGAAGTATGCATGAGGTGGGCTGAGGGATCGAGTGAGGTTAGTGTGGATAGTGTGTATAAGAGAGGGTGACTGGGTGTTGAGATATTGTAGTGGTGGCTGCTTTCAATTTTCAATTAAATACGCCTATTAAATATCTTCTATATGGTGCAGCGAACGAAATGGTTCAGACATAAGTGATAGCAAAATGAAATAAAAAGCAAAAAACTGTAAATTTGTTAACTAATTTGATTTCGAAAAGTCCTATAATGCAATCGTCGTGCTAATGCCGGTTCGGTTCATAACCGCGGTCATCTGCATAAAGATAAATAAAAATCCATCATCATTCCACAACTGGAATACATCAACGTGAAAAATTAGCCAATCGTTATTTCACGTTCAAATCCATACAGGTGAGAAAACGAATCATCATCATATATTTGCTTTTTTATTTGAGGAAACTTTAATTGAACGCAGATTAAGTGAATTGCACGACAGGAAAATCCCACGACGAAATCATGGTTTTGAACGACAGCAATTTAACCACAGTTTTCGTCATTAAAACACCAGCATTGAACGACAAGCATAGAAAATTCACGCGGCGAAAAAGGGAATGCAAGACGAAATTATTTCAATTTCCCGATAACGCAAATTTTTCACCTCTCGTTTGAATTAGTGAACATGAATGGGGCAGTATTTGTGAATAATGAATAGTACATACTATGTGGTTTCAATAAGTGATATCTTATCATTTTCCTTTTATTCATGTCTTTGTGGGCCCCTCCCCATTGGTCAATTTTTACGAGGAATTTTCGATTTGGTATCAGGATGGTTCACTTCAAGAGATTCTACTTCCGTGAATTGTGTCCCTTTTTCGAGTGAGGTGGCCATCTCACTACCAATTTGGACGAATGTTAACAGGAGATTTTTACTTCAAGAGTGAGTTAAGTCATCGATTTTTCAAAGTGATTTTTTCTACAAGTAATTGTTCAATGTCCAAAGAAAGGAGAGGTGCACCGACCTTTCGAAACAGAACAAATTTTAGCAACAAAAATTTTAAACGAATTTTTTGGTGAAAAAAATGACTTAACCCACTTTGGAATAGAGCTCTTCAATTTTAGACCGCATAGTAGCGAGGCATAAACGAAAATATGGGAATTGGAAAACATTTGAAGAAATGAAAAATGAGATGTTCAGAATCTGGGCTATTTCTGTAAACGATGATGTACGACAATTAAATTGTACTTGCCCGTTTTTCGCTAAGGACAAGTTGTGCAAACATACGTTGGGGATGCAAATCCGACTTGATAAAGTATCTGTGCCAATAGAAGCAAAAAATGTGCCTCTAGGGCAGAAGAGGAAGAGGGGTAGGCCAAACAAGGCAAAAAAGGCACTTCTCATATAATTATTCATACGGATCTTTTTAAGTTACGTTGATATCTTTAGTAATTAATCGTTTTAGGAAATTTTAATTTTGTGAATAAATTCGTCGCTTTTATCATTATTTCGTCGTTCATTCACAAAAGTCGTCGATGTATTTCATTCAATTCGTCGGGCATACGCTGGCGTTCTTTTGATTTTTTTGGCATGCACTTTAATTTTTGATGTCGTGCAATAGTTGAAAACTCTTTCCGTCGTTAAAAAAGTGGTTTTGAGACGTTAGCGTATGTCGTGCAAAACACTTTTTTTCGTCGTTCAAATCATTTAATCTGTCGTGCCGATAAATGGCACCCATTTTATTTTGTCGATAGCTGTGATACTCTGAAAATAGTCGTTTAATAATAAATTACAAAATAAATTGGAATAAGCATTCAAGTGAGACATTTTACCAACAGGGTGTATTCACAGAAAGGGAAACGGAAAGAACGAAACTGATAAAAAAAAAAGGGAAAACATTAAATATTCGATGAGTATCATTCTCGATCAGAGATCATCATACTAGTTCGTAGCCACTGTACAACATGTAGGAGAAAGTTATCGAATTGACGTTTCGTACTTACACCTAATGTGAAAAAAGCTAATTTTTTTCAGTAAAAGTGATTTTATAAATTAAAATTTCCAACGTAAGTTTACTTTACCCACGCCTATTTTATATTTCTTTTAATATTTTATTAGTACAAATATGCCCACGTAAGTTGATTTTACCAGTTACCTAATTTATTGTTTTTTTTTTTTTAATAATTTGTTAATTGAAACAAATACAGATTCGTGTAAATACCAATCAACATCATGGGCATTGGCATTGTATTTCTTGTACTAACTTACCTGTTGCTGCTCATATCCGTTATCGTATGCATACCCTCAACCATCTGTGTAATTATTCATTTGTACAAATTTTTCAAGACCACGTCATCGCAAAGTCTCACAACAAAGAATATAACCGTTTACTGTTTTTTCTTACTACTGATCTACACTTTTACTTTAATCACAATTGTTGCATTAAGAAATGATCTAGAACCATACGTGAACATTTTTGCTGAAGTTATTGTATATTTGTTAATGACAACAACCTTACTCAAATTCTTTATCGCTGTGGATCTATTTTGGTGTTTTCGCAAAGTTGCTATATATCTACAAAAACCTTCTTCCTTGGCTACCCAGAATAAAAAATTCATCTTTCATATTCTTCTCAGTACAACCGTACCTTTACTCTATTATCCAATATTCGGCTCATTTAAAGACGGAGGCATATCCTCGTATTTTGGAGCAGCTGCGTTAATGAGGATTATTCGCATCGCGCGTTTATTTTTCATTTTTGGCGCATTCTGGTATATCAGGTCAGCCAGTATCAATAAAAAGGAATTATGGTCAAATTATGGTCTGCATATGCGAATTCTGATAATGCTTGGAGGGTTCTCTGCTGTAATAACTATTTGGGAAGTTTTCTCACTGTATGTGACTCCCAACCAAGGCAAAGCAATACAGGATTCATCTTTTAGAGAAAGGGATGTTTGGTACAACCAAGACAAAGTAATGGAGAATTCATCTTTCAGAGAAATAGATGTTTGGTATTTTTACTTACAATATTATGGATGTATTATAGAAGGAGTTGTTATAGGGAAATTCATCACTTTTAGAAAAGAAACATTTCAGTCTGATGGTACCACTGGTGCACCTGGCCAACGCACAGTATAGTTGTTTAAATTTCAACAATACTAAATTAGGCAACTAAGTATGTTCATTACCTAATTACTTGTAAAATAAAATTATTTCATGCCATTTAAAAGGTTTACACGATGAGTTGGACCGTTGATTATCTCGAGAAATTACTGGCTAATTGGTACTATCGATAGAATACGTATGTTTATATGCAAGCTTACCCAACATGAATTTATTATATGTATGTACCTACTTATGTACCTACCTAACTGTTAAATTACTCATCAAATACAGATTCTTTTCATTATAACTTTTTTTATTTTGATTGCACGTTAACGCGCGCAATTTTTAAGATTTTTTTTTCAACTTATTCAAGGTCATCCTAAAAAGCTTTATAAAAAAGTAGGTACTCGTATTTCGGTACTTTAAACCAGGGATGAACATTCAACTAAAGCCTAAAACTAAACCGAACTTCTGCGAAAAATGTTTATTGAATTTTTATCGAAAAATTTAAAAAATCCTCTAAGCAACTGGTGAGAAATCGTGTGTTTTAGGGGCTAAAAGTGTAGGTATCGAATTTCAAAATAATTGGGTCAGGAAGGTTTATAAACTTTAATTGTGCTGCCTTGGGGAGAGAGTGCTGACGGAGGCACTGCATTGGATGGAAACATTATTAAAAAAGTCGCATAAAATCTTTTTTTTTGTTAAAAAGTAGGTATACTACTTCAAGAACTTTTGGTTCATCATGCCCCTGTTCGAATGGAAAGCTCAATTTTCCTTACAAGGGAATCCTTCGAGGTGTCCGTCACCTATTTAAACGAGACCGCTATTTTTGGAAAAAGCATTTTCTGAAACCCTCTTACTTTAGAATTTCAGTTGCTCAGTAGGATTCTTCGATTTTGACAAATTTTTGAAAATTCAAAATTGACCATTTTTGGCGATTCGTGTTTTTTTTTTTTGTAGGAATATTTATTTAGTAAAAATGGTGGAAATGAGCCCTGTAACTAGCCATTTCTGGTCATTTTGAAACCTCCATTGGGATTTTTGATTCCTCCACGAGCATGTTTTTTTGACTAGTAATTTCCACTTAGGGCCTATCCGTATTCGAAAATTTATGCCGGTCAAAAAAACACATTTGGGATGTCTACTCGTTGAATACTTACATCGAGAGTGAGCAACAACTCGATTTTCAGTTGCCTAAATTCATTTTCACGCCTTCTGGAGAAACCAAAAACCGCGCTGGAAGTTCCAGAAGTTCTCGAAATTGTGATGGGGGAGGGGGGGTAAAAATGATACAGCTACAGCAGCTACAGTGTGCATTTTTGTATTTTTTTCCCCTCTCAAATTTCATAATCAAAAAAATTTCTTGACGTGTCCATCTGGAAATTGGCCTAAATGTGAATAGGTCCTTTATACTTGGTCGAGGATGAGCCACAATTCGAATTTTAGCTGCCCAAATTGAGTTTTTAAATTGTGGAGAAATCGAAAATGGACTGGTGAAATTCAATTCTTCATCATTTTTTGGTAATTTTTTATGAGTTAGATGCTTTTTTTGTGTGTTTTTCCACCGCGAATACCCGAATAATAGCTTAATAATATACTTACGTTGTAAATTTGAAAACCCCCATTTTGAAAAATCGATATTTTTTGGTTTAGTTTTAGGCTTTAGTTGAATGTTCTTCCCTGGTTTAAAGTACCGAAATACGAGTACCTACTTTTTTATAAAGCTTTTTAATAGAATATACTTACATGTAAGCTTACTCAAAATGAATTTATTATATCTACTTATATGTACCTAGTTGTCAAATTACTTATCAAATACAGTTTACCTATTTTCTTTGTAATTTTTTTTTATTTTGATTGCACGTTAACACAAGCAATTTTTCAGGTTTTTTTTCAAACTTCAAGAGCATCCTTAAAAAGCTTTTTAAAAAAGTATTTTGGGACTTTAAACCAGGGATGAAAAACTAAAAAACGAAACTAAATAATTGATTGATTTTGGACGAAAACTACGAGAACCGAAACTTCTATTAGAAAAACTTTCAACTAAAGCCTAAAACTAAAGCAAAAAATATCGATTTTTTGAAATGTTTATTTTATTTACTTTTTCGAAGCGAATTTCACCATTTCTGATTTCTCCACAATTTGAAAAATAAATTTAGGCAGCTAAAAATTAAACTGTGACTCATCCTCGACCATGTTTAAAAGATTTATTTACATTTAGGCCGATTTCCAGGTGAACCCCTCAAGGAAACTTTTTTGGCTAGAAAATTTAAGAGGAAAAAACACACACCGTGGCTGTATCATTTTAATCCTCCCCCACCCCCTCAAAATCACAATTTCGAGCAATTCTGGAACTTCCAGCGCGATTTTTGGTTTCTTCAGAATTTTAAAATTTCTTCATAAGACGAGAAAATCAACATTCTCGACCTATATTCAACCAGTTTATACACATTCCATGCCATTTCAAGGCAGACATTCCAAAAGTGTTTTTTTGACCGCCATATTTTCAAAGATGGATAAGTGGAAATTACTCGTCAAAAAAACGTACTCGAGGATAGGCCTCAATTTGAGAAGAGGACGATTTTACTCTTCTCACAACAAAGCTATGATTTTTTTATGAGATTCAAAAACTCCAAAAAATCAAACGAATGAAAATTCCGGTATGAAATGAAAGAGACAAAACGTTCGCATGCTGATAAAATCTAGTCGAACAATACGCGATAATGTGACCTTCATTGGATAGGAGATAAATTCAACTAATTTCACGTCAAATAGAAATATTTCAATACGATAAGGACAAATCTCTGCAGCAATAAGTAATAAAAAAGTTGTGATGATTATGTGTAAAATATGTAAAACGAGAAATTCGGGGAAAGGAAGCTGTATTGACGGAAATGGTTCAAACATTGGTGATAACTGATAACAAAATAGAAAAAAAGAGAGAAAAAACTGAATTTTCCAACTAATTTGATTTTGAAGTGCTCTATTATAATGATTGTCGTGCCAATGCTAGTTTATAATAACCACAGTAATTTGAAGCTATCAGAGCATACATTTTTTCTAAGCAATTGTCAACACAAAATATCAATTGACTTTTTACTGGGCGACTCAGCCTGATCTTCACGAAGAATGAGCAAACGTTCAAAAATTCTAAAAATTGTCGTTTAATGATAACACGATTCAATCATTCATTGAGCATTCCAGTGAGGAATTTTATCGCAAGATTTATTCACACACGGAAGTAACGGGGAAAAAGGAATCTGATAAAGAAGGAGGTAAAATGAAAAACTCGATGACTAATTATCGATATCATAGAATTATAGATACCTACATATCATCTTGGATAATGAGATTGTCATATTGCATATATACCTAATACTTAGTTCACAGTCATCGCTCTCATACAAGTTGAACAAATTTATCGAATTGACGTTTCGTACATCTATAATGTGAAAAAAGCTAATTTGTATCCTGCAAAAGTGATTTTCCAAATTCAAATTCGCATATACGTAAGTTGACTTTACCATTGTCTATTTCTATTCATTTTTATCTTTCCGTATAAGTAGGTATGTACTTGAATCTTGTACGATTCGTATTTTGTAGGTATAATGCATCATGGATATTGAACGTGGACTGATTATCATGTTGATGATTGTATGCGTTATCCTGTACATACCTTCAATCATCTGCGTGATGGTTCATTTGTACAAATTTTTCAAGACAACGTCACCGCAGAGTCTTACAACAAAGAATATAACTCTTTACTGTTTTTTCTTACTATTGATCTACATTTTTACTTTCATCAGCATTGTTGCTGCATATACAAATGATCTAGAATTTTACACAGACATTTCTTGGCTTATTATTTTATACTTGTTGTTGACAACAACCATACTAAAATTCATTATCGCTGTGGATCTATTTTGGAATTTTCGCAAAGTTGCAATTTATTTACAAAGGCCTTCTTCTTCAGCTACTCAGCGTAAAAAATTCATCGTTCATAGTATTCTCACTACAACTGTACCTTTACTCTACGTATTTATTTGGACCTTATTAATGAATTTAGAAATTGAAAATGTATCCTTGTATTTTGGACCATTTGCGTTCATGAGGATAATTCGCATCGCGCGTTTATTTTTCATTTTTGGCGCATTCTGGTACATCAGTTCAGGTAGCACGAATAAAAAGGAATTATGGTCCAAATATGGTCTGCATATGCGAATTCTTACGATGCTAGGAGGATTCTCTGCTGTAATAAGTATCTGGGAAGTTTTCTCATTGCTGATGAATCGTAATAGCGACCATGAAGAATTTATGGAGGGTGGCCAAAACAGAGAAGTAGATATTCGCTATTTTGTCTTACAATACTCGGGATGCATTTTGGAAGGAGTCGTTATTGGGAAATTCATCAGTTTTAGAAAAGAAACATTTCAGTCTGATAGTACCGGTGCATCTAGCCAACGCACTGTATATAGTTGATGTTGTATGGGTAGGTACGAATTAAGTATGTTTAATTGTTTATTAATTGTGAAATAATATTAACTCGTGCCTCGAAAAATGTTAGTTGATTATGTCTGGAAATCAATCGTTTCAAGTGTACATAAGTTCAACCATAATTGATAAATTGAATATTATATCTATCAACATGTACCTAATTGTCAAATATCAATTATTAAATACAGTTTCTTTTCTTTTTTACAACTTTTCTATTTTAATTTCGTGCGAACTTACAAGAGAACCTCTTGAGGTGTCCGCCTCCGATTTGAACGGGACCGCAATTTTTGGAAAGAGCATGTTCTAAAATCCCCAAATCCAAATTTTCAGCAGCCCAAGTTCATTTTTCGGTTTTTGGCGAATTTTTGAAAATCCAAAATTGACTATTTTGGTGATTTATGCTTTTTTAAAAAAAGTACGTACTGGATCAGTAAAAATGTTCAAGATAAGTCCTAAAACTGATATTGAGCCCCCAAATCCAAATTTCGCCATTTCCAGTCATTCTGGAGCCTCCAGCGCTATTTTTCAATTTCTCCAGAATTTTTAATTTGCTCCCAGAAGGCGTGAATATGAAGTTGGGCAGCTAAAAATCGAGTTCTGTGTTATACTCGATCTGTTTAACGAGTTTATCCACATTTGAGTCGATTCTGGAGCGGACACCTCAAGAGTGGGTTTTTGACCAGCTTTTTTTCAAAATAAAAATATTCAAAAATCAAAAATTTCCAGCTTGCGAGAAAATGTTTGAAATTAGCACAAATCGCTGTATATCGAACACAACAAACCCCCTGATGCCGAGTTCCGCCATTTCCAGCCATTCTGGAGCCTCCAGTGCGATTTTTCAATTTCTCCAGAATTTTCAATTTGCTCCAGAAGGCGTGAATATGAAGTTGGGCAGCTAAAAATCGAGTTGTGTGTTATACTCGAACTGTTCAATGAATTTATCCACATTTGAGCCGATTCTGGAGCGGACACCTCAAGAGTGGTTTTTTGACCAGCTTTTTTTCAAAATAAAAATATCCAAAAACCAAAAATTCCTCGTTTGTGAGAAAATTTTTGAAATTGGCGCGAATCGCTGCATCTAGTCCAAAACCAACCCCCGAGTCCGAATTTCAGCATTTTTAGCCATTCTGGAGCCTCCAGGAAATTTTTCCATGTCCTCTGGAGCAAATTGAAAATCATGCTGGAAGCTTTCTGCCCTAAAAAAAATTGAAAATTACGCTTGCAATGAAAGAGACAAAACGTTCGCATGCTCTTAAAATTTAATCGAAAAATTTCCCGTCAATTTGTGAGCTGCGCTCTTTAGGGGATGTACTCGTATTTCACCAATTTGATGTTAGATAAAATATTTATTAATACGATAAGGACAAATCTGTGCAGCAATAATCAAACATTGTGGAGATTAGAAACATGCAAATAAACGGGGAATTCAGTGATAAGTTTCATATCCATGATTTCCACATCCACTTCTGTCAGAAGGAATTTGCAGTGACGGAAATAGTTCAGATTATAGGCGATAAAAAAATGTAAAAAAGCAAAAAACTGTAAATTTTTTAACTATTTTGACTTTGAAAGTGCTTTATAACGCAATTGTTGAGCCAATGCCAGTTCATTTATGTATAACCGCGGTCATCATACTTCAAAGTGTAAAAAAAGTTAATCGTTATTTGGAAAAATAATTTCACAAGTTCAAATTCATATCCAGGTAAGGAAACAAATCATCATAAATCATTGATTTTTAAACATATCTAGTCGATCTTTAGTTCATCATCGTTTTAGACTCTTGATCTACCGTATCCGTTTTAATTTTTATTCAAACTATAGGTACCTAGCTGTAATATCAATAAGCAGAAATGACAAATCAAGGTTCACAAGTGATCCTGATGCTGATCTTGTCGGTGATCGTGTTACTGCTCCTATTATTGATGATCGCGCTGATATTGGGCATGATTTATATATACATATCCTCAATAGTCTACATGGTCATCCATTTGCGCAAATTTTTCAAGACAACTGGACCGCAAAGTCTGTCAACTAAGAACATCACTTTTTATTGTTTTTTCTTACTTTTGACCAATATTTTTTCGATCATACAAGGCTTTGTATTTTTTTTAACATCTGGTAACGTAGCTATATTTTTTTATTGGACTACAATTCTTATGTACTTGATGGTGACAGCAGCATTCGTAAAGTTCATTATTGCGCTTGATCTGTTTCTGTCTTTTCGCAACGTTGCTGTCTACTTGCAAAGACCTAGTAGTTCGGCGACTCAAAACAGGCGATTTATCGTATACAGTCTTGTGGGTACCATTCTACCCTTGATATACATAAATGCGTATCAACTTTACTCGAATTATCAGCGCGTCCAATACTGTCGCTCGAATCATCAGCGTCATTCGATTTATCAGATCGCACATCACTCAGATCAGCACTGTCATTCGAAACAATCGCAAGTAAATATTATTCGTACACGTATATTTCACCATTCACTGTCATGAGGATCATTCGTATCGGGCGTTTATTTTTGGTTATTGGTACATTCTGGTACATCAACTCAGCTAGTATGAATAAAAAAGAATTATGGTCAAACTATGGTCTACATATGCGTCTTCTCACGATGATTGGAGGATTCTCGGCTATAATAAGCATCATTGAAATCATTTCCCTGATGTTGCCGACTTCTTCTGCCGCAACAGAGGTGTGGTACTTTTCGTATGTACATTATACCGGATATATCTTGGAAGGGACGATTATTGGAAAATACATCACATCCAGAAAGGAAACATTTCAGTCTTCTCGTGAGCAACAAAATGATACATAGTCGCTGAAATTTCATAAAGCTGAAATTACAGAGAACTGAAAGTCATACTTGAAAATGACGTAAGTTGGTCAACATTAAATAAACATTCAGTTATCAAGTAAACTTTTCTTCATGCGACATTCGTGGTAATGATAGGATAGGTATATCTATTTTTGTTTAGAAAATTACTGTTAGTTTTTATTTGTACATACGAGTGTGTAAGGTACCTGTTTGTTTTGATTTGAATTCAATTTATTTTTAATTGAACTTATTATTATTTTAAAATTAATTTTACCTATTCAATTCCTCATTTTTATTTTCATTTAGATCGTTAATTTTATTAATTTTTATTGATTCAACTTTTTCAAAAGTTTAATTGAGCTCGCTTCAACGTTAAATTTATTTATTTTTATTCTGACGAGTTTCGTCTCATTTTTATTTAGATTACCTATTTTAATTGCATTTAAATTTTAATTCATTTTTCATTTCAATCAATAGATATTTATATTTATTTCAATTTGCACAATTCGTTTTCATCTTTATTTATCAGTATAAATTCATTTCTAGGTTTTTCAAGTTCAGTTTAATTTAAGCTTTGATTTGTTTTTATTCTAATTTAATACCTAATTTCAATTTATTTGAGTTTCTTTCATTCGAATTCAACTTGGATTTGCTCACTTAATTATTTGTTATTCAAATTTAATTTGATTTTCATTTCAATTTTAGTTTTTTATTTAATTTAAATTGTCATACTCGAGTAATTTTTCCATCTTGATAAATTTGTTGCTTGAATTTTCATTACATACATTTGTTTCAAGTATTTTATTTTAGTTTGCTTTTGTTTGAATTTTTATTAGTTTTTAAAATTTTGAAATGCTGTAGAACTTCAACCAACTACCTATCCCAAGCTTAGAAAGTGACTTTTCAACACCAATCGGTGAGTTTAGCGCATGCATTCGATGTCGAATTTTAAAATTATGTCAAAACTGGAGAAAGCTCAAACAATCACTCCAAAATTACATAAGAAGTGACTTCTGAACTTCAAAATACAATAGGTAAGTAAAAGTATCAATGTGTACTCTTGCATTGACGGCCGGCCCAGTCCCAGATGAAAGTACCTACTCACATTTGAAATTCTGCGGCAATCTACAAATATGTATCGTGGTATCTAACAGAATTTTTTTTGTTGAAAAAAATCACTACTTTTTCCACTACACCTTTTTTTCAACCAAATTTTCAAAAAGCTCTCCACTCGACCTCCCATCTCCCACACATAAAAAAAATTAACAAAGTCAGATTTTTTCACAGAAAATTTTTAAAAAATTGAAACCGGAAAAAGTTTTGTTTGCAAAGTATTATTTAATTTCAATCAAAAATATGAAAAAACACAATAAAAAACTTTTCATTTTTTCACTGTACCTTTTGGACTAAATTCATTACTTTTACACTACTTTCACCACCTGCGTTAGATGCCCTGTCCCTGTCATTGTCGTGAAAATCCAAGACCACTTATATGTAGTTATCGGGTTCAACTCAGCGGTTAAAAATCTCCAATGATTCACCAACACTTTTTTTAATTCGTTCGTGAATGATGAACTGAAAATTTAACACTTCGTTCACAAATAATTCACTCGGAAGTTAGAAATTGTTGAGCAGAATTAAGATCTGGATCCGTGGCAACACTGATTTTGGTTTTTCATAAACTGCCATATTGCCTTTTAGGCTTACTCCTGTTTAAGACGTCCGAGACGATGCAAATACTGCAGAGCAGTTAATTTATTTCCTTTGATTTTGTTTAATTATATTTATTTATTTCTTTTGTTAATTGCGTCGTTTAAATAAAGTGCGGATTGTTGTTCGAATTAATTATTTATTCCAACACTGGAAAAATAATTACAACGATTTGGAAAGATCAAGATGGCAGAAGAAGTAAATCGAAATGCTAACCTTAACGAAGATGAAGATGGTAAGTGATTAGTAATTAATAAATTTATTAATTGCATGTTTAGTAGATTTAGCGTAGGCGACGTCGCATGCAATAATACACTAGTTGGTGGTTTAATTGTAGTTCTTTATACTATGATTGCCATCTCTAGTGATGTAGTAATGTTGTGTAAATTGAGCACTTGCGAGTGCAAGAAATTGAAACGAATGTATATTTCCGCAAATGAAGGCGGTTTATTATGTAATTAGAATGTGAATGTGATTCCAATGAGCTGAAAATATCGGATAAATAAGGCTAATTGAGTGCCTGATAATTGACTCAATTTTAGTGAAGCAGATGACGTCATATTGATTGAGTAGGGTGATTTACACAGAAGTAATATACTGGATGGTGAATGTGTAAATTGAATTTGCACATGCTTTTATTTTGATTGTTTATTTTTTGCAATATGTTGCATGATTGTTTTGTTTTGCATGATAATTTGAATTAATTTGCAGTGAAGCATGAATTGTTGTGATTTAATATGCTTTTGTTGGGTTGTATGAGCAAATATGCATGATGATAATCGCGTTTGCATGAAAGGTCAGGACTTAGGGCTTAATGAATTTTTTTTGTGTTTGTTTTATACAGGTTCCAGAGCTCAACAGCTTCAGCTCCAGTTAGACTGCTTGGAAGTCGCTAGGGAGAGAGTTCAGAACGAGTTGAGAGCTTTGAATGGAAATGTAGTTAATGATGGTGAGGAGCAAAGGGTTTGGAAGCAGAGGAAAATTGACTTTCCTAGCATCAGCTTAACCAACAAAGTAGATTTCGAAGACTGGCTCTCCCATATTCGAGCGGCAGCGGAGGCGGCTGATGTTTTAGATTGTATTTTTGACGATGTTGTTGCGTCTTCGATTCCTTTTGTTAAGTTGGAAGATAAAGTACCCAGAGCAAGTCTGGCTAAGTCTATCATCACGGCTCGTCTCGATTTAGATCATTTAAAGCTGGTAGATGGCTTAACTACGTCTCGTGAGATAATGAAAGAGTTGACTGAATACAGGAGACCGAGTACGGATGCTGAGGCTATCAGTGCGTGGATTGACCTTTCTTTCTGGCAGGTAGATAAAGAGAAATCGGTTAGTGATAATATTAGTAAGTTTGAGAAAATTGTAAAACGTTACAATTCTTCGGGAGAGCAAATCTCTGAAAGAATGACGCGCGATATCTTTGTCATGGGGTTACCTCCCAAATCTCGATCGTCGATCTGGGATAGTTTCAGACGTAAGAAAAATGCTACTTATAAAGAGGCGAAAAAGTTGTATCGTGAGTTCGAGAAAGAACGTGAGAATGTTCTTAATAGGATAAAAGGTAACGCCGATTCGACTAGGAGTAAAGATGTAAAGAAGAAAGAGAATCGTAACGAAAGAAAGTTTAAACCATATTCATACAACGAAACCGATCGTCGAAATCGTCGTGACGAAGATAACTCTGATCGCGGTCGCAGTGAAAAGAATGATTACAGTCACAGTCGTAATGAAAAGTATGACAAGTATGACAAGTATGATAAGAATGTTCGCCAGCCGTTGAAGCCGTTCAATCAACTATGCTATCGATGTAAAAAGCCGGGTCACCGCGCTTTCGAATGTACGCTACGCCAATGTTTTGTATGTGGAGAAATTGGACACGAAGCCGGTAGCTGTCCTTATAATAACCCGAAGAAACCGCCGAGAACTGCTAATTCAGAAGATCATGGAAGGAAGTCCACTCCGAAGAATTCCAAATTTAAGCGAGGAAGAGCTCATATGGCTAAAGGAGGTGAGTCTGGTAACTATAATTTTAAATCATTTAAAACTCTTGAAATGTTACTCGATTCTGGTGCGACTGAGCACTTTCTGTGTAGTCCTGATCTGCTGCGCGATGTGAGGACGTTGAGAGTTCCGAAAGAAATTGAGTGTGAGAATGGAAGTAGTGTGTTGGTGACAAAATGTGGGGATTTGTATTTGACAACTGAGGAAGGGAAGAAAATTGTTCTAACAGAAGTGTACGCGCATGAAAGTTTTTCGGTGAATTTATTGTCTGTAAGAAAATTTGTTGAGAAGGGGTATATTGTTATTTTCAATGATGAAGAGGCAAACATCTTGCGAGCAATTGATAGACAGTCTGTTTTGAAAATTCCATTTGTGGATAATAATTGGACGTTAACGTTGAATATTAATAACAAAATGGAAAAGAGTACAGTATTTGTAGCGAAACGGAAACGTAAGTCTGATCACGATAAATCAACTCCTTGTCCAAAGAAAGTTAAAGTAAATAAGTCGCCGGTTGAAAGTATGTTATGGCATCGCCGACTTGGTCACACAAGTTCTGGTTATCTGAATAAACTCTCGGATTCAAAGAAAGAATTGGAGTCTGTGTTATTTTCTACCGAAGTTGAAGAATGTGATGTATGTATTTGTGCCAAGTTTGCTGCTCAACCGTGCAATAAAACTCGAGAACGTGCAACAAGACCACTGCAATTGACTCATTCTGATGTTTGTATGGGATTTCCGTCGTCGTTTGGAAATGGGCGAAGTATGTTTGTATCATTTATTGATGATTACAGTAGGTATGCCGCTGTGTTCACAATAGATAATAAAAGTGACGTACCAGAAATGTTTAAGTCATACATTGCTGAAATGAAGTGTATTTTTGGTAATGAGTACAAATTCGGTAAGTTACGCTGCGACAATGGTACAGAGTATATAAATAAAGCTTTGAAAGACATATGTAAAGCAGAAGGTATGGTCCCACCTGAACCAAGTCCACCCTATACCAGTCAACTGAATGGTACTGCTGAAAGGTTTAATCGTACGATGCAAGACAAAATACGTGCACTGTTGTTCGACTCCGGGTATCCTTCGTCATTTTGGGAGTATGCTGCAGCTGTTGCTGTGTATACTTATAACAGAGTACCTCACCGATCAATCAAATTTCAGTTACCGTATGAGAAGATGTTTAGTAAAGAAGTATCGTTAGAAAATTTGGTCAGATTCGGATGTTTAGTGTATACTGTGAATAAAGATCCCAAGAAGAAGAAGTTAGAATCGTGTCTTAGATCCAGTAACGTTGAAAGTAGAGCCTGTGAAACATGCTGAATGCTTTGAAGATAAAGTGTATGGAGATCAAGTAGCTAGAAAGACAAAACCCGAAGATAGCTGGAAAGTTATTAAAGAAAGTGAAGCAGGTGGAAGATGGTTGAAAGGTAGTACTGATAAGTCTGAAAATGAGGAAAGTGATAGTGAAAAGTCAGATGGAAACGAAGATGATTTTGATGAGTTTGAAATCGAAGAAACGGTTATTGATCTTGATACAGATATTGATGTTTTAAAAACTACTTCAGATAGCAAGGAAAGTTCAGATAATTTATTGTTGCATGGAGAAGCTATGACTATTGATTTTCACTCAACAATAGATGTGAAAGAAGCTCTGTCTGGTCCTGATGCTGGAAAGTGGAGAGCGGCTATGAAAGAAGAGTATGATTTTATTAAAGGAAGTGATGCCATCAAACTTGTAGATAGAAAACCAGGAATGAACGTCATAGGTAGTAAATGGGTATTCAAGTTAAAACCAGGAAAAGATGAACCAACTTATCGTGCAAGATTAGCGGCTATTGGATGTATGCAAAGAAAGAAGTATGAAAAGTTTCAGCTTTATGCTCCAGTGGCTCCTATTGCGGTTGTAAGACTGATTATTGCCATAGCTAGAAAGTATCATCTGAAAATACATCAAATGGACGTGAAACGTGCATTTTTAAACGGTGAATTGGATGAAACCATTTATATGGAGATTCCAGTAGGATTTGAGGAAGAATTACGGTGGAAAGCGACGAAAGTGATTCAGCTTTTGAAAGCATTGTATGGTTTAAGGATTAGTCCTCTGAAATGGAATGAAAAGTTCGATGAAATTATGAAATTATGTGAAATGGTCAGAGATATTGTAGAAAGTTGCATTTATTATTGGATTCGTAATGGACGTTTTGTTATATTACTCTTGTATGTAGATGATATTATTATAATCGGAACTGATGAGAATAAGATTGCCCAAATTAAGAAAATTCTGAGGAAAAATTTGAAGATTACAGAAATCAATGAGTTAGACAAGTTTTTAGGTATTCAATTTAGAGAAGAGAAGAACAACTCGGTAACCTTGCATCAGACTGAATCAGTCACAAATATCGTTACGAAGTTCAGTTTTGGTGTAGAAAAGGTTTCATCAATCCCTATTGTTCCCTGTGAATCCACAAGTAGGACTTTGATGAAGAAGGGAGGAATTGAGAAGAAAATCGCTGGATACAAGAAGTTTTCGTTTCGTGAAATTGTTGGTAGTTTGCTATATTTAGCAATGACTACGAGACCAGATATTGCTCTCGCTACGAATCATCTGAGTAGACACCAAGATAATCCGAGGAATGAAGATTGGAAGGGAGCAAGAGACTTGCTGAATTATTTGAAAGGAACTATAGAAATTGGTCTAGAATTCAAACCTGAAGGAGGAAGAATCGAGTGTTATGTGGATGCTAGTTATGCTTCTGATAAAGATGATCGGAAATCTACAACCGGTTATATTATCAAGTTCTGGGGAAGTACAGTATTTTGGAAGAGCAAGAAACAGAATTGTTTGAGTACGTCAGCGGCTGAGGCTGAGTATGTTGCATTAGCAGAATGTAGTAAGGAAGCTGTAGCGTTAAAAGAATTGTACGAAAGAATTACACCATTTAAGGAAGAGATTCCAGTTATATACGAAG
Source organism: Planococcus citri (assembly GCF_950023065.1). NCBI lineage: Eukaryota > Metazoa > Arthropoda > Insecta > Hemiptera > Pseudococcidae > Planococcus > Planococcus citri. Next base: position 19,234,385 of record NC_088681.1, read on the forward strand.
ATAACAAGGCAGTTATTACTTTAGCTCATTCTAGAAAGGCAGGAAAGTTGCGTCATATCGATGTGAGTTATCACTATGTGAAGTATGCTACAGCTGAAAGAAAAATCAAATTGAAGTGGATTAGTACGAAAAGACAAGCAGCAGATTTCTTGACTAAACCTCTTGATCAGGTTAATTTTGGAAGATGTAGGGATGTATGTTTGAAGTCAGTGGAATTCGATGATTCTGATGAATAAAATTGTTGAAAGAAGTGCATTTCAAGAACTTGTTGTATGTTAGGTCACTTACTTACAAGTTAGCATAACTTGTTAATCGTTGTAATTATTTTTCCAGATACAGATGCTACTAATTCCGATAGCGGTGATTCTCGCGATAGTCGCGAATATGTTGTATAATTTAGATTAAATTATGAAGATCCAGAGAAGGGAGTGTTGAGCAGAATTAAGATCTGGATCCGTGGCAACACTGATTTTGGTTTTTCATAAACTGCCATATTGCCTTTTAGGCTTACTCCTGTTTAAGACGTCCGAGACGATGCAAATACTGCAGAGCAGTTAATTTATTTCCTTTGATTTTGTTTAATTATATTTATTTATTTCTTTTGTTAATTGCGTCGTTTAAATAAAGTGCGGATTGTTGTTCGAATTAATTATTTATTCCAACAGAAATCAATCAATTTGTTCAATTAATTCACCAAAAATCATTCAATTCGTTCGCGAATGATTCACTAAAAATCGATTTCATTCGCGAATGATTCTCACCAACAATTATTCAACTCGTTCCCGAATCATGCACCAAAGATCATTCAATTCGTTCGCGAATGATTCACCAAAAATGAATCTATTCGTTCGTGAATGATTCAATGAAAATTTAACATTTCGTTCGCGAATGATTCACTTGAAAATCGATCAATTAGTTCAATTGAGTCACCAAAAATCGCAAATGATTCACTAAAAGGAAAAATGCACCTAAAATAGACCATATTTGACTGACGTCACAACATGGCGGATTTGGTCCTTATCAGTACCTTTTTCTTCAATTTTGGGGCAAATATCACGTAAAAGTGGCACTTTTTAAAGAATTCTCCATATAAAATTTAAAAAAAACTAACCAGAAATGAATTCTCGGTCGAAAATACTTCAGTTTTTCGGTATTTTAATTTAAAATTTATCTACTCGCGAGAAAAAAAGCGAAAAGTAATACTTTTTTCAGGATATTTGGCCCAAAATTTACTGATAAGAAGCGACAACGGCTCTAAATTTACCGATTGTTTACGTTTTCAAGATATGGACAATATCGTTCGAATATGGACTATTATGCAATTCGTTCGCGAATGATTCACCAACAATGAATAAATTTGTTCGTGAATGATTCACTGAAAATTGATCATTTCGTTCGCGAATGATTCACTTGAAAATCAATCAATTAGTTCAATTGAGTCATCAAAAATTATTCAATTCGTTCGCGAATGATTCACTACACTAAAAAGAAAAATACACCTAAAATTATGCAATTCGTTCGCGAATGATTCACCAACAATGAATCAAACCGTTCGTGAATGATTCACTGAAAATTGATTATTTCGTTCGCGAATGATTCACTTAAAAATCAATAAGCAGGCGTTTTTTAGTCATTTCTTTTTTGGGGACACACAAATTCTCGAATGTTGAAGGTCCATAAATTTTTGTACCCCCTTCTTTACTTACCCCAAACATCCAAAAAAAATTGAATTTCGCGTTTAAAAAGTCCTTTTTTTTGTTCCAAAATTGCCTAACAAAAATCCTGATTTTTTGCCAAATTTGCTTACAAGGGACTATTTTTTTTTAGTCAAAAAGTGTGAATTTTTGGTGAAATCATCAAAAAGTGTCCATTTTTGGTAAAGTTGTCAGAAGGGGTTAATTATAGCCAAAACTGAGACCACTAGAATCAAAAGTCTACTTCTCCACTTTTTTTTGAAAATGAGTTAAGCATGGTTTGGTATACTACAACATGTGCCTCATCCGATGAAAATGTCAAAATTTGAACTTTGTGCAAGGAAGTATGGTAAAACAGCGTGTAAAGTTAGGGGTTAGAATCAAAAGTGTACTTTTTTAATGGAGAAGTCAAGTTTTAAAACGAACCTGGTGCAAATTGAATAAAGGACTAGTGTTATGCCTTGAAATTGAATAAATTCATCAAGTGAGGGACCCTTCCCCTAAAAAACACCTTTCATTTTTATTAATAAAAATTAATTTTTTTTACTTTAAAAAAAAAGGAAAATTATTTCAATTTCCAAATGAATAGTCTAAAAATGCAATATTATTTTAATCTCTCAAACTTTCCAAGCTTTCTTCAACTTTTAACACCATATTACTAGAAAAATTTTTGATGAAGTGCCCTAAAACGGTGTAAAAAGTGTACAGTAGTACAGTTCGAGACAAAACTTGACTTCTCCAAACTTGAAACTGCTCAGGAACTCTTATGGCAACGCGTAGGGTAAAACAAACATGTGGGTCCCTATTGTCATGTTGGTACAAAAATATTAGATGTATTACTTACCTCAGTATTTCATGTTACGATAAATGCTAGGGAGATTTTTTGCGTTTTTCTCAAAATATTCGAAAATGGAGAAGTAGACATTCGATTCTGTTCAAAAAATCCAGTTTTTGCAAAAATTTTCAAAAAATTCCTGTTTCATATTGAAATAATCAGAGTGTTGATTTTTGGCAAGTTGACGAAAAAAAGTGATGTTTTTTCGTCGAAGTCTCAGGAAGTAGTTTTTTGATAAAACAGTCAAATGGTCGTAATTTTTGCCAAAATTGTTAAAAAAATTTGTGTATTTTCTGTCCAATGAAACGTCCAAAAAGCACACCTATAATTTACTCAGAATTCCCAATAATTTACTCAGAATTACCAGTAATTTACTCAGGATTATCTGCAGTAATTTACTCAAAATTACCAGTAATTTACCAAAGATTACCAGTAATTTACCAAAAATTACAAGTAATTTACCAAAAGTTACCAGTAATTTAGCGAAAGTTACCAATAATGTACTAAAATTACCAAAAATTACCAGTAGGTAAGTTACTAAAAAATTACCAGTAAGTATTTCATCATAAAATGGAAAATTCGTTTTGAAAATTTTGACATTAGTACTCATAATTTTATACAAATTCAACCCCCTCCCCCCGGCAGTATAATCTCGTGACATTGCTGTTCTATTCTACAATGTCAGTGTACTTGTACTTACGTTAGCTGTACATTAGGTACAAATAAATTTCGAATAAGCCCAGAAAAATAATTGATCGAAATATTTCCAAATTTGAAAATTACTCGTTAGTTTAGTTAAGAAACTCAACACTCTGCCAGAGGCAGACTCGTACCGAATGTTTGACTCACTCGGTGGATAGCAACAATGGGGGCACGTATAAGACGACGGAGTTGCGACGTAAATAAAAAGCTATAGCCGAGGTTTTCACCAAAGTAACAGGATTTTTAAATGGAGCTATTTTTCTTGCCACTGTTTCACTGATAACAATGCAATACAACTATACGAAACACATATAAGTATTATATTGGTTGCTGTACGTATACGTACTCGTACTCGTATAAGAAAAAAGGGGGCAGCAGAGTTGGCGGATTTTACAACACCGAATTATACCGCCACGTCGTCGCAGATAAGGGGGTCGCGTAAATACGAAAAAAAAGCGATAAATGTCTCGCTTGCCGCCATTTTGTACTCAATCAAGCTGACAAAGTTAACCTACACGCGAAATCTGGTAACTTTGCATTTACTGCTTCGCTGAACTTTAATCTTATTTACATTGTAAACAAGGTAGGTTTATTTGAGTCGACGACTACGACGACGACGACGAAGATACGATGGAAAGAAAGACATCGCAGGCGGCAGCTCGCGCGCGAGAGAGTAAACGAGAAAAAATTGAGCAAGAGGAGTGACGAAGTGGAGGAGGAAAATGTGCAAGAAGAGGCGTCTGCTTATGCTCACGCTCGTATTAAAAATATAAATTGGTAACCATTGCGTCGAGAAGAGCTCTTAATAAATTACGTACATTTAGTTTGAGATACACATATTCAACTTTTAAAGCTCATCACTTTGCGAATATGTTATTAAATTGCGGTATAACAAGTTCTAATAAGATGTTTACTGCCGTAACAGTCCGCGCGCCAAATAGGCTTTAAGCGTATATTTCGAGCTTACCAAGTTGAAACTTTTAGTACAAGGCAGCAATTTCGCACGCCTAAGCTTTCGTTATGACGAGTCGCTTTTAAATTATTTCGTCGTTTATTTTAATGATGCTTGCAGAAATTTTTTACTCGAGGAGCTCGTCTTCGTCTCTCCGCATCTCTTCGCTTTCTACGTATTTCGATACGCAAATTCATTTAAAGTATACAGGGCCATTGTAGCTATATATTTTTGTAGTATGTGTTGTTATTTTTGCGAAACTGGTAAAAGTGTGTTTAATGTATGGACATTTTAGATCTGGAGTCTGCACCTGTGATAATGACCTCTAAGTACTTTTCGATACTTTATTCTATGTAAAATCTAGCCTTGAAATTCAAAATTATTGAGAGCTGAAAAGCCAAAATCTTTTTGTACTGGTTCAGATTTTTTCTACAGCAATTATTTTTGAAATAAATGAAAAATTTGTCGTTCGCGAACGCAGTGAAAGCGAAAATTGACGAACTTTATTGACATATCTAGATAAGTTTTTTACGGCAGGGGTCATTCCAAAATTTGTGTAACGCTGGTTTTTTGAAACGCTGACTTTGGAAAACGAAAAAAATCGGTTGATTTTATGACATTATGTCAAAATTGTGAAAACTTGGAAGAAAATCGATGGACTTTTTGGAAAGTTTGGGAAAAAAATTCATCGATTTTCTGACATAAGGTAAGTCGGATTTTTAAAAAAAATCATGTTAAATTTTAGACATATGTGTAATGTCAAATTTTTGAAAACTTGGAAAAAATTCTCAACTCAAGAACTTTTTACAAATGTCAAGGCAAATTTTATTTGAGACTTTACAAACTTTGCCAGATTTTACTGGACTTAGAAAAAATCAAGAAATTCAATTTTCGACTTTTAAATATAAAATTTGACTTTTGAGGAAAAAATAACGTTGCTCTGCGTGATTGAAAACTTAAAAAAAATTGCGATTAATCTTTGGCATAAAGCAAAAAACATATCCATGATTTAAAATTTTCCTTGCAGAGGAGACTCTACCCAACCCCCCTTTTACGCTTTATTTTCGCCCCTCTTCCGAGGTGATCTCGATTGGTGAAGATTTCGAACTATACAAAAAGATTTTGAAAATATGCTCCCAAGTCGATTGAAAGAGTTAGAAAAATGGTAAAATTGAATTATATGAGCTGAATTATATTTTCATCCTGATCTCAGCTTATTTTCAAAAACTGAAGAATAAACCAAAAATAAGCTGCAGGTTGCCAGAATAGTTCGAAACCATCACCAATCGATTTCGCAGCTCAAAAATAGAACATATCTTAAACCAAATTTCAGCCTTTTATGCCAATTTTATCAAATTTCGATTTTTTTTCAAAAAAGAAATACTTAAACTAAATTTAATTGGTAAAAAATTTGCAAAAAATCGAAAAATAAATTTCATTGCCTGAAAAAACGCTGACATTTTGTTAGATTAGAACTTCGAAAAAATTGCAATGAATTCTTGGCATGAAGCAAAAACCATATCCATTCACGATTCAGAAATTTTTTTGCAAAAGAGACTTTACCCGCATTTTTTGCCTCATTTTCGCACCCCCCCCTTCCCACCGAGGTGATCTCGGTTGATAAAGATTTAGAACTGTTGGAGAACTTCCAGAGAATTTCCATAATTTTTTTGCTAATATGTAATCGAGGGAAAAATTTAAATTAATTTGATCAAGCACAAAAATTTTTGAAAATATGTACCCAAGTCGATTGAAAGAGTCAAAAAATGGTAAAATTGAGTTTTTATGAGCTGAATTTCATTTTCACTCTACTTACGAGTACAATAACGTATTTTCAAAAACCTGAAGAAAACCAAGTATTTTGCTGCAGATTTCCAAACCGGTTCGAAATTTTTGTCAATCGATTCTGGAGCTAAAAAGTAGAATATAAACCAAATTTCAGCCTCTAATGTCAAGTTTATCAAATTTTCATTTGTTTCAAGAGAAATAAGCCCAATTTGAAAAGTCAAAAAATTCGCAAAAAATTTAAACATGAATTTTAGCACCTGAAACTTTTACTGGTTGTTAATTTTTGGCCTTCTGTAGATTCCTCTTGGTACAGTTTAAAAATTATTGTGCCTGTTGGATTACTTCCCTTTGTTTGGTAAATTTGTGCCAGACAAGGAAGGTATCCCAATGACTAAAAATTTTTTGAACCCAATATAGGCAAATCGAAAGAGCATACAAAAATACGTCACCTTGCTTAACTTCAAATTTTCAGTTTCATTTTTTGGATGTTGATGCATTTTTAAAAATTAAAATAGAATTACATTTCATCATGGAAATCGATTGGTGACAATTTCAAGCAATTTTGGAACCTCTGCCGGAATTTTCGTTTCTCTAGTAAAAAACAACTACAAAAGTCGAAATAAAATTTAGCACCTATAAAGTTTGAAGAATGACAGTCTCTGAGATCTTTAATCTTGATCAATTTGAACAAAACTCATTTCGCTGATTCAAATCTAAACAATTTTTTCTGAAAATGATCGCTTAAATTCGCTAGAGAAAAAAATGGATTTTGAAAATTAGTGCCTGAATTGATCGAAAAAATCACCATGAAGAAAAATCATGCTGAATGGGTACTTTTTTAAGGCAATTTTTTCAAAACTAGAAAATTCAAAAATACGTTAAAAGCTTCAGAACAGTTCTACAGCACCATCAATAGATTTGGGAGGTCGAAAATAGGAGTAGTGGGTTCACCTGGAACCGAATTTCAGCTCTTCAACTTTCCATTAAGTTTCAATTTTCTCGTAAAAAATCACCAAATTTTTAATTTTCAAAAATTCGTCTAAAATACATTTTCTCAAAGGTGGAAACCCCCGAAAAAAGGGTAAGATGAGAGGGTTTCCACCTTAATTCCACCTCAAATGCGGTGGAAATGACCTAGGAAGCTGGAATTTGGATACATTATATTGATTACAATGTAGGTACTGACCAATGGTATGATTTTGGATCCTTTTCATCCATTTGGGTCCATATTATGCCCCTTCAAAAAAAATGACCTTTCAGTAATTTTCAACTTTGACTCTCCCCACTCCAGAGGTCATCTCCAACTTCCAAAAGAATCCCATTCACCAAGTTTGACTTTATTTGATCAATCAGGACAGGTTCCAAGTCCCAAGTCATAAAATGTAAAATAATTAAATTCACATCACTTCGATGGGTCGTATCGCCACCCCCCCCCCCTGCGGCTAGGGAGTTGGTCGATAACTCATTTGATAGGTATTTTGAGAGGAGATGAAATAATCACTGAGCTCATTTTACTCAAAAGTCAATATTTTAGGAGTTTTTGACGAAAAACTGATGGGGGGAGGCGCTTTGATCCTCTGTGTGGGGTTAGGTCCAGGGATAGGGGCGGGGACTTTCAGTATGTTGTTCAGCACACCATCCTAGACAATTTTCACCAAAAAACCTTAGATCGCAATCATGTTTGGGTCTAATTATATTTTGACTGGACTATAAATAATTTATCCTGGAGTGTGGAGATGTGTAGAATTTGTTTCGACTTTCCATTTTTGAAAATTTCAGAACTGTGGACCACGTTGTAAGACGACCAACAGGGACAAAGTCGAGACGCGAAGTAGGAGGGGGAGTTAGCAGGTAATTACATCACATCAATCCTCGATAATATTCAATTTATCCACCTACCTGATAGTAGAAAAACGACGAAACGATGACGTCAGCGACAATCCACCGAATGATGTCTTCATATTATCGAGTTGAAGTTCATCTGAAACAAAACCATGAAAAATATCCTGTTACATATATGACGTCATAATACACACAGACAAAGATTTTCATTAACATCATCAAGCCACGTTCTCTTTCCTCAATCACCCAACATCCATCTTCATTCATCATAAAACACTCCCAAATAATCCAAAACGCGAAAAAGAAAAAAAAATGCACTACGAAAGAACAAAAAAAAAATTGTACCCCAATATTAAATCCATTATCGGGTTAATTTATAAAACATCTACACTCTTTCGCCGGAGCGGAGGAATTCAGACGCCCGTGAAACAATATAACGAAAATGAAAACGTTAAAAGCCATATCCAGCGAAGTGATTCTTATAATCTAATAAAAAACAGTATAATGAAAAAGACTGCGCAGCGAAAGTCAAAACCAACCCTGTTTTCGGGGTATACATGCACGACGACGAGTATAAGAGTAATAGTTGGGGTAAAACATGTCTTATAACATAAAAGTAACGAGTACAGGGCGTGCTTAAAAGCTCGAATAGGACATTTTTTCCCCCGAAAATATCTTCATCACCACTATGAAAGAAAACAAAAACACTCCGAACAAGGGGAGTCGAGAGAGATGATCGTCGCGGTCGCATATCTAAAATTTTCTAAGTAATTGGCAAAGCTATTTAATGCTATACTATAAGGTTTTAATCGCGCTAAAAATGAATTAATACGCTTCGGCTTCGGGTTCCTTTGCACAAACACTCGTTCAACCCCTTCGAAAAAGAAAACATCTCGAGTATTTCGCGAAACTGCGTGGCTTTTTTTGGAACCCTATTTATCTGGCGAATTCGATCTGGACTCGGGTCTATGATTAAATTTAACACATGTATACTTTTCGAACGATCCTATGGTTTAGCAAGTGGGAAAGTAAAATCCCTTTTATGTCGTAATTTAGAAAGCTTTTACGAGTGAGATGAACCATCGAGAATGATGAGCAGGAAGAGTGGAGGCGGAGGCCGAGAGGAGAAGTCTGACTCTGGGATGTCTGTTAAGATGAAGCAATTTAACAGAGTATAAGGCATTTCTCGAGTTTAACGTGGGTTTCGCATAGCAAAGGGCTCTACGACAGAATATTTGATAAATGAATCCGCACATAGCAAATCAACTGGGCCGTTTAGAGCGCTAATTACCAACACCAAAGACACAGCAAATTCACTGCCATAGTAGTCGTCGTCGTCGGTTGACAAAGTACATAGAAATAAGGCACGTGTCTTATAATAAACCTCGGCGTAGAGTAGACCTATAGCATGTCCTTCTGTCCGGTTTTCTAACAGTAAGGCAGTTTGACATACCAACACATATGTATTCTTTATACGTATGTACAAAGAAGATACTGGGAAAAAAATTAAAAAGCGTAAAATACTATTAAAGAATTGGATGCTTTTTTTTACACGCTTGTCTTTATGCGTGAGGCGATATATTTCATACTGCAACATGGAAGCTAATAAAGCGAGTTAATGGTACCTCCCCTTTTTTGTCAACATTATCTGCGAACGTTAAGCATTTGGGAGGGACGAAATCATTCAATCGAATGTATAACAGCTTCTTAATAATAAAAAGGGACGTATTATTGCAGGGCCATATAACCATATTATATATTATATACAAGTCTTGCTATAATACAATTACTTTTTATAACTCGAAATGTTTAGTGATTCTCAAAGATAGCATCTCTACTCGACTGTGAAACACTCGCGCCATCAATTAGTCTAAATGCAACTGCTGTTGCTCTATGTAACCTACATCTGTACAAAAAGTCAAAGGTACGAGCAAAATGCAATATTCTGGTCGCAAAATGTGAAAGGTGCTGATCACCGAATGTAAAAATCGAATGGATTTCCACATTCGTACTTCACAGTGTCGTGCATTTATATTTATCGCGTGTCAAAGGTCGCTTGACATGAGAGCAAAGGGAGTCATGAGACCTTATAGGCAGGCTATTGGAGTATTGGTGCTTCGTCAAGTGGCTAGAAATTGGCCAATCGAGGTTTACAAATTGGTATTATTCGTTTTAAGCCAACACTTGTCACGCGCTAAGGGCTGTGGAAAGTAGACATTGTTGAGGTATTTTGGCCTGTATTTCGTGTTTTTGAAATGGAAATAGAACTTCATGAGTTTTTGACTCATAATTTGTAGTGAAATTTTCACCAAAAATGAGAAGAATTCTACCATTAACGTGATATGAGGTCAGAGCATAAGAAGAGCTATTAAATAATGTTTAGTTTAAACACTCAAAATGAGTATTTGATTGATTGAAAAAGAAAATTGCAGGATAGAGAAAAGTGAAATTTACGTAAGGCTAAAACTGAAAATTTTCCAAATGTAGCCAAATTTTTGTCAATTTGAGATGAACGTTATCAAAACTGAGGAAAGATAATAAATGCTTTTCTTATCAGTTTGATGTTACCAACTTCATCAAGCCACGAGCAATTCACTGATCAATTTCTCAAAAAAAAACAAAAAAAAAATGGACCTGATAGGAATTTTTTAAATTGGAATCTGCATAAGAACTTTTTCATGACAAAAGTGGCAAATACCTCAGTCACATAGCCAAAAATTATAGAAGTCCCCCCCCCCCCACCCGAGTTTTTCGTCATTTCAATGACAAGATAATCGATCAAATTACATTGCCAAACTGGTAAAAAATTTAAAACTTGAACCCAATAGTCATTTATTGAATAAATTGCCTCGATCTCCTTCATTCCGAATTTCGTAAAATTCAAAGAGAATCACAGCACACGAAGAATTCAACGATGAATTTCACAAAAGTAGTGAAAAAAATCAATACAAACTCAGTAAGTATTTAAAAAATTACTAAAACATCAGAGACAGTCCTCCCCCCCCCCAACAAAAAAATTACTAGAATATTAGTAAAGGTCGATGGAAAAAAAACACTGAAATTTCAGAGATATGCCACTATAGGAAAAAAAATCATAGAATACTGGTGAAGAGTGAAGCTTGAAAAGTAGTAAAATATCACGATAAATCACTAAAATGTCAAAAGAAATTTTTTCCTCCCCCCCCCCCAAAACGCCAGAATAAGCATATTAATGTAGGCCAGAACTATTACATCAAAAATCAGAGATAAATCGGTGAAGTATCAACGGTCCCAAACTGAACAAATCATCACCATAAGACTCACCAATCATCAATCACAGTCACTTGAGAAAATATCTCAGAATAGGTAGGTAGGTAGACACAGGGTGCCCAGAAATATCGAGTACCCCAAAGAAAGTTTTTCATTCAAAATATAGGTTGGCAATAACGTGAAATAGATGAATATGATTGGTGGAATGTTATCTCTCCAGTCCAACAACCAAATCATGTGCTATCATTATTATCATTCACTGTGACCAACCAAAGTATTTTAGTAGAAAACTTTTTTTAGGGGTGCTCGATATTTCTGGGCACCCTGTAGGTAGGTACCAACTATGTACCTACAGTATGAAAATAAGTTTTCTGAAAAAAAAAATTCAGTCAAAAATCACCAATCGTCAAAGAAAACCACTAAAAAAATGCATTTCTGGCTTCTCAAGGTTGTCTGCCAGCCTGCATTGGCCTCTTAAGTCATCGGCCCATTTGTATGGCATCTCAAGGTCTCCAGTCTGACTGTCTTGACTTCTCAAAATCATTGACCCGTCTCTGTCTGGCTTTTCAAGATTATTGTCTACTTGTCTCTGTTTTTAAGGTCATTGACCTGCATGACTGCACGACCTTTCAAGGTCATTGACTCCTTCTGCTAAACTTTTCAAGGTCAATTGCCCGTTCCTTTAAAGTTCTATACATTCATCTCACTTCTGAAGATCACCTGCCTTCGACCTCTCAAGGTCATTGACCCTTATGTTTGCCTTTTCAAGGTCGCATGTCTGATTGGTTGGATTTTCAAGATCATTGACCTATCGAATCAGTCTTTCAAGGTCATAAACCAATTTGTCTGGATTTTCAAGGTCATATGTCCGCATTACTGATCTCATAAGATCATTGACCCGTACACGTATATGGCTTTTCAAGATCATCACTGGAGGCACTGTCTAGCTTCTGAAGGTCATTGACCCACTTGTCTGGCATCTCAACACCATAGACCCATCCGTTTGGCTCTTCAAGGTTGTCTGTCTGATCTCTTGAGGTCATTGGCCTGTCTGTTTGGCTTTTAAAGATCGTCTGTGCGCTTGTCTAGCTTCATAAAGTCATTGATCTGTCTGCCTGATCTCTCTAGAACATCTGCATGGTGTTTCAAAGTCATTAAACCACCTGTCTGACTACTCAAGGTCACGCATCTGTCTTCAAGATCATTGACCCATATAGCCGGGTTCTAAAGGTTGTCTGTCTGCCTGCTTGTATGGCCTCTTAAGGTCATTGACCCGTTCGTTTGGCTTTCTTAGATCATATGTCTGATTCTCCAGTTTCTTAAGGTCACTGACCTAACCACCCAGTCATTCCAGGTCATTGACCTGTTCATTTGGCCTCTTAAGGATATTGACCCGTCCAACCAGCTTCTCAAGTTTGTCTGTCTGCCTGCCTGTATGGCCTTTTAAGGTCATTGACCCGTTCGTCTGGCTTTCCAATATCATCTGTCTGCTCCTCCAGTCTCTCAAAGTCACTGACTTAACCAACAAGTCTTTCAAGGTCACTCACCCGTCCATCTGGCTTTCCTAGATCATCTGTCTGCTTCTCCAGTTTCTCAAGGTCAGTGACCTAACCACCCAGTCCCTCCAGGTCATTGACCTGTTCATTTAGCCTCTCAAGATCGTCTGTCTGGCCTCTTAAGGTTATTGACCCGTCTAACCAGCTTCTCAAGTTTGTCTGTCTGCCTGCCTGTATGGCCTTTTAAGGTCATTGGCCCGTCCGTCTGGCTTTCCAAGATCATATGTCAGCTCCTCCAGCATCTCAAGGTCACTGACCTAACCACCCAGTCTCTCGAGGTCATCGACTTGTATATCTGGCTTCTCATGATCACACGTCCGCCTGTCTGGCCTCTTGGGGGTAATTGGTTCAATTGTCCGGTCTCTCGCGCGACACGCGGATCGACGTGACGTAATGCTGATCGGTACGTGTGATAGAATTTGTTGACGGACTCTGGGCCCAAGAGACATAATATCAATGTCAATATCAATGGCAACGACAAGAAAATCACTCGGAACATTATTGAAATTTACGTATGATTAATTGATTAGGTACAGAAATAATTGCTGAAGAAAATCACTAAAACATGTACCAATATCAATGGTAGAATTGGTAGCTATAGCTATACACTTGACAAATCATTGAAATGCCAATGGTCATCTCTGAGCATAAACTCAGCAGAGTAAAAAATGAAAATCAATTTTTTGATTTTGATCACTATAAAAAACTTCCGTTAAAACAGCCACTAGAAAAAAAAATCATAGGAATATTAGTTTGGAGGAATAGGAGGTAATTACTGAAAAATCAGTGAAGAAGTTACTGAAATATAAATGGCAACCACTTAAAAATCACTTATGATTCCTGACAAATCAGTGTAAAAAATTATCGATTTATCAATTTTAATTCTTATCAGTAGCAGCTTCTTGAAAAAAGATCAATAAATAACTCACATGTCATAACAATCCACCTAAAAAATTACTAGAATAAGTCAGTGTAGTGATCATAACAGAAATCAATGATTCATCACTTCAAAAGAAAAATCACCACATTGTCAATGACCATCACTATAAACAAAAAGTCTGCAGGATACCAGAGAAAATCAGTTTTCAACATATTATTCTGTATAAAAATTTTACCAAAAAACAGCCTAGTCCATTTCCCATTCACTTTCACACATAAAAAACCTTCATCCAAATGACATTTCGAGCAACCCATATTCTCCAGCAACCAAAAACACCCGAAGCAGTCTAGTTAACGTATACATCGTACAAGTACCAGGCGTACCCTGCGGGCACACAACACCACTGTTTTGAGACCCACTTAGAAAGATTCGACAATAAACGATATAGTTACATTTAACCTAATGACTGCGCGAGCAGGATTACCCCCTGTAAAAATGCTTCATCGTGAATAAAAGAATTAATTTATAAAGTCGACTCGCAGCTCTATTTTCAGACGTATACAAAACGACAACAGAGAGAAAGAGAGAACGAGCAAATCATAATTCATCGAATTATACTTTCCATACGTAGCAGTAGTAGTACATAGTACTATAACAACATCTACATTAACGTGCATGTAATAATCGCCCATACACATTACACAGAAGGTACCTTTGACTGTTGCGTACATAATCATATTATAGGAGCATATAGGTGCACTATAAAGATACGAGAGCATTAAACATTCACTCTTTGGGAAAATTCAATGGCTTAAATTAATTTCTTTCAATTTGTCTTGTACACTATTTATAATAATGTACCAACTACCTAATGTACCTATCTAAGTATGTGATACTTGTAAATGCGACCGTTTTCCATGTTTGATTCGACCTTTCTCACATTAGGTAGCCTATAATGGATCATTTTTTCCGCATTTCTACGCTCAAACGAATACTATGGCACTTGGCAGCGACATGTAACCGTCGCTGGGTCGTTATTCTTCGCAAGTCACAAGGCTCTTATTCGTATATTCGAATGGAAAAATCTATTTAAAAATTCATTCGCTGCAAACCGACGAGTAGAAAAACCACCGCGTAAGCGATTTGTCAGCGTAATTTTGGAAAATGCGAATGTTGGCGAGTAAAAATAACCAGCTCGGTATTTTCTCTCGCTCGACGACGATGATGGTAACTCGGCGAGAATATTTCAGCCTTTTTTTTCCCTTCCTCCCTCCTCCCTTTGTTTCTCGACTAACCAAGTATAGATATATATTTGGCGTAACGCAATAAAAATTTTCTCGTTGTAGTTGGTTTTTGAAAAAGTTATCTCATCACTTTAAAAACATTCTTCACATTACATTATTCTTTCTCATTGTGAAGTGATTATTTATAAGAACGTGTCGCGTTTTTGGTTTGGCTGTTTCCACAAAGGAATAAGTTACCATGGTAACACGTAGGAAGAAATAAGCTCGGCGCCAAATGCAGTAACAATAGATTCTTATCATTTCAATTACGGGAATTCGATTGGCTGAAAAAGCACGAGAAGAAAAAGAGCAGAAAAAGCCACATTTTGTTCTTATCGTTGTATAACAGCCGTAATGCTGTTGTTGTTAGCTTATATGGAATCATTTTCTTTCACTATATGGTCGTTATAAAAGATACACGAAACAAACCGTCCCGAAAAAGTAATATCCAGCTTATTGGAAACTCAATCAAAATGTGAATCCATTTTCTTATACTAAATAAATTGCAGAATAGTTTGGAAAAAGCATTTTTCTATAATATTTTCCTCCTTCGGTAATTTTATTAATCAAAAACTTTTCCAACTTTGCGACTATTTTTACAACTTGTTTCGCAAAAATTTTCTAATTTATACCGATTGCCAATTTCTATATATTTTTTTTCTCCTTCTTTCTTTTCTCTCCGGCTCCCGCTCCCCACACCGGCCAGAGAACGCGGTTTTTACGCAACACGAATGATGACGTAACCGTTTCAATTAATTTTTTCGATCTTATTAAGAAATTAATTTTATCATTTTTCGCCTTTTTTTCGAGCCAATTTTCCTTCCGATGAGAATGAATGAGAAGGCCTAAATCGCGGTAGTCGATGTTTAAAAATTCGGAAATACCGATGAATAGCGTTTCTAATTAATTGAAAGAATATGTTTTTTTTCCAAATGCAAAATAATTCATTAAGCTTTGCAAAATTTCAGAATTTAAGAGAGGAAAAATAGGCTCGAAATTCAAAACTAATAAAATAAGCTAAAAATAACAAACTTTGACCAACTAGCTCAAGCCTCTGTCATACACATAAGGTTTCAAATTTAATTACTTACTGTCAGAAAAATTTCAAACATTTTGAAAAAAAAACATTCGAATTATTTTAGGCGATGATTTTTCACTCTCATTTCTTCTGTCAGAGGTAGGCTGCATTTGGGGCATAATTTGAAGAAGGCGTTTGGCAGATAATTTAAGGATGTTGGTCTACCATAAAAAATTTTTTAAAACTTACTTATCATCATATTTTCTCATTCCTTAGACGAAGAATCGTTGTGATCTAAAACAGAAAAATTAAACAATACTTTCGATTACTTAGTTAGTTAATAATTAAGTACTCATAGGACTTATACGAGTATCTACAAGTAACTTATAAACAGCAAATCGAATTCCACCTGCTTCATCAAATTAAATCTTCTTGAACTAAGCCTCCACTTGACAATTAATATGTAAAAGCTAGGATTCTTTCCCAAAGAGAGGAGAAAACCAATTTTAGGTATGTGAAAATCTGTATTTATTTTTAGACACAATGAACATGAAAATTAGAAACATTGCCCACTTTATGTTTTCCTATTGACTACGCCATCCACTGCCCCCTCCTATTAATAATATCAATTAGGTATTCTTCCAGTAAATCGGGTGAAAAAGAAATTAAATTTTTCCGAAAAAACTGATTTTTTCATTTTTATGAACCTTATTTTTTTCTTTTCATCAATTTTTCTTACTTTAAAATTAGTTTCTCAAATTTTTACTTAGATTACGGGCCACATGTAGTTGGAAAGAAAATTGTATTTCATGATAGACATGGTGTGTTTTTTCAAGGCCTTTCATCACAATAAGCTTCAAACAAGGGAGAAGGACGAAAAAATTGATGTCAGTATCGAATGACTTTCGAACAAGCCGATTCTGATTTCAACGCATGTTTGATCCTATACAATTAAAATTTCACTAAAGGACTTATATTGTATTTTTCAAAATTATTAGGGCCTAACCCTTCCTACAAATCCTCACTTCAGATTTTGAGGTCAAGCTGATGTAAAAATGGGAATCAGCAATTTGAAAACTGATCCAAATTATTGTTGTTGTTGTCGTGTTTTTTCTTGAAATTGTGGGCTCCCACCCGTCTCCTATCATAGGTTCAGTTATAATAATTTTCAATTTTTTTCTAAATTGATGAGACGAGACGAACTTGGCAAAAAACCATGGCTAAATGATATCAAAAAAGTGGACAAAATTTCAAAATTTCAAGTTAATGTTCATTCTTCTCCTTCCCAACAAGGTCAAAGTTTCAGATTTTTTAGGTTTTTTTTTCAAGTTTAAAATTTTTTTATTTTTTTTTTGGTTTTATTTAAATAGTCTCTTAACTACACCATGATCGCATTTAAACAATTAGAAAAGCTAAAAGTTCATTTTCTATCAAGTTCAAGAGTTCTCAAAATTTGAAAAAAATTACTCACTCAAAACTAATTCATCTAGGTAGTGTAGCTTCGCCCCTTCGAACCAAATTCGAGATTAATATATTCGACTTTACGCACAAGCAAATAGATCATAAGTCACTCAGCAGTATTTTCGACACGAATATCACAGTCACCAAAATTATCATATACTTACACGCATTCGAACAAGATAAATATTTCCTCCGATTAGATACAGGTAACATCAACGTTTTTTCGATTCACAATACAATATACACGATTCAATTTAATTCTATTCGATTATTATTACGAGGAGGCGGATAGTTCTTTCTTCTAATTTAATTATTTCGCGACTAATCGTTCATTAGCGCCTGGCGCTATGCTAGGGCTATCCACCTCGCCCTTGAACGTGCGAATGTACCGTTATGTTTATTAATCGAACCACATATCGGTACTTTTGTTGTGGAATTTTTCGTGATGTTTTTTTTATACAATTCGTGTGTTTCCTACTCGCATTTCTGTACGTGACAGTAGGTACCCCTAAAATCAAACATTCCTCCCCCTCCTTATACCTACATGGCATGACTTTAGGCACATTTTGACTTTAGCTGAAAAAAAACAACGATTTTTAAAGTTTGAGATTTTTTAAACTTTTCAACCTTCAAAAAAATACAACTTATTTAGGGACACTTTTAGCATCCACTATCTCTCCCCCCCCCCCCTTCAACATCCCAATCACAACCCATTCGCAGATTTTGGAGTCAACATGAGTAAAACAGTAATGAAATTCTCCTTCCTTCCTCAAAGGAAGGTACCTATAATGAAAGGCAAAAACATAGTTTGCAAAATTTGTAAGGAATTGAAAAATATCAAGAAATCTTATTGACGCTTCTAACAATTTTTTCAAGCATGAGCAAATCCGCATCACGCGATGCTGACTATTGAAAACTGGGGGGGGGGGAGTCGATTGACTTTTATAGATATTTCAAGTCAGAATTTGGAGAACTAATATTACACCTACTACAAAAATTCAAGTCGAAGCAAAAAAAATCAAATTATCCACGATTTTAAAACTTTTCTTCGAGAGCAGACTTTTTTCTTCTCTTTTTTCTGCTAATTTCAGCAGGCGGGGAGGGGTACATCACACTAGAAAATCATAGAATAAATAACACCCATTCCATTCGATACCTAATCACCTATAATTGGGCCCACCTACTTTTTTTGATGGCTTTTCATATTCTCTTTTTGCAGAAGTTGACACTACAAAAATACTCGAGTAACAAAATGTGAGCGTTTTCGAAAACTTTTTTGATACATATATCGATTATCGATTTCTTCGAGTAGGCATCAAAGACGTTTACATTTCTCTCCCTCTCCTTTCAGAGATGATTTTTCGAAAAAAATGGGTGTAAAGTCTCCTCTCGTCCAAGGATAGTTTAGAATCATGGATACGTTTTTTGTTCAAGTTAACTAGATATTTGGAATTACAAAATGAAAAGTCTGACAAAAAAATCAGAAAGTAATTTTTGAACACACCAATAATTCTTGGGTCATAACTCCCCTCTTTTTCCTTAGCTGTGCCAATTCATAGAAATAATAATGGATCAACACAAACTGAATCAGCACAAGATGTATAGGAAAGGAACTCCAAAATACATTTTCTTTCAAAATATAATCAATGAAAATGTTACACTTATTTTTTTTTTCATCATTTATGAATCTGTAGGTAGCACTCATCGTAGGCCTACCTATTGTAAATATTCCCAAAAAAAATCCGCGCATCTTTTTCTCAATAAAAACACACCTATTAAAATGTAAACACTTTATTTACACATTAATTAATAGTACAAAAAAGCATTCGTATAAATAAAAGGGCACCTGAATTTGTTGTCATTTTGTTTCAAAAAAAAAAAAATATATTCTTTGACCATTTCTACCCATTTTGAGAAAAATAAACGTTTAATATTCAGGAACATGTTTATTAAGTACGAAAAAATATTCAAGTATATATGCAAAACGACATTCATGTAAGTATGTAGGTACTAATAATATTCCATTCTAATTTTAAAGAGATCAAAGTGAAACTACTTATTTCAATTATTGAATTTGCTTTAAACGACAGCCGGAAAAATTTAATCAAGTAGGTACGTATATCGATGTGTAATGAGCATATATCGTAAGTAGGTATAAGGACATGGAAGTTATTCATAATCAGATAACAAATTTTAAATTCAGAAATTTGATTTTTGTTTTCAAACAATCAATTCAGAGTTGTGATTGTCAGAACAGGTATTTGGCAACGCTGCAGACGCTTCTCATATTTGGAATCTCACTTATTATCAAGTCCTTTAAGGCGACGCCGACGTAACTTTGCCAATAATACATACTTAATGTACATATTATCGATAAACTGAATATTGGAATAATAAAAAGCAAGTTCCAAACAACTCAAAATATTTTTTTTTCTAGTGAGGAGGGGAGGAGGAGAGGTTCAACACGTCTTTTTGTACAATTAGTGAAGGTATCTAAAAAAGTTTCAACAAGAAAAAGCAAGATTTTATCAGGATTTTTGGTAGAACATGTTTCAAATACTTTACGACTTCCCATTGAGGGAGGGGAGAGAGGATATGTTCGATATTTTACACGTCAATTTCTTCGAACATTTTAGGATTTTTCGAGGGGGAGGGGGGGCCAAAATACCTTAATCATTCCAATCTATCATTGGTGAGGCATTCTGCCAATATTTCATAATGTTTTTTTCCGGAGGGGGGGGGGAAGAAATCAAAATTTGACACACGAATTTTTCTCTTTTTCAGTCTTATGGAATATTTTAAATGGAGGGGGGAGGGAGGGAGATTGATGATATTTTGAACATTTTTCCAATTTTTCGAATTGTACTCCAATAAATGCAAATTATTAATATTATGCCTATCAAAAATTATTTTAAAAAACGAAGTGAGACATTGAAACTTTTCAAATATATACCAACTTTTTGAACATTTTTTTCAAAAACGAATGGAGAAATTTCTGAATGGAATTCTTTTGATTTTAAAACACGCATATTTTTGGTCAATATAAACCCCCCTTCTCCCCCTCCTTCACTCACAAAAATGAAAAACTCGAAGCAATGCAACAGCAGCATGAGAATATTAAAGACCACTGGAACTAGAACATTAAACAAAAAGGGTACAAGGCGAGTCAATATCAAAAAGTTTTGTTCGAAAAATTCAAGAACTACAATAATTTCAAACCCAACAGCAAAAAGTTGAAAGCATCATCTTTTAGCAAAAACCTAAAGAAATCCTATTCAAAAACCCAAACAGATGCGATACATAATTATCAAAATATTGTGCCATTGGCCAATGATCTGTCAGGACACATCCTCATATTCCTGACTATTGAAGAAAAGCGACGTTGCCAATGATACATTCAGCATTACATTTGAACATGAGAGTAATTTTTTCCAGTCCATTGAGATACGCCCACTATCATGTAAACTCTTAATCAGGTTATTTTATAGTCAAGCGACGTTGCCAATACTTTCAGTCAGACATGCGTATAATTCAAACACATCAAAATATATTCATCGACGAGCAAGCTTTCTCAAAAGTTATTTTATGCTGATACTGAAGACTGAACGTTTGAAAACCGTATCTTTCATCAGGATACTCCATCATCTTAAAAGCTCTTTATCTGATTTACACCCCCCCCCCCCACCATGATATTTTTTTTGAAGAAATAGGTTTGTACTACTCCTGAATGCCATAAACAAATAATTGCTAACCCACATCTTTGAAAAAAGAAACGCTGACCTAGGTCAAAAGGAGACCTTGCTTTAAAATGATCTGAAAGTGATGCGACGTTGCCAATAATAGATTCGAGTTCTAAAACGTCTACATCTCCAGGACAAATTTCGCTACCCTAAATTCCTCGCCTTGTGACCCATTACACATCGACTTCAGAAACCCAAAAAAAAAAAAAGGAGAGAGAACAAAACAAGGCTAAACAAATTAAAAAATAACGATAACCTTAGGAACCTACATAATGTAAAAAGCGACCAATAATTGATTCCGTATAACAAATCCAATAATTGTAAAACAATTACACGATATCGTAATCACATATAAATCGAACTATGTACAACAATACAAACATAATATTACACATACATTTTTTATATATTTTTTGAAATATTCAAATGAAAAAAAAAAGAGGAGAAAAAAAATTCAATCAGGAATATATACAAAAATAAAACACGTAAATTATATTTAAGTAAACAAAATGGTAAATAATAATTTACACATTCTCTTTGGTAATATCAATTATCGCGTGTGCTTGTATTGGTCCTGGAACAACAACAACCAGCACAACACACGCGACTCGGAAAAGTAAAAGGAAAAAAAAAGACAAAAAAAATCACCCTAATCTCTATTTTGTTTCGCATCTAAACCGATGTGTGATCCTGGTAACGTGGCACACGTCGGCCAAATCGGATGCTATGTTTGAATATGAGGTGGCGGTGGATTACCGCAATGAGCTGCTAATTCTCTTCTAAATCGTTTCGCCGCGTTGAACTCTCTATCATCGTCGTCGCTTTCTTCTGATTTCATTTCTTCTTGTTTTCTCTTGACTGTGGCCATTTCGGCGGCGTGTTTCTTTCTCCATTTTGTTCTTCTGTTTTGAAACCATACCTAGAAAAAGAGAAAAAAAAATAACGAAGGTTAGTACAGGTGTATGTAAAAAAAAAAAAAACCAGTGGGAAAAACTAGGTACTAAATCGTAATAAACGATGAGATAGGTACTATAGGTATTGTATAGGGTGTAGGTAATTAAAAAGATGGCTTTTTATTTGCCGCGTGAGCCAGAGCTTCGTGTATACGAACTGCGGGCTCGTATCTATTATAAAATATTAGACTTAATGGAGGTAACAATTAAGAAATAATATCGCGTTCGTCTCCTCTTCTTCGCTCATCCTTTAGTATAGTACCTCTACCTAGCATAGATACTCGTCTGCTCGGTTGGTTGAACCGAGTGTGGAAAATATATTCTTAATGCCAGTTAATTAATGTAAAAGGTACAGCATCCTAAACAGCCAAGGTAGGTATAACCGAAACGCAAAAACCATTTTGGCATCGCGCACAGCGCAACCCCCCTCCCTCCCTCCTTCGCTCGCTGCCTTGCCTGGCCTTATGAGCAGCATAGCTCGCTCCGCTCTCCGGCCGCCTGCCGGATCGCGCGCAAAAACCCGGAGGTGGCTCGTGATTGATGAGAAATTCATGCGTCGGCCGGGGTTAAGTTGGAAGCACTGCGGGTGGACTAAATACCGTGTAATTTACAAATACACCGAGTCTCTTAATTACATTATATCTAAAAGTTAGCGCCCGCCGCGCCGCGCCGCCAGCTACAACAACTATACTACGCCAACCCTTAGCACGATCCTTAACAGGGTTTTAATTAAAAACGTATACAACAGCTTGTAGCAAGTGTCTGTACACTCTTTCTTCTTCTTCTCCACCCTCGCTGCTATACCCACTGTCTCCTCTGCCGTGCCACCCCCTCCCCCCTCCTCATGCAGCGGAGCTTCTTCTTCTTCTTCGCCTGCGCTGCACCGCGCCGCGCCGCGCGTCACGTCATCGCACCCATTTAATGCAAAAGATTATTATAAAGTTTCACTTATTTAATATCTTCCCATCTGGGTAATATCTGCTTACAAATGGCTCAAACTGCAGACAAATTATATTATACTACAACCAACTTTAAAAACTTTCTTAACCTCCGTTCAACGGCGTTTAATCTAATAGTTAAATTTCGTATTCATTTTTTCTTCTCTGCAATCTCCTTCATCCTCCTCTTCCTCCTCCTTGTCTCCCCTCCTTTGCTACTGTTTTTCTTCACTTATTATCTCTGCGTTGTTGTGTATGCCATCTCTCTGTCTCTCTTTCTTCTTCTTCCTATGTTTTTCATCCTTCATCCTTTGCACTTGCCTTTGCTTTTCCTCGTCCTCACTTTGCCTCTGACCATGATAGCGTTACGTTTTTATTTTTTGGTTACTTTAACACGTCCTCCCCGCTAGTAGCACCTCAACAACAAGTTTACTTCTTCAATGGTGTAAATTACTTTTAAAGGCGGTGGGTGGTGTTGAATTATTGTTGATTTGATACGTGCGAAAGTCTCAGTCGCCCCCGAAGAGATTTTCATTATGAGTTTTCAACAAGATTAAGTACGATGCTCAATAATTAAAAATATTCGCGCCACAGAAGACTAGAAAAGAAAATGCCACGATGCTAAATTACAACTAAACCACCAGCTAGAGCTACCCACAAACGATATCTGCATAACTATAACTAATTCCAAGGTGGTCTGCAATTTCAAAGATTTGTTTCTCGACAAAGTTAACGACAAAATGAAAAATTGATAATTTCTTTGTGATTTGGCAGTCGAAATACGCAAACATCTTATGAGGCAGATGTAAGACTAAGATGAGCCAAAAAAGGTAATTGCACGTACCTTTTACAGGGCAATATGATAAAGCAGGACAAAAGCAGGACATCCGGAAAGATTCTGTGGGGGGGGGGGAGAATAGGGGTTAATTCAATGTATTCAAACCACAATACTTTTTTCCCAAATAAAACTGGAAAAAACTAGGGGAAAAAATCAAATTCTGCAAGAAGATAATAAATTAATAAAATTGGAAAAAAGCAAAGCTTTACCCACAATTTTTACAAAAATGTGAAACTCTTTGGAAATTATGACAAAAAAACAGGACTTGCAGAAAATTACTTTCCAAACGTATCTAACAATAAAAGCAAGATTTTTTTTTTTAGAATAATGCTGGAAAAAATTGAGACTTTCTGACAATTTTGGTGAGAATAGACCATTATTATTTGACAATTTTGACCAAATAATGAGAATTTTTTGATAATTTTAATAACAAAACCATGCCTCTTTTTGGCACTTTAGGCAAAAAACAGGATTTCTGTCGCTTTTTGGCCCAATTTTTTTAGGAGGGGGAGGGGGACGACAAAGAACAAAATTTCTATTCCAAAAAAAACAGGATTTTTTACACAGCTAAGACAAGAATTGAATGTTTGGCAGAAAATCAGATCTCGACAAAAATGAGGATATTTTAACAGTTTGGCGAAAAATGAAACTTTCTAACAACATTGACCAGAAAACAGG
This sequence comes from Planococcus citri, assembly GCF_950023065.1. Lineage (NCBI taxonomy): Eukaryota > Metazoa > Arthropoda > Insecta > Hemiptera > Pseudococcidae > Planococcus > Planococcus citri. The sequence continues at coordinate 19,258,792 of NC_088681.1, forward strand.
ATATTGGTAGCTTTTCTTTCAAAACCAGGGTTTTGGTAGTTTTTGTTTTGTTTTTTTGCAGAAAAAAATAATATTTTTTGGCAAAAAAACCCAGTTTTTTCAGGGCAAAAAACAGGAATGGATATCTTCTGACAAAAAAAATAAGATTTTTACTTCAGAAAAAATAGGACTTTTTAGACAGCTAACAATTTGTACAAAGCAAGAATAATTTCATTATTTTTTTAATATTTTGCTAAAAGAAACAGAGATTTCTCAGCAATCTCAGCAAAAATTAGGATTTTTGACAGTTTTGCCAAAACGCAGGGCTGGTGACCGAAACGATCGTTTTGTTTCATTCCGTTCATGAACAAATCACTTCGCATTTTTACTGTTCTGTTCCATTTTGCTCATCATTTTTTTTTGTTCCGTTCTGTTCTGTTCTGTTCTGTTCCGTTCCGTTCCGTTCCATTTGTTCTGTTTTGTTCCGTTCTGTTCTGTTCTGTTCTGTTCCGTTCTGTTTTAACAAAGGGGGGGGGGCATCCTACCTGGCAGAAAATTTTTTGAATTGAACTACACAAAGCTAGATCAAATCATTGAATGAACAAATTAACATGCAAAATTTGTCACCATCTGAAATTATGAAAATTTCAAAAACTGAAGTGCATTTTGTTTCTCATTTTTAGATGAATTTAATTTTTTTTAACTCAAATTTGGTCCCAAAATGAGAAAAAAATCAAAATTTTACAAAATTCTGAAAATTTATCTAGAAAACCAGAATTTGGAATGTGCTACTTATAGGTAATCTTGTCCCGCCGAATCAATTGAAAATGATTTTCAGCCATTTGGAGCAATTCTGCATTTTCTGCAACCTTCCAGCAGATCATTGACCTTTTGAGAATCGAAATTTCCACTAAATTTTACCAAATGAAGATGGAATTTGGAAAGCTGAAATTTGTTCTGTTCTGTTCTGTTCTGTTCCGTTCCATTTTTTTTCCTGTTTTGTTCTGTTCTGTTCTGTTCAAGAACACTTTGTTATCTTATTTGTTCTGTTCTGGTTTTGTTCATTTTGTTCTGTTCCGTTCCGTTCCGTTCCATTCTGTTCTGTTCTGAATAAGATTTCTTCCTGATTTGTTTATTGTTCCGTTTATTTGTTCCGTTCTGTTCCGTTCCACCAGCCCTGCCAAAACGTGAGACTTTTTGACAACTTTGACCAAAAAACAGGACCTTATCAGTTATCAGAAATTTCAGTCAAAACAGGACATTTTTTTGATAATTTTGACAAGAATTACAACTTTTTCACAACTTTGGCCAAAAATATGCCCTTCTTGCAATTTTTAAAAAAATTGAACTTTTTGACACAATTTGCAAATTTGAAAATAATGAAATTTTTTGAACAATTATGAGACAAAAATGAGCTCTCTTAGAACGTTTTGGTAGAAAAGTAGGACTAAGCAGGATAGAAGAGCAAAAAGCAGAACAAATAAATTCCAAAATCGTCAATTTTTGCAAACATTTCTTCAACAAATAAACGTTACCTCTCCCCCCCCCCTCTCCTAAAAAATTTGATCATTTTACTGCAAATTTCAAAAAATTTTAAAAATGAACTTTTTTGTGATTTTGAACATCAATTTCAGAGTAACTTTCAATAATAAACGAAGAAATTTTTACGCTCGCCTGTATTAATGAGGTCATAGCCAATCTTCACGAAATTTTTTAGGCCCTTCAATTTTAAAAATAAATCATTTTGCTATGCTTCAAACTTTTTAGACCTATCCTTAAAGGTTGATATTGGAATCAGAATCAGAAATTATTATTTTCAAAAGTTGTTAAGGGCCATTACCGCTTCTGCTCTGTTCCTAGTCATTACGTCATTAGAAAATTCCATATAGAGGATAAAAGTCATCCATTAATTTCTACAGTAAATCACTAAACACGTCTTCTACCCCTGACATCGGTTTCCTTGAATCAATTGAAATCATTTTCAACCCCATCTGGAGCCTTCCAAGTTGAAAAGTCTCAAATTTCAAAATCATTCATTTTCACAACAAAATAATCAAATTAAAATTTCTACCACCCATAAAATTTGATCCTCCCCTCCCCCCCTCTTTGGTAATTTCGGGCAACTCGGAACAGAAACAGGTGATTACTGATTTTTTAACAAATTGAGATTTTCAAGTACCTACTTGGTGAAAAAATACCATTTTTAAGCCTTCACTTCAGATTTGAGAATCATCTGCCATAGTCGTCGATTCTGGATTGTTGACCAATTAATCATGTGAACTTCAGGAGAGGCTATCTAAAACGGCTTATGGAGGTTCTACAACTGCTCACAATGGTTCGAAACTGTTTCCAATGAATTCGGCTGGTCGAAAATGGGATATACAAATTACACACCAATTTCAACTTTCTTAGTCAATTTGGAAAAATTTCGGGGTTTTCTTCATTTTTGGATCAATAATTTTCAAAATTTGCTAAAAATCAAAAACTTCATCAGACACTTGTAATTTTTGCTGCTGATATATTTTTGCATGATCTTTCGATCCAGCTCTGCCCGGTTAAAAATTGTTGAGCAAGTTGAAATTCTTCTCTTGGCAGAATTTTTTTCAACGTAAAAAGTTCCTATGAAAGTTTTAAAAATTGGGATTTTTTCTTTCAACGTCAGAGATTTTTACACACATATGGCAGTAAGTAATTTCAACAGATTTCACTGTACCTACGTTTCTTTTTGAAGAAAATTTACACTTTACCCCCCCCTCCCCCTCCTCCTCCACACACAGGGTAACCGAAAATAGTACATAGTTGCACATCATATCAACAAGTTTCTCTCCTTATACGTATTCTATAGTCAGCAGAATTCTCATCAATTTGAAAAAAAGGATCCAAAAATTAGAAAAATCAGAGACTCATTCATCAAATCTCATGTCTTCAGAAATTTCTTCACCGAATCCTTCAAAAATTCTCCTCAATCATCATCAATTCAGCCACAAAGTACCACTTCTCCACTCTCATCCCCTTCAAAAAAAAGTACACTATCAATTAAACCCTCATCTGTGTACATGCAGCTAGCCACACACCTCACCAAGTGGGCGTTTCTTTACGATATAATCTTCGTACACCCAAACGAAGAAAAAAAAAGGCGAGTAAAAAGGGTGGGCAAAGGCATAATGTAATACAACCACCGCATTAATACGCATACTCAATGTACACGAACGAGATAAAGCGAGAAAGAGAGAGAGACATCGGTCGTCGTCGTATAGTATGCAAGTAAAATTGTAGATAATGACAAAGGGGTTTCGGCAATAGCAGCAGTTCCCTACAAAGGTGATCAATATTGTCGCCGTATAAAGAAAATGCAGACGGGACTTACATCGTAGCATAGAGCATACATACTATAATGCAGTGTAGATAGCATAGTGTAACTTGAAGAGAGTGAGACGATGAGCCCCAGATGCGACTTTATATACGTACAGCCTTATTCTTGCTTCAGTTTCGTCCCTTATTACATCGATATCGAAGTTAATCCTACTCATAGACAGAACATACCGCGTATTATCGTGATCAACGTTCTCGATGATCAACCCTTCTGCCTTATTAGAAGGAACGCGACGAGGTCGAGGGGCCAATCGCAGGACAGGCGGGGCTGCGTTGTTATTATTATGCTAATAATTTTCTAAACCAGGAAATCGCGAGAGCTCGCGTTAAGGGACAATCACTTCGTATAATACCTATTTAATTAATCCCTTAGTTTAAAACGCGAATTAATTAATGTTCAACGAAGGGGGGAACGAGCGGGGTGAGCTTGTTTTCGTCGTAACCTTTATTCCTTTATATTAGTTTACATAGGATAATAATGGGTTTCTCTATTTCTATACTATAATCGGGTCCTTAGCATCTTTTTTTTTTATAAATTGGCGCTTACCCCTCCTTCCACCCCACCATGATTTTAAAGTGAACGAAATTAATGGAAGAAATTATAGGTTATCTTGGTTTTTGTTCTGCTTTTTTGACAAGATTGTCCAAAAAACATATTCTTTTCCATTTTTTAATAGGCTTTTGAAGTTTTCCATTTCTTTTTTCTTTCCTTTTTTCGGAATTTTGTAATCGATCATCTTTTTAATTTTTTTTTTTTTGCGAAAGGATGAATTTAGAGGCAGGATTTGGAATATTCAAAAATTGTCCCTGTTTTCTCGTATGGTCCTACTTGTTGTTATTATGACGCCTCGTTAAGGATTTTTCAAACCAAATTCCAATTATATTATTGGAGTCTCAGAACGTGCTAGGAGGGGTGGGAAAAGGATTAAATGATTTTAAGAGTTCAAAAATCACATTTTTTCAAGTTTCCGAACATTTTGACGCCATGTTATTTTGACTCCAGAAAAGAGCTTTAGAAATTGAGGTGTTGCTCGCTTCAAAATTTTGAAAACCATTCGAAAGTTCATCCAATCATAGAATTTTTTCGATTTGCAAATTAAAATGAATGTTTTTATCGTACCTATTCAAGTTTCAGGGGTAGAGATTGGCATATCCAAATTTTTTTCTCAATTTCTGTGGCCACGATATTTTTTTATACATATTCAATTGCAGCGTGAAAATTATGTTACGAGGACCACTCGGAGCTCTGACAAAATGTTTCAAAAAAATCTATTTTCCAATTCGCTTAAGGCATGTTCAATTCTCCTCATTTTTCTCCCATCACCAACAGACCAAATTCTCTTCACATTATTCATTTAGGTTTTTCTGTTGTTGAAATTCAACGTAGATTTTTGGTCACTTGCACCCCCCTCACCTTCATGTCTCAAACTGTCTCCGGATAATTCATTTCAATTTTTCTACATGGAACATTAAGCATATTTTTTTTGAAAATTTGCTCCTCCCAACCTAACCTTTTTTGGTCACTAACTTCTTTTTTGAAGGTATGCCAATTCTCGAAAATTGTGAGTTCATAATTTTTTGTAGCCCCTCCCCACCCCAAACATCCAAAAAAATAATTTTTCGCTTTTAAAAAGTCACTTTTTTTGTTCCAAATTTGTTCACATCAAAAAATTCCAATTTTTAGACTAGTTGTTGAAAAGTGTCAACATAGGTATAATAGGTAGCCTATTTACTTGTCAAACAGGGTTGCCATTTTTTACAGGATTAAAAATTAAGTACTCAAGTCTTTTCATTTTTCTGATTTTTTGAACAAATTTTTCATTTTTTTGACTTTAAAAAAAATTTACAAGTGTGTTTCGAACAAAATTCATGACTTTATCATGACTTTTCATGACTTTTATGACCACCTACCGAAATACCTGTTTTTTTCATGACTTTCATGGCCATTAGACACTCTAATGTGGCTTAAATATTTTCTTGGTTCATGGTCAAAGAAGTCAATGTGATGAGAATTCGTGTAAAAATGACTGAAATATGAATATAAAAATTCCAAGGAACTTTTTCTCCCCCCCCCCATCATTTTATTGGTCTGTTCTAATTTTCTCAGCAATCTTGACAAAAATAGGACTGTTCGACAATTTCATCAGAAATGGACAATTTTTGAAAAATTTCACAGAAATTGATACTTTCTAACAATTGTGGCAAAAATGAGCACTTCAGGACTATTTTGCCAAAAATTGACGCTTTTTGACATTTTCCACCCAAAAATTGACACATTTCAACAACTTGTCTAAAAATTGATATCTTTTGATGTGTACAAATTTGGAACAAAAAAAAGCCAAAAAAGAATTTTTCAAAGCGAAAAAAATTTTTTTTGGATGTTTGGGGTGAGGAGGGGCTACACAAAATTATGAACTCACAATTTTCGAGAATTGGCACGCCTTCAAAAAAGGAGTTAGTGACCAAAAAAAGTTATATGTATATTTCCCAAATTTTTATATTGAAGACAATCACGCAATTTCGCCAGTTTTTCATCAGTTTAAAAATTTTTGATCTGCATAAACCTCTCCAAATGGCCCTCCATGATAAATTTCTGAATTTTAAGCTCAAAAGAAGTAAAAAGTTCACCATCTTTGATGATTGCGAGAAACACAAAATGTTGTCCGAAATTGATCGTTTTTGAATTTATGGTCATCGAGCAGCAGCCACCTCTCGAAAAATTGCAAAAAAATTTACCAAAGGTAGAAAATCCACTGAAAAATGGAAAAATAATTTTTTTTAGTCATTTTTCAGATTTTAAACTTCCTTTCACATTGATTTGTAGTTTTCAAAGTGGATTTTGTAGGTCGTCGTTGGAGCCAAGAAAATCTGCAAAAATTCAGGGTCATTGCCCTCAAACATCTTCACCTACATACCGAGTTTCAAATCAATCAGTTCAAGCATTCGAATTTCGTTCATTTCAAAAATCGAAAAATCAACTCCAATGTCCAAAATTTCAGTTAGAGTGGTCTTAAAGCATGCTCTTTTCATTCAATTCAACCCAGACTCAGCTCAAGCAGGTAGTTTCCCTCGTCATAAAAAACACACCTCAAAATATTCCTCCTTTTTCGCACCAAATCCCGAAGCAATTCCTCACACATATCCATTTTAAAACACCAGAAAAACCCTCGCATCATAGATCATCTCACCTTACATACACGTTTCACACCCTCCTGACAGCATCCCCCTTCACCACCCTAATACGAGTAATATTTTCATCAACTACACAAACTCAATCGCAACGACTCCGACAGGTTGAACGATTCGTCGCATTCGTATGGTACATCTCGAGGGAACATCATTCTCGGCCCATTCGAGACAGAAAAAACACACACAAAACCATAACGAACCTTTATATAAAATGAAAAAGCGTCAAAAAACACAGCCTTTTAAAAAAATACATACACTCATCCAAAGCAGTAACCCTTTTCTGCGATATAACTATTTTAAAAACGCTAAATCAACAAAACTTCACGATGATTGCAAACAATTCCATATCCATATCCATATCGGCGACTGGGTGTGCAAAAAAGGATTTTTTAAATGAAGCAACAATAGACTCCTGTGCACTCTTAGCTTAGTAGGTAATATATACGCCATTTATCGGTAAATGAAAACGGTTTAATTTCGTAACCAGGCCCGGATGAAAAAAAAAAAAAAAAGGGTAGAGCTAGTGGATTGGTTGTTTGTTGATACGGTTATGCCCGAGAGAAGAAACCATCATCCATAAAGCGAGCACGATGAAGATGAAGAGGGACGAAAAACACGGGGTATTTTTGCACATCCGAGGGAAGAAGGGTTATATACTCGTATACAGGCTCTCTTTCAAAATATTATATAGGTACATCGAGCAGTGTAAAATCTCAACGGTCTCTTTATTAAATTATTCGTTTTATTATCGCTATATACTGGCGTACGATACGCGTTAAAAAGATCCCACATTATTTTACAACAATTCCGAGCATATTTGGTTTAATCCTCCCCCCCCCCCATCTCGCACCTTTTCCCCAATTCCCATCTACGCTACGCGAGTATATAAACCGAGTTTCGCGTGTTTTCAGCCAAAATTCTCTTCGCCCAACTAAAGACTGCTGCGGTATTTCGCGAGGAGACGACGATGATGGTGCTGCTAGTATTCTCGAAGCCTAGTTTGGCACCGTTGTGTAGACACGATTCGCAGTTATCCATTTTAATAGAACATTTCGTCGTTAAATTACATAAGGATACTATCTTAGTTTTCGCCGAAATTTCCTTCCGAATGTGTTTCTCTTAATTAAATAACACGAAGTGGTTTATGCTACACCGCTTATACAACTTATTTGCACCATTTCGCCAGTTGTGTTTTAATAAGGTGGCGACGAAGGCAACTACATAGAGCTGCTGTTTCACCAAATACCACGTACAGAATCGTAGCTAAGAGAGGGGGAGGGGGGATTGGAAGAATGAGTGGATTTTTCATACACGATATAGTAGAATTTCTCCGAGTTTTCCGAAGTTGTGTTAATCGAAGCTGAGGCGTATTTTTTGGGAGAATTAGGGGAAGGGGGTTGCCCTTAATCTTGAAATGCAACATTCGTTCAATTTTTCCATATTATAAGAAGCCCCCGAACAGGAAAAATTACTCTGGATCTGGAATGACGTCTGACAAAAGGATCCGCGACGCGTTTAAAATCTCATCAGTCGACCAGACGTATCTCGATGCTAACGGAAAATTGACAACAGAATGTCTTACTAGAAGGAATCCATCATCAAATATACATATAAATGTAACCATCAGTCGTCGACCAAACCAAAAAAAAAATACGATAAAACGCGAAGAAAAACATCGAAAAAATTATCACCATAGGCAAGACGAAGAGCTGAAGACGAGTCCAAGATGATAAATACGCTGTAAAAAAATCATAGTATTTCATCTCTACAAAGCTCTGTTCAGGGCAGAGGATGGGAAGAGATCGGCGACTGTCGAGGAGCTGAAAAAAAAACCGCCTTCGAGCATTTTTATCATTAGTCACAAGACGTAAATTGGATTTAAATCGAATAATAGCGAAGTAACGAGGGAAGAATGAAACGCGCCGATGTGGTGTGAACATTGTTTGTACTATTAAGTCGAAGATAGCGTTTTCGATAACAGTTTAAACTAATGTAATATATGCTGAACGCCTGTGCCTCTGCTTCGCGTATCGTAACTGTTTCGGTTTCGCCAATCGAGAGGGGTTCAAATCGCTATTATGTAAATTGGGATTTGCCTACACCGCCGCCGAAGCCACCACCAGTAAGCAGGACGTCGTCGTCGTCGTCAGCGGTGTACCAGAAATGCTGGCTTTTCTGACTGTTGCGGCGCGGGTAAAGGATACGAGTAAAACCACGGCGGCATTGAGCCCACCGCCGAACGCCCAATGCCCCCCTGAACCGCACCCTCCACCTAGGCAGAAATTGATTAATGGTTGACGAGTTGACGTTTTGGCCATTTGTCACGATGATTACCAGCGAAATTTTCTACAGCCGAGTACCTGTTCCACCTTTCACGTTGGATCGTCTTCCTCACCCTCTCACACCTGTCCCCTGTAGTACGGGGTTTGCCTCGTCTTATTGGCGTGTTGGAAGGGTTGCTGAGGGCAGGGGGATGTGTAATTTACTTCGTTCAAGTCTCAAATATTGGTACAGTAATTAAACATACTTGATCGAAATTGATGTTTGAAGAAACTGCGCATTAAAAAAGGGAACAGCTTTGAGTAAAGAAATCTCTCACTACTATATTATAGAGTTGGAGAAAGTTGATACTTCTGAAAGGCAAGTTCTTGAATTTCAAAATTAGGGACTCCCTTCAATTTGGACGATAGGCAACCTTTCGTTATCGCCGGAAGATTTTGAGAAAATAAAAATCATGATATTTTGTTTTCAGTGATTTCTCAATTATTTGCGTGTTTTTTCAAAAATGAAATCCAAAAAGAAGTTCTCAAGAAATTAAGGTCTATGGAGATGTAAAAAATTGAATAAAAATTCTTATTCAATTTTTTCAAATTTCTGTTGAGATTAAAAAAAAGAAAACTCTTTAAAATGTTGTGTTTTTTTTTTTGATTATTCCAAGATTTGAAAGCAAAAAAGAAGAAAGAAATATTCGTTTAATAGAAAAATAAAAGTTGATACAAGTTCGAAGTCTCTCCATAGGAATTTTAAGATCAAGAATCACTTCTTTTTCACAACCATTCAAAACAAAAAATCCAGACTATTCAAATCCTCGTTCATTTTTTTCAATTCTGATCTGAATCATTCGCGAACGAATTGATTTGTATAAGAGACTCGTTCGCGAACGAATCGACTCATTTACTCAATTTTTGATAAATCATTCGCGAACGAATTGATTCGTATAGGTGACTCGTTCGCGAACGAATCGATTCATTTACTCAATTTTTATTGATTCGTATAACAGACTCATTCGCGAACGAATCGATTAATTTACTCAATTTTTGATGAATCATTCGCGAACGAATTGATTCGTATAACAGACTCGTTCGCGAACGAATCGATTCATTTACTCAATTTTTGATGAATTAGAATTATTCGCGAACGAATTGATTCATATAGGTGACTCGTTCGCGAACGAATCAATTCATTACTCAATTTTTGATGAATCATTCGCGAACGAATCAATTATTCATTCACTCAATTTTTGATGAATCATTCGCGAACGAATTGATTTGTATAACAGACTCATTCGCGAACGAATCGATTCATTTACTCAATTTTTGATGAATCATTCGCGAACGAATTGATTCGTATAACAGACTCGTTCGCGAACGAATCGATTCATTTACTCAATTTTTGATGAATCAGAATCATTCGCGAACGAATTGATTCGTATAACAGACTCATTCGCGAACGAATCGATTCATTTACTCAATTTTTGATGAATCATTCGCGAACGAATTGATTCGTATAACAGACTCGTTCGCGAACGAATCGATTCATTTACTCAATTTTTGATGAATCAGAATTATTCGCGAACGAATCAATTATTCATTCACTCAATTTTTGGTGAAACATTTACGAACGAATTGAATCATTTTTTGTGAATCCTTCGCGAACGAATTGATTCATAAATTAAAGAATTGATCGATTCATCGGCGAATTGTTCTTTCAAAAAATTGATCAATTCTTCATGAATGATTCATCAAAAATTGAGTAAATGAATCGATTCGTTCGCGAACGAGACCTTTTTTCTCCATAATTTGAAGGTTTTTGATGCATGTTTAAATTTTTTCATTTTTTTCATTTTTTTACAACCTTTTTGACTAAATTTACTCCTTTTTCACTACTTTCACTACGTGTTAGATACTCTGAAAAAATATAAAAAATATGTACCTAGTAATGAAATGTTGGGGAATAATCTTGAATTCAAAAGTATTCTGTTGAAAGGTCACAAAATTGATTTTTCAATAAAACATCGCCCTTCATAGAAACCCCCCTCTCTCCCACCGAAAAAAATATAACGAATGCTACAAATATTATTCCAGTCTAGCATTTTCATACTTTCTGGGTCCTTCCTGCTGAACATCGCCGAGAGGTGGTCTGAGTAGGGGAGGGGGCAATGCTATTGTACAGCTCTAATTTTTCGTTTCATAGAGTGTCCTCTCCATTCGAGAAATTATTTGCCTTTGGTACGTTTTCTCTCATTTCTCAGGCCAATTTTTTTTTCTAATTTTCAGATCTTCAAAATATTAACGAGATAACTGAACATATGTACAATAACGAGCGATGGTAGGGGGCGGTGGGGGGATTTTATGAGTATTTATATAGCTGTCTATACTCTAAAAAAAATTCAAATAAGTACTGAAGAAATAAAAACCGAGCAACCTAAAATAATGAAATGAGAAGGTGTTTTTGAGAAAAGCGTCTAAAGCATACTTTTGAAATATTTCGGAACAACTTTTGATGATTTTCGAACAAATTTCTCAGTTTTAGTTTCGTAAATGATTTTAGAGGCAATCCTTGGGGTAACAGAAACATCGTCAATTGTTAAATAATTTCCACCAAATGAAATAATTACATATTCTCATTGCTAAAACATGCAATTTTTTGAAGCTTGCAAAAGCATTTGAGAATCTTGAGAATCGCACGAAACCGAACGTAAAAAATGCAACTGAAATGTACGAAAATATTGATCAGGAGTCAATTTTTTACCAGCCAAGTCGATCTTCAGCCATTTAGAGATCTTAAGAGAACGTCCAAACCTTGCTGACTCTGACGAGAATTCACCTCTCCAACTTTTGGACACTCACACACACAAAAACACAAAAAAACACACCATCCGTAAAAATATACCAAGTTATAAGAAAATTATAACATGTACACGAAGAATATACCATAACTCGAGCCGACCGAGAGAGTGAGAGAGCAAGAGAGGAGGTCGAGGGTTAACAACAAGAAACATAGAGAGTAACGCAAAAAGCTAAACATAAGCTTCAGCACCCCCTCGTACTCTACTCCATCCAGTACATAGAGCAAGCGAAGCTTGTGAAAGGCAAAAGGCGCGAGAAGGATAATACCGCAAACATAAAGCTCTTAAAAGCTTCACTTTCGTTATTATTTAAATGAATTCCACCCGTGAGAGTATTTAACTGGCTACAATTCCACCATTTTATATACTTTCTCATCTCTACTATTTTATACCCTTTTTTATTTCTATCTTCGTAGACAACGGTAACGTGTACCACTGTATACCTTGGTCCTTGATGCGAGGTGGGAAAAAACCACAGCATATCTCTCAGCACTTTTTTTGCTAGCTGCGAAAATTTTTTAATTAGACGGCCCAAAAAGGACACTGGACATGCGAGCAAGTATGGACCTTGAAAAAATACTCGTCAAATTCAGAATTCAAATAATTGCACGTACAAAAATATACGAATCCAAGATCACAAATGAGCAATTTTATCCCAAATACTTGAAAATTCAATGAGAAGAAAATACACTAAACATCGAGCCAAACAACGCGAGTGTAAATATCTAATCCAAAACCAAACCAACAAATAAACCTAAAGCCGCAGAAAAAATCCCCAGGAAAGTCTCCTCTTTCGTAAACTTCTTACCGTTCGGGACAATTTATAAGTTATCATTTTAATTTACCGTTTCTCTGTTTATATTTCAACGTAGAAAACTTATACCGACCCCGCAACACGCTTTGAACGTTTTAAAACTCGCAGATAAGAACAAAAAATGAAATTAAATTAGTTACATCGTTATATTATTTCGCTGCTTTAAACTTATTAACTCTGGCGCGATGCTCCCTACTTTTAAAAACTTTTTAATATTAATAATCTCTGAACTTTTCTTCTTCTTCTGTTTCTGCTTCCCAGCCCCCCTCTCTCTCTCACCCATCCTACCATATTTTCCATTGCGAATATGCTCTACGATGCCGTAAGTATATAAGGATTGCGTCGCTATCTAGGCAGTGTACAAGCCTTTTTTTTTAGTTCTCTCGTTCAAAAATAAAGCTGGGAGTGTACGTGGGTTTTCATTTTTTCGAGTAATTTTTTTCCTTTTGCTTAGGTATTGTATGAGCTGAGAATTATTTTTGTGCTGCCTTAAAGAGAGTATTATTCAGTATTATGAGAGAGGAATTTTTTCTTTTTTTTGGAAAATAAACTAATTTCTCCATGATGAAAGAGTGAATACCTCAAAAAATGATTGGACGAATTCTGAAGATCAAGTCTTTTTCAAAAAATTCGATACCCAAGTGTTAATAACTGATCGTGGAAAAATTTTTTCAATTTCTAACGTCTCTTTTTTGGTAAAAAAATTTTTGATCGCGTTTTCAAGTGAACTAAATGTAATCATTCGTTACATAATGAGTGATTCGGATGATAACATTTAAATGTGCATTACCTATATTTTCGGAAGAGAGGAAGATACAGCGGTATAAATGGTTATACAGTTGCTGATAACGAAGAAAAAAAGTACTACCTAATTTGATGATTAATAATTATTCAATATCATATTTTTATAATAAAATTATTTTTAAAAGTTGGACGAATTTAGTGATGCTTTCAATTCCATAATTGATAAAATCGAATGTATTTGTTTTAGCAAGAATAATTTTACAAATTCAAATCATCATTGGCCTAGGTAAGTGAACATTTTTATTTATATTTGAGCTTTTCCCCCTCCCCCTTTCATATTTTGCTGATCAGTGATCATCAATCCTGTCCTTTTGCAGGCTTCCAACTTACATCTCATCTCATTTACCTACATTGAGTTCACGTGGAATCATACAATAGGTACATATAATAAGAAACATGGAAATTGAAAATTTACTCAAGAACATACTGAAGATTATACTGGCTTTCCTATTATTAATATTCTCAATCATATGCGTGATAACTCATTTGTACAAGTTTTTTCGCACTAAAACGCCAAAAAGTCTGGCATCGAAGAACCTGACGTTTTACTGTTTTTTCTTATTACTGAACTACATTTTTTCCTTCACATGGGTTATTTTAATCGTAATAGAACCACGTTATGACCGCCAAAGTTACGCATACTACGTCACTCCTATCGTTGTTCACTTGATGGTGACTTTGACTCTGATTAAATTCATCATCGCTCTAGATCTATTTTTGTGCTATCGCAGAGTAGCTATCTATTTACAAAAACCTTCTTCTAGGGCTACCCAAAATAAAAAATTCATCTTTTACAGTCTGCTCAGTACCAGCATCTCTTTAGTTTACGCATTACTTTTGCTCAAACTCCGGGATTCTGAACTTGGCGACCCACACTTGTATTATGGACCATTCTCCATCATGAGAATTATTCGTACGGGGCGTTTATTTTTGATCTTTGGTACATTTTGGTACATCAGATCGTCCAGTATAGATAAAAAGGAATTATGGTCAAAATATGGTTTACATATGCGCCTTCTCACGATGCTTGGTGGGTTTTCGGCCATAATCAGCGTTGCGGAAATCATTACGATGATTACACAGAAGGAAGATAGTCAATTTGCAGATAATAATTTTTGTATGAAAAAAACTACGATCGTATATTTTCTCGCACATTATCTCGGAAGTGTTCTGGAAGGAGTGGTTATTGGCATATTATTTACATTCAGAAAAGAAACGTTTCAGCCAACTGCTACTGCCCATGCTTCTGACCAACAGACTATCTAATTCTATTCTTTCTATTTTAAATAAGTATGTACTTCGCAACCTGTATTTTAAAAATGTTTTAGACTTATAGATTAGAGATATTTTTAGCCACTTTTAAAACTCCTTCCATAATTACCCTCTACCAAGATCAATTATTTCTAATCGATTTGACGGATTAAAAAAAGGGTACTCACTTTACACCTCAAATTCCAATCTTCTAGATCAATTTGTTAAAATTTTGATTTTTTTCTCATTTTGACTAAAATTTAATTTTTAAAAATGCTCAAAAAATCGAAAAAATTCACTTTAGCATCGGCAATTTTGGGCTGGTATCTATGTTGAAAAGATAATTTTGATAATGTTATCATTTTTAGACTATAACACAGGAGAATGTTAACAATGTGTACAGTATATGGAATTGTAAGTGATTTTTCTATCTCACCTAAATATAGATTTGTTCCAATTTGAACTGTCTTTCAAACAATAAAACCTCTCAAAAATGAATAAAATCCCCCCCCCCCAGCAGTTCCTGATCTCAACCTCTCAGGATCGAATTTGACTCTCTTCAAGAGTTTCAGAGCTTCCGACAGAGTTTTCAGTTATCTTCCATCATTTTCAAATTTTCATCTAAAATTTTGATTTTCATTCATTTTTTAGACGCTCATTTCATAATTCCATTTTATCTGCAAATTCCAGCTGTATTTGACGGGTATTTCCAAGCTTCATAAAAATTAATCTTGATTCGTGTTGACACACTTTCTCTCCATGTAATCTGTTCATTTTTCCGAAACGTTCTATTCACGTCATTGATGTAATTTTTCTTCAACGAATCGTATACCTACCTAACTGAAAAAAAGAGAGGCATCTACACGATCTCAACCAAGCTGCCATTTCAGTAGATTACGTCGCTGATATGGGTTGTAATACGCTCGCGGATATATAATTCATGTTAATATCGTCGTAATCCGCGCCTTCATGTATATATAACGCGTTTAAAATTCGATTATGGAAATTAATTAATGTTGCAATATATAGCACGAAGATATAGGAAGTATAGCGAGCGCGACATTATTATATATGGATGAAATGCTCTATGTGTATACTACAGTATAGTAAAATGGTATAAATGCCGCGTATCATACAGAGTTATAATATACGTATTCGCGAAATGGTATAAATGGTACAGACGAAAGGCGAGCGGTAGGAGGAGGCGGAGGCAGGTTGATATATAAAATCATAGAACTCATCTCGCAGCGATATTCATTATCCCAGAAGGAATTAATTCCAGATTATGTTCGTATGATAGTGAAAATGAGTTCCGAAATCCTTTACAATAACATCAACGAAATGGTAATTATTATTTATTTATACGAATTATGAACCTTGTCCCGCACCCCGCACCGATACCAGATCGAGATACTACCCTGCACATTCTATGCCCTGTGTCCGCAGCAGCGTAACGGACGCGATAAATACGATTTTAAATACGGTATGAGGTTCTGATTGTGAGCTGGATTGTTGCAATGATGTGTATGCTCGAATGATTAGATTGTAGTGTGGGGTAGGAGGGGGGCGGGGGAGGTTTTTTGCGTCGTATTTTGGTTTATTAATAGTATAAGGAAGAGTTACTTGAATGAAGTAATCAAATGAAATTCGCTAGCAAATCACTTGAGAATATTTACCCAGGTTGCACGATTTCATTTCAACAGCATAATTATAATGGGTTTTTGGTGAATTTTTAAAAATTTGAAAAATCATTACTGTACTTTTGAGATGCAATAATTGTACCCTGGTAAATTATTTTTTCCTGTAAAATTGTTGAAAATCTGTTAACCAAATTTCATGATTCTCCGCCAGTCCGAAGCAGGATGGAATGAAAGAGGACCTTTTTTCAATTTTTGCGTTGAAATGAAATTAATGTCGTGGGTGGGGAAACGTTCCTCAAAATTTCAATCATCGCCCAGAAAAATTTTTAAAAATCCGAAATCTGCTCCCAATCGAGCATGAAAATGGTAAAAGGAGAGACAAGAAGGAGAGAGCCAAGGTATTCTTGAAAAGGCGGTCGACAAAGTGATTCAATTTTCAAAAGTGAAAGGGCATAGCAGTTCAAAATTATGGGCAGCTTCATCAACGTCACAAAATGTACACGAGAGATGACGAGTAAAGTTATTTTCATCTTGATATTCATTGCTTAAAAATTAATAAATTTTGGCAATTTTTTTTTTAAAATATCATTTTTTATTTTTAAACATGTGAACCCCATAATTTGAGTGCAGCTCTGGAGTTTGGCAAAATGAATTAAATATTGAAAGTACAATGCTCTTTGACGCATATTTAAAGTCTAAAAACAAAGAGAAAAAATTGCTTCAATATTTAGGTATACTTATTCATTTTTTCGAAAAAAATTTAATTTGCCATCTTGAATTTTATTGAAGTAGGAGCTGAAGGAAATTGGAGAGTCGTATCAAAAAATTGGAGAATATTTTGAGCTTGACGTCTTCAAATCGATAACAATCAACACACCCCTTTACTTCTGATTTTTTTCGGGTTTTTGATCAAAATTTGGGACCCTTCACTTATGATAACATTCGAAAAACTTGTAATTTTTTCGTGATTTTTTTCCTGTTTAGTAACTTTTTTCGATGTCTTCAGTTACTCAAGCCACCGCAATGGAAAGTTATTGATCAATGTAAGTTGATGCCGATGTTGAAATTTGTTACCCCTCCCCCGACCTGAGTTTTTTTTTAGGTTTAAAAACTTGCGAAACACCTAAAAAGTCACAAAACAAGTCACAAAAGATTTCTTTAGTCACCTTTTTCGTTCTGTAATTTAGAAAAATAAAACCCAGCCCACCGTGAATATTTTAATCAGATTTTAAAAAAAAACGAAACAATTGGTGCAGTGCTGCCAATTCATAAAAAGTTGCATGTTTTTTCCAATAGGCTAATGATAAATGATTTTCAATTGTTTATAAGGTTTAGAGAAAAAGTCGACAAAATTTGAAACGAATTGCAAATTTTTTATGAGTTGGTTGCACTGTTGAATTTTTTATTTTTTTATTCAGACGATTGAAATTAATTTTCATTTTTTTGTAACTTTTAGGGGTAGGGGGTGGAGAAGCGACCTGAAAATTTTCATAATTAAATTTTTGAGTAAGTACCTACCTAATTCTTATGGAATTGTGCGAGTAAGTTGATAGAAAAAGCAGTAGGTAATTTTTAGAAGAAAAAAAATTGTTAGATTAGACAACCCTATCAGTTTTGCTGTCCTTCAAGGAAGGTAAATTTTTTGGACAATATAGCTCTAAATTTTGTTGAAGTCGTCACCAAAAGAACGGGGAAGAAATTGAGTGAAAGATTCCCCATTATTCATTTTTCAATTTTTTTATCATCTTGGTTGAAGATTTTGAATATTTGTTACACTCAGAAAGGTTGTAAAATTCTTTCAATTTTGGTTCCCGCACATTCCTTCATTTGAAAAGAACTCGAATCGCTCAGTTTATTTCCAAAAAAGCAGAAAAGACTAGTTTTTTTTTCAGACAAATTTTTCAAAAAGAACCTATTGTGTTTTTTTGCCAATATGTATTGAAAAAAAGTGATTTTTTTCAATCAAAATTGCCCAGGAACACCTGTTTGTTGTCAGAATTATTAAAATTACCTACTGCTTCTTTCAGTTCTTTCTTTTTTACAAAAATTATTAAAAAGTCTTGTTTTTTAACACTTTCCTAGGAGTCTTTTTTTAATCAGAATTGCCCAGGAAAGATTGCCAAAAAATATTGTTTATTGACAAAATTGCTAACAATCCGTCTTTGTTGGTCAAAATTTCTAGAGTCTTACTTTTTTGTCACAAAAAGTTGCAGTGCTTGTCAAATTTGCAAAAAAAATAATTTTTTGTCAAAATTGTTAAAAAAGAAACATTTTTTGTCAAAACAAAAAAAGATAACAATTTTTTGCCAGAATTGTAAAAAAAAAAACAATTTCTTGTCAAAATAGGTAACTTACTTTTTGTGTCAAAATAATTGCAAAAAAATCATACTTTTTTCAAAATTTCCAGAAATTTCATTTTTTTTTTTAAATTCTAAAAGGATCTGTTGTTTTTTCATCTTAATTTGCGTATGGTGAGTTTTACTTTTTATTTTTCTAAATTGCAAAAAAATCTTTCGTCTTGATCAAAATCACAACGAAGAGTAGACAATTGCCTATAAGTTTTTATTTAGTTTCCAAGATTGCGAGAAATTCTTAAATTTTGAAATTCAGTTTTTGAGGAAAATTCATTCGGAAGAATGGTCGTTTGAGGAATACTGATTTAGGAAATCGAATTCGAAAATTTAATAGTCTTGAAAAAAACGAGTAGGAAAATTTTATTGGGAAAGGGAGGATGGGAGCGATGATACTAAGCAATTCACAGCAAAAATGAATGATATGTTGTTTGGAAAATTCGCCTTTTCAGAAAAAAATTGTTTCTATTTTTTTTAGCTCTGCAGAAAACATATTTCGCCTCCGGATCCCGAAATTTCTTGCTGCACCAGTTTAGTTGACTTCCTTCAAGTCGCTAAGCCCGCATATTCACCAACCAGTGCCACTCTAGAAAGTCTTGATTACTTCTTGTGCATGTCTGATTAGATCTGCTTGCTATTTCGTAATGATAGAAGAATCTATTGTCGATTGAGTAGGTGCAGCATCATGGCGTGCCTCAGGAGAATCCCAGCCCAACGATGACTGCAGCAGCGACAGGAGTAGCAGCAGCAGTCCGTATAGTATTCGAGCTTTTCGAGCTTTAAATTTATGACGAAAAGGGATCGCTGCGCGATGGACATCAGTGTGAAACTAATTAAACGCGTTTGATACAATTTAAAAATTTATTACCGATCGCGTCAGGGAGGTTGGATTTTTATTTGGAGCCGAGGAGAGACGAGAGAGTAGAGGAGGTGATGGTCGCTTCCAATGTATGGGAAATTATGCACGAGGAAACGTGTGGCGATGCGATGGAGGCTGTACGCATTAACATGCAGATTTATTAACGAATCGCCGCCGATCGGGCCGTATCAAAAAATCTGACGTATATTTTTAAATTATTAGAGTGTTTTGACAGCAGCGAAGCGAAGGCAGGCTCGACGCGACACTCGCGCATTAATATCTTACCATTTGATCGGTGGTGCCACGTTATGCTGATAGGATATGTATAGTAGTTTTATATTTTAGTTTTTTTTTCGCATTTTTTTTTTTTCAAAATGTATCTCGTATTAGTAATACAACTCGTTTAAACGGTTCGACGTTGTCGGGATGGTGGGCGCGAATCAAACCACCCTGGTTTTATTTTTATCGCGTATATAGCGTAATTTAGCACGGTGTTTCGATAATGACGATAGGCTCGGGCGCGGTGCGTGCACCTAGCTCTCTCTCGGTCTCGGGTGTCAATAATTTATCGCTTTATGTTCGCAAGGGTTGATAAAAGCTACCCTTTCAGCGCAAGCGACTTGTGTGACCACAAAATACGCGCCACTTGACGCGAAATACCACCGTCTCTGATCGATCTCAATTCAATTAGTGTGTATATATCTTGTATTATAGGTTTTTTTTGGACTGTGTTTTTCAGCGGGGATTGCTCGTTCGAAAATGTGGGTGAAGTCTTCGTTCGCGATTATTTTTTTTTCGAAATTGATCAGAAAAGAGGTGCATTCTAAAGTGATGTAAGAGCATTGAGAAGAGGAGGGAGAGGGTCATGTGTGTTGTGAATGCAGACTGCATTGCTGATAAGTATCATCTTAAAAACAAGGATGAAAGGATGTATTCACGAGTACAAGTTTTTCTGTTGTAGCTTACAAATTGGATTTTCTCGATTTGAATACGATGGGGTTTGGTTTTTAGAAAAGGGGAGAGTATGTAAGAATGGATAATGTAAAGATACAAATATGTAGCGTTTTTGATAAATGTGATCAAATTTTCATCAGAGGGTCAGGAATTATTTTGTATCAATTTTACTGAGAAAATTAAATCAAATTTTCACCAAAGTGTCCATTTTTTAAGAAATTGAAATTTTCAAAAATTCGTTGAAAATTGAAAAATTGAGGCAAATATTTCGATTTTGGAATCAGATTTTTTAAATCCAAAATCCCCTCCCCCCCATCTTCAACTGGGATATTTCCAAAAAACTCATTCACAAAAACACTTCAAAATACACCCATTACATCTATAATCTAATTCATTACACGATTTTTTTACAGCTCTATAAATACTAATAAAAAAAACTCATCCAGTAACGTTTCACGCAGCAAAGTCGAAAACTAAAAAAAAAAAAAACACCAGTCTAAGGGGGAGGGGAAAGCTTTCCTCGTAAAAAAAAACAACTAAACTATCCTCGTTAAATTATGCAACGAACGAATGATGTAAACGTAAACGAAGGCAAAATGACACTTTATATTTTGTATTTTTATTCAAAACGATCGTAAAAATTCGCCATTCGCAGCGACCAAGTGGTGATGAATTTGGGCGATAAGTTGTACATGAACAGTAAAAATAGTATACCCAGATCCCCCTTCGACAAGCGAATGAAGAATTGCGCTTTTTTAAACTTAATGGCTCGCGATTTATAACAAAAGTATTACCCCATTTTGTTGAAATATTCGTTTATGATTTTCGCAGATTTTATTATATGTACTATATTCGCGAATAAAAGTGCGGATTCGGGATTCTCCGCTGAAACGAATCAACTAATTCAAACAGCCTGCAGACAAGTTAAGAGTAGAGGAGCAAAACTAGCGCAGTAAAATATACGCGTTCGAGAGATACAGAGAAGGGTTGAAGGGAGATTTTACTCGGCAAATCTTTCGCAAATTCCTCGAATTTGTCTATACAGTGTTCATCTTCGTAAAAACATTTTATATGAAGTTCCCAATAACGTTCCCCATCCCTCCCCCCTCCTAACCCAATACTCCATCTGCTATTGAATCGGGCACACGGTAATTAATTCGTGTTTCTATTCTCGCATATACAATACAGTATACACAGCCGGAGGTCGTCTCGGTGACGATATTATAGTTTAAATAAAATTAAATTAAAAGATACTCATTCTCGCAGTTTCGGAATGTTATTTAATTAAAGGGCGTCGTCGACCGGAGGCGAGGAGCCGGGGGTGTTGTTGGGTTTATTTTCTCCGAACATAAAACGAGCGACATCGTGTAATATAGACTAATGATAACAGAGTAAACGGACGTTAATGGCGTGTCAACTTTTAATATTTTCGCCAGAGAGTAATGGAAACAACGTTACTTTTGCATCCGTGTCGCTGTGTTGCTAATCTTATTTGCGATGAGTTATTGACAGAACGAATCGGATTAACTCGCTTCGTATAAATCTCACCCCTCGCTATGGTACGGTAGGTAGGCAAGACGGGTAGGTATAGTCATTTATACGCGCGACGACGACGACAACAACGACGTCGTCAGTGGTGCTCAGAAGAACGCATAGCGTGTGTTTTTCTTCGCGGAAAATGCGCCACCTTGTATGTACGAGTAGATCACCACATCGGAACGTTCCCAAGATCAAACTTTTTTCTCTCCAAGTTGACTAATACATATAAGATGCCTTTCAAAGAAATTGGAAAATTTTTCGGAAAAAGTCAAACAAAATTCCACAGTCTAAGCTGCCTCACCTTTTTCAAAATTTGATACTAAATGTATCAAAAATGGATTCAGCATCTTCAAAAACCACATTAATCATACACAAAACGAAAAATTGGAAAAAAATTAAGTTTCGCTCCTCTCTTCCTTCCTCACCTAAAACCTCACATTATGGCACTCAACATGGTGAATTTGAAAATATTGATTTTGCTCATGCTCCTCCCCTCCACTATCAAGGTGTCATAAGAAGCAGAAGCAAGACATAGGTAGAACTTATTCCAGCAAGAAATTTTTTCAATTGTTTCAACGTGGAGGAGGGATCGGATTAAAATTTATTTGAAACAAAATTTTTCTACATCAAAAGAAAACTTGAATTTAATTGAGGAAAAATAAAATTTGAAAGAAAAGAGATATGTAATACATAAATGAAAACTGTTGAAAGCTGATTGAAGAAATGGAAAATCGAATTTTTTCAAATTATTCAAATGGGGTGGGTGGGAGAGCGGGAGGGAGGGAGGGAGGGAGAGAGGAGGAGGGGGGTAGAAATGCACGGAAATCACAATTTTTTTGAACTAGAAAATGAAGAGAAAAAAATTTAGAAAGAGAAAGCAATTGAATGGAAAACTTCAAAATCTGATTTTAAAAAATGTAAAAAAGCAGGATTTTTCTAAAATGTTGAGAAAAAACTGAATTTCTTCAATTTTGGCGAAAAAGCAACACTAAAAAAAATTGATTACAGATAACTTTTATTGGGAGGAGAGGAGAAGGGAGGGGAGAGAAGGGATCATAATTTATTCAAGTCAAAAACGTTTTTAAATTCCCTAAGAGAATTTTAAAATAATGAAAAACGAAAATCAAAAATCACCAAAGAGAAAACGAATAAATGGAAAAAAGCACGACTTTTCTATAACTTGGGCAAAAAACAGGATTTTTAAAAGAAATTTTTTTCAAATTCTTCGATCGGAGGTGAAATCAAACTTTATTAGAGTCAACTAGTCAAGTATTTTTTTCTATTTTCAAAAAAAAATTATTAAAATTGAAAGTAAGTAACGAAAAAAAAAAACAAAAACAGAAACAGAAAAAAACGAAAATTTTGAAATAGAAAGAAAGTAAACGTAAAATTCAGAAATTTGATTTAAAAAATTGGAAAAAGCACGACTTTTCCGTGCCTAAAAATATGTGATTGTTTTGACAGTCAAGCTCTATGTTCAAGTATAAAAGTTTTTCTCAAAATAGTTGAGATCGAAAATGTGATTCAACACCTTCGAAAATCCTCATTTTGAGACCTAAAACGATAAATGTGAGTTTTGATCCCCCCTTCCCCCTCCCTTTCAAAGTTTCAACTCAGAGTAATACCTATCTCATCAGGAATGAATTCAGCACCTTCAAAAATCCAAATTTTGAGGTCTGAGTTTTCTCCCATCTCTTATCCTCCCCTTAAAATAATGTCAAAAATGCACAGAATAATAATTTTATTATAGATCCTCACAAATTCAATTTCAACTGCTGATTTGTCCCTCTCTTCCCCCTCTTCCAATGCACACAATAATATTTTTGGATTTTGGATCCTCACGAATCAAATTTCAGCTGCTGATTTCCATTTTTCAATTATTTTTGAAAATTCAATTAAGGCCCACCTTAGATTAAAATTGAGCTGAAAAAAAGTGTAATTAATACAAAATTTTTGACATTCCAGTTCCTTCTCCCCCTCCCCCCCATAAATTTCCGGTGATTTTCTTCACATTACAAACTAGATATCAGCAATTTCTATTTGAACTCTTTTCAACGGTTTTTTTTTGAAAACTGTAACCTCCAAAAATCTGCAGTCATTGAACGAAACATTATATGATTTATTCAAAGAAGAAAAGTCACTGAATTGGCTTGAATGCAATTGAAAACAACAAAAAATTTTTAAAATGGTCTCAAAATTAAATTAAAACCTTATCGCAAAAATTTCTGAAAATGCAAAAAAAATTTTTTATAGAATATGTAACAAAAAAAAACTGAAGAAAATGAAGCAAAGTTTTGAAAAAATGATTTCAAAATCGAGAAAATCTCAATGAAATTTTAAATCAAGAAAAATTTCAGCCTAATACAAAAATCGTTGAAAATTATCTAATTCATATTTGAATAATAATCGCAATCAAGTTGAGTAAAATCTCGAGGGTCCTCCTCCCCTTCCCTTCTCGTTCATCATTTTCCTCGAAATTGAATAATGAAGAGGCACTATGAGGACTGAGGAACAGAATCCACAAAATAGATATTTTGTAGAGGTACCTATTTGAATTCAAAGACCAGAATTAATCGATTGGATGCACATGCCTTGCAATAACCCCCCACCCCCTTCCCCACTGGTATTGATTTCCCATTTAGATCAGTTGAAAAAAACGTCGCAAAAAAAAGTTTTTTTGGAGTAATTTTCTGAAATTTTTGAACAGCAGTTTCAACCATTGCATTCATCATTAAAAAGTGAAATTTTCACCTTGAAAGTTCAATTTTGAGCTTTTCAAAATTTTGATTTGAATTTCGCATTTTTGTTTCGTTCAAAAACGTGCAAACAGGTTTGATTCAGGTTCAACTAGTCTTAGATATGAGCTCCCTAAAGTTCAGATGATTTCCACGAATTTATAAATGGGAGGAAATTCAGGCATTTCTTCAACCCTAATACTAGTTTGGAAGGAAATTATGATGATTATTGATTACACTACTGGACCGTCCAAAGAATACCATACTTCTTTGGGGGCAAAATTGGAGAACCGGCTTCATATTTTTTGGTTCGAATTGATATAAAATAGATCACCTGTCGATGCCTTTCAGCTGTTTCAAAATTTCTTCAAACGTACCCAAGGCCATAATCTTCCATGTGCCCCATCATCAAACACCTCATTACAATCGAAAAGAACAAGCAATACGCAAAACCCACAAAAAAAAGCACTCGCACATTGGAAAACCCTTCAAAAAGGAGTAAATTCGAAAAATCTCTTCTGCCCGTAACCCCTGTTCCAAATTAAGTCAGTTCTTTTCTTCTGCTCGTTGTAAACGCCATATGGGACGCCGCCGTAGTATATACCATGTACATTGTACGTATATATGTAGTATGTACACACACACTATAGTGTATTAGTATACGACGCCG
Source organism: Planococcus citri (assembly GCF_950023065.1). Lineage (NCBI taxonomy): Eukaryota > Metazoa > Arthropoda > Insecta > Hemiptera > Pseudococcidae > Planococcus > Planococcus citri. The sequence continues at coordinate 19,284,077 of NC_088681.1, forward strand.
TCGTCGAATTAAAAGTTAACGGCTCATCTGCATTCAGCGATGACCCTTATAGCGACACCACATTAGTGAATTAATCCTAGCAAGACCCCACCGATGTAACCGCTGTATACCATTTGCCATTATTAAATTATACTTCAGAGAGTACATGTCGCAGCATTATTTGCTCTATATACTTTCACTTATAACCCCTCCTGCGAGATGCGATGATATTGATACTCGCATCATCGTCAGCACACGTTCCTCGTTGCTGCGTCGAGTCGAGCGCGAAGAGGGTCTTTAAAACTATTTAATTTAAACTAACACGCTACTATTTATAATTTAATTCCAACTAAAGCGTTGTTTTTTTCTCATTTTTCACCCCATACTTGCACCTTTCTTCGCCTTTCTTCTCTGCAAATTGCCTCTGCTGAACGAAACGATACCATACGCTATTAAAAACGACACACGGGCGTGATTCACGAGTTCATGTTCACAATTTAAAAAAGTCACGAAATCAAATTCAACGCCTTCTTAATAGGTACCTACCTACTCGTACGTATACTATTCTCGTTCTCGCGCATATTGCCAACAATAAAATGCTCGTTTCCAGTGAATATTCTACACTATATACTATCTACTCTCACACACGTCTTTATACTTCTCTCCATTTCGCAACCAAAAGAGACGAAAAAATTGCGACAAATTATTTTCCCCCCAAGTCGTCGTCGTCGTCGAATCGAGAAAACGCCTCTTCCTATACACCGTACACGTTTTAAAACGGATTGATAGTGTGGAAATTTCATCCTATTTAATCCGGGATTTTCTCATCGTAACATTACGAAAAAACACATTCGTTCTCGTTCTCTCTTTATATTCGACGTATACCTCCTATGTCCCAAGATTTATCGCGCCTCTATTACCTGCTCGATGATACTTTTTCTACCAGCTTTGTAAATCGAAAAAACGTTTCGGCGACGAAAGATACCTCGCTATAGTCGATTATACGAATACGAGGAAAATTTTTTATTGAAAACAGGTAGCTGTAGTATGAAGGTACTATGCTATACAGCGCTATCATTTTCCCGAGTATGTACTTAACGAGCTGAAATCCGCCACGAAATATTCTCCGATAGAAATACTCGTCGTATTCCGTAATATATTTCAAATCGACCGATAATTTTACTGTTCGGGTAAATAATTCGCAGCACGTGCGCGAATCCGCAACATCGACAGTTGAAATGTGAACCTATTTGCAGCCTACTACAGCATCCGAACAACGTTATTATTTCACTGTAAACACGTATAGGCAGGCTAACGTCAGCCGAAAACGTCAAGTTGCATGGTGGAAGGGCAGGGCAAGGGGAAAACAAGTAAGTAATTTTGCTGCAGAAATGCGAATCTGCAACGACACGTGGACTTGTTTTAGCCAACAGGGTACAGACAAAGTTATTAGGTATTTCACTCACTGAAAACAATATGATGTAAGGTAACTCCAAACGTCGCCTTTCCGGATGGAAAAGATAGGGAAGGGGGTAAACAGAGTCATTCCCTTTGCTGCAATAGATGATGTTCAAAATTTGGATTTTCTAGACATTTTCCAGTAATTTCTGTGAAAATTTTTTTTAGGCAGAAGCTGAATCGCATACAAGAAGTCTCACAAGTATTATGACAACAATAACATAATAGCAAAACAGGGCAAACGCAGTACTTTTGGCAGGACATTTTTTCAAATGCTCCAATTTGAGGGACAGGAGGGTCAACATTTATTTAAATTAGATTTTTTTCGGGTAAATATTTTTTCCATCCTGAAAGAAAACTCGTAAAAAGAACGAAAAATTCAAAATTCTGAAAGCAGAAAAAAATGGAGTATTACAAGTATGTATGATTGAAAAATTGGAAAAAAAACTTGGACTTCACTCGCAATTACGGCGAAAAAATAGTACATACATGTATAGTTACATACTAATTACTATTGATCATTTTGGCAAAAACAATGACTTTTTTGGCAATCTTGGCAAAAAAAACAGAACTTTTGAGGTAATTCAGGCAAAAAAAAACACAATTCTCACGCATTTAGCGTGAGAAGACCGACTTTTCTTCAAACAAAAATCTTTTACGAACGAATTGATTCACTTTTTTTGAAATATCTGCACAGCAATTGATCTGTTTACAATCGAATCGAATCATTTACGAACGATTGGAGATTGAATAAATTGATTGATTTCTTGGTGAATCATTCGCAAACGGATCAATTAATTTACCGATTGATTCGGTTTTTGTGAAACTACTGTATCATAGAAATTGATCTCTTTTCAAGCGAAGTGAATCAAATCGAATCGAATCATTCACAACCGATTGGCGATTGAACAAACTGATCGATTTCTCTGAGAATCATTCGGAAACGAGATGATCAATACTTACTGAATCATTCGCAAACGAATTGATTTATACAAGAGACTCGTTCGCGAACGAATCTATTCATTTACTCAATTTTTGATGAATCATTCGCGAACGAATTGATTCGTATAAGAGACTCGTTCGCGAACGAATCGATTCATTCACTCAATTTTTGGCGAATTATTCACGAACAAATTGAATCATTTTTTGTGAATCATTCGCGAACGAATTGATCGATTCGTTGGCGAATAGTTCTTTCAAAAAATTGATCAATTCGTTCATGAATGATTCATTAAAAATTGAGTAAATGAATCGATTCGTTCGCGAATGAGAACTTTTTTTCTCAATACCTAATTCAAAGGTTTTTGATGCACGTTTCCCTTTTTTTTTTTTTTTTTGGAAAAAAGCAAATGAGGACTTTTAAAAACAAACAAACAAAAAAAGGACTTATTGTCAATTTTGATTTAAAAAAATTACTGTTTGGTGATGAGGGGGAGGGGAGGAGGGTCTGATCTTCTTCTATATAATTTTGCCAAAAAAAACACGCTTTTTCCGACCATCTTGGTAGATTTTTTTTGGAAATCTTGGCGAAAACACTACTTTTAAGGAAGGTAACTCTGGCAGAAAAGTAAATGGTACGTTTTGATTTGATAATTTTAGCGAAACACTTTTTTTAAATTTTTTACGGGAAGGGGGACCTGGCATTTTTTGGCAAAAAAAAGTCAAAAATCACGACTTTTTTTGATGATTTGGCATTTGCGAAAAAAATTGAAGCATGCTTGGCATAATTACAGCGAAAAAAAAGTTGAACCACTGGAACCGGATTTTTAGACAGTCTTGGCAGAAAATAGCATTATTTTAAACCCTTGTCAAAAATACGAGAGGACCATTTTGGATGTTTTCGCTTTGACAAAAAAGCAAAACTACATAAAATTTTTCACAGCAAAAAAATGATTATCTCGACAATCTTAGCAAAACAGAACTTTTGAGACAATTTTGACAAAAACAGTATTTAAAAAAAAAAATCCGGCCTTTTTTAGCAAGTAATAAGACGAAAACAAGGACTTTTTGGGTGTTCTGACTTGGGCAAATCAGAAAGATTTTCTCGGCAATTTCGGCAAAAAACATACAGGAATTTTTTGGTGTAATCATCGAAGCAATCAAGACAAACATCAAAACTACATTTCGAGAAATCAAGGCAAAAATCAAGACTTCCTGAAAGCTTTGGCCAAAAAGAAAAATTTTCTCAACAATTTTTGTACCGAAGTGCTACTTTTTTGAAAATTTTGGCAAAAAAGTATGACATGTAGAAAATACATAATTTTGTCAAAAAACGGAGGGTACTTTTATAACGATTCAAAATTTTTACATAGGAAGTTTTGCCAAAAAAGCAGGATTTTCTCAGCAATTTTACCGAAAAATCAAGACAAGAGCAAGATTGAAGGGCATACGAGCAAAATGCAGTATAGGCCTACATAAGCAGAGCTGTTAGACACCCTGTCATAACCTTTGAAAGGTCATAACATAGAAAGTTTAAACAAAAAAATATTGTTTTCAAAAAACACTTTGCTGAATTATTGAACCAGCTCAGAAACGAGGATTGAAAAATAGTACTTAAAACGATTTCAGGTGTCTGGAAAATGCTTATACGCACTCTGAGGTATTTGGTACTAGGAACCAAAAAATTCAAGAATCTCTGCCTTTTTCTTCAATTTGATCGAATTTTCATTTTTTTTCATGAGAATAAATGACCCAATTTCAAATTTTTAAAACTTCACCAAAATCAAATTCAATTTTTGAAAATTTTCTAGGCAATGTATTTTTGTAAGGATACCCTTCAATTTTCCTATTCTGGTCAAAAAAAAAAAAATGGTTCTTAAAGTGAAGTAGGAACTTTTTTGTGAGAATAATTTAGGTCTTGAAATAATTTTTTTCACGAGTCAGCAATTTGAAAAAAGGTAGGTATCTTTACCTTGATGTTTTCATTGTAAAAGTGCACTTTCAGAGGATTGAAAATCAATCGTACAAATTATTTTGTTTCTGATCTCGTGACCCAACCTTTGCAATTTTTTCCACCCATTTCGTTCAAAGATCTTGCGGCTCTTTCTCCAGCAATAATAGAATCTCAATCCCAATCGGCGAAAATACCTCGAACGAACGAATAACTCGCCAAACCAATTTATACCAGAGATAAAAATCTACCAAAGGGTACATTTCCTACTGCCCCTGATAAGTTCACCTTTGTTGGGCACGCTTTTAACCTTTTTTTGGGTTTGCAAATGTCACGACCTGGCTATTTTTCGACTGGCCATTCGTTCGAATTTTTCCTTCACTTAGTTCAGCATGTGCATACGTATACTCTTGCTGGAATAAAAATCGTTTACGATAAGCTATATGCAGCCGTATATAAAGCATATTAATGAGATTTTAATTACAGCAGAGGCGTGGTTAACGAGCATATACCGTGTGCTGGGGAAACTACGAGTACATAAAGAGAAGGACAAAATGGCGATGGCGCTTGCGATGGGTGTAATAATACGCATAAATCGTACGTTTGATGTTTGACTGCGATGCCGGAGAGCGTACTTATCAAACTGTTTTATTTCTAGTAGAAGTATATCAACTTGATTGATGAAATTACCAGAGTTTTAATGCAGGTGAACATCAAATCTGCGTGAATTTGATATTTTCAGGTAATCCTCGAAATTTAAATCTTTCTTAATTAAATTCGAAGCTCTATAATATTTACTGTATACGACTATAATGTACATATAATATTATTATAAGGTCGCATCGAGCCCAACGAAGCAAAGGATCGGTGATGGGAATAGAGCGAAGCTCAAAGGCACGCGGGACAGGGCACCAGTGCGGGGGTGGTCACGTTCGAATTATATGAGATAGAAATTTATACACAGTTACATATACTCGCGTGACCACATTTAAAAGATATGCAATTTAAAAGATTAGATATTCATCAGATTAGGTAACAAGAGACCTGGACCGTTATATTTCAGTCGACCGCTATCTACGTCGCCATGGTAACCAGTCTCGGGCTTTAGAAGTGTCGACGCTCCGCTATAATTGGTGGATTACTCAGATAATTGAATAAAACCCCCTTATGCAGAAGGTATCTGAAAACGACCCCTTAACTGTCACTCTCTACCCTATGGTTAGCGGTATTAGCTGTCGCGGTTATACCGTTTCGCTTTCAATAAAAATGTAAATACAGCGTAGAAAAATATTGTCAACAAAGTGGCGTTAACGTCCCCGGAGATTTTTTTCTCTCTTCTTGCCACAGAACTAAAACTACTCCCGGGTTGTGGTGGTTTTTTTTTCTCCTTTCCTCGTTTTGTACGTATTTACGAAGGTGGCGGTGGTGGTTTTTTTTTACTTCCTTCGTCGTCGTCGTTGTTGTTGTAGATTGTTAAGGTATGTTCGGTTTGCTGCGCGGCGGTTGGAAGAAGGTGGAGTTTTATGGTTCACTTTATGAGCGAAATTTGGGTATTTTTTCGATATTAAGGGTTGCGCGCGGTTTCATTTAAATGATAAAGATCATCGAGGTGTATTTGAGCGGTGGTGGTGTTTTGGTTGGGATCAGGGATGTGTTGGGAGATTGCTGTAAATATAAATCGAGGATATTAACTTCGCGGATGAGAGTACCTAGTAAAAAAAGATTGCCTGATTTGTTTAGGTTTCGCTTTGGCTTACGAAATTATTCGAACGCGATGCCAAGAAATTTGCTGCTGTGATAATTTCAGCTCGAAAAGGTGAGATTAGTCGTGATTTAAAATCGACTGAAATTTACGATAGATGAACTAAGTATGCCTTACCTTGGTATCAAAAGTTAATGACCAGGAAAAAATTTGAACATTTTTTTTCTTTTCAAGTGCCAAACTTGCGAATTTAAATTGTTGCGCGGATTTCTATTGTGGAGCCATTTTCAGCACATTTTTAAATAGTCCGGTTTTGGAAAAATTGAGAAAAAGGACCAAAATGAAATTTAGCAATTCATCACAGGAAAATATAAAAATCTGCAAGAGGCTCTGAAAGGGTTCAAAACCACCATCAATCACGATTTGAAAGGAATAAAAATAAGATTTGAAATTTTGAACCAAATTTTGGCCTTTCATCTTAATTAGACCGAATTTTGAGTTTAAAAAAAAAATAGGTAGTCAATTTTGAATTTTTTCAAATTTATCAAAACTTAAGAAATGGAATTCAGATGATTGAAATTTGCCATGATAGTGAATTTTTGAGTTCCTTTTCGACTCTGTTTTGTTCAATTCGAAAATTATCCGCTGTTTGGGACTCTTCAATTTATGGAGAGGAGGCGGGAGGGGGTGGTTGAAACAAAAAATAGTTTTCCTAGAGTGAAAGATCTTCAATCTGACCTTGCTGAAATTCAAGTGAAAACATATGTTAATTTAGGCAATACTTTGGGAATCTTTAGTCTAAACACGCGTAAAAGGGCTAAGTATCAAAATCAGGCAATTTTTATAAAACGAGCACAAACGTCTTTTATTCCATAAAAGTGCAATTTTTGTCAAGATTGTCAGAAAATCCCTATTTTCCGACAACACTATCAAAAAATCTGGTCAATTTGCCAAAATAATCCAGTAGCTTTACTTTTTTGTCAAAATTGGTGAGGATGTCTTAATGCTTTTTTTTTGCCAAAATCAAAACATGAAGAAGTCCGATCAGATCCCCCCCTCGGCCCTCATTCCCAAACAATCAAAAATGCGCCATTTTCTAAAAAGACTCTCAATAGAGTTATGTTTTTTGCAAACATTTTCACAAATTACTACATATTTTTTTACTAAAAAAATTGTTGAGAAAATCTTGCTTTTTTGCCAAGCTTTTCAGAAAGTCCAAATTTTTGCCTTGATTATCCAAAATCGAAAAAAATCTTATTTGGGCTAGGTTGAATATCAAAAAGTCCGATTTGTTACCAAAATTGCCAAAAAGAAGTCCTGTTTTTTTTTGTTTTTTTTTTTTACCAAATTGACAAGAAGTTCTTTTGTTTGTTTTGAATGATCCTGATTTTTGCTTTGATTTCCAAAAAATTGGCGTTTAATTGTCACAAGTGCCTCAGAATTTCAGTTTTTTTTTGTTGCGAAAATTGTCTCAAGTTAGTTTTTGTTTCAAGATTGCCACAAAAGTAATGATTTTTGCCAAAAGTTTGAATTAGTAGGTATCTACTACTTTTTTTTTGCCGAAATTGCTAGTCCACTCATTTTCCGAGTTTTCTCTTGGAATGGAAAATTTTTTATTCAAAAAAAAATCTAGTTTGAATAAATTTTCACCCTTCTGTCATTTTTATGCCAATTTTACAAAAATTTTGAACATGGTATCTAACGGATTTTTTTTTGAAAGAATCACTACCAACTTTTCCCCTCCCTTACCAGCTCCCCCCTCCCTTCTCCGAACACAAAAAAAGTAACAATTAAAGTCAAATTTCTTACAGGAAAATTTTCAAAAAAAAATGAAATTGGAAGAAAATTTGGGGTCAAAGTACATACCTATTTTGTCACAACTTTCACTGCCCATTTTCAAAATCACTATACTTTTACTATACCTGTTAGATACTATGTTTTATTATTTCTGTGTTTTAATGCTTCTTTGAGTGTTTCTACGAGTAGGTACAGTATTTCAACGCAATTTCAACATTTTTCAAACATTTTTGGAAAATTTTATTGAATCATTTTCTGCTAAATTTTGTGAGTAGAAGACGCTTCAAGGCTTTTTTAAAATTTGCTTTGTAAAAATTTACGATTGTGATTTTTGTGCTCGGCAACTTCGAATTAGACAAAAAAACATCATAAAAATGCAACCTTTTTTTTTTCCATAATCTCCAAAAAAATCTCGATAACTGCCAAAAATGCCAGAAAGTCTAGGTTTTTGTCAAAATTATCCGGAAGTACCACTTTCTTGCCAAGTCAATGTTTTTGCCATGATTTTCCAAAATGTCCCATTTTCTTCCAAAATTGTAAAAAATACAATTTTTTGCTAAGATTATCAAAAAAGCTCAGTTTTTTACAAAACATTCCATGATTTTTATAAAATGGTCAGCTTTGAGGGTCAGAAAGGCTAAATCGAGGAGGAGGATGAAACCTAAAAAAAGTAATTTTCCGGCCAAACTCATATCTTTGTTTCGAAGTCAAAAAAATCATACACAAACTCCTCACAGGTATGCAAAATCCACGCAAATACTCCCCCTTTGAACTACCTACACTACATATACGAACACACTGCATACGTATACCTACTCCTAACACATACATAAACACAAATACTCGTTTTCGCGGTGGTAACATTCGAGAATACAAAATTGGTCGGATTAATGATGTAAAATTGTTGCCGAACGACGGCGTGCGGCCAGCAGCAGCGGTGGCGGCGGCGTCTAGCAAAGCAACCCTTGCAAATACACGAGCATACTCGTATAACATTATGATACAGCGTATTTCGGCCCAAGAGCTCGGATGGTGGATCTTCATCGCTTGTTCGTACTTTGTACTCGTATACTAATACTGTGGCCTGGCAGAGATAGTATGTATAATACGCGTGTTACGTTCCACGGTTCCAAGTACCTCCGCATACTCTATATCTATGTATGTATATCCCACATCCAGCATCCAGCATCCAGCGATGTGAGATGGAGAGAGATAGAGACAAACTCTATTTACCCGGCCGCATGACACGTGCGTTTAACACCCACCACAAACATAATAAGCAGGCGCGCCTTCCCTTACACGTCCTCTCTCGGTCTCTCTGCTGTGCTGCTGCTGTGTGTATACACACTATGCTTGTCGTGTACATACTTAAGATAACATTATAGATTACAATGCCGCTTTCATAATGTCCGCATCATTACACACGCAACATCACGCACCGCCTAGAATGAAAATCTGTTTCGTTAATTCCATTCGTTCACTCTTACCACTCTTTCTATCTTCATCTTTTATGCTTTAGAGATGAGCTCTGCAATACATACGTAAGCCTATCCTTACTATACATAGATGTACGAGTAAGTAGTATTCTCCTGCACCGGTGTGACTGTGCTGAGAAAGTGCACCGCCTCCTTCTCTCAGCTTCTCTTCCATATACTCTAGCATTATACTAAAATTTACACGCAGCTTTGAAGCGGAATGATGATGACGACGAGCGTATCGTTAACGCATCGATTATATTGGTCGTCGCGACGCGGCGGTGGTACGCCGTTTAAATTCATTCGACGAGCGTAATATGATGCAGGCCACCCTTCTGGTTTTTTGGTTAAATTAAGCGTTAATTTAGCGCGATAAATTTCGGCTAATTGAGCATTTCCGAAGTCGATGAAGAGGAGACGATTTCGTTCTATACATGAGGGGTAGCTGAAGAGTATTTGATATTGGTCATACAGTAAGTACCTATCTAACGTAAGTTACCATACAATATGAGAATTTGAGTTACTCACTTTGACTTGTGATTCTGACATTCCTAAGGCGTATGCTAATTTTGCTCGTTCTGGACCAGCTAAGTATTTGGTTTGTTCGAAAGTTTTTTCTAAGGCGAATATTTGTTGGCCGCTGAACGTGGGCCTGGTATGCTTCTTTTTGTTGTCTTTGTCGTTTGACGAGCTGGTCACTGAGGAAAGAAAGAAAAACAAAAATGAATTAATCAATTGTACATAGCATAGGGAATTGAGTGAAAAAATAAACCTAACATATATTATGAGAGCAGAGGAAAGCAAACGGTCTATTACAAAGTAAATGTTCACACATGATCATAATAGCCATCGTGTCCCCCCCCCCGGTCACTCACAAGATCTTATCAAGTTCTGATCACATAGCACATCGCACAGATCACAAAATTATAAGTAAATTTGGATCCTGAATCAAGCCTCAAGATATTTACACTCGTTTACTCTTTTTGGAATGCCATAAACTGTCTTTTTTTTTTGAAAATTCTTCGTCTTCAACATAGAAATTTCCCTTCATTCTTGAAATTCAGTGATTCAAATTACTTTCAAATTAATTGAAATTCCAACTTTTTTTATTCCTGATATTTTTCAAAAAATTGCACTTTTCTTGGGCCATTTTGAAAATAAAATAATGAAAATAATTTACTTTTGTTTACCTAATCAGTTTTTGAATGATTTTTTTTCAACATTTCGTCAATTTTTTTGTTTTTTTTTGTTCAAATTGAAAGATACATTTAAATTTTAGGCTAAGCTAATTTTCTTTTATCGATGAAAAAATTGAACTTTTTGCAATGAATCATGGATCAATTTTTTCCAAAAAAAAAAAGTAACTTTGTATGTAGTAACCAAAAAATCCGAGAAAGTAACCAAATAATCACAAAAAAAAACACAAAACACTTTTTGATTTTTAATGTAAAAAGAATTACGAGACAAAACGTTTCCATTGAAATCTGATGATAAAACTCAAATCGGGAGTTTAGTAATTTAGCAAAAAGTAAGAAGGACTTCTTGACAAAAATATTAGGCGAAAAATGAATACAATAATTTTACAAAGTATGGCAAAAAAAGTAAGACTATTTCACAGCTTTTTGGCAAAAATGTCAAATTTTTTGGAAAAAAGCAAACTTTTTGAAATTTTTTAGAAGATTTTTAAGTAAAAAAAACGTGACGTGAGCCTTTGCTATTTTAGGCTGAAGCAAAACTATGACACTTTATGGAAGAAAATGTAAATTTTTCACAATTTTAAATAAATAACATTACCTAACTTTTTTGAAATTCTGACAAAAAACGAGAACTTTTTGAAATTTTGGCGATATGTTTTTTCTCAGTTTTGTTAAAAAAACGAGACTTCTTCATAATTTTTTGTAAAAAACCAAAATTTTTAGACAGTGTACACATTTTGGGTAAAATCAAAATGTTTTATTCAAAACTCGTTGAAGTGCAATTTTTTTCTGAAAAACAGTTTTTTTGTCATTGTGCACAAGGGGGGGGGGGGTGGGGGACAAATTTTTGGGTCTACAATTTTTTTTAGAGGTACCCACAACAATGTTCAATCAAAAAATCAAAAATCCGAGGACAGGGGTATTTCACCTATCTTATCCGGGAATACCCTTTGACGAAAGTCGAAGCTTTTTGCAATTTTTGACAGAAAGCGAGACTTGGAAATTCATAATTTTTGTACTTTTCTTTAAAAAAAGTACCTGCCTTTAGTGAATGACATTTTGAAAAAAATTAACCAAAAGTTACTTTGAGTAACTTGGTTACTTGAAAATGAATTTTTTGATCAACATACAAATTCTAAAATAAAATAGGAAGTTACTTGATACCCATCTAGACCTACCTTACCTATAATCAAAAAAATTAAACATATTTTTTTGTTCTCATTTATTAAATTTTTCGTTGAAAAAACATCACAATAATGGGAGGGGGGAGAGGTGGGTCATAATTATTTCTTCGTCGAAACACCAGCTTGTGAAAAACATTTCAATAACATGAATTAAATTTTAATTTTAGATCACAATAAAATACATTTTTCTCAATTTTCAACAGTTTTTTAGTCGGATGGATCAATTTTTTTATAATTTCAAGTGATTTCTGTCTTTGAAATATTTGAGAAAATTTCGATTTTTTTTCATCATTTTTAGCCAAACAAAGAATTTTCATGGAACTTGATCAATTCCTTTTTAGTTTTCAACAAAATTTTGGATCAATTTTTCAGAATTATTTCCAATGATTATTTCATGTAGAATTCACGTGAATTTTAAGCTGGGCAATTTTTCAACGAAGTTTGGGAATTTTTGCAATATTTTGTCATTCTTTCATTCAATTTTCAGATGGAAATTTTCGCGAAATGTCATTAATTCAAAGGCCCTTTTCAACAAGTTTGTTCATATTTTGTATAATGTTTGAATTTTACGAGTCAATTTTTCGCCATCTTTAACGATGACTTATAATATGGCATGTTTGCCATTTTGCTGATTTTAGGAATTTTTGTCCAAAATATGTATTTTGTGTGATGTATGCAATATTTTATCAGTTTTTATATCTTTTTAAATCAGCTTCGAGTAAATTTAACCAATTTTTCACAAATTCTAGAAAATTTTTAGATCACTTTATGATATTTTATCTACACTTTTTTTCGATTTTCAACAATTTTTGGTAAGTAGTTCAAATAATATCAATAACATTTTATAAATTTCAACTGTTTCACTTTAATGATTTTCAGACAAATTTAGGTAATTTTTCATCAATTGTAGGAAACTTTCAAGTTCCATGATTTTATCAACTTCCATGTACCTAAACTATTTTCCGAATCACATCACTTTTTTTTTTGCACATGTAATGAGTCAAAATTTCTTGCATTAGGCTTCATCTCAAAACTACGATCGTTAAAACTAAACTGTAACCAAGTTAGAGCAGTTTAAAACTCATTTCTTCTAATTTCACAAAACTTGACTGGACCGAGGGATATGAGTGAAAAATTAGACGAAAATGATCCAAATTTATACTGTTCAAAACTCCGCCATAATTATTAAAGAATCGTCGCTAAAAAGCAACTTTTTGACACCCACTGTTTTCAAAGAGAGAAAAAGAGAAAAATGAACAAGTAAACAATAGAGAGGGGGCAGTATACACTACATACGTGTACAGAAAAACGAAAAAAAAAAAAGCGCAAGAAAAAGAAAAATAACGGACGTTTTTGGGGAAAAATATACCTCCACTATCGTCATATAAAGAGCTGAAGAGAGCCGCACGTCGTCTATATGGTGGCTGTTTTCATACTCGTGTTACTGCCATAGGTTAGGTATAGTATAGAGTAAGAAGACGAGCGCAGGCATAAGCAAACTATACGATACTAGGGTATATAGGCGAACTACGACGACTATACGACGATGACGAGAACGACGAGAAAAACATCCAGAGAGAGAGAAAACTGCGAAGGAAAGGAAAGGAAACGAGAATCGAGCGAGGGGATTGGTTGTAGTTGTGGAAAAAGACGCCATCATTTTCACATCCTATTCCAGTCTATTTCACCGGCTGGTTGAACGCTTTTCCTCGTTTGATAATTCGGAAAAGCGAGCGAGCGAAGAAGGCAGGCAACGTGAACGACGAGAACGCGTATACAACGAAAACACGCTTATAACATGAACCCTCGGCATTGTTTTTAGGCTACATCGTTATTTTATACCCCTCGTCATCTTAACGCCACCGACGACGATGCCCCCTGGTCCCTCTTCTACAACACCCCCATCCACCATTCTCCAATAGCTCTATATTCTTCTTCACCTAGCTGTTTTCGGCCGCGCCGTCGAGGACGGTTCGGTTTATACTTTAAACGATAGATTTAAATGGCCATGCTCGCGAGCGAAATTTAGCCGCTTTTTCTTTTCCTCTTTTTTTTTTTTTTTTTTTTTTTTTTTGGTTCGACTTCCGCGTTAGTTTGGTTTAGGTTTCTCGTCTGCTTTGGGTATGGTGCATTGAATAAGGAAAAGTAGGCGGTTGCTCGAGGGAAATCTCGATGTACGTACCTAATTATGAGGTTTGTTGCGAGAACAAGAGTGTAAAAATATGTTTTGTAGAAGATTGCTCATCGCGAATGCCTCAAGAACTGTTGAAAAGAGGTGAGAGGTCAAGTGAGAATTCGTTCAATTTCAATGTATGTAGGTACATAATTCTGATGTGGTTTTTTCGTCAGAATTATTTCACTGGAAAAACATTTTCGTTATAAAAATCGAATTTGAGAGCTCAAAGGTGAACTTTCATGACGCAAGCTCGAAGCTAAACTTTCATGATAGAAAAGCACAAATTTTAATTTTCCAGATGAACGTTCATAGTTGAAGCTGAAATAGGGAGCTAGGTAATATTTAGTTGAACTTTCATTTAAAAAAACTCGAATCAAACTTTCATGATGAAAGCTCGAAGTTTAATTTTCACAATGGAAACCGAAAATTCAACTTTCAATGCGAAAGCTCGAAATCAACCGTTTGTCATGAGAGCTCAAAATGAAAATTTTATAATGAAAGTTCGAAAATAAACTTGCAAAACAGATATAAAAATTGAAATTTAAAGGTGAAAGTTCGAAACCAAACTTTCATTATGGAAGCTCAAAGTTGAATATGAAGGCTCAACATTGAACTTTTGCAATGAAAACTCAAAATCAAACTTTTACAACGAAACTTGACAAATGAAGTCGAATAGCAAAAATAAAAATTGAACTTTTACAACGAAAGTTGAAAAAAGACTAGCAGAAAATTAAACTTTCACGCTGAAAGCTCCAAATTGACTTACATAATGAAAGATCAAAATTTGAATTGCATAATGAAAGCTCAAAATTGAACTTTTGCGAAAAAAGCTCACAATCAAACTTTAATGCCGAAAGTTGAAAAGAATATGCAAAAATTGAACTTTCAAGTAGAAAGCTACAAATTACCATTTCATAACGAAAGCTCAAAATTCAACTTCCAAGCCAAAATATTCAAAATCAACCTTTTATAATGAAAGCTCAAAATTGAACGTGTACAACGAAAGTTCAAAAAAACTTGCAAAGAAATTGAACTTTCAAGTTGGAAGCTCAAAATTGAACTTTTGGTATGAATACTCAAAATCAAACGTTTATAACAAAAGTTTTGAACTTCCAAGCCAAAATATTCAAAATCAACCTTTCATAATGAAAGCTCAAAATTGAACGTTTACAACCAAAGTTCTAAAAAACTAGCAAAAAAATTGAACTTTCAAGTTGAAAGCTCCAAATTACCCTTTCATAATGAATACTTAAAAATCAAAATCAAACGTTTATAACAAAAGTGAGAAAAACTTGCAAAAAATTGAACTTTCAAGTAGAAAGCTTAATTCAAAAACAACCTCTCATAATGAATGCTCAAAATTGAGCGTTGACAAAAAAGTTTTCAAAAAAAAAAACTTGCAAAAATATTAAATTTTCGAGTTGAAAGCTCCAAACTAATCTATCATAATGGATGCTAAAAATTAAACTTTTGCGATGAAAGCTCAAAATCAAACGTTGATGAAGAAAGTTCAAAAAACTAGTAAATATTGAACTTTCAAGTTGAAAGCTTCAAATTTTCCCTTCATGAAAACTCTAATTTGAACTTTCATTCAACTTTTACAGCAAAAGTTTGAAAATAAACTCACAAAACAAAAACAAAAATTGAACTTTCAAACCAAAAATTCAAAATCAACCTTTCACCATGAAAGCTCAAAATCAAACTTTTATGATGACAGTTCAAAAATGAACTTGCACGACTAGAATGAAAACTGAACTTTTAAGGAGAAAGTTCAAAATCAAAAATTCATAATAAAAGCTCAACATCATCATTTCATCAGAAAATTCAACTTTTGAAGTAAGTAAATGTTCCAAGTTGAACTATCAGTGAGAGCTCATTTTTGAACTTTTTTGGTGAATGCTTAAAGTTGAACTTTCATGATGAAAGCTTCAAATCAAACTTTCGTGATGAAAGCTCAGATTCCAATTTCCATGACTTTCAAATAGAAGGAATCAAATTGTTTTTTCATAATGGATGCTCAAAATTAAACTTATTCGATGAAAGCTCAAACTCAAACTTTGATGACGAAAGTTTGAAAAACTTGCAAATATTAAACTTTCAAGTTGAAAGCTTCAAATTTACCTTTCATAATGAAATCTCTAATTTGAACTTTCACGATGAAAGTTCAAAATCAAACTTTCACAGCCAAAGTTTTAAAATATAAACTCGCATAACAAAAACGAAAATTGAACTTTCAAACCAAAAATTCAGAATCAACCTTTCACAATGAAAGCTCAAAATCAAACTTTTATGCTGAAAGTTCAAAAATGAACTTGCATTACTATAATGAAAATCAAACTTTTATGACGACAGCTGAAAACTTAAGTTTTGAAGTTGAAAGCTCAACTTTTTGTGATACAATGTACATGCTGAAAATTTTCAAATTTGAAAATACGAGTTATTTTTGGGAACGCAATTTTTTACGTTTTTTTTTGGACACAGTAATAATTTTCGAAGTAAGATTTGAAGAAGTAAAGATCGCTATGGTACTTTCAAAGAGCCCCCAATTTTGGTCAAAATCCCAAAGAATTTCGAAGGTCGGTCAATATTGGTGATCTATATCGATTATTACCAGTCTGAAGACATTGAGTTCGAATATTGACTCATTTTTTCGATCTGATATCCCTGAGACCCCTCACTAGTGCTCCTGAATATTATCAAAGTTATTGGTTCTAACGTTTTCGAGGGTTGTGGGTTCGAATATCCACTTATTTCAGGGATTCTGCCTCTCAATGGCCTTCCAATTTCTTGGAGTGTTGATTTTAATTAATTCTAGGACGGTAAGTTCGAATTTCTATTCATTTTCCAGATTCGACCCCTTGGTATACCTGCCTCTCCGATAAGCTATACAGAATGACAGAATCTCTCACTTTTAACGAAGTTGAACATTGATGGAACACACACCGAAGGCTCCAAAACTCCTGCATTCTCCACTCCTCAAAAATCTCATCTTCATTCCTACATCAAATAATTACCCCAGCAGATCACCGAACGATCACAGAGCGATGAAATGCTCTCGGGCACGATGAATTACCACGACTATAACACACATAACGACGATGAGGCAAATACACCTCTACTGTGAACTACGTATTCCTTGGCGTTTAATTCTTCGTTATGTTTCCCTCTTTCTTTCTGGCTGTGCGTTTTATGGTATTTTTTTCTCTTTATTTTTTACAACTTAATGACGCCTCGAGCACCTTGTATACGTACCAACACAGCCGAGTCTCCGGTCTTACGCATCCCGCTACATTAATTAGCTCTCGCTTAATTTCTCTCTTGGCTACCGAACAATCGACCCGGAAAAGAGGACGCTGATTGTATCTGTTTACAATTCTACTCGACTGTGTTTTTTTTTATATTCCATTCCAATTCCAGCAGTTCATCCGACTATAGCTCACTCCGAGTGCAGTTGTTGTTCTTTGTGTGCCTTTTTTTTTTTGTTGGTTCTCTTCTTTTTTTCCTCTCAATTTAAGTACGAGTGCATTCCGTTCTTCGCGGTCTTGTACTTTCCTTCACTCTTCTTCCACCATTCATAATATGACTTGGTTTTAACTACACCAGCATAGTGTAACAAGTTATCAATCCTTTCTCTGAAATTATCTCCCAGTGGTATGGATTTTTTACGATTATTACTCCTTATATTTACCTATCTACGAGGATTTTTTATAACCCGATAGTTCCACGATGACTTAGCAACACAATTGTATGAATATAATTCGGTCACTGGGTAAGTGACTGATGAGAGCCAACGAGCGATGGGAAACATTCGTTGGGAAAAATGAAGCAAGATACAACATATTTTTGATGGTAAAAATATTGGAGAAGGAAGGGGGGAGTCAAATTGAAAATATTCGCGATTCATCAATTTAAAATTTTTGTCTTATCAAGTCCAAAGATATGGTCTTGCAGGAAAGCAGGATGGATCTCTGGATACAGGGGGCTCTGAAAAAATCAATCATATTGACCCCTTAACACTACTTCCCCCGCATAATGATACAGAAAATATAACCGAACATTTGAAACCGAAACGCCAGGCACATCATTATGAAAAGAAAGAGAAAAAAAATAACCGTATCTATATACGTAGTACGTAAACACAGCAAAGTGATACAGATGCTGTATCATGAGAAAGAAAGCACATCTATAAAGGAGCTGGAGAGCAGGACGCGTATGAGGATGAGGATGAAGATGATGAGGAGGAGGAAACAACAACGCTAAATGATAGCAATACGTGTGCGTGTTTATACAGAAGGAAAAACGTTGATAATGTGGTTATTTGTGTTATACAGCACGTGAGCCGAAATTTTCCACGCCGCATCCGTCTCCGCGGCCGGATACCGGGTGGACGGACGCGGAAAGGGTGCACTCTTACGGCCCAAATGTGTATTACAGAGTATTGTTTTGATGAGTCGTGTATGTGGAAGCAATAAGCTGAGGAAAATGGCGCCATATTGAATTCAATGAAGACGTTGTGTTTGAGAGCGCAAAGACGGCTCTCCAGGGAGTAACATTTTAAAATATATACTGTTTCATTCTACTGTATATTGCGCGCGTTTTCAGGGCTGCGTAAAATTTCACGCACCCCCTTATGATTTTTCAGACATCGTCGTCATCGTTTTCTTCGTTCGTCGTTATATTCTTTCGCCATAGGTATCATAAACCGCCATGTATTTTTTTTTTGCCAGAATTAACTTACACATCATACGAATATTTTCGTAAAATTCGCTTTTTTAATTCGACGTATAGAACGATGTAAATTCGAAATTAAAATCCCATCTTACGATATTGGGAAATAAACCGACTTGATTCTCTGATTTTTTTTTTCGTTTTGTTCGTTTTCAAGTACGCCATTATATTTTCTATAAAAGTAATTTCGCGAAAACAGGGTATAGGTACTTCTTTTTTTGTGTAGGTGATGATACTTATACGCTGTTCCCAAGGGGCGTATAAACAAGTCTGCAGAATTATTACGATAACATACAGTACTAGGTACCTATCGAACTATTGAACCTTGGAATAGTGCACTACACCCCATCAAATACACCATCTTCGAAGCTATAAAAAGTCTGATATCGAATTTCAGGTACTTGTTTCAAAAAATAATGCAACCTTTTTCGAAGTGAAAATCTTCATGCAATCATTTCGTATTGATGTTTGATTATTGTTTTTTTTTTTTTTTTTTTTTTTTAAATCATCGATAGAAAACAATTTCTAAGTTATCCGTGAGAAAAATCGTCGATTTGGATTTATTTCACAAAAGATCGATTTTCTACAAGGTAGAAGGGAACGAAATGGGAGGGAGGGAGAAAGGTTGAAAATTCAAATTAGTCCAGTTTTTGGTGTATGAATACATAATTAAGTATATAAATCTTACAAATTTTGCTGCAAATTTTTGTGTAGATTCAATTTATGAAAATCACTGACCCTCCTTTGCACTTTTACAAAAAAAAGATTGAAAGAAGTTCCACAAAATATCGTCAAAAATTTCTAAAATTCAAATTCAAACTGTTCTTTGAAGGTTTGATAATTGGCTTGCCAAATTATTTATGAGCAATAATTAGAAATTTTGGAAAAAATCCACTATGCTGATTGCATACACACATTTTTATGGCATTGACAAGAATACCTAAACTTTTCGTGATGAGATCTGCAAAACCATGGAGAGTGGTGGGGGGGGGGGGAGCGAGCAAAGAAACTAAAAATACGGACAAATAGGTTTTCGGAGACGCTGAATGCGAATATTGGCTGATGTTTTTTAATTTGATCTCTCTAGCGCTGTCCATTGGCCCCGAATCTCCGAAAAATTGGAAAAGTGGTGTGACATAATAATGATTTCACAGGTTTTGGGGATGTTGAACCCGAATATCAACTCATTTTTTTGATTCAATCCTTCCCCGGCTCTCATTCCATCCCTCCTCTCCCTCACACTGCCAGGAAATGCAGGGGAAAATTCAAAGGTATAGCCTAGTAAAATAAATCAAAGTAGGATTTTATGAAGAAGAAAAAAAAAACAGCAGAAACTTGAGTAAATACGTACTTTTCATAAAAATCACAGGGTGTTCAACAAATTTTCAAAGTTGCATTTATGGTTTTTTTTCTGCATCCAAAATCAACCACATTTTTCATGATTAAAAATTGTCACGATAAAATCATCCAAACAAAATTCATTGCATTCAATTTTTCGCGAGCACCGTCAAACTAGTAAAGTTTTGAGACGAATTCTCGAATTATTAAGATCTTTCAGAAAATGCCTCGACTTACAGTTTATACTTCTCGACCTAAAATTTGATTTCTCAACTTTTTAGATCCTTCAACACGTCAAATTTCTTTCTAAAAAAAAAAAAAAAAAGAAAACGATATTTTTTTCAGCATCTAGTGCTAAAAACCAAAGGAACGAGCTTTTTGCGCTAGAGTTCAATCTTTTCTTCAAGCATTCAAAGTTTCAAAATTTCAGAAAGAAATATTTTGAAAATATTCCTCGCAAATGTAGGGTACAGAGTGGGGCAAAAGTCACGTGACAAATTTCACAAAATTTAAAAAAAAAACGAAAAATAAAGACAGATTACGAAATTTTAATTTTATTCGATAAATATTTACCTACCCATAAGAAAGACGAAAGGCTCGACACCATTCATCTCAATAGACGAAAATTGGTCGCCATTTCCAGATTTTGTAGTAAATAATTAAGCTAGGGTACTGTATAATAGGTATGATCGACGTCAGTCATTTTGGTTGTCTCGCGTCGATCATACCCATTATACAGTACCTTAATTAAGCCATAGAATCAAAATTCTGTACTGTTTTGTTTTTTCAAATTTTGCAGATTTGTAATTTTTGTATTTTTTGAAGGAGGGCAGAAAAGGAAAGGAGAAGTGATGCGAAGGAAATGAAAAAAATTATTATTATTTTTTAAAAAGTAGTTTCAAGTCGACCAGATCAGCTTAGCTTTACCCCCCCCCCCCCACCCACCCACTCCCAAACTTCTGAACATAACAGAGAACATAAATCTGGAACTTTTTCAGCAATGACGTCAATTCAATCTTCTGAAAAAACTATACTGAAACTTTGAACATTTGAGGGGACATTGAATCAAACAGCTTGGATTTTTATCGTCTTTTTGAGATTTCTCCAAAGTTTCTCTTGAAAAAAAGGTCCAGAATCGATCAATATTTTCAAGGTAGAAGAGAGGGGGTGAGCATGAAAAATGAAATTCTGATATCATAATCAAATGACTCCAGAAGATATGAAGTTTTTAAACAATTCGACAGTGACACATTTTCGAAATTTCGACAATTTTAAAACTACAGAAAGAAATACTTCTTCGAAGCAATTTTTTCCAATTTTTTGAAAAAATATCACGTTACAATGATAACTTCAAAATTAAAATACCAAAAATTTAAATGATCTCAACATCATCCCATTTTGGAAAAATCATACGAATTTTTAAAAACATCTTAAATGCTTCAATCAGGAAGATTTAAGATTTTTAGATATAAATTTCTAAAATGACCCCCATCCTCCTTCTTCTCAGTTATAAACAAATTACACTCCACAAGTGAGATATTTTATGCTCCACAATTCTGTTTTGCTCCATTTTCTTCGCAAATCCTTCTAGTTTTTCTTGAAATATCGTTTTTTTGGTCGAGAAAAACTAAAAAAAAAGTAAATTTTCCAACTTTAGCTCAAAATATCTCAAACATAAATCATTCTACTCGTAGAAATCATGAATCATAATAACCTACGTTGCTGCTAAGAAATTTGATACTCTATAATATTTTATACTTCCCTTGATTTTTTCGTAATTTTTTTTTTTTTTTTTTTGTTTCAAAAAATTGATTCTCTGCGATGGAAAATATGAAATTTTGCATGCAATTTTTCATTCTACCCTCGAAAAAATGCTTTCAAGAACAATGTAAAACACTCAGCTCACTTCTAAGCCGAACTAAGTACCTATACCAAATTCACCCCATTATTTGGAAATTTTTCAAAGGTAGGGTACCTCTACCTATCTCAGCAAAAAAAAAAATTCACGTAAAAATTGTGGAAAAAATTTCCATATTTTCAAGAAACTCCGTAGAATATTCGAAGAAAAAAAAATAATGCAAGGACGAAGAGGCAGGTATAATATTACGTCACTATTACATATTATTAAACTATATCCAAGAACCTTGGGCTTAAGGCTGGCTGAATATACAACATGTACGTGCCTCATCTATTAACCCAGCATCAAGTCAGCATATTATTATAGCATGTCGTCTCGATAGCTTCGTAGTTCGTACCTACACGTTGTTGTAAGGAAAAATATATCTAAAAAATATATATATAAGGTGATAGATACGCCTAATGACTTTTTAATAACATTCCCGCTCTCCTCCTAGCTCCTCTCAACGTTTCTAAATTTACCATATGTAACTTATACATAAACTTTTACACATCACAAGTTACCTACACCAAAGCAGAAAAAAATACTAAAAGCGTCGACGAAAAAAAAGTTACTCTCTTCGCTCCTCGTTCCCGTACAACTTTACGAACCCCTGACGCGAATGTTGCTAAAATCAGCAGAAATTCTTTTCCACGTACAGGGTTCGGGGTACCATATACGATAATACAGTTTTTACACGATTTTCGCGTACTCACACACACACTCGCACACACAGGCAAACTGAATCGCGAGAGCCGACAAATATATATAAGGAAAAACATTTCAAAAAACTGGCAAACTACACACATATTTTCAAAGTGTAAAAGATATTTTTCTCTCTATTATTATATCTGTTACCATTGTTTTTCTGGTCGATTTTTATACGTGCAAGATGGGCTTTTCTTATTACAACTTGCTTTTCTCGAAATCCGGTGGGTGTGCTTGAGATTTTTATACTTTTCTTTCCCCCTCCTTCTTCGACGTTTTCTTTTTCTGTACAAGTTCTTATATATAATATTATGTTATAGGAGATGTTTTTAAACTTTCAATAACAGCAAAACCTTGCGTGTACCTACTCGTAGCTTATAGGATACTTTTTCTTTCCGTTTCGATGTCGATGTTTTTGTTCATAGTCGTGTGTATATATAGTCGTCTCGGCCACACCATCGCCCATCATCATAACCCTTTCTTTTTTTTTTTTTTTTTTACAATCGCTATCTCGTCGATTTTTATTTCATTCTTTTCGACGAGCAATGTACTCGCTCACACGCTCAGCATCTACGAGGTATAGGTCTTCGCTGCGATTTATCGGTCAGTTTAGTACAGCTCGTACGTTAGTTTATAAATTTCCTACCCCCTAAGACCGTATATAAAATGTATAGGTACGAGTATATTTTTCATTTCATCGGCTAGGCCTACCCGTACAATAAATCCGTCCGAGGAAATCTTTTCAATTTCAACCTGCCAGCGTCAAATTTAAGTCTTTGCTGTAGATAGATGTACAGTACAATATCATCGTGTGCCTGCCTATAAGATCTACTCGTATTCTGCTGCCTCGAATACCGCCCAACAACATCTTAATAATAAAAAACCGTCTGTATATGTCGAGCATAAAAGTTGATAAAACTAAACGACGAACAGTTTAATTTGAATAAAGCCGCTCTTTAGACAAGTCGTAAGCTACACTTTAAAACGGTTATAGATGTCGTTAAAGGCAATTCGGCCTCCGTTGTAATAATAATCTAGGGTTTCGCAAATTCCTACTGTTAGTTTTCCTCTCAGCACACACACAGACTAAGATAGCCAGATGAGAGAAAGAAAAATCCACGGTGATTCGATTGCACAGCACCTAATACGTAG
Organism: Planococcus citri; assembly: GCF_950023065.1. Classification (NCBI taxonomy): domain Eukaryota; kingdom Metazoa; phylum Arthropoda; class Insecta; order Hemiptera; family Pseudococcidae; genus Planococcus; species Planococcus citri. Next base: position 19,307,757 of record NC_088681.1, read on the forward strand.
GTACTTGTGCCCGAGTAGTAATCTGGTTAATTTTTATTGTTCTGCTGGCAGGTTTCGGTAGCAAACTGGAGTAGATTTAATTTCATTTTTTTTTTGGAGGTAAAAACCATTTCAGAATAATAACGAAATTGTTACGTTGCGAAGTAATTTTCAAAATGAAGAGGAAAAAGGGGAGGAGATGGTTGGACATTTTTGGTCACCGATGTTTTGGAGAATTTAAAACTCAAATGCTTCGTTAAGATTGAAGAAAAAATGTTCATCACTGTGCAAATTGACCATTAATTCCCACGTCATCTTCCAGCTAAAAAATACGGTCAAATTCTGAATTGAAATTTTGCTCCCATGAATAGCTCTTTTTGAAGTGGATCTGCGCACAAAAAGGATATGCAGGGTATTTTCTCAGACAAAAATCACTACTTTTTCACTACCATTTAAAAAAACATTTCTGAACAAATTTTTATCCCCCCCCCCTCCCGATAACTTTTTCCAAATTTGTTGGAGTCATTCCAAGAATGTCACATTTGAAAAACTGATGTGAAATTTTTAAATTTCAAAGCAAGTTCACTTTTTCAGCTCTGACATTTTCAAATTGGAACAATAACTTTATGGAAATTCAAATTCTGGAATAGGGAAGAAAATCGATCTGAGCCCAGCAACGAAGAAACCTAGGAAAATGTGGAATTCGAGAAATAAAACGACGTTATTTTCATGAGAAAAATCATGATTTTGATATTTTTGAATAATTTGAGTCGGAAAGTCTCATTTTCAAAGTAGTTACATTCATGTAATCTGAAAAGGGGAAATGATGGCTGAGCGAAGCAAGGGCGAAATTTTTTGAAAATTCACAAGTCGAGTAGTTTTAAGGAAATGGTTCCAGACGTGGGTATCCAAAGTTGAAATTATATTTTCCAAATGTTCACTATACTTTCACTACCTGTTAGATACCCTGATATGTAAGGTAGAAGGGGGAGGGGAGGGTCACAATAATCATACGATTTCTACGCAACGAATTCTTCTAAAAATTCGTTTCAAAAAAAGTTAATAACTTGACATAATTTTTTCCAATAAAAAATCCATTGAAACCTCTCAAACAGATCTCAGAAATTTCACTCCCATATCAACAGGTGGTTTCTCCTTCTTAGGGCAAAATGACACCCGTTCTTGAAATCTCACTCTTCCTCTAAAAGGGTGAAGAAACCAGGGAGGGGGGATCTTCAAAAAAATCGAATAACCTCTTCAACGAGATGTTTAGAAATTGATTTTCCCCCAAAAAAGTTTAGAACTTTCAATTTTTTCCATCAAAAACATCGTAATTGGAGCACTCTGAAAATTTTATTCCCCTTCTCTCCCCCCCCCAACCAGAAAATCTTCCTCATTTTTTTGACTCGTGTGAATATGTTTTTAAATCAGTTTGTAAAATCTGTCTAAAAATCATCTCGATGGTTTTCAAAACAATTTTATGAGCCATTCTCGCCCAGACAAATGGAAAATCACCAATATTGCCTCACTGATCCTTCAATCAGTCCCTTGATGGGACGAAAAATTCGGACATATACGTACCTCTAAATTATGTTTTGGTAGATGTTCAGTTCGAAGTTCCCTCATTCTCCTTCGTCCTTCGTACTTTCAAATTCAAAGCTAATTTTTCAAAAATTCATGAGACCTATTGAGACCCTTTTGGTTTCATCTCTTCTTTTTTGAGCTGATTGACCACAAATATGTATATGATTTTAAATTTCAAAAATTCGTCAGAAATTGAGAATTTATGCAATTTTTTTGTTTTCTTAAAAAATTCCCCTCAGTGAAGGTATTTTGTTTTGGGAAAAATTTCATGCATTTTTCAGATACCTGGTCTTGTTTTATTGAGGGTTTTAAATGAAGACATTTTGCACAAAATTTTAAAAATTTTAAAAATTTTATAATTGAATAAACTATTATTTTCCTACATGATTTTAGCACAAAATATAGGTATAGGTAAACTATGAAAATCTAGCAACATTTTTACCTGAGCTTAGAAACTTGCAGAAAATTCAATGTTAGCTATCATTTGAACGTACGCTACAAATCAACAAAATGCTAGAATATCTGATAGATTCAGTTTTAAATTTCAACAGAATTTGGAACAGTTTCAATCTCCACAGCCACAATTTCAGCTCCTTTAATCTATTTTTCAATTTTTGGTAAATTTTTATGTTTAGAGCAGAAAAAATTGAACTTTTTGATTTTGAGATTTTGGATTTTGGGATTTCAGAAAGTGAGATTCCAGATTTCGATATTTTGAATTTTCAGATTTCAGATTTTGGAATTTGAACTTTCAGAATTTGGGCTTTCAGAATTCAAGATTTCAGACTTTGAGATTTTGGATGTTGAGAGTTCAGATTTTGAATTTTTAGATTTTGAGATTTCAGATTTTGAGATTTTGTGTTTTCTGATTTTGAGATTTTGGATTTTGAACTTTCAGAATTTGGGCTTTCCAAATTTAAGATTTCAAACTTTGAGATTCTCAATTTTATTTTTTCAAACGAGATCAATTCAATAATCCACCTTCTTGAAAAATCCAGTTGGATATCTTCATTTCGATCATTTCATCGAATTTCAAAATTTTGATGAAAAAATTATGCAGAAAAAAATTCAAAAACGATTCAAAAACTGAAAAAATTGCAGAAGGGGTCAGATCAGATAAAAATGATGTCCATTTTTATCAAAGAAGTTCTCTATTTTTAAAAAACATTTCATTTTCACCAAAAAAATGTTGATTTCTGGTAAAAAAAAAGATGATTATTCTACATTCAAAAATTTACCAAAAACATAGAAAAATCAAAGAGACACCCGAATCACTGGCAGTGGGAATTTTTGAAAATACTCTGGACTGATTAAAAACCCAACTTAGGAAAAAGCAAATTTTAGGAATACGACCAGAATAGTCCAACTTAAACGCTACTTTTTACCGTATAGGTAATTAAATTATTTTTTCAAGCGAACCACGTGGTCGACGTTACCCATGAAAAATACCTCATATACAGGCAGTTAAATTCATTTATATCACACAAATCGTATAATTTGCTAGGATTGCTTCTAGATATGTGAGAATTATATTGCTTTATTACACCTCTATTAATTCTTTTTTTCGTCTTCTGGTCAATTTCGTTCGTTAATCTTTTCTTTTAGGTACCTCGGTATGTGTAATATACGACGAATAGGTGATCACATGATCGTCATTCAGAGATTCGTGTGCAGGCGAGTTTATTTGGAGGGTTAAAAAGAGAGGAAAAAAATGCAAAATCCAGGAGCCTCCTACTGTGTATGGTTTTGTACGTGGATAATATACGGTTTCAGTACTACAGAGACCTTCTTTCGTCTTCCCTTCCCCATACACAGCATCTACTCGTATTCTAACAAACACGCAACAAAGATATAGAGAGATACATACGAGTTGTAAATCTTCTGCTTATATCCTCTTTCTTCTTTTTTTTTTCTTCTCTCAATACGTTGAAAAAGTTATATGTGCTCGCCGAAATAAAAATTTAATAAACTTAATAGACGGCTTAATCCCTTTACGATGTTTTCGGGGCTGTTTTTCGCCTCAGCAAAGACACATTGACCATCGTCAAATAAAAAATACGTATATTTCCGATACGTTGCATTACGACGACGACAATATCGCAATATCGTCGTACAACAGAATATCTACACACAGTATAAACCTAAGCCGAGATACTACTACGACGAAGGGAGATGTTACTATTCGGCACTTCCCAGCCCGCCAATCGTTTCTCATGCAGAGAAAGAGCGGTAACAGCTTGCAATGTATTGGCATCGCACAGGCCACAAAATGCGCCCACCAATTTGGCATGTAACAGTTGCCCAGGCCCGACTTTAATGTCGCGACAAATAATAAACAACCTAAGAGGGTTTTTGTTTTTTTACTTCGAGTCGGCTTGTTTCTCCGTCTGGTCTATATTCTCTTATTTCTGATAATCTGGGGGTTTTTTCATATAGAATATAGAAATTTTCACACGACTTCGACTTCATCTCATCGTGCTGTTCTCTTTTCATTATTTAGCAGCTCTCGGACAAATATGTAGGTAAATTGTTGCCAGCTTTCGAGATATTATTTTATCGCTGCGATCATTTTTTTTCTTTTTCCCAACAATATATACACTCTGGTAATCCGCAGATACTCGTGTTTATATTTTAACTTCGCATTCATATTTATTGATACACTATTCCTGCATCGCGTAGTTATATCTACACGTATCGTATAAGTAATGTCCGCGATGGCAAATTTATTGCTTGGCGAGTTTTTGGCATCTTATATGTGTATAGTAGATATTTGACCAACGAGCGAGTAAATATGAGATTTGCTAACGTTATTTCTTTTCTATATGTGGTTAAAATATTGAGATTAAGTTATATTTTATGTTTACACACAATGTTTTGACCATGGCAAACACGAATCCAACATTTTTCGTCGCGAAATATTTCAGATAAAATATCGAAATATGAAATTTATAACTTTTCTATAATCTTAGAAATCAATTCGATAATACCCTGTCTAGCTTTGCCAAAAATTATTCTTTTTTCTGTTAGGTAGGTAGGTGGGTAGGTGGGCGGGTACTGGTCAACGCCATTATATTATATGTTTAAGGTCTTCTAGAACCATGATATTTTCTGGCCAAAACCATGATTTCGATCATTCAATTCGAGTTCTTTTTTACTTATTGAATTTTAAAATTTAATACAGGAATTGTTCTCAAATTTTTCTCAAAAAAAGTAACTTTAGTAACCAAAAAGTAACAAAAAAAAAAATGTTAATGTAAAAAAGTGCAGGCAACCAAAAAACTTCAATGCATAAGGACAAAACATTACATTTCATTTTAGATTACAAAAAAAAAGTAACGAAAATTTCGATAGCAGTTTTTTCAAAAAACACAGAAAAAACATCGAAATTCGAATAAAAACCATTTTGAAAAAAAATAGCAAAAGCTCAGAACAGATAATTATCAACATTTCGAAAATAAACTACTTACTCGTAGATCAAAATTCAAAAAGAAAACATGAAAAAAATATTGGATTCCGGAAACATGATCAAAAAATGTGTTTAACTACTGAAAAAATTGCAACATTGAAAGAGAGAGAGGAAAGTCTACCGAAACAGGGAGGAACGAAATTTAATCTTTTATTCAAAATCATTTTCAGAAAATCAAACACAAAAATATCAATTGTAAAATAGCAGAAATGTTGACATGAACGAGGAATTGATGAAAAAAAAAAACATTTGAGTGTTGAGAATGTAAAAAAATTCCCTAAATAAGAAGAATTATTTTAAAACGGGAAAGTTATTAAAATCAACAGGAAATGGGCGGCAGGGGAGGGGGAGATTGCAATCCAAATTTGAAAAAAAAGTGATTTGTGAAAATCATTTTAAAAATTCGAATACAAAAAAAATGTACCTTGCTTCAAAAATTTAAAAAAATCCTCCATCAAAACTGTCAGAAGTTGACACGATTCAAGAACAAAATGGAAAAACGGCGACAAAATGATTGAAATTGAGAGAAAATGACCAAAACAAGAAGCAGAGCAAAGACCAAGATCTGGAGAGAAAAAAAATAGATAAAAAATAACGTTGAAACCCCTCTTCGTGATCTTTTAATAAATCAAAATCATACGTAAGTCTCTAAGAATAAAACTCAAGGCGAAATTCAAAATGAACCAAGAAACAGAGTTTTGTCAAAATTTGAAAAGTTGAAAAAAATCACAACGATTCCAGAATAAAAATTCGATCAGAAGTAGAAAAACTTCACCGAAAAAATATCGCAAGAATTGAAAAAAAACTCATGAAATTTTTAACGATAACATTGCGAAAACTTCACAAAAATTTTGGCACAAAAGAAAACACGAAAATTTGGGGAAAATCGTCGAAAAATTGTAAAATGAAATATATGAGAATTCAAAAGATTAAAACTTGAAAAAAAATCAAGAAATCCTCAAAAAAAATTTCAAATAAAATCATCAAACTCAAAATCTCGAAAAAAATCTGTAAACAGGGGAATTCTGCAAAAATTTAGGCAGAAAAAATTATTAAAATTTGGGGCTAAATTAGGAGAAAATTTAAAAAAGTTTCGCCGAAATTAAGAACAAAAATTTAGGCAGGAAAACGTATCAATAAAATTCAAAACAAAATTATGGAAATGATGAAAATTCCGAGAAAATCACCGAAAAACTTGGAAAAAGAGAACTTGCGAAAATTCAAAAAAATCATACGCGCCAGAATGGGGAAAAATCTACAAAAATTCAAAAGAAAACTCACGAAATCGACGAAGAAAAAAATTCACAAATCGCATCGAACCGAAATAAGGAGAAATTCCGACTATTTGTGCAATAAAATCACACAAGACAAAGGTAAAATTTTCATGAAAAAATCACGAGAATTCAACGTGATAAAATTTGGAAAAATTTCAGGCGAAAAAAATCATGGAAAAATTATTTTAGAAAAAAATCACCATCAAACTTCAAGATGTAAAAATCAATCAAAAACAGGAGAAAATCCACTATACTACTAAAAAACCATCGAGAAATTCAAAAATAATAATTTGTACCTGTCGAAATTAAGAAACCCCTACCTAAAAAAACATTTCTAAAGAAAAATCATCAGAACTGAAAAAATAAAATTCGTAACGCTGAAAAAGCAATGATGCCATTTGAATAAAAAAAACAATGTTTTTTTTTCGAAGAATTTTAGATAAACTTTTGAAAAAAAAGGAAATGAAAAAAGTAGGTAACTTTAAGTGACCAACATTTTTAAAAAGTAAACGAGTACAATTCCTGCAGCTGTGAAACACTCACTTCTTCTAAATATAGATAAGTATAAGTATTTTTAATTATCGAAAATGGATTTATTTTCATCTCTGCGAATCGAAAAGCCCAATGAAGATGATCATCACAAAGAGGGTTCTACTGATTAGGTTATTTCGTGCTCGTATTAAATGAAATAAAAATAAGAAACGGGAGAGCTTCGATGTTTTCCATTTCCCTCGTTCTCCCTTCGCTTATTCATCCCTTCGCTCTGTTCGTTTTTCTGTAAAGCTGTGCACATTGCGCGAATTCCTGCACTAGCTGCTTTTACTTTGCAGTAATATTACAGCCCATTAGGACGAATTACTTGCCATCAAATGAATCTGCCGTGATAGCTGGCGCATTAACGGCAGGGTTCCGGGTACTTGTTCTTATTGAAATCATCGCCATTAACGACCGACGACGATGTGAGGGAGGGATACGCTTCATCAATTTGCATACACCGTTGCAGTGTATGCGAAAGAACCGAAAACGAGCGGAGGAAAAAAAAAATCGAAGTATAGCAAAAAAAAAGTTCGAGGGTATAAGAGAGAGTGAAAAAAAAACCCACCGCATCGGGAAAAGAACTCGTGTAATGGAATCGAGTCGATTTTCGCGCCTGTTCGGTTGTTTCCTCTCCAAAACCCTGCCTCTCCTTTTCGCAGGGCTGAAGGGGGAAAAAATAAATCATCAAAAATGAAAACTCGTATAACTAAAACGACAGTAAATAATCGTCGGAAAACTGCCTCTTGCCTTCGCCTCTCTCCCTCTGCCACATATTCGATCGACATTGCGTCAAATTCTCGCGCCTATATTACAAAATCGACTTCGGCGAGATGGCGAAAAAACAGCAAATTAATTAACGAACGTGAGCGGCTCGATGGCGAGGTGGGAGGGGGGCAGGTAGAATGAAACCATCGACGACGTTTGACGGGGGTGTATTCGAATTAAAAACAGGGAAAAAAAGGCAACGGCGGCGTGAAAATCAAATGGGAAAAGTGATGTACCAGCCTCAGCTGTCGTGGGGCCTCTTTTTGTACCCTCCTCTGTTCACCTTTTTGGTATAGGTGTAGAGCTTTATACGTGTATATAATATGTTGAAAACGTAAAAGTATATACGATATAAAATACTCGTACACCAGACAAACGCGCCTCGTTTGCGGCCAGAAAAAAGGGGGGGCAAATTGGGGAGAAGGTGCGGCGCGGCGGCAGTGACGAAGGCAGACAAATATATACTGTGCAATATTTGTACTACACATGGAAAAGTGTGCTGTGTTGCGGCCCAAGTGTTGGAAAAGAGAGATGGAGAGACAGGCAGCGTTTTCAAGAGAGGCGTCATTAGAGAGGCGTGATCGGCTGACAGCACTCCATAAGGGGATGATTGAACCCCTTTTACACAGGCATGATTGCTCCCTCGACTTGATTTATTACCTTCTGTGTACCAATGTTGCATTGTACTGTACGTAAAATGCCGCGCCATCGTCAATTCCTACCCTTCGTCCGACTCTGAATCTGCGCCACACCGCGTCCGACTTCGACTCGGATTAATTCTGAATAGCAATTTTGTACTTTATACGCTAGCGCTAATCGACCAAGCTCGATTTAGGCTGACGATTTAATAAAAATGTTAACTACGTCAACGTTTTTGATGGCAATTGTCGAGTATTTAACGTTTTGATTCGCCGATGGCTGCGTTACGCCAAGTCGCTGAGGAAGGGGAAGATGAAGGAGCGAGCAGGAAGTAGTCCTTCAGGTTTCGTTGGAAGTTGTTCTAGTGAGAGTGTTTCTTGATGGGAAATGCTTTTTTGGTAAGTATAGTCGTGAAATTATGATTTTTGAACTACGAGTTTTGATGAAAAATTTGACTTCTCAGAAAGCCAGTATTGGCGAGGCCCAATTGTAAGAAATTAGGAAAGGTGTGAAGAGTCGTGGGTTCCATTCCAAGTCGTCGTATTAAAAATCAGAATATTGATAAAAATCGTCATTTTGACCAAAAACAGTGACTCAAACAGTTCAGTGAAATAGAAGAGGCCGAAATTTTGGCCAAAAAATCGTACAGAATGAAGGATTTTAACTAAAATGACATTTTAGAAAAAGTCATCGCTCTGACTATAGAAACAGGAAGAAAAAAGGCCAGAAGTTTGGACCGAGAAAACCCCGCTTAAAATGGAGAATTTTGACCGAAATAGCGTCTCAGGAAAAGGTCATCACTTTGGCCAATAACACGAATAAGAAAAAGTCACGAATTTTGACCAAAAACATATTCCTATTCAAACATTTCAGAAAAATAGACAATGTCATATTTTTGGCAAAAAACAAACCCCAAAGACTCGATTTTGACCAGAATAATATATCACAATCAGAAAGCCATCAATTTGATTAGAAACAGGAAGAGAAAGTCACGAGTTTTGATTTTTTTTTTCAAAATAATTTTGCTCAAAAATTGTGATTTGAATATTTCGGTGAAATCAAAAATTCCTGCATATTTTTAACCAAGAAAATTCGCAGAAAATGAAGGATTTTGACTAAAATGATATCTCAGAAAAAGTCATTACTTTAACCAGCAACAGAAATAAGAAAAAGTCACGAATTTTGAAAAAAAATCTCATTTTGACTAAAAACAGCGAATCAAAAAAATTCTTAAGCATAGAAGTCATTCATATTTTTCGCAAAAAACAAACCCCGAAGAATCGATTCTGACTATAAAATGAGATCCCATAATCAAAAAGTCATCTTTTTGACTAGAAATAAGGAGGGAAAGTCACTTAAAAAAAAAAAATCATTTTGTTCAAAAGCTGTGATTTAAATTGTTCGAAGAAACCGAAAATTGCTGCATATGTATTTTTAACTAAGAAAATTCGCAGAAAATTAGGATTTTGACTAAAATGGCATTCAAAAAGGTCATCATTTTGACCAGCAAGAAAAAGAAAGTGTCGTGATTATTGACACCCCCCTCTCCCCTAAAAATAATCAGGTCATATTTTTGGCAAAAAAAAAATAAACTGCAGAGAATGAACGATTTTGACCAAAAAAATATTAGATTCAGAAAAAGTCATCACTTTGACCAGAAACAGGAAGAAAATGTTCACGAATTCTGAAAAAAAATATATACCTATCTTGGAGGAACTTGAATCGAAAACAAGAAGAAAAAGTCCCAATTTTTGACAGAAAATTTCCATTTTCTGTTGAGTCGAGACCAAAAAATCACATTTTTTGGTAAAAAAGATGATTTTGGCAGAAAACAAATTTTTAGAAAGCTCTCCACTCGAAAATGGCATTCAAAAAGGTCATCATTTTGACCAGCAAGAAAAAGAAAAAGTGTCGTGATTTTTGACACCCCCCTCCCCCCTAAAAATAATCAGGTCATATTTTTGGCAAAAAAAAATAAATTGCAGAGAATGAACGATTTTGACCAAAAAAATATTAGATTCAGAAAAAGTCATCACTTTGACCAGAAACAGGAAGAAAATGTTCATGAATTCTGAAAAAAAAAATATAAATACCCATCTTGGAGGAACTTGAATCGAAAACAAGAAGAAAAAGTCCCAATTTTTGACACTGTTGAGTCGAGACAAAAAAATCACATTTTTTGGTAAAAAAGATGATTTTGGCAGAAAACAAATTTTTAGAAAGCTCTCCACTCGATCCCCTCCCTTTTAAACACAAAAAACATCAACAAAGTCAAATTTTCCGCATAAAAATTTTCAAAAAAATTTAAATAGGAAGAAAATTTGTATAGAAAGCATTTTTTCAATTTCAATCAAAATTATGAAAAAAGCAATAGGTACAAAATATGAACGCATTTTAGAACCTTTTATATACCCTGGATATTAATAAGTTTAAACTCCCTGTTTTTGTTAGTTGTAAGTATAATGATGATGGGAAAGTTTTAGTTTTTGCGTCAAGGGCCAATGGGCCATAAAAATTCATTAAAAAAAAAAAAAAAAAAAAAAAAAAATAGATCAAGATTTTTACAATAGGTACTGACTGTGACTATCTTTTTCTCTCAAAAATTGTGACTCGAAATCATGACTACAGATCTTCCCATTTTCTATTTACAACAGACCAAAATTAATTTCAGAACAGAACTATACTCGAACATGTCAGAACCGTCTTCTCGAATATTGCCTACCTTATTCATCAATGATTTTTGTTTATTATTCTGTCGATTTTATCTTAAGGCAGCATAAAATCATGAAACAGTAGATTGAAAATTCAAATTTTCGAAATTTTGGTCATTTGTAGGTAATTTAGGAAAATTCAATGAAATTTCAACATGTTTCACATGCTCAATGATATAAAACTTTATTTTCAGTTTCTCCAATTTTGTTCACCTATAGGTAAGTACCTATTAATTTTTTTTCACTCAAGTAAATGTTCCAGTTTCTAATTTCAAAAATTAAAATTCGTGTTTTTAACTACCCAGTAGGATACTCACTATTTATAGAAGAAAAACAAACAAACGATTCAAAATTTTTTATCTCACTTATGAATTTGTTCAACTTCGAATTCGTGGCATAAAAAAGCTAGGTAATAAGAGTAGATCAGGATCAATATCTTATGATATACCTAATATTATTTTATCATTAAAATTTCACTATAATTTTTTTATTTTTTTCCCTACAATTTGATTGATTTGTTATCTTTTCTCTATAACAAGCTTCTTCACAGCCTTATTTCCTTTTTTCAAGAGAGGACAAGAGGAGATGCTTCTCACTTACAATACCTTACTAAACTATCTCATCAACCATTCAAAATGAAAATATCATAATCGAGAAAGCCTATTTCAGCATTTTCAAAATTCGTCGATATCTCAGGAGTACAGAAAATGGTCAAGGGGCTAAAAATCTCTCAGATTTTCGAATCACGCAGAATTATTTTCAGAAAGTTCACTACTTACTGCGTCCGATCAATAAAATATTTCATTTCTATAGTTAAAATTGAATAAAACTGCAGAAATTTATTTTTATCAAAAAAAATCAATGATTTTTAGTAGGTAAGGTACCTACGTATAATTTTTTTAAAGCATCTAAAGTGCACCTATCCTATACGATAACTCAACATCTGAGACCAATAGGATAAAACCGAGCAAAATCTGTAGGTACAGACAGTACCCTTTGCAGTAGGTAAAAATAATCTTCAAATTCATTCATTATTGTTCAAATAGAAAAAAAAATAGAACCAATTTATTCCAAAAAAAATGAGTTCAAAATATTCAAAAATTATAGAAAAAATATTCAGAATTTTAAAATATTTTCCCTTTTCAACGAATATTTTTTTTTTTTAGAGATAACCTAAAACACGTTGTTTTTCAATTCTCTGCGTGATCAGGTTTTTTTTTCAAAATTTCTCCCATCTTTGAATCAAAATCTTGAAGAAATGGCTTTTTTTATGCACCTCTTAGTAAGAAGAATAAAAATGAAAATTTCGAATTTATCATAGGTAATTGCTTTTTCTGAACCATGTGGGTTTTTCCTTATTTTTTTTACGGTTGGTACTTTTTGATCTAGATATAGGTACTTCAAAATAGGCATAGTGAAACTTTGGAGCTCATTGGGAAAATAAATATCCATTAGCACGTCCTTTTCAAGGGTCATCTGACAAAAAAGTAGCATTAGGCTTCAGGTACTAGAAATGACGCATCTCAAAAAAAAGAGTAAAATCACTCTGCCTATAAGGTGCACCGGGGGAAGTTGGAATTTGGGGTAAGTTAGAAAACTGGCTCTAGCGCCTAGAGGTTTATATCTGGCGAAGTGCTACTAAAGGTGACTTGAGGGGACTACCCCTACTTCATCACGGCATAAAAATTTTCGCGATTCAGTTTCATTTTAGATGTCTTTGGTTCAATTGTATTTTGTTGTTGTTTTGAACTTGTTTTGAATTTGGTCTAAAATACAGACTTTCTATATCTTAGTTTTTTGCATATAGCGGACGAACCGTGCGTCCTAGTGAAAATCTGATGAGAGTGATCTCAAAGAGAATTAAATTTTCTACAATTTTGTTTTTGTGCAATTTTTCTAGGACGCTCAGTTTGTGATCTACACCTCTGCAAAGTTTAGCCCATTCTGACTTCCCCCAATTGGGGTAAGTCAGGACAGTTTATATTTTATTCCACTGAGCGAAAGCTACTGTGTCAATCGCGCTCAAATTTTTACCATAGGTTAAGAACCCTTATGGGAACCTACATAATAAATTCGATCCATATTGGTTCATTAGAAGGGGAGTAACAGCTGGTCAAAGTTGAAATTGTGAAAAATCATTCTGACTTCCCCCGGTGCACCTTATGTAAATATATTCCACCAGCAGGTTGGAAAATTAATTCTCAAATGACTGATTAAATCAAGTTGATACTTTGAAAAAATATTAGCCTTCAATACCAACACTATTCGCACGCTTATATCTCTAACCACCCTCGAACAAATCGTCGTCTGTGCACACACAGTGAATTTTTTCAAAAGGATATAAATACTTTTATGCATCGTAAGGCAACCCTAAATCATAATCTATGTACAATCGTTCAGATGGACCATCTGCCTAATCTAATAGGGTTAAAAACTAGTTCAAAATTGGCTCTTTTTTCCATGGCATTTTACCCCCTCAATTTCACATATACCTGGGTAACACGTTCAACTATCTCATCACAGGGAATAGGGATATCGGGACACCAATCTCTACATATGTACATGCAATATCACTAATTACGTACTATACAGAACAATAATATCAAGTTAGGTACTCACTGTTAGCCAATCGATCCCGCCACGCGATCGGATTACTGACCAATCCTTGTAATCCAGGCCAGTATATAGGCGACCTGGACGTGAAATCCGCTAACGTATGGGTCGGATGCTTGGTACCGTTGTGATGGAAATACGACGCCATTCCGGCCGCCGCTGCCATTCCGGCGGCCGTCATCGAGGTAAAAGTCCGATGCAGCGCCGCAGGCCTCGACAGTATATGATCGATTCCGTGCGGATTACCGGATCCGGTATTCGACTTCATCTCCGTCATCGAATGTAACGCCGCCAGCGGCGGACTCGTCGACGACATATCCAGAAAATTATTGAACACCGGCGTGATCATGTTAGATTGCGAGGATTTACTCGAATCCTGTGAGTCCGTAGACTCGCTCTGCAGATCCGTACAAGAAGCCGTGATTGGAAGCACAAAATGTGGAAACTTGGTGAAATCAATTTTGACGGATTTTTCGCGTCCCGGATTTTCCGCCTTGGAAAAATATACTTAGCTAAGTATCTCCTCCTTCGATGCACAGTAGCTCTATAATTATATGAACTCCACCACAGTCAATTAAGTAAAACAACGCGAACCAAAACGCAACATAGTCAAGTGGTATTGCACATCATTTTGTTCCAAAAAAAAACAAACAATCATTCGTATGTATATAAAACAACGACCGAAAACACTTCTTAATTAAATCGTAATTCGCAGTAGCCACGAAATCCGTTAACTTTAAATTATAGATAGCACGACTCGAGGTAAATATTTACGTTATACTTATCGATTAATCAAACTCGAGAAGAAGAGATAGACTTCACACGCCGCGAAGATAATAAAAACAAAAACTAAACATATAGAAAAAAAAAATCAGAAAAAATGAACCAAAAAAAACTAGAAAAAAAATACCAACAAAAACAACAATTATTATATAAATTAATAGCCTACAGACGAATTTTTTTCTCGCTTATTAGGCAAGATATCTACGTCAGTCGCGCGTATATATCGCTTTATCGTCTACAATAAAATCGCTTTTGCTCTATTTACTCGTCATCATTTTTGAGCCATCTTTCAACGCGCCACACACGATAATAAAGGTATCTTTTACACCTCGTGTTCGACTCACCGGGATTACCCTAGAGCGCGAAATTCGGGCTCCGCCTGCGCCCAATCGCCATTGGCTGCCGCCTAGACCGCGCCTTTCTCACGCAGAGTCTATAGGAAAGCAGCCAGCAGCTGTTAATCAATTACTACTCAACTGAACTTGATTTTAATGCTTTGTTATGATGTTGTTGGAGTTTAGAAGTGATTTTCGCCGCTGTTAGTATTGATGTCCCGACAAATGAACCTATCATTTTAACCGTGTACCCGACGCCCGCCGCCTGCACCCGCGCCCCCCGCCCATCCACCGTTCGTCGTCCCTGCAGGACCTGCACCACGTACCCCGAGCTTCGTCGACGTCGCTATACCATCGCCAATCTATACAGTACCACTCTGTATATAGATATATGAAGCACACATACTATAATATGATGGGTACAGTATACCTATTTATACGTGCCATGTACACGTACCTACAGCGTATGAGACGACGACGACGACGACGTACCCTTATTTTTATACCCGAATTGATATAACGCGATGTTGATGATGATGCTGCTGATGATGATGGTGGTGGTGGTGGCGGAGGTGACAAAGGTGAAGCCAAGTATCCCGTAAGGTTTTTCATTTTTCACTACCTATACTTCGTCGTTTCGTACTCGCAGCCTTCACTAACCCCCCCGCCCCCCTCCTCACCCTTTCCTCCTTCGCACATCTGACAATCATGTACAATACAGTATTGTAATCATTTTATACATCTATCATTCATTCATTAAAATCTTAAATAGAGTCTTTTCAGCGAACAAAACACCCCTCCCCTCCAGCCTCACCCAAAAATGCCCACTCAGGCATTCTACAATATTTTAAAGGACAATAACAAAAATGAAAGAGATGCCCTCTGTCGAAAAATTCAAGCCTGTTTGATTTCCCTGCTATGTACCTATTTTGAAATAATTATTCAGATTTGTTCCAGCGCTCCTTTATAAAAAAAAGCTAAGAATTTCACAAATTTTCAAATTTTTTTGGCAGCATCATGTTGAAATTTCGATATAATTTTTGAGGTCAAACAATATTTTTGCTGTCAAGCAATTTGAAAATATATGAAATTTCCAACAAATTGGAAAAATTTCCCTGCGATATTTGAGGAGAATTTGTAGGTAAAAATGAATATAACAATGATTTGGAATCTCGAAGAAAATGTTACAAAAGTATGCATCGGAATTAAGAAAATGCGAAAAAACATGCAAAATTCAGATACATAGCTACCTATTTTCTACGAATAGGTATTTTACACAAAAACAAAGCCATCGAGAGGGGGGAGGGGGCAAAGAGGTAATTTGCCCCGATCTCGCGCTTTCTAAAGGGTCCGTCAAAAGAAGGACCTGCGAGATGAGACACAAACCCTTTTTTTTTTTTTTACTTCTTAAAAGACAAATTTTTTAAAGCTTTGGCCTTCTTTTCGCTCGGGCTTGTTTTCTTTTCTTTTTCGAAAATGTAATTTCTAAAAAAATATCAAAGTGAAAAAATAAACTTTCTCGAAATGAAAATTTTCCTGAGTTTTCGTCCTCACTTGAGCCTGATCTCTTTTCTTTTTCAAAATTAACATCCTGAAAAAAAATCTATCACAGTCTAAAATTTTAGAAGCCAAAAAATAAATTCCTTGCACAAAAAAAACATCGTTTTCAGTCGTTTCAAAATTAAAATTTTCAAAAGCTTTTGCACTCGCTTCGCTCAACTCTCGCCCAACTCTACAATCGTATACCTAGCTTTTTTTTCAAAATCAACTTCCCATACAAAAAGCATTGTTTTTACACTTCTCAAAATAAAATTTTCAAAAACTTTCGCTCTTGCCTCGCTGGAACCAATTTTTTTCTTGTTTTAAAATATAAAAAAGATTCAAATTTAGCCCCTCAAAAATCCAAAACGGAAGATCGGCAAAATTTGTATTTTTTCTGTATATTGGTTGACAAATTTTTAGTCGACCCCCCCTCCCTCATCCCCTTCGCAAAAAATCTCTATATCAAACACTGCACAATTTTTTACAGAGTGAGGGGGGAATGAAAATTTTTTATTTTTTCGATATCATCGGATGCTTATTTCCCGTTATAGCGATTCGATTACCCAAAAACTGCTTTTGAAAAAAAAAACATTCTACTTTCTGTTTTAAACGTAAACAGGGAAAAAATTAAAATTCTGAAAAAAGGAAAATCTCAAAGTTGAAAATCTTGAAAATACGACATCCTTTGATAAAAGAAAAACAATTTCAAACAATGCCAAAGATCAATGATTTCAGGATGAATTTTGATTTTTTTTTTCATTGAAATATCAGAAAAAGGCGATGAGTCGCCAGCAGCCAGACGATCCTGTGAATTGGGGAATTGAGATTTGAAGTAAGATAATTTCACATTTCAGCCGTTTAAATTGTCCAATAATTTCAGTGATCCCCTCTCTCTACTTCTAGACACAGTGACAGAGCTACATAGAACCAGTCATTCAATAAGCGTATTTTTCAAGTCGAGAGTTTTATAAAGGAAACTACATATATTCATCCCTGATATAAATTATAGACAAATAATAGATTCATACGTCGAGATTTCAATACATACCACAAAGCCAAAAAAAAATTCTCGTTGAAATATTGCGAAAATCATTGCAACCAAGCTTTAAAATTCGTAAAAAAAATCGCCAAATTTTTCAATCAAAAAGAGACTGGGATTCGTGTTTTTAAAAAAATGTCAAAAATAAAGCAAAAGTTGAAAAATAAGTAAACATGAACTTTTTAAGAACGGCTTAAAAGCTTCCAAATCCCAAAGCTAAATCAATGCACTGAAAAAAAAACGATTTAGAGATATCTACCTTTTTTTCTCAATTTACAATATTTTTGATTCAACTTTCAGTACATTTTTGACAATTTTCAAAACAGCAACATTGAACGTTTTCGAGATTTGCAAGAACCTCCTGCTTATTAGACCAGTTTTCAAGAAAATCGGTAAGCAGTCAGCCTACTTCAAGTTGAACGAAAATACAATTAAATTATTAATAATTTTTCAAAATCACTCACCGAAGATGCGACAGGAACCCAAAAATCCAGGTACTTATACTTTTTTCGACCGATCATCGATACGCCTGAAAACAAACAAATTATTTTTCATAATTAAATATAATAAACCACAGACGACAACCATCAATCCATCATATTTTACAAGGTATAATGTATTAGGCACAAATAAACCTTAAGCAACCAAGAATAGATGTTTCCAGCATATAAATCTGCTAGGTAGGCCTAGAATGAGTGGTTAAAATTTCCAAATCAAAATGCATATCTAATATTCGGCGGCGAAACTAAAGTGGGGGGGGGGGGGGGGGGTTGTCAACCAAAAATATGCCGACTGATATGAGAAAAAAATACCAATTTTGTTGGATGAAAAAGTGAGTTTGTTTTTCAATGTGAAATAAGTAAAAGACGAGAAGACAATTCTTCCAAATGATATCATAGGTAATCAAGTAGGTATTCATAGCTTGTAAAAGAGAAACAAACTAGCCCGAGCGTATCGAGGGCCAAAGCTTTTGAAAATTTGTATTTTGATGGATGACAGAACAATGTATGTACCCTAGGTATTTATTATGAGGGGTTGATTTTTTCGCTTAGTTCAGAATTCTAATGGTTTATTTTTTTTATTTTTTAAAAAAAGAAAAGCAAAAAGGCCCGAACGAAGTGAGGTAGAGAGCTCTTTCGACTTCGTTGAGTCTGCTCGGCAATGTCAGCGAATTTTGGCAAAATCGGCAGTTTGACATTTTTTTCCAAATTTGACAACTTTGAAAGTGTGTCCCACCCTAAGCCACCCCCTCACAACTCCCTGTCGTTTCGTCTCAAGAACTCTTGCGGGATTTTCGTTGGAATTTCTTTTTTTGAGCGAGAGAAAGAGAAATGCAGGAAAACATACAACAAAAAAAGTCAGAACATTCGTAAGATTTTCAGACGGATATTTTTACAAGATACTTGTTTCAAGGTTTCAGGAATGGGACAGGGATTACATTTAAAAAAAAAATCAAACTAAAATTTTTCAATTTTCAACAAAGTGAAATTGAATGGAAAATTTAAAAGTTTGATTGAAAAATGGTGAAAAGCAGTCGAAAGTATCATCTAGGTATACATTTATTAGCAATTCTGGCAAAAAAAAAAAATCAGCATAGCTGGATATATGAGCAAAAAACAAAATGAGCATCGAAGACTAAACACCCTGACTCACTTTTCAGCACTTTTAAACCTCTCAGATCATTTCAAGAATTAGATCAATAAACAATCCGCATTCAATTCCCCGCAGTTATTTTTCTTCACACAGCACGAATAATCAAATTAAACACCCAAGTTACACTTCTCAAGACATACTGTACACCAAATTACCCCTTTTCAAACACAATTACTTACAAATTTCATATTGAATTAAAAACAAATTAAATCCGAGAACAATTCGTCATTAACCTTGATCCTACAAACACAAACGTCATCGTTCCAAATACTCGTATTCCGCTCGCGAAAGAGTCTAACGATGTTTTTCTCACACACAAAAAGAGAGAATAATTATAAATTTTATACCATCTGTTGCTTTGCAATATGTAAGTCAAGTATTTGCTTGTATCGTAGCATGTACATAGTTTCCTGGTGCGTATCGCGTGTATATAGTGTAGGGTAGGCAGGTCTACTCTACATTTCCGTCAGATGCTCGATTTCGCAATTCCGGCAAAATTTATAATAGCGGCCTGTGAGATGCGATTTGTAGTAGAAAAACAACAACAAAACGAACGAGATGAAATAAAAGATGAACCGAACCGGAAAATAACACGGAGAAAAATATCGCCAAATAAGGCGACGATGATTTATTATTACGATATATATACGATTTTCATTTTCAAGGTCTTGTATAATATGTCTAAAAACTAATTTGATAAAATATCGCGAAATATTTACCCATTATCATTTTTTTTGGTAAGTATAGGTGCTTACTTTCATAATAAAATACATGAAAAAAAATCATGCACAAATGGCTCGAATTTAGACGAAGTAATGTTACAAATTAAGAACACTTCACATTCAAATTAAGATTCTCCATGACTCTCTTCACCCCCCCCCCCCTCCACAAAAAATCATCGACGTGACTGGCAAACTTCTTGTTTTTCAAAAAAAAATCCCTTAGACCTCAATTTCCACACTTTCCATTCTCCTTATACGAAGCAAATACACACGAAAAATCACCTTCAGAACTCGTCAACACCTTCGATCATCAGAATATGCAATTTAATTAACGCCACGCCGTAAAAACTCAAACATATGCAAATTTATCAACGCGAGCAACTAAATGAGCTCGAACATCGTGTGTGTGTACTTTTTCATCCCACCACTTAACGATGAAAAAGATCGGGGTAAAGGTATCGCGAAAAGTAGTTTTTATTTTCACATCGAAAATTATCCGCTTATAAGAGAAGTAAGTACGTACTATATAGGGAGCGTGAAAAAAAACCGTTTCACGTATAACTTTTTACCATAAATATTGAGAAAAAAAACCCTAACCCGAGAGAGTCTGCTGTTTCTCCCTCCATCGTCGAACTAATGACACGCTCAATATTGTAATTTATTATACCAAATCACTTAACTCGAATAAAACTAATTTCAAAAATTGTATCCGCGCGTGCACAACCTTACCTAAAAAAACACACACACACACACACATTCACACCCTGACAACGCGACGCACATTCCAGGGCGATAATTTTTTACACGTATATTTTTTCCACTATATAGGTACCTTCGTCGGTTGTGTGTTAGTTGTTTTTGGGAAAAACTAACAACGTGTAACTTGTCATACGTTAATATTTATTGGATTTAATAAAGGAAAACCCCGGCATACGTAGCGCTCTCTCCAAGAAAATATAATAAACAAAAATCTTTGTTAATATTGTGCCACGTTGAAGAGAAGAAAAACTATACCGAAAAGGAAGGAAAAAAAGAGCATTTAGCAACTTTTCGATTGGATTTTTTCCAAACGGGTAATAAATTATATTTTCATACGGCGATATTAAGAGCAGATTAAATTAAATATCGCAACATCAGGTTTCATCTCGATATTACAAGGGTTCCCAAAATTGTACCTACTACGCTACGCCAACGCCAGTCGAGCCTTTTCAAAAATTTCCACCGACTAGTGAAACTTTCTACCACGTTCCTTGGTTATTTTATCATTTTTTTTAGGGGGAAAGGCAGGTTGTACAGAGATGGTTTTAGAAATAAACCACCTACAGAATTCGTCTTCAGCATCCATCGTCCTTTGACACATAACATTTTCTCAAGGATTTTCGCTTCATAGTTGGACAATTTCGAACGACTTTTTACCTCCCACCCCCTCCCCCCGCCTATCATCAAAATTCAACTTTTTTTCCAAAAGTACACCTTTTAGAGTTTGTTGGATCAAAATCAAGAGACACTGAAAAGTGAGGAGGTATCAAAAAATGATACAAACATGCTTCCCATTTCACTTTAAAAATTTTGAAAATTGAATTTGATAAAATCAAAAAGTTTATGAAATTTTGGAATTCTGAATCCAAGAAATCAGATGGAAATTTTTTTTTTTAATAATACGAATTTCATGCTTTCAATTTCATTTTAAAAAATTTTGAAAATTGAAACGTTTCAAAATCAAGTTAACTTAAAAATCATTCAAGAAGTTTTTGAACTCTTAAATTCAAACAATCAGGAAAAAAGACAAATTTGGCCATAAACTAAGCCCTAATTCTGTTATATTATGCATTTTAAACATGACAGTATTTTTTCTCGATTTGCTATGAAATTTTAAGTGAAAAAATTTCCTTGTGTAGGGGCCACTGGAATTTACTGAAAGGAAACTTCGTCAAATTCGTCACCTCTGATTTGACCGAAATTTGGCTCACTGGAAGTTCGTGTCATCAACACTTCAGAACCAAGTTACCAAATTTTCAGCTGCCGAAGTTGATTACAGCACTTTCTGGAGTGATTTCAGTAGGATGCTGGAGAAAATCAATTTCTGCTGGAGGCTCTGAGTAGGTCGTTTCAAAAATGATCGCAATAGATTCGAGAACGTTGATTATAGTGTAAAGACGAAGTTTTGGATAATATTCTTCAGAAATACGTTCTACTGGATTTTTTTTGAAATATGGAATATTCGACTTTGTAAAAAAAAAAAAATACACGAGTGAACTCGTCACCTCAGATTCGCGATTCAACTACTCTGGTCGATTAAGAATATCAAACTTATGATAGGATTAAAATTCCAGCTGTCAAAATTGATTACTGCGCATTGTGGAGCGATTCCAGCATAGCAAGCTGCAGAAAAACCAACTTCTTCTGGAGGCATCAGATCGACTCGAAAATATTTCCAATCGATTCGGGAGGTCAACTTTACTTATAGCATACAAACCGAATTTCAGATTTTTATCTCGTGGTTTACCATTTTTATAAATACCTTGTCAGTTAATGGGCAATTTCAGTCATTTAATCATTTTTAAAAATTCGCCAAAATTCTAAAAATCGACTTCAGCTCCTAAAAATTTGGTTTTGAAGTGTGGATAACATGAATTCAATAATTTAAAATTCAGCTCTCTTCCAATTCTACAATGAAACGTCATATTTTACCACCATACAGCATATTACAACCCCTCAGAGCCCCTTTAGGCATCTAAACTTGTAAAAATTATGAAAAGGTGGAATGGAATGTTGATTGAACAGAAGGCATGGAATTTGAAGACTTATCTATTTTTTCGAATGGAAACCTCGCTTTGTGCCCTCCAGTTCTTAATTTAAAAAAAAAATAAAATATGGGTTTGAAGGGACACCAAGTCACCATTCAAACTCAAAAACTAGGATCAGGTCAATAAAGAGTTCAAAACTGATAGCCCTTGTATCCTTCAGGGGTGTTGAGATCTTATTTTAAAATAAAGATCTTCGTTGTTGTTGTTTTTTTCAAAGGCTGTAGGCAAGGAAGATATTGCATAAGTGAATCAGTCTCTGACAAGGGAACCTCTTGAGGAGTCCCTCCCACATTTGAACGGGAATGCAGCGATTCTTGAAAAAAAACATTCTCTGAAACGCCCAATCCAAAATCCAAGTTGCCCAAATTGATTTTTCGATTTTTGGAGACTTGAAAAATTCAAAATGAACGATTTTCAACAATTGAAAAAAAAAACATTGAAGGTAAAATTCAGTTGAAATGTAGGAAAATCCTGTAACTACTACATGGCAACTTCCACGAACCAAATTTTCCCATTTGCAGTTATTCTGGAGCATCCAGCACGATTTTTAATTTCTCCAGAAGGCGAGGAAATTAATAAGGGTGGTTAAAAATCGAGTTGTGGCTTATTCTTGATTTGTTTAACAGATCCAGATTGCCACAACTCGGTTTCTAGCATACCTAAATAATTTCCACACTTTCTGGAGAAATTCAAAATCGCCCTAGAAGTTCCAGAACGGCTCAAAATTGTGAAATTCAGATTAGTGCGGTTGATTTTCGACAAGATACAGTCATTCATGCAAACTTGGAATATTTCCCAACGAACAGAAAATTTTTGAATTTTTTTCCTAATGAGTAATGACTTTGTTCAAAAAAAAAAAAATTGTTAAATGAGTCGAGAATAGACTAAAACTCGATTTTTAGCTGCCCAAATTGATTTTCATGCCTTCTGCAGAAATTTCAATACACTGGAGAAATCGAAAATGGTGAAATTCGATTGTTGGGGGAGGGGGAGAGGGAGGTTGATATATAGTTTCAGGACTAATATTCATCTTTTTTACTGAATAATATACCTACATATTCTTTCAAAAGTGAATCACTGAAAAAGATTAATTTTGGATTTTCAAAAATTCGTCAAAAATATAAGAATCAATTCGGCAAACTGAATTTTGAACTGCTCAGTAGTACTTGCTCAATTCTCACCATCGTACCCAAATTCTATTCCACAACACAATCACATTCCAACACCTCGATCAAGATCACTAACTTCTCGACATTTTGAGAAACCTCGTCGCATTCTCACACCATCCATCGTTCCACACACACACACACACACACACTCGAAAAAAAATAAGCTTCATTTCTAAACGTCATTTTTACGCCCACCAAAGAGAGACCCGCTCAGCAGTAAAAAAATCCCACCAAAAGCCTGGCAACTTTTTAATACCAAAGTGTTTTCACGTTAGAATATCGTTAAAAATAACCCTCAGCAGCTTACGAGTAGTCTACCATCCCATGAAGCAGGCGTAAGTATTATATTAGTTAGTTGATAGATGCCTGCCTCTCCCTTTTCCCCCGCCTCCGCATCTATGTCACATAATTCGACGAAGTCATTTATAATTTTTCTTTTTTTTATCGCGAGTTAAAAAACTTTTTCAGCTCGTATTTAAACGCGTTCCTCTTCTCTCGCTTGTCTCTCTGTCTTTCTACAGCCATAAACATTCGGTAATGGAATTGAGTTCAATTTCTGCTTAAAGGTTTTTACGACCGTTATAAATAATAAATTTATTAAATTGAAAATATGTTTTCAAAAACGAAGAAGAGAGAAAAAAACCACCTCCCTTAGCACTAACTATACATAATATAGCGAGCTTTTATATTCAAAAGGGTTTCCTCTCACTCTGTAGCGTTTTTTTTTCATCCTCAACTTTAGCTCGTTTCAAAGTTCGCATATTATCGAAAAATTTCCTCGCATACTTTGGCACTGGTCCGAATACCATTTCGAGTCCCTTCATTTAGAAAAAAAAACAAAAAACGAACTTATATAATAATTTAAAGGAGTTTGAAAAATTTACTTATTGTTTTTAGCAGCACAAAAAAATCATAATAACAGCTCGTGATTTTATTCGAATGTTTGAGAATTCGAGGGATAAAGAAAGAGAAAAAAAAATGCAAAAAGCAACCAGCAGAAAAAACAATTATAACGGGCGTGTATTTTTACCATTTTTACAGCGTACGATTGGTTTTGCATGAAAGGGTTGGAATTTACACCGAAGAGAGGGAGGAGAGGGTTGCTCTGGCTCTGGTGTATCGATACGTTCGTCACTCGTCGGTTGTGTAGTTGAACGAGACTTTGAATTTCTGATTTCGAATCGGTTATTGGTGGACTTCTCTTTTTATCACGAGAAATTGACTTGAATTAGGTACCTATACAGAAGAAATTATAAATAAAGAGGAACGTATTTTGAAACCTATACCCATCTATGTCTGGTTTTCTGATGATTTGAATACTTCATCGGGGCCTGCAGTATGCAAATATGAACGAATAGGTAGAGAGAAGGCCAACGAACCAAAACAAGGCATACGTAAAACGATGCCTTGCTAGGTTCGTGACTAGAGGCGAGAAAATAAAATAATAACAATAAAACAACGACTGTCAGTTTTAAGCCTAAATTACCCATATAAATATAAGCTATTTTCTAGCTTAAGATATCATTTTATATCATTTTGTATACCAAGTTTAGTCGTGATTAAACTATCCAAACTGTACACTTGTGTTTCAAATATTTGGTAGAAGAACTCACTCAACCTACACCTAATCTCATACAACAAATTGGCGCTCGAACGGACCTACCAAGAACGAAGTGTACCTACTCATACTATGATCAAGGTAAATGAATGAAAATTCAATCAATAACCAAAGTGAAATTAATTTTAAAAGTGATTCAAGTGAACTAACCTCTAGTATAGAAATTGATTCAAGTAACTTTAGTAATTTTCTATTAGAAATATCAAGTGATAATTTAATTACTTCATCTCCTGAAAAGTTGGAAAAAATTGCAAACCTGGAATTAAGTTGGATTATTGGTGTTCCAAAAGAAAAATTTGACAAATATTTCGATGAATTAAAAATTCCAAGAGAAACCACAGTTGAAAAATACAGATCAAAATTGCGAAAATTTTGTGAAGAAGGAGCTGAAGAAGGAACTGAATTCAAAACAAAATATTTTAAGGAAGTTTACGAAAAATTAATTACATCTCCTCAAGACCCAGAAGTACTAGATTTTTTCAAAATGACAATAGGAGGTTCAGGAACGAATACAACAATAATAAAACCACTTACATTCCATCCTGAAAAATTCTCAGGAATCAACAGTGATGTGACTACATTTATGAAAAATTACGAATTATATGCCAAAATTAATGGATGGGATGATGAGAAAAAATTCCAATATTTTCCTGCATACCTAACATACCTAGCCTTACAAGTTTATTATCAAATAGAAAAAGATGTCAAAGACTGGAAAACATTAGAAAAACGATTTAAAGAAGAATTCAATGAAAGTGCAAACATAGACCTAACTGAAAATAAATTAATGAGAAGGAAGCAAGAAAAAGATGAGTCAGCAATGCAATATATTACTGACGTTGTGAATTACTGTGCTATAGTAGACGATAAAATGGAAATGAAACGAGTTTGTAAACATATAATGAAAGGTCTAAGACCAGAAATAATCTCTGCTATAGGTTTATTTGACAATAGTGATTTGAAAAAATTAAAGCACAACATTGAAAAATACGAAAATAATCTACAATTAATCGAATCCAGCAAGGAGGAAGATAGGGTAGCGAAAATGGAACAGGCAATTTTTGAATTGAAAGAAAAAATCAGTAAATCAGATGGAGAAAAAGTTGAAAAAGTGAACCAAGTAGTTGTACAAAAATCAAACCAAAACGAATCAAAAAATGACCAATGGAGAAAAAATAAATCAAAAAACTGGAAACAAAATAATTTTTGGCAACCACCAAATTTTTGGCAAAATCCCATGTATTCTCAAAATCCATTCAATACCTACCAACCACAGTGGAACCAGTTCCAAGGATTACCAAATCAGTTCCAAGGATCGCAAAATCAGTGGGGTCAATGGCAAAATCAATTTCAAAATAAACAACAAAACTGGGGAAATGGTCAAAATAATGGTGGAAAAGGACCAACTCCAAACAGATCAAGCAAATTTTGTACAAATTGCAAAAGACCAGGCCATCTCAAGGAAACCTGCTGGCATTCAGAAACCAATACTGAACAGAAAAATGACTAGGAAAAAACAAATGAGTCCAACAAAACTTGCACAAATTGCAAAAAAATAGGCCATTTAATTGATGATTGCTGGTTTTTGGACCCAAGTAAGAGGAAAATAAAGAATAAAGAAGATTGAGGAAGTAGGCACCCAGTTCCGAATCACACACCAACATTTTATCTACAGAATGGAAAACAAACAGAGTACTTTAGAAATATTGTACATTTCAATAAATTTACTCTGTTGAAAGATTTTAATACAGACGAGACCAAGACTATAGAAAAAATTATAACCATCAACGAACGTAAATATACTCGTAAATATGCACGTTCGGAATGTAAACAGGAAAAAGCAAAATCAGCAAAAAAGTTGAAGGTAGGTAAAATAAATGGTAACCACCTCAACGTTAGTATACAGTTATGTAACCATGTATATGAAGGTGTCATAGACACTGGTTGTAATTTAACGCTGATTAATGAAAAAATACCACATAGCAACAGTGAACTTGAAGAATCTGACGTAAATTTGGTGTGTGCAAATGACTCTGCTATGAAAGTGAAAGGAAAATTAAAGAAAATATTCAGTATTGAAGGCCAGAAATATGAGGTAGAAGCTCATGTAACAGAGGGCTTGAATTCAGATATCATTTTAGGGATAAATTTTCTTTTACAACATGCAGCTGTCATAGATTTCGTAAATAAATATATCCAACTAGGAACTGGGAAAAATGCCATAAAAATACCTATGGATGAAAAATGGTTGAAAAATTTCAAACAACCTGAACAAGAAATTGACACTATTGGAGACCATGTAATTTCTTTCAAAGAAATTATTTTGAAACCTAAAGAGAGAAAAATAATCACAATTGATGACATAAAACCAAATAAAAATAACAGGATGATAATACCTAATGATTTGTTTCATCAAAAATCAGGCATAAAAGCAACAGGCGTGTGTGTTAAAAATAACAAACAGGCCATACTTCAGCTATTTAATTACACAAACGTGAGTAAAAAAATATACCAATTGCAAAGAATCGGAGTTTTTAAAGACCATAAAGAAAACAAACAACAGGTAGTGAATAATATTCAAGGCTAGGAAAACCACACCCAAGGTGAAATAAACGAAAATGAAGATGAGGTGAGAGACCTAGAAGGAAACCTGATTGATATTTCACCCAAAATGAAAGGAGAAAATAGGAAAAAAATTGTGCATTTATTGAGAAGATTTAGGCATTTATTTACCATGGACTCTTTGCATATCAGCAAGGCAAATGTGGAAGAATATGAGCTCAAAGTAAAGGATGACGAACCTGTTAGCCTGAGATCTTATAAACTGGCTCCTGTAGAAAGGAGGGAAATTTGGAGACAGGTAAAAGAGATGCTCAAATCAGGCATTTTAGAAAGATCAAGATCTCAATACAGTGCACCAGCTTTTCTACTCAAACAAAAAGACAAATACAGATTTTTATGCAATTTTAGCAAGCTCAATGAGAAATTAATTGCTGATAAAAATTCTGTACCTCGGATAGACAACATACTCATGGCCCTAGAAGGAGCCACATTATTCAACCTACTTGACTGTAACTCTGGTTTTCATCAAATTCCAATTTCAGTAGCTTCAAGATATTTAACTGCCATAATAATAGAAAATCAGTTATTTCAATACACAAGATTACCTCAGGGACTGATGAACAGCCCTGCAGCCTTTAGCAAAACCATAAATGCCGAATTTGCGGATCTACTTTATGAGGCCATGGTGGCTTACATGGATGATATTTGTGCTTATGGAAAAGATTTTAAGCAAGCTTTACTCAATTTGGAAAAAACCCTACAAAGGCTAGACAAATTGAACTTAAAGCTCAAAACCTCAAAATGTAAATTTTTCTATGACGAAATTGAACTTTTAGGCCATAAAGTGAATGGAAAGAAAATTGAACCAATTGATAAAAATATAAAAGCCATAGTAAATTTCAGACAACCAAGGACTATCAAGGAGGTCCAATCATTCATTGGAATGGTAGGGCACTACAGAAAGTTCATAAAAAATTTTGCCAAAGAATCAGCTTGTTTGACTGATCTGACTAAAGGAGATGTCAAAAATAATACAAAAGTGAAATGGGAAGAAATACATGAAAAAGCCTTTCAAAGGTTGAAAACATTGATGACCAGTGAACCAGTTTTGGGAATTTATAAAGAAAATAGGCAAACTATAGTTGAAACAGATGCATCTAGTATAGCTATTGGAGGTGTTTTATCTCAAGTAAATGAAAAAACAGGTAAAACTCATCCAGTAGCCTACTTCAGTAAAAAACTGCAACCATCACAGCAGAAATATTGTGCCTATGACCTAGAAATGACAGCTCTAGTGGAGACTATTACCCATTTTCGTGAGTATTTATTTGGAATTCCCTTCACAGTTTATACTGACCATGCAGCTCTGGTCAGCTGTAGAGGGATGAAAGATCCAAATGCCAGAATGGGGAGAATGATAGATAAACTCTCCCCCTACGAATTCGAAATTAGGCACAAACCAGGGAAACAAAATGTGGTCCCTGATGTGCTCAGTAGAACAGAAGTGGCAAATGAAATAAAAATTGGAACCAATTTCAAGGAAGAACAACAGAAAGATGAATATTGTAACAATTTAATAAAAGCAAAAAAAGGTCAGCTTGATAAAAAACATCCAAATTATAAACAGTATAAAAGGGCAAGTAGGAGGTATGATTTGAATGAAAATGAAGTATTGGTCATAAATCAAAGAACTCCAATGGGAATTAGAAGGCCAGTAGTAGTACCTCGCCTACTTATAAACGAGATACTACATGCATACCATGACTGTGCTATAAGTGGAGGACACTTTGGAGCAAATAAAACTTTGAATAAAATTCAAATGAAATATTATTGGACTGGAATGACCCAGGATGTGAAAAATTACGTGAGGAGTTGTCATTCCTGCCAGATTCGGAAAAAGGAAGCTGGAAAAATTCCAGGACTTTTGAAACCTATTGAAATAAATATTTGTGAAATTTTAGGACACTTAGAAATTGATTTTGTGGGCCCTTTGCCCAAAAGCTCCGGACACAGCTACATACTGGTGGGCACATGTAGAGCTACGAAATTTGCATTTGCCAAACCAGTAGCCACAGCCTCCTCTGATGCAGTCATAAAATTTCTTTATGAATTAATGACGATTTATGGATGCCCAAAGAAAATTTCTTGTGACAATGGAACACATTTTAAAAATTCCGAATTTCAAGAAACCTGTAAGCGACTCGGAATTACACTGACCTTTAGTTCAACATTTTCCCCACAGACACAAGGAGGGACTGAAAAATTCAATGGTGTGCTGAGTAAAAGTTTGGCACATTATTGTAACCAAAATAGGACAAATTGGAGTGAATTTGTGAAATTTGTAGTTTTTGCATACAATACCACTCCATTGGTGAGATTTAAAGGACTCAGTCCATACTTTATTATGTATGGGCAAAATCCAAATCAACCAATAGAAAACAGACTGTCCCTAGACACTAGGGCAAAAAGGGACAGGATGGAAGAAATAGAAGAAATCCAAAAAATCAGAAAAATGGTACCTGGAATAATTTTTGAAAATCAGAAAAAAGAGAAAATTGAATATGACAAAAAACACAAAGAAGTGAACCATTCACCTGGAGATATGGTACTTCTAGAAATTCCATTTAAGCACAAGGGAAAATTTGCTGCAAAGTACAATGGACCCTATAAAGTGCTTAGGAAAATGAATGACTTGAATTATGAAATAGAAAGAGAAGACAAGCCTGAAATTGTTCACATTAGGCGTCTCAAAAAGTACATAATTCGAGATTGAAAAAATCAAAAATTTGCTGAAAAATTTAGTATTAAGGGTTAAATTTATGAAGTATTTTAGGAGCTTTAGATTTACGAGTATTTTTAAGCTATCTATGAGCTCGCGATCATAGATTTACCTATTAAAAAATATACTTATGAATTTTACAATGTAAGCTAAAATTATGAAATAATAGGTAGAAAAATCACAGAAATCAGCAAATTTTATGGGCCCAGCATACAAAGAAGGCGAGGAACATGTATCATATATGTGTAACAATTTGCCAAAATAGAAATAAAAATAAATATTCCAGAAAACCACTGAAAAATGTACTCAATTTTGACAAAAATACCCCTAATTAGACATAGTTTAGCTATAAAGATCAATAAAGTAGGGAGCCTGCAAGAACATCTGAGGGCTTGCAGGGTTGGAGAGAAAATTCTGGGGAAGGATAAGGAAATAGTAGTACCTTATCCATCGTGTCCTCAGAACCTCTCCTGATTGTAATTTGGCCTAGTATAGGTATAAGTAACCCAAACTAGACCTCTTGGGGCTTCAAGTGCCCAAAATGTAAATAATGTTCATATAAGATTGTAAATATCAATGAAAACATACCTACTGTACTTAAATGAATGAAAAAAAAAAAAAAAAAAAAAAAAAAATGTAGGTACCTATCTGTCTACCTACCTAGTTAAAACTAAGAATTAATCTAAGTATAGCAATGGAAAATATATCGCAAATACATCGCGATCACAATGTACATAATTATTTAAAACTGCCAATTCAGCAGAATTCATTTTATAGAAAAATTAGTACTTTATATAAATTATTCCTATAGTTGAAGGAATAGGCTATTTTTATGAAATAGATGTATATAGAATAGCAATATCACAGGAAAAATGAAAAACAAACTCAGAATCAGTAATAACCTGCCATAGAAGCCATTTCAATCCATATCCAAGGGTCAATGATTGAAAATGGACACAGTCACATAAACATAACAGAAATCAGAGAAATTCCAAAACATTTCGAATGGAAACACCAGATACCACATGAAGAAACCAAAACCAAGGGGAAAGAATTGGAAGAAAAACTTTCAAAATTGGAAATCACAAAACCACAGCATCATTTTTGAGAAGGACTACCCAGAAGAGTATAACTGCAGCCATTCAATGGATTGTATAAACTATTTATTAGATAAATTTAGACTTACTAGAGGAGAGAAGAAAAAGTCAGAAAGAAATTGAAATTGAGTTGAAAAAGAAAAAGAAAGTATAGAGTAAAAATGAGGACATTTTTTTTCCGAGAGGAGGAAAATTTGCAGTATGCAAATATGAACGAATAGGTAGAGAGAAGGCCAACGAACCAAAACAAGGCATACGTAAAACGATGCCTTGCTAGGTTCGTGACTAGAGGCGAGAAAATAAAATAATAACAATAAAACAACGACTGTCAGTTTTAAGCCTAAATTACCCATATAAATATAAGCTATTTTCTAGCTTAAGATATCATTTTATATCATTTTGTATACCAAGTTTAGTCGTGATTAAACTATCCAAACTGTACACTTGTGTTTCAAATATTTGGTAGAAGAACTCACTCAACCTACACCTAATCTCATACAACAGGGCCAGAGCTCTAAATTAATCCACGTAAGGGCATTCGAGTAACTGAAGAGGGGGAGAGGGGTGGTTCCAGTTTATTTGTAAAATATTAAATAAAAACGCGAGTCAGCTTCTAAAAAAAAAAACTCCAGCATTTCTCT
Organism: Planococcus citri; assembly: GCF_950023065.1. Lineage (NCBI taxonomy): Eukaryota > Metazoa > Arthropoda > Insecta > Hemiptera > Pseudococcidae > Planococcus > Planococcus citri. The sequence continues at coordinate 19,340,072 of NC_088681.1, forward strand.
TCAAATGGTTCACCTACTTTCAGGTTTCATTCAAACCGCGTTAAGAATGTGTTAATAGATTTGCATAACCAGTTCGCCGTAAATACACGATTTACATTTTAAGATTACATAATTATTACTCTGCTTCAATTTGAACCAAAAATTAAGTAAGTAGAACCGTCTGATGAAACTTGAATTTTTTTGGCGAGTTCCTTTCGATGATCTTCAAAATAATCACAAGAATGTTGTGACGAGGAGGAGGGGAGGGGGGGTTTCCGCAATTTTCCAACATTTGAACTAGTTGATTCGGAATGGATTTGTTCGCGAAACATTGCAGATATTAGACAAGAGACTTATTGGAATCAACGGTTAAAATAATTCAAAAGCTTTAAAACCGAACTTTCAAATTTTCATCCTTGAAAAAACAGCAAAGGTTCAATTTTTATTTCAGAGGCTTCAAATTGAGGAGAGGGGGCGCCAAAATAAAGGTACATAATACTAAAAATTTAAGAAAACTGTTTTTTCTTTTTCTAATGTCACATTTTTTTAGCCTCAAAACAAAATCTAAAGTTATCCGGGATTTTTTGGCCTCATTAAAAATAGAAGCTAATCTTGAAAAACAAAATTTTTGACAGTTTCGAGGCAAATTTTGAACTGTTTTGCCAAATTAAGTAGGAGATGAGACGCTGAAAACAAGAAATTTGGTACATAAATATCTGAAGTTCACGTAATTGCTTTACAAATTTTTAAAATGTACGAACATAGATTTCGAAAAAATTTTCTGGGACCATTACTCTCTCTCTCCGCCGACCAATAAGTAAACCAGAGCTACATCATTATTACTCAACATTTTGTGTATGTACGTAGAAAATAGAAATCCTGAATGACTGAAAAATTCTCCTACAGAAATTTTCACTTCGAAAAAAATCTCTGAGGCAACCTTTCATTTTTCAATTTTTTTTTCTCAAATGAAAATTTTCCAACCTCTTACACCTGGGTTTTGGAAAATTACTACAATAAATTGAGAATTGATAATTTCACAGCAAAAAAAGTGGATGGGAGGGGAAAATAAAAAATTCTGTGCCACACTTTGGTCTTTTGTTTTCAATTCTCATCAAGATAGGTACCTTGGCCTACTTACTTTATTTCCTGTAATCCTGTATGAAATCAAAATGTCCAGTCTGTCTCTCAAAGAAATAATCTTTCCTAAATTTTCGTACTTTTTTGGACCGATTTTTCTAATTTTCTATTTTTTTCAAACATCATCAGAGCGACGGCAAATTTTATTCAATAATCCACACACTTTTACCTACTAGGGTAGCTTTTATTTTTGAGAAAGTTTGAATCTGATTTCTTACAATTACCAGCAATTTTTTCGGCTAAAAAATTAAAGTACGAGTAAACAGGATAATTTGAAAAAATAAAAGGTACCTATAAAGATTGAATGCCCTAAAAGTTTTGAAAATCTGGGGTGTTTAACAAAACTTCCAAACAAAAAATCATGACTTTTACATGATCATGCATCACCTGTTTTTCACATTTTTACCAAGTAAATAGGTATAACAGCCTATTTAACTTATCGAACAAGGTTGCCATTTTTCACAGGATCAAAAATTAGGCATTTCAATTTTTTCATTTTTTTGATTTTTTTTTTCATTTTATGGGCTTTTAAAAAAATTTTCAAGTGTATTTCGATCCAAATTCCGCTCAGTATTACAGTAATTTTTGGGCATTTTGGCATCGAATTGATTTCATTGGACCATTCGGGCGGAGAAAGAGAAGGTAAAACTCAATTCAAGTTGAATTTTGAAAATTTTTTTAATGTCAGCATTTACTTGGATTCAAAAAAAAAAAAAAAAAAAAAAAAAAATACAAAGAATGAGGAAAAAACAAAATTTTGAAAGAACAACAAAAGGAACGAAAAATTTCATACGATTCAAAAAAATGAAAAAAAAAACAGGATTTATTTGCAATTTTGACCAAAAAGTGCAGGAGCTCTGTGGAATTATTGGCAAAAAAACTACTTTTTTTTTTTGAAATTTCAGGGTGTCTAATTAAATTTTAAAATAAAATAGCAGGACTTTTAGCAGGACATTTTTCAATCAAGAATTCATGTTTTGAGAAGCAAAAAAAAAAAGTTTCAAAATTCCAGAAAAAGTATGGAATAAATTTTAAATTTTAAATCTGATTGATTTTGACAAAAAACACAACTTTTTAGCAGTTTTGGTAAAACATAGAACTTTTAAGTGGAGTAAAAAGATAGAACATAAAAAATGAAAAAAAGTCAAAATTCTGAAAGAATCACAAAAAAAATCTTGCAGTAATGTAGATTTTTAAACAATTTTAAAAAATGGCTTTACTAGCAATTTTTATAAAATTGACGGGCTCTCCAAAGATACTGACAAAAAACACAACTTTCTAGCAATTTTGGTTGAAAACAGAACAGTTTGTTAATTTTGGTGGAAACTCAACTTTTTTTTAGCAATTTTTGAAAAACACAAGACTTTTGAGTCCGGTTTTGGAAAACAGCAAATCTTTCGAGCCATGAAATAAAATAAATAATTTATTTATTTAGTTATCTACTCTATGTCCTGATGAGTTATTTGATTCGTCTGTTGATGATACTTGTTTGTTGTATTTTGTTACTGATAATTAATTTCAACTTCCAAAGTCGAGTTTATACCGCAATAGCCATAATTTTTCAACAAAAATTTTTCTAAAAATTAAATTCAAAATGAATAATTTTTTTCAAATACTTACGGGAAAAATTGAAAACCAAAATAACTCTGTAGTACCGTGACCCGGGGGGAGGGGGTGGTTACATTTTACATTCTGCTTCGCTAACGAGGTCAAACATTTTAATGAGAAAAACGATAGAATCTGTTTGAATTTTCATAGAATTACCAATATCAAGCACCTGAACATGCACAATTTCACAAAATTCACCTACTTTTTGACTGAAAATTGCAAAATTCTGGACAATTTTCAAAATTTTTCCACAAGAGTGAAGTTCTCTTAAGGGGTAAGGGAAGAGGAGGAATTTTTTGTTACTATTTTCTCTCGGCAGCTTTTGGCAGGATTCTATTTCTTGTGTGGGGCTTACTTTTCACGAGTAAAAATTAATTTCACCAAATGCAACTAAATGAGGTCAAAATTATCAAATTTCAATCGTTGGACTTTTTTTCTTCCAAGCACTCAATACATATATTTAAACCTCACCATAGGTAAAGAAGAAGTTCCACTTTATGTAAGTACAATAATCTATTTAAATCTTGAAAAAAAAAAAAAATAATAATTGAAAATTTAACGAGGAAAAACTCGACCCTCTCCTCCATACCACTCAAAGTAAAAAGTTTCAGAATTGATACCGAAACTGGTCAAAATTAAATATAATAATAAAAAATCCACAGCACGAAAACTCGAATACACGTATCTCAGTACATAGATAGGTTTAGGTTATCTAACCTATCCAAGACGTACGTATACGAGCAACAGTACAGCATACACACGATTACGTTGTATTTCATTTACCTACCTTTAAAAGAAATAATATTAAATTTTTATGTTAACGTATGACATAGCAAAAAGGATACGTACGCGATGGCAGAGCGTGTCGGTGTACAGAAAAATAACATCTCGAAATCGAAAATAAAACAAAAAAAGCCAAACGCGAAAAAACAAAGAGAAAAAATAACTTACCAAAGAAAACAAAATAGAATATTGATGATAAAGCATGTTGAAAGAACAATTTATCATGTTTTATCAGCGGAATTACCCGCGAGTATTGTATTTTACCGTACAGTTGCCCAAATAACGGATAATATCATCTTTGATATTATTTCAAAGCACGTGAACATAAGCTATTTTGCAATTTTATTACGTTTGCGCTTCTAACCTCCCATTGGTCTTAACTTATGCCCCTTTTACTCTTTACAAAATAGGAGACGAAAATGGACGATTTCTCAACATGCACGGCCAACGAACGAAACCGCAGACGTGCATTTTCTATACGTAGGTAACTAGGTATGCAAAATGCTCCAATACTTTGAGTTTTCTCCAAATTCGAAGGGGTCGAGAGGGGAGGGGGTGGTTTCGAGATTCAAAAAAACGTATACTCTCGACGAACCAGGATACAAGGAAACGACTCATCGTCTCGTTTGAGGAAACTCTGCCATCTAAATCCGACTCGAAAAACATTCCGAACCAATTTTACCAACCCCTGGTCACTATTCGACCGTTTCGAGTTCGACTGGAGAGCGAAAAACCGGCCAACTCCACCTACTAGGTCCACTACGGTACGGTGCTCAAGTTATGAGATTTTTCCGGTGTTTTCGCATATCGAAAACAAATCAAGGCTTGACCACATATGGTTATCTTCAACACATCTTATATTGCATGTAATTTTAGACCGTTATTCTGCGCTTTAAAACGGCGATTTTTTTTCTTCCTCCGGTAGTGTTCTTTTTCTCTCCTTTTATATATATTTCAAACGATATAATATTCTTATAAACGTATATCATAGTTGAGTCCACGATATGCTGCGTGATGTGTTTTACTTTTTTTTCCCAACGAAATATTATACTACACATGTATACTTAGTATACGCTAGGAATAAAAACAAAAAGACAAGAACGAGCACCCTCTCCCATTCACCTTCTCAGTTCCTCTCTGCTTTCTTATGCAAACGCAGCCAAGTTTTTACCCATCGAAAATATTCATTTGAAAGGAAAAAACAGTAACAGTACACGATGATGGAAAAACTAATAAAACGTATTTTTTATCGCATCGTATAGCCTACCAGCAAAAGTTATACGTACATTTTAAAGTATAGGCCTTAGACCTATAAGAAAATCCTCTCACATTTTTAAGCTATAGGCCGAATCGAGTACAATAGGCTAAATAATTTTCTGAACCCGATTTTCGAAAATGATTTTTCTCGTTCCTCTTTTTTTTTCGTAGCCATTTTCGTCGAAAGAAAAAATATTTTCAAAGTTGATAAAAGAAATGAAATATTTTCTCGAAATTAAGTAATTTTAATAATTTTTGCCCCGAAGTTTTCCATTATAAAAAGTAACTTCTATTGCCAAGTGAGTGCGAGGAAATTAAGCTTCGACTAAAATACACTTTTTTCTTTCGTTTTCTCTCTCTCTCTTTGTTTCTTTCATCGCCGCGTAAATGAAAAATGGATTTCCAATTTTAATTCTAATTAAATAGAAGAGCGAAAAAAAAAGAAGAGGAAAAAAACGAAAAGGTCTCCAGATGCTAAAAAAATATAAAAATCTGTTATAAGTCAAAAGCGCCCTTTACACGAGGTTAGCTTGTTCGTATAGGGATGGTATTTGGATACAGATAGATGATTGAAAGTATGCAACATGAATTGAGAATAAACAGCGAAGTGGAAGAGAATCCGATGAAGGGGGGAGGGGGTAAATTGGATAGCAGGATATATGTATCTTGGTTTGACGAAAATTTTAAAAATGGGACAATAACGCCAGTTTTCATTCAATTTTAATGAACGTCGATTTTAAAAAAATTTCAAACAAATGACTTTTTTGAGGGAGTGGAGAAGGGAGTGGATTCTGCAAGTTTTTTTCAACGAGAAGACAACGTGGACTTGAGTTCTCGTTTTGTTTTCAATAAACCTTCACAAAATAATTTCACATCTCCAATTTTTTCAGAGCCACATTTCGGTCAATTTTTTATTCTTATACAAAATTTTGAACCAATTCTTTCAAGATCATTGCAATTGGTCATTGGAAAAATTGTGAGGATTTTGGAAATCGTATACATCCAATGGTATTGGAACATGTAAAAAATATTATGACTTCATTACAAATTTTATAAAAATGTCAAAATTATGTTCATCACAAAAATGATTGAATAAGTGACCAATTTCCAAGACTTTACCATTCAAGTGCAGACAAAAATTTATTCAGTTTTCATACGACCTCATTCAAAAATTAACTTTAGACAGATCGATAACCTCACAACACCTCCCTTCTCTCTTCTCTTTTGGATACAAAAATTGAAATTTTTATGAGGAAAATTCGGTTTGAGTCAGGAAATTTTTGAGAAGTAGAAGGACATGTAAGTAATTGAAATTGACAATTTTTGCAAGATTCATTTCCCTCTCTTCGCCCTTACTTCTTTCTGAATCCTTGAAAGAGATTATGTAGAAGGAATAAAAAAATCATAAAATTAAAATTTCATTATTGAAAAAAATTTCATTACTTTTTGAAACTCGAGCGAAAATTACACTCACAAAATGTTGTGGAATTCTGTGGCGAAAAATTTGTTTTAAATGCCCTAACACAATAATCTGTAGTAAAAAATGACCAAAAACCGATGTAACGTGTCACAAAATATTACCAAAATTCTTGCAGAAATCCTTCAAAATCGTCAAAAATTCAAAGGAAATTACAAAAAATTGAATCATCGAAATGGAAATCACGCGAAAAATGCAAAAAATTATACAATAGCAACATAAAATCAGGTTTAAAATAAACAGAAATTACCAAAAATTGATGAAATCTTGATAAAATTGAGCAAAATTTCAACAAAACGATTTTAAAATACGAGTAGCATAAAAACATTGAAAACCCACTAAAAAAAATAGTAACATCTCGAAACTCGAGAAAAATTTACCAAAACTGACTAAAATACTATCAAATTTGAATGCAATTTCGTCAAAACCCCACAAAGTATTCTAAAGTTCTTCGAAAATCACTGCAATATTGAAAAAAGTTGTTGAAAATAAAAATACACCCGCAGAATGATCATCAAAATTATTTTAAAAATTTGGCAAAAAATTACATTAGACGCCAAAAACTTTAAAATCTGCATACAAATGACCACAAAATTGGATTTTTAAAAGTGAACAAAATTCAGCAAAAATTACATAAAACATTGTTAAAACTTAAAACTTGCTAAGACCACATTAAAAAAATTGAACCCCACTAAAAATTGTCAACAGGGGTGAAACTTGATCAAAATCTCTCAAAAATTTCTGAAATTTCGAAAAAAGTGCTAAAAATTGCTAAAACTACAATCAGCTGCATTGGCTGCAATTTTTCATAAAATAATCAAAAAATGATCAAATTTGTCATAAAAATCATTTAAAATCTCTAGAAATTGGTCATGGTTCGATAAAACATTATGAAAATAATTAAAAACCACAAAAAATTGCTAAAAATGGTATAAAATGAAAAAAATTGTAAAATGGGCTAAAAATGAATAAAAATCACAACCAAAAAAATTAATCTTTTCATCATAAAACTGACAAGGGAACTCCTTGAGGTGTCACACTCCGATTTGAACGGGACCGCGATTTTTGGAAAGAGCATAGTCTAAAACCCCCAAAACCAAATTTTTGATTTTTGGCGAATTTTTGAAAATTCAAAATTGACTGTTTTTAGCGATTTATGATTTTTTTATAAAGTACGTACTTGATCAATAAAAATAGTCAAAAACTCTGGAGAAATCGAAAAATCGCGCTGGAAGGCTCCAGATTGGCTGGAAATGGTGAAACTTGGATTTGGGTAATTATTATGTATTAGTTTTGGGACTTATTTTGACCATTTTTATTGATCAAGTACGTACTTTATAAAAAAAATCATAAATCGCCAAAAACAGTCAATTTTGAATTTTCAAAAATTCGCCAAAAATCAAAAAATGAACTTGGGCAGCTGAAAATTTGGTTATAATGGTTTTAGACTAGGTATGCTGTTTCCAAAAATCGCGGTCCCGTTCAAATCGGAGTGTGACACCTCAAGAGGTTGCCTTGTGATTGTGAGAAAAAATTGCCTACAATATCGTGACTAGTTGAATTTACATAAAAACAATAGGAAATCACTGACAATCGACATAGTAAAACTTGAGCAAAATCTCTCTCTAAAAAAAAGTGCTTGAGATATTGAAATTTTTTTTAGAAAATTACGAAAAACCAATGAAATACCATCAAAATTTAATCAAAATTTTGAAAAAACCATTTGAAGTAATAAAAAAACAAAACAAGAAAAAAGAAAATTGGCACGAAAATTACTGAAAATCACCAGAAATTCACCTACTTTTCGTAAAAAAAATGAAACAAAATTCAGCCAAAAATTCAATACAGCACAGTTGAATTTCCACTGAACCGAATTGAAACCTTTTCAAAATAATGAACATTGCAAGATTTGAGCAAAATCTCACAAAAATGTTCGAAGTATCACGAAAAAAAATTGTTGAAAACTACGAAAAATTGATCAAGTATTTTACCAAAACCGTTTAAAATTTTACAAAAATTACATAAAGTAAAAAATATGTACAATCGACATTAAAATCGCCAAAAATTAATATTTATTCAAGCAAACTTGAATGAATTTCATCAAAAATTACAGAAATCCAGCAAACATCGTTTTGAAAAAATCCTCTAGCAATTACATATAAACACCCTAAACAAATTTTTTTTTCTATACTGAATTGAGAAAACCGCTTCAAGGAAGTCGGAGGAGGAGGAGGAGGGTGAGGGGAAACTTTCAACCTCAACTTCGAGAACTCAAAACCGAATAGAGACTTCAGATCAAATGTACCTAGGCCTACATAATTAATCAGCAATTTGTCCTATGTTGCCTCCAATTTAGTACCTGGTACGAATTTTATTACAGTTTTTAATATTCTGGTTTTATGAAGATGAGAGAATAAGAATGGACTTCAAATTTCAAGTTGAAAATTTATCAATTCATTTCAAAGGATCATTGGATCATTTTTACGTAATTTTCTCAATCACATCTGACATATTTTGGGAGCGTAGAGTGGAGGAGTACCATACAACTACCTACCAAACCAGTTTGTAATTTTATAGTTTCTTACTTGAAAAAAAAAATCGTAAAAAACAAACGGAACATACAACACACAAAATTGAAATAGAAGAAAAAAAATCGCTAACTTTTAAAAACTCACCGTAACTCGCACCAAATCATATCTACAATTTCCATTCCGGCAATCGATTCTCGTCGTATACTCGTATAACAGCTCCGATGAATAATTCACGTTCTCCGTGTAAACGAGACCTGCAAAACAAATGGGTATTTTTTTTAATTATGTCGGGTGCTTTCACTTTAATTCGAAATTTTTTATAAAGTAATTTCATCGCCTCTTACACGTTATACTTTAATAATTTTACTCAATAATTTATTCTTTTCGATTGAAAGTTTGTTCAACAAAAGGGAAGAAAAAATACGATTCGATAGGGGCAAAATGGTTGGTAAAAAATTAATATCGTCGATTCGACTCTGCGACAATTTTTTTCGCCTCTTTTTTTTCATTAAATCTAATGTTAGCGCCGCGCCAGCCATTCTCACCGTATCATTTTAATTAGCGATTTGCCGACGAGAAAAAAAATCATTTAAAAATGCGATCGTTGAATAGGAAAAAAAAATATGTCTAACTTTATCTAAAAGAGCTGAGAGATAGAGATACCTATACGAGATGGGAAGTTGGTTTAAAGACGTTTTGAAAATCGTTTAATAAAACGTATTTTGGGGACATACCTATACGCAAGAGTAGGAGGAGTATCTTCGGATATATAGGTGATATTAGTTAGAAGTACTATAAGCCTTTTGTTTTTATTACAAATCTATAAAAATCATACAATTTTATTGGAAACCATTACTAAAATACAAAGTCTTCATCTGCGAATAAAAACTACACTCTATGCTTCTTCTGTGTTGTACTATACGTTATCAGGTGAGGGACTTTTTTTTTTTTTACAAACCTGCAAATAAAAACGCTGCAACAACACCTCAATATTAGTATTTGTACAGGCACCATACGGCCGATACATAACGTTCATAAAATTTTACGATTTTTTTATGCTAGAATTTTATTCAAAACTTATGAGCTTCCGTTTATGTTTAGTACTTAACTTACATGCGCTATTACTTTTCAAAATTTAAGTAGAGCATTACTCGCAATAAAATCCAAGTTGCGTACATCGCGTACCTATCTACCTACTTTTATGTAACGAGTAATACTTTTTTTTCCTTTACCAACGAGACTATAACATAAATGTAGCTGGGTATACCGATGAGATACATAGGTACATAAAAAAGAAGGGACATAACGCTGATGACAAGATATCCTATTCGAAGGGAACGTATCATTGAAATAGTATTAGTTGCTGATGAAAGAGATAGGTACCTACTTACTTACTTATACAGCGAAAGTGAGATTATTCAAATCAATGCTGGCTTCAGGACAGAGAGATAGGGAAACATCACCTGTAACAAATTCACGTATAGGCGTACAGTTAGTTAGTTTATGAAGAAAAATTAAGACAAGTGTTCGGTAGACCATCAATAACCGCATTATATCGGACTGTCTATTAAAAAGTATTATTTTTCGGCATGTTAGCGAAAAGTAAAAAGTTTTCGACGAAAGTTTGTATTTGTTGGTCATTTAAAAGTCATCAATAGAACATTATAACGATATGCGCGACATCTGTTACCATCGTGCGAGTTTAGAGTTCATATGACAAGCTGTAAAGTAAACTTTTTTATGCAGATTCGGCTTCGGGAACTTTTTCGTTGAAAAATGCTAAATTTTCTACTCCTAAATGTTAACTTTTCTTCGCCCGCGACTATGTTTTGGATTTATTTAGATGAATTTCAGTAATTTGCAAGTTTTCTCTCATGTTGATAGTTATCCAGTCCAAGATGAGAAAATTTCGATGATTAGCTTCGTAAAAATGTTCGGAAATTAAACATCGACGAGTAGGTAAAGGTATTCCAAAATAGGTGTACTATTGAAATCAAATAGGTATTGAAACACTTCAATTGGTGAAAATGAAACACGAGCTATCTTCAAAACCACGTAAGACGATGAGAATTACCGAATGCTTAGTGATATTATCCAACGTTACATTGTCGAACGCTTAGTCATCATTTCAATGCTACTCCAACTCCAATTCTTCACCGAATATGACGTAATAATGCGTAGAAATGATCTCGAAACGTATTACCCCGAATAATTATTCATTTAAACCCTTTTTGAAACGACGAAAGTGATGAAAGTTGAAACGAAGATGGAATTAACAGAGCGTCGGAACGAACGACTTACGAAGCCTTGATCAAGTAACAAGGTTTCCAAATATCAATATTACTTAAAAAATATATTCTAACTCGATCATTACGAATAATCAGAAGAATGTATTACTTCTTAATAGCTTACTTTCATTATCATAACGATGATTCGGGACTGGAAGATGAAACGAAACACTTGCCGGAATGATAGTCTTCGACTCTTCGACGACTTACTCCTACAGACTCAACTTTCTGTTCAACGTTCGAGCAGCTATACAGCTCAACTTCGACTCTGTAAAACTAACAAAGAACATTCCAAGTTCAAATACATCTCGAATAAAGTAAATGGATACGATTTATTACGATTCAAGTTCGTAACAATTGAAAACATCGAAGGAACAATCAACACTCACCGCTGGAACTTTCAATCACAGAATCTTCGGAATCCTTCGTTGAACCGAACGATTAAACATCTATAACACACCAACGACGTATTTTACTCGATATTATCCATTAATTAACACATTAAACGTAATTAAATCAAAGAAATTGTCATAAAATATCCGAAATTCATCTCGCGATAAAATAATTCTACGAAAAAACTTGAAAAAACTAAACAAACGGACGCCATCTTGTAATACGTACACTTTACGAGTACACTTGTTACGAGGTAGTCCGGTACACTTGTAAGCGTAGTCCGCCACAAAAATAAGGTTGGCAGCATTGGTATTTACCTAGAATTTACGTTGATACCGTTACCTCACTGTAATTAAATGATCAATGTCCAGCCCACGAAAATTGAATAATTTTTAGAAAATTATGAGTATTTAATTGATTATTTTACTTCACAGATAATTAGTTAACTATTAATGATAGATAATTCGATAATTATCATTGTTTAATGAGTTAACGCCAGCTTAACACGTATCTTTACATGAATTTTCGTAAGTATTCGTTGCTTATCTATGGTTGCTCTTGTGATAACAATTTCGAGCTCGTGACTGGGAAAATTTATGGAAAAAGTGCAAGAGAATTCAAATTAAGAATAATTAGTGTATTGTACTAGTAGATAAACGAGTGACAGAGTATATTCGACTTGGTTAAAGAATTCGTTCAATTAGCCAACGTACGGTGTTAATTTATAGCCTTTTTTTTCATCCAGTTTACATTTCCTTATCACGTTATCAGCTAATATTTTTCATCATCTACTTACACAATATTTTTTGTCAACAGATTTGAAATCACTGCTGTAAAATGATGTCTGACGATAAAGAAGACGGAGAGAAACTATTCTCAGAAAAAGGCACATCGCAACCTCCCGAAGCTGCAAAATTCATACCAGATACTGAAACCAAAAATGGGGTATCGCCTATCAACGTCGAATGCATCAAGTCCAAGTTCACCGGATTGACGAAAGAAGAACTGTTGAAATATTCCAAAGATCCGTTTTGGATTCGAATACGATGGACTTTATTCATTCTGTTCTGGATTATATGGTTTATAATGTTATTCGGAGCTATTGCTGTTATAATAGTTACCCCTAAATGCAAACAAGCCGATCCTCCACTTTGGTGGCAACGCAGTGCGCTGTATAAAACTGAAGTCTTAACGTTACCCCAAAAAGACGGTTTAGTTATTGGTAAGGAATGAATTATTTTCAAACTCGGACCTTATGGGATCGAAAGTAGTAATGGTTGTTTGTGTTCGCAGATTCGTTAAGAAGACATATCGATCATCTGAAAGAACTTGGAGTTGAAACCTTAGTACTTAAATACGTTCTTAATGCAGATCTTAGTACACCTTTAGATGTAACCAATTTTACCGATGTTATGCCTGTTTTGAAGAGTTTGGATGATTTTAAAACCAAAATTATCGACTACGCTAAAGAAAAAGGTATTATTTTTTGTTTTTTGTATTTTTAAATGAAAATCCTGTGAATAGAATTGGTCATTGCTACTGTTCATTTTATCGTATTTACAGATATCAACGTTATCATCGAGTTCATACCGAATTCATCTAGTAAAAATCACGTTCTGTTCATCAGAGCAACTTCCAACGAAACAGACTTCGAGGATGTTTACGTCTGGTACCCTAAAAATAAAGAACAAAATACCAGCAATTGGGTAATTACTTCAGTATTTTTGTTTTTTCATCATTCAAAGTCTTCATCAATTTACATGCAGTAATATTTTATTAAATTTCCAGAAAAGTGTATACGGTGGATCAGCATGGAGCAAAGAAAATAATCGATATTTTCTCCACCAGTTCCTCGCTAACGAACCCGAATTCAATTTCAGAAACTCGCGTACATTACAATTATTCAACGTGAGTTTATTTTTTTCTCCCTTATGAGATTTTATGACACATTATAATTTATTTTCATGATTCACGACAGGACACTTTCCTAACTTGGCTGAATCTTGGAGTAAAAGGATTTTTCTTAGACCGAACGGAGTATTTACTCGAAGATGCTAATTTCGAGGACGAAAAGGTGGCTCGAAATACCAGCTTTACTGCTGATCAATATGGTTATTATTACCACTCCAATACTTTTGAAAGACCAGAAACGACTGAACTTCTGAAAAACTGGAGTTCGATTATTAAAAATCAATCGGGGTAGGTAAAATTTAGTCCACCAATGCAGAGAATGCAGTCTTCGACAAGTTTACTGATTCGTGATCGTTGTTTTCAGTATTTTAGGTGTTAGTGGAGGTGTTCGCGATGACAGAGAAATCGCTAATTTCGTCTTCAGGCCGATTTTCTTGCCACCTAATTTCAATGCTACTCAATTAAACGATGATATTACCAGATGGAAAAGCAGCGTTGATCAACCAGCTTGGGAGGTATTTGAAAATTCCTCGGTTTAACTAAGATTACGTGAATTTTTTACTTATCTGATAATTTATTTTTCAGTGGAATTGTACGAAAGATGTAAAACAGTGTTTCCCCGAAGAAGCTATCGATGGATTGAGAATAGTTAGCTTTTTGTTACCAGGAACTCCTGTTTTGAAATTGGGTCAAGAATTTGGCTACGATAATGGTGATTTTTCGATTTTGAAATTTCTTCTCTAGTCTTATGCTGAAAAATTAACCTTTAATTCTTTTTTTTTTTTTACAGTATTCCATCCGAATAATAATACAATAAACCAAGAATTATGGCAGCAAGTTCAGGCTAATCAATCAGCTAATCCTGAGAGCCATCTTAATATAGTCAAAGAATTAATTAAGCTACGAGAAAAACCGTCTATAACTTATGGTACTTTCGAAAGCACCGTTCTCAAGAATACAAACAACTCGAGCAGCACAGTATTCGCATTTACCAGGTAAATGATAACTGGTAATATGATATTCGTTAGAGTGGATCGTTTTTCAACTTGAATCATGGCCAATTGACCTCAATAAAAAACAGAAAAAAATTGTTTAATTGTTCTGATTCTTTTTTGAATAATTTATTTATGTATTTTTTTCAGAATAAAATCTGGTAATCCTGGATACCTGGTTGCTTGGAATTTGGGTAATGAGTCAGCAGTCGTCAATTTCGATCAATTTACAACAGTTCCTGATGATTTGATCGTCGTTATAAAAAGTGGTCGCGTTTTTGGAAATCAATACCCAAACAAGTACGTAAATCATATTTTTTACGAAATAATCTTCACCGTATCAAATTTCTAATTAAAATTTCATTTTCAAAGGAGCCGGATTTTCAGTTCCAACGTCGAATTGCCACCGAAAGCAGCGGCGGTGTTCAGTTTTGTTCCTAAATCACAAAATTAAGTATCAAGACCTACGGTCACATCGTCGACCGAGAATCCTTGAATGTCGCGTGCTTCGTTGGCTTGAATATTTATAAAGAAAAAGCTTCCTATAGCAATACTCTCTGTTTCTCTCGTGTTTATAATACGTCAACGAGTATCGCGAGTCCTTAACATAATTTATTCCTAAGACAATAAATATTATGTATTAGTTTTTCTTTTTTTTTTCTAACGACAACTTACGTGAAAGCATTTTTTTTGTCTCTCAAAATGTTGTACTCAAAAAAGCTTTTTATTTTTACTTTCATTTTCTTTTTTTCTTTTTCCCTCCTCATCTCTATGTATACATTTTTTTTTTGGTGTTTTGGAAACCAATGTTAATTATTATCCGTAAAAGAGGCCGGACTCATTTATTATTTTTACGTCTAATATTGTACTTCATCGATTTAATTTATTCTTATTTACGCATTTTATTTTTAATTTTTTGTTTTCGATGTGAATCTCTTGAGTTACGATGTTTTTTTGAGTGCAAGAAAGTAGGAATATTGATTGATATCTCATTTGTAGTCGAGATGGAGATAATTATTATAATTTTTGTATTTAGTCTTAAGTATACCCTATTACTACCTAAATTATGTGGTTATTTATTTTTGTTGTGTCCTCGTTTTATTGTTCTGAGTTTTAAAAACTCGCCAATTATCAGGTTTTGTCGTCGATAAGTATCTGTTGAAGTAGTCCGCAGATCAGATTACCTACATAATTACAACATCATACGTATGTGAATGTGTTTTCATTACCTTTAAGGCATTCTATTTATTGTGAAATTTAGATATTAAAGTATTTAATTGTGATTTCTGCTCGTGTATTTTTATTTTTCGGTACGAATTATCAATTTAAGTACAAGACCCCCTTCCTCTGATTCGTAACATTGCGCAATTTCTCGACGAAAAAAAATAACATGTCAAAATATTATCTTATTCCTGAAGTTTATGAATTTTGAACAAAGTAGCTGCAATAAGTACGAAATTTTGGCTGGTGGAAAATTTTAATAAAAGAAATTCGGCGACATCATCGTGGAAATTATTTTCACGTTCGCATTCTTATCTCGTCCAATAGGAATGCATGACGTACTTGCTACTTTCTATGAATTTATAGGTATTTTATCATTTACCTACAGCAATTATTATATCTCTTAATGGTTTGGTACTTTGTAAGACAAATGAAGAGTAAGCAATAAAAACTTCATGCTAAGTTGCAATGCTTTTCAACCAAGGCAGAGCTGGTTTGCATTAATTTTCCAAAATCAATGCTGGGTTTAAAACAAGAAATTGTTCAAAAATTAAAACGGTTTTGATCCGCATAAAAAACACTAAAAAAACGTTCAGGTATTTTACTTAAGTACTTAATTTTTTTGAAAAAATATGAATTTCTATCCGATATTGAGGGAATAATAATTGGCGATAATTTTCTTGAACTCGATCAGTAAAGTGAATCGGAAGGCTTTTTTCATCCATATTTTAGTGATTCGTTCAGATATTGAAATCTCGAAAAAGTAGGTAAGAAAATAATTAAAAGTTTTATTGACGTTCATGTAGTCTTAAAGTAACTTAATTACATACAACCATACCTACACGATTATACAGTTTTTATTACGAGTCATACTATTGCAATCGTCAAAGCGATCTTTAATCTGTAACCAAAATTAGTATTTACTTTGGAAAAAATTTTCACCATTTTTTTCTGGAACACACATAAGTAAAAATATCGAAATTTTAGTTTCAGGAAGAGAAATTCTATGATGAAAGATTACTTTTTCATATGGTAGGTAGGTATAGGTACACTACTCAGAATACTCCATTCAATCAAGGTTTAAGGTACACACCTGAATAGAGACATGAGCATGCTTCAATTCCCTAGCAATATTCTGTACCAATCTGATACGTTCCCCTTCGCTAAGATTATTCCAAAATACTGTGGCCTGGCTATAGTTATCATCGTCGTCGCCAGATTCATATCTATGCGTTGAACATGAAAAGTATGTAGGTATGTATAAAAGTAAATCTCACGCGAAATTTGTCTCGTGATAGCAACTTTTAATTATTAGAAAACATTGTTTTGGAGATTTAAAGATTATTTCAAATTATCAGAAGAAATAGGTAATGTTCTTTACCTATACACCTTTCCTGAGACCTCATAGGGTGCAATATTCACTCCTCGAAGTGGCTGTGGTCCTCCAAAGCTATTAGGGAAATAATCCGGTGCACCTTGTAGGCTGTAATTGGCGTAATCTGATGCTCCGTCTCTTTGGTAATTAGTAACTTGAACATTGAAAGGACAATTGACAGGTAATTGTAAGTGATTAGCTCCTAGTCTGTAACGTTGGGCATCGCCGTAAGCAAAAAGACGACCCTACGGAAAGTAAGTAGATAGTTTGCATTTTATTACTGCTGTTGACTCAATCCACACCCAGCAATACATTTAAACATACTTGCAACAATTTGTCTGGACTGGGCTGTACACCAGGTATCATGTGACTAGGGTTAAATGCCATTTGTTCAACTTGTGCGAAATAATTGATTGGGTTTCTGTTTAAAACCAGTTTCCCTACCTCTATCAGTGGGAAGTCTTCGGTTGGCCATATCTACTTGAAACAGAAAAAATGAAGTTTGTACCTATATAATTATTATGACTGTTAGCGCTTTCATGCATCGATTGCACTTTTCGAATGCAGGAGTTTTTCCAAACTTATCAGCAATACTAATTCATGCTGAGACATTTCTTTACGTGGATCGCTCAAAAAAAGTCAGCAGATTTTGACCAAATTCAGCAGAGACCTTCATTTCGAGTTGAAAGTTACTCAGGTGCCTCTGGTGGAGAAAAATAAGCTCTCAAAGAGGACTCCTAGCGGTCATTATCCAACCTGTTTTGTGACCATTTAGGGCTCCACTGATCAATTGAAAATTTGCAAATCACATATTTTTGGATAATTATAAATTCGTGTTTTGAAAATTTTATTCTTCCTCAATATTTTCGCATTGATAAGTCACTCCACTCATTGACAACTTTTCCAAAAATGGACACAAATCAACACTTTTTGACCACGTTTCCAAAATTTGACACAAATTGACACTTATTGACAACTTTTCCAAAAATTGGCATTTAATGCCAACTTTTTCAAAAATTGACACTTTTTGACAACATTTTAAAAAATTCAACACCTTTTGGCAACTTTTTCGAAGATTGACACTTCTTGGAAACGATTCCAAAAATTGACACAAATTAGATACTTACTGACAACGTTTCAAAAATTTTACACAAATTGACACTTATAAACAACTCTTCCAAAAATTGGCATACAATGACAACTTTTTCAAAAATTGACACTTTTTGACAACTTTTTTAAAGATTGACACTTTTTGACAATTTTTTAAGAGATTGACACTTTTTGATATCTTTTTCAAAGATTGGCCCTTTTTGGCAACTTTTTCAAAAATTGACACTTTTTGACAACTTTTTTAAAGATTGACACTTTTTGACAATTTTTTTAAAGATTGACACTTTTTGATATCTTTTTCAAAGATTGGCCCTTTTTGGCACCTTTTTCAAAAATCGACACTTTTTGACAACACTTTTGAAAATTCAATTTAACACGAGCATTCAGTCGACAGAAATTTGACGACTTTTTTAAAGATTGACTTTTTTGACAACTTTTTTAAAGATTAACACTTTTTGGCAACTTTTTCAAAGATTGACACTATTTGGCAACGATTCCAAAAATTGCAACAAATTGACACTTACAGACAACTCTTCCAAAAATTGGCATTTAATGACAACTTTTTCAAAGATTGACACTTTTTGACATATTTTTCAAAGATTGACCCTTTTTGGCAACTTTTTCGAAAATTGACACTTTTTGACAACTTTTTCAAAAGTTGACACAAATTGGCACTCGCTGACAACGTTTCTAAAATTTGACACAAATTGACATTTATTGACAATTTTTTCAAAAAGTGATTAATTGACACTTTTTAACAACTTTTTAAAATATTGACACTTTTCGACAACTTTGTCAAAAATTGCCATTTAATGACAACTTTTTCAAAAATTGACACTGTTTGACCACTTTTCCAAAATTGTCCACTTGTGACAATTTTACAATAGAACCAGGGCTCCAGGACACATTGAGACATTTTAACAATTGTCACATCTTGACTACTTCGCAACAAATTGACGCATTTTGATAACCCTCCCCCAATATGGGCACCTTTTTGACAACTTTTGCAAAAATTGAGCCCTATGACAATATTGACAAGAATGGACAATTTTTAACAATTATTATGCCAAAAATGGGCACTTCTTTGCTAAAAATTGACTCTTTTTGCAATTTCTTCAAAAATTGACACTTTTTGACAACCATTGCAAAAACTAACCTCTTTATGACAACTTTACTAAAAATGGACACTTCGGGACTTCTAACAATTGGGCCAAAAATCGTCATTATTGAAAATTTCAAAAAATCTAAAAAATGTCATTAGGTATATTTTTTGATATTTTTATTTTATTTTTGAAATTAGCAATATTGATCCAAAAACTGGCACCACTCCGTTTCAAAATATTTCTCCAGTTTCTAAACTTATACCTTTCTATTTTTCGGCATGATTAATGGGAAATATTTTGAAAAAATAATTCAAAACACGAATAAACAGGTTGGGTAGTGACATACGTGAAAAAAAACACGATTTTTTCGAAAATGTCCCCTCTTTGAGAGCCCATTTTTCCCCTTCAAGGGATCCCCCGGAACTAATTGTAAAATGTTTTCTGAACGACTTTCAACTCAATGCGAAGGTTTTTGCTGAATTTGGAAAAGATAGAAAATATTCACAACACCGTTCCTCATCAAAAAATTACCTTAGTTGCATCGAACGGATCATATTCATACTTCGCAGCTTGCTCGTAAGTCATAATTTGAATATACATGGTCCAAGAAGGATAATCGCCTTTGTCAATGGCATTGTATAAATCACGAATACTGTAATCAGGATCCTGTGATGCTGTTTGAGCCGCTTCATCAGCGAATAAATTTTTCACTTTTTGATTAGTCTATACGAGAAAAAAAATGTAGAAGTTAAGTAGGTAAGCCCATTAATACGAGTAGATAAAAACAGCGAAGCCTATAGTCACTTGTTGCTATTTTTTTCTTACTTTAAAATGGAATTTACACCAGTACGCTCTACCCTGTTTGTTAACTAATTTAAATGTATTGATTCCATATCCGTCCATGTGCCTGAAACCATCCGGTATACCGACATCCGAAAACAGATACATATTTGCGTTCGTTGTTTCTGGTCTTAATGAGTCGAAATCGAACCCACTATCATCCTATAAGGTTAAATGTATCCATTCAATCTTAGGTAGGTAGGTAGGTAAGTACACAATTTATTGAATGTGACAATGGAGTACATTCATTATATCGTGAATACAACTTACCCTTAAGTGGGTAACTGGATTCCTTTTTTGGGAATGGATAAAACTTGGAAATAGCAAAGGATCTCTGATGAAAAATACTGGAGTGCTGAATCCTACTAAATCCCATATTCCATCCTCTGTGTAGAATTTTACGGCAAATCCTCGAGCATCCCTTTAAAAATAATTGTTACATTGCAACGAGAAAGAGTTGATTTTGCAACTCAAACTTCACAGATTTCAACGAAACCCATCTGAATCGATAGAACGTGTTTTAAACCACCCCCCCCCCGCTACACAAAATTTCAAATGCCAAAGCTCATTTTTAAATTTTTGGCGAATTTTTAAAAATTCTAAAAACTCAAAAACAATTTGAACAGATGTTTTAAAACTTTTTTTTTATGAAATATAAATTTGTTCGAGCAAATTGCGAACCAAATGTGAATAATTTCTTCAAATTTACTCCCACGCGTCAACGATTCGCCCTTTCTGGAGCCTCCAGAGATTTTTTAATTTTCTTCAGAAATTTTAAAATCACTTTGGGAGTGTCAAAAATCAATTTTAGCATGCTTGATGCTATACCTAACTTTATTCTGTGCTTATTGGGCACCCTCTACACCGCGACCTTGAAGAGAATTCTTTACCTGACAGTGTCTGCAGAACCGCTTTCTCCAATAACCGTGGAAAATCGCACAGCTACGTCAGTTCGTTTACTCTTATTGGAAAAAGGGATCAGTTTTGTGTATTTTGTGACATCGTGGGTACATTCAAAATATCCGAAAGCGCCTTCAAAAATACTTAAACCGTTAGTAATCAATCATATTTGATTTTTCATCTTAAAAAAATATGTACTTGGGGTAGAAAACTTTGCAGCTTTGAAATTTTTGTGATTCAGATAAAGATGTCTTAATATGTTATTTTACGATCAGTAAATCAGATAATCAACTTCATCAGCTAAAAATTTGAATTTTTTTCTTTTTTTTCGTTCATTCTAATTGGAGATTTCGGAGTCCCTGGCAATCCTCGTCAAGAAAACAGCTGAGATATACATATTGAGGGTGGCTTGGACCAAAATATTTTTGAATTTTATACTTGAATGGAATAATATTTTAAGCATGGTTAGGTATTCAAAAATTGTCAAAAAAAACTGTACAACATGTGGGTGCTTATAAAATATGTAGGTAGGTAGTTATGTAGGTACATCAATTCGAGTTTCTAAATTCTCACAATTTGTCAACTTACCGCCACCTTTAGCGTGCACAGCTCTTTCAGGAATACGTTCTCGATTGAACTGAGCTAATTGACCGATCAAGAGTGTATCTTGGAGTAAAACAGGTCCTTGGCGACCAGCTGTTAAAGACGCAGTCAAGCTATCAATAGGTTTTCCAGCACTGGTCTTCAATACATCACTTCCCTATTATGGAAAGTACGCACCATTATTACTAAAACCTCTTCATCGTTCCATCAGTTCAGATCTAATCGTATGAAATAATTTTTCCCTGGGAGGTACACCACAATTGTTCAGTGATAAAGATAAGAAAAATTGATCATTTGCCCCTGGCAGAGATGCTTAACTGGCATAAAATTTAAAACGACCAAGCTTGGAAACGTCAAAAATAAGGAATAAATCGAAACAATTATCTTCCAAATAAGTCTGACTTATCCGAGCTCAAAAAGTGCTCTAATATTCGGGAACCTCTAATTTAAGTAATCTGATGTATTCGATATTTATGTAGGTAAGGTAGGTACTTAGTTTACTTACGTAAGAAGCTCCATTATTACCAATTACCAAAACTGCAATGAAGGTTGCAGAGAATACCTTTTCGAAAGTCATGGTCACTGTGACATTAACTAAAACAAATTTTAGAATACTTACTCAGATTGATAGGTAGACTAAATTATTTTAATCTAGTGCTATTAACAAACAATAGACAAGCAAACAGAAACATAAACATTTAAACAATACCCTACTTGTGGATATGAATAACAGAAGAATTTGCTAATGTTGAAATTAAAATTTACTAGAAACTATTTATAACTTTTTACATGGTATACTTAAGTGCAAGTTAGGTCTTGAGTTCACGTAGAATAAAGGAAAGTTCCTGATATGACTTATTTTTACAAATAGAATCGAGAATCAAAACTTTAATTACTCAAGCACGTCAATCAAAACCTAAAAAATACGAGTATGTTGAAAGTAAGCTTATCGTCGTATTTATTGTCGAGCATTATCACGAATTCGTTGTAATAAATATTGTACCTACATCACAAAACAAGACAAAAAAAAAATAAACTTTTTTTTTCGAGGTACTTGCACCTAATAACGCCTACTTCTTGAAAATTGCATTGGTAAATGAAAAATGTTAGTAATAACGTCAATAAGGTTGCTTGCAGACAGTCAAGAAAATATGCTCATTACTCTACATGCAGTTTTCAAGTTCATAAGTTCCATGGTTGAGCAATTTTGCCAACTAGAAATTTTTACCAAAAAAAAAAAAAAATCAAAATAACTAGGTAATCTGAGTATTTTTTTTTTTTGTGAAAGTATTTCATAAACCTGAAGGTTATCTAGTTTAAAAATAAATACATCAATGAAAAGCACTATTCTTCCTCTTTCCATCCCTGCATTCATTTTATTTATTTATTTTTGGTCGCCTCTTCGATCAGGAGCTTTAAGTACAATTGGCGAGTCCCTCAGAATTTAGACTTATGACTGAGTCATAAATATCGAGTCCTTTATGAGTCTCCATGGTCAAATTGAAAATTATTCTCTAAAATATGAATTTCTATCCGATATTGTGGGAGTAGGTAATACTTGTGATGATTTTCTTGAACTCAATCACTCAATCAGTACAGTCGGAGGACTTTTTTCATCCATTTTAGTGATTCGTTCAGTCAGATGGTGAAATCTTGAAAAAGTAGCTAAGAAAATAATTGAAAGTTTTATTGGCATTCATACGTAGCCTTAGTAATTTAATTACATACAAGATTGTACAGTCTATATTACGAGTCATACTTTTGCAATCGACAAAGCGATCTTTAATCTGTAACCAAAATTAATATTTACTTTGGAAAAATTGTTCACCACTCTTTTCTGGAACACACGTAAGTAAATATAAAAATTTTAGTTTCAGGAAAAGAAATTCTATGATGAAAGATTACTTTTTCATATGGTAGGTAGGTATAGGCACTACTCATAATACTCCATTCAATCAAAGGTTGAAGGTACACACCTGAATAGAGACATGAGCAGGCTTTAAAACACTAACAATATTCTGCACCAATCTGAAACGTTCCCCTTCGCTAAGATTATTCCAAAATACTGCAGCCTGGCTATAGTTATCATAGTCGCCAGATTCATATCTATGCGTAAAACATGAAAAGTATAGGTATTAAAAGTAGGTACATCTCACGCGAAATTTGTCTCGTGATACCAACATTCAATTAGAAAACATGTTTTAGAGTATCAGAAGAAATGATCCTCTTTACCTATACACCTTTCCTGAGACCTCATAAGGTGAAATTTTCGTTCTTGGATTTGGCTGTGGTCCTCCAAAGCTATTTGGGAAATAATTCGGTGCACCTTGTAGACTGTAATTGGCGTAATCAGATGCTCCGTCTCTTTGGTAATTAGTAACTCTAACATTGAAAGGACAATTGACAGGTAATTGTAAGTGATTAGCTCCTAGTCTGTAACGTTGGGCATCGCCATACGCAAAAAGACGGCCCTACACAAAGTAAATATGTGCACCGGTGAATCACTTGGTTGTATTGAATTGCTTTACCTATTTACTGCTGTTGACTCAATCCACATCCATTTAACTTGAAACATACTTGCAACAATTTATCCGGACTGGGCTCTACACCAGGTATCATGTGACTAGGGTCAAATGCCATTTGTTCAACTTGTGCGAAATAATTGATTGGGTTTCTGTTCAAAACCAGTTTCCCTACTTCTATTAGTGGGAAGTCCTCGGTTGGCCATATCTACTTAAAACAGAAAATGAAGTTTATACGTATAAGTGGAGTATTAACTGATTGCGCTTTTCTAAAGCAGGGGTTTCTAAACTTATTAGTTATAATTAATTCATGCTGAGGCATTTCTTTACAGCATCTCGTAAATACCTACATTGGAGTGGATCGCTCAAAAAAAAGTCAGATTTTCACCAAATTCAGCAAAGACTTTCATTTTGAGTTGAAAGGTACTCAGGTGCCTCTGGGGAGAAAAATATGCTCTTAAAGAGGGGGACGATTTGATTGTTTTCACTCCTGTCAGTATCCAACCGGTTTTGTGACTTTTAGCGTTCCAACGCGGATCAATTGAAAATTTGCAAATCGCTTATTTTTGGATATAAATTCGTGTTTTGAAAATTTTATTCTTCCTCAATATTTCGCATTGATTAAGTCATTCCACTTATTGACAGCTTTTCCAGAAATTGACACCATTTGAAAACTTTTTCAAAAATGAACACTTGATGACAACTTATCCAAAAGTTGACACTTTTTGACAACCATCACAAGAATTGACACATTTTGACCACCATTGCAAAAATTGACCCATTTGTTACAATTCTACTAGAAATGGACACTTTGTGACTTTTTAACCATTGGGCCAAAAATGAGCACTTCTTGACAACTTTGCCAAAAACGCACGCGCTTGACCCTCCTCCCCCTTCAAAAAAAATTGACACTTTTTGACAACTTTTGGAATAATTGGACTCTTATGAGAATTTTGACAAGAATGGACAATTTTTAACAATTATGCCAAAAATGGGCACTTCAAGACTATTTTGCCAATAATTGGCACTTTTTGACAACATTTCCAAAAATTGACACAAATTGACACTTACTGACAACTTTTTCAAAAATTGGCACTTGATGACACCTGTAGCAAAAATTGACACAAATTGTGACTTTTACTGACAACTTTTTCAAAAATAGGTACTTGATGACAACTTTTTCAAAATTGACACTTTTTGATAACTTTTAAAATTGACATCAGATTGACACTTACTTACAACTTTTTTGAAAATTGGCACTTGATGACTACTTTTTCAAAAATTGTTACTTTTTGACTACTCTTTCAAAAATTAGCACTTAATGACACCTATTTCAAAAATTGACACAAATTGTTACTTTTACTGGCAACTTTTTCAAAAATAGGCACTTGATGACAACTTTATCAAAATTGACACTTTTTGATAACCTTTTAAAAAATTGACACAGATTGACACTTACTCACAACTGTTTTGAAAATTGGTACTTAATGACTACTTTTTCAAAGATTGACACTTTTTGACTACGTTTTCAAAAATTGGCACTTTTTGACAACATTTTCAAAAATTGACACAAATTGACACTTACTGACAACTTTTTCAAAAATTGGCACTTAATGACACCTATTGCAAAACTTGACACTTTTTGACTACTTTTTCAAAAATTGACCTTTTTTGACTACTTTTTCAAAAATTGACACTTTTTGCACTTTTTCAAAAAAATTGACTTAAATTGCACTTATTGGCAACGTTTTCAAGAATTGACACTTTTTGACAACTTTTTCAAAAATTGACCTTTTTTGATAACCATTGCTAAAATTGACACTTTTTGACAACCATTGCAAAAATTAACACAAATTTACACACATACGGACAACGTTTCCAAAAATTGGCACTTAATGACAACTATTCAAAAATTGACACAAATCGACACCTCCTGACAACTTTTTAGGAATTGACACTTTATTTTGACAACTTTTTCAAAAATTGCACAAATTGACACAAATTGACACTTACTGACAACTTTTTTAAAAATAGGCACTTACTTACAACTTTTTCAAAAATTGACACTTTTAGACAATTTTTTCAAAAATTCACCCTTTTTTGACAACCATAGCTAAAATTGACACTTTTTGACAACCAATTGCAAAAATTGACACCCCTGACAACTATTGCAAAAATTGGTCCCTCGTGTCAATTTTACTAGAAATAGATACTTTTAGATATAGGTACTTCAGGACTTTTCAACAATTAGGCCAAAAATGAGCACTTCTTGACTACTTTGCCAAAAATTAACGCGTTTAGACATCTCCCCCCCCCAAATTGACACTTTTTGACAGCTTCTGCAAAAATTGGTCTCTTATGACAATTTTGACAAGAATGTACAATTTTTAACAATTTTGCCAAAAACGGACCCTTCTTGACTATTTTGCCAAAAATTGACACTATTTGACAACTTTTACAAAAAATTACACTTCTTGACAACCATTTTCAAAAATTTACAATTTTTGACAACCATTGCAAAAATTGGCCCCTCATGACAATTTTACTAAAAATGGACACTTTGGAACTTTATCAACAATTGGGTCAAAAATAAGCACTTCTTAGTCATTATTAAAAATTTCAAAAAAATTGGCAATAATGATCCAAAAATTGACACAAAGTTTCAGAAATTATAGTTTTTGATGTTTTAGCATGATTACTGCGAAATATTCTGAAGAAAAAAAATACTCAAAACACGAATAAACGGGTTGGGTAGTGACAGGAGTTAAAAAAACACGATTTTTCCGAAACTGTCCCCTCTCTGAGAGCTCATTTCTCCCCTCCAAACGAACCTCCGGAGGTAGAATGTGTTCTCAATGACTTTCAACTACAACGTGAAGGTTTTGCTGAATTTTGGTCGAAATCTGCTGACTTTTTATTGAGCAATCCACCCTAACCTCCATTGTCCTTTCCTCGAGACTCTAATTAAATCATGAGATAATATACTTTTAATCAAAAATTTTTAAAAAATGGCACCAAAAGATGGAAGAAAAATTGAAAATATTTTGAATACATTCTCAATATTTACGAAGAAAACTTTCTCGTGTTGTGTCGAATTCTTAAAATGGGTTGGTTATCTCAGCAGAACTATACATATTATAATATCAATTAAATTTTATTATCTACCAATTTCTGTTAAAGCTCTAAGAAAATACGAATAGGTGTTGTGCAAAAAATTCAAAAATGACTTTGAACTTTGCAAGTACCCTATATACAGGCATATTTGAACGCATTCAGTAGATCCCTATTCCAATTTGAACAATTTTAGAGTAGTCTCCTTTTGATATGTTGTACAAAATACTTCGAAATAAGTACCCTGAAAATTTCATACAGATTGGTTGGTTTCCTTTCGAATAATACACTGTCACAGTGAACTTGTTATAATGAATAATAAAATGATAAGGTGTTTGACCTTTTTAATGCTATTTTGGGAACCCCTGCTATACTGTAGAAATTTTAGAGATAAACGCACACGATTATTTTCCAAGAATAGCTTATCTATGTTGAAACGATACCTACCATAAATCATCAACAAGGCCGGAAAAATTCTATTTATAATTTTCAATTTCATTCAACAAAGGTAACCTTTTGAACTCGGCTTCGATTTGAACGAAAAAAATCTAGATCAAATGAGCATTTCTTACAACCTTCGTACTATAAGTAACCAAAATTTTAGATTCTTAAGTTCATTTTTGAATTTTTGAAAATTTAAGAAATTTGTACGATAAATCGATCAAAATCGATAAATCTGACTCACAACAATATTAAACTTGCCTAACATTCGACAAATCGAAAACAAACTTTCAACAAAATAAATAAATATTTATTATTAACGGTCATTGACCTTAACGATCAATAAACCAGACAAATGAAACTGAGCAAAAAGCTCGATGACTTTACTTTACGACGACAAGAATAATATTAACGCGAACTAACTTAGTAACTAACGAAAACAACGAAAAAACAACGATAATTTAGCAGCCAACAGTTTACGCGATTTTACGAAAAGAACAAAAATCCATTTAATACGTAACCAACAATATCTATATCGCGAAACCGAAATTTATTTTTTTATTAAAAATAAAAACTAAATTTACCGAACACTATTCGATACGTTACGGTTACGAGACCAATTTTGCCAACACCCCACCATAAAAATATTTTCCCTAACACGCGTACCACTTAAATAAACGTAAAACTTGTTGCTTCTTATCAATACCGGTGTTTGTAAACACTTTGAGCTAAAATATTTTTACAGCAAAATTTCAGTTAAACTAAACTTATATTACATAAAAATCGACTCGAAAACTTAATTTAAGCATTAAACAATGACTCACAGAGTCTATCGAATACGGTACGTGTAGTGGCTTTGGTCAAAATATCGGCAAGTTGATCTGCCGAAGATATCTTTTGCAAGTATATTATCTGTTTCGTGACTAAATCGCGTATATGATGATAACAGACATCTATATGTCTGGTACGTTTCGATTCGACCGTATTCGCAACGGCAATCGCTGCATTAGAATCGCAATACACCGGTACGGTGTCAATACGAACTTCTAATTCGACAAACAGATTTTGCCAAGCCAAGACTTCCTTTCCAGACGTACTTAACGCAACGTATTCAGCTTCACACGACGAAAGGCTTACACAATTTTGTTTCTTGACTACCCAGTCAATTACGTTGCCATAGTGCAATACAAAAATTCCAGACGTTGACTTTCTATCTAAACAATCACCAGCGAAGTCCGAATCTACGTACACTCTTACAGAGTGTTTATCGACTACTTTAGGTATTACGTAGGTAAGTTTCACGTCTAACGTACTACGTAGATACCTTAAGATACGCTTGCTGTATTCGAATAGCTCCTTATTTGCCAAGTGCTGGTATCTACTTAGAAAGTTTACAGCAAAAGCAATATCAGGACGTGTTCCCCTTGCTATGTAACTCAAACTTCTTAAGAGACCACGCACTTTGGTTTCATAACTTTTATCGAGCTTGAGATTTGTAATCTTCAAGTTCGGTTCCATGGGAGTTGAAATACTATTCGAATTAGACAGCCCGTAATCACTAACTAATTGCTCGATATACGTGTTTTGATGAACTTCTAACTTGTCTTTACTACGATTAATTTCCATACCAATAAATTTCTTACATTGTTCCAGGTCTCTGATTCCAAAACGCTCATTCAATCGCTTGACTAACCACTCAATAAGACGATCATCGCAACCTGTAATTAGAAAATCGTCTACGTAAACGACAAAAACGCAACGTAGAGGATTTTCAGCGTCGAAATACACACAAGGATCGACTTTACTCCTTACGAAACCGAGCGAAAGTAAGTACTCGTTCAATTTTACGTTCCACGATTTGGGACTTGTTTTTAACCCGTATAACGAACGTTTGAGAATATATACGACACCTTTCTCTTCATTAGTCCCTTTCGGTGGGTTGAACATAATACCTCGATTTATATCTCCATTGAGAAATGCTGTACTCACATCTAGCTGTCTCAACTGCCACTTGTTGACCATAGCTAGATTGAGCATCGAGCGTATTATCGGTTGATTAGGTGTTGGCGCGTATATTTCATCCAATTCATAGAAATGATTGTCTTTGAAACCACGCAACACCAATCTCGCCTTAAATTTCACCCCACCATTCGAGTTGATTTTTTTCTTTAGAACCCACTTACTGTCTACTTTCGAATAATTCTCTTTATTTACACTTTTTTCAGATGCTAAATACCAAACGTCTTTGATCTCCATCGCCTTTAACTCTTCATCTATCGCTACACGCCAAAATTTTGCTTCAGAGCCGTTCAACGCTTCTTCATACGTAAGGTCATCAACCCCAGCGAGTGCAAAGCAAGCAAAATCGTCGCTACGTTCATCTGAAGAAGATGTATCGATCAAACTACGATCTACCAAGTTATCACCGCTACGTTCGGCCTCAGTCAGCTCATCTGGGTTTATCCAATTGGAGCAACCAGGAGCTGAATCAGCGTTACCTACCGGTGTAACCGTAGGTACGATATTCACATCGCTTACACTCACTGATACCGATGTTTTTAACAAATGATCGTTAATAACATTGTGTATCTTACGCGTTTCGTCTATTTCTACACAACTCGAATTCGTAAATTTATTTCGTAAAACATCGTACAATACATAACCTGTCTCTGTAAAACCTAACAATACCATATCTATCGACTTCTCATCGGTTTTCTTTCTCTTTTCAGGCGGTACTAAAACTCGTGCAACGCTTCCAAACAATCTCACTCTCGATAAATCCGGCTTTCGGCGATTCCACAGCTCGTACGGTGACAGATCGTTCAAGGCAGAATGCGGTAAACGATTGTACACGTAGTTCGCCGTGTATGCAGCGTAAAGCCAGAATTTATTCGTTAAACCTCCTTCGTACAATAGAGCTCGCATTTTTTCTTGGATGGTTCGGAAGAAACGCTCGGCGGTGCCATTATGCTGCTTTTCATAAGGCTCACTGTTCTGCATCGATATGCCTTTTTCATCAACGAACTCTTTAAAGGTACCTCCAATAAATTCACTAGGGTTATCGCACCTGATACGCTTCACTTTCGTACTCCATAACGTTTCACTAATATTTACAAATTTTTTCAGGTAGGTACCTACTTCGGCTTTACTTCTCATTCCGAACGTTACTCCCCATCTCGTACAGTCATCTACGAAGCCAATCAAATATCGCTCGCCTTCTAGTCCTTCTGTAATAGGACCCATTACGTCAATATGAACGAGATCGAGTGGATTCGGATACCTATACCTACTCGAATCGTAGGTATGTTTCTTTTGTTTTGCTTTACAGCAAATTTGACACTGATTGAAAGGTGGGCAATCACATCCACGTAACTCAGGAATCTTATCTAGTACCGTTTTGCTCGTATGAGCCAACCTACGATGCCAGATGTCACCTTCACCTTTTAACCTATTTACTTTCTTTTTATTTTTCAGATTTACATCACTGTCACTGCACGTACTGGTATTTCCTATACCTACACTAGAAACATTCGAAACTACAACTCCAGAATCATTACCTATCGTCGTCGAAGTATTACCTACATTTGTCGAGTCACTACTATCGTCAGAAATTAACGCAGATGAATAATTGGAACAGGAGTACAAAATAGGAGGTATATTTATCATAAATTGAATCGTATACAATCCATTATCATTAAGTACTAATTTTGACACTAAATTTCCCGCAGGATCGACCAAACGAGGATCTTCATCGAAGAAGAAACGATAACCATTCGCTACGATTTTCGACACGGACAGAAGACTAAAAGAAAGACTAGGTACGTAGTATACCTTGTTCAACCAATAGACGTTTCCGTCATCGGCTAGAACTCTCAATCGACCTACTCCTTCTTTGATCAAAGAGACTTCACAATGAGCGGATTGTAAACTTTCGTTTATTTTCCTCTCATCGTGCAAGACTCCACGATGTTTCAGAAAATGCGACGTCGCACCACTATCGACGACAAACGTGATAAAATCGACGCCGTCGTCGTCGTTTGTCTCGACGTATGCATTTTCTTCACCGAGATTCAAAGCAGTCGAGTCACCTAAAAAATAGTTCGACCCGATATTTACGTTACGCGAATTTCCGAAATTAGAAATCGCAACACTGTCACCGAAACTACTACGACCGACACTATTTTTAACGAATTCATCTACGATATTACGACTACGACCTTCATCTAACGAGAAATTTTCTTTTTTTCCAGATGTCGACGGAAAAAGACCTAACGCGATAGACGGACGAGGACCTGACGAACCGGACGAACCTGACGGACCAGACGTACCCGATGTACCACTCGACGAACCGTTACCACCATTATTACGCGACAAATCACCGTTCTGTGGGCAGTTTCGACCGATATGCCCAGTCAGATTGCAACGATAGCAAACGATACTTCCCCGAGGGTTGGTATCGTTTCTATAATTCCCTCCGGCGGATCGACAAGACTTGGCCATATGGCCCCGTTTATGACACTTATAGCAGGTACGATCTTTGGCTTGTACGAAGCCATTATTACCATTACGATCACCGTTACCGTTCGACGAATTACCGGACGAGTTCGAACTACGATTACGCGACTTATTACGATTACGATTACGACTATTATTATTTTTATTACCGGATTGATCGGATGCGGCCATTGCTGAACCGGTACTTGTCGAACTCTTCGAAGTCGAGGAGTTCTTCGAGGTATCTTCCAAACTCAAAAGCAACGACGAAATCACTTTTGGATTTGGGTCTCCAGCTGTGACGTGAACTAGTCCTCGAGCAGTCATACGCACTGACTCGTACTTAGGCGAGTTGCCTAACGTGTTGATCAGATACGTATAGATTTCCGATGGAGTCAATTTCACGTCCAAGCTCTCCATATCGTTGACTAGCGTATAAAATGCCTCCAAGAACTCCTTCGGACCTTTGTACATATCGATGACAATCTTCGAAATACGAGTTCGACAGTCGATAATTGCTGCTTGGTTTTCCGCCTGGTACAAGGAGTTGAGCTCCGTCCAGAATACGTACGGGTCCTCTGTCTCCTTGACCAGTCGGAAAACGTTCTCAGCTACGTGCCTAATTAAAATTTCTAAAGCTTTCGCTTTTTTACGCGGCGATAACGAATTTACTTGTACAATCGCGGTTTGTAATCCTTTGGCCGACAAAATGACCTTTATTTTTCTTTTCCAGGAAACGAAACCCGTACCGCGAAAGACCATCGACTCCATTACGCGATTATCACCGGCACCGAACATATTTTCACTCGACGAACTACTCGAATCGGATTCTACAGCTACGTCGTCGGACTCGTCGTCGCTACTTTCACTACCTTCGGACTCGTCGTCGGATGGACCAGGAGGTGGAGGAGGTGGAGGACCGGATGGTGGATTAGACGGAGGAGGAACGGAGTCAACAGGGATCGTCGGATCGTCGGATGTCGAATCACCAAAACCTGCTGAACTTGGACCAGCTTCCGAATCGCCGGATGACTCAGATATGTGCTGTAACGTTACTTTACTTTTACCTTTCGACTTCGGTATACTTTGTTCTGGTTTTTCCTTTTCAGAAAAACCACGAAACTCGGCGCTCGATTTACGCTTATCTACACTACTGTCGTCGTCGTCTACGTTGACCGATTTTCCTGACCGCAAATAGGACAGGACTGTCGACATTTACTTCGTCGAACACTACACGAACCAATACGCTGAAGCTACACAAGCCAGAAAATTCCACACAGGACGTCGAATTGCGAAACAGAGCTTTCACGAACTACGCTCTACGCTACCATGTACGATAAATCGATCAAAATCGATAAATCTGACTCACAACAATATTAAACTTGCCTAACATTCGACAAATCGAAAACAAACTTTCAACAAAATAAATAAATATTTATTATTAACGGTCATTGACCTTAACGATCAATAAACCAGACAAATGAAACTGAGCAAAAAGCTCGATGACTTTACTTTACGAAGACAAGAATAATATTAACGCGAACTAACTTAGTAACTAACGAAAACAACGAAAAAACAACGATAATTTAGCAGCCAACAGTTTACGCGATTTTACGAAAAGAACAAAAATCCATTTAATACGTAACCAACAATATCTATATCGCGAAACCGAAATTTATTTTTTTATTAAAAATAAAAACTAAATTTACCGAACACTATTCGATACGTTACGGTTACGAGACCAATTTTGCCAACAAAATTTAATAATAATTTATGTAGAGATATTTTAAGGGAAATCTTCAAACTTTTATATGCATAAAATATACCTATATTTTTTTTGGTCTTTTGAATTTTTTAAATTAAAAAAAAAAAATCCAAAAATGAATTTTGACACTAGAAATTTTAGTTTTGGGGGTTTTAGGAGATGCTCTTTCAAATTAGCGAGTTCGATTTTGTTCAAATTGTAAACTGTTCCTCATCAAAAAATTACCTTAGTTGCATCGAACGGATCATATTTATACTTTTCAGCTTGCTCGTAAGTCATAATTTGAATATACGTGGTCCAAGCATCGACCTTTTAGTTAACCTAGACGACTACTCCAATGCAAACTAAGGCCACTGGTTATGTCGCCAACTCTGTGGATTTCAAATTAGAAACAAACGCATCTGCGCATGTCTCAGGAATTGATGCTTGTGAACAGTAAACGGAAACACCACCAGCACCCCCACTTCCACCATTAATCCACTGACAACAAAATACACACACTATTTTCCTGAGACATGCGCAGATGCGTTTGTTTCTAATTTGAAATCCACAGAGTTGGCGACATAACCAGTGGGATAATTTTGCATATGAGTAGCCGTCTAGGTTAACTAAAAGGTCGATGGGTCCAAGAAGGATAATCTTTTTTGTCGATGGCATTGTATAAATCACGAATACTGTAATCAGGATCCTGCGATGCTATTTGAGCCGCTTTATCGGCGAATAAATTTTTCACTTGTTGATTAGTCTACAAGAAAAAAAAATGTTAAGGGTAGGTAAGCCCATTAATAGATAAAAACAGCGAAGCTCAGTCACTTGTTGATATCTATTTCTTACTTTAAAATGGAATTTGCACCAATACGCTATACCCTGTTTGTTAACTAATTTGAATGTATTGATTCCAAATCCGTCCATGTGCCTGAAACCATCCGGTATACCGACATCCGAAAACAGATACATATTTGCGTTCGTCGTTTCTGGTCTTAATGAGTCGAAATCGAACCCACTATCATCCTAAAGTTAAATGTATTTATTCAATCTTAGGTAGGTAAATGAACCAGTGAATGTGACAATGGAGTATAGGTAAATTCATATGTCGTGACTACAATACCCTTAAGTGAGTAACTGGATCCCTTTTTTGAGCATGGATAAAACTTGGAAACAGCATAGGATCTCTGACGAAAAATACTGGAAAGCTAAATCCCACTATATCCCATATTCCATCTTCTGTGTAGAATTTTATAGCAAATCCTCGGGGATCCCTTTAAAAATATTATGAAATAATGAAACAAATCTTTTGAAATTCTCAGATTTAAACGAAACCCATCTAAATCGAAAGAGCATTTATTGTTTTAAACCCACGTAAGCAAAATTTCAAGTGCCAAAGTTCATTTTTGGATTTTTGGCAAATTTTTGAAAATTAAAAAAAAATTACTCTAAAAACTTTTTTATGAAATAGAAATTTTTTTAAGCGAAGCGAACCAAATATGAATAATTTTTTCAAATTGACTCCCATGCATCAACAATTCGCCCTTTCTGAAGCCTTCAGCAATTTTTGATTTTATTCAGAAATTTCAAACCGCTTTGGAAAAGTCAAAAATGATCTATTGTAGTCTGTGCTTATTGAGCATCCAATTCTTTACCTGACAGTGTCTGCAGTACCGCTTTCTCCTATAACCCTGGAAAATCGCACAGCTACGTCAGTTCGTTTACCAATTTTGGAAAAAGGGATCAGTTTTGTGTATTTTGTGACATCGTGGGTACACTCAAAGTACCCGAATGCGCCTTCAAAAATAAACCATTAATAATCAGTCATCTTTTATTTATAATTTTAAAAAAAAAATACTGATGGAGGTGTATTTTTTTTAATGCGAAAAATGGGAAAATTTTCAGCTGAGATTTAGTTTCAATAGCAACCAGAGAGAGACAGAAGAGAGGCAACCTTTTCACAATATAATCTTTGAGACACAATGAAAAGGAACCACAAAAACTTGATGGATTCTTCATTTTGAGAAACACCTTCTGATATTTTTTACGAGGAAACTCTTATCCATTCAACTATCTTTAATTGGAACTAAAAATATTTTTTTGAATTCTATAGATGGAATACTTAGTTTTAAGCATTGATTACTCAAAAATCGTCAAAGAGAACTATTAACTTACCGCCACCTTTAGCGTGCACAGTTCTTTCAGGAATACGTTCTCGATTGAAATGAGCTAATTGATCGATTAAGATTGTATCTTGAAGCAGAACAGGCCCTTGTGGACCAGCTGTTAAGGAAGAAGTCAAGCTATCAACAGGTGCTCCAAAACTGGTCCACAATACACTACCACTTCCCTACGGAAAGTACTCATCATTAGTCTACATAAAACACTTTCATCGTTCGATCACTTCAGATCTAATCGTAGGCAATAATTTTTCCCTGGGTTATTGAAATACATACCAATTACACCGCAATTGTACAGTGATAAAGAGGGAAAAAAAGTAATAATTTGTATCTGGCAAAGATGTCTGGCTGCAGGCATAAAATTTAAAAAGACCGAATTCGGAAACCGCCAAAAATAAGGAAAAAACAAAACAATCCCCCCCCCCAAACAAGTTCGACTTATCGGAGCTCAAAAAGTGCCCCCAGTGAAAGTATCCGGGAACCTCTGACTTGAATAATTTGATAAATATGTACCTGCATAGGTACTTAGTTTACTTACGTACTCGTAAGAAGCTCCATTATCAATTACCAAAACAGCAATGAAGGTTGCAGTGAATACTTTTTTGAAAGTCATGACCACTTTAACTTTAACTAAAACAAATTAGACTACTTACTCAGATTGATAGGTAGACTAACCTATATTTAGTCTAGTGCTAATAACAAACAAAAGAGACAAATAAGCAAACAGAAATACAAACAATTTCCTACTTGTGGATATTCACATGAATTATGAATAGGTAACAGAAGAAATAATGTTGAAATTAAACATAGAAGTCACTAGAAACTATTTACAACTTTTTACATACATGGTATATAAATGCGAGTTATGTCTTTGAAATAGGTACTAAGAGTTCACGTACATATAGAATCAGGAAAGTTCCCAATACCTATAACTTATTTTTACAAATAGAATCGAGTCGAAACTTCAATTTTACTCAAGCATACCTATCAACCAAAACCTAAAAAATACGTTGAAGGTAAGCTTATCGTCGAGTTTATTGCCGAGCATTATCATGAATTTCTTTGTAAAATATTGTACCTACACCACAAAACAAGACAAAAAATGTTCTCGAGGCTTTTTGTGTACTTCACATTTTTTTTAAAAATATAATAAACTTGAGTCTTCATTGTCAAATTCAAAGTTATTCTCATTCTCCGAGGTAGACTTTTAATGCATTTCCTGGTTTTTAGAGTTGAAAAGTTGATGCATTTACAAGATCTATCGAAAATGTCTGAAATACTCATTTTAAAATATTTTGGATCATTTCAACATTACCTACTTACATTGTTTCCTTGAACTCCTTTCTGACCTCAAATGATTCAAGTGAGGGGGGGGGGGCTTAGATGTAAACAACATAATAAATTTCATACCTATCACGGCTCAGATTCAGATACTCCATATATTCGATTGGCTGTTGTAGTGGTAAACACTGATTCTGACTTACTCTTCCACAAATGGGTTGGAGTAAGCTCGCATCCACCCTTCCTAGTAAGAACCTAGTCAGGGATTTACCACACATTCTATCAATAGTAAACAAGACAATACAATATTCCTTTCACAGGTTTATTGCACAATACTCAATTATACAATCGATAGCACCCGTCCGTGCCATGCACAGGACTATGAACCAGTACAAGAACAACTTAACTTATAACTTCTGCTCTCTAATGCGACTATCAGAAAACTGCAAGGCGGACATAGCTGTCCATTTCAATCATCAGCTCTGGATGAACTAACCTGTCCAGAGAGCGCTGCTACGCAGTGTAGCCTCTGACCAAGGGCATAAAGTTCCCTGCTACGGCGAATGATTGTGGTCCTTGAATACCCTCTACAATGTGGCTCCACCCCCTTAAGGAGACAAAGTTGGTTCATAGGTCATGTGATCGGGAAAATTAATGTAGAACAACTTTTATACACCCTATTTTTGAGCTAGCTGAGCTAGGACCAGTGGACCACCATTTGAGGACAATTTGGGGAAATGAGGGCAAAAAACCTCGAGGGGCCAAAATCCACAATTGAGGGAAAGTTCACTTGGGACAGGCAGGATCCCACAGATTCGTGTTCAGGGTACAAAAATAGGCTGGAATACCTAAATTCAGCCCCCCCTGCTGGGACTGTACAGAAATGGATTAACACTCTAAGACGTCATCCAACACATCTTATTTGTTAAAACAACTTTAAAACATTCACGAAAACCGAGGTTGGACAATCCTATTAGTCCACATTCGATTTTTGTTTTGGTAAATACTTCACCGATATTGAAATCCAAAATGTGGCATGTAACATAATCAACCAGGCAATGGATCAGTTAATCACTGACAGTTAACTGGACCATCCCTACTCTCTGATATTTATACATCACATATACCAATCCACAATGCAATACCTTGTACTAAGAGGGATAAAAGAGAAATTCTACCCTACTGACAAGGAATCCGCGATTACGCTGGCCTAAACGCCCCTAAAAACGCGGTTTACTGTCAAGTTTACGCGGTTTTGTGAGCGATTGACCGCGGGTAAGGGCAAATCCGCGATTACGGATGACAATTTCACCGCGTACAGACTGCGTTTACGCACTTACGCGAAGGCGTAAACACCGGGTAGTCCCATTTAATTGCATGAAATACGCACTGTCATTTTTACGCCATGCAGCACCGCGTATTTCTTGTCAGTAGGGTACCGCCTAGTTGGGCTGGCCCCTGTTGGTCATCTACTGCCCTATATTGATTACCTACAGATGGACCAAATAGGTAAATAACCCCAGCCTGGGTGGAGAAAGTCCTCAAATGAGTCAAGAAGGAACTAGAAAAGAGAATTTAATGCTCCAACTAGAGAAAAATAGAGACCCAATCAAATGAGATCTTCACCCTGGAGGAAATAGAGGATAATCTGATGAGACAATACCCTCAGTTTGACTTGGCCCGTTGTATCAGCTGAGACTTCAGGATGTCCAGGGGCAACGCGCTCCTGTTCAGACGAGAGCCTTTGGCCACCAGGACACTCTGTGGTTGTTGAGGTAAAGAAAGATGGAAATTACATCCTTTATGCCATCACCAAAGAACAGTACAACGATAAGCTGACAATCAAAGATTTTGTAACAATGATGAAATCACTTGCTGCCAAATGTGACCAACTTAAGATCAAAAAGATAGCAGTACTGAGACTAGTGTGTGGTCTAGATTAAACTAGAGTGACTAATAGTGAAACCATCCATCATTGAATGCTTCAAGGACCACTCAGTCACTGTCAGAGTATGCATCCCTAAGGAGGAACAGCTTCAATCCTGATCAAGACATCAAGAAATCAGGCATAAACCATATGAAGAGCTCAATTCCAAAATGTGCTTTGTCCAAAAAAAAAAAATACGTTTTTTGACGGAATTCTGTAGTTTAGATCGTCACTCACAAAGGTAGGATGTCAACGAGCCAAAAATTAGCCTGTAACGCCTCTATCCAGGGCATTGAAAACCTCTTCATTTTTTTTTACAATTCCAAAAAGTGCTTAGTCCAATATTTTGATCAAAATCGTCGATCTGCAGCAAAAGGGGCACCTTTTATACGTATGTACATACATGTATGCTTATGCATGATGAGAGAGTAGTTTTCGTCACTGTTTGGGCTTGTATGCAGTTCGAAAACGTGGAATAAAAATCCGTAGCGCTAGCCCTGTGGCAGTGATGATGGATTGCGGAACGGAAGGTAGGCAGTTCGATTGAGACCTCAGGCAAACAGTTTTTTAAATTTTTTTCATAATTATTTTTCTTACAGTTTCGATTTTTTTTTGAAGTTGATTTTTGACAAAAGTTTTTTTCTTTTGAAATATATAATGAATTTTTGTGCAAAATTTAAATTATTCAAAATGATTTTTTTTCAAATTTTTTTAAATTGAGTACATATTTCAGAATAAATTTGAAGATACTGGGGATCAGTATGCGCGGTAATATGCCGCCGCACGTACCACTTGAATTAAAAATTTCTTGTTTTTGCCGGCAAAATGTCATGAAAAAATTTGTTTTATTCAACTATTCAACCAAACTACCACTCCAAAAAGTGCCAAGTCCAATAGGGTGCAGTAGTCCATTACCTAACAAAACATTGTACCAGTCCAAAACGTACCAAGTACTGCATTTCAACGTGATAATTTTTGAAACTAATCTG
Organism: Planococcus citri; assembly: GCF_950023065.1. Taxonomy (NCBI): domain Eukaryota; kingdom Metazoa; phylum Arthropoda; class Insecta; order Hemiptera; family Pseudococcidae; genus Planococcus; species Planococcus citri. The sequence goes on from NC_088681.1 coordinate 19,380,278, forward strand.
TATGCAGTTCCAAAACGTGCTTAGTCCCATTTTTCGCGACTTCGTACACAGATTGAACAAAGAGGTATCATTTTGAAAAAAAAAAATCGCAGGGAAAATATTCGGAATACTTTACACTACACTGTCTGATATTGAAAAATGACATTAAAACATCTTTGTGTGTGCACGAATTTTGTTTTTGATTTGCCAAAAATAAAAATCTGGGACAAAGCACATTTTGGAATTGAGCTCTTCATATGCTCACTCTCTGAATCAAAATTCCCATCCCATCCTTGAATTATCGAAAATTGCCACACTAGTCGAGTGATTTATCAAAGTACATAACTAATATGAAATTTCACGTTGCAATCAAAAATGACCCCAGTTTCCATTTCACCTCCCCCCCCCCCATTAAGCTCCAAATTGAAACTAACTTTATGAATAGTTTTCCAAAACCAGCCGTGTGACCTATCAAAATGGGTTAAAATTTCACACTGAGGACAAAAATGACAACAGTTTTCATTTCACATCCCCTCTCTCAGTTTTAAAATCGAACTTAGATTTTTTTATCAAAACAAG